>NC_046320.1:26727283-29723782 GCF_009819535.1 Lacerta agilis | reverse complement strand
TAATCAATCTAGTAGCTAAGGAGTTGAAATACAGTGTATTGAGGAGCAGAGTGTGGGCGAGAGCTGATCAGCTGTTCCTATGGAAATAGAACTGTCCAATTTTCAGTTCTTTCTGCAGCGTCTCATTTGTTATTTCACATATTACGCCCCTCTTCCTTGAAAGCTGCTACATCAAGAAAGAAGCAAGAGGGACCTGCACATCACAGAGATATATAACAGCTATGTGGCACCAAAATGTAGATATTTCACCCAGAGAACGTTTCCATATACTCCAACAGTCTGTCATAAGTGTAATACATTATCGATCAGGCATGGCCTGGCCCATATCACCATCTGAGATGAAACGAAAAGTGTCGTCCCCCCACACCAAGACTTCCTTACTGGAGTTGCGTGGTGGCAGCAGCTTCAGCAAGATCTTATGAGAGTTCCATGAGATCTCGCCAGGATCCACTACCACATCTCTTTGCTTCTTTGGCGGTGATGGCAGGGATGAGCAGGGCATCTGCAGGGGCTCTGCTCCATGGGATGCCATCATCCAATGCAGCTGCCTCAGTCCCTCATGGGCAGGCCGGCCCTATTACCAATATAGGCAGACATTCATCGAGGAGGTCTTGATGGCTTGCCCGGATCCACACAAGGGTAAGCCTCTTTTTTGGAAGTCTCAAAGCTTACCAAATGGTCACACATGTGCAGGTAATAGGAGATGTTCAGCCAATTCCTAGGAAGAATCAGGCTGTGACATGGCACAGCTTTTTATATGTGAACATGCTTTTGCATTTCTTGTTTTATGGTTCCTACAATTAATAATGACATAAAATGTTGCCCTTTCTATGAATACAGAAACATCCCTTTATAAAAGTCATTCCTTTAAAATGGATTGGGATTTATTCTAGGGAGTTTTTACGTGGATGTCTTGGTGGTGATTTAATGCCGTAAGACTGCATTAGAGTAACGCTGATAGAAGTTGAACATGAGTGATTTTTGTACGACTGAGCCGAGAAATTAACCAAGGAAAAGCAAGCACTTAACAGCACAACCCTATGAAAGTGTACTTGGAAGTAAGCCCCATTGAGTTCAATGGGACTTACTCCTAGGTAAGTGTGTAAGAAAGAATGCTTTGCTCGCTTCTACTTGTGACTGGCATTCGCTTGCGTGATTCCCCTCTTTCTAAATAGTGCACAGTTAAGACAAATTTACTTTAAAGCACACCCACAAAACAGAACAAAACCTAACTATGTATTCAAATAAATGGTGTCTGCTAATTATATCACATGGCAATTAATTAAAGAGTCCTGAATATTTCTAATTTCAGAATCATTTGTTTCACCTTGTCTTCAGACGATGCTGAGCTGCTCCTGGCATCTAGTGCTTAGGCAATTTATTCAGGCTTTCAATATAGTCTGAAAATGTCGAAGTTAATGAAAGTTCTTGAATAAGTTCCAAACAGCCAGCATATATAAACTGCAGAATAGCAAAACAACCCTGCATACATTTGCATCTTTGAGTCACAGCATTCATACATAAAAATAGACCAGAAGCAAATGGACAATACAGATTCCAAATAGTCTGAATAACAATATTTAGGATTTTAACAGGCTGTCAGGCATAACATAACAATGCTTTGCAGATGAATTTACTTGATGATTATATCTTCATCAACATCATCATTTTTTTTACCTAGGTGGCCATTGTTATCCCTTTATATATTCTGAATCTTTCTTTATTCTCTGATTGAGTCATAATGTTCAATCAGAGACAGGGAAAATTTAATCTGTGGAAGATGTGGCTGATAATACAAATTAATACAAGTCATGCTAATGGTCCAAGGAACATTTTGCCTTAACAGTAATATATTCAAAGGACGAAACTGAAACAATGGAAAGAAAGAGACACCCTTCACCTCTCTCACATACACCAGGTTTCTCTCACCCACCCACCCACCCACCCCATTTATTTATACTGGAAATAATCTACAGACTTGCAAGGCTGCTAGCCAAATTCGCAGCGAGCAAGTGGCTAACATGGGGGGTTTCTTCACCCAAAGGTGATGACTGCTGCTATTAAAATCCTTAAAACTTGCAAAATACATTTCATTTAAAACAGTCATTTAGTTCAAGGTGTTTATGTTTACTGTTCTGTTGCACTTGGCTTTTATATAGCCTGCATAAACTCACCCACCCTAAAACCTGTCCCTTAAGGAAGGCGTTTATTGTTACATTTCCACAGGGCCAGGTTTGTGGGGGCTCAGGGCAAAGTGCCCCCCATTGGTCTGTTGGTGGGTCTTGATAAGTTTACCAGGATTTAATAGCAGTTCTGTAAGCACCACTGGCTGGCTGGGTCTAGCCATGCATTCACTTTTCTGCAGTGTCCCATAGTGACCTTAGTGCTATTTGCTGTGTTGGGCCAGAAAACAAATTTGGGATACTGGGCTAAGCATAGGTGAACCTGTCAATTTCAGTTTATCTCTCCAGTTTTTATAGTTCTAAGATCAGTTCTCCGCGTTTTTGTGTCAATTTACATTTTTTTTAAAAAATCCTCCTAAAAATTTGTTAGTACTTTCATGCACATTACTCCTAAAATGAACTTTTTGCAAAGCAATTTCACCTACTATAACACATGTTATTTTTACTAATAGTCTGTGCATTTTTTTTGTACAATTTACTTGGCTAGAGGACTGCATTGCAAAACCCAGAGAAGAATAAACGCCATAGGATGGCTGCATTTTGGTTCGCAAATGGTTTTGGAAAGTGCTGATTCAGTAGATTTGTCCTTAAATACAAACTAAACTGCTTAATTCCCCAATCCCTAGACAGGGCAGGCATCCTCTGCTGGGGCCCTGACAGTTTTGCATGTAGCTGCCTGAAACAGCTCTTGACCCCAGCGCAGATGCTGGTGCAACGAACAGTGGTGTTGTCAAGGCAAGACTTCAGGGTAATCAATAGATTGAGCAAGAGACCCCCAACCACAGCAGGGCTTACTTACCACATTTGGAATTAAGGGAATTAAAGCACAGTACAGAGCCTCAGATTGCCAAACTGTACCACTGCAAGCGATCACAGCAGTTTGAACTGTGCATTATACTGCCTGGGTGCACACCATCAGTATACATGGGAAACAGGTGATGTGGCATTGAACCATGCCCAGTGCCACATGTAATGACATTGCAGGCTCACGTACAATCAGTTTGGTAGGGGTGCATGTTTACATAGACTAAGAGAAGATTGACAGCACTTGTCCACTCAGAAATAGACTCTATCTGGCAATTAAAAATGATAAGCTATTACAATTTGGCATCAAAATATGAAGCAATAAAAGGCATAACCGAAACAGAGAAAGAAAAAAATTGGAAATTGTTTAAAGAATATATTAAATATCAGGTGGAAAAGGCCGATCTTCTTGCAAATTTGTAAAGGCTCAAACAATTGGAAAGGATTAGGGAAAGCACTGATTCAGGTATGAGGAGAAACAAAGAGATAAAGGATGCAACAAAGAGAAGCAAGAAGGGAGGGACAGGGAGGGGTAACGGGGCTTTATTGGATGGATATGCTCTGTTTTTTAAACTATGTTGTATGTTATGTTAAAATAGACTGAATGTATTTTTGTGTGAAAGACTAATAAAGTTTATTAAAAAAAATAGACCCTATCAAATTAAGTGGGACTTACCTCCTTGGGAAATGTATATTGGACTGCAGCCTTAATGGTTATGTTGACTACGATAATATAGTATCTGAATTTGGTTTGACTTAAGATGAGGAGTATAGCAGCATATGCAAAGAGATGAGTGTGTATTTTCTTGTGACCCTAATTCTAGGAACTAGCCAGAGGCAGTTCTGCACCCAAAGCATGACATTATAATATTATGCAGTTTTTCACACTTTACCTCATGTTAAAAATATACTTTGGTCTCCTTTTCCCCATTGCTCAAAATCCCACAAATGCTATTTTAATATTAAAATATGGCACAATGAAACATGCTGTTTTTTTTCTTCTGCTTTTCTTTCTCATTTCTTTTATTATTCAAAATCCCTTCAGAATAGTTTGTATGTGGAAGGAAGCCTCAAAATAACAACAAAAATAACTTAAGCCCCTTTATCCTTTTTAAACATATAGTTGCCATAACAACTTGAATCTTCTCTCTAATCTTGTAATTTCATTATAAAATGCTAGGTGCCATTAAAAGAAATAGCACTACATTCACTTACAAATATATATCCCAGCAATGGGTTTGAGAGGCTGTACGGAAAAGCAAATCAGGTGTTATTTTTCATTTAAGGCAGGCCTAGCATCAGCAGGAATCACCAACAGTCAAGGACACGTTCCAGTAAGGCAAAAACACTCAAGAAGGATGCAAAATAGAGCCCATAGGGGATGTGGCTGAGGACGGCATGTGGACTGGACAGTGTCCCAAAAGCTGGATGGAGTGGCCACATTTGGGCTGCAGGCCTGAGGCTCCCACCCCTGCATTAGAGCACCATTTGGAAATCTGATATGCAGACCTCAGGTGTACAGGACAGATGGTAGGTAGGTAGGTAGGTTTATTTTGGCCATGTGGCCCATATCACATCGCAAAACACATTCATCATAATACACACAGAGTAAAACAATTTAACAAATTTAAACAATACAGTACAAAACCAATTTTAAAACAACCCATTTACACCATTCTATCTAAGTCACACTGAGATCTGAGTAGTCCAACTGAACTAGTTTTTTTTAATTAAAAGAAAAATCTGTTAAAATTAATTTATCACCTATTTTATCACCCCAATAATAGGTCTTAATTATTTCCTGCATTGTCATAAATGGGAAGAGAACCATTCCTCTTCTTTTTAAATAGCACATTAGTCAAAAACCTAGCGACCATATGGGTTCTATTCGGTTCCTCGTCATTAAATAAGTAAATTAATTTAGCATCCTGAGTTCCATCTTGGGTTTTCTTCAAAAGTGGAACCAAAAATTTGGACCGAGCTGCCGAATGAATTGGACAGCAAAAAAGTATATGCTGTAAGGATTCTATGGAACCACTATTACAGTCGCAAAGGAGGGAGATTTGACCATTGGAAAGTCTATTGCTCAAAACATTTGATGGGAAACAGGACAGATGGATATATGGCTGCTTCTTAAGCTCTGATTCTGCTCCAATACACTACTACCGGGGTGTTTTTTAAATTAAAAACACACACATTAGAAATCATTCTTAGCACTAATATGTCAATTGTCCGAATGTGCAGCAGAAGGAGTAGCACCATAGAGAGAAAATGTCTTGGAATGCTTTTATATAACCATATTCAAAGAACATGGGTTCAAAACCAGCATTGTGTTAATTCATTTGCAGCTTGCATCTTTCTTGCCTTCCCATGCTTTTTCAAGAATAATTGTGTGATTTTGATCTACTTTCTTCCCCATTCTGAAATATGCGATATGGAGATAAAGGATTACTTTATCTCTTTTTAATCAAAATCTGCACTGGTAGCTGTCAAGGTCATCATTACCAATTATCCGCATACTACTTTCTTTCTGCCCCCCCTCCCCTTGTAAAACAAATATTGAAAACGTCCAACTAATTATTTCCTTGGAAGTATTACAGAGGTTCTGCTGACAAGCACATTTCAAAAGACATGCATTTATAGTAATGAAAGCCCAGCTTGTCGGCAGTTCAATTAATTTCCTTTAACCAATTAAAAGTCCTTGGAGAGCTGCTGAAGTAATCATTAAGAGAAGGGATTCTGAGCTGGGGAATACTTCAGGCACGAATTCACTAGGCAGGCTTAGGGAAGCTCAACAATAACTTCTGTCAACCTGCAATTTTCCTGCTGCTGCCCCATGAGTAACCACACCGCCAGGGCTATATTACTTAAATCAAGAAAACTTTGCAGGGGAAAAGTTTAATTTCCTTGCAAATCAAAGCCCTGATCTAAATGGAGCCATGCAGCTCCAGTTCCACAACGTTGGTGCTCCCAAAACTTTGGTTCTCAAGAGAGAGCAAGAATTCAGAGGTCATCTTTTAAAATTTTTGACTAGAGTTGTCCCTGCCCATAGGCTCATAGCGCAGGTCAGAGAGAGTTAAGGTGGCAAATGCCACCAAAAAAGGAGTGTGATCATCTACACCCCTCAAAATCATTTTGCCCCAGGACTTATTCCCCATTTGTATCCAAGGTGGAGGATGGGGAAGCTGTAATCTTCATTTCTTCTTTCCCTCCTTCCATATTTGATTCTTCAGATTGTTGGAGCGGTTCTAGATAACCTGTCACTCAACAAATGGAAGGGGCATGGCCCGGTGGCAGAGCAGAAGGTATGCAGAAGTTCTCACATTGATCTGCAATAAATAGGGCTGGTAAAGCTTGTATCTGAAACCCTGGAAAGTCAGTGCTAGTCAGTGTAAGCAATATTCCAGATTCCTAATGGAAACCTTGACAGGAAAGGCATTACTGAGTTAGAGAGACCATATGTCTGACTCAGAATACGACAGATTTATTGAGAAGGGAATTTCAAAGATGGCATGTGGCTAAGTCATTTCACTACGTAAATTTCTTTGATGCATGGGAGATATGATTATTACAAAGAATTACTCATTGGAAACAACATATCATACATAGGATAGCAACATGTTTGCAAACTTGGAACAAATTGGTAACAGAAAACAAGAAACTGATTATGTTTGAAGCCCAAAAATGGGATTGCGCACAGGACCTTGGAACCCCACTAACATCCAGGGGCTGGGCGTAGCCTGGGTCTCTCTGTGATGGCCCTGGGATTGCAGCAGTCCCAACAGCCAATTGGGCAGGCTAGCACGAGTGTGGGGGGTATAAAAACAGCAGCACAACACGTCAGAGGCATTTCCTTCATGCTACCGAACTCCCACCCTCCCTCCCTCTTTTAGTTCTGTGCTTTGGCCTTGCTTGGGACTTCAGTTGGTTGCCTGTCTTGTGGCAGTGGCCTGGTAGGAATTTTTTCCACTTGGAAGATTGGCACGGGCCATTTGGTTTTCGCCTACCTCCCAGCAATCATCACAACTTTGTAAGGTTTGGTGGTTAGGCATTGGCTTGGTGTTGTGGGGGGGGGAAGGAAGGTGCGGCCATCACCTGCCCCTGCATGAAAAGGGTATTCCGTTAAAAGAATCTGGGGGTCCTGGATCTCGTCCGAAATCTGCTTGAGGAGCTAGGCCCATGCCAGGACCATGGGAACATCGGGGTGAGCTTTAGTCGATTTGCATCGATGGAGCTCCTTCGTTTGGTTTACACTACTAGACTCCCTGCTAGGAGGGCAGAAGTCAGTTATAGTTTGTCAATGCCTAAGCCAATATCGCTCACATTGTGTAATTAATAAAGTTGTGGCCTAAGTTATAGTTTGTCAATGCCTAAGCCAATATCGCTCACATTGTGTAATTAATAAAGTTGTGGCCTAAATTATTTGCCCATCAACCTTAAACTAAAATACGTGCCTGTGTGAATTTATTTAGGGGGAGGGGTCCTGGGGTCCTCAAAGCGCAAGTGATAGTTACGGACAATAAGTTTCTCTGTTGCTGTATTCCATTGTTATATACACAGTATATTCCATATCCATACAGTTTTCGCATGTGACTATCAACAATGGTGACAATGCATAGTACTTCTCAAATGTAAACATTGCATGGGATCATACCTTTCTTCTCCAGTAATTAACTTGCCTATCACTTCATGTGAATATAGTAAAGGTTGAAGTGTCAGTTAAATCCTGTCTCTTTTTGTTTATGTTGCAAACTTTCTAACATCAATTAAGGAGCCATCTGGGTCTCATTTTTTCACTTTACCATGCCGATCATACCACTTTACCACTTTACCATATGGCGATCATGAGTAACTCAATTATTAACATGTTTGCATGATTAACTATGGACTGTGTGCATTTAAGTGCAAAGAAAACATTTGGTGGGGGCCGAAGGATGTTTGAGATAATTATAAAATTATAAAAAAAAAATCCCCCAAATCATTCCAATGTCATATGGAAAATTTGGAAACTAAAATAAACAACACCTGAAAACTTTATTGAAGGACAGTGTTGCCATCACAGAATCCATAGTTTCAATGCAACTAAAATATATTCTATATAGACAACTGTAATATATTCCGATGCTACCAGCTCTGCATAAGTGATTATTTTTTAACTTTGGTTAAACTTTGGTGCTGCTGTCAGGAGCAAAAGAGCAGAGAGAAAGAAGATACATGGCCTTCACCTTCCTGTCATATGTACCCTCAATATCTGCTGCTTTCCCACTTTTGGGGGGCGAGTGGTGGGGGGATGGCTGCTTTATTGCTACATGGAGGGAGAGAAATTTGATTAACTTCATATTTAAAAGTGAACCACTCTAATTCATACTTTTCAAAACACATATATTGCTGAGCATTTTAGGATGTTTTTACTCTTGCTTTTAAACATAACATACAAATAACAAAAAATGCATTAGGGGATAGCTCTTTGCATATTGGCAAAATTGCTCACAAAAAAACTACATATTCTGGGAAATTTGCACCAAAATGTTGATGAGAACTTTAAAAAAGAAAAGCAAGCTGAAGTGGAAATATGGAGAACTGAACTCAATATATGAAAACTGAGAGATGGAGAGAACCAAAACCTGACAAATTTATCCATCCCTATTTAGCAGCTATGAGTCATTTCCTTATTTCAATGGCCAAGGTGGGAGATTCTAATAAGACCTGACCCCCTGTTTTCAATCATTAAATGCATAATGTAAGAATTTGTTCTGTGACTCATGTGACTCATTATTACCAACGTTATCACCCAAATGAACAATTGATCTTTCTGTGTAACTGTGTGATTAATCACCAAAATAACAGGCGATACATTGCTGGCTCTTAATATCTTTCCCCTCTAACATTGTCTCCTACACACACACACACACACACACACACACACACACTTGAGACTCATGCAGTGTGACCTTCCTCTCACTAAAGGACAAATTATTGGTAAGTGAATAGATCATATTTAACACCAATGATTTGTTACAAATAAAGTACTGTAATAAGCAATAAGATATAGCATCCATCATTTTTAAGAACATTGCTGCAATCTAATCAAAACCATTGCCCCTCTTGCTGCCACACTTCTGCTGAAAGTGAAAATAATTACCCAAAACTGACCAAATTAGGAGGGATGGACACCCACAATGGTGCATAACATCAACACATCTATTTTCCCATGGAGGCAAATATTTTGAAGGATACCTGGGTGTCATTGCCCAAAACTGAAATCCTAAACACACTTACAAGGGAATACAATGCTTGATCTCACTGGATTGTAATTAAAAAAAGAAGTTATAATTCATTTGAATAATGAAACATTAATTTAAGAATTAAAATAAAATTTTACATCCATTTTGGCATTGTCAGATGGCTGAAGCTCTTTATGGATGTTCAAAGAACACGTGAAGGATGCCCCACATCTGATGTCTACCATGCATGCTGGCCCTGCTAGCTCCACATCCGATCTTCCCATGTTGAATGGGAAGGTCTGAAGGGGGATTCTTCATAGTGCTTCTGCGGCGGACTGCAGGGAAGAGTCTAAACACATTCCACCAATGTGCAAAGAATACCCCTTCAGACATTCTCTCATGAAGGTCTAAGAATGCCATTGGTGGGGATGGGGAAGTTGGGGGGGGGCAGGGCTAGCAAGCACTACCTCCTTCGTCCCACTTTCAGGAAAACCCCCAAATAAAGAATAAAAATAAAAGAATAAAATAGATCAGGATGTCCAACTCCCAAGAGATTGTGATCTCACTATTTAAAAAAATCCCATTGGATTGACCAGAGTTGATGAGCTTTTTTGTGGGGAAGCTTCACTAGAGTTGATGAGCTTGGGGGGGCGCTTGATCAGGATCCTTGATCGACCAGGATCTACCAGGGACATCCCATGATCGACCAGTAGATCGCGATCAACTGGTTGGACATGCCTGAAATAGACATTCGTAAGCCACTTCCACATGCACCTTTTTCCAATTTCCACATATTGCCAAATGGAGGCATAATGGGCATTAACTGCTTTAAACGTAGTTTGACAGCAACCTGTGATTTCTACCCAATAAAATAGTTTTAGCCCTGTACATGTCTATTCAGAAGGAAGTCCCACTGAGTATCATTAGGCCTCCACAAGTAAGTAGCTATCATATTGGCTCACTGCTGTTGGATTGCAGCCTAAGACTGAAATCCTAAGCAACAATTTGTCACTTTACTCTTGCTTACAACATTTACATCCTGCCTTTCAAGGAACTGAAGTGATCATACATGGCTCCTCACATGTATCTCTGTTTTAACGCCACAACAACCCTGTGGGGAAGGTTAGTCTGGCAGATAGTGACTGGCCCAAGGTCACCTAGTGAGCTCTGTGGCCGAGGTGGAATTTGGCCTCCCCATGTCACCACATCCTGCCTCCACATACGGTTTGCTGTGATTCCAGTGCTGCAGTAACATAGCTCAGCGGCTCAAGACACAGCAGTTCTCAATATCCATTCAAATAAGTGTGTCTCAGAGTAAACCTCATTCATCTAACTGCATCCAGGATTTACAGACAAAGGTATGAAATCTTCTGGAACTCACGGCACACAGTTCAATGTCATCATATTCACAAAGGCTGCTTTTCTAATCTTTTAAATACAGTAAAGATAAAAGAGTGTGAATATAATATATTAAAAAACAACAACCAGGGCTTGTATTTTCTCTGGCAAAAGAGGACCACTGCAGCTTGTGTGGGATGTATCATGGAAAAACTGTAAATCAATTTAAACTGGTATTTCACTCACATGCTGTATAAACTGCTTTATCCTAAGACTGCAGCACAAACCCCATTTGATTTGATTACTAATATTTATTAGCCCACCCTTCATCCAAAGGTCCTAGAATGTGTGTGTTCCCAAAGTTGACAATATACACAAAAATGACATGCATCCACACCATCAATAAATGGTTTAGCAGTAAAATTCACAGTAAATCAGCAACAAAATCAGAAAGCAGCAGCAGCAAAAGCAGTGAAGCATAAGAACCCTCAATACCCACTGCACCTTTCACTTTTGCAAAGAGATGTTTCATCACCTGCTGATGAAAACAGAACCAGGTTGCAGCATGAAACACCTCAGAGAGGATGTCATTTTGCAGGTATGAAGCCACCACAGCGAAAATCCTCGTTAGGTGAGGGAGCCACCAAAAGGGGTGCTTTTAATACATAGGCAAGATGGCATGGAAGGATGTTTCTTTCAGATATCTTTCAAATAATAAAATCCTTCTAATGAATAAATATTCTAATGGTACTATGGAGCCTAGTGGCTGTACTCCCAGGATAAAATTAGGTTGGAGACAGGTTGATCTTCCTTGTTAAATTCATGCTTGTTTAGATGTGTTGGAACTTACCCAGCAGTCTTCTGGCCAAAAGCAAAGGTGTCCCAAGGCAGTAGAAGCAGAATTCTTCCATGCACCCAGAAAGTTAGAACTACTGCTAATAACTATTAAACAGTACCTAACATTTTTAACACTTGTATGTTTTCAGAAGTTTCTGAGCAATGGTATGTAGAAACCGCAGGTGTAGTCTACGGTTATATGTACTACTAAGGTCACATTTAAATCTAACACTGAAAGTCTAACCATGTCTACTTAGAAGTACGTCCAAGTAAAATCAGTGGTGCTTATTTGCAAGTAAATGGACTTAAGTCTGCAACCTAAGTCTCCAAACATTTCACCTTTGGTTTTTCATGCTGTTGCTAAACCTAAACCAGCAAGTGAACTCCAGGTGTCCTCAAATGAAACAAGTTACCTGAAAGGCTCTCTGCAGCCCACAGATCTCTCACAACTACATAAATTTTGCAAACAGGATCAAATCTTTGATCCCAGCAACAGCGAAAAGGGGATATTTGCAGGCTCCAGCCCAGGCTGAAGTAAATAATCTACATGCAATCTAGGGCATTGTTCACATCAGTGCATATTATTGATCAAGCCATATCATTATGCTCAGTCGTGTCATTATGCTGAGCATTGTTAACATTTATTTTCATTTAATAATGCAGAGGTTTACGCAGCAGAATAGAGCATACCTTGTTAAACAGCAAAGATGGATAAAGCATGAGAGAGATAATACATTCAATTTATAGGGAAGATGCATGGCTCTGCAATCCTAAATCTCACTAAACTGAGATAATTGCCTGTATCACCAGGGACTTCTAGAATACATTGTGTGATATGGTCCAAATCATTTAAAGTCTTTGAACCACAGGCACATCTGCTTACCTGAGCTTTGTTTTGGGTGGTTTTGTTTATTTACAGCACAATGTTTGACTTTTCTTCCCGCATCTTAGATCAAAAGGCACAGAAAAGAAGGAAGCTATTATGATATCCAGGGAATAGGAGATGGGAGCAGGCAAGGGAGTCTAAAGAGAAACTGGAGCTTTAACGATTGGCACTTAAAAAGTAATGGAGCCTGTAATGTCTCACATGACAATAAGCTCTGGCTAAAGCACCAGATTCATAGTAATATGTAGCTGTTTGTGACCAGGAGATGGTAATAAATTATAAAATTATTACTGAGGATAATATACAAAGCTGCACACTTCTTATTTAATCACAGCATATTTCAAAGCAGGCTGGATTCAAAGGGTAGCAAGGTGAGATATTTGCCCCAAACCAACCAAACGGTGTCACCATTTATTCTTGGCAAACAGTGTCACCAATCTTGTACACATGGTGTCACAAGTTAATCTCACTTTTCATGGAGCATCCAAAAGGCTTATGTATAGCATGCAAAAATTCACAGTTTGCACACTCAATCCTCCCCCTGCCCATTTTCTGGCACTAATGCTAAGGAACACAACAAAATTATGAACTGGAAAGTGTGTATGTTGAATATAGTTGTGGAGTACCGGTATTTAATTTGACATAACCCCCCGCCCCAAATCATAGTAGTAGTAGTAGTAGTAGTAGTAATAATAATAATAATAATAATTTGTTTTTTATACCTCACCCATCCAGCTGGGTTTCCCCAACCACTCTGGGCAGCTCCCAACAGATCAAAAACAGAATAAACATTAAAAACTTCCCTAAACAGGTCTGCCTTCAGACGTCTTCTAAAACAGAACTTTAAATGATCATCTACACCTAAAGAAGGAAACTGCCTCAACTTCCACGGTATTGGTCTTAAAGGGGGGGGGGTAAAATTAATGAAAATTACTTGATGAAAATTATTTCTGATGAATTAATTAAAAGTTTCTGATGCTTAAATAGTTTTCAACTGAAAATGCTATGTTGTTGCTTGTAAAGGTATGATAGGTTTGGAAAGGCCCTGCCTCAAAATGAATTTTCATCACACACCTTAGGCATTGTTCCTTCACAAAAGGAAGAAGGAGTGGCTTCTTATAATCTTTCCATTATTTGATTTGTCTGCATGGAGCACATTGGATAGTACTCTTTGTTGTTTGTCAGTCCCCACCAATCAATGGGGGTGGGGGATGGGGATTTGAATCTGCCAAGATTTAATGGACTATTTACAGTGCTTCATCAGTGGACTTGCATCCTCTAGAAGATTTAAGCTGCAACCTTGAAGACACTTGGAATCCTTTAAAGATCTGGAGTGCATTGCTAAACACATTTACCAGTGAATTTTGTTGTTATTCAGTCATTCAGTCGTGTCCGACTCTTTGTGACCCCATGGACCAGAGCACGCCAGGCACGCCTGTCTTATTATATGCCTGTTGTCTTTGTCCATGGAGTTTTCTTGGCAGGGATACTGGAGTGGCTTGCCAGTTCCTTCTCCAGGTGGATCACATTTAGTCTAAACTTTCTGCTATGACCTGTCCATCTTGGTAGGCCCTGCATGGCATAGCTCATAGCTTCCCTGAGTTATTCAAGCCCCTTCGCCACGACAAGGCAGTGATCCATGAAGGAGTTACCAGTGAATAAGCCCCGTTAAACACTGTGGAACTTAGTTTTGAGTAGAATTGTGCTGTAAAAGAACTCTGTTGCAGTTTGGTAGTCTTTTCTTGTACAAAACACATTTGGTTATTATCTGAAGAACATTTGATATTTAATCTTCTATATACCCTGCAATATTTACTCCTACATGGTGTCAAAGTTGATTTACCTTGATGCTTAGGAAAATGCTTGAATATGACTTGCTAAAATTGACCTTTTGCTACACAATGTGACATTTAGACTTCAATATTATGATAAAACAGCCTGCTGTTTCAAAGATATTACTCACCCTGACCTTTCTTGCACTAGAATGTTGTCCCCAATCTGGCTAAACAGCAGTGGGCAGTAGACCTTACCTATTTCATGGACCACGAGCAAGAGAATTTCCCAGAGTAACTACGTTTATAAAGAACAGGCAGGTATTAGGTACTATTAGTTCACAGAGTTATTGGAGACTGTAGTATTCAAGAGACTGAATTCTCCACCTGAATATTTTTGAGTTCTGAATTATTTCATCTTGATTGTGGAATGGCCTGTCAAATGCATTTTGCTGCCTGAGTCAGAACAGCAAATGGTGCCCCCTCCCCCATGTTAATTCTGCCTGATGATAAGGTCCAGGGATGTAGTGGTTCATCAGGGGTTCATCATGACAGTTCCCAAAGACATGTTTCCAGGGGAGAGTCCAAAAATGGAGGAAGTTGTGTCAATTCCCCACATCCCACACACATCCAAGAACAGCAGTCGATAGCATAATATCCAATTTATTAGGCTCACCACAGCTGCAATCCTATGCATAGTTTCCTGAGTGTAAGCTTCATTGAACATAGCGCTGCTTACTTCTGGCTGCTTAGATTCAGCTTGCAAAATACACTGAGCTCGATCTGTAGCTAGGTGGAATGAAACCTTTAGCTCTTAATTTGAAAACACAAACAAATCTTGCAAAGCAGTTTTATCATTTAAACCGCAAGGAACTCCAGCAAACAAAATATAAGAACCATCCAGCCTCAGCTTTATTATTTTACCCATTCTCTGACTTTCTCTATACTAATTTATCACAAACTTGAGAGCCTCATTATCACCTTACCCAGATGCCAGAGCAAGAAGAGTTCATCATTTCCCCTGCACTCTATCAGATGATTGCATTGCTCCTGCTCTAGACAAAGTCCAGGACCTGCAGCCTCCTGTGTCCCACCTCCTCTACACAATGGGTGATAGAGCCAACCTACACAGCCCTCAGAATCCATTTCTTCACTTTTATTGTAAAAACAAACCAACAAAAAACCCTTCAAAGCAGTCTGATTTCCAGACTTCATGGAGCTTGCCACAGCTCTAATTTCTCTCCTGTTGTTCTCATCAGTTTCTTTTCTGCAGGCATTTGAATAAGTGCACCTGAACAACCACTTACATGAATTTATGGAACACTGCACAAAAGGGAATCGCGGTTGACTTATCTGGCGGTATGTGGTGTTTTCATCAAGGATCACTTGTGGCTACTGGTAAGGTGGTGCAGCTGTGTGGGACGATAAGGCCAAATGGAAAGAAATGAAAACCACTACAGATTGCATCTGTGCCAGTTCGAGAATTCCTGTTAGAAATTGGATGTGTCAAACTGGAAGAATTCTGGATCAAGCACTGGCTGGACAAGCAAACACACAGAACCAGGAATCTTGCCCTAACTCGGCAGAATTCCTCATCTATCAGAGTAAAACAAGGAAGGGCGCAACCCCATTCAAAAATAAATAAATTAGGGGATACTGTGCCTTTCTAGATCAGGAGGGACTATTCCCAGCTTGCATTTCCTCGAAGGTGTGGCTCAGAGGCAAGACAGGGTTGGGCCAAAGAATGTGCAGTATTGGCTACATCCCAGTCACCCAAAAGTCATCATATCCGACACTCATACCCATCTTTTTATCCTTCAACCAAAGAAACCAAGGACATTATCAGAGTTTAAGGACATATTCCAGTCAAGTGAAAGCATTTGAAGGGGGGGGGCAGCTGCTCTGAGGAAGGCTGTTGCCTAGGAAGAGTCCCGGGGGGGGGGCAGACAGAGATGCCTGGTATGTAGAATTCTGTCCCTGGGCCCCGTTCTAGAGGATTGTTTTAATTTTAATTTTTATGCTGCAGGGAAACAGGTTTCTACTGCCCCTGAGTATTTTAATTTCAATTTTCACACTGCAGGAAAACAGATTGGGAACCAGTGTAGGTCAGCAGAAATTACGTTTGTTGTGCCAGTTTGTTCTGGCTTTAGTGCCAAAGTTGCATACAAAACAATAAAGTTTGCCAACTCAAATGACTTCTGTCTGGAGATGACTGCTTAGCTCACTGCTTTTCTGATACCCCCACCCACCCAACCCCTCCCAATCTGAGAAGATAGCTTAATTGCTCTATAAACTTTTAAGGACTTAAAACGAAGAAAAATCTGCAATAAAATTAAATGAGATTTCAAAAGAAGAACGCTAAACACTTGTGTCAGTTGATTACTCCATTTTTGTTTTTGTTGGAGTGGAAAATAGGGTCAAGATCATTAAAACTGTGCTGGCCGAAATAAAAGTGGAGGCAGCAATTTGCCAAGTTTGCAGATGTACGACTGCAGCAGAAACTAAATAAGGAAATCAGAATTTTGTACTGTATTGGCTCAAGGAGACCTCTGAGACTTTCCAGTGTGGTGGGATGGTGTCAGAGGTCAGTATTACTGGGCAACAACCCATGAAGAAGAGCTAGCTTCCAGAGTCCCCTGGCCCTGCTGTGCCTACTTCCTTGCTGTTGGTCTTAACCAACTAGCAATGCAACCCAGTCTTCTCACTTGATAAAATGTAGTCCAAGAACTATTCTCTGGTCTGAGAAAGCGATCCATATGAGCAAGCAGCTCCTCCAACACCACACACTGGTAGCTTCTTCTCCTGCCGAGAGATGACTCATTTGAACAAAGACTCTTCCATCTCCTTGCAGCATCAGTGGCACATACACCTTTGAAAGGAAAACAGATTCTTTCAAATACAGCATTTAATGCACATTAAACTTACATCTTTAACATTCCTCTCAAACAGCTACAGTTCCCAGAATGTATTAGCAGTCAATCCCTCTTCATAGGGAACTCTGGGAATCATAGCTCTGAGAGGAAGAGTGGTCTCCTAACAACTCTCAGCACCCTTAACAAACTATAACTCCCAGATTTTTTTGGATGAAGCCATGACTGTTTGGCATGGTATCCTACAACATTTGGAGGGTCACAGGTTCCCAACCCCTGGCCTGGAGCTAATAATATTAAGTAGGCAGACTTTGATAGGGTTCAGACACTTACGGTACAATCTTACACATGTCTACTGAGAAGTAAGTTCCATGGACTTTCCCACCCAGCTTAGTGTATATAGGACTGCAGTCTTAAAGGTGAAAGAAAATAATTCTTCATAATGTAGGGTGACAGTAGGACAATAAGCAGTTTTTCTACTGCAGTACGGGCTCAATATTAAGAAATTGTCTCTCACAGTCTAGGAGCAGTTCAGTTCCACATTCTTCATATTTTTATGTTTACTTAAAGAAGCCATAGTGATTTGGAAGTGAGTTGAAATATATGAAATATATGAAGAAATGTTCTGTGCAGGAGGAAAGCTATCATTTCATTTTCATTTTTATATTTTACTTTCTGAAATGCTGAACTCATTTATTTTCACTGGTAATAGTCCAAGATGGGCTTTTAAAGAAAAACACAGGGGGGAATTTTGCTGATTACCCTAACACTTTAGTGCATTTTCATTCTCAGTTTCACATTCTCTGCACAGGCTGAGGAGGTGCAATTTTTTACAGCAAAAAAGCTAATTGTAAGTGGTACTTAAATAAAAAAGCTGCCACTGGAGAAAAACCTTTAAAAGTTTCAACATTGTGCAGATTAAGATAATACCCATCTGCAGAGTAATCTACATTATTGTAAAGATCCAACCCATTTGGGGTTAATTTTTATTGTATTTTATTGTATTACATTCTGAATCACTAGTCTACACATTGTCCCATCAGATGCCAGTGAAAGTTCCTATGTTCTGGTGATCAACTCCTGATATATCAAGGCCCCTATTTAGGGGGATACCTTTTTAAAAAAATTGTACTGAAAATGGCTAGAGTCCACTCTTCTGCTTCCTCCTCCAGAAGTTATGCTTTCCATATCCCTGACTGTCTTCATTTCGTCATCTGGACATATTCCAATTTGTCTGTCACCTTCTTATAGAACTAGAAGATGAGTTCAGACTACTTCACAGTAAACTGGAAACTGCTTCTGCTCAGAATAAAATGGAACCACCGCTTCACATGACTTGGAGACAATGTTTCTATTATTGCAGCTTAAAATTGCATTAGCCTTTCTTGCAGCTGCACCACAGGGATGACTCAAGGCTGTTCATCTTGTGACTGACTGCAGCCCTGGGGCTCTTTTCATATGTACTGCTACCAAGCCAAGCATTTCCCCACCCTACAATTGTATGTTCTATTTTCTTTTTGTCCGTCCCCCCATGCAGAAGTTTACATTTTTAGTTTCCAATTTTTTGCTTTCCAATTTCATTTTATTCACATCAGACCAGTTTTCCATTCTATCATGACACTTAGTGTTAACTATTCCTCCCAGTTGTGTGTAGTCGGACACTTAAAATAACTAAAAGATAAATTTTAGTAGTACAGAGTCAATATTAACAGCAAAGGCCACATTTTTTTTAACCTACCACAATTCCTTCATCCACTAGTCTCTCTTACCTGTGTAAGGTGCAAGCTAAATGGTATTGACTTATCCATAACCATTCATTATCCACCAGCTTTTCAAACTGAAGCCTTTACATTAAGCACAAGCCCTTTAAAGTCACAAATAAAGGGAAAGTGATCTAAATTAGAATAAATGCAGTCAAAACGGAGTTAACTTGAACTGCATGTTCTCGAGGGTGATTAATTCAACAGCCCACTATATTTCAACTAAGGAGTTGCTCAATTGGTTGATTGCCCATTGAATTAATCAACATTAAACCACTACTAGAGATTCTGAAAGTGCCCCCTCTGCATTCCGTTAACGTAATATATACACACATTTCTCAACAATATATCTATACCAGCCCTAACGTAAACTCTTGGGGTGATAATGATCAGGAGTTAATCAGAGTTCCGATCTATTCTTCATTTCAAGGGAACAATCACTACCCTAAAATGACTTTTCGATTCTGATTTAATGCCTTCTGATTAAGAACGTAGTCAGAATTCAAGTGAACCTGACCTTTAACCAACTGTTAAGTACAGACATATCTATGACCCAGTTTCCAGATTCTGTCATCTGGCCATGATCTAGTGTGACCAAGAGATGCAACCCAAAAATTATTTTTGGAAAGCTGGACTGGAGGCTATCTAGAAACTGGATCCCAGTCACTTTCTCCTCCTTAGGCTTTCTAGCTAGGCAGAGCTATAAGAATACAGGTTCATAACTACTGAAATTAATGAGCATGAGTAAAAATTAGGTCCATTACTTTCAATAGGTCTACTCTGAGTAAAATTTTGCAACTCAATTGATATAAATTAAGCAGAAATACAATGCATTTTACTATGTCAATAAGTGCTGCTGTCCTCATGCCTTGCTCTTTTAAGTTTCCCAAAGGCATTTGGCTGTCTACTACTACAGTACACTGAGATCCAGTGCCGAGGGCCTTCTAGCGATTCCCTCACTGTGAGAAGCAAAGCTACAGTGAACCAGGCAGAGGGCCTTCTCGGTAGTGGCACCCGCCCTGTGGAACGCCCTCCCATCTCATGTCAAAGAGATAAACAACTACCTTACATTCAGAAGACATCTGAAGGCAGCCCTGTTCAGGGAAGTTTTTAATCTGTGACATTTTAATGTATCCTAATATCTGTTGGAAGCCGCCCAGAGTGGCTGGAGAAACCCAGCCAGATGGGTGGGGTACAAATAAATTACTATTACTACTACTACTACTACTACTACTATTATTATTATTATTATTATTATTATTATTATTATTATTACAGAGTCCTGGACTTAGCAGGAAAGCTGCCCAAGACCACAAACTCAGTACAAAGCAGAGAATAGGTCTGCATCCGAAATATCAGTCCAAATATTCAACCTGCACATTTGCTATTGCAACAAACACATTTCCAGGTGCACTTTGTCCTAATGCCAGGATGTCTAATGGCAGCAGGGACTATACCTGAAGGAGCGTCTCCATCCCCATTGTTCAGCCCGGACACTGAGGTCCAGCTCCGAGTGTCTTCTGGCAGTTCCCTCACTGTGATAAGTGAAGCTACAGGGAACCAGGCAGAGGGCCTTCTCGGTAGTGGCGCCCGCCCTGTGGAATGCCCTCCCGTCAGATGTCAAGGAAATGAACAACTATCTGACTTTTAGAAGACATCTGAAGGCAGCCCTGTTCAAGGAAGTTTTAAATGTTTGATGTTTTATTGCTTTATTATTATTATTATTATTATTATTATTATTATTAATTTTATTATTATTATTAATATACTGTTGTGAGCCATCCAGACTGGCTGGGGAAACCCAGTCAGATGGGCAGGGGATTATTATTACTACTAATAATAATAATAATTAGTGATGCACTGCTGCAGTCGCTCATCCAATTTAAAGGATGGGGAGGGCCTTCCTGGTTTACACCACCCCATTCTGGGAGAAAACACGCTGATTGGCTCTGAATTTGCTGAGACATGATGCACACAGCTGGGTAAGGAGGCATCAGAGGTCCCTCCTGCCATTACTGTGCAGGGTGTACAACCCCTCCCCACCACACACACACTTAAGAAAGGGAGTGAGTACTTAAGAGAAAGCTGATATTTTTGTCCTCTAGTTTTGGCAAAGTGAAACCCATTATAAAAGTTTTTGTGTGTGTTGTCTTCCAGATATCAGTAGTGACCTTCAACAAAATATTTAGGAAAATATGCAGAAGTGGATATCCTGTGGGCTGCATAATGGAGTGAAAAGTAAGGATGCCGCTACAGGAGTTCATCAATATTCAACAAAGTAAGGAGATAAAGCAACTGTGAGCAAATGCTCTATCAGGACAATGTTCAGAATTCTGTCGGATGAAGAACAGAGAGCACAAAGATGCAATTATTTTCTTGAAAGGCTGCAGTCACTATTGCATGGTCATATTTGACTGCAGTATATTTTTAAGCATATCATTTCTAATTCAGGTATTCATAAGCATATTTTCTTTCTTTCTTTCCTCCATCAATTGTATACTACTAGAAAATAACCCCAACATAATGTGCTACTAGGAAAGAGACCAGGAATGGGGGGAAATTGCAAATGCTCTACACTGCCACTAAATATTTACATGATCTGGAGTTATTTTTGCATCCCGTTGCAAGGATATTCCAAATCTGGACACAGTTCACAAGCAAATCTCAAAGGAGAGGTCATCTGAAAAACAGTATTTTATAAAGGTTAGCTGCATTGCTATGTATCCTAACTACATAGCCTTGTTGAAGTGGTCTTATATTGCAGGAACAGGAACCCATGCAACTTCTGACTGCCTGAGCCCTTGAATCCCACCCCATTCACTCAGATAGCATCCCTCTAGATTATCTCACTGGGATACAAGGGCTCAGGCAGTCAGATGTTGGACCACAACCATTGGCCATGTGGGCTGGTGTTGATAGGAGTTCAATGGTTGGTTGTCCCGTGTTGCAGAGCCCCAAGTGGTTGCATCCACACATAAGGCACTTTGTGTAGCCAGTCCTATGCTATGGAACACTACATATGGACATGTTTGTAAATAAATAAACAATTGGGGGAGCGAGATCAAAATTTGATGCCCTCCCAGCTCTCTTGCTGACTTTCCAAAGCCAGGTAAGTGAGGTGCTGGCCTTTGGGAAGGAGGTGTGAGGCTGTGACACGTTTCTTAAAACCCTTCCACCTCCTTCCTAAAGGTGGCAAAGCGCTAACTAGGCTTTAGGAAGGAGGCAGGAGGACTCTGGGACCCTGTCAGAGCCCTCATGCCTCCTTCTCAAAGCCCGGCTTTGGGAAGGCAATGCAAGGGCTGTGGGCAAGGGTGTCACATGTTACCGATGGCCACAATAAAGGCATTGAGGGCCACATTCAGCCCTCAGGCCATGTGTTGAACTGCCCTGCACTAAAAAAACAAACAGGTCAACATCAAACTAATATAAATTTTATATCAAATCCATATCAAAAGGCAGGACTTCTGATAAAAGGGTTGGGGACTTTTGGCAAGGAGACAGGGCATTTGTCTCTTTAGTTAGAAAAATAAAGGGGACTACTATTTGGCAATCACATTCAATGAGACTTTCTCCCAGGTAAGTAGGAGAATACAGATATTACTGCTCAGAGAGGGACTGAATAATTTCTTGGAGGGAAACAAGTAGCTAAATCTGAACAGGTTGCACAGTGATGATTCCTTCCAGGAGATGTAGCTGCTTGCTTTGTTTTGTAATGATAGTCAGTTTATTTCATTTTTTGCTTGCATATTTCACAAGATTGTAGACATAGCATGCCTAGTCTGTGAAGTTGAAAGACTTCATTGTGAAAGATTAATGTGGTTATCAACACATTTGAAGGTGGGAAGATTGCGGAAACTTCATTAAAAGGAAACTCCACAGTGTCCTATCAGCTGAGGATCCAGCATGAGTGCAAGTCACACCAGTGAATGATGTTCAGAAGAGAAAGACTTCTCAAGATCAGTCCATGTTAGTGCTTGAACATCACTGTAGTTGTTCTATAATCTACATCAAAGAAAGGAGATTTCTCTGCTCCTGTTATTTTAATACTACTGCATAATGAGACACAATCAAGAGCATAAAACTACATGGCGAGGATCCAAACATACTAATAAAGTACACTGTTTTGAAGGCTCAATGAGCTTCACCGAATGCATAATTCTCGTGTCTGTTGCATTCATGCCCTTAGGCACTGTCTTTTTCTGGCGATTGCATCTTGTTAGCAAAAAGCAGACCCCCAGCAGCAAGAAAAAGCTCAGACACTGCTGCCTAACTGCCCATGAATTGCAGTTTCCTTAGAATTCTGCCTAACAAGATACATGATTACTAATTTGATTTGTAGAAGAGTAAAACTCTGGCAAATTAAAAGCAGCAAACACTCCCAGCTGATTTACGGCAAAGCAGAACAAATTAATTGTTTGTTTTAATGTATGATGTTCAGTTCATCTAACATAGAATATTGCCACAAGCATTTTTCACATTAGTCTCTCAAAGCGTGCCTTGTTATAAGTTCTGGAGGCATAGTGGGGTAAGCTTGCATAATTTTTATTACTGAAGACCAAGGTTCAAGTCGTAACTGCTATAGAACCTGCTGATACTGTATAAGAAATCCGGATACTTTGAAATCCATAGAAAGAATCTCATTCATCAGATGGCTTTGATCAATTTACCCCACTCCAGCTTCAAACATACATTTACACCCAGATTTCTTCTATTTAAATTCGGGTTTTGGAATGCACAGCGTTTGAAACCCTGGAGCATCTGCAGATCATTTAATTTTAAACGTGGCCTGAGATCCTTCCAAATCATTACTGGAGTTCCCCAACTGCCTGGCACTGTTTCAGAATTAATAAAAGGCACTCTAACCCTGGCCAGAAATTTATAATTGTGGAAACCTTTCTCAGACACTCACTCCAATCAGGGCCATGTCCATGACCCCCATTCCCAACTTCTGCCTGTTCATGTGAAGGTCTGAACAGAGTCAGTGACTTCCACCCACCCAAATGTTCAGCAGGCAGGAGGTCAGTGCTGACAGAATGACACTTGTGTACCTCTGTCAGTGGTATGAGGCCAGATTAGGTGGCAAGTGGAGGTGCTCATCTGCACAATCCAACCAGCCAGCACCACAGCAGTGCAAGAGGGGTTTGGATTGCTCTCCCAGTTGGTAACTGGGCAAACAGAGCTTGGCTTCCTTGATATGGAAAAGCACTCTCTGAACCTAAAGCTGGAAGTACAGTAGTACCTCAGTTTTCCAAACGTAATCTGTTCTGGAAGACTGTTCGAGTTCCAAAATGTTAAAAAATGGAAGCCTCAGTACGGAAGCCTCATAAAGGAAAACTCAATATGGAAGCCGCGTTTCATGTTCAACTTCTGAAGCGCGTTCGAAAACCAAAGCATTTACTTCCGGGGTTGCGGCATTCGAAAACCGAAATGTTCATCAATGGAGACATTCGAAAACCGAGGTACCACTGTACTCCAAAAGAGAACTTTGGGGCAAACTGTGGGACAATTTCAGGGGCAATAGGTGGCCAAGATCATTCACTCCATTTTGTCTTACTTTGCTACCTGCGTTGCATGGTGTGTGCAGTAGCAGCAGCAGCATCCCTCCAGGTGTCTGTCAGCTAGTGATTGCCATTTTTTTTCTCCCAGAAGTTCCCCTGCAAAGCTTTGGATTGCAGAGAGAGGTGGCTTTGGATTGGTGGGGTAAATGGCAGCTACTAGTGACAGACACATTGCTGCTGTTCTCCCTGAGGTAAATTCTGTCTCTCACTTTCATTTACAAGCCATGAAAAAAGGCACCCAAAGTCTGCTCCCCATATTGACTGTCTGAGTATGGGACAGCCATTTTGGTTCAGACCTTGAATTCTGTCAGAATATTTGTATCTGAGGAATACGAAGTCCAGACTTTTTACAGCAGTCTACGGTGCCTTCCAGGTCTTTGGGTGGTTTCAAACGGGTCTGTGGCATTTGTTCAGTCAATGGCTTTTTAACAGGAAGTGGAGAATAAGTGGCTTAAACAGCCTTTTATTGCCTAACCATATTTTATCTTAGACAGCTTTTTATCCTACAACTTGCTAACAACAATTAAGTTTCCTGTAAGTAAGCAGATAGTTTCCACTAACAGAGGTTTAAGTCTAGGATGAATCATTTTTATGAAATACTGAATATATATGAATTGTTACTTAGGAAACGTTGGTGTCTGGACTAGGATCTAGCCATACTTCCAGCCTTGGCTAGCAGCTAAAATAACCAAACAATAAAATATAAGCCATCTTGTTAACCAAACACTAAATATATTGCTACCCATCTTAGTTGTGTTTAAGGGAATAAGCTAAATAATTAACAATGTTATTGCAGTGGTTTTCCTGCTGACACAATTTGGATGCATTTTAAATCCCCACTATCAATAATATAAACGACACTGCACAAAGAATATGAAAAAGTGAACTGAGTAGGTAAAAGGGGCCTAGAGAAAATTAGAAAATTTGAGGTTTTTCTGGTTTGAATGTAAAACTGCGATTTAGGTTTCGGTTTTTCCAACTGCCCTGCAATGAAGCCTCACACAAGTAACTCCTCTCTTAGGAAACTGGCAAGGAGTCCTATACTGAGTTGGAGAATTGTGTTCATTTTACATTTTTAAGAGAAACAGCCTCTTTTGCATTTTTTAAAAGACTAATACATGGAATTTGATGCAATTACCTTTTGGATTTTGCACTCAATTCCATTTTTATTTTATTTTTGCAATTAGGGTTGCCAGGTCTGCTACCAAAAAATAGTGGACAAGTGGGGGGGGGGGGTTAAATTAAATTATATATTTTCTTACAAACATTTTAACACGTGTTAAAATACCATTTCATCATAAAGCTTTTGAATAAAAAATGTCCACTATTTTGTGGGAAAAAATAGTGAACATAATGTGAAAAAGTGGACTGTCCACTCAAATAGTGGACACCTGGCAACCCTATTTGCAATACAAGTTTCAGGTTTTTTTTATTATTATTATACCAGACTGTATTACAAACTGCATATTTTGCTTTGCACGCAGAAGATTCCATTGCAATCCCTGGCATCCCTTCCTGAAACTTTGGACAGACACAGTCAATCTGTGAAGACAATACTGAGCCAGATGGACCAATGATCTGTGCCAGTGTAAGGCAAGTTTTTTGGGTTCCTATAGCTACTCTGCAACAGAGCAGAGGTTCCTATCCCTGTCACATAGGATAGCAAATTGAGATGTTAAGCTGTTGTGGATGAAATGGATTGGCCATGGGCTCCATCCTGAAGCTTCATTGCACGTCATTGCAATTGGTATTGTTAATTTCAGTATTACTACTATAACATACCAGTAGTTGTCCATGAAGCCTACAACATGCTGGGTTTCTTGCTCAGCCATGGAGCTCACGGACGTAACCTGGCCTATCTTTCAGGAGGTTCTTCTTGGGAATGTTACTTCAATGGTTCCCCGAGCTCCGCAGAGGAAGAATAATGGGCTCTCCATTGCTAGAGACCTTTAAGCAGAGGCTGGATAGCCATTTGTCAGGGAAAATGTGCTTGCAATATATTTTACCTTCTGCACTGAGAAGGGGGTTAGACTAGATGATGACAAAGATCCCTTCCAACTCCCTAGTTCTATAATTTACCTGCCACTGTTTCCATCTAAAAATTGATTTAACTTTTAGAAACAGAAGCAACTTGCTGGATTATCACAGGCTGCTTCGAGTTCTTTGTTCTTTAAAAAACCAAAAGCAAGATAAATCAAACAACTCACCACCCTTATTTTTATTTTTTTTACTTTCAGTCTAAAAATTGAGAGAATTGAAAGCTTCTCATTTCAAGAGCAAATGTATTAAAGAAATATAAGCTGGCTTTGTAAAGTGGTGCACTCTGTTCTTTATACAATTTACTTGCTGCTACACATCAGCAGACATTTTTTAATCCTAGAATTCATGCAAAAAGCTAATGTAAATGGCTCTCTGCCAGCGCAAGAGAAAAGTTCTTAAGGTGCAATATTAATGGAAATGACTTCTGTTAGGAAGCGGGTCTAAAGTTTCCTCTAAAGCCACAGGTCTTTGCCAGCTTTTTACTTGGGGTGCTCCCCTGAGCTCATTAATGAAGCAGGAAACAGAAATGTAGATTGTCAGGGTAACTCTACAAACATTTATGAGAGAGTAAGCCCTACTGACTGCAGTGGAATTTTCTGTATGTAAAAAGGCATGCAGTTGCACTGTTAAGAGCTAAAGTATTCCTGTAAATATAAAAGTAAAATGGAAAACCTAAGTGAATTAGGGACCTTTCTTTCTTCATTTCAAATTAACACATGAAACCAAAGGACCATCATTTTTTCCATTTAGCACAATAAATATTCTGGGTTGTAATTTTAGTTATATATTAGACCACTTAATATTAGAAAATATATACAATAAAAAGTATAAAATGACCAAAGGCATCATAAAAGCATAAAGAAGAAAACACAATGTGAAGAAAATAAAAAAATCTATGTGCATCATTCAAGAACTGGAGTTCTTACATACAGTATTGGTGCTGTCTGTTTCATTGGGATTTAGTGCAGAAACGAAGGGGTTATTGAGACTGAGATGCAATAGAATTTGTATCCTTAGCACATTATGTTGTCCTTACTCCAATATCTTTAATAGGAAATGAGACAGGAATGTTTGTTCCAGGTTGGTAACTGGTCTTTTGTTTATATGCAAGTGACCTTCTATTATGCATGTAGGACATTATAACTTCACTTGATATTCAGGTGATACATATTTTAAGATTAGAATAGAAAAAAATTGAAAATCATGGCTGAGGAAGGGGTTTTAACTCGGGTCTGGTGGATCAATGCGCTTCAAGTACAGATGAGAAAATAATTGTTGTTGTTGTTCAGTCGTTGAGTCGTGTCCGACTCTTCGTGACCCCATGGACCAGAGCACGCCAGGCACCCCTATTAGGGGTGACCATATCAATTGACATTTTAACCAGTTATGAAATGTACATCCAGTCCATCAAACTGTGTACTTCAGAGGGGAATCCAGTTACTTCTGCACATGCAGATTTCAAAATGGAGGTAGTGCTTGTATGTATTTTGTAGTTGGATACCTGCTACCAGATAATAGTGTAGGGATGAGGGAAAAAATTGATTGACGTTGCATTTTAACGTGAACCTACCTACCGGTAATTTGTACTTTCTGAAAAAATATACAACCCAAAACTCAAAGGTCCTTCAAGATTCACTCCCCTCCAAATTTTGTGATGCAGTTCTTCTACCAAAAATCTTTATTAAAATACATCTGTTGGGGAAAGTGTGCATAAAAATGCATTTTGTATGCATTAAAACAAAATACTTTAAAATACTTCAGAGGTCAGTCAACATGCAACCACTTCCACACATTTTAGCACAAGTCTTCACACTGTCTTCACAGTGGAGGTGTGTTTTCCAGAAGTTGAAGTTATATTTAGGAGGAAAGCAAACTTACCAAGTATGCTGTGCTAATTTTATGTACTGTATAAATTTCTCCAAAGGTTTTATCACCAGCCCAAAGAAGCTGAACCAGAATCTTTGACTGCTGGGCGGATTGGATGAAGAAACCACATTTAAACCTGCAATCCTATGCAGTTACCTAGGATTAAGCTTCATGGACACAGTGAGACTGACTTTTGAGTAAATTTACATGGGAATGCACTGTTAGCATGAATTAAATGTTAATAGTTGAACAAATTCAAAGCTCTAAAATTTACTAAGTTTAGCATGCAGGAAGAGCCGTTCAGTTAAATATGTGTGTTTTTAGGGATAGTCAACCTTTATATTGGGTTGGACTAGCATTGGATCCATTCCAGTTGACCAATTTGGCTTGTATTGCGTTTTGTTGCCAATTCATTTTATGAACAATGCATTGCGAGAGGAGAGAGAGAACATTTTCCATAGAGTGGGTGGAATTGGCTCCACAACAACGTGTGAGCCCCACATCTGCATCTTACTCTAATTATATAGAAGCAGAATGTCAAAACACATACTTACAGCTGTGTGACATAGTGAAGAACAGGTAGGTAAACGTGAGCATCAAATGCAAATTGTCAAATACGTTCAGTTCAGTGGGTTCCCCCATCTCACTTAGAAAAAGCTGTGCACGTCTAATGCAGTATCTGTGGTGCATACAAAATGGAAAACTGCATCTTGCTACAAACACATTATTTGTTTTATAAATGACAAGTTCTCAACATGAGGTCTCAGAAATTACTATGCTAGATTGTAGAAAGATAAGAGAAGGAAATATCCACAGACAGACAGAATGGAGCATGACTAATGATGTGAAAATATCACTGAAACCCTCAGTATGATGGAACTGAAGAAGTTATGTTGACCTATGGGAAAATAATCTGGAAATTATTCCTAAATAGGCAATACTAAGAGATTATGCGCAGGGGGGGGGCAGAGTTTAAAGCCCTCATTTAGAACAGCATGGAAATTTAGATTTCCTTCTTTTGAATATCTGCTTAAATGATTTTCTTCTTGTCACGGGAGGCAATGTTAGAGAAATGTACTGATTCTCAGCAGAATTTAAAAATTTCCATTTACAACCATAGTACAGAACCCTTTTCCTGAAAGCCAAATTCCTTCCTGGGTAGTTTTCCAGGGACTGCATGTCAGCAACAGCTTGACCAGAGGCAAAAAAGCAGGTAGTTCCAGAGGTAAAAGTGGCGAGAACAATTGACTGACTATTACCTTTGCATAGGGCTGCCATACATTACTGGGATTTCAAAGGCAGAATTGAAGTCAGGAGGAATTTCCGAAAGACAGTGCTTTGTCCTGGATCTTTGGCAAGTCAGTCGAAAAATTATGTTTTTGGGGCGCTTTTGTAAAAAAAGAGGGGGGGAGCTGAACAACTTTTGAGTTTTCGTAAAAAACAAAACAATTTTGGGGTTTTCCTTAAAATGCTCAACAACTTTCAGGATCTCCTGGTTTTTACTTTTTGAAATATGACAACCCTACGTTTGTACAACAGGTTTAGTCATTGACTGTAGATGAACTGGGAGAGTCTGAGTTTATAGTTTCCATAACCTCTAGTTTCAAATCAAACATTATTTGATAAACTATTTTTTGTCATTTTTTTGTTACGTCACATGGAAGGTACAAGTCTCTCTGGGTTAGATACCCCTAAGGCTTCTGTGAGTCTTCATGGTATGGATGAACTGCAGCCATAAAGTACTGTAACAGGAGGAACTTATCCTGAGTTGGCATCCCAGACAAAGGAATATGAAAAGCCCAGTCACTACTGGGCCCACTCCGAAGCAGTTTGATCCCTTGACCATAGAAAGTCCAGTTGAATGGGATATCTAGTTATCTGTGAAGTGGATGGCTAATAAATGCCTGTGTTTTCTTTCTATCCACGGGTTCCCTGATCTGATCCTCTTCTTCCAGTGACACAGCAGCTCTGAGGGCATCCTGAGTGAAATCCTGAGTTGACCTCTACTCAAAAACACCCGCCATTCCTCTGTCTAGGGAAGAAAGAGAAAGCATCACAGTTCAAAGACACATTCCAGCCAGACAAAAGCATTCAAAGAAGGAAGTAAGAATAATGAAGAATGTAGCCTGGGGAGGAGGCCTAAAGAAGTAGTGTGGCCTGAAGAGAGCCCCAAGGGTTGGGAAGAGAAGCCTGAAAGGTCACAGTTTACCACCCTGAGCTAGTGGTTCCTCATCCATATTTTGATGGGCCTTATTTATTTATTACATTTTTATCCAATCTTTCCTCCAAGAAGCATTCTTCCCCTCCACATTTTATCCTTACCACAATCCTGTCAGGCTGAGAAATAGTGACTGGCCCAAGGTCACCCAGTGAGCTGCCTCCCAGAACCTTGTCCAACATTAGAATTTTAGGATGTGTGAAAAACTTCTGAGAAATTTTGCTTGTCTTCTCAAATTTCTTCCCTCATTTCCTCAGACAGTTACCTAAGAAAGAACCCCCCAAATTCAGGTTTTTTGCTTTAGAAGGTGTTTCCTTTGCAATTCAAGAGAAGCTACATGTGAGAATTTCCCACTGAAAATACTTTCAGTTATGGAAATGGGTTGGATATCACCAACCAAAAAGCAAGAAAATTTGACTCGCCTCCAAACTGTTTGAACATACCAAATTCAGTCATGACTGACAGAAGAAGAGAAGTTTTACTGGGAAAAGAAAACTCCTGTGAAACTTTTCTGTCCTAAAAGAAAATGAAATCTTTATTCGCTGGTGTAGGTTAAAGGAGAAAAGGAACTGCAAGAAACCAGGAACTATTGCTTGAAGGACTTTCTAAAAAAAACCTCCAGGGAAAACTTTAGCAAAGTCTTGAAAGGAAGCAAAGGCTCAAACTCTCCCCACAACATGTACTCCCCAAACACATGATATTTAAGAGGACAGCAAAGAGACCACAGATTCATAAAATATTAAATAAAATATCTCCTTTTGAGACAGAACAGAAAAAATTGAGATGCATAGAAGGTATAAGGAAGGCATAAAAGAAAACTGAAGTTCAGGGACTCTGAGAACATTGAATAAATAAAACCCTCTAAGGGAACTGAACCCAAAAAAGCAGGTTGAAGTTGAGCCATTGCATATACCACAGAATGAGAACCAAGAATCAAAATGGTTCCAGAAGTCTTGAAAGGCCAAACTAGACACTGTGAAGGAAGTGAAGTGTTCCTAAGCCTTGATTTCTCTCACAATGCTAATACAGGGCTAAATGAGTCAATTGCAGAAAATGGGCAGGTGGTGGAAAGACCTTAACCCCTCTCCCTCTCTTCAGGTTTCCCCAGCAAATGCAGCATCTGGAAATTAAATTTTATTCCCAAGGAGGATCCAAAACCAGATATGAGCTTAGCTGTGGGATGGGGAACCTGTAGTCCTTGAAATGACCACTAGTCACCTGTGCTGGGCCAGATTGGAATTGTAATTTAATAACATCTGGATTAGTGTTGGCTAGATTAAAGAAAATCAGCTTGGGGACATTTGTAACTATGAAACTGTGAACACAGTAAAATTAGGGTCACTTCCACTTACGTTTCCCTGTAAATGCCACACGTCTGTGCCATTTTCATTATCTTTGCAAATGGGAACCATACCTTTGTTGGCATCATGCCTTGGAGAACAGCCACAGTTCACTGGGAGACATTATGACTTGCATGTAGAAGATACTAGGCTCAATCTCTGGTATCTTCAGGGAGGGCTGGGAGAGAACTTTGGGTGTTATCCAACCACCCATTGGAGTTGACCCACTGAAAGTAATGCACCTCACTTAGACATGTCCATGAATTTCAATGGCTCTGCTGTGAGTAAAACATGGTTGAATACCATTCCTTGTTTGATATTATGGAGAACTGCTGTCAGTCAATACTGACGTAAATCGATCAATGGCCTTATTATAAGGCAGCTTCCTATGTCTATCTTGCTCCAAATCCGCCACTTACATTATGAGAGAATCGATGCACAAATATTAAGATTGTTTTGCTGACAGACTCTGAACCAAGACTCTCTAGATAGTGGCTTAACCAACCATTTAATGTCTTGGTGGGTTTTCCCCCTTGCTTTGTTGATTTACTATGTTGATTTCTCAATAGAGTTCACTGCTGAAGTCTCAATTTTATGGACTGATCCTATAGTTTAGGAGCTTCAAAGTTACTGGAAGTGCTTTAGGCTCCAATCCTATACACCTAGCCTTCCATGTGTTTTGAACAACAGTTTGTATCATCTTCTACCGGTACCATTGACCATGCTGACTGGGGCTGATGGGATTTGGAATACAAAATGTCTGGAGGGCACCAGGTTGAGGGAGGCTGCTATGCACATTAACCTGGGTACAGTCTGCCCTGAACCCATGAATCCTAGGATTTTAACAGTGTGCACTGTTAGAAAAACAGGCTACACACATAAAAGCAGTCATTTAAGGCCAACCATGTTTTCTCCACTGGGTTGTTCTCGTGGGAATAAAAATATATTCCAAAAGTTGACCTTCTTCCCCTCTGTTCACTAAATTTGCAGCCCTGATTGACTGTTAAGCATTTCAGCATATTTTTCTAGCGCAGTGATATTGTCACATAGGCTAAATAAAGAGGTTGCAGCAGGCGAACTAAGCTAATTCGGAATGAGGTTAATATATTTTTAGAAATCATTGCCTTTGCTCAGACATACCTTTTTGGTTCTCGGTGACATCTGACTGGCTATGTGGAAAATAATCACTCTTACTAGGAAGAAGGCAATTTGAAGGGAGAGAAATGATTTTGAAGTATCAGTCAATTAGGGTCTCACAATGGGCTGCTGCTGTCACAACCTAAAGGGCACTATCATTTTCTGCCTTGGCTGATGGCACCAGGTGCCCAAACATGCACCTTCTTTCTACAACACTCTTTATATCATTCTATTCCATTTGGAGCAGTTTTATTTTATTTTATTTTAAGCTGAGCTTTGACCCTGGGAAGACATAGGCATTGAGAAGTAGTAGTTTCAATGCCCAGGAGACTGGCCAGTTGCATTTCCTCTGCAAGAACAGGTTTTGAGTTTGGGGGTGCTCCTGGACCCACCTTTGTTGCTGGAGGTTCAGGTAGTCTCGGTGATTTTTACCGGCTATGGCTACAGAACCAGCTATCCCATTACTTGGACAGAGATAGTCTAGCTATGGTGATTAATGCACTGGTAACCACAAGACTTGATTATTGCAATGTGCTCTACCTGGGGCTACCCTTGGGCCTGTCTGAAGCCTCTACTTAGTGAAGAACACTGCAGTCAACAGGGGCAGACAAATAATTTCTATACTCAATAGCTTGCACTGACTGCCCATATGCTACCATGCCAGGTTCATGGTTCTGGTATTACTCTACAAGGCTGTTAAGAACTTGGATCCATGATAGCACAGGGACCCACCTGCTTCCTTATATCCCTGTCAAATCACTAAGGATTTTGGAGGAATCACTGTTCGTGCCCCTTCTCATTGGCTCAGATGCCTAGCTCATATCTACCCAAAGCCATGCATTCAATTATGTGGCTCCAATTTTATGACCTCTTCGAGTTGAGGTGAGACACAGGCCCCCATCCTTTTCAACTTATGGGACATAAGGAAAGCTTTGCAAAAAAAAATCAGCAGGCTTTTAAATTGAATTCTGATGTTATGGTTTTAACTCATTTTTTAGTCTTATTGTATCTCCTGTACACTGCTTAAGAGACAACTGTAATTAAGCGGTACAGTATACATATTGTCAAATTAATCAGTAAACACCTGCAGTTGTTTTAGTTGTTTTTATAATTGTATATTCTATTGTTGTAATCCGTCCTGGCACCCAATGGTGAAGGTAAGAAATCTTATAAATAAATAAATAAAATCCTTGCAAATATATAAAGTACCCTGGGCATTTTCACTGTAGGAAGAATTTTTTTGGGTTTGTTTTTTTAATCACTTTGGTTCACTAAAATAAATGGAGTTTTAAAATGCTTTAGTAATTACATACAATGGCTTCCAGTTGGTTGTCATTTTAATTTCTGCTTAAGCTATTATTTTATTTACCCTGATTATCACGTTTCCCTGGCTGTAATTTCATAAACCTTCTTTAAACAACAATGGAGTTCCTTTCAATTGCATGTTTTCACAGGAACACAAAGCTCAATAATAATGTGTTATTGTCATCAGCCAACAGAAGTCCATCAGCAGGGACGGCAATTGTAAAAGCTTGAATGAACTAAAACTGTTTTGCATCTCTCTTAATAAAATATCCTCACATTCTTTTTTTAATTTCTAAAACATCATTCAAGAGTAAGGATAGCAGCAACTCAGAGGAAAATGTGAAATACTCTTCCAGTGTTCTCCCCCCCCCCCCCAGACTCAGATGGGAATAATATAGCCAGGTGGAAAAGAGGATAGAATGCCTACATATTTAATAGTTTATTTATTTGTTTGCGCATTAAATTTATATCCTGTCCTTCATTCCAAAGGAGCCATGGGTGGCATACAACAAGTGATCAAACAAAGAAACAAGCACACATATTTAGAACAATCCTAATACAGATGCAAACTGGTTGTATAGAAGAAGGAACAGTTTTTTAAGAGAAGACAGAGAGAATGTAAAAGAAGGAATAGTTTTTCAAGGGAGAATACAAAGGGGTATAACACGCTTGACAAACTATACCTCCTGACATTCAGTCTTCTACACAACTATGGAAGGTGCAGAAATCTTGCAACCACTCCCAACCTGGTCACACTATATAGCATACTTAGGACAGAAATATATGTTAGCACATATGGATCTCATTTCAGAATGAAGGGATGTTGAACGTAGGGATGGGTGAAACTGTCAGTTTTGGCTTTACTCAGTTTTCCAGTCCTCATGAAATTTAATCAGTGAGTTTCTCTGAATACACACATTAGCATGCCATTTTGTCTAAGTTAAACATTTGCATGAAGCGTTTTCTTATAAAATGCATTGTTGTTGTTGTTTTTACTTTTTTACTTTTGCTAATATACACTTCCTCTCTCATAACACTAGAACTCATGGACTACCAGTGAAGCTGAATTTTGGAAGATACAGGACAGAGGAAAAAAAAGTACTTCTATAGAACTCATTCCCACAGGAGGTGGTGATGACCACTAACCTAAAGGTAAAGGGACCCCTGACCATTAGGTCCAGTTGCGAATGACTCTGGGGTTGCGGCGCTCATCTCGCTTTACTGGCTGAGGGAGCCGGCATACAGCTTCCAGGTCATGTGGCCAGCATGACTAAGCCTCTTCTGGCGAACCAGAGCAGCGCACGGAAATGCCGTTTACCTCCCACCAGAGTGGCTCCTATTTATCTACTTGCACTTTGACGTGCTTTCGAATTGCTAGGTTGGCAGGAGCAGGGACCGAGCAATGGGAGCTCACCCTGTTACGGTGATTCGAACTGCTGACCTTCTGATTGGCAAGCCCTAGGCTCTGTGGTTTAGACCACAGCGCCACCCGCGTCCCGACCACTAACCTAGGTGGTTCTAAAAGAAGATTGGACAAATTCAGGGAGGAGAGGGCTACTGAAGGCTACTAGCCATGGTGGCTATACTCTGCCTCCACAGCTGGAGACAGTAACACTTCTGAATACCAGTTGCTGGAAACCATAGGAGCACAAAGTGCTCCTATGCTCAAATCCTGTTTGCAGGTTTCCCATAGGTATCTGGTTGTCAACTATGAAAACAGGATGCTGGACTATATGGACCCTAGGCCTGATCCAGCAGGCCCCTCTTATGTTCTTAATATATGCATTTTAACACACAATTCACCCTAAATATAGGGAATTTTATGCACAATACTGGGCTGGAGAACTGCACTGCAAAATTTGGAGAAGTGCAAATTTTGTAAAATGGCTGTACTTTAGTTGGTACATTGTGAGAAGTAGGTAACTTTGCCTTTAAATGCAAAGTGAATTGACCATTTCTCCTCCTTTCCTAGCTGAATGTGAATCATAAGCAGGGGCGCAGGGTACCTGTTTGGAGAGGGGCAACACTGCCTCTCTGGTGCTTTGCCAGGCTTGACCCAGGAGAGGAGCAGCGGCAGGGCATCACACGCACAACTCAGCTGAGTAAAGAGGCGGTAACGGTGCTGTCATTCTCCGCTCCACATAGCTGGGTCTAGGAGCAACCCTAGACTACACACCTGCTCCTCCAGGAAGTGTGCAACCCCATCCAGGGCAGGCAACTGACCAACTTCCTGGTCATGCCCTCTCCCAAAAATGTGCCTGGGGCTGCAGCCTCCTCAGCCCCCCCCCCCCACCTACACCACTGGCTATAATGGAAAAGATTGATTTTGAGCCAAATCATTCAAATAGTACTTGATCAAGGACACAAGCTAGTAGGACCCATTGCATTTTGAAGACCCCTTAGTATCTCCAGTTAAAGGATCTCCAGGAAGAGCTAGACATCATCTAGGACAATGCACAGGACCAAACTATTCTTTGTTGAGATGACAGGGTGGTAGTGGGCCACTGCGAAGAAAGGGAAGAAAGATACATTCAACCCACCCCGTGCCCATCGGTTTTCCTCTGTTAATTTTCTCCAAGCCAGATTTCCTTCAGCTAGGATTACTGGATAAAACCAAATAATTTAAAAAAAAGCCTAAAAGAACACTGGCAAGAGAGAATCAGCAGGCAGGAAAATGGATTGTGTAATGTCTAGTTCCATCCTCAGGCTAGCAGTCTCGGGAAAGACCTCATTTTAAGACAGCTGATGTCAGTGAGAGCAGACTTGTACTGAGCTAGATGGAGAGAAGCCTATCTCAGTCTACAGAAGCACCAGAGCATATTTTGGAATCTTGAATTATACTTTGAAGCTTGAAGGCATAGTGAGAGTGAAAGGATAGTGGGTCTTGTTTCTTTCCCCATGGTGAGCCCAAAGGAGAGAATATGATGGCACATTTAACCAGCTGGGACAATGAATTGAGCTTCTGAATGGGACTCTTAAATAAACAACTTCTCTTTTATATGATCTTTTAGCGAGCAACCCTATACCCAAGAAGCTGGCATAAAGCAAGCTAGTAAGTTAAATCGGCATAAAGTTGCACCAGATCTGAACACCATTTAGCAGTGGGACTGCTGCTTCTGTGTCTAAGTCTGGAAGAGGGAAAATAAGTCTTCAAAATAATGTTTTATGCTGGATTTCCAGGTCACATGACTGAGCTGTATAGGTTTAGTATCCAGCCTAAGTACCCCATCTCCTGTCCTACCCCAGTCCTCCACAGAGCCCCTCCAGCCTCAACCATGCCAAGATGAGCAAATTATGCCAGCATATATTTGCCTGAGCCAGGGTTGGGAACTAGCCACTGAGGACACCTGTGCCTGCAGTGACACAGCTGGGTCTAGGAGCAACCCTAGACTACACACCTGCTCCTCCAGGAAGTGTGCAACCCCATCCAGGGCAGGCAACTGACCAACTTCCTGGACCCAGGAACAACTCACCAACAGCACGTCTGCCTTCCCAGGATTCAGATTCAGTTTGTTAACCCTCATCCAGCTCACTTCTGCACCCAGGTACAGGCCCAAGGCCCGCACAGGCACTCTCCATTCAGATGTTGCAGTTACAGTATATAGATAAAATTGGTATTGATATATAACTTTAACTGGGATACATGTGAAAATCTTACATTTATATATTTGCCAATTTATAAACTGCTTCAGAACCAAAAGTTACTAAACCGATGATAAAACAAAAAAGGTAAAATGCAAAACATTAGAAACTCAGCAAACTGAAAGCAATTAAACCATTTCTACAACTGTACAATTGTCAGATACTAATTCCCAACGCAGAGCATAAGTTTGTTTGTTTTCATTTAAAACTGTTTTATGTAAAAACAAACGAACAGCAAGGCCATTTATAAAATTAAACCAATACAATAAAATATATGAACAAAGTTCAGTGGAGGCACTACTATGGATAGGTTTTTAACAACCAGCAGAACACCTTTATAGTTGCTTCTCAAATCTCTGAGGGGAGGTTGTTCCACAATGTGTGGGCCACCACAGAAAAGCTCTTCCTGTAGGTTGTCATGGGATGTGTTTTGAGGGATGCAACACAGTTAGAAGAGCCTCCAGTTATGACGGCAGTGAATGGGCTGGCCTATGTGAAAGAAGAAATTCTCAGATAGGCTAGTTCCAAGATATCTGGAGCTTTGTAACTCAACAACAAAACCTTAAAGCTGGCTCTGAAGCAAATAGGCAGCCAGTGCAATCCCTTTAGCACAGGTGCAAGATGTGCTTGCTCCACTAAGCACCCTAGCTGCTCCGTTTTGCACAAGCTGCAGCTTCCAGACCGACCACAAGGGCAGCCCTACAATATGCAATACAGAGGTAAAGGATGCAGCTTTGATGTGCATGCCAAGCCCTCCCTGGCCTGCCCCACCCACCTCAATGAAGGCATCAGTTCCAGATGGAAATAACTGGTCATTAGGAATCTTGATTCGACAGGTGCTCTGTTATGAATGAGGAGAAACATGGCATGCCAGCTTTCTATCAGGGAAACAATTTTTGAAAATAAGTATCCTATTAAAAAAAATGAAATACATGGGTCACCATGAAAATGATTTGGCAATCAATATTGCCTCTTTGCTAGCTTTACAGAGGTAAACTTTTTATTAAAAAACTAGCTAGCTTTATTTTCAAGAGCCATATTTCTATAATTTCCTTTACTTATCCATTTAAAAATAAAACAACAAGGCATGCATGAGGAATGATCAATATTAATCTAAAAGTGTGTGAATTCCCCCCACCACATGAACTTTCCTATTTAGATACTATCTTTATATCTTTTAAAAAGCAGATCAATTATAATTAATTATTGTAGTATTATTTCAGCTGCAAAAAAACCAAAAACAAAATCAGGAGAGGGGTGTTACTTTTAGGCATCCTTACATAACGGATCCAGTAATTTATCTGTATATTTCCTAACAGAATAACTGCATATTATCAGAATATTGTTTGGTGGGTTTGGTTGGGGGTTTATTTGAGAAACTAACGTAAAGAGATACCTTTGGCTCCACCATGGAGCTGGCTTGTGTAACTGCAGCTGAAATTCTCATCAAATAACATTAATCTTACTTACAGCAACTGATTTGTTTTGAACTAAAAATGTTTCTTCCGCCCCACCCACCTCAAAAAACCTATTTGTAACAGAGAAAACTGTGATACACAGCCATTCAGTATTTTTAAAGCACACAAAAGTTATATGCACAAACAAACTGGAAACTGTGCTTCAATAATCAAAGGGCTATAAATGTCATTTGGAAATGAATATGGTTTTGATGTCTTAATTCGAAGACCCCAATCGGATGAAGAACCAACAAACATACATACCTACATACAGGTACTCAAGAATTTAAGTGAAGTTGTGGTCTGAAGAGCAGACTTCTTACTTCTATTTGTCCAAAGGACAGCTCTAATTTTTAGATAACACCCCCTGCCCCCGTTTGAGCACATTGTGGACTTATCATGATGGAGAGATTGCTTATACTTTCCAGAATGTAACCTAATTCATTCAAATATTTTTTACCAGCATCTTTTCAGAAAGCAGCTATCAGCATCTATAATCATTTGTCACAAGCATTTATCCTCAGTGTGTTTCACACTTGGCATCTCTTGGCATCTGTTTTCCAACAAGACAGACGAAGCTTCAGATGAGACATCTTCAACACTATCCCCAAACACATGCCGCCCTCACATGCCATCGTAATTTATTATTTAGTGGCAAAATGCCTATCATCATTACATGTTTGTGTGGAGGGAGGGCTTGTATATTGCAAAGGCCTTTGGAGGCGCAGTAAATATTCATGCCCTTCAAGAATCCTTGGGCTACCTGCAGGATTACAGGCAGAAAAGACCACCTAGTTTTACAGGTGGAGTGGAAGAAGAAGAAGAAGAAGAGTTTGGATTTGATATCCCGCTTTATCACTACCCGAAGGAGTCTCAAAGCGGCTAGCATTCTCCTTTCCCTTCCTCCCCCACAACAAACACTCTGTGAGGTGAGTGGGGCTGAGAGACTTCAAAGAAGTGTGACTTGCCCAAGGTCACCCAGCAGCTACATGTGGAGGAGCGGAGACACGAACCCAGTTCCCCAGATTACGAGTCTACCACTCTTAACCACTACACCACACTGGCTTTGCACCAAGCACCTAAGTGTGTCCCACGAGTGAATGGCCACCACTTACTTGCTTAAGGTCACAACTGGGTATGGGACTAAACTTGCTCTCATCCTTCAGTAATGGGACGGGTATAAATAATAATAATAATAATCATCATCATCATCATCATAACTATCATTATCATTATACCTGCAACTATTGAGAATCCAGCCTGCATCTATCTGCACTCTGCATTCTGTTTCCTGATCACCCAGGAGCAGAAGGTAAAGACAGGGATGTTTCTTGGCCATACCTGGAGATACCAGAGGTTAAACCTGGGACCTTCTGCTTGAAAAGCATGTGCTCTACCACTGACTTATGACTCCTTCGTATGAACTCTCGCCTGCAAGAAATTGTTTATTTAGTTACAAATGTCCAACATTCAACCACAGAAGTAACATTTTAAAAGGGGGGGGGAATCCACTCTTTCCCTAAAAGCCACTATTTTCTTTTTGGCGTTTTCTATTGCTGTTCCTGACAGCTAGGTCCAGCTTTGTTCACCTCTGAAGGAGCAACTGTTTCAAGCATCTTGTTTTCCATTTATTCACCAGTATGCCTTCCACATATTTTCATCTAATTGGTTCCACAACCTACACAGCAATCCAAGATCTCTGCAAACATACATACATGTAGTAACAAACACAAGCACCCACAGTGCTGCAATCTGGACGCAAACCTCACAGTTCCTCTACTTCTTTGCAGTAAGTAACACAACACCTAATATCTACCAGGTGCTATTATTGTACAATAATTAGAAGTAATAACAAGGCCCTGCCTGTGGGCTTTTAATACAATTAAGGACATGAAGCATTGCAGGGAAGGTAGAGGTTAAGTATCTGAACACTGGATACGACGGAGAAATTCTGAAAGAGAAAAAGGTTGAAAGGGAGAACATCTCATTCCAGCAGGTAACCAGGCATCAGTCTGTCCAGCCATTAGTGTCTGTAAAGCTTTTAGTGAGGTCAAACTGTTCGTTGGTTTTTTCATTCTTCCATCATTTATCCTTTGACCCCCCCCCCCCACACACACACTCCACAAAGGCAACACTTTTGAATTTTAGTGAAATTGTTACAGGGAGGAGAGGTTATTCCTGAACAGTGATAAATCTGAAAATGGTACAGTATTACCATCTGCTGCCCTTCAGATGATTTCCTTCATTTATACTTACAGGGTATTTCTTCACAACAGCGAAGCCACAGACAGGGAAACAGAATAATACACACTGATTTCTTTTAAAAGTAAGAGAGTGAGTAGCTAACTGGAGCACTGCAGACATCCTCCCTGGCTTCCAACGTTTACAAGAAAACCTGGCCAAGGACATCATTGGGGTTTTCAGGAAGGGAAGGCAGCCGGGAAGACTGCAGAATGCTGATCACCCGATGACAGATTATTTGTCAAATGTAAGAAAAGACACTTTCCAAACAACTCAAAAGTAGGGCACAGCAACAAATCCCTTCACCCCACCCATGGAAATTTTCACCAAAATTTTCCCTCCTCTTAGAAAATAAATTCTTTTCTCATTAATTGACAAAGAATGGTTGAAAAAGCACAGAACAAGCATAGAACTAGATTTCTTTTTTTAAGATAGAAGATAAAAACTCACTAATTCAGTAAGAGCTTTCTCTTGATAGATGAAACACCCTTACATTGTGGAATAAGCATGATTGCTGTTGTGTATTCAGCAAGAGTTTTAACTTCTGTGTGGAACCAGTCGCAAGGAGTTGTGTGATGAGGGGAATGGTATCTACTGTAGATGGCAGGAAAGCTTGTTTTCTATGGCAACTGTGTTCACAATCCACAATGCCTTCTGCACAACTACTTTGCTGTTAGATTCCACACCTTATACGTCACACCACTCTTTTCACCACCTCTACAGATGGTGGAAAAAGAAATAATGGCACTTGGATGTAAACCAAGAATAAAGCATCATACGCAAGATCAGATAAATAATGAACAATCGCAGGTTACCTAAAATGTTATTTTAATCTCACACACACACACACACACACACACACTGAACTAGCTGTGAAATGTTACCAGGGAATATTAAGTACAACATATATATTGTGAGTCTGCGCAGAATACATCAAGCAGACACAGAAGAGCTTCTGAACCTGGCAGCCAAATAATGAAAAGTACAAAATACCTGTAGATGTGATAAACATCTGGTTTGAAACATAAGCATTGCATCTGGTTTGAATTCTTAAGGCTCCCAATTTCCCTCCCTTGACTCCCATATCTGGCTAGCCTTACCTTTCTTTTCCTGTTCCCCTCCTCCTACTTCCTCTCTGTTTCTCCATTTGTCTCGCTACCCTTCTCTTTTTCTGCGTTAGGAAGGAGGAACCTATGGCCAGTTTTTAGGGAAAACATTCTAGTAGGGGCAAGATGAGGATTCCCCTTCACTCTCCTCTGCTTCAACACACCCATTCCTACAGATGCAAAGGAGAAGAGGGCATCAAAGCTTCATTACAGGTGACTGCTGAGATATACACATGGCACTTACTCATTAAAAGGATTCACAAAGCACTTCACAACAAATGTTTCCAAACTGATGGACAATGCAAATATAAAAGGAACAGCATGTGTAGTAGCAATTAAGTATGCATACATGACAGTCTTACACAACTGCAAGATTCCATATACTATGCAATATAAAATAGCAGAGTCACTCTTTGATAGGAAGCTGATTCCAGAGTTGGAAGCTGTAACACTAAAAGCCCAGCTTCAAATTGATGTCAGGCCAACATAGAAATGCAATTAGTGGGCAGGGACACACGGGGCAAGACAATCCCTCACATAACCTTGGTTGTCAAACATGCTTTGTAAATAGACAAAAAACCTGGTTATATTCATGCATAGGGAACCTTTCTCCTTTTTCCTACTAGCCAAGGGATTTCTTGTGCATGTTAAGTAAACCACAGCATATTTGTAGCTTCATCATATGCTGTATGGCAGATCAGGGGTGCAGAACCTCAGACTATTTCTCCTGGATTGGAACAAGCTTGTGGAGCTGTGTGTTCTAAGCTGCTCCACGGTCAGGAATGAGGGCTGCTAACTGCACATGAGGATTCATGAGCCAAGGCACTGACTAGAAGATTCTACCCAAGTAATATTCCAATTGGTTAATAGCCACCAATCCTGGTTGCTATGCTTTCTAGTATAAAGCTAGCTTTATTCCCAGTTTTCAGACACATCCTCCTACAACCACATGGTGTGTGATATCTCTGTAACATCTTGAGTTTACCTCTTCTGTGTTAGATGTTTTGCTTGTGGGTGGTTGGGCGTTAGAGCTTGGATAGGTCAGCTTTGCTGATTTATTCTAGTTTATAACTCCCAATTGTATTATTCAATTGTGATTGTTAAATGGTGTTGCTTATTTGTATTTGGGTTCTCTTTGTTATTTTTTACTTGTTCAATAAATCCGTTTCCTTTATCATTCAGTCTACATCTCCCTGGGTAAAGCCTTGGTACTGAATCCAGTTCTTGCTTCCTGGTTACTAGCCATGAATAATTTTGTTAGCTACCAGCTCAGGAAACATGGTCTTCCCCCCCCCCCCCCGCTCTTTTTTTCTCTGGGCTCTTAGCAGTGTTTGGTAAGGTCTGGAGGTCTCCTCACCCAGGCTGGTTGGACAGAGGGAGTGGCAGCAGAGTCCCATAAAGGAGAGGTGTTGGACCCTGTGTATTTGGCAACTGCTGAGTCACCAAGGATGGGATCCTGGGTTTGGGGAGCAAGTTCTTGACAGCCTTGCTTCAATACCTTCGTTGAACGCTTTCCCTGTGGTAGAGGGTAAATGATGCACAAGGGAAATTATTTGTGAGCCCAGGAAGATTCTGAGGAATGTTCTATGAAATTAGGTGCTGGATTAAAAAGAGAGTAAGTTGCAAATGACAGGTTGATGGGAGATATAATAATAATTTTTTATTTATTTATACCCCACCCTTCCCGGTTCAGAAACCTGGGCTCAGGGCGGCTAACAACAAATTTAAAACACTTAATTGTAATACAACATAAAAGCAGCATAAAATACAGTATAAAAGTATGAATAACAATAAAATTCAAAGCTCAAAAATCAGTTGGGGAAATATATCCAATAAACATTAGATAGTCACCAGGGCTAGCTGGTTAAATTAGTCCTACTTGAGCCAGCGAGGAGGCCAAGGGAGAATTAGCTGTGGGGTCCCAGAGCAGGTAATCTTAAAAAAAGGGGAGGGGGAAGAGAGGGGAAATAAAAGATCAAGCTGAGTTCAAATTAAAGGCCAGGCAGAATAGCTCTGTCTTACAGGCCCGGCAGAAGGAGGTTAAGTCCTGTAGGGCCCTAGTCTCGTGGGACAGAGCATTCCACCAGGTCGGAGCGATCACTGAAAAGGCCCTGGTCCTGGTGGAGGATAGTCTGACTTCCTTAGGGCCCGGGACCTCTAAACTATGGTTATTCATGGACCTTAAGGTCCTCTGCAGGGCATACCATAGTCCAGTATTTGGAGGGCCATAGGTTAGCCCCACTCCCACCCCTGATTCAGAGGCATCTGCTTGGTTTTGCTGCAAAGTGTTGGACTAGCACAACCTTCCCCAACCTTGTTTTCTGCAGGTGACTGGAACAACCCCAGCCAGTATTTTCGGTAGTCAGGGATGATAGGAATGCACTCCAAGTGAACAGAGGGGCACCAGATTGGGGAGTAGGACTACACTGTCCCTTTGTCCAATTCATCAAGGTAATTCCTTTTCTATTAACACTGTCACAGAATAGCTTTTATTACTCTTGTTTATATTTTGCTACTTTAGTATTATTTCAGTTGATTCTCTTTTGAAAATCATGAATAGTTTAGTAACTGCCCAAAGCCTAACTTGTATATTTGCACTTTGTCTAGGCAACCACATTGAATAGCAGCCACTCATCACTCATTGTTCAACCCAGTAATAATTAAGACTCTTGTAAAGTAGACTATCATTATACTGCATACACCTGGGACACAGTAGGGAGAACTGACTTGTTGAATTTCATTTATATATTTTTTAAGACCAGTATTTTCCATAACTTTTATAAAGCCATTAATGAAGTAACTATCATCAATATCAGATAGCAGAACCACAGTTTTGGTGACATAACATTCCACTATGTAGCTGCAATGTCCCCAACAGTTTATTCTGTAATTATTCCATAATGACATAACAAACAGACTAGGATTGGTGCCGGATGTTTCCCTTCACATGAAAGGTACGAGAGGCCCATGTTGATCAAAATGACTCACACTGACTAAACCTGTATGCTCTGTACTGATTAACAAGATCAAAAGCTTCCTGCATGTTGTCTCAGGACCTTAGCATATGCCCGCTGCTTTCTCTCCTAGCTGGAAAGCTGTTGACATCAGATTTTTGCCACAGAGGAGAAATGTGTCTGTATTGAAATGAAGTCCAGCTGGGTCCAGTCTCACAGTATAAAAGTGTGTAATTAATACACACGCACACAAACTTGCTATTCCGTTCACTGACATCCAAGAATGAAGACACCATTTTGGTTTTAGGCTGCACACACACAATACTTTTAAAGCACACCCCCTGCCCCTCCAAAAAAAGAATTCGAGAAAGTGTAGTCTACCCCTCACAGAGCTGCAATTCCAAACACCCTTTGGATTGGGTGTGTGTGTGTGTGTGTGTGCGCACACACACTCTCTTTAAATGTATGGTGTTTACGCAGCCTACATCTTTTCCAGTACAGTAGAGAGAAATTTCAGTTACTTTCAGTATTAAGGAAGCAGGTAGCATGGGAAACTGCTTGTGTGAAGTCAGATCATGGGTCCGTTGTCTAGAGAAGCTCTCCGTGGTTCTGGACAGAAGTCTTCCCCAGCTCTAGCTAGAGATGTTGGTGACTGAATTGAGGAACTTCTGCATTCAAAGCATGTGCTCTACAACTCAGCCTTCCCCTTGACTGCAGCATATTTGGCGATATGTGTAAATCAGAGGATCTACAACCAGTGTCATGATCAGTATTCCCCCCCCCCCCGGCTTCTTTCAGATGTCCTTTAGGCAGAAATTTGCTAAATTCATTCTGCACAGTTCAAGTAACATAATTGATTTTGTTCTATCATTGTTCCATTATCTTTTTAAATGGGGATAGTGTTGCAGAGGATTGACAACAGAGATATTTTCATTTGCAGGATGGAGAATGCTTGCTCTACATTCTTATACACGTTGCTTTATACAAGGAAAGAGAAAAGGAATCAAAACAGCAGAAACAGCCACATGGTATGCTGATTCAACATGGCATATGCCACCATCACAGAAGACATAAGGCTCCCATAAAAACACCTTAAAAGCAGCTAAAAAGACACATGGGGCTTCTGCATTAAGTTATTCTACTATGGCAGGAATGTATTTTACACTCCTCAGCTAATTTGAAAAAGATTTCATGTACCTGTTTAGGGGTTTTTTGTGTTAGCTCCATCAGTCCCTATAATCTCGTTTCTGACCAACATTAAGGTACATTTCAACATAATCCTGAATGAATGAGTTTTTGTCAATGGAACTTGGTAGTAGGAATCAGAAAGTAGAGATTTAATTACTACCAACTGTAGTCATTGCCAAACACAACATATGTACTTAAGGAAAACACATGGAAAACTCACCAGCACTACAGAACTCAAAAGCACACAAGCATTCTTCATTGAGGAAAAGATTTGTTAAGTGGGATGGTGATCTCAGAGGTGCAGGGTAGTTCCAGGTGCAACAAAGATCCATGTTAATTTCACTCTTGAAGTGATACACCTGAGTAGTCATTGTTATGTCCATTTCATCTCTGAAGAGCTTCCTTCCAATTCTTCTATGACTGGGGGTCATGAACATGCCGTTAAGATAATGCACAGCGGACCTTATTTCTCATAGTTGTTGTGAGGATAAGATGTGAAAGGGATAAATCACGAGTCTCTATACCTGCACAACCACTGGATAGAAGAAAGCACGGCGGCTCACTTTGATTGTGTTTACATGCCACAGTAAATTGTTTACTTTGAACGAGTAGTGTTTATATTTGGTTTGCAATTGTGTTACCAGTTGTGGTTTGTTTGGAAGAAACAAGTTCACACGTTATGGTAAGCCAAAACTTGTTGTATTTGGCTCCAGGGCATAAGGAGCGGAATGAGAGGGCATTATGGTTTACTACGACATGCAAATGTGATGGGAGTCAGATCTTGCAAATATTACTAGTGGTGAAGAGAATGAGATCTTGCAAGTATGATTACCAAGACAAGAATTGCTCCCCACAGGCAAACCATCTGCAGCAGCTTCCCCATGGTGACTACAATCTGTTCCCAGATCCATAGTGGCTTTTGAAGTCCAACCTTGCAGTCCAGAAATCCAACCACCATACTCAAATTTTTCTGACATACCGGTACATGTCTAACCTCTTAGAATATTCCATAACCTCCCCAAACAACCTGATTCATTACTGGTCTGCTTTTCTACAGGTGTGATTTTTAAATGACATAGCAACTGCATTTTGTCCATGTTCCATTTTCTGCCATTAGAAGGACACTGTGCAAAAACCCAAATGCAACTGGAGTTGGAGCAGTGCCAAACCCACTAGCGGCTGCATTTCTTCTGTTGCCCCCATCCCCTTTGGCCTCAGCTCTTTAGTAAAGCCAATAATTATACTGCCATACAAACTGCAGCTCAGGAGCTGCCTCTTGGACTGTGCCACTTTGAGACCGCAGTTGGCGGTTCACATGATGGAATTCTTCCCATTTGGGAACATACATAGGGGCAGAAATTTATATATATTTGGAGCTCATCCTTCCTCCCTGGTGCTCTGGGTGGCACCCATCCGTCACTCCTGCCCATTTCATTCCCCCCAACAATCCTGCAAGGTAGAGCACGCTGAGAGACCACGCCAAGGTCACCCAGAAAGGTGTCTTCGGTGGCTGGACTGGAAGGCAGATCTCCCTGCTCCTGGTCCAGCATGGAAAACCAATACACCACACTAGCTTTTAAAGATATCGCCGTCCTTGGCTTCTTCTAGTCTTTGTTTCTCACGTGGACAATTCTAGCATGTCAACCCCTCGCCTTAAGTGGTACAGTCCAGGCACAGGCTTAAGCCGCTTACCACCCACACCTGAAACTAGGCCCTCGCCCAGGTGATTTTGAGCGGGCCGGCGGAAGCCTCTTTCTTCGTGAAAAGAGACGGAGCTTCGGCCGGGTCCTCGCTGGCCTCCTAGCCCAACTTTTATTTTGGGTAGGCCTTACTCTTCCGCTTCGCAGGTTCCCCTCAGACGCGGCCTCTCTGGGTCGCGTCGCCTCAGCGCGAACTTGCCCGGGGCCATGACGCACCACCAGGCCCCCCTCAGGCGGAAAACTCCTCGTTCACCTGGCGGAGGCTGCGGCTGCGGGAGAGAGCGCGCGGCTGAGAGCGGGCGGCTGGGCGTCGCGGCCGCCGGGGAGACTCCGCGCAGGAAGCCGCCCTGCCTCTCCGCCGGCAACGGGGTCCGCCACCGTCGCCTCTTCCTCCGCCGCCTCTTTCGCGCCCCCTCCCTCTTTCTGCGCGCCTTGTCGGAGAAGCCAGCTTGCTGCTGCTGCTGCTGCCGCCGCCAGCGCTCAACTGATCATGAAGGAACAAGAGGAGACGAAGAAGGAGGAGGAGGAGGAGACCAGCAGCCCCGGAGGAAAGCGCTGCTCCTGCTCAGCCGCGGCTGCTCCCGCTCTGGGGTGGGCAGCTCTGGACTCAGGGATCAGGTGAGAGGCGGCTGCTGTGGGTCGCGCCGGCTCTCCAGGGAGGGAGGCTCTCCACCATCGCCACCCGCGATCCCAAGCCCCAATTCCCGCACGTGTGAGCCGCCCGCCAGTATTTTGTCGGATGGAAGGCAAGGCAGGGACCCGCTGGATGAGGGGAAGAGGTGGCTGGGCCAATAGGGAGTGGACGGGGGCAGAAGTGCGTGGCGAGGGGGTCTTTCTTGCCCACCTTCCGCCCACTTTTCAACATCGCCTTGGATCCCGATGTGGGGGGCTGCTGCATCAGCCGGGCGCGTTGTGGTCGCCTCGTCTCCCAGCTTCAAGACAATGATTTAAAAATGTTCCTCTGCTGAAGAATGGTAGCCTGATGAGTGCAATGGTGTGATTTGTTTTTATTTTGCCCTGGACGCTTCTCTTGCTTCTCTCTCTCTCTCTCTCTGTCTCTCTCTCTCTCTCTCACACACACACACACACACGCACACATACACACTCCTCACTCAGCAATAGTCTGCACACTCCATTAGCCCTGCCTAGGAATGGGTGGGGAGGGAAAGTCTCCGAGCCAGACCGTCTGAGGGTGTGTGTGTGTTTTTTCCGCGCGCTGTGTGTGTGTGTGTGTGAAGTCATGCCAACTGGAGTCTGCCGAAGCGCTTTCCCTTCTGCCAGCGAGGTTGCTGGGGAGGGGAGAAGAAAAGAGGGGCTGGTCTTTCCGGAGGAGGGATGGTGTGTGTGAGAGAGAGCAAGGGAGTTGGAAGATGTCTTTTCCAACTGCGAGTCCCCGTTGTGCGAGGTCCCAGGTAAGGCTGCACCTTGTGACCCATTTCATTGGTGGGAAAGGCGCGCGCACCGCAAACCGATTTCCGGGAGCCCCTTGCCACTCGGGGAGAAATCTGTGTTCTGACAGGAAAGGAGATCTTGCCAAGTGCTCCTCCCTCGTCTTCCTTAAATTCTGCCACTGGCGATGGAAGAATGGGTCACCCCGAGTTGGGTGACTCAACTCCCCTCCCTGCTTCCCCACCCCAATTGCTCTCTGTAACTTCTGGGCTTCGGCAGCGGCAGCTCTGCAGCCAATCATCTCGACTGTATTGGGTGGGGGGAGAGGTAAGGGGAAGGAATAGATCCATAGGCTTTTAGGATCTTTTCGGGGCGATGGGGCAGGGCTGTGGCTGACAGGCTGTGTCAGAGAACAGCAGGAGTAACTCCTTGTCTTTTCCTTGGATCCTTAGATTACAGACTCCCCCCGTGAAGGGGTGACCAAGCTGGAGGCAGAGTTGAAGTTTCTGCTCACTGTTTGGGGGTGAATCGGTGAGACTGAGGAGCGCAAGAGGGAAGTCAAAGGGAGCTCTGGGCCACGGAAGGAAAAAGCGGAGAGAAGGATACCCATCACCTCATTTCTTCTCTGGCATCCGTTGCCACTGGCCATGAAGAGGAAACAGAAAAGATTTCTGCAAATGACGTTGTTGTTCGTGGTGACTCTGATTTTCCTGTCCAACATCGGACTCTGGTCTCTGTACAGGGAAAGACACCTGGTGAAATCCACCGTGCTGGGAGAGCAGCAGGTAAGCAGAAAGCAAGAGATCCAGAGCAGCCTGGAGCATAGAGAGTTGAGTGTGTGTGTGTGTGTGTGTGTGTGTAAGTAGAGAGTTAAAGCATCTGTTTAGTCGCTATAAAAAGCTGAATGGCTCTTAATTGTGATGCATCCTTTTAACTTGAGGCTCTTCCTCCGTGAATGCTGAACACAGTCTAAAGACCCAATGAGGAAGAGGAGGATTTGGTACTAAGGTTTTCCGGAAGAAGGACAGCTGTATTGTGAAGGGAGAAAGTTGGGACAGGCTAATTTGTTGGATTTCCAAGAACGGTAATCGACTCTAGCCTGTGTGTGAGAGATGAAATTAGAGCCCACTTCCCCTTCCCCAGCAGTGATCATAGCCCATGGTATGTAGTGAGGCTAAATTTGATCCACAATGTTTGGGCATGGGTGTGCCTAGGTGTGTGCATAAGTTTTCTCCTGATCAGAATTTTGTTATCGATTGTAAGGTCTAGAATGCAGTTGTGCCTAAGCAGTTTAATGTGGAATGAAAAAAAATGCCATGATACGGTTTTAGAAATAGGTATACATTTCTCAGTATGGTCACATAATGATCATCAGCACTAATTTCAGTTTTCATTGTACAAAATGCCTGATGGTTCTTATCCTTCAACCAATCCAATGAATAGATTAAGCTGAGAGATTAGCCTTCTGGGGACTTGCAAAAGGCCATCTAGTAAAGTTCACAATTTGTCTTGTAGGCAAACTTAGCATCTTATTTGATCAGTGCAGTCCTCTGTTTTCCTGCTAGAACCTGTTCCTCTCCTCACCCCACCCCACCCCAGTTTCCTACTGTTCCACTAAGACTTCAAAGTGTCCAGGTTCCTTCTTTCATCAAATGTTGTTCTAGTAGTCAGACTCTATAGACAAAAGTATGCACACATACTCTGTTCGTGGACCGTTCTATCTGCTTGATGTCATAATGTGCTCCTAAGTATCTCTAGTTTATAGTCTTCGTCATCTGAGATTAACAGCAATTAATCTAACCTATATTTTTGTCATAATTTTCAACTCATTAAGTTTATGTATGGCTCGTAAACCAAAATAAGACTTGCATTAAATTAAGTGCCTTTGAGAGAGTTGCTTTAATGCAAAACTTTAAATCATTGCTGCTGATAAATTAGGAAAGGCTATATTTCACTTGCAAATATTGCTGTGGGCCTAACTGCAAATTGTTCCCTATAGATTTCAAACACTTCACACATGCATAAGGGTGAGAGATGCATGAAATAAAATAGAAATAGAAATATATGCTGTAGCTTGTTTATCACTTATAATGCATTGGGCAACAGCAATATATATTAACTGTTACTTTAATGTCCTTAATTTCAAGGACCATCAATCAAAGTGTATTATATCTTTTCAACAGAGTGAATGTTTATAAATTAGTTTGATCAATGGAAGACACACTAATGCACATTCAATTGTTGATTGATAGCCTGCTGTTGACATTTGCTGTACACAGTTTCTGTATGTTAGGCTATGAAGTGCTCTGAATAAAGGCAGAGCTTTACACTTATAAAGCATCATTCTTTTTTAGAAGACTGCCCCTTCATAAAATAATTGTCAGGTTTTACAGACTTTCACAGCACAATCCTCATGCTTACTTGGAAACAACTCTCAGTCTGTTCAGTAGGGCTTACACCCTTGTAAGTGTGCCTAGTATTGCTGCTACAGAGCATACTATTCTCCTAAGGCTCAGTGTGTTTAACTATATTAAACTATAAATGACTTTTTATATATAAAAAAGTATAAATAACTACTTTCTTAGCAGTTGGTTGAAGGGATTTTGTGGTGAGAAATGCACATCTGAATGACTGATGCCCACTTTTGTGTTCTAGTTAACTGGCAGCCCAATCCTTGCCCTGTTTACGCAGAAGTAAGTCCTGCTATGGTCAATGGAGCTTACCCCTTGCTAAGTATGCACAGAATTGCGGCTTAACATATTACCTTGAGTGGAAGGAAGAGTTATGCCACAACCCTAAGTGTGTTTGATCAGAAGTTGAGCCTCAAGCTCAATGGGGCATACTAAAGAGTACATATGGAAAAGTGGGCTCAGAATTGGAACAGCAGATGAAGAGTAAAACAACAACAAGCAATAAAAACTTCCCTCTTAAAAATCAATGCATGGACAATGAGGAGATGAGCTCTGGAGTTCTAGGAGATCACTTGCTGGAACATGTAGGGTGAAATTAGCACTAATAAGGTCTTTAGAAATCACCCTGCTTGAGTAACTCTGTTCTTGGCTGTGCTGGAGAAGCAATATTACTTCCCCATTAGTAAAGCATGACTTTGAACAAAATGTTTTGAGCGGGCCTTCACATCACACAAAATAGTATCTATAGAGGCCTGTGATTCAGGTTTCAAATGAGTGTGCAAAAGAAATGTATTTATTGTAACAAGAGGGAAAAGAATACGGTACCAAGAAGAGGCTTGGTAGTGTGCATTTTGTGTGCAAGAGATGTGCTTTCCTGTGTTAATTATTAGTTCTACATCTCCTGCTTTTCAGCCAAATGTGCAAGAAATTGGGTGCAATAAACTTGGGTTCTAAGACTAGATATTTACATGGCATCATTTATAGTTCAATCTCAGGAATATGTGCTTCAAAAAGTGGTGTCAACATTTCTTGAATAGTTTCTCCACCTCCCATTATACTGGAATTATACTAAGAAGCTGTCTGGCTTCCACATTTTAAATTCATTTGATCAGGTTCTAATCTGAATGGACCTGAGTCTGAGTGCAGCAAAACAGGCCTTTTTTCAGCTTGATTAAAAGAATGTACTTTTGATATTTCAGATGGGTCTCTCACTAAAAGAAAGAGTATATCACATTTCAGTTATTTTTATGAGCATGATTGCTATTTAAGATCAATAATATCCGTGGATTGGTTGGATTAGGAGTCTCTTGTTCGGATGGCCAAAACAAGTGTCCGATATGCTTGCAGTTCACTGGCAATGCTAGCTGTAGGATTAAACCCCCTCCCCCCTATTTAATGCTATTAAGGACAATGTAGTTCTGTAGAGCCATCAGTCATTGTGCACATTACACCCTAGTGTGGCTTCTTGACACACTGACCAAAAACTTTATAAATATTTTCTATTTGTGAGTGCTTTTTAATGCACAGAGGTCTTCAAATTGTTTTTGTTTAAAGTTTGTAATGTACACATACCATAGTTTGTTAGGGCTGCAATCCTATATCCACTTTCCTGGGAGTGAGATCTGTTGAATCCACTGGAATTTACTTCTGAGTAGAGGTGCATCTGTGCAGAAAAACAGTGAAACTTGCAAAGTTCATGGTCTCTAGGCTGTACGGACTCGCATAGCATTCCCACCTGAAAGGTGTACTATCAGTGATTTTTTTTATTTAGGTTCGTTTGTAATTGGTACCAGTATATACTGTATTCCTTCTGCTGCATGAAATATACATGGGAAATGATAGGTGACTGATTGAGCCATTGACTTAAAATAGCAGTAGCTGGTGTCAAAATGCATCACAATCACTGGCAGATCTGTTCTTTAAATAATCAGAGAAGGAAACCAGCCTCTGAGGATCCATGAGACAACAAAGGTGTGCAAGGATAGTTGAAGGAGAATAGTGAAACTAGAGAGAAATGTTGGACAGACCCCCATGTCTGAACGATGCCCCGAAGGCATCTGAAGAGCTAAGGCAAATAGAAGTGACAAGACATGACATCCTAGGGCTAACTGACAAATTAAAGGCTAACAAGTGTCCAGGTGGGGATAGTATCCACCGGAGAATTCTTAAAGAGCTCAAATGTGAAATCATTGATCACCAACATTGGCATCCCAAGCAGAGGATTGGAAAATAACCAACATAGCTCTGGGTTGTTTTTATCAAGGATTTAAGGAGAGCCAAGAAATTAGAGGCCTATTAACCTAACTTTTGTCTTGGGGGGCATAGCTCAATGCTTTGAGTTCAATTTCTGACATCTCCAGGTTGGGTTGGCAGTACTACATTGTCTGGAATACTAGAGAACCACTGCTAGTAAATGAGTAAATGTGGTGGTTGGACCCATGGCCTCGCTTGATCTCCAGGTGGGGTGGAGCTGTTATGCTGGTTTCCCTGTAGGTGGGTCACTGTTGCTTACTAGGAAGGTGAGGATGAGGTGGCAGGGAGATCTGCATGGTGAAAAGATGCAGAGCAGCTGAGTCACCTCCGGCAGCTTCCTATATTCTTACGCTTTGCTCTGGAAGAATGAGCATGGCTCCTGCATAATGCCTACCATGACTCACTAGACTTTTGGTGATCTTTGAGAGTGTAGACAAGCGTAAATCTAGGAGTGAATTGGTAGGCTTTGATGTTGTAAAAGTTTTTGACAGACGCTAATCTCAAAAGCCTCCTGAATAAACTTAGTGGGCCTTGGGATAAAATCAACAGCTGGTTAAGACTGCAATCCTATACTGGGATATGGGGAATTCAGACCCATTGAACATGACAGGGCTTACTTATGAGTAGACATTGTCAATTAGGTATGCATCAGTAGCTAGTTAAATAACAGGAAGTAGATGTAGCAGTGAATAGATGGGTTTTGCAGTAAAGGGAAGTAATTAGTCCCCAAGGACTTGTATTTGAACCAGCACTGTGCAGGTTACTGAGAAATGATGTGGAGTCAGGACAGATCAGCAAGGTAGACACGTTTGTGGATGACATTAAAATATTTAGGATGCTGAAAATCCAACCCAAACTGGGAAGGGCCCAGAAATTATATCTCAAAAGTGGGTGATTAGTCAATAAAATTGTATTAATTAATTGATTAATTTGTATACTGCCCTTCATCCTCCCAAGGCAGTTCACAACAATAACATACAAAATGAAAATACCTAATAAAACAAGAATGAAACAAAACCAATGCACCCCCCCTTTCTTGGTAAATGTGGTTCAATGTAGGTAAGTGTTAAGTGCTGCATACTGGGCAATAAAAACCCATTGACTTTCATATGTACACTTATGGAGTTTAAGCTGGCAGTGATTCACGACAGAAAACTTAGCAATTGTAGTGGATAACAAACAAGTCATTTCTTAGAACATTGGTTATGATATAGCCAAATTTCATACTGGGAGTTAAAGATAACATTACCAGTAGCGCAGTGCTACTGTGGTCTTTGAGAAAGGCAGTTTTCACCATGCCACATGTGCCTGTGCTCCACTTTGCGACCACATAGAGCAATTCTTTCAACACTACTGCTCTTGTTTCGTGAAATCCCCTTTGTCTGGGTATCCAGCAAGCATCGGCAGTGCTGTGCTTTAGACCAGGAATGGGATGCCTTTTTCAGCTTGAGGACTGCCTTCGCTTCAGAACAATTGTCCGGGGCCTACGTGCCACTGATGGGCATGGCCAGAGGAAAAGGTGGGTGGAGCAATGGTTGCAAAATTTACCTTTGCAAAGTAAAGTTTCTACATGCACTCAACCTCCCCGTGTTCTCTATCCAGGCAAGCAAGAAGCATTATAAGAGTTCACGGCCATATTCTATCCGGACAAAGACACTCAAGCAGGATGTGAAGTTAAGTGGGGTGGTCTGAGGTTGAGAGCCGCATTAAATCCTTGGGCCTGAGGTTTCCCACCCTCGCTTAAACCTTCCTTATTTATGAGGGCTTTCCATGTAGTGCTACTCGGTTGTGTGGTCAGTGCTACTGAAGGTGCTTTAATGCTTTATTTCATTTTGTATATGCTCTCAAGTCTTAAAATGTACACCACTCAATTATTTCATGTGTTTAGTAAGGAAATTCCTACTAAACAATGTGCAGTCTTGGCAACCCTTTCTCAGAAAAGGTTATCACGGAGCTGAGAAAAAGTGAATAAAGAAACAGACAAACAAACAAACAGAACAGAGGTTGGTTGTGAGAAAATAATAAATTGTTTGGGGCTTCATAGTTCTAAAAAAAAAAGGTGGCAGGTAACAGGGGAGAATAAATATTTTCTAGTGGAGAGAGGTTATTTTTCTTCATACCCCCTGACGCTAGTACTTTATTTTGATTTGGAGAACTTAAGTATTTCTTATATTCAGATCTTTAAGTGGTTTACATCTTAAATAAAAGACAAGCATACAAAGCACAGTTAACAAGTAAACAGAGCATCCTTTTCAGCATCAAAATAAACACTGCACATAAAAGCCAGCTACAAAAATACAAGTGGCTGGCTGCTGAAATTGATTTACAGTTTTGATTCAGGACAACAACAAAAAACCCCGCCACTTCACCCAATTATGGAATTTGCTGGCACAGCATGTGATTATGGCCACTGGCTTAAATGATTTTTAAAAGGTTATTAGACAAATCAATGGAGGGCAGGCCTATTAATTGCTCTTAACCATGTTAAGTCAATGGAAACTTCACCAGAGACAGCATGCCCCTGAATGCCAATTGAGGGGGACCAAATAGCAGGGGAGAATAGTGACCTTTATGCCCAGAATATGTTGTTGTTGTTTTGGAATGATATGGCTGGCCACCATAGGAAACTGGCTCAGGTGAACCTTTAGTCTGATCCAGCAGTGTTCTTGTTTATGTAGAAGGGAAGGGCCAACCTGGTGTCCTCCAGATGCTGTTGGCTACAACTACCATCAGTCTTGGCCAGCATTGCCAATATAGTAAAGGGTGACATACTCAGGTGGACATGATACATGGAGTTATATGGGGTGGAGTAGCCCACACATGAGGCAAGGTGAGGCGACCACATCAGGTTGCAGGATCCACAGGGGCAGCAGATCCGGCCTCCATGGAATGCATCACCGGCTGCCGCCGCTGCCCTGATTGCATCTGCCTCCTCCTCAGCAGCCTGTCCCCAATGTCGCTTCTGCAGCAGCCCCTTGGCAAATAGGGTGTCCTGCTGGCATCCTCCCACCCTTGTTCCTGTTGTAGATCTGCAACCACCCCATCTTCCCTAGTGGGGTAGGGGACACCATTTTGGGTTCACCTCAGGTGCCGAAATGTCTTGTTCCGGCTCTGGGTGTAATAACTGTCTGATATACAATATGAAACTGATCCTGTGCTGTGCTGTTCATGTTGCTTAGAACATAGGATTAGATCAAGTGATGATAAACGGGCAACTGTTCCTTTGCTGTAGCATAAAGCTTTGTTCCCACCCCATTCCTCAAAATTGGGAACCGCTAGCAGGGGCGGAGTAGTGTTGCTGGTGGCACTGTGGCGGCAGGAGAAAGGGGAACAAAATGTTGTGTGTTTGCTGATGGCTTCCTGAAGCCTGGCACCAGCCCTGGTTCCTGATATTGCAGCCAGAAGATTTCCCAGTGTTAGAAACATGCTGGAGTTTGCCAGTGGCATAAGCTGTCCTTTAAGGATAATAGCATTACACTAAGCAAATGTCTAGTATTTTCAATCTCCCCTGTATCTTCTATGTCTCTATTGATAAACAGTAGCAGGGTTGTATTGAGTCATATTCAAAGCAGACTCCTTGGCAATCAATGGGACTTTAGTCATGACTATCTTAATTCCCATTGATGTCAGTGTGTTTATTTTATAAATAAGTTTGGGCTAGACCCATATTCTTTTTATTTTATGGAATGTGCTCTGAATCACATTGATCTGTAGGACATATGAATTACTTTTAAAATATCATTAAAATATGTTGATCTGAAGTGCAATAGATGACATAACCATAACAGCTCAATTTTTCATTTCATTTCATTGTGTTCCTCTAGTTCTTCTCATTCTCTCTTGTTCAGATGATGGCATACATTATCAGTGTACTTACATTTCATATTTTGTTTGAGCATGATATTTAAAATAAGATTCAAGAGCAAAGTAGTCCCTGCTTAGGGATTCTCATATGGCATACAATAAGATTAGCTTAAAAACCCCCAGCAAGAACAAGAACAACCAGAGGCTCATTTAAAATGTTGTTTGGAAGTGAAGTGAGAACCTCAAGTAATAAATATAAAGCTTCAGATTCAGAATGAACTAGCCTCCTATTCTCTATAAATCAGTCACTCTTGTTATACCATGAAAACCCAAGAAACTTAACAGAGGATGGTTTACTGTCATTTTTTTACAGCCTTGTAAGTTCCAATTGGTGCATTTGAGTTCTGTTTACAATTTTTATGGTTTATTTTAGTTTTTTCTGACTCTTTCTTCTCTGTCATATTGTTTCTTACTGAAACACTCGTATAAAAGAATGTAAATGCCTTAGCACATCTTTGCCTGGCAAATTCCCAAGACAGGGACCTGGGATGTTAAGTGATTTTTCATAACAGCATCCCTCTTTTTCTCTTGTTTTAGCACTCTTTCTTTCTTATTCTTTTTCTTTTGCCTAATCTGGCAGTCACTCTTAATAATGTATAGGTAACCTTGACAGTATTCTTCCAGTGCATCTCTAACGAGTTTTTCTATATTTATTCCATCCAGCTCTTTAGCAGCATACAAAAGATATTCCTCATGACATAACAGAATGTAATTTCACCTCCAGTGCCTTTCGTGTGCTAACTATCCCAGAGGCAGGTGGGTGGTGAAATGTTCTTGTGATTGAATTCTTTGACGAGAAATTGGATGAAGAGGCAGAAGTATATTAACGATATTCCTCTCAATGCCTATTTTCTATGAGCTTATTTTCTTACCCTTGGTTACTCAATGTGTGTGTGTATGTGTGTGTGTGTGATATTGTTACTATTGCTATTGGGTGATATCCAGCATTAGTCATATTCATATCAATTGGTTTCTGAGTTGGATATCACTCATTGTTTCCTGTGTTATTATTCTAACCTCTATTTGGTCATTTGGGGCAGTTCCATTTTCCTTCCTTTTTTTAGCATCAAACTAAGCAGAGTGCTAAATGCAACCTCAGCAACCATGTTAGGTACTGTATAAGAAACCACTACCACCTTAATCAGAATTGCCACCCGGACTACACTACACAGGGAGAATAGATGCTACCGTTTCCTTCCCATCTTATTCCCAATGAAAATCTCACCCCATGGTGCCAGTGGGTGGGGTGGGGGAATTTCTTTGGGACTGTGGTGGGAGATGAAAAATTTAATATCTCCCCATCCACTCTTTGAGCTGTAGTCCTGAGGAAAATTGGGAAGACCCTTCCCAAAGCCTGCTGGAGAAAAGAAGAAGAATGATAATTGCCAATGATGTTTTTAGCATCTTCTCTAATTTGACCCTCACTTTTCTTCCTGGGATCAAATCACTGTTGACAGAGTTATTATCTTTCCAGATGCCCCCAGTCTTTGTCTCATCATTCCAAGAATTATGGAAAAGAACATCCATAATTCTTACATCTTTAAGCATCTAGCTCTCACCACAGAGAAACCAATTTTCTCTTCAAGCTAAGTACTAGGGAGACATAAGGGGTCCTATTCTATTAAATTTTACTTGGGGCAGACTCACTGAAATTAATGTGCATGACTGGTTAATTTCACTGGGTCTGCTCGGGGCAACACTTAGTTGAATACCACCCAGGGGGAAATGGCTTTTAGGTACAGCTGTCAATCAAAGGGCCTATTGAAAACTCTAGCTCAACATGGAAGAGAATTTTCATTTAAAAGTATTCTGGTGCTCTAGATATGCTGTCATAGAAGTGGCCGTATTGGAAAACTGGCCTTCCAGTGTTGGGTTGAAAAGATTCCAAGTGAGAGATGAATGTGTGCTATGATGGAGCCGATATTTATTCATAGCTTTCATTTCCAATAAATCTTTGATACAGCAGGAAGATGATTCTAATGCTGAATATTGGCTATGGACTAAAGATGAGAAGATGAGCAAGCACTCCTTTTTTGGAGTAATTTGGAAAGGATCTGAGAGCCCTCACTCCTCTTTAAACTGTCGTTCCATACCATTTTGAAAGCAAGAGGCATCAGGGGCAAAAAGGGAGACTTGGAGCACAAAGACCATCCCTGACAGATGACCCACAGACCATCTTTGCCTCCCCCTCCCATAGCTGGAAGCGGAACAGCCTGCTTTGGCTGCTGGGTATTACAGGCAGCGACAGGCCATGTAATCTCCGTCAGTAAAACCAGCTAAGTTCAGCCCTGGAGACTCCTGCAGGGAACCACTGAGGCTGGGTTACATGCTTGCCAAGGAGAACTTTCTCTCTCTCCTGGTTGAATGCATTTGTTAGTGGCAAAGACGAGTAGTTCTTCCGCAGCTTAGATTTGAATATGGGGGCTTGTAAAGCTCGCTCCTTCTTTGAGTTGACTTTAACAAGCCTCTGGAGGTTATTTTCCAGGCTTGACTTGGGGGGATGGGGGAATGCCACAGGCATTTTATCACATTCTTTCGTGGAATGTTTCCAGGACTATTAATAGAAAGAAATGACCTTCTTTTATATTGTTGTATCTCAAGTTGGGTGCGGGGAGAGAAAGAGAAGCCCTATTTAGATGCTCTATGGGAACAGCTCATAGTGGAAGCTTATAAATGTGCTGGAGACTCCACCCCTCCCTGGGTCTCAACTAGGGGTACTGTAGATGCTTGCAGCTAGCTAGGCAGTTTAGCCTACTGTTGTCTCTCAAGCTCCTGAAGCTTGCCACCTCCTCTGCTCCTTCAGCCAGGAGGTGAGAGTATGTGAGAGAAGAAGTCCCAAGCTGTGATGTCTAGATTGGATGGTTCCTCTGGATCTATGGAGATCTAGACGGCTGGGGAAAGAGTCCTGCTTCACCATCTTCCTTTCAAGAGATCTCAGATTCTACATCTGGGCTCCACTGGTAGACTTCCCTTTTGACATGCTGATTTTATTTGTTAGACATGTGCTCCTCTTTTGTTTTTGGGTGGTGGAGAATGTCACTATGTGAATGAAAGCCTGTATTCTGAAGTGATGAGAGTCCAGGCAAAGGTTTACTCACTTCAAGTGCTGTTTTATAATAACTAGGTCTGCCATGTGGAACCCAAATATGTGCAGGCTTTGTTGAGACATCAGAAATCTCCCATACAGTGCAGATATTTAAACAAAATATGCATTTGTGTGCCTGCACCACAGAGTAGCCTGAACAAGCAACTTTTGAGGCATTAGAGCCTTTATTATTAAGCCTCAAGAGCATAAATTATTGTTTTTATTCATTAACAAGGTATTTCTGTTGTGCTCAGTTTGCTGTAGGGAGCCCTCCTGTGGCTAATTTAATACTTACTAATTTGCAGGGACAGTATCAAACAGAGCATATTTGGGAAGTTAAAATGATGCTGGTGCTTCAGCCCTGTTTGCATTCCCTTCTATTTACAGCATCAGCACGTTAATGTTTAAAATGGGTTTATATTTTTTCAGTGTAAGCATGAAACATAGTGTACAGTCAGCACTCAAAATTCCCATTGTTCTAGGTGCATTTTGCGACAAAGCATTTCATTAGTGCAAGCAGTTTCTGAGGTCTAGGTGCAGTGCTGCGCCTAAGATTTCAGATTAAAGCTGCAGAGTAGAAGGAAAGGAGAACCTTATTCTGCTTCCCCACTTCCAGCCACTCTCTGAAGACTGGAGCAGAGACCCTCTTAAGAATATTAGGGGGGTGAGCAAGGGAGGCATAGCTTTGTTTTTTGCAGTCTTCAGATGAGGACTAGACTATGTAAAAAATGCATATAAGATTTTAGCTGCAGTTCATTCATTTTCAGCTTTGTATTCTTGTTATAAAAAAAGTACACCTAGACATTCCGTTGTTGCACCCATAACCTAGGTTTAAGGTTCCATTTAGCTCCTAGCTTTCATATCTCCGTTGTGGCTGCAATGCTCCTTTCTCAATCCTGCTGCTGTTATGCTACCCAGGGGTAAGCCAAGTAAACAAACAAACAAACAAAAAACAAAACAAAGAAACAATCTTGGTTGTGGCTTGTCTGGAATGAAACAAACCATGAGCCCAGGTTCTGATGTAGCTCAGAACCAAATAGCCGTTTAGCTCTGGATAACAGGGCAGCAGCATGACTGAGAATGGAGTGCTATAGCTGTAATCTGAGAACCTGCATTTTTGCTTGTTTGTGCTAAGCCACGGTTTAGTTTGAGTTACGTGCCAACTGGGTAAGTATGTGTAAGCCTTTTCCCTATAAGAGAAATGATTTTATAAATCCTCCTGTGTAATTTAGGGAAATGGATGGACTGGGCAGCATCTCATTTTAATCAAGTTTCCTCTCATTATAGATGAGCTCAGGGAATCTTAACTGAAAATCGCATGAACTTACTTTTGTGCAAATTGCCCACCTTTTAATTAAAATGATTTCTTGAAGTGGGATTTTATCTTTATGGAAATGTGACCACTGAAACACAATCTAGGTCCCGCCACAACCTGACAAGAGTATTTCATGTTATTTGGGCTACTTGTGCACCTCACAGAGCCCCTCGGTCCATATATAAAATATTCCTGGACTGTCAGTTGAATCTCACTTAAACCCTGGGGATGGTGAAGCATCCTCTACTTCACCTGAAGGTAGCAACCTTAGGAAGCAGAAAGTGGGCTGTGTGGCACAGCTCCAGCATGCCATCATTGGAGCAGTTAGCAGCTACTCTAACTAATGATAGGGCTGGCACTTTGTACCATACAGACTGCTGTGTGTGCAACCCCTTGCCTCCTTCATTTACATCATTTTGCTGTGCCTACTGCTACCAGCTGATTGGTAGATTCATCACAGTTATAGCCCACATTTTCTTCAAAATGCTGAAGGCTGTATATATGAGGCTATCCCATTTTATACTGGCCTGGAAAGTGGTCTGAAGGTTATATGTTAACAGTTCTGCTAAGGAATCTGAGAAGGTCTGGCTCTTCAAGCTGCCCACAGTTTTGAGAAATTATCAAAGAGTCATTTGTAAGCTCCTCCAAGCTTTTCGGAAAAAGGGCATATATAAAAGTATTAATTCATATCCAGAATTGGAATACAGACAGATCGCATCATGGATGGGTGTTTGGTTCTAAGGTTTACGTGTATAAGCAAAAATTGCATGTAGTCAAAATTGCCTTCGGAGCTGCCACCTAGTGCATGCCTAGTCCTCTTCCAAGCGAGAAAGAGATCGCTGTCCTACAACTAGCCAGCTTGCCCTCTCTATAGTAGCAAGTGAAGGTAAGGAGTTGGGAGGAAGCTGGAAGCCCCAAGTAGACCTGGTGCCAAAAGAGCTTTTAAGCTCTGAGTCTTTCTGGCTCTGAAAGTGGTGGGGATTGTTTTGTGTGTTTTTGCAAGAGCATCCCTACCATTCCCAGAGCCGTCACGGCCAAAGGCGCTCTGTTCACGGAACACACAGAATGAGACATGTAGGTTTGTGAACTGTCAGAAGAGAGGACAAATAGAGGCATGCAGAGGGAGACGAAACTGGGCACGTATGGTTGAAATAGTGTATGTTCAACCTGTGTAAGATGCGGGTTTACTATAAATAGATCTACCCCGAGTATGACTTAGTTGGATAGTACCCATATCAAATAATCCTCATATTGATAGGTTAACTTGATAGTGCCTTTTCTATTGAGCTTTGTGGCAGAGTTGAAATTTGAATCCAAGTTCTACAGTCCACGTCCAACCACAATGCACCACATTGGTGGAGATCTTCCAACATTACCAGAGGGTTACATATTTCAGGATCTTCTACACTACCAAGGCAGAGACGGAGAACATTTCTTCTAGATGTTGTTGGACTTCAACTGTTGTTAACCCCAGATAGCAAGTCAGGTATGATAAGAGCTGCAGTGCAACAACAATTGGAGGGCCACAGCTCCCAATCCTCCTGCTAAGGTAATGCTAGACAAAGCCTTAGTATAGTTTAAGGGCACCAATAGTTACAACATCTGCATTAAAGTGGTGTTATATGCTCTGAGAATACATCTCTCTTTGGCTTGTAGATGTTTATGCTGGCCATTACCACCAACATACAAAATACTCTTAGTCATGCCGGCCACATGACCCGGAAGCTGTACACTGGCTCCCTCGGCCAGTAACGCGAGATGAGCGGCGCAACCCCAGAGTCGGACATAACTGGACCTAATGGTCAGGGGTCCCTTTACCTTTAAAGTGAAAAAAGGAAGCTGACTGGCCTGTCTTCATATCACATGCTTCTACTCCAAGTTAATCCAACGTAGCTAAGATTTACTGGCTTCATATTTGCAGTTATCTAATAAGAGTATAATTCCCATTTCATCCATAATCATGCATTAAGAGTTGGGCAAAAAAATCACTCTCTTTATCACACATGAGCCACTTTGATTGTGGGTGCAATTAGATGATTAAAAGAGCATTATGAAGTAACTAATCTGCATTACATAATCTTTAATATCAACCATTTTTTGACTTTTTGCTTTTTGTTATAATTACATGTATACAATTTCAAATTTCAAAAATGCTTTTAAATATTATTTCTGTAATTTTATGGCAACAATTTTTTTTGTGTGTGAAAAAGCCATGCAGTTTGTTGGGAAACCATTTCCACCTTCCTGTTGCTAGCATAACACAAATCATTTCTGAAAATGAATTCATCTCATTTTACTAATTGTTAATGAGTATTCATTTGACAGCATTAATTTGATAGTATTGGATTTTTATTTTTTATTTTTATTTTAAGCTTCAAACTTTTTGATTGCCTTTTACGAGGAATGAGGGTTGCTCATTATCATGAAGTGTGCATGAACAACACACATTAATTCCACAATGGAAAAAGTGTATTGCTATTTTCCAGTCTCTGATGAATGTCTACAATTTAAGTTCCCTTTGATACATACACAAAATGAATGACAAGCTTGAATGGATGTTAGTTTGCAGAATGCTTGCAAACACACTAAAGTGACAATCAAAACCACTCATGAAATTTTAATATTCTAGCAAAATATAAAACTAGAACTCTGAGAACCATTATATAAAGTAAAGGATGTGGTATATAAGAATAATAATGGCAAAGCACACAGGAAAATAAAAAGAGTGGCTCAAAGTCAACTGACATGGAAACCATCATAACAATGTATGATCAAAGTTTCATTAACTTGTACAGCACATCAAGTAGCATTCTGCATAATGGGAAGATTTCGTTGCTACTCTAAAGTCAGGCCAACATCATTTCCCAACCGTTTGTGATGTATAGGGGAAGAATTTATTTGAACACCTTATGGTGTTGCAGCCTACACTTCAACTTTGGGTGCCCAGATGTTGCAGGACTACAACTCCCATCATCCCTGGCCATTGGCTAAATTGATGGGATTATGGGAGATGTAATCCAACATAATCTGGCGACCTAGGAAAGAGGAACACTGGCCTACATGGATCAAGGAAACCCAGATTTACTTTTTCAGATGAAGACCTGCCTACATTCTTTGATCCAAAAGGGCACTTCTGCTCATAGAAGGGACTTGCATTAGCCCAGCAGAATTTTTTGCATTTCCTTCCATTTAGATAAAGTTGATTCTCATGCTGTATCACAAACTGTGTTGAAACCCTCTGTTTCAAAAACTGTTCAACATGCTCTCTGGGCAACTGCTGTTTTGGTAGTACTTTGGAACCTGGCTTAGTTTGGCGAAAATAGTGCATTGCCAGAAATATGACAAGCAGCACTGCTTACAAAGAGTGGCTTTGGCTGTCTGCCTATCTGTTGTCCCTCTGGCATCTTGCCCCAATGCTTTTTAACATCTACTTCGTTAGGCGATTCAGAGCAAATTGTCTCCAGCATGCTGATGACAGTCAGCTCTACTTCTTTGCAATATCTAAATTGGGTGAGGCTGTGGAACTCTTAGACCAGTACCTGGAGATGGTGTTGGGCTGGGTGAAGACTAATAAATGTCCTCAGTGACTAAGAGTGTTCCCCCCCTCTTCTTTAGCTGGTATGCTGTTCACAGCCATTTATGGATAGGGATAATTTGGTCACAGTGATGTTGGCATTGGTAACCTCTGGACTGGACTATGGTAGTTCACTCTATGTGGGGCTACCGCTGAGGTTGGTTCAGGCCAAAAGAGTTCTGCATTACTGTGGTGCTGAAAGCTCTGTACTAGTATTACTGTAAAGATAAAGGGTAAAGGGACCCCTGACCATTAGGTCCAGTCATGTCCGGCTCTGGGGTTGCGGCGCTCATCTCGCATTACTGGCTGAGGGAGCCGGCGTACAGCTTCTGCATCATGTGGCCAGCATGACTAAGCTGCTTCTGGCAAACCAGAGCAGCGCATGGAAACGCCATTCACCTTCCCACTGGAGCGGTACTTATTTCTCTACTTGCACTTTGACGTGCTTTCGAACTGCTAGGTGGGCAGGAGCTGGGACCAAGCAATGGGAGCTCACCCCATCGCAGGGATTCGAACCGCCGGCCTTCTGATCAGCAAACCCTAGGCTCTGTGGCTTAACCCATAGCTCCACCCGCATCCCTATTACTGTACAAAGCCCTAAATGGCCTAGGGCAGACATAGGGAAACTCAGCCCTCCAGATGTTTTGGGACTACAACTCCCATCATCCCTAGCTAAAAGGACCAGTGGTCAGGGATGATGGGAATCATAGTCTCAAAACATCTGGAGGGCCGAGTTTGCCTGTGCCTGCCCTAGGGCCAGTTTACCTGAAGGACTCACTTTCCAGTTTACACTGGTGAGATCACTGTGCTCAGCTGGAGCAGCTCTCCTGCCTGTCCCACAGTTATCTCATATTCACTTAGTTTCCACACATAATGGCACCAGTAATTTGGAACGCTGTTCCTATTGAAATCAGTCAGGTACCTTCAATAGTGATATTTCATTGCCTGCTGAAACATATTTGTTTTGCCAATGTTTTGTAAGTGGATTAATATGATTCAGTATTGATCATTTCTGTATTTTATGATGTTTGTTTTCATGTTTTTTGTACGTTGCCTTGATATTTTTTATGAGTTGTCAGTTGATGAATATTCGAATGAATGAATAATAAATATTGTTAGAAAATGCAGGTATCCTTTCACCCAAGAAACATCCTCATTTTGCCAGTTTCTAAAAAGAAAAAGTGTATTTGAGAATATCAGATGTTAAACAAATAAACAGCTCCACAACTTTCCAAAGACACCTGAAGGCAACACTGTATCAGGAAGTTTTAATGTTTGACATTTTGCTGTGTTTTTATTATTTTGGGAGCCAGCCATAGGGACAGGACAATAACTATTATTGCTATTATTATTATTACTACAGGTTTTCACATGCTTTGCCTACTGTTTTTAGGATGAAGTAGCAAAATAGATTTATTAGAAGTCGCTTATGCACACATAACTGAAAAACAACGAAAGCTATTGCTTTATTTAAATATATTATAATCTGATTTTGACAAAACTGAAAACTGTTTCTTGAAAATGGCTATATGAATGTATTTATATCACCCCATGGATTTTTTTTAAATTTTATTTTTTTGCCCAATTCTGTCAACATGGCTTTGGCTTTCTGGGCAGTTCTCTAAATTATAGTTCTTATTTTTTTCCAAGATGTTGAGTTATTGAATAACCATCTTAAGAAGCTTTGCTGGTCATATAATTTTTGTATCATCATTCTGTTACATCTTTTCTATCATGAAATCTGTGCAAAATGTAGATTCTGTTTATTTGCTTATCATGATCAGTGTTCAATGATGAACACAAAAGAACCCTGCCCTTATTATTAGAAGCAAGACCCTTTGATTTCAAATGAAGTTGTGTGTGCATATAACTGCATCCGTTGCAGCCAATCACACACTCCCTTCATCAGTCCAGGATGTGGACATCCCTATTTCCTTATTTAAATATAGGCTTCTTTTGTCCTGAGCATTCCATTGCAGAACTCTCCACAGCAATGAGCAGAGAATAGCTTAGACTTTTACAGAAATGTTCTTGAGAGTTTGCATGACAATCAGCTTCTAGAATAGGTGCACTTACTCTTCCTTTAGATTCACATCCTTTGGGGAAATATGTTTACTACAGTGACTTTTCCCATGATTTTACCATTCTCTTGTGCAAGGCAAGATGGTCCTTTAAGTGCTTGAACTAATTCATTTGTGGGAGTAGGAATGACAGAGCAGCTGAACCAGCAAAGAAAGAAAAACAGAACTCTCAAGAATACTAGGCGTATAACTTGCATTTTTCTGGATTTCATTTTTGGTTTTTAGAAGGTGTCTCTACTGTTACATATAATTTGCACCTCACTTTGACCTTTCATAGTGGTGCCTTTGTATGACTTCAAGCCATCATTCGTTTTCTAATGTAATATAGTGTAAAGTTTTCGTGAAATAGCAAGGATTAGAAATTAATTGAAACTGCTTAGAAATAACCATGAAGTTGGTCAAACAGTGCCATAAAATAATATTTTATATTGATTGAAACTCAGTTATTTTTAAGGTATATTGCTTGCACTAAATCATTTCGGTGGGACTTGTGTATTATTTGCTGTTGCAGACTTTGTAAAAAGATGTAAAAGGCACGAAACAAACTTCATTCCATGCTGTAGTGTGCAGAACTGCTCCCTAGAACTCATTCATCTACCCACTTGGTTCTATTTCATTTTGGGGAGAACTTCCCTAAGTATTGTGTAACTTTCAAATGCTGCAGAGAATACAAAAGGTATAAATGTTAAGCCTGGATAATACTATTTTGCAGCAGGAGGTAGAAACATTGGCTTGCACTGGAAATCCAGAGTTCAAACCAGCAAGTGAGACTCATCCCATTTGTTGAAAAGTGTATTTCTTCCTGTGGAACCAATTCAGTTAGCTGAGCAAGCTTTTATGAGCATCTTCTGATTGAAAGGTCAAAGCCTACAGGGGCACAGATGCTCTTCTGGCCAGTTAGGCAATACCACATCTTCTCTTTCTGCTTCCCTAGTCCCTAGGCCTTTGATATCTCAGGGCTTTGGGCAAAATCCTAAAATAGAACTAACAGAATCCACTTCTTTTTTTTCTTTTTCTCATAGCTAGTAGGGTACATCTGTGAAGTGTGTGTGTTCCAATGCCCCCTGCTCCTTTTTAAGGCCGGTGGTTTTTATAGCCTGAGGAAATTCTCAGGTTCTTTGTATGTTTATAATATGATGCTGGCTGTACCATGCATATTGCAGTTAAAACCAGCCTGGAGGCAAAGCAGATTTTAGATTTTGATTCTCTTCTAACATGCAGGGCTATTCAAATGTCGAAAGGAGCCAAATTCCACATTGAACATTTGTGTGCACTGTGGAAATCCTCAAAGTAACAGGGAAGATGCAGCTCTTTATAAGTGTTATGAAAAAAAAAATCAAGAACAGCAGAGCTCTTGTTTCTTATTCTCCACCAAACATACAAGCCTTTTCCAAATGTTTGCATAAATGAATGTGTGCAGAGGTAGGGAGTGACATCCTGGTAGCAGGCCCCTACCCGACCTACGGGCATTCATTAAAACCACTCACTCTAACCTGGTGCCCTTCAGATCTTTTGGAATACAATTATAGTCATCCCTGACTGTTGGCCATGCTAGCTGTGGCTGATGGGAGTTGTAGTCCAAAACACCCAGAAGGCACTAGGTTGGGTAAGATATCCAAACATCTGAAGAGTGCTATTGTGTGTTTTGTTGTATGCATGGAGGGCTCTCTCTGCATGATCAGGTATTCTGCAAAGGTTCACATGTACATCTATATGTACAGTGGCTCTTTATCATTGTTAGTGAAGGGGCATTAGGAATGTCTGTAGGTAGGGGAAGCAGTCTGGTACCATGATGTGGTCTGTCTCTTTACCCTGCACGTGCATTTAAGTCTAAGGATGTCTGAAAAGGGCTACAGCCTTCAGCTTCTAGTTGCTGAAGCAGGGCCATTATGACTTCTGCAAGGGTAAGTCCTATCACACTAGCCTTTTAGATTGATTTAGGCATGTCAACAAGCATTTAGACAGAGATGATCGATTTGACATTGTGGCAGCTTGCTTTGGCATACCAGTTGCTGGGAATTGCAAGTGAGAAGATAGATGTACTGGAGTCCTGCTTTTGGGCTTTTTTTTTTTTTAGTGACCAGTATGAGAACAGGATGCTATACTACATGGGCCTTTGTCCTGATCCAATAGGATTCTTCAAACATTCATTGATTTCTGCATTTAGAACAAATGTAGCCCCTGTAGGTATTGCATCTTAGTTTCATGATTTCTCTTGAGTTCAATTGCAGACAAATTTAATTAAAGCTTTACTGGTCCACACAAACGAGGGCAAACGTGCTGCTGTATCAGCTGGTAGAGCTGATGAAGATAGCTTTCCCCTTTCTCTCCAACAAGGATATGAGAGATTCCTATTCAAGGCTATTGATTGAGTGCATATGCTTCAGAAATGAGGATGGAGAAGAAAGAGAAGAAAACATAGCCTTGACTGAGGTGCAAGCCATTAAGTGTTGCAATTTACTTCCATTAAAGTCAACGAGTTTGCCACAAACCCAAATGAGGCATAGATTGGCCACCAAATGAGTGTATTATTCAATTCCATCTGCATGTTAAGAATTAATTCAGCTTTCCTGTTTTCTAGCTTTATAACTAACAAGTGGTTATTGGAGGTCAGTGGCAGTATAAGTCTTTCCCCAACAAACACCAAACAAGCTTTGGCCTCCAGCCAAAAGGTCAGTTATAACTTTATAGCCTCCTACAAGGGTCTACTATAACTTTATGTGACTTCACACATTTCTAAGGTGATGAGGAAACACACTATGGGTACCTTTCTAACTTAACCATCTCCACATTTTTAACTTCGCCCATCACCAGCTTTTATTTGTTTGTGATAGGTCTTCTGACACTTGATATCTCCCTAGCTGTGTGCACATGCTTTTTACAAAGCTGTTGCATGCACCAGTGTGTGTGGATGATTGTCACCCATTACATTTTTACCTCCCTCTTCCATCATTGCTTCCCCCAAGTCTGTCTCTGTTTCTCCTTCAGTCTAGATTGCAAGCTCTATGGGCAGTGACCTGCCTTCTGTCTAAGTAACCTGAGGAGTGCTATGTATGATTCTGATCATCACCATAATTGTCGTCATCATGGTCACTTTAACTTGACCAGCTAGGATCTACAAAGATGCAGACTTTACTGATGTGTCTCATTGCCTTGCAATACTGTTCTCTGTAACATGAAATCAGAGAGACGTGTCCCTACAAATCTGAACACTTAATAAAGAAGTTAGGTCAGTTTCCTCTCTGTGTTCCATCAGCATCTGAAGATGTTTCATCTCAAACAAGCTTTAGCATTCTGTTGCTGCTTGATTTATTTAAATGTGTTTGTTATAGTTTTCTGGGTGTTTAAAAACATTGTTTTTGATGCTGTTGAGTCAGGTTGGGTTTGATTAGTTGTGTTTTTATGATGGATTTGTTTTTATTTTTGTGTTTCTATTGTGTTGTTAGTCACTTTAAAGTAACTCCTTCAGGAGTGGAAAAGAAGAGTATACAGTTTTAATATAAATGTATAAGAGCCATGTTTGCTGCCATCTCTGAATCATGACGGATTTTAGTGTTTTGTTGTCGCAATGTGCATGGAAGCCACTGGCTTTCAAGGCAACCTGAATGCAAGTCTATAGAGCACAGAGATCAACAACTGGCAATACTTTGGAAGCCAGTAGGAAATTTAGGAGTCATCCTGGGAACCCAGCCAGCTGAGCAGAGATGAATAAACAACAAAGGAAGGGAGAAGCTCAAGGACCACCAGGGGAATGACTTACTGCAGTCTTTGGTTTACAAGCTCCCATACCTGTGCCTGTCATCCCCTTCGGGTACTCAGCTATTACAATAATGTGTGCATAGAAGCACCTGGATAAATAAATTTATCAATAGGAAATGGAACACAAACAAAGGAGTCAAATGGGAACAGTCAAGGCCAGGAAAAGAGGATGACATTTTAGCTGAGACACTGGCAGGGTTTTAAGTCATTCTGTATAGGCTTGACTGTCAAATGCTTCAAAGTTTCTCTATATTCGCAGCACGGGCTTTTTTATACATACAGGGTGTAAAGGGGGGGGGGGAACCACACCTGCGCGTTCAGATATGATAATTGACTATTATTTCTGCGGGATGAATAGTTCTATAGCATTTTGTCTTCACTCCAAAATTTTGTTTGGCATCGAAGGTGGGTTGGTTTTTTTTAGATGTTTCTGCAAACCAAATCTCTCCATCGAGGCCTGTGCAGCTGAACTGGGGTAGGAATGCGAGGAACAATCTCTTTCCCTAAATACAGGTTACTTACTGGAATACCTGCTCATTAGCATTCTATCAAATGTGCTTGCCAGAGATATGCCAGGTGCTTACCAGAATACTACTTAGAAGCTGCTGACAGCATCTCACGAAAGATAAAAAGCTGATATTTTGTCAGAAGGTAAGAAGCATAGTGTGCGGTTGCCAATGTAGAAATAGTCCATTGAAACAGTGACAAAGCTGCCCCACTTTTTTGAGGGGGCAGGAATTGGTTTTAATTGCATATTACTAAAGCGTTCACTTTGGGCATTAGAACCAACGGATGTGCTTAAGCTATGGGGATATAAGTCTTGTTAGCCAGAGCATTACATTTCTCTTTGCCTGCCTTCCTGCAATGTCTACCAATACATGTAAAAAGAATGGGAGACGTGCTTCTTTAGGGCAAGGGCTCCCAAACTGTGGGCCACAGACCAGTGGTCCATGAGCTTTGTCCACGTGTTTCACAGTAGCTGGCACCCCTCTCTGGGCTTGTGCTCCGAGCTGGACTGTTGGAGCAATGGGTGGCCATGCCTCCACCCCAAACGTAAGTGCCCTCATCTGATGACACCATCGGAAGCAGCCTGCAACTCCTTTGACACTGAAGTTGTTGAGTTGTCACTGTGCCTGCCTCTTCAAGCCCCTCCTGGTCTTGGGGGACAGCAGGGGAGCGGACAGAGGAGATTCTGCCACACCCTCCATTCAGGATCCATCTCCTCCTGGCACATTCTGTCCTTCCTCCAGTGCTGGCTCCTTGCCCATCTCTGACTGCTTAGATCTCTCCCCACTTTCTAGTTCTGACTTCTGCCTCATGGGAGGTGCAAAATCCCATGAATTGCTCCTTACTCCCCCTGGGTCCCTCCTTTGAAATTTTTAATCTCACCAACCTCTTTTCTTAGTGTGGTTTTGTGTCTTTATTTACTCATCCCTAATTCTGTATTTACTGAAGGAGTGACCCTAAACATTAACATGGAAACTGCTTCCTCTAGAGCAGGCATGTCCAACAGGTAGATCGTGATCTATCAGTAGATCACTGGACATCAGCGGTAGATCACTGGTAGATCATTGGCTCCCCCCAAAGAAGCTCCCCTAAAAAAATCTAAACATTTTACCTCCTTCCTAAAAAGCTAAACATTTTACCTCCTGAACCCCCCAAAAGGGGGTAGACTGCCAGTTTTTAACTGTGAGTAGATCGCAGTCTCTTGGGAGTTGTGGTCAGGGATGGTTGAGATTTTAGTCCCAAAAACAGCTGGAGGGCCAAGTTTGGCCACCACTGCTCTAGAGCAGGCATCCCCAAACTTTGACCCTCCAGATGTTTTGGACTGCAATTCCCATCATCCCTGACCATTGGTCCTGTTAGCTAGGGATCATGGGGTCATGTAGGCCAAAACATCTGGAGGGCCACAGTTTGGGGATGCCTGCTCTAGAGGGAGTGCTCCAAAAGAAAGACTCCAATCAAACTAAGGCTTTTCTCATAAAATTCTCACTAAGTTTATATTCTGAAATTAGAACATAAAACCTACATTGGCTATAATATACATTCAGTTTAAAATGGATTCAATCTCTCAGTAGTATATATTTTTACATAACATTTTAATCCCAGCTCCCTCGCTCACTCAAGGCAATGTGCAGAGGGTGCACAAGCAGTCACCCATCTGGCCACGGATCAGACCCAAGTAGTGGCTACATCATACACTGACCTTGCCTTGAAGTGTAATAATATTCATAAGGGCTACATTCAGTACAAAAATCAGCACCCCTTGCGGAAGATCTCCCGAGAGTTACATACAAGGCGGTGTGTTTAAGATATAGGTAAGCTTAGGTTTCAGATTTGGGTGGCTTTAAGAGCTTGCTCTTCAGGAACTGGCTTTAAGTGGCACAATTTCACCCTTTCCCCCAAATAAACTCTCACTGCCAGCAGGCCTAGTGAGAAATTGTTCTTGCACTTTGGTAGCAAAGCAAAACATTTTCAATTTAAAGATAATTTCCTTCCCACCCCACATAAAAATGCATCTTCGGCTGGGAGAAAATTAGCATTTTTCACATGCATCTGTATGTGAAGGGAAAGGCACTAATTTCCTTTGACTTTCTAAAACCAAAGAGACTGTTCATATACTGTATTAGTACTTAGAGGGTACACTATGCACCACAGTCAATGTTATTTCCTCCTCTGTGGTTTCAGTGGGAATATGATCACAGCTGCTATTAGCTCACAGAATCTATCCCTATCATCATGTCAACTTCCAACAGCTTCAGAATGGGTCTGCAGTTCAGTGGCTGTCTTTTCATAAGGAAGCATGGTAGCCCTGTTAGCCCTCACTCTTCTTCACACACATTATGGCACATCCTTCACTTGCCTGATTCAGGTTCTCAGTTTAGGACTAAAAATAAGCAGATGGATTTGTTATTTTCTCCATGTCCCAAAATAGATTGGGGATGAGTAAGAAATTTGATTGGTTTGCTCTTTGCAGTGGACCAGCCAGATCCAATGTGCCTGAAATTGTGGGTTGGAATGCAGCTCTTATTTTGATTGAATGAAGGAAATAATATCTGTGCATGCTCATAAGTACTTACTATCATTCCAAAGTGTTCTATTACTGAAACTTCATACTGTACATTGTGCTGCAGGGCCCTGGCTCAGATTAAGCCTCACTTATTTGTGAAGAGAGAAGATGAGATGGCCATGCCACAAAAGCCTGAACACCCTCAACTGAATACACTTGCAGATCTGAATCACAGAAATGTGATGAATAGCTGTCCTTTTGTTAACTAAGCAGAGGCCACTTGGAGCTCATTGGAATCAGCAGATTCAAAACATTGCATTGATAGGCTGTGTCTAAAGTTGTCCTTTGAACAACTGCTTGTCGCTATGGAGCTCATAGAAAGCAGAGGGCTCTCTCTGATGGCAGTTCAGTAACTGCAATTGCAAAGTGCAAGAGAAGGATATGTGTGCAGCTATAAAACAGTGCTCAGTCCCAGACCCCCTCCCCCCCACAGACCCATTTCCCCCACTGCTCAGTGGTTTCTGCCAATCAGCTAAGTAGCAGGGGGGAGATTGTGGGGAGGGAAGGTAGAAACCTCACCTGAGGTTTCAGGTGTAGGAGCTGTTGGACAGTGGAATAGACTACATTGGAAGGTGGTGGACTCTTGGATTGCAATCTGATAAGGATTCTTTAGTTGTGATTCTTGTACTGCAGAGGGCTGGACGAGATTACCCTTGTGGTCACTTCCAGCTATACAGTTCTATTACCCCCCCCCCCCCATTTATCCCCTGTGTTGCTCAGCTGATTGGCAGGAAACAGTTGATCAGCAGAGAAGAGAGAAAATGAGTACAGAGTGCCACTACCTGTGAAGGGCCCAGTGGTCAGGGATGATGATGTTTGTCCAGCAACATCTTGGCACACAAAGATGGTGAAGGCTGTTTAAAACACCACACTATGCTGTATCAGTTTGGAGTGTTCCAGGTTAAGAAAAGCAATGGCCCCGTTGTGTCAGAATAGATCCCCAGTACTTTCAAACTGGTATGTTGCCAGCAGCTGTTTTCAGTCCACCCATTCAGATGTCTGTTTCAATGACTATAAAATAAACTTGAGGGTGCAGGGGTGGAGAGATTCTTCTACATTTGCTTGATCCCTGCTGTAAACACAGCTTCTCTTTCCAGCTGTAGATACCATCAAATCCTGTGTGCCTCAAAGGCCCTGTGTCACAGTTTATTTACTGTAATGCATCAGTTTATGCCAGACCAATGTCTGGTTACTTTTATGAAGAATGCTTCATAATGGGCCGATATGTACTTCTGCTAATTTGGACAATTGCCTTTCATATTACATTTACTGAAATTAAATGTGTGATGCAGCAACGGGGATTATTAAAACAAATGTAACTTTCCCCACAATTAGAAATCTCAAAGACTGGCCACCACTTGCCACTTTGGAGCATTTAGTACAGGCATCCCCAAACTGTGGCCCTCCAGATGTTTTGGCCCACAACTCCCATGATCCCTAGCTAACAGCACCAGTGGTCAGGGATGATGGGAATTGTAGTCCAAAACATCTGGAGGGCCGAAGTTTGGGGATGCCTGATTTCATATGTGGAACTGTGATGACTGCTTCAATAAAACACAGGAGACCAACCTACTTGATATTCCCATGTGGAAACTGACTCTGAGGAAGTGATTTGCAAGCAACTGAGCACAGCTATTATTTTTTGTATTCTAGCGTATATATGGATTAATGAAAAACAGGTGAATTTTGAAATACAAAATTAGCCTTTCCAAGTTCTACTGATTGCATATGGCTTCCTATGTTTTCACAGCTTCTATCACTCTGCTGTTCCTAATGAATGTGATAATTCAAAGAGGTCATATTTAATTTGGGGCATAAACGAATTCAGAAATTTTGAAGGTTTAGCATCTGAATGGAAAGATGAATCTCAGATGGAAAAATGACACCATATTTAAAACCTTTTTTCATAAAGAATTATGGACATAGCCTGTAAAGCAGACTCAAATATTGCTTTTGTTGTTGTTTTGCAACATGGACCTATGTAACATCTGTGGGTGTGTTTTGTCATTCTGGGATATATATATTTTCATTTGGGGGAACCGACTTAATATTATTGTATTCCAGAATGCAATCAATGCATACCATATGGAGCTTACTCCATAAATATCAGATACAAAGTATTTCAGCATTTGCCAGAGAGATGGAAACGGGCTATTATCCATTAGCTTATGCCATACAAAATGAATCTGCATGAATGCATCTGTTTGTATGAAAGATAGGTTTAAAAATCAAAAGACTGATTTGTTTGGAGGCCTGATACTTACTGTTTGTGCATATTCATATCTGGTAAGTGACCATACAACAGGGCCGCACGAGCAGCTGCATTAGTTGAAGATAGCAATGAGATCTGAGCCTGGACACAACTGATAGGGATGTTCCTAGAAGCAGAATCAAGAGCACTGCTTCATTTCTCAGCAATGGGTTCTTTTTGCCCTCCTGCAAAGTTGACACGTCTGTAGAAACAGGATTCAAAGTGGTACTTTAAGGTTAAGCTTGCACATCCATGCTCATTCTTTATGAAGCACCAAAAGATGGATTGTATATGGGAAATGAGGCATCGCAGATGGAACAACAACTTTTCATAGCCTAGCACAGAACTTCCCCAACTTTTCATGTTGGTGACACACTTTTTAGACATGCATCATTTCGTGACACAATCAGTCAGTTTTAATGGCAAACTGGAGGTTAAACTAACCCCTTTCCAAACCCAGGAGGATCGTGGAGAGTGTTCGTGTGACACAACTGCACACTGCAGCCGACATGCTGTGTTGCAACACACAGTTTGGAAAGCTGTGGACTAGCATGTGGTTTGCATGCAGAAGCTCCCAAATTCAGTCCCTTACATCTCAGTTGGTGTTTGGTTTTTTAAAAGAGTCAGGTAGCAGGTGATGTGAAAGATGACCCCTGCCTGAGATCCTGGAAAGCTGCCACCAATCAGGCTAGACAATAGATGGACAAATAATCTAATTGGTATAAGCTGATTGAATTCACATCGCAGCAAAAAATACTACTTTGGAATGGAGTCAGTTAATTAGCCACTGTACATGTGACTGAGTAAACAAATGATGACAAACCAAGTGTTTTATTTGTACAACACCTAGAGGATTTATTTTATGAGGAGTCTTGTGAAAAAGTGCATTTTTGTGCACTGGTCCTAAGCTAATTATTTGGGAAGAGGATATAGTAAAATCAGTTCCAGCAAGTAAGTGTGCTGAGTGTCAGAATGCCAATGAGGAAGCTGCAGGTCGCATGCAACAAAACTTACTGTCTTATCACACTTTAGAAAACTTGTGATAATCTGGTTATAAAGACTATGTCTAGCATTTTCTAGTTTCCAAAGCATTTTTGCCTGATTCTTCTAGTTGTAATTCAACCATGTGTGATAAGTTAGTATTATTATATTATTGTGTATCAGGTCACCCACTGTGTTCATAACAGAAGTGAAATTCAGTCTTGAGACTATCTGTTTCATCCTTGCTAGCCACTCTGCTACTGATTTTCAGAAATATTCAGTTGTGAAGTAAGTTGCTGTTTGAGAAAGTTTCTCTACTAAGTGCCTAACAACCTGAAGCATGAAGGGTTCTAGTCCATATATTGTCCGTCCAAACAATAGCATGCAGGGTGCTTTATTTTAGCTGACAACAAATATTCTTATTTCAGGCTTCCAACATGGGGCTATGCTTCTATTCCTTATTGTTCAACACTTTGGCAGGATCAGTCAGGAGAGCATCATTCTCAAGGAAAGCTGTGACCGATTGCTTTACAAATAAATGATACTTACTCTGAATCAAGAGAGAAGGAGGTTCATTAAAACTCAGAAGAACTCCCATCACTCTTTTCCCATTGGATTTGACGCTGGCTGAGAGACAGTTACATATTATGTTTATTTTTAGAGCCTATTGTTCTCTTCAAACTGAGTCTGTAGATGAAAAAAGTAATACTTGGAGATGGAACTTAATTTAAGAGAGTGAGATACTCTGCATTTCTTTCTTCTTTTTTTATTCTTATGGGAATTATCTTCTCAAGTAGCACCTTTCTTAAAAAAACAAAAAGCAACAGCACCCTATCTGGCTTTCAGACAACAGGGAAAAACTTAGGAAGAATTGGTGGCTGCTTCAAGAGACCTAGAAAAACCTCTGCAGCTTTTTATTAAGTGTTTAATGACATTTATGGGCCAGTACTAGAGTGTCACTTGCTCTGGTTTTTAATCATGGGCTTTGAAGTACTTAAAAGGAAAAGCACTTTAATTTAATTTCAGGGGTGTGGGGTGTTTAATCAGATTGACCTACTCTGCTGCTCCATTTCCTGCACAAAGTTCTGAGAAATCGGACTACTTCTGTTGGAACGCGCTTGAAAAAGACCAACATGTGCCTTTTCAAAGGTAAAATATGTAAAGGACCAAGTCTATTAATTGGCATCTTTGATCCTTATTAATAAAAGTTAACAGAGAAAGTGATGCTGCACACTGTTTTTCCTCTGTAATCAGAGGCAAGCTATAAATGCTCCTTCTGTGGTCACAGATGAAGGAGATGTGTTTGTGTGGCTTGCTTCCACAGATAATGTGAGGGAGGGAGTGGGGGGGGGGAGAGAAGAGAAATTTGCCAGCTGTTTAAGGCATAGCAGTGCATTGGGAACATCTAAGCAGATGTTAGCTGGAGAGTATAAAACTGAAGAGCAGTGCACTGAGATGCTCCAATTAGAATCAGAAAGTGACATCTGCTATTTCTGTTTGGCTGAATTGTCATCTTCTGTATGGCAGCTTTCAGGACTTTGCATTGCTATGATGTGCTTTCCCCTTATTCACGTCCTGTTGGATTATTGGGGTCTTGGTTTTTCTTTTGCATTGTGTGTCAAAACATAAGTGCTAGCAAGGCAGGCTGAATCCAAGGAGCGTTGCCATTTTCAAGATTCCTCTAAATAATAATTGTGAGGAAACCCAAACAATACAACAGCATGACCTAGAAGATGCTGTTATTTCAGGTATAATAGGCTGTGATGGGTGGAGCAAATATAACGACTGCTTACTTGCATTTCAGTCAGGATTCTGCTGTTCAGAAAGCACATTGAGCCTTCTGGAGACTCTTTAGAATGCAGATACCTTATTTTCCTGGAAATTTCACTGCTCCCAGGTACCACCCATTAGCTTCTCTGGGAATTACAACTCTGAGGTCTCAACTGCCACCTGACTGTAATGCTGCATTCATGATAATGGGAGAAAAGGCGAAGAGGTCCAGTTAGATGTTCCAGTAGCAGAATATCTCATTGTATCTTGAGGCCTTATAGGTAAAGACCAGAATTTTGATTTGTTTCCAGATAAAGTCTTTATTTGGAGTAAAACAATATTAAAGTTCATGCTTCTTGGTTCCAACATGGTCTTGCTCCCTGGTCCCTCATTGAATTATTGTATCCAGCCTAGACAAAGTCATTTCATAAAGGAGACATTAATTTAATGTCAATTATTGTAAATACAAAGTTTTTTGCAAATACAAAGTTGGAAATTGTTGACATGTATGAATGTCTTCATTGTTTGCAGTCTCAAAACATTTGCAAGTGCTGCTCTGTTATACACAATAGCATAGCCAGAACTTCAAACATTACACTGATTCTGGTGATGTTATCTGTAAAAGAAGTCCTTTTTTTTTACTTTTTGCCAATACATATATCATCTTTTCTTGAATGCGCAGGAGGAAAGGAACTGATTCTTGGTATAAAATGATAGTTTCAAATCTATGTTGCAGATTCACCCTGAATAGCCATTAAAGCACCTGAACATCTGCCAGCAGTACTTTAGGGTAGTGTGTGTATGTTGCTATTCTGCACATACAGCATGTGTTGTGTGTGCTCCACTCAGAGCCAGTGTGGTACACTCATAATGGTACACTCATAAACTGGAGAACTGGGTTCACGACTCCGCTCCTCCACATGCAGCTGCTGGGTGACCTTGGGCTAGTCACACTTCTTTGAAGTCTCTCAGCCCCACTCACCTCACAGAGTGTTTGTTGTGAGGGAGGAAGGGAAAGGAGAATGTTAGCCGCTTTCAGACTCCATCGGGTAGTGATAAAGCGGGATATCAAATCCAAACTCTTCTTCTTCTTCTCCAGGTGTCTGAAACACCTAGATGCTGCTAGGGTGGTGAAGGCTATTGTATGGTATGATGAACAAAGTTTTTCTTCCCTTTGGTTCAAATAAGGTGCAGCTCTTGTTAATTTATTTCTCAACTCGCTAGCAGTTTTGTACCTGTACACGTTTAGTACAGTCCCTATTTTGTATTCCAGATATGTTCAATCTTTTCTTGTTATCTTCTGTTGATAATGTATTAACTCAACAAAAGCTCCCTCTCTCATCAAGCACCACTACCTGATCGCAATATTTTTGAGTTCTTATTCTCCAACTCTGTTCTTTATATGCAAGAGTCTCTATAAAGGCTTAAGCCACAGGAATAGTACTAGCAAGTGATCTTATACATATAGTTTTTCCTTAGTGACTGGTGTGAAGGTCTTTGTGAACATGTGTATTTAGGGTTTCTCACATTATCCAAAGGAAATGGAATGCTGTGGTTTGTGAGGGAGGGCGGACAGGGAAGAGATTGTAGTGAAAAGGCACAGAAAATAACTTCAAGTCTGAAATGACACAGAGGAAACAGGCGTGGTCAAATTTTCCAGGAGAGGGTCATCTAGGAAGAAGCAAAGTGACTAGAAAGCAAAATGTGCCTATTGGCATGGGGCAGTCTTCCAAGGGAGTGAATAGAAAATGAGTGCATTGATGTGTTGTCACAATTTAAATAAAAAGTAAGATGGCACCGATTACAATGTCATAAATTTTCTACCCCAGGCATCAAGCTTTTTGCCCTTTAGATATTGTGTAATACAACTTCCAGGGATGATGGATTTTGTAGTCCATAGCATCTGGAGAACACTATGTTAGCTACTCCATTCTTTTGAAGTGTAATATCCTTCCATATGAATGGTTCTATGGAAGCTGATGTTACAAAACCAGAACTTACCACATTGTGAATATTTTTATGAAATCTGGGAAGAGCAAGGATGCCAAGAAACCGCAATCTCCCTATGTGTCAATGGCATGCCAAGTCATTCTGGTGGCCAGCCTCTTGCCAAATAAATCACTGGGTGGCTGTTTTTCATGCTAACTGCTATGTTGAACTGGCTTTCTGAATGAACTATTTTGTTGAATTCATCTGGAGCAGTGGGTGAGTTTGTACTGAACAAGCATTAAGGCAAACCTCTGTTGACTCTGTTGATTCTGCCATTAGTTTGGCAATACTCCAAACACTTGTCAAACTGACTCTTGAAAATGTGTTCTGTGGAAACCTTAGCAGTTGCCATTGCCTAGGCTCATTGTGTCAACTCTCAGTTTTCTGTTGCTGGAATTTATTTTGTCAGATTTCTTTAGTCTAATCCATTAAGAAAACGTGCTTGTCAAAGCTTCTCATCATAGCTTGAGAGAGACACACACACACAGAGAGAGAATAAAATGAGTAATTTACTAAGTTTCTATAAGAAGAGCAGGCATTCTCCATCTTGTCGCCTGCATTCTGTTAGCTAAGTAGTATACATCCCAAATTGGCCAAATTAGGCCCTCATGAAATCTTTGTAATCCCACCGAAGTAATAGGGTTGTACTGTTGTAACTCTCGAGAGGAGGATTTGACATACTATAAATACAAAGTGGCTTAACTACAGGGAGCAATTGAGTAAAAACCTTAGCAAAATAGGAAATGATGCAGGCATAAATGGATGATGATGTGAAAAGATCACTGGGTTGCTATGTCATGATACCCAATAAATGCCATGGAATCAAAGTATCATCTGCATGCAGTGATGTTGAGGCTACCCACTTTAGGACCCTCAGGTTTTTGATAAAGCCACTACTAAGAGCCGGGGGAATCTTCAGAATGGTTGTATGAATCAAGCTGACTTCTAAAGCAGACAGGAGTGCAACCATTAGCCTTGCATCAGATTCCCAAAGAGGAAACTAAATTTTAAGTGATGCTGCCTCTCTGACATGGCTTCTCTATGCCTAAATTCAACGTGCAGCTCCTATTTCTCTGTCCCTAGTAGCTACAACATCTTGACCTGAACCAACATTACCACAGAGAGAAACTTCAGTTGTAATTTAGGATGAAGTGGGGAAGAAACCCTCCGAAACCATTTGCAGAATTTCAGGATGCTCCTTAATTATGGAACCGGAACAAACTACCTCTTCCCTATGGCTCCCAGAAGAGCACACAAAGATAATGGAGCATCACTCAGTTTGTCTCAGCTGGCGCCGAGCAACCTGTGCTCCTCCAGTTGATGTTGGACACCTGCCTGAGCTAGCATGGTTCAATGGTCAGGGATGCTGGGAGCTGGAGTCCTGCAGCATCCAGGTAGCCATAGGTTCCCCACATAATGGCCTAAGACATTGGTGGATTCTCCCTTACTTTGTTGGGAGCTGCTAACCATTCCAGAAGGTAGGGAGTGTACCTGCATTGCTGAGGCAAAGCAGAAAAGGTTTTCTTCCCTCATCTCCCATGCCCACTGGGCAAAAATAATTATGTGGAGAGCCCATGGTTCCATGGTAGCACACATGTTTTTTCATGCAAAGTGCCTAGGTCCAAATCCTTATCATAGGATTAGGGAGCAGTAAAGTGAAAGGCCTGCCTGAAACCCCAGAGAGCTGCTTCCAGGCAGATGAGACAAGTCTATGGACAAATAGTCCAACCTGGTATTAGGCAACTTCCTATGTTCTGGAATTCACGACTGTTCTCAGCCCACCTCTCTCCCCCAGCAGCAGCTCTCCAACTTGATAGAAAGGAAAGTCCAACTTAACAATTTGTGAAAAGGGCTACGGAGTCGGAGCTGATGTTTCAGTACACACCTAGTGACATCCCAAAGGCTGGAGAGAGATTTCTCCCCAAAAAGCAACAGTATAGGCTTTTGTTAGACCAATCGCCTATCCAGTGCCATGCTAAGGTGGCAAAACCATGTTTACAAGCCCATTCACAATAATCAAGGCAGTTGAATTTGTAACATTTTTATCAGTTGAGCAATTTGTGGATGTGGAGAATGGTGAAATATTAGACAGTTCGGTTGTTATTTGCTCCAAAATGGAGAACAGACGAAGTACCAGAGAAGGAGAAATGGAATATGAAGATGTTGGAAAAAGAAGAGTTAGCAGGTCTGACCAGCAGAATAAGACCTCATGAATATAGAACATATAAGGAAGATTGGGAAATACTTGTAATTATTTTAAAAGTTAGTGTAAACAGGTAAGTATGTTAGCAGGATTAGAGTAGATTTGGCAGTGCAAGGTAAATTGAGGTAAAAAGAAGAAAGGTGGGGAAGGTATGGAATATTTAGACTATGCGGAGTAGATGGGAAACTGAACAAACCATGGAAGGAGTGGAAGGGAAGTTGAGACTATTATATTCCGCTCTGGTCAGACCTCACCTGGAATACTGTGTCCAGTTCTGGGCACCATAGTTCAAGAAGGATACTGACAAGCTGGAACGTGTCCAGAGGAGGACAACCAAAATGGTCAAAGGCCTGGAAACGATGCCTTATGAGGAACAGCTTAGGGAGTTGGGTATGTTTAGCCTGGAGAAGAGAAGGTTAAGGGGTGATATGATAGCCATGTTCAAATATATAAAAGGATGTCATATAGAGGAGGGAGAAAGGTTGTTTTCTGCTGCTCCAAAGAAGCAGACACGGAGCAATGGATTCAAACTACAAGAAAGAAAATTCCACCTAAACATTAGGAAGATCTTCCTGACAGTAAGAGCTGTTCGACAGTGGAATTTGCTGCCAAGGAGTGTGGTGGAGTCTCCTTCTTTGGAGGTCTTTAAGCAGAGGCTTGACAGCCATCTGTCAGGAATGCTTTGATGGTGTTTCCTGCTTGGCAGGGGGTTGGACTAGATGGCCCTTGTGGTCTCTTCCAACTCTGTGATTCTATGAATTGTTTGAATAGTTATTGTTTAAACGTGAAATATGTAACAGAAAAGCAAATAAAATTATATATATATATAAAGAGAATGATAGAATAATGAGGCCTTGTAGATTTTTTGAGTATTTTCTGGATATTTTCCCTCCTCCCTATATTTTGGGACTTTCAGAAAAACCTAATGATTGATTCCCTGCCAAGCCATAATACTAATTGCACACTGTTTAATAGATGTCATAAGGAACACTTTCTAAAGCCATACTGTAGTTCTGTATACAACACAAATGCTTGAAGTTTCCAAAATAATGTGGTATATTGGAGCATAAAAATATCTGGTTGTTAGAGGCACAGTAAAAAGCTGAGCTGTGATGTTAAATCACTGGTTGCAACTACTTATAGTACAAGATTAAAATAGGATTTCTGCTTTTTCACAGACATTTCAGCACTATAAGAGCAAACTCCCTCCCTCCCTAAAGCCCTACATCTAACATGCATCTATATTAAAGGAAACATCTATGGAAGAGAAATAAGCTGCACTTTTCACTGCCAGGAGGGACTATGACAATGAAAATTGATGGCAGTATTCCTTAGATATTAAAGTTTCTTGTGCTATGCTACAAGTATATTACATTAGGTAGAAGAGGATGATAAAATGGAATGACTGCAGATGGTACCCACTGAGAAGCAGTCAATACTATTGGAAAGGTATACAACCATTTGATTCAGGATATATGTATATCCACTGCTACTGTTTCCTCTTTAACAGCTGTAACTTTGGAGTTTGGAACATTGCAAGAATGCAGTTTCCCACATGCACAAGATCACACATCCATATATTTAATTATTTTCTTAAACTTAATTTAATTCTTCCCTTCTAAGTCCACAAGCATTAAGTGACTATCCAAGTAAACGTTAAAAAGCATCTGTTAAACATCACTTCAGGTGGAGTGCAATTATGCTTGATTTCACATTCTGAATGAAAAGCCTTTATTTGTTTCGATATGCAGGTGGAAAACATAATTAAATAAATTATTTAAATGACAGTTAAAAATAAGAAACAAAAACAAAACTCTGCACCAGTCAATGGTTTTTACAATCTTAAAAAAACAAACGTGCAGCTTCTTGACTCATCTCACAATGAATATCTCACTGAGCAACCAGTGCCACCCATTGAGAAGGGCAGCTGATGCTTTTTTTTTTTTGGTATGCTTCAGTATACCAAAGTTCTACGTGGTTGTTGAGGTCTCACCTTAAATCACGTCTTCTCTACCTATATTTGAAGACGGCGGTCATATCTCCTCTTAGTCTCCACTTTTCAAAGCTAAGCATACCCATCTCCTTCAACCGTTCCTCGTAAGGCTTGGTTTCCAGATCTTTGATCATCTTGGCTGTCCTCCTCAGCTTGTCAACATCCTTCTTAAACTGTGGTGCCCAGAACTGGACATAGTATTCCAGATGTGGTCTGACCAAGGCAGAATAGAGTTAGTTTGGGCCCAGTTCATCAATCTTTTAAGGTCTTTTTGAATTCTGATTTTGTCTTCTGCAGCATTAGCTCCCTCCCCAAGGTTGGTGTCATCTGCAAATTGATGAGCATCCCCCCACTCCCTTTGTCTGAATCATTATAAAGACAATGAACAACAACAGGCCCAGGACAGAACTCTGCGGCACCCCACTTGTAACTTTTTTTCCAGGATGACAAGGAGCCATTAATGAATGCTCTTTGGGTTTGGTCAGTCACCAGTTACAAATCCACCTAACAGTTACCTGGAAATCACATTTTACCAGCTTCCTCGCAAGAATATCATGAGGGACTTTGTCAAAAGCCTTACTGAAGTCAAGATACACTATGTTCACAGCATCCCCCTGATCCACCAAGCTTGTAACCCCATCAAAAAAGAAATGAGATTCGTCCGGCATGACTTGAGAAACCCATGCTGGGTTTTAGTAATCACAGCATCCTGTTTTAAGTGCCCACAGACCAACTGTTGAGTTATGTATTCTAGGACCTTTCCTGGTTTCGATGTCAAGCTCACTGGTTGGTAGTTACCATATCGACTTAGGCAATATCTTATGGCAGGTGCTTTTTCTCGGTGTAAATAAATATAAAAGAAGTGTTTAGGACTTCAGCCATTACTGATGAAATAATGAAAGGCACATGGTATTTGTGGGTTTTTTTTTTAAGGACTGGCATGATTCCTATCTTTGTATAATTATTTTTCAGTACTTAACAGTACCTTAGAGAACAGCCTTCAACAACTGTCATTAAAATTTATACGTGCTGATATATAATCAATTCAGTGGATGTTCTGACTGGAAAGTTAATTGTGGTATCCTTTCTTATTGGTTGTTTTATTAACTTCGCCTAATAGGCAGCAAGTATAACTTCGTTTGTGGAGTATCGGATGAACAAGTAGAATATTCTGCAACAAACTGTGCTTACTTTTACACTAAAGGTCAATTCTCAAAATACCTGTTCTGTACATACAATCGGTCCATGACAGCTGGAGTCCATGTGATGGGGTGGCCTGGTGGGTTTATTGGTATGTCTCCCCTGTTCATGTATAAAGAGGAGGTAGGAGATGTCTGTTTGTATACACAGAAAGGATGAACCTTGCCTTACCTTGCACTGCACTCCATTGTTTCAAGCGTGGCTCAGATAGAGCTCGGGGACAGCTTCAAGCAATAGACCTCAGCAAGATAAAGGGAATACTCCTTTCCATGCAGAAAATACCTCCCACCTACCCACTTTATATGTGAATGGGGCAGACAGGTACGTAGGCACACATGGCTTGCCCTAATCTGGCCCAGTTTGGCCCTGAGTATTTGTACAAATGGAATGTACAAGCCAAGTCTTGTTGGGTGGTAGGGATGGGTGAATCCATCAGTTTCTGTTTCTTTCCATTTCTCATTTTCCGCATCTTAAGCTTAGTACGCCACATCTGCACCTCAGTTTCTAAGTCATTTTTAAAGATCGTAGGGAAAACAGTTAGCAATTTTGTGTGCATTTCTCTTATTATATGTAGCTTTTCTTAACATAATGCATTTTGTATGTTATCTTTGTTAACACAAGTATTACGTTGCCATAATATGTGGAATTTTGGACATGCTCTTTGGTTGGAGAGCGGCAACACAAAATTTGGAGAGATACGGATTTTGAAGGATAGCTGAGTTTCAGTTAGTATTTTTTGGGGGGAAGTGCAAATTATGTTCATATCAAAATGTGAGCCAAGCAAAATTTCTACTATATCCCTAGTTGGATATACTTAAGATCTCGCAAGCACCTGGCTGTGTTAAAGACAACAGCACGTCCATAAAACCTACGTTTCTACACGCCCTCTGGCACAGATTCAAAGCACATTAAGGTGTCGCATTGAATCTTTGCCACAGGATGCACATCAAATCCCTTTTACTTCTGTGCACAGAGGGAAAGGCACAGGGATGGGAGTACCCTGTTGCTTTTGGTAAACATGAGAAAGGTTGTGTTTTCGTAATGGCACTTGCTGCATGCTGTTGGTGGACAGAGAAGAGCTGGATTAGAAAATGCAGACATGATCACAGTGTACCTTCACAGCATGCTCACTCCTTTCTCTTCCTCTGAAGGAGATTTTTCTTAAAACCCCTGTTAATAGAATCGTAGAACTGTAGAGTTGGAAAGAGACCCCAAGGATCGTCCAGTCCAGTCCTCTGCAATGCAAGCCATGAGGTTAGCAGGTCAGAGGGTTTCTAACCCCTGCATTTTTGAGAGACACATGAACATCACCAACCCACATTGACCCAATAATATGTAGCTGAAATGATGAAATTGCGTTTGAAGTCACATCATTTAGTCAGTGCCTCAACACTAAAACCTATATTCTGGAATGGTTTTCCTGATGCGAATAAAATTTGGCCTCAGTGGTAGTGATTCCTTGCTGGACAGCTCCCCCCATCTTGCTTCTAAGTCTGTGGTGATATTGGCAGGGCTTGGAAGACAGACATATCTAGACCAAACTGACTATAGCCTAGGGGGCAGTTTTACCAGTATCTTCAGGGCCAAATTCCCAAACAGTGGAGTAGCCATTGTATTCCAGGCATCAATCAGCTGTTTCAAAATTATCTGCACTGGGCTGAATAGAAAAGCAAAAGATAATTTGGGTGTAATTCGGAAATGATCAAGAAATGCCCCTTCAGTGCAATTCAGGATGGTTCAAAATGAACACAAATAATAAAAGAAGTACCTTTTCTCATGAAGTACCGCCCCCCCCATCTTGCAGCTTTCCCTGAAATATTATTAACGCTAGGAAAATATTATTTGTACTTCAGAATGCTTTTGTATAAAGATTTTCACACTGATTTGCACACAGTTATCTTAGGAAAGTCCACTCAGTTGAATGTAAACATTGCAAGAGCAAGAAAGTTTTAGTCAGCTTCCATTTGTTTTTACTGGGATTGCACTCAAAATTTTCCATGTGACCAATATGTAATCTCTGTCATTGTCTTTCCTCTTAGCTTTCTTCCCTTGGTCATCACAGTGGGACTGAAGTTGTGGAAAGAGAGCATGTGTCTGAAGCAATTTCTTCCCAGCCACCTCTGTTTTTTCTCATGTCACATCTGCCCTATAAATTACAGCTTCCCGTTCCATTTAATTTGAGCTCCAAGTTTCTCCTTCCTTCCTTCCTTCCTTCCTTCCTTCCTTCCTTCCTTCGTTTCTTGGCGTGCATTCATGTCCTTGTTGCAGACCGTTATCCATTTTAATCCACTCTGCATTTTGCTTATCCAACTGTTGTCCTGCTCTTGTTTAAGACAGACAAAGTTCTTGCCTAGCTTCTTTGCCGGTGTGTTCTTTAAGCCTTCTGTGGAACTGCAGACCTCAATTTACCAGCTCCCACTGGGCTGCCTGGGTTTGCTAAATCCCATTTTAGCTACCTTGATTCATTGTTTCTGTCTGAGCCTTATCACCCTTTCCCTACAAGCAAATATGAGTCAGCAAGACTGTTCTTTGTTCTACCTATGCCTGTTCCTCTGTTTCTGTTTTCAGTTTTAATACAAAAGAAAATCACTTCTCCTCTTGGTTCCTCCAGAGCTTTTTTGAGGTTTTGGAACTCATGTTAATTCGTTTATTCTGTTCTGGCAAAACACTGCTGCAAATCATCACTTGATTTCTCCTTCTTTTTCAGGGGGGGGGGTTGAGCAAAATAAAAATGAGCTACATCAATATAAGCTTACAAATGTTAAAAGCAGAAGAAAGCTAACATACCTTTTTATTTGTTCTGCTTATTCCTTCATTCTTCTAAATCTGTGTTCTGCCTGTTCCTCTCAAACAATTCCTTCACACTGTAAACAAGCTTTTTTCTTGCCATAGATGATGGGTGGTGGTTCTTTTGTCTTGGGGGCATATTACTGTTCTGATGGCATCTTGGCCGATGAGGGAAGTAATAATGGAATGGAAGGACTTGCCTGGCTCTCCTACAACACCCTACTGTAGAGATCAGCCGCAGGGGGTCACAGGGTCAAATCCAGCCAACAAAAGCTTTCTGCATATCCTTCAGGGGCTGCTGCTTAGAAATCCAGAAATTAAAAGATGTAGAAGGAGTGGCATATGTGCTAAAAGGATCTGTGGGTGCAAAGAAGAGCCAGATGCAGAGTTATGGATTTAAAATCAGCCACAACTTTTATTGAAATACGCTGCAACTTGCAGAATGGAATAAAACTTTAAAGACATGCAAATATTGCAATAGCAAAATGTGGGAAAGAGCCCTGCACTCTTTGGGCCAGGGGCCATCTCAGTTCATATTTCTCTGAAGTTTGGAGATCAGTTTTTGTACAAATAAATACATAAAAACCCATATTTTATGGTCAGATTTGCACAGCAATTCATATTTTATGGTGGGAAATACATTAAAAGGCACAGAAAAATGTGTGTGTTTGTGGGGGATGATGTATATGAAATGCATAAAAATATTGAACATTCACATGTATGTTTATGCTGGGTCGTTTTTTAAAAAAAGTTTGTGTGGCAGAATGACAGAACAGATCTGTGACTAAGAGAATACAGAAGTGACACCGGAGAAAAATAGGCTGATCTGTCCATTCCTGCACAGGATGTGTAGTGAGCCCCTATCCTAGAATGGGCTTCACCTGGTTCTGTGCCATTCAGGTGCAGCCTCAAAGTCACCTTATGGTGAATTACATGTTTTGTGAGCCTGTAAGCCTTTGAATTAAGCCTCATCCAAGTGATAATGTGCTGTTAGCTTACACAGTGACGTATCATTGCAAATGACGCATTTGGAGGTGTGTGTCATACATACAGATGTAATTGATCCTCCCTTTGACACAAAGGTTTAAAAAAGAAATCATTCTTTCTCAGGAGCTTTTCTGGCACTGAGTGAAAAAGGAAGGAAATGGGGGGGGGGCTGAATGTGAATAGCTGTATGTAACATGACCTTCCTTGATTACATGGAAGGCATCTCTTTCTAAGATGCTTGTTCTGGCTGCCTGAGGGTGTGTGTGTGTGTGTGTGTGTGTTAGAATTATATTGTTGTTTGAATCTCTTGTCATGAGGAAAGATTCGTAGTTTGCCTCTTTCAAAGAGTCATTTTTCATATAGACAGAGATATCCAAATGCTTTTACAGTCAATACTATAAATCACATTGCTTTCAACTGAGATAGGATTACACCCTCTGCATCACAGATACTGCTGAATTCCAATTTGTTAAAAATGTCTGGCTAGATTCTGGATGTCTGGCAAAAAGTAACATATTTGCAAACAACTTCCCCCTCTAAAAACCATGCCTGTTTTTCTATTGATCATTTTTGGATGAATTGGAAACACATGCTCACACCCACATACATGCAGATCTGTGCTGCCCAACAGTTGCCCCTACTTAGCATAAGTTTCTCCCAAAAGAAAGACAGTTTCTCTCTCCAGTATCATTTGGTGGTAGCATTCCTATCCCCCATTCCCAAAGGGCCAGTGTAGATGCAACATTATGGGAATTATGGTGCCTAGTTTTTTTTTTTACATAAATAACAGCCTGAGTGGGAAAAGCCTTGAGTAGATGTGGAGCCATTGGGAGTGGTCCCCTGCCCCATCAAAAATACCCTCTCCAAATCTTCAGTTTGCATTTCAATGGAAGTCTTCTAAAGAACCAGTGTGGTGTAGTGGTTAGTGTGCTAAACTAGGACCTGTGAGAACCGGATTCAAATCCCCATCCAGTTATGAATCTCCCTGGGTGACCTTGGGACAGTCACTGATTCACAGCCTAACCTACCTCCAAGGTAGGGAGGATAAAATTGGGGACGACGACTATGTATGCCATCTTGAGCACCTTGGAGGATATGAATGCAAGAAAGAATAAAGACATAATAACAATAACAATAATAGGCATAAATGGGTGCCAGGGAGGGCAAATGGATTTAGGGCAATTCCTTTGCTTTGGATTACTTTCATTTGGCCTCATAGCCAAATACCTTCATTATCTCATTGCCAAATCTACTTGCTGCATGACAACATTACACCAATGCAGCAGCCCAGTCTTCTTGTGAACAGACATGGACGATGTATATTTTGTGGGGAGATTCTGACCTAGAAAGGTGCCTTATATCAGGTCAGAGTATTTTTGATTCTATAATCCTCCAGCCCAATGTCGTCATCTCTGACTAGCACTGGCTTTCCATAGTTGGAGGTAAAGAGGGTCTTCTCCACCACTTCTCCCTATTCCTGTTAGCCAGAGTTGCTGGAAACTGAACGTGTGATGGTCTGCTTTCTTTGTTCAGGGGATGTTTCTCTTCCTAAAGAAGCCCAAATTCATTACTGTTGAATGTTTTGGGGCTATTACCCCCACAGAGAATGATGAAGGAAGAGGAGTAGGACAAATCTGGCCAAGAAGAGCAGCAGGAGACAGCTGTCCCCAGTAGTTGCAGAAACCTTCATACTCCCATGACAAGAGAGCCTTAAATTAGATCAGTAAGCAGTGATGGTGCTTTCAGAACTGACCTGAGATCACAGCCCCACACTGTAATCTGACATGAAAGTTAACAGCAGAAACTTGCATTCAAAAGAAAAAGTTAATGCCAGCAGGTGCAATTTGATGACGACCTTTACTTATTACTTTAGTCATTGCACAAATATCAGAAGAGAATGACTCAAACTAGACTGGCCAGGGTTATTCGTACATAGGTAGCATCCTGTTTGGACTGCAGTAATGCATTCTTTGTGGGGCACTTGGATAGGATAGGTTTATCGCTTCCCTCCCCAGCCATAGTCTACTATAAAACTGGCCCTCCTGCATATTAAAATTTCCTTCCCCTCCATGTGTGACACAGTCTTGATGAAGTTCAGGTAAAGAAAAAATGAGACATAGCTACCCACTGTACATTATACACTTTGTGTAGTTTGACCCTGAATCCAAGTACAAAATATCCAGCATTCAAAGATATCCTGTTAAAATCTGTTTTACATTGTTTATATCCTACATGATAATAGAGGAATGTAGATGAGGACGGGGCCCAAAACTTCATAATCTCCTAGCATGTTTGTTTACATCCTAAAGGTAAAGAGACCCCTGACCATTAGGTCCAGTCGTGTCCGACTCTGGGGTTGCGGCGCTCACCTTGCGTTACTGGCCGAGGGAGCCGGTGTACAGCTTCCGGGTCATGTGGCCAGCATGACTAAGCCACTTCTGGCGAACCAGAGCAGAGCACGGAAACGCTGTTTACCTTCCCGACGGAGCGGTACCTATTTATCTACTTGCACTTTTGACGTGCTTTCGAACTGCTAGGTTGGCAGGAGCAGGACCGAGCAACGGGAGCTCACCCCGTCGCGGGGATTTGAACCGCCAACCTTCTGATCAGCAAGCCCTAGGCTCTGTGGTTTAACCTATAGCGCCACCCGCATCCCTGTTTACATCCTACAATGCCCTAAAAAGAGGAGAACAACAACAACAACAAAACTCATCATACTGTCTTGGGTACTTAAAGCTGAAACACGTGATTTCAATAAGAAGCCATAAAAATATTAGTTTAAAGCATATCTGAAAAGAAAGAACGCCTGGCAGACTTGCACATTATCTGAGAATGAGCCACTCAGACCCTGTATTTCAATTTCAGTAGTATTCCTCTGAACAATCCTACTCATCTTGCTGTGTCCTTATGGCAAGCTTATACCATAATGATTTCTGAGGAAGATAAGGAAAGTTTCTCTCAATGCAATATTAAATATGTACTTGTAGAAATATCCGCTGAGAACCTTGAAGTTTAAAAACTGATTTTTTATTGAAGGTGTACATTGAAATGTTAATGGGGTTGCTCCTATCCTGGCTAAACGGAATCTTACAATCAGAAAACTCCTGAGGCTAACCTTGAGTTGAAGAGACAGGTAACTGAGATTGAGAAGAATATGTAACCGCCATGAGCTATCAAATGGTAGAAATGGCACACAGGTTGACTGATTCCATCTTGGACAGAATTCCCATTCTATTAAGAGCTGTGTAACATAGGCAAGAGATTCTGATTACTTTTCTAAGGGATGGTGGGGTGGGGTGGGGTGGGGTGATGAATCATTGTCACCCTCATCATATGCCTCTTAAAAATCTCAATCCCGGTTTGATGATATTGCTGTTGTTGTTCAGCCTTTATTTCCTTGGTGCAAAAATATTCTGATGTAGTATTAAGGCTGCCATGAGGAATTGTTAATGCATAATTTATAGTCGCAATTAAAAAGCATTTTTAACCAAGTGTCACAACACGGTGACAAGTAAATTAGACTGTGATTTACAGTAACAGTGCCTTGCAACTTGATTTAGTGTCACTCTGGAGAAACTGACAAACAGCCCCCATAGAGCAAGACAGTGGCTTCAGTAAAGAATGAATTCATTTCCCAAGCGCTAGCAGGTTTGAAAGATAGTTTGCGTGTGCCGGTGGAGTAATGATTAATAATTTGGTTTTATAAAATGCCAAGTGAAAGAATAGCTGCACTTTTTTTAATCACCCAGGAATATTCAGGTGAAGTGCAGCAGTGATGGATAACTCTTACTGTTGTAAAAAGGAGGGCTGCTTTGAGTTTGCAAAACGAGAAGAAAAGAAGTGCATGTCTGACTTACTATCTGATTTACGTCCAAAAGCTATGATTAAGAGGCTGAAAAGGTCAAAGTATGGAAACAGAGATGGCATTAGAAGAAAGGTTGTTAAAACTGATTTGTCAAGAATATGGGAAATTTTTACCCAGGAATGGTGGCAAGGTGGCTTCATAGTGACACCAATGGTATACCGACCAGACGGAATGAGAGCTTGTTCTGTGTCAGTTTTACAAGACATTGCCTTTCTGTTGCCCTTTCTCTAGGGCCATAATGGTATTAGAGAACATTATTAAAATGTCTTAAAGCATCCCTTTTGAAAGGTTCTGTGTTGCTGGTCCCTTTAATTTCTCTCCAATACAAAAAGACCCTCAGACATAGATAGCAGCAACTAAGGTCAGAATCATTATGTTTCTGGTTACGTTGCACTCTGATCATAGCACATTTATTTATACAGACATAGACCCACTATAAAATACAACTGGAGTTACAGAACCCAAACAGCATGGACTGTTCATATGGCATGCAATACATTGCACTTTATATCCATCCAAAACTCACTCTGGGGGTCATCTAAAAAGCCAACTCTTCTTGCAATATGCTAGCCCTTTCCTTTCATGCAAAATTCTAACGTAACACCCATTGGTTTACCAAGTACATGCTTTTCACTCATTTGTTGATTCAAAGAAGATGAAAGAGATAGGATGGGTAATGGAGTCACAATTCTGCTACAGTCTGTATTACTACCAATATTAGGGAGTAATTAAGCATTTCTGCAGAATACTGCAGGCCAGGGAATTTCCACTCCTCTTTCTATCCCAAATGAAATGTCCTCCTTAGTTTCTGTTCTAATGTGTGCATGCACGCACACAGTCCTAATTAAAATACAGCGGAACCTCGGTTCCAGAACGTCTCCGTTGTCATATGTTTCGGTTCTCAAATGCCAAAAACCCGGAAGTAAATGCTTTCGTTTTCTAACGTTTTTCAGAACCTGAATGTGCGACATGGCTTCCGCTGAGTGCAAGAAGCTCTTGCAACCAACGGGAAGCCATCCCTCAGTTTTCTAATGTTTTGGAAGCCAAACGGGCTTCCAGAACGGATTTCATTCAAGAACCGAGGTACCACTGTATATGCTTTCTTGTACATAGAAGTAAATGTAAGCGTTTCTTGGACTGTAAACATTACACTTTTTGTCTTCCTAATTCACTATTTTTTTTGCATCCTTGTAAGCGAAGAAGTCCTTTTGTCCAATGCTAGTCCCAAAGACAAGGACTTTTACCTCTCTTTCATCTTCTCTTTCTCCCTCATCACTATGAAGGAAATTAGAAAAGACTCCCAAATCTACTGCACTTTGGTTCTTCTCAATGGTCATGCTTTTCCTGGCTCGTCATTGCTTCTTCATCTTTAACTTCCAAATGTCAAAGCAGCACTTAGATACTGTGAGTAGAATAGTATTTGTGGACTGTTGTCTGTTAAAATATTGTCCCAGGCAGTCAATGGTACACACCACTGAATTATGGCATGATTTCATCATCCTTGAATGTTCCTGAGCTTTACCAACTGTAGGAAGACATGTGGCTGTTAGGTAGACATTCCCAGTGTCAGCAAGAAACCCTGTCTAGTATTCAGAATATGCAGGTGCAGCCTATGCTGTATGCATTATGTTTTCAGTATTATGTTGTGTAATGCAAGCCACTCTGTATCGGCAACTTGCTGTGTCAATAGTCAAGGTTTCATTTTGGTCAATGTACCCTGTCTTAAATACTTGCTGGGCCAGAGTCTTCCAATTTATCAAGATGAAGCTATGCATAAAAATGTTGAATGAGAACCTCTGAAATTGTGCCTAATTACTTTTCTCTTTGACATCCAGATTCATTATATTTGCCATACAACATAAATTTGGTTGGCAGCAGGAATATGGTCGATCCAAAAAGAATGCCATAGATTAACAGTAATTGGATACCACCTGGTTATCATTAAATACCAGTGTGTCTGCTTAAGAGTATTAATCCAGTGTTTTAATTCAGAGGCAGGCATGTTGCTTACTCTCATTTTAAATATTGCTTTTATCATTGGAGTCAAGTCCTGCCTCATTAAAAAATCTCTTGTCACCATTCTTGGAAATAAACAAAACAGATTTTGTTTTGAAAATGTTGACCATACACACACAGCAGGAAAGTGCCTCATAGCAAATGATCACAAGGTTCATTTATAGTTAAAGAAGGAGAAATAAATCAGCAGAATCTACAGCTATCTTGGCTTACATTTGTTGCAGGGAGACATGCATTTACAATATTGCATTTCACTGAGTGGAAGAGTCATTTCATTAGGGTTAGGCTTGGGCAAATCTGTCTGCTTTTGGTTTGTGTTAGTTTCACTTGTGTAAATCTATAAATATATTCTGTCTCATTTCCTCATCAATTTGCACGCATACTAACTGCACAAAAATACAGATTGTTTTCATTGTATATTTCACAAAGCATGCATTTTTGTATGATTTCTGCCTAAAATATTCATTTTTGTATGCATGTTAACCCAAACCTAGAACCCCCTACTAGGTTGCAATCCTATTTTCACTTAACCTGGGATAAGGCCCCCTAAACTCAGTTGACCTTACATGTGCTTAGAATTGTGATATAAAGTTGTATCCTTGAGTTCTTACAGTATGCTAGTTTGCATTTGCTTTTTCAAAAGTCACATTTTGTTTCTCACAACCCAGCAGTAGAATTTTTCAAGGTTATTTTGAATTTTAATCTTCTCCTGTATGTTGTTAGCTATGAAATATTCATATTACCCTAATTTGTTTTGAACATTTACCTGGTTGCAAATGTGAAAATGTTGCTGCATGACAGTTTTGGTTTTCATTTAATTGTTTAATGAGAAAAAAGCTTTCAGCAAGTCTTAAAGTTGGAAGTGCCTTGTTTCCACTTTCCATTAATCTCTACATCTAGTGATGTGAGGTATGAATGACTTCTGGCTCAGAATTTGGATGTGGATGCTGAAACTTCCAATTAAGAATCCTAGCTAGCATAGACTTCTCCAAGCATAAGTATTGTTGGCTGAACAGCTGAAGTTTGCCTGTTCCATGGGAAAGTTCTCATTGATGCTTCATGTTACTAAGACTGTTTTTTGCTAGCTGCAAGTACTTTGTCTTGTTTATGAAAGGGCAAACCTATTAAGATCCAGTCCATCTGACTGCTCAGATGGGATAAGTCCATCCCGTCCTGTTTCTGGTTGTTTTTCAATGGAAACTTCTTTAGAAATCTGCCTGGAAACAGAAACACCTTTTAAAAATATATACTTAAGAGGTGGTCCAAGGGTTATGCACTGCCCTATTCCCCCCTCCACTTTAAAACTTCTAAAATAGGGTATCCAGCTGCCCACAGCCTGAGGAGCTAGCATAGGAGTCTCTTTCCCAACACATGCTTTGAATGGTCATAGAGCAAGTCCCACTGGGAACTACTCAATGAGGTTCTGCCATCCCAGGGGGAGTCATATAGAAAAAAGGATAGTCAGAAATGAACACATACAATTCCATTATTCCAAGGCCATTAGAAGCTGAGCACAATCCTTCTCCAATTTCTCTGTCTCTGTGACTGGGCTCAAGGCATCACATCTCCCAGTTCCTCCCCCTCCCCCTCTTTCACAGTTTCTCAAATTTAGCAGGCCAGGTTCTGGGCAAGCAGAAGGTTATTCAAAACGATTCCATGTTGATTATGTTACAGTAACCCATCCTGGGACCTTTCAAAGAAGGTCAGGTAATAATCATAGCATAAGTCTGGAAAATGTAGGATTTGTTTTTAAAATTTCTTCTGACCCCCTTGACTAGGAGGAATAACAAGCTACATCTGACTTGAGTTAAACTGATGAGTCAATACTTCTGGAGATTATTCAGAGCCTACTTTGATGTCCCTTGGAAGTGTCTAACTCCGAGATTTTGGGAATCTGAACATAGAGAGAAAACTTCATTTCAGAAAGTTAGAAACATAAGGTGCATTCTGATGTGGGGAATATTGTGGTAGTTTTCTTGATTGCTAGGTCTTCTTCCCCATTTTCTCATGTTCCTTTCACACTGCAGTACCCTTTGAAGTGTGGCTTTTTTACTGATACATTGGCATGTTGCGCTAAGTGTCATTGTGACACAACAACAGCATTGAGCAATGTTCCTACTCCCCCACACTTTCTGCACATGTATGTGTCTGTTCCCCCATGATTCCTCCTGTGAAAATAACAGAAAAGAGCTGTATTTCTGTTGCCCCCAATTTTGTCACATTACTTCCACAATTTTCAGGCTTAAAGGGGGCTGAATGTGGATTTTTTTTTCTGGAATAAGATAACATGGAAATGAGCACTAAATAGGCTATACAATCTGTTCCATTAGTCTCCCAGAAACTGTGTGAAAGATCAGTTATAATGTGGAAAGTAACTATCAGGGAAACACTGTGGAAATGGTATAAACTGCCGTGTGAATGCAGCCTTAGTTTTATATGTTCAGAAAATGGGAAAGAAATTACCCTGGCAGACAATAAGAGTGTTAACACTGGAGATTCCTTCCAAATTCTGGAGAGTTCTTGGAGAAAGGCTGAGATATTTCATAGAATTTCCCAAAAGCTGAGGTTCCATTCCATTTCAAACATCTCTATGTTTATAAACTGGTGAAGTGCAAATTTTGATTTTAGCCACTAATATTTTGAGGGGTGGTTACATACTGGAATATTCTTTTTCATTACATATAGTCCTTCATAAACTGTCCTTCATAAACAGTCCACAAAATATGTATTCCTCTGGTCTGCCAAACATGTCCAGTTCTTTGTTGAATCTTTCCAAAGATCTGGTCTCTTCCAATATGATTTCCGCAATCCACTGCACTGTGTATGGAAATGTAATTTTCTTTTTATCAGTTCTTCATTTCCCTTCCCCCCCCTTGTTGTGGTCTGCCTTCTCAACGCCATTCATTATTTGATATAGTTTTGATCACATTCTCATCTCTTTTCTAAAATAAACAACTCCAATCTTTTCAATCTCTCCTTAGGAACAAATCTGCTTTTGACTTGCAGACTTTGCAATCTTAGGGAAATGAAAGGGTCTTAAAAAAAATACTCCCGTCACATTCATAAAAAGGACTTTAGCTTTGAATGCTCTGTAATTGCTTGTTTACAGATTTTTCTCACACCAAGGAAGCAGAGAATCAACTCCCCATTTCTGTAAACCACAGGCACAAAATCAGAAAACAAAAGAAGGAAGGTGTCAGCCTGGAGTAGCCAGGAACATCTACATTCCACACGTAGTGGGCCACAAATTAAACCAAGATAGAGAAGGTGGCCTCAGTGGTTTTATTACAAATATCATTTTCCAAGTACTAGTATGCTAATAACAAATATTCAGTCTGGCCATCATCTTTCTGCACCAGCTATTTTACACATAAAAGCAAGTAGAAGCAAAAAGGAAACAAAATGCAAATGTTGATAAAAATATGCAAGACATTGATCGTGTATGGCTTTTGGTGCTGTGACTGCTCCTTCATAGGAACTAACCTGATGGTGTTTCAAGGGTACATCTAAGCAGGCAAGTTCAATTTCATTTTCCATTAGGCCTCCCTTGAATACAATTGTGCTTGTCCAGTATACCCACCCCAATAATTTGATGCTGTAAGACAGAAGAAGAGTGTACTTTTCAACAGCACCGTGAAATAATTGGATTCAGTCTCTGCAATAATAAAAATTACATAGCAGACCATATTAGAAAGATTTCTATGGTGAATTTAGTCAGAGAAAAGGCTTTTATTATGAGGGATGATAAAGTAGGATGGTAATGAACTATGAGTGTAGGCTGCATTCAGATGGCACTTTATTCCATCTTCCCGACATTTCCTTGTTGATTTTCATGTTTTATGTGATGTTTCAAATGATATAAAATCAGTTCTGGATATCTAGTGGAATCTGGCACACATTTATTACTAACTTCTGTGTTAATTGTTTCCAGAAAAATTATGTTGCAACTCTGTTAACCCAGAAAATGGGTGCAGTTTGGTGGTGTAATTTTATGTGATGAAATGTGGGGCAGTATCCCAGCATCAAGTTCTTTCCCACTATTTAAAATTTAGCATGAAATGGTGGTGTATCGATCAGAAAGTTACAGTTCCATAACACAGCAGGTACTGCAGTGTAAAATGAATGTTAGAAATAGGAACAGTAGCAGTAGCTTTATAAACAATAAAACTAATGCAGCCCAAGTTTGACATGTTCTTATGGTACATTAGGGATTATTACATTAGTTTTCCTGATTATAATGTTAGTACTTCTATGCTGGATTCTAAGTTCCTTTTACTCGTGTCATCGTGTCCTGTTAAAAAATTTAATGGTGGGAAAGAACTTGATGCTGGAATGCCACTTGAAATTTCATCATGTGAAATTGCAACACAATACTTCTGCAATATTCTAGGTTAATGGGGTTGCAAATGCATTGTTTCCTGGAAGCAAATAACACCGAAATGAGTGCTAAACAGCTGTTAGATACTTCTACTTTTCCAGAAATGTGTTCTACATTGTGTGAAAGATCACATAAAATGCGGAAATTATCATGTAAGGAAACATAAAAACAGAATAAAGTGTTGTCTGAATGCAGTCTTAGACTGACAATCCTGCTTCCTTTTTAGAAAGCTTGAACTCCATTTGGGAGTCAACCTAAGGCTTCTGCATATTGCTTATCTATCATAACGACAAGAAGAAACTTCCCCTTTTCTTAATCTTTCTGTCTAGATAGTTGTTATCCTTCAATTCTGAGTATCGTACAAATGTTATGCTATTGTAACCATTGGAGTTTCAAGAGACCACTGTAGCCCTAGCTAGGTATTTATGGTAATTGAATGTATGAAGAGCCCTAAGAGTACACATGGGACTAACCCCACCCTTAATGATCACATACTTGCCAGCCTGCTCCTAACCAGCACATGCTCAGCTAAGCCTGAAGACACCTCCCCCCCCCCGGTAGAGTTTCCAGCATAGCTATGGGTACCCTGATTCACTATGCATACATGCAGAGAAGAGGTTCCTCTTCAGTCAAACACTAAACATGCATTGGCTGAGGATTCAGCCAATGCATGCATAGATATTTAGGGAGTGGAGCTAGCCCCACACACTCCCTCAGGACCCTTCACGCCTTTGGAACCAAAAGGATTTGCTTTTGAACTGGGAATTGCCAAAGGGCACAAGGTGAGGAGGTTAATAATAATAATAATAATAATAATAATAATAATAATAATAATAATATATTATTTATACCCCACCCATCTGACTGAGTTTCCCCAGCCACTTGGGTGGCTCCCAGTCAAGTGTTAAAAACAATACAGCATTAAATATTAAAAACTTCCCTAAACAGGGCTGCCTTCAGATGTCTTTTAAAAATAGGATAGCTGCTTATTTCCTTGACATCTGATGGGAGGGTGTTCCACAGGGTGGGTACCACTACCAATAAGGCCCTCTGTCTGGTTCCCTGTAACCTCACTTCTTGCAATGAGGGAACTGCCAGAAGGCCCTTGGTGCTGGATCTCAGTGTCCGGGCTGAACTATGCGGGTGGAGATGCTCCTTCAGGTATACAGGACCGAGGCCGTTTAGGGCTTTAAAGGTCAGCACCAACACTTTGAATTGTGCTCAGAAGCGTACTGGGAGCCAATGCAGATCTCTCAGGACTGGTATTATGTGGTCCCGGCGGCCACTCCCAGTCACCAGTTTAGCTGCCGCATTCTGGATTAATTGCAGTTTCCAGGTCACCGTCAAAGATAGCCCCATGTAGAGTGCATTGCAGTAGTCCAAGCGGGAGATAACCAGAGCAGCACCACTCTGGCGAGACAGTCCGCAGGCAGGTAGGGTCTCAGCCTGCATACCAGATGGAGCTGGTAAACAGCCGCTCTGGACACAGAATTAACCTGTGCCTCCATGGACAGCTGTGAGTCCAAAATGACTCCCAGGCTGTGCACCTGGTCCTTCAGGGGCACAGTTACCCCATTCAGGACCAGGCAGTCCCTGACACCTGCCCGCCCCCTGTCCCCCCAAAACAGTACTTCTGTCTTGTCAGAATTCAACCTCAATCTGTTAGCTGCCATCCATCCTCCAATCGCCTCCAGGCACTCATACAGGACATTCACCGCCTTCACTGGTTCTGATTTAAAAGAGAGGTAGAGCTGGGTATCACCCACATACTGATGAACAAACTCCCTGATGATCTCTCCCAGCGGCTTCATGTAGATGTTGAAAACCATGGGGGAGAGGACAGAACCCTGAGGCACCCCACAAGTGAGAGCCCAGGGGTCTGAACACTCATCCCCCAATACCACTCACGGCTCAGGAGAAAGGAGCAGAACCACTGTATAACAGTGCCCCCAGCTCCCAACCCCTGTAGAAGGTCCAGAAGGATGTTATGGTCAATGGTGTCAAAGTCCGCTGAGAGATCCAGCAGAACTAGGAAACAGCTCTAGCCCTCCGGAGATCACTGACCAGCGTGACCAAGGCAGTTTCAGTCCCATGGTGAGGCCTGAATCCCGATTGGAAGGGATCCAAATGGTCCGCATCCTCCAGGCGTGCTTGGAGTTGTTCCGCAATCACCTTGCCCAAGAATGGTGATTTGAGACTGAGCGATAGTTGGCCATAATACAAACTCCTGTTTGGCCCTGGGTTTCCTATGGAGATAATGGCTGTGGAACGGCTTGAGACCTCCACATCCAGACCAGTAAAAGGAAGATCTCATTACTTCTGTAATGAGAGAGAACATTTGGTGTGGTGAATATTCACTCACAGGCACAGGGGGTGGTAGCGCAGTGCAGTGCGGCTTTCAAAGGATGCCCATACAAATAACACTAGGGATGGGAGTTTCAACTTATTAATGCACCGTATTCAATTAACACAAAGCATCACTTGTGTTCTTACGTAGTCTTATGTCTCTGCTGCTACTAGTGATGCGGTTGCATGAGGCATTTGTTTTCCTGCAGAGCAAAATAAAAGCTGTCCACGGCGGATAACTGGCATGGCTTCAGGTAGGCACAGCAGGCTTTGATTACAATGAAGAAAAGGTCAATTTCAGCCTGCCCTATAAACCGGTGGCAAACAGTTTCATTTAAGAGGAACTCCGACTTTCTTCCACTAGTAATTTTATCATGACTCTTATGCTAAAGGTTTTATAAAGCCTTGACTTGTGAGAGTACTGTAATAATAATAAAAATGTGAATCTCTGAATTTTAGTGGATGAGAAAGTATGTTTGCAATGTACTCAAAGACTCCCTACATATATATGTAAATAAGTAAATATTTGAAAAATAAATAAAACAGTTTCAGTATTTCATAACATGATATATAAACCTTGGTCATTAGATACAGCATATTCTTAGGGTTCAGTGTGAATCTTTACTGAAATTTTCCTGAGTTTCAAAGAGTCTGCATGGTGTATGGTAAGGGTGGCTGACCAGAACTCTGATGGACACACAGTTGTGGCGTTCTCATTGTAAAATGGAAGGACCAGGCTGGGGATTTGGTCAAGAGGATTTAGAGCCATCAAAACATGAAAAAAACTATATGTTCGTAACTGAATTATTATTATTTTAGAAGGGAATGTTCGTGAGAAAGAGAAGGAGAGGGATAGACCCACTGCAATAAATGCATATGGCAACTTAATTTCATTTAGTACATCTGAGGATGACTTACTGAGCAATCATAACTGTGGCATGGCAACAGCAGAGCATGATGGTGTGGTGTAACTTTTGCTGCATCTGCAGCCTCCATCCCCACTCATAGCTGCCGAGGCAGAAGGAGGAAGCTAGGCATTGTACTAGCCTGGAGCTGCTGGTGTAGCAATCAGACCTAGTTCAAGCATGATATTTTCAAATGATAGCACTGGGGGAATTCAGGATCAAGTGGATGCTAGGTGGTTCAGCCTCTCCTTGTCCCCTAAAATTCCCATTTGGGGGCTCCCCATGGGCTGCTGCTGGTAGGAATCCCATTGGTGGATGGAACACAGAGCAGAGACTAGTGCTATTTTGAACTGAGTGAAGAAAGATTTCCACCCCATCCACACAAACCTAGGAACAGGGGTTTAGATTGGAACATTATTTTATTTTATTTTATTTTATTTTATTTTATTTTATTTTATTTATCGTCCAGAGATCACAGGGTGGTTCACAACATAGAAGTAAAAATATATATAATAATAAAATAAAAACAAACCAATGACCAATGATTTTCTTAAAGAAAAAATGGTTTTGGTGCTGTGTACCCTTGACTACTCTCAGAAAAAAGCACTGCCAATAACCAAATACCAAAGACCTGGTACAGTATTGTATTGTATTATTTTATTTATTAAACTTCTTAAATTTTATTTATTAACCTTTAGATCTGATCTGTCTGAGCCTTAGACAGATAACACCCACTGGCTTCCCATGGCAGCTTACAACACATACAAAAGCATATTGAAAATTCAAACAATGCACAGATAAAAATGGCAGCACTATAAAAAAAAACCCCACTTTTAATCCAATCCAAGCCAGCCCCATAAAAACAGCACACCTTTAAGAGCAGTCAGAACCCACCAAACAACTGCATGATAGGTGTAAAGGTGGTGTTCCCTCTTTGCAGTAAAACTCCAGCACACGGTGTGATATTTACAGTCTTTATTACATATATACAAAGAACAGCTGCAGTTCAAAATCACGTTTCATTTCCCTCCTTGTCTGTGCTGGTGTGAAAGCCCCCCCCCCCTTTCAAAGTCTGAACTTACTCCTACCAGCTCTGGTGGGTTGTAGGGCTCTTCACTATCCCTGACCCCCTGCTCCTCCTGACTATGCCCCGGCATTGCCCCGCCCCCTGTTCTGTTTCGTGCGTCAGTTCCCTGTCTTCCTCTTCTGCCAGCTCCTGCTCAGAACCCTCCCCTGCTACTGATGAAACCACGCGTTCTGGCTCTTCCCTGACAGTAGGTGAAGTGGAGCAAGGGGCAGAGCCAATCTGTGGAACAGTAACAAAACGGAATGGGGAGCGTCCACTCATTCGTAATTGTTATTTTGATCATTTATATCAAGATCTGAATTACCATATTTTTCCGTGTATTGGATGAGGTTTTTAGACTCAAAAACCACGTAAAAAAACTGGGGTCGTCCAAAACACGGATAGTGGCATTCGGGGGGGCGGAGAAGCAGCACTCCACCAACCAGATTGTTGGCGGGAGTGCGACTTCCCCCAATGCCGTTGCGTGCGGCTGGCGATCGCTGGATTGTTTCCCGCTCGGTGCCATCAGAGGAGGTTGTGCTCCTGGAAGCACAACTTCCCCTGGTGATGCTGTGCGCAGGAAACGATCTAGGGAGTGTTTCCTGCCTGCAGCTGCATGGGGGGAGAGTCTCAACAACTTTGAACCATCTCCCCTTATTTTTCTAAAATTGAGTCCCCCAAAATAGGGCAGGTCTTATACAAGGGGGCGTCCTATAGACGGAAAAATACGGTGCAAGCTGGAGTTATACTGGAGTGCCGATTCAATTTAGGACAGTTGCTTGTCCTCAGCTGCATAAAGATAGCAGCTTTCATTTTTCAGTCAATAACAGTCTAATAAAATCTGAAGTAATTATAAACAAACATTGATCCTATCCATCAAATGTTAAATGAAACAAAGCTAGAAACATGCCAAGACAATTTATTGGAAAAGCTACTTGACAGAATGGCCCTAAATGAATGAAAGTGGAGCTGGCAGTCATATGCTCCTGAGCATTGCTTGTAGTTCTGCCATTGATCACTCGCTTGGCCTTGGAATCCAATTTTGAAATCAGCTTAACTCTGCCATTAAGGCTTTAGGGGGATGCATGGCCTGTTTTCCTAGTTGCGCCCCTTTTTCTGCCTCCGAGATGCAACCAAGACTAAACTGTCAAAATGTAGACAACTTAATACACAGGGGGATATGTGTATATTAAATTTCAAATTGTGCCTGTCAGTTAAATTTGCTTGACAGCATGGAATCAAAGGGGAAGTATAGCGGGGAGGATGGAAAGTGCAGGACCAAGATGACATCTTCATAGAGAGCATGATATTTATAAATTAAGACCCGTGGCACTCTTAAATCCTAATCTGGCTCTAATATTAATAAGATACATGATGGATTAGAGGGAAATGGCAAAGTACTTCTTTCAGAAGATTTGTTAAATACTCAGAGAGAATGGAAGCCAAGCCTGATGCTGTCAGGTTTTAAAAATAAATAAATTAATGAGAAAGTCAGCCAAACGTTCGGATTTTCTAGGCTTAATTTAAGGAGATAACATTGCTTTGTTCATCTGCCTTTTGTGTTTCTCTTGATTATTTAACCTGGCCTCACCTTGCTTCCTCTTCATTGCTGTACATCGCAGAACACAAAATCATTGGACAGTTGGGACATATGTCACATGCCAAGTTTATCCATTCCATGGATTGTAGTGGATTATTCGGGGAATGTTTAATGCCTCTTTTCTCTGAGGCTAAAAATAACCAATTCCCCAAGTTGTGTCTTTCTTTTTAAAGGTTTGGATATTTCACAATCTTGTAATTATCCTCCCTCTCTCGTTTCTTTGTACACTGTCCACAGATAACTATTATTATTATTTTAAAGTGAAGGGCGATATTTAAATGTTTTGAATACATGAATAATAATACTATGTTATGTGCCATTTGTACAGTAATTAGACTTTGTAAAGGTTATAGGATATACCATGGCCCTTCCCTATATATTTCATTCAGCAGGTTAACGTTTTACACACACCTCGAAAAGCTATCTATTAAGAAAGATTAAAAATAATTTGAAAAGGTTTATTTGGCTATGTTCGAAGCAAGAGGAAGAACAAGCAAGTAGTAAGTCCTCTGTGTGGACAAGATGGAGAAATGTTATTCGGTCAACATCAACTCTGCCTCTGTCTTCACCTAAAAGAAAAGTAGTGCGTAACTTGGTCATAGCAGAATAATTGGTACAAGGTAGGAGCTGCAGCCCAAGACAGGAAAAGAGGTGGTAAGGTAGCACCTAACTATTTTAAATAGGTTCACATCTCTAGGGCCTGATGAGCTGCACTCAAGGGTACTAAAGCAGCTTTCAGATGTAATCTCAGCTTCTGTCTATATAATTCTTGAAAGTTATTGCAGAACAGGTGAGGTCCCTGTGGTTTGGAGACAGGCAAATGTCCCTATTTTCAAAAACCTTGGGGGGGGGGAGAGACCCAGATAACTACTAACCTATCAGCTTGGCATTGATACCAGGAAAGGTCCTAGAACAGATAATTAAACAATCGTTCTGTGAACAGTTAGAAAAACATACTGTGATCACTAAAACCGAGCATGGTTTTTTCAAAAACAAGTCATGCCAGACAAATTCATTTCTTCCTTTTTTATAGAATAACAAGCTTGGTGGATCAAGGGCATGCTGTGGATGTAGTGTATCTTGCAAGGCTTTTGACAGAGTTCCCCATAATCTTGCAAAGAAGAAAAAAATGTGGGCTGGACAAGGTTACTGTTAGGTGGATTTGGAGCTGGGAGGAGTACCTAATGCTGCAGAAGACGGAATCAATATGACCGTAACAGGCTAATAATCTGGGCCAAAACTAACACAATGAATTTCAATAGGGCAAATGAATCGAGCCTGGAAATTGGCAGCTAGTGACGTTGGGCCAGTACTGGTGTTACATGCCAATCATATGCTCAAACCGTCTTGCCCGCTGAGCAACCTGGCCGCTGAATTCTGCACCACTTGAAGTTTCTGAATCTCATGTGCTCATCACCGTATTGCATATCTTAACGGGGGTCCAAAGGCATAGCAACAGGCAACGATATTTCCAAAATATACAGCTGATTTCTGTTTAGCTGCAACTTGCACTGTTTTGTAGTGGCCTCCCCCCGCCCCCTATTTATCTATTTACATAATTCCATGTAACACATAAAGGAGTTATACTATCACATTTGGGGGTGGGATTCAAGGGGAGGTATTAGATTGAGAGAAAACGGTATACACACAAGGCAGCTGATCAGTAAACTGGAGTTTGCTCAAGTAGTGGCAAACATAAATCTGTGCCAGGCAGCATGAAAAGAGAGCCCCACCGGTTAAGGATGTATTGTCCCAAAAGCATAGAGCTTCCAAAGTTTGCCGTTAGCATTATGTGGAATATGTCTTTTATTAGAGAAGAAGCCACACAAAAAAAGGTCTGGAAACTTGATGCGAAGAAGGTGGGAGGCAAGTTGATAAAGGGGAGTCAGGATTTCAAGCATGTGAAGACATGAAAAGAGGCTTGTGAACAAAAAGCTACGAGAGCACAAGGAGGAGGGGAAAAAAATCTTAATAGATCCACAAGGGACTTGGGTAAAGACATAATGAAACCTGCAAATGCTTTGAGGTTTTGGAAGACCTGGTGGCTAACACAGACCAAAACTATAAAAGAACCGCTGTGGGATGTAATAAAGTTGTGCATTTAGAGTACAGCAGAGAAGGTAAAGTATCAGGAAGACAAATGCATCCTATCTTGTATTCACTGAGGAGGAGAAAAGACCCCATGAAAGGAAACGATGCACACAGTGACAAAGAATCGAGGGTGGCTGCTGTGTGGGTATTTTTATTTTTATTATTATTAAATCCTCAGGTTTCCAGATGATAGGAGCCTTTGAAATCTGGGGAAATCCCGACACTGTCAGTATAATGGGGAAAGTTGTATTGACCCAGTGAGAAGAAACAAACTGAAGAATTGACTCTGCACTACTGCGGGGAAATAAAATAAAATAATGGCACAGCCTTTTGGAGAGCTGTGCATTCTTATATTACCATAACAGTCATGCCTCCCCCTCCCAAAGAATCATGGGAACTGTAGTTTGTACAGGGTGTGAATCTCGCAGACCTGCAATTCCCACATGCTGAACAAACTATGTTTCCCAGGGTTTCCCATGACTGTTGAAGTGGTATAATAGTGCTTTAAATGTACAGCGCAGATGTAGCAAAGTGTTGGAGGACAGAGCTGTATGTGCTGCACTGCCTGCCCTGTGCCCCAAATTAGCTTGCTGTCCTCGGCTGCAGTTGAGGACTCTCCCAGTGTCAAAGTAAGATACAATTGCCAGTCTAGTCAGATTCTGAACATGGAATTGTGTGGGGGAGTTAAGGCCGTATTGTCTTTTTCCTCAAGTAGCAAACTGTCATTGAAGCTAGCCTTGCAGACAAAGTACGATATAGATGGATTCTTGAATAACTTCTTCCCACAGATTTGTTGTTTTAAAATGGCACATGAATTATGGCTATTTTATTAACTAATTTGATTATGGTATCTATCATTCTGGAAACCCATTTCAAGGTGCTGAAATATAGACAGGTTGAATTTATTTCTGCATTCTGTAGTTATGCCACTATTAAAAGCTCAAGTGTCAACAGCATCACTATCTACAAGATTAATGGATATAGTGTGAAGGTTCACCCCCATTCTGGAAGCCCCTTCCTATAAAAGCCACATAGTCCTTCTTGTAGTACTAAGGGCCATTACAAACACAGGAAATTCCCTTATGCTCAGTCAGACCTTTGGTCCATCTAGCTAAGCATTGTCCAACTGAGTGCCAACTGCTCCCCAGGGTCTCAGACAGAATTCTCTTCCAGCCCTACCTGGATATGTTGGGGACTGAACCTTCTGCATGCAGACTTCCGGTTGGGCACCATAGCAATCAGTCGGGGACTTTCGCTCCGAGATTCCCTGACGTGGTAAGGCAGAGGGGAACCCGCAACCGCTCTGCGGACCCCTGAAGAACCCCAGGAATTGTATAATATATTTTTTTTGTCTTGGAGAACACTGGGTTTGCCTACTTTGAATCAATTTTGCTTTAGTGTTTCTGTTTGAATTACACAAAATGTAATGATTGTCAATCTGATATCTAATGAAAGAAGAGAAGCTTAAAATTACAAAGGATAAATTATATTCAATACATTGGGTAAAAATATTAACACTTTACCCTGAAGGGCCATTGCTAATAAATGGCTTTGGGCACAATGAGTAATTTTTATTTTAATGTCTACTATTTTATAGGTATTCAGAGAGAATGAGCTGAAAGATAATAGCACCATGATTTTAATAACATTAGAGATATAACCTTCAGGTTTGGAGGGAGGGAGAAAACTCTGAAAATTTTAATCTGTATCCCAATGGAGTTTTGCATGCAGCATTTTCATTCCAATATAGTATCATTACCAAAAATCTCTGGCAGTAATAAAAATTCATTCCACATTTTGCCTTATCTAATTTTGTTAATTAAATACCACATGTTATATTCAAAAAGGTATGCGTTCTCTGCATTGAAAGACTAATGATGCGTCACATTGCATATCTTGTAATCATCAGCCATTTTTGCCTGACCAAATTGTAATGGAGACTTGCAGTCCGTCTTGAATAATTTAAAGGCAAGATTAAAAATAATATGAGCTGTAACATGCAACAGTTCAAATGCTGTTTGAAAGATAGGAGGATGAAACCCCATGTCTGTCGTTAGAAAGGTTTTTAAATGTACTCCTGAATATATGAGGATGAAAATGCTCAAAGTTTTTTTAAAATTAAGAATTACTGTCTTAATGCATCCCTTCTGACACTCGACACAATTTACTAAGCCCAACACAAGCCCCTGAATTCCAGTGAAGTTTATGTGAAGCCATGCTAATGGATAATATTGAGAGTCCATAGAAGTCCTCTATGTGAGAGGTCCTAATCTGTGTATTAAGCCAAAATGCTATCAGCCACATGCAAGACTGGACTAATCGTTTTAGGTTGTATAGTTCAAAACAGAACTAGCTCAGGATTCTACACAAGCACACCTCCGACCTTTCATAACCCATTTCCCTGGGCTGAAGGGCTAGTTCACAGTGATCTTAAGCGGTGATCTTTTGATCCTTTTTGATACACTCTCTGTGTTAAAAGTTGATGTTGGTGAAATGGCCCATTTTGTCAACACTACTGTTAGAGATAGGCATAAGGAACTCTAATCATCATGATTCTTTGGGATGGGAAGTTTTGTGTGCGCACACTTTGCTGTAATTCTACTTAGTTCATGTTTCCAAATTTTTGGCATATTAAAAGTCCAAAAATATACAAGGCAAAGTACATTTCCAGAATTGATATTGTATGGGTTAATGAAATACGTTAAAAAATATTATCACCATATAAATACTATTCTAGACAAAACCGCAGTAATTTGCAGCCTGAACAACCCCAAGCTATGAATTTCATCAGCTGATTGCCAATTATTGCTAAAATGAGTCTTTATTGCTAATTATTCCTTATGATTCTAATTTTCTCAAATTGATGTGCTCTCACAATAAATTTCACAGGAGTTTTAAAGATTGCTTGGAGCAGATGTTATCCTTCAGGATACTGTCTCTGTTTCTTCTAAATTATTCTTCCTTTTCTTTCAAGTTTGTTTATGGCCTATGTTTATTTGCTTTAAAAAAAGGATGGTGATCTCAATTATTATTTTCTACTGGGGATTTTCCAAATATCCACACTGGTGATGAAACAGTTTCTCATTCCTTGATCAAACACTTGTTATTTCTCACTTTAATCTCGGTTTACATTTACATTCACTATTTTCTTGCCTTCCACAAAACTTAGATATAGGGCAGTATCATTTCCTACCCACTAGTACAGTCAATAGCTCTTTTTTGATGGTACTAAATCTCTCCTCCCGTTTCACTTCCTCTACTGTCCTATCTTTCAATATATACTCAATCCACTACATAGATCTTTTTTGTTTGTCGTGTGGGATGCACTGTTTTATGGTTTCAATATCAGTCCCATATTTTCTACCATCACAAGCAGCTGGAAAGCAGTTGGTTTATTTAAAATATTTTGGGCCACCTTTCAATAATTCTCAAGGGATCTTGCAACATTAATTAAAACAACACACCATGCAAAGGCAATCAAGTAATAAAATATACTATGAAATGTAAGCAACAGCACATGGTCTGATTTGGATGCCATGTTGCTTTCAATACAAATTTGGGATTTTCCCAGGAATTCATCCAGTTGCTAGATCTTATGCAAATGTCAGTTATTGTTGTCTGAGGATGCTGACAGATTACACCATTCCATGTAACCTGTAACCTGTTTTTTTTTGTTTTTTTTTGTCTTTTCCCATTTACTTTTATAAAAGTTTTCTGGGAAGACTGATTGACTGGGGCCAGGAAAATATTAATGCTTAACTAAAATATACCATGATTCCAGCTAATCTATCCTGGGCTCCAAAACAGCCTTGAGCAACTTCCCCACCATTCACATTATTACAGCCACTAAAACTCCAGAACTGTAGTGAGAATTGGGCTAAATACTGGTACGTTGAGATTTTGGTAAAGGACTGTTTGAATAGAGAATAAAAATTCAGCACATTATTTAGCATCATCTCTTTGTTGGATTCACATAGAATAATCTGTGTACAGGGTACCCAGGGTACACATCTGCAATGTGCTTGCAGCAGGATTCTGGATTAGAAACACTAGTTGGACTTCAAGTCCTTTCCAGTGCTGGGATTTTATGAAGAAATATGCATGCAGGGACCATAATAATTGCTTGTCTCTTCTGAAGATGTCCGAGTGGAAAATCTAATCCACATATATGGTTTAGATGGAACAGACAAACAAAGGATATAAAGAAGCTACCTTTTTCCTTAAAGGGAGGCAAATATTTATTGCCTGATCACTGACTCCATTGTGCCAAAATCAGATTAAGGTTGCAATTCTGTACAAACCTACATGGTGTAAATTCAGCTGAACTCAATGGAGCTTAATTCTGAGTAGATATGAATAGGATTCTCATGTCAATCTGTATTTGGGTGGTTTTTAACAAAAACAAAACACAAGTAATCTTGTCTCTGAATGATAACAAGGAATGTGCATCATTGGACATGGAGGGTAAAACAACATTCTGCAGCTCTCTGATTAGTTGACAATCATATGGGGGTGTAGTAAAGTGTGAATAGGAGTGTATGAGTTGATGAAACTACTTTGTCACATTCCCAGCTCAGCTCACTGATTCATGTGACTTCAGGCAAGTCTGTGTTCTTCAGTTTGTCCTTTTCTGTAATGAGCACTGTAAGACATGTGAAGAAATTTGAATAATTATAAATCAAGTGCTGTGGGAATCTCAGATGAAAGGCATTTTAGAAAAGCAAGATATTCCTACTTGTCTCCATACTGCAGAAATGAAACAGCACTCTTCAACTTTTGAGCCCCTGCTTTCTCATTAATCATAGCTGAATTGTACCCTTGGGTTTTGTTGCTTACTTGGGACGTTAACTTCTCTGACGCAGCAGTAGGGCCTATGAAGCTCATATTGATCCAGGTAATAGAAGACCTCCAAGTGAATGTCATTCCTCTGATAGGATAACATACCTAATTCATAAACTTTAACTACATCATAATTGACATTAACTCTAGAAAACACATTCTTCAGGAAATGATGAAATATTGCAGAGTATTGTGCTTGGAAATGGGGCAATGACTTTTTTTTGGTAAAAACACAATCCTATACACAGTGTAAATTTTGTTTCTGATCACTTCTGCATCAGTTTAACATTGAGGGTGAACTTAATATCTATTAAAACAAGGAAGCTGCATCAGTTTAGTGATACATCTACCAGAGCTGGCAACTCTGTCAATAGGTCTGAAGTTAACTCAATACAGAATGCATCTGTCAAAGATACTGCTTTTACAATTGTTGCTAAACATTTACCAAGCAAGGAAAGTTCTTGAATCTAGTCTCCTGTGACATTTTTGGTAAATATCTTTCAAAACAGGCTGCACGAAATGATATGGAAGCGATGCCCTAAACAGATGGAACAGATTTAATAGGGAAGCTTGGGATAGCTTGTCAATCTGCATATTACTTTCATAAGTTCTTTTATGTGTGTTTTTAAAGCATGCAAGTTTGACTGTGAGAGCCCACGCAGGAAATATATTCATTTTTGAGTTGTCATGCCAGTGAATTCCCTTATGCATTTTCAGGATTTCTCCTTCTTCTTCTCCTTCATATCTAGGAACCTTTTGAAAGGAGTTGTCTATTCTTTCCCTTTTATATATCATATGGGAGGGACCTTCAAATACCTCCTTGCTGAAAAGAATATTAACACCTCTCATAAGCAGTTGCAGAAAGACAGCCCATCATCGGCTGATGGCCCATTTCATAAAAGTGTGACATTGCTTGCTTAATTTTAATAATCAAATGTTAATTGCTGGCAAAGAGAAGTCATGGGTTTGATTGGGACTAGATATATAGTCCAGCAGTCCAAAGGCTACAATACACTACATGCTTACTAAGCAATTAGCCCCACTAAATACAATGGTGTTACTACCACACAGTGGTGTATAGGGGAGGGGTAGTATCTCTAGTGGGGGATATGTGTTCCTTCTGGGGTGGTTTGTCCACATTTGACCTCCACCCTGCACTCAACTCTTACCTGTGGCTCCAAGAAGCTGTCAGCGTGCAACAGTGACCACTCACTGAGACCAACTTGAAATGGCCAGCTAAACCAGTTGAGTGTAGCTGATGGGTCTCAAATCCTCAGTGTGTTAGGGACTTCCCCTGCATGCAAAGACAGTCTCTGGCAGATTGCGTGTGTCTAACATTCAGGAAGGTGGTTTTTGCAGGTGCTGTAAAGGGAAGTGAGGGGGCAACTGAGGCTCATCAACCTGGGAAGGTAGCCCATCTAGGAGAAATAAAACTCTGATCCTAAACCTCAGCTGCCTTGTGGGACATCTTTGGGAGAAGAAAAGGCTAAGGAGTAAACCCTACACCCTACACAAACCTGGAGTGGAGTCCCTAAGGCAGTTGGATGGTGCTTTGAACACATCCTTCAAGCAACTCCTGCAGCTAAGCTTGTGCCAAATGTATTGCTCTGCTTTCCTTTGGACCATATCAGTGAAGCGGAGGTGTGTGTGTGTGTGTGTGTGTGTGTGTGTCTTATTGTCTGGAAATCCCAGGACCTCCATACACAATGCCCAGGCTTGCATTTTGGGAAGGTCACTTCAGTGCTGTTAATGCAGCTGTTTGACTTTACCCCTGTAGGGGCACTCCATTGTCTTGAGACAGACAGATGCCAACAGCTTCCAATAAGTAAACATATATGGGGTTATCACAGTTAATCTATTAAGGCCTGGATAATTTCTCTCAAGGCTACTAAAAGTAAACCCTGAACCAAACTATGGTTGAAATCAGAATGTCAGCCTGCAATCACAGCTACTCCTACAACACATTGTCTGTGAATCATGTAGGAATTAAGGAAATATTTAATCAGTGGTGAACTTACCTAATTTCACTTTCTGAAACAAGAAGTGAACTGAAATACAGCCATACTTTGAAATGTGTACTTCTCTGAAATTTTGCAGCCAAGTAATGTTTGCAAATATGCATTTACTAGTGTAACCTGTGCATATAAATGCATACATTAGTTTTAAAACGTACAAAAATGAATAGATATGGGGGAAATTGTTTGAAAAATGTTGGGGGGGGGACAGCCAACAAAAATGTGTATCTTAGTCAAACAACTGCATATAAAAACGTTTATTAGATATTCATAGTAAATTGCTGAATATTTTTAAGAAGTATTTTTTTTTAATGCAGCTTGCTGTGGAAATGTTCGAGAAATATAAAGAACTGAAATTGACAGATTTGTCCATCTATAGATTCATGTTTGGGATTGATCTTGTCGTCCCCGTCCCCCCCGGCAATAAAGACTACCGGTATATGACTCCAATTTTATGCGCTACAGTTACGAACTTAATTCATTCCAGATGTCCGTTCTTAACCTGAGACTGTTCATAAGTAGAGGCGTGCTTTCACTAACGGGGCTTCTTGCTGCCGCTGCGCCGCCAGCACACAATTTCCGTTCTCATCCTGGGGCAAAGTTATCAACTCGAGGTAACTCTTCCAGGTTAGCGGAGTTTGTAACCTGAGGCATTTGTAACTCAAGGTACCACTGTATTATCAGGGAGTAAACCTCACTGAACAATGAATGTATGAGGAATATATATGGTATACTATTCCCTACAGTGAAATGACTTGTTTACATTTTTTAAAAAAAGACTCGGTAGCTATCACATTCCTGATAGGTAATGGAACCAAGACCCCAAAATGCTGATTCTTAGGATTCTTTTGTGCTCCACTTGAGCTGAGCATACCTTGTGGACATTGGCTGCGGTCTGTGCTAAAACTATTCATGGGTAGGGATTTGCTGTTGACTGCTTGGAATGGCAGCACACTATGCTTTCAGGAAGACTCTTGCCTGTTCGGAATCTTTCTATACCCCACATAAGACTGCTTCCATATGAGTTCCACTATTTTTGACTCCCAATAGGATCACCACCATTATTGGTATATTCCATGTTTATCTTGCTTTTTCTTTAGAATGTCTACATGCATGCCACCTCAACATGCTTTTAGTTTTTTCTCTGTGCTAAAAATAATTGACCATGTTCTCTCATTCCAGAATAGAGTTCATTTTGATATCTCAATAGGGCAGCCAGACATGACTAACAGTGAAAGTAGCTGTTTTATCCACTCCCAATTACGTCCTCCCCCTTCAAATGACTATGACATACTGTGCCCACTTATAATTCAGTGCACAGAAGAAAAATAATTGAGCCTAAAATCCCTTTTTTACTGAATGCAGTTGAAATAGTTAATGTGATAGGAGTGTTAAGAAAAATCAATCATATATCGTTATTTTTGCCTTATGTATGTGCTTCTAAATTGTGCAACATAATAATTTACAGTTTCAGTGTATCAGTAACCAGCATCACCATTAAAGAAAAATGGATTATTGTGCTGGAGAATATTTTCCCCGAAGACTGAATAGGATTAGCATAAGATCTATTGTTAGATGCTGCATTGTGCACACACGTTAAATTAGTTCTGAAATTATTCTTTGCAATAATTAGCACTCTTCAAAGAAAACAGGCAAAAATATGTCTTTGGTAGTCACCTTGTCATGTTAGACCTGGCTGCGGTGAAGGCGTCATAGAATATAGTCATGACTCATTATGGGGAAAGGGAGGTTAACACCAAACCTAAATGGGGTGAAAATTACAGCTGTAGTAATCTTTAACCCAGGTGGTGCTGTGGGTTAAACCACAGAGCCTAGGGCTTGCTGATCAGAAGGTCAGCAGTTCGAATCCCCGCGACGGGGTGAGCTCCCGTTGCTCGGTCCCTGTTCCTGCCAACCTAGCAGTTCGAAAGCACGTCAAAGTGCAAGTAGATAAATAGGTACCGTTCTGGCGGGAAGGTAAACGGCGTTTCCGTGTGCTGTTCTGGTTCACCAGAAGCAGCTTGTCATGCTAGCCACATGACCCGGAAGCTGTACACTGGCTCCCTCCGCCAGTAACGCGAGATGAGCTCCGCAACCCCAGAGTCTGACACGACTGGACCTAATGGTCAGGGGTCCCTTTACCTTTACCTAATCTTATAGTTATAAAGGGTGTACAAGTGAAAGAAAATTAAGTGCATGCTATTCCTTGTAAAGCCAATGGTTCTCCCCACCACCACCCTTGTGCTTATGTATTCTTTGAAGCTGTTGAACCTGCTCCAGATGGGTTTTCAAGCATACATCTGGTTCCCTGTGCCAATGGGGAATTAAGCTCAGAGGATGCATACTACAGGGCACATCTTCTCTGATGCAGATTCCCCCTTGAAGTTGACAGGAGCCAGTGTGCCTCAGCTTATAGAGTTGCTAGGGGGCTGGAAATTCAGCTTGGAGAATCCCTGCCTAATTGCTAGATTTTCTGTGCCTAATGGCTAGATTTTAGACCCCAGGCTAAAAGGAAGTGTGGCTGACTGCTAGTTTGACTGCCAGCCCTGGCTAGATGAGAGTTCATGCATGGAAACTGGTCTTGGCAGCTCACATCGCTTGGCAACAGGGACTTTCAACTCCTGGTGGGTCTGGAGGTTGTGTTCTCCCAAGCAGATTTTACCAGTGTATTTCAGGGTGCCTGCCATCTGTAGGGACACACTTCATACCCGTCCCTTTCTTCCCATTTTGCCATCAAAAGTGTCAGCATAACACACACACACACCCCCCATTTGAAAATATCAATAGGGTATTTGGAGTAGGGTGGCAGATACAAATAGCACTCCATTCAAGCTGAATGAGCCTACTGCAAAGGCAGCTTCTCGCAATGGACAAAATCTGCCTTAGATAAGAAAAGTTGGCTTTCATAATGGAACAATCATATTAGGGTATTATAACCATTGTAAACCACTTTGCTGTTGTTGTTTTTAATGGAAATGAGGTCTACACATATTGTTCTCAATGGTTCTGTAATTTTTCACTTTGGAGGGCTTTAAAAGAGGGTTGGACAAATTAACAGAGAAGGCTATCAGTGGCTACTAGCCAAGGTGGCTATGTTCTGCCTCCACAGCATGTTTCTGAAAATCAGTGGCTGGAAACCACAGGAGGGCAGAGTGCTATTGTGCTCACATCCTGCATGCAGGTTTCCACATAGGCATCTGAGCAGTAATTGTGGGAACAGAATGCTAGACTAGGCTTTTTATTTCCTTTTGAGAGTATGTAGCACTGATGATCTGGTAACGTTTTATTTTTCAAAGGACAAGTTTCTTTGCTCTGGCAATTTCATTGTTAGGTGGATTTGTAGCTGGTTCACTTGCTGGACCCAAAAAGTACTCACAACTGGTTCCTTGTTTTCTCCTTCTCTGGAGGTTAAGACCCAAACCAATGGATTCAAGGTACAAGAAAGGAGATTCTGATTAAACATCAGGAAGAATTTTCTGACAGTAAGATCTGTTCAACAGTGGACTCCCTTGAGAAATGGTGGACTCTTATTCCTTGGAAGTTTTAGCAGAGGTTGGGTCTTGTATGATCTAGCTGAGATTCCTGCATTGCAGGAGGTTTAACCAGATGACCCTTGGGGTCATAGGAGCCAACTCCTAGGGGCTGAGGTCTCTTCAGCCCCCACATAAAATATTTGAGGGGGCTACCCCCCAAAATAGTTGGTGAGCATCGTCATTCAAATGGGGTATGTGTATGCCTAGTGATGTTAAATTCTCGAGAATAATCTTTTGGAGAATATTCTCAATTAATGAGAATATTAGAGAATTTTCATTTAAAATAGGAGAATATTCATTTTAATGCATTGAAAATGATGTAATTAGTTAATATACATGTTTATTCATGGGTAAACTTGTTCAGACGGCAACCAAAAACTGTACAGATACTTTTATCCAATGGGGCAATGCAGTGAATTTACGTTCTTTGATATTTTTTTTTTTGCACCAAACTTGAAATTGAAAATTCAATGTGAATGACTCACGTTAATCACTAAGCCTGCCACTAACCGTATATTTACCACCAACTTTGAATTCTAATTATGTTGTGTATGTATGAAATATAGCTTTTAAAGTAAAAGGAATATTTAAAAAACCCAGGTCTGCTACATGCAGCTTTCATTTGGTGGAATATTTAAAATGTCCATAGCCACTCTACTAAGCTTTGAACCAAAGCATGTTCCCTTCCACCAAACCACTGCATCCACTTTTTCAAACAACTTCAATACATATGACTTGCTTAAAAAAAATCTTCCTTAGCGCAATATGCTGCCAGCTCTGCCAAAATATATTGAATAGCAAAATGAATAGCATTATTAAAAAAAATAAATGGGCATAAGTGTACATGGAGAGGGGTTTGCCAAAGCGTCCATTATTGTTCATTCTGGAAAGCAGAGGGTTAAAGAACCCATTTGCCCTTGTCTTGGCTTAAGGGCAAGTGAGTTAATGGACAAAGGCAATGTTGCTTCCCCTGCAGATGTCACTGTGGAAAATTAGTTGCCGATCAGGGAAATACACCCAGGGCATGATTTATTTATTTTTAAAGTTTGGAATGTAGATTTATTTGGCCTTCTTCTGAATCCTTTTAATACTTCTTTTTTGTTGTTGTTGCAAGTCCTCACTATAAGGCACTATACTTCACAGCAGGAAAGAAGCCCTCCAGGAAGCAGATTTCAGAAAATAATGTTTTAATGATTTCTTATTGATTAAGCAATCAATACGTAGCTCTCTTCTCTCGCGACATGCAGTATTCTTGAAGTTTTATGATTTCATTGACTTTTCACCTACAATTTTTATTTTCAGAAGGCACAGGGTCATCTTCTCAAAAGCTTGTTTAATGCCACATACTTAGAATTCTACAAAGGATACTTCTAAAGCTCTCTGTTCAAAATGCCTCTGGAAAAATGGTTGTGAATTCTTGAAAATTAGGATCAGGCACTAAAGGATGCAGAACTTTGTGTATACCTAAGGGAGCCTTCTAACATGAGTTTGGCCAAACTGCGAGAGGCAGTGAAGGATAGGCGTGCCTGGCGTGCTCTGGTCCATGGGGTCACGAAGAGTCGGACACGACTGAACGACTGAACAACAACAACAACAAGGGAGCCTTGAGCTTAGATTTTCAAAGTGCATCCCCTGTACTGCTCGGGCTGCCAGGTAGATGAGTCTGTCTCGTCTGTCTCAATTTCACGTGTGCTCATTCATATTTTAAGTTCTTTCTGCCCCATTTCTGCAATAATCTGTCACCAAGCTTCTTAAAATAACAACTCTCAGCACCTTTAACAAATTAAATTCCCCAGAATTCTTGGGGCTTGTAATTGTGAAGATATAGTTTGTTGAGATTTCTGGTAACTTGTACCCCTAGGTACCTGAATGTGGTGCGGCAGAGTTTTATCTTTGTGATGTTGGTGAATTCCTTTTGGGTATGCAGGGGGTTGTTGAACCCCATAGCCTCAGATTTTGCAAAGTTTACTTGTGAATGTGTGAATGTGTTGAGTTCTTTAGTTAGGGTGCTTGCTGTGTTTATGGGGTCTGGTGTCATCTGTGGAGAGCCTTAGTTTGTAGGTTTTACCTTGTATTTCCACACCCTTGATATCTGGGGCTTCCATAACACATACACATTGTGGTGGTTTTTTTGTATGTGTATCTGGCCTCAGTCCTATAGCTGCAGATTCAGAGATGTCCACAGAGCAAAACAGAAAATGGCAGACCCCCGTCTCTGCCTCCTCTAACCCACCTTCCACCGCCACCGCTGTCTCTATTGTCTGAGGCAACTGGAGGTGGCTCAGGGAAGCTCCTGTATGCTGAAAGTGATTGTGGGATGGGAAGACCAGAGAGGAGCAAGCAGCGGTGGGGAAGGGCAGCTGAGGATGAAGTCATGAGTGGCATGCTCCTTGGGGGCCCAGATCTGCTGCGCCTCCCAGCTCTTCCCAGTCTGTCACCTGAGATGACTGCCTCACTGAGCCTCATGGGCTTGCCTTTGAGGAAACCAAAAACTGTCTGTACCAGATAAGACCATTGAGTAACTTTTGCACAGCTTTCCCCCCTCCATCGCTGAGAAAATAATATTGTGTATAAAACCACTAACCTGATTTACATATTTATACAATTTGTGCTTATGAGCCTAAACATTATGCATGTAATAGCTTTATGCAACTGGAGCAAACTAGGAAGAAATCTTTCAGACTTCTAAAGGAACAAACACTGTCATTTTGGGATGCTTGTTTGCTGCCTAAAGAGTCTGTAAGTCGAACGATGAAAATAATGCAAATCTATGGAGAAAGTCTAACAGCTAATGACCCCTTGCTGCATTACCGAAAACTACTTTGACCCATATCTGCCAGTCTATCAATTTTGCAAGGAACATTTATGTTTTGTCCTGGGAATTAGATGCTGCTCCAGGAAATGTCTCTTCTAGTTTCCATCAGCTGGAGTAAAGCGGACTGCATGCAACTGATTGCAATTTCTTTTCTTTTTGAAGGAAAAGCCCTTTCTTCATCTTTTTGTAAAAATTGTCATCTGTAAACCTGCATCCATAAGGAGAAGCTGACAAACCACATCTGGAGCCTTCAGTTTTGTAAAAACACCTGCTCAAAGACAAGCACTAGGAAACACGGATCCAGTGCTGAAGTGGGAGAGGAAAGGAAGTGGCATGGATCATTCAAATGGAATTAAATCCATTGATAAGGTGGAATGATGCTAAGTCCACCAGAAAGGAGATAGAATAGTATTCCGCTCCACCCCACCCCACTTCAAGAACTCTGTGGATCTTAAAGTAATTATCTTTTCCAATAGTCTGGAAATAATTTGATGGAAATAATTTGATGGAGTTGCATGTCAGATGCAAATGACCATCCCTTGGCAAAACATTAATCTTCCTTTCTCTTAATGACTCCCCATCTCTTTGATGTGATAAACCCTGAAAGTCTAATCTCTTTCTCCTCCACCTTCTTATAAGGAACTACAGTTGGAGAATCTTGTTAGCATCTTCAGTGAAATCAGGCTTCATTGGAAGTACTATTGATGGCTATGGGAGTCTTGTTCACATTGTCTGATTCTAAATTAGCATCCTAAACAGATTCAGTCTCTACAAAGCTGACTAAGCCAGCACCAGAGAAGTCAAGTCCCTCCTCTAGGGTTTATTTGACAAAAGGTTTGATACCTGTGGAAAAGATGGCAGATTCCCACCTGTTCTTGTGAAATCACAGCCAACCCCATTAGTGGGATATGAACATGTTGATTCTACTGCAGGAACTTTCTAACTTTTAGAACAATGTCCGTGTAGTACCACTCATGTAGAGCTAGCATAAATGTTAGAACAGGGGTCAGCAACCTTTTTCAGCTATGGGTCGGTCCACCATCCCTCAGACCATGTGGTGGGCAGGATTATATTGGGGGGGGGGGGATGAATGAATTCCTGTGCCCCACAAATAACCCAGATATGCATTTTAAATAAAAGCACACATTCTTCTCATGTAAAAACACCAGGCAGGCCCCACAAATAACCCAGGGATTCATTTTAAATAAAAGGACACATTCTACTCATGTAAAAACACACTGATTCCCGGACTGTCCGTGGGCCAGACTGAGAAGGCGAAGGAGCCGTATTCGGCCCACGGGCCATAGGTTGCCTACCCCTGTGTTAGAAGTATCTTTCACCATTTGCTTGTTAGAAAGTTGCATTTCCCATGTCTCTATGTTTCAAAACCAGTGCAGTACAGTGGTACCTCTGGTTACATACGCTTCCGGTTACAGACTCTGCTAACCCAGAAATAACGCTTCAGGTTAATAACTTTGCTTCAGGATAAGAACAGAAATCGTGCTCTGGCAGCGCAGCAGCAGCGGGAGGTCCCATTAGCTAAAGTGGTGCTTCAGGTTAAGAACAGCTTCAGGTTAAGAACAGACATCTGGAACAAATTAAGTACGTAACCAGAGGTACCACTGTACTACAGATTTTTATCCTCTCTCTCTCTCTCTCTCTCTCTCACACACACACACACCTATTTGGTAACATTTCTGTTTGGATAACAGTAGCTATAGGAATAGTTTGGGCAACCCCTGTGCCAGAGAGATTTAAGGGGTCAGAGACCTTGTCCAAGAATATACCTCCTCATTCACCTGTTCATTGTTTTCTCCTAACTGGGAGCAGATTGACATGATATTAAAGAGCTAAAGGCATATTGAAATACATTTTGTTGTGTTTGGGGGAAGGTTGTAGCTCAGTTGTATAGCATCTACTTTCCACGTAGAAGGTTCTGGGTCCTAAATATCCAAGGAAAATCTGGGAGAGATCCCAGTCTGAAATGCTAGAAAGCTGCTTGAGAGTCAGTATAGACGATGCTGAGCTAGATGTGCACATGGTCTGACACAGTATAAGGCTGTACCTCGTTTTTATCCTCATGTGACTCCGTGGGGATACAGGGGAGAACATAAGAAGAATCTGCTGGATTAAGCCAGTAGTTCATCTAGTACAGAATCCTGTTCTTATAGTGGCCAACCAGATGCCAACAGGAAGCCCACAAGCAAGGGGAGATGCAACATGGGATCATGGCTCTGGTCACCAGGATAATTGGTGTATCTTCTTTCTGGCAAGTGAATGAGGTCATGATGAGGCTTTGTGACATATTTACACATAAGTCAGAGAACGAAGGTGGGAGCAGAGACTGGATACTTCTTTCTCTTTTGGTGGGGTTCCTACTTCATGCTAACATTAACACTTTTTTGCAAGATGGTTTGCGTTGCTAATTAAAGTCTAAAGTTTGCTTTTCAGTTGGCTGAAGATAATTTCCTAAAGCTCAATGCAGTAAGCACCACTAAATTCCATGGAGCTTACTCCCAGGAAATTATGCATAGGATTGCAGCTATACTAATCCTAATAAGGTGGATATAATGTTACATATTGCTTCGTGTGTGTGTGTGTGTGTGTGTGTGCGCGCGTAATAATGAATCTACTTCTGATTAGCTCCTTGTGTTCAATGTTCAGCACCACACCACTGCTGGTGAGGGGTTTCTGTGATATTCTTCAACTAGCTTGACACGTTTAAATGAAGCAGGTGATCTGCACTTTCTTCCCTCATTTGAGGTGTAAGGTCTTAAAAAGAACCTGTCGGGGTGAGATGCATAATTACAAGATGTGAGAACACCTCTCATGTCCTCCACTTGCAAGTTTATTTTTTTACATCTCACTGGAGTTACAGTAAAAGGAAGCAACACTGACTTGTGCTTCTTGTTCCCCACTCCATTGTAAAGTATTAAGTTACCTTTTTCGGCTCCTTGTCATATTTTAACCACATTTTTCTTTGGAAGTTTGCAGAGAACATAATATGAAGAGTGTTTTCTGTTTATTCCATCCATGGTTGTGTCTCTGTTTTCAGGTCATTTTTGTTATACTCTATAACATACCGGTACTTGTTGACAATATCAGGTTTGGCTTCAGGTATTGGTGAACTCTTGGACAAGACACCCTCTGTGGCAGGTGTGGGGAACCTTTGGCCCTCTAGATGTTTAGGAACTACAACTCCCATCAGCCCCAGAAAGCTCCCCCAGTGAGACTACCTTCTTGCTGTCATTGTGAGTAGCTGCTGCTGCTCCACTTCACATTTGATCATCATTGTTCCTACCTGTTTGCTTTCCAGGCAGAGAGCCAATGAGCAAATAGGTAGTGGCATCTCCTCCTCTTCCTTCTAACCAACACTGTTTATTGGGCCAGAGTGAGAGGCAGACAAACAAGCAAGCTGCTTGCAGTGGTGAACAAGAATGTGTCCAGGAGCTCTTAACAGTGGGCACCCTTCTGGGGTATGGGCCTTTGGCAGATGTCTCACTGTGCCAGTTCTTGGTGCCTGTCCTGGACAATACAAAACGTTTCCTCAAAATATAGGTCTAAATTTAGCAATTACCTATTCCAACAGTTCTTGAACACTTCAGACTTGGATGTTATGGTTGGTCCAGATGTCTTCAAGGGGAGAAAAGAAGAGCTCTGAACCAAACGTAATTGAAATCTGAGGCCAGTGGCATCAAAAACAAAATATCGTCTATGTGACAGAAGTGCATCCTTACATTATTGGTGTTATATACTAATGTAAGTTGACTTTCTGCTGCCCAAGCTATGAATATCATTGCAGAATGAAATAGTGAAGTCCTTGTTTATTCTGAAGGGCATACAAGGATATCCAGGTTAAAAATAAGATTAAAAGTTCTTTGAAAAATGAAATGAAATAAATCAAAGTGACTAGGATGGAGATTTTGGTTTTCCCTGTGAACTAGGAGGAGTCACAAACAAAAAGAGCACTGCTCTGTGTTAGCCTGTGGTACTTGTCGCAAGGAATAAAAAGGCTTTTGGAGAGGTTTGATCAGCTCTGACACTGTGGGAGCCTTCAATTTTAAGCTGTAATGAGGAGCATATATAGTAATTTGTTAGTGCCAGTGGCTTGGCTGCTGAAAATAAAATTTGTAGTGTGAGTTCAAAAACATTTTGTAGTGTGTTTAACAGTGGTTAAGCTCTGAAATAAGCTTGCAGTGTGAACCTTGTTGTTCCTAAGATGCCATCAAGTACAAAATTAATGGTCATGTGTATTGTTGGTGAACTTTGCAAAATGCTAGCCTGTTGTTTGCACATATCATTGTGACGCCAGTCTAGTCAGGTTCTATATAAAGGACTCCTTCCTTCAACAGACTCCTTCTTTGGGTTGTATCCAACACTGTCAATTTGAATGTATGCTCCTGCAATACAGAAGTCATATGTATCGCATGACAGTGACCCATCAGACCACAACTAATACTGGAAGGGATTTGGAGCATGTATGGTAGAAGAGTGGAATGAGAGATTGCAGCCTATTGCTCTTATGGAGAAATCTGAAGGTCCAGATAAGGTTAAAAAAAAAAGGAAATACACTTTTAGTGAAGACTGGTTTTGCATCATTGCTTGTATTAACAACACTGATTTACTGCATTCAGAACCAAATATGCCCAGAATATTAAGGCAAGGTTTTATCCCCTCAAAATGAATGGCATTAGAAAAGTATTCCATAATTTTTTTGTTGTGCATTTCTTGGGGGAGGGTGAGAAATTCATTTGTTGTTTTGTAGTTATGTGTTCCAAAATAAATAAATAAATAAACATATATAAAGGAAGTCATGTATACTTCTTTCTGGGGCATAAAATACCTCTCAACGGGGCTTCTCAGAGCTTTCTGGATGCCTGGCATTCCTTCACGGACATCTGTCTAGACACCTGACACATCTGGACTGTGTGACTGAAATATTCAGAGCATAAGCAAATCCTTTACCCTAACTCTGGACACTGAACAGTATTTGTGATTTGAGATTTAGCAGGTTTAATTGACTGGCCCTGCCTGGGTTTTGCATGTGACATGGAACAAATGCAGGAATAGTAAGTAAGTTGTGCATCTTCTTTCCAAACTTCCAGCATCTTTGGAAGAAACTATAATTCATATTTAATGTGTCGCCTGTAGTGATGTATCTTCCTTTCGTTAATTACTTTTATTATTTACAGTTTAGAGGTGAGGCGGGAATTGTTATTGGGATTGAAATAGCCATTTCCTTCACATGTAGTATGATTCTGATAACAATCCTCTCCTTATAACTATAATTAATGAACAAACAAAAAAAAAAACCAAGAGAGATGGCTGCACATTAAGTGTAACATGTAGTTTGGCCCTTAGAGGAAAAGCTTACAGTCTCATGACTGAAATGTGGAACCTTTCCCTTCTTGTGAGGCACCAAGAGTCCGAACTCACTTGTCACTACCTTCATCTCATGCACAAAGTTTTAAGGCACTTGCTTAGCACGCATGCACACACACACGGCACCTGGAATCTCACACCTCCCCAGATATGCAGGACAAGACGGCAGCTCCTAATTGGCATGAATAAAAAGGTTAACCTAAGCATATATTTTCATATTGATTTTTCTTTTTGTATCTTTGTAGAAACTGGAAATCAAGATCTATTTCTTTACTGGAATATATTCAGCTACAAGATGTGTGCTCTTTGATCTGATATTGTTGGGGTCAACACCAGTGCTGACCCATATCCATTGATTTTGTTTTCATATCTATAGAAGCTTTCTAAAGCAGGGGGGAGGGAACCCACAAAAGAATTGCTTGCAGAGCTTTTTCCAAGTTAGTAAAAACTTTATTTAAAACGTAGCAAAAAGGACAAAATAAAATAGGCTGAAGTTGAGAGGTACCAGCTTTTTCTTCTTCTCTTTTTTGGTTTAGATTCCCATTCCAAAAGCTTTGGATATATAACAGTACTTCCAAACTGTGTCTGTCTGTCTGTCTGTCTGTCTGTCTGTCTGTCTCTCTCTCTCTCTCTCTCTCTCTCTCTCTGTGTGTGTGTGTCTGTGTGTGTTTGTGTACACACACAGATCTTCTGTCAGTGCAACCCTCTGCAATATCACTTTCATCACTGCATTTTCTGCTGGGCAAGATTATAATTAATGCCTTATTGGATCATATCAAAGCTGCACCTCCTGAAGCAGTGTCCAATCAGATGCCTAGAGGAACACAGGATGCTTCCTTTTACCAAGTCAGACTACTGGTCCACCAACTTAGTATTGACTATGCTGACAGGAAGAAGCTCTCCAGGATTTTAGACAGAGGTCTCTCCTGGAGATGCTGGGGATTAAACCTGGGCCTTTCCACCTGCAAAGCAGATTCTCTGCCATAGAGCTGCAGCACGGCCCCCTGCTCCCCACTGCCACCACCCAGCCCCTGTGAAACTTCAAATCAGAGCATTACAGTGGTGGCTGCTGAATGTTGATTTTCAAGGCACCTCATAACTTGAGGTATTCAGTCTCTGAGCATGGAATCTCCATATATTTACCCAGGCTTCAATCCTAGGCACACTTACCTGAGTGTAAGTCTCATTGTACATAAGAACATAAAAAGAGCCTGTGGAAAAAGGCCAGTTGTCCATCTAGTCAAGCATCCTGTTCTCACAGTGGCCATCCAGATGCCTGTGTGAAGCCTGAAAGCAGGACTTGAGCAGAACAGCACTCTCCACTCTTGCGGTTTCCAGCAAGTGGTATCCAAAAGCATACTGCCTCTGCAATGGAGGAAAAACATAGTCATCATGACTAGCAGCCACTGGTGACCTTGTCCTCCATGAACTTATCTATAAGAATTTAATTGGACTTACTTCTGAGTAGATTTGCATAGAATTGTTGAGACCTGGGTTTTTTTATTCAAAAAATAAATACATCTGAATCAGTGGTCATCTCTGCAATTCTATCATTATGTGTTGCATGAAGAAATACTTTATTTGCGGTGTCCCATACCTCTTGCCAATCAGTTTGGTTGAATTATCCCGGCAGCATTTCATTATGTGATTGTTCTGTACCAGGATCTCTTGAGCTGAAAATATTTTGACACATAAATTAAGTGCCATTTAAAAGGTTGCAGGGTGATAATATTTGTTGTTCCTTTCTGTGCTCCATGTGCTCTCACAAAACACTCACACATTTCCCCTCCTGGTGCAGGAAGCAACTATAAATCAGTCTCATTATTGGTAGGTCCTGTCATCCAGACTTCACTCAACGACTACCTTAAGCAAAGGGTTGTCAGGCTATCCAAAGTGATCTACAGCCTCCAGATTTATACCACTGATGAAAATGTGGTCAAAATGATCCTCTCCACAGTCAGGTTAATCAGCAGCACCATTGCTGTGGCTGAAATCAATCACTGTTTCAGATTACTGACAATTCAGGTTGCCTCACCCATTTCCCTGCACTTGATGCGGTCTTCAAATTGGAAGCAATAATGGATTGGAGTCATCAGTATTTTACAGAAATACTCTTATCCAGAATAACATTAAGGATGAAAAGTACCAGAAAACCTATGGGTCTTACCCAAGTGTTAATAGAATCCTTATTTCTACCTTTGAACATCCTTGTTTCTTTTATAGTTCCACTTTCTTTTACAGAAACATAAGACATAATATTTTAGCAAAATATCAGACACTGATTGAAAACTACTATTACTTGGAAGCAATTTCCACTGAAGGCAGTGGAACTTATTTTCAGGCAAAAGGCTAGGCTACAGAGCTCAACAGTTTGAGCAAGGAGTTTTGCCTAGAGAGCCTATTCCAGATGTAGAGGAGCATTCCTTCACAGGTGGAACAATACAACTCAGTCTTCTTCAACCTGGCCCTATCCAGATGTTGTTGGACTACACCTTTCCATCCTGGTATTGGCCATACTGGCTGAAGCTGATGGGAGCTAGAGTCCAACAACAGCAGGCTGGGGAGGGTGCTAGGGTTGGGAAAGGCTGCTGATTACTGTTATTATTATTTGCTCTTCATAGTGTGGGCTGTTGACCCAAAGCTGACCAAGTATTGCTAAGCAAACTCCAGTTACTAGGATTATGTGGGGGAGGCTATGATGGTTAAACTGGCATAGCACCAGTATAGGTTTGTGGTGGCAGATATGTCATTAGATTTTAGAAACGAGTGTCAGAGAACTCCATGTTAAAGAACAAGTTGGTTGCTTGTGAGCAAATGTGTGTAGCTCTGTACTGCTGAGTTTTGGATATATATAAAAAGCACACAAAAAAAGAACATCAGGTAGTAAATAGAAAAGAACAGTTCACTGGTTAGCTCTCTCAATCTATGCTGTATATAAAAACATAGGAACTTAAGAAGAGCTTGCTGGATCAGGACACTGGACCACCCAGTCCTGCATTTAGTGCTCAGAGTGACCAACCATATATTTATAGGAAACCTGCAAACAGGACCTGAGCACCCCCTCCCCACCTGTGGTTTCCAGCAACTATTAAAAGCGGAAGTGGGAGTTGAACTGTGTATTCTGGCTCTGCCTCCTCCCAGCCATTGGCGTTGTGCCTGCTGGTTTTGCCTTCCAATGTCTCTGTATTCAGCATAATACTGTAAAGGAGATGGGCTTCTCTCCTGAAAGGGAACATCGCAAAGTCTGGGTCCACTAGCGTTGTTCACACCTTACTTTCAGTGAACTGTACACTTGTATGATCATCTATACGCAATGTTCAATTAATGTAAAGTCTGTGTGCCTGGGTTGTGCTGAGCTGTAGTTGAGCTGTGTAGATCCACAAGTGTACACTTTTTCATACAAGGGTTAGAGACAGCTTGCACCTGTGTTTTGTGTAACGTGTGAACAAGTCTACAGAAGTGCACACATCACTGGATGGATCCAGGAGACAAGCACAGGTGAGGGTGGGTCAGGTGGGTGTAGTCTCACTCTCCCTGCTATGCTAGGTACATGACGTATGTTGACGGCTAATGAGTGAACTGCACTTTGTCTCCTAAGAACAACTATACCTCACTTCAGCCTTCTATAGCCTATTTAGATAGAAGCGGTTTCGCTTGGAGAGGTTGGTCTGACACAACTGGGTGAGGGAGTCAAAAGAACAGGGATAAACGCAACCGTGGAACCTGCTCAAAAGAACCCGCTACATGAAAAGCATGAGGAAAAGAGGATTAGTGTGCGATACGGTTTGCTTGCGTTTTCTGCCAGCCGAACTGGTACAAGATAAAACTGAATAGAAACCATTTGCTGGCCGAACTACAAGTGAAAGGGAATAAGGAGATCTAAAGGCACACAACAACTACCTTTGCCAAGTACAGTGTTTTTGTCAGTACATAATGGAGGTATGAGAAGGAAGAATTATCTCCCCAAACAATCCAGTAAGTCACTTGAAATATAAGGCATATTTACAGTAATAACCAGGGCAGCATGAAAGAACTGTAAGGGAACATATGCTTCAGCCATAATCTGCTTCAGGGCAGCTAAAAAGCCTCTAAGTATGAGCAGTAATCCATCGGTGGTAGTTCAGCAATGCTCTAAATATATGGCAACAGCCGTCTCACCATTCCTGTTTACGTTTCCTCTTGCGTTATCAAGCTTTGCTAGAGTTTACTTGGGCAATCCCTTTTCTGTAAGATCCATTTCAGTTTGATAAATGGCAGCCAGCTCATCTGAAACTGTAAACCCTGAAGAATAAATAAGTTCGACCCAACTTCATTCACTATCATCTTGCAGAATTATATCCTCTATTCAGCACTGTTAGAACATGACAATACAATCACTTTGTTGACATTGTGCCATTCAATTAAATATTTGTTGACTGTAGTTCATAACTCTACATATGCAGCTGTCTAAAAGATGAAGAACAGATTTCCACGGGGATGCTGGTGTTGGAACTATTTCCACCTTTTCATATCCTGATGCTCGATGCAAGGATGGTTGGGGAAGGTGTCTGGTTTTGTGTCTGGTCCTGTGGATGTATAAGAAAAGAGGACAATCTGAGGAGCGGTTCCGGTGAAAGATGGAGAAGGACATTTGACAGAGGGGGGATAGGGTGAACTATATTAAGTATAAAATATAAATGCTTTGTTATGGTAATCTGAAATCGGAAGGTTAAGACATTAAGTTTTATTTTAATTTTTAATAAGAAAAGGGATATTTTGAAACTTTTTGATATTAGCAGCAGTTCAAGGGAAGAAGAATAGTTTAGATTTAATATAAGATTAATTTGTTAAGATCCAAAGAATTGTTATTAAGATTGTTGTTTAAGGTTTGAATTTTATTAAGTGAATAAAATTTTTAGAGAAAGGAAGTTATTAAAGCAGAATATGGATATAAAACCGAAGGAGAGAGGGTGGGGGAAGTCAATTGTCAAGATTTGGAACTAGGATATTTTCTTAAGTGTATAAACAAGAAGAATTGTATTTGTGTTTGTATTTGATTTATATATGTAGGTGTGGGTGTGGGTGTATGTTTGTTATGAAAATACCAATAAATTCTTATTTTAAAAAAAAAGAACTATTTCCACCTTTCCATGCATTAGGACCTATGTCCACCTGGGTTAGGACCATCCCACTGTGAGTTTCCATACTCCCCTTTGTGTCCAGTGTCCCTTACAACCTTGTATGTAGGAGTTGTCTTTGACAGGGAGGGCTCCAACAGAAGCCTCCATTGAGACTATACAGTCACAATCCGACCCGTTGCTACTGTGTTTGCAGCTGATGAGCTTGGCAAAGGGAGAAGGTGGCACGGCGGGATTTAGGGACTCCTGGGAGCTTGAGGAGCTTGCTGGGGGATTTGGGGTATACAATCCAGACCCTCTTGCATTGTCAAAGACATTGGGAGCATTATAGGGTCCAAAATTGGGGGAGGGACCGAGATATGTTGCAGGGTTGCAGCCAGTGATCGAGTGAGCAGATTGCAGCTTCAGCAAGTGATGTTTATTTTCTGTTCCAAGCCCTTAAGCACACACACCCTCAAAAAGAAAATCATCTCCTGAGGAATGGAAGCTGTGTTTTATGAGGCTGCAGTCACATGAGGTTTTAGGGTAGCCTGACCAGTTCGGCTGCACTGGTTGCTACACTGCAGGGGGCGCCACAACAATGCTGTAGAAAAGAATATAAAGGCGATGGGGGGGGGCATTTTATTATTATTATTTTGCATTCCACAGAACAGCACTGAAATTTGAGAGCCCAAAGTTCTGCTGCAGTGGGAGGGAGTGATTTTGCATCAGTGGAGCTCCTGAATGGAGCAAAGTTCCTCCACCATTTTGAGGGGAAAAAAATGTCTGATCCCCTGGTATAAGCTGAATAGAAAGGTGTATGACTGGAAGGGGTGAAGCAGTGCAGAAGAGAGCTTAAAAAAGAAAGAGGGGAAACCAAATCATAGAAAGCAAGCAGCACCCTTAAGCTAAATAGCTAAAAGCAGAATGTGAAGCAAAATCAAATACACTTGTCAGTAATTGAATTAATTGCCAGCAGATGTCCTGTGTCATATAGTCTGGCAGCTTTCAAAAATTGTTGTAAGTGTTGTGACTTGTGGGGCTTTTTTTTTTTTTGGTAAAACCTTTGATTTGTGAAATTTAAATGATATATCTAATCTAGTAATAGGTTTGTTTCCTGACATGGGTTTTGCATGTAATTTAGTGTGAATATCTTTATTTCTATGACAGATAAGACAGAGCGCATTGTGTCAAGCTTTTGTAGACAGCAGCCTACTTCATCTGATTCCACCATCTATCACTTAACATTGATGGGGTCATGGCTGTCCCTCTGCTTGTTGTGATGGATTAACATGGATACTCTTATTGAACCACTCTGTAGGATCAATTTGGTACCCATTGTACTAAGGAATCTCAGGCTTATCAAAAAAGTAACATGTCCAGAGCCCATGTTTTTGTGAGCAGGAATGAAGAGATAAACATGCTCAGCTACATTCAGCTCCTGATCCATAGAGAAGCAAGATTATTGGTGGATAGAGTGGTCTTAATCTGGTTCATGTCCTTGCACATGAGTAGAGCAATAAATCTCATCATCATCTCTTTATTTGCTGTTTACACACCATTTAAACTTTTATGACAGTTTGTATTTCAATTGACAATAACAGTATTAAAAATACACATTAATATCACCAGTAAGTCTTTTCTTCCAAATGATCATGTGGCTTGTTAAGGCAAAATACAAAATAAAAAACCCCACCGATTAAACCCAGGTACAGTGGTACCTCTGGTAACAAACTTAATTCATTCCGGAGGTCTGTTCTTAAGCCAAAACCGCTCGTAATATGAGGCGCGCTTTTGCTAACGGGGCCTCCTCCTGCTGTCATGCTGCCGGCACGCGACTTCTGCTCGTATCCCGGGGCAAAGTTCGCAACCGGGAACATCTATTTCTGGGTTAGTGGAGCTCGTAACCCGAAGTGTTCTCAAGGAGGACAGTACGTAACACAAGGTTCCACTGCATAGTAATACCCTTACTGTAAGCATTAGCTGCTACTGCAGAAGTAGCAGGATAGTAGCAACAACATAACTGCATGGCTGATTGCATCATACACATACAAACACACTGTTTTGTTCGGAAGCATTTTGTGAAATTTGTTTGCCTACACCCAGCTTTCATTTGAAACCAGGGCCCATCTCTAAAGCTTTTGCTAATAACTGATCCACAACACTGCCAGCAGGCAGGATGCTATCATGTTGTGATATTTCATCCAGTACTCTCCCTTGACCTCTGCCAGCTGCTGAACATGAGCAGCATGATACAAGATGCACTGAATCTCACTTGATTAGTGATTTGAAAGCCTGGTCCTTTCTTCAGAATGTTCGTCCGGCTGCCAGAAAGCTGTGTTGCCAGTCCGCAAGTTGGAGGCCACGGCTCATTGAGAGAGGCAGTTTATTTGCTTAGTGAAGGGGAAATTTCGCTCTTGTTGGGAGTGACTCAGGTTGTTTGCAGGGTTCCAAAGCAGATTGCAGCTGGATTTTGTTTGGACTCTGTTTCCTGATGCTGATATGCTTGTCAATCCTGCCCCAATGCAAATGGAGATGCTGCTGCTGACTACCTGGCGATCGGATCAGATCAAAGAGGCATATTGTGCTTGCTTTACATTGCAAGGCAGAAGCAAATTTGGCTTGTTGTCTGCCCACACCAAAATGCACATGCATGTCCTGTATCAGATAGCCACAAGAGGTTTAGGATTCTGCTAGAAATCTGTTGTTCTGTGGGAAAGATAATCAGAGTAGAGCGCAAACTTTTGCAGATGATCACACACAGATACTGGGAAGCTAAGAAGGTATCCTTCTTGATGGTACCAGGTGACTGCATTTTAAAATTTCTCAACAATACCCCAGAGCAATGTCACAAACTTTTAAATTGCAGCTTATATACCTGGCAGGGTGGGATGCAGCTCTGAATAGTTGCTAGCGGGCTGTGGCAGGAAGTTCAGGTCCAAGCAGTTGCTCAGGGATACCAGGTGCTACTGCTGTCCCTGGTCATTTGTGAAGACTTGAGTAAGTGCATGGTGAAAATGGGCACACTAGGTAAAAGAGCAGCAGTGATCTCAGTGATGGACTGTGGGTCTCAGTAATGGATTGTGGGAAATTCTGATTGGAACTGCATTATGATTGAGAACAGGGTGTGATTTGAGCAGGGCATTAAAAAAATCTGAGACTATTTTTGAAAGCAGGGTAGTACAATCAGATTGAGCTACAATGACAGCATAATAAGTAATGAAATATAAAAGTAATGTGGGTTTAAAACAACAGCAACATGGCATGGAGCCTGCTAAACTTATAATGATAGAACCATTTTGCTGTGACATGTATTAATAAGATTAAACCTCTGCAAAATATTGGAAATTAAGCAAAGGGGAAAGTCATTCTATAATTACTTTATAATGAGGCATTACTGTAATTTCCTAAATATAAAGACATCAGTGTTTTTGTATCAACTCTCCATTGGTTCTGGAGCTTCTATACTTGCCAGAACAAAAGTCCTCTGCATATGCTATCTAGTTTTTGTGTTTTCTTACATTTATTTGCTTCATTTTCCCATAGCCACTGGTGTCCATAAACTTGATTTCAGGACGTTGTGCCAAAAGCTCTCTCAACCAAGGGGTTGTTGAATTGGTGCCATCCGCAGCTATTAGTGATGGCTAGCCCGCCAGCACAGCTAAAGCAGTACATTCATCTCCCTACACCTCATTTGTGTCTCTTATTAATGCTGACATCTGTTCAAGTCTTAATTACCACATTACCAAAACGAGTCCCTTGTCAAATCTAACCAAATATAAGATAGCTCAACAACAAAGGTGCCAAAGGCTCTATAAAGTAATACAGCGATAAGAGATTAATAGAATAAGTGGGTGGGGGGAAGAATGCTGCCTGCTGTCAGAAACTGAGACTACCCAAGCTGTGCATACAATGAAGTTTTCTGGCGACAACTTTGTAGCAGCATAGGAAGCTGCTGTATACTGAGTCAGCTCCTTGGTTCATCTAACTCAGGGGTTGCCAAATTGTCTTCCACGGACTACCAGTGGTCTGTGAGCTTCATTCAAGTGGTGTATAGTGAGTTTGGGAAATTTGAATTCAGTGGAATTCTGTGGCATTGAAATTGTAATACGGTAAAATACAACATACAAGAAGCAATAAAATTACAATTAACAGCAATTCTTCAGTAGTTCCTTGAATGACCTTACTGCAAGGTTTACAGACAAGTGTGTCTTGTTGTCGGGGCTTTATAAAAGAGAAATTTAGAACTGCCTAGTGGTATGTGATTATGATTTGTGTGCAAGGCATGCGCTGCTACAATGCACCTGTGCATTCACAGATGTCACATTCCTTGACATTTAGAAGCCTGCATAGAGAGAACTGGGAATTTGATAACACTAATGCAGACGAATGTTACAGCCCAGCTTCACACCAGAGGCATCATGATCTCCAACAGGTGATATTACTGTCAGGCACCAATGATTCATGTTTCTTTGCCCCAATAAGGTTTCTGTTAAGAATGTGATACTGGATATTTTTGGCATCAACTTCACACAACTTGTCAGGAGAGGGTTCTCCGTGATCTAGAATTATTTCTGTCAAGTTATTCTGTGGAGAGTAGCCTTAGAATCTGTGTCGAAAGGGAGGGTCTGGGATTCTAGGGGAGCCAAGATTACTAAATTTACTTTTCAGACTTGTCAAGTGTTCCTTTTCTTGGTCTCCTAGGTGTCCTCAGAATGCCTGGTTAACTCTTGTTAGCAAAGACACCTGAGTTGCCTTTTACATTTACATGCTAGAGGCTCTTCTCACCACAGGACATTCCCTGCTAAGAAGACTACATACTCTTATTATGTGGCCCTCCACTGAGACAGAACTGGCCAGATTACCCTTTGCTGAACCAAACTTCCCCTTTGGGTTACAGGTAGGTAGCCGTGTTGGTCTGCCATAGTCAAAACAAAATAAAAAATAAAAAAATCCTTCCAGTAGCACCGTAGAGACCAACTAACAAAGAACCAACCAAGAACAAACTTAGCGGTAGTTGGTCTCTAAGGTGCTACTGGAAGGAATTTTTTTTATTTTGTTTCCCCTTTGGGGACTCTTTTATATTATCACTCCTGCTGTGTTTTCCTGCCGCCTTTTGAAATTTCCTCTGTCTCCCGTAAGTTCCTTACAACTGTCAGTTGTCTTTTTAACTGTTCTCCAATCCTTTTTGTTGCAATCACACACACACACACACACACACACCACACACACACTCTCTTCTTCTCTGCCTGCTATGTCCTCAGTTTCTCTTCCATTCCTACCTCCAAACATATAGGTACCACTTTCCTTACTCATCTCCATCTCTGCTCTCTGTGTTGTTCACTCAGCTTTTGCTTGCTATCTCTCCCTCTACTACCCACTATTAGCTCTCCTTCTGGGTGTACCCTGGGACTCACTCCAACAGATGTACCCACACTGCTTTTATCTTTCTCTGGCTCGAGCACACCTGCAGCTTCATTGTCCTCCCTCCATCATTCAGTTTCCTTGCAACTTCTGGGCTGAATGCCAGTGCTGGCGTATGGCAACCTGTCTGCTGCTGTTGCTCCTTACAATGTTATCATTATGTTAACTGACATAATAATAATTTATAACAATTTTTTATTATTATTTATACTCGGCCCATCTAACTGGGCTTCCGCAGCCACTCTTGGTGACTTACAGCTCATATAAAAACATAGTAAAACATCAAATATAAGCAACTTTTGCATGGCTTGTATTTTTGAACTGCCCATTTTAAATCTGGCTGCTCATGATTGTTAGATCAGTGGTTGCCAATCATGTTTTGGCCCATGGACACATATTGTATGCAACACACACACACACACACACACACACACACACACACCACAACTATGTGCTGCAACCAGGCATGTGCACACATACTGCAAACATGTATACATGCCAACAGAAAGCTTATTTGAAGTGTAATTGTGGCGTGGTGGGCATTTTTCATGAGGAAGTCACAGCTAAGAAGGGGAGAGTTAACTCTTTTCAATCAGACTTCAACAAAGCTTTCTGCTTGATGGAAGGCTTGTTTAAAGCCTGTTTCAGCTATGGGAAGCGGTGAGGTGAATAGGACCCCGTGGGCACCAGGGAAGGCCAGTGTGGGTGCAGGTGCACCCTTAGGTGCTGCTTGGGCAGTTCATGAGTTGCAGAGTTTTTCTTCCTGTCTCTTTATGTCTTTATTTGATTCATGAATCCTAAAAAATCCTTAAAAAACCAATGGTCAATGAAGAGATGCACTTTTTCTGGCCTATGCATATCTACCTGAAATACATAATTGATCTATGTAGTCTCTTTGTCCACATATGATAGGCTTGAAGTGGAGCCAAAAAAGGGCAGAGTCATATAAAATTTAAGCTGCACATGTTGTTTTCTTCTGATATTCCACCAAGCATAAACAAACCACATGTGTTCATTTGTCCAGACCGTAAGACAGGTTTAAGTTATTTTTAATGAGGGGTAATGTGCTAAGCGCTAGATATTACTCCCTAACACTCCCGCTTGACTTGCTTCTGTGGCAGATGAAAAAGTATCTGACCCAAAGTTCATGCATAAGGTGCGGGGGGAACCCAGTTTGGTATAAAAGGATGTTGTAGCCTGCCTTGCTGATTTGCTGTCATTTATCTTTATTTTGTATTGGGTAAATCTATATCCCTTTTTGTCCCATTTTATTACCTGGGACAGATGGTGGGGGGAAAGGAGATTATCCATTTGTACAGATTACTGCCTTCTATCATTCCTTCAGGTTCTGGAGTGCTGCTGTGCCAGAAACAGGCATCAGTAGCCCTGGGAAATGTAGTTTTCCCAGGTCTATTGATGCCCTTAGGATGTTCTATGGAAACTACCTCTATCTCATCTGAAATGTCAGAAGATGGTGAGTTAATGCAAACAGATTGCATCCTATGAAGCTAGTTCTCTGAAAACACAGAGGCACTTAAAAAACCCTATTATTTCCTCCTCCACCCCCCACCCCCGGTCTTGTATAAGGCTTCAAGCCCCACAAAAACGTTAAGAAGAAAGAATCTTTTTAGTAGAGCTGCATCATTATTTCCTCACAAATAGCTACTTTCTCACCTCCATAGGACATCATGACAAGTCTGCTATTAAAGCCAGGCTGTGCTATCCACCTTGTTTCTTATGAAATGGTAATATAAATCGGCAGCACTACAGATAGCTGAAGGCTTGTGCGCTTAACACAGAAGCAATTCTTGGCCATGATTTATGATGAGTTATTGCCAAGCACTTTGGCCAGTGGGTTACTAGCTTTGAATTTGCACTTCTTCCACTCTTTTCCACGTTTCAGCACTTTGTCAAAAGTTTGGAGGCTGTTCGGGGTTTTTATTTTTTATTTCTTTTCTTTTTTACAATGTGCAGATGACACTCAGCAATTTTAGATGCTTTAAAAGAGATATAAGAAAATGTAGCACTCGCTCTCCTTCCTCAAATGCCAGTGTCAGCATGTACTTTGGTGTTCAGTGCTTGCTTTACCGCATATCAGACTATTTGGGTTTTCTAGTGTGCCAATTGCATACTGACAATGCATAAGGCAGGGGGTGGGGGAAAGGTAGGTCAGGACTATTGGCAGATCCACGACATCAACAAAATTACCCCTACCCCCAATTATCCCGCTGAAATGAAGGAAGCAGGTCTGGCATGTAATCTGTGAGTAAAAACTCAGTGCAGTGCTGCTTCCCAAAATCAAGTTAGTGGACTCAGAATTCTTTAATTTTTAGTGTTTATCTTTTGCACCTGGCTCCAATTGGATCTCAAGTTCTAGGGATCCCACAAGACCCACAGCATACGGAATGCTATGAACTTTTCTGTCTTATTATTTGAAGCCCCCTTTTTAAGCTTTAGCATGGCTTGACAAGATGGAGTTTCTTTGGTTTGGGTGGTTCCCAAGTCTGGGATCTGGTAGAACCACCTGCTCTGGAAGGGTGGCGCTCCAGTAGATGTCCCAGCTTCCAAGCACAGTGTGTCACTGGTGCTTCCAAGAGGGAAACGGCACGGGGCAAGGCCCAGGGAGCTTGGTGCTGTGCAGCGCAGCACGATGGAGCCAGTCTGGCAGTTTTGCTATTATGTGCCTGTATAAAGCTGAGCTCCCTATGCCTCACCTGTGCCCTTCTGCCTCTGGTCAGTACCGGCAACATGCTGTGTTTGGAAGCCGGACAACTGTAGCACCCTGCCTCTGCCACCTCAACAGCTACTACTGTGATACTACCTTTGAAGGAGCAGGTTTGTAGTTGGTTTCTAGAGCCACCATTGTCACTTGAACCCAGAATGACTTTAACTGCTAGAGATGCCTACATCTGGCTTTGGTTTGGTTGCTTTTTCTGGACAGGAAGATCCTGGCTACAGTTAGGCACATTCTGGTAACCTCCTGACTGGACTACTGCAATGTACTTCATGTGGGGCTGCTCTTAAAGCTGAACCAGAAGCAGCAGTCAAGGTGTTGATGGGAACAATGGGTCAGTTGCCTATAATTATGATACTCTAACAACTGTATTGATTTCCCCAAATATCCTAGTCACAAAAGGTATATTTCTCTTGCCTGGATAAGATTATATATAGAGAGAGGGGGGGAGACCAAGGGGAGAGGTAGGGAAAGGGTTATATTGCCAGTAGCAACCCCCCAATCTTATTTCAGCCTCATTACTGTAAAAGGTCTAATGTCAGCGGAACAGTCAATTCAGCTAAGAGCTTTAATGAAAATCAGGTTAAATATGCTTTCTACCTGTGGAACAAAATTAGTAAGTAGATTGATCCCTACAAACCAGCAAAATAGTTTATAAATAGTAAAATATTAATTCACTGATAAGGGTGATTTTCTAAATGACCAGTGGGGATACACACACACCTGTTAAGCAGTATAAGAGCAGTAATTGGACACATTGTGCCAGATTAGTAATAATTCTTTTCTAAATGTCATATCAATTCCATCTCCAATAAAACCACTGCGTTGAAGAAACCATTTACTTAATTTCAAATAAGCAAAATGAATTATTCGGCAGGCAGGCTTAGCTGATCTGAGTGGATCACAGTAATATCTGACTCCTGTCAAATGTGCTTTATCTGTTGGGTTCTCACCCAATTAAATAAATTGTGCTTGATTGATTGTATGAGTTTTAGCCATACTATGACTGAGGAGACTCTGGTTCAAATGCCTTGCTAGCCATAAAGCAAACTGGGAAAACTTGCACCAGTTTTGCTCTCCCTCTTTCTTTTAGCTTAACTTGACTTACTGGGTTGTCCTGAGGGAAAAAGATGGGGGAAAGTGTTCTGTGATTTTCCAGGATTCTAAAATGTTTGAGGAGTCTTTGAATACAGAAGGCTCTCTCTATGAACAGGGAAGCCATGGGAATGACATGGGGGGCAGAGCTAGAATGCTTAAACCCACATTCCACTCTCCACACTTAAAGGTAACACCTGAAGAGGTCCCTGTGCCTCGTGATAAATCAGTGATAAAACGACAACACTTTCCTTTAGGGTTTTTACAGTTTGTCTGTTTATTCTATTCTAATAACAATTGTATCAGAAAAACAACCCTGCCTTTGCATCAGCTCTGCCTGAAGCAGAGGGAAGCCTAAGTCCCGTGGTGCTGTTCCCCCCCCCCCACCTTACCATTGGGAGTTGTCCAATAAAGCAAACCCCCGTGAGGTCGCTTAAATCAATAGCCCAGCTCCGGTTACGAATTCCAATATCTCTTATGAATTCAGCTGAATGAGAACACTCCATTAAATGAGCTGCGTTCTCACAAAGTATCCAGCATACCTGTTTTGATTAATGAAGACATTTGTGAAAAATGCGATGTGTTTGTGGATAAATTTGAAGAGAAAGAAATGATAAATGTGACAGATAAATTGCTTGTGATGAATAATTTGCCCGTCTGAAATAATAAATAGGAAACAGGCTCATAAAAGTGAGGTTATAATGGGTTCAACGCTGTCATGACTAAGAGCATGGATCTTATATCAAACCAAATTCATTTTATAAAAGAGAATCCTTTGGGGTGTAATTATCCTGCTGTACACGTTCTTTTAATGAATAGAGATGCAAAATAAAAAAATAAAACAGGTGTGGCCCTCCAGACTTTCCTATCAGTCCAGACAGAATGGCCATCAAGCAGGGGAGACAGGATTTGCAGTCCAGCAACATCTAGACTAGAGAACCATAGGATAATCATCCCTGCTGTAGAAGATGGCAAGATACTTCTGTGTCATCTTTTGCAATTTCAAGAATCCTTTGGAGAACTACATCTCCCATTGGCACCTGTGCCCTATCACATAGGGCATGTTGCCATGTGTGACACGACAATGGGACGGGAAGCAAAGAGAAACCTATTCTCCACTCTCTTCCTGCCCTGCCCTTGTTGCTTCTCCCACATCCAACAGAAGGGGAAGTGGAGTAAGTTGGGAGGGACAGCATAGATGAACAGGAGGTGGCAGGCTGTTGAGGGACATAATCTTTTCCACTTCTCAGATTGCATTGATATTTGGGGGGTTCCTCCACCCCCCCAGGGAAACATACAGATCCAAAGTGAATTTAAGGAGAGCCTTGGAGGGTCTCTACACAACATGGATTATTGCAAGTAAAAGTACTGTATTTTTGAGAATCTCTTTGTATTCTTTCCCATAGTATGTTATATGGGAATATTAGGACTCAACCACAGAGCAGTGTCAGCAATGCCACTTAAGGGAGCAGAAGAATTGGCACTAACAGAACCTTTGTATAAAGGCTTAGCTGAAACTGAGGGTTTCAGAGAATACTGATGAAAGAAAGCAGAAATTGCTGCAGTTTGTGTGTTTGACTGTGGTCAGGAATGGAAATCAGACAAGCAAATAGAATTCACAATAAATAATGCAGCATTTGGTGGAAACCGAACTGCTGAAGAATGGAAACAGCGTTGATTGTGCCAAACACAGTTCAGAATGGAAATCGCTGCCCTCTTACATCCCTCGTTGAAACTGACTTTTTTGTTTGTTTCTTTTCACTGAGCTGAGCATTCAGAATTGTGGGCTCAATTCTGTGGAACTCCTAGTTGAGATCAGACAGCAGCAGCACCCCCCATTGAGTTTCTGACACCAAGTGAAAACGTTTGTATTACAGCATAAATTTTAATTGAAGTATGATTTTTATACTTTTAACCAATTTTTACCTGTTATGTTTCTCGCACACTGGTTAGAGACAGCTGTATTTAAGCAGTATATAAATTGTTTAAATAAATTAGATAAATTAAAATGAGCCTTGCCCTAAGCTCTGACCTGATTCAGACTTAATGAATCATGGCTTATTAAGTGGAGATATGCACAAGATGCCTGCCAACTTGCACTAACCCTTTACTTGTAATTTCTTGGCATGCTGCAATTGAAGATTTCTTCTGTTCTCTAACCCAGGTTTCCCATTAAATTTGAACCAGATTACTGCAGTTACTGGGTCTAGGGTGGGGAGGGAGGCAGGATCTGAAACTACATGAAGCAACTACTTAGAAGTGAGGATTGATGGGGCTGTGCACGGGCACAGTGCCCAGTCATGTCTCAGTTTAAACCTGAGTTTAAATCTAAATCTGAAGAATTAGATTTGCCTTTGGGATGTGGTAAGAGCTCAGGGACTACACTGCTTTCAGACGGATGGGTGTTGTGCAACTCTCTCTGAACTGTGAATGGTGTCCAGGACTTTTATGAAAAGAAAAGACATACTTTTGATGTCTGTATGATTTGTTTACCTGTTTGCCAAGAGGTTCCTCGTCTCCAAACATGCAAATTTGGACACTAAGAAACTAAATCATATACACATTCAGCTCAGCTCTTTTTCTTTTTGGCAAACTGACAGTTTTGCATTCGGCACCATTTATTTGTTTTCTCTACAGAAAGATGTCAAAATATGTAAATGACTGTGGTGTCAAAAAAATAAAAATAAAAATCATCCCATGCTTCCAAGTTTAAAACTCTCCAAGTAATGTTGGTAGCTAAGGATTTTAAACACACACACACACACACACACACACACACCAAATCAATCACAAATATATTCCTTAGATGTCTTCATTTTCCTCAAGTAAACATGCTTGTTCCCAAGTGCTGATATATACCTGCATTCATGGTTACACTGATTAATTATCAGTCAAATTATTTTTTCCTTTTTCCTAATTATTTAATAATTCTTTAAGGCTGGACGACTAGTTGTTGTAATAATCATGCTGTAGGTACAGTGCAGGAGAAACCGGAATAGCAGGAAGATGCATGCTTTATTTCCTTTTGATAAATAACTGTGGCATTCCCAGTGGTTAAAAATGTCAGTGGAATAACCAAATCTATTAGGTAGCAAATGGCAGTTTCGACATGATTATTCTAAATCTGTGACTAATCAAAAATTATAAGAAAATATTTATCTCCTTTAAACAAGGCATCGTGGTTGCAACTTTAGCTTTTCTGGTTAGAGCTATTTAGATAAGATGCTACTAGCTCTAAAAGCAATTCTCATTACAATTCATATAAAGATGGCTATCTAACAGAAGGCTATGAAAAGGCTGCCAATTAAGTTTCTGCTGCTTCAATTTTATATGAGGATCTGGGAATAATCCCTGTGTGCTATCTTCAACTATGCTTTGTTAAACAAAACGGCTTTCAGACAGTAACTATTCTTTTCCTTTATTTTCTGTCCGTGACAGAGCACACCTCTGGATTAATTATAATTAAAAACTCTAGGCAGGAGCTACCATATTTTGACAAAAGAACAAGAGAGACCTTCAGCTAGAGTGGAAAAGGGTCATTGTTACAAAGTTCCAAACAATCACTAACCTCAAATACTTCGTGTATCTCAAGGATAAGGACCCTGGATTCCTCCAGATGTTGTTGGACCTCAACTCCTATTAGCCCCAGCCCACAGGGCCAGGAACAGCAAGATCTATAGTCCAATAACGTCTGGAGGACCTCAGGTTCACCATCCCTGATCTATCTTGTACTGCTAGTTCATGCTCAGGGTGCACTGAATAATAAAACAATTAATTTCAGTTGGTGCATACCAATGATACATACATTTCTGTCTGTACCAAAGTCTAGTTCATTGGAATGACATTGTTCCAATATCATACTAATTCTGACCTCTGATGTTGGATCACAAACTCAGTAGTTGCGACACTAGACATTGCGCAGAAGAGTTCTAGCCTAGCCTTCTCCTTGATACAGACTGAAAGCACGATCCTATCAAATCTATTCAGATATTAGTCCCATTCAGTTCAGCTCACTTTACAATATTGCCAAACATGCCTTCAATGAGCATGTTGCTATTAGACCTTTTTTTAAATACCTTGGCTCTGGGAAGAATAGTCTGGGAAACCTGGAGTGACTTAAAAGGGTGAAACTCTTGTGAATTTATTATTTTTATGGCTTTGAGCTACCATACACAATCAGTAGTTAAACAGTATATTATGAATGAAAGCATGTCAGGTAAAAGCAAAGCAACATGAGTATCTGTTGCAGTCTTGGAGGCTGAAATGGAAAAGGAATGGCAGGATTTTGTTTTTCACTGTGTGTGTGTGTGTGTGTGTGTATGTATGCATGAGAGAGAGAAAATTTTTAAATGAGATTCTTTTTCATAATAAAGAATCATTGAGCAGATTAAATCCTTGAGATGGAGACAAGGGGGTCTTTCCCCTGCATTTGAATGTAATGGAATCTCAAGTTAACGAATACAGTTGTTGTTGCTGTTTAGTCGTGTCCGACTCTTCGTGACCCCATGGACCAGAGCACGCCAGGCACTCCTGTCTTCCACTGCCTCCCGCAGTTTGGTCAGACTCATGTTGGTAGCTTCAAGAACACTGTCCAACTAATACAGTAGGATTCCCTAAAAAGCGAAACTCATCTTTTTAAGCAAAGTTAAAACAACAACAACAATTTTGCCATTATTTCTTTGATTGCTGTTGGTAGGTAGCCTGTGAATACTGTGATAGTTATCATCCTGCTTTTCTTTTATCTTTGTACTGAGTTGTGACACATGATCAAATACAGGTTGTGGCACTTTCTAGATTTGTTTACCAACAGCTGGCAGCAGCATCCCTTAGTTCTGCACCACTGACTCCTCCAGACATAAGAATTCCATTTCCTCTCTGAAGGACCTTTGGGAACATTATTTCTAAAGTGGTGGGGTTTTAAAAAATAAATAAATAAAAATTATACAGGTTTCCACTTTGATGCCAGAATGATCTGTCGGTTATCCATAAGTTTACAAAAGGGTACAACTTTTTGGCACTAGTCTGCTTTTTTAATTACATAAACTGGAAATAAGGTCTGGGTTTTTGTTTTTTTTAAGGCAAATGCCGTATGCTGACTATAGAATTTAGTATGTTAAGAGATGGCAACATGGAAGTAGAAGACAGTTTGTTTTTTGTTCTTTTTGATATTCCTTTTTAATTCTTTTTAAATATAGCTTTTTTGGTTATATTGTCAACTTTTTATAAATATTAAATGAAAATGTATATGAGAACAGTGAAGGCCTGTTCTCTAATGCTTTAAGTCCTTTTAGTTCCCCACCAAGCATCCAGTATTTTACTGTAGTCCACACATATCTAAGTCTATGTTCAAAACTATACTATAAAAGCTATTTTTTTTAAAAAAATGCTGCTTTTTTTTTTAAAAAAAATGGAAAGCTGGAGTTAGCAACATATACCTGGTTTTGTACTGGCACACTGTGATCATCAAATCACATTAAATGTGTTTCTGGCCACAGTTTTTTTTTTATTATTTCCAGCCCCCCTCCAACTCCCATGGAGATATATACTTGGTACAAGGGTTAAGCAGAGTACCCTTAGTGCCTTGATAATTATGAAGACTGGAAAACACTAAGCCAATCCACAATAATTGGCATCCAAGGGTAAACAGAGATTTGCTCAAAATAGCAGTGTCAATGTGCACAACCCCAAAGAACTCCCACCAACAAATTTGTGTTGACAAATTTCTCTCTCTCTTTTAAATCCTGCCATCCTTCTGGTTCAGAGCTTTGTTTTGCCTTATGTCTGCTCATATATCTTGTCCCTAACTACAGCTAGCTATTAAGATGGATGGTCTCTATGAGCAGGCAGTGTTTGCGAGGTGTAGCTTTTTGTTTTGCTTGCTTGATAAGTGTGTAGAAAGTACTGTAGGTAGTGGTTCCCCTCCCTCCCTCCCTCCCTCCCTCTCTCTCTCTTACACACACACACACACACACACACACACACTCTCTTTAGAAATGGGAAAGATTGATCACCTGCAGGGATGACAACACCGTTTCGTTTTAGATTAACCCCAGGGTAAAAGTACATCAAAGTGATATAGGCTCTGGAACATGAACATGTATTAGTCAACGACGGCTCTTTTCTGTGGGGATTTTGTTAACCTTTCAGCACCCTGATTTAATAAGTGTTTTGTATTTTCCCTAGGAAGAAATGCTCTCTTTGGCAGGAGAGGGCTGGTAGAGGTACTGTCTTTTTTAGCTGCCCCTTCTGACCATGAATGTGCTATTTTGTTTCCCATTCTGACATGGGAGCCAACTCCTAGGGGCTGTGGGGGCTTCAGCCCCCACAATAAAATATTTGAGGGGGCGCCCCCCCACAAAGTTGATAGGGGCATTCCCATTCAGATTGTGTACACGCACTATGTCATGTGATTGATTATGCAGGGTGGGGCTTATCTGGGCCCGCACAATATTTTATTCAAGTTGGCACGCCTGCATTCTGACATCTTTGATTTCCAGAAGCCATTTTAACTCATTAGATCAAGAAAGTAATAACTACATGTTTCTACTTTTTTATGGTGCACAGAGACACATGTTTGACAAATTGGAGCCAGGAATCCCTTGGCAGCCTCAGACGGCTCTTTTTAAGAATGTTTTGGACATTGCAAATTATCAACCCCAGTTACACCAGGAGATCCTGAGCCACTACTGAAATACAGGGTGAGCTTTCTAAAGATGAGAGTGCAAGATATTGGGGGCCAGACCTGAAGCTTAATACGCAAGGACTGTGGCTTGATTTTGTACTGATGCATTTGTTTAATCTTGTGTGTACTGTACAGTACTGTATTTCCAGCGGAGTCTGTAACTCTGTTGTCTGTTACTTACAGTATATGCTGTCTGGCTGAGTTAATTCTGTGAAGTGTTTTGGCATTTGGTTTTTTTATATATATACAAACGACACCGTCAACTGAGCAGCTACTATACTTCCTTAGACTGCCTACTCTTGAACACATTTGTAGTGTATGGCTTATGTATAATATTGTTACTGAAATGTGATTGTCCCTGGGGGGGTGGGAGGGTGAATACACAAAGAAACACTCATGTTGCTGATTTTTCTTTCATGCTAAACTGCAGAGGATACAGTTTGTCAGTGATTTGAATGGTGTGCTTGAGATGGTTACTTTAGGAGAGCTAAGAATAAAGCATTTGCCATCAAAGGTGATCCAGCTTTTATTTAAGCTGTTTGAAAAGCAATTGTAGAAAATAAGGCATTCTTTCAAACAGCTCCCAATTCTTCACAGTTTGATTTTTATTAGCATCTCAGTTTCCAGACTACTTCCAACTGCAGTTATAGGCATTTTGCTAGCCTTTGAGGCTTGCATTTGATTTGGGGATTCTTTTGAAAACTGCATCTTGCTTTATATCTAGGGGGAATGTGCCTTTCAGTTGGCTTCTACTTAAAAAATATATCCATGTACTTCTTGGAAAATCTAAAGCATGGTGCTGACTCTTTTGAAGCATAGTGTCTATAAGGCAATAAATATGACTCCTTCTATAAGCCTAGGCAATGTGCTATGGCTCTTCAGCATGAAACCAACTTCCAGAAAGGAATTACGACCTTGAAAATTCCCAGGGCCCATGTGCCATTGATACACAATAGATGATTGCTTCTTTCCTAGACAATAGACCATTCCTTCTGACACTAGTTGTAAGACTGTGCCTCCAGCTACTGCTGGCTTTTCAAAGTGAATTATTAAAAGATACAGATATCTGAAAAGCCTTTCATACCAATCATTTTATTATGCTAGAAGGGTGGGAGTCCCTTCATCCAGACTGGTGCTCATATGGCTGCTTTTCAAAAGCTGCATTTGTAGATGGTTCGTAACACTGCACTTTCCAGAGTGCATTTCAAATATATATAGTGTTCTGCCAAAATCAACGGGTTGCTAAATATTGGTAGCATGCTTTACAGAGACTTTTTTTGCAGCCAATTCAGCAAAATTTATGCAAGATTATAAAGCTCTACGCAAGGTCTGTTTTATGTTCTTTTATCTGATCATTTGTAGGCGTGCTACGGTATTACCCAGTCTGAAGAAGAATATCTATTAGATAAGGAAACAAATATTTAGTAGCCTGTTTATCTTAATTAAATCCTTCCTGCTTAAACCGTTTATTGATGTGCACCTAATGCACATTCTGCTACTAACCTATAATGAAAACATTAAGAGAATTTGGCCTCAAATGAACTGGCTAAAGAATTTGGTACTTTAAAGTGCTAACCTTCTCAGGGATCCATGATCTCAGCACTGTACTAGTAGTGGGTGCTTAATGGGGTATTTACCATACTCATATGATGTAATGGAAGAGGCCAGAGCTAAACTTTCTGCTGGGACAAACTTACTCTGGATGAGATGCAAATGGATGCTTTGTTTTTTCTTTTCTTTTGTGGTGCTGGTAATCATGTAGACTTAACTCCTTTTTTAAAGGAAAACCAGAAAAAGCAAGTGAAATGATGACTTGCAGGCAAACACTTCTGGCTTGAACGAACAAATGGGATTCCTAAACGGCCCAGTATACCTGAAGGAGTGTCTCCACCCTGATCATTTAGTCTAGACACTGAGGTCCAAACAGCCTCCCCGTGTCCGCAGCCGACAGCCTCCCCGCGTCCGCAGCCCGAGAAGAGGCGGGCGAGAGTGGTGCTGCCGCCGCCGCTTCAAGTCCCTCATCTGGAGGTTGGGGGGAGGAACGGGGCGAGGGGGAGCAGCCAAAATGAGAGTACCCCTAAATCGCCGCCGCTGATCGCCTCCTCCTGCCTTCCCATGCCCTCCTCCAGTACTGCGCAGTGGCAGGCTGGAGAAGCGCTCCGGCGGCCCATTGCAGCGCCGAGAGGAGGGGCGGCCACCGGGGATCGCGCCTGCCTCCTGGGCGGGGCGCACACACCAGCCAGGGAGGGAAGGAGGGAGGCAGGGCTGATTGCTGCGCGCCCAGCTTGCCGCCACCGATCGCCTCCTCCTGACTTTCCCCTGGCGGGGGGCAGGCTGCCACCCCTACTGAGCCGCCGACGTGGCCCCGGACCTCTTCCCTGGCGCCCTCCAGAACGTGGCGCCCTGGTGCACCGCGCCACTAACCTTTATGGCTAAGACGGCCCTGGGTCCAAACATAAGTTGCCCCCAAAAATTCATGTTGGGACAATAAAATAGATGTCTTTTGTCAAAAGAAACTATACTAATACATTTTTCAGGACTACTTACTTACTTACTTACTTGATTTAAAATTTACAAAAATACTGACAATGCTTCAGTATACCTGAAGGAGCGTATCCACCCCAATCGTTCAGCCCATACACTGAGGTCCAGCGCCAAGGGCCTTCTGCCGCTTCCCTCACTATGAGAAATGAGGTTACAGGGAACCAGGCAGAGGGCCTTCTCGGTGGTGGTGCCCACCCTGTGGAACACCCTCCCATCAGATGTCAAGGAAATAAACAACTATCTGGTTTTTAGAAGACATCTTAAGGCAGCCCTGTTTAGGGAAGTTTTTAATGTTTGATGTTTTATCGTGTTTTTAATATTCTGTTTGGAGCTGCCCAAAGTGACTGGGGAAGCCCAGCCAATATATTATTATTATTATTATTATTATTATTATTATTATTATTATTCCTAAAATGATTGTTATTAATCCCAGTGTTTACCTTTTCTGCAGCTGTGGGTAGCTGTGCCCAGTCCCTCTCACCTTTGGTTCTGATGTCATTAAAAAAAGAAAAAGAAAACCACCCAGTGTTTTCTGGTTATTCTAGCTAATTGATGCTAATGTGGTAAATGTGAAGGTACATGGTGCCTCTTAGCCAATCAACTTTAAGTATATAACATCCCAAAGCTATGTTAGCTATAGTGGTTGGTGAGATGGCACTGATCACATGTGTTCCCATCAATGCCCAAGAAACGGAAATTGGCAACTGGCTGGTAATTACTTAGATTTTCTGAATCCATGGAGGGTTTTTCAAGGAGTGGTCTTACTACTGCCTCTAAGCAGGCAGGAACCACCCCCTTTCACAAGGAGGCATTAATTACCTCCTTGGCCCAGCCAGCTGTCCCCTTCCTGCTAGTTTTTATCAGCCAAGAAGGGCAAGGGTCCAGAGCGCAGGTGATTACCCTGACCAATCCAAGTACTGTACTTAGTCCCTGTACTATTACATCTACAGCTAAAATGTATTATGGCAGGGACCACCTGTCTCTATAAATTATCGAAAAGGGATATTTTTGAACTTGGTATACAATTAAAAACATCCTTTATAGCTTTAAATTTGAGCAATACAGGAAACGTTTTAATTAACTGAAAATCTCCGGTAGCCATCTGGTCTAATATAAAAATACTAGAAAGGCTAATATACTGAATGAATGCTCATATTTATATATTCTATACTTAGTGCTGATGTAAACACAATACTTAACATTTGCTTCAGAAGCAGGCAGCAGATTCTATCTGATGTTCATTTGAGATTGTTCAGAACAGGCCTGTGCATTTTGACAGAATCATCTGAAACGGCACCGTGGAAGATAAAGATCAAAACAAAGGGTACTGAGAATATATTAGATCAAGACAGCTGATGTGAGAAGAGCTGCAGCTCAGTGGTAGAGCATCAGTGTTGCATGCAGAGGGCCCAAAGTTCAACCCCTGGCTTCTGAAGATAGGTTCTGGAAGGGACCCCTGTCTGAAACCATGGAGAACCACTGCTGATCAGTGTAGATGATTCTGAGCAACATAGACCAATGGCACAAGTTAGCTTTCTAAGTTGCTAATAAAAGTATAGGGTTCTGTATCCAACATTGCAGAAGCAGAAATAAGCTCTTGTAATTGATCTCCCCTCATCCTGCCTTCAGCCCCTTGCGTCTGCTGAGGAGCTTCACCAAAGTGTTGGTGGTCCTTACTTACATTGTGGCTGCATCCTACAGGGCTGCAGAACTACACAAATTGCACACCTGCACAAAATGGAGCCATGCAGGATTCTACTATGCTTCCCACTGGAGCCCTGTTAGACACAGCCTGCAGTGTTCAGTAAGTTCCCCCCAAAACCGTCTGGGGTGGCATCCAGGGAACTGCAGAAATGAGGTATGGGAAGGAAACGTTGGTTGCAGGAGCTGCCTTTCTCTCTAGCAATGTGGGATGCAGCCCAAGGGAGATAAATAAGTGGCATTAGGTGTTTTCCATAACTAGAATCACTGATATGTAATAAGTGTAAAAAATAAATAGTGCCATGGGAAAAATAAGCCATAGGAATAACAGAAATAAATAAAGCCAAAGGAATAACAGACAAGTCTGTTCCAATCAGTAGGGAATGTCTGATGATAGAAGTTGACTCAAATGAGGAAAAACTAATTATGGCCTCAGAGACACTTTGTGCCTTGCTGCTATTCCTTAAGAATTTATATTCTCATTGTAAAATAGAAAAAGAAGAACTTACATTCTTTGCAGCAAGGTGTACATACACAAATAGGTAAGCTTGGAAATTTCATGTGTAAAGGGATAGATAGGAATTGTATTTTCTGAGACCAGTTTGCACCTGACCTTGCAAAACTTGAGCCTCTAGCTGTTGTTGGACTACAACTCCCATCATCCCTGACCAGTGATCCTGCTAGTTAGGGATGATGCGAATTGTAGTCCAACAACAGCTAGAGGCTCAAGTTTGAGAAATGCTGGTTTAAGCTAACCCGGTGTTTTCCAGATGTTTTGGGTGGCAACTCCCATGAGCCTTGAGTGACCATGGTTGTAATCCAAAAGATCTGGAGGACACCATGTTGGTAAAAACTGGATTAAAGCTGTGAAGAGTAATTATTCTTGCAGGATTGGGTGGGGACAGAAATTGACCTCAAGGAACATGTGAGGCAGTTATTCTCACAGTTTAAGATACCTTATTTGGGGTGAAAATTAAATTTGTAAGATCTAACCTCCTCCCCCCGAGTTCAAGTGCATCCATATTGTCAATACCCATGTGACTGATATAGGTAATGAATAATAAGCATCTTTATAACTCAAGGCTAGGGAACATCAGGCCCAATGGCTCAAAGCTGCTCAGTATTGTCCCTTGGGACTCTTCCAAGACCACACACCCTCCTCCTGCACACCTTGTCTCCCCAGGGGACACCCATCACCACATCCTCCTTGACTGTTTCTACCTGGCTGGAATACGTCCTTGCAATCTCCTAATGCCTCTTGCTTAGCTGGATGGAGGGTAGAAAGGGGGGGGGGGTGAGAGTTTGTGTAGAAACTAGCTTACCATACAGAAGTACAATTTACATACCCGGTAACTTCAAGAGATATATTCCATAGCTGAATGTCCTAAAATTTTCCAGATCATTGCTGACAGATGCTTGTTAACAGGCCAACTGTTTAAACTGTGTCTTGGAAATATGCTCTCGCCTTGTATGAGAAGGTGCAGTCAAAGGATAGAATCTATCCATTTTGTTTGTCACATTCATACTCAGTCTGGTTGCATGTAGTCCTAAATGTGACACTACAAACAACAACCTCTATCTGTGACTCCTGGGTAATAAATTCATTTATTCTCAGAGCTATTTAGCGTTCCTTGAATGCAATTTGCACTGCCAGCTACTAATCCATGCTCCTTCCTTATTCAGCCACAGTCCTGTCTCCCTTTCAACACAAACGAAAACTGTCATACAAGTATAAAAGAGTGGGGTTACATCTGTTTCTTTGTAGCTGTAGTGTAGAACTGTCGCATTCCTGACCTTTGAATGGCCAACCCCATGCAGTCAAAAATAGCTTTTTGATTTTCACTTCCAATCAATACAGTATGATGTATTGCTCACTAAAAATGTTAACATTGCCAGTTCGATTACAAGCCCCTTTCATCACGTACTCTGCCAAAATTGGAAATGTTGACATTGATTTAGGCATTCAAAATCCAAATTTTAAAAGTTCACCAGATTCCGAATGCTGGCAGTATCTCGTTTCAGAGCTATTACAGTGGAACCTCGGGTTGCAGACATAATCCGTGATGGAGACACATCCGCAACCCGCAGCATTCGCATCCTGAAGCGCCGTGTCCACGCAGGCGCTGGCATGATTTGGCATTTCTGCACATGCGCGAGTGGCGAAACCTGGAAGTAACCTGTTCTGGTACTTCCGGGTTTCCCATGGTCCGCAACCTGAAAACACGTAACCCAAAGCTGCTGCAACATGAGTTATGACTGTATTTAGAAATACTATAAAATGACAGAAATCAATGGTCTCACATGTGTACCATTTTGTAAATCTAATATCAAATAAAAGTTAACTTGAAATCATTTATTATTATTATTATTATTATTATTATTATTATTATTATTATTTTATTTCTACCCCTCCCATCTGGCTGGGTTTTCCCAGCCACTCTGGGCAGCTTCCAACAAAAGATTAAAAATACATTAAAACATCTGTCATTAAAAACTTCCCTAAACAGGGCTGCCTTCAGATGTCTTCTAAAAGTCAGATAGTTCTTTATTTCTTTGACATCACATGGGAGGGCATTCCACAGGGCGGGCACCACCACCGAGAAGGCCCTCTGCCTGGTTCCCTTTAACTTTGCTTCTCACAGTGAGGGAACTGCCAGAAGGCCATTGGCGCTGGACCTCAGTGTCTGGGCTGAACGATGGGGGTGGATACGCTCCTTCAGGTATACTGAAGCATTGTCAGTATTTTTGTAAATTTTAAATCAAGTAAGTGAGTAAGTAAGTTTATGGGCTTATAGCCGCAATAAATTTGAATTTGAAAAAGTAAGTAAGTAGTCCTGAAAAATGTATTAGTATAGTTTCTTTTGGCAAAACACATCTATTTTATTGTCCCAACATGAATTTTTTGGGGCAACTTATGTTTGGAGGTATTCAAGCTGATTATAAGTATGTGTATGCATATACAAGTAGAGGTCCAGTCACCGAGGAATTCTCTCTGCGGCCACAGACACCTTCATAGCTGTCCCCCACCATTGGCATGCCAACAGCAGACAGGGCAAATAAGAAGCATTTATGGAGGGAAGGTTGGGGAAAGTTCAGGGGAGGCTCTTCCATTCCCCTGACACCTCCCAGAATGGGCATAAAGAATGAGAACACTGGGATCAATTGGGTGTGTGTCCCCACAATTGTTTTTGATTTGGCAGTTCATTCTCCTTTGGTGCTCTCTTCTTTTGCACCCTATGTGCTTTTGAATTTGTCTGCTCAATGACCAGTCTGTTGTTGGTTTGTATATTGAGAATTATCTGAGTTGAAGAGCAGAAATATGCTTGAAGCAACTGACTTCCACTTGGAGGCCTGATAGTAATTTATGGGGGACATCTTGGCTTTAAAAAGTTCCTTCTAGCAGATGATTTGATTGCATTGCATTGCATTGCATTGCATTGCATTGCATTGCATTGCATTGCATTGCATTGCAGAAAAGTGCACTCAGTTTTGGAACTCACCCACATCTATCATTATTAAAAGAAATTCCACACACTGACTATAACACTAGCCTTTGAGATCCTCCTATCAGGAAGGCAAATGTAGACCAACGGTAATGCTTTCAAAGCAAAGTAATGCAGCTGATTGAAAATACAGTAGGGCACTCTGAGAAGATGAAGGTGTGAATTTGTCCATATATCATCTTAATGGAAACATTTGCTACAAGGCGACATGGAGCAGTCCTTTCATATTTCATGAGTTCTATTTTCCTGGCTTCAAAATGCTAAATGTGCTACAGAACAGCACTTGAATATTCATGGGTACCTTAGACATCTCGTTGACAGTTGTCAACTAGAGAAATAGCTTCATCAGCATGGAACCTGACCTGCGAAGCATGATTTCGTCCTGACAACCCCTTTCTCACACTCCTCTTTCCCCCTTTGTCCTCCATGAAATTATTTTAACACCCCTACCAGCCATACATGGCTGCTAGTGCTGGTGTTTGTGTCATGCACTATGATACGTTAATTTTTGAAAAGTAAGTGTTGCTTCTTCTAACACAGGAGCTACCCGTCTTCTCTCACCACCACCCCCCCCAATATTTTCCATTTTTCTAAATAGTAAATCTGTATGAAGTTATCTGGTATACATCTAAACACAACTGAGTCTAATTTAAGTGTATGCCTTAGTATAGCCAACAACCGAAGAGGTTGGTTCTGATCTTTTCCATTTTGGGGTACAAAACGTACATCATTTTATGGACAGATAAAAGGTATATGGAAATGGAAATGGAAATCTCACATTCTAAAAGTGAACTCATTCTCTTAAGTGCTGATCCCTATGTAGCCAAAATAGCATAGGTTATTTTTTAAAACATTAAGGTATTACACCGTACAGGACATACATGTACAGTCAAATCTCGGCTCCTGAAGAGCTCTGTTTTTGAACGTTTCGGCTCCTGAACGCCGAAAACCTAGAAGTAAATAATACTCTGGTTTTCGAATGTTTTTCGGAATTCGAATGTCCAATATGGCTTCAGCTTGAGTGGAGGAAGCTCTTGCAAGCAACCAGAAACCGCGTCTCAGTTGTTGAATGTTTCAGAAGCTGAACGGGTTTCCAGAACGGATTACGTTCGACAACCAAGGTTTGACTGTATAGCACAGGGGTGTGCAAGATTGACCTTGACTGGGCCGGTTCACTCCAGTGGAGATCCTCCAGCTTGTGGCCCATGGGCCTTAGGTTGCCTACCCCTGGTAAAGCATTAGAAGTCAAGTAAGGCTTTTCTGGGCTCACATTTCCTCCAGAGGAAGGAAGGAGCTCTTCTGTGAATAGCATCTAGGACTGACTACTGCATTGTGCTGCCTTTGAAAACAACAGCTAGGTTGGTGGGGACTTACAAGGCTGGTAAAAAGCATATTTTGCTGGTACCGAAAGAACTGTGCTGCCTTCTGATGCATTCCTAGGTGCAACTCAATGTATGGGTGCTTACCTTCAGAGCTGTACATAGCTTAGTCCATGAAAGAAGACCTGTTCCTATACCAATGTGTCTATGTATTGAGGTCATCTTCATAAGCTTTCATCCAGGTGCCCCAGGTAGGGTGATTGGAAGCCGAGAAGGAGCGTTTCAGTGATGAGACTCTATAATGTGAAATTCTCTGACAAGAAACACTTAAGTGGTATGAACATTGTTGTCCCTTTGACCTCAGGCAAAAGCATTTTTTATTCTCCAAGCTTTTTTAACATACTCTAATTTGCTGTACTTATTTCAGATTTTGTATCTTGGTTTTGTAAACCAATCTCAAACTTTCCTGAAAGGCAGTATATAAATATTAGATTATTATATATAATAAAACATTATAATGCTAAAGATAAATAAATGCTGATAGAGAAGAAGCTTTAGGCCTTGATATTATAAGCACATTTGATGCCTAAAAATAGTCCTAGTCCTTATCCTAAATTAACCTCTAATCTGGGTTTGGAAAAACATTTTTAAAAAATAGATAAAGGAACATAAGCCTTTCTTATATAGTCTTTTCACATACCATATCTGTGAAAGATATGATATAGTACTGTTTTCCCATCATTTGCCCAAGGCTGAAATAAGTTCTCATCTATCTGTGCACAGGTTTTTTTTAACATGCTGCCAGTATAACACTAGAACTACCCTTCCTTCATAAGTCACTATATTTTTTTTATTCTTTGATTAAACGTCTGATAAGTTCACCTCTCCACAGATGAACTTCCAGGGACACTTCGAGTAGGCTGTCAGGCTGTTACTTAGCAATGAGTCATTCTGGCCTTGGACTCCTTCATTCTCACCCTGTCTTCGTTGCACTCTGTCTCTTTTTCCCTTTCCCATCTCTTATGGTATCATCCCCCTTGGCCTCACCTTGTCACTCCCCCGATCTTCCCATCTTAATTTGTTCAGCCTGACTCACTTTTAAAAATAATGTCTGCATTTTGACTCTGCTTCTGCTGTAACCCCCCTGAGTCAGCTTTCCCGAAATTCTACAAAGATTCCAATGAAGCAGTGGAGGCTGGGCTATTTGGGAGAAGAAACAGTAGCAGCTGGCAGTGGGAGGCAGGTCTTTTTAATGCTGTCCATCACTGTTGGTTACTGAGAGGCGGAAGGGAAAGGGGAAAGCTGTGGGCGACTAACTCAGTACAGTGCAGGCATCGTGGAGGGAGCGTTGGATTGGTTCTACCACTGTGCCCACGCTGAGCTCTCTGCTGCTAGGGCCTTCCCTCTTGGTACTGTAACTGATAGCAACATGAAGAATTGGAAGGCCCTGCCACCCACAACTGGTGACTAGGTGTCAGGGGTTGGCTAGACGAGGAGGAAGAGTGGGAGGCTACAGCCAGGGAGTCCCTCCGAGAAGCATCAGAGTGGGAAGGTTCCAAGAAAGGAGAGTGATGGTAGCATGCAGAAGACAGGTCAGAGGAGACAGGTCAAATGTTCGCCAAAGGAGACATTCGGAAACTGTGTTCCACTGCATATGGAACTTTAAAATAATAATAATGAATGAACTGATTATAAGAGAGAGGCTAAGCAATGAGAAAAGGGAATCATACAGTAAGATAACTTAAATTACTGTTTTGTTTTGTGAAAAATAAGATGGATTCTCCCCCCTCAAATGCAGCAAGCTTTCATATTGGTAATCAATAAGTCATTAATCATAGGAGCAGTTATACGAGCTGCTTAGCATTGTATGTTATTAGTAATCAAGCTGAGCTTCTTCTCTGCCAATGGCAATTTCTGACCTTTTTATGTAGTCTTATTACTGCAGAGATTGTTAATGTCACATGGATGCAAGAATACAAATTGGGGGAGGAGGTAATTTCATTGTGTATTGTAGATGTCCATATAGTCCGTGGAGACAGCAGGCAAGCAAACGTTAAAACCATTTAAAAGGTTAAAATCCCTTAGGTTAGGAAGCAAAGGGCAAGGCACACAAATTATTTGGGTATGAATCCGAAGCAGTTGCTTTTTAGCTTAAATGTTGAGTTTCATAAAAGAGCTATGACATATAATCAGGAGTTGCCATGGTTAGTTTGAAAACATAATTTGAAGAAGGCAGCTTTTGAATGCACCAAGACAGACTAGGATCTAGCTCTAAACATTCTTCCCATGAAGTGGCCTCCAGAAGATAAGAGAGGAGAATCAAGCTTGCTAATAAGTTGTATGAAAGAATTACTGTGGTCCCTTTTTAACCTTTGATTCAAAAGACAACAAGAAGCCACACATAAAGACATTTCCTGTGATTCTTACCAGTTTCATGGGGGGGTGGGAGATTAAAATGTGCTTTAAGTATGATTTTGTCACACTATAGGCCAGATCAGAAAATGAATTCCTTTGAAGGGATGACAACAAGAAGGCCTGCCAGACCTGGCACCAGTGCCTAGCATCAGGCCCCAGGTCCTGGCCCTCCGTCCCGTCCCCCATCCCCCCGTCCTGGTACTTCAAACGATGCCAGGTGGCTGGATCTAGCCAATCTTTTCTGCCACAGTTAGCTTTGCATAGTGTCACTTGGAAGCTTTATGGGAAATTAAAAGAGCAATGTGACTCGGGGAGAGACAGTGAGACAGTGTGGCCCACCGCCAGCTGGCTGGAACTAAGCCCAAGTGGACTAGATGAGGACAGGAGTTGGAAAGCAGGATGAGCAGGAGTGTCCACTTTCCCTTTGTAAGCAGCAGAGAACAGGGAGGGAGGGAGGGAGGAGAAGGACAGGGCAAAGAGACTTTTCAAGGGAGTACGTTTAGGAGAAACAGCACCAGGGGAAAAGGAAAACGCTAGTAATGGTTGGTTGATCTGCAAGAGAGAGGAACTGGCATGCCCTCTAGGATGAGCTGGGGCCCCAGTCACATGGAGAGAGCCACCATGTATACAAGTAGTCTGCGTGCAGGCTATGTACACAGTTACATGTTTTGGTTGGACATACTGTATGTAGGTTGGAGTGCAAGACCTGCTGCTGTCTCCTGCTCTCCGTTCAGCATACCTGTTTATAAGTCAATGGTGTAGTAAGTTATTGTGTGTGGTATATCCAAATTGCCAAGGAGCAGTGATGGCCAAACTTGGCCCTCCAGCTGTTTTGAGACTACAACTCCCACCATCCCTAGCTAACATAACCAGTGGTCAGGGATGATGGGAATTGTAGTCCCAAAACAGCTGGAGGGCCAAGTCTGGCCATCATTGGCCTAGAGCAGTACGGGGTGGGGGGGCTTGTGTGCCGCAAATAGAAATCGTTTCATCCTGTCACCTCCCAAGTTTTAAAAACTATAATCTGTGCACAGCTGCATACTGGTGAACAACATACTTTTCATCCCTGTCCCCCTATCTATGTTGATTATTAAATTTATTTTTCTGTTTCTTCTTAAGGTGAATATGTTGCTTTAATTCATTTGTAATTCCCACTAGTAAATATAATGTGTGTGCTTTTTGGGGGGGGGAACAACTTAGAATCAAATTATTATTATTTGTATATTGCCCTATACCCACAGGTCTCAGTGTGGTTAAAGTAAAGGTAAAGGAACCCCTGACCATTTGGTCCAGTTGAGTCCGACTCTGAGGTTGCGACACTCATCTCGCGTTACTGGCCGAGGGAGCCAGCATACAGCTTCCGGGTCATGTGGCCAGCATGACAAAGCCGCTTTTGGCGAACCAGAGCAGTGCACGGAAACGCCGTTTATCTTCCCGTCGGAGTGGTACCTATTTATCTACTTGCACTTTGACGTGCTTTCAAACTGCTAGGTGGGCAGGAGCTGGGACTGAGCAATGGGAGCTCACCTCGTCACGGGGATTCGAACCACCGACCTTCTGTTCAGCAAGCCCTAGGCTCTGTGGTTTAACCCACAGCGTCACCCGCGTCCCTTCCCTCAGTGTGCTTACAATGTAATTAATTCAAACATACAATATAAACAATATTATGTACTTAATAAAAAATGTATACTTCCTAACTGTAAAAACAAAACACTGCTAAGTAATTTTCAATGATGTAAACCAAAACATTAAAATGGTTGATAAAAACCAGTTAAAACAGGCATTACAATATTCAAAAAATGATTCTGAACCTAGTTTCCCAAAGTTTGTCAGTATTGTCTCCTCCTAAACTGTCTAGAGCAGGAATAAGGAACCTCAGCCCCAGAGGTCAAAAGTAGAGCCTGTCTCTGACCCTAATCATGACTCTCCCCTGGCCGCACCCTCCCCAGCCAATGCTTTGCATCCTCCTTGACCATTTTTACCTGTGCCCTTGAAATCTGGCAATGCCATTTGCTCATCTGGATGGAGGACAGAGAGGAGGGTGTGTGTAGAAATTAAACTACTGTACAAAGGTAGAGTTTGCAGTCATTGCCTCTCCCACTTTTGCCTCTGTCCCCATGCAACACTGGCATGTGGCACCCAGAGGTTTGTGCAGAAAAGTATGTTTCTCTGCCCTGGCCTAGGGCTTCTCACACGACCTGGGTAGTGAAGAAAGGTGCGATGCTGTGACAGCTCCCTATATAACAAGTGGCTTTTCTAGTCACTTATGAGGAGTTTCAGCCTTCTCTGAGTCAGAGAATACAATACTTAGCAAAGCTTCTGTCACGCCTTGAATTAAGTCTTTTAATCAAGGGCTGCTTCTCAATACTGCAGCTAGAGCAACTAAGAAGGAATCAAGTGCTTCCCATACATCATTATACCGAGTTTGACATCTGAAAGAAGTTCCTATCAGTGCCGCCACTTTAATTGACTGACCCAGCAGTTGCCACTCTTCACTTGCCACGTTCCCTGCAGCTCTCTATTGATGCTCTGCAAAAGCTTCATTGAGACGGCTGCACTCGGATTTAATTTTTCCCCCCATTCAAATTTCTTCTCAGCTACTTTAAATAGACAACTCTGTGGTGCTGTCTTGGCACAGGCATATTCCACAGAAGTATATTAACAATTGCAGTAGCCTGGAGCATTCATTAAACCTGCAATACAGTATACATTTATTATCAGAATAGCAGAATGTGCACCATTGGCTAAACAACAAATGTGTCAAAATGATGCATTAGTTGAATTTTGCTTTGGTGGGTTTTTTTTTTTTGGTTTGCTTGTTTGTATCTTTGTTTTGGTTTTGACTTTGCTGTCCTTTATTTGAGAGCTTGTGGTGTCTAGAAAAAAATTTGCATAAGCTATGGAGCAAATGATTTCTGGAGCAATCTATAGATCTGATAAGAGAAGATCTTCTGAAAATGTCTCATGTATTGATTTCTAAGTGGGGAAACAACAATTGCATTATCAGCAGAAAGATCTGGTAAAGTGCTGACGCTGGAGAAAGTCTGAAGTGCGGGAACCAATTCAAGTGACTTTTTAAACATCTTCAGTCCCAGTGCTCTGAAGGCGATGGGGGAGGGGAAAAAAAGAGGTTGAAGAGCAGACAGTGACAGTGCCACCCCTGCTCTTCCCAGTGGCTGAAAAGTACAAGAGGAGGCAAACAGCATGTTCCTCAGGGCCCCAGATCTGCCGCCCCTTCCAGTTGTACCCAGCCTCACCAAGGCTAATGAGTGGGCCAGCCCTGCTCCTGCCCCCAGAACCATTTTTTAAAGGAAAGAGAGAGAAAGTCTGAGGGCAGCTGAGGGTAGGGTGACAACTGATTCTGATCAAGGAAGCAGAATGTAATAAATGTGTTGTGAAGAAAATTAATGCAGTTTCCAAGCACAAGTCTACTTCAATCTCATCTCTGCTATGAATCTTTTAAGAATGCTTGCAGACGTCTCCTAAGTGACTAAAATAAATAACTGAAAAGGAATTCCGAGAGTGCTAGTGTGGTTTAACTAAGCACCTTTTGACACACTGGGGCAAACTTCTTTTAAATACTAGTGATGAGCGTGGTTTCCTTGGGCTGAATCAGAATAACACGAGCTGTTTTGCACACATACTTGTAAGTGTATGTTTGTATGTATGTATGTATGTATGTATGTATGTATACATACAGTTATATGATTCTGTATAGTGTACTTTATTCCCAGCTAATCAGAGTTAAATAGATTCTGATCTCACTAGCAACCAAATGTACCTGTAAGCTCCCTTTCCGATTACATAGTCACCCACAAGCCACTTCCCAGCCTTCAGCTCCAAGATAAGCACTGAAAGAAACTATATTTTCCAGCACTCCTGGTGCAATATAAGTACTAATGCAAGTCAAAGAAAAACATACCTTCTTCCTATTGACTATCATCAAAGTTCAATTCAAAACGCAGCACCGATTCCCAATTCCTGAGTTGCAGAATATACCCAAGATTTCTGGTTCCCAGTATGGTCCTGAACAAAACTTGAACCAACTTGAACAAAATATTGGATGGGGGGCACCCTACACCCGCACTTCGTTCCCCACCCATGCCCCCACGCCCCCACATAGAGTTGGTGCCTACGGTCCTGACAGTAGGTTGGCTTCTCACTAAATGTGGGTTGAAATGTGAGAATGGTGCTTTCCGTAAAGCCTGCATCAGGGGGTCATAGTGATTCTTTTAAGACTTCGTTTTTCTGAGTTTGCCGACTATGAAGCTAACAGTGTAAAAAACAAAACAAAACAGGGAGCAACATGGGTGCTCTTTTTATCACTTTTGCCCAGATAGCCATTTCCATCTTCAAATACATCAAACCTGTTCCTTCATAAAGAGAAAATTGTATAGCAAATATAGCCTGCAAGTGTATGGAGTATTACAAGTGCCCAACCTGAAGCCTGGGAAGCAAGAAAGGGAGTTCTAATTCTTAGAACAGGCTTTTTAGTCTTTCAGGAGGCACCAGAGTTCTTCCACGGCACACAGAACAAATTACTACTTTGGAGATGAGCATTGTGGTTTGTTTCTTGCAGTTCTATTGCTTGGAGAGTAACAAGGAGTTTTGTTGCTCTTAACCTTTTTCTAAGCTGGTGTGAGCATACCAAAATCATTTATATGAGATCACTATCCTAATTAACACTTGTATATAGCCCCAATTATTTCAGGGGTCTATGCTTTGTAGAATTGCAAGCTATTTGGATTACAGCAATTGAGAAATGCTTTTGTTTGCTTGCTTTTAAACCAGAACCTGTGAGCTTCAGAACTTCAGACGCATTGCATGTTGCTAATGGTGCTGTCATTACAGAGGGGTGATTCTGTCGCACTGTTATTTACCTTCTGAAACCAAAATATTTTGTTGACAAAATCTGTTCAGAGGCATCTGTGATGAACAGATGCATGATAAGGAGAAAATAAATCAAATGAAGCTGCTGATTGCTTCTTCAAAATGAAAAAGATAAGTGAAAAATATTGTTCTAATAATATTTATTCCAATAATCTCCAGCCCAAGCATTAGGCAAAGGGAGGCAGCTGCTCCAGGCAGCAGATGCTGAGGGACAGAGAGTGGACAGGGCTGTTTGAGCCACATAGCCTGCCTTGTTCCTCCTAAAATAGTCTGCTGCCACCTGTAGGTGGAGAACTCTGTCCCATCACCAGAATTGAAATACTCAGGCTGTTTTTTATACATGTTATCAAAGAAATGCCCTCTTCTTCTTTGCCTTTTGCAGCTAAATGTCTTGGGCTGGCCTTGGACTAGCTCTGCCTTTTCTTCTTGAGAAGTTGAGAAATGGTAGGATAGGGTTATTGATCAGGGCCAAGAACTGCCAGAATTTGTGAAGATGAAGGCCCAACCACTGCAGTCTTCAAGGTGAAATGTGGAAAAACATTCAAAGGAGATGACAGCAGTGCAAGGCCAGTCAGGAGGGGGTAGGTTTCAATACAACCAAGTAGGTGAAAGTGAGTGGTAGATCATGGGGGTGGGGGAGAGATCACAGCAGATGACTGCTTTCTCAGAGAAGAGATGACAGTTCCAGAAAAGGTCAAAGAAGGGAATGGTAGTTAATGAGGATGAGGTTGGGAGACAGAGAGCCAGTGGGTCCAGGATATTGAAACATGGTTAACAAGTTCCATAGTTAACTTAGATGCTTCCTGGGATGATTTTACTGGCACATCCAATTATTTGTTTCACCTGCTGGTGTATTGATTTGGCTTCAGTCAAAAGCTTCTTATCATTTATCTAAAGTAATGGTTTAGTGCTCGTAAATTGGCTACTGACAATAAACTTCCCTTCTCTCCCCATTTGATAATTATTTGGACAGTTTTCATTTTGCTCTTCATTTCCTCCAACATTGTATATTATCCCAGCGGGGGTGCCAACTTGAATAAAATATTGGAGTGGCCCAGGCAAGCCTCGCCCGACATAATTGATCACGTGACACAACACACACACAGCATTTGAATAGCAATGTTCATGAACTTTGGGGAGGCATGACCCCCTCAAATATTTCTTGGCGGGGAGCTGAAGGGACCTTGGCCCATAGTAGTTGGCTCCTGTGTCCCAGGGTGTAAAATCTCTTGCCCAAGCCTAGTTAGAGGTCATATGTGCATAGAAGCCAAGCTATCTGCATATTGCTGGCTAAATGGGAAATCATGGGCTATTCTTCTGTGTACCTCTATAGAGTTTGGCCTCCATCTGTTGTTTGGGAGAAGGAGCAGGGACTGACTTAGTCTTCCCTACCAAATAGCCAACCAGCACAATAGCAAGCATTTTATTTGACAACATTATACAGGTGTGTGTATATATATATATATATATATATATATATATATATATATATACACACACACACACACACACATACACATACACACACACACACACACACACACACACACACAACTGAACTGAACTCTCTGTATGTTTCTTCAGCTGAGACTACTAAAAGGCCAGAAACATTAACTTACCCATTAAACAGGTGCCCCCAAACACAGGCTTAGGGGCACGTCCACTCACTATGTTCAGCATGCTTTGAATATATTAATCCAGCAAAAGAGAATTGTGGGAGGAAATGAAACTTTGTTTTTTTTTTGTTTTTACAAAGAATTTATTAGTTTTCCACATAATACAAACAAAACAAAACAACAATACAACAACAAATACAACAAAACAAACACCAATATTTCTTATTCATCTTAAAAAAAAAATTCTTGTTTCAAATCTTACTAAGTGACTTCCCCCGTCCTCTCTCCTTTGTTTCCAATTCCAATCCACTTTGATAACTTCTCATCTTTAAATTTAGAATCATCAAAATTATCTAAACAAACTTCTTAATATTCAATTATTGCATATAATGTTCACAATAACAAACAAACTTCTTAATATTTATTTTTAACTTCATGATATAACCTATTACTTCTTAGCTCCAATCTTACATCTAACTTCTCATATATAAATTTAAAACCATCAAAATTATCTAAACAAACTTCTTAATGTTCAATTATTACATATAATGTTCATAATAACAAACAAACTTCTTAATTTTTATTTTTAACTTCATGATATAACCTATTACTTCTTAGCTCCAATCTTACATCTTATTTTCTTAAACTGCTGCTAATAAACAGGTCCAATATCTCTTCACTAGTTCAAAATCTTAAACTCTTAACACACTGACTTCAGGGTACCATGGTGAGCCGTCCTGTTTATATTTTAAATAATCTCACCCTATCCCTCTTCTAACCATTTTCCTTCGCAATCTCGGGGTCGCTTCCCCGACATTTCTCCATCTTTTTACCACAACATTACCCAGAATGTCCTCTTTTCCTTGGAAACCAACAGACCAGACACAGTCCATAAATATTCTTGCAGGGGGCTCCAAGAAACTCATATCTTCATCTTCCAGCATCTCCATTTCACAGTTGCATTCATCTTGAAATTGTAGTTTCACAAGTCTTTTGCCCATCATTTCCGGGCTCCCACCCCAGAAATTGGATATAAATTGTATTCCAACCCTAGGTCTCTCACACCAATAGGGTCTTTCAGCTTCTTGGAGTTGCGCAGTCACTGTACTTTGTTTCTCAAAAATTTCCTCAAGTTCCCCAGCAAGATTTTTTTCCAATTTAGCAAAGGTCTTTCCTGTAATATATAACTTTTCCTCAAGATCCTGGTTCAGCAAAATTAATTTCTGGCTTAACAGTTCTAATTTCAAAAGAATAATCCTCTGTTCATGAGTCAATTCAGAGTCTAACGCCAGTTTAAAAACGAAACCAAGCATGGTAGAAGTAGGCATAGGGTATCAAGTTTCAGTACTTTTCCATCTTCAACTATAATTTTCAGCCGCCATTTTCCCCCGGGTCAGGGTAAAAAGAATGCAGTTCATCATTTTCCAAAAAGAGATATTTCCGAACTCTTAATTCCCCCAACGGGGATTCAACCAGTCTCACTTGTTAAAAGTTCCATAGAAACTTTGTATCCACTACTGCAGCAGCAGCTCACAACAATGTTATCTTCTCCGATCAGCAAAGGGAGGAGGAACGGGCTCCTTTTTTACGATCCTCCTGGAGTGCCAAATGCCATAAATTTTAAAGCCAATTAACTTCGTACTCACGGCCTCCAGTTTCCTTCTTTTAAATGCAAAACAGGTAGAACGACGCGCTCATGCAGGCGGCAGCCGCCGCATCGCCGCCCGGTTGGGGCAATGCCTCCACAGCCCGACGCTGTGGACTCTTCACTCCTTTTCCCCTTTTACAAGGGGATCGGGAGAAGAGTTCAGCGCCATAGTGGGCTCGCTGGAGAGCCCAAGCCGTGGGACGCTCTTCCCACGGCTTATCGGAGCCCCGCTGTGCGGTAGCAGGGCTCCAACCCCCGGGCTGGCCTGGGTCGCCTCGCTACCGAAGCAACCCACGACCGCCCAGCATGGCGTCCTCGCCGGAAGCCATGGGAGGAAATGAAACTTTGATGAAACTTTGATTTCTGATTTTGAAAATGAAATTTGACCTTGACATTTGACATTCAGATTCTTATTTCAAGATCTTATTTTGAAAGACAGATACTCATTGGTTTAATGAATAAAACTGGCACAGAAAAAAAATGTCCTCACTTAATGTCAGATGGCAGCTGTCAGATGCCAACAAATGTTGATTCTTTCTGTATTGTCAGCTGTCACTGTCAAATACTGCAGTTTTCTTATATCAATTATTTCCAAATGCTGACTCCTCACTGCATGGGCCAGTTCACACTATTCAGTTTTTCTGTGTAATCACATCTGAAGTCAGTATAACTCATGCAGGCCATACATACACATGGCAAGCTGGCAGATATCTCTTTTCCTTGACCAGAAGTGCAATCATGAAAATGACTACTAGGTCACTGTGCAGGCAGTCGCGTTCACACTGACTTTTCATCATGCAGTTGTATGTCATCACATAGAGAAACTCAGTAGCGTTCTTAAAACCGACTTGAGTCGCACATAACAAAACTTAATAGGATTGAGAGAACAATCTATGCATATAGAAAAAAGCAGTGTGTATCTTCTTATCTTCATTTGATTAAAATTTCATTCTACACAAAATTGCCCTGACACAGAATCAATATGCTTGACACGATTTGGGGTTTATTCTTTGCTAATATGTTATTCCGTGGTAATTTGTGAGCTTCCCTGTTTCCCTAACTCGTAATGATGAACATGTAAAGCAGGGGTAGGCAACCTAAGGCCCGGGGGCTGAATGCGGCCCAATCGCCTTCTCAATCCGGCCCGCGGATGATTCAGGAATCAGTGTGTTTTTACCTGAGTAGAATGTGTCCTTTTATTTAAAATGCATCTCTGGGTTATGTGTGGGGCCTGCCTGGTGTTTTTACATGAGTAAAATGTGTGCTTTTATTTAAAATGCATCTCTGGGTTATTTGTGGGGCATTGGAATTCGTTCTTTTCTCTTTTTTCAAAATATAGTCCAGCCCACCACATGGTCTGAGGGACGGTGAACTGGCCTACTGCTGAAAAAGGTTGCTGATCCCTGATGTAAAGGTTTAGCCCCTTTTAGGACATTGAGGTTTACAGACAGAGAAAATGTGAATAGGTCTATATCAGGGGTAGTCAAGCTTTTTATACCTACCGTCCACTAATGCATCTTTCTTGATGGTAAAATTTCCTTACGGCCTACCAGCGCTCAATGGAAGGGGCCGTAGAACCCCCTACCGCCCACCTAGAATCCTGAAACGCCCACTAGTGGGCAGTAGGGACCAGGTTGACAACCCCTGGTCTATATGATGTGGTGCATATACTTTATAACCCATTTCTTAAAGTGTTGTATATAGTACATTTATTACCTGATGATACAACAGTTAACGGCACAGCTATTGTATTGTAGGAAAGCCTTTTTTAAAAATGCAACCAACTTTGCTTGACATTCAAATATAAATGAATGTAAAGCTTTGCTTGTTTTAATGAGTTCATGGGTTTTGATTTTGCTTTTGAGTTCTAGCATGCAAGATTTTTTAAATACACATTGCACTGAAAGTGTGCTATTAGCACATCAGTATTATAGAAGTTGGCACATGAAATGGTAGCAAAAGTGCAACGTCTCAAGCCTCCTGATGTGTGAGATGCAGAAGGGTTTTGTTTTGTTTTGTTGTTTTGTTGCTAATTATGCAGATTCCTTGAATGGTGATGGGTGGAAAATCCAAATTTAATTGGCTTTAACTATCTCTAATGCTTTCAATAAAAACTAGCCACATCTAAACAAACAAAAAGTGATACATCCTGATGCTAACCGACCCTGAAACAATACAGGATAAAACCAGGATTGAAAGAAGTACATAAATAATTCCACACACCCAAAACAGTTCAGGGCTTTTATTTCTTAAACAACAGCTTCTTGTAAATGATTTTGAAACGGATAGTGGCAGAGTTTGTGATACAGCATGAAGATCTGCTGTTCAGGTGTGTGGTGGGGAGATGTGGATTTCTCTTTTACTTTCTTTTTACCAAACTTAAAGATGTTACTAAGGGAAGGAAATATTCTGTTTTGTTTTCCTGTTATAGCCTGTTTGCATCAAAGGTAACATCATTAATCTCTTTCTTGGCCTTCTTGACCGAATGAATTGTCCCAGAAGATTTAATGAGGCAATAATTTGTTAACCTTGGTAACTGGGTATTTTCATTAGCATATATATAATTGCGAGAGAGAGAGAAAGGAAAACAAGTTTAGGTTAGCATCTATTTCCTGAAATAGATTTAGCACAGAACAAGTAATCTTTAAATGCAATATACCAAATGCACTTAAATTCATGGATTAGGATGAATGAATGGCCACTTCCTTTTAAGAATATACCATTGTATGTTACCTTAATGCCATTAAATTTAGCATAGTAATATTTCACTCTTATACTTACTTATCTGAACCCAGCCTTAATGGGAATTACTTCTTACTTCTGAATAGAGAGGTATAGGATTGTTCAATGGGACTTGTGCCTGAGTAGACATGCATAGAAGAGAGAGTTAAACTTTCCAAAGCATAGCCCCAAACACTCCTTATCTCATATTATAAAATGTTCTAGATAAAAATAAATTACTCTGACCAAAAAAGGAATCAGATGTACCTTTTAGGAGGCTAAAAGCTATACTAGCTACCTGTCAAATTCATTCAGAAACATTGCAGAAAATATTCTTTACTTAGTCTGTGTGTAGCAGGTTTTCTGTACGTTTAAGTCAGATATGTCCATGTCTATTTGTGCTGCACATTGGAGGTGTGGAGATGCATATGCCACATACTGGTCACTCTTGCACGTTACTAATTACATGCAGCATGTTCATCTGGCACCACTATAGCTTGATCAGAGCCATTGTAAGTTTAAACAGCTATACCTGATCAGTGGCTGCACCTGATAAATTTGTTTCTGATCTGCAACTATTCAAGCTGCTGATGGGATGTTGAAATCTGAATACAATATGTCCTACACAACCAAAGTAGTATGACAGAGTAACCGTTCTAGGCTAGCCATCTCCCAAGCTGCTGAGATTTATTTTTTACACAAGGAAGCCTTTAAGCATTTCAGACCTAGAGACTGAAAGGTGATACAGTACAACCACAGGAACATTAGATCAGACTCTGACTTAAATGAAAATGCAAAGGACTAGCAGCTGCATACTGACCATTGCTCAGGAATTCCAAGAAACGAAAAAAAAAGTGCAGTTTTGAAAATCAGTGGGTAAAATCACTGATGCAAAACGGCATGCAATTGTATTATATTGTATTATTTATTTACCTACTGCATTTATAGCCCACCTCTTCTCCAAGAAGCTCAAGGTGGTGTACATGGTGAACATTTAATCCCCACAACAACCCTGTGAGGTAGTATGGGAGGAAATGATGCCAAGCGTAAGAGATCAAAGGGCCCATTCATGCAATATTTGGATACAATAACTTAAGATGTGTCCAAATGCAGAGTGAACAGAGAAACAACTTTCCAAAATACATTGCAGATATGAAACATGCAAAGATGTGCTAGATTGTGCCGCCTTTTAAAAGAAAAAAATAATGTTAGTTCCTTGTGTCAAATTATTTTAGTTCAGTAATATGATTTTTTAGTATTTCTGACAGGGCTGCTCTTGTCAGCTGTGACAATTAATAATGTAATAGAGCTGTCTAGCATGTCTCATGCAGTACTCTAACAATCTGTTACGCCGATATAATATTTAGACTAGGTTTTTGAAGAGAGAATTCTAAGGTGAATTTAGGCCTTTTTGAGATGCTTTTTTGAAAGCTGCCAAGAATGCATTTGCTTATTTATTTAAATTGCATTTATTCCGTGCCGATTCACCACGTTTTCTGGCGACATAAAACACTGGGCAAGACTATTGGATTTAGACTCAGTGTAGAAAATAGTATTACCAGTTGTTAAGACAAATTTAGGATGGACAAAACTTCTCTGTGCTATTGTGTTACACCCATAAATATTTCAGTTCCAAGCACAGATTATGGGCCAGTAGTGCCACTATATAGGCAGTGTGGGAGCCACCTCAGCACTGATCCTGCAGCAGTAACTGCAGCAGTAACATGACAACCTCCAGAGCACATAGGAGCTCCTTCCACATTAGTCCCCCTTCCTCCTGTTCAGTTCACCATGCATGCCCACTTCATGTGAGTAATGCTCAAGGAGGGTTCAAGTGTGGTCCAGGTCTTCTCATGTTACCTGTTCATGGTGGATACAATCAGGGTTCCCATGACAGCCACACCACCAGGATAATCAGCACCCTGGACCTGTATATGGTGTTTTGAATACTAGAGGCCAGTTGCTAGTTCTGCAATGTGCTTGTCCTCTCCAGCTGTGGGTCCAAGGATTATTGCTGAGCAGTGGCTGTCGGGAGACGCAGTGCATTGCACTCTTCATCGCAGTCTGATTATAGGGATTATCCCAAAACTACAGAAGAGTTTTAGGATAACAGTATCCGATAAGCAGTTGTCTGGACAGCGAATAAGCCTGTGCCTTTCACAATAATGTGTCAAGGAAGTGCTAGACTGCAAGTTAAAAAAAAAAATGTACTAAGATGCTGTCACCCATTATTGTTACAATAATGGCTATCGTTTGGTTTTCATAGTGTTTCAGAAAGTGAGAATTAGGTAGATTCACCTTTAAAAGTGACCCAAATGGTTAGAGCAGGTATAGGCAAACTTAGCCCTCCAGATGTTTTGGGACTACAACTCCCCTCATCCCTGACCACTGGTCCTGTTAGCTAGGGATGATGGGAGTTGTAGTCCCAAAACACCTGGAGGGCCAAGTTTGCCTGTGCCTGGGTTAGAGTATGTGCTGATAATGCCAAGGTTCGTTACCGATGTGGGACAGCTGCGTATTCTAGCATTGCAGAAGGTTGGACTAGATGATCCTCAGGGTCTCTTCCAACTCTACAGTTCTATGATTCTGTGAAATAGGATTTCTCTCCCACCCCTTGGAAGGAGTTAAATCTCAGAGTAAGGGCCAGGAGAGCTTTTGTTTTGGGGACACCAGACCTAGCTGTATCAAAGGGAGGAATTGTAGGGGGAAAGGCTGTTCCAGGCTCCATGTCTGAATTTTCACTTTAGGAAGTCACTGGCCTTTTTAGCTTTAGAGATGTGAGGAGAAAGGTACATTCTTCAGTAAAAAGCAAATGTGCTTCAGATTAAAGGTAAAGGAAAAGGTATCCCTGACCGTTAGGTCCAGTCGCAGACAACTCTGGGGTTGCACGCTTATCTCGCTCTATAGGCTGAGAGAGCCGGCCTTTGTCCGCAGACAGCTTCCGGGTCATATGGCCAGCATGACTAAGCTGCTTCTGGCGAACCAGAGCAGCACATGGAAGCGCCGTCTGCCTTCCCGCCAGAGCGGTACCTATTTATCTACTTGCACTTTGACATGCCTTTGAACTGCTAGGTTGACAGGAGCTGGGACCAAACAACGGGAGCTCACCCCGTCGCAGGGATTCGAACCGCCGACCGTCCGATCAGCAAGCCCTAGGCTCTTTGGTTTAGACTACAGCGCCACCCCCGTCCCTTGTGCTTCAGAATAGTGGGTACTAATTTCATTATTTTTACTGAAATATTCTATTTATACCTGAACATTTAGACCACTTTGTATCTGGAATTTCTGCTGCTTCATATTGATTTTTGGGACTATTGCCAGAAGCTGACATTTGACACTCACATGTACCTGCCCAGACATTGAGATTCCTCTTCCACCTGAAATGAAGCACCTGACAGGGCCCAGACACGGGGCCTTTTCAGTCTCTTGCACCCTGGGAGGTTCACTCCGCACTATCTTTCTCTTTTCTCTCTTGGCATTGAGAAGAAAACAAACTTTTATTTGTCCAGGCCCTTTTAGTTGTTTTTATTTCTGTGCTAAAATTTTACATGCTCTGTAGCGATTTGTTTTATAGTTGATATTTATTGTGAGTGATTGTTTTATATTTGCCAGCAACTCTGAGAGCTTTGGCTGAAGAGGGGCTAATAAATAATTTAAATAAATACATAAACGGCAGAACGTGGCTGTCCCTTCCCAGTCCGCCCTGAGCTCCCTCTCTCATTGACAGGTCCTCCTTCAACCTGTTTCCAGGCATGCATTAGGATTTCAGCAGTCAGCAGAGAAGAGAAATAAGAACCTCTATTGGCTTCAAGCTACAGCAAGTGTATAAGGGAATATGGCATACCACCTTCTAGACTTCCATTTTACTTCTCAGGAAGGAAACTTTCATTCTGAACTGTTGCTGTAGAAAATGGACAGGTTTTGTTTGTTTTCAAACCAACCACATATGTTAAGCTCTCTTATAATGGTTCAAACAGTCATGACTTTCCCCAAAGTATCCTAGGAACTGTAGTTTGCTAGGAACTGGTGATGAGAGTTGTTAAGAGACCCTTCACAGACCTACAATTCTCCGCAGCCGTAACAAACTATAGTTCCCAGAATTCTTTGAGTGAAGAATTAAAATGATACAAGAGTACTTTAAATTTATGGAGTGGATGTGACTGGAGCCTCATTATTTGCTTAAAATTTCATTCCATTATAGCGTGTGCACCAAGGTATCATTTTATGCATGAAAGGCATAAAAGCAATAGCACATTCCAGGTAACTCTCTTGCTGAAAGAAAAGGGGGGGACATATCAAAACATTTGCACAAACATATTGTCAATTGCTGTAATGTCTTCATGTAGGAGCGGCTGTTCGAGAGCTAAATTGGCATGAACACAGACGGTTCTAAATAATTAAAAATGTCTCAGAATAATTTCTTAATTCTTGCTATGAATTGGTTTTGAAGTGCATTTATTCAAGTGCCTTCAAGTGAGGCATTGTTTTTAAGCTTTAATCAATATTTACGTCCTGTTTCTAAGATACCCTACTGTGAAGAGAAAGACGCAGGCAGACCAGCAGGGACTGGCTGCTGCAGGTGGTCTCTGCAGGCTTGCGTGGAAGAGATTGTTTCCATGATGGGAGCTCCCAGCCATCACCGTGTCCTCCTTCCAGCCTGCCCATCTTTGCATTCAGACAAGCAGCAATGGTGGACATGGTGATATCTGGCAGCACCCGGCGTGAGAACTGTCTCACCCCTGCAGACTTGAGACAGTCAAGAGACACCCACTGGTCTGCCTGTGTCTTCAGAGGACAGGTGCAATTCAGAATGTAAACTCTTCCCACAGTGAAAATAATTCGAGCAATTCTAAACCATAAGTATAGAATACTTATGGCAGGGGTCAGCAAACCTTTTCAGCAGGGGGCCAGTCCACTGTCCCTCAGACCTTGTGGAGGGCCGGACTATATTTTGAAAAAAATATGTGAATGAATTCCTATGCCCCACAAATAACCCAGAGATGCATTTTAAATAAAAGGACACATTCTACTCATGTAAAAACATGCTGCTTCCCGGACTGTCTGCGGGCCGGATTTAGAAGGTGATGGGCCAGATCCGGCCCCCAGGCCTTAGTTTGCCTACTCATGTTTTTACATTCTACTCATGTAAAAACATGCTGCTTCCTGGACCGTCCGCGGGCCGCACTATAAGGTGATTGGGCCACATCCAGCCCCCGGGCCTTAGTTTGGGGACCCCTGACTTATGGTAATTTAGGGCTAGAGTCACTTAACGTATTTGAAACACAAATGACATGTTCCCAAGAGTACGTGTGTGTTTGAAGTGTTCTGTTGGCTTCAAGAACTGCAAAAGCCACTGCTATGCAGCATATTTCCAAAACATCTTGTTAACAAAAACAATTTTAATTATAGCAATAATGCAGTACTCCAGATTGAGAACTCGAGAATTAAAGGCAACCCCCCCCAAAACCTCACAGTTTTTCCTATTGTGTTCATGTGAGAAGTGTTTTCATTTCAGTGAAAGTTTGACTTTCAGAAACTCTAAGCTGAAGGATTAAAATTCTTCCTCTACAACTTGAATAATGCACATTTTATAATGGGTACTGGAGGGGGGCTCTAGAGTAGTGCTTGTTACTTGTGCTTGGTTTTTTTTTTTAATTACTCAAGATGGCTGAGGGTAACAATATGTTTGAACAGAGAACATGCTATATAGATAAAACTGTTTTAGGATATGATTTCCTAATATAAATGTAAATTGGGCTCCACCAAGGCAATACTTTGAAGTTAATGGCAAATCAGAAAAAAATGCTGAGTTTGGAGGATACCGCCAGAGACAGTAGCAGAATGCCTCTGAATACTACCAGTCACTGGGGAGCAACAGCAGGAGAAAGCTCTTTCCCTCATGTCCTGTTTGGGGGCTCCCCATAGGCATGTGGTTAGTCACTATGAGGGACAGGAAGCTGGATTAGACAGGCCCCCTGGTCTGATCCAGCTAGGCACTTGTGTTCTTATGATGCAAAAATCCAGTATGTGTACAAACTGTGGATATGTGGGAGAATAGGGTTGCCAACAAACCAGAAAAAAGTCTGTGTTCACAATTTTTGTTGTCTTTTTTTTTTAAAAAAAAAAGCAAATAATTTGTGCTAGTTGCTAAAATACCGTATATTGTGTGAAAACCAGAAGTGTCTGCTGATTGCCAGTTCACAATGTTTTCCAGCATCAGCCAGAAGCATCAGCATCAGTCAGAGACAGCTTCTGCTACTGGCCCTGCCTTCTGATCAGGTAACAATTCAGCAGTCTCCTGATCCAGCCCAGGTACCAGATTTTTAAAATCAAATGTTGGCATCTTTTGAGTACTTGGGGAAAGAAAGCTTTTAGGTAAGTGCCCCTATAGCTGGGTGGCATATTGTCCCAGAGCCGCTAGGGATGCCCTTTGAGAGGAGCAAAGAGCAAAATCTGGAAAGTTATTTGGGAAAGAACTCTTTGGAGGGCAGTGTTGGGTTTCCCCCCAGTGTTTGGGCAGAGTGTAGTCTCTGCTTGAAGTGGCTCTTTAATTTTCTTTGGGGAGAGGAGAGATACATTCACTGGTCCATGGGAGTCACAGCTTCCAGCAGAAGGGAGCAATAGACAAAGAGCAAGGAAGAGGCTTCACCTGTTAGATGCCTTCCTTGTCAGAACATCGCATCACACAATTGTTTCTAAACAATTATTGTATACATACTCATTTTTTAAAAATCCATGAGATTGTATAAGGTTCATAAATGTGAAGAATGTTTTTGTTGAGATGACTATACTTCCTGATAGCTTTGTAAATATTGTATGGAACTTTTCAGTTTCTTTCCAAAGCTAAACACTTAAGAAAAAATATGAGAAAGCTGTACGAATTTACATTAGCAAATGGAGATGCTCTGTCTCTGCCAGAGGCTAAGTGTCAAAAGGAGCCAAAATCAAAGCTTTCCATTTTGGAGAAAATGCTAAGTTAGGTTCTCACCTGCCCCAGACCCACTTCTGCATTTTGATTTAGCATCTTCCAGTTTTTCCATGTGAGTTAACTTATCAAAACAGCTTACCACATGAAAATGGTAGATTAACTTCATCATACAAGGATGTAACCATGCACTTAATAACATGTGAATTGTTACTAAAGCTAAGAGTTTCATCCTGTGCATTTCTGCTCAGAAGTAAGCCTCGGTGAATTTAATCAGACCGGCTCCCAGGTAAATGTGTATTGTAGTAGTATACTAGTATAGCCTATTTTATTTTTAGTCACCCTAGTGTGAACTGACAGATATTTCACCTCAGAAAACTACAGAGGCAATAAAAAAAAAAAACCTTCTCCCATACACAAGCTCAAATACAAAAGGATAATTCCCCTAAGATTAGTGTTGGGCTCTGGGGTGAATCAGTCAGTCAGAACAGCCCCACCATAGCAGTTTAACTAGGTAGGTGTGAAAGAATAAATTACTTGCTTCCAAATACTGCTAAGTAATTCTTGAATCAATATGATGCAATGATCATTGATTCCCTTTCTGTCTTAAAATACCCTTCTAGCTTGGCTAGAATGCCTATCTTTAGCACAGCACTGTCTCCAGCATAATGAGGACAGAATTTATGCTAAGGCTGATTTTTAAAAATAATAGCAATACAAGCTTTGGTCCAGTCACACTCTTTTTGGCTTTACTGGAATGCAACATAAACAATTAACTATTGTGTTGTAAGCCTGATCCTGTAGGCTTAGCAGCATAGCGCATAGGTTCAAAGCTTTCGAGAATATGTCGTGTGAGATTGCACTTCCTATTCTTTATTTTAGAAATAAAACATGTATGCCATCTACTGGTCCACAGTACTTAACACCTATCTATATCTATCTATCTATCTATCTATCTATCTATCTATCTATATCTATCATCTATCTATCTATAACTTTTTCTATTCTTGTCCGTCAATCTATGAGATGCTTTTGACTTCTGTTAATACATCATTTAACCCTCTCCCCAGCTCTTTAAAATAGTTTGTTTTAAATTACGGTAAAATGTCAGCAGTAGTCACAAGTTCAGTATTTTGGATCCATGGCACACTTTCATAAAACTCTTAACACTGAAAGCACACTGTGGGTTCTGAGCCCTAGAACACTTTTAACAGGGCTATTTAATTCTAGTCTCTGGTGATTACACAAATCATTAATGTCACTTTTCCTGGTGTGTGGATGCTTTCATAGCAGCGTGGGCCTATAATTTGCAGCTGTCTGCAAATCTATATTTTCGTTTCCCTTATATATTTCATAGGTGTGTTGTCGCTGAAAGAAGGATTATGCCGTTGAATTGTTATGACAGAACTAGCAGGGCATGGGAAGGAAAAAGAGAGAACAGCTTCTATTCCTTACTCAATGCACTCCCCCCCACCACCACCACCCAAAAGGTTTTCCTGGGGATCATTTTGAAAATACTAGGGTTTTCCTCTCCCACCCACCCCTCCCAATCATGGTTGTCACTCAGCCCTTTCAGAGATTATATAGAGGTTAACATGACTATTCCACCACTTGCTGATGGAATAGCACATTCTGATATGGGCAACACTGTTTTCATTAGAGGCACCAAATAGGGACAATGTTAATAGAAATGATAGCATAAAAGGGAGAATTATTATAGGTATCATCATTATATGTCTGCTTATGATTGCTTTTGTTCCTGTTACTACCAGCATTCACACTTCATTCATGCAGAAAGGGCAGGAGGCAAGCCAAAAGGTATGGAAAAAAGCTTCAAATCATAGTTCCCAGGATCTGATTTCTATAAGCAACTACAGCTTAAATACAGTACTACCATATATCCCTAGCTACTCAGGCAATGCTAATGTGAAACTACATGAACCCCTGTTCATATCCAAAGTGTAGTTGTATGTGAGACACTAATTTGGTTTAGTCTCCAGCTGCTCAACCATATCTGTCACTTTCCAGATTGCTATAATGAAGGCTATTTGTATGTTCTTTGTTAGTGCTCAGTTTATTGTGGGGAGTTGGGGAGCCCCTAATGAAATCCGCAAGTTTCACCATCTGGCAGTCCTCAATCTTGTCCTGATCAGAGCTCCTCCTACAGCTTTCTAAAAAATAAAGGGTAAGGTTTCCACAAAAAGTATAAGGAAGCTGATTACCCTCTGCCACTGTTTAGTTTAGGCACTGTTCTTTGCGATCCCATCCTTTCATATAGTTTCCCTTAAAGCCCCATATAGGAAGTTGACTGACTGATACATGACTGATACCTCCATGCCAGTAGCTACCATCCTGATGCATAAAGAGTTCCATTGTGTAAAGCCAAGCCGTGCACTACAACTGTGTTTGCACAGATCCACATGATCTTGATAAACAGCTAGGTAAAGTAAGGCAGGCTTTCCATAAGTCTAAAATAACAGTCCTAAGAAAGTGATTACAGTAGGATTGCAACTTGAACACATGTAACGTATATTGCACTATCACAGCTTTATGCACTTGTTGGCTGGCTGGCTAATATTGCACAAATTAAATGCACACAAGGTTGGGAGCTTAAAAGTCCTTTCTGCGCTGGGAAAACTTTGTGCAAAGAGAGCTTTTAAGCTTTCTGTCTTGCTTACTGGTCTGTGGGAAACTCTTGCGGGCTCTGGATGCCTTCACGATAACTTGGACTATCATTTGCTCATGACTTGCCTCTGGAAGGTAACATGGCTTGCAAGGAGGCAGTTTCAGGGGGTTGTTTTAACTACATGCAATTTTGGCTTTATACACCCCCCACCCCCACCCCAAATGCACAAGATGTGATCTTACTGTAATTGGATTTCAACAGCTGGACTGGTAACAGAAATGCTCTGCCTTCTTTATTATGCTGACTGCTTTGTGGGAGTAATCATGCCCAACGTAACGACTTACAGTTCCCAGCTAAATATTTTACACCAAATGATACAACCAGTTATTGAGGATAATCTTACTCTCAGGAATGCAATTGACAGGGCGTGTATGCTTGTATACAAACCAGGGGTCAGCAAACCTTTTCAGCAGGGGGCCAGTCCACTGTCCCTCAGACCTTGTGGGGGGGGGGCTGGACTATATTTTTTGGGGGGGCGTGAACGAATTCTATGCCCCACAAATAACCCAGAGGTGCATTTTAAATAAAAGGACACATTCTACTCATGTAAAAACACGCTGATTCCCGGACCGTCTGCCGGCCGGATTTAGAAGGTGATTGGGCCGGATCTGGTCCCCGTGCCTTAGTTTGCCTACCCATGATATGGACTATCCCCTGACTTTCAATGACTACATCCTCATTTGATTTGGAACTAGAAATTAGACCTTGCAACGTACCTAAATGTGAACTGTGCCCCTTAATTAATAGCTATAGTATAATATTGTATAAATGTTAGCTAGGTTTGGAGATAAAATGTAGAGTTGAGCAAAAAAGGGGACAGCACTTTCATCAATATTCTACCTCTCTGAATTGCACACTCTCAGGCGACTTAAATGAGGGAGGGGTAAACATATTTGCAGCATAGCCTCGCCTCGCCATTTCAGAATAAGGCCACACTGCATAATGCAGAAAGCACTGCCCTCAAACTGAATTAGCTTTGTGAGGTTGCCATGGAACCACATTTGATTGGCTAGGTGATGTTACGATGTCCTCATGCTTACAACATGGGATCACTATTCCTATATATATATCTTCAGATATCTGAAGGGTTGTCACACGGAAGATGAAGCAAGCTTATTTTCTGCTGCTCCAGAGGATAGGACCAAAACCAGTGGATTCAAATTACAAGAAACCTCCTTCGTTGGAGGTTTTTAAACATAGGTCGGATGGGCATCTGTCAGGGGTTCTTTAGCTGAGATTCCTCCATTGTAGGAGGTTGGATCCCTCCCAGCCATACAATTCTATGCTTCTACGCAGCTGGACTGTGGTAGGGTTGCACCAAAGCAGCTGCTGATTGGAGCAGCGGACAAACATGGGTATTGTGTGTGTGGGTGTGTGGACAACAATGAGCAGGGGTGTGGGTTTGTGAAGACTTCTCTTGAAACAATGCCCATGTGCAAACATTCGATGCAGCCATAATAAAAAGCAGTCCCTGGAGAGATTGAATGTGTACACTTAAATAGTAAATAAGTACTTCCCGATAAGAAAACTGATTAGCTCCACCACTTTCCCTATAAACTGGCATCATCTAGTAAATATGTGCAATGAAACTGGAGAGGAATTATATGTTGTGATTCTGTTACCCTGCACACGTGGATAACTGTGCGCAACACTACTGTTCCTTTGTTCTTTCGTTGCCAGAGAGCAACCTTTCTAGCAGATGGCTGTACTCAATAGACCTTAGATTGCCAGTTATAAATGAATGTCTCTGTAACCTGTGGCAACAAAGTACTGACTACTGTGTGTAATAGTTCGTGAAGGTAGTTTGCCCGGCAATTTATAACATTCTGGAATTTTGTTTATATAGATTTTTAGCAAGAGAGTGGTGCATTCTCTGCAAATCAGCAAGTATTTACCCTTCTAATGCAGAAGCTTTCAAGTCACACCTACTCTTCATACTTTTTTAAAACTGCCATTAGTTAGTTTCTCCTCTCCTCCCTCTAGCCTCAAGCAAATGATTTATACAACAGCCCATTGTCATTATAAATACTGGCAGATAGAAAGCTTTCCCAAATGTCCACTTCTTTAACTATTCATAATAGATGCTTTTTTATACTGCCTGTTAACCATCTTCCCAAGGTTGCAGTACACAAAAATAATAAAGCAATTAAAATGTGTATTCACAAAGCAATAAAATAAGCTAAACACCACAACATTTAAACGTAACATAAGACAGTCGCCAAGATTAAAATGGCATTTTTTAAACTCTGGATTTTTTAAGGCCTTTGCCTGGTACTGAAATGACAAGGCAAACCTCTTGGGGCTCAGATTCTTACCCTCACTGGGTACTGGACCCCAAGAATTGGAAGGGACTTAGGGCATCATCCAGATTGCCCTCCCTCCAAAAAAAAACACCTACAACAGGGGTATATAAATAGTTACTTTCCACACTAATCTGAAGCTTTGAACATCACTAAAATCAGTGTCCTCCAATACATGGACAAGATATACTATTTGCTGCCTTTAGTAATCAGCTGACAAGCTTTTTCCTCTTGTCTTTTCTTTTTTTCTTTCATGCAGTGGACTCTATGAAGTGTGCAGTTTTTAATTATGCCACAGCAGGGGACATGAGTGATAATGGAATAGGTTTAAAAATGTAAATTGTCAGGAGGGTGGAATGGTGATGAGGCAAGCATCAGAGAAAATGAGGAAATGGATAAACTTTTTAAAGCAATAACATTAAAATGTATTAATTGGTCAGGTATGCACACGAATTTTTTTTTTCTCCTTGAAATTGGGTTCATGCTGTTGCAAAAAAAGTTTTTGATCTTTTCTTCTCCAAATTGACTTTTAATTGTTGTAATTTATTGACCCAGAATATTCTTTATAATTAGAACAGTTGGAGATGCCTGGATCTCGTTTAGCATTACAAATTTTCCAGTGTTTTATAGGCTCCAAAGTAGTTTTAATATATGTGCTCCTTTTCTCCTTTTCTGTAATTATCACTTCTCCTGACACTTTAAAAAATGCTCTTGTTTCAACCAAATAAAATAAAATGCATCACCATCATTTTATTATAATTTATTAAATTTATATACTGTTGTTCATCCGAATATCTCAGGGTGGTTCACAAGATCCTACTCCTCCACATCAATCCCAGGACCTTGCAAGTTCCTATATGATGAAAGTCAGTGACTGCACTATTATTTTGCATCTAAGGGCCAAATTTCACATCATTGTGGTGATCAATGATTTGGATGCCCATTTGGAGATCATGGAAGCAGTGCTCTGAAAGTTAGTTTCTCTCATACACTATCCTCATGTGAACCTCTATCCTAAGCAGATATTCAATTTGCTGTCTCTGACTTTTCCTCTCACAGAGCTAATAGCAGTTTTGGGGAAGTATTTCCATTGAGGAACAGCAATTGGGGGGGGGGAGAGTTTAAACCCCCCCTCTCCTACGTCATTGCTTTGCTGATCTTCAAAATGGTAACAAAAGGTTTCTAATTATTAAAGAGGAAACCGGGAGGTTCTAATTGTGCTTTGTCACATCTCATTTCGCCCTAATAAGCCCGTCTCCACTTTGTCTAGCTGGCTCTGGATGTATAGAAACTGTTCTGTGGCTTCAGACCATGATGTGGAGTGGAAGACTCTGATGCAGGGCTTGTTGGAATTTCTTTACTGTTGCACGTGGAAAGAACTATTTGCTAACCTTGCTTTCACCTAGACAAACACTGCAGCTGAACAACAAAAATGAACAGTCTCTGTCCAACCAGCAACCCACCCACCCCCACCATCCTTCCTTAAGGAAGACTGAATTGAAAGAGTGATTTGTATCGTCAAGCAGGGATGCGGAACTCAAACACTGAGCTGGATAAGGACAAAAATGATTCCTTGTACTCCTAAATAATATGGGAAAAATCCATTTGAACATTTTAATGTTTGATTAATGTCGTATTAAGGGCATACATAAAATGACAGAAATGCAGTTGTAAATGGACTCATCTTTCTAGGTCAATGCATGATCAACAAACTAATGTGACAATTAATGAATGAATTATGCCCAAGACCAAATGCACTCTAACCCTGTGGGCCTTTTTTGGTTATCAGAAGATTTATAGCATACAACACGTCACAGAAGATTTAGCTGTGTGGCTAGTCTATCTGGTGCAGTGAGCTAATCTGTGATAAAAAGAATGCAAAATACGGATTCCTTACAAAGCTGTAAACCGTGATATAATAAAGATAAGTAGTCATGACTCATAACCATGAAATATATATGCACGAGTGGTAATCTGGATAGTGCATGAGCTAGTTTTTAAACTTTTTTATCCTTAATACATTTTAACATTCTTATCTGGGATTAAAGTCATATTTTATTTTTTCCTACTGCTTAAGAGTACTTGGTATCACTTTTTGTCCTCACCCAACTCAGCATTTCGAGTTCAGTTTTGGAGGCTGGGTCAGTATATCCTCTTTGTGTGTTTCTTGCTGATAAAGTAGGGATGCGGAAGATGTGGCTCTCCAGATTTTGGTCATAATCTGCAACCAGCATGGCCCCTGCTCAGGTGTGATGGGAGCTTGAAGGCCACAGCTCCCCCATCCCTGTTATGAAGCTATCTAGGGAACTTTCTAGCTGAGTAGTGACTGTCAGCGCCACACTAGCTTTCTAATCTTATATGTAGACTGTGTCTATAGACCTGTGTCCAGAGAATATTTTCTCACTACAGGGCTGTCAACATGCCGTGCAGAGAAGAAGAAAATGCTAACAAATATCCATGCTCCCTCCTGTATCATGTTGTCTGTGGCTTTATTATTTGCGTCCACTGCGCTATGTTAGATTGTAATATCAATATCATATAGACATTGCTTTCGTTTAGTATCAGTGACTCTCGGGTAAAAATCTATCAATTAAATTATGATACGATAATCTTTATCATCAACGCAAACATCAACGTTCAGTTGATGCTACTGCCTTTAATTATTTCCCTCCATGTATTGTATACAAAAAAGTAGGCTCACTTGTCATTGCTGAAGCAAATAATATTCCTCATATGTTCCAGTATGTACGTGTTTTAGCAAGCAGCACACAAATTCCTTTCTACTACGGCAGGCTAATGCTTATAGCATTTGTTCTCAGGTACATTAATTTAATTGAGCACATTATGGCCTTTGCTGTATGATGTTTTCCCTTGTAAATGATTCATGTCGAGTCCAGACCTGGATGAACAATGAAGTTTCATCAGAAACAGATTGAAAAAATGCTCTAGGCCATTCCTAGCTAACTCAGGTACTCCAAGAGAAATCTGACAATCACAGGAAATTGACCTCCATCTGTTGGCCAAATTCCATTCACCTCAGGCTTTGGATCTCTAGAGGAAATGTTTTACAAATAACAAGAACAGATGGGCCCTTGCGTATAATACTCTGGAGTACGTTGGCTTATTCACTGGCCTATAAATTGCAAAATTCCTCATTCTAAATACTGACACCCCTTGGCAATTATTTCTTGCATGCATTTTAAAGATGCATTGAACACATCCCTCTAGAGTGGAGGAATATAAAAAATTTCAAATTCCAGGGACCCCTTAGCTTAATGAAATTTGGAACTGAGGGGCCAGTCACAATACTCACATACACACAATTCTAAGAACCAAACTAAACAAGATGAAAAAATATGTAGATTCATTTCTGTTTCAGATCTTTTAGACTCTTATGATGACAGCAAATCGGGTTCTACCATGAGTAAGAGCACGTGTTGCGATCGGGACCTGGCAAGACACATTCCCTTCCCGTGGGGGTGGGGCCGGTAGCCGGCCTTAGTAGCTAATGGTCAGTTAGGAGTTGCTGGGCAAAAGTTAATGTTGCAATTTGTGATGGACAGCTTAGCGTCCTATTTAAGCCTCCGCACGTAGGGTGTTCCTTCTCTTGGCTTCGGCTGCTGATCACCCATCCCGCCCCCCCTTTTTTCTTAGGCCTCTGCTTTGACTTTGCTCTGCCTGTCATGGGGTCGTCTGCTTTGTAGCAGGGGCCCAGTAGGAATTTGTCCATCTGGCTGATTGGCTGTGCCTTTTGGTTTTGCCTACTGCAGTAGCAACTTGTCACAACTTGTAAGGTTGGCGGTTAGGCATTGGTTCCTGTGTGGATTGCTGGATTGGGCGCTGCCCATCCAGACTCAGGTTGATGCTGGGAATTCCGTTAAAGGAATCCGGCGACTCTTATGCTTTGTCCGATGCCCCCGGTAGGGGTTAGGGCCATAAGCCGAGTCCCCGGGACCATTGAGGAAGAGGGACGCGTTGCTTCCCCCCGGTCCTTAACTCTCCTCAGTCGCATTCTCCCAATCGCTGGTTCTAGGCCAGCCTCTGTCCCGGTGTGACAGTAGTCTGAACCAATGCCTACGCAACCACTCACTGAATTTGTATTTAAATAAAGTTGTGGCCCTAAATTATTTGCCAAAAACCCAAACCAAAAATCTGTCTCCTGTGTCAAGTCAATGGGGGGTGGATTGAGGTCCTCGATACGCAATAACAATAGCAACAACAACTGCAAGAGGTTCCCTATTCCAAAATGGATTTTTTAAATAGGAGGTTGATGTTTAGCTCTTTTTCCCCTGTACCGTTTTCCAAAAGAAAATGCCCCTCCAAACTCCTATTTTCTTTGGAAGGAGCACCATATTGGCACCCAAATTGCACAGCATGAAGTAATAGGATGCACAAAAGCTGACTTCTTTTTGGAATAAAAATTGGCCAGACCTGTGGCCAGCCACAGGGGAAGGCCTGCATCTACCCTGACAGCCATGCCACTGAATTGGCCCCAGGTGGCCCACAATTTAATAATCCTGGGTTATTAAACAAAAACAAACAAAAAACCTAGTTTATAAAGATTAATTAACCAAAGTTCAATAATGGGGAACTCTAGCTGGTTAAAGAGAAGAAGCAGATGTGCCTACCCTATTTACTTCTTATCTACACTGAATCAAGGAATGTTTCTGCCCCTCCAGTGGCAGAAGGGCAGAGGGGGACATCCTCTTTACCTGGAATAATAGAACTCTCATTATTATTCCTTTTAACCGATTTCAATATCTTGAGAACTGGATCTTAATGCTCAGTTTAGATAAATCATTGGTTGACAATCCATCTTTTGTTTTTACCCATTGATAAAAGATATTTGAAGGAACATTTTTGTGTTTTCATTTTACAATAAATCTGGTTTCTTAGCAGGAATCCATTTTGTTCCTTTTGCTCCTTTGCACCAGCTGCAAAAGCTTACTAATAAATCTAGCCCTATTATCTTTCAGCTTAATGGTACCATCCCATAAGTGGATGTCTTGATGTGCTACATCTACATTATAGTTCGTTGCTGCAGGATTGAATGAAACTACAGTCATTTGAAAGGATGGACTGAATTTCAGTAGAGCACTAGCAGTAATAATCTTCCATAAAAGAGATATTAACAATAGATGAAGGCTTCCATCATGCCATAAAATATATTTATGATCATTATAGTGAATGTATAGTTCCCCTCCAAGCACACCCAACTTCAGAGGTGCTGACAGGAGACCACCGGGGTCTTCTCAGTTACAGCAGCCCACCTTTGGAATACTGTTCCTGGATAAATTCAGTTAGCACTAGCTGTGGCTTTGGGTGTGGGCAGTGAAGGCCTCTTCTAGAAAAGCCTTGTTTCCACTTGCATGGTAGGGCTTCTCTTCCAAAGGGTTCCATGTCAACAGCATTTCTACACTGATCATGTGATTCTATGCACCTTTGGTCATATGATCAATATAGGAAGTGCTGTTATTTCATATGGCAAATGGACACACACATACCTGGCCATTTCTCAGATGTTTGATGAGGATCTTCTGCTCTCTGTGAAAGTTGCAGAAGAAATGTCTCTTGCAGAGTGTAGCCTGTGTTATTTTCTCTGGGGCTCCTGGCATGGCTTGATCTGGGAATGAATGTTGGGCTAGCTGAAACTGTCTTTGTTAAATAATAAAGCTTCATAAGGCTCCTCACACTCACCCCAAGTGATTGTGTATACAATAAAGAACATTATTACTCAGAGCTTGTCACCAGGAACAGGAACACATGTGCTTCGAACCTTAAAAGTAGATGGAATGTATTTGTATAAGGGTCTTTCAATAAATGCACTTTTAAGTTGAATTCATAACATATGGGAAAATATCCTGAGTTTAGCGCTGTCATGGAATTCTTACTTAGGTGAAGAGTTGCTGGGGAAACCCAGCCAGATGTGTGGGGTATAAATATATTATTGTAGATTTGGGGTTCCATAGAGTACAAGAACTTTGCTTGCAGGAATCAGCAGCATGTTCTGTTCAGTTTATGCAGACCCTCTGGCAACTAGACACCATTCCAGAGGGTGTAAGCTGCACAACATAGGATAAGGTCCGATCTTCTCCCTTCCTTTCTGGCAGGGAAAGACCAATCTATACTATAAAGCAATCTTTAACAGCCCAGCACCTTCCAGGTATTTTGAACTAAACTCCCATCAGTTCTAGCCAGATGCAGTCCAAAGCAGGTACCAGGTTGGTGAAAGTTGCCATAAAGAATGTGATCAAAACTAAGACCTCTGGGTAGTACAGGGCCATGGATTGCAGTAAGCCACTTCTTCTGCAGTTGATTCCACAGAAGTAATGCCTTATTAGCCATCCCTCTCAGAGTTGAATCCAAAGCTGTCATAAAAGCTCGGTTCTGACCCAGAAGGGAGAGGAGTTCCACTTTTGCTTTTTGAACAGCAGAATCAAATCAAGCAGGCAGTTCTAGTGATAATTTCTTAAAAAAAACTTAGCAAAAATAAGAAGTCTTCAGTTGGTGCTGGTGGTAGTTTCAATTTGTATGTAACATTTGGCGGATGGTCAAAAATTAGGGCAAGTTGCCTACCAAAGGCACACAGGAAAGGACAAAGCAAAAAGAAAAAGCAATTAATAGATGTAGATAAGATAAATACAACCTTTATCCTCTTATATTAACTGAATGTTCACTGTTAATTAGCTTTCCAACTACGTGCATCTCACCTTTCACCATATCTTGAGGATTCTGTGAATGACAAGGAGTGGTAGGTTAAGCTGTGAAATCACTGTCATTGGGACAAGCTGAACATTTTGATGCGGGACAATACAACATTGCAGTCATTTTAGATGCAGATACCAGCATCATTATTTCATCCTTCTGCAGTGCAGGTTGCACAGCTTGTTTGCACAGGCAATGTGGCGCCAGCTTGCTGCCCTGAACATACGAAACCCAGAAAGCTGCATTCATTTTTTGACATGACAAAGTCACAAGTGGATTCTGAAATACTATTGTTGCCAGGAAAACACTACTTATGAATTTCCCTGACTGAATGAATGGTAAGCATGTAGTAAGAGACTAGTTGTGCCCTTCAGTGCTATAAAACTTCTGTAGATCTCATATCTTGCATGTTGGAGAGTAAAGAAAATAAAAATGCTCACCACATTAAAATGATAAATGCACCACTCTAAAGTTCATGTAGATGTTGCAATTTTCAACTGTTTTAGTCATGTATTTATGTCTTACAGAGAATAACTGTTATTGGGAGGACAGATAAATAGAATGAATTACTTAACAATGAAAAATAAATAAAATATCTATTATAAGTAGGTACAGTGACACTGGTTTGGGGAACTCAGACAACAGTCAATGTTTTGTTTTTTTGTTTTTGAGGCACCAAACAAGGTGCCTGATTGGAGATTGAGTTATTGAAGACCTAGCCTACACATGCAGAAAAATCCCCCTGACCTGAAAACAACAGCAGCAAAACCCTCCCCCAAAGAAATAAAAGTTGACACGTGATCTCCAGAAGGGGTCCTTCCACACATAAGCCCTCTTCAGGCATTGCAGTTAGGTTAAAGTAAACATGATTATGACTCATAGCTCAGTCGGTAAAGCATGAGACTCTTAATTTCAGGGTTGTGGGTTTGAGCCCCATGTTGGGCAGAAGATTCCTGTATTACAGGGGTTTAGGCTAGATGATCCTCGTGGTCACTTCTAACTCTAAAATTCTATGATTTATGTATAACTGAGAATTCTATGACTCTATGTGAGGGATAGCAGCAAGGGTGAGGCCACTAGCTTTCCTTTTTTCTTTTTTTATAAATTTTTTATTAGTTTTCACATTAAACAAATCACAAGTACAACATACAAACACAATAAAAACAAATCAAATACAGCAACAAACTAAAAATAAAAAATAAAAAATAATAATAAAAACTTATACATACCTAAACACGAACACTCAGCTACTTATTGCTTAATGTTTAAATCTAGTTTAAATCTTAAATAGAGGACTTCCCCCATTCTCTCAACTGCGTTCAATTCTAATTTACTTTAGTAACTTTGTAACTAATTTCCATCAATCATCATTATTCTTATTACAATTTCAAATAACTAACTTACTTCATATTACTTATTACTTATTACAGCATTTAATAACATACATCTTTCATCAACATTACTTCTAGTATACTATTTTTATCTAACTTCTTATAACTAAAGCCATTTATATTCACTGATTCTGCTTCAAATATCTAACTTTTCACGATTTTTTAGATATTCTTTAAATTTCTTCCAATCTTCTTGCACCTTCTCCTCCCTCTGGTCTCGGAGCTCCACAGTCAGCTCAGCGAGTTCCATATAGTCCATTAACTTCATCTGCCATTCTTCTACAGTCGGGAGCTCTTCACCTTTCCAGTTTCTCGCAATCAAAATTCTAGCAGCTGTTGTGGCATACATAAAAAACACTCTATCTTGCCTGGGTATCTCATGATTGGTCATGCCCAACAGGAAGGCCTCTGGTTTCTTACTGAAAGTAACTTTCATCACTTTTTTAAGTTCATTATAAATTAACTCCCAGAAAGCCTTTACCTTTGGGCATGTCCACCACATATGATAAAAGGTACCTTCCACTTTTTAACATTTCCAACAAACATTGCTTAATCGATGATACATCTTAGCTAACTTAACTGGTGTTAAATACCATCTGTAAATCATTTTCATAATATTCTCTCTTAAAACATTACATGCTGTAAATTTGATACCTTCTTTCCACAGTTTTCCCCAGTCTTCCATCATTATATTATGTCCAACATCTTTTGCCCAATCTATCATGACTGATTTTACCATTTCATCTTTCGTATGCCATTCTAGCAACAAATTATACATCCTGGAAAGGTTTTTATAGGCCACTAGCTTTCCTTGCCCTCAGTCACTCTGTAGAAGTCAAAGATCAAATACAAGGAGCTTCTTGCAACTGCAGAAGATCCCAAATCTTTTAGAACCCCGATTTTCCAGGAGCCCCCTCCCCAGGTACTAAAGTACCCCCCACATTAGACCTTTGACTTTTGTGAGTTGGAAAACAGTGGAGATGATTATTTGGACAGAGCTAGTGTGCTGCTCCCCATTGGCCCTCACATGTTTACTAGCGTAATTGTAACACCTGAAAAAGGCTAGGGGATTGTCTGAGATTGGCGTTCCCTACCTGCACTCACATGATTCCATCTATCCTTTCATTTAATCAGTGCTGAAACTGGAGGACGGCAAGAGGAGGCTTCTCCCTTACTATGTGTGATGGTCCCCTGAACTACTGTGCTACGAGGTTATAGAGAGGGCATGGATTTGCTAAAATTTGGATAAATCATAGGATGGGCCTTTTGGATTTCACTAAAGGCTAGGGAGGAAGCGAGCAGCAGGCCAGCCAACACAGTTGGAGTCTGCATGCATGTGAGTGCATCCCTCATGAGCCGCTCAACCCATCTAGTAGCTAGATTTGGGTATCACTATTGTGGCATGAAACAACTGTGGGAATGTTGTATTTGACTGCTCCCAGTGGGTTACATCCCACCACCACCACCACCACAACAAGGCAGAAGCAACATCTGTAGCAAAGCCATACATAGGGACAAGGGCACAACTGCAAGATGCACATGCGAATGCAAGGAAAGAGAGAAGTTACAGTAGAATATTGCACCTGCAAACTTTTCCTCATTTGATTCTTCCTCCTAAATACACACTCCAAGTGGCAAACAGATTTAAGAAGTGGTTTAGAATGGCCATGTATATAAACCTGATCCCTAATACATTTTGAAAAAGTAGTGCTCGTGACATTCCCCGCTGCCCTGAAATGGCACATACATTTTCATTATATTACTTCTCTTTATTTCACATTTGAACCGCTTGTGGGAAGGTGCTTTTGATCTATCATCTACTACTTTAATCACAGTTGTATTGCCGCCTTACCCTTTTCTGTGCTTCGGCTTTATGGCAATTCTGTGGCTGTGCGTTTTATTAGCTTCTCTCGTGCACTCTCTCCCTCCAGCATGTGCTAACTCACATCAGCCTGATGCTTTATTTTAATATCTTTTAAACCTGAGCCCTCATTAATGTTTAATATCTCCTAATGAAAAAAACCCTATGTTTTCTGAGTTATGACAGTTTAATCTTCATGTTCCCCAGAACCAATACATTTTAAAAAGTTCAGCTTGATGAATTTAGGGGGAAAGAGGCTAATAATATTAAACTTCAGCACTTTTAAGTGGTTCCCGAGTAAAAAGACAGCATTTGGAAAACATCTATTATGCAGCAGATCTCCAGAAAGCAGTTTTTCTCTGTGGCAGATACTGGCAATACAAGGCTTTCTTGACACCTTGCATTTCATGGGATGAAAAGTTCAATAGTATTCACAGATGCAGACCACAATCACAGGCATTCACTGTAACATAAGAATACGGATGGACATCAGATAACAGTTTCACCATTAACACCTCTTGAAACTAACCTAGCAAACACTTAAAAACAAACAAAACCCAGGTAGCATGCAGCATATAATTGTTAAGAAATCTAGGGGTCTCTAGTTTGGGGGAGACAGAAAGCAGTGCTGGGAGGGGGCTTGCAAATGCTCACCTTTGTTGCATGTGCCCTGGATCATGAACTAGGTCAGAAGTTCTCAGTACTATGAATATTTAATAAATCAGTCCTCACCAGAGTCCCACTTAGATGCCTCTGAGAGCCTTTTGAAGAGTCCTTTTATCCTAGTGCAGTAATTAACAAGTGTGTTTAATTAATATGTATGGGGAAGGGGTGCTGTATCTCTTCCTCCACCTGCACATCATCATAGACTGCCTGAACAGAGGCCCCCTGTATAATAGCAAGTGCAACTCAATGTAAACGAGTGTAAAGTGATGTGCATTGCGGCAAAAAAAACAACAACACCTTAATCTGACATATACGCTCATGGGGTCTGAACTGGTGGTGATTGACCAGGAACCTGACCTTGAGGTTGTAGTTGATGAAGATGTTGACCCATTGTGCAGCAGCTGTTGAAAAGGTAAATTCCATGCTAGGGGTCACTAGGAAAGGATTGGAAACAAAACTGCTGACAACATGATGCTGTTGTATATGTCTGGGGTGCACAAGAGGGGCAAGTGTTCTGCTTAGGTCCTGCTTGTGGCCTTTCCATGGGCATCTAGTTGGCCACTCTGAGAACAGAATGCTGGACTAGATGAACCATTGGTCTGATCCAGCAGGGCTCTTATATTCTTTAAGCTGCATATGCAGAGGGCTTTATCCACATGATTGTGAACCCTGACTAATCTCATCTTCCACAAACATTTAATTCAACGTGAATGACTAACCAGGACTTTAGTAGCTTACAAATGAAGAGGCCACACATTAACACCCAGTTTTCCACTCGGAGAAAGAAGACAGGTGCGTTTTATTTTACATCTTTTCTGGGGGCAAAAGGGGGAGTTATATTGTGAATTTTGCAAAGTTATCAGTCTTAACTAAAAACCTGATTATTACTGCACTGTTTGGGGGCAATCACTGTTCCTATTGCACCGATCATAACTGAAAGCAATCTAAACTCTTCAATTAGGTGTTTGTAATAGATGGGAGAAAAGACAACTGGGTGCTGGAGGTCACACTTTAAAACTGTATTAGTTACAGCATGGGTGGGGGACCCAAGGGCCACGTTTCCTCCTGGGCAACCTTACATGGTTCATAAGCCAGTGGCAAGTAGGACAGAGGCTAAGTGAGTAGAACAATGAGTGTGGTTCTTTCCTTTGTACAGTAATTGACCTTCAGAGGTTTCTACACTCACTTTCATACAGCCTCTCCATTCTTCATACAGACAACAAAAGACAGTTAAATGAGACATTCCAGCCAGGCATAAACAGCTGAGGATGCAGAGCAGTGTTGGAGGGTGTGTGCAACCTAGAGAGAGTCCTGATGGCTGGATCATGGGAGGCCACATTTGGGCCCCAGTCCTGAGATTCCCCACTCCAAATTACTGTAACTTAGACTTTTCCTTGAGTTCTAAATTTCAGCTCCCAGGGAAAGCTAATGAGATGAAATGTAAATGAAAACACAACAGTATCAATCAGAGCTATTTCCATCCCCATTTTGTGTGCCATTTAATCTGTTTTTATATAATTATATTTAATTTAGTGCTCTGTTTAGTGAGGTATGTTATTATTAGTTTGATCAGTTTGAAAATACCAGTATACACTTCAATGGAAATTGAAAGGGAGTTATGCTGTTGGGGGGAAATATCTAATCATTTTATCTTAGCATCGTTTCCGAAATTACTTTTATATCAGATAGGAGGGCTGACAGGTCTGGCACAAAACCAGTTAATAAGATCACTGGCCCAGATCCAGAGATAAGTAAATACAGTTGTGAGCTGCCTGCCAACTGATGCCTGTATCTTCCAGCATCTTCAAATAGGTGATCCAGGCAGTCAAGCTTGCAGTCAGGAACTACTTTCAAAGCACAGGATGCTGATCCTGGCATTGGAACGGTGTGTGTAGCACTAGGGTTTAGCACTAGTTAGGGCCTGCAGCTCTTGGTCCAGCGGGGGGGGGGGGAATAAATGAATGGCACATAGATCCTTGACATTCAGCAGGAACCGGCCAGTAGTCAAATCCTGGCTACTGCTGTGTAAAGAAGCTGTAGGACTTGCCTCTAAATTACTGTTTCACCCAAATTTAATGGGAGCATTTTGGGGGTGTTGTGGATGCTTTGGACACAATAAGCAGTGCTTACTGTGGCAGCAGATGTATTCATTTATTTTTAAAAGCACTTAAAAAAAACTGTTGTGGAGAAAACAACGGGCAGACAAAAAAACATCCCTCATCTTGCTAGAGGGCTTCTGGAAAGACACTAGCCAACCTGACTGTTCAAAACCCATTTCAACTCCCTCCCTGAATAGTCAGAATCTCCTCTACCAGACAACAAAAAACCCACCTGCAAATAGGGTGGTGGGTAGCCTGAACAAGTCCCAAAAGAAAGCTCCACCAGGACTTTAAAAAATATTGAACTGGGTCAGATTATTAATAAGGGATATCATACTCAAAAGCTCCTCAATGCAGTAAGCAGAGATGGGGAAATTTGGTGTTTTGCATAGAATGTCAAATGCCCCCTTATTATTGCTGAGAGCTGAACTTTACAGCTATTTCCAAGAAGATGCATAGTTAAATCCATGTATGTCTGCTCAAAGATAAATCCCATTGAGTTCAATAGGCCAGCTCTCAGGTAGGTACATAGGATTGTAGCCACAATGTCCTGTCTTTTGAGGGATTATTCCATGAAACCATTTTCTAGCCTGAGTCGGAATGAGACAGAACAACAGTGTAAATCTGACAATTATTTTATGTTCTTCATTCAACAGCCAATGGTCTTTAAATGAAAGTCTGTTAAAGAATGGAGATTATAGCCTCCTGAAGATGTTCAGACTGAATTTAGACACTGGAAATGATGTATAAATTTTAAGTACTAGGTAGCATTGGATTTTGCAGTTTAGGAAGTAACCATTTGATTTTAAGAAGAGCCGTCATTGAATACTTTTATTTTCTGAAGAAGAGGCATTAGCTTTAATTTTATACATATAAAATTGTTTTGTTACCTTCATTTCAATATAGTGTGAAATTCAGTGTTAATATACACAATAAATTGGTGACTGGTAGTGCATTCCAGTGTCTAGGGCATGTTTTTGTAGACACTTACAGCAGCCCAAACAAGATGCTAGAAGCAAGCCCATGAATGTACAACCCTGGTTTACACTGGAGGTTTAGACTATGGACAGGAACTAGGGTTCTTCATCAGAGTTCAAGAGCAAGAGTTCCATGACCACTGTCAGGTTGCCTTACTACTGACTTGTTGCAACTACCAGAGCTTCATAGTTTGACCCTGGAGGATCCAGATTGAAGCCCCACCCTTTAGCTGCATCAGCCTGGTAGTTAAAGGGCCAGTGTCCTTGATGCAGCTATTGGGTCCTTCTCAATGGTGGGGCAGTGGAGACTTTGTCAAGTGATGCTATGGCAGGGTTTTCTTGATCCTCAGAATCCCTGTGTGCTATTTTGGGATCTTGGCATGGTCGCCCCTTGCCCATACTACTGCATTTTTTAAGATGGGCCCCATCATTTCCCCATATCAACGGATTTGTTGGTTGGGAAATTAAGTTGAATATATGTACTGGCATTAATCTGCTAGTTCCCAGAGTGATGGTATAAGAGAGGTATAATTTTGCTGATAACTTTTAGACAACTGGCACAGTAATACCAATGTGAATTCTCAACTGCACTTGACTTGGTCCCTCTCAACCAAGAACTTTGGTTGGAGTGGAGAAAGTGGTTACTTCAGTACCTGCTTTTGAGTTTGAGATCAGTTGTGCAAAGTAACTAAATCTCCGAGCAAGTTAGTCAAGAAACAATATTCTAGCTCTCAGTACGTGTCTTATATATCTAAGTACATTCATACATATACATGTACGCATGCATATAAATATATGTGTCTCCATAAACACATTAGTTTTGATGGCTGTTATTCAGTTAATAGCATAATAGCTATTGCTGCAATTTCTCGTTTGAAAAATAGAGTAACTCCTCTGGAACAACTGCATTTTCAAAGATAATATAAAACATTGCCTGAAGTTATTTGTGGATTCCCGCCTCCGCCCCTGTCCTCCTAATATATATCAAAGGGTACCAAAGCTCAGCATTTTTCTTGATACAATTTGACACAGTAACAAAGCTTTCTTCGAGAGGTTGAAGAAAGATTCACAAATCCCCCTCGGTGCGTTGCTACCAAGTGTTGCCAAAATATACAGCACTGCTCTTCAGTTGCATGCAGGTTGCCTTTAATCCAAGCATAATGAGTACAAAGGTATGTTGCTGCCAGCAATTCCATCTCATCGTACCTAGGCAGCATTGCTTAATAATAATAATAATAATGATTGATATGAGTGACTAGAGTCTAATATACAAATGCACCCACCAGAAACTTGAACACAAGAGATTCCTAAGACAACCATCTCCGATGCCAGACTAGAAAGTTTTTAAAAAAACAACCCTAAAATATTTATTTATTTTGTGCATTCTCTAACTTTTGATGAATATACCCTCCTAAATCTGCTCCAGAGGGTTGGGGGAAAGCCCTGTAACAGATTTAGGGGATGCATAATGGAAGGGAGAAGGGACGCGGGTGGCGCTGTGTGTTAAACCACAGAGCCTAGGGCTTGCCAATCAGAAGGTCGGCAGTTCGAATCCCCACAATGGGATGAGCTCCTGTTGCTTGGTCCCTGCTCCTGCCAACCTAGCAGTTCTAAAGCACGTCAAAGTGCAAGTAGGTACCGCTCCGGTGGGAAGGTAAACGGTGTTTCTGTGCGCTGCTCTGGTTCACCAGAAGCGGCTTAGTCATGTTGGCCACATGACCCGGAAGCTGTATGTCAGCTCCCTTGGCCAATAAAGTGAGACGAGCGCTGCAACCCCAGAGTCGTCCGCGACTGGACCTAATGGTCAGGGGTCCCTTTACCTTTAAGGGAAGGGAGAATATATCATTGCATAAGCATAAATCCTTGCACTGATGGAATGAGTTGGTTGAGAACTGAAAGCTCAAAACACCTTAAACCTTGGCAGTGATGATGCAGTGTGGCACCAGGCATTATGGGATATTAAAATAGGAAACCTGGGTATGATGGTAAAGCTTGCCTAATGGCATGCAGTAAGTTCATGGCTGAGCTGTGATGTGAACCTAGAGACTTGGAGCCCATGGCTGCATATTTAACCACTGAACTATACCTGCTCTATAAATGTTAAAGTCTTTAAAAAATAGGGGGAATGCACTTGTGTCATTATATTCATATGGCTGGAACCAGTGGTGGAGGAAGCCTCCACACTGCCCAAGGCCGGTGGGCGGAGGCACACCCCCTTCAGCTCCCGCGGCGACCGGGCGGGCCGCCAGCCAGGCGGTGGCTTGTGGGCTGCCACATCCATGCTGCTTTATAGACAGGGCAGCCCCACGAGCCGCTGCTAACTTGGCGGTTTGCTCAGTCGCCGCGGGACTGGGCATGTGCAGTGCATCCTGCCCGGCACTGCTGCTCCCGCGGTGACCGGGGGAGCCACTGGGCGAGCGGCGGCTCATGGGGCTGCCCCAACCAACCGTGGAGCAGCACGTGGCGGGGAGTGGCGGGAGGGGCCGCCAAGTGTCACCCCCCTCCCCTAGAACCCGGGGCGGAGCACCCCCTATACCCTGCCCTTCCTACACCACTGGCTGGAAATGGAAACTGTAGGTCTGTCACATCTTAACCTTATAATTTTAAATGTTGGATTTCTGAATTTGTTACCAATCTTGGCCTCTGCAAACTTACCTATCCACCCATTTCCTAGAATCATATAATTGTAGAGTTGGAAGAGACTCTGAGGGTCATCTAGTCCAACCCTCTGCAATGTGTCCTTGGCATTATCAGCACCATACTCTAACCAACTGAGCTAACTCTGCTCCTTTGTATTAGAGTCTTTAAAATAATAGTGGTACAGAGGCAACAGGTTTAGATAATCAGAAAAAAAGGAAAGAATGCAAACAATATGAATCAAAGGAAAATTAGCAGATTGATAAATGAAATAGTTGTGGAACATGTATAGAGAGTGAAGAAAGGGAAAAGATACAGTGTATTTAAATTTAAGCTTTTTTTTCTTTAAATTTGGGTCAACTTTTCTAAAGAATGTGTAATTAGAAGCTTGCTTCACAATACTTAACAGGTTAATTTGTAACAAGGATCCAGTGATATTTACTACTCTGTTGTTTCAAAAGGTGGAAAGTAGTTTTCATCTTCCTTGAAATGTGTTTAGTGGTGTTGACATGGTAGTAATTACAACACATCTTTCATGGCAAACACTCAAGTTCAAGCTGGAAAACAGTATAAACTTCAATAGCTGCTGATTTGTAAACCTGTGGTGAAAGGGAAAGCTTTTGCAGTTTATACTGTTTTCCTGCCTGAACCTGAGTGTTTGCCATGAAAGATTGGCAGTCAGGAAAGTGACTGCAAAATGCACTGGAAACGTGGAACACTTGCTTTGACACAATAAACATTGGTAATTACCAAAGAGCCAATGGTTGTCTAATCCCTCTGCAAATGAGCAAGGGTAAATGCTGAATAAACAGGTCATTTGGACATGCCCTGACTCATATTCTCCAGTACCAGGGGGTTCTTTGGGCCACTGAATAGAGAGGGTGGATGAGTGAGTCTTGCTCCCAAGTGAATTTCAGGCACATTTGCTGGTTCTCACAGCAACATGAATATCCTGTTTTGTAATTTGCTGGCATCTGTCCGCCTCAAGGGGTGTGCTCCTGGGGGTGACCTCCCCAGAGTGCAAGCCTGGGCAGTGTGCACGGAGGCCGTGGGCTGCCCAGACATCAGCCTTGTTGATGTGGTCCAAAGAAAAGTAGAGCAATATGTTTGGCACCAGCTTGGCTCCAGGAGTTTCTTTATTATTATTAAGAAGGTGAATAAATTAGCAATGACCTTGCTAAGAAAAGAAAAGAAAAACATGCTTTCCTGATAATGATCTTTGCTGTCCCACAAATGCACTTTTCTTGGCTTGCCCACACAATGTACTATAAAATCAGCCACATATATTTGATCATGTTTACTAGTGGAATTCTGCTTTTTTGCATCTTAGCAAGAAGTATTCAGCTAGACTGATCTTTTGTCTGTACATAAACTCTTCCACTTCTATCAAGTTTTATCATTTCAGGTTGCGTTTTTGTTTTTCTCGTTTTTAAGTGTAACAACAATAGCACGGTTGCGTTGACAGGGTGCAATTGAGGTGCTGCCCGTGATACAAAAATAAACCACGGGAGCCACAGGTTGGCAGAGCTTCAAAAATTAAATAACATTGAGTCATTTAGATGTCATTGTATAAATCAAATACTGCCCTTTTTAATGTGCTGAGTTAATTATTTCTACTAATGTAAATGCCAGGTCAGGGAACAGTAAGCTAAACACTAATAAATCAGAATAAATAATTGTTTAACATATAGTACAGATGTGCTGAGAGTTTATTGCCTCGCTAACCTATGATGATTTTCGGTAGCAGTGCAGGGGAATATTATGGAAAAATCACAACTTGGAAACTGGAAAGTAAATGCAAGAGTTAGTGAACCCATTAGCTAAAAATGTTGTCGGGTCCTCAGCTTGCTTCTTGAAATGTCTGTATGTCTGTGGGCTCTGGCAATGGGATTCCATGAGATTCCAGTGAAACTTTACTTTATTAGAGAAGATCATTGCAACATGAATGAAGGTGCAAGCATACTTAGTATTTCTTTTCATAAAATGATAACATGATTGGTGAGTGAATATGAACACCCTGTTTGCAGTTTGAGCCTCTTTTTGCATTCAAGAAAAGATTCACAAGAAAACTTACATAAACGCCTTTGTGATTTTAAAAAATTGAATTTCCATGATGCATTATCCTCTTTAGCTGAAGAAGTGCCTTCAAATATATATCTTCATGGAGTGAAATTAAAACGAAATAATTACTCAATGAAACACAGCTGTTACTAAACTTCATCACTCAATGTCATAGGCAAAGGGGCCATGTTCTGTTACTCTGAGGAATCTAATAAAAATCTGTGAGTGAGTTTCTTTGATAATCATGCGCCTTTTTGGCTCATCATATTTCTCTGTAATTGAACCAGATGTTAAATCTTCTCCAGAGGAGATGGATCTTCTGAATCTATGTAGTACTTTATTAGACTGGCATCCCATAGGGTTTGCGGGTTAATGTAAAAATCAAATGGTGAGACAGACGTTGTATGTAATGCTGCTGTGTTGGTAATCCCTGCTGGCCCGAACCACTTAAAAACGTGCCGGCTGCAGATGTCTACCAGGTGTAACAAGTGGCTGGAGGATATGCTATTCCGGGATTTTTGAGAACCACTTAAAAATAAGATATTTGCATGCACAGCAATGTTTCGTTCTTACAAGAACTATAATAACCAGCAACTCTGCCTTCCCAGCCTGTGCTTACATGGTAAACGATCTGTAATATGAGACACTTGAGCCTCAACCACAGACTGTGTCTGCTTACAAATTTATGCACATTTCATCTAAATTCTATACATAATCCACATGTTCATGACCATAACTGACATCCCAGCTAAGCTGGGTCACTTCGCCAGTATCATCAGATGATCTCTTTGATGTTGTTTTTAAGGAAAGAGGTGAAAGATGAGGGGGAAATGAAAGAGGAAGTTAATAAAGGAGCATTGCTTCAACCCCAATTTGGCCCAAGATGTTGATGGGAGCAAGTATCCATAGCTCCTCCCTGTCCATGTGGCACACCACCCCCATATCCTATGTCCCTACCTGTATGCACTGAGCTAAATATACCAACCGTTGACTGTGCTCATTTTTGAGCTCCTTCAATGTACGAGGGATATAAATTGAATGAATTAATGAGCTTGTCTGATACTGATACTCCCCTCTTTCGGATATGTAAGCAGTGGCACTCAAAGCCTGGGCATAAGAAATAGAAGTATGCTATGTTCTGTTTGTTTGTTTGTTTGTTTGTTTGTTTGTTTCACATTTTCTTTTCATATATGTCTAAACAAAGAGAAATGTTTTAATTTTAGTCACATGCAAAATAAACGTGAAATAAATATAATCAGGGATATGGATGCATGGTATTCACAGAACTGTTTGAACCCTACGCCCTTTGAATGCATTATAGATACTGTGTGTAGTTGCATTTCCTTACACATTTTGTATAATTTATTCTGCTTTCAAAAGTCAGATATTTTTAAAGGGAATTTGACATTTTCAGGAGGGTCTGGAGAAAGGGTCACAGAGACTGAATATACGTTGGTAGCACAGAGGTCAAAGCTATGCAAGAGTGCATTGCCCATCACTCATAGGTGTTTGAACAGAGACAAACAGTACCTGCACCTTTCTGCACTTTACTAGAATGGCAGCTAGAAACTCTAAAAAGCAAAGTGAAGGTTTTGTCTGCACTGCCTTTGCACTTATATAGTCATGTGGGACACATAAGAACTTAACCAAAAAAAGAGAGAGAATTTCCTATCTAGCATCTAGCAATCTGAACTATACTACCTTTAAACTTTGGCAGACCTAGTCTTCCGGCGTTCACTCTTTTTAAAAAAAGGCCGTCTAAATTTCAGCTCATATGTTTAGCTGGACATGTGGAGCAGTCCTCCACATGATTGTACTTTTAAAGTTACAGCTGGATGTGTCAGGTGCTCTATCTCCTTGAATGTAGAAATACTGTACATCAAATATTAACACAGTGGTTGCCAACCTTTGTGATGGCACACTTGGAATTTTGAGCTAGCTTAAGCCAGGAATTTTGAATTACTCCTACCAGCCATGCACATGCAGAGTTGCATACTTAATGCTGACAAGTCTGTCTGTCTGTTTATCTGCCTATCTTTACTGTCTTTGCGGAACAGAAAAGAAATGCAAGGAAAATACACAGAAAATACACTTTTGTCTGCCCTAAACATGCCGACTTAAATTTGTTGGGTGTTTCCCAGTTCAACTTTTTGGGGAAAGAAACCAGCCCTTTCACACAGCAAATGACTTGATCACTGTGTTTCATGTTATCAGTGTTTGTGAAAGGGTTTTTTTTTACACATCATACTAAATGTGCATAGTGGGGAGGATTTCTCATCCCTGCAAGCAGTGTCCCTCTATGCTAGGCTATGGTTGTCCCCCATGCTAGCTGTTTAGACATTGTTTTGTTTTCTCAAGCATTTAGAAATGATTGGTGTAGGTTGCTGCTGGAATTTTCTTCTTCTGACACTTTGATCTTTTGATCCTTCTTTTATACATGCTGTTGCTTTTAAGGTTTCCTTGTATTGATGTGTGCCTTGTCCAAATGGAAACGCATTGTGTTGACTTGGAAGTAATATAGTATTGAACTTCATTGTACATTGGGTTAAAAGGAAATTTGCAGCTGATGAGTAGCTGCCAAGGCCTATTGGGGGTGCTGTTAGAAATCTTACATGATATATGAGATGCCTCCAAAGGGGAAAGAAAACTGACCTCAGTTCACAATAGAGTGAGACAAAATACAAAAGAGAGCATTTCTAAAGTGGAGATGGTGAGATTCCATAGCACAGAAACTGCTATTTCCTAAGCTTTGCTGGTGCACAGTGGCCAAGATGAAAGATCTATGTTCATATCTTTTAAGGCCTTTTAACTTTTATTTTGTGACTTCCGTTGGCATTTTGCCCTTTCTGGGGTGTGTCAGACCAATAAAGGGCCTTTGGATCTGGTGGATCCCAAACCATCCCTGATCCACCACAACATGTCCCTTTGCCCTCCTACCATAATCAGATCACTGCCAACTGTACATTTATGCTGGTGGACATTTCCACCAAGGTAGCAGGGGCTCTTCCAGGGGCATAAATGCTGTTCTAACAGTGGAGCTCCCCTTTGTCAGTTGGAGCGCCACCTTTGTAAGAAAATACAAACTGCCTTTTAGATATAGTATATCTTATGTAAAAGGGACGCAGGTGGTGCTGTGGTTTAAAACACTGAGCCTCTTGGTCTTGGGCTTGCCGATCAGAAGGTCAGTTGTTTGAATCCGCATGGCGGTGGTGAGCTCCTGTTGCTCTGTCCCAGCTTCTGCCAACCTAGCAGTTCGAAAGCACACCAGTGCAAGTAGATAAATAGGTACCGTTGCGGCAAGAAGGTAGACGGAGTTTCCATCCACTCTGGCACTTGGCCCGGTGTCCCGGTGCATCAGAAGCAGTTTAGTCATGCTGGCCACATGACCCAGAAAGCTGTCTGTGGACAAACACCTGGCTCCCTCGGCCTGAAGCGAGATGAGCGCTGCACCCCATAGTCGCCTTTCACTGGACTTAACCATCCAGGGTTCCTTTACCTTATCTTATGTAAACCAGAGCTGCACAAATGGTAACCTTCAAACTCAGTGCATCCCACCAGCCCATGTATGACCTCCTGTTTTTGCAGTCTGCCTGTGATTGCAGTACAAGGGTGCCAAGCACTGGTAAGCCACAATACATGGCTGATGGACAATATCCGAAATGGCTGCTATAAATTGTTCAAACCTGGATTAAATGTGGAACTATTGCCATTGTTTATTCAGTTGCAAATGTTTAACCTCATATAATAGATCCTGGAATAATTCTGCAGTTACCAACAGAAGCAAAATAAATAAATAAATACTGCTGGCAGTACTGAACATGTATTTTCCAGTTATTGAAAAATACTTGTCTTTATTGCAGCATGAAAATATAATCCACAAATAAAAGCATCATTAGGTTTCACAAAATATATGTTGGCAAATAACTGAGCTGAATTAAACATAATTCATTTGGCGTTCACAAGCTATATTCTACCCTCAGTTTGGGCACATTTATTATTTCTTAAAGTGTTGCTTTGATGCATTTTCTGAAATTAATATTTGGTTAAGAAAAGGTCATAAGCACAATATTTGTTCAAATGCAGTTCATAAAACTCAGACACAAGCATCCTCATGCACATTTTTATTGTTTTTCTCCTTTTATGTTTGGCCAAAGTACTTCAAAGAACACAACTGTGAAGATTTGAATAAAATTACTTTTTCTAAGACAATCCACTGAGAAAAACAATTGGAAAGTGTTGTAATATAATACTACCCACTTTATTTCTAGGGTTGCTGTTGAATGCTAGCTAAAAACAGATTTCACAATCCAGCTAGGTCGGCTTTCTGAAGGGGTCTACTCACTTACCAAATCTGCTATGGGGATCTAGCTGATTCTTACTCACAAGCTTTGCTAGGCAACAGCTACATTCAGCTATAAAGAGCAAAACAGTTTGAATGAACAAACTGTTGCCTATGTTAATTAATTGCATTACATTAGATTACTGCAACGTGTTATACCTGGGCCTGCCTCTGAAGACAATTCAGAAAATTCAGCTGGTGCAGAATTCCGCTGACAGATTGCTCACTGGGGCAGGATGATTGGAGCCTATAATATGAGTTCTGGCCCAACTGCACTGGCTGCCAATTACTTTCCAAGCCCAATTTAAAGTGCTGGATTTCACCTATAAAGCCTTAAATGGCTCTAGACCTCAAGGACCGCCTCTTGAACTGACCCAGACCCTACTATTATCATCTGAGCCCCTTCTTCATGTGCCTTGTCTGCAAGAGATCCAGAAGGTGAAAACATGAGAATGGGCCTTTACTGCTGTGGCTCACGTGCCATCAGTATATATCTTTATGTGCCAGGCAAAAACGTTTCTCTATAACCAGGCCTTTGGCCTTTACTATCTATGTCCTTTTAGAAGTGGGTGGAATGTTTTCAACCACACACACACATTAATCAGCAGCTGGAATACTACACCCTTGTGCAAATTAACTGAAACAAAGCATGTTTTCTATGCCACAGTCTGTCAAGCACCCACAAAAGAAGATGTTTGGGGGATACTTCAGTTATTATGGTTTCGAAAGCCTGCAGCCAATAGAAGGAATTATGCGCTCACCACAAAAAATTAGGTTCTACGAAAGAGAGTTATTCCAGAGCTGGAAAAGAAGTATCCTGACGGTACTGGGATATTGCAGCAGGACCTAGACCCCTGTCGCACATCAAAAGTGGTGAAGAAATTCATGACAGAGTAGCAAATAAAGAGAGCCAGTGTGGTGTAGTGGTTAAGAGTGGTAGACTCGTTATCTGGGGAACCGGGTTCGTGTCTCCACTCCTCCACATGCAGCTGCTGGGTGACCTTGGGCTAGTCACACTTCTCTGAAGTCTCTCATCCCCACTCACCACACAGAGTGTTTGTTGTGGGGGAGGAAGGGAAAGGAGAATGTTAGCCGCTTTGAGACTCCTTCGGGTAGTGAAAAGCGGGATATCAAATCCAAACTCTTCTTCTTCTTCTTCTTCTTCTTCTTCTTCTTCTTCTTCTTCTTCTTCTTCCTAGATTTGCCATGGAATTCACCGGACATAAATCCCATTGAGAGTTTGTGGGCTGTATGTGAAACAAACAATGAATTTAGTACATTAGTTTATTCTACAAAACTCACATATACATGTACAAAACTCACATATACGTACATTAGTAACGGATATTACCTCTGCTATTTTTAAGCAGCATTTCAACACGGTTTGGCATGGAGTCTACTAGTTTCGAAAAGTCACTGTGGATTTTCGGATCCCTGTACCACACTTGAATCAGCGCCTGAATGAGCTTCTCCATAGTTGTACAGTCTACAGCACGGAGGTGACTTTTGCATATAGCCCACAAATTCTCAACACCAAAATAACTGAAGCACCCCCAAAACATCTTCTTTTGTGGGTGCTTGACAGACTGATCGATGTGGCTTTGTTTCAACTAATTTGCACAAGGCTGTACATGCTACAAGCAAGCATTGTATTAGCATGAAGAAACATGAGTTAGGAGACATACCTATATACTCGAGTATAAGCCGACCCGAATATAAGCCGAGGCACCTAATTTTACCACAAAAAACTGGGAAAACTTATTGACCCGAGTATAACCCTAGGCAAAGGTGGAGGAGGAGGAAGGAGCAGCCTGAAAGGTATATGACTCTGCCGTCGCCAACAGTGGCAAAGGCAGCAGAGGAGGAAAGAGCAGCCAGAAAGGGCAGCTTTCAGGCTGATTGTTCCTCCGCTGCCGACAACAGCCTCTGCCACTCGCAAGGGCAGGCACAGGAGCCATGCTTGGCAGAGCGGTGGCAGCAAACTCTCACTCGAGTATAAGCCAAGGGGGGCTTTTTCAGCATTAAAAAATGTGCTGGGAAATTTGGCTTATACACGAGTATATACGGTACTTAATTTCAGCTGTGATCTTACAGTCCCTGGGCTATAGGTTCCTTTGTATCTCTCTTTCTGAGAATGGAGATACATTCGCCCTCAGAGACTGGATAGCACTTCCACAACACTGTCAAAAGGTCTGCAACTGGTTATTCTCCAGTGTCAGAGAGAGTTGAAGGAGACCTGTTCTAGGGGTATGTCTTTGGTGTGCTGTGCAGGATCCATAGCCTCTCATTCCAACAACACACCTCTGCAACAAAATAACCCAGCTTAATTTCTATGCCACTTTTTCACAGTAAACTGTATCCAAAGCAGCTCTCAGTAAAAACCAGCTTATTATCGAAATACAGCATCACATCCAAATTCAAATACAGTGGTACCTCAGGTTAATTAATTCGTTCTGGAGGTCCATTCTTAACCTGAAACTGTTCTTAACCTGAGGTACCACTTTAGCTAATGGGGCCTCCCGCTGCCGCCACCACACCATTTCCTTAACCCGAGGTACTGTTTCTAGGTTAGCAGAGTCTGTAACCCGAGGTACCACTGTAATACAAAACTAACTAACTAACACAGCATAACATAAATTCTTCATAATCAAATGATCTGAACTTAATACATAGTAAACGCAAAGCACCATCAAAATGAACAGGATTTAAAACAAAAACAATGCAACCCTCACTATTAGCTCTACCCTTGCTTTACCCCAGGGGGTCAGTTCAGAGCTCTTGGAAGCAGAGTCCTCTTCCCAGGCTTGGCTCTGGCTCCCTTATCTGTCCTCCAAAAGAAGGTGTCAGCAGCAGAAAGGAAGTGTTGTGAAGTGGCAATGATGGGAAGTCCTCTTTCCCCACCTCCTAGATGTTCTGACTGCTAGTGTTGGCCTTACTGCAGTAGAGGACAAGGCCTCCCTTAGCAACTAGTGCTAACCCCAAAATGGCCCCCAAATTTACCACTCAGTTTAGTGATTGAAAGGAATTTGGGATCCATGAGGTGTGTGGGGGGGTCCTTTGGTGGTGTCAGAACAGAGGTGGTTTTTATTTCATAAAAAAATAAAATCCTTTTAGGCATTTCTTTTTCCCCATGCCATGTGGAAATGTTGAAGCACCTCTTCTTCTCCAACTCCCCACTCTCCCTGTTCCACTAAGATTTCTGGGAAGGGGAAATGTTGGCCCTTGATGGTAGTCATTTCTGCCCACCTCACCTCCAAAACCCTATCAGAGCCATGCTACATCATTACATAACATTGTCCAAGGAGCCTTGTTGGAGAGTGAGAGTGGTGGCTGCCAGGAGAAGCTTTGCCCACCTTGCAGTACACAGAAGTAGCAAAATAATTATTTAAAGGAAGGGGGCAATAATTTAGGAGTAATGGATGGATGGCTCAAATTACAAAGTTAATGCTTCATTGGACTTTATTCATACAATCTGATTATATGTATGCATGTGGTATTATTTAATTTGGCTTCTTCATTTTTTAAATGCAATACTGAATAGAAATCACTGTTGAGGTTATAAGACTTCCTTCCAGCCACAGAAATAACACTCCAGTAACTGAGTTTCTCGAATGGAAATTCCTCTGGCCTTGGGCATCACCAAGTCAAGGAAACTATTTTCTGAAACACTTTAAAATAATCTTGTTAAGCCATAGAACAACATCAAAAGGAAAGGCTTCCTAGATGTTCAGCTGCTGACAAGGGAAATCAGCAGCTAAGGAATTGCAGACAGCTTCACACCCCATTAATTTAAATTCCTTGCTTGCCTGGTGGAACATGAAGTTTTAGGAAATTCCTAAAAATCCGCTTCAGGCTCCTTGAGTAAGCGGGGTGGGGGTGGAATCTCCTACTGTTTGCATATGGAGAAAATTTCATTAAATGTAATTCCTCAGGGCTCACTAATATTCACTTTCCCCCAATAGGTCTCATTAGGAGAATTAGTATGTCTGAATTCTGCTCTTCAGAAAGGACTTCCTGGGTCATCGTACTCTATAAAATTAGGGGGGAAAGCTCAAGCTCCTAAAGTTACTGTGATGCTGATTCTCTCCTCCTGCCTCTCCTTTACTGTGCTTTCTGTGGGGAATGGGAAAAGGGCAAACCTCTACACATAGTTGAGCAACATGAATTTATGGGGGATACTGTGGAAGCGCTATGTAAAGAGCTAATAGGGGGGTGTCTGTCATTTTGACAGGCAGGGGAAGGGGAGGGGAGGATGGAAGGACACATGATAAATTTGTTCTTGGCAAATAGAACCTGACCTGGCCCTCACCTTCTAGGCTAATGTGTTTGCTGTGAACAGTTGCAAAATTCAGAGAAATGTGAAATCCGAAGGATAATTACATTCCAACCTGCACAATCGGCCGGGAGGTGTGGAAGGAATCAGAGGCAATAAGTCTCTAAGGAAGGCAGTGATTAGCCTCCCATCCATTGCATTTCATGTATACCATATCAGAATATGTATGATTTCTACATGAAAGATACAGGTGAAACTCAAAAAATTAGAATATCGTGGAAAAGTCCATTTATGTAAGCAATTGTTTTCATTAGCTACTGGAGTTTAATATATGAGATAGACTCATGACATGCAAAGCGAGATATGTTTGTTATAATTGTGATGATTATGGCGTACAGCTGATGAAAACCCCAAAGTTGAAATTGTTAATTTGGGGTTCTCATCAGCTGTACGCCATAATCATCACAAATATAACAAATAAAGGCTTGACATAACTCGCTTTGCATGTCATGAGTCTATCTCATATATTAGTTTCACCTTTTAAGTTGAATTACTGAAGGAAATGAACCTTTCCACGATATTCTAATTTTTCGAGTTTCACCTGTATTTGGGGAGGCAGGTAAAATGCACCATCAGTATATCTGATCACTTACAGTCGTCCTGATTCATACAAGTATGTGTTGAGTTGGAGGAATTCCCCCAGTCGTAAACATACACAGTATTTTTAAGCAACTGATCTGGTATTTTAACTCACCATTTCTGTCCGAATAAAGGTAATATGTGCAAAAACATGTTAACATACCAGAATATATATGATAAATGTAAACTTGATGAAAAAAATATTTCACTGCTTCTTGCTAATGAAGATTTCCATTCCTTGCTTAAATCAGGCTTTTGGGCTTATTAATATTGGACAGTTGAAATTGCTGTATTATCCAGGGAAATTTGAAATACTTCAGGGAATCCGCTGAGTAGTTAAACTAAAGTTTTCTGCCGTTTGGGGGTGCGGGGGAAGCTATTTCAAGTGATCAAGGGAAAGCAAATAAGCATGACTGACAACCCTAAAGCTGACTTGTAGAACACTGGTCTATTTAATGTAAGTTAAAGCAATAAAAAAGAAAAAGAAAAAAGAAAATGAATTCAGCTGTGCTGTTTCCCCTTTGGTCTTATAGCATTTAATAAGTGTTTTGTTATTTCTAGTCATACACTCAAAACATGTGCAAGATAATCTCTTTTGGAAGAAACAACAATTGTCAACTTAATTGACATGTGAGAGGATGGAATTCTGTGTTAATTCATTTCCTGTGCTGTAAAGGTTGTCTGAGTCTGTTAATTTCTCTTTACACAATATACAGCTTTGGAAGAGAGATTCCTTTTTCATATCACAGCACTTCTTTTCTGATTATACAAACTGCATATGTGACTGCATTTGGAACACTGTGTACCGGGCCAGTTGCCTCGCCTCAAAAAGGATGTTTCATTTTTCACAGATATGTGCATTTAAAGCATTTTTGTACACACTAATCAGCTAGAGAACTGCATAGCAAAATTCAGAGAAGTGCTAATGTTGAAAGATGGCTGTTTCAGTTTGTGTATTGTTTTGGGGAGTGTGGATTTTGTCGGTTCCTCAACTGAATCAAATTTATTTCCCAAGCCTACCTGTGGCCCTCCACAACTGTCTTCATCCCTGACCATTGACCATGCTGGCTGGGGCCAATGGGAATTGTAGTCTAACAACATCTGGAAAGCCACAGGATTAATAATCCCTGCTATAAAGTTTAAGATATGGGTATCTGTACATGGCCACAATTGGTTGAGGTTGGTAAAATGAGTGCATAAGCCTCAGAGTATAAGTACAATGGTACAGTTAAGCAAATTTAGAATTAATAACCCTGCATTGTCCCCCACCCCATTTAGATTGCAATGTACATTAATTCACTCATTGCTGTGTTTGGGACCACCCTACTCTTTCGGCTGAAGAGGGTCCTTGATTTCTGCCCCAAAGTCCTGCCTTGACAAACTGTGCAAGTATGACTACGCAGACTCAAAAATGTATTGTCAAAGTTTGTTGGAAATGCATTACAAAGTTCATGGGGTCTGAGCTACCTGCTGGTCTGTTGCTCAGGTTTAAGAGATGGGTGTTTGCCACAAACACACAAAAACACAATTATGCTGGTGGCGGGGCGGAGTGCAGAATACTATACTGAGCTCAGAGACCATCTTTCTGAAAATTTATATTTTTAGAAAACAAAGTTTCTAGTCCTTACAGTAGGGATTTGGATTCATTCCAAGAATGGTCATGCTACCTTCTCAGGCTAAAGCAGCGAGGGTGAGAGATGGCATCATGGGCCTACCTGGTGATGGGGGTTTGGAGGAGGTAGGGATATCAAGTGCCATTCTGAAACCATTTCTCTGAGAAATTTCACCTGGGGTCTTTTCCCCTGAGGATGGAGGATTGGGGCCCTGGCAGCAGGGGTACTCTATAGGTTCAGGGCTTCTTCTGTCTCATGGCAGCCATGTTTCCAGGTTAGAAATACAGGCCACAGCAGTGGCTGTTGGGCGATGTCTCTAGACTCAACAAATTACAGAGAATAAAGGAAAATATGCAAACGTGAATAAAAGTTGAGAACAAATTAGCAGGCAATGCAATATACAGTTCAGAATTTTACTCTTTTTTTCTTTATTCAACTGTAGGGGGTCTGATTTGACCTTTTAATACTGGAAATCTTTTAGGATCAGTTTGAGTACTGATGCTTTTAAGGGATTTTTTTTTTATTTTACCAACAGTCCATAGCAGGACAGTAGTATAGGAATTATAAAATTTGGCAATTTTTATCACAAATGCACCAGGAAGAAGGATGGGGCCATTCACCTTGTCAATTTCAAGAATATGTTGCTTAGTATTTGAAATAAATACTCAAAATAAAATAGAATGTGGCTGGATTTCTTTGTGCCAGTCTTACTTGTTTTGATTTTTAAAAAAATATATATTAAATTTTATTAAAAAAACATTACAAACATACTAATACAAAACAATACAACTATAATAAACAAAAAACAGAACTACAATAAAAACAAAAAAACTTACACTATCCTTAACATCTATCCTGAACATTGTGTCCTGACTTCCTCCTGTCTCCACTTCCTGCGTTCCTTGTGAATCATCTTTAGTAATTTCTTACCATCTTAAAATCTCTTATTTTACTATAAAAAAATCATTAAATTTATTTAATATCTTGACTCATAACTTCTCAATTTCTACATCATAACCAAACTCTAAATCTACAGTCTAGCTTTTTTACTTGTTTTGATTTAAATAATTTATTACACTTCAACAGTATTTCAGTTTATTGTGGGAAGTGTGCAGATGTTTTTACAGGCTGGAATGCAATCTTCTCCTGCCCTAGTTCAGTCATAACCATTTGATGCAGGAGCTTCCACACTCACACAGTCAGGCTTGACGCCATGTTTGAGGGGGCCTTCAGCAAGGAGCCATGTGGTGTGTCCCCATATTGTCCTAGGTGTGTGCCCCAAAGCTTAACAGAGGGCACAGTAAAGAATTGGGGTGGGTGGCAGTGTGGAAAGCAGTGCCGCTGCATCTGCTCAGTACTCCCTCATCCCAGCACTGTGAAGAGAAACACCTGGTGAGGCAGCTGCGGGCACCGCCATTTTCATTATCCCCAATATCTCGCTCGCAGCATAGGCCACAACCACACCATACTTTTAAAGCACTATGATGCCATTTTAAACAGCCATGGTTCACACACACAATTCTGAGTAGTGTAAGAATCTACCACTCTGCACAGAGGACTCTTGGAATTGTAGCTCTGTGAGGGGTCTGGTATACACCTCAACTACCCCAATTAAATCAGGACATCCTGTTTTTGGCTGCCGTGCTCCCAGCATGGCACCTGAAGATGTGTGAGACCATGGAGGCCAAAATGCACGTTTTGGGGGGAAATGTGAGGTCACACAGGTCATGTGATTTGTGCGGGAGTGGAGTTGGGGAAAAACAATGGTTTTCAATCTCAACATGTTGGAGGGTATGGACTGGGGGGCCTGAGCATCCTTAACAGAATTCTTGGGGGAGGGAGCCATGATTGCTTAAAGTGGTATACTAGTGCATTAAATGTATGGGGTGAATGCGGCCATATTGTAGGTAGGGCCCCAAGGCATTGGAGATAATGAAGATGGTGGAAGCTGCAGTCACCTCACTCAGCACTTCCCTTTACAACACGGGACACAAAAATGGGGTTGTTTCGTTTTGTTTTTTAAAGGGAAGCCAGTCTCAGTCATGGTAGACCCTGGCATTTGCTCTGCTATTCTGGGTGCTGATTCCAGGCCTCCACATATACTGAACCCACAAATGATGCTTACTAACCTGCCTAAAATGAGTTTCTTGTTTAGTTCTCTGGAAATATGTATCTGTTTGTCATCTTTTACTTTCCTCCAAGGGCCTTAGAGTAGTATACATTGGACTCTCTTATTTATTTGTACAATATTCCTGTGAGGTACCTCAGGCTAAGACTTAGTGATTTGCCAGAGACCAGTCCTTAAACAACAAGGGACCTACTTTTTGTGATGGGTCCCTTAGCCACACTTTTTAGAAGGCCACACTGTAGGTGGGGGGGGGGGGGTGATTTGACTAAAATTGGGGAAATCTGAGGTGGGGCCTACCTTTCTCCCATCATTTGAACACCTCGTCATCTGAGAGACCACATCACAAGACTATGGCCATTTGATTTGAACCTCGATTTCTCCAACACACAGCACAGTCTAGCCACTCTCCTAAACTAGCTTTTAAAGTGTGAATTCAACTGCCTTCTCTATTTTGGTTTAGTTTAAAAAGGCGAAACATCACAGAAAAAGATAACATTTAAAAAAATCATTATATGGAATACGAAAAATGGCAACAATTTAAACAAAGGTAACAGCACAATACTATAAAAACAAAGGGGGAAAACAGTGAATAGCTGATCTTAAGATAAATTGCTAAGCAGCAGATTGTTCTTAAAGCTTGCTAGACTAATAAGATATTTACTAAGCACCTAAAGATGGGTGCAGAGGAAGCCTAGCAAATCTCTACCTGCAGGTAGTCCCACTTTCTCAGAGCAACCCTTAAAGTGAATGTGAACGTCATCCTGCATATGCATGAGTCCCATATGTATGTTGCAGATCCATACAGGGAACCTGACTGCTATCTGTCTTTGCCTATGAATGAGTTTGGGTTTCTTTAGAGAAGGTAACATTTAATTATACCTTTTCCCCCCTGTTTCTACAGACATTCCCAATGGGGCTTGGAGATGGACAGCTCTATACCTGGACAGATGGCTTGAAAAGAAAGGACTGGCATGACTATGAAAGTATTCAAAAAGATGCCATGCGTTCAGGTGGGATGTTTAGAGTAAACTTCCTCCTTTACACACTGGGATACCTTTCTTTTTCTTATTCTTTTGCACTAGACCTGGCAAAGCAATATCTGCTAGAATCTCATTCATATATATATATATATATATATATATATATATATATATATACACACACACACACACACACACACACACACCTCGTTCCTATGTCATGTAGAATCAGAATCATGTGAAGAATTAAGATCAGTTAGAAGTAGCCACTTGGATTGCCAAAATAAAACCTGTATCAATTGTATTATTTAGCAGCTGATTTTTTTATATAGTGGTGTAAGTTGTAAAAGCTTTAACAAGATCCACTCCTCCACATTATTCTTGATTACTTCAAGTGTCTTTTTCCAGCTGCTTTGATTTCTTCATTCACTTGGATTCCACTTCAAAATGCTTAGGGTGGCGCACATGTGAGGAAGATGAGGTTGTGGAAGAGTGAGTTGCCAAAGATCTCTTAGGGAATTTGAAGCTGGGCCTCCCCAGTCATGGTCCAGCATTAGCCACACCATTCTAGAACAGGTACATCTATATCGCCCTCCTCCAAAAGGGTTTACTCTGCCAGTTGTGTGAGATCTGGCTCTTGGCAAGTTGTGGCCAGATCACCATCTCTCAGCCTAAAATATCCCACAGTGAGGATGTTGTGGGGGGGGGGGAAGCACTGAGATTCTTGGAAGATGAGCTTAAAATGTAATTTACATTTGCTGTTCTAGCAACACCAGAAATACAAGTGAAGAGAATACTTTGTAAGATCACTTACAGTACATTTTCTTTTTAAAAAAACACCTCCAAACATCATCTGTTTGATTAGCTACATTTAAATTTTCTAAAGTCTTGCTCCTAATTTTGTCAGCTTCTAACCAAAGTTGTTTGTTGCAGTAAACAAAAGTCAATCATTTTAGTGCAGCTGGGGCATCACAGCTTCATTCTAATGAGAAATCAGTATTAACCTAAAAATAATCCTTACTTGTATCCCCTAAGGATCAGAATTAACAAGAGGAATTACATCTCTTGATTGGGGATTAGGAATTTATACTTTTCTCTCTTTTTTTTTAACTTGCAAAATCATCTCACGCTGACAACCACTTCACAAACACAGTTCTGAAAACACAACTTTGTGCGTCAACGTCAGTAGTTAGATTTTGCGTGTCTGTTTCACTGCGAAGGGCCTTTCCCAAAAATTTAAGAACCACTGCTCTTTGGTGGTTATGTGATTCCTTGTGGCGCACATGCAAAGAAATGAGCTCCTAGGCAATGCAGTAAGTGGCAATGTTACTTCTAGTTGGCCAGAGCAGTCACAATGGCTCCAAACCAACACATGGTACCGTGGGTTTCTGGCTTCTGGGAGCTATTGTGACTGCTCTCCTAAGTGATACTGCATTGGCATCTGTTGTACAGTGTAGGGGATGCCTGAAGTCTTCTGGAACAATGGCGGTTGGGGCACTGTCAGTTCACAACATAGGAGTATATCATACTCAAAATGTTATTACACATTTATTTGCCTGCAGTCTTCCCCTAATTTTGTGCTTCTCTTTGGTGGCCATTGAATTTTCCTTACATAATACTGGGGGCAAATAGAAACAATATGATACCTCAACATACCTGTTGCTATTACACTTAGTGTAAACCATGCAGGAGACTTTTTTTAGAAGTAGTACAGAAATGTAGCAAACAAACACAGGACAACTAGTTCCTGTGACAAAATGTTGCATTGCACAGTGCTCCTATTCATGGTCCAGGGCAGCCAACCACACTCTTTTTCAGGATACTCCAGGCTTCCTCAAACACGGCCCTTCAGATGTTTTTGGCCTACAACACCCATGATCCCTAGCTAGCAGGGCCAGTGGTCAGGGATGATGGGAATTGTAGTCTCAAAACATCTGGAGGGCCGAGTTTGATGAATCCTGGAATACTCCGTTCTTTTTCCCTCCCCTGCAGTTTTAAGGGGTGGTTTCTTGAAAGATATCCAGCATTTCTTGGTCACTGAATATGCTCAGACCTCGGTGTGTTCTTTGTGGGGTGGGCTCAGATGTTTCCCCTTAATACTTTTGGTACTTTTACAAACCTTGGGTTGCCTCTGATAGTTTGCTCAGTAGGCCTGATTTGGCTGTCAGAAACCTTTTGAGTTTACTATTATAGTGCTACATTTGTTTATTTGCTGTTTCCGTGATTGCAAAATATACAAAGCAAAGGAGAAGGGGCCAATAAAAAGCAACATGGATAGCTCATCACCACTTTCCTTCCCATATACTTCTCATCCATTTCCAAAACCAAGCATACTGAAGGCAGCACGTATGCTGCGAGAGCCGATATGGTGTTGTGCAAAGTACTGTGCCTATTACAGAATGTCTTTTTGGTGGGAGGGAGCACTTTTGTTGTTGTGGGCTGTAGACACTCATAACTCTATGCAAGAGATGCAGGAGAATACTAACACACCTTGAAATTGCTATATTTTAATTTTTTTATTATAAATCATATTAACACTTGCAGTGCACTTCACACCCACCCACCCACACACCATTTTAATCATGGATGGCACTTCCGTACAACTGTAGTACAATGGCCACATCCATAGTCATAGAATCATAGAACTGTAGAGTTGGAAAAGACCACAAGGGTCGTTTAGTCCAACCCTCTGCAATGCAGGAATCTTTTGCCCAATATGGGGCTCAAACCCACAACCCTGAGATTAAGAGTCTCATGCTCTACTGACTAAGCCAGTGTTTTTCAACCTTTTTTGGGCAAAGGCACACTTGTTTCATGAAAAAAATCACGAGGCACACCACCATTAGAAAATGTTAAAAAAATTAACTCTGTGCCTATATTGACTATATATAAAGTAATTTCCCACGGCACACCAGGCAACATCTCGCGGCACACTAGTGTGCCGCGGAACAGTGGTTGAAAAACACTGGACTAAGCTATCCCAACAGTGAAGGAAGATTAACAGATAAAAATTGATGCTGATGCTGGAGAGGATGCAAATCAACTGATTTGGTATGAAATCACACATTGAGAATATGCATGTATACATAAGCACTATAAGCATAGATAAAAATGGTACAATTTAGCAGCCACTACTGTGTAATCCTTACAGGGCGTGAATAGCTAGCTGCTAAAGTAACTGCTGCTCCAAGCTAGCATTACAGTGTATAAAGGATTAATCTTACTGCAAGGCCGGTACAATATTCTTGAAGCCAGTTTGATGCCAGTGGGCAGACAGCAGTTCTTTTGATGGCAGCCTCCGTTGCTTTGAGGCAGAGCTGACGCTTATCTAGTCAGCTGTGCTGCCAGGTAAGTGTTCCAGCATCAATTAGAAATCCATTTTCAAGCATCTGATTTCCTCCAGCCAATCCCAAGGCAGATGGCAAGCAGTCAGCTCCAAATGCTAAGCTTCTTCCATTCCCAGAATGCCAGTCTCGATCCAGTGCCTTTTTGGCTTATCTTAACATATGTTTTCTCATGATGCTTAACATATGTTTTTCTCATGAAGTATCATTTTCAATGGAAAGGAGTCTAATGTCATATAATACAGAGCTGGTGTGCTTCTGAGTATTTTGTAGAAGTGGGAATTTCAGCAGTTGCAGCTTTTTATGGCGAGTTGTCCTGACCAAAATCCCCTCCTGTATACAATTATTACTGGTACAGCAATTCAGCAGGACCTTCAAGCTCAGACTCATGTATGGAATACTGTTTCCAAATGAAGAGATTAAAGACCTTGCAGCACTCACATGAAGTCCACCAAAAAGCATTTCTACATGGTGGTGGCACTGTATAAGGCAGGTGCATGAGTTCAAACATCTTACTAAGCACATTGCCTTAATGCAGCAAGAATTCTCAATCCATAATGCAGCAATAATGCTCAATCCATACATGCGTACCAGTGACTCATCCTAGCACAAAGCCACCGTGTGTGATTGACTTTATGCATCTATTGCAAGGGGCAGAAGTGCTTTTTGGCACCTTTCACAAAGTTTAAATATCTTTTATGTTAGCACTTTGAATAACTATTGTCAATGTAAGATACATTGTGATGGTACTTTGCTAAGAACTGGGTATTTGTCTGTGCTTGAGTAAGTATGTCTGCAGAAGTAAGAGAAATAAGGGTATATGCATGCCTATATTATTATTATTATTATTATTATTATTATTATTATTATTATTTAAATTTGTATACCACACTTCAGTGTTCTCGAAGCTACTAACATGAGTTTGGCCAAACTGCGAGAGGCAGTGAGGGATAGGCGTGCCTGGCGTGCTCTGGTCCATGGGGTCACGAAGAGTCGGACACGACTGAACGACTGAACAACAACAACCACACTTCAAAGATCACAGGGCAGTTCACAACATACAAATTCAAAATGAGAACACAAAATACATGGGGGGGGATAACGCCCCTCCCACAAACACATTTAAAAGGTCATTTATTGTTTATCAGCCAATGACCTGGTTATAGAAGAACATTTTTGGCTAAAGAGATGTAACAAAGGTGCCAGGTGAGCTGACCTGGGTAGAACATTCCACAAACAGGAAGCCACTGCAGAAAAGGCCCATTCTCATTTTGCCATCATCCAGACCTCCCATAGAGGAGGCACATGAAAAAGGGCTTCAGATTATGATCACAGGGTTGGTTCATACAGGGAGAGGGAATCTTTGAGTTATTGCGGCCCTGGGCTGTTTAAGGCTTTATAGGTCAAAAACAGAACTTTGAATTGGGCCTGGAAACTAATCCGCAACCAGTGCAGTTGGGCCAGGATTGGCATTATATGCTCAAACCATCCTACCCCGGTGATCAACCTGGTCTCAAAATTCTTCACCAGCTGTAATTTCCAAATCATCTTCAGAGGCAGCTGCATGTTTAACATGTTGAGGTAATTTAACCTAGAGGTTACCAGAGCATAGACAACAGAGCATAGCCTCCCCACACCTCATAAAAGGGTGGGGAGGTAATTTTCACAAGTTCTCCCTCCCTGTCTATAGCTGTGCAGAATAATCCATTTTTAAATTATTGACAATGGTTCTAATGCATGATTTGCGAACATATTATTAAAATGGACTGATTATTTTCTTAGCCACCAGCTATAATTTTCAGATGGTGGATCAAGGCAACTTTCACCACAAATTAGTACTATATTAGCAATTTAAAGTTGGATCTAGAGTTCCTGTGAGCAGAACTTTGTATGGTACTTTAGGATGCTTCAGTGTAAAATGATAACTCCTGCTAGAAGAATGAATGAAGTTGGGGTTGTTGTTTTCCAATTCCTGCTTCCTTCCCTGCCAAAGCACTCTATATCTCCAAAAACAACAACAACCATGCTTCTGATAGTTGGCAAACCCACTGGAACAGCATGGGAGATGTTCGATAGGGATACAGAGGGAGGGAGAACTGGTGAAAATTACCTTCCCACCCTTTTATAAAGGCTCCACTGGATTCCAATCCCCTCTGTCAATGGTAGGAGCCTTCCAATTCAGAGAAGGGCAAGTCTACAGTAGATCCTACCAGCTTCACAGGATGGACTCTGTTGCTGCTCATGGTTGCTGTCACCAAGAGAGTATTGTCTGGAAGCCCAAGGGAGGGGGGATTTATTATAGCAGGGTAACAGATCACTGTAATTGTGCAAACCTAAATTTCAGGTATTTGCTTGAATCTTTCCCTCATAATACTAACAGTCTTGAGGTGACCTAAGTTCAAAGTGACTGCAGGGACCGCGACTTACATTTCTCTCGAGTTGTAGTCTTGCAGCTTTAAATATTACTTCTTTTACTCAGTGCCAGCAATGGTTTAGTCCGCCTCCTCCAGTTTGGTTTTGCAGCACCCATTTAATTACCGTAGACATTCTGCTACAACACATAGCTTTCCTAGAATGTCACTTGGTTTGTTTAAACCCTGCAGCCTCCTTCCTGTAAAGCTGAATTCCTTCAAATTATCTGGGCATGCACTGGATTCCTTTTATCTATGCAGGTCAGCCCATGATTGAATCAAAGCACAAATGCTTTTAATGTTGAGATAAGTTGTGTTTTTCACACGCTGGCTGGTTTGCTGTCTACAAGGCTTGGCTCTAGGAAGCAACCTGCTGCCAGTCTGTTCTTATGTTAAATCGGAGAAAAGGCATTCTAGCAGTTGTGGCATTTGGTGATAAGTAGCTGGGCTAAATAGAAGATATACTGCGCATCCCCTGGCTACAAAGCTGTGATTAGTTTCAGCTGGCTGCAGAGAACACATTCTTTTTGGAACGGTGATAGTGCTGTGTAACTTAAATCAGAACATGGAGGAATCCTTATCTCCCATCGCACACTCTGGCATTCCAAACACACTGGTCACACTTGACTGCCAGCGTTTATTTCTATTCCAATCTAACATTACAATATGTTGGTATTAGGGACTATATCAAACCTTTCTTGTTCTCAAAAATGTACTTGTACATCCCATTGTAGCAGCTAAAGTATGGTGTTTCAAAGCAAGGGTTTGTTTGTTTAGGGAGCAGCAGGGTTTAAACAAGGATTTAGAGATGTGTTCATCACCAGCTTTGCACCCTCTTGTATTCCCCTGTGAACAGAAAATAAAGCAGTGGTATATAGCAGGGCAGATAATTCATGCTGTGCATTTGCAAAATACATTGAAAGCAACAGCGGGGGCCCTGTCCCCCACTCAAGACATATAAATCTGTCGATTTTGGTTTCTCTCTGCTTCTCATTTTTTTTCCAATTTTAGGCTCAGTTTGCCACATATCCACATCAGTTTGTAATCAGTTGGCAAGTCCTTACAAAATACCATCAGAATTATAGTGGGAATTTCTCCTAATAAACATGCTTTATAAGCAATTTTACTTATTGTTGTTGTTTACAATCATGCAATAAAAACAACTCAAATGGGTTTTTAAACAATACCTTCTCCCCAAAAAGACAGTTTTAAAACCAATAGAAATAAACACCCAAGTCAGAGACCTAAAACATGCCTCACCTTAATCTAGCTGGAAAAGCTTGTTGTGATTGGGGGTGCGCACTGTCTCTATTTGTTTCTGGAAAGCATAAGGATGCTGTTCCAAAGAACAGAGGCAGCCACAGTGAAAGCCCTACTCTGAATTGCTGTGGAGAAGCTTCTGCTGTTTTAGATTTTCCTGCAGAATTCAGTGACCTACTATGTATGCATGGGTAAGGCGCTCTCTCATATAACCTAGTCTCAAGCTGTTAAGGGCCTTTTATGATAGTGCAAAAACCTTGAACTTGGCATGGTAACAGATTGGCAACCAGGGCGGGTTCTGTAGATAAGATATTATACACAGAGAGTAGTTTTCTTTCACAACTATCCTAGCCACAGCCTCCAGACCAACCTCAAGGGAAGCTGCACATAGTGCATTGCAGTAATCTAGCCCTGACAATGCATAGACAACTGTAGTCAAAATATACAAGTGCTGGACTGCCCATAGCTCTAGTCTTACCACATAAAGTTGGCGAAAAGCACTCCTGGCCATCAAGCTCACCACTGCATCCACACAGTGTGTCTCAGTGCCTTCTGGTGGTAAATCTCGATGCTGACCACTTCCTAAGATGGCTAGTTAAGCCATAGTGTCTAATCAAACAGGCTTAATTGACATTTTATTATTATTTTCAATAAGGACCCATCTCTTATATTCAAAGACGCCAAGTTCCACCCAACATTTGGGGAGGGGCTTGTCACGTGTGCATGATGTCACACATGCAACGCACATATGTGACATCATGTGCATTGGGATAAGGCCTACTGCCACTGCAGGGAGGCCCAGCGAGGCTCACCACCGCTGTGGGAAGGCCCGGCAAGATCCGGCCCCTCAAGATTGGGCGCCTCAGCCATGTCCCCACATACTGGGAGGGGGGGGTTGAGGTGTCCTCGCATAGAGTTGGTTCCTGTGCTTGCTTACTGCTGTATATGAAAGCTGCAACAAATTCAACCCTATTGTTTACACACTTAAGTTCTGGAACACCTACAATGAAAAATTTAATTTTTTGTGTTCTGTGGTGCATCACATACTATAAGCCTCTGAATTTGGGGTGCCAGTATGTAATTGCCAAGGTATGAAGCTATGATTAGGGAAGAGAGGTTCTTTGGAGTTTCAGGAGCATATTGACTGGCTGGAATTCTGAGGGAAAGATAAATTGGTAGCCTCATAGAAACTGGTAAATTCTAACTGCCATTGGATTCTAGAATATTTGACTGTAAATACAATGGTACCTCGGGTTAAGAACTTAATTCGTTCTGGAGGTCTGTTCTTAACCTAAAACTGTTCTTAACCTGAAGGACCACTTTAGCTAATGGGACCTCCCGCTGCCGCTGCGCCACCAGAGCACAATTTCTGTTCTTATCCTGAAGCAAAGTTCTTAACCTGAAGTGTTATTTCTGGGTTAGTGGAGTCTGTGACCTGAAGCGTCTGTAACCTGAGGTACCACTTTAACCATTTAGGAGTAGCAGCTGTACCATTCAATAAAATGCCATTCCAGCTGACCTGGTCTGCATGTTTGCCTAAACAGTTGCATTGTATCAGCTGGGATATCACGAATGATTTCCACAATCTCAGTACTGTAGTTTTAAAATGTGCCTCAAATCTTGGGTTACTTCCACACCAAATATTCAAAGCACTGTTATACCATTTTTTTTGCAGTCATGAATAATCAAGGGAACTGTAGTTTGCTGAGGGTGCATATGTTACAAAACTTCAGATCCCAGCACCGCTAACAAACTACAGTTCCCAGAATTACCATTTTTTAATTTTTTTAAAAAAATGAAGTAAGAGTGCATTTAAGGCTTAGTGTGGATGTGACCTGAGAGAAGCTGACTTGGCAAACATGCATTAGTTCCTGGGCTAACACTTAACAATTGCTGTCACGAACAGTGGTTGCTGTTTTCTGTGAAGGTTTAAATGAGCAGGAAGAAATAGGCTAATTTCAGAATATAAAATGATTTTTTATTTTTATTTTGGTCTTCATACAAACCAAAGTAGGGTGACTTCTTTTTTAAAAAACAACAACAACTCATATGCAAATGTTTCCTTTTCTACTCTTTGAGCTTAAGTGAGCACAATTACTACTGTAGAGTGAAAAAATATCGATATATGTTTAATGCTCTATAGTATTATATTCTAACCCAAATTGCTCTGTTCTGTATTATTGAGAATACTTAACATATCTGGCTTTGACTGATAGAGTGCCATTTTTATGCTGTTGTGTGTCTGTGGCTATTTAAGAGAATAATGCTCCTTTTCTTCTTTCACAAACCTTTTTTAATTTCTGGAATCGAGTGGAAAAAACTGTCTCTCCCTAATGTCTCCACATAATGTCTTTCTTCTGGGCAAAATGTTGCTGTGGTCTAGGCCTCTTCCAGTGGTCAGGATCTTCAGCACTATCCAGAACTGCCTGATAATTAGCATGAAGAAAATGCTGTTTGGTTAAAAAAAAAAAAAAGAATTGCACACCATGCCTGTTATAATTCAATTAACCAAGTTGACATATTTCCTTCAACTCTGTGGATATGAAGCCATTTGAGGCACGAAAGATTTAAAAAGATGAACATCCTAGTCTTGCTGAGAAATGTTAAAAGAGCCACTGTAGAATGGAGACTAGATCAAACTATTCCAAATGTCAATATTCTATTACTTTGCCATTTATCTGTATCAATAGCCCTTTTCAGGTGTTTAGTAGGTATTGAATAGGTGATTAGTCAACTGGGAATGCATGCAGCTAGTCCTATCCCTCAATGGATTGGCCCAGACTGGCCACACCCTTTGGCTGATGATTGATTGGTATCAGTCTGAAGGATGTTTCATTGATTTTGTTGTCATTTAGTTGTGTCCGACTCTTCATGACCCCATGGACCAGAGCACGCCAGGCACTCCTGTCTTCCACTGCCACCCGCAGTTTGGTCAGACTCATGTTGGTAGCTTCGAGAACACTGTCCAACCATCTTGTCCTCTGTCATCCCCTTCTCCTTGTGCCCTCCATCTTTCTCAACATCAGGGTCTTTTCCAAGGAGTCTTCTCTTCTCATGAGGTGGCCAAAGTATTGGAGCCTCAGCTTCAGGATCTGTCCTTCCAGTGAGCACTCAGGCATGATTTCCTTAAGAATGGATAGGTTGGATCTTCTTGCAGCCCTTGTGACTCTCAAGAGTCTCCTCCAGCACCATAATTCAAAAACATAAATTCTTCAGCGATCAGCCTTCTTTTTGGTCCAGCTCTCACTTCCATACATTACTACTGGGAAAACCATAGCTTTAACTATACGGACCTTTGTCAGCAAGGTGATGTCTCTGCTTTTTAAGATGCTGTCTAGGTTTGTCATTGCTTTCCTCCCAAGAAGCATGTGTCTTTTAATTTCGTGACTGCTGTCACCATCTGCAGTGATCATGGAACCCAAGAAAGTAAAATCTCTCACTGCCTCCATTTCTTCCCCTTCTATTTGCCAGGAGATCATGGGACCAGTGGCCATGATCTTATTTTTTTTTATGTTGAGCTTCAGACCATATTTTGTGCTCTCCTCTTTCACCCTTATTAAAAGGTTCTTAAATTCCTCCTTACTTTCTGCCATCAAGGTTGTGTCATCAGCATATCTGAGGTTGTTGATATTTCTTCCGGCAATCTTAATTCCGGCTTGGGATTCATTCAGTCCAGCCTTTTGCATGATGAATTCTGCATATAAGTTAAATAAGCAGGGAGACAATATACAGCCGTGTCGTACTCCTTTCCCAATTTTGAACCAATCAGTTATTCCATATCCAGTCTAATATACTCTTCCCCAATGGAAACAGAAACTTGGTCAATCAGGGTCAATGTCCCATTGTATGAAACCTTATGGCTGAACAGGGCTTATAACAGTTCTCTTTCAAAGGCCTATAGAGCTGGTTGTTTGGCTTTGACCCATCAATTGTATTGGTGTACAACCACATGCAGAAGGTTCTATTGTACACTTAAAGCAGAAGGGCCTACGCTCTTGCATAGGCCTACAGCACATTCTTGTCTATATCACTTATAGCTTTCTGTCCCTCTGGTTTATTAGATCAGAGGGATAATCTCCTCAATGCACTGAGGAACTGCATGAATACTGTGATTTGCATTGGAGTACCACTATTTCATACTTCAGATGTTATTTGCAGTTTGCTTGTTAAAACAGTTTCCATCACAGAACATCACAGCAGTTCTGGACACTGAAGCACCCATGATGGTAACTATATTTCGTTTTGTGTTCCATTTCAGGGAAAGGTGAACAGGGAAAGCCTTACCCTCTCACAGAAGAAGACAATGATGATTCTGCATATCGGGAAAATGGTTTCAATATTTTTGTGAGCAACAACATAGCCTTGGAGCGATCCCTGCCAGACATTCGACATCCTAAGTAGGTACACTGAATCTAATAGATTGTTGCAGGGCATGCCTTCACTTAGTTTGCCTTCTTTTGCAGAAGCTCCCTGATTTAACTGAAGATTAGAAAAAGGTGTGAAGCTGCTGTGGCTAATCATCCTCTATCACTTCCAGCTGTTTGCAGTGAGGAGCAAAAGAAGATACTGGGCTCCACTGTAGGTGTTTGTGGGGAAATGTGAGCTTTCTGCTGGTAGGTGTTTGTAGCAGGAGGCATGGAAAGAGTAGCAAGCAATATTGCTAAATGTTTCTCTAGGGGTGCCAGATACAAGAAACTACTCTAAAGGTGACAAACAGAAGGCCTGAAATGATCAGGTACATTGTTCCACTTTGGTAGTGGTTTTTATACCAGTTACAGTTCTATTTGTCTTAATGTAACATAATCTGTGACACTCTTGCATTTTGTAAGAGAGGCTACATTAATAAGGAAGTTAATCATACAACACTGTTATTGGCCTAGAGACTGGAGGCTTTTCAGGTTAAGAAAGCATTGGTCAAGATTGTGAACAGATTATATTGAATATCAGGCAGGTGGGCAGACCTCCAGTGGCTTTGGAAGTGTGTGTGTGTGTGTGTATATATAACAAAAAAGCAATTATTTTGACTGTCCAGTTGACTCTGCGGCAGCTCCTATGCTGTGGAACAAACTCCCTGCAGAGGTAAGTCTGGCTTCTTCATCATACTGTTTCTGGCAAACGCTGAAGATGCACCTCTTTACCCTGGCTTTTGACACTTGAGGTGTATATTTTAGTAAACACCTTATTTCTATGATTGCAAGTTAATTTAACCTGATTTTAATTGTGTGTTTTAATGTTGTAACCTGCCCTGGGACCTCAGGGTGAAGACTAGGTAATAAAATATAACAACAACATCAACATTCAACATCATGTGCATCAGCCTTCTCTTCTCTTCTCTTCTCTTCCCTTCCCTTCCCTTCTCTTTTACAATATTCAGGACAGGCCCTTCTTAAAGTCTCATCCTGCGAAAGGAATGATAGGGCCATTTCATTGATGACTTTGAAATTATCCTGCAAGGAACCATGTTTTGCCATAAGCCTGTAATAATGTTAGGCACCAAGCGGAGAATGTGCAGAGAGGTTTCTGATTACTTTCCACAAAAGCTGTGTATTTACAGAATATTGGGGGAGGGTGAGATTTTCATTTGTTACGGGAGCACCACTGATAAAACAAAATCTTGACTATAATAGTTAGGATCTATCTGGAACAGATTATTTGGAAAAACAGGTGAAGATGTCAGTGAGTCTAATTCACTTGGCTGTTTTCCTGAAGAAGTCACATTGAAATGAAAGGAAGCTGCACAGAGACAGTGTCATTTTCTTATGGTACTCCTATTCACTTCAGTGGGTCTTGCACAGGAAGCATTTCCAGTAGATTATGTCCTCTGTTAATCACTTAATATAGCATTTATCTATCTATCTATCTATCTATCTATCTATCTATCATCTGTCTACTATTTATTGTGGGGGATGGGGAGGGTTGACACAATGCTAATTTCATTTTTAAAAGAAACATATTAAAAGTTAATTTGAGAAAGGCTAAACATGCCCTTGGAAATCCCTATATTAATCTCTATAACCAAGGGTTGATAAGCATATGATTAATGCTAAGAACTAACTCGGTTTTATCTAATCTGTTTCAAATATTTTGTCTTTGACTTTTGGCTAGGAAAACCATCCACAGGTCACCTGAAATTATCTTCAGCAATTCCCCCTGGCCAAGAATCTTTCCAGTTAGATGGGATTTTAATACATAATTACAGAGCATTAAAGTTGCATTGTTGGCATGATAAATATGCACCACACAACAGCTTCTGTTCCAAAAGGATATCCTGATTTCTATTGGTGTTTAAAACAGTGCCACTGGAAACAATGCAGAAAATCATTAGGGACAAAATGAGGCCAAACTGCCACTTTTCCCTGTTGTGTTTGTCAATATATCTGCCACTAATTTGTTTTTCACTCACTGCTAGCCACATGGGCCATGGCATTTCTTAGGGTTTCCCCAGAGGCAGGGCATTGTCAACACTGTCTCATTGGGAGCAAATCAGCACTATGGTGTTTGTTCTTTCCTTGTAAACAGCTTTCCTACCATGAACTGCACTGTTCTTTTGTAACTTGCCAAGAGCACTATAATACGCATATAAGTCCTGAATACATTGGGCAACATTTGCATGGAATAAAACCTACAATTCACGGTTATAGATTTCCAAGCATTCCAGGCCTATTTATATAACTAGTCTGGGTATGCCAAGTGTATGTGTGGCACAGCCCTGATAGCCATGGTTTATTTGACTCTTTGGTACAGAATCAGTGTACGCAGGCTGTTGGCCTGATAAGGAGTCCAGCTTTTCGTGGGGTTGTAGATTGCATGGACAGAACCTCTGTAATTCACACATACAATTTGCTCATGTATAGGCTCTGGGCAGAAGAGCCAATTAAATGCCCGAAGTTTCACTCCCTGCCTTCACGCATTCAGCTTACCACAATAATTTCATGAATAGTTCCCATGTTACTACCAGGCTCTAAAAAATGAATGGAGCTGGTAACCCAACTCTTAACACTGCTGAACCTCGTTGTGTTGCCTTTCTGCCTTTATCATGGTTTTTTTCTTTTTTAAAAAGATAATTTCATTTTTTGTGCATCCACACATTTGCTACTTGAACTATAGAAAGTAGCCTTAGCATATCTTTTTATTTCTTTTCTTAGTTTATGTGAATAAGCAATGAGGGTTTTATTTCATATTGGTGTGGCATTCAGTGTGGAAGAGTGAATGAATTTATCATTAATATATTTGCTGTAAATCAGGCATAGCCAATGTGGTGCTCTCCATATGTTGTAACACTGGAATGCTGACTGGGATGGTTAGGAGTTGAAGTCCATTAATATCTGAAGTGCATAACATTGGCTACCCCTGCTTTAAATGTTTATAGCAGTGCTTCTCAAACTTGAGTCCCCAGCTGTTGTTGAACTGGAGCTCCTATCACCCCTGACCACTGGTCCTGCTAGCTTGGAATGATGGGCTTATAGCAGGGGTCAGCAACCTTTTTCAGCCATGGGCTGGTCCACCGTCCCTCAGACCATGTGTTGGGCCGGACTATTTTTTTTGGGGGGGGGGGAATGAATTCCTATGCCCCACAAATAACCTAGAGATGCATTTTAAATAAAAGCACACATTCTACTCATGTAAAATCACCAGGCAGACCCCACAAATAACCCAGAGATGCATTTTAAATAAAAGGACACATTCTACTCATGTAAAAACGCGCTGATTCCCAGACCATCCGTGGGCCGTATTGAGAAGGCAATTGGGCCGCATCCAGCCCACGGGCCTTAGGTTGCCTACCCCTGGTTTATAGTATGTGTACGCTGCAGTATGCTATATGTGTATGTTAGAAATTCCCAAAGCAACATATTTAACATCTACTTGTTGCCAAAAGGCTGTTTTATACAGCCATGTCATACCAGCAATGTTAGCAATTATAATATTACAGCCTGGTGATTTGAATATTTCATCTTGATTATCCCCTTTGTTTCCAGCAGCTAACAGTGAAATGGGAATAATCATGTGATGGTTTTATTAACTTATGAATGGATTGTGTATAGTTGCACAGAAGTTCTTTTGAGGGCTCTGGTGAAGATCCAATTCACAATTTATGTAATAGTCGGTTAACTACATAGCATCTAGAAATTTTCTTTAGGATCATTGCACATGTTTGTGTGGTTCTGATAAAACATCAATCCACAGTTTAGCTATAACATAACCATCCTTCAGGCTCAGATATTCTCTCCACTTCCATACCCCATCCCTCATATGTGGATGGAAAAGGTGGACAAGTTTTCCTGGTTTGAGGCAAACTATAGTTTGATGGGTTTGTCCGAATGGGCTTTGTGGTTGTTTTGCAAAATGGGATTGGAAACCACAATCTTAAATGGCAAAGTAAAGTAAATTCAGGAAGAAAGGAAACGAATCAAGCAGAGGATGGAGCACATCACTCAAGTGACCAGCCAGGTCCATTCATGTAATAGATATTACAGTGGTTTGGTGTTACAACCAAGCTACCTCATTGATTGACCTATGAGGAAGGGATTGGAAGCAGTTGCTTCCCTTTTCAACTATTCCTAGTGTTATGTCTGAACATCTGACTTGAACTGCAGGTAGAGATAGCTGTGGTTTATCTGAGTAGGTTCATTAGCATAAGCCAGTACCAGTAACCACAATTTGTCCCTAGGGTTACTGAAATAACTTTCTGAAATATGAACCTTCTAAACTTGATGCTGGATACAGCTCCCATCATCTCTGACCATTGGCAATGCTGGTTGAAGCTGATGATAGTCAGAGTCTGACAATTTCAGGGGGGAGGGGCACAGAATCCCGATCCCTGGTGTAGATCACTAACCCATGATCCACTAACCAATTCACTTCAATTCTGTGTATGCCTACTTGGAAGTAAGCTGCACTGAGATTAATGAAATTTATTCCCAGGTAATTGTATATAGGATTGCAGCCTAAGTTGTGGCATTTGAAACTGATCAAAGAACCAGTTCAGTCCAGTTTCTCTGGCGCAACCAGTGACATTTAGGCTTTATATTCACATTTCAACTTCCTGCCTGATACAGATGTATTCAGTAATGTTTATCCCCGCTGAAAACTCTGAAGTTTTGAGCCGCCATCGTCGCTGGAAATTATTTTCCTTTCCCTCCTGTCCCCACCTCCAAGCTAATTTTACAGACCTGTCAAATGGTTGTGGAAATTACTGGTTATCACTGCTTTATCGAGTTCAGCTGACAAGTCTAGATTGGAACAGAAATGCAGTATGACTGAAGCTAGCCGCTGTAAATTGAATACTTTGACACACTGAGACAATTACTATGTAAATCTTTGCTTGAAAACGTTTTAGGCTGGTATTTTTCGGTTGCATGCTCGTCACTAGTTTGATGTCAGGTAGGTATTGTAGTCCCCTTGATAAAGAGAGAGAAAAGGTCAGTTATTTTTTCTTTTCTTTTTTAATTCTCCACTAAGAATGGAAAACTCAGTGGAAAACTGAAACTTGCACTTTTCCCTTTTGTTCTGACTTTGTGTGGCATGCTCTTTTGTAAGATTTTTTTTTAAGTGAGAAAGGGGGGTGTCTGCTTTTATCATCTTTGAGCTCCTGCACAGTCTTCTCTCTCTCTATCTTTTTCTTGCTTCTGCAGACAACCTGCACTGCATTTCACTTCTTCTGTGACATCCATCAGGAACAGCAGTTTACAAGCCTGTTGATATGTCTAGAAGGCATAAAATCTGGTGGCTGGCCAAGGTTCTGCCACCGGACTCCCGTAATGTGCATAAAATATTATTGCTATAACCATGGGGTCAAACAAATTGCAGCTTTTATGAATTGGCTTTTTCTATAAACTGACTGAAATGGTGCCAACATTCCCCTCCTTTCTCATAATTTAAAAAGCTCAGGCTGTTTCAAAATGTTCTCCTGCAGACTTTTGTACAAAGGGCTGCTAAAGGTTGTCATTTTGAAACTGCACATCAGAAAGGGACGTTATTTACACTGAAGTTACAGTGGTAATGATTAAATTTCTATTTAGGTTGATATTTTGAACACAAACCATTTTCTCTTTTAATAGTAATACGTTGTAGGGAAATGTAAAGGTACAGGAAACACATTTCACATCCTAAAGCACAGTTGTTCCACAGAAGCTATTTTAACTGGCTTTTGCATCCTGAGCTATATAAGTGGTTGCTGCAGAACTTGTTAAGTGCTACCTGTTCAGAATGCAACCCAAAGAACTATTGGAATGGGGGCCACTCTAGGGTCAGAGCATCAGCATGGCTTTGCACTGCCATTGTGAGGAATAACTTGAGAAATCATTGTTGCCATAATGTATGTTATTTATGTATCAATTACCCTGCTCTTTATGCAGCAAGCCTCCCAGAGTGACTTACGGGCAGTCAATAGAAACAATGACACATCTTTAAAAGTGTGCACATGGTCAGGTTGCAAAGTGAATAGCTTTTTGGAAAAAAAAGTGGTGATGATACTTCCACTTGCTGCCTGCCACGACTTCTCCTCCTAGCGCCCCCAACCCCATATTCCAGATTTTGGAAGATACGTGGAACAGGGGTGTTATTGCCATAGCCCTAGGCAGGTCAGTGTACACTGTGACAACCACATGTATCTATAGGGTGCCTGGCTCTAAGGCCATTTCTGGCATTATTATTTTTAGTGAACAGGAAAACCTGCAGTAAAGATTTCAAAGTTCCTACCTGAGAGCCACATATATGCCACCTTGGATTCCATGATGGAAAAAAGGAAGGGGGTTGTTAAAGGGAACAGGTATTGCAAAACCCACTTTTCATCTCTTAAGGGGTTTATGTTTTTGAAAACTAAAGAATGCTTCATAGTATAGGAATAGTTTAGATGACTAGATCTGATTGTATTTATTTATAGAATAGCGGGAAGTGAAACACATCCAGCAACATGTAATGTCTGGATATGTGGTGATAAAGGGGATAGAAATGAAGCTGGTACAATTCAGGGCACATGTACTCACCATAACATTTTTATAAAAGCATCTCCAGAACCACTTTTTTAGAAGAAAGAGCAATGGAAGGGACAGTGATGTAGGAAGGGGCATTTTGAGCAGAGAAATGGATTGATGCTTCATCCTCTCTCTGCCAGTTATCCCCTTCCATACTTCCCCCACCTTTCAGGTTTGCAGACATTTGCAAGGGCAAAGACCCAGGAGGAAAAGCATCTGATGTGATTGGGGGGGGGGATGCTGATGGGGTTTTGTTTAAATTGCCATTGGGCTTCAGTGCACTCAGAATTTGCTTTAGAAGAAAACAAGCTGGTTGATAGCTACTACTTAATGAGGACACTAGGGCAAAGTGCTCACAAAACTTATGTAATTGTACATTTGTTTCAAAAGAAGGATGTATCACGTAGCCTACTAAATCCTGGTGCTACTCTACACCGACAGTTGTAGTGCTTTCTAATGTTTGCCTTGAGCCCATTTAGTGGATATACAACTTCCTAATGATTGCATAGTTAAGAATTCCAACTCATGTGACTTGTTTTCTCAAGAGTTGTGTCAGAAAGCATTTAATTGTGTTGTTGAGCAAAGTTTAGTTAATTCAAGCCTGGCTGTTCCTTGGCTAAGTCAGGATGCTATTTTGCTGCCCAATGAAGTATAGAGTGTATGCGCAGAATCCTTTAGCTGCTTGACCAGGCATTATTTTTACATCTTACATTAAATAGCAGCCTACTTATCTATTGAGCATAAGTGGGGAATTTAAAGGTCCAGTGGAAACTCTGAATATTTTCAGATGTATAACAGTTGGCGATGCCCATACTAAATGACCTTCTTCATTCACTGTGGAAACTTGCAGCGCTCAATAGCCCTAAAAATTTCTCATTTCTTGCATGAGGTAGAATGATCTCCCACATGGAAAAAAAAATATTAATCACATGTTTATCGTACTAGAAGCAATAACAACCACTGCAGCAAAGGAAAAGTTATGAATTTAATACTAACTCTTTCTATTGAAATCACTCATAGTAACTTTCTCAAAGTTTTACCTGTAAAGTTGAAATACATTAAAGTTGGTCTGTGCCTGAAGGTTAATATGGTGTTTTTGATAAACTGTTGGGGGGGGGGGAACAATCCTAGGCTGACTAGGGCTGGGCGATATATCACCCAGGACCCAGTATGAGGAGCAGACCGCAATGTCAGCTTCACTCAACAGTGGATCACTGGTGAAACCGCCACAACTCCTGAGTCACTCTGTGAGCCACTTCCTCCAGTGAGCATTGCTAGCAGAGGGACTGAGGAGCAGTGGCAGTTTCACCAGCGATATATCACTAAGTGAAACCGCCATCCCACTCTGCCTTCGTACTGCGCAGAGGGAGAAAAAAGCTGCATCAACAAGGCACCGATACAACTTGTTCCTCCCTCTGCATCTTTAAACTGCTCAGCTGAGGCGTGTGTGGTTGCTACTCCCCTCAGCTGAGCAGTTAAAGGATCTCCCAGCCTGGCGCTGGCTCCTGCGCAAGCAAGGCAAGCACCGTGGATGGCTCTGCTGGGGGTGGGGAGGGCTCCTGATCCCCAGCAGAGCACACCAAAGGAGCCCCAATGCTCACCCCCACCCCACTCAACCACGAGCAGGGGAGCACCAGGGATGGTTCTGCTGGGGATCAGAATCCCTCCTGATCCCAAGGACAGCCACACAAAGAAGTCCCGATGCTCTCCCCACTCATCCACGAGCAGGGGGAGCACCACAGACGGCTCAGATGGGGATTGGGAGCCCTCCTACGCCCCAGCTGAGCCATACAAACAAGCTGCGGCAATTTCACCCGGTGCCTCGCAGGCTGAGGCTACTGCAGCTTGTTTTTCCAACATCGTGGTATATCGCCAGACCACAATGTTTGGCTGGTGATATACCATGATGTAGAAAAGCTGATATTGCCCAGCCCTAAGGCTTACTAGCTAACATGATTTGATCTACAAAATTTCAACCTCACTAAGCAATCCCTGTGTTTGTTCAGGTAGCATTGTTCATAATATTACTGACTCCTGAACTTAGCCACACCTTCTGCAATGTCTGCATGGTTTTCTCCCATTATCTAAAGAAGGGGAAATAGTAGCAAGTGAAAAGATTTTCGTTTGCAAGGACTCTGCTGCATGTGATGGCACACAGAAATCAGGGTGAGGGCAGATGATAGGGGCACAGAATAATGTCCATTGTTTTAGTTGAGGTGGAAAAAAAGACAGTAGGGAAAGGGTGTGTGAATAAGTGGTTTATAAAGTTATGCACAGCATGGAGAAAGGGGATAGAGTCCCCCCCCCAAATACTATAACTTGGGATAATCTAATGATACTGTTTTATCAAGAGATTCAGAACAAACTATGCACTGTGTGAGAAAGTAAGCCTTGAATTGGTGACAAGAATTGGTGATGGTCACTAGCTTAAATGGCTTTATAAGGGGATTACATGAATTCATTGAGAATCCATTTATCCCTGACCGCTAGTCATTGTGGCTGTATGCAACACATTGAAGTTCAGAAGAAACAGTATGATCATGAGTGCCAGCTGCTTGGGAAACAACAAAGAGCTATTGCTGTAATGCCTTGCTTGTGGTCTTCCTGGGGACATCTTTTTTGGCCACTGTGAGAAGCAACACATAGACTAGGTGGTCTTTTGGTGTGAGCCAGCAGGAGTATTTTTGTGCTCTTCTTACATTTGAATCGCATTGCAAACTTTTCCACACTTAGTTGCTAGATCTGCTCTGGTTATATATTGTGAACCTGGTGAGACAGGTAAGAGCAATGTGGACTAAACCAGTGCAGTATAGTGGTTAATGTGTTAGACTACGATTGGGATTTACTTGGATTCACATCCCTACTTGACCATGAAGCTCATGTGGTAAACCTTGGGTCCATCACTATCTCTTAGCCTGATCTTCACAAGGTCATTGTGAGGGTAAAGGAGGAGAACCATGTAGAATCATAGACTCATAGAGTTGGAAGAGACCACAAGGGTCATCCAGTCCAACCCCCTGCCAAGCAGGAAACACCATCAAAGCATTCCTGACAGATGGCTGTCAAGCCTCTGCTTAAAGACCTCCAAAGAAGGAGACTCCACCACACCCCTTGGTAGCAAATTCCACTGTTGAACAGCTCTCACTGTCAGGAAGTTCTTCCTAATGTTTAGGTGGAATCTTCTTTCTTGTAGTTTGAATCCATTGCTCCATGTCCGCTTCTCTGGAGCAGCAGAAAACAACCTTTCTCCCTCCTCTATATTACATCCTTTTATATATTTGAACATGGCTATCATATCACCCCTTAACCTTCTCTTCTCCAGGCTAAACATACCTAGCTCCCTAAGCCGTTCCTCATAAGGCCTGTCCAGAGCTCCTTGCAGGAAAGGCAAGATAAAAATATAATAACACAAACCAGCTTTCCAACCCAAACAGTAGTTGGTGCTGTTTAACATATCAAACAGGCCCTGTGTTATTGGATGACGGACTCCATGTACAATTCCTCATCCAGCTAGACATTAACATTATTTGTCTCTTAATAGCAGAATGTTGCATTTGGTTGATAAATATTAAAAGTGATCATCAGAATAAAAATCCTATCTATTTTTATCTCCTTAATTAGTGTGGGGTTTTCCATAATTACTGAGGGTTTTTAAAAAAGAAATATATATTTGGATCTGCATAATATTTTTCTTTATTCACACAGAATAAATATAACACCTTTTCTATAGAGAGAAGTCAGCTTAAATTCATAAAATGTATGAGCTGCCAGTTATCTGATACCTTTTGACTGATGTGCCATACTCCATGGAATGAAAGATCAAAACTGACAATTTTTCACAAGCTTCGTTGCTAATATTTGTTTTTCTCATCCTTACTAAATGGTCTTTTATTATTTTTATATTAATTATTTTTTAAATTTGATAGACCTGTATGTCATGAGATATTTTTAATACCAATTATGGTCTAGCTTTCTATTGATAATCAGCTTAGTACTGTACCTTTTTGCAGACAGTTAAAAGAAAAACCTTCCTGTTCCTCTACTTTCTCATATTATCAAGCTGTTGCAATGAGAATGTAAACCAGTTGTTTTTCCTGTATAGCCGGGACTGGAAGCAAGTACTGAGGGAAGCTCAAGGTTAGCAGCCTAACTCTAACCTTTGTGCTTGCAGATTCTAGCGATCTAACAACAGATGCTTTGATAAAGTTGATTAAACAGGAAAGTTTGCAGTCACCCATGCTGTGGCATGAACTGGATTCAAAATGTATTGTCAGCTATTTAATCTGTGGTTGTCAGTTCAACCATGAACCCTTCTTTTTTCAAGGTACTGTATTTCAAACACAGTCAGTTTATGTAGCAATAGTTTCAGGACTATGACTGCCTTTGTTTTTGACTGACTAGTAAGTATCTCCCCAGTTTTTCTGCTTTCCCTTCCTATTAACTTTTTTCTTTATCCAAGTCAGAATCAGTTCACAGAAGGGGCTGAAGGAAAATGTAGTCCCTAGATTTAGTCTTTGAATACACTATTTAATCCTGCCCATTGTATTAACTGTTGTACAGTTGGGTGTATCAGAATTAAATGTGTGCTTAAGAAGTTTGCTTGTGTGGCATGGAATTTGTCAAATCAGGCCATGGATTCCCACAGAAATTGGATGAATTCCTTCAAAGCTCAAATGGAAGACACAGTTTCACCACACTATCAGTTGCCTTCAAATTCTTACTAGGCCTCCAAAATCTCAAAGAGATTATATTCTGGTTTCATTGGCTTGGAGAGTAGTATTGAAAACTGGCCCGGACAGTAGTATTGGGACCAAGTAATGGTGGGAGTCTATTGGACCTTGGTCTAATTTGTCCCACAGGTATTTCCATGATGTTACTGGTGCCTGATCATTTTGGAACACAATATGCTGAGGCAGCTTAACTGCAAGATATTCATCAGATGCAGCTAAATTTCCTGGCTGCAAGTTAGGCATAAACAATGAATGAGTACCATTTTCTTTCTTTCTCTACATTAACATAGGTTACTAAAAGTAAATCAGTTGTTGTGCGGCTATTGAATTCTTATTCTTATTAATGCTGTACACTGGAGATAGTTAAAAACGCAAGAACAGAAAATAAATTAAAAACAGAACTGAAAGTGCACAGTGTAGATAATTGGGATAAAAACCCATTTATCCAGCTGGGAAAGCTGTTGGGACAAAAATGTCTTTCAGAAAGTGCAGATGGTGGATACCTGTTGTATCTCAACAGGAATGCTATTCCACAGAAGAGAGGCAGCCACAAGAAAAGCCCTTCACTGAGTTATTGCAGAGTGGGCTTCTGAGATCTTTTGAAATTTCAGGAGAAACTGTCCAGCAGTCCATAGCAATCTACTGAATGTCAGTGTTTGACCAGCTGACCTGTACTGTGATTAATTTTGTAGCCCATTACAAATAATGAATAGCCACTCTTTGATCATTGCTTAGTTTCATAGTTGATGCACTACTGAAGTCTTTGTATGTCATTTTTTGTAAAATGATGAACTTTTAAGTGTGTAATTTCGTAGCTGGCATTATATAAATGCAGTTGGTATCTAATTAAGAAGTTCATGAAATACCTTTATGTCTTTCCATTTCCATTTGAATGTTCACTTGCATTTGCCTGCTGATAGAAGCTTTTCTCTCCAGAGGCATATTTGCAGTTACACTTTACATTTAATGGTGCTGATTATCCTGAGCGTTTAGCTGCATTGCTAGAGTTGCATTAGCTCTCTCTATGCTTTTGAATATGAATGAACTAAAAGAGAAACTAAAGGAGATATTTGAAGACAAACAGTAGATGTTGGCTTTGATTCATGAAATCCTGGAAAAAATGTGTTCTAGACCTCTTCCTTCCTGCTGAATAATTCTGATAATTAAGAATGACCAAAGTAGTGGCATATTGTGGACCATACTAAAATCACAGAGTTCCATTTCTCACTGGTTAATTAGATTCCAAAACTGATTGTTGAACTGGCCATATATTTTATTTGGTATCTCTTTACTTTGTATTTTATATCTGTTTTAAAATGGCCGATAGTCCAGTCCTTTATGTAAGAATAGGATACAAATACCCAAAAATAACCAAGGAATGGATTAGTACAGTGATTGCTAGGTTATGGGCAGCTGGGAAGTACTGGGGTCAATAGATTTATCTGAAATGATAGAGGTGAATATCAGAAATAAGGAACACTGGGTTTATGGCTGCATTCTTATTCACACTTACTTGGGAGTAATTCCCTATTGAACTCAACAGGACATACTTTCCAGTAAGCATGCATAGAATTGAGTGGGGGGGGGTTTCATTTACTGTGTGAAATACAAAGCTTTCCTTTAAAAGAGGGCATTTCTCTTAAAATGTCATCTGTCAATTATAGCAAAAGACTTGATCTGATTTCCAGTATGAAGTGTATGCCACGATATCGATGGCCAAGGCAGACAGATTGATGCTCTCCCGATTTCTTTATAAGAAATAACATTTGAAAGGTGCCAAGCCTGTCTTTATCATATTCTTACATGGTCTTTTTTCTTTCCTGTCCTCAGCTGTAAGCACAAGGTATACTTGGAGAAGCTTCCAAATACTAGCATAATCATCCCATTTCATAATGAAGGTTGGACTTCACTCTTGCGAACCATACACAGCATTATCAACAGGACTCCAAATAGCCTAATAGCAGAAATCATTCTCGTGGATGACTTCAGTGACAGAGGTAAGACAAATACCTTCACCACTTGCGGAGTATAGTTCTCTCATATAAATCAGAACAAAATCACTCTTTTCTAAAGGGAAAAATCATATTACTATGATTTGCTTGAGAACTATGTGTTCAATTAGGTGTCCTTGGTAAGATTGCTCTGTTCATTTGTTTTTATCCAATGTCTGATATATTTTATACCAAGGGCAAAAGAAGGTTTAGGAGTCTCCTATGTCCTTTTCCTAAAATAGCATGGCTGAGTTGGTGCATTGTTTCTGTAGTTTGCCAGATAACTAATGGCGAAAACATCTTTTTTGCTCAGTGTTATTCTTCTGAGTAAAAACCCATTAACTTTGACCTTTTGGGGAAGCTGTTTATCAGATTTCCCACTTTGTATTTTATTGCATGAGACAGCTTGATTTAACTGTAATGCCACAACAACATAGCAGTACATTACAATGACAGTATTATAATTCAGTATGTTGGGAGCTGGAAAGCAAAGCTTGCTACAAGATATGGGCTCCCCTAGATTAACTGGGCACAGAGTCAGATGTACCTCCATTTGCTTAACTTTGTACTTTACGGCACAATCCTACACGTTTACTCATAAAAATTCACACTGAATTCAGTGGGTCTCGTTACTTCCTTTTTAGTAGAGAGCAAGTGTGGTATGGTGGCTACAGCATCAGAGTGGGATTAGGAAGCCCCCAAGTTTAAATCTCCATTTAGCTATCAAGTTCACAGAATGACCTTGAGCCACTCATTTCTCTCAGCTCAGCCTATAAGACAGGGTTGTTGGAAGGATATAGTTGAAGGAAGTGAACCACCTACACTGCCTTGAGCTCCTTGTTGGCAGCCGTGTGTCCATTCCACCCACCCTCGATGGAAAAAATATATATCTCTAAACAGCCAGTGAGGGCAGAGCATGCTCAGGTAGCATGGATTGGTAGCTTTGGGAGCAGAAAGAAAGAGGAAGAGAATTTAAAACAGGCTGGGGTGAAATGGAGCAGCATTCCACACTGTAACATTTTGTTGTTTTGCTACAGGGTCATCTGTAAATATATAATTACAGTGCTTAGAATTGTAGGCCAGAATTACAGTGTTAGGCACGCCAACCTAGGAGGAAGTCCCACTGAAGACAGTGATACTTACTTCAAAGTAAATATGCATAACATTCTGCAGGACATGCCATTAATTCACTGGTATTTTGGCTATAATATTAAGTCCAAGTACTAGGAAATATTTCCTGTTTAACCCAGTTGTTCCTGCTTTGCAGTAGACATGCTTTGGAATAAGATGGGAGGAGATTCTATGTACCTAATTAATCTGGTTGGCGCCCACTTAAAACGAGACAAAATGTGATTTGTGAAAAGTCTTCAACTGTGTGTATGTTCTTAAACAGTTTTTGTCTGTGTCGTTAATTTGTAAGCTGAATAGACATACCTTTGTTCTCTTACCAGAGTAAACATAAATGAAACTACTCTCCGTCCTGCACATTAATCAAATTAACTGATGGTACAAGCCAACTGTTACTGTTTCGTGGTTTAACATTGTGAAAATCACTGTTCATTGTTGGATTCGATCTAAGGTGTTCTGCACTGAATTTTTATTGTTCATAACTGTACATGTTTATTAGAGGGATTGTGGCTCATGTAAACAACCTTTTTCTGGTACTTGGTTGGATCTTTTGACCCACGCGAAATGGATCGTTGTGACATTTATATGACATTGGTAAGAGCAGTGGAAGACAAATGGGATCCTTGAATCAGAGCTTCTTGCATGGGAAGCCCTGTTGCTAAGGCAGTTCACAGACGTCTTAGTGAATCAACATTGTGATGGAGTGTGTCTCGGAAAGAATTTCATTTTACAGTTTTGAAGCTAAAACCGAGGTGTGGCATATGCGTCTCTGTCTTTCATATCACTGTCAGCCTCCTTGCAATGTGAATTTTGATGGACTGTCTCGCTTCACATTAGGTAGCTTAGCTGCAATCATATAATACAGATGATGCACATTTGAAAGCATCTATTCAGTGACCAAAGGCTTTAGGGAACTAGATAAATATAAGACAGCATTGTGTAATTTCAGTGAACTTTTCAAGAGAATGAGAAAATTGTGGGTCATGTGTAAATATATGTGAGGTTCAACAGTATTTTATAACTTCCTTGCAGACAGAAAACTATCATATTGTGGTGAAATGTTCAGCCTAGCCTTCTTAACCCACAAACTATTTTCCATGTGTAAGGAATTTTCTAGTGGGGAAGCAATTAGATATGTGATGTTCCCCCTGCAGGCTGAAGTGGTCCTTTGCAAGGAAACCTTTACCACTTTATCCTGAAAGTTAGAAAGAGTAAACTGGGCCTGAGAGTATCATCATTTCTCCGTTGACACCAAATTGGCTGTCCTTAACAATATGCCATCTCAAGTGTCCAGGTGAAATGTTTGTGTTGTTGTAGGTCCAGCTGCTCTTCTTTTCTCTACACAGTAGCTCCCACTACCCAACAAGACAATGACAAAAATCTACCGACAGCATACAAATCAATATGGCTAACCTGATCCAAAACACCCACCCACCCCACTCACACAGGAAACCAAAGATCACCACAGCCAACCACAAATGAACAATCACACCCTACACCAATCCCGACCTCTCTCACCGCCAAAGAAGCACAAGCAAACAACAGAGAACCTACACAAACAACACTGACACCAAACCCTACATACTGTATATTAAGTAAAATAGAAACATTGTCACCCCACCTCACACATCCCCCCATCCCACCCACCTCTTTCCCCCTTCTCTCCCTAATGTCTCAACAACCAAAACTGATTTGTAGAAATGTTACATGGAAAAAATACGAGAGAGACATTGCACACACTTTCATAAATCAAGAAAATCTTTAATAAAAAAGTTGACACATAGGCCACCTCATATTACCAGAGTGACCCCCTGCCGGGGTTCGGTGCTGGAGCTCCCCGTGCGTGAGTCTAAGCTACCCACGCATGAGGTACCAGTTGCGGGGGGAAAGCGGACAGCGTTCTGCGTTCTTATGAGCACGGGCGCCGGCCAAGTCTCACAATCTGAAGGTAGCTGAGTAAGACGGAAAATGACTCCTAAGGTGCGTGAGTGAATGAATGCCTCAAAACTAAATGGATGCCTCGAAAACTAATGGATGCCTCGAATCTGAACTGGAACCACTTGTAACCTCCTGCGCTATCATTTAATAATAAAGGAAACCAAACCAAGGATGTTATCTAAGTTTTGATTGAAATTAAAAAATCTTAAAACCTTTGCCCTTTTCCCCAAATGACGACAGACACCGAATCTATCTTTTAGTGGCTTTGGCCAAACCCGCATAGGCTCGTTTTCTTGCCCTAAGCTAAGTTTCCCTAAGCTCTCAGTCCCTGCGCGCCCAATCTTCCGCGATACTAAACTAAATAAAACTAGACCGATAAATCTTCCGCAAATCTAGCCCTAGGCTAAACCTAAAAGCCTAACTAAAACCTCACCGAAAGATCTTCCGCAGGCTAAACCTAAATAAAAGAAACCCATCCAGCCCGTCCAGCCCGCTCCCAAAAAACCCTTAAACTAAACTTGACCTAACTGAAAGAACTAAGGAAAAACGTAAAAGAACGTGCCTAAGCGGGGAGCCTCAGCCTCAGCCTTTTATTTAGGAACAGGTATGACATCACGATCAATATTTTAACCAATAGAACCACTGTTGCTGCCCTCCAAAAAGGCGGGAAGCAGGATAAACGTTCATTGATAACTTTGAAACACCACTGGAACTACAAGTTAAAGGCGGAGTAATCCTAATGGCAAAATGACTCTTCATTCTTACTTTCACTTTCACTTTTAAGTGTAAGGATACAAAAAGTAGTTCTTAATAACCATTAAAATAAACAAATAATCGCGGATCTTTAACGGATCCATGAAGTGTATTCCGACAACCCGCTTTCTACTTCATCATACCACATTAGCATAAAAGTGACCACTTTTCCCTCTTAGAATTGTATGCTTATGCATGTTACTATGGTAACACATGGCAATACATTTTGCATATGTGCTTAACAGCTATGGCTTGTTAAATGCAGGTGTGAAACCTCCTTCTGGTTCTTCTATACTAAGGAGATGAGCTTTCTCCCCATAATACTGTGTTGCTTTGGAGTCTTTTGTGCTCTAGGGGAAAGAGCTAGGGGCTTTTATGGCCATTCACACCCCTTAAAATGTTTTCAAAACATGATTTGCAGTTAATCATTGTCTCGTAAGACCCTTTATTGCAAAAACTTTTGCTGAGAAGAAATTGGCAAGAGACAAACAAACTTGTCAGAAGTGCAGTTATTTAGCAAGGTGGTAAATGTTTAGCACCTTGAAAGGACTGTAAAAATAGATGAAGGGAATGGTTGTGCATTTCCAACTTTATATTCTTATCTAATGCTAATACTGAAGTAAAAGAAAGGGCCTTCAGTGAAAGACAAGAAAAATATTTTGCTGCATAGCGTACCACTGAGCTTTCTGCCAGACTACCTCTGAAAAGTTGTTTTCTACTTCTTTATTTTTTACACATTTTTTCCCCTGACCCAAAATCTTCGGATTGTTCGTGCATAACTAGCAATAAATTCTGGCATTTAGATAATGGGAAACCGGAAGGACAGGAACACTTTTAAATCTTGATAGGTCTCAAATGAGAGGGCGAGTGTTGGAAAGTAGAAAGACGGGAGCTGAAATGATAAAGCCTATTTGACAATATTTCCATTAAGAATTATGTGTCAGTTGACTGCATGAGACTTATGCTACCCCCCAGCCATACTACATTGCAATACTACATTGCAACTCCTTACCCTACATATGGGATAGAATAGCTGTGCTGATATTAAGGTTAGATTGTATCTCATTATGTTTTTGCAGAGATTGCCTTTAGTATCTTAGTATGTTCTTCCATTTATGAGCTGTCTAATCTGCGGCAGCCATTTTTGTTTTGCATCTAATTGACATAAAACAGACTTTCTGACATAATTGGTTTAGCTTGCTTTTAGAGGGATTAAATCTGTTCTACTGCAGTCACAAGGATAGTCGGAAACACAGCCTTTGATGATATGCTAATAATGACCTTTGCAAGTCAGCCTTTTGTTTTTTTTTTCTTAATGTCTGCATTAGCACTGCCAATCCTGTCAGCAGTTAACAGTGGATGCCTAGTGAGTAATCTTGAAAATCCCCATTTGTCAAGCAACTATGTCTTTCAATACTTCTGATTCTCTGCAGCAGTTTTTCAACTAAGGCATGTTGTTAATTGGATGAAAAAGCATTCTTAACTGCTGAGTTCTTTTCAATAGTATCAAATGTTCTTTGATAAGCATGAAAAGGTGTGTTGACCTGATATCCCACTCTTTAACCTTTCAGATCAACACATAGTGTACCTGATAAATAGATGTGCATGTTGCCCTTCTGCTAGCTGGGGTATCCAATGTGGCACCTTCCAGGTATTTTAGATTCCAGTTCCCATCAGCCCAAGCTAACATGGCCAATGGTCAGAGATGACGGGCGCTGGGGACCACAACATCTGGAGGGCACCATGTTGACAAGCCTTATGCAAGTGGAGCATGCAGTCTACCAGGACCGGCCCAAAACATTTTGCTACCTGAAGCAAGTAAACAGTGGGAGGCAAACCCATCACCCAGCTCTGGGTGGGACGACTCTGGGGGCTGGCATAGCTGAGCTGGAAAAGGGGGTTGGCTGGGTGGGGCCTACACATCCTGCCACTGCTGCCTCCTCCACCCCATGGTGGCTTCTGCAGGGAAGCAGCCAGGCTTGGAGCCCTGCCCAGGTGGGAGGCAGCAAGATCTTTGCAGTGCGGAATCTGCAGCAGAAGTGGCAAAGGTGCATGAGGACATTGATCTCTTTACTTTGTTATTACTTAGTTGTTATTTCTGTTTAAGAATTTCCTGCCTGGCTTGTCTCAGTGCTTTTGTCATCTGGAGCCATCAGCTTGCATGTGATTTTATCCTTTACTTTTTGCCTGTGGCAACTCCAGACTCCCCTTCCCCACTCATGTACAAAAGAAGCACAACCTGTTTTGATCTGTAAAAGCTCTATTGAGTCCACATCCTCTTTCCATAGTGGCCAGTCATACGTTTACGGGAAGCTATTAGGATGCACTAGCTTTTACACATTTCATGTCCATTTACTAAGTTTTGTGGATTTCATAAGGCAGGGTAAATCCTCTACCACCACCTTTGGAAATTTAGCAGAACACCAGTTTTAATTTGGCATGTCCAAATTTGTGAAATGTTCTCATCAGAGAAATGAAATGATTTGGTCAGTGAGGAAGAGCCAAAGATGCTGGTTAAAAGTCAGAAACAAACTCTCTTCCCTAGTAATTAGTTGCATGGCTTATTTTATTGCAAATGCAATCTCCTATATTTTGCTTTCAGACAGCTACTTTGATCAATATACCATTGATGTGACACATGTTTCTAGATGGTTGGCTTCAGGTCTTGGACAAGCATATTGGCTTCTGATGTGATGAAAACTTCTACAATAATTCATTATGTTGTAGCAGGCCTCTGTTGCAGGAAGTGCTGCACTCCTGTTACAGGAAATTCCATAATCCCTTCCATTGTTGCAAATATTTCTTCTCTTGCACAAACGTTTTTTTTAAGGTGTGCAATATTGTATTATACTGCTAGTATTGCCAGGGGCAACTTCTGGTTCATTATTTTTCTTTGTCAGCTGACAAAAGAGGTTTGTGGAATAGCATGATTTAGTTCTGCAACTGCTATAGTATGGCAGGGCTGGCAGAACACCTCACCACTGCTCATTCTCTGCTCTGCCTGGTATCTGGTTGCTGCCTTCTGCAACAAATTTGGCAGTCCATTGGTAGTGCCAGTGCACATCATGGTCTAACTGCATCTCTGTCGCCTGAGTCAGGGGTTTCCCCCAAGTGGTGCAGTCTATAACACCCTGGGAAAAGGTGACTAGAAGTCAGTCCACACCAGCAACAAGCAAGGGCCCTTTTAGTAGGGCCTTTGATCCTCCTTGCCATGGGTTCAAGATTGCTACCTGAGTTGTCTCCATCATAATTCTGATCCTGATTTAACTGATACATCACTTTTGACACATTAATGGGTACAGATTTGGCAAAGTAGTTAGTAGCAGTAGTAGTAATAATAATAATGCATAACATATCATTAGCACTTCTGAGTGTTCAAAGCAATTCCCATACACATTAGATATTGATCAATTTCAAGAATTTTGTTTCCCAGGACAGGTGTTTAATTGCCGTACCTAAGTTACAAAAATTCTCTCATCACCAGTTACTGCCACCAAGCATGATCACCTTGCTGATTCTGTATACTTTTGAGATTCTCTTGGTAATGTCACAAACTTCTTTTATCTCTTCAATTTCCTGGCCTTTTGGCCCTTATACATGCTTCTGACAACTAATGATAGCATTTCATGTATCTGTTAAAGTGGGCCACAGCCCCCAAAACTTCAGTAGTCTTTAAATTTGATAGATGCCACAAAACTCATTGTTACTGTTGCAGTGGACCACCATGTCCACAATGGATTCTTGTAACTCTTAACCAACCTTGTAAGGTCTGTAGGTCAGTAATGGTATCTCCACAGTGGGGTTAGTGGCTGAGGATCTGGTGATTTCATGACAAATGAGAGGTTTGAACCATAGACCTCTAGGTTCATAGCTCAATCTCTTAGTCATTGCACTAGATGACTAATAGTACAATTCTGTGTCTACTCAGAAGTAAGCTTCATTGACTTCAGTGGGATTGATCCCAGGTAAGTCTGTATATGCTCACTTATGTAGGAACAAGCCCTGTTGAACATAAGTGAACTCATTTCCAAGTAAACATAAATAGGGTTGACATATTTTTAAAAAGTGAAATGAAGTTTTTGAGCTAGGAAATTCGCCAGAATCTACACTTCCAACTGTATAAGTGGACTTAATAAGCAATAACTAGTACATGTACATATGCGTTTGCACCAGAAGTCTTGTATACCATCGGAAGCAATGTTCCTACCTAGAAAATAGTTTGGTGACATTTTTAACACACAACCATGTATTTGAGCAATTGGCCATTATGTTACTTTAAGATGCGCTTAAGCTTTATATTTTGATGACATGCTGCTAGGTGCATGGTTGTCTACTGCTGTTTAAATCACCTAATCTAATTTACTCTGTCAAGGATTCCAAGAAAGCATGAGTTGCCAGCATGGGCTTTGTGTAAGTGTGCAATTTTATTTTGAAGCCACAGCTCTGGGAGAGTGGGTAAACCCCCTCACTGTAGGTTTCATGCACCAGTAAAAAGTTTCCCTAATTTTACCAAGAATAGCTGCCTGAGAACAACTTTTTGCAATCTAGAAGGGATCATCAGTCATCCTTCCCACTGGAGAGTTGTGAGCCACTCCATCAACTTTTTTAATTTCAAAAGACAGTAACACAATTAGATGTGCATTTAAAACTGTCAAGGTTAATCAATTATCCTCTGTGTTAAGTTTACCAATAAAAACAAGTTGTCCCTTCTGAATAATATATACATGATTAAATTTACAAAGGTGAAAATGCCTGAGGCTGACATTTTAAAAATCTTCTACCAATGCTCCTGTGCTGTCCGCTAGTCACCCAAAGGAGACCCATTACAGTCTCTCAACTTGCATACAGTAGTGAAAGATGAAGCAAAAGTTAAGCTTACCTGAATAAGCTTTTTTGTAGAAAATTGTAAGCATAAATTACTATGTAATTCCAAAATCACTTTGTCCAATGTACAAAATAAATAGACTGTGCACAGGAGCTATCCTATTCATCGTTACTGCTACTGATTTTTAATATGCATGTACCTGGAAGTACAGGACTTGCTGGAATGTACTTATTGAAAAACAGTTGACAGGATGCAGTCTGTGCCTACAGCAACCTAAATTGAGTGGACAAGAAGGGATAGGAACGCATGGGTAAATGGAGTAGGGAAAAGGCAGTCATAATGAAATCCCAAAACTCTGTTTCCTTTTTTCTGCCCGTGACACCATTCAGCTGTAGACACCAAAGCAAACAATAATAATATAACCAGCATTTTGCATGATTCTATGTAGCGTTTGAGAGGAAACAAAGATACTTGTCTCCTCAAACTTAAGCCATTTCAGTATGCTACGTACCACCACCCATGCATGGCCAGTCCTACCATGAGACAGAGTAAGGCTGCTGAGGGGTGAGGAATGGACTGAGCTAGGTGTGCCATGCAGCTTTCCCTGCATTCTCTAAGCTAGCCTGCTGGGCTCTGCTGCAGTGGAAGGTGCTGTTTCTTCAACAGTGCTGAAGCTACCAGTCTGGGCAGCTTCTGTATCTGGAATAGAGGAAAGCAGCAGAATGTCTTGAACCGGCCCTGCTGCTTGTGCATACATGCAGTATCTAACACAGAATTCTGTCAGATTGTATCCTTGGGTTCTCCTCACCAAAGCTTTATCAAAATGGCTAGATTTTCAACATTTTTCTCTCTTTCTCCATTTGTCTTCAACTGAAGCTGCTCATGCCCAGGAACGAAAGTTCTCCCTCATCATCTGTAAAACTCAGTGTAAGGTAGACAATTTCACTTTTTTATTTTTAACGCAACCTATCCTTTCTCACTCACTTTTACTCTTGGAGCTGAGTCACCAGGCTTCACTCAGAGGAACTTACTCCTGCGACTATCCCATCGGATTAAACCAAGCCATTAATTTTACTGGGATTTGCATAGCAGGTTGACAGGTATAGTTTTCCATACATTAGGAGTTTGACAGCAAAGCAAAGTACACCCATTTAAGTGGTATGCAAATCTCATTACTACTATTGAACACAGGAGGAATTACTTCTTTGTAAACATGCACAGGATTGTAGTGTCAAGCATGCCTAAAAGACAAGGGATAGATATAGATATAGATATTATATGTAGGTGATTGTCTCTTACTTGTTGTTTCTTGTAACCATCTTCAGTTTATGTTATATATATATATTTGGGGTTTGTTTTGGAAGTTTCTTTAGTATGTTCTGTCTTGAAACAATGTTTGCCCTCCAGCAGAAATATTGAGAGCAACTTGTTAACAACAGAAAAGAGAGTGTGGGGGCACAGCAGAGGGCATGTTACTAGAACTTCCCTGATAAGACCTGGCATTTGTATTGGTTTTTCTATAGCTGCTCAATTTCGCAATATCTGAATTGACTAGAATTGCTTATTTTGGCTGTGGATCCTGGAAGACCTGCTCCTTGCCTTGCAAGTCTTTTTCTACCTGGCCTTGGTGGGCAGGCCCTTGACTGACTCCAGCTACAAAAGCTAAGGCTACTGAAAATACTTAAGGGCTAGAGTATTGTGTGTGTGTGTGTGTGTGTTTTGGGGGGTTGCTGTTATTTATAATAATTTTCGTATCTTTATTTTAGAACTTAATATGATTTATGTGGAAACAATTTAATTTGTATGTTCAGTGTTTTATTTATTATTTATAAAGTTCTTTTGTTAGGTTTGTAATTATGTATTTTTTCATGTTGTAAGCTGCCTTGAGCATAGTTTGAACTATGGAAAGGTGGCATACAAATAAATTTGTGTGTGTATCTATTTAAGTGGCAGAGATACGGTAAGTTGTTTAGTTTAGAAGGTAACAAATTTGCAAATTAATTGTCAGGCTGAAGGTGGAATGGTAGACCTAAGCCCATCAGCTTCTGTGCTATTTGGAGTCCAAGCCCTCGGGTTTTCTCATCCTTACCAGAAATAAAAAGCATCCATCAGTGTGAGGCTAGCTGGCCTTGAAAATTACATGATGCTTCCCATGATAATTGCCTCATAAATGAATTAATCTGACCCTCCTCTTAAATCCAGCTAAAATCCAGTCATCACAAACTTAGACACAGGATCACCACATCCAGTTCACTTTAAAGTAAAAATAGAAATGAAATAGGCTTATGTCTACCTACCATCATTCTTAGGGATCAATGCCAGAACTTTTGCCTCTTAGTGGTTATGCTCCTCATGACTGTAGTCAAAGATCCATTTTTCTCTCTCTCATAGTCCTGGCAATATCCTCAGAACCATTAAAAAGGGCTCTGGAATATTTGAGTGTAGCTTTATGCAAATCAAGCTATATGTGTATAGAGGAGAGATGCATAATAGCATTTTTCCTCCTAAGATCTACTTGGTATCTAGATAGATGTTTATATCACTTTACTAATGAGTAGATATTTATTAAATCTGCACTGACAGTTGTATGAAAGCTAATGATTTTACATTAAAAAGTGCTGTGAACAGGATTAGTTCAGGATATAAGACACATTTTGAGTACAATGCTTTAAAATTCTGTAAATTTCCATAAGTTTCATTGTTCCCCATATTTATTGGCATGTGGCAATGCGACAACATAACTGTAATACTTATATACATTGTTGGAAGTCATGTAGCCAAAAAGATTCTGAGCACACTATGCAGGGCCAGATTTAGGTTTGATGAGGCCCTAAGCTGCTGAAGGTAATGGGGCCCTTTATATGTCCAGCTGTCCTTTGTCAACAACAAATTGTCACTGTTTTTTGTGTTGAATATATGCTATATGGTAATTTATGGACCTAATAGGTATCTAAAGCCATTTGCACATAGCAAAATATGTATTTTATAAAAGTAATTATTGAACTGAAATACAATTAAGAAGAAGTATATTAATAGTAAATCTTTTTTTGGGGGGACAAGAGAATGGGGCCCTAAGCTATAGCTTGTTTAGTTTATACGTAAATCCGGCACTGACACTATGCTGTGTTCCATTAACTTCAGTATGATTACTCTCACAGTGTGTGAAACTTTATTGCAAAAACTACATGTGAAGGATTTCAGATCAAAAATTGAAGCTGTGTATAATTTCTGTACTCTCATTGCATTGGGGAAAAATATTGTGGATTGTATAACATATTTGACTTGCGCAGGGGGAAGGTGCATTTAGAGAGTTCACAGCTTGAGCAAGAATGAAATTCTACCTTACCTAAACAGCATGTTCTGTACCTGGGTACAGCAGCAGCTGCTGATTCCACCAACTAGAAGGACACTGCAAGTGATTCTTAAGATTAAACATATTCATAAGATTGTGAAAGAACTTAAACTTTCCAAGAAGCCCTCTAGAAACACAGCATTGTCCTTGCCACAAGGTCAATGTAAAGTGAACAGGAAAGTTTGAAACAAAACAAAATACTGCACACTGCACTATGCTCATCTGTTTGAATTTACTTGTATTTAGCTATGTTTCCCAGTTCCACTGCAGGAGCTTAGCTCCCTGTACAGAGATGCATTGGTCAAGACTCAGCACCAAGTCAACCAATATCATCAACATCATAGAATAGTTTTGAGTGGGTTGTATCAAATCGTTGTGAGAGTGGAAGGCAGCTTGTGCAACCAACCTTCCTTTTCCTTTCCACCTGCTATAGCCCACCCCCCACAAAGAAAACCCCCGCCAGATTATTGATGGGGGAATTATTCACTGTTGTTTACATTTTAATGAGAAAGTACCTAATTTGAACTTTTTTGAATCAATATGCAACCAAATTCCTTCAAAATGTGCACGTCACTAAATTTTGTGATTCAGTTCTCCAGCCTTAAATGTGTTTATGTGGGGAGGGACACCAGGAGGAAGTGTGCTTAAAATGCATAAATTAGTAAAATATTTTTTAAAAGCACAGGAAAAATTCATTGTATTAGGGAAAATAGCTTTCAAAGAGTGCACACAAAACATAGTTTCTTCCATATTAGGAGAAAATTGCAGTAAAATGGTGTTGGGTTTTCATCAGCATTTTTTAAAATCACAAATTACCGTGGAAAAGCAGAGAACTGAATTGTAAAAATGAGAAACTGAAAGAAGCCACAGTTGGAAGATTCATCCATCGCTATCCAATAGTATCCAGGGCGGTGCTGAACAGTGGGATTGTAGGCTGGCTGCTGGAGACCCTGGGTTGAGAGCCTTCTTTGGCACCCTGTTGCTTCTCGGTCATAGGTATACATTTCTACCTGTTTCTACATCTCAGGAGTTGTGAACCTGTCGCCCAAAGGCTACATAGAGCCCTCTGCCTAATTTCATGCAGGTGGGGGTGTGTGAGAAAAGGTGGAGAGGAAGAGGGGAAATAGATGGAAAAAAACCAAGCAGGCGGAGTGATAGAAGATGTAGTAGACAGAAGCCATCAGCAAATGATCAGATCAGATATCTGGAAATCAGTACTTCCTACAGAAGATGATGTGGTGGGGGAGAAAGGGTAACAGGATGGCTGAACAAGAAGTGGATCACAGAAAAAGAGAAATCAGGGGAGCAGAGAAAGAAAAGGGACAGAGGCAGAGAGTCCAAGGGGTGCCCCACACACTTTGGGCTCTATGCTCATCCACCACTGGCTCCAGTCCTGCTCATTATCAACTTACCCTTAAATGAATGTGCCCCTCAACAGAATAAAGGTCCCATTATATTTGCTTATCTAAGTATTGCTATTAATTTTAGAGTTAATTTCTATACTGTCTTTTAGCCAAAGGGAGGCGCCCAAGGCAGCTCACAAATATACAGGTGAAACTCGAAAAATTAGAATATTGTAGAAAAGTCCATTTATGTAAGCAACTGTTTTCATTAGCTACTGGAGTTTAATATATAAGATAGACTCATGACATGCAAAGTGAGATGTGTCAAGCCTTTGCTTGTTATAATTGTGATGATTATGGCGTGCAGCTGATGAAAACCCCAAAGTTGAAATTGTTAATTTGGGGTTCTCATCAGCTATACGCCATAATCATCACAATTATAACAAACAAAGGCTTGACATATCTCACTTTGCATGTCATGAGTCTATTTCATATATTAGTTTCACCTTTTAAGTTGAATTACTGAAAGAAATGAACCTTTCCATGATATTCTAATTTTTCGAGTTTCATCTGTATTCTTGTTAGTGTGTGGAGATGTTATTTTCAGCCACTTGCACTATGTGTCATATGATCCTGATACTAATAATGCTTATATTTCTGTTAGTCTTTCATGGAATAATAGAGTTAGAAGGGACCCAAGGGTCATCTAATCCAACCCCCTGCCATGCAGGAATCTCAGCTAAAGCGTCCATAACAGATGAGCATCCATTTGTTGTTGTTGTTCAGTCGTTCAGTCGTGTCCGACTCTTCGTGACCCCATGGACCAGAGCACGCCAGGCACGCCTATCCTTCACTGCCTCTCGCAGTTTGGCTAGACAGCATCTTAAAAAGCAAAGACATCACCTTGCCGACAAAGGTCCGTATAGTTAAAGCTATGGTTTTCCCAGTAGTAATGTACGGAAGTGAGAGCTGGACCATAAAGAAGGCTGATCGCCGTAGAATTGATGCTTTTGAATTATGGTGCTGGAGGAGACTCTTGAGAGTCCCATGGACTGCAAGAAGATCAAACCTATCCATTCTCAAAGAAATCAGCCCTGAGTGCTCACTAGAAGGACAGATCCTGAAGTTGAGGCTCCAGTACTTTGGCCACCTCATGAGAAGACTCCCTGGAAAAGACCCTGATGTTGGGAAAGATGGAGGGCACAAGGAGAAGGGGACGACAGAGGATTAGATGGTTGGACAGTGTTCTCGAAGCTACTAACATGAGTTTGGCATCCAACCTCTGTTTAAAAACCTCCAAGGAAGGAGAGTCCACCACCTCTCGTGGGAGTCTGTTCCACTGCTGAACAGCTCTTACTGTCAGAAAGTTTTTTCAAATGTTTAGTCGGAATATCCTTTCTTGCAACTTAGTGATTGGTTCGAGTCCTACCCTCCAGAGCAAAAGAAAACAAGCATGTTCTCTCCTCCATGTGGCAGACCTTAAGATATTTGAAGATAGTTATCATATCTCCTCTCAGTCTCCTCTTTTCCAGGCTAAACAGCTCCTTCTAGTGCTCCAGAACCTTGATCATCTTTGTTGCCCTCTGCACACGTTCCAGCTTGTCAACATCTTTCTTAAATTTTGGTGCCCAGAATTGGACACAATATTCCAAGTGTGGCCTGACTAAGGCAGAATATAGTGGTACTATTACTTCTCTTGATCTGGACACTATATTTCTGTTGATGCAGCCTAGAATAGGATTAGCTTTTTTGCTGCTTCATCACACTGTTGACTCATGTTAAGCTTCTGGTCCACCAAGACCCCTAGATCCTTTTCACATGTACTGCTGGTAAGCCTGGTGTCCCCCATCCTGTATTTGTGCATCTGGTACTTCCTGCCTAAGTGCAGAACCTTACATTTGTCCCTATTGAAATTCATTTTGTTAGCTTATGCCCAGTTGGGTGTCATCTGCAAATTTGATGAGCATCCCCTCAATTCCTTCATCCAAGTCATTTATAAAACCACTGAACAACAGTGGGCCCAGGACAGAACCCACTTTATCCGGCATCTTTTCCGTGCTTGAAACCTTTTTGCCCCAGAAGGCAAGAAAGGTTTTAATTACATGACAAGGGCCAAAATGGTCTGAAAGTTTATGCACTGAGCCTTGGATCAGTACATTTCATGAGCTGCTTCCCCTTCCCAGTCTTTTGAAATGCCTAGAACACAAATCATGTTATTGGCTGCAAGCTGTGCTTCTACCAAATGTAAATATAAAACTGAGTGTGTACAAAGAGCTGCTAACAAGTTCTTGAAAGGAGTGCATATAATTAGGGTGGATTGTGCTAATTCATGGTCATAAACTCTCTTGTACTTTGAGATGCAAAACAGTGCAGATGTTTTTACTGGAACACTCTATGGAATGATGAACAGTTCCACCATGATATGTTCCCAGACCACATGTGATTATGCCTAAATTTTGGTCCAGCTACTCACAGGACCTACACAATGAAGGGCTATTTTAAATTAATGGTCTCTGCATGGTAGGTATGCATGGCCTCAATCCATTTTCTTCACCAACAACAAATGGTGCCTTTTTGTTGCTATAGTTTTTATGAAGTATAAAAAGAAGGAAAATAGGCACAACACAAGCTTTTAAAATGCCATGCTTTTTCACTTTTTAATTTGGCTGTAACTAAAAACAGTCTTTTTGGTTCTTTCTGAATCTTAATAAAATTTGTTGTGCCCTTCTGAATCTGGAATGGTGTTGCTGGATAGGGTCCAAATGTATTGCCTGAAATAAACACTGTTTGCAGAACATATTCATTATACTGAGCTTGTACAAGCGAATTCTGCTTAAAATTAATACTCATTTGTTACTTATTTTACATGTACTGTATATGGATAGATCATGTTTTTTAAGTATACTCGTTACAATGTAGTGTAGCTTGCAATAAATTAAAACAATAAAATATCAGATGATAAAGAAAAACACAACAAAATAAATATATTGATGGCACACAGTTTGGTCTGGGGTTGTTGTTTATAATTTCACCATGGTTTGTTCTTTCTGTGATGATTACCGGTAGCTATGGCTGGATAAAGGTAAGCCAATTAAAGATGAAACCACAAAGCACTGAGCTAATGCTGATGGTTAGCACAACTTGGTGTCACAAGAAGGCTGTAGGTGTGGTGTCTCGGGTTTACATACTTGTCAAACTTCTGCATCTAAAGCTTATAGAAGCCTAGGTAATGGTAACAGCCAGATGTGCTTTTCAAAAGCTTTATCCTGTGAACCTTTCTATCACAACCACTTTCATTGTGGGGGGGGGACGACTCTTGGCCAGGGGTCAGCACACTTTTTCAGCAGGGGGCCGGTCCACTGTCCCTCAGACCTTGTGGGGGATTGGACTATATTTTGGGAGAAAAATAATGAATGAATTCCTATGCCCCACAAAGATGCATTTTAAATAAAAGCACACACTCTACTCATGTAAAAACATGCTGATTCCTGGACCGTCTGTGGGCCAGATTTAGAAGGCGATTGGGCCAGATCCAGCCCCGGTGCCTTAGTTTGCCTAACCATGCTCTTGGCCATTTTATCATTAATGGTTAGCCTACCCATCTGAAAGTTCTGAAAATTAATTTATCACCTGAAAGTCACAAATATTTCCCTTCCCCCCTCTTTGTCTTGGCCTTGATTAAAACAAGCAGACACAGATCAGGGTTGTATCCTGAAGAGTGCACTACAGGGTCTTTTTCCACAAATTTTACTATTTCAGAAATATTAGGCCCCAATATATTATTAGGCCATTACTTACATAGAAAATAGTGTTATGTATAGCATATGAGTGTGAATTTGAACATAGCTCATTTCATTTTGTTTCTGGCAGACCTATTTCATTTCATTTCATTTTCCATTCATTATTGTCTCATTCACTTTTCATTTCTTAACCATTTTGCTGACTACAATGCAGACCCAAGGACCCCCAGCCCATGTTCTGATGCCTATAACTTTGAAGTTTTCCATCCAAATGCCATTACATCTTTAGGTGCTGTACAACTTTCCTATGTTTCAGTTTAAAATGTCCCAATCATATAAGCATAATAAAAAATATGACTCTGAGTCTTAAGCTTTCCATTGCTTTAATATTAATATTAATTGAATTTATATACTGCCCTATACCCGGGGGTCTTAGGGCAGTTCACAGAATAAAATCAAGATGTAAAACCACAAAATACCTAATAAAAATAAAAACAACAACCCCCACAAAAAAACAACAACACATTTTAAAAGGGCATAGGATGTAAATCGGGTCAACCAAAAGCCTGGTTAGAAAGGAACGTTTTTGCCGGGCGCCTAAAGGTGGATAATGAAGGTGCCAGGTGAACTTCACTGGGGAGAGCATTCCAAAGACAGGAACCCACTGCAGAGAAGGCTCGTTCTCGTGTTGTTGCCCCTCTCGAGGAGGGGGCAAATGAAGGAAGGCTTCAGAAGATGATCTCAGGGTCTGGGTGGGATTCATATGGGAAGAGGCGGTGCTTGAGGTATTGGCACTTTCAGAGCACTCCGGGATCTATCCTCCCTACAGAATGTTCTCTGGCAGTAACAAAATGTTTGGATGTGCTAAGCAGTATGGTGAAATTTGTCTTGTCAGTTTGATGAATACCTGCTATAAGAAATAAATGAGAAAATGAAAGAAAAATAATGTTCATTTGTGTGTGTTTGTCATGGAAACAAATTAGCAATGAATTGAGTGCATTTGTTTACTTGTAGAGATGAATATGCACCCATAGTAGTTTATGGGAAGGCTATAATATATGCACTGGGTGTGTGATGACCTGTGAGACCAGGGTTCAAATCCCAACTCAGCCATGAAGCTCACTGGGTGACCTTGGGCCAGTCACCATCTCAGCCCACCTTGAGCTCCTTAGCGGAAAAAGCTGGTATATAAATGCAATATATAAATAAAATATTAAATTGGTTTAGGATAATTATTGAATACAAGTGTGCTGGTCCACACTTGGCTGTATATTGTCTCCCTGCTTATTTAACTTGCATGCATAATTCATCATGTGAAAGGCTGGACTGGATGAATTAAGATTGCCGGAAGAAATATCAACAACCTCAGATATGCTGATGACACAACCTTGATGGCAGAAAGTGAGGAGGAATTAAAGAACCTTTTAATGAGAGTGAAAGAGGAGAGCGCAAAATATGGTCTGAAGCTCAACATCAAAAAAACTAAGATCATGGCCACTGGTCCCATCACCTCCTGGCAAATAGAAGGGGAAGAAATGGAGGCAGTGAGAGATTTTACTGCAGATGGTAACAGCAGTCACAAAATTAAAAGATGCCTGCTTCTTGGGAGGAAAGCAATGACAAACCTAGACAGCATCTTAAAAAGCAGAGACATCACCTTGCCGACAAAGGTCCGTATAGTTAAAGCTATGGTTTTCTCAGCAGTAATGTATAGAAGTGAGAGCTGGACCATAAAGAAGACTGATCGCCGAAGAATTGATGCTTTTAATTATGGTGCTGGAGGAGACTCTTGAGAGTCCAATGGACTGTAAAATATCAAACTTATCCATCCTTAAAGAAATCAGCCCTGAGTGATCACTGGAAGGACAGATCCTGAAGTTGAGGCTCCAGTACTTTGGCCACCTCATGAGAAGAGAAGACTCCCTGGAAAAGACCCTGATGTTGGGAAAGATGGAGGGCACAAGGAGAAGGGGACGACAGAGGATGAGATGGTGGGAAAGTGTTCTCAAAGCGACTAGCATGAGTTTGGCCAAACTGCCGGAGGCAGTGGAGGATAGGGGTGGCTGGTGTGCTCTTGTCCATGGGGTCACAAAGAGTCGGACATGACTGAACGACGTGCTGCTCCAAAGGTAATCCAAGAAGCGAGGTCTGGGTCCGGTCCGAAGTCTGTGGAGTCAACAAGGGGTCAGGGCAGGAAACTGGTCGAGGGCAGGAACAGGAACATGGGCAGGATCTGGCAACCAGCAATGTTGCTCCCGCAACCTGGGGTAGGATCTGACCGCCCTTTTATCTCTGCCGAGGTAATGGCTGGTCCCGATTCCCCGATGACTCACCACCCTGCCTCGCCTGAAGGCGAGCACTCCCCTTGTGAGTACTCAGGTCCCTCCTTCTCTCAGCCCTGAGTCTCTGCAGCTCAGGAGATGCCGGAGTGTTACTAAACCCAGGGGCCACCTCCGCCTCTGATGGCCCAGCTGATGGCAATGAGGTATCCTCAGCACCTGGAGCCAGGACAGGCTCAGGCCCCTTACTTGGCCCAGCTGGTGCTTGCTGCAGGGGAACCTGAGCAGACTGAGGCCCTTCAGGATCATAGCTGTCAACCTTTCCCGTTTTTTGTGGGAAATGCCCTTATTATAGAAGTGGGGAACAGCAGGGAGGGTTGACAGCTATGTCAGGATCAGGCCCCAGACTAGGTTCAGCTGATGCCTGCGGCAGAGCATCTGACACGGACAGAGCCTCCTCTGGTTCTGAGTCTGAGCCCAAGTCCCAGGCCATCACAACAAGAGCAGGAGTGGGGAACCTTGGGCACTTCAGTTGTTACTGAACTACAACTCCCATCAGCCCCAGCAAGCATGGCTAATGGCCAGGGATAGTGAGAGTGGGACATCAAAAACATCTGGAAGACCAAAGGTACCCCTCACCTGCAGCAGAACTTGTGTCCTGGTCTTGCCAGATATCCAAGGTAAGCTTAGTGTCTTACTACGGTGGTGAGGGCGGGGGCCATAATTTACCTGCATTCATTTGTTGATGCTGCCTTCTGGAGAGTGCTGCCATAGCTAATTTGACACCATTCCCTTTTAGATTGTTCTTCCCTAATTAAGGGAAGACAATTCCACCATATTTCTTTCCTTATAAAAATAAAGGTCATAGTTAAACCTTTTATGTTTTTCCTTTACTGTATGCAAATAAATTTTTCCACTCCTGCACAGAAAGACAAAAACAAAGAATTTATGTGCCTTTTTATTGCTGAAGTAGAAACACTAATGATGTGTGATACCCTATTTACACATCTGCTCAAATAACGGTGATTATCATTTTGATAGGATTCTGCTAGTGGAAAATAATACTTTTTAGTATTCTCGGGGCTTTGTTATGAAGTCTTTATCTACATATTTGTATGTTGGTTCCCCCACCCCCTGCAAAACATTCTGCCCCATTGTATTTTTGTCATGCAGAGAGACAATACAGGTGGCTTATGAATATGAATATGATTTAACAGGTTCTCTGTTCATTTGCGCTGAAGATTTTATAGATCTTTATACAAAAAGTTTCCAGATTTCAGTATTGCAGAAAGTTCACAAGCAGTTGAAAAGTCTTGGGGACAGAAGGTGAAATAATAGCAAGCATAGATTAAATTACTAGGCAATATATGGTATGGACATGTGATTAAGATCTCTCTATGCATTTATTTTCTTTAAGTATTAATAAATTACACATTCATAGAAAATAAAACAAGGCAGTGTACAATATGAAAACCTGATACCACAACAATAACATCATAAAAACATAAACTGATTGGTATGAAAATTCAGGTTCCAAAGTCCTGCCTAAACAGTACAGTTTTTAAAAGATGTCTAATAGAAAGCAAAGGATGAGTCCAGCAAGACGTTCCATAAGTAAGGGGCTGGCAATTTAAAAGCTCTGTCCCTCATGGAGGCCAATCAAACTCTAGGCGTATGAGGCATGCCCCATCAGAAGTTATCAGCAACTGAAGAGGACCATAAGGAATCCGGCAGTCCTTAAGTTCCAGCACTTCTGATACAGCCCAAGTCCAGTACAGCACAGCACCTCCAATGCATGTAACCATTGCAAAGGCTGTTTTACGTATGCGTGAGCATTTATTGATGTCACACATCACTCAATTCATTTACATATAACGCTGATCAAAAAGATAGAGTGAATGATGTGTAAACATGGAATTCACACCTGCTTCTGCCTGATCATTGACTAACAAATGTGTGAACCTACTCCACTGAAGAGCTTTGCTTATGATGAGTTCTGTGTGTAGTATTAGATCTGTTATTGCTCATTTACACATGAAAATAATCACTTAATTATCTGTGTCGCCAAGCAGCAAGCATGAAGTTGTAACTCATAGTGGAATGTTTGATTGACCTCTGTTGAAAGGTATTGTATTTGAGGAGAGGTGAAAGCACTATCTCTGGTGATACAGATCATCATGAGGGCAGCAGCCAGTGCTTTTGTTTCTTGGGGTACTCAAGGGTACGCAGTACCAGCACCCTTTTTCTGGAAAAAAAGCACTCCCTTCCTCCAGTTAGGCTATAGCATTTTTTTTGTTTTAAATTTAATTTTGATTAATTCATTTTGTTTAACAAAGAAAGAAAGAAAGAAAGGTAACAAAGTATTACAACTGCTATTATATAATATTACTGAATAAAATTTAACATCCCACATAGTCGTATCTGTGTCTTATTATTTATATCTTAAGAGAAAACTAAAAGAAGAAAAAAAATAATTAGAAAAAGGAAAAAAATAATAATAATTCAGCCAGGCATATAATTAGTCCATACATCCACCTACTTATACATACCTATATATACCTAGACTCTCTTACCTACGTATACATAACAAACTTAACTTGACAAAACTTTAATTTCACAAATCAGACTTCCTGTCAAATCCCCATGCATCTACCTCTCTTATTATTGAATGTAGATCAAACAATTCTACTTCAGATATTTTCCAGTACATTCAGATATTTTCCAGTACATTCCACCATATTATATATCCATCTTTCCCCAACTCTTTGCCCTTCCTTTAGCACTCAAAGCTGGCATGGAAGTAAAATTGTTATTATACTTGTGGGCATATTTCCTGTATATATCCCATTTTTCAGCAAATTTTTGTTTAGATTTTCCTCTGAGATTATTAGTTAGTAGCATTTTGAGAGGTACAGAGTTAATAGTAGTTAATAGTCACTTGGAAAGGAAAATAATATTTTTAGAACCCAATAAATTATCACGTGAGAGGCATCCGCTTTAGTCCACTTCCATTTCCTCAATTTTAATTTTCACCCTTGACTTGCTTCAGACATTTTGCTTTCTCTAATGCATTTAGAATCCATGTATAAAGTCTATTAGGAGGAATGTGCTTGCCCTAGTAATAAAACAATTATGTTGACTGGAGAAATCTATGAAGAATTGGCTTGTATCTCATGTAGGACATCTAATTAATTTTACACACACCTGATTGGGTTTGAGAGACCTGCTTTGGAGGTGGGAGAAAATCAATCCCATAATGCTTAAATGGCATTCAGGGGTGGTGTTGCTCTTAACGTAACAAGTATCATAAGCCCATCCTTGAGTCACTGTTTATTCTATACCTTTATTATGATGAGGTTAATCTGTTTGTAAGCTGTGAGTGCCTGTATGAAATATCAACTACATACTGGTTTTGTGATGTGCTGATGCTATTAGCATGTCCAATAGTATCTTACTGCCTATGTGATTGCTCCTCATTTGGGTCATTGGTCTTGATTACACTGTTTTGTATTCTCTCAGTCTATGTGATTCCTTAAATGAAATGCCTCTTTCAATTATTGGTCACAACCATCTTCCTCCACAGGTCTAGTCTGGAGCTCAAGACATTTTAGGGCATATCTTGCAATAGCATTTCATAAAATCTTGCTCTGTTCCAGTTGGTTGTTCTCAACCTAAAGAATGCAGTGGCAGCTCTTTATCTGTTGGGATATGCTCATGGGGTTTTCCTTGCAAAAACCGTGGTCTCAGTCTTTGCCTCCAAAATGCCTATTATGCAACCCACTGCCAGGCATTGCCTCCAAAATGCCTATTATGCAACCCACTGTCAGGCATTTCATGGAATACTTCAGCAATGTGTGGAACACTAGATGTTTAATGCCTCTTCTGGTGTCAGGGGATCTATTTCTTAGATATTTTTAGAGTATATGAATTGGCAGTTTGCCTCTAAAATGAGCTGCATCCAACACTGCATGCATAGATTTTCACTTGTACAGTGGGACTTCCCTTTCATCTCCTCTCTCTGCGCCACCCTCAAAATCTACTCCAGAAGGTTCTCCAATTGCCTGTTGCAGATTTTTGTAGGTGCATGATGTTGCTGGAGAGAAGAGCAAAGTTCCATTGTGCAAGCGGTTGAATATTACCCTATGTATATTGTGCATACCTATAATGTGTTTACACACACACACACACACACACACACACACACACTCATTGGAAGCCAGCTTAAGAAACCATGATAAGTTAGTGGTGGTATAGGGCACCTAAGCTGCTCACTTTACAGGCTACAGTTACCATTATTACTTTAAGATTTGCAGACGATATTAAGTCTTATGCACAGTTTCTGAATATGAGATTTAAAAGTGGCCAGGTAGATAATTGAGTGAAGTGGCAATAAAGGTCTTCACAAAACAGCCTGTCTTTAAAATTAGAAAAGATGTTCTTTATCACTATCTGGTGTGCCTTTACTCAAGCCATGTATCTCTGATATTTGTCCCTTGCATGACATTTAATTTCCTGGGAGACTGGAAAGTATGACAAGGTTTTTTTCCTCATCAGATAAGATTTTCTGTCACCTTGGGTAACCATTAGCCTTATTTTTCTTGTGTATGCTCTTTTATCTTTTCATACATAGCCTGTTCTACTCATGCATCATATTGGGCTAGGACTAGTATCTGTTTAAATTATGTTAAGTATATTAGATTTATAAAACTGAAATATTTCTAAAACTGCAATAAATAAAATAGTGTGAACCATTCCATTTTATATGTTTAATAAAGGGAATGGTTGTAAGTGTCAGAAGGCTCTCAGATCATTCTTGCAAATTCCGTCTCTTTTTTTTTTTTAAATTTTTTATTGAATTTTCAGCAAACAGGAAAGAAAAAATAACAGAAATAGTAATACAGCACCGTATAATATCTATATCTCACATAGATCTATACCAGTATCTCCAGGTAAATGAAAAGAAGAAAAGATTATTCTTAAGCTTCTCCCTTATACCGATTCTATGGTTTGTCACATAGCTGTTAAGATGTATTCTGTTCAATTAAAATATCTCAAATATATTTTATGCTCGTTGTTTGTTACTGGAGCAAAAGAAGAACAAAAAAAAAAAACTAAAAAAAAATAAACAGAGATCAAACCCATATTACCCCCCCTTCTGCTTCCCCCCAAACTTCCGCTGTTTTATTTTGTCAGGTATTTCCGCGGTTTACCCTTCTTTATTGTGTATGTCTACTGTCATCTATTTACACTCTGATAACTTAAAATACATTCTGTAAGTATAAACAATTCTTATCCATGCATGCCCAACTTACAGATTATTATCTCATACTGTTTGTACTTTTTATACTTTGATGATATTATATAATCTACTTCAAATTCCAATAAAGAATTATTTTCTGAACTATGACTGTTACATTTTTTTTTTATATTGTATACAACTTATTTAAGTATTTCCTAAATTTGTCCCATTCTTTTCCAAAGTTCTCACCTCCTTGTTGCCGAATTTTGGATGTTAGATTTGCTATCCCCATATATTCAACCATCTTTTGACACCACTCTTCTAAAGTAGGGATCCTTTGCTGTCTCCAGAATTGGGCCAGCAGGATCCTAGCTCCTGTCGTCGCATAAAGGAATAACCTTACATCGTTTTTTTCAATATCTTCCCCAACCATTCCTAGTAGAAAGGCTTCAGGTACCTTTTTGAAATTATATTTGAAGATTTTTTTTAATTCATTGTAGACTTGGTCCCAATATTTTTTAACTTTCTCACAGTGCCACCACATGTGTATAAAGCTTCCTTCTTTAACTCCACATTTCCAGCACTTTTTGTCGCCTGATTTATACATTTTGAACAGTTTCATTGGTGTGAGGTACCACCTGTAGATCATTTTATATATATTTTCCTTTAATTGGACACATGCTGTAAATTTTATTGTCACATTCCACAGTTTATGCCATTTAATATAATCAATGTTGTACCCGAAGTCCATGGCCCACTTAATCATCGAGCTCTTAATTTCCTCGTCCTTGGTTGTCCATTCTAGTAGAAAATCATACACCCTGCGCAAATTCCGTCTCTTGGCTAACTGGAGTAACGAAGAGTCAAAAGAAGTAGGTGTCATGATAATTGTATCATCTTAATTAACATGTCTAGTTGCCCCTCCCCCCTAATTCAGGGAGATCAGAACCACGGTTTGTGGGTTTCCTCCCAGCATTGTGGTTCTGATTAAAAAACTGGTGTTTATCTCAGAAGGAAAACTTACATAGGTACCAATGTAAGCTGCTTTCTCACAGCAGCTTTGGACCAGCTGGACTTTCACTAGGAGTGTGGTGCAGGGGAAAAGGCTTGTGTGCTGCAATCCCAGTACTGATTCTCTCCATTCTTCCTCCATGGCTGCTATTTTAGTTTGGAAAAACTAGACACATAATTGCAATAATGTCTGATTTGGGTGTAAATCTGACACAAGACCTTAAGATGATGCTTGCCCTTAAGATGTTTTGGACTCCAACTCCCATAATTCCTGGCAGTTGGCCTTGTTGGCTGGGGCTGATGGAAGTTGGAGTCCAACAACATCTGGAGTGCCACTGGCTCTAAATTTTTCACCAGCCATTTTAGAGTTCACGATGATAATCAAATAATTGATGTAACAAATCAGGAGGTACTGCTTTTTCAGCTTTTTCAGCTTTTCTAATAATGATCTAATATTACCACCTCTGAAATAAATATTTTAGAAAGCTAACTTTTGTACCTTTTAAAGATTTGTATTTGTTTCTCATAATTTAAGCCTTGACTTTCACCCACATGGTCCCATAACCCCATGACATACATTCATCAATTGTATTTACAAGGCTTTGTTCATTGGCATGTAGATCTGGTCACATTCTTTATTTAGTCCCTACTTTTGCTTTCAGTGAAGATGTTGGGTAGGTCTCTGATATGCCCTAGAGCCCTTTGAGTTTCAGCCCTATTCATATCTACTCAGAAATAAACCCTGTTAAGGTCAATAGGACTTACTCCCAGGTATAGGAGTCTAGTTTAACTCTTCGTTGTTCATGTTTGTCAGGTAAGGATCAGCTAAAGCTCAAGCTTTGTTTCCTACCCCAAACCACCCTGATAACTGTCTGGCTGTGTGTAGTTTAACATATAGGTAGAAAAAATTATTCAGCAATGTGGAAGGACAATGTACCTTAGACTCAGAACAGGGATGTATCCATATCGCGAGAACTTTACTATTTTTCTGGAAACTTTTGTGTTAGGGACACATTCCTGTTCTGTGAAATGTTTTGTGTATATGCTAGACATGCAGCAAAAGGTTCTCTGCCTGATGCTTCTCTCTGTGTGTCTACACTTCCCCCAAAATGTTGAACAGATGAGCATGTTGGCTCTGAGCAATTGGTGCTCAGTGCAGCTCACCTCTCCTTTTAGCGGCATCTATCTGTCTAGTGGTGTGGGTGGAAGTGGCATGTAATTCCCATATACATCCCATTGGTGCTAGTTGCTGTTAATTCCATCCCACCCCAATCATGAGCAGAGCAACCGTGTTCCCTCACAGCGCCAGTTCTACCATTAGGTAGGGTGACACAGCTGCCTCAGGCAACTGGTTTTGAGTATCATGGAAGTGCAGCAATTTTTTGAGTTACTTAATTTATTATTATCGTTATACATATTGTTGTGATTGTCATCATAATCAATTTTTTTACTACCAGAGGTGCTTGTGGGATTTTCCAGCTTAGATGCCAAAATAACATAACCAGACTTTGGTGTTATATAAAGGTAAAGGTAAAGGACCTCTGGACACTTAAGTCCAGTCAAAGGCGATCATGGGGTTGCAGCGCTCATCTCACTTTCAGGCCAAGGGAGCTGGCGTTTGTCCACAGACAGCTTTCCAGGTCATGTGGCCAGCATGACTAAACCGCTTCTGCCTCAATGGGACACCATGACAGATGCTGTTTACCTTCCCACCGGAGTGGTACCTATTTATCTACTTGTACTTTGACATGCTTTCAAACTGCTAGATTGGCAGAAGCTGGGACTGAGCAACAGGAACTCACCCCGTCGTGGGGATTCAATCTGCCAACCTTCTGATAGGGAAGCCCAAGAGGCTCAGTGGTTTAGACCACAGTGCCACCCGTGCCCTATGCACCCTGATGACTATGTGAGTGTGTTGGGGAAGGAACAGTTTTCATGTGCTGCTTCATCAATGTGCCAGCCTTGGTGAATATGTTTCATCTTGCTTTATCTCATGAGTCCATGGAGAAGGCTGTTGAAAGAGAGTTTTGTTGTTGTTCAGTCGTTCAGTCGTGTCCAACTCTTCGTGACCCCATGAACCAGAGCACACCAGGCACCCCTATCCTCCACTGCCTCCTGCAGTTCGGCCAAACACATGCTAGTCGCTTCAAAAACACTGTCCAACCATCTCATCCTCTGTCGTCCCCTTCTCCTTGTGCCCTCCATCTTTCCCAACATCAGGGTCTTTTCCAGGGAGTCTTCCCTTCTCATGAGGTGGCCAAAGTACTGGAGCCTCAACTTCAGGATCTGTCCTTCCAGTGAGCACTCAGGGCTGATTTCTTTAAGGATGGATAAGTTTGATCTTTTTGCAGTCCATGGAACTCTGAATAGTGTCTTCCAGCACCATAATTCAAACTGCTTTATGTTAGGTTAAATAGAGGTAAACCCAGTCAGTGCTGGAGTCAATGTGCCTAAATGGCCTTCATTAAGTGCAAAACTCCCATGTTTGCCTCAAACCTGATGTTTTATGAAAAATAAGATATATATTAAGGTTGATTCCTCAACCTTAACAAGCTAGAGCTTATCACAACTTCACACGGAAGCATTCGTTGCCAGATTTCAATGCAGAACTAGCTCAAATATAGGTTATTTTAAACTTTCATGAATATTGCAAGTGCTTTAATAGGCAGAGGAAAATAAATTAGCATAGCTAATAATGATGACCTGCATATCTGAATCTCTGGCTGTGTTAGAGTTGGGAAAGTGCAGGGGCTAATTAAAATACTTAAGTTGAGCCACAATAAATCAAAGAGATTCAAAACTGATCATTTCTGTGTGTCTGATACAGAAGTTTCAGGGAGATAAAAAAAGAGATTTTTTTTATTATTCCCACCCCAGCCTGCTTTGCATTGCTTCTGGGGACTCGTAGTTGTCGAGAAGAATTTCAGTAGAGTGATTGATGGGCAAGGTAAAAAGTCAGTGATGTAATCTTCATCCCAGAAGGCACCTTGTTTCTTGGTATTTTGGCTGTTTTACAAGGAAAGGCTTAAAGGAGATTGATGATGTATGAGGTAGAGCTCGACGAATTAACCAGGAGAATATAGTATTCATCTAGACACTTTCCTTTATAAAGTGGACCAAAAATCTATAGCAGTGATAATAATGAAATCCAGGCAACCTTAGGGCAAGTTATAAATGAGAGATTTATTGCATGGGAGAAAACAAGGAATGAAATGATCTCAGTTTTCATGTTATAACCTCCAGTTTTCATCAAATGCTGAAGCATTCAAAATTGGCAGCCAGCAGTGCATTTTCCTCTGTTCCTGTCTTTGTGCATCTAGAATGGTGGTAATATTTTTGTTAGCCCCTGTGAGCTTGATCTGGCAGCATTACACCAATCCAACAAGAGGATTTCCATGTGCAAACAGGCTTCTAGAGGCACATGGGCACCTAGGCTATTCTATACAATCATCTGAGCCCTATTGAACTGGCAGTCTGTCTCTCTTGATGCCAATGGCGGCATCTGCAGTTGTAACAAATCACTAGTTTTCTGCAGCTACAATTGGATGAGAGGCACGTGTTAAAATGTGTTCAAAGACTAAACAATGGGGATAATATTTTTTAAAAGTTTAGAAACATCTAGAACACACGAAAAGCAGTTGTTGGTAGGGAAATTATTATCCCCCCTTATTTTGTGTTATTTTCCCAGGAAGCATATTCATCTTACTTCAGATTCCAAATATGTTTCTCTTGGAACATTTTAAAAGTTTAGGAGCCGTTAAAGCGTGAATAGGCAGGCCATCAACTTAGCATCAGTCCAGAACATTTTTTGGTGGCGGTATAGGAAATGGCAGTTTCCACCAAGAAGTGGTGGAAGTAAATTCTTTTAAGAGGCTTTATTTTTGGAGAGATCACTACAGACAGGGGAGAAAAAGAAAAATCTGAGAAATTTTATTTTTAAAAAACCCCATCTTCTGAGAATTTTTGTCTCAGCTCTAATATTTTGCATTGTTCGTTTTGCTGCTTCTGGTTGTGAATCTTTTCCAGCCCTGTTGAGTTTTCTGGTTCCATAATTAAGCAAAAGGTATGAAAATTAAAAGGGGACATGGGTGGCGCTGTGGTCTAAACCACTGAGCCTTGGGCTTGCCAATCAAAAGGTCAGCGGTTTGAGTCATGCCAAAAAGTGCAAGTAGATAAATAGTTACTGCTCCAGCGGGAAGGTAAGCGGCGTTTCCATGTGCTGCTCTAGTTTCAGTGTTCCGTTGCGCCAGAAGTGGCTTAGTCATGCTGGCCACATGACCCGGAAAAACTGTCTGCAGCCAAACCGGCTCCCTCGGCCTATAAAACGAGATGAGCGGCGCAACCCCAGAATTGTCTGCCACTGGACTTAACTGTCAGGGGTCCTTTACCTTTACCTTTTTATGAAACTTAAAGCCCCCCCCCCCCAAAAAAATGCTTAAGCTGGCTGGGTGAAAGAATCTGTCTATTGAGGTCTTGCCTCAAAAGGCCACTTTTTAAAATGCAAATAAGTAATAAGTTGTGGGTGTGTTAGTTTTCAAGTGCCCTTCAGGAAATTTTGTAGAGAACTTGTAGCTTGAGATCAGTGGGGCTGTTGGTTACTTAAATCGACTGTGCAAAGCCAGTTCCCAGGTGGTTCGGTAAAAATCACTTTCTGAGCACATTTTCCCTCAATCGTCTATAATGACTTCAGAAAAGAGTCTGTTTAGTGGCATGCAGCATCTGTTCCAGATGTACCAACACTTTCCCACTCCTACTGTGCTTGTAGATTTATCTCCTATAGACACATTTACGTTTCTGGAAGTGCATCTTTGAATCTTAGGAATGTTGCCTCATACTGTGTAAAAATCTTGCAAAAAGAGCATGATATGAAGGCTGTATTTCACATTATTCATGATGAGTTTACCCTAGAGCAGGGGTGGCCAACTTCCAAGAGACTGCGATCTACTCACAGAGTTAAAAATTGGCAGTGATCTACCCTCTTTTGGGGGGTTCAGGTCAAAGTTGTTGAGCTTTTTTTAAGGAAGGAAAGCCCTGTTTTTTAGGGGTTCACATAAAAGTTGTTGAGCTTCTTTAGGGAGGAGGAAAGCAACATTGAGCTTTTTTTAGGAAGGAAAGCCCTGTTTTGGTGGTTCAGGTCATTTTAGGGGTGCAGGGCAAAGACACTGGGGTTTTTTTTAGGTGAGCCAAAGTTTTTTTGCTTCTTTAGGGGGAACCACTGATCAACCGGTGATCTACCACAGACGTCCAGTGATCTACCGGTAGATCACGATCTACCTGTTGGACATGCCTGCCCTAGAGCAAAGCTTCAAACAAATTGTTCATGGCTGAAAAATAATCACCTAATGGATAGCAAAGTTAGGTATTGCATAACATACAGGCCCATCTTCTCCCCCACCCCTTGACAGTGGTGTGGAAGTCCAAATGCCAAAATACACACAGTTTCAGTTGTGAAGGCATCACTGGAACTGAAGAAAGGTCAGAATCCTGCTTCCATATATTTTAAAAGGGCAAGCAGCAAATAGTACCCATGTGCATTCTTGAGAACTACTCTGGCTTGCTTGCACTTCATATATGTATGTACTAAGGCTGTACTAAGATACAAAATACTGCATTTGAAACCACTATAGACAAGATTTGATTATATGATATTTTTCAGTTATGATACCGAAGCTCAAATTGCATACCATGGCTCTCGGATAGGAAGCAAACGCAAGTGTGTGTTTCACCACACAATATATACAAACACTGATCAGGAGAGGGTCAAGACATTGCTTGTGTGAATTTCAGAGTGTTAAGCAGTTAAAAGATATGTAAGTATACTTTGCTGGTTGCTGATATATCAGAGAATGAAAAATAAACTCTAAAACACTCCTAAAATCATACAATTATTGGACATAGAATTCTCCCAGGGACACAACAATATTTCTTAGGCATTTTCTCCCAAAATATGATGCTGCTTTGGGGCATTCCAAGTTGAATATTCAACCATTCTTCTAAATAGAAAGCAAAGAGCCACTATTGAATGCTTATACAGTATTGGTTTGTTTTATGTAAGTTGTTTTTAAATTGCATATTTTCTGGTGGTTGTGGTGGTTTGCTTTTCTTACACCCTTCACCAGAATACAACAAACACAAAGACAACGAAAAAAGTAAAAACCAATCCCTCCGATAACTCCAGAAATCCACACAACACATTACATTGAAGACACCCAAATCAGTTCTTCAGTTTTCAAAGTCCAGGGTAACGAGGTTTGTTTTCAGCAACTGATGGGAACTGTAAAGGGATGGTGTCAGATGCACTTCTGTGAGGAGTTCCACACTTTGGGTCCCACTAATCAAAAGGCCTTCACACAAATCAGTGTCCCACAAACCTCAGAGAGTGGTGGAACTATCTGGAAGCTGTCCGCTGATCTTAATCCCTGAGCTAGTTTATAGGAAACCATAGAAGTGTAGAGTTGGAAGGGACCTTGGGGGTCATCTAATCCACCCCGTGCAGTGCAGGAATATGCAGCTGTCCCAAAGGGGATTGAACCTGCAACCTTGAAAGAGGCCTGCTTTCAGATATTTGGGGCTCAGATCATCTATGGCTTTCAACACTAACATGCACACCTTTAATTGGGCCCAGGAGCTAATATGCAATCAGCGTAGCAGCCTTAGAACAGATGTTTTATGTGATCTCACAGCCATCTCTGCCAGCATCCTGTCTGCTACATATTCTGACCTGTTTCAAGGGCCGCCCATTGTCAGGAGCGAGCCAGCAATAAATCACACCAAGTAAGTCAAGTTACCTCTTATTAGAAGAAACAGGATCTGCTCAGGAGTGCTGGACCGAATAAGCACAGCAACTCTTTTTCAGTAGGTTTTGCCCCTATGATGCAGTATGGAGACTGAAGGTCCCTGCCTTCCAAGAGCTGCCTAAGTCTCCTGATCTCCTGGGTCTTTCCCAAGCATTCTGAGATTACATTGTCATGCCTTCCTTTGCTTCTCCTGCTTCATGCCTCTCCTGGTCCTGGGAGACCTGGAGAGGGGAGCTTGCCACAGCTGGGAGTGGAGACACCCTTGCTTCTTCACCAGCTTGACTCATCTCTATCTCTGGGCTTCCTTCATCCTACTCTCCAGCTTCTGCTTCAGGACGTTTCTCTGCCACAGAATCTCCCTTCTCACTAAACCCTGTTACCTCTTCAGCTTCTGACACCACCTCACCCCAGTGTTCTCCTTCTTATCCCTCTTGACTACTCATCTGGTAATGAGACTGACTGGTAAGTAGGGATAAATGGATCATTTTATTTCCATGTTCATTCATAAATCCATTCTGAACCATTTCCAAATTTTCTGCTTTGAAAACTTGGATTGTATTTGGACAAATTTTATTCTTAACAAATTTTTGATTTGCATTTTTACTATAAAACAGGCTTTTGAAAACTAAAACCAGAGAGCTATATTGAAAAAAATTGAGAAGTGCAAAAACTAAAGAATAACTGTGTTATGAGCAGTGTATTAGTCCAGGAAGTGTGAATTTAGCTGCTTTGCTTCCAAATACAGACGGAACAAAATCCTTGAGCATCTGTCCTGGGGGCACCTTTGAAGTCACTGAATATAAACTGTGTGGTATTTAATAAACAATTTCAGAATCAAGCAATGGATTTTTAACACCATTCATCTAGCTTCACTTTGGACATCACTTATCTTGCTCATCTCAAACACTATTATTGGGTGTATGAGACATTGTTCATGTTGTTGTTGTTTAGTTGTTTAGTCGTTTCTGGCTCTTCGTGATATTGTTCATAGTTCAACTTTATTAGATTTTCCACACAGGAAACAAATTTGATACTCAACTAATGGACCAGAATTTTAGCCTATCTCAACTGCAGAATCCAGTTCAATTACAATTACGGCATACCCCATTATAAGAAGGCAGAATATCTGTTTCATTGGATTGACTCAGATTATCTTACTGGCTAGAGTATTCTGAATCCAATTGATAAGATTGTGCACTTGAGACGCCTCATCCTGAATAGATTGTGCTGTTGCTTTACACAAGATATTCTAAAGACTCTGGAGACTATCTGATTGTTAACATAAAGTGAGTAGAATAGCAGGAAAATCTCTGTGGAGAGGCCCTTAGTTTGGCCGCAAGATTAACATACTTTGATGCTTGTTCTACATTTTCAACTTCTGCACCATTTTCTTGACTCCATAATAAGATCTTTTGACTTCCCAGCAGATTATTATTCAGCACTTGAAACGATTCTGGTTACTTTGTCTCATAGCCCATTATAATAGCTCTACATTTCGGCAGTGAAGCAAATATATGTAAGTAGCAGATGGAGTGGGCTCTGGTCCATAATAAATGTGCTAGTCTTTAACATGCCACAAGACTCCTTATTGTTTTTAATATAAACAAGGTGCCGTGAAACCACCAAAGCACTGGATAAATAGTGAATAATGAGCACTTTGTCTCTTACTCAGATATAGCATGTGTTAATGTTAATAATGTAGTACTCCTACTGGATAGTCATATTTGTGTTTCCAAATGCCTTGATCTTGCTCGATGCTATGTGTAGATAGACAATAATGGAAATATCATCCCCATTAGTACTGTGGCAACACTAACTCCAATCCTAGTTGATTCTTGATGTACCAGTATAATAAAGTAGAAAGTGTTAGATGCAATTAGACTTCTAGCTGGGGCAAATGGTCCAATCCCCTTTTACTTAAGTAAATGTGGTAGTTTTTGTTCCAGAGAGAAGGAATGTCCAAAGGAAAATGGAAGTTGGGTCTTTGCTTTGAGCAAGCAAGTGACATTGCACCCAGGTTCCCTCTCTCTTTTTAGAGCTGTATATGGTGATAAGCCTCAGTGTTTACAGGTTTTTTTTAAATGCACATTTAAAACAGTTCTCAAACTGCTCTAAGAATAGAATAGAAGTGTGTGACTTATCATGGGAACTGTAATATTCTTAGAATATTACAGTGCCCATGTAGTAAAGAAGGAACTGGGGTTCCTTGTTCATAAGAGCCAGTGCCCCACTTCAATTACTTGCAAGTAAGTGCAAGTCGAGTAGGCCCAGCCTTACAACCTGCACAGCTTATAGGATTAGCAGTGATGCTGTAGGCATGTCTGTCAGTATGTATAGCGGTGCTGAATTTGCTGTTTCAACAGTTGTTTTACTGTTGCCGCTGCTGCAAGTGTTTAAGAGTTTGGCCTAAGCCCTAAGCAGGTGTAATATGAATGCACATGGTGGTAGAGGAGGAATGGTAACTGGTCTCCAGTGTTCATTATGAAATCTGAAAGAGTTCCCCTACACAGTAACTCTGCTCTTTCACATCAAGTACACAGTGCCTCTCCCACACATCTTCATCTAGCATCTTAAAGGCGTCTTATGGAATGCTAGCAAAACCAGGTGCTGGAGAGTGGGGGCAACAGCAGCCTGCCCAGGCACACTGTTGACCTACCCTGTGCTATCAGAGCATGCTGTCCTCATGTGAGGAGGAAGCTGCTGTCCCATGACTAATACAGTGGTACATACTCCGCTAACCCATAAATAACGCTTCATGTCAAGAACTTTGCTTCAGGATAAGAACAGAAATCGTGCTCTGGCGGCGCAGCAGCAGCAGGAGGTCCCATTAGCTAAAGTGGTGCTTCAGGTTAAGAACAGTTTCAGGTTAAGAACGGGCCTCTGGAACGAATTAAGTACTTAACCCGAGGTACCACTGTATCAGAATGAAATGCAGATGCGATTCAAAACGGATTCTCTTGATGGAATGGAAGGAATATGCTCTTGTTTTGATCCAAAAACAATAAAATGTCCTGGGTCAGCCCTTCTACTGCTGTCCCCAGTGCAGTGTTTGCCCAGAGTAGGAAATAGGGATGGGGCAGAAATCCAACACAGTTGAAATTAAAGGCCATCTTACGTAACTCTCACTTTCCAAAACAATGTGCAAACAGAAACCCACCATTTCTTCAAAATTCATGCTTCTCTGACTGTTGCAATGCAGTTCTCTAGCCAAGTAATATATACAAACAGGCATATGCTAGGGTAAAGTCTGCCTAGAAATGCATATATTAGTGAAGCTAACATTTAAAAAATGCATTACCGGTATACTAAATGTGGATTGGAAAAAATGAGAAACTGAGAGAAACGCCGAAGTGATTTGTCCATCCATAGCAGCGGAACCATAGCATTGCCGTGTATGTGACACCACCCAATTGCACTTTAGTCAGCTTCATTTTCAATATTCTGTTGTCATTACTTGAGAATCACATTGCCTTCAAGCCATGCATAAACCTGTTGCTTTGAAAGAGCTCACGTGCTGTGTTCTGTCTTCAGAATTTCAGCTTGTATTAAGCAGCCTGATTCTAATATTTTTACCTATGTTGTACTTATATGCATTTCTAGTCCCCATGGAACTTTAACTTCTCTTTCCTTTTCCACCCCCAAGACCTTCTTTGACTTTCTGGACACTAAGTGATGGCTTGGTCCAGGAAAACCTTGTGAAAATCGACTGTGTGACCTTTTTTGATACATAATAGATGCAAAGTGGTCCCTTGGTGCTGATAAATAGCCTGAGTATTTTCAGGTCTTTTAATTGGTGTTTTTATAGCTCTCACTAGCTTGATCTGGTGGGGAGGGGGATTCACACTTGACTTATAGGTCACGAACATGCTTGTAGACTGTGGACAAAGAAATCCAATACACTGAAACTTTAGTCTTACGGTTCCTTTTGTAGAGTTTTAATCTGATGCAACTTCCACTTCTAGATTCTGTATTTTCACCCACGTAGAAGTTGGTTACCTATATACAGTGGACCCTTGGGTTATGTTACCTTCGGGTAACATAACTTCCGGGTTGTGAATGCAGCAAACCCAGAAATGTAGTCTTCCAGGTTTTGCCGCATGCACAGAAGTGCTCTATCACGCCGCGCAAGTGCGCAGAAGTGGCGCCTCAACTTGTGGATTTTTGTGGGTACGTACGAACCCCTGGAACAAATTACATTCATATCCAGAGGATCCACTGTACTTAGAACATGTGTGTGTGTGTGTGTGTGTACACACACACACACACACACACACACTAAAAAGCAAGCTGCTTATAAATTCTGCATAGAGATGAGAACTATAATTTTTCTCTCTAACACTATTATTGGAATTTCTCCCCACTCCCCCATCTCTCTACTCTGACAAATTACAGAGTTTAGTCTTTTTCTTGTATGAGTTTACACTTTTCCAAAACTCAGTAATGTGCAGTGGCAATTGTGGGGATGTCGTTATTATATTTGAGTTAGATTATTATATGATAGAAAGAGTTAGCAAGATAATGTACTCCTACCTCCAAGCCTGTCCTTTCTGGATTAACAAATCCTCCTCTTCCTCCTTCTCTCATTAAGCATGATGTCAGTGCACACATCGGCCACTTTTGAATTATATCTTGGCTTAAGAAGCCATCATATGAACAGTTCTGTTGTCTGCATATTCAGGCCTATTTGTATGAAACATGATTTTTTTGTCTTTTCCAAACTAGGAATCCAACTGAGGTATTCAACAACTAAGTCAGTTGTTGAATACCTCAGTTGGATTCCTAGTTTGGAAAAGACAGAAAATCATGGTTCATACAAATCATTGGCTTGTTTCAAAGTCGGTTAACTATAGCTTCTCAGTTTGAACAAAATGGAAAACTATAGCTTTTTAAGAGGTATCCGGGTATAACTGCTGTGTGTGCAGGCAAAAGACTTGTTCATCTTTCATCTTATTAAACCAAAATATGATCACCCAAATGTGGTCAGTAAATGCAGTTAATGCTAACTTAGATTTGAAGCTGGTTTCAAACCATGATTAAAATGTAATTATGTCTAGCCTTAAATGTGTGTGTGTGTGTGTGTGTGCACATACGTTGTGGGGTAGGCGGGAGAAGTCAATGGCTAGCTGATTTTGCTCCTTAAGCCTATTTTCGAAACAAGCTCAGATATTTGGTTCTTTCCCCAAACCGTATTAAACAGCCTTGCTGTGTAAACATTGAAGGTTTGCATTTCTTATCTTGGAAGAAAATTACTTTCACCTTGGAGAATTACCGCCAGTCTTCAATTCATTCTGCTTCTGGATCTTTATTCAAAGTATGGACTTGCCATCCAGGACAGATAGTTGAAGGCAGCAGCTTATCTCACGGTCTAGTCCTTTCCTAGAAAAGCTGTACATCTCTAAAATTAAGCAATTTTGATTACTTGTCTCAACGTACAGTGTAGTTTTGTCTCTGCAAGCCAATTACTTGTTTGTGTGGATTCTGCCACCTAGCTTTCCTGTTTGGTATTTTCTCATGTGATAGGGATCAAATTGTTTTCTTACAAAACACGCTTTCCACACATGCACCTGTTTTGCCACCACTTATCTTTATTTTTCAGATATAATTTACTTAAACAAATAAAAAAGGGCATTTTAAGATAAACCAGCAACCCCAAACAGCAATGCTTAGCTGCACACCAGGGAGCATCTCTGCACATTCAAGCATGTGGATGGCAGTATATGACTTTACAAAGCATTTGCAGGCAAACCCATCTCATTCTCCTGCAGCACACCATAAAAGGCATCAATAATAAAGGGAAGGGAAATAGCAGGGCTTTCATACAGCAGCATGCTTTCCTATCTCTTGACACATGGGGGGAAACTTTTGCTTTCCACTTGGGATATGATAGAAACATTAAACTATTCAACAAATACTGTCTACCCTAAATTTTACTTTTGTTACATTTGCATTGTGGTACGCTTATTGTTAGGAAAGGGGTGGAATTATTTGGGTCAGTATAACCACTACAAATGATAATGCACTGTGTTTCATTGAAACCAGCAGAAGCTATAGCCCTTGTCAGTCTGGCAGTCCTCTCCCCCACCCCAATCCATTGGTTTTTATGTGTTAGGCAAGGAACTTCTGTAATTGGGAGCCTCCTCTACTTCTGTAGGCTATCCATACCATGGGTAGGCAAACTAAGGTCCGGGGGCTGGATCCGGCCCAATCGCCTTCTAAATCCGGCCCAAGGACAGTCCAGGAATCAGCGTGTTTTTACATGAGTTAGAATGCGTTCTTTTATTTAAAATGCATCTCTGGGTTATTTGTAGGGCATAGGAATTCGTTCATTATTTTCCGCCAGAATATAGTCCGGTCCCTCACAAGGTCTGAGGGACAGTGGACCGGCCCCCTGCTGAAAAGGTTTGCTGAACCCTGATCCATATGGTTCAGAATTCTGAATTGCCAGCTTCTGCGTCAGTGGCTTCCTAACCATGTTCAGAAAGTTGATTGTAATAAAGTCCTAGTCCAATTCAGCATTGCTGGTGCTAGTATTAATATTAACATCAATATTAGAATACCACAATAATAACAGAGACATATTTCAAGTATTCCTTCTTTAACACATTTCAGAAATGTGATACAAATGTTCCGAATATTAACAAATGAAGTCCAACATAAAACAAATATCCTAACAGTGATGACTGCTCTTTTGTGCTTTTTCTAAACTGTGATACCTGAGTGAGATATAATATCCATACTGTATCTAGCCTGCCTTCAATTTGAGGACTTTAAACATTTTTCCATTTCTGTGCTCTAGCAATCAGAGCTGTAATAATTATATTATTGTGGGTTTGCAGTAGGAGGCAATAATCAATAGACCTCAGAACTCATTGAACTCGGTAAATAAGAAAACAAACAAACTTTTTTTTCTACATCAATCCGATCAAATGGAAATATTTATTTCTCTGCAACAGGGTTTGATCCAGAATTGTTTTTCTGCAATTGGAAACGCTCCATTTGTTCTTAGAGGGGGCTGAGATCCAGCACAGACTTCTGCTGGAGAAAGTGTGAAGGAGACATTTGCCCATTCCTTCTGCAGTCCCCAGGCCCAACTCTCATGTTGTCATGGAAGATTCTTCAGCCATTAGGAACAACTTTCCAGGGAGTGCAGGGCATCAAGGGAAAGAAGGAGTCACAAAAACAACCACACACACACACAGCTTCCTCCAGTGGCATTGTCCCGTGAGTGGAGTTCCATTCACAAGAACTCTAGATCCAAGTGTCCCTGTAAAACATATTGCAATGCATATAAGGAATTGTGTTTTTAATTTCTATCTATTTTATTTTTGCAGTGTGGGTGTTTTTTAAAATGGTGCCTTATTATGACATAATGTTAAAAACAAAGCAACTGATTGACAGGTTTGTGTTCATCCTTCTTCACCAATAGCATGCTTTCCAATGCTCATTTTCCAGATGTGTAGTACACACTGGAAGAAAGTCCAACATGTTTCTCCTCCCCAACCTATACCCCCTCTTTTTTTTATTACACATATCACTCAGGTTCAGAGGGGATGAGACTCTAAATTATGCAGAATGCCTTAACCATAAATCTTGACTTCTTTAAATGCAACGTATTGTGACCTCTATGGAACCCACCTAGCAATTTCAATGGTATATGCTGTATTTTAATTAGGATTCTGTTATTTAAACGCTAAAGGCTGCAACTGGCTTGCAGTTGCGGGAGTGGTAATAGTAGGTAATACAGCCAATTGCAAACAGCAGCCTAATTTGTTGATTTCAAGTGAGGTGTAATTATATTGCTTCATTTGCTGAGCAAATCATAAGAGAGTTTTTCCTAAATCAGCCTGATTGTGTAATGAAGAGCTAATTACAAACAGCAGTGCTCTTGCAGTAAATGTATTGTAACTGCTAATGCCAGGTTGGTGCCAGTGTTACAATGCCTCATTACTGCATTAACAAAGGCAACAATGGAACGCTGCCCAGTGCCAGCCTAGCATCCTCGTGGCTTTGAGATGGCTGCATTTATTACATCTTCGAACATATAATTGCTGAGAAAATGGTGTTTGATTTTTGTTCTTTTAATTTTTTTTTAATGGATATCACTGTGACATTTTTAGAATGGGATCCATGAGAAGCAGAATAGGCTGACAAGCCCTCCTGCTGGTCTTCCATGGATCCATTTCTATATCAGGCATGTTTTGTTTTTGGTTTTGGTTTTGGTTTTTTTGGATATGTATTTGGTCTGGAAGCTGTATCAAATGACTAACTATTGGCAAGCACTGAATGTTGTCGTTTTACTATCTGTGTAAAATCTCTTCATTTTTTGCCAATTTCCTTCCATTGTCTGGGTGTTTGCGCCTATTCACACAGCCACTCTGGCACATCACGTGTGGATACCAGCATTCATCAGCTCCAGCTTTTGTAACGGACCCATTGATGTTTGCAAAATAATGTTTTAGAACTGAATCCTGTTTGTGACAGTTGAAAATCTTGACGTCCAGAAGATGAAAGATGGTTACAAAAGATGCATTTCAAATAACGTGACAAAGGTGTTAAGATTTAAACTGCCTTCATCAGTCACATCCAATCAGATAATTTTTATTTTAAAAAATACAATAAAAATGATATTTGAAACACGTCATCTTTCATCTTCTTAAAGATTTTGGGGTATCACGCCTTTGCATTCCATTGTTGTAGTGTAACGAGCATTTAAAAATTCATATTTAGTCAGCACAGCCAGTTGTTTTAGAACTTATTTATGTGGTATCACACACTGTGTTTGCATTGCAATGTTGTAAAGGTTTTTGGTGGTTATTGTACATTCTATTGGTTACTAGCTATAGACCTATTGTTTACATGCCCATTACATCTTCAAACATATAATTGCTCATTTAAACTTTCATTCCATTGTAGCCTGCATCAGCAGGATATTGAACTTCTTTACACACAGCAAATGTGCATAGCAAAGGGTGACTTGATTTCTGCTTCGTAACAGTTTTCCATCCTTTTACCCATAATTTTCTTCCATTCCATGTTAATCAGCAATTTGAAAGCAAATCCAATTCACATTTAAATATGCATTTTAACATGTAATTAAATGTGTATTATTATTTTTTTAAAGATACTTAAGGCTGCAATCCTAAACATGCTTACCAGTGGGTAAATTCCACTGATCTTAAAGAAACTTTCCTTTGGGTAAATAAGCCTAGGATTTCACTATACACCGGAGGTTTTCCCCCTATCAATATAACATACAATATTTAAATTGCCCAGAAATGAATCATGCCTAGGGATGGGCAACTGTGTCAGTTTTTGTTTCTAATTTCTCCAATCTAAAGTGCAGTTCTCCACATTTCCAAATTAGTCTGCAGTCGTCATCCCCGCAACAAGTACTCAGGAACATTCATCAGAAATTTTAGTGTGAATTTATCATAATATGTACCATTTTGTATACAATATTGCCTAATATAAAAAAATTTGCAAAGCAATTTCTCCTAACATAATGCATTTTGTATGTTATTTTCATGAATGCATGCATTTATATGCACACTCTTTTCTAGTATATGTATTTTAAAACCATTACTTGGCTGGAGGAGAGCAATGAAAATTCAGAGAAGTGCAAATTTCAAAGGATGGTTGCCATATGGTAGTTCTGGAAAGTGCAGATCGGGTAGGTTCCCCTTCAAATGCAAACTGGATCCAATTTCTCATTCATCCCTAATTCTGACATTTTCAGAAGTACAAAAATAGTTAGTGGTTAACAAAGTCTTCAGATTAGTCTGTGAAATAAAGAGCAGGATGTTTCATATAGGAATTCAAAAGGATTGCTTCAAGCACACTTAAATATGCATCCATGTAAAGACATTCTGGCACTGTGCACCAGCAAAGACCAAGGGACTGGTACATCTAGTGTTGGTTTTAAAAGCATTTGACTTAACTTTTCTTGAACTGCAGAGGAGGAGGATTTAGTCTGAAAGACCAAGTGAAAGTGTGAATGCATGGAGGGTAAAGTGCAATTGTAAGTGAGCACATTATTTGAGTCTGTTTATGTGACAATAGACGTTAAGGCTAGGTACCCTAACTTACCATTTCCATGCTTTTTGCCACACGAGTAAATCTTTAAATAACTTATTTTCTTTAAATGGAAGGGATTTGCTCCCCGAATATGCTTTTTAAGAAACATATTGCAAACAGTGCATAGAGATTAGATGAGAAGGCCTGGTAATCTAATAGCAATTTATACTTTATTATGATCACTTATTACTGGAAAGGCCTTTGTGGAAGAGATCTGTGAAATTTGTCTCACTCACCAGGTGAGGTGTTGAAACACCACTTCTAGGTCTGCGCACCTCATGCTACACACTTTTAGCATGATTCATCTGTACTATATTTCCATCACTTTCAACTGTTTATAAATATTTCAGTCTTCTGATTTCCGTGCTTATGATTACATCTATTGTGAACTTTACCAAATCAATGCCTTAATTTCAACTTTCTGATTTCCATGCTTATGATTACATCTAGTGTGAACTTTAAAAAAATCAATACGACATGCTCAGCTTGCAGCTGGAAAAGAGAGAGAGAGAGAGAACAACAACAGACCAAGAGTGATTAATCCTGGATCTGTGTATCAAGCAACAGTTATTCTAAAGTTCTGTTACCCCAGTGTTATGCTTAAGGACACGCGATTATTTGAACACTTAGCATGTTCAGTGCCTATAAAGAGTTCTCTTTTGCATATGTTTTGTACATGTGCAGCTTCTTTTAGAGACATACTTGTAATGTCATATTTCAACACTTTCCCAGATAAACTATGAACAGGCTCCAGCAGCTAGCAGCCTTACTTTTGAGCTGAATGAATGGGTTCTTTCAAAAAAGAAACACTGTATGGTATGACGGTTCACATTTGGGACTAGTCGATATGGAGCTCTTTGGGATTTCCATGCTGGGGAAGTAACTGGGTAGAATTTCCATGACTAGCATAGTAGATCTTTTCTTCCCCCAAGAAACCATTACAATGGTACCTCGGGTTAAGAACTTAATTCGTTCTGGAGATCCGTTCTTAACCTGAAACTGTTCTTAACCTGAAGCACCACTTTAGCTAATGGGACCTCCTGCTGCCGCTGCTCCACTGCTGCCCAATTTCTATTATTATCCTGAAGCAAAGTTCTTAACCTGAAGCGTTTTTTCTGGGTTAGCGGAGTATGCAACCTGAAGCGTATGTAACCTGAGGTACCACTGTATAAGCATTCTCTCTGGGTTGTGCAAATGAATGTTTTTACAGGCTAAGAATTTTTTTAAAAAATTAAACCTTGTATACCACTTTTGAGGGTTTTTATTTGTTAACACTCAAGTGGCATATGCATTTTATTACATTTTAATAAATAAATAAATAAATAAATAAATAATAAAACAAAACAAAACACAGGTAAGTGGGTCCCTACAAGAAAATGTTACAAGGTATATATATCCCTGGTGTGTGAGTGTCACATGAACTGGAACTGTCATCTTGGAATTAGGGTATAATTGTCAGTTTGTGGCAGTGAGGTATCTGAGGACCTCTCATGAATGGAAAAGTATGTCATAGAGTCATATAATTGTAGAGTTGGAAGGGACTCCAAGAGTCTTCTAGTCCAACCGCCTGCAATGCAGGAATCTCAACAGGCTGCAGTTCTAGTTTGTGTTAGGATTTATGATGCTCCTCTCACACCAAGACACAGCATGCCAATAGGTTTACACTTTATCAGATTTCTTGGGTAATTACACAGTAGCTCAATCCAAGCCCCCATGGTCATTCATCCTCAGAAGAGTCAGATAACCCCAGTGGCTAGCCCCTCCCTTTCCAACAGAATAATTTCCAACCCGGACCCCACCTCCTCTGGGGCTGACGTCAGTCCTGGAGTTTGCTCATGCGTAGACTGCAAGGGGATTCTGGGAGGGCTTGCTCCTCCACTTCTCCTTCCCCCTCTTGAGTTGATTCCAATTCAGCCTCAGCCTGCCTCATGCTATCTCTAGAATCAGCAGCTGGCATTCCTGAGGAGGGAGGGCTATTGTCACTCTCCCTGACCCTGTTCTCCCTCTGAGGTTTCACTGGCACTTGGAGAATGCATGCTGGCACTTGGAGAAGGCTTGCTCCTGACAGTTCCCATTGGAGATCTATTGGCCCACTTGTTGTTTCCCTATCTCCTCTGACTCTCATTCAGCCTTTCCTCTCTTTTCCACTTCTCCTGTTGACTCCCACTTTCTCCTCCTCTCAGCTTTCTTCAAGAGCCCAGGGGGAAAACACAAAACATTTAAAAAATACAATTAAAAAGAAAAAAGCCAATAGCATACCCTCGCAGCTAATAATTTCGAGATTGCCAGGAACAGTGTCTTTCAGCTACCCAGTGCCTGCGTAACCCAGAATGCTTAATGTTAATAATGAGAGAGACAGAAGGACCTGACCAGGAAGGGCATTCTGCAAATTGGGAGCCACCATGAAGAAGACCCTGTCATGGGTCAGCGGCGGCTCCATACCAGTGGTAAGACCTGATATAGTTGATATCGGGGGAGGTGCTGTTTTAGATTATTGGGTCCCAAACTGTTTAGGTTATGCCATTCATATTCTAGTGGTTATATATTATTCTTTAGCCCTCCACGCAAATAGAACTTGCTGGCTAACTACTTATGTGAGAGAAATCACATTTCCTGAGCACCTCCTTGCTTTGTAGCAGCCATAGCAACATATTACTTTTTGAGCCATGTGTTTATTCTTTGCAAAGTAAAATCTGCCAGTAGTCAGAATTTTCACACAACTAGTTTTTAAAACCCAAACCCTAAAACAGATCCAAAATGAAAATATCAAAATTCAGCATATTAGCTGGTTTTTCTTCCCTGCTGGTCAACAAGTACTAGAAACATCAAGGTAAACTAAATAGTGGGGGATAGATGGTTCAGGAATTCTGTAAAAAGAGTGGTGAGAATGAAGGGCCTTAGGAGGCCCACTGTCAAGTGCTGAAGTATTGATTAGAAATTATCTATATTGGAGGGAGCTTCCATGCAGTTTTGTTTTTCAGGGATCTTCCCCCACTGCCCCCTGCTTGATTGCCAGTTCCTCTGTGATTGAAAATCTTAAGTATTCATTCATTGATTACTAGATTAAAAGTTTCTCAAATCCTACCTATGTTTCACTTGCTTAAACTCCACTTACCACAATCTAAATGTATCCCCATTAAACTGAATTTATGCTAATGGTGTCCTGATTAAACAACTGCTATTGCCATTTGCTATCATTAGCTAAATCTGTTTCCTGGGAGACGTCTCAGTAACATATCTGTCCCCATTCAAAGTATCCTTAATTAAAGAGATTTTTGTAATAGTATTACACAGCATTTATTACCCAGCACAAAGCACATTACATTTATTTATTTATTTATTCAGAGCATCAGGTTTCTGTGCTAGAAAGTTAACATTTCACTAGCGCAAAAACTGCATGTTATGGAGAAGATGTGCTTAATACTAATATCTGAACTTAGAATAATAGGATTTTAATCTTGCAATCACTTTACATATTATTTTTGCTTTTGAGTGTAGAGCATAAGGGTGGATAAATCAATCTTTTTCTTGTTGCATCACTTTTGCATGTATTTGTCCATAAGCCTGTTCCATTCAATTTCTGCATTCATCTGTGACTTGAAAATAACTCTGAGTGTGCAGAGATCACACATGGAACAGGGCTTCCTTTCCCCATATAACCCTCAAAATCTGCTTGGGATGGTTCCTCTGAAGTAGGTTTTGGCATGGGGGGGGGGCCCTGCATGGAATAGGAGACAAAGGGAAATTTCGGTTGCACAAGTAATAGCTAGTCTTTTGCACTAGGAGAACAGTAGTACTGGATCCAAAAGGATCGTCAAATTTTGAATTTAAATATATAGTTCTCAATGTATTTTCTCTCAAAACATGCACTGCAAAAAATTGTGTACTTTTTTGTGTGTGTAAACAATTGAATCAGAACTTTCAGGAAGTGTGAAAACCAGTGGATAACCAATTTGTACTGAACCTGGAAGATGTAGATCAGGTCCATTTCTATCAGTATCTGCAAATAATTAGTTTCTTAAGGATCCCTTACTTAACAGCAGGAGCTAAGAGGTGGAAGTCCATTGTTTGTATATTGGCTCAACCATCAGCTGGCCTTAGCCAAGCCACTGTCTCTCATGCCCCCTTCAGATGTTATATTTCTGTACATGGGAGCAAGAAGTGGGGTCATACCAAATAGCACCACCCTGACATTCTGCACTCCATCCAGACCTTCCCCTAACATCTATGCATACAGTGCAAATGCCTGTAAGGCAGAGCCTTCGTGAGCTTCATGTGTGAAGGTTTCCATAGAATTGGGTGCCAGTTCTTCAGGATCCAGAATCCAGCAAAGCTTTTTCATGTGCAACTAGATGTATAAAACACTCCTTGTGCAGATGTTGGGAGAAGGTGTGAATGGAGTGTGCAATGTCAGAATGGAGCTACTCAGCGTGGCCCTATTCCTTGCTCCATGTACAGCAACTCAAGAGTTGATTAGATCTAATGGGGGTTCGTCCTTCTACCATGTATGTAGGTATACTACTGACCCATGCAAATTATTGTGGGCATACACAAGCCAAAGGACGCTTTGAATCTGGTGGCACTGTTATATGTGTGTGAACCAGCCCAAAGTGTTTATGCATTCTTACAACTTCAGTGCTGGTTTGTACTGGTGAATAAAGATGCACATGTATAAACATCTTGTACCTTAATTAAAGCAATCAGTTGACATCATTAAAAAATTCCAGCACAAATAAAACTTAACGTAAATGCAATTTTTCAGACAGGGCCATCTTCACTTGGGGGTGCACCCGGGCGCCGATTTCTGGGGGGCGGAGGACGTAGTTATCGCTGCTGCTTTTTACTTTTTCAAGTTAGCGGTTTTTGGGTTTTGCTGTTCCCCTCCTTGACCTGGCCCTCTACCCTCTAAAAAAAGCTTAACAACTTTGACCTGCCCCCCCCCAAAAAATTGGGGGTGTTGGGCGGATCTTTGCACCCCGGTGCTGCATATGCTAATGACGGCCCTGTTTTCAGATGTAGTTGAGGTTTAGTCTTCTGCTCATTCATTTTAGGTTTCTGTTCTTTCCCCCCCACTTATTCAAAATATTCTTCACCTCTCTGTAGAATGTATTTCCTTTAGTGGAAGTTAGTTTTGCTCAGAGGTAGATCTGTTGTGTCATATCCAACCCTGACAGCATGCGGATAACTGTACCTTTAACCACAGTTAGTTATATGATGATTTGGTGGTGAGCACTTAAGTCCTGCTGTGGTTATGGCACAATGCTCACTTGCCATCTGTACTGAAATACTGATGTATAAATTTATGCAATGCTGCAGGTAATACTTCTGCTACAGGAAGCCAATCTATTCTGACAGTGTTACCAAGCATATCTTTTCTCTTCTTAATATCAGTTGAAGTTTACCTGCCAGAAAAAAAGAATTCTTAAGACAAAGAGAAAAAGGAACCACCTGTAACAACCTACAAGGCATGATATACGAGTCACCTTGGAGAATATAATGACAAATTAATTCACAGTGGCAGTCCAGTGATCCCCTGGGACAAAGTGGGAACAGCAGGGATAGGGAGGTGGTTTTGAATTCCTTTCCATCAAGTTATTGACCTTGCATAAAGTTTCTTTAAAATTTACAAAATCCTTTTGGTGCACAAGTTATGGCTTAACGTAGATTGTGTGAAATCTGTGTTTATGCCTATTTTATAATTGCCCAGTCTGCACATCATTAGTTGATCGTTTGTTGTGAGCTTGCAGCAATCTTTGCAGAGATTTGTGGTGGTTTTTATATATATAAAACAATCCATCAGCTTTTTAATTATGAATTCCTCCTAATAAACACATTTTATATGCAGTGTTAACTAGTGTACATTTTTTCTGGAAGCAGTACCCCCTAATATAATGCATTGGTGTGTGTCATTTTCAGCAATATATTTATTTTTATATACATTTTCCCCTAATTTATACAATTTTGTAAACAGTGAGTGGTTGGCAAACTGCATAGTAAAATTCAGAGAAGTCCAAATTTTGAAAGTTAGCTGTGCTTCGGTTCACATATTGTTTTGGAAAGTGCTAATTGGATAGACTCAGCTTTAAATGAGACATGAATTGAATTTCTTCCCCATTCCTATATAGTTTAATCTCTATATTGTATCGAAATTGCTTGGTTCCCCTGCCCTCCCAGCTGTGACTTCCTTGCCATTATGGAAAGTCCCCTAATCATCTGAAGCCATTTGGGGGAGGTCACTGTGAAATGGAGTAGGAAGGACGTCTTTCTTGATCAAAATGCCACTTGCTTTTCTTGCCTCCCTCCAAGCCACATTTTTTAGAGGAATAACTTCCCAGAAGTTGTGTATGTGGTATGCACTACAGTAAACTTTGGACGTGCATTTGAAACAAGCAGGTACTGCAAAAAGAAGTGATGTTTTGCTTGTTTAAGTTATCCATTATTGATCAAATATCAGAGACAGTATTTTAGGACTCAGAGCTACAGCGCATGCTGTGCATACAAAAGGACCCACATTCAGTCTCTGGCATCTTCATGCAGACCTCCTGTCTGACATCCTTAGAGAGCCATGGCCAATCCTTGTAAACAATACTGAGCTAGGTGGACCAGAGGTCTGATTTGTATGAGGTAGTTTCCTGTGTTTGGAATTGCCTTTAAACAAGCACAAAATTACACTTAACCCAAAATAGAATACTTTTCAACAGAATCTGTTAATCTCTGCAGCTGTGACTCATCAAGCAATGCAGTATATTGACTGTCATCCAAACCATCGTGGGTTAAGTCCCATTGAATTAAATGAGAGTTCTGAGTAAATGGGACTATAGAACCGAAGTGTGACTGGTGCAGTGGCAAACTTTGGGCTTCAACATTTCAGGGGCACCCTGTGCAATGCCAAATTTGGCACCCCTCCACCTCTTGCCCTATGTTGTTCATCATTGTTGCAACACTCCTTGTGGCGCCCTCAGCAGGTGATCAGCGCCCTCTCATTCTAATGAGCTTGACTGACCCTAAAATAAACAGTGGTACCTCGGGTTACAGATGCTTCAGGTTACAGACTCTGCTAACCCAGAAATAGTACCTCGGGTTAAGAACTTTGCTTCAGGATAAGAACAGAAATCGTGCAGCAGCGGGCAGCCCCATTAGCTAAAGTGGTACCTCAGGTTAAGAACAGATTCAGGTTAAGCACAGACCTCCAGAACGAATTAAGTTCTTAACCCAAGGTACCACTGTAATTAGGTATGATGCATCCATTCTTTAGATTTGAGATACCGTATATTCTGGTTTATAAGACTACTTTTTAATCCAGGAGAATCTTCTCAAAAGTCGGGGGTCGTCTTATACGCCGGGTGGAGAATCTGCAGTCGAGTATACCTCAAACTCTATATTTTAACTGGAAAAGTTGGGGGTCGTCTTATACGCCCAGTCGTCTTATACGCCGGAATATACGGTACATATTTTATTCAGTGGTTTGCAGACTTCACTGAACCTTCCCAAGATATCTGCAGAATCCTTCCAGGGAGAGGAGATTTCATAACCCTCATATATTGGAAAATCTTAATTAAATCCTAATCCTAGCTTTAATTAAACCCAAGGTTTTGCTCCATATATAGCACTTCATTGAAACTGTATTGAACAGTTTGATTTCAGTAGACTGATTTCTGTATGGAAGATGATCCTTATTAGTTTAGGAACTTGATCTGCTTCTGCCATCTTTAAGAAAAGCAGATGCTTTCATGGTTGCAAAGCTTGACAACACAGGCACGCGTCATGGAGACAAACCACAGATAAAAATGTAAGAATAACCATTTCTGGCTGGTTTGGGAAAATAAGTGGCCATTCTGTTGAAAGAAATAGCAACATATCTCCAAATTTGAAAACTGACTGTATTTGGGATTTTTTTTATTTAAAAAGTATTAAAATGGCTTAATTAAAACCCTACTAGCTTACATTTCGAACAAGATAGAATACAAAAATCTGATTAAGGTTCCTCTGTGTTTTAGGATGAAAAATAGAAATGCAGTAAGAGTTCTAGCATGATTAAATATTATCAGCTAATGAAATGTCCTTCTGCATATTCATGGCATGAATAGAAGAGCTAAGGGCATTGAGTTAACATTCCTGAATATGTATGCTCTGACAACACAGTTGAGCTGAGGTTGTGACAGTTCTGTTTGCAGGAGTGAAAAGATTTCTATTAGCATTGTGAGATCCATTCTGTTTATCCAGCACGATCAATGGGCCCCAAAGGAATACAAGGTCACTTCCAGAGAGCAACATCTTTAATGATGGAGTGCAAAGACAGGAATTGCTTTGGGAAGTACTTTAGGGAAATTGAGGCTGTTCCTAGAGTAGGATTTGTACAGTCACTGACTAGGTATTTACCATCACTACTGCCAGCATTGATATTGAGTGTCCATTTGAACAGTCATATTGAGACTTATTGTGATGCTTATGCCATGAGCTTTAATTTTCAAATGTACACCAAATATGTGTCTTATCTGCTCTTGACTGTGCTTATTTGAGCATTTTGACTGGTGGTGTATACACACTGCAGAGAATATGCAATAAAATATTGTTGCAGAGTGATGCAACTATGTAGGGAAGGGCAGAGCCTCTGCTTTTCCTGGAAAAGGTCCCTGATTCAACCCCTGACATCTCCAGGTAGGGCTGTGAATGTTCCCTGTCTGAAACCCTGGAGAACTGCTGCCAGTCAGTGTCGACAATGCTTAAGCTAGATGGACTAGTGGTCTGACTGTGTATAAGGCAACTTCCTATGTCCCTTTGTAAGGCAATTTTAGACCCTGAAATTAATGGTCAGTAAACCAGTGGGAAACATTTACCTGAAAATTTAATTGAGGACAATGAAATGTAATCTATAAACCTGATTTTAAAAATTCCAGAATCCTGTGTTTTAGCATCTCCTCTCCAAAAAAGATATCCTCTCCAAAACATTTGTGGGATTCCACACTTTGTTTTTGTAGATGAAGGGTGAAAAGATGGCTGAAGTCTTCTTACCTTCGGCCACAGCTTAATTCCTGGTTCAGATGTTCAGGGATGCATGAGGTTCCACCATGAAAGGGAGTTAGGATGTGTGCGCGCACAAATTACTTGTTAAAAAAAAAATGAGTCCATGACAAAATCTCCTTACATAAGGAAATGTTACAAAGGTGGGGCAGGACTAGACTAAAAGCAACACAGATGTGTATCTGATTTAGGACAGTATCATGAAGTTGAGGTGTTGCTCGGGTGCTGTAGAATGTTCAGGATGTTGCTTCCGCACCACCAGGAAATGAATGTCAAATGCTCTTTGTTGCCACACGACCATTAGAAGCTGGGGGTTAAAATGGAACCTGTTTACGTTGTCGGTCCTTCTTTTGAAGCATGCAGTACATACATAAGAAGAGTCTGCTGGATCAGGCCAGTGGCCCATATCTTTTGTTGGAAGCCAGCCAGAGTGGCTGGGGAAACCCAACCAGATGGGCGGGGTAGAAATAAATAAATAAATAAATAAATATAATTCAGCATCCTGCTCTCACAGTGGCCAACAAGATGCCTATGGGAAACCCACAGCAGGATTTGAGCACAGGAGCCCTCTCCCCTCCCATAGTTTCTAGCATTGCTTCCTCAAACTGTGGAGACAGAGCATAGCCATCAAGGCTGGCAGCCATTGTTAGTCCTCTCCTTCATGCCTTCACTCTGAGCCGTTGCTAGCTGTTGACAACATATGGGGTTCCTATATGGACACACACCTTCACTTCCCACTCGAAGCATCAGGATAAACAAGCACTTGCCTAGAGAAGCCCAGACTGCAATGAAGTAGTTCATATTTAAAAAACCACGTCTCTTTGTCATCTTTCCTGCAATTTGAGTATCTTTTCAGACTACATTGACCCCGACACTGCTTTTAAACTGTGCTTCTTGAGATATTATTTAAATGATGGCCTATCCCTTAATTTCAGTAAGTAATTTCCACAAGGTTAAAAGGTTTTTGAGTATAAGTAGGACTATGACGCAAAGTTGCATTTTATGAAGTTTCCTATTGGAACAGATCTTCAAAGGTTAGTTGCTTGATGGTAAAAGTAATCTGCAGCAAGATTTTTCATATACTCTGAACTTCTTTAAAAAGCCAAATGTCAGTTTCCTTCATGGAGCATAAATACCAGGTCTTGCTGAATTTGATAGCACCATCAAGCCTGTAGTTCAAAGTTGTAACATTCTAGGTACTGTAAAATCAATCCCTTGGGTACAATGGAGCAATATACAAGATAATTTTAAAGGAATAGTTAAGTCCATGGTTTTTAATGCTAAAAATATTCTAAAATATGTTATAAATGCATATTAAATGAAGACCTTTAATAAATTCAGTGTGCAGTGTTGTCTTGTTCTGCATGTTGCATTTATTAAATCTAAAGCTAGCTTTGGAACTAAAGTGGCTGATGAGTGGACTCCTAAAAAAAAGCAGATGTTTTGTCGAGAGCTTTTTTTCTGATTCTGACATCTGCTTCATGAACATTCTATTGACAAAAGCATTTGCCAAGATGCTTACTTTTAAAAAACAAATAGATCTATTCCACCAAGCATATAAACAAACATGGGAAAGTATTTCAGACAAGAGCCAAGAGCATGCAATACTGGTTCAGCTAAGCAAATACTGACACTGCAGTAGAATGAATCTTGAGTTTTGATGAAATGTAATATCTAGCCTATGATAATATATATATAAAAAAGCTGTAGTTGTGTTGTTGTTTTTAAGGGTGTTGGGAATTGGAGCTGTGTGAAGGGTAAATGACAGTTCCCAAGATTCCTTGGGGAAGCAATATGCTTCAAGTGCACACCCAGTTGCAGAACCTTTCTCAACAAATGAAATGAAAATCAGACTGAAATGGTCATAAGGAAGGTTTGGAATAATTTGTATGCACCTGTGAAACAAGAGCTCTTATGTTGACATATTACTGTACCACCTCTGCTTCTTCTCTTTAGTATCTTGTGCATTTGTCATTGCAATGCATCCTGAAAGAAGACAAACAAAAAGTAATAAAATAGATCACGGTGTCACTTTTTCATTAAAATCTATGCTGAAGGAGCAAGTGCTGCAATATATAACTTTGCAGAAATGGTTCATACTTTAGGTCACCCTTCCCCAATGGATGCTTCCCAGATATTTAAGAATACAATTTCCATCAGCCACAGACACCATGGCCAATGGTCATGAACAATGGGGGTTGTAGTCCAAAATATCAGTAGGCCACCAGGTTGGAGAATACTGCTTTCCTAAAACATTTATTCCTACTGAAATCTTTCTATAGATTATTAAGTTAAAGTAGAAGATCTTATGACCCTACCTTTAAATTTATAGATTGATTAGTTTATAAATCCCTCCCACCTCAGTTTGCAGAATTGATTACATGCTTGGCATATTTCACTTTACTTTTTGGTACCAGTAGTTGACTAAAACTATTGGTTAGACCATTTGCCGTTGTCATAGAATCGTGGCCCTTCATTTGATCACTCCCCTCACACACACCCCCAAAATAAACCCTATTGTAATAGTTTTAACTGGCTTTGTCGACAACTTGAGTTTATAATTGGATATAAGTTTGCATTCTGTTTCATATTGCAAGGGCATGCAACCTCATTGTAAATGTATATATGACAATAAAATTACATTTATTTCGGTGGGATCTATTTATTTTATTTACAATATTTATTGGCCAACCTATAACAATGTGTTCCAGGCAGCTTACAACATTAAAGTAAAACTTAATTGCATATAATTTTGCTTAGCATTGCAACCATAGTCTTCCTTCAACATTCACTTTATAAAAATTAAAGTCATGTGGTTTAGGATACACATACCACTTTTTATTCTAAGAGCATAATAATTACGCTGTTCCTTTGTTTGTGGGAGGTTTATTAGTTTGTGGTATTTGTTCTTGTTTTTTGATCTTGTGCTTGTCGCCATGTATTTTGTGTTTTTATATTGTATTTGATGTTGTGAATTGCCCTGAGATCTACAGAAAAAGGATAGTATACTACCTATATCATCTATCTGTCTGTCTGTCTGTCTGTCTATCATCTGTGTTTGTGTGTGTGTGGTATGATTTTATATCAATTGCAAACACACACACACACACACCAGAAAAACAGTATTTTAAAAAAGGTAAATCAACATTATAATGGTTCACTACACAACTATGGGAGCAATCCAATGGTCAAGAAGCTGAAATAAAGCAAGCCAATGGAAATTAAGCCACTGTAAAGTTACACAAGATCCAAACTCTGTTCAGTAGCACAGTTGCTTTGCCTGCTTTCTGCCTAAGCCTGGCAGAGGGAAAACAAGCCATTAAAATAGTGCTATATGCCAGGTTACCAGGTCACATGACCTAACTGAACAGCCTTACATCCATCCCAAGTCCCCCACCCGCACTCTCTGATCCTGCTCCTGCCACCCCCACTGAATGCCTTATTTTTGAGACTTACACCTGCCTCAGCTCAGCTGGGATGAGCAAGTTATGCCCTCTGAGCTGGGGTTGGGTACTTAATGCCAGCTGAGCCAGGAATCAGCCAGCTGAGCCAGAAATCTGTTGCATACTAAGCTGCTCATCCTGGTGGATCTTGACACAGGATTGTCCCCGACCTCACTCACCTACATTGTTTTCAAACTGAAGCTTCTTTTACCTATGGTAGAAAAAGTGTTAAGTTATGCCACTTCTCTCCTTTGGATGGTAAAATATTTGAAAGTAAGCTTCAAAAGGAAGTCTTGGTCAGCTTCAAAGTGAAGAATACAACTTCAAAGTTTATTGCTTTAGCATGTAATGAGCAGAGCTCTTACCTCGTAAGAGTAATACCAATTTGGAGGCTTATCACATTTTGGCAGGATCCTAGGAAATAATGTTAGAGAGCTACTACAGGCAGATTCTTTACGGTGTATTACTTAAGTGTGCATCATTTAGGATCTGGATGGCTTCAATTACTGGAGAATCATTGGATTCAAAATCAGTAGTGCAGCCAATTTATCAGAAGTGAAAAGATAAAAGCTTTTACCATTCTGCATTTGGGATAATGCAGAAGATTTGTCTGACTGCCTTTTCAATGGGAAACTAGCCCATCCAAGAGATGCATGTACGGCATTAAATAGGCCAGAATTTCCATCAGCAGTTTCCATGGCATTGCTCCTGCATGACTTTCAAGTGGGGCATGCTTTTTTCTGGTGGAGTGATAAGACTGAAGTATTCCTATACTTCAGGTTAGGGACACAGCTGAATTTTGAGCTTTTGCAGCAGCTAAAATGCTCAGTGGGGGAGGAAGCATCTCCTTTTCCAGTTCCAGAGCTGGACCCATAAATTTCAAGAGTCCCACCGTTCCAGTGCCTACTCAGAGCAAGGTTACCACAATTTAAAACCCTAATGGCATAAAATGCAATAAAAAACATAACAATCAAAGTGTGTTTAAAAAAAAAATTCTACATTAAAAATACAGCCAAGGCAGAGGCCACAGATAAAACATGACCTTTGCAGCAAATATTTAGCAGACAAAAGCTTGCTAGAATAAAATGTCATTACCAACCAATGAAAGACAGCCAGAGACGTCTGTATTTAATGGGGCAAAGAGAGGAGATTCTTGGTTTGTTTTTCTTCTTATTTTTATATTGGATTTTGTGTTTTTTATATTGTAATTTTATGTTGTAAACCACACTTAGATCTACAGATGAAAGGCAGTATACAAATTTAATAATAATAATAATATTTCTGCAATATTGGTTCAGCCTTTACCTGCACATCTCCTAAAGTGCTGTATTAGTTACTTGATTAACTGTGTCCAACAACTAGAAGGGCTACAACTAGGGCAAGCAGAGAGCCCTAAAAGCAAATGTCCCCCCCCTTTTTTTAATTCAAATGAAAGCATTAAAGCAGCATTCCAGAATGGGTCAAAGGATGAGGTGGGATTGCTTCTTGAAAAACCAAAATGCAATTCCAGTTTACATTTCATGGCTGAGGATTAATCATGCAGTCAGTGAATATCCTGCTGAAGGCAATGGGAACATTCGCATGAGCTTAATAGACCTACATGGACAAAAGCTTCTGGAGAAGTTGGTAATCATGTGTATGAATAACAAGGTTGATTTCTTTTTCTATTACTCAAATACAGTGCAAAAAGTCATGGTGTATAACAGTGTTTCCCAGCCTTTTTCTAACCATGGCCTCCTTCTAACCTTGTATCCTTCCTGTGCCCCCCCCCAGGCGTAGCCAAGGGAGGGGGGAGGGGCAGCTGCCCCCAATAAGTAAAAATCAGTAAAAAGCAATACAAATCAGAGGTTCTGCCCCCCTAACAAAAATCCTGGCTATGCCCCCCTGCCCCGTCCTACCGGTAGAAAGATAGCTATTTAAATGCTTTGTTTGCTTTATTTTTTTAAAAAAATATAATGTATACAAAATACAATTACATAAAATGATAGGAGCATAATAAAATATTGTTGAAGCAAAAAAACATAGAATCGTGGAGCTGGAAGGGACCCCAAGGGTCATCTTTCTAGTGCAACCCCCTGCAATGTAGGAAACTCAGCTAAAGCATCCATGACAGATGACCATCCAGCCTCTGCTTAGAAACCTCCAAGAAAGGAGAGTCCAGAACCTCCCAAGGGAGATCCATCTTCCATGTATTATAAAAAGGAAACAACACTTATTTGACCCCAGTTATTTGACAGACAGATACAGTCCAAAAAGCTCACACGGAGTTCTGCATATATGGGAGAATTTTAAAAGCAAGTGGTCCTCACTGACCTGGTGCAAAAAGATCTTGTCATCCGGAGGAGCCCTGGCTGCCTAGATAAAACACTATAGTCCCACACACCCTTACCTGGGAGTAAGACCCACTGAACTCAATGCGGCTTTCTTCTGAGTAGACACTTAGTTATTTACTAGATGCAAGTCAGCAGCACCAGATGACCCTGCTCGGCTAGGCACTAGGGTGGATTTCAACCCACACCTTGAAGAGCTGGGCTGCTGCTGTCGACAGGTCCTACACCCCTCAGCAACATCCAAAGGCCCTGATCCACTAGGAGCTCGGGTGGGTTGCACACTGCACCTTGCAGAATCAGGCCCAGGCTGCCCCTGGGCCCAGCACTGGTGGAAGCAACAAGCAGCTCTGGCTTGCGCAGCCCTACCCATTGCCACCCCACTGCTGCACTTAACTGACCTGGGGGTTGTGGATTGCAGGCTCAACTGCTCAAAACGGGAGCCTTAACGATCGCCTTCTCCCGCAAAAAAACAAACCAGGACTGCTCCAATAAATTGCATGTGGCAAAAAGGAGTGCTTGGCCCTTACCCGCTTGTGATTGGCTAAGCGGATAGCCAGTCAGTCAGGATTTTTTTTTAATTGATCCCTCCCCTTCACTTCTCACTTCCCGCTGTGGCCCTCTAGCCTTGTGCTGTGCCCCCACCCCCATTTACACGATTTCCACCTGTGGCTGCCTTGGAATATCATGAGGGGCCGCAGGGAGCCATGCGGCCCTGGTTGGGAAACACTGGTGTAGAATATTATTATTCAAGCACTGGATGCAAACCAAGTTGACCATATTTATTTACCAGCTCATCAGGGTCTTGCTTGGTTGTTAAAGGCACACACATGATAGGAGTTTGGCCACGCGAATGTGCCTTGTACAGTAAATCAACAGCTTGATGGTATTCAAGTTTGCGTTTTCCTGCACAGATACATGTTTCTCTGCAGTTAGTCTCATCCAGTCACCTGCATCCCTTTGAATCTCAAGACTTTTGTAGAAAGTGTATGATAAGCATGATTGGCTATAAGTGCCAGAATGTAAGCTGCTGCCATCTGCTACAGGAAGGTAATGGGGAAATTACAATAACTTCAAGTGAGTAATCATGCATGGCTAGGTACATTTTCCCTTGCTGTACTTTATATCCATACCTATTTTATTTATATTCCACAGTTTAACGCCTGCAGCATGTGGAAGCAAAGATGACAAAACTAGATTGAACTGGAAAGATGTAGAAGAATGCATGCATGCATACATACATACATACATACATACATACGTATCTTTACCCTGGTTTAAGATGTCGTCCCCCCACCCACCTACCCTGCTATTGGATGATAAAATTACATACACCTGGTTTCTAACTGTGTCAATTGCAGAAGAAGAAAGGGATGCATGATTTTAGAACGAGTGTCATCAATTTTGCACCTGCAAGTGATTGTTGTGATGAACGATCATACTTACCAGTTAAGCTGCCTGATTGGATCTAATCCCATCTTTTGTGCTTGATACTCATTGTGGGTACACTTAACGGGAGAAATTAAATAATGCCAGGAAAATTATGCTTAGGGTTGTGACCTTTTTTAAAAAAAGTTTTGTTGTTGAGTTGCACACTTAACCAAGTACTCACTACTACACATGACTAAAGGCTTACATTCTTGCATCTAGGTGTCCGTTTCACTATTCAGCTTCTCTTTCAGTGTGTGTTAAACTAACATGTTTTAATCCCTGGAGCTCGAATTAGAATTAGGTGTTCATCAGGAATGCTCAGTCTTAAATCACTGGAGTAATTTCATTTACTTAATCACATTGTTATCCCACAATTTTTCAAGGCAGTGTACATAGTGTCCCCAATTTTTATCTTCAGAACCACCCTATTACTGGTAGGTTATGTTAGGTTGAGAAATAGTGACTGTCTGGCCCAAGGTGAGCCAGGGAGCTTCGTGGCCGAGCAAGAGTTCAAACTTGTATCTTCTGAGTATCTTTCTAGCAGTTTAACCTAGTTACAGGTAGGTAGCTGTGTTGGTCTGCCGTAGTCGAAACAAAACAAAAAAATAAAAAAAAATCCTTCCAGTAGCACCTTAGAGACCAACTAAGTTTGTTCTTGGTATGAGCTTCAGATACCTGTATCTGAAGAAGTGTGCATGCACACGAAAGCTCATACCAAGGACAAACTTAGTTGGTCTCTAAGGTGCTACTGGGAGGATTTATTTATTTATTTATTTATTTATTTTGTTTCAGCAGTTTAACCATTACACAGCCTAACTAAATAGCACTGCTAAATAGCATTGTTACTGGGCAGCATTCAAATACTATATGTAAATAATAAAATTATATTTTGTCTCCTAAGGCACATTAAAGTGGTTATAATTTGTTTCTGGCATATCTTTTAATTCCTTTATACACAATTCAGAAGTCAAGTGGGAAGATCATGATATAATTCTTCATTCTATGCTTAGCTAAAGTAATACTATCACAGTCTGACTCAAGCAGTTACATCCAATCTAATTATTCCAGTGACAAATGAGCACTCATTATTTATAAAGCTTCCCCATTAAAAAATGTTGCTGGTGCTCAACAAAATGATGCCTATATTTTCAAACTGAAGTCACAGACTTCTTGAATTAGCCATAATAATTTTGCAATTCAAACAATAGATAATAGCTTTTGATTACTCTGCATCCAATAAGTATCATTTTGATTATAGAAAGGGTGGAAATTTCTATTTCTTTCTAATTATTAACTTAAAGTTGACAGCTACTGAATGTATACAGCAATGTAATAGAATTTTAACTATCTTGATTAGTCACAGTGAAATAAAATGGGATTAAATTACTCATTTAAATTTGTAATGTGAACATTATAAAAAAAAACCCAGACTGTAATAAACAATGCAGCTCAATAACTCAATGAGAGAATTTCCCCTTTTAGCCTTTGGTACATTGTGCTGGTGTCTTTGTGTAGTTAAAGTAAAGAGAGAGAGAGAGAGAGAGAGAGCTATCTTAATGATGATGGAATAATTAATAATAATAGCAACCTGTCACCAAAGGTTTTTCTTTTACATTTCTGAAGTCATTCTTCAGCTCACAATGCTAGGCTCCAAGATGGCATTGGATCCCTCCAATCCTTTGTAGCATAATATACTTCTGCTGGTCTGTTTTTGTAAACTGTTTTGATGTTTTATCCATAGTAAAGTCCTGTCCCCTCCTGTGGCTTCCAGCTGCTGGCATACAGCCTCCAACAGTGAAGGCAGACCGTAGCCTTTACCATGGCTCATATATAAACCCTGGTTAATTTGGTTCATGTCAAGAAAAAAATAAATATGGAAGACCAAGCAACCATTAACTGTCACTGAGTTTGGGATCCAAAGGATCTAACCCATGGCACCTGGAAAGGTGAGACTCAGACAGACACTTGTAGCCTCCCAAAACCTGGACTACAACTCCCATCAGCCCAAACTAGCTAATGGTCAAGGATTAAGGAAATTGTAGCCCCAAATATCTTGAAGGGTACCTTGCCACATAAGACTTAACTACAACAACGCTCTGATGTTCGAACCTTTGCTTTAATTGAATATATAACCATATATAGTTTGGCCAAACTGCAGGAGGCAGTGGAGAATAGGGATGCCTGGCGTGCTCTGGTCCATGGGGTCACGAAGAGACATGACTGAACGACTGAACAACAACATAACCATATATTACTGAAAGATTCTCCCTCTTGAAGCTCATCCTGGCAGGTTTCTGTAATACATGAACAGGCCAAGATCAATTCAACTTCATTGTTACATTTTAGAGTAGACTGAAGCTGGCATCACATATCTGAGCAACTTCCACCTCCATATTTCCATGCTAAGAAGCACTGAAACCTTCCTCCCATAATCTCTCATGTTATCATCAAGATTTGTGACTGATCTTACAGTGAAGCAGCAGGAGCAGTTCATTTACTATACTGCTATACAGACTGAAGCTTTCAGTCTTCTCCCTGGTATACCTGCCACCATTTCAGTAATTGTAGGATAGTCTTTACTCATAAGACAATCAAAGCATAAATAACTGTTCTGTGTATTGGGTGGAATCACATTATAGACCAGAGCTTTCCAAACTCTCCATCGTGACATGTTAGTGTGTCAGCTGCAGTGTGTAGATGTGTCATGTAAACACTCCCCACACTCCTCCCGGGGCTGGAAAGGGGCTAGTTTAACCTCTGGTTTCTAGTAAAACTGAATTACTGTGTCACAAAATGATGCATGTCTAAAATGTGTGTCACCAACATGAAAAGTTTGGAAAGCTCTGTTATAGACCAGCTGGGTCTGTGCCATTTCTGATTGTGTGCAGGATCTTAGAAACCCCTGCCTATGGTAAATTAGCCAGCGAGCCAGAAGGTCGTACTGGAATCTTTATCCTGGAGACATGCTAGGAAAATTGAAAATTTAATGTTGATAGGATGCAAAAATTTAACTAGAAAAGAACTGGAAAAGAAAAATAGGTACAAACATGTTTGCTAGCAACAACATACTTTGTAGTTTTTAGTTCAGCAGTGCAGATATATGTTCAGTGCAATATAAATTACAAGTTGTGCATTATTAATCTTGCTTTCCTATGCCATAATTTACATGACATTTGTGTTTTGTATATTATGTATACATCTTTGATTCCATATCACTTAGAAGAATCATCATTCTAACTCCTTATTGCATATTTTATTGAGTTTACGTTACTCATCTTACAGATCTCTCTCCCTCTTTCTCTTTCTCCTGGATACACTATTCTGGTATTCTTACAGTCAGTCTAATCAAGGCATATCAAGTAGCCTTTTGCCCTGAGCTGTTGTCTCAAAGATTCCATGTGGTGCAGTACCCCAAAGCTCTGTAGAAGGTGTCCTAATCAGTTTCCATCAAGGTCCGGGTTAATACATTTTACCCTTGGGATACATTAGCAGACTCTGGTCTAGGCAAAGATAGGGACAGACCAGATTTAGACTCTCTCTCTGAGAAGGTTTGGCATAAGGATGCTCAGTCTTCTCACGTGTGAAATTGATAGGTCCCTGCGGACTTTAGTTAACAGAGGCCTTCACTGAGGACATACTTGCACAGCTAGACCTGTGTGCACTTCCTACCATCCATCCGTCTCACTCTATTTATGCTCATGTGCTCTGGGTTTCTGTTTATCCAGCCAAACTGATGCCGCCAGGGCTTTAGCCCACTGGCTGCATATGCATATCTTGTTATTCAGCCACTTACAGCCAAGGTTGAAAAAGGTTTTAATTTAGTTTATCTTTTTAAAGTTCCATTTCACACTGAAAGGTCTTGAGAAGTTCCCAGACACACTGCTTGAAGAATATAGGGATTTGAAAGAGCATAATTATTAGAATTAACAGTGAATTGCATGAAGGTCTCCCATTGTCAAAATTGTCAAACTGGAGAACTCTTGGCTTCTCATGCCAAATCTGCTAAGAGGGGAGTGAGTATATTTGAAATGTATTTATTTGCTGAATACCTTTGAGTGTCACTTTGTCAGTGGCAATTAGTTTATCTGCACCAACACTCCTTGAGTTTGCAGAATTCGGGCTGATAGTGAAATTTGGGTTTTTAGCATAGCAAATATTGATTCAGTGCATGATCTAAAACAAATAGCTTTTATCCAGTTGAGTAGGTTAAATTCTAGCAGAAATGCAAAGGCTTTTTCTGTCAGGGCATCATGACCCTACCAAGCAAATACACAATGAGGTGTATAAATGATTCCCCCCTCTCTTATATCTACTATAGCCTTGCCACTGTATATGAAACTATGGAGCATGTATGCAGGAAATATACGATACATTGATTTTTTGGTGAAAGGAAGGCGGAGATGTAAATGGTCATCAAGAAGTATGTTACCAAAGTTATATGTACCATTTTGAATGTATCAAATCATCTAATTCCACTATGCTGTGATAAGGAACAACAAGAAGGAGTAAAACAGGAGTTTTAAGTGTGCTTTTTAAAAAATAAATATAAATATAAAAATTGTCTTTAGTCGAGAGCCCACATTCTCATCAACTGTGCTTCTAATGAAGATTTTTAGTTCGGCTCCGACTATCTTCTTCCTTTCTTTCAAATGAAAGAACATGATGTTTTCCATATTAAACTGAAGTACCACTTCACCTATAAGGACTGCTCCCTCTTCCCAAAGCTTGAGAGCCCATCTATTAAACAGTGAATTATGGCAAAGAATGGAGGATCTATTTTCTCCTTTTTCCTACCCTTTCTGTGCAGCTGTAAGTGAAGTAGTAATGTGACATTCCTATCTGAAGGATTGCATGCAGATGCTGTTTGCCTGTTATGCCACTGAAGACTGATGGGTATCCAGGGCAGAATCCTATTCTTTAACCTTGAAATGGGATTGACTCGGGACACATCCTGGCATGAACTGTTTAAGGCATTTCCCCCAGAACTCATGATGGATTCTAAAGAGTGGCTAATATTAACAAGATACTGCAATTGCATTTGTGTAAAAGGTAAAGGCAAAGGTACCCCTGACCATTAGGTCCAGTTGTGGATGACTCTGGGGTTGCGCGTTCATCAATATTAATAGCATAAATGCCACACAGAAAGCAACAGGCAGCTAAGATCGACTGTGCTAGCTTTCTGGCAATGCTGCCTTTCCAAAAGGGTGCTGTTTTCCCATAAATTGTACAGCTGTGGAGCAAACAACATACTTAGATGTGCTTTCTAGTTGTATTAGTAAAACTGGATTACTGTACTGTAATACATGGGTCTTGAATATGTATGGCCATGCTCCCTGTTGAAACCTTCTTGAAATGAATAGCCTTGTGCTACTAAACAGTTTTGGCAATCACAGCTGGTAAGTGTATGAGTGTCTGTATACCGATGTACTCTCCGAGAGATTTCCAGATCTGGTACATGGCACAGTTATATTATTCTGTGTGTACGTTTCTAAAACACATTAATATATTAATATTTCTAAGTGCCAGATAAATGATTATTGAAAATATGAATACCTCTTACAGTAGCAGGACTCTTCCCTGAGTTGAAAATATAATGCCATTGAAAAGAAGACTGCTTTTCTGATTTTTTAAATCCTCCTTCAGATAGGTTATTGTAAACGACTGTAGATATGTTGCTATTCCCGGATTGTCTTAAGAAAAGCAGTCACCAAGTGCATGGCTTAAGAAGCTAATCTATTATTCATTTATTATTATTATTATTATTATTATTATTATTATTGTTATGTATTGGGTTTAACACGTTATGATTCTAACCAATCGCAGAGCGTAGGTGGACGAAAGTTCTAATGGCAATACATCGCAATTGCCCGGAGCGCGGTGATGTATTCACTCGCTGACTCTTGCACTTGTTGCACTCTGTGCGCCAAGTCGTAGCGGCAGTGGTTCTTAGTTGGCTGAGGCGCAAGGTGTCTTGTCATAGCCTGTGTCAGCTCATCGAAAGTGCAGGCCTCTATGTCCCTGGGTGCCATCAGACCTTCCAGTAGAGTGATGGCGGAACTTCCCAGCACAGTGAGAAGTACATCTACTTTATCAATTTCCCTAGTAAACCCTTGAAGCCGTACATAGCTCTTTATTCGGCGGAGCCATTGTGGCCATTGCTCGGGATGGCTCAAGTCGAAGTCTGGTGGTGGCCTAGTCTGCCCAGTGGCCATTTTCGTACCTTGAGCTGTCGCTTGTGTTGTGCTGGTTGATTGCGAAGGCGCTGCAGTGCCAACTCAGGCCTCAAATCCAGGCCTCCAACTCAAGCTCACTGTGTGTGGCAGGCCTCAAAACCGGGAGGGCCAGAATCCCATCCTCGTCGCCAGTGTTAAATATTCAAGAAAAGTCAGAAGCCCAATGTAACTTCATTTATTCAGCAGCTCACTCCCATATTAAAACAAGAACACACTCTGAAAGCCCAACAACAAGAACTGCCCGTTGGCAGTTGACAGTTGACAGAGATTGCCATTAGAACTTTTGTCCACCTACGCTCTGCGATTGGTTAGAATCATAACGTGTTAAACCCAATACATAACAATTATTATTATTATTATTATATTTATTGAATTAGTTATAGCTTTCTCTTGCCCAGGGCAACCCAAAGCGACTTACAACCAACCAGACACACAGATGGACCAAAAAAACCAAAACCCACATAGATACATTAAAGCCAAGAGGAAAAATGAAATTAAAAGCATCCAGCTTATTTCTAAAAGGCCACAGGTAGTTAATGACAAAGGCCTGATTTTGGAGGAAAGTTACAAATGGGGATCCACTGCAGAAAAGGCCCATTCTTGTGTTGCCACCTTCTGGAACTCTTAGAAGAAGAAGAAGAGTTTGGATTTGATATCCCGCTTTTCACTACCCGAAGGAGTCTCAAAGCGGCTAACATTCTCCTTTCTCTTCCTCCCCCACAACAAACACTCTGTGAGGTGAGTGGGGCTGAGAGACTTCAGAGAAGTGTGATTGGCCCAAGGTCACCCAGCAGCTGCATGTGGAGGAGCGGAGACACGAACCCGGTTCCCCAGATTACGAGTCTACCGCTCTTAACCACTACACCACACTGGCTCTTATGGAGAGGCACGTGAAGAAGAGCCTCAGATGATTATCACACGGTCCAGGTTGGTTCATATGGGGAGAGGCAATCCATGAGGTATTGCTGTCCTGAGCTGTTTAAGGTAGATTATATTGTGGGTTGAAAAGTATAGTTATGTGGACTGGAATGCACTTTGGAATTCTAAGCTGTACAAATCAATATCTGCACTTGTGAGAGAATGTTCCCTAAAAATTCTACACCAATGGCAATGTACACTTGTTCCACCATCTCACCTTACTTCCAATTCATCACTGAACTGTTGGAGAGGTTGTGGGAGCAAAGAGATTTTCTTCCATCTCTAGTAGCATTTATTCTGGAATCAAATTTATCAGGAGATATCAAAGATTATTGAAACACATATTCAAATTTCTCCCCAATTATCCCCTCTAAATATGTGGACTGATACGATGAAGACATTTCAGCAAATGGAACTGTTGACATGGATCTCTATAGCACTACAGTGGAAATAGGTTTTTTAAAAAAATTGTCTATATCCTTATGATATGAAAATCACTGGTGTTTAATTGTTGAGAGAATGACACATAAATTACAGGTGTCTAAGGGATGTTTCAGATTTGCAGGTATATCTGTACCTGCACCATCTAGAAAAATATGGTTGCTATGATTTTCATTTAAGTGCTATTATTTAATATGTTTAGATTTTGTGTGCCCTGCCTTTAGTTGAATATATTATTGAATTTTTGCTGTTGTTTATCTGTCTTTGTGACTCCAAAATAATTTGAAAACGTATTTTATTTTATTTTATTTTATTAAGTTACCAAGAAAACTTAGAAAATTGTGAAGGATCAGCACAAGGAATTTTATTTAGTAGTCTAAACATACTAACAACATACTTTGTTGAAGTGAAATAAAAGACAGCAGATTGGTGGCCTCTTTTCCATAATGTTTCGTTCCCATGTCTTTGGAAGTTGGTGGTGGCTTTTTTCAATGTTAACTTCCTTTGGAGAGAGTCCAATGGAGGGTTTAGGGTCTGTGAAACTATTTACAAATGCACGAATTGAGGAAGAACGATAAGGGAGAAACAGCCAGATCAGACAGTGTTAGTCCCAAAGCAATATCTGTTCATGTTCCAGACCTAACCAATTTAAGAGCAAAGCCAGAATCCAATTTTTATTTCTCATCATCCCCTTTTTGAAAACTTAGAACCTGACTTCTTCTGAGCCTTTGTGAATAGAATGGGTACCACTTCCTATCAATCAATAGGATTCCTATCCATTTCCCAGGATTTTATAGTATTATTGTCAATCAAGACATCACTAAAAGTGCCCATTTTTACTATATTTTGGCTATGACACATCTCTCCTTGAAGTGTGTTCATTTCCTGCCTGTTGCATATTTTTAATTCAAAGTAAGAAGCCAAAGAGCACAGCATTTGTCACAAATGCTCTGAAGTCTGTTAACCTATAATAGCTTTAAAAGGCTCTGAGAGCAGATAAACCACAATTTCATAAAGTAATGCACATGGCTGGATGTGGAAGGATCTGTCAGCAATTTTTACCCAGAGCTCCATCAGCCTAAAAGTGATTCTGGGTCATCACATGTGAACACCCTAGAGCTAATGGGTTCTACTGAGACACAGTTCAATAGTTGGTAACTTTAGCTAATTGAAACGATATCAGCAAAACTAAAAATGAGAATTGGTTTACTTCAAACATCACAAATTTGTTTCTGATCTCAGGCTGTGTGGAGCTGGCTTCAAGAGGCAAAAACAACAACAACAACTGTGGTGGAGATGTGTAAATATGCTACATTAAAAAAAATAGGATGGGGTGCACTTCCTTGTGCATAATGGAGCTTCCTTTCCCTCTCCTGTCCCCTCCAGCCCCTGTGTGTCCTCAGAAACAGCCCCAGATGGTTTGGGATCTCTGGAGAAGATCTTGAGGGCATGCAGGGGAAGGAAAGGAAGATGAAGTAGTGTTGGACACAACTCACTATATTGTATAGTACTTACTGGGTTTCCCACTTCTTGTAATATTCATGCAGCCTGCTTCACAGCTCTGTGCACATACAGCTCCTTCACCTGATTAGGGCCCATGTCCCGTCAGGGTTCCCAATTGCATGGAGGAGCTTTACATTCCTACAGCCCTTTTCCCCACTGATGTCAAGTGTGGCCTATTGCAAATATTAATACTGCGAAGTTTGAAGTGACTGGATGCATAAAAAACTGATTCTTTTTGGAATGAAGCATTGTCCAGACCCATTAGGTTGTTCAAAACTATACTTGTTCAAAAGAAATAAAATAAACTTATAATCAGAGCTGACAGACATAGCTCTCTCTCTCACTAGCTTCATTAGCCTGCATTCCACTCCTGGAAAGACATTTTACTCTTACGGAACCTGACAACAAAGACTCAAGGCAACTCCCTTTCAAAATGGATGTTTTTTCAACCAAATATCTTTGTCACCTGATCTAAGATTAAATACAACATGTTAGATACTAGAGAACTATAATAGTTAATTAGCAACTCATCAAGCAGTTCAGAGTCCACTTCTTGCTGTTCTTTAGCTTCAGTGGAATCTCCCAGTTAAGCCCTTTCATAAATACACATAGGAGTTCTTCATTTCATTGTCAATTATACTTAAAATGGCTGCCAGGGTGGCAGCAAGTGAACATGACGCCATTGGAAGAGCATTTGCCATTGGACAAATTCCTGCTACATCCATATAAACAGCCCTATAGTTACGTTACGTTTCCCCATAACTACACAGTACTAGACAATCTTTTTATTTATTAAAAAATACATACCTTTCTTTTTGAGGAGATTCCTCCACAAAACAGTGTACATTCTCCAATGAAAAGCACTTACATTGAAGAATAAAATAGAAGAATAGTACAATGAAACGATAGGCCAGTATAAAAAAATGAAGTACAGAAATAGATTATAAAATGTAATACAGATAATGAAACAGCATTCAAACATAGCAACCAATAATGATTGAAAATAGCAGAGATAAAATAGACTAATTTGGGAAGGCTTTGGATAAAGGTTTTTAACAAATGTTGACAACATACCAACATTCGGGTCTACTTCACTTCCATGGGAAGAGAATTCAAGAGAACTGGTGTCACCATGCTGCTCCAGTCTCAGCATGCTTTAGCACAGATTTGACATGGAACTGCTGTTTTCATGTGTCCTGCTCTATAGGAATGTGAAGGCCCAAGTAAGTTGGAGATCAGTAGACCTAGGGTTCTGGAATAGATTTCAAAGGCAGATCTCAGAGAGCCTTGTTGGTGCAGACACACCAGGCATGTAACTTCTGGGGTGCTTCAGGGAGCACTACAACTATAACACCCCCAACAGAAGGTGTGAGGTGGGGGGCCACTGGATTTTGGCATTGCACAGGGTGCCACTGGAATTTGAGGTGCCAAGGTCCACCACTGTGAGGAGGCAAGATAAGTTCAGGAGTTTAGATAAGGACCAATGTGCTAGATCAGGTCCAAAGGTAGTGGTCCTACAGCCGAGGAATAAAATGGAACCTGTCTCAGTAGTCCCTTGGAGCAACTGGTAGAGCTTGGTAGTCAAGCTAGAGCCCGACCCTCTGTGTATTGCATCTGGCCAGTTAAAGAGCTGTTGCTTTTTTCTGCAGCTGTTGGCTTTTTCTAGGCTTGGGTTAGCTAGTGTGATGCCTTCAAGATATTGTTGGACTCCCAACGGCCTCAGCTAATATGCCCAAAAATCAGGGGTGATGGGAGCTGAAGTCCAGCAACATCTGGTGGGCAGCATATTGACTATCCCTGTTCTAGGCTTTGGTTGTTCTAGTGTGAAAAGCTACTGAGGGATCTCATGAACCTTTGGAAAGCCTGTGGTCCAGCCGTTGGAATCTGGTGGCAAAGGTGTCTCTTCAGGGTTTAGGGGATGAGATGCAGTCTTCAGTGCCACTGGATTCACATGAGAAGGACCGAGGACTGAATCCATCTCTTCCTCAGGGCTAACTGTTGTAGGAGGAATCTGAGGGTTCCCAATCCGGGTTTGTTACATCACACAGCTCTGCTCTGAAAGAAGAGCTTAATTTTTACTTCTCCATTGGTTAGTTGAGTAATCACAGACTCAATAGTTTTCAGTGGAGATCTTTTCTATGTGCTGATTACTGAATAGGTAAGTTATGTGACATATGGAAACTGTTGAATGAACACAATTTCAAAGAAATTTTAGAAGATTCAATATGATTTTTAACACAGCAAAGAAAGAAAAAAAGCACAGCAACATTTGACAATAAATGGTTAAAATACTTTCCCAAACTCTAACTATCAAATGCAGAAGACACATTGCATTATATATTACAGTATTCACACACATACTTAGAATAAGATATTGAAACTGAGGATTTTGGAGAGGGTGGTTTGCCTTACTTTAGTGCAAGGGTGGCAGAATTCTAACCATATTAAATATATTCAGCTGAGTCTAGTAAATGTAAATGATAATTTTATGAAGTCCTTGGAAGTATACAAAATGCTTTTATGACTAATAATTGGAATGCAAGAATAATGGTTCAGTGCATTGTGTCATCCTGAGTTCAAGAGGCCATTATGTAAGTAGTTATATAGATTTTTCAAGATTAAAGGTATGGAAAAGAACACGCTGCTTAATGTGGGTCAGAGTATAACCTCCATGCAAAGTGCACCCTCAAATTTATCATCATGTAATAACTCCAATTACGGAATTATAAAAGTCCATTAACAGGAAAGAAGATATTTCGTTCAGTGCAGTGACATGTTTTTCTATGCGAGTGACTGATGGGATTCAACTTCAGTTTTAAAGTGTTGAAGTAAATCTTCAAGGAATATAGACAATATTAACTAATTACACAACTTTATTGGGCAACATTATATTCCAATTTAGAATTCTGACTTTCAAAAAGTGAAAGATTAGCTATTAATGCTTAATTGACTCATCTCTTGTACAAAGCAACTGTGCACTGAATTGAATGAATGAATGGCTCCATGGAGTGCCATAGATTTACCAGCTCTGACCTAAAACCTTTGGCACTAGTGGTGAGCCTACATTTATGGGGCCCTGATGCTTGAACTGTCATGTGGACCCCTTCGCAACCAGCAAGGAGGTCTGGGTAACCATTGTTATCTTCTTCAATGGGGTTGTTCCACAACAGATCACCAAACCTTTACAACATCTGTGCTACTGAATGTCAAGTTTTGGGATTGTTGAAATATATATAACCAAAAATAATAATAAATTAATTTGAGTCGTACCACTCAAATTGGGTCTACTAGACCCAACATTTTAAAGCAATATGAACTTAAGTTGCTTCCAGGGCCCCTCTGAGATTAGGGGACCTGAAGGTTGAGCTTCATTAGTTTTATAGTAGATCTGCCCCTGTTTGGAACCCTTACCTGAGATTTTATTTCAATCCGTTATTAGTAGAAAAGTATCCATTCTAGTGGGGATTACAGGGCCACATCCAATGCTGCAATTCTGCTGGCACGATGGACTTCCATGTGTGCAATGGAACTTTGTCTCCATCTCCTTTCCCCTCTAGCTTCCTGTACACCCTCAAAATCAGCTCCGGAGAGTTGGGGGCACCTTTTGGGGGGGTGGGAGAAGAAGAGGCAGCAGAAGTGCCTTTTAGAAATCCTTGGAAATATTTAACTTTTGATCATACTGGAATCTGGACCTTTTTATTTAAAACAAATCAAGAATGTTAGTTAACCAGATTGTTCCTTTCCAGTGCAATCCTATGTGTGTATACTTAGAACCAAGTCTCATTGAATTTAATTGGGCTTCCTCTCAAGTAAGTGAATATAGGATTGCAGCCATTGTTGTTTAATTATATGGGGATGGAGTGGGGTACAAAAGACTTGGTCAAATGAAAAGCTAGGGTACCAATGTCCATGCTTGTCACCCAATGAAATCAGCAGCAATAACTTTAAAACATGCTTAAAGTCTCTGCACAGAAGAGACTCACATGGAATTGAAAAATCTGGTTGAAGATCTGTATCACTGCTGCTTGTTTTTATTTCAGACTTTGCTCTCCTATATCCACCAGGGTCTTGTTATTCAACTGATTTCAATTAAAGGGTGAAATCAATTAGTATTCAGCTCATGGAAATGGTATAGATTTTTAATTAGATTAAAAAGCTTGTTGTGTAATTAAAACCCTTGTCTGTGTCCATGTTCAACTGCTTAAGACCCTTTCTGTTGTTGTTTTCAGATGATGTTCTCGCCAATCACTATACCAATACCAGAAATAAAATGCTATATTGCAAGCTATTGCATTCATGGAATAGCATGTGTGTGAGTGAATTTGGTTAAGAAGGGTCTTTCATTTGAAAATGCCTTGACAACTGCTGTATACATAGAGGCAAACTACCCCTTTTCCAATTGTATGTCTCTAAAACTGCCTTATGTTGATGGGAGCGTTTGTTGGCCAGGGTGAGAATATACTTGGGTATCCTTCAGTGACCTCTAAACTCTGCACACAACCCTTGATATGGTAGCCATATGCTATATTTAAATGCATGGAGAGAGTGTAAGTCAGGCTGGATTCGACAAACTACAGACCAGTCCAATGGCTTTCCAGCAGTAGCTTGTCAGAAGCCTATGTAAAGTTCATGCAAACAGCTGGAGACAACCTCCACTGATGCTTGCCCTAGCAGTCAAATGTATCCAACTGGTAAATATTGCCATTAATTGAACTTTCCTGCATTTATTGGTCAATTCCTTTAAAAAGCCATCTAAGCTGCATTTCATGGTTATTTGCTTATTAATTTATTATCTTAGGGACATTTCTATGCTGACCTTCCACAGATTGGTTTGCATTAAAAATGTGTAGAATATATAGAATTGTTTTCTGTAAAATATATATAATAGAAATTAATTGAGATTCATTATGAATTGTGTGAAGAAGTGCAGTCTGTAACTTAACTTTCAAACAGTTTCACTGACTGTTTGGGGCGTTTGATATGGATCATCTGACTTCATTGAAATGTCTACCTACATTATATTCTAACACAGTAACTAGAAAATTCACTTTGATAGCCTACTGCATATTTCTTTCATATGTTCTTCCTGTGTTTCTTGTGAGTCTGCCCCAGGCCCCTTCAATAAAGCAGCAGCTTCATGTTGGAGATCAACTGCCAACTTGATCAGTCCCCTCTCAGCTGCTTAGTTCAGTGGCTTCAAGGATGCCTGGAGCTAAGACAGAGGTTTCTGGTGAAAGGATCTATTTTTCAGCGTGACAAAAACAAGTAATTTCCCCCTTTTGCTTTCTTCAGCCATGCTAAACATATGGGTTGGTATTCCATTCTAGTCCTACTCAGAGTAGTCTCATTGAAGTTAATGGACATGACTAACATAGGTTCATTACAAAATAAAATAAAAAATTCCTTCCAGTAGCACCTTAGAGACCAACTAAGTTTGTTATTGGTATGAGCTTTCGTGTGCATGCACACTTATTCAGATACATTGAAAGGGAAGTCACCAGACCCTTAAATATAGTGAGGGAGTGGGGAGGGGTATTACTCAGAAGGGTGGTGGGAATGGGTGATCAGATGATAGGTGTGGAAAACCTGTTGATTACTGTTAACGACTGCAATTGGTCTTACAGGGAAAGGCAAGGGGTGAGATGGCTAAATATAGCTTTGTCATGTATAATGAGATAAGAATCCAATGTCTTTGTTCAGACCAGGCTTCTCCATGGTTTTAAGTTTGGTGATTAGTTGCAATTCAGCCACTTCTCTTTCCAGTCTATTTCTGAAATTCCTTTGTCTTAAGACAGCTACTTTGAGGTCTTTTATACAATGTCCTGGGAGATTGAAGTGTTCTCCTACTGGTTTCTCTGTCTTGTGATTCCTGATATCAGATTTATGTCCATTTATCCTTTGGCGTAGAGTTTGGCCTGTTTGTCCAATATAGAGAGCTGAAGGGCACTGTTGGCATTTGATTGCATACACAATGTTGGAAGATGTTCTGTTATTTTCTTTTTTGGGTCTGTCTTGCAGCAAGTTCTCTCTGGGTATCAGTCTGGCTCTGTTGATCTGTTGTTTAACTTCATCAGGTGGATATTTTAGTTCTAAAAAGGTTTGCTGTAGATCTCTTAGGTGAGAGTCACTGTCTGTAGAGTTGGAACAGATGCGGCTGTAACGTAGGGCCTGACTATATACAATGGATTGTTTGGTATGTTTGGGATGGTAGCTAGAAGCATCTAGATATGTTTGTCGGTCAGTTGGTTTACGGTATAAGGTGGTGTCTATGTGTCCATCCTGTATTTTTATAGTAGTGTCCAAAAGTGTATTTCTTGCATAGATTGTCACATAAACCCGGACAACACCATTACTGGCCCCAACAACATCAAACATACCATCTCAGGACTATTTAATTGCTCATCTTCAACATTGTGTATGCAATCAAATTGTGTATGATTGTGTATGCAATCATACTTGAAAATCTGTGTTTTAATCAACATTAGAATAATTACTATTTGGCAACTATGTGGCAGGAAACTGGTATTGATGTGACCACGTACTATAGTTAATTAACATTTATCATTTCTTCTTCCAGTCCTGTCCTTAATGAGATGACCCTTTAGGTGCTGACAGGTGGAGCATTACTTATACAAAAAGCAGCATGCATCCATTTGGCCAGAACCACCCATCGGTGCACTTTGCTGTCGAAGGCATAGGTGACTGGCACTCAAATCTCATGGATAGCTCCTCTCTGAAGGCCAATAGCTAAACGTCCCAAGCCCACAGATGAACATAGTATCAAAGAAGCCAATTAGCATACATCAAAGCAAGTGAATAAACATACGTGATCTTATTCTTGCAGCAACTAAGAATTAGTCCCAGGGTTATATTGACTATCAAGATGGCATTTACAAGCCTTTGAGAACATTTTCACCATTTGGGTCTACACAATCAGGAACACTTCTATAATTAGGCCTGTTACAGTCCCCACTTAGTTCTGTCTTCTACTCAGAATATGCTCTGCTTCATATAGTCCTTTGGTTATTGCACCCACTTCATCTTTCTTTGAGCCTGCTCCAAACCCATGGGTGCCTTCTTGAACTTAGCTATATCCACCTTCCTTTGCCTATCTCCTTGCTTCTCAGTTGCGTTTGTTGTTTTTCTCCTGTGCCGGCTTCTCCCCACCCTTTTAGCTGCATGAAAGCTCCATGAAGTAGAGTAGACTGAGAGACACTGGCATGTCACCCAGTGAGCTTCATGGCTGACTTGGGGATTGAACCCTGGTCTCCCAGGTACTAGTCCAACACTCTGACCAGTACACCATACTGGCTGTTGTGTTCAGTTGCAGGGAATGCTGCCCATTTACAGAATATACTCTGTTACTGAATCAACTGGGGCAAGCCATGCATGCGCCTACAGAGCTCATTGTGCACATCACATTAAAAATGCTGTTGTCTCCTGTAGTGTGTGAAGCCGTCCTAATATGCACTGCCTGCTAAGCGCTATTAGGAGTGAAGGAGTCCTGCTGTGCCAACAACTGCAAACTATGAATCTCAATTGTGTGTTAAGGAAATATGGCAGCAGTAAAATTTTCTCTTTAGTTTTAAATGAATATGACAAGGAGACATTTGTCTTTATCCTATATACACTGAACAACTTGATACTGAAAATAAGGATAAACTTGCCCCATTTGGCAAATACGCTGATAGAAATTCCTATGCCTATAAAGGCTATAGTCAATTATACTTGCCTAGTAAAAATATGTTGGGCAATAATAGGCACCATTTTAGCATATATGCATTCAGTGTGACTTAATTAACCATGTAAATGTTTTTTGTTATCACTTCTCCTTTTTTATCTTAATTTTGAAAATTGTCCCCTAAAAAGCAAGTGTAATAATCTCAGCCACTCTTTAATGAGTAGGATGACCATGGATTCTTTTTTTACAGAAAAAAAGTTTTTTATTTGAGGGACTTTCCTCAGACAGTAGTTTGGCTACATGAATGGCATATTTTAAAACACACTTGAATCACCTTTAAAGTGCATGACTTCCCCAAAGAATTCTGGAAACTATAGTTTACATTGTATTTCATCATTTTTTTAATTTCTTCTAGTACCTGGGTCCAGAATTTTTGAATCCTCTCGCAATGCCACCACATATGTGAAAAGGTCCCCTCTTCCTTATGAATACAATGTAAAGAAGAATCCGGAATTATTTTTGTTGGGAATTGTAGATGGAGAAATAAGTAAACAAGATGAAAAACTATTTCATTATGCCACTGCTGCGGCCAGAACCTTAATAGCTCAATATTGGAAAAAGGAGGAAGGGCCGGAAATTAAAGAATGGCAAGAAAGATTATTTAACTATATCGATCTGGCAAAGCTAACGGATAAAATCAGAGGAAGGGGTGATCAAAAATTCCAACAAGACTGGGGGAAGTTTGGAGAATATTTAAAAAACCAATGCCCCACGGTGAAATGCTGGCTCCATTTCTAGACATTCTGTATCTTAATTTAAGAAGAAGTATATATAGAAAGGAAAATTGCACAAAATGGATTAGAAGGAATATAAAGATTATTAGAGTAGTAATATAAGTGCTAGATTGATTCCTAGGATGAAGACAAGTGGAAGCTTTGAAGGAGGAGGTAGTAGAAAAAGAAGAACAAGAAAACTATATGAATTGTTAAAAGGTTATAGAAGTGATATATATTTTTGGTTGCTTTGCGATACCGAATTTAATGTTGTATCTTATTCTTTATCAAAATGATGTATTGTAAAGGTTTTATACTTCAGTTATAATTAATTTTGTTTTGTTAATTTTATTTTTTTTCGGTTTATATCTTGGTTGAGTGGACATATATATTTTATGGATTGTTTTTCTGTATCTAATTAATAAAGTTGGGAGAAACCAAAAAAAAAGAAAAAAAAGGAAACTATAGTTTACACACACACACACACACAGAGAGAGAGAGAGAGAGAGAGAGAGAGAGAGAGAGAGAGAGAGAGAGAACAAGCTATAATTCCCATCATATAATTCCATAATTTACCCCCACAGAGCTATAATTCCCAGTAGTTTGTTAAAACTACAGTTCCCAGGATTCTTTGGGGGGGGGTATGTGATTTATCTCTGCTTTGAATGTTGAATGTATTGTGTGCTTGCAGCCTTTATTTTGAAGGAGGCCTTTATCTGATGGGCTGTCTGTTTCAAATCCAGATTAAATATTAAAAAAATCAGGCGCCTTGAAGTTGTCCACCAACAATTAGCATCTGGACAGCAGACTAATCAGGCAATTGGGTCATATGGAGACAGTTTGCCTGGCCTATGTCCTCTCCCTTTTAAAATGTATAAAATGTTTTTGTTCCAGAAAGCTTTTTTTTACTTGCTTGGATAGATTATTGCTGTTCAGTTTTACTTTTCTGAATGTTATTAATCTGTTTTTCTGTTTGTGTGTGTGTGTTTAAATTGTATTTTTTTTATAAAAAAAACAACCTTGTGATTTGTATTTATTTGTGCTGATTTTATTATTTTCCATCTCAGTAGCTTTTGCTGAGAGTCAGCCTCTTTAAGTTTAAGAATATGAGCATACGTTTCTAAAGTGCTTTTGCATGCTAAAACACTGTCTATATTGTGCTTAAATATTCTACAGCACTTGTGAGATTTTAATGTGGCGCTCAGCTTTGGCAGGCTGGTGCTGATGCAGTGCTCTTTGCTGCCTTGGTAATATAGGATTGGAAAGGAGCCACAAGCTGCCTCCCAACACCCCTTACTAAATATGGTATAATACTCCACTTTGGTCTAAGACAACACCTACTTTAACCATGGTAATCAACTTCTGATTCTAGCTAACCGTGAACCTGGTTAAGAACATGCACCTTAACCATAGTTAAGGCCAACAGGGAGAAGCTAGTGGGAATTTGTTCTGAGGGATTCTGCAGCCCTGTGTCCCAAATTCTGGTTTCTTAATCTTGGATACAGAATCAGACAGGCTACATTGACACTATGCGTGGCAATTTAGGGGTTAATTTCCATATTATTTCCCCCATTATTCAGCTAATCTGAGTTAGTCTCTTTCATCCCCTATTGGTTTTTATTTTATTTTCTAAAAAACCAAGCAGTTGTGTCAGTATATCTATTGACATGCTTTGCATTGACTGAACTTGTGGTGCCATGACTTTGGATCTATATATCATATCTTCTCTACTTGTTACCTTAAAAAGCTATTGCTGAAACTTCCTTCCTTGGCAACCCAAAGCAACTTACAACCAAGCAACCAACCAGACAGACACATGAAGATCCCCACATAGATGCATTAAAAACATCCCACCAACTTCTAAAAGGCCTAGTTATAGAGGGAAGTTTTTGCCTTGTGCCAGGCTAAATTAAGGTAATTTTGTTCATGTTACAATGATAAGACTATCAGCTACAACGTAGCCAGGGAACCATAATTGCAAAATGTTGTCTATCTCATCATCATGGAAAAATAAAGGGCTCTTATAGACCCTACATCTGATACATGGGCAAGGGTCAAGTGAGGTACACAGCTGGCTGCATGTCTTCAGCGGGTATTTAAACAATAATAACTGGACCTAATTAAAAATAACAACCCAATTCTACAATAGTCACCATGTGTACATTTGGCCTAGGGTTCTACTTCAATATTGGCATGCAGTATTTAAGATGCATGTGGTTTTATAATGCACCTATGATTCTGCATAATGAGTCTCTGAAGATTTTGTGAATATATTAATGTATTAATCTATATTTGACAAGCTTTGTAACTATTTTTAATGTGCACAGATGGCTAGATAGATACTTATTTAAAACTAACAGCCAATGCAATTAGTGCACAAAATACTCATACGTATGTAATCACAACTGTGCAGCTATTTTTAATGTAAATAATTCTGAAGGGAATGACCAAGAAGGATGAATGGATCTTTGTGAGTTTGCCAATGCGAGTTTACCAAAGAGGAAAAGAGACTTAAATAAGCAGGACTTCAAATATCACGCATGAAATGCTGAAAAAATATTCGGGGTGTGTGTGTGTGTCATATTTCAGGACTGGGTGCATGTTTGTGCTACTAGACTGTAGGGCTGGGCGGTGTTGGGATTTAAACATCGTGGTGTGTTGCCAGCCGAACATTGCGGTTTGGCGATATACCGTGATGTTGAAAAAAGCTGCATCGGCTGCAGCCAGCAAGATGCCAGGTGAAACTGCCACTGTTCTCATTATGTGAGCTGAGGCGCTTTTATCACAGAGCCTCGCAATAAAGCTGGCTCCAGCCTGCTCCTCAGCTGGGGAGGGCCGAAAGGTGCCTGCCCCAAACTAAGCGAGCCCCGAGTCCCCTTGGCCAGGCTCCGTCCTCAGTGAAGCCAGCCCCAAGTCCCCTGCCGCTCACACTGGAGCCGCAAAGACCTTGGGGCTCCTTGGTCAAGCTCCCTCTGCCTTTGCTGGCATGGGGAGTGGGGGAGCTACCTTGCCCGCTTGCCCCCCACTTCCCGAGAATGGACCAAGCGGCAGTAGCCAAGTGCACAGAACCTGTCAGGCTCTGTGCGTTTGACTGCCTTCGCCGTGCAGGTGCACTGTCTCTTTCCTCCAGTGGTGGGGCAGTCGTTCGTCCCAGGAGGAATGACACAGCCCATCCTCCCGGGTGAAGTCTGCAAGGCTGAGCCACCCTATCTGCACCTTGCAGGGAGTGGCTGCTGGAATAATAATAATAATAATAATAATAATAATAATAATAATAATAAATTTATTTATACCCACCCATCTGGCTGCATTTCCACAGCCACTCTGGGCGGCTTCCAACAGAATATTAAAATACAATAGTCTATTAAACATTAAAAGCTTCCCTAAACAGGGCTGCCTTCAGATGTCTTCTAAAAGTCTGGTAGTTGTTTTTCTCTTTGACATCTGATGGGAGGGCGTTCCACAGGGCAGGTACTACTAATGAGAAGGCCCTCTGCCTGGTTCCCTGTAACTTGGCTTCTTGTAGCGAGGGAACTGCCAGAAGGCTCTCGGCACTGGACCTCAGTGTCAGGGCAGAACGATGGGGGTGGAGACACTCCTTCAGATATACTGGACTGAGGCAGTTTAAGGCTTTAAAGGTCAGCACCAACACTTTGAATTGTGCTTGGAAACGTACTGGGAGCCAATGTAGGTCTTTCAAGACCGGTGATATGTGGTCTCAGTGGCCGCTCCCAGTCACCAGTCTAGCTGCCACATTCTGGATTAGTTGTAGTTTCTGGGTCACCTTCAAAGGTAGCCCCACATAGAGCGCATTGCAGTAATCCAAGCGAGAGATAACTAGAGCATGCACCGCTCTGGTGAGACAGTCTGCGGGCAAGTAGGGTCTCAGCCTGTGTACCAGATGAAGCTGATAAGCAGCTGCCCTGGACACAGAATTAACCTCCGCCTCCATGGACAACTGTGAGTCCAAAATGACTCCCAGGCTGTGCACCTGGAAAGCTGTTGGCGAGTGCTGGGCCTGCCAGCAGCTTCAAAGAGCCCCTACATCACCTGGCTGCCTACCACCAGGAGGGTGGGCTCCATCTTTCTGAGAGGAAAGGCACATCACACCCTCCCGGAGAAGGTAGCCAACCAGGGTCAGAGCTGGAGCTCTCACAGCTGGGAAGGGCAGGCTTCCCACTTCCCAGCTGAGCAGCCCCAATCCCGCTCCTACTCATGTGTAAGCAGGAACAGGGGTGAGGCTCTCTCAGTTGGGGAGAGAGACCTCACAGATTCAGCTTTATAGGCTACTCTCTCTGCCGGGACAGAGTGCGATGGCGGTTTCACCAGCGGTATATCGCTGGTGAAACCGGCGCTTCAGTCCCTCTGCATCCAGCTAATTTGTTTCTCCCTCAGCATGCTGGGTGCTGGAGGCAGAGGGACTCAAGAATGGTGACAGTTTCTCCAGCAATATACCACTGACTGAAACTGTCGCCACGGTCTGCCCCCACATACTGGTTCTGGGCGATATATCAATATTATCGCCCAGGCCTATTAGACTGTCCACCTAGACTGCTGCCATTATTCTTATGCGCTAGAGCTGCAGATGGCTCCCATTCCTTGAAATGGCATCATGTAGCTCCCTACTACTTTTTTAAATAAGAGGAGTAGAATAGATCTGAAAGTACAAAGCACTGGACACTAATCCCTCTTTGGTGTTCTATGTGGCTAATGAAACTGGATGTTAATATCAGTCTTAATTAGCAGTGTGCTAATGTTTTACAGTTCTTGTCTGCTCTTTACTTGATGAAAATGATTTCTGTAAGTAATTACAGTAATGGGGCTATTGGTAAAAGGAAGCACAATCAAAGGAGAATTAATGAGAAACCATTGATTGCAGGAGCTAATTGAATATGTAGCCATACCATTGTAAAACTTGTTGATTATTGTAAAATGATTTTTAATAGGCGACCAGGTAAGTGTTATTGATGAGAGGCTAAGTGTAGTGGCGGTGAATCCAATTCTGGATGGCAAAAGAGCTCTACATCTGATTCAAAGGCACTATAGTATAGCAAGTCTCTCCCCCCCCCCCCGCCCTCATCCAGAGACAGTTTATAGCAGAGTGGTTAATCCAGTGCTGGAAAGGCAGAGAAGCACATCTAGGCTATGTTTTAGGAAAAGTGTGGATTGGCCTAGAAATATCTCTTAGGATGAGTCAATACAGTCCAGTAGCTAAAATATTTGGTTTGTATATTGAAATCTCAAGTTTAAATCTCTAGTCAGCCCCAAAGCTATAGATCACATTCAGAATTAGAAGCAAACCAAATGTAGAGCTATCCATTGCAATCCATTGCTGGGTGAGAATGCCTCCCCCACTTCCCCCATAGCCCTTTTCGTGCCCACTTAAACTGGAGGCAACAATTCCTTGTTTCCTAAAATGTCACTGTGACAGCATACTCATTGCCAGGAACCCTGGAAAATGTGGTTTCTCAAAGGCAGCTTCTAAGTGACAGGGACAGAGGAAGGCCTCATCCTGTGTCCCATCCAAGACGTCAAAGAATGGGACAGGTGAGGAAACAAGTTAGGCAGCTAGGCATTAGCCATCAGTTGAGTTCCCCTTATGAGCTACATAACTACTCATTTCAACGCCATCACTAACCCAAAGCTTCCTTCCATTGATATATCTCAGTTGCTTCTGGAGACAACCTACAAATGGAGAAGCTCATATATGACTCTTGCTTCCCTTATATAGTTGCAGGCTCCTAGCAGTACTTCTTTTCTTTTTCCATAATCATAGTAGCTCATTTTGTACAGCCTGGTTCACACCCAGTCTTTTCTTATTATGGACTGTTGACAAATGGCATGAAGGAAAACAGCAGCTAAGGTGTGACTCAGCCCTAGTTCTTAGCCTCATGCACTTCCAGAGGGCATGCTAAGCTAAACTGCTGTTCTGAGCATCTTGCAGGAAGGTTAAGATAACTCCCCCCCCCCCTTCTACTGTTCGATGTGGCACAGTGTAAGCCACATGACAAGGATGCATTCCTTTTTCACATGGCCAATCAGCCTTCCTTTCTTCCATGCAATGTGTTGCAGGTGAGGATTCATGCTTTCCTACACAACAGTTTTATTATTTCCTAATATTTGCTTCCATTTTGTTTTGAGTATTTACTCCTGCAATTCTGCAAGGAAAACTTAATTGTTTGCCAATAGGCATCAGGATGCAAACATGTAAGCAATGTTATCCTTCCTGCTTTATAGTTTGACAGTGTTGTAGATGAGGCATGTCCAACTCGAAGTAGCCTGTGATCTATGATCCAATATAAAAACTGGCAGTGATCTACCACCCAGGGATGGGTGGGTGGGCGCACGCTGCTGGCTGCTTCTCCCAAAGGGGCAGGGATAGATACAGGGTGGACGGCAGGGATGGGTGCAGGAAGGGCGTCAGGGATGGGCGCAGGGTGGGTGGGCAGGTGCTGGCTGCTTCCCCCAAGGGGGCAGGGATGGGGGCAGGGTGGGCAGCAAGAATGGGGACAGGGAGTATGGGCGTGTGCTGGCTGCTTCCCCTGAAGGGACAGGGATGGGTGCAGGGTGGGCGACAAGGATGGGTGTAAGATGGGTGGGCGCTCACCACCCGCCTCCTCTGGCACTGCCTGCTTCCCCAGCCATGGGGGGGGGCGAGCTCATGCTGATGGGGCAGGTGTGGGTGCACGCACAGCGTCAAAACAGCTCCTCCCACGAGAGGAGCTCAGGACGAGATGGTGACTGCTCAGGCACATCTTCAGCAGAGGGGGGCGTGACGATCAACCAGAATTCATCCCAGGATCTACTGGTCAATCGCGATTGACACCTTGGACATGTCTGTTGTAGATGAATCTGACTGCTTTTGGCTCAGTTTTCTATTACTGTGTTACTAAAGGGATATAATCGTAGCACATCTTGCCTCCTTGGCTGATTTTCTATTCCAATCAGCTTAGATCTGTATTCCCTCAGCCACATAAATCTCTCCTCTAATGGCAGCCTCCTTTCAAGAATGAAAGACAGTAAGTTTAGTCTCTGTTTTCAGAGGGGAACATTTTTTAACAAAAAGTCTTCATGTTTTATTTCCTTTAAATTCATGAAAAAGATAGGGAACTTACTACTGCAATAAAGAAAATGTAATATTTGTGCTCAAATGATTTGGCTAAAATTGAAATATCTTCCCACTTTAAGATATTCCAAAGTTTGGCTTCCTGTAATGGAGTGGTGGGGAATCTGTGATCCTCCAGATGTTGGTAGACTGCAACTGCCATCACCCGTGATCATTGGCCTTGCTTTCTGGGGTGGATAGAAGCAACATCTGGAGCCACAGGTTCCCTATCACTATCATAACAGAACAACAGCAAATGTCTTATCCCTCAGACAGAAAGGTGTCTCTACACTAAAAATAGTGCACAATCTTGTCCTAGGGGTGGATAGATTTTCCCCATTGCATTTGGAAGCCTTCCACTTATTCATAAACAATTTCAATGTTGTCCCTTTCATTCGCAGTGATGTCAGCTGATGTGCAGGTGCTGATGGTTTGGGAGCTATGGGAGAAATCCATCCCCCTGGTAGGCCAAGCCCTGCTCTAGGAAGTTTTGTATTGCTCTGATCTGCAGAGCAGTTTCTTGAGCTAGAAGGGTCCAGCCCCCTTCCACTCCAGTTGATTGGTCAGTCAATCTCAGTTAAGTGGCAGGGATGGTTTCTGCTCTTGGTTTGCCTTTTCGCTTTTCCTAGCTTGGAAAGCTATTTTTATTTGGACATGGAGTGGTGAGGTGGCTGTCTGCCCCCTTCTAGACCTGGGGGGAATTTTGATGGGAGGGGAGAAAAGAGGTAACAGGAATGCCTTCCCCATTTTGCTTTGTGAGCTGCCTTCCTGCTGTTTCTTATACAGTGGTGCCTCGCAAGACGAAATTAATTCGTTCTGCGAGTGCTGTCGTCTAGCGAAAATTTCGTCTTGCGAAGCACGGACGGGGAAGCGCGGTTTGACGGGGGGGAAACCCGCGAAAATTTTTCGTCTTGCGAGTCGCGCCCATAGGGAAATTCGTCTTGCGAGTCACCCTTTCATTAGCGAATGCCTTTCGTCTAGCAATGTTTACCGTCTAGCGAGGCATTCGTCTTGCGAGGTACCACTGTATTTTGATATATGGTGGGGAAGAGAGCAGCAAAGGGGTTGCCTTCCCCCTTTGCCTCGAGTCTTGCCACATTGCTTTTTCCTGCCCTGGAGGTTGTTTTATTTAGGGCTTTGTGGACTGTGTGTCAGCTGCATCATGCACCCGTTTAAAGCAGCCTACAGACAGCAACAGTAGGTGAGTTACAGTCAGTGCACATTGCTAGCCTTGTTTGGCAGAAGAATACTTGATTTCCCTTTCCGTCCCTTACCTTTCCTATTATTTTGGTAGATTTATCTGTGTACGGTATTTAGATTCCTCTCCCACTTTAAATATCGGTAGCACCAAATGGAATGCAACTTGTATCCTGGGTCCAATGTATGACCCCTGTCACCTTTGTTAGATCAGGTTCCTCAGACTCACCTCTAGTTTGCTGCCTGCAATAGGTTTCGTGTCAACAGGTCACACACACAAGGGCTAGGGGAGGAAAGTAAAACATTTGCCTCTCTGGTGAAAAATATATGTATATTCAACTCATTTGGATGTTGTTGGCACTCTTTTCTTACTGTGGCAGGTTCAGATGCTCTTTAATAGTTAATAAGATCCAAACCACACAGCACTGAAAGCAAACAAACATCTTGTGGTGGTGGGGATGTAGGTGTCTGTGTTAATCAGGTTGGGTCCTGTTAGTTGTAGATGATCATTGAGGATATACATCCTAAGAAACAGAGACACTACTTAGTGCAGAATCAGCAGCCCAGGAAGAATGGCTTCAGAAGGATGCCCCACTGTGTAAGTGGCAGGGAGTGGCAGGGCTTTGTCGAGTGTATGATGGAAGCAGGAGGACTGGATGCTGACCAAGAAGAAGAGGTCAGTGATTTATGGGGTTTGTGCTACCCGCGAGGCAGGAGCCAGGGCAGAAGGAAGGGAAAGGATGTGTTGGAAGTGGAAAAGTGGGGAAAGAGCTTGTTCTAGCAATGGGCAGGCCAGTCAAGTCCCCACCATCCCCTGCCCCACCACCTCTTAGAACCAGGAGGGGCTAGAGGAGGCAAGCGTAGCAGCAACTTCCATTTAGGAGTCTTTGCCAGTTGCTCGCATGCACTCTGTCAGACAAGGGTACTTAAGCCCAGGAATGTGTGGTCCTACTGTTGCTCCAACTGTTTAGCCGGGACACAAGCCTGGGAATGTTTTGCTCGCTATGTAGTAACCTAAAGAGTGTGTGTGTGTGTGTGTGTGTGTGTGTGTGTGTGTTGTGCACCTTAGGAACTTCTGTAAGTGCTTGCTTTTGTCAATAAAGAATTAAACTATGAGTAGAGCAGCACTTGCTCTCACAGAATTGGTGCATTACACGGCAGCTATTGTTGTCATTATTGTTGCATGCTATAACAATAATATCATCCATGCAGTGCAAGGTGACATTATATCCTCACACCATTGCTACAAAATAGATTAGGCTGAAAGACAGTGACCTGCCCAAAATCTCCCACTGAACTTCACAACTGGGTGGGAATTTGAACTCTAGTCTCCCAGGCCAGTCAATCAGTTGATGCTTTATTATATAGCAATACCAGTATACCCAATTTTCTGTACTGTTCTTGGGGGACAGGAGGAGGGCAGGTGTGGAGGATTCCCTGGTCCTGAATGGGGTAACTGTGCCCCTGAAGGACCAGGTGCGCAGCCTGGGAGTCATTTTGGACTCACAGCTGTCCATGGAAGCGCAGGTTAATTCTGTATCCAGGGCAGCTGTCTACCAGCTCCACCTGGTACGCAGGCTGAGACCCTACCTGCCCGCGGACTGTCTCACCAAAGTGGTGCATGCTCTGGTTATCTCCCGCTTGGACTACTGCAATGCGCTCTATGTGGGGCTGCCTTTGAAGGTGACCCGGAAACTGCAATTAATCCAAAATGCGGCAGCTAGACTGGTGACTGGGAGTGGCCGCCGAGACCACATAACACCGGTCCTGAGAGATCTGCATTGGCTCCCAGTACGTTTCCGAGCACAATTCAAAGTGTTGGTGCTGACCTTTAAAGCCCTAAACGGCCTCGGTCCTGTATACCTGAAGGAGCGTCTCCACCCCCATCATTCAGCCCGGACACTGAGATCCAGCGCCGAGGGCCTTCTGTCTGTTCCCTCACTGCGAGAAGCAAAACTACAGGGAACCAGGCAGAGGGCCTTCTCGGTAGTGGCGCCCGCCCTGTGGAACGCCCTCCCATCACAGGTCAGGGAAATAAACAACTACCTGACATTCAGAAAAAACCTGAAGGCAGCCCTTTTTAGGGAAGTTTTTAATGTTTGATATTGTTGTATTTGGTTTCTGTTGGAAGCCGCCCAGAGTGGCTGGGGAAATCCAGCCAGATGGGCGGGGTACAAATAATAAATATTATTATTATTATTATTATTTCTGTCAAGACACACCCTCAGGGCAGCCTTTTTGCATCAAATCATGCCTCTTCGTGGTAGCCATTTTGTGACTGGTGTCCACAACATTCTTTCAATATGCAAATATGATCCCTGACCCAAAATATTGGCAGTCACCAGCCTTAAGGTTGCATGAGCAATTGTGTGCACTCAGATACCATACTATTGTTTGAGCATGCTCAGGTATGTTCATCTCAATGTCGCTTTGTAGCTGCCATTCACGTTTATAGCTCATGTCATGCACATGATCCCATCAGTATTCTTTCCTTTTCTGTCTGTCCCCATTTTCCCAAGTCATTTACTTGTGTAGTGACTTGTCACACATAGTAACTAGAGCCTGGATGGGCATGTAAATTTGCATTAAAAAAACCAAAGGTTTTCAGATAGGAGGAGAGATGATTAGTTACAGATATATGATTAGGATTTATTAACAAGGGTTCACTACCTCTTCAAGCACTAGGAGGCCCCAGTGACAAAGAATAATTGGAAAGAGCCCAATAACAGCTACACTTTTGTATTTCTCCATTCAGATCGATGCACTAAAAGGGATGTTTGGAAATGGGTCTTTTAAATTTTCTGTGTCCTGATGTTGTTTTCCATTGCTGGTTTTAAATCTGGATTTATCCTGGGACTGGTTTTAGATTTTATATGATTATGTCATATTCATATTTATATTATTTTACTTTTTCTTCTTTTTTTAATTTTTTGTCAGTGTATACTACCCAGAGAACTTTTGTGATTGGTCAGTATATAAATAGTGTGCGTCTGTAAACAAACAAATAAAATTGCTGTACAGAAATCCATTGTCCGTCCCCTTCCTATGTTGCATGGTATGAGGTCAGTCAATGTAGCAGTTGGATAACACCATAGTACAATTTCCCTCCTCCATTTTGAGTCATCATGCCAGGCTTCTTAGTCTTGGGCTAGGCTTCTTTTTCTCCCATAGACATTCCGAAATTAGCTTTTGCTGTTAACCCAGGCTGCATAGTGCAATATGCAGTGGAATTGTGTAGGACTCAGGCCATGTAGTCATACCAGGAAATCCTTAGTTTTTACCATAGTTAAAACTCCTTAGGGTCTCCCCACCCACCCCAATCATAATACATTTCAGAGGGCCCAAGACATTTTAGGTGGCATTTAACTAAGCTTTACTCAGAGTAGATCCATTGAAATTAATGAACTAAATTATGTTTATTAATCTCAATGCATCTATACTGAATAAAACTTGGTTGAATGCTACCTTTTGAGTCTACTGAAAAAGAGCCCAAGATGCATGTCATCTGGTTTAAGAAAAAGGCTGAATGAATGGGAAAGGGTTCTTTGCTGGTGGGTTTAAGTTCACTAGTGAGGAGTTCATGAGGGCTACAGAATTTACCCACTATGTTTAAAACATGCCCAGCCAGACCTGACCTACCTCATAGGGTTGTTGTAAGGGGGGGAGAGGAAGAAAGTGATGTGTTTACTCCCTCATTGAGCACTGTTAACAAACCGCAGTTCCCAGGATTTTGGGGGAGGGCACTTTAAAAGTAATTTAAATGTATGGTGTGTATGCAGCCATAGAGTTATGTGATGAGATCTGAGCAAGGGAATCTCCTTCCTTTCCAAACTGTGCCCCTGAGGAGTTGCCCACGTTAGTTTATTTTTGACAACTGTGTCTCAGCTATTTTGTTGCCGAGTGCTCAAAGTTGGAACATATGAATGCTTGAAAGTATCAAAAGTAAGGGAGAATAAAGCTTTGGTCTGTGAAACACAGTAGTGACACTTGGAGGCATTTTGATTCATTAACGTCCTTGAGTTACAATAAGATTTGGTGCATATTCCGTCGAATAGGTGCAGATGTTAGGTGTATTCTTTAATTTGTGCACGCCACTAAGTGCTTTAATAAATCAGGCCCTGAGAGCAAATATTTACAAATCCTTTACTGTAAAAGTAAGGTGCCCCTTGTGTGAACGTCTTATAAACGCACCTGTGACATTAAATTTTCTTGCAACCGCACTTAGTCTGAAACCAAGGAAGACACCTGACCAGTTTATGACTAATATATACTGATTTTGTGGCTGGAGTGTTTTTAAATGGATTCTTAAATAATGCAGCAATTATCTCGTTTGTGCACGGTGTGGTGGCTGCTGTGTTATTCTACCTTAAATTGCAGGGCACCGCATGTAAGAGATGGAATAATTAAATTCTGGTGGAAAGGTGTAAAAAAAAAAAAAAAACGTTGGGGAAACAAGCTGCTGACACTGCTGTAGGTTTCAACATATGCAACTTGCTAAACAGATGGAATCGTTTCCCCATGATATTTAAGGGACTTCTAGAGCACGACACCTTTCTAACATCTGGAGACCAATTTCTGAAAAAGAATCCATTGGGTTTCCTACCTCAGGTTTTTTAGGTAGATAAATAATATATGCACCTTATGGCTCCCTGCTGAGATTTCCCATTCTCATTCAAAAAGAAATAAGCAGTTTGGAGGTTGGCTGGGGGAAGAGAACTACAGTGTTGAATCCCATTGCTTATATTTGTGGTAGGTGAAGTACCGGTAATCTTTGTAAAATCCTTCAGTCCTTTATTTTACACACGCAAACACACCAGTATATCAAAAGACTTGTTCAATTAATCCTGGGCATGGGGTCCATCTTAGACATGACAAAATGTATATGGGAAAGGCAATTCCATCCAGGAAGAAGCAGGTATGTGTGTGTGTGTGTGTGCTGGGAAGCTGTGGCTGTAACTAATTTCCCAGTGGCATTCATGTACTTGTGATCATTAGGCATGGTAATCAATGCACCGTTTACCTGCCGCTTGTAGAAAGGCCTATCTGTGTATAAATTCAAGTGAAGCAGCTTTGTAAAGTCATTCGTGTGTGTGTGTGTGTGTGTGTGTGTGTGTGTGTGTGCAGTGCTGCCTGCTATCAGTCCATGGCTCGTGCTCTTTTAATGGAGTTGTCCTTTCCCCCTCTTTGCCTCTTTGCATTTTAAAAATAAGCCATAATTGACTGTACTGTTCTAAATCTTGTACCATTTAGCTGGGCTAGCCCTGTCATGCCACAAGATGAAGCGAACCACTCCAGGTGGCACCACCAGGGCCGGTGCTAGGTTTTTTTGCGGCCTAGGCGAGATCACCTTCTGGTGCCCCCCCCACACCAATCCCTAGCACCGGCCCTGCGGAGAAGCCCGATTTCGGGCTGCTCCCCCTCCCCCACCACTCTGCCGCTGATGGAGGGGGCGGAGAAGCCTGATTTCGGGCTGCTCCCCCCTACCCGCCACTCTGCCGCTGGCGGAGCGGCACCGGGCAGCAGCGGGGGGCAGGCTGGCCAGCGCCCCCTCCATTTGGGCACCCTAGGCAACTGCTTAGTTCGCCTAAATGGACGCGCCGGCCCTGGGCACCACTGTTGAGAGTGGCAGTGTTGTACCATAGCTGTCAACTTTCATTTTTTGTGGGAAATTCCCTTATTCCAGCGCCGTTTCCTATTGCAAAAAAAGGGGAAAGTTGACAGCTATGGCCGTTTCCCAATGCAAAAAAAAAAAAGGAAGGTTGACAGCTCTGGTGTTGTACCCTGGCACCACCTCTGTATTTGCCCTCATGCACGGTGGTGATCCACAAGGCATAAAGAGCAGCGGTAGATGCTGTTCAAACCTCTCTTCCGTGAGGAGGGGGAGACACCTGAGATGGTAACCAGCCTTGGCAGAAGGAAGGAGGAGCTAGGCAGTGAGCACCTGTGGCATACTTTAGCAGGAAGAGCAAACTACCTGGCGGGGAGGGCAAAAAGGGGGAAGGAATGCAGCACAGATCTAGGCAGAAATTCAATGGGATTTACTCAGTGGAACTGTGCAGAGGAGAGCAACTTTAGAAAGTTGTAAGCAGGGGATAGTTGAAGTCAGAAACTGGTGTCTGATTAGAAAAAGAAATAGTGTTGATCCTGGCATGCACCATTTGAGCTCCACTTCAGGAAGCAAAGGGCCTTGGGCCAGCACAATCATTCAGTATATAAAACAGTGTGTCAGACATTTCTCTTTGCTTTCTAGTTCACTGTTTCTGTACCCAAAAGTAAAGTGCATTCTAATTGGAAATAAACGGCTCTAATGGAGACCTTAAAATCTTTTTCTCCCCTGAAATGTGTGTTTTATTTAACAGAAATGCTCACCCCAGCCCAGAGCACTTAGACAGTTAAATGTGGATTCTTCCGTTTGAATACTTTGGACCCATTAGCTGGAGAATGCTATTCATGAGAAATAAAGCAGAAAGGCGAGGGGTGTTTGGTAGAGTGCCAATTACAGATTGCTTTTTCAAGATGTGCTTCTCTGTCATAGAGGTTTTGGCCTCGTTAGCTTTTGGTTTTAGTTTGTTGCTCTTCTGCTGTTTAATGCTCACAAATGCAAGTGTTTGTTTGGAGTTTTAGTTCATTGGTGCATTAGAAAGACACACTTCTCCAAGCAAAATGATATGACTCATCAGCGGCTTCTCACTTAAGGGGTTTCAGTGTTTCAGGAAAGGGCCTAAGGTATATTGGGTGCTGGTTTTGATATGCACATTGAAAGTGGAAAGAGAGAGATTGGAACGGAATGGAAGAATGATGCAAATGGCATGAATTCAGGCATGAATTCTGGGCTAAGGATCTAAATCTGACACTTGTAAAAATCAAGCATTGCTTGCTTACCATGGAAACAGAACACCAAACTTGTTATATGTTTTTTGGGTTGATTCCCCTCCCCTTAATTTACTTATCAATACTATAGTTCAGAGATGGGAAAACTCTGACACCCCCCACCCCACCCCAAGATGCTGTTGGACTCCAACTCCCATCAGCTTCAGTTAACATGGCCAATGGTCAGGGATGGTGGGAATTATAGTCCAACAATTTCTGGAGATTCTCCACCCACATATTTTTGTTGTTGTTTTTTTATAAGAATTTATTAATTTTCCATAACAGACAAACAATCCAACACCATCACCAACATTAACCCAACACTTACCCATCCCAACTAAAAATAAACAAATACAAACATATCAATAATTCTTCTTCTTCTGAAAAAAAAAAAGTTCTTGGTCGAATCTTGATTTTGACTTCCCCTGCCTATTCTCCTTCGGTTCCAATTCCAAATATTACTTTAATAACTTCTTGTTCTAAAAATAAAACTTAAACACATTTTTTTAAAGAGATTTAACACTAAACATTCTTCTTAAAAATCTTATTTTCTAAATTACAATATTTATTCTAGTTCTTAACTTAGCTAAAATCAAATCATATTGTAACTTCACATTAATTTATCACAAAATGCTATACCTTAACATATTATTCTTAACCAGATCCTAACAAACATCTTCTTCCCTTAAACTGCTGCTAATAAAAGAAATCCAAATATCCCTATTCTAGTTCAAAAGCTTAAAGTCTTAACACACCGGCTTCAGAGTACCATAATAAACCATTTTTGCTTTGCCCTTAATACAATTCACCCTATCCCCCTTCTGTCCATTTTTTCCCGTCTTGTTCCGGAGCCGCTCCTCGAAATGTCCTCTTTCCTTATAAATCCACCCACATATTTTTGATCCCTGCTATAGTTATTTGTAGTTGTTATTATGTTTTATTGAATTGTTATTCCTGTTATCTCTGGATCCACTTCAACAGGAATTCAAGCCTGGTTTGGGGACTGAATCAGGCTTAGTCTTCCTGATGCATGATCTATATCAAGAGAAAGGCAGGGCTATCTCAGAATCTTCCGATACAATTGACTATGGCATTCTTCTCAATTGACTGTGTGGAATGGGTATTGGAGGAAAAACTTTATTACATGGAACTTTTTTCTATGGTTCTGTCCAGAGAATAGCATTACAGGTGTGCTTTCCAACCCCCGACACTTGTGTTCTGGGGTTTTGCTGGACACCATTTTGTTCCCAGTGCTATTCAGCACCTATAGCAAGCTATTGGGAGTGTTCATGAGGGGTTTTGGAGCACAGTGCTTTCAGTATGCTAATGACAGACAGCTGTAATTCTCCATAACACCTTGATCAGGAGAGGCTGTGGATGCCCTGGACCAGTGCCTGGATGCAATGGTGGACTGAATGAAGACTAAGAAACTGTGTTTGAACCCTGGGAAGTTGGAGGCTCTGTGGGTAGGTGGTTCCTGTGGCTGGAAGACAGGCCATTTTCCCGCTCTGGGTGGGGTTGCAATCCCTCTAAGGTAGCAGGTTTGAAGTTTGGCAGTACTCCTGGTTGATTCTTTGTCATTAAAAGCCCAAGTAATCTGCATGAAGCCTTTTACCAGCTTCATGTGGTATGACAGCTGTGTCCATAGCTGGGTCAGGATAATCTGGCCCCTGTGGTCCATATACTGGTAACCTTGAGACTGGATTACTGCAATGCATTCTATGTGGGTCTGCTTCTGGACCTGGTCCAGAAACTCCAGCCAATGTAGAATGTGGCAGCTAGCTGACGTCATGTAACACCTTTGCTAAAACATCTGGAATGACTGCTTATATGACCAGGCCAGGTTCAAGGCCCTGAGCAACTTGGGTACAGGATACCTTAAGGACCACCTGAGCCCTTATATACCAGTTCGATCACTGACCTCATCTGGAGGGGTGCTGCTAGTTGCTCCCCATGTTTCAGAGGCCCAACTGGCCTCAACCAGAAGTCAGGCAATTAGTCACCAATTTCATATTGTAGAACACTCTTCCAATAGAGATTTGACAGGTATCCTTGCTTTTGGATTTCAGGCATCTCTTGAAGGCCTGTTTATTCCAACAGGCCTATGAAACTGATTACATTTTTAAATCAGCTCACCATTTTAACAATGATTTTGTAACATGTTTGTGGCAATTATATTTTATTGTATATGTTGCCCTACATTGTTGTGTTATATTATATAAATTGGTGCCTCACAAATTACTCATTTTAGAGGGTGAGTGCATTGATTCAGTTATAAACACATGGGAGGAAACAATGAATCCAAACCATGAACTGAGGTGTTGAATCTCCACTGACTTGAATCCGATACGGAGGAGACAGACTGACATTTAATCGTACACAGCACTTGGAACGAACTACTGCTGCACTTCTCAGAAAAGCTGGCAGTGAAGAGGAACAATTTTCTGAATATTAGAACAGTGTAGCAGAAGTCAACAGTGTTGGGTCTATTCCCCTTTTCTCATTCTCTCTAAAGATTCAGGGGAAACAGGACATTTCTCTGGGGAGAAAGAAATGGAATATAGGGTGAATACCAGGCTCAAAAGGAAGTGTTTTTTCTTCTCCATTTATTTCCATTAGAAAAAATCTTGGACATTTGCAATCATTTCCTTAATTAGAGTTTCCTGCAGAATTAAGACTGAGGCTATCAAATAGCTAGATCAGCTGGTTGTGTCTATTACCTTTGTGGTGTCTATTGTGTTTCAAATAATAGCCTTATACCTGCTTTTACTCATATGAAAGATATCCACATGTAGCAGCAGGAGAGGGACTGCAATTCTAGCCCCCTTCCATATTGCAGTCCCCATTGCTACACCACACCTGACTGCCGCAAGTTTGGCACAGAGTTGTAAAAAGGGAACCATATACACAAACAGCTGTTTGCATACAGGGGCTCCACATGAGCACACCACCCACGGGCATGCTGCTTGTGTGAAGTATATATACACAAGAAGATGTTCATGCAAAAGATTCCCTTTTCAGATCTCTGCACTCAATGTACAAAGGTCAGAGGCAGCACCGCAGTAGGGATGGGCCTACTCCAGTTGCTACATGTGAATGCTTTCTTTCCAAGTAAACATGGAACAGGGCTGTTGTTTTGAGTGCTTCACCATTGTTCATTAAATGTAGTGCAGTCAGGTATATTCTCTGTGGCAGATGTCATATTGACAGGAGAAACTGTCTTTCTTTGACTAAAGAATAGATTGTTGAAGCTGAAACATGCTAGAACCTTTAAAAACAGCCTTAATATCAAGGCACTCATGTACCTATATCACAATAATACTTGATCTTTGTCCCATATCTTTAAGAATCCACAGATGATTTTCACTAAACCAGTAAGGGGAAATCACTGCAATATCCTTGTATTAGTGAGATGAATTCTAAACTGCCAAGAAGAGGAAAATTAAGGTATGCTTGGTATGTGCACAAGAATAGAAGAAACGAGGCCAAAAAAAAAAACAATAGGAAGAAACACAGGATAACTTTGCCTGAAAATATTAAATTGCTATATTTCAACCATCTACTCATTAATATTTTCTGATACTTGGCAATATTGCATTTTTCAGTAGTTGGGTTTTGGGATGATTGATATAGGTAGACACACAAATCAATACTGTGTGTGTGTGTGTGTGTGTGTGTGTGTGTGTGTGTGAAACAAATGTACTTTATGCAGCTGAGGTCCATGAAATTGCTGGGCAAAGCTCAATGATGGAAAGAATCAGTCATTAGGAGAATGTGGCAAGCGAGAGAAAGCAGTTGGTCAGAGGAATGGTCTTGCAGGATCTGAGAGACCTCCCTAGGAAACACAGACGTTGCTGTGATAATCAAACTTTAAATCAGAGATGGGGCACCTGTTACCCTCTAGATGTTGTTGGACTCCAGTTGCCATCAGCGTCAGCCAACATTGCCAATGGACAGGGGATGGGGGGGGGGAGCTGTATTCTAGCAATGAGTGGCTACTAGCCTTGATGGCTGTGCTTTACCTCCCCTGTCAGAGACAGTATGCCTCTGAATGCCATTTGTTGGAAATCACAATTGTGGAGTGCTGATATAGTCAGGTCCTGCTTGCAGGCTTCACATAGACATCTGGCTGGCCATTGTGCAAAGAGGATGCTGGACCAGATGAGCCTTTGGCCTGGTCTAACTAGCCTCTTACATATTCTTACCTGTCTTAAACTCCTCCTGGAGTAGGCCAGCTTACTGACAAACTCTAACTTGAAGCCTTGCCCTGCCACATCGCTGAGGGGCTACAAGTTCCAATATCTAGTTTCTTAGGCAGGAGCCTATGTGTGAGTCACATACCGTATTTTTTGCTCCATAAGACGCACTTTTTTCCTCCTGAAAAGTAAGGGGAAATGCCTGTGCGTCTTATGGAGCGAATGGTGGTCCCTGGAGCTGAATTGCCCAGGGGCCAAAAGAGGATCATGCTTTTTATTTTACAAAGAGAAAAGGGAGTGTTGAAAGGACCCCGCTCAGCAGCTGATCAGCAAGAGATCGGGAGAGAGATAAGAGTCCCGGCTCCCCTTCAGCCCCGCCCTCCTTTGTTGAATGTGCTGCAGAGGGAGGTTGTTTGTTTCCCCAGCGACATGTGACTGGCTGATTAGATTATCTGTCTGGAAACTGTAGAAATGGCTCCCTTTCCTTAAGATTTTTCAGAAATGTGAGTTAAACCTCATAAAAATGGGGCTTTTCCTCTTTGCTTTTCCCCCTTTGCAAAAAAAGCTGCAAAACCTAGCTGATCCTCGGGGGGAAAAACCCCAGGGCTTTTCCCTTTGCAAAAACAGCTGCAAAACTTTTAGCTGATCCTAAAAAAAAAAACCCACAAAAAAGGGCTTTTAGAGGAGGAAAACCAGAAAAATATTTTTTTTTCCTTGTTTCCTCCTCTAAAAATGAGGGGCGCCCTATGGTCCGGTGCGTTCTATGGAGCGAAAAATACGGTACCTTGTGTGTCTGCTGTATTGGTGAAGAGAGTTTGGGATCCTAATTTGGTCATCTCAGCTCAGTGGCTTTGGGGAGCACAGTCAGATGTTGAAACCTTCTCAAGGTTGCCCTCATTTTCACAACTGGGTTGTGCCATGAGTATTTGTGAGCAGTCAGGGGCTGACTGCTCCTCATCTGCGTCAAGTCCATCTCCTTCTTGGCATCACCATGTCTAAAAACAGTAGTAGATCACAGGATTAGTCATTTTAAGTTTTACATTTGAATTGCAAATGAGAGAGGGAGATGGGGGCAGAGAAATATATACAAACCAGTATAAATATCCCTCAGGAAAATTGCCTTAGGAAAAGGCTGTTAGTCTGAGTCTCCGGAATCAAGTTGTCGATAACAGTCTGAACTACTAAATAAATAATGTGCATACAGACAGGGAAGTACCACAGCTGTGTTTTTTAAGACATTGTTTCTTGCGAATTTGCAGCCGTTTGTAAAGCAAGCACTTCTCACCTCCTGTGGAGTACTTGACAGATCTGTTTTGGAAATTACTCTAATAACAAACAATTAGGTTCTCTATTGATTTATGTGTGTTCTCTTTCAAAATTAATGTAGCCAAATGTCAATCTACAAGCAACAATGCATTATATATTACATTGCTTCCTTCTAAAAACGTGATAGATTATATCAGCCAGCATCCCAGCAGAAACCAACATAGCGTGCTGGCACTCTTAATTAGACAGGTAAGGGTCTATGCAATGGAAAAGCTGTTATTATTTGCAAACATCACCCATTTTTTTGCTTTAGAGAGAGATAGCCAATGTGGTGTAGTGGTTAAGAGTGGTAGACTCGTAATCTGGTGAACCGGGTTCGCGTCTCCGCTCCTCCACATGCAGCTGCTGGGTGACCTTGGGCTAGACACACTTCTTTGAAGTCTCTCAACCCCACTCACCTCACAGAGTGTTTGTTGTGGCCGAGGAAGGGAAAGGAGAATGTTAGCTGCTTTGAGACTCCTTCGGGTAGTGATAAAGCGGGATGTCAAATCCAAACTCTTCTTCTTCTTCTTCTTTAGATTATCCTTCCTCTACTCAACTTGAGAGGGAAATGTGGAGCCTCAATGGGGGAAAATGGGACAATGGCTTCCTTTTTTTAGAAAAACAATCCTGTGCCATTTCTAGTGCTTTTCTTAATAGTGACGTGTTTCTAAGCCTGGAGTATTTTCAGTGCTTGGCAAATTCTCTCTAAATTTAGAATTCGGAATGAAACCTTTTAGCACAAACAGAATGTTGGCAGTTTTAACACATCCGTAACAGCTGTTATAATTTGCTATAATTTTTTATGCTACATCATAAAGAAAAGGTCATAACTCTGATCTCCTAATGCAATGGGCATATTCTTTCTTTTCCTGCTGTGGACTGCCAATTAAAAAGAATGAGTAATGAGGGAGTATACTCTTTGGAGCAGCCAATTCTCAGAACCATTCGTTTTCTTTTATCCTCCAACTTAATTCCAGGAATGTACAAGACAAGAATAAGACATATCTTGTCATTTCAGGATAATATCATGTAATTTTAGCATTGTAAAGCATTTTCCTCCCTTTTTTGATAGGGACAGAATATATCTGATATGGAAAAGTGCCATTTCTTTCTCTTCTGAGGTTCTTATCTCTTCAGATGTGACCTTGTATAATTAAATATATTTCAAATATAAAGAGAAATGGCACTGGTGCAGGTAATAGAATCCTTTATTTTATGTTAAATGGTTCTGAAATGAAATTATACAGAGCAGGCAGTGGAATATGGAGAAGGGTGATGGACACTACTTATTGTTTCCTCTAGAATTCATTCTGTTTGATTTTATTTAGCACAATCATAGGAAGAAACAATTATGGTTTGTACTACATTACTGGGATTTCAGCCTAGCCCTTAATTGCCTTAACTAAAAAAAAACAAAAAACTAACAGGAATTGAAGCAGACACTAATTGCTTATTACTTTATTTTTTAAAAAAGAAAATTATTATATTGTACATAGAGCCACAAGCAATTGCCATGCTAGTGTTTCATTTTTCTCCTGCAAAATAAAGTCAGGTATGGCCAGTGATAGCAATAAGTCTACTCCAAAGCCTTGCTTACTAAAGCAATAATAAATGAATTTGATAGAAATCCTCATGCCACTTTAATCAAAATCCTTATTCTTCCCTTAAACTCATTTCTTCTAAGCCATAAATATGTGCAGCCAAGATTTCCTCTGAATCTATATCACATCCCAGTAGACTTGCCTGATTATACTAGATACAGTTCAGCTAAGCTCTTTTAATTAAGTTGTATGTGAGAAGGGCACGACTGTGTTTTCTTGTGCCAAAAATCCAATACTTGAGTGAAATATTGGGCCCTCACCACTACAGTTCCAAGCATGGATGAAAGTTGCACAAGATGGGGTTTGCTAAGACATGCTAGCAATAGAAGATAGCCTGAGAAGTAACTGTAAAAGTAATACAAATGCCCCCTCCTCGGGAGAAAAAGTAAAAAAAAGAAAGAAAGTTGATGGGCTTTAACTTTTCAACCTGCACTTTGTATACTGAATGTGACTTCTTATATTAGTTCTATTTTGAGTTTAACAGCTTTATATTAATCTAAAGAACCAGCAGCAGCTCTTCATCATTTCATTGTTCTTGGAAGGCAAGCACATTGGTTCCAGATTTATAAGTACTCTTTTCGCCTCAAATTACAGTTTTGGCACGGAATACCATCACCGTGTGAAATATGGCCTCGCAGATTTGTTCTCTCTCAGTCATGGTGCTAGCATTCATAATTTAATCTCCAGAACTATTATTTCACTATGCTGTTATCTTGAAAGTAATACAGTGACATTGCTAGATTAAAAAGTGGCTTTTTATCCAAAAGTGGCTATTTATTTTGTTTTAGCAGCCAGAAGTGCAGCACCCTCGTTTCCATGTATTATTCAGTGAATACAGAAGTGTATGTTTCCAGTAGCCAGAAAGAGATACTAAAGAGCATACTAAACGCTTGCCATGGAAGCAGTAAATGAGGCAGCCAGTAGAGTGCAATGGTTAGAGTGTTGGACTATGACCAGAGAGACCAGGGTTTGAATCACCACTCAGCCATGAAGCTCACTGGGTGCCCTTGGGCCACTCACTGTCTCTCAGACTAACCTATCTCATGGGGTTGCTGTGAGGATAAAAGGAGGAGCGGAGAACCACGTACACCACCTTGAGCTCCTTGTAGGAAAACGGTGGTATATAAATGTAATAAACAATAATAAGCAGCCTGTCTTGGGATCAAATGTAAATATTACGATTCCCAAATAAAGGCCACTGAAAAGCATTCACATATATTAGAAGTTTGCTCATTGAGCTCTCACATCCCCTGGGGTTGTCACCCTATCATGGACAGTTATCCAGGAGACTGCTCCAGGATATTTTAATAAACCTTCATAGGATGTTTCTATTGCACTGTTACTACTTGTGCCCCATATACACCAGTGGTGTCTTGCCATGACTGTTCACCTGAGATCCTCAGACTCCCTTCCTGAGAACGTTAGTTCAGGTGCAAGGATCTGCCCTACATATTCCACAAATAATTCACACCGCTAAGCCTCATTATTCAAAGATACAACCACTTACCTAGTTGCTTTTCTGCTTCTGATGTACGGTATTTAAAGGCAGGGTTGGTTGGTTGGTCTTTTTGTTTTCAATGAATCCTCGAATTCTTTTTTGCATCCTACTTAGTTCGCTCACATTTTTCTGTTTGAATTTGAGGCTGCGTAAAATACAGTCAGGGACAACACCTGTGTTTTAGTCAATACAAAACTCCCTCTCTGTAGTCTAGAATATGAAGCATTAAGACACATCACACCCACAGATATAGCCCATGCCACAATTCTTCCTTACAAATTCTTCCCACTGGGCTATTTTCAACCTTCCCACAGCCCCAAATCACTTTTGAGACCATGACAGTTAACTTTTTAAGAACAGAGGTTTCACCTTCAGATTACCTCAGCTAACTCAGTTATGGGAACATATGTTTGCCACAATTACATATAATCCCACCCTATTAGCTATATATTTTTTTCTTTTTGAATGAAGAAATGTTCTGGGTATAGAGAGGAAGCTGCTAGTAAGATAATATGGAGAAAGTTTCTTTGTGTTGCCACATACTTTTTTTAAAAAAATACTTTATGCTGGACTCCTCCTGCTTTCTTTTCTGTCCAATTTTTCCCCTTTTATTTTTATTGGAATCAAGTACGCCCCCCCCCCCAACTGATGATCTTCTAATTTTCCTTGGTGGCCCTCCCTTTTTACATTCTTGCACATATTTTTACCAAAATACACTGCTGTAAAGAAAGAGGACGCATAATCTTATCTGTTTTATATATCTTATTCTGGAACACACACACACACACACACAAAATGTTCTGTATCCTATCATTTTGGTGTAATTGATTTTCACTACTATTCAGCCATTCTTCTTTTCTTAAGTATAAAAAATATATTGTGAGGGGGGCTACATTCATATATTATCTCCCAGCTGCTAAATTATTCACTTTTGTTATTTATACTAGCTTTCACATTTCAACTGATTCTAAAATGATATAATTGGTTTACGGTATGGTAAACTGTTTAAAGTGCTGGTAGTCACAGAGGATATGTAAATGAATTACACAAACTCCTATTCAACACAACACACACAAAAATTCCAATGGAAGCTTATTAAGTTCAATCAGTGCCATTTAAGGTTGTGCAACAAAGGAATACATTCCTAATGCCACATAAAAATAGCAGAAGTGAAATTTCCATATGGATTTATTTCAGCAATGCACCAATGTTTTAGGTAGCAGTAATGTCACAAATAGTAGGTCAGTGACAGCCTACATCATGACTCTGAAGGGCCAATTCCAAGGTGCCTACAGCATGCCAATGTCCTGTAAATGCTTCCCTGTTAGTAATTCTCCCTCCAGCAATTTCTCTCATTCATGTTCATTTATTATAATATCTTTATATCCCTTTAACATAACGGCTAATTCAATGTGGTTTCAAATCTGCAAAACATGCCAATTTTGTTTATAAAGAGCAACGTGGCAGACAGGTGCCAGAACTGCTGCTAGAACAACTGCCTCTGATGTGCACAGTGATAGAGGACCAGGGGGGATTTATTCAGTTAGCATTTTAATGCAAACCTTCTGAATGTGGCTGCTGGTTGTAGATGTTGCTGCAAGAGATGCCTGCCAAGCTTGCCAGGCTCTGGCTCAAAAACAAGTTTGGGGGACACATTCTCTCCTTAAAAGAAGAGGTGAGCATTGCAAGGCCCCTGAACTATTCTTTGGTTTGGATTAAATTACAGAGTTAGGAAACTGACATCTTCACCTGTCTGCCCCCCAAACCCCTCTCCCGTTTCCCATGGGCACTGTCAGATCTCCCTCTTCCCCAAAGCTGGAGCACTACTTCCTCTTAAGGTATTAGTGTTGCTTAAAGGGAAGAGGAGAAGGGGCGGGGAACTTGAAGGCTGAGCAAAATCTGAAGCTGGATTGGCTCAGGCCATAATCATGAGTGCAGACAGGAAGTGAAGTTGCCCATCCTTGGGTACCACTGCGATGTGGAGCTCCAGCCATCCAGAAGCAACAAGCATGTAGAAATGTACAGATCTGAAGTAAGTGAGTTGGTGTTAACCATCTCAAGGAAATTTGTTTCATCACTTTGCTTTTTGAGTAGACATTTTTTTGTTTTTGTTTTTAAAGGATGAGAACCAGTGCCTATTTTAACAACACAATAGTAGACATCTTCAGCCGTGGTAGACTCTCACTCAAATGGGCTTACAGTATTTCAGTGGCTTATTTCTTTATTTACTTGTTTTCAGTTACTTCTGCTCAGATTTTTTTATACATTGCTTTTACTAATAACGACTATTGAATGGAAGACTCTGCTTTCATTCCACAGCAGAGATTTAAAAGGTTAATCTATCCCAGATGCTCTCCTATGCAGTACTGCAAATGTTGACACCTTGCTGAGTGCAACTGGCTGGGAATGTCTTTGTTAGCTTGTTTTTCACTTAAGATAATCCTGGAAGGATTGTGTGACTGGCTGTCATTTTGCCAGCCCCTTCTATGACCTTATAATTACACAAGGAAACCTTCAGTGTTTTGGTTTATACTCGTAAGGCAGAGCTGACGTGATCTATGGATTACTTTGCTCACTTAAACAGCACTGTTTGCACATAAAAGGCTCTCTGAAAGTTGCATCCATTGAGGCTTTCCTTTTCCCTCCAGACTGATGATTTTTCCCCCTAGTACATGGACTGGATTGTCAGTGCCCAGTCAATGTATTAGCTTAGGTGAAATTATTTTGTGTTTTTGGATACTTTCTGTGTCATAAAAAATGTAATGGACATCAGGGTAGGACTTTTGAAAAGCTGCAGACTTCTGATCTTGAGGTGGTTTTGCATCTCGTTGCAATTTCCTTTTGCATAGCCATAGCTTGTCAATGTGCTCCTTCTAATGTACATTAGTGGTACAGATGATGAAGGAGCACAGTGGCTGAGGGTACAGGCGACCTCCATAGTCCCTCAACCTTCTCCAGGGATTTTTATGATGCATGGAAAGATTTGTGTGAACCCACTTTTGCCAAAAACTGCATCTATCTGACAACGATGTGGACTAGATTTTACATTTAAAGGAGAATGAATGATGGATGGCAATTCTGGAGAAATGAAAGCTGCAGTAAAGCGTAGTCACAGCTTAAAGTATATTTGGACAGAGGTCTCTGCCAAGGCCTCTGTTGATATTCATTTCTGGTTCAGAGTAGGTTGAATAACTCCTTGTTTGGGTTTTTGCCCTTGCAAGTGTCTATCTTTGAGCAAAGTCCTTGCTGAAATTTTTATTTACTAACAAGAGGCTTATGTGTTTTATTTTTTGCTTCTCTATGCACAGTGCTGATCTCTGACCCTCCCTCTTTTTAGTGCTGGTGGAACTTGAAAAGAAGCATGCTGAACAGAGAATAGGAGCCAATTTGTAAACCTTGTTTAAAATATAGACAGCTGTTTGGTGACAGAAGTAAGAGGCAAAGTTATCATCTCCGTGCAGACAGAAAGGGCTTCAGTGTTTTGATTGGCTGCCCCAATTTAGTCTGTGGTGCATCTGTTTCTTGGGAAAGCAGCTTATTGTGGCTAATTTATTTCTCATACATCAAGGCTGTGTCTGGTTTAAAATAGGTGGTCAGGCAGAAGAAAATGAAAGGGCTTCTTACACACACTGTCTCAATGGACTCTCTAAGGCTTATTTGGAACAATAAATCAGATATTTAGTAATGGTACAAAGAGCAAAACAACCGCTACATGTTCTTTCAGGATTTTTAGAATCCAGGATTACAAAGGATGAAAGAAAAAGCTGTACCATTTTCTCCAGATAGTCTTTTATGCTGATTACTGTAGATGGAAAACTGCTATACACAGTGTTTTTACTGCAAGTAATGTGGGTGCAAACCCCTTAAATAATTTGATGGGGATGCCACAGATGCCCACAGAAATTCCAGCTGCTAAGGCAAAATGTGATGCCAAGGGTGGGAAAAGGTTGTGGATGATGTTGCATTGAATTCTCAATTATAGTTGAGAATTGACAAAAAGAAGGAAAAACGGAGATGCAAATCACACCCTTCCTTGGACATCATACGAATCATTTAATGAGCAGAGTGGGGAAGATAACCCTACCACCTGTTCCTCAGGTGAGAGGAGGGAGGAACTGTGTTCCTGTGTCTATGTGTGTCCCTGGGTGCATATGTGTGCATGTGAGACTGTGCATGGAAGTGAGTGACTGGTGACACCCACTTTTGGCCACACTCATCACTGGCCTGAAACCCAGAGAGTTAGCCAAGATGATTGCACCCCACAAACCAAAACAGGTTAGCCACTCCTAAATAAATAAAAGTATAGTGCAGAAAAAGTAGGGTTGTCACTTTTCTATAATGGAAAAGGCTACACTTGGACTTCACATTATTCTAAGTTTTATCACCCTAATTTTGGATGAAATGTTTGGTCATGGTTTCCTGCTCCTCCTTTAAATATTGTAAGGGAGACAAAGAAATCTAAATAGAGTCCATTATTTTTGGTGTGATACCCCCTTTGCTTGTATTTATTTTTGATTCAGATGTGTCATAGCCGATGGCTAGTACAATAAAGTTATTTGGATTGGAATATTGTGAAGTTCCACTAGTTCGCTTTGATTTCATATGTTACATTGAAATGAATGGTTGCATTGCTTTGGACCAAGCCTAGCTTTTGGTCCCACATGTAGAGAATTCTGAAGTGTTCATCTGCATGACACTAGCTATGTCTCTATTTCCTCTTTTCTATTTTGTCATGCCCTATCATAAACACAGAGCTGTGATTCATTCCATAATTTAATTGTAGCTAATCACCTATTAGTTGCAGTAGGAAGATTATAATGTTGTCATGGGTCATAAACCTGCTTTTCCCGAAACATACAGGTTTGACATATTTCTTCTAAATTATTTGCATTCCATGACTGCTCAATGACTTGTGTCTTAACTAATTGGTTTTGAGAGTGACTCACAGAATTCTAAAAACATTAGATTAGCTGAAAAGCCAGTTAAAAGGAAAATTCAACACCAAGGGGTTTATTCTGTAATCTCATCCTATTTTCTTTCATCTGTTCATTTTTCTCTTTCTATTTTACTTGCACCTGTTTCAGCATTATAACACGATGCATAAGAGAAAGTGGTACACACCAAAACTGTTGTTATTATTACATTAGTATCTTACTTTTCCTCCAAAAAGCTTAAAGTGGTGTATGTGGGTCTTCCCATCATTTTTTCCTCACAACAGCCCTGAGAAATAGGTTAGGCTAAGAGGCTTTGACTGCCCTAAGAGCTTCATGGCTAAGTGGGAAAACAACCCCTTGTTTCCTAGCCCTAGTCCACCACACCGGTTCTCTCATTTTAAACCAGTTGGAGCCACAAAACAGTGGAAGAACATGTGTTAAACTCCTGTCAGCTCCAATAAAACGAGAGACAAGGAACTTGTGACACTCCCCCCCCCCCATTTTCCATCTGGCATGCAGTTGAGGTGGAAGTACCAAGGGTAACCATGTACCTATCTCCTCCCTGCTCTCAGTGTGCTGCAGGACGCCAGAGAAGGAGTGAGAGGAGAGGCTCCGGGCAAAAGGGGTGCCTGTCATGGGCTGTCTGGAGCCAGAGGGGATGGTGAGAGGTACAAGCTAGGGAACCCCCAGGGGAAGAAGGCTCAGTGCCAGGGGATTGGTAGTGGGACAATAATGAGGGGCAAGAGGGAGCAGACTGGGAGGAGGAGGAGATTAGAAACTGAAGAGGTAACAGGATTTAGTGAGCAGGGAGAAACTGTAGCAGAGAGCAGTCCAGAGGCTGGAGAGGAAGAGGCAGAGATCAAGAAAGCTACTGAAGAGTCCAGGGAGAGAAGACAAAGGAGCCTCAGGTTGATTAGGAAGGACCCAGGAGAGGAGGAGACTTAGGCAAATGTGAGAGGCAGTGACTTTCTGCCCTCGCCATCTATATCATTGGGGCAAGGTCTACTGGCAAGAGTTGCTATGCTATGTCTACTTTCATCTGAGGAATATTGGAAGGTATGTGAACCACCCTGATACCTATGGATATAGGGCAGTATAGAAGAAGAAGAAGAAGAAGAAGAAGAAGAAGAAGAAGAAGAAGAAGAAGAAGAAGAAGAAAGCCACCATAGTTATGTGGAATTGGTGTAATTGTGTGTAGTGTCTTGTATGAGTGGAAGTGTTTTCTGGTAGTGCAAAGTCTTCATTGGATGCAAGCAGAAGTGAATTGCTAGGTGAGGCAGAACCACTACACTAGTTTCCTGGCTGAGATGGCAGGAGGTCAACATCATGCAAAATCATCTGTGTAAGCAGCAAGTTGGCTCAGCATGTGTGTTTGCATGCTGCCAAGCGCCACACCGTTGTATCCCTCTTTCGCCCAGTGAACAACAGCGACCCACCTGCTAGCATAGTGGCTCTGCTCCACCCAGTGAGATGCTTCTGGATATAACCTAGTCCAGATTGATTTACAGAATTCAAGTTCCCTAGACTATTACAAAATATTTCTGTCACCTATGGCGTTTAGATACTCAGTGTCTAATCTTTTCTTTGCAGTGCCAAAACATGTATTAGGTTGAAACTGCTCCCCTGGCATTCCATATTTCAAACAAATATCAGAGATGCTTCCAAAAGAGTGATAAACTCTTCTTATTGCATAGATTAGATAGGTTCATAAAGAAATGCTCTCATTCCAAGTACATGATCAGTATTAAATGCCTAATTAATATATATCCAAAGCAACCCCGAAACCACTTACTCTCATGTAATTGTGTTAGCATTAATGGGACTACTCTGAATTATTCTGATTTTGAATTGTTACTATTGCCTCTTAAGCAAGTGCATTCTATTTTATTTCTACGATGCTTTCATGAAGTTACCCTTTTATATGCCTTTAAAGCAGCTTGGTTATTAGTATATATAGGTGGACTTCACTCATTTAGGAGGCAATAATGGGGAACTTCAGCTACCCTGAAGAAGGAGACTATACGTGGGCATTACTTTGCTTCTAATCCCTAGTAAAAGATCAGGAGTGGTCCAGGGAACAAACTAGATAATATATTGGAAATCAATGTTCCAACTATCATCTATTTTAATTTCTTTTAAAAGTAGCCTTGGGGCCTCAGATTTGATTGTGATTCTGATGCTGCATACACATGCCACTTTCCCAATTTAAATTGCCCCTAATTGTCCCATTAGGGAAAGCATATACACATTGATATATTTCCCCTAAAATATGCCCCACCCAATTTCAATGAGGAAAATAAACAACCCTCCTCCTCCCTCACCACAATTCCAGTCCAGAAGGCCTTTGGCTTTTAAAGTAGATAAATGAAAAGAAAGGATATCTGATCATGGTTCTCCAGTGTCTCAGCTACTTGCCCTCTCCCTTCCAAGCTCTCCCTGGAAGACACTCTAAACTACTGTATAAAAATAATATTTTTAATGTGCCTCACATGATAAGAGAGTGCTTCCAACTGGTAAAGCTTTATTTTTGTACAGACTCTAAATATTTTTTTAAAAAATCAATGACAAGCAAATTAAGCACCTAAATTATTGTTGCTGGCATCTAAACAATATTTCCCTTAATGCTAATGTATTCCATTTCATGTAGGGGGCAGGAATCAAAACTGGAATACCCCCACCCAAAAAAAAGAACAAGTTGTCTCTCTGTGTGTAATATGCAGTCCATTGAAGCTGACTGGACAAAAACAGAACTCAGACTGTGAGCCAGTCTGATAAAGACTAATTGTGTGTATGATCCAGTTTACTGACGGGAAACCATTTCTTAATGGAAGGCAAATGCAGGGAGAGTTGGATGTCTGAGATAAAGCGAGTAGAATGATTAAACAATCTGTGGATATAATTAAGCTGTAGCTGTATTCACAAAAAATATGGAGGTTTGGGCAAAGCAGAGGTTTTTTGAGATAACTGCATTAAAGACTCCAAGCGGCAATATTAAGATATTGCAATGTACCACATGCAAGTAGCAAATCATTACCTTATGGCCACATAATTCCAGCTCTGTTGACAAGCATGAGGACAAAATATGTCAGAATGAACTACTGTGGTACCTTTGGTTACGTACTTAATTCATTCTGGAGGTCCATTCTTAACCTGAAATCGTCCTTAACCTGAAGCACCACTTTAGCCAATGGGGCCTCCCGCTGCCGCTGCGCCGCCAGAGCACAATTTCTGTTCTCATCCTGAAGCAAAGTTCTTAACCCAAGGTACTATTTCTGGGTTAGCGGAGTCTGTAACCTGAAGCGTCTGTAACCTGAAGCATGGTCAGTAGGGGACAGCTGACCTCCAGGATAGTGATTAGGTTTTCATTTTTCACATAATGCTCCATTGACAGGAATATTTCATTGGATTACCAGATTCACCTTAAACAAAAAACAACCCTTGAGAGTTGGCTGCTTCGCCTCACACTTTTATTTCTTATAGACTGTTTATTCTATTGGGAATGCTGATGCACTGTTTAATAAAAGTAATTAAAAATGCAAAGATTGCATACTCTGTAAATATAAATTTAAGGAAGTTGCATACAAAATGGGATTTATTTCATTTATTTTTACATCAGCATTTTATGTTGCTTTCCTGTTGCACATACGGCCTTACTACCAATGAGAATTAACAAAATAAAATCAGTAGGCAACATAGTCAAGTGAATTAATGAATTAACATTACAAACTTTCATTATAACAGCAATATTTAATACCATCAGAGTAAAAGCTCACATAATAAAAAATCACAGCCTTTCAATAATGGAGAGAGAAAATTGGGCTCCTGGAGAAGAGACTTCCACAGCTTATGCTCCACCCTTTAGAATATCTTGTTCTGCATACCAACCTGATCTTGCTAACTGTAGTGGTGATTACTTTTTTTTTAATGAAGAAAAAATTCACAAAATATAATGCATTGAAGTATTTTCCAAGACACACAAAAAACCAAGGCACACATGTTGGCCCTCAAGAAAAAAATTAAAACCTACATTACTTTTGCTTGGACAAAAAAACTACCACAATGGCATGTGTATAAGCTTTTCAGTTCTCCACTTGGGCTAGAAATAAGGTGGGGAACCTCAGGTTCAGGTCCCAAATATGGGCTTCCAGGATTCTCGATTTGGCCATTGGGACATTCTCCAGGGCACATCCGTTCCCCAGGCCAAACTTTCCTCAAGTGCTGTGTTCCAGCTGAAATGTGTCCAGCTCTGATAATGTTTCTTGCTTGTCTGGAAGATGGAGAAATGTGTGCAGTTTTTGGAAACCACTGGATTTTGCACAAAGTCACACCATCACTCTGCCAATTTTTGCATCTGGCCCCATCTACCACTGATATGTGGCCCCCAAAAGGTTTTCTATAAGGAAATGTGGGCCTTGTGCTAAACATGTTTCCCCACCCCTGTGCCGCATGGTAAACCAAGCAGAATTTCTGACTAAGATATTTTAGAAATGCAAAAGCACCCGAACACAAACAAATAATTAGAATTCATCCGTCATATATTATGGACTAAGAGTCGCTTGGAGTATACTGTCATTGCCTGTGCTAGACATCAGAGTATATTGGCATTCTAGGCCTTCACCCAGGAATAGTAAGGAAATAGCAAATCTCCTAAATCTATTCCAGCTATTTTTCAGAAAGCAGAGAACAATCCAGGAATGCAATTAATTTGGATTCTAGTGGTGCCTCTAACTTGAATATAAAGGTAAAGGTAAAGGGACCCCTAACCATTAGGTCCAGTTGTAGATGACTCTGGGGTTGCAGCGCTCATCTCGCTTTACTGGCTGAGGGAGCCGGCGTACAGCTTCCGGGTCATGTGGCCAGCATGACAAAGCCGCTTCTGGCGAACCAGAGCAGCGCACGGAAACGCCGTTTACCTTCCCGCTGGAGCGGTCCCTATTTATCTACTTGCACTGTGTGCTTTTGAACTGCTAGGTTGGCAGGAGCAGGGACCGGGCAATGGGAGCTCACCCCATCACGGTGATTTGAACCGCCGACCTTCTGATCGGCAAGCCCTAGGCTCTGTGGTTTAACCCACAGCGCCACTTGTATGTACACAGTGAATAGTCTTCTGGCCAATGTAGTGAAAGGTAGGGCAGATGTTTTTAGCACAGTTAATTAAAACCTAGTTAGCACAACTATTATTTCATTGGGTTGACTGCAAACCCGTGATAATTAATATCATTTAGCAACAATGAACATTTTGCCTTTTTCCCAGATTTTACAAATGCGAGAATTGCACATTTATATTTCAGGGTTGAAATAATGAAAGCTTGAAGCAGAAGCACTTGGATCATTCCCACATTCATGAGGGCTATAATTTATCTTAGTATATGGATTTAATGGCAGATGAAAGCCGTGAATTATAATGGCTTATTTCTCCCCACCTGTGAGACATGAAGTTTTGTAACTGATTCCTGCCAAAACTAATGTGCAAGTAAGAAAAATGGAATAGATCACAGATTTGAAAATGCTCATAAGCTGTCAGCATACCATTTTGAGAGATAATAGGAAGAGTATAAATGCTGATTTCAACTAAAAGAAAAAATTCAGCAGGAAAATACACAAAGGGTTAGAATACACAAATTTAAGAAATTTATGTGAATAAGTGATTCTTTGCTTGTAATTGGAGAACTGCTTCTATCATGCTATGATAGACAGCAAATGTGGATTTTCTTGTTGAAATGTTTAAATAATAAAACTTAAGCATCAGATGTGACACTGGAAAGCTACCAAGTCTTTTGTGTGAAGGTTACAAAGTAAAAAGTAAAACAGGAAACTTTAATAACCAGTGATCCTTAATTTATGTGAGAAGGGAATAGCTTGGATTTCAATTTTCACCTTAGTATTCTAAATGCAGAAGTTTACTAATTGGTCCCTTGTTCTTTAATATCACAATCTATTTGTTATTCTCTCTGATAATACTAATATTCCCATGTGCTTTACTGTGCATCATTAAGCTTTATTTTCCCCCATTAGACTATCCTATACATCAGCCCTCTAAGGTTTTAAAAGATTAATTGTATTTCTGCTCCTGCAATACTCAACACTTGTATGTGCTAATTAAACACATCTCTACTGCTAATCTGGACAGGTAATTAATAATAATGTTAAGGGATAAAGAATGTAGAGACTCATCTGTTGCATCCAGAAGCAAAATAACAAAGCTGAGATGCACCGGGGGGGGGGGGGGAAATATTGGGTAGTGACAACCATCTGCTTTTCAAGTTCTTCCTTCCAGCCAATACGCGATAAATAAAATAAAAAATAAACCCTTTTGTTTTTGTTCTTAGCATTGCTTTACAAAGAAATAATTTGTCCCTCTTGTCCATTTGCAAGATGGATATCTATCTAGAAGTGGAGTCCAGCATCACATAGAACAAAAATCATCCAAAGCAACATTTGTAACTACAAATCTGCAATTAAACAAGTTGATTTATGGCAGGCATCCCCAAACTCGGCCCTCCGTATGTTTTGGAACTATAACTCCCATCATCCCTAGCTAACAGGACCAGTGGTCAGGGATGATGGGAATTGTAGTCCCAAAAACTGGAGGGTTGAGTTTGGGGATGTCTGGTTTATGGAGTGGAAGGGGGGAAAGCATATGTAAAGAGAATGCCTTATCTTTCTTTGGCAATTCCTTCTACTCGGCGTAGAAATCCTCCCTGGTAGGTCTCTGGAAGCTGTTTCTATGGAACAGGCTTCCATGTAAAATGAACAGCACTGCTTAAACCAGCACTGCTTAAACCAGAAAACCACTTGAGTTTAAGTGTGCCGTTGTAAAAACTGTCTCCATAAACTGACAGACATATAATTTCTTGCAGATTTACACCCTAACTTCCACATGCAGACACACTCATACACTCTTGTACACATGCAGTTAGCATCGCACACTCTCACACACAATCATGGGCGCACACATACACACAGGATGGAAGAAGGGCCAGGATAACAGAAGAAATAAGGGAGTCTCCTTCCTTCTCTTTGCCCTTTCGTTCTCCCATCTGTAGCATCCATCTGTATGCACGGGGACCCGTAGCAGGGAGACAAGGCAGAAATCACTCTTCTAATTACTGTGTAAGTTTAATGATTCATTTTGCCTGGGACAGAAAAAAAGGCTAAATGTTTGGCAACAGGCATCTCTCTGTGGGGTTCAACAAGAAGCACAATCACAAAAGACCCTTTCCCCAGTCACCACTTGCCTTACCTTGGAGAAAGGTTTCTGAAAATCTGCTCAATACTGAAAACAGCTCCATAGGGGAGTATGTACAAGGAACTAGTATTTAAGTTATATATAATTGCAGTATATTTTGCTGCTATTTCTTTGGAAGTGGTGCTGCTTTTTCATTTAATTCTGTTTTTCAGAAAATTCTGGTAGAACACAAATCTACTTTCTGAAGCTCTTGCTTTTTTAGTCTTTATGAGCTTGTTTTCCTTTCACACTGGTGTAATGGTGTATTTCCAACAAGAAATGTATACTTGGTCTCTTCTTTCTTACATGTCTAAGACATTAATTAGTGCTATAATTATGCTGGAAATGTTTATACAGCTAGATTATGTGTCAAATTTCATCAGCTGAGGAAGTGGCTCTTTACACAGCCAATTCATCAAGCATCAATAATAAAAAAGCACAATTAAAATTTGAATTTCCATGCTAATGTGGCCTTTTCCTTATTGTGCATGAATGCACATTCATCACATCCATAAACCTTGTTGTTGACAGTATACCATTGAAATAACCAAGAAATAGTAATGTTCTCATTGTTTCATGAGTCAGCAAGATCAAGATTAATGTATGCTTCAGAAAAATTGGAAAAAGGTCAGAAGCACCTCACATTTCAGTGGATGCCAGCCACAAGCAAAGACCATATTTGTGAAACCTGGTACAAACATTGGTCTGGACATACAAAGACTCTTCTTTCATGCCATCACTCTTTAACATTGCACCCATAAAAGAAACAGTGCCATTTTAATATTGCCTGTTAAGGTAAATGAAGTAAAAAGGCTCTGCTTGAAGTACAGGTGTTTATCAAAAGTACTATAATGACCGTTCCCCACATCAAATGGGGTGCGCATTTTACATGGTCACACGCAGCCCCCTTAGATCCCAGAGCAGCACCTGGCAGTTCGGACTGGCACCACCTTCCCAGGCAAGATACCTGTGGTCTCCGCCTACCCCAGTCATCCGCCAATCCCGCCCGGGGAGGTGTTGCCGTGGGGATTGCCCAGGTGGGAGGAGGGACCACACAGTACACAATAGAGGGTGTAACTTACCTGAGAAGCAGCAGTCGGCTCCAGAGCTTCTCCCACCCTCCACTCCCTTAATTAACACTTACTTTGCAGGTTAACCTCTATGTCAAGGCCGCTATTGAAGGGCTGGAAAGGAATTTCCCTGCATTTGCCGGTTTCACCTTTCCCGTAGCAATTCGTCACAACTTTGGCAGTTGCAGGCCTTGGGCAGAATCTTTTAGTCATCTTCCTGAATGGGGGGTGGGGGGCGTGGGGCGGTGACTCCATGCCCCCGGTGTGGCGGCGATAACAGGGTTCCTGTTAAAGGGGCTTGGGGGGAGGCATTGGCCATACGCCCAGGGGTTGTCATTGCCCTCCCCCTCAAGAGGCGGCGAACCGGGGGGCGGGTTGAACACATGTTCTCCAGACTTAGCCCAATCCCCACACATGCTGAATAGCCCTGAAGTTACCCAGACCCCCGGCTGCGGGGCTGGGAAGGATAAACGCCCAATGTCTGAGCCAAGGTCTTCCTACATCTGAATCTTAATAAAGTTGTGGCCAATTTTAATCCCATAGCACGTTGTCTTGTGTCATTATTCTGCTCAGGGGCTGCATGGGGTTTGGGGGACTCCACCTGGCCACGCAAAGTGTTTCTTTATGTACTCTTTGTTAATTTTGTGGTTTTAATCTGAATATAAATTTGCAATTAAGTGATGGCATGGATAGAAATTATGGAAAAATCTGTTCAACATAAAAAGGATGCTCAGAGTTACTCGCATACACATACAATACGCATAGATACATACAATATCTTACTCACATACCTTCTCATACTCCCACGCAGCTGGAGACAATAGGAGCCTTTAATCATTTGCACTGAATGCTGGAAAAGTAGACATTCATTTTGGGTGGGCTAGTGGCAGAAAAAGACCACATCTTCAGGTAAAGTAGGAAGCAGCAAAACTAAGACTCTGATTCAAAGAACTCTGATTTATTGCTTTGTCAATGCAATTATAATGCTGCAATTCAGTAGTTCCCAAACTTTTTTTCACGTGAAAACTGGTGAGGGTTTGCAGACCGCTTTGTAGTTTTTCTGCCTCTTGTAGCAATTGTAATGTGCCCTGCTAAGTGCTGTAGGATTTTAATTGTGTTTTTATTGCTACTTTTATTACCTATATATTGTTTTTTTATTGATTTGCCATTTGAATTCCATAGAATTACAGTAGAAGAAATAAAAGAAGCAATTAAAATACAATTAATGATCAGCATGACTATTTAATGTGATGTATGTGCTGCTTCCCACCTTCAGCCACAAATCCACAGAGATATTGTGGACCACCTGGATGAAGCTCATGGACCCCACTTTGGGAACCGCTTCTACATTTTAGTATATTATTGTGCCACATATTTTTTTTTGAGATGCAAATGTTTTTTCCTCCCCAGGGTTCATGTTTTCCCTCCGTGACGGTAATGTAATTCTCTGAATGAAGTATTGTGTATCAGTTAGGGATGGGGGAGAAATTCAATTCAGTTCAAAATTAAAGGTAACCCTACCTAATTTGCACTTTCTGAAACAATTCACAAACCGAAACACAGCCATATTTCAAATTTGCAGCTGTGTGAATTTTGCAGTGCAGTTGTCTGGCCAAGTAATGTGCACAAAAATGCATATTGTTTGAAGTGTGCATAACAATGCATGCATATTAGTGAAAATAGCATACCAAAAATGCATTGTTTATCTGAAAATTGCTTGGCAAAAAAAGTTTATGTTACCCAAAATCACATACAAGGATGTGCATGTTAGGAGGAATTCACACTAAAATGTTGCTGCATTTTCATGAGAACTTATTTGCCGGGGGGGGGGGGAATCATCATAAACGGATGTGGCAGCATGGAGAACTGAACTTAAAAATGGGGGAAGGGGAATAGGAGCTGAAATTGGCACATGATGGTAATTGAAATAAATCAATAGGTTTATTGATATTGGGGCAAATCTGTTGAAGGAAAAAAAGTAAAGGTAGCCATATTGGCCCATAAGAAAAGTATCCAAAATCAGCATTAGAGCAATGCATTTTATTAGGCCAACCAAAATGTCACAAAACAGCATGCAAGCTTTGGGTTTCTCCCTTAGGCTATTTAGTAAACAATTTCTGCATCTGGTGAGAGTCTTAAAATTGAGAACAGTAGGCGGTTGCAGACATTCCCCTTCCTCTTTCCCATGCACCCTCAAAATTTGTTACAGAAGCTTGAGGTTGACTTTCTGGAGCAGATTTTGGGGGGGTTACCTAAAGGGAGAGGAGGGGAAGCCCTCTTGTGCAACTAGAACACTGATTAATGCAGTGTGGCTCCAACCTGAATTTCAGTGCTGGAAAGTGTCATATGCCGCTTATTTCCCTCTTTCCCTCCATTGCAGTTGGTAATATCTGTGCCGTAAATCCTCTTCAAGCCAAACGATCTTTCACTCACCCACTTGTACAGGTTCTTCCCTCCCTCCCTCCCCCTTTTAAAAATGGAGAACAAATATGCATTGGTAGGCATCTTTAAAGAAGGGTCATTAATAAAAAAAAAAAAGGTATGGCAAAGACACCAGGGTATGTCTGAGCTCATGCCCATCTCCTGATGGGAGGACTGCATGAAAAATGAATGGATTCTGCAATGCACACTGTGGGCTAAAGATTGCTTTTATTCGTGCAGAGCTGAACCTAGTACAGTATCAGGTATTAAACTTGATATATTCTAAGATGTCTTTGAAAGCTATCCTATCATGGCATTAAGACAAGGGATGAGGCTTTTAAGCACTTTTCTTCTCAGCTTTATAAACACAGCTTTTGACACTCTGTAGCAATATGCATATGGAAGGGTGGTGTAGCCTATACTCAAATTTCCACTGCATTTTCCAAAATTGGTTTGCTGGTGTTCATTAAACCATGCAATACTCTTAACTTTCTATCACAAATGACTTGATTTAGATTTTTCTAAATCTGCTGAAACAAGTGTGCACTGCTATGTACATATCCATTTTAAAGCAAGGTAATATGCATTTGTGTGGGTGAACCAACCAGGGAAGTATTCAGTGGAGAACAATTCAGTGGACAACAACGTCACCATGTTGTTGGATAGGGAAAGCATTCTATCCAATTTATCCATTGTCCAACAGAAACAAAGAATCAAAGATGGGTGTTAATGGAAAGTGTATAAACAGATTGAAGAACGTCAGAGAAATGACAGGAGTAAAGGCTGTTTGTGATTATAGCGGTGGCATGAAGGGGGTGTAATTATATGTCTCCAGCATTTTTTTGTTTGGGAGGTGGAATCTGTAGAAGTTTTCTATTTAAAAGTATAATGCATCCCTCTTCTATAATTACTTTAAATCAGCAGTCTAAAATTATTACAAAAGATGATGAAGATACCGTATTAACCTGTTGTTCTGTGCTTAATTATGTAGCTGTAACAGCTACAGTGAATATTTTATTTACCATTCATGTTATTCCATGCTTCCCAATTGTGCAGAAATTGCCTATAGGATGCACACACAAAGAATCTATGTGCATGTTGAGCTGAACATGCATATGAGGCCAGGGACAAGGACAGGGTACCTAACCTGCCTGCCTTCCAATGTGTTAGAGTAATGTGTGGACTTTTTAAAAAGTCTGAATCACAACTGATGCTCTGGGAAGTCTCATTATTGAATGAAATCCTCTGTTAAGTTCAATTGTCACTTCATGCACCAAAATGTGTGGTACTGTTATGAGTTTTGCCGTGCTGTTATTCAAATGTTCTTCTCAACTTTAACATGGCTTAGTCACTCTTGATGAATGCTGTTTAATGGGAGATTGAGCAGCCAGTCACCTAGGGCTTTTGGGTGCTCAGGTCACACTCAGCGGCAGAGGAAGCCGCTTAGGCGCCTGAGGCGGGATGCCCAGGGGCGGGGCAAGCCACCCATAGGGGCAGGGTGCACTGCAGGGCCTCCGGAGTCTGCCTGCCTCCTCCCACTGAACCACCCTACAGCTGGGGGGGGAGGCAGCGGGTGGACCGTTTGGGCAGCATGGAGCCCACGCGCCCAAGCCACCGTGTCTCTCCCAGGAGAGACGCATGGTTTGGGCGTGCTTCAGGCCCCGCAGTGAGTGCTGTCTGGCATTTTGTCACCCCTCTCAGTGGTGACACCCGGGATTGACCGAACCCCCTTCCTCTGCCCCTGGTCACACCCATAAAGAGCTTTGGCCAATCTAAAAGAAAGGTATGGGCGATGAGTCTCTCTCTCTCTCTTCTCTCTCTCTCTCTCACACACACACACAGCTCAGGGAGGAAGGAGAAGGTTAAACTGGGGCACAACATGATGGAGACTTTATAGAGAAATTGTACATCAGCTTGAATCATACAATATCATAGTTCCAGCCTTCCTCTAAAGAACTGGGCAGTTAGCTTGCCTACCTCTCCCTTTGAGTTCATGAAGACCTCTGCTCCATCAGAAGGTCTTCAATGATTAGAAGAACAGCATTAGCTAAAACCAATTGTTGCATTAAAAAAAAAAGTTACAAATTACTGTAACAAAAAAAGTGTGTCTCCACATTATAATCAACTTTACAGTCAAGAGGTGAAGGTTATTATTAATAGTGACTATTCCACATCATGGCTTCAGTGTCTGTAACGATGCTTAGAGTGAAGATGAAGCTGGTGGAGAGATAAATATTTTTCTGCTCTTTTCATAAAAGTCTGCACAATAAAAATGAAAAAGGGAGACTGAGTACCAATCCTTTTTCTATCAGTTGTGTCAGCAGACTGAGCTGTCAGGGCATGCATTTCTGAATTGGAGCTCTGCAAATGTTCTGGGAATCCAGTAGCTGGTTTTCATGCCTGTGTTCCTTCTGTTTTCCCTATCTTTCTATGCATTTCCAGATTAATTGATGTTACTTCCTCAACAAGGCAGAGCCTGTACATTTTCTTTTATGTGCATCATGCATCACTGCATCCAACATTGTGTGTGAACTTCTTAGATTAGACCAAAGCTGCAATTTCTCTTCTTTGTCAAAATAGTTCTGACTTTTTCCCAAGCAGAATTAAGTCTTGTAGTTTATCATTCACATAGCTGAGACTTCATTTCTTACCATTTGCTGTAGGTAAGTAAACATTTTAAATATTAAAATCGTATTTGGTGTGGCTGAACAATTTTTAACATCTCCCCGCCTTGTTGCTTAATCTTTGACTGTGAAATTGAAAAGCAAATTGAATATTCTCTGTGGTGAAGATCATCCAACATTTTGTTCTCGCTAAAGTGAGCCTTAAGAATCAGGGCTTCTAAAGAAGTCCACAAACCAGTGGAATACTACTACTCCACCTACTACTATTACTTGAAAGTATCCCTAATTCTGAGTAAACATTCATAGGATTATATTATTATGGTTTCCATCCTATCAAGACATGCATGGCTTAATATGTAGTCACAACTGCAGTTCTACTTTCACATATTGCTCACATATACAACAAGACTGGTTTTTTTAACTTTTTCTTTAAAAGTTATTTATTGTCAAGTGACATCAAGACCTTGAACTAAACCAGATTGCTGATAGCAAATCGTTTGAAAACATGTGGCAGAGCTGAGCATTGTTTCATGTGCTACTTTTGCCCAAGTCAAAATGAATCTTCCTTATAGAAAAAATAAAGTTGCCCGAGTCTTTGAATTTGTTTGAAAGTTGCTTTACTTGGCAGAGTAAAACAATGAAAAAGCACAAGTAATTGGGTTGTGGCTTGTGGGGGGGGAGAGATAGGTAGTTTATTAATAACACGGAAGATTCAGCTCTTTAAAAGTTTGCATAATGACCCCTTTTTATATCATCTTGCATTAAAGGGGGGAAACTATGAAAGATTATCTTCAATTAACTCAGCCAGAGAGTTTCATAATTTAAGCCTATTCTCTAATTAGGCTTTGTTATTTCATTAATGATTTGATGCTCATTAGGAAAAGGAGGGTTTGGAAACTTTAGCAAGGTTGAAAGCAGCCCAAAGCACTAACACACAGTCAGGATTTTTGGTTCTGTTTTCCACCTCCACCCCCTTCTCATTATTAAGTGTCATGGAAATTTAACTAATTCCTTAGATGCTCTAAGGAAGAACTTCCTCCCACCACCACTTTGGCCCTAGGTGGAGTTTCCAAAATAAATTGCTAGCATAACTTTGTTGTTTAATAATATAAATGTGAATATTAACTCTATAAACATTACTACACATAACTAATGTCTCACGCATCCTATTAGTATGCCTTCCCACGAGCTCTTTTCTGAAACCTAATGGATGTGCTACCACGGGACATTAATTGGGCATGACATGGTTTCTGTTCTGTGCAGAACTCTCTTCTGCTGCCTTTATTGTAACTTGATTACTTTCCATTTGTTTCCAGAAACTGCTTTATATCAAATTATTCTCCTTGCGCACTGGAATACAGTTCTCTAATTAAAATGCTTGTTATTTTTGCACTTGGGTTAATGTAGATTGTTAATCTTGTTATATCATACTGTAAGGCCCCAAAAACTGCTTCTAGAATCACCGACGACCACAGCAGCATTTAGGCTGCAATCCAATCCATGCTTACCTAGGAGCAGTGCGCTTTGGGGGGCGAGGGGAGGTGCCGGTACGCACCATGAAGTTGTTACAGTAAGTGCCACAATTTTAATATGGGGGGGGGGGGAGGTGCCATTGTTGTTCAGTCGTTCAGTCGTGTCCGACTCTTCGTGACCCCATGGACCAGAGCACGCCAGGCACGCCTATCCTTCACTGCCTCTCGCAGTTTGGCCAAACTCATGTTAGTAGCTTTGAGAACACTGTCCAACCATCTCATCCTCTGTCGTCCTCTTCTCCTTGTGCCCTCCATCTTTCCCAACATCAGGGTCTTTTCTAGGGAGTCTTCTCTTCTCATGAGGTGGCCAAAGTACTGGAGCCTCAACTTCAGGATCTGTCCTTCTAGTGAGCACTCAGGGCTGATTTCCTTCAGAATGGATAGGTTTGATCTTCTTGCAGTCCATGGGACTCTCAAGAGTCTCCTCCAGCACCATAATTCAAAAGCATCAATTTTTTGGCGATCAGCCTTCTTTATGGTCCAGCTCTCACTTCCGTACATTACTACTGGGAAAACCATAGCTTTAACTATACGGACCTTTGTCGGCAAGGTGATGTCTTTGCTTTTTAAGATGCTGTCTAGGTTTGTCATTGCTTTTCTCCCAAAAAGCAGGCGTCTTCTAATTTCGTGACTGCTGTCACCATCTGCAGTGATCGTGGAACCCAAAAAAGTGAAATCTCTCACTGCCTCCATTTCTTCCCCTTCTATTTGCCAGGAGGTGATGGGACCAGTGGCCATGATCTTAGTTTTTTTGATGTTGAGCTTCAGACCATATTTTGCGCTCTCCTCTTTCACCCTCATTAAAAGGTTCTTTAATTCCTCCTCACTTTCTGCCATCAAGGTAGTGTCATCAGCATATCTGAGGTTGTTGATATTTTTTCCGGCAATCTTAATTCCGGTTTGGGATTCATCCAGTCCAGCCTTTCGCATGATGAATTCTGCATATAAATTAAATAAGCAGGGAGACAATATACAGCCTTGTCGTACTCCTTTCCCAATTTTGAACCAATCAGTTGTTCCATATCCAGTTCTAACTGTAGCTTCTTGTCCCACATAGAGATTTCTCAGGAGACAAATGAGGTGATCCGGCACTCCCATTTCTTTAAGAACTTGCCATAGTTTGTTGTGGTCGACACAGTCAAATGCTTTTGTGTAGTCAATGAAGCAGAAGTAGATGTTTTTCTGGAACTCTCTAGCTTTCTCCATAATCCAGCGCATGTTTGCAATTTGGTCTCTGGTTCCTCTGCCCCTTCGAAATCCAGCTTGCACTTCTGGGAGTTCTCGGTCCACATACTGCTTAAGCCTGCCTTGTAGAATTTTAAGCATAACCTTGCTAGCGTGTGAAATGAGTGCAATTGTGCGGTAGTTGGAGCATTCTTTGGCACTGCCCTTCTTTGGGATTGGGATGTAGACTGATCTTCTCCAATCCTCTGGCCACTGCTGAGTTTTCCAAACTTGCTGGCATATTGAGTGTAGCACCTTAACAGCATCATCTTTTAAAATTTTAAGTAGTTCAGCTGGAATATCATCACTTCCACTGGCCTTGTTGTTAGCCAGGCTATCTAAGGCCCATTTGACTTCACTCTCCAGGATGTCTGGCTCAAGGTCAGCAACCACATTACCTGGGGTGTATGAGACCTCCATATCTTTCTGGTAGGTGCCATTGAGTACCCCCCAAAAAGAAGAAGAAGAAGAAGAAGAAGAAGAAGAAGAAGAAGAAGAAGAAGAAGAAGAAGAAGAAGAAGAAACACTGCCTGGAAGTAAATCCCACTGAACTCAGTGGGACTTGCTTCTGGGTAGATATGCCTATAATTGCTCGATGAGTCTCTTTAAATAACGATACTATAATTCTTGCCTGCAATACAACAAGAGATCACCGTAAAAAAACAACCCCCATCAAATTGTATCCAACACTGCCTCGTTGCAAAAGCAGAACAGTTTTCTACCTGTTCAGTGGGACTTCCCCTTCCTTTCCTTTCCACTGCAGCTTCCTGCATACCCTCAAAACCTACTCCAGGTGGTTGTGGGACCATTCAGAGCAGAGTTTGGTGGTACATGGGACGGGGGCTGCAAGCAGGGAGGAAAGAAAGGGGAAATCCCACTGCATTTGCAGAAGCCTGTTTTGCTCAGTCCAATTTCCACAGTAGAGAATCCCATGGAATCAACCAAACATCTGAGCAGGAGTGCATAGGATTACATCCTGAATTTTTTTAATGTATTCCAGACAGTTTGAGCATTTACAATTTACTCTGAAGTAATGTTACAGTTTTATAGATGATGGGCTTTTGCTAACTTCAAGCATTTGCAGAGACAATGAGGAATAAACTGGGATTTTTAGCTCAGTGAAGTCAACAAGATATGCAGTAACTGTAAACTGATTCAGATCCAGTCACAGAGGAGTCATCTGCCCTTCTAGCATGTCTTCACCCATCCCTGCTTCAGGCATTTCGTGGAACAAGTGACTAAAGCCATCAAATGCTTATTCAGCTATCTTGAGGACCCGGACTCAAAGCCAACCACCTGTCAGGTTAGATTCCCCTTAAGAAAATAATGTTTTAACATTCAGTATGGTCTGCAATACCCAAAGTATGAAAGAGATACATCTGGAACTTGTCAAGGAGTGGTGTGTGCTACTTTCGTTATCTTAATTGTAGCTGCTTTGCATCAGTTGTAATGTAAGTAAAGGTGTCAACTACGTAATTTCTTCCTTGAGGAACTGCACTTTGTATCACTAATTGCCTATAAGAGCACAGCCAACATTTTAAACAATGGCTTTAGAAATGTTTTCTTTTAGTGTGCCCATTTTGTTTTGAGATTTGTGTTGAATTTTATTTGAAAACAGTAACAGGTTTGTGGGTGTGTTTGTTTGTTTGTTTGTTTTTGTTTGTTTGTTTGTTTTCTAATGAAACATAAGTTTGCAGAATAGTGTGTTGATTAGAGTGGTTTTCCTGTTTCCCTAACGCTGTGCTGATTTGCATGGCTGACATTTCTGAACCAAGCCACTGTAAATGTGAAGTCATGGAATGTTCTGAACGGTCTTGCCTACACAACCCAATGTGCTGAAGGCAGGAATTAGTCACACCATTTAGATCCTTTGTGCTACTAGGTGTTTTTCTAGCAGATAATTTCCTACTCATCTTCCAGTTCACTGACTGATGAGTTTTTGAAATGTATGAAGGACTGAGTATGAAGGATATTAAAGCTTCCATTGTTTGTCAATTGTACTGAAGTTCAAGCTCCTTTGCTGAAATAGCACAGCTCAGTTTTCACTGCTGATTTGGAATGAGACATTTCCTCCCACTTTTTGTATATTGCAAATATGAAATAATAGTGTACATTGTATAAATGTTAGCATTATTTACCTTATATGCAGATTATAAGAGTTCTTTTTTTAAATGCAATTTGCATAAAACTTAAGTCACCTACAGTTATGGGAAGGATATAGGATCAAACCATATATTACATTAAGCCTGTGTTTTTCAAAGTGTTTTTACCAATCAGTTAGTATTGAGAGTGCAATATGCAGGGAGAGAGTTCCCATATGTTTACCCCACTGCTAAAGTCTGTTCTGTTCAGCCCAGTTCTTTTTGTTATTCATGAGAACTCTAAAAGAGTAAACTGTACGTAGTGTGGATCAACGTGAAATACAAAAAAATGTACTGCAGAAGTCAGACAGTCATCCCTCAGAAAAGGAAAAGAAATCTGCTTTTAGAATAATTTTGTTCAGTATGGAACCATAGAGTTGGAAGGTAAATTGTAGTTCATCTAACTTAACCCTTGCCAAATGCAGAACCTGATGTACAAAACACATTTATAGAATCCCTAGCAGATAGACCTTGCTTAAATGTCACCAGCAAAAGACAGTCCATTACCTACTGAGGTGGTCTATTTCACTGTCAAAAGAACTCTTGTCATTAGGACATTTATCCTAATATTGAGCCAAAATCTGTTTTCCTGCTATTTCCACCCATTGGTTCTAGTCCTGCTCTCTAGAGAACAAGCCTGCTCCATCTTCTGCAGGTCATCTCTTCTGATAATGGCTACCATGTCTCCCCCTTGATCTTCGCTTTGCTAAGCATACCCAGCTCCTTCAACTATTCCTCATGGAACTTGGTTTCCAGACCCCTCACCATCCTGGTGGCCTCCTCTGGACACACTCCAGTTTGTCAAAGTCTTCCTTTAAAATGTAGCAACCAGAATTAATACTCCGGATGCAGCCTGACCAGTGCAAAATAGCTATATATTGTTTTGTATGAAATGTGAAAGTTATTCCACAGTTCACTGGGAATTTGTTCATCTAACCAGATGGTCCACATCTGAAGTAGGGTATGGGAAGCATTGACTGCATAGAGACCTAACAATATAGGTGATGTGGATCAATTTGTGCTGTCCTTGACTTTCTTCTTCTATTAGAATTCTGAAAGATCATTAGCTGCCTCTGGGATATATTTGATTAATGGGTTTTGTTAAACAAAAGAGGTGAGGTCAAGCGTGAGTGGAAATTATGAGCAATGTGTGTGTTCCAGGGAGATTTTCTACTTTCCAAATTGCAAGTATATGGAAGTTCTTTCTCTTGATTATAAATGGCAGAACAATGTTTTGCTTCATTGGCCATCAGTTATACCATGTAGTTGACCTATAAGGCAACTTTCAAGCTACGCTACATTGTATGTTTAGGAAATGCTTGATACATTATGTAATGGGTTTTGATTACTTAGTCGCATATGGAAAAAGAATAGGATACATCTTGAAACAGTGACTAGTAGTAGTTTACGGTTTTTTGTACAGTATAGTTAATAAATATAAGATGAGGGACATCTGACTTGTCAGTATTACATGTGAAAAGGATCTAGAGCAGTGGTTTTCAACCAGTGTGCCGTGACACCCTGGGGTGCCCTGAATGGCGCTCAGGGATACCGCAGGCAACACTGGCCTCTTTCCCTCTTTCCTTCCCTCCCTCCTCTGATGCCCTCTTGCATTTCTGCCTCCCAAAGGCTTCCACAAATGTTTGTTGCAGCAACCCTGGCTACAAGCTCCCCAGGTGAATGGTGCTTCTGGGGCTGGCCAGGGGGTGCTTCCCAAGGCCCCCTTGGGGCAGTGTGAGGAAGCACCTCTCTTTGGGGCAGGGGGGCAGCTCAGAGATCAGGGGCAGCAGCTGTAGCTGCCCAGAGGACTCCCAATGATAGGGGAGAAGAGAGGAGTAGAATATGTGCATAGAATGTAACTTCTGATATAGAATCAGTTTAACCATGATTTATTTCTTTAAAATACAATTGTGGCTGCAGAAATAACCTTGAAATCCTGTGAGTGTTGACTTGTAAATATCAATAGCTAAAAGGGTACTAAGACTTTGAGAGATCAGATCACTGGACTTAATACTCTTTGTGGCTCCTTGCTGCTTTCTATTGCTAGAACAAGCAGCTGTTTTAGTTTATATAATCTGAAATATAGCACTGCGGTAATTTGGGTGCAGAACACATTTCTCCTATGTTATGCACAGATTTCTACATTAACCCAGTTGCATCTGACATTAATTCATTCAATATTTTCATTGTTTTCCTTTGGTTAAAGATGATGAATATTTTGCCAATGTGTGTGGAACTCCCGGTTGTACTGCATTATAGACTTTGCAGTTTTAAGGCTGAATTGTTGGCATCCGTCTTTTTTGCGTAGACAATGTAGGAGTGTGACTTTGGGATGAAGTCAAACTATTGGAAGGTTACAGCGCCCGCTGTGGTTGTAGAGACCAATACAGGAGAGACATGTTTTGTTGCAGCTGGGGCAAGTGAAGGTGTCTGGTTGTGCTGCTGTTGTGCTATCCTTAGGCTGAATAAGCAGTCACTTACAGATGTGTAGAGGTCTTTTAAGAGTTTTATCAGTTAAAAGTAGCAGGAAAATACAAACAACAAGGTGAGGTTTGAGTTTCACTACTCTGATATTTATATTGTATCTTTTCCTTGTACTTAACTGAAGTGAAATCTGCCTTCTGTAATTTTTATCCACTTTTTTATCCACTTAACCTGTAAGTGAATGTCAAATCACAGCCTGAGGATTAATATCATGGTTATTGTGTGGTGCTAATTATAACATTTATCCATGCCCTAAGCCCTACATTTATCTTCTGTTCTGAACAGGCCTGAGGTTTGCTTCTTGTATATAATTAATCATAATTAATGAAGGGCAGCCTAAATGTAAAACTAGAATGTGTGTGTGTGTGTGTGTGTGTGTGTGTGTGTTGCTCAGAGACTATGAAAACAAAGGTAGAGACATATTATTCTCCAGAATGAAAGAACATTTTCATACAAACTCTGGCTATGGAGACATATGGGAAGGGAGTTGTACTGCACTTCTCAAAAGGCTGGCACAGATTGTGTTCTCCACTGTGTATGCAATGTGTGACAGAGATGGTAGAGAAGAAAAATGATTCTGTACCTCACAGTCCCTTCTGTAGGGCTAGATGCTAATATCAGAATGTAGCCTTATTCTTTTCTTTTCTTTAAGTTGGGCAGCTACTTAAAATAATTGCATCTTAAATAACTTGACCAAACATGGGACCAGGTCTCTGTTGTGATGGTATATTTATATAGCACATTGTATCCAGCAGGCCTGCTCATTTGGGAGTAATCAAGGACAGCTTTGTGGCTGTGACCCTCCCTATTGCTCCAAATATCTATGTCACGTAACTGCGAGAGTATGTGGCTCAATTTCTTGAAATGTTCATCTTTCCCTTTAAAATTGGGCAAACTAAATTCAAGCCCAAGCACAAGACAAAATACTATCCCAGCAGCCATACTGAGACTCTACTGAAATTGCTGTAAGGCATTTGTTTCGCCTTTGCTTCTTTTCTGAGATTGCCAACAATTTATTCTGTCTGGAATTATTGCCATTTTTGTTGTTGTTGTTGTTTTTAAATAAGAAAGACACACCACACTGCCATACGCAATAACCCATGCTCTTGGGTGCATTCAAAGTTAAATTGTGGAAAAAGAAGTGTATTTTAAGATCACACGCTCTGGTTATTATTTTCCTTTTCTTTGTTTAAATAAAAGCAGCCTCATAATACAGCTGTGTATTATCAGCACAGTACAACAGTGCAGCCTTCCTTGAAGCAAAGGGATGTTGCTTTTGGCAAGCATCCCTAGTTAAGGACCAAGGCAGAAATGATTGCCTTTGTATGGCTGTTCCTTCTTTCTTTTTATAAAAATAAATAAATAGCCAATGCCGTGAGGGTTGAGGTAAGGTGAGCCAGATTGGGACTGTGGCACGGGGAAGGAAAACTTTAAGCTTTTGCCCTTGTTGTGGTCTCAAACCTTTTCATGTCTTTCTTGTTGAGCAGGTGATGAGGGTTGCACATTTGGCACTGCTCTCCCAGCTTCCACTTTTGTCATAATGATGCTCAGGATAATGTCTGCTGCAAGGGAGCCTGCTCTATGCGTATTGACTCCCTTTACCATCATAATGAGCAAGGGTTCTAAATGCTCTCACACATTAATGAAGGCAGCAAAGGTGGGGTCAGGAGAAAAAGTGTGACTTGGGGAGTGGTGCTAAATGCCCACCCCCGAGCCCCTGCTCAACAAACTGATCCTATAAACACCAGTAATATGTGATGAGGGATGCACACTCCTGTTATCTGCAGCAAGAGGAAAGTTCTGAATAATACCCACCAATGATTTCACTACCAGCCATGTAGGTGAGGTTGGGGGGATACCACTGTGGCGTTTGCCCTTCCTAGGGTATACATATAGGAGAAGGAGTAAGTAAGGGGTTAAGTGGCTGGCCCTAGGCTAACCAATAAACAGAGGGGGGAGGAGCTAGGGGCAGCTGAAGGAGTCAGTTAGAGTTAGAGAGGGGAGTTGATGAAGAGCAGTTGATCGAGGGAGTTGGTTGGTGGGTGGTGGTTGATTGTGAGGGTTGGTGGTGAGGTATAGTGGTGAGCGTAGGCAGGGTTGTAACCAATTTCTTAAGTTGTTGAAGTTTTTAAATAAACACTTATTATTTTGTTTAAAATTGCACCCTGACTGTGAAAGTTATTACCAGGGAGGGGATCCTGGTTGGTGGCAGCAAAGCGTCATGGTGGCACAGGGATCAATAGTCCGTCAAACGACCGGGGACCCTGTGTGATCGCCACAAAACTGGCGGCAGCGGCGGGATAAGATCAATACGCCAGCAGGAGACATCAATAAGCCCGTGGAGGGATATTGAAATCGTTGTGCCTGTTCACCACAAAATTGGCAGAAGCAGCTGGGGTTAAACAATACACCTGGAGAAGGGAAAGGGTAAATCTGTGAAGTGATAACCTAGCCCGGGGGGGTGTAGTTGTGGTTACCCAAGGACGCTGCAAGGCTAAGATAACAAAAGGAGAAAAGAGAGCTCACAAATCTGTTCTGGCAGAGGGTTTTGACTTGGGGTCCGAGGAAGTAAGCTTAACGGGTAGAGAGAAGACCCATAGCAGAACTTTGAGACCCGAGTCTGGAGAAACCTAGCCAGGGGGAACAGTGCTGAGAGGAGATTTCTCTTATTTTGTTAATTTAACTGTCAATCCTCAATCACACAATATGCCACCTAAAAAGACAAAGAACCCTGTGAGGGAACCAGCTCAAGATAGCTCTGAAGGGGAGGAAAATGGGAATCCTCTGAGGGAAGAGCAGAGCTTAGAAGATGCCACTAATATTTTACCTGAGGCGAGAGAGCCACAAGTGTCTATAGAATTAGAAAAGTGGAAACTAGAACAACAATATAAATTTGAATTAGAAAAAGAAAGAATGCAATTTCAGTTGGAAATGAGGAAACTAGAATTAGCAGCAATGGAGAATCAAAACAACAGTAATAACACCAGTAGTCAAACAACAGGGAAGGTAGATTTAAAGCGTTTCCCTGAGTTCAGGGAGAAAGATAGCCCAGAGGCTTTTCTGATATCATTTGAGAAAGCCTGTAAAGATTTCCAAGTGAAGGATGAGGAGAAAATGGTGATCTTAAGGGCTAGAATTAGTGGGGTACTGGCAGAAATATACGCCCAAATGACAGAAGAACAGTCAACAGATTTTGAGATGTTTAAACAATTAATTTATACGAGGTTTGGAATTACCTCAGAACAACTAAGAAAAAAATTCAGGAGTGTGACAAAGTTGAGAGAAGAAACGTATGCTCAGTTGGGGGCAAAAATTACAAATTACCTCAAAAAATGGTTAGAGCAGGAGGGTGCGGATTCAATTCAAAAAATCAGAGAGGTTATTGCGTTGGAGCAATTTTATGCCACCATAACTGGGGAGCTGAAATATCTTGTAAAGGAAAGAAGTCCTAAAACCATCCAGGAGGCAGCAACCCTAGCTGACCAAATTAATGAAATTAGGGACCATGGATTTGATAGTCCAAAATTTGGCGGGAAATTGTGGGGGAACCCCAGAAACCAATTTCAATATGCTAAAGGAAGCTCTTCTCCGGCAATGAAAAAGGGAAACATACCACAGTCAAAAAGCCCAAGTGACGTGGGCCAAACTAACACCCATACCTCTGAGGTAAAAGAAAATAAATCTAATTATACTGGGGGAAGAGATATGAGGTGCTGGTCGTGCAATAAACTGGGCCACAGAAGCTTTGAATGTAAGACTGGTGAACAAGTTAAATCTGGGAGCACAAACACTCAAAAACACTCTTATTGTATCCACTCAGTAGGGCAGGGTGAGGCTAAGCAGGTTGCCACGGAAACCGAAGCTTTAGCTAGGCCTGAGACAGAGGAGATTCCTGAGGCCTCAGTAATACACTGTTACTTGATTAAACAGAATGATTTGCTCTTGAGAAAGTCAGGAGAAAATATTTGGATTGAAAACAAAAAATATCTAGGGTTAAGAGATACCGGATCCCAAATCACAATTGTCCATCCTGAGGTAATCAGTCCCGATAAAGTAATTCCAGGAAAAACTATAGAAATAAAAGGAATCGCCAAAGAGCCAGTTAGACTCCAAATGGCTGAGGTAAACATTAAGTTACATGACTGGAGTGGAAAGTGGCAAGTGGCCATTTCAGAGGAAATCCCCACTGCGGTGCTTATCGGTTGGGATCTCCTGGAGCATGTGCAGAGTGCGTTTGTTATTACCCGCTCCAAGGGGGGCCAACTGTCAACTGATACTGAGGGAAGCGAAACAGTTGCCAATGAGGGCAGCACTCAGAGTCCTCAAGTTGAAACTTTGAGTGAGCCAGGCTTCCTAATACCTTTTAAAAATACTCAAAAGACTAGTTTCTCTCAGGAACAAAAGAATGACATAGGACTAAACAGCTGTTTTGAGGCAGCAAAATCTACTGTTCCATTAACCCCTGATTGCCCAGAGAGGTTCTGCCTAGAGGAGGGGCTGTTATATCGTGAAGCCCTTAGCACACCTTATAAAGGGGGAGGAGGAAACCGCAGACAACTAGTGGTTCCTCACATGTATAGAGAAAAAATCATAAAGCAAGCCCATAATAGTATTTTTGGGGCACATATGGGGATAACTCGGACCAAACGAAGAGTGGCACAAAATTTCTATTGGCCAGGCATGGGGAAGCAAATTAGAATGTATTGCCAAGCCTGTGACATTTGCCAGAGGCAGGGATCAGGTCAGGACAAAACCAAGGCAAAACTGTGTCCTTTACCTGTAATCTCCACACCAGCCCAGAGTTTAGGACACGACGTGGCACAACCCGCGCCTAGAGCAACCAAAAAGGGGAATGAAATGCAACTAGCCTGGGAGGAACCATCCCAAATCGTGTCCAAAATAAATAATGCAAACTACCTTATCCAGCAGGGGGATGAGGGGCACAAGGTAGTTCACGTAAACATGATTAAGCCTTACCAGAGAAATGAAAGCTGGGCTCTCTGTGCTATCCGAGAGGACCCAGAAGAAGCAGAAATATCATGCTGGGAGGGGAGAGGGGAGCAAGAATGTAATATAAAAGAAGTTAAGCTAGCCCCTACCTTAACCCATTCACAGCAGGAAGAAATAAGAAACAACCTACAAAAATTTAAAACGATTTTCAGTAATACTCCAAGACTAGCAAAAGGGGTAGTCCATCACACTGACACCGGGATTGCAAAGTCTTGTGATTTCATATTTGTTATGCCGTATGATGAGCAGAGTCAGATGTGGTCGCAATGCATAGCCAGAGCCAATGCTCCATATAACCACATCATGATGGAATATGAAAAATACATTCACATGGGCATTAATCCGAAGAAGATTGTGATGGGTGTTCCATGGTACGGCTATGATTATACCTGTCTAGGTTCAATTAAGGCCCGTGTTTGTTCAATTGCAAAAGTTCCTTTCCAAGGGGCTCCATGCAGTGACATGGCAGGATGTCAGCGTCCATATAAAGTAAACATGGATCTAGTAAACAGTCTCATTTCCGGGATCCTGTGGGATGAGGAACAGGAAGCCCCATATTTAGAATGCAAGGTCTTTATATTTGACATTGGGGGGCAGGCCTGGAAAACTTATGACTGGTCACATATTACCATAGTGACGATTGTTGGAAAATACAACCCAGAGCTTATGGGTTATGTCCATTCAAGAGGAGTCAGAGTTGTTTTAAAAGGAGACCTATCTGTGAGATCAGTTAGAACAACTATTCAAAGTTATGATAAAACATTCATCAGTTGGAAATATAGAAAGAAAAACATACTGAAAGTTATAGTTGCCAGGGTGTCCCATCAACTTTCTATGAAAGTGAAAGTGTTTCCTCCACTAGAGATTGTGTGGTGGGAAGTTGGGTACCCTGCTGCTCATGCAACACAAATAAATGCCCAAGATGAACGTGGTTACACAGCATTAACGTGGCCACCACGTCAAAGACATAAAAAAGTAGTTTTCAAATTGCTTGAAGTCGGAACTGATAATTCAACACAGACCAAAGATGAACTGACAGCAAGGGAGGTTGCTAAGAGCAATAAGCAATTGGAGCTTTTTAGTCTACTTTCATTAAGTAAACCCGTTTGTCCAAAAAGCTTCAGCAAGCTGACTAAAAAAGCAGCTATCCACAAACTTCTGAAAGCAGTTCCCAATGAATTCAGAAGCCAGATAACCAGTTCTTATGCTGCTTTTGATGACTTGGAGATGTTTGCACAAGGCATCGAGCTCCAACACTTAACAGAGATCCTGAAGGAGAGAGAGGGTGATCCAAGAGAGCTTTTGACCCTGAGAAACAAAGACTCTACACAGATTGGAATCCATAATCGTTACAGACGCATCGACTGCAGGGATCGGAGTGGGACTGTGTCATATGACGGAGAAACACAACTCGCATCCCATCACGTGTGGCAGAGAACAGACTGGTGCCCAGAGAAAGACACTTCTTGTGGCGGTTAAGGACAATAAGGAGCGTGAAAGGATCCTGGACATCGTTGCAGATGCCTTATCACGAAGACCCGAAGGCAAAGATTAAAATGGACAGTTATGAATTTTCTTGCAATTAACTAAAGGTCTAATATTGCATGAACTATTGTATATAATGTGGAAAAAAACAATTATTAAGCCAGTATAAGATGAAGAGTTAAGGTTAGTAAACATAGAAAATGTTTGTTTGAATTAAGGTGTCACACAGTTTGATCAGGAGTATAACTCTGTGCAGTTATCCCTCCTGAATCAAACTTATTTAAGGGGGGAGGTATGTGGCGTTTGCCCTTCCTAGGGTATACATATAGGAGAAGGAGTAAGTAAGGGGTTAAGTGGCTGGCCCTAGGCTAACCAATAAACAGAGGGGGGAGGAGCTAGGGGCAGCTGAAGGAGTCAGTTAGAGTTAGAGAGGGGAGTTGATGAAGAGCAGTTGATCGAGGGAGTTGGTTGGTGGGTGGTGGTTGATTGTGAGGGTTGGTGGTGAGGTATAGTGGTGAGCGTAGGCAGGGTTGTAACCAATTTCTTAAGTTGTTGAAGTTTTTAAATAAACACTTATTATTTTGTTTAAAATTGCACCCTGACTGTGAAAGTTATTACCAGGGAGGGGATCCTGGTTGGTGGCAGCAAAGCGTCATGGTGGCACAGGGATCAATAGTCCGTCAAACGACCGGGGACCCTGTGTGATCGCCACAACCACCTCTACTTAAAAGTGCCTCTGGTTTGGGAAGGAGGGGGGACTAGATGCCTGCAGGCTCTTCAGAAGCTGATGGGATTTTACTTATTAAATAATAGCTTGATAAAGGGATCTTCAGCAGACTTCCTTGCTGGCTTTTATTTGCTCTTTCTCGTTATTCTTTATGGATGTTTATGCTGTTGGTTTCACAGTCTGACCTCCTTTTTAAATTTATTGTGATGGCCAGAATGTTGGGATGCTAGAAATCGATGTGTGTCTGTAGATAGTGTTAAAACATCTCTGTTAGAATAGCCTTACAGTGCAAGGGTAAGGTTGTCCCAATCAATTATTGCTCTAGGCTTTTCTACCTCCTGTGAAAAAGATTTTTAAAGGGGGGGGTGTACAGAAATAAAGAACAAAGTAAAAGAAATACTACTGAATGAAAAAGTAAAATTAAACATACCCTCACCAAAAGCAAACCAAAAGGTGAAGGGGTGTGGTGTGGGATAGCATTAATATTTGCTTATATTACAAGGCAAATTGGTTAATGCAATCTTTGCCATTAGCAAAGAAAGAAATGTTAAAGTGGAGGGTCAGTATAGAAAATAGTCTGCTGTCAACTGTGCCACTTTGTCATAGTGCAGCCAGCCTTTTTAACTGTAGAGGCAGACCAGAGTGACGCTTTGCTCTCTCTAGCCTGCCACCGAAGCTCCACGCACCTTGAAGGCCATGATTGGCCATTTTAAAGCGGAGTTTTGGCAGGTGATCCCAACATCCCCCACGGCCAGCTGGAGACGAAGCCAATAGCCAGCCGCAAAGAAGGGAGGGATCACCCTCTTGTCCTAGGGAGCTGTGCCTGGCTGCAACCATCACCCACCCTGAAATGGTAAGTGACCATTTGTTAAGATGGAATCCTGGCAATGGCAGCCTCTTTCCTTAATGAATCTAGAATGGGTACAAAGTCCCTTCCTTAAACCTACAATAACAAATTTCAAAGTTAGATGGAAATAACTGATTACTGTCCAGTCCCTACTTACTCCACTTTTCTACAACAAGAAAAGAGCTAAGCATTTGTGTGTGTGTGTGTGTGTGTGTGTGTGTGTGTGTGTGTGTAGGGATTATATAGGAGATTAGGGATTTCTATAAATCGGGTCCTCCATTAAAGAGGGCACATGTTGCGGTGCGACCTGCCCACCTGACCTGGTGTTGTGGGTGGGTAATCTTGGAACAGCCACAAGTGGGTCCCGCATTGTTTGGGTGCAATCTGACCAATGGGGTGCCTTGAAGAAGCAGCAATGTGGGACCTATTTAAGCCCATGCGAGGCTTATGAGCTTCCTCTTTGGGGCTTTTGCATCGGAACACCCACCCACCTCTCCCTCTATTTAGGGCATGCGCTTGACCTTGCTATGCCATCGTGTGTTGCCTGCTTTTGGGGCAGGGGCATAGTAAGAATTTTCCCCACTTGGCTGATTGGCTAGTGCCATTTGGTTTTCGCCTGCTGCGTAGCAAATTGTCACAACTTGTAAGGTTGTGGATAGGCTCTGGTTCAGGTGATAGGCGTGGCACGTGACATGGCCACACCTATGCAATGACAGGATATTCCGGTAAAGGAATCCAGGGACTCACTGGTTTGGCGTTCCCCAAAAGGGGTTCGGCCCGTGCCCGAGTCCAGGGGACATCAGGGAGGCTGTTTGGTGTTCCCTTCATCAGCTGTCCCTGGTGTTCATCCATGGCTGTCCTACGAACGTGGCTCTGGGACAGCGCTGCCTGCATGGGTGCAGGGAGATAGTCGAACCAGAACCTATGCAACCACTCACTTGTTGTAATCAATAAAGTTCTGGCCTAAATTTCTGCCAAAAACCAAACCAAATATCTGACTCCTGTATGAATTTATTTCGGGGAAAGGTAAAAGGTCTAAACACGCAATAATAGGCAGCTTAAAACAACAAGAAATTCAAGAAATATTAAATGAACAAGAGCACTCTTGGTTTGAACTTTGGCAAGTATACTCCTTTGCAGCAAAGATAATCATTATATGAGGAAAGGTTGCAGCATTGAGGGACCTTTTAGTTTAGAGAGAAGGCAAGTAGGAGGTGACATGATAGAAGTTATACATAGTATGAAGAAAGTGGATAGAGAAAAGTTTTTATCCCTAACATTAGAGCTCATGGGCATCCAATCAAGCTGAATGTTGGAAGATCCAGGATTGATAAAAATAATGCTTCTGAATTGTAGTCGCTGAAAAATGCTCATCCCAACTCAGCCAACGCTGAGCCAAAGCTGTCTGAGCTGAGGCTGATGTAGGTCCCAAATAAGGAGCAGGACCAAAGAGGTGAAACTCAGGCTGGATCCTAAGCTGTTCAGTTCGGTTGCATAACCTGACAGGCAATCTGGGAGAGAACGCTGCTTTAAAGACTTGTTTTCCCTCTGCCATGTGGTGGGTCCCAAATTTCTAATGCCTCCTGTATGCAACAGACCTTCCCTTCCCCGTGGGATCAGCTTGCTCTGGCGGGGATGTAGGGTGCAGACAAAGAAAGCTGCTAGCAAGGGCTCTGTGCATGGCAGCAGGGAGCTTGTGGGTGGCTCTGCTCTCTTGCCTTTTCTCTCATATCAGGCTAATGCCGTTTGTAAATATCCCTGTAAATTCCCACTCCAGCGTGCCACTTCTTGCTCAATAAATATTTGATTACAAGCACTCTTTTATTCAGAGGTCTGTTGACGCGATAGTGTTATCAGTGCGGCCAGCCTTCAAGTAAACTACACAGTTACATTATTCTGTTGCACACGGATCTTTTCAGCTAGTTCATCTTTTTATGACAGATTCTTTAAAGGCTACTCCCAGGTGTTTGTAGCTGTTTCCTTCCTGCAGCTCAGCACCCGTTTCTCAGTTAATTGGCAATGCCAGCTGACTTCTTCTTAGCATCACCGTAACACTGCACTGGTACAGTGAGCATTTTAATTTTGATTTCTAAATTAAACATTAAAAGCATGGCACCTTCAAGTACAAACATTTTACGAGGTAGGGTTAAACTTCCACACTGTGATTTATTACTACTACTACTACTTATTTAATTAATATGTAATAATTATTTAATAATGTAAATTGTTCTCATTGCTGTTTTCTACCTTTCTTACTTCAAAGAATTTCAGATATATAGATATTCATCCAGCCCCCTGAGTCCCCTCCCACCCACCAGCTTTTCAGCAGGGAGCAGCTAAGATGAAAACTGGTTTAATCATTATTTTTATTTAATTTGTGTAGTGCTCTTCATCCAAAGATCACAGGGTGGTTTACAACAGTGTTGTGGAAAGTGTGTTCATTTATTTGAAGGTGAAAGAGACAAGTCATGTCTCAGCCTAGAGACGGACTTACATTATTTGCAAATACTGTATGCAAACATGTCCCATGCTGCCTAATCATATAGCTCTACCCTCCAAACACATTGGTCACCATCGCCTAGAAAACTGAAGTTGTAAAGCAGGTGTTTTGTCAAAAACCAATGACTTAGGGAGCCTCTCTGCTTTTCACAGCAGTTATCTTCCATAGGTGTCTTTAGCAGTGTTATTCTGTTCTATGTTTGCCTATACATTGCTCCAATTTTGAGAGTTTACAAATACAAATCAGGGCTGGCTCTACTCTTGGGCAGAGTGATGCCACCTGACAGGGCATTCCACCAGGCCAGGGATCAGCAAACTTTTTCAGCAGGGGGCTGGTCCACTGTCCCTCAGACCTTGGGGGGGGGCCTATATTTTGAAAAAAATATATGAACAAATTCCTATGCCCCACAATTAACCCAGAGATGCATTTTAAATAAAAGCACACATTCTACTCATGTAAAAACACATTGATTCCCGAGCCATCCGCGGGCCGCATTTAGAAGGTGATTGGGCCGCATCCAGCCCCCTGGCCTTAGTTTGGAGACCCCTGCATCAGGCTCTTGAAAAACAGCTGTGTTTTCAATCCAAAAGCTTCAAAGCTAGTCTGCTACCACTTGCCAGTCTGGTTTGTTTCTGTGGGTGCATTTTTTGTTTCTTGCCTTAAACAACATAACATTTTAGGCCAGCCCTGATATGGATGCCGGGCACAGCACAGTACTGTCACGCTATACAGTCTTGCCTCAAGTTTGCTCAAGCTGAAACTGTCTAAATCAAAGCCAATGAGTTTCTTGATTCCTGCTTTCTCTCCACACCATTACAGGGCAGTGAGTGGTCACATCTATACCATTTGTTTAAAGCATGGCTTCCCCCAAAGGATCCTAGGAGCTGCAGTTTGTGAAGGGTGCTGGGAATTGTAGCTCTGTGAGGGGCCTACTAACAGCTCTCAGCATCCTTAACAAACAATGGTCCCAAGGTTGTTACACTGGTCTAAGAGTGCTTTTAAAAGGCACACCTGCTAACATTTCTCCAATGAAAATAGGGACGTCCCATTCCATAATGATAATTTTACTATTTATACCCCACACATCTTACTGGGTTGCCCCAGGAACTCTGGGCAGCTTCCAACATACTGTATATAAAAACATAATAAAACATTAAACTTTTTTTTTTAAAAAAACTTCCCTATACAGGATTGCTTTTAGACAGCTCGGGAGTCAAATAAATCCATACCCTCCAACATTTCTCCAATGAAAATAGGGACTTCCTAAGGAAAAGCAGGACATTCCAGGATCAAAGCAGAAACCAGGACGGTTTCTCTAAATTGGGGACATCCCTGGAAAATAGGGACACTTGGTCTGAAATGAATGCTGCAGATGTGCCCACTAAGAGGGTGATGTTTTGCTTGTGGGGAAAAGAAAGCTCAAAGCACAATGAATCCTTACAGCCAATGAAAATGGATTCAAAGGCCAAAGCATGAAAAGCTGTAAATTGCAATGTGCTTTAATAATGGGTGAAGTAGATCAAAAGGGAACCAAACCTGTTGCTACCCAGGAAACTCTAATTTGCCTGAATTATAAAAGTGGCTTCTTCAGTTGCGAGATATGGGAAACAAGGGAAAATGTTGTGGCGTAGAAAACGTTTCCTCTGAAGTATTCCCTGTTTAGGGAAGTTTTTAATCCGTGATATTTTAAATGTATTTTAATATTTGATGGAAGCTGCCCAGAGTGGCTGGGGAGACCCAGCCAGATGGGCGGGGTACAAATAAATTATTATTATTATTATTATTATTATTATTATTATTATTATTATTATTATTGCAGTAGAGCCCCACCTGCATAAGTTGTGCCATAATTGCCACCTTTGCAACAATTAGCCATCTGTAAGAGACACAACAAAAACATGATCAGGGCAAAAAAAGAAAGAAAAAGGCCTAAATGTAGCATTGAGGGGAGATTATGCTGGGAGGAAAATATGTTTTTCTCCTTTTGTCCTTGAAGATTTTTTTTTTCCTACTCCTTAAATACGAAAAAGAAAGGACAGCATGTATTGGAAGTCAAGAGGTTCTTGAGAGAGAACAGCCTTTAAGTGTACTGTCTGCATCCAGCACAAGGGTTCAGGAAGGTGACATGGTTTGTGGCTTCCGCAGACTGGAGAAATGTGAGCCTTGAATTATTATTTTTTTAAGTAAGACATCAGCTCAGACCATGATTAAGCTTGTCACACTAAAACATGCTGAATTGTAACAGCATCGTCTATAAAAAAAAGAAAGAAAGAAAAGTGTCGTATTATTTAGCCTACTTTGGTTTCAGGCCACAAGTCTCTTTTTCCAGAGTCTGCTCAAATGTGGTTTTTCGTGAAGATGGGTTGAACTGTAAGGGACTATAAATAGGGTTCCTGTTCTTCCTCATTTAGATGGGCATAATTGTTACATTTTGCTGAATAGGGCCAGGCTTTGCATAGGTACAAATATAATGAAGTTTACAAATGCAACTCTAATTTTCTGTGCAGATGTGAACAGTGCAGTCCTGCTTTATTAATGGTGAAGTTCAACTCCATTAAAAACCACAAGAGCTGACCATGAGGGTCACTTCCAAAGCCACACAATATGTTCATTAACAAATAACATTCCTCTGTATAGGCTGATGGGACTGCAGATCAGTTTGTGAATAGAAGAAGGTGCCTTATACTGGTTCCTCTAGCCAGCTCTGACTGGCAGTGGCTCTCTGGGGTCCCTGGCAGAGGTCTTTCTCACTGTCTTGCCAGCTGACCCTTTTAACTGGAGATGCCAAGGATTGAACCTGGGTCCTTCTGCATATGAAATATATGTTCTACCACTGAGGTTTGGCCCCTCATCATTTATTCACTTTATAGTATGTGCTACCCTTAAGCCTCTGGGTAATGCCAATTGAGCTTTCCTCCCAGTACAATTAGCTTCTATAAAAGAATTATTTTCACCAGGTATGCAGTAAGGGAGGAAAGGGTTAAACGCTCCCCCCCCCTTCCTGCTGCAATCTCCTGTATTGGCTGCTATATGCTTTTTATATAAGTGCACTTTACAAGTGTAAAGATGTATTTAACAATTTGTCTAGCTTAAAAATAATAAATAAATAAATAAATATACATACATACATACATACATACATACATATTAGTTGTATGGGTTTATTGTTTTTTTTTTTTAAAAAAACAGCATTTTAAAATACAGGCAACTCTCAACTTACATGGGGGTTGTGTTCTAGAGATAACACCTGAAACCAAAATTGTGTGTAGTCAAAACACATTGGATCTAGTGGTGGTTGAAATTGGCAAAGTCTTCTTTCCTGGACACCTGCTCCCTTTCCGTCCCCTTGCTATTTTATTTTATTTTATTTTTGCCAAGTGCATAAATCTGAATGCACGCAAGTTAAATATGTGTGACTTACGAGTTACCTGTATCCAGTGCTTTTTTCTGGGGGGACACAGGGGTACCCCTAAACATTTTGTGAATCTAACGGGAGAAGAAACTAAAAAACTTTTTTTAAAAAATAGTTTCTTCTCTAGCACAGTGTATCGTCAGTTCTGTTGCTACCCCCAATGGTGGCCTAATTCCTTTTCCCAGTGTTTCTTGAGTCTCAGACGGAAGCGAGCTTTTAATGTGTAAAGTAGGAGTTGGAATCTAGCACGGTGATTGGTCAATTTTGTTGTTACCACCTCCAATGGTGGCCTCATTTCCTTTCCCAGTGATTTTCTTGAGTCAAAATGAGAGCACCCCTAAACATTTTTTCAAGGAAAAAGGCACTGCCTGTATCCTTTAGTAGTAGATCAGATGGCACAATGTAATAATACTATAAGAAATAATTCTTATTGAATTCAGTAGGACTTGCTTTTGGGAAATCATAATTAGGATTGGTCCATGAAGTGACTACTGCTGATGACACCACCACCCAATCTAAAATAGCTCTCATCTTAACAACCCTGCAATTAGTTCAGACAATGCTCAATCTCATGTAGACATGGGAGGAGAAAGAATTCTGTTCTGATCATTAGGCAATTATTTCACACCTTGGTGTATGAGATTTGATTACCCTTATTATCCTAGCTTGCACAGTTATACAATGTCATACAATTATCCTTTTGGGGTTTTTTCTAAAGGGAAAAAAATCCAGCTACAGCAATTGTCTGCCTGATCTCTTGCAGCAATCAGAAGCTCCTGCAGCGCTAATGCTATGCTTTGTTCTTCATGTAGTTAACTGTAGGCTTCATAAAGGAATGGTGTACATTTCCAGGGATGTCAGTCTTCAGATATGTGAGTCTCTTCATGGATTAATATTGAATCACTAGATTTTCAGGGCTGTGGAAAAGAGTCACACATCACTGTTTCGCTTGCATTTAGAAGAACAGGAGAGGGGAGAAAGTCCATTGATGTTTGTTCCCTTTTGTGAAGCAGTTTGGAAAGCAACCACAAATCATCCGAGTATCTCACTTTGTGCTCTCTGTGTGGGTAGCTGATAGGTATTAAGACAAACTAGAACAAAACAGAGTTGTCACAAAGTTCTGCCAAGCTGGGCTCAGAAAAGAACTGTGGGGTGAATAAAAGACCATTTCAAGTGAGAAGTGAGTTTTTAAAGCACTTGGATTCTCTTACAGCTACATTTCCCATGGGCTCCTAGTTTCACACTACTAAAATAATATACCAGGAGATACTTACTTTATCTAGCAAAAATGACCCCATGCTTTGGTAACTTTTAGGCTGCACTATTGCAGTGCAGTCTATGTGGGGCTGCCCTTAAGTTTGGTTCAGAAACAAAAACAATAGCTAGATTACTTTGTAGAGCTTCCGACCCCATATGTGTAACACTTGTGCTAAAGCAATCAATCACACGGGTTGTCTGTTTGTGACAGAGCCAAGTTTAAAGTCTTGCTATACCACAGAGCCTAGGGCTTGCTGATCAGAAGGTCGGCGGTTTGAATCCCCACGATGGGGTGAGGTCCCATTGCTCAGTCCCAGCTCCTGCCCACCTAGCAGTTCGAAAGCACATCAAAAGTGCAAGTAGATAAATAGGTACCGCTCCAGCGGGAAGGTAAACAGTGTTTCCGTGTGATGCTCTGGTTCTCCAAAAGCAGCTTAGTCATGCTGGCCACATGACCCGGAAGCTGTACGCCGGCTCCCTTGGCCAGTAACGTGAGATGAGCGCTGCATCCCCAGAGCCGGACACGACTGGACCTAATAGTCAGGGGTCCTTTTACCTTTTATGGACTTAGAAGGTCTTGAACAACTTGAGAACAGGCTCCCCAAGTGAACTGTTCACTGCCCTGTACAGATCTACCCATTCACTAACATCATTAGTTCTGTGAACCACCCTGAGACATCAGGGTATAGGGCGGTATATAAATTCAATAATAATTGAAATCACACCTGTTTACCTGTTGATTCTTAGTGCCAGCTTTTAATGAACCTCTGGATAACTTTTTGTATATTTTATTTTACTGCTGTGGTTAGGTTGTTTTGTACTGTTGTTTTGTAGCCCAGCCTGGTATCCTCCGGATGTTGGACTACAACTCCCAGCATCGCTGACCATTGGCCATGCTGTCTAGTGCAGATGGGATGTTGAGTCCAGCAGCAAGTTCTGGAGGGCACCACATTGGCCACTGCTGTTGTAAACCATCTTGAAATCATTTTGGTGAATGGTAATATATAAGGGATTTAAAATAAATAAACAGGCAAGAAGGAAAGAAATGGTTTATCCTCTTTCCTCTTCCCCTCCCCTCTGTGTGTTACCACTATTGCTCCCATCACCACTTGGCAGGAAAGGGCAGGGAAGGGGAGGAATATTTTGGGGGTGGAGGCAAAGACAGGTGGGGAGAGCCAGCAGGGACAGAAAAGTGTCATTTCCTCAAATTCTTCCAATTTCTTTCCAAGGTGATCTCAAAATACTTTTCCTGTCTCATAAGACCTGTATGGTTATGTTGAGTAACATGGAACATAATGGAGGTGTATTTTTTAAAAAAATGTTGTAGTGTGGAGAAAGTGACTAGCAAGGATTTTTCTCTCTTTCTCAGGACATTTAGGGCAGGCAAAAGAAAGTTAATGTATAGAATACAAGATGTGACAGCCACTTGATTAGATGACTTTACAGAGAGAGTAGTCAGAACTGACGGAGGATAAGCCTGTCAGTATCTATTGATCATAATGGGGAGATACTGTGATAATGAAGGTGCTTTTTCTGGGATGAGACTCCAGGTGCACTGACTACTGGAATTCCCCCAAATGCACAAAAACATGACGACATATATTATGGGAGATCATAATGGGGTGTTTCTGGGCAGCAACAAGAAGAGTGGGCAGTTGCCTTCATGTTTTCCTTATGGGCTTTCCAGAGATGTGGTCAGCTGTTGTGAGAAGCAGGATACTGAACAAGGTGGGCCTTTGGGTCTGATATAGCAGGGCTCTTGTTAAATTCTTAGGATAGGACACCAAGTTCTGCTACTCACAGTCGAAAGAAAAACTGCTGCTGTAGCTTGGGTGGCATTGCTGGAGCCATATAGTTTCCAAGTACATGATGTCTATGGTTGATGGGCTCCAAGATCAAATTGGGTTCTCTAACTTTATACTCCTTTCACGAGCTGTTGTTTGCCCTCAACTTTGCATGCTGGCAACTGGCTTCTCAAAGTGACAAAAACTGTCAGTGATTATAGCCAGTAATTATGCTGATGCCAGAAGGTGATCCATCATGGTGTATTTTGCGTATGGCTGCAGATAATTAATCATGAGCAGCAGCGACCATTCGGCAGCAAAGAAATGCATGCTCCAAAGGGCAAGACAGAGTTGGAGCAAAGGATATAATGAGGTTAGAGCTGGCAGGTTTTTCTCAGCTTCTTTCCAGTTTTGAAATTCTACAGAAAGCCTTTGAAATCATTGAAGAATGAGAGCCAACAAGTGGTTCAAGTGTGAAATCATTTAACCATTAGGACATCTTTCTTCCTTCCCTTTCACCACTAGCGGGAATAGCTAAATTTGTCACAGGTTGTGTGAGAGGTGGGGCAGTCAGGTAGTTTTAGATTCTGGCCTTAGTGGCCTTATGGGAACCATCTCCTTTAGCTCAGTAGTAGGTCATCCGCTTTGCATTAAGAAGGTCCCATGTTCAATCCTAAAAATACAGGTAAGGGCTCAGAGAGACTCCCTTCTAAACTCCTAGACAACTGTTGCCAGTCATGGTAGACAGTGCTAAGCTAAATTTACCAATGGTCTGACTAATGTTATAAATCAGCTTCCAGTTTTCTATGTGTGTGATCTTGTACTTCTTATAAATAAGTTTTACTATTTTGCCCTGCCAGGGGCAACATAGAGATAGATTTCCACTGCAGACAGCATCACCTGCTTGCTTTTCTTACATGCCCCCTCCCCAAAAAGCTGGAGTATATAAGGTTTGCAAACCATTTCCACAAGTTAAAGGTGCTCTATAGCTGATCAGCCACAGAGTCCTTAATTAAATACCAGCTGAAATTTCAAGGGCCATGGAGAAACCTTGAACTTGCATTAGGAACACTTAGAGCAAGCATCACCCTTTGTAGAAGTTATGGGTTTTACTCCAGCCTAGATCATTTTAGTTCTAATCAGTGAGTTCTACGAATTAGCTTCAAAATCTATTCTTCCCCCACTCAACCATAAAAAACCTTTCTCTCTCTTTAGGATTCTCCATTTCTTTCTGTCTTTTGAAATTCTCTTGACTATTAGCATAGCTGCAGGAGCAAAAGAGGCTTGCCTCTTGAAGGCTACTTTTCTGTCCTTCATCTACTGATACTGAAGGGAGCTATTGCAAGACTTGTTGCTGAACCTGAACCACTGAGATGACAGCAATGAAGTAGCAATGTGGCAGCTGCATTAAGAATGGGGAAGACCCTGACCTGCTGAATCCTGAATTAATTGGAATTTCTGTACTGTAGTCCATCAGGCAGAATGACACTAATTAAGTCTGGAGGTTAAAAATGCATGGATCAGCAGACCCATGTTTTTAAATTATAGATAACATTTATGCGAAAATATTTTTAAGCCGGAAAATAGCTGTTCTCACAATTATTTCAGTATGAAATTCATAATGTAGAAAGCAATTGAGAAATGCATATTGGGGAGACTGACACATCAAGATTTCGCCGGAGCAAATGATTGCATCATAGTTTGCAAGGTCTGAGCCAGCTGATGAACGCAAAGATTATCAACATCCAAATGATAGTATCCCACAGTGCCAGAACAAAGCATTTTTGTTTAACAGTGTAGAGCCTATTTAAAAGATGAAGGACTCTGTGTCTTAGAAAAAATATTTCAGATTTGCTAAATTGCAAACCCACCCCACTGAGTGGGTATGGGTACAGGTCAAAGTCTTAATCTTGTGGGAGGGGGAAGAAAAGTTTCCAGGAGAATTTTTATACCACTTTATGAAATGAAAGATGCTGTCCTTTGTATGAAGAGCCACTATCGTAATGCTTCTGTGTTTTACTTTTAATGGTGCAAAGGTATATATTTCTATCTACGAAGGATGATATAACAACAATAGCATATTTTTCTCTTTTGTGCAAGTACAGATGGTGGCCATGCAACAAAGCCCTACTGTATGTTTGGAGGGTGGGGGTGTTTCTTGTGGTGTCTCATAAAATCAAATATATTTTCTAAGTCACAGAATGGAATAGAGTATCCTGAATAGGAGCACTCCATACTGCAATATTTTGTTACAGTTCCCACCTATGATTTCCACTATTACCACATCTGCGCTGTACATGGTACCTCACAGAGTTGTATAGGCAGCAGAGCTTTGTGTCCAAGTAAATTACAAACAAAAACAGGGAGTGGGGAAATTGTGGAGGGAGAGAGACAGAGAAATGCCATTACCTATACAGTACTTAAAAGCCTAGATACATGAGGATGAATGTGTGTCATATGAGGTGGAATGCAGAGAAGAAGTTGATTGTACCTGTCTAGGCAATAGACATTTTACATTAACATTACAAAATGTTTTAGGCACAAATTTGTTTAAGCTTCATGTGTGAAAATTACCCCAAGAATGCCAATAAATGCAGTGCATAATGCTACAAATCTCCACTGATAAACAGATTTCTTCTATTTAAAATGGAACAGCCCAAAGGCAAAATGTGTTAGACTATTTATAATTTTAAGTAGTCTCTAAGTACTGAAGTGTGTACCTCGTGACCCAGAAGTTAGTTTAATTAGCCTCAGCTTGGAGGTTCATTTTCAACTCAAATTATGCCATGGTCTGATGCTTTTAAATTAAACTTTAACTACTTATCCATGTAAGTGTATTTTATTTTTTTAAAGGCCTTTATAATCAAATAATTAATGGAAGATTCCCAAGGACCAGGCTGAAGTGGGACGGGTGCAGGAGGAACAAAGACAAGTGCCATCCTAGCGACCCTAATCGCTGCTCTCAGAATGTTTTTATGAAAACTTCATTAGCCAAATGCAAACTGGATGGGCTATGTGAATGCTCATGTCAGATTTCCCTGCACGATTCCGCAGCAAAAGGTTTTTTAGAGTCTCACCTAGATTCACAAAGCGTTCTGTGAAGGATACTGGCAGCAAATATTTAGACACTGTACAACAGTGGTGAAAGTGCAGGAAAATACATGACTGCTCTGCTAAATGTAAAGAGACATCAGTAATCTTGTACATTTTCTTTCATCTAACCTAAATCACTCAGCAGCAAGAGTTACTGAAACCAATTGTACGTTGAACTGAGGCAATCTGAGATGAACCAAGGACTGACTGCATTCTGTTCACTGCCCTACCATGAACCTCTTTGAAAACAGAGAAGCTGGGATTCATGCCTCCTTCATCTCTTTCTCTTTCTTTATTTCTGTGTTTCACTAGGCAAAGCCCTGTCTTCACTCCTGGATCTCAAGGTCTTTCTTTTTAAAGATCTAGATACAGTGCTATTACCCAAGAAAAAGAAGTGCCAGAACTCACCATGAATGCATGCCTTGTTTTCTTATAATGTCAGTGGGGCCCACCCGAGTGGTGTGGAAAATAAAAAGCCCTGGTTGCAGTCATTCATTGTAATGGTTACAACAGGAGAGTCAATGGAAAGTACTTCTTCGCACAGTGCATTATGAACAGCAAAACCCCCGCACCTTTACTCAGAATTAATCCCACCGTGTCCAGTGGGGCCTACTCATTAGGACACGAGTCTTCAACTGCTGGGTTTGGACCAACTAGTGGGTCATGGCCTGATCCAAGATGAGTTGCAACACCATCAACATGTCTATGACTTGTGTGTGGATGGTATCTGTGTTACCTACATAAAGATAGGCATGTGAAGAATTAATGGGTTCATTTCTTTACTTCTAATTTTATTGTATTATGAACAAAAATAATGAGTGGACTCACTATTTTAGGCATTATAGCTTAATGCCTCCACATGCAGAGATGGTTTGTGCACCAGTTGCTGCCTGGGAATGGCTACTGCCTTTCTGCCCTTCTTACAGGCTTCCTGGAAGCATATCTATTGGTTACGGTATAAAACAGGATGCTGGATTAGATGTGTCTGTGGTCTGATCCGAAAGCGTTGTTGTGTTCAGTATCACTGGTTGCACATATGAACAAACATAAATGCATCAGCTCTAATAGAAGTCACAAGGAGGTCTCTGCAAGGGAAGGCTTGTAGACAGATTCAGAGTTCACAAGGACAGGCATGCTTGTTGAACTTCTCACATTCCGTTTCCATGCACAGTAAATATAACTTGCCAGAGTACACCTGTGTTTTGGAAAACAATAGGTACCTTTCAGGTAAGAGGTGCTAGTGTGTTTCTGTGTGATTCATTTTGATTGGAGAGTTGCTTCACTTGTTTCAGTGCCTCCTAAAGTGTGTCCCTCATCATGTATGGATGATAGAGTACGCTTGGGTCCATGTAGAAATAAGTAGAGTGACAAAGGTAGCACCTTGCAAAGCATTTACTTGTTTTGGTAGGGTTGCCATATGTCCAGAATATCCTGGACATAGATGGTATTCAACCTCTGTAAACAGTGTCTGGGTGGAAATCACTGAAATGTCTGGGAAAATCCTGGAAATTTTTATTAAAAATAGCTTTAAAACTCTTCTTCCCTTTTTTTGAGATTTCGCAAAGAAAAGCTCAACAACTTTTGGGTCCGGATTTTCCCTTTTTGAAAGATGGCATGCCTAGTTTTGGTCACATTTATCCTGGCCATCTTTAGACTAGTGATGGGTGAAATGGTATCTTAGTTGGCAAAGGCGACTGCACCACACTCCAGCAGAGACCTCCATGTTGGCAATCCAAGCAAGCAATGCTACCCTGCTTCACCCTGCTGGCCACTACTTTTCAGGGTCCACCTAAAAGTCAACAGGAAATAATATAATCTTACTTCTTGGAGGAGGAAATTCTAGAAATAAGGGCCACCACTGAAATTGCCCTCTGTCTAGTGGCTGCCACCCTGATGATATGTGCTGGTGGGCATGCATGCAGAGCCTTTGTAGGCTGATCTTAGTCCTCATGCAGGTTGATAAGAGTGCAGGCAGACCTTCAAGAAGCTCAGTCCCAAGATCTAGAGTTGTCAGCAGTGAATTTGCAATGGAAGTGTCCTATCTTACAGTCTCCTTTAAATTCTTTGTATGTTTGTAAACTAACAGCATAACATGAACTACTTTCCCCTTGAATAATCTCTAAACCAAAAGATGCAGTAATAACCTAGAATGGTTCCTACAAATGGCGTGTGAGTCGTTGCGGCGAACCCTTGTTTATAACCAAGCACTCAATATTGAAATTCTGGATCTGGAAATAAGCATAGGTATAGAAATGCTCTGCAGGTGTTCCTTTCCTTTCCGTTCCTTGCTGTACATACAGGGTAATTTACTTGAGGATAAGACTTGAATATCTTACATAACAAATGACCATGCAAGTCAAAGCATACTAGATGTAGATGTAGATATAGATTACAGAAAACAATAGGTTCTTGTTTATGTTTATGTATTTATATCTCTTGTATAGGCTGGTTTAAATTAGAATGTAGATTAATATGCGCCTGTGCAATGAGTGAGTCCTGTAAGGGCTTCAGACATTTTTCTGATAGACTTGTTGAGCTTTTAATTCTGAGGATTCTCCTTCAGGCGGTACAAACTGTTTTGAGAGAGTGGGAAAGCTGAGATAACCTCTCTCTCTCCCCCCCCCCCTTTTTTGGCGGGAGGTTTCTTTTCTTTTTTTGCACTGGAACAGTTGCCAAATACCAGAGAATATCACATTTCTTTCCTTTCCTTAAGGCTGTGTGAAGGCACTTGAGGACAAGAATGATCTGTGATATTCACTGCTTCATAAATATTAAAAACTCTTTGATTTCCCCCCCCCTCTCCTGAACACCACTGTGTGTTTTTAGACCTGTAAACAGAGCCACAAGCACACTCAGTGTGAGCTTTTACTCAATTGCCTTCCTTAGCTCAGAGCAGCCAAAAGAAACAGAGAGAGGATAGGGAGATAAAGAAGTCAAAACTTGGCATTGAGGCTGGTAATTAAAGTATTGTGTTGACATGTAATGAGGAGTGTTTATATGTATGGGGAAATGTAATAAAAGTTCTGCTAGAAGCAGACATCCATTCTGCGTAACCATGTATATCTGGGCTACTAGCCACAATGGCGACATTCTGCCTCCGCTGTCTGAGGCTGTATGACTCTGTATGCCAGTTGCTGGACATCGCCAGAGTGCTGTTGCTTTCAGGTCGTGCTTCTGGGTTTCCAAAGACATCTGGTTGGCCACTGTGAGAACAGGATGCTAGACTAGGTGGGCCTTTGGCCTAATCCGGTAGGGCTTTTCTTATGGTCTTATGAAGAGAAGCAGAAAGCTAGGTATGCTTTTTGGCACAGCTGTCTTCAAGACTCTATTCTTAAGCTATAGTACAGGCTTCCTCAACCTCCGCCCTCCAGATGTTTTTGGCTTACAACTCCCATGATCCCTAGCTAGCAGGGCCAGTGGTCAGGATGATGGGAATTGTAGTCTCAAAACATCTGGAGGGCCGAGGTTGAGGAAGCCTGCTATAGTAGCAGACATGTTTTGCTGCTTTCTGATGGTTTTCCATCATGTACTAGTGAAGAAACAATGGTTTCTTCATGGATTTTCTGGATCAGGTTTTTCCAGTGTCAGCTGCTGGTTGCGAAGGCCACCTGTGCACCTTCCCTGGACCTGCACTCCAGGGAGTGGGGTCTACAGTCCTCCATTTTAATTTATACAAGATGCTTTGGAGTAACACTACATTAAGTGGGAATATTATGAGAAATTAAAATAGCAGCTGCCAGCAGCTCCTTAGAGTGGAGTTGTCAAGTACCGGTAAGCTTGGGCCTAAGCTTGGGCAGGAGAGGAAGTCAGATACTTTGCCTCCTCAAACCTGAGCTAACTTTTTCTCAGTCTCAGGAGCTTATTTTAGTGACACCAGCAACCCAAGGTCTTTCCATCCTGTAAAATCCAAGACCTTCCTCCCTAAACTTACATGTATTCTAGGGTCTGTCTTTCTTTTTTTACTATAATGTTTGGGTCTATGTAATTCTATTACTTTCCAAGTTTCTAAAGACATTTTTTTTATATGTAATAACCAAAGACTGGCTTTGCCATCTTATTGGAAGTGTCACTTGACTAGACATAGAATTATTTGAGTTTCGAAGACAGAGTAAGAGAGAGAGAGCTCTCCTTAAGCCTTGTGTGTCACTGGCTTTGAAGTTTCTCCTTTCCACTCTGTTGGATTATGTCAGTCTGAGCTATACATCTTTTAATACTTGTCTCTTGAAAAGGCAATAAATGGCCTGCAGCACTATACAGATGGTCAAAAAGTTGAGCTAATTAAGTACAGCTCTTCCCAGACATGCAAGGTTGTAGAAGCAACTGAGAACTCTACAATGAGCAGGCTATTATAATTTATTTATTTTTAATCACATGTTTCAGAAATGGCGTGCTGGCATTGATAATTGTGCACAATCTTCCTCAGAAATGTTTCTGTTCTTATCCATATTCTTTTGCCTTCTGCCTAAATCCCTTGAGTGCTTTTGGCCGAAGGAAGAATTTTCACATGTATTCAGATTTCACTGTTGGCAAAATCCAATGATAACCTATAGAGAGTGTTGTGTATAATGCTCTGATCCAGTGGAAGCTAGTGGAAAGTGGACCAGGTGGGGCATCTATGAGGTATGTGGCTAGCACCACATCCTCCTCCCTTGGGAAAGTAACAGTGAACACTTAAGCAGTACAGTTGTACAAGTATTTAGAACCTAAACATCTTACCTTGTCTCTGAAGGAGTCTCTTTAGTTGCTTCTCTGCTAGAAGAAATGTTCTGTGGCCCTAACCTCTTTCTGGTTCTTTCCCTAGCCTTCTTTGTAAAGAAATAGTGGACACATAAACATTGTGGTATTGTTAATACTTAGCATTTATGTGTCTTACCTTGGTTTAGAAGTGACCCATGCTGTGACTTTCCTTGGAGTAAGGTACACAATAGGACTTAGTTTGGAGTAAACATTGGATAGGGTTGTTCTTACAGGCTTTTCTTATGAATTCCTACTCATAAATTAGATCTGGCCATGCTCTGTTGCTTCCAATTTCCAACTGAATCCAGTGGGAGTAGCTTCCAAATAAACATTCAATGGCATCAGTGCCTCTTCCTTTTATCTGTTCACAAGACTTTCCACTCTTCCTGGGAGAACCTATGGCTTTATTACCAATGTTTGACTATATCTGAACCTCTGATATGGAATTATACCTTAGGTTTGATAAACCATACATGACAGGAATAAAAACAAAGGCTTTCAAATATTTATGACTTGCATTTTTCCCTAGTTATGATTGTTAATAATCCCATCTTCATGGTATATTGCCATAACAAGTGTCTGTTCAGTGACATTGTTGGAGATGCTATTTTTGCACACTGATAAAGAAAACAATTGTAAAACTCAAATAATATTCAGTCTACCAAGGGCCAAACTAGATGAGACACCATTTATGCAATTAGCAATTCGGTGAATATCTCATTTAAAAGTAAATAGCAGACATGGGAGCCCCAGTTTAGATTGCGATCCTGGCATGAGGGTGTTGACATTTGGCAAAATCATGTGGACCTCTATTCAAATATGTGTATTTTTATGTGTCGTTTCTTCCAGTGTTGTTTATCCTTGCAGTGTTCTCAGTTCGAATGAAAAGGGTTTCATACCAGAATATTGCTGAGTGCTTGTATTTCTAGTTACCCAGTGTCAAGGCTCTTTGCCTCCCTTTGAACCTTGGCCAGAGTATGTCTGAATATAATGAGTCAGAGATGGGTGCCTGAGGGAGTGAGGGGGTAGGAGTGTGGCATGAAATGCACTTTTAAATTGCTTTGGCTTAGCAACTTCTGTGGTCCGGTGGGTAGAGCTTGGGCTCAGTTCTTAACTGATTAACTGATTAAAAACAGTTTGACCCCTAACACACTTGCACTGCAATTCTAGACATGTGTACTAAGAATTATTTGGTCTACATGCTCTAAGGAGATCCACAGCCAGTGAACTATTTTGAGGTGTAAGATTCACATAAATTGGGCCATCACTTACCTGAACTAATCTGTAGAGTGTGCACATGACACATTGCTCTAGGTTCATTGGGAGGGGTTTGTGCCAATCTCTGGGACATAATGGCTCATTGTGGCTGTATAGCTTAATGCCATAACTGGTCTTTAACCATCAAAATCATGGCCTATATCCAACATAGACCTAAGTTTCATTAAGCACACTGCAGTTGCCAGGTGTAAGGATGCCTAAATCTTGTGTTGAATTTAGGCCCCTCTGGTTCCCCCCCCCCCCAGACAGAAGGAACACTGTCTGTTGAAAACTGAGGTGATTATTTGTTTTTTGCCATGTGCCTTGCTGAAAAAGTCACTGTGTATCTCTGCCGTTGTAGACAAATACATCTTTACATGTTAAATTCAACCTTCAATAATATCACTGCCGAAGTGCCTTCCTATCTAAAGTTAAATGTCAGCACACTTCTCTTTCGAGGTCATGTTAATAGCTTTAGGATTTCAGTCTCCTCTGCTTGGATAATATCCTTTTAGCCATCAGAAGCATTTATCAGAAAGCCTGAGATTTCCACAAAAGGGTAGTTTAAAACTAATGGAGGTTTATTTTTAACTTTTATTATCTTTGTACACTCTCCAACCAGATAAAGGCAACTGTGGATTATTAAATATATTAGCTAGGCGGAAAAGATTGCACACTACATTTGAGAACTTGCTAGGGGAGACAAATGTGTTTAAAATACTTTGGATTACAAGGAATTTTAGAAGCTTATAAAAGTATGTACCTGTGGGGAAATTACTTATTATACAAAGGACATTTTTAAATGGTGTGTTTTGTTTTGTTTTGTTTTTTTAACCAAAAAATAGCTGTTCTCACAACTATTTCAAAATGGAGATAGACCAAAAATGGGTAACATATTGAGCAGTTAGGATTCTACTAAGAACATGATATGATCTACAGATGTGACCAACAAATGCAATCGTTCAGTGGCAAATCATAATAAAAAGATCATTTGTGGATGCTACCAAGCACAGGGCAAAATTATCTCTGCAGAGCCATTGTTCCTTCTGTTGTATCTAGTTAAAGTGTTGGGGACTCCCACTACAATCTCAAGTTAATGTGTAAAGACTATGTACCCCTTGCTGTGATCCTGACCTGGGTCAGCTTCCCCTTCCTTCCTAACTTCCTGCAATTGAAATGTACAGTAGCAGAGGCTGGGGCTCTGTTGCTCTCCTGGCTTTCCAACATGGCGGGTCGCTGGTGCTTACTGAGAAGGGAAGGGAAGAGGAGCCATGTGGAGCTCTGTGCATGGTGACAGAAGCGTCAGGTTGGCTTTTCCACCCTGTGTGGACCCATTATGTTGGGAAGCTGGGAGAGCAAGAGCGCTCCACCCGTACCATGTCATTGGCTGCTATTGGAAGTGCATAGGAGGTTTTTTACAGTACCAGTTGCAGGCACTGAAAACCTGATTGGGATTCTGCCTCCTCCCCCAGCAATTCGTAAAGAAAAAGCTTGCACACAAGGTCAGACTACATGGTTAATGTCACATATAGTTTGAATTGTTTATCCTTTTGCCATATATTCGTATTACGGTATATTTGATATTATTTAAAGTTCAAATAATATTATCATATGAGTAAATGGCAAAGGGATATCAGTTCAGATCTACACTTCTGCTAACACTTTTGTGTAGCATCCTATGAGCTTTTTCATCCAGGACCCACAAAGGCTGGCATAAATCCCATGTGCAAGTAGGATTTTGTGTGGTCTGTGTCAGCAATAACAGAAAGCAAGGAAAAGAGAAGTGGGATTCCCAATAGTAGACAAGATCTTCTCGGGGCTGACTGCTCTGATAAAAAATCATTTAAAGTAGTACCATTCCATTTTAAACAGCCATGGCTTCCTTCAAAGAATCATGGGAAATGTAGCTTGTTAAGGGTTTTGAGAGGGTAAGAAATACCCTATTCCCTTCACAGAGTGTCAGTTCCCTCAGAGGCTTGACAATCAATCTTTCTTCCCATGGAACTCTAGTAACTGTAGTTCTGTGAAGGTGATAGGAATCTTTTGACGACTCTCAGCACCCTTAAACTACAGTTCCCATAATTCTTTGAGGCAATCCATGGCTTTTTAAAGTGGGATGGTACCACTTTAAATGTACAATAGAAATGCAGCCTGCAATTTAACTGCAGCAGTTCAAACTGCTAGCTGTGCTGTGGCATCTTAAGCTCTTTCATAGGATCGGAGCGCCACTTAAACTCAGGCAGATTTACAAAGGTTTATTCTCCCTAGCTGGCCTCTATGCTTAAATAGGCTTATTTTTAAACAGTTTGCAACTCCCTGTCTGACACAGAATAAAGAGTGGGAGGAATGGCTTTTGAATAGTTAATACATTCTGTGATTTGATTCCCCCCACCCTTTTCTTTCTCTTATCACTGCAAGTCATCGGGGCATTTTTGTTCTTAGAATGCTACGCTATGTCTTTTCTCCTTTAACGATGCACACAACAAAGAATGTATAGCAACAACTGCTCCCCCTCCAAAAAAGGGGGGGCAGTATATAGCACTGTTCTGGCAAGGTTTCAGAAGCCCAAGCATCTTAGGCTTTGCTTTTGATGTTCTTGTTTTCGCTGGGAGTTGCGATACCAGCCGACAGGGTTTTCAAATCACAAATGAAGAAGCTCTGCTACAATGAGCTGTTTTAGAGCCAGATTGAGAATAAAACTGTGGCATAACAGAAAGCGTCAGGAGACACAAGCGTCTAAGAATACTCTTTACTAATCAAAATGACTTTCCTCTTTAAAGGCCCTCTCAGTATTAATAGGGGTCAAGAAGCCACTGTAATAATTCCGTGGGCACATATTTGTTCCTTCGTAATAGTTAGGCAGCATTTATGCAATTCATCATCATCATTTCTCTGCTATGTTCTGTGACTCCTTCCTGTTTAATCTCAGATTGCAATACAAGCATGGCCCTCAAACAGTACAAAAACAAAAGAGGTGGGTTTCTCTATATCTGCATTGAAGGTGTAGGATTGTGTGATGGAGCAGGTGCGAATGTTCTGGATTTGCGAGGGGTAATGAACCACAGCCATCTGTCATCCAGTCACCATCTTGTCATCATACAGACATGTTTTAGCCAAAAAATAGCCATAGCATCAAAGTGATTCTAAGGTGCCTTGTGTTGGACTGAATTTCAGGCATGCAGCAGGATACTCAGTGAGTTGTTTAATTAAAGCTATATCAAACAAATTCTTCTTTGAGTATTTATTACAAAACCCTCCTGAAAAGTAATGGGGGCAAGGAGGAATTTCTCTGAAATTCTTTTGGCGGGACTAGCTACTTACCTCCCTTAGCCTTAGAAAGTGGACAAAATTTTTCTGCCCCCCCTCCTCCTCCTCCTTCTTCTTCTTCTTCTTCTTCTTCTTTTTCTTTCTTTCTTTCTTTCTTTCTTTTAAAAAAGATTAAACCCCTCCAGTTTTCTGTTGGCTGCACTGCATAGAATGCCTTGGGAGCACTGCAGGTCATTTCACATCACTTTGCTCCCAAAGTATTCTGGTAAGTAAGGGTAGTGGAAAGCCATGCAAGACTCTCCACAGCTTCCTGCCACCTGCGCTTCATGAAGAGACCCAGTAACTGTAATGTACCTCAATCTAACCATTTATAATTGCAATGGCAAGTGGTCTTTTAGCAAATAAATTTAATTGAACAGCAGTAAGGTTAGTGACAGCCTGAGCTTAGATAAAGCAGGTTACGGAATGGCTGTTTGTTATGGGGAATTTCATTTTAAGGCCAAGCTAGATATTTGCTGGGTGCATAGTGTCCAGCTATGTTTTTATGCATGTTTTCCTCCTCAATGACAGGTGCATGGGGGAGCAATCCATGCCAGGATAATGGCATCCAGAGAGAGGAAGCATATCTTGTTCCTCTTCAGCATTAAAAGAAGCAACGACCACTCGCTGTGTGGATGCATTTCAGGAGATGCACATACAGGTTGTTCTGGTTCATCACAGAAGCTGTTAAAAATGAGTTGATGTATCTGGCAAAATGTGGCGAAAGCCGTAGTTGTTTAGGATAAATACCAGTAAGTGAGAAAGGCAGAGCAGTCACATAGGATGGGGTGGTTAGACTTTGGCTCTCCAGTTTCTGCTGAACTACAACTTCCATCATTCCTGGCCATTCATTGTGCTGTCTTGGGCCTGATAGGAGTTGTAGTTCAGCAACATCTCAACCATTGGTTAGTTACCCTAGAACTCAGTGCCCAAATGCATCTCTGTATCTAACGTGTTGCTTTTTTAAAAAATGCAAATTGTATCAGTTGAAAGAGGCTAATTATTAATGGAATCAGAACAGTGATCAGCACACTGTGGAGGAGCAATTTAATCCTTTCTACCCCAGATATGGGATGTGGGTGGTGCTGTGGTTTAAACCACTGTGCCTCTTGGACTTGCCGATCGGAAGGTCGGCAGTTCGAGGCCCCACGACGGGGTGAGCTCCCATTGTTGGGTCCCAGCTCCTGCCAACCTAGCAGTTCAAAAGCACGCAGTGCAAGTAGATAAATAGGTACCACTCTGGCGGGAAGGTAAACAGCATTTCCATGCACTGCTCTGGCTTCGCCAGAAGTGGATTAGTCATGCTGGCCACATGACCCGGAAAAACTGTCTGTGGAAGCGGACAAATGCTGGCTCCCTTGGCCTGGAAAGCAAGATGAGCACAGCAACCCCAGAGTTGTTCACGACTGGACTTAACTGTCAGGGGTCCCTTTACCTTTACCTTTACCCCAGCTATGATCCTGAGGAAAATCCTTTCTCTGAATATACCAATGAGTGCCAATTACTATATTGAGAACATAAATTTTCCCTAGCACTGCAGCAGGGAAGGGAAGGCTTAAATTGCTCTTCCACATGAGCTCTGATCCTATTAATTATAAGCCCCTCCTAGCTGATGCAATTTGTATTTTTTTAAAAAAATATGAACATTAGATGGAGATGCACATTGCACATCCTTTATAGATTGACTCTTTTGAACTGTAAGCAATTGTTTTAGAGCAATGGGTTCTCCCAAATCGTCCATGTTTTCTCAAAAACAAGACCCACCATGCTCAATGAGATTTACTCCCACATAAGTGTGTTTATGATCGCACTGTTAAATGCCTTACAAGGGAATTCTGATATTCTGGTAAGCCTTTTGTTGTCATGAAAGGATTGAGTTCATGTCAAACTATCAGCTCTATAATTTGAAGGAAATTGAGGCCATCTTAAAAGGGGGAAGAGTCAGTATCAACAAATCAGATGTTATATTTAATTGTTCAGCCAGCATCACAAATAGCATCACAGCTTCTACATTCCTGATTTATACATCTGCCTCCAATGCTTCTAGTTCAGAATACATGGTGTGGCTATTACATAGTGATGCTGGGACCTACAGCCAGCACTCCGGCGTGCCAACAATTTAATCATTCAAGAGGTGTGGATGAGCTAATGGAACTGCAATCCCTAGTGGACTGCATTAATAAGAAAACAGTCTGAGTGATACAAGATGAATTTTCAGGTCAAAGAGCTGAGATTTGTGGGTGAGATATAGAACAATTGCGTATAAATGTTGCAGATGACTGTTGCCTTCAGGGATATGCTAGTGTTGGACAGCAACCATAGATACTGTGTATGTCTACTGAAACAAATAAGCCAAATCAGTGGGTGGGTAATACAGTCTGGCCATTCTTGCAGCTCTCTCTCGCTCTCACTCTCATTGATTGACATGTTTAGACATTGTGTTACAGAGAGTGGAAAGGAAGTGCTGCTGACTCTCAGAGTCTTGATTAAATCACTGATAATATTTAAGACTAGCGAATTGCACATAATTACAAGGGACAGTATATATGTGTATAGAGTAAGGCCTCCTTGGATCTATGCACAGACGTCTACTTCTGTGAAGTCCCTCTTGGTGAAGAGAGACACATCCAGTGGCAGGAGTGGTAGGCAAGCTTTGTATCCTATGCAATGTCATCCCCAAATGCAGTACTTGAATATTTACTCCCTAGGAAGTGAATGGCATGCTGTTATTTTTTTTGAGAAGGGTAAAGAATTGTATTCTGGTCCAATTTGCCACTGTTATCCGAGGCAGGGACCATGTTATCCCCTGCACACATGTCATGACCCCAGCCCAATAGTACTTGAATCTGCAGCTTGTACAACAGTAGCCCCAGTGAGGAAATGGATCCATTCCCCAGTCTTTCCCATATGGCTCCACTGCCATTTGAGCCAACATATTATCTGCTGAGCCTTGAAATTCTGCCTCCAGATTCTACGGAAACAACTGTGGACTCCTTGGTGAATCAGGAGCTTCCCCCCAGTTTGAAATCCTGTTGCCAAAGGTTACAGAAAAAGGCAACAGCCCTTTAACTGGAGCACCAGGCAGGTAGAACATCAATCTTAATCTTTAAAGGTTGGATTAAAAGCCAAATATTTTTCTTCCCATCCAAAATATTTCTTAAGGAATGCTCAAATGAACCCCTCCACATATTCAATGAACATGGTAGGAGTTAGTGATAAAGCACCCACTGATCACACCTCTTCCGTACCATATGCCACTGATACGTTGAAGCATATTGATGCATGTGTTTGGCAAAGGCCTTCAGTCACTGGAGGCATAAGATGAATAATCAAGCCAAACTTCTTCTGACTACTGTATATAATTTCTAAGACATCTAGCTAACACCACCCATTGCTTCACATGCCCAGGCGGAGACCCCCCATCCCCAAGAGCCTACCCAGAATAAATGAATGACTCATGACAACATGTTACGGGATTAAATTGGCCACAACTTTATTTAAACTTTCAGATTTAGGAAGACCTTGGCTTAGGCATTGGGCATGTATCCCTCCCAGTCCCCAGCCGGGGATCTGGGGCACATCAGGGTTAGTCACAACAATCTGGGGAGAAGGCTGGCTCTGGAAGATGTCTGTTTACGCAGAGAGCCCCACCCCAATTTCTCCGCAACACTGGGGAGTGCACTGACAACCTTTCAGTGTATGGCCAGTGACTCCCCTCCAACACAGCCCCTTTAACGGAGAACTCTGGGATCGCCACCGCAGGGGGTGTGCATCACCGTTGCACATGCCCCGCCCCCCCCCCAATTTAGGGAAAATAGACTAAAGGATTTCGCCCAAGGCCTAAAACTGCCAAAGTTGTGACAATTTGCTACGGGGAAGGCGAAACCTGCCACTGCAGAGAAAATCCTTCCTGGTCCTTTAACAGTGCCCACATACCTGTAAGGAAAAAGTTAATCTGTAATAATAATAATAATAATAATAATAATAATAATAATAATAATGGCATTAAACAAAGGGCGGGTAGGGTGTGTGAAGCTCTGGAGCCAACTGCGTGCTCACAGGTTATTATATTCGAAGAGCAGACCAAGTGAAAACTGCTCACTTTTGGTCCACTCCGCTGGCTCCGCCTCCCTGTGCTATGGATAGGGTTATTTGAACTGAGGTTTGGTGGGAACCTCAAAGGGCAGTGACGCAGGGAGGCGGACCAGTAACTTTGCTAGAGAGTCTCAAGGGACCAGGGGTACTGCGCGTGGCCACGCAAAGGGCGCCCTCTGGTTAATGGGAGAGTGGTTATTTTGGTAGTTCCTGAGATAGCCTTTGTCCCCTTTGTTATTACTGCATAGTGATTGTTTTGGTGGTATACCACTGATTCCTAGACAATTTTGTAAATAAATGGTAATATGCCATTGATTCCTCTCCTCTGACATTTTTATACTGAGAATCATTGCCATAGTAGGAGATCCTTAGAATCTCATTTAAAGGAGTTCATTGATCTTTATATTTAATAACGGGAAAATATAAAGTACATCTAATTAATCATCTTGGATATAATGTTTTAATAACTAAGTTGTCTTTGTGCTTTGAACAAGACAGGGGATTAAAACAGTGATTTAACTTTAGTATCCTCTTATCATAGTTTCTCATGCCACAGAGTTATTTTTCAAACAGCCTAAAATCCATGTTCTTTGTATATTTTGTGATGTATAAAATCAATGAATGAATCTGTTTTGCAGTTTGCAGACGATGGGGCTGAGTAATGGAGGGGGAAGGAACTAGGTATACTAAACTGAGCTAGGCTGAGATGCTTGGAGAAAACATGGGATATAAAAGTAATAAAATAAAGAAATTAATGTTATATGTTTTTAAGGAACTGAGAAATAAAGCTACGAAATGGTTAAAAAAAACATAACAAGAGTATATGTTTGCATCAAAGCAGATGGCTCTGTCATATCCAAAATGCCTATAGGTAGGGCATTTATCTGATGCTGTCTTGTGCAACAGTCACATGTATCACCCCAGCTATGTCCCAGAAAATGATGGTTGGAGTCAGCATCTTCATTCCAAGCCACTTGGATGTGCTGGCTTTCTGGGATTTCTCACAGTGCTTCAGTGTGATCCACTGTAGTAGTTTCATAGGTTTGAGACTTGAAGCAGATTAAAAAAAGGGAAAGTAAACACAAATTGAAATATATTGTGTTTCTGCAGTGTTGTGATTTCTAAGCCTCCTTCCTGAGATTTGAAGGCGTAACTTAAGGTGTTTCTCTTCATCTATTCAGAAAGGAATGTAAAGCTTATAGATTAAATGTAACACACCCACTGGGGTGGCTTGGCGTTCTCCCTGAACATGAAAAAGATTGAAATATACAAATCAGCTGCCACTCTCCTTCCATCCTTCCCCAGCTCATGATTAATTCCCAGTGTTCCTTGCTTCTGAGCAAGCTGCCTGTTTCTGTATTACCTGATGAAAAGGAACCTAATAAAATGTGAAATTAATCAAAACGAGGGTGTAGCAAACTGGTAACTGCAATCTTCAAAATGCTTTCAGTGAAATATTTAGAAGACTATCACAGATAGTACAGCCAGTTAAAGGCTGATCATGCCGTTCAGTCTAATGAGGTTTTTGCACAGCTGTTTCATACTGATGATGTCTTATCTATTTTGGAATAGCTGCCATTATCAGCAACTGCAGCACTAAAAGAGCATTGCAGTCTTATTCGATGAATGTTGTTCCTTTTTCACTTTCACTTCCTCCAACACGCTACACACATCAGCTTATGGAGGCTGAACTATTTCTGTATAACATAAATCCAACACTGACATGTTATAGCTGACAGGGTATTGTTTTCAGATTGATGGCAGCCATATATATGTTTTCCAATTTTGAAAACTTTCATTTAATTGTTTTCTAATATTAATTTGAAATGTGCTTCTGTTGCAAATACTTGCATCAGGCAGATGTTTGTGACAGCACTGCATGAAGACAGAATATCTACACAGCATTCCAACAACCTCTCTATTCCTATCATATATTTAGCAATAATCTTTTAACTTCCTTCCCACATGGCATGCGTCAGAAACTTAAGCAAGGAGGGATTGTGACTCTATGCAGGGAGGGCAAATTTTATTAGCCTTGTTGTGAATTGCAGTGGGTAGCACAGAGGGACTCAGCACAATGTTGACTTCCTTCCCAACTAGTTCATGCTACACTACAGTTTGTAGCATCAGTATTCAAAGATTTTTTACTATCAAAAGCTACTGGGTGATCTGGTAAAATCCATGAAGTAATACTACCCCTCTCATATTTTATTGACTTCTTATGACCAGGCCAAAAGCAGACTTGAAAGGACTGGGGAAAGTTTGCATCCTGCAAGCAATGCTCAACCACTTTGCTGGAAAGGGAGAGTGAGCTGGTCCTTAATAACTATTGCCTCCATTCAGTGTTGTTGTTTCAAGGGGCTTAGCACTGCCTTATTTAAAGAGCCAGTAAGTCTCCTCTCCCAAAGTGAAGGATTAGCTCTTTTTAAATAAATAAAAAATCCAAAGGAGTGTAAAAAAAAAGTCTACAGCAGATTGCCTTGATAACAAGATTCTGAATCAAGTCTCCAGGTAGACCACTGCCTAATAAATGAGCGTGTTTTGTTGTTCCGAGGCTACAGAGCTTTGAAAAAGTTTGGGTAACATTGAAATTGTTGGAACAGATGGAATATGGACTTACTGACGTTGTTGTTTTCATAATATTCTGCAGTGCAGGAAAGGTAAAAAGTCCCTGTGAAGAGTTATTGGAATAAGCAGTTTTGAAAACTGAAAAGCTGCACATTCAGAGAGAACCGCAATGGATCAAAAAGTTGTATTGTGTAGCCTGCAGCTTCCCCAAATATGCTGAGGTTCTTCAAAGGCAGTTGCACAACAGTGCTCCTGTCTGAAGAATTTCATCTTACCAAAACTCAAATTTATCTGAATGTGAAGCTTTAAAATGATATGTTGACTTGGCATAGTTCTGTCCTAATCCTTGTGCTTAGGAGCAAATACCATTTTCCATAGGCAATCCAACCTCTTACGCAGGTGTAGCCCCCATTAACTTCAGTTGGAACTCAGTTGTTTAACTGCCAACTTAGGGTGAAACATTAGCATTTCCTGCAAGTAAACAGTGCATTTTTCGTGTCATTCCATTCTAATATCAGTCAATCCTAATAACTGCTGGTGTAATTTCACGAGAACATTTTTTTCCACACACACAAAACTGTCAGGGAAATTTTATTTTATTTATTAGATTTATACACCTCCCTTCAACATAAGATCTAAGGGTGGTTCACAGAATAAAACATAGAGAACAGAACTTAAAATTGGGGGAAGGAGATACTGTGACATATTCACACATTTCTAAATGAAAGGTAATCGATTTGTAAAGCTCTTTAGACGGCCAAGATACGTGCATCCATTTTATACTATGATATATGTTTATAAATATGTATATTACCACATCAGTGGGCAGTGAAATCTAAGAAAGATTTGTGCAAAAGAAACCAATTGCAGCAGAACAGAAAATAGCAGCTCAAAATGTCAGAATTTAATGAAGCACGTTTATACATGTCTACTTCTAGAACTTTCTATTGAATGAGGGGACATAGATTATTTTAATGTTTCTTGAGCAGAATATCTGTGTGCATGCTTAATAGGAAAGAGGCTCTAGAGAAGGGGTGGCTATTCTGTGTCCCTCCAGATGCTGTTGAACTACAAGTCCTGTCATCCCTGACCATTAACCACACTGGCTGAGGCTGATGGGAGATGGAGTCCAATAATGTCTGGATAACCACAGCTTAATCTGCAGTATTCATTTTCATCAGAAGACTGATGGTTCAGAAGATGGTGCAGAGGAACAAGCTTCCTGAACTCTGAAGCTTGAAAGTTTTAATCCCCGTTGAAATGTCACACTTAATGGGATCCTCATTGGTAGCTGCAATAAAAACAAAGCAATGAAACAAACTATCTGTGGAGAATGACCTGCTGCTGTGTGTTTCTTTGATTCAACCCAACATAAAGTAATTAACTGATACCGAAAAAATGCAAGTGCCTCATTAAAGAACTCTGTTAAAGTGAACTTTGTTTTATAATTAAAATGTATTTATAGTTTGTGTCTGTTTAAAAATAAAACTTCAGTCTGGGAAACAAATGTATTTTCTCGTGAACCTTTCATCTTAATCATATCACATCAACTAACCAAAAGTTAAGAACCACGTGTATAGCTGAACAAACTTTGCTGAGGGTGTCCTAGAGCTGGCAAAACTACAGAAAAGGGCCACTGAGGCTGTAATCCTATGCACACTTAACCTGCAAGGAAGCCCCATTAAACACAGTGAGCGTCATTTCTGAGTAAATATTAATAGGATTACTCTAAGGACACATGGGATTGCACAAATATATTAATGGCACAGAAAGCTTGAAGAGGATTAGTTATTACATTTGCCCAGGTCTTCCTCTAGTTTCCCCAGATAGAAGCTTTTGTCCTCACAGCAGCCCTCTGAGGAGGTTAGGCTTAGACCAGGGTAGTCCAGCTTTTCATACCAAGTGGGCCCCACAGGGCTGGGGGAGCAAGGCCAAAACTGGCTAAACGACTGTCGGAAGGAGGCACAAAGCTCTAGCAGGGTCCTTGATCTTCTGATCATCTCTACATGTGACATTGGGAACAGGGCATCTCCACTGCCCGCCACACCATTAAATCACAACCTTTTCTGAAAGCATTTTTTATTTTTATTTTTTGTAGAGTTGTGGAAATTTGTGGTGTGTACATTGAGACCATTTGGGGTGAGTGTTTGCAGGCGTTAGGAATGATTTTCCACAATGCCAGGAGTAGCTTAAGGTATGTTTTAAAGAGATTTTATATATATATATATATATATATATATATATATATATATATATATATATATATATATATAGAAGTATGTCAGTGAGGGTTTCAGGCAAAGCAAAGCAAATGTCAGCAAAATGACAGGTTGCAAAATTGGAGTGACTTTTCACAATCTCATAAATATGTAAACCTCGGCTTAGTTGACAAGTTATTGTCAAGAGCAATTTGAAAGTGTTACCATTAATTATGTCATATGGGTGTCATTTAGACATTGGTGTGTTAACAATGATCGGATAATGTACGTACGACATTCACAAAGTATTAATTTCTATCACAAAAATCATGCCTCCTCTGTTTTGCAGGTCACAAAATCACTTAGCTAATTTAACATTCCAAGACATCTTAGCACTTGAACTCCTTAGGGAAGAGTTACTATATAAATTTTACCTGTATAATAAGTACGTTGGTTTAAACACACACACACACTTCGGAAACAGTTATGAGGCTGCTTATGCTATATGCTCTTCCTTGGATGGAGATATTTATGAGGCCAGTCACAGATCTTATTTCTTAACAACTGTGTATTCTTTCTTATTTTCCAAATGGTAGTTTGAGGTAGAAAATATATGCTGTTCAGACCACTTTCAATTCCTGAAGCACTTTCTTTGACACTGGGTCTGAGTACAAAACTTCAGCTTCACATATTTAAAAACAACAACAACAACAACACAGTCAGGGTGTGTTCACACCACGACTTCAGTCACATTTCATTTGTGTGTCTTTCTCGCTCCCTCTGAAATAAACTTTATGTTGCTACATAGACATTTTCTATTCAGGGCTGGTGTAGAGTACTGTTTAAGAGAGGAAAACATGGATCAGGAAGTTCCTGGTTCAAATCTCTTGTCCGCAATCAACTCACTAGGTGGCCTTAGGCAAGCCATTCTCTCTCAGCCTTAGTCCTCCCAGCTATGTTATGGGGGATTGTCATACTGACTTACCTTACAGCAGGCATCCCCAAACTCGGCCCTCCAGATGTTTTGGGACTACAACAACCCATCATCCCTAGCTAACAGGACCAGTGGTCAGGGATGATAGGAATTGTAGTCCCAAAACATCTGGAGGGCCGGGTTTGGGCGTGCCTGCCTTACAGTGTTGTTGTCAGGATTACAAGCAGAAGAGGGGCCACCAAGCTTTTCAGAACAGGATGCACATTTGCAATTTGTAGAAAGTTCAGTGCCCCCCCAACCCAGGCAAACAAAATTCACTGCAGTGAACTGAATACTACCAACCACACCCTAGGGCCCCCCAACCTCTGATCCTGGCATCCAGCTAAAGTGTGGGCATGTTTTAAGTGGGCATGTTCAGTGTAGGAGACAATGAGCCAATATAAACCTGAACTGGGCAATGCTAGGGATGGTTGTGTGCAGGATTCCTGCTTTGCACTAGATGACCCCCGGGGTCCCTTCCAACTCTACAGTTTTAAGTTGTGCTGCTTGAATCCCTCTCTGCATCTGACCACACCCTTCACTCCTTGTTTCTTCCAGTGCAGCTCTTAAAGGAGCATTGCTCTCACGCCTCCCTTTTTCTGATAATCAAATGGATAGCACCTATCCATTGTATCCAATAATATGTTCCAAGAAAAAAAAACAGCAGCATGAATGTGAAAGAAAACAAAAATCATCCCCACTCCCCTCCCCTACACAAATGACATCTGAATATATTAAGCACTGTCTTTGTGGTGCTTTGGGTTGTCTTGTGGGTCTTCTTATGAGTTTTTCACCCAGAGTAGGATATTTCTGGCTTTTGCTGCAGCTTACCATCGCATTGTTGAGAATCTGCTTTCTCAGCATGTCATGGTGCCCTGGGTTCAAGTTCCTCAGCGTTCCCTTCTATGAGTTGAAGATGCCATCTGTTCATCCTGTACGATTCACCACCTGATGTCAAGACCCTCTCACCCCACCCATATGGAGCTTGATAAACCATATGGTTGTTTTTTGTTGCATAGCAGGAGCGCAAAGCAAGGACTGGCAAGGCACATGTTGAACACCCCCCTCCCTGTCAGTTCTTGATGCATTTTGCACTGGTGACTTACTGGAATTGTTTCATTGGTTATTTCAGTCGTGGATGTTTATAGTTCAATGTTTTAATGGAGTTGTTTTATTGCTCATTTTAATTATGGTATATTTTAATTATTCTGCATTGGTTTTAATGTTTTGTAAAATGCTTAGAAGCCACCTGGGTATTAAGCAGTGTGTGTGTGTGTGTGTGTGTGTGGAAGAAGAAGAAGAAGAAGAAGAAGAAGAAGAAGAAGAAGAAGAAGAAGAAGAAGAAGAAGAAATGTGTAGGCCTCATTCATACCCTATTTGCTTCAATTCAGATAAATTATTAGAGGAGAGGAAACATCAAATAATGTTACCACTGATTTTCTTGGCAATGCCTTTGCATCTTTAACAACTGCATGACAGGCAGAAAATCAAACTGTGTAACTTTCACTATCACTTCACTGTTTTAATTTCTTGTGACCACATAGCTACTTTAGGGCCAGGCAGTGTCAGTGGGGCAGGGGCAAATCTAACATATAAGCAGGAAGGTTGGCAAGCTTGATTTTAAGTGCATCTTAGGGACCTGAACCAAGCATTTGAGCATTCTGCTTGGGCACGCTTAATTACCAGGAGAAAAAAGCAAACTGTCTTGCTGCTATTCTTTTTATAAACTCATGTCTGCATTAAATGAAGATAAAGATGGCCACACACACACACACACACAAAACTACAATGGAGAATTTGTTTATAGGCTGTCAGTAAAGGGGCCATAATGCTGTCCTTCATCATTGCTTGTCATACCACTGACACCCTATAAAACCTCTGCCTCTGCATAACTCTTTATTTGTCTCTTCCTGTGCCAGCTTAGACCCTGGCAGGTGCCTGGCATGTATCAGCAGTATGATTTATTACCTCATTTAATAAGCAATGTGAAGAAAAGAATGAGATATTTTCTTTTAAAATTACAAATTAGGAGCGTCCTCTCTCTGCTTAATGACAAGAGCCCTGGCTTCATCTCTATTTGAGGTGCTCCATTTATTGCCCGGGCAGTGGGGATGCTGCCTGTTGTTGTTGTTCTTGTCGCTCTCCAGCCTGTCCCTGGAAGTGAAATTTATGCAATACCCCAGCGTAAAATGAAAGCATCCTAGCTGAATATTACCAGTATATTGACATGGCAAGCTTTCCTGAATGGATTCCACGGACAATAAATAGCCAGGATGTGTTGTCTCCCGAAGATTTAATGACCATTTCATTTCAGCTGGATTTCTCTTTTCCACATAACAATATAACTCTACAGAAAAATTGCCCAGACATTTCCCTCCCCACCCCACACCCCTGGTTCTAATCTTGACACTGAGTATGTAGGTTTATGGGAATGCTAGACTTTGCCAGCTTTGAGCGGACTTCCCGTGGTTAGAGACATTTCCATGCAACCACTTCATGCTCTGAACAAACAGGTTGGACAGTCATTTCCTCTTTCCAGAGAAACCTGGGAACTGTCAATCTGTGAAGTATATGTAAACCAGGAGCATGTTAGTGTCACTAACCCCTCTACCTTCTGAAAATATGCAGCCAATAGTCAGAGTAGGTCTTGGACTTTTTGTGAGGTTTTTCCCACCTGGTGCCTGCCTCTCCTTCTTGCTGGATGCCCCACTCCCTTACAAGCACAGATTGTTCTGTGATCCTTGTCTGTCTGTATCTAACTCTTTTGATGCCCAAGTCCCTCTGAATCTGCCCCTTTTGGCTCAGGACTCAGACAAATCCAGTGCACAGCCCTACTATTTACATAACAAACCATGTACACATGGTTGCATCACATTCACACAATTAATTGCATTCATGTAATTCATGGATAGCTTAGCCCATGGTGGCTGGTAGGAATAGGTGAACTTTTCCATTTCGACTTCTGTTCCTCTTGCATTTTTCCAATCTTATGTTCAGTTCTCTGCATTTCCACACATGTTTGCATTTTAAAAAGAAGTCATTGTGAAAATTATTTAGCATGTTGGTGTGAATTTCTCCACACTATTTTGCCTAAATGCACATCTTTGCAAATAATTCTTTTTTGTGTTATTTTCACTAATATATGCATTTTTGTTACACATTACTTAGCTAGAGAAATGCATTGCAAACTTTGGAAAGTGTGAATTTTAAAGGATGGCTGTGCTTTGGTTCACTTATTGTTTTGGAAAGAGTTGATTAGGTAAGCTCACTTTAAATGACTACTCAGTACAGGGTCAATTGAGGGGGTGGGGGCATCCTTAACAACTGGAGATACATATGGTTTGATCTATTCAAAGAAAGAAATGAATTGGATAGGGTGAGGTGCTTCGTGCAGTGTTTTTTTTGTTTTGTTATGAATGTACTCAATAAAGTTGTTTTTGAAAGGGCAAAACTGCAGGCGGTGATACAATTCTGTTGTTTATGTTGAATTAGAAGGCAAAAAGAGAAAGGGAAAACTCCCAAAGGCACGTCTCCTGATGCAAACACTGAAGGATTGAATAAGACAAAATACTGTTTGCTTTTATTAGCAAATTCTTTGCAACTGTTCACTTGCTACAAGCTGTTGTCCAATTGCTGTGGTTGCTCTAAAGTCGATTCCCTCTTGGCCTTACCCGTCAAAGCCCGTCAGTTATCCTGACTTCACAGCCCAATGTTAATTTTTTTTTCTGTGTGTCTTTTTGCATAATTAATAGGACTAGCAAGCCCATTTGGAAAGGGCATCATTTACAAAACCATATGCCAGAATGTTCATCTGGCCTTAGGCAGAAGGCACTGGAGGGTCAATGAACACCCTGCAGTCATTTTGGCTGTGATTATATGGTAGATGGAAGTTTGCCAACAGTGAATGTGCCGTGAAAAGGTCTAAAATGTCACTGGCTTCCTCTGTGTGTTTAAGCGAAGAACATTTGCAATTTATGAAGCATTTCAGAACGGGTTCTACAAATAATAAGGAGCTCTGAATGAGCTAGAAAGGAAAGCTGCCGAGTGCTGTGTTGGTAAATATGTGGTGTCCAGTGTCATATGTTCTCAGCTCAACCATTCATAGGTAATGTTTCCATGTTCTCCTCCGTGTCTTTGCAGAACACTTGAGAGAAAAGCTGGAGGAATATATGGCACGTTTTGTCAAAGTGAGAATTGTGCGCACCAAAAAACGGGAAGGGCTCATTCGCACCAGACTACTTGGAGCCTCAATAGCTAAGGGAGAAGTCTTGACCTTCCTCGACTCCCATTGTGAAGTCAACGTGAACTGGCTGCCTCCTTTACTTAGTAAGTTATACTGGAACTTACAACATTAGGATTTTCATGGTACTGAAACATATACTTTATCTCGTGAATACATTCAGGATGCACAATGTGGCTTCCAACATTTTATTTAGGACAACCCGCCAACAGCATCTATAACTCACCTGTGTATTTGGACCTGGAAGTGAAACTTCCTAGACTGTAATGCAAAATAGGATTAGCAGAAGAAACATGATGAGAATTAAAATGTTTAGGGTGGAACTCTTATTCATTTGGGCTGAATTCAGCACTGGTAGCTTGAGTCGTCCACTAATGGATCTTGATTTTGAAACAGCCTTCCCCAATCTGGTGTCGCCCAGATGTTTTGGACGACAACTCTCATCAGCCCCAGCCAGCACAGCTGTTGTATTCTGAAACATCTGGTAAGCACCATGTTGGGGTACAGCTGTTTTAGAACACCTGACCCTATTCTTTGCCTTTTATAGAATTATTTGTTTATGTTGTTAAGAAGAACTTAAAAATGAATATTTCCCCATATAATTTAGTTACTTTTCCACTAGTCCAACCTAGTGAGGATGGATGAGCTACAATGGAAATCACAGCACTTGAACCAGGAGGACAACATGTCCACTTGAATGATTCTCACAAATCTGCCTGGAAAATAATTCAGAACTGTTATATTTGGGGGTTACTTCACTGGAACTTTGGAAATCTGAGCCTGTTGACCATTTACCATCTTAAGCAATGGCCATTTACCATCTTCATCAGTGGCTCCCACCAAGAGAAGCTATCATAGCTATGCATCTAATGTGTTCTATGGGCTCTCTTTTTTGTTTCGTTGGTGCTGGTCATTGGCCATAACAGAAAAGATTTGATTTGATTTGACCTATGCACCAGATTTCGCATTTTTCATGAATGTTGTAATACAGCTCTCAGCAACTTAACTATACATCGAAATATACATGCTGAGAGAAAATATACTTTTTAAATATTTGAAATGGGTATGTTGCTCAGATTAAAACATTAACAGAGCAGAATTCCGTGTCAAAGTGACACAGGCGAGAATTAAATGGATATGCTCCTCCCTTGCTTCTGTCCTCAGCTGCTATCAGAGAAGAAGCTGAGCTGCAGAAGTCTGGTGTTCATATTTTAGGAGCCAGAATGAGCAGCATTTTCTCAGTGCATTCTTGCTGTACACACTCAAAGCTAAAATGACAATTCTTTTGCTTTCTGGTTCTTATTTTTTTATTTTTTGCTTGCTCGCAGACTCCTTAGGTGACAGATTGGGGACAGCTTAGAGCAGCAAAATGACAGAGATATAGATGACTTGACTTCTGTGGGTCTCGCTGGGATGTGACTCTCTTTGAAGAACTATAATGGCTTCTAATCACAGGCCGAGTGCATAAAGCCCGTTGCTGATAGAGGCTGGATGCAGATTTGAAAACTGAAATGATTTTAGGGCCATGGGGAGATGCTGAGGCAATTTTCAAAACTTTGAGAGGCGGAGGAAGAGGAGAAGTAAAAGCCTAAGGGATTCACTTCGTGGTAAATGTGATAGATGGCTTGACTAGACGTACCCTCTTTTTTGTATTTTTTTTGCTTTCGTCTTTCAGATCAGATTGCGCTAAACCATAAAACCATTGTGTGTCCCATGATCGATGTCATTGACCACAATCACTTTGGGTACGAGGCACAAGCGGGAGATGCCATGCGTGGAGCCTTCGACTGGGAGATGTACTACAAAAGAATACCAATTCCGCCAGAGCTCCTGAGGGCTGATCCCAGTGACCCTTTTGAGTAAGTAGCAGCGATACCAAGCATTAGAATGAGACATCGCAGGCAGCAGTTGCAAGAACTGTGGCTGCAGCAATAGAGGCAGGGCCTTCTGGGCAAATTAACCTCAAATTAAAGATGGCAAATGGGAAGCAGCAACAAGCAAGAGAATGGTGGGAAAGGTCAAGATGTGGAATCGCAAAAAGGGGCAGATCACTCTCTAGAGTTCCACTGCCCCCGCTGCTCTCATTTGAGCAAGGAAGAATCCAGCCAGCAAAATATTCCTGTTCTTTACTGGTAGCAGGGGGGGGGGAATATTGGGAGTGATTGGGGAATAAATGCATCTGTGCTGATTTTCTTTACTATTCCATGGAGTGGCCTTTGAAGAGACATTAGTTTATTATTTCTTTGCTAGAGATTGATGCAACAGATGAATCAAAAGTAAGCTTGTTTTCAGCTAGCAAAGCCCCTATGTATGATTGATGGTGTTGCTACCATATACATCCTGCTATAATTTAAACACAGGGGTATAAGGCAGCTGACTTGTGAATAATCTCAGATAAGCCATTGTCTTATCCCTGGTATTGGGTGGATGAGATAATTCACAGTAACAATCTCCCAAGGCACCACAAAGTTGAGTCTATTTTTATTTTTATTTTATTTTTGCCTGTCATGCAAAGGGGGATTTATCCTCATCAGCCAAGAAAGTGAGAGGAGAGGGCACCAAGGGAGAGGAAGTGGAGTTATGGCCAGCGATCAAAACCACAAGCTAGTTAAACTGAAGTGCTTAGTATTCAGAAGCTGATTCGGTTCTTTTCATGTTAGAGGGACTAAATCAGGACACGTTCAAAATGCTGCAGTTAAATGGAGTCCCATGTATGCAACCAAATAACACTAACATCATCAAACACCATTATTTTGTGCACAGATGCTAGTTACTCTTACTAGAGTACCAAGTAGCATTCAGACATGATTGCTGCCAACTTTCCTAGTTCCTTTCCATTTTACGACTTTGAACAGGCAAGAAAGGGTATATGATTACTGTGGTCAAGCCCTCTTGGACAGTGGATTTGCATTCCTGAAATAACCACAGCAAGAAAACGTAAGGCTGTGGGAAAGAAGGGAATCCCTAGCCCAATGACCCATTGACCCACACCAGCTTGATAAAGCACAGCAAGGTCGGAACAAGAGAGAACATGGTAAGATAAAGCTGAATGTAAGGCAAATCAGGACAATCAGGGAGCTTATTGGTCCAGCAAATGCCTGGAGCCAGCTGTGATATTAAGTAGATTTATGGCAAAGACGGTGTCCCAGTCTCTTCCTCCTTGTAGGAACACTGGGGGTTTAAAGGAACTGTATTTTATTCTGAAGGTTTGTACTGAAGCCTTCTGCTGCTTCTGGACATTGTATGGCAGTAGAGGAATATCCTTCCCAGCTGCATGTGCTCCTGGAAATCAGTCCAGAGTCAGAGGTTTGAGGTTTGCCAACTTCCAGGCACCAGGGATGGAGGGATTGTCTTCCCCTACATAGAAATTTGAATCAGCCTCTCCCAGGTCCTAATCCAAACAGTCTCTAGCCACTACACTACTTTGCTGAAGTTCAGTTCCAGGACATCAACAAAATTTCACCACCAGTCTTGAAGCTTTACACCTTTCCGAAAAGTGTGCTCAATTGCTTTAAGCACAATTGATCAGCCCATTTGTTTGGGATTATCAAGGCTTGCTCTTTTCTTAGAGGAAGCAACGCAGACTGGAGTTTTTTTTCTTGCTTCAGATTTACATTGTGTTCCTAAAGTTTGGTAGTACATAACTCCCAGCAGAGGGACAAGTGCAACTTTAAAGGGAGATTAAAATCTGTTTGTTCTGTTTAAAAGTCTGAGAACTATTAATGCCTCCCCTGGTACTTCTAGCTTTTAACTGCATTTCACTCCTCAATAAATCTACCTGCTGCAATAAAATAGGGAGCACACGACTCCACGCCATATAAACAGCACCAACAAGCCATACCTAGAGGTTTGCATATACATTGGCTTTACAAAAGGTCACAGAGCTGAATGGAGCCTCGGGGATCATCCAGCTCAACCTCCAGCACAATAAAGCAAAGTAAACTTCACTCTTCCCAAAATGCTCAAGTGATAGTTCTATCTTAAGATGACTTCCTTTGCTTTGGTTAAATCCACCAGTGAAATTATATGCAACTTCAGCATGCAACACGCCCCCTTCTCCCCATACACATAACTCCCTTTTTATTTATTTTATTAAAAGTTGGATTTTGCCATGTGCCATAGTCCAAAATACCATTACTGAAAGTATGGGAACCATGTGCTTTGGTTTGCAATCAGACCATCCTTTCACTTGTTAATAGTTTGCTAAATATACTTGCTGTATGTCATCAGAGTCAGCTCTAACATATCCCTCATCTCACTCTACATCATCATCAGCTGCTGGCAGGTGGGAGCAGTGGACCCCCTAAACTGGCTTGTTGCCCTAAAGTTGCCATGGAGATTGCATTTCTGTTGCCCATGTGATCAAGATTCAGCTGCCAACTTCCCATCAAGGCTGGCATCAGACTTCAGGGGTCCCTCAACATGGTGCTGCCATTGGCCTTCCACACCTCAACTTACATACACACATCCAATATGGCCACAACATCCATGCTGTCATTCTTTCTGCCTCCAAGGCAACAGCACTACCCTTCTCTCTGTCATAGGGCAAGTGCTGATCTCTTGTGAGGCAAGGCTCTGGCCAGATGCAGTGAGAGGCAAGGCAGGGTTCAGGCTGGGTTAGGGATGGAGGAGAAATTCAATTCATTTGAGCCAAGGCACAGACATCCCTTGAAATTCATACTTCTGTGAATTTTGCAGCTAAGGACTGTGTACAAAAATGCATATATTAGTGAAAGTGGGGTACAGAAATGTAGTGGCGTTTCGTGAAAACATTTTGAAAAATAAGTATGTTAGGTAAAATTGCATTAAATTATTAGGAGAAAATCACATTAAAATGTTGCTGAAACTTCAAGACGACCTTTTTAAAATAAAAAAAAAATGTCATAATCTGATGTGGCAATGTGGAGAACTGAACTTAAGAATGGAATAATGAGAAACTGAGGGAAACCAACAGCTTTGCCCACCCCTAGACTGAATACAAGACAAGGCTCTGGCTGGATGCAAGGCAGGTCAGGCAGCTTCAAGCTAGATGTAAGGCAGGGCTTTGGTTGGATCATAGCTGTCAACTTTCCCTTTTTTTGCAGGAAATTCCCTTATTCCAGCGCCATTTCCCATTGAAAAAAAAAGGGAAAGTTGACAGCTTTGGCCGTTTCCCAATGCAAAAAAAGGAAGGTTGACAGCTCTGGGTTGGATGCAAGGCAACCTCCATGTTATCTCAACTCTGTGTTCTAATATGACATTTTAGGCCTGTCCTTGTAACCAATCAAATGGTAAACTAAAAGGTTAAGACTTCACTGGACAAAGTTATTGAGAAAAACAATGCAAAGGAAATAAGTTCAGGATTGCTGCGGGGGGGGGGCGACTTTGGGCTGGCCCTGTGCCTCCTGTTGTTTTAAAACAATAGATCAGCAACAGTCCCTTGTTTAATATCAGCATCAGCCATCTTTACCTCACAAGATGGCGGAGGGCAGCTGCTTGTGAAGCAAACAAATTACTGGGGTTAAGGAGACCCAATACTCTGACAAGAGAATGTGGAGGATAAACTGGGGTGGGGTGGGGTAATACCGTAGTTCTTGCCCTCTTTTATGGTTTTGGAAAGTGCAGGCAAGATGATAGTAAGCCAGTTCCCAGCATTTGAGACAGAATGCTGAATTCCAAACAGCTGAAAGAAAACTCCCGCTCGTGGATTTGAGGGGAAGTGTGTGAAGTGAGGACCATTTCCTTAACTTTCCATGTGCTTTGGGATAGTGGAGTCCAGAAACAGCACACTAGGTGGGGAGGAACTAGTGCACTAGCTTCCTGGCAGGTGGATCGCCCTTGCTTACTGGGAAGACAGGGGGAAAGAGGAGAGATTGGTGCACTGCAAATGCACTAGTGGAGCCAATCTGGTGCTCCTGCCATTGTGTCTGCACTACAACAACCTTCCCATCACCTTGCCCTCTTCCTCATCAGAAGCAACAGCAACCCCACCTGCTGAGAAGGTAGCATAGCAGCTTCGCCCCACTGTCTGAGCCACTTCCCTTGCCTGCTGAATCCTGAAACACCAGGCTTGACTCTGAAATGAAGCTCTCAGAACAAAACCTGCCACTACAAACCATTCTACCCTGTCCTTATTACTGACATAAAACACAGGAAGTAATTAGCTGGTATAGAGCAAAAGTCGCTGTTTTGTAGGTTTAATTTGATTTTATGCTAAAGACTGCATTTGGTTCTATTTAATTAAAACTCCTTTGGTTAATAAGTTTCCTATGGATTCAAGGATTTCAAACGGTCGCCTCTACCTTTTGAGAAAAGGCTTGAAGATGCTAATGAGGTTAGTATAAGTAGCGTATAAAAAGAATAAACAAAGAAAAATAAAGCAGATACTGCCTAATGACTGCACACACTTTTTTAAATTGAATTTTGTTCTTAAAAAGGGGGGGGGAGCTTCAGTTAGCAAAGGTAATTATCAAAGTATCCAAAAGCAAAATGGAGCAGGTTAGAAAACACAGTTACCTGCTTTAAAGATAAAAAGGCATATAGCTCCAGGCTCAGTTAAGCAGAAAATGAACATCTGATGCCCTTCTTAGTGTTCCCCCTCTATGAGTGGTCTGGTGGGTGGCAACCCGAGAACAGGCTTTTTTCTGCGGTGGCTTCCTGTTTGTGGAATGCTCTCCCCACGGAGGCTCACTTGGCACCTTCACTACATATCATAATAACAACAAAAAACCCACCAATAACTCCTTTCCACAAATACATTTAAAAGGCCACAGATTGTTTACTCGGTGCCTAAAGATTTTGATGGCAATGATATTACTTGGGCACTGGGAAAAAACTGCACTCATGAAGAGTGCTACATCTGCAATAAATTGCCATGTAGAGGCACACTGATATGGTGTCCTTGGTTCTAATAACCGTATTATCTTACTATGGTTCAAACCAAGTGAAAACCTAGCCTTTGGAGAGGAGGGTGGAATAGTGCTGGTTATGTCATGTTTTTAAAATAGAAACTAAAGGCAATGCATGCCTCAACACAATAAGAAGGTCACACCATCTGCTTCAGATGTGTCACGCATCTGAAAAGAAACAACAATCAGTGTCTGGTCATTTTAAAAAAAAAAGGAAAAAAGATAACTGTCTGCCCAACTATTACTGCAGAGGATGCAAGCAGAGAAAATTGTATGACTATGTCTTGCCCCTACACAGACAATCAAAGCTACTTTGCCAGATAAACTTTTGCTGTGACAGTGCTAGGCAGCTTGCTGAACAGCCATCGGCAGCCTTAGCAGGTAACATTTGGAATTAAATTACCTCTTTTGACCATCATCTTGCTTTGCAGTGGGAGCAGAGGCTTCCTACAGGACACTTTATTGCTGTGCAGAAATGCTTGATTGTGGAGAATTGGGACACTCTTACCCCCTTGAAATACGAATTGTTAGTTTATATTGCACTTACATCCATATTGTCGCTCACATAGCAGATTGCTTCCTGATTACACAGCAAACAAGAGCCCAGCTGCAGAAAATGCAATCTTTGTTTTGGTCCTGGGGTTTTTTATCCATCTTTTTTGTTTTTTAATAATAGTAATAATAATCATCATTAAGTCCTTGTTCCATGCACATGGAATTATAGAGAAGATAAAAGAAGAAATTTGTTTGAATTTTTGTAGTCCAAGTTATGTGCCGTCCCATTCCAGAATGTATGATTCTGCATTCAGCTCATGATAGGAGGCAGATGATGCATAGAAAAGAAGAAAAATCTGGCAGAATTTATGCAGCGCACTTGGAGACACAACCAGAGTCTTCTTGGGGCTGCTAGGCCACAGTTGCCCAGACAAACCAAAAGGGAATCAGGCGCTCCTCTACAAAGTCTACCTTAGGCCTAAGAAGTTACGTTTGAGCTATTTTCCCTGTCATTTCCTCTGTTTACTGTGCCTTGTATACTGGCAGGTTGTGTTCTATATTGCAATAAGTCAATCAACAATTCTGAGTATGCAGCTTTATGATCACTTTTCAAAGACTATGCAATGCTATGTTTTTTGGACATAGCAAGATAGCATGCTATGCCTTTTGGTTTGCCACAGTATTTTTTCTTCCACAATGTGGATACCAATTGCTGGTGTGCATCAAAGTTGTAGGGCAGCCTTCCCCAACCTGGTGCCATCCGGATGTTGTTGGAACACCAGTCCTGATGGGAGTCACAGTCCATCAACATCTAGATGGACCAGGTTGGTGAAGGCTGTTGTAGGGGTTCCTGGGACATCTGGGACACATGCACCTCATTATCAGTTTCCTCACCAGTGTGCTAAATTGCAGGGGAGAGAGTGTTGCTATTCAGGATGCAATTCTATACCAATAAACATGGGAAGGCGCCTCATTAAAGCCAGTGGGGCTTTTTTTTCAGATTAGGCATGTAGTACTGGAGTGCCTTGCTACTGAGTAAGATTGGAGAGTTTGGACATAACATTTGATGGTATATTGTTCAATAAGTTATATAACAAATATATATCTGTTTCCTAGTCAAGAGGGAAATGTACACTCCGAAGCTAAGGTTTCCAAAATTCTGCACTGGTAGCATGCCCTTTGGATAAAAAGTTGATGGTTTGGGGAGAGCACTGAAGTTTCCCTGGTTTCTGCTCTCCATGGTTCCATGGCTCTGCTTTCTCCCTTTCTAAGTAAAAATAAATTGCTTCTTTCCAGAGCTGTCAATTTCCTGCTACATTCCATTAACTTGAAAGGATATTTGGGGGTGCTTTCATATGTCATGCAATTGGTATCGAATCAGGTCAGCACATGCGCTCCAGTGGCTAATTTCGGTGCGTGTCAAAGCAGTAAAGTGGTTGCTGTGCTGTATGCGGTGGCTCCCGTGATAAGCATTGTGTTTGTTTGGCTAGCAGTGTGACTCCGCTGCCCTGCATTAGCTACCTCTGCCCTGAGAGATAGAAACCACTGAGAGCCTAGCCAGCAGCACTGCATATTAGTGGGCAGTTGCTCCACTGAATTTTGAAACTTGGTTGTCAAGGGACAAAGTTTCAGTCAGTGTGGGACTCTTCTGTATCAAGGCCCCACATCACAAGATTTGCCTCATACGGAAATTGACTTTCCTTATGTCATTGTGCTTCCTAAACCTTGCCTTATAAATTGAAGTAGCCCAAGGTTCGTTTTCCTAAACTGTCACGAATGCCTTTTAAATTGAAGAATCCCAGGGTAATTACTGGAGCCAAACACATTTTCTGCTGAAATGGTAGAGAAAGAAGATCAGTAGGAGAAGGACAGGTGACCTGATGCCCTGGGCAAACTACTTGAATCTGACAATAACATACCGTATTCATTGACGTGACTTGGCTTTCCAAATTTAAAGAATGAATACATCCAGACAGAGAAAACAGAATTTGCAATCTCCTTAAGAAGAAAGGTAAAGTATACTGCTTTTAAAAAATAATAATAACAACTCTGTTGAAAACCTTGGCCCAGAGCATGGGCCAAATTTGAGGCTAAATTAACAGTTTGCAAAGTGGCATGGTTTAGAAGCTTTTCCCTACATAAAATTAGTTAAATTCACAGCAGGGGAGTTTTCCATCCCTATGTAGTCACCTGTAATGCCCCGGGAGAAGAAGGGGCAGGAAAGTTTGCTTCCATGAACTTCCTTAGGTTACCTAAGGATACAGGCCATTACTACTAACTAAATACTGAACAGCACTCTGAGTCAAGTTTAGCTTTTTCCTGCTGTGCAAGCATTCAGGAGTGACTTGTGCAGTGGGGCAGAGGTACAGCAATAGTGTCCCAGCCACAGTGGTGCTTTCACTTTCTAGGAGGGGAAACAGCAAGTTTGTGTGGGCAAGAACATCAGATTTGTTCCATGCAGATCTGGATGCTGTTGTTGATGCTGATGCTAAAGGAGGCCCAAGACCCATTTTTAAATAATCCTGGCTGTGTAGCAGGCACTGAAAAAGCAAACAATGTAAGCCACCGATGGCTAATTTTGTGGGATGCAGTACTCTTGGCAATTTTATCCGCACCAGCAAAGTCTCCCAGAAAAGGTGTTTAAGAAGCTACCGTACAAACACTGAGAACGTACTCTTTGTGCTCTTGGAAGCAACTTTGGGTGGTCCTCAATGCCATTCCTCCTAAGAGAAGACCCGCTGAAGTTAATAGGCATGGCTAATGTAGGTTCCTCAATTTCAGTTGGTTTCCAGCAAAAGATGAGAACCAAACTTCTTCAGCCTCCCTGCTGGAAGAGTAGATTTCTGTTTATCCATTGGCAAAGGAGAGGGTGGAGGTCTAAGCACGAAAGTGTCAATTGCGCCAACCATGTGATAACTGAAATGGCAAGAATAATCTTAATAAGTAAAAGTACTGATACTAGTCTGTATAGTGAGTTGCTGTCGGTCATGGCATTTCATGAAAATTCTCTGAAACGTGAATATAATAAGTAATTGGTAGCATGGTGGGTGACATTATCATCTGGAATTGAAAGAGAGAAACTTACTTAGGCGCCCGCTACCAGCCACTGCAATTACCAGTTTGAACTTGTGAAGACTGTCTTCTGTCTCTTTCCTTTTCATGAGAATATGCTTAACTATTTCTTCAAATTCATAGCTCAGAATCTGAGGGTAAAATGTCACCTTGAAGTGAGAACTTGTAAATTGGTCAAGCCCTGCTGACTCTTATACATGCATCCAAACCCTACATGATGAAAGGGAGAGAGAATCATGGTAAAGGAGGAACGCAATAAAAACATTTGATTTGGCTATAGATATATTTTGCCTTTTATAAGAACAAATTTACACAGAGACCATGATGTCATGGTGGCAAAAATTGACTATGCGTATTCATCTCAGATATCAAATTCCTAAAAGTACTAACTTACTTATTTACTTAATACGCTCCTGCTCCAGGTTTTAGGGCAAACCTGCCCAAGGTGACTAACTGTAATGTCTGCAATTGTATAAACTTCATTTCTATTGAGCTCTTAAGGCATGACATCCCAATACACTGATGCCGTATCATGTTACAGTACTTCATTGCTTCTGCCCGAATGGCACTCCCTGACCTAGATCTCTCCCCATCCTGCTGTAAACCATAGCAGTACATTGTGCAGCATAGTGGCTCAGATACTGAGCTGTGAATCAGGAACTGCTCCACTCATGAACTCTCTAGGTGCCCTTAAGTAAGCTGCTTTCTCTCAGCCTCTGCTCCACCCCACAACTACAATCCTGGAAAATGATACCACAGACTTAGCTTAGCATTCTGGATGGCTGGGTGTAGAACCCAACACCAGTCTGTAATAATCACACTTAAGTGTTCCAAAATAGAAGCATTGCAAATTGCAGTGGGGAACCTGCGACTTGGCAGGCATTGTTGGAGTGCATCAGTCTGGAGAGCCGCTGGTTCTCCACTCCAGCCTTCCAGTGCTGCTTAAGGATTGTAACTAGGCAATGTTTGAAATCAGGCATAGGCAAACTCGGCCCTCCAGATGTTTTGGCACTACAATTCCCATCATCCCTGACCACTGGTCCTGTTAAGTGGGATCATGGGAGTTGTAGTCCCAAAACATCTGGAGGGCCTTTGCCTGGTTGAAATCTTGAAACACTCTAGAAATGGTATGGTGATAATAGGGAGAGACTCATCCATCAGCTTGATGCTACAGCAATAGGTAAAAGGTAAAGGATCCCTGGATGGTTAAGTCCATTGAAAGGCAACTATGGCACTCATCTCGCTTCAGGCTGAGGGAGCTGGCATTTATGCACAGACAGCTTTTCCGGGTCATGTGGCCAGCATGACTAAACTGCTTCTGGTGCAATGGGACACCGTGACAAGTGCCAGAGAGCACATAAACGTTGTTTACCTTCCCGCCACATTGGTACCTATTTATCTACTTCCACTGGTGTGCTTTCGAACTGCTTGGTTGGCAGAAGCTGGGACAGAGCAATGGTAGCTCACCACCGTCGAGCAGATTCGAACCATCGACCTTTCACCTGGCAAACCCAAGAGGCTCAGTACTTTAGACCACAGTGCCACCTGTGTACCCACAGCAATAGCCTCCTGGCAGAAGCATGCTGCTATTTTGCTGTAAAGGTGAGGGTGAAATGGCAGCAATTCTGGGGCCGCACAGACACGCTGGCAGAGCCAACCCAGCATTCCCGCTTGCAGCCCCAACCTCACTGCTGCCTCGCCCTCCTTCTTCCTCCCAACAAGCGGTAGTGATGCTTCTACCAGGAAGCTTTTGCTCCTCCGCCGCCACAGAGGATGAGCCTCTCCTGATGTGGAGGATGATTAATGCAGCTTGGAGCTCTTTCTTATGTGTCTGCAAGTTTCTCATCCCCACTCTTCTTTGTTCCTTTTCTTTGTACTGTGCTGTAATTGCATTTCCAAAAATCCACAATTTGCTGTGAGGCGAACAAAAAGCTTGAGGCTCAGCACCTTTGGGTTGTCTCCATTGTCTCTTAATTTTTGTGTTTGTGTATTCACATTCTTCCTAGCATTTGAGGCTATTGTTTACTTTTAATTACCCATTGGATCAGTTAGCCACCCAGAGAGCACATTCCTCTCCAGGTAATGAGAGGGAAAGCTCATTGCCCACATTTGTGGTTTTGCTTTTTGCTTTTCCTGCCTGCACACAGAAAAAAATGGGGAGGAAAGATTGGCTGATTCTGCAGAACTGCTCAGGTTTTTGGGTGGTTTTTTTTGTGAACGCCATAAATGGTTTTGTGTTCCCTTGAGCGTTTGCACGTGGCTGAGCTTTGATTTGGAAGGGTGGGGAGGAAGCGCTCCAGAAACACAGAGAATGTGATAGTTGATACTTTATATTTTCTAAGCAACTATGCAGAACATTTGGAAAGATGCACAGATAACAGAACAATGGTGGACAATACCAGAAGGCTTATATTTTCTTAAGGGGCTTCCATTAAAATTAAGAGACATTGGGGTTGTTCCTCTCCGCACCAGGCCAAAAAATAATATTCTTTGTACAGAGCTCTCTGCTATTTCTGCCTCTGTGTTTCCAGTGCTCAGCTGGCTGACCAAGGATGAAATGGAGCTCTTTCTTTCAGATGTAGCTCTGCAGTTGTGACTGTCTCCTGAAAGGGAGTGAGGAATGCCAATGTCAATGATGCCCCTCACACACTTCTCCCGAGTGTTTCTTCGCCTTAGATTGTCATGTATGTATCAATACTGTTGCTAGCCAATCATCTTCATTTTGTGAAGAATTTCACTATGGAAATTAGACTTCAAAGATTCAGGTTCATGTGTACGGGCTGCATCCATTCCTTTGCTAGCTGGGTGAATGCCCTAAGAGGCATTTGAGTTTGGTTAGACCTGGCTGGAAGGCAGTGAGACAGGGGAAATTCTGATGTTGGGAGTGGGAATGTGGGCATCAGTTACTACTAATGTGGGTGAGGCTTGCAGCACACATCAAAACTTCAGTATTGGGGGATTCAGAAACTGGCTTGTCTGCAGCAGAAAAGCCAGGGTTTTTTTGGATCTGCAGATCCAATGCACTATACAAGGGTACAATTGCATGTCTTGCCCATGATATTTTGCTGACTGAGGTGGAGAAATGAAATGGTCCCCACCGCAAATCAAGGTGAATCAAACTCATATTCTGGTACCTGAAGCAGAAAAGCCCTAAAGCACCTCTCACTCTTGCTGGCATAAAAATGAAATAATCAATTAAATAACTTATTTGCCGCCTTGTCGTGACACCTAAGGCTTGCTGCCTAACTCTGCCTAATGGTAGGACCAGCCCTAAGGCCTTTTCCAAGCTTGTGGAGTAACTTGTTGGGGACCAGGATGAGACATTTCAACTAGCTTGCCTGGTCCTTAGACAACGCACCTTTTATTTCAAGACGACACTAAACTTGTTTTGCCACTTGTAAGGTCACTGAATTGCCTGTAACACATGACCAAAAGCTAACAGCTTATCATCTGACTTTGTTAAAATTAGCTTATTTGATGTTATTCCCTCCCCAAGTCAGAACAATTACCTTAAATTGGAAAAGTGAGGCTCAGTGATGTGTCAGAATATTTGCCACGCATGATGCAAATGCTCAAATTGTAGGCGAAGCTCACCTTCCCCATCTATTTATTGTAAGGAAAGCTAAAGTCAATTATTTTTCACATGTCCAATTGCGGACACAAGACTGCCAGCGGTCACCAGACAGCTGGAGAATGGCAGATTACGGGCTTCTACCCCCACCTACTGGCAAAGAAAGGTAAACTTTACTTTAAAACTCGCTTCCAAAGGTCGGTCTGTTATTTAATATCACAAAACTAAACTGAGAGTGCAGATCTCATTCAGAAAAGGTAGTCAGTGGCCGGTTGCTGTAATTATATTCAGACGCATTTTCTAATAGGCTTGTGTACGGAAACACAGATCTGCTTCCTCAACACTAAAATGCCTCATGCAGGGAAACTCTGTGGCCACAGGTACATAGAGAAGTGATGCTGGAGCACCTGGAACTATTCTGAGCAGTTATGGAAGAGATTTACCTGACAGACGGATGCCAACCAACCAACCAACCAAAAAAAAAAAAAAAGGACCTAGCAATTGAGAAACTCCAGGGCCGACTACTCATGGCATTAGGCACATGTTTAAACAAGCATATTTAGCCTGTCTGCTTCTGTTTTGGAGAAAATGCACCCATGGATCCCCGATCTTAAATGTGCTGCTGATCTGGATTGGTGTCCCACTATTTTTCTGCTGGAATTCATTTCCCTTATGGCTAATTTTTACCCCTGAAAGTGTGGTTTAATAAATTTTATTTACAATTTCCATAACCACACAAACAAAGTGTGTTTTACGGTAAATAAGCACTTTCAAGAGCAAATAACAGGCAAACATCTGAATAAAATCCTGTAGAGCCCTAATGTTGATGATGATGGTGGCGGTGGTGATTTCTTTATACCCCACCCATATGACTGGGTTTCCCCAGCCACTCTGGGCGGCTTCCAACAAAAGATTAAAAATACATTAAAACCATCAGTCATTAAAAACTTCCCTAAACAGGGCTGCCTTGCATGTTGAATGATTAAAGAATGTTTGGCCATATGAATGGTCTAAGTAAGTTATACTCAAAAGAGTATACCCACTGAAATCAATGGTCTTGAATAACTCCAAGGTCCATTGGTTTCAATGGATTTATCCTGAGCATGGCTTAGAACCCCCACTCAACATTTCTTCTTCTATGACTGTGTTCATTTCCATTTAACAAATATAGCTAACCAACAGTTGCAATCTGCATGCAGAACAAGGTGAATCACATATAAAGATTGCTATACAAGGAAAAACCAAGCTGCATCTTGTGACAATGAGATGCTCCTAGAATTCCATTCATCTCCCTTTCAAGGGAAGATTCCAGATCACTGTGGCATATCCAGCATGTACATAGATCCCAGAATGAATGAAATAGCATTATCCAGAAGGGTTAAAATCAGTGAGGGGTTTCTCAGTGACTTCAGGGTGTGTAATTAGCCCAGTAAATTCCCCCCTTTGCTAATATATCTAATGAAGTTTGGAATTAGAATATTTCCACATAGTTCTGTGCAACAGATTACTGAAAATGTCATCAGAGCTGGATGAATTGCATTTAGCTTCCCAGTTCATATGAATAGGTTGCACTCTGTGATGGGTTCCAGACATTCAATTTTTTAAAAAAGGATTTATATAAATTTTTCTATGCCTTGGATTAGCATTTTTTAAAAGTATAGCACTTATTTTTTAATATTAAGCCGCTTTGATTTATTGGCTGTATTTTTAGACCACTTTTTTTTAAAAAAAAAGCCTATCTCAAGTTAGCATTGTACAGTTATTTGAAGAAAGAAGTATGGCCATTCATCTTGCTGAAGGCTCTAAGGGTGGTGAAAACTTTAACACATTACACCGATGGCTCAGTGAAGATATTATCTTGCCAGCTGGAAATGTGCAAGGGAGCATACTATTAGACAAGAGTGGTTTTGATAATGAAACATGCAGTGAGACTCTGGCGCTCCTTGTACATTTTCCATGTGCTCGAGTCAAGTGGGGTGTTAACCAGAAGGTCATGATATTTCTTTACTCACCAGAATTATTTTCCATTTGCCTGAGTCTGCACATAGGTGGAAATCAGCACAGAATCGACCAAACTAGAGGAGATCCTGCCATGAGTCTGAGTTGTTTTAAAATGAGCAAATATTAAGCCAGACAGCTATCAGTCAGATGAAGGGCTAGGGCCTAATCCTGTGGGCTATTTTTAAGTCATAAGTGGTGGTAATCAATGTAAGTCATACTCAGAATAAACCCCTGAAATCAATGAACTTGAGTTTCTTGGGCCCTTAAATTTCAATGGGTCTGCTCTAAATATGAATATGACCAACACTGTTTATCACCCAGTGGTTCTCTTTCCACAAACAGGAGGAGTCCTTCCATTTGCAGAAGAACCTTTCACCTTGCAAGGGCCTCTGCTAAAGGAAGAAGGAAGGTGACTTTTATGGATTTCCCCCAATGCCACATTTTACTCTGTTCTGGAGATTCTCAAATCCAGATGATCGGAGCAAAAATCATTGTCGTTTTCTTCAGTTAGTAGAGGCCTCCACTGGATCAAACCCTCTTCCTGAACAGAAGGGTGCCATTGAATTCAGCCCCATGGCTTTGAGCAGTACAAACAGTAACATGAACCCTCTTGATTAAAGTGTGATCCAGCATTGTACAGTACAGGGAACCCTGGCCCCAACCAACAGCAAAGCAAAGTTTTTTTTTTTATCAGCAGGGTCAAACTACAGAATTACATTGGTACCTCGGGTTACATACGCTTCAGGTTACAGACTCCGCTAACCCAGAAATAACGCTTCAGGTTAAAACTTTGCTTCAGGATAAGAAATCGTGCTCTGGCGGCGCAGCGGCAGTGGGAGGTCCCATTAGCTAAAGTGGTGCTTCAGGTTAATAACAGTTTCAGGATAAGAACGGACCTCCGGAACAAATTAAGTACTTAACCCGAGGTACCACTGTCATGACAAGGCTGATCCTTCTTGCATGTTTGCTTCTTGTTTCTGTTTACTAAATAACAGTTGTGGGGAAGAGGAAGCATCTGGGTAGGGACCACAGTGTGGCTGGGGGCAGAGCTGAACTTTTAACTCTTTGCCCCTACGCAATCCTGATCTGAATATGTCTTCTCCCACTCCCGCAAAAAAAAACACAACGCTGCTATTTGCCCTGGGAGCATAGGGGCTGATGCAGTTTTGCACTCCCAATGTCTTTTTTTAAGGGGCTGGTCACCCTCAATGTTCAGAGGGTGTTTGGCTCTGCCCCCTGGCTCCCCATGCAGGACATTGCATCAGGCATCCTCATTCAACTTGAGAAGATGGCACCTTTGCTTGGGAGGGAAGTTCCCATTCATTCTGTTGGTTATTGGAAATGTAGTGTCTGTAGCTTTCCTTGCCCAGGACAGAATAGCAAATGGATCTCATGGCATCTTGCCTTTTCATATTCTAATGCCCTTCTGCATTGAAATAATTTAGTGCCGCAACTGCTTCAAATACAAAGAACCTCCCACGGTGATGGGAACTAGAAATCAGTAAAACTACAGAAGGCGATGCCCAGTTCTCTTTGTGAAAGAATGTGCTTACTAAATCAACTGTGTATTGATTTAAACATTTGTGGCACTACTGTTGAGCAATAGATAATCCAGGATTGCTAAAAACGCAAGTCGGCTCTTGAGATTCTGGGAATGAAACCTTCAAGTGAATCATTGGACTGGCTCTGCAACAGTGTTAACAAGATGTGGAATGGGCTGTCCAGACCCCGCAATGCTACTTCTGACTTGCTTGGCACAAATCCACTCCATTAAAGATTCACTCCTTTAAAATTCTGGCATGCAGCACAGGATATGCAGTCAGTCAAGAGAAGAAAGTGCTCTCAGGAGAGTCGTCTGGCATTTTTAAGGAAATCGTTATTCTGTCTTTAAGGCTGTGGACTTGTGTTGCTATTCTTCCTGAGATTTCAAAGAGAACTACTTGTTAGGGAAGCTCTTTGGCTTATTAGCTCCATACATGTTTGTATGCCTTTCAGTTTGACCTGTCAGAGGAGGTCTTCGAGGGCAGCCTTATTTGATCCATCAGTTTTCCTTCAATGCACCCGACAGTAGCTGAACACAGTCACAACATACCATTCAAAATAAGGAAATATAACTAAGACGGATTCGCAAATATTCATTCAAAGCATAGGGTGTACATAGGGTAATGTGGTGCTGAAGGATCAGTTTAGCTGCAGTACATGAGTCCAATAGGAATGCTTCAAATTTTAGATTTTCTGTGACTTTTGATACCAGTTCACCTGATCTGCACCTCCACACCAATATACAAATCAGAATATAGTTATTCTTCTGATTTTATACTTGTGTTGCAGGTTTTGGCTGAAAATATGTGTCACTTCTGATATAAAATACATTTAGAAATGCATTTTCTGAAGGAAAATATGACAAAAATATGTACTGTGTTTACTCGAATCTAATGCTCACCTTTCCGGCCAAATTACATTGTGAAAATAACGGTTAGCATTAGATTCGATCGCACATTTACATTTGCCAGCAAATCCTTTTTTTTTGGTTTCAAGGTTCTGAAAATTGAGGTGCGCATTAGATTTGATTCGAGTAAATACGGTAATTAATGCCATAGTTTCTTTTTAAGTACAGACAAGGAAAACAGATCACTTTTTGCCTAATGATCATTATAGCATGTTATTATCATACACAATTTTTTAAATATTTATTCAGAGTGGGTATGGTGTACAAATTAGTATCACTATGCAATTTTATGAAAACTCAGCCTTTTAATTTTTATTTTGAAACAGACTTTCTATATTCCTTTGCTACCTCCAGAAATCCCCCACCCCTGGTACCAGCATTTTGATATTGAAGGCAGCATGGCTTAAAGCTTATTTGGATTTTTACATGAGCTTGTTAAAGTTTATTCTGCCTTTCCCAAATATATAGGCAAGGGGTGTCCGTAGTTTCTTTCCTATTTGTTATGGATGGTCCCAGATTTAAAGTGGACCATAAAAACAATAGAAGAATGGTAAATCCAGCAGCAGCACAAAAAGTGTTTTCTTCTGCAGCTAACACAGTGTCTTCTGCTAGGCAATTGAGGCATATGTGTCCTGTGAGCAAGATTATACAGTTCCAATATTTTTAGGCTGCCATCCAATATTTATTTGCTTAGGAGTAAGATCCATTTAATGGGGCTAACATCCAAGGAAACATGCAAAGGGATGAACATCAGTAAACAGGGCCCTGGGCTACCACTGAACCAGCCCACTGCCTCTGCGCCTAATTTGACAGTTCCTGGGATTCTGCATGGGGTCTGACAGTGATCCTGCCTCGTCTAAATTCTGAGAGTGCCTTTTAAGCATATGAAACATCTTTCCAGATCAGGTCAAAGGCCCAACGAGTCCAGCGTTGCTGTTGTTGTTAGTGTTGTTGTTGTTGTTGTTAAAATATGTATACTGCCCTATACCCATAGATGTCAGGCTTCGGGAAAATGGCTTCCTCCCTCCCTTTGGCTGTGGATAAGCAGAACAAAGCGAAAATAGTATCTTACCAGTTAAATATATTTTAATGATCACAGCAAAATAACAAAGATTCCATTCTTGTAGGAAAGGTGCTCCCAATTAAGGTTTCCACCCACTTCCCCCCAACTCACCCTGTCACTTCCTCATCTGGCAACTTGATCTCGCAACCATTTGGCCTTCTGTGTAGCTACCTTATCTGCTCTCCTTGACCTTGGACTGAGCACTTGGACACTTTCCAGCAAAAAGGGAGTCTGTTAATTCTCTCTCTCCCTCTTCTTGTTCTTCTTCTACTAGCTGTTACCCACTCAGTTCTGCCCAGCTGTTGTCTTCCAAACTATGTCCCTCTGCAAACCACTGCTCCAAATCTATACTGCTCCACTGCTCCTGGGCACCTTCAGGATCCTGGTCAGGAGCTGGGGGAGGGGGAGGGGGAGGCCCCCACCATTCCTCATCAGAGTAGCTCTCCTCAGCCTGGTCTCTGACAGTAGATCTCAGGACAGTTCACAACATAAAATTAAAATATGAAAAACACAAAATCAATAATCCCCCCTTCCACAACACATTTAAAAGGACATCAGATGTTACTTTTCCCTCCTGTGTTGTTTTCAAACAACTGAATTGGAAGAGCCAAATAAATGAACAATTGTTAAATTTCAACCACTAGCTTCTGCTAATAGTCTCCTTAATGCCTTGATTATGCAGATGTACACAAGAGGTCCTCTATCTAAAAGGCTTCTCTCGTGGGAGAACTGAGCTGTACATTCCTTTGTGTCGGCCTTCCTGAACTTTGGTCCATAGATGCTGTTTGACTACATCTCCCATAATCTCTCAACTACTGGCTGGTTGTGGGGTTTTAGCCCAAAAACATTATACTCCCACAGTCACCAATTAGGAACCTATGACTATCAGAAACCCATAAGAACATGGGTGCAATGGGTCTCCTGCTCATATCCCCCAGAAACTGGTATTCAGAGGCAGTAGGCCTCTGATAACTGGAAGGAATACGTATTCATTAGAAGTAGTAACCATTGAACAGTGCAACTTTCAGCTGCACTGAAGTGCATCGTGGACTGCCCAAGCATTAGGGAAAATCACAGCTGCAACACAGTCCTTAGAGAGTGTGATCGGATGGTTCCCAGCACCAGCAGGAGCCAAGCAGGTTGATCTCTCCACTTCGTAGTCTTCTAATGAGACATTGTCAGAGCAAAGATGGTTGTTTTCTTCCTCTCTTTAAAAAAGGTTCACAGAGTCTACTGACAGGTTTTTGTTTTTTATCCTTTCTCAGCAGAGAGTACTCTCCTGGATTCCTAGCTCGGGGCATCCTTTTAAAAGTTCTTTCACATCCCTCTTACGACACTAACAAAGCCTCTGCAGTAAAGAGAACATCTTTAAGACAATGTGTGATGGGCCAGCTCTTCCACAATAGCCTACTGCCCGGTTGTTATAATAGCCATGACAAATGATAATAAGCAAATGTTTGCAAGAGCTTCACAAACAGCAGACAGTGTCGTCTCAATGGCCACCCTCAATCATAAAGGAGAATACACCCAAAATGAAAAAAGGGGTCAGAAAGTCTAATCTGGTGAATGCACAAAAAAAACCTTCTAATGCTGTTTAGTTCAAAAATAATGCAGCTTGTATCTGTGTGCCAAAAAGGGGTCACCAGCCTTTTTGGGTTAGTGGACACATCTGCAACCTTGAGAAAGTACCATACATTCCAGCCTTAATATGGCTACTGGGGGGGGGGGTGGAAGAATACAAAATGGCAGGAGGGGAATGTGGCATAACAGAAAATGACTGCCACATTTAAAAGAGCAGAAAAAGAGACAGGATCACAAAATGGTGCTGGCATGCCCCCATCAATGAGAAAAAGGCACCTACATCACACAAGAAGCTCTTTGCATCTCTTCACTGTTCAGAATGAAAAATAGGATGGGTGTCCAATCCTGGCATCCAATGTAATGTCAGCATATTTAAAAGGGGGGTTGATGTAGGAAGGGCCAAGCAAGCCCAAACAGGAATTAAGCAGGAAGAGCAAACTCTCTCGTTCATTGTGAATTTTTGAGGGGATATTTATTGAGGACCTTTGTGGGCGCCATAGGAGGTGGGCACATTTGTGCCAGCAGGACCCAAAAATAAGAATATTAAATCACCGGGAGGGGAACCCTAATAGTTTTAACCTGGCACCTAAGGTAAGATTCACCTCTAATTTCTCTGAGGTGGGCATTCCATTTGTGGTGTCACCACTGAGAAGGCCCCTCCCTAGTCACTGCCTACCTGAGCTCTGGAGGCTGAAGGAACACTGAGAAGAACTTTTACTGCAGACCTTGACGTCTGGGCAGATTTGTATGGGGAAAGGCAGTCCTTCAAATACCCATTTTTAGGTCTTTAAAGGTTAAAACCAGCACTTCAAATTGTCCCTGGAAAGTGCAGAGCTTTTAAAATGGTGAGAAATGATCAGATTAGCCAGCTGATGTGTAGTTGGCATTTCCTGGCAGTCTTCAAAGGCATCCCCATATGCTGCACATTACAGGAATCTAACCTTGATGTCCTTAATGCATGGATAATGTTAGACACAGAAAAGCCATTTAACTATTGCCTAAAGAAATAAAGTAAGGGAGCACTAAGGGAAAATAGAGGTGGACATAGGTAAGCAAGGTGAGTAACTTTCTGAAAGCTCCTTCACCTGCAAGCCTTACGTGATAACCTTTTTTATAAGACAATAGTGGTATAAAAAGGATCATTTTGAAGAGTTGGTTGAGGCATGGGTGTAGCCAAGGAGGGGCAGGGGGGCAGCTGCCCCCCCATCAAATATAACAATAGAAATACTTAACTGACTAATCACATTGGTTCTAACCCCTCCCCCCCCCAACAAAAATCCTGGCTACGCCCATGGATTGAGGGCAATTCTTCCACTTCAAAAATGAATCAGCCCTCCCAAGTTCACATATAAAGCATTTCAAAACAGAATGCTATTCACATAAGAGGCTTCAAGTAAAGCGCTTTAACCTCAGGTGCTATTGGCATAATATGAATTCTAAAATGGGTTTAAAAGGGCACTTGCAAAAAGCAAGCCATTCCAGAATGCCTTCAGGCTAAATGAACAAGGGTGCCTAGCCGCAGTATAGAAGTCTGGTGCTAGACAGAATCTCAAAAAAGCTAGTTGTGTGTGTGTGTGTGTGTGTGTGTGTGTGTGTGTTTAAGTACATGCTTAAAATCATTAAAAAAAATCCCTTCATTGCTAATGAAGTCTCAAGTAGAATTTATGGCTGATGATGATGATGATAAACAGCCTCTGTAAATCTTTTCAGCCACATGACTTTTTTTACTGTGCACATTTTAAAACAGTGGTGTTAAGCTCCCTTATGCACTGCTTGGAACTTTAGCGCATTACTGGACCTTTAGTTTATGAAAGGGGGGAGTCGATGTTGATTCTAAAAGGACACCTCCAGTAGTCCTCTTCTCCGTTACTTCCACTCCTGTCACCCTCAACCCTGGAAGGCTAAAAACTGCCAGTGAATAGAAAGAACAGCACGCAGGTATGATTGGGAAGTCAGGCAAATCTCTAGCCAGTGTGGTGTAGTGATTAAGAGCGGTAGACTCGTTATCTGGGGAACCGGGTTCGCGTCTCCACTCCTCCACATGCAGCTGCTGGGTGACCTTGGGCTAGTGACACTACTCTGAAGTCTCTCAGCCCCACTCACCTCACAGAGTGTTTGTTGTGGGGGAGGAAGGGAAAGGAGAATGTTAGCCGCTTTGAGACTCCTTCGGGTAGTGAAAAGCGGGATATCAAATCCAAACTCTTCTTCTTCTTCTTCTTCTTCTTCTTCTTCTTCTTCTTCTTCTTCTTCTTCTTCTTCTTCTAGCAAGAAGCCCAGCTGAGATGCTACAGCACCAGGGCTCTATGCATTGGCCTACTAAAACAGGCTATTTATTCCCATTCATAATTATGGTTGGCACTGTACAGTTGGACCACATTAAGGCATGGAGGCAAAAAAAGATTTGGTGTGCTGAAGTGATGATCAACCCTGACATTGTGTAGGTGGTGTTTGAAAAATGTCCCCTGAAGGGTAGATATATCTAATGTCATTAATTCACCCCAGACTGTCACGCATTTCACTAAGAAAGCAACCTTTTTTTTTTCTTAATAAAGAACAGCCTTCAGTGATTTGTTAAGCTATTTAACACAGTCAAGGAACATAATTTAGAATAGATTTGTGTGAATGGAGCTTTCAGAAATCACTAAAACAGTTTATTACAGGAGGATGTATCCAAGGGGGAGGCAGCCCAGCATAGCAATTAGACCTTCTGAGTTGTAGCCACCCTACCGAGCTGGCCGCTCTGCAAAAGCTTTTATTTCACAAAGTGTTATTTTTAAGATTAATAATTGAAATACCAATCTGAAGTGCCCAGTAAGCATATGGATAATTTTAGCGTGTGTGGGAGGTACCATTGCAAATGCCTTGCTAGTCTAGCAATAGGCCTCTTCCAATGTATGATTTCTTTTATCGTATTTATCTAAATAGTGCTGCGATAAGCAGGGTGATAGTGACTTTTTAATTTAGAAAAACTTAAGAGGCCCTATTCATCTTCAGAAACAATGTGCATTGTGTATCGCACAGACACTGTTGTCTGCACTTGAAAAAACTCCAAAGATGAATTATCCAAGTAGAAATGGAAAGTTCCTGGAAAGAAATTGACATTTTTTTTTACACCTTGGGAAACAAATGGAATGTCTGACAGATTGTTAGTGCATTATATAATATGCTGTAACTGCCTATGTTTTCATTTTCAACTACCCAGATTGATAAGATCTATTCTTCCATAAAAACCTGGGTTAAATTCCTCTCAGATAAGAATCTGGGGGGGGGGAGAGAGATAAGAACCTGGGGGTTTGAGTCATCAATTTCACATGCCTGCATTAATAAGTATGTGTTTGTGAATAAGTATCCTTTTCACATTACAGTGGTACCTCGGGTTACAGATGCTTCAGGTTACAGACTCTGGTAACCCAGAAATAGTACCTCGGGTTAAGAACTTTGCTTCAGGATGAGAACAGAAATTGTGCAGCGGCAGCACAGCGGCAGCAGGGGGCCCCATTAGCTAAAATGGTACCTCAGGTTAAGAACAGTTTCAGGTTAAGAACGGACCTCCAGAACAAATTAAGTTCTTAACCCGAGGTACCACTGTAATTCGCTTTTTAAAAATCTGTATTTTACATATTTGATCACAAAATACATATTTCTTCTCAATCTATCCATTCCTAAAAGTATTTTATCTTAAAGTACACATTTTAACTTATCTTGGTACTTGTTTTTGAGCTAAGAACTTTATTGTAAAAGTGCTGAATCCAGTGGATAATTTCCCTTCTGATCTACACGCTAATCTGCAAGGTGCGGATCAGATCATACCCCATCAGTATTCACAGAAATCAAATTCTTCAAGCATCTCTAACCACTTTAAATGCAACCACATAGTAACTGTTCCATGCAATTAGATTTTCTTATGCAGTGGCTTGTGACAATCAAACTGGCACATTTCCACAGTGTAAACACTTGTGGGTGGCTTGTGGTAGGCATGCATTAGCTGCCCAGTTCATATGGTGAGCCACTGCATGCAAATGTGGGAGAGCTATGGCATGGCCTGTTGTCATAAATGATACATTAGCCTCACCACTTGAAGGTGGTGGGGGAGCACCTTCACCAGATGCCTATTTCATTCTATGAAAGGCCCTTGCCTCTTCTGTTTTATACCTTGCCTGTAAGTGTTTAACTAGTGTGACTGCCATAGAGCTCATCTCATGTGCATTTGTCTCCCTTAACCCATAGTATTAACTTCATCCATTCCTTCTCTGACTTTCTACTACTTTTCTCATTCTCAAATCAACGGCCCTCAAACTGATATTTTAGCTGATTTGACTTTGGCACTCAGCTCATCTATATTGACTTCCATTACCGTTACAGAAGGCATGCATGTGTATGTAAGAGAATGCAAGTATAGAGAGGGGGGGATTTTTAATCAGATAATTTGTGGGGCTGGAAATGGCGGTCACACTCTTCTCCCCCTCCTCACACAAATACACTGTCAGACTCTTGGGGAAGGGGTCTCTGGATTTCAGCCGGTGTAGTTGAGTCTCAAGCCTCTGGGTTTCAGCACTTCAGAACTCTGGTGGAAACCCAGGGGAAGGAAATGAAGCATAGCACTCTAGAGATCTGGGTCTTCTGTGTTTCACAAGCAAGCTCCATCTGCAGAGTTGGCTTTCATTGGTATAAGAGTATAACAGTATAAGAGTCACAAATATGAATAGGAACCTTGCTAAGTCACCATCAGTTCTCATCTGAAGGCAGACCAGCTCTTTCTCTCTGTTCCTGGCTCCTGGCTTAGTTATATAAAGAAAATACATGTGTGATGTTGGATTGGATTGGGCTGGGCTGGCATCTGATTTTTTGGCTCAGCCCTCATACTAACTCAGACCTACAGCTGTACCTCTGAACTTCTTGCTTGAACCTTTCATCATTTTTGGTCATTCACTCTGATCTTGTGGCTTGATGCTTTGATCAGACGAACTCATGGAGAATAAAGCTATCAATGGCTACTAGCCATGATGGCTATATTCTTCTGCTCCTGTCAGTGGTAGCCTGCCTGTGAATCACAGGCTGGGAATCACAAGCGGGAAGTGTGCTGATATGTTCTGGTTCTGCTTGCCGACTTCTCATAGGCATCTGGCTGACTGCTGTGAAATGAGGATGCTAGTCTAGATGGGTCATTGGCCTGATGCAGCAGGGCTGCTGTTACGTTTCATCCTTCCTACCTACTTCTGTCTCAGATGCTGACCACACTTTGCTGCTGACCATGGCCCAGAGTGTCACACACCTTCCCTGGTACAATGAATATTACTTTTCTGAACTTGTTTGCTTTGGAAGGTCCTGCTACTGGGTCACGTATGGAATCTTCCTAGCTGGTGCTCCATGGCTACAGGGTATCTACATTATTAATTCTCTTGACTTCATAGAAAAACAGTGGGTCTGTTGCTGCTGCTTATCATTTTTCTCTTGTTTCGCAACAGGCCATCTAGTAGCTTTCAGATGCCACCTGAAGTGTAGACTCAGATTACATAAGATGGCACTGAATGAGCTTTTGCTGTTTCCTTTTACTTATGCTTTCCATGTTCATCACGTTTACCAGAATTTGATCCCTGGGTATTCTCATCTGAGCTCTAAAATGGAACCTAAAGCAGGGGAGACTACTGAATCCCCACGGTTCTGTTTGCTAATCTTGCCAGTGCAGCAGGATGTTGAAATCAAGCCTCAAGATGAATTTCTCAGCAGAGGCACAGGGAGAAGGGGAGACTCGTTCGTTTTAGATTTCTACGCAGGGAGCTCTTGACTGAGCAGAGTTGTCACCTTGGGAAATGCAAGTTTATGTGCCACTCCCAGAATGATAAGGAGGGAAGGGTATCCAAAGGGTATTGGTGCTGACAGGGTGATGTACGAGGGTAAAAAAATCACTAAAATGGAGCACGCTATGTCAGATATGCTTGTAGTTGTTGTCTCTTTCCTGGGAACAGAACAGACAGAGACAGAATGCTGACTTTTGCAAGACTCATTTTTCTCCAACGAAATGCAGTCAATCTCTTTCCGTCTATATTACTCTTTGCCGAGGCACTGAGTCTTCCAACTAATGAAGGTCTTGCCCTTCCAGGACTGCTGTAGTCATAAAAGATGGAAAGAGTTTGTCGAGAGTCCACTTTAATTGACCCCCAAAGACAACTTAGTTTCGACTGCATTGCTTTTGTCAAAGCCTGAGTCCTAGTGGACAGTGTTTTGCATTGGAACTCCTTAATCCCATTCAGAATTTTTTTTAAAAAAAATATTTTACTCCACTCTTGTGTTGTATCCATGCAATTTTTTAAAAAAACATTGATACGGATGTTTGTGTTTACAGCCTAATATAACTTGAGATAAGAGAAACTAACAATCTTGTGTTATTTCAGCCTGTCCCCACTTGGTACCAAGCTGCACCGACCAGCTTTGGTGAGGGTTGTAATTCAAAACATCTGAAGGCCACCAGGTTGAAGAAGTGTGCTATATGTTTCTTAAAATGCTGGCCTCTGCACCATGATATTAAAGGATTTTGTATGGTGCATTTCTTAAATGCTTTTTTTAAAGAAGCTAAGACTTTTGACAAATTCCCCCAGCTTTTAGCTTGGGATGGGGAATGATCTTCCTTTGCTGATATACTTTGGTCCGGCTTTCCTCAAATCTGAAACTTCCAGATGTTGTTGGATTTCAGCTCCAATAAGCCCAACCAGTATGGTCAGGGTGATGGGAGCTGAAGTCCAACATCTAGAAGGTACGTTGGGTTTTAATGTACTTCTATTGCTTTTATGTGAGATGCCTGGGTGGCTTTTTTAGGGTTGAAAGACAGCATATAAATAATTTTAGAATATATATTCCTGCGTATCATGACCAATGTGAGATAATCCTTTGAACACTCAATTAAATCAACAATATTGGATGATGAACAAGTTTATGCATAAGTCCAATAAGTACATACTGAAGAGCCAAACTGGGTTATTCCATATGAGTTGTTGTCTTCAAAGGCTGATCTGATTCCATTATTGCTGAGAAAACATAAATGTGGGAATCATATATGCAGCCGTAAGATACTCCTTTGGCATGGCACCATCTTATATTCTTATCAGAAAATGAAATGTGAACTAGAGGAAATGATCATAAACTTGAGACGAACTGGTGTCACATTGACACCCTTCAAACTTGCCCTTAAATGCCTAAACATTACTTGGTCCTATTCCACTGGTAGGCATGATGAGTGAATGCAGGCCCCATCCCAGCCTGTGTGCATTCAGTTGAATGTCTCCCTGATTTTACTTACATGCTGTGGGACTGTAGAAAAATTGTTCCTGGCCATAGGGAGGATGTATTTTCTACATGCGGTTGTATATGTGTAAGGTCTATGCAGACTTTCAGCTGGACATGAATCTTGGTCCCATCATGTTTCTCCATTCACCCTGGATAGGACATCTGATCTGGGCTTCCCTCTCAACTTTATTCATAATTTTAAAGTATCAGTTGTCTTGAATCCACTACAAATATTTACACCAGTGAATGATTTCAGAAATCAGCTCTTGTTGCTAGGAAACAGAAAAATTGTTCACTTAAGAAGTGTACGTTTGTCCACACCTCGCACATAAACACATTTTGGAAAACGTTGCATTTCCCTTTACCTAGAATTCAAGAATATTGAGATGCAAGCTGTTGATGTCACTGCTATGTCTTCATTTTGTGATGCCAGCATTAGTAAAGGACCACAACTTGAGTCAAGGTTTACCAGGTGCAATTAAGCCAGGGAGAGAATAGGATTGGGGTTGTTCTGTTCACAATGCAAATCTACCCAATTCATATCTCCTGTATCAGTCCACAAACTGAAACAAAGCTATTCTTCAAAATTCACACTTGCCCGAATTTTTCAATGCAGTTCTTCAGTAAATTAAAGAAACAAACCCTGTACAGATAGATAGATAGATAGATAGATGATAGATAGATAGATAGATAGATAGATAGATAGATAGATAGATAGATAGATAGATAGATAGATATAAAGTGTGCAGAAAAATCCGTGGAGTAGTGCAAGTAATGTGGAAAGTGAAATTGCTTGTAAAAGTGAATAGTTATTAGGAGAAATGCAGACACAAATATGCATGAATTTTCATGAGGATTTCTTTTCAAAGTTTGCAAACTGATGTGGGAATGGGATGAACGTAACAAAAAAGAAAGTGGAATGGACAGATTGACCTATCCCTACTAGGTACTGCTGTGCCTTATGTTTCCTATGTCTACTTACCCTTCCCTGATGGATGCTTCTGCCTTGTCATCTGGGAGCAGAGCCACCTCCCAGGACCTAGAAACGGCCAGTGCTGGAAGTCCAGTACAGTGTACCTCGGGTTACAGATGCTTCAAGTTACAGATGCTTCAGGTTACATACTCTGCTAACCCAGAAATAGTACTTCGGGTTAAGAACTTTGCTTCAGGATGAGAACAGAAATAACGCGGTGGCAGCGGGAGGCCCCATTAGCTAAAGTGGTGCTTCAAGTTAAGAACAGTTTCAGGTTAAGAACGGACCTCCGGAACGAATTAAGTTCTTAACCCGAGGCACCACTGTACCTGATTGGTTTCTCTAGTGCTGCTATACAACAAATTTTGGGTCAGGTTGTCCTGTACAAAGCACAGAAACTCTAGTTCAAATCGAAATAGTGGTTCAGCAGTATCACCAAACTCTGGATCTTATTATTCGGAGGGATCCACATGCCAGGCATCATAGTGTCGATCCTGTGCCACCCTTCCTTGCTCTCTCTCATAACGCATGCTATTAGAAAGGCTCATTTCTACCTCGTTCCACATCCAGCCAAATGAGCCTGTGTAAATGTAGAGAGATGACTTTCCTTTCGATTTTATTACTAAACTGAGCCCCCCCCCTCCCTTTTATTTTTTTATTTAGTGGGAATGTGGAAACAATCTCTCTTTGTGGGGTGATAAAAGAGGAAGGTTCATTTCCTTGGGTGTCGAGAGCACTGCCTGCCCATCTTTGCCGTGACTTCGGATGAAGAGCGGGAGCTAGCGCGAGACAATAAAGTGCTCAACCTCATCAGCTTTCAGCTCCTTCATCCTCTGCCAGGAAGTGGGTGCCAGTGTTTTTTTCTGTCACTTCCATTTTTAAAAACTGCTTTCACGGCTTTTACAAGAAAATGTCATTGTGCCTCTGGTGCAAAGGAGGAGGAATCTAATTTCATTACAGTTAAGTGCCTGCCTCCCCGTTACCTTCCATAAGAGCGTAGCGGTATATTATAGAGCGCTAATAAAATAGGAAGGATGGAGGTAAGAGCACATGTCAGGAAGCCAAATTACTTTGGGCCACCTAGTTGCCTTCTCATTTCACCCGGGCGGCTGCCTTTCCCACAACCTAATTACAGCATTTTCTGGGACTTTGCTACCCAGCGATAACCGGCTGGCAATGCTTTTGTGTAGCTGAGACGTGGCGCGGCGTGAGCTTTGGTCTTCATCCTTGCCACCAAATAATTGCTTCTGACGGCCGTATTAATCTCCAGAGACTTCGTAGTAAATGAAATATGAACATTTATCTTTTATTCCCATGTGCCACCGGCGTGGACTGGGGCAAATAAGTGGGAAGGGAGTGCCTTTGCAGTCCCTGACTGTATTACTGATCAAAGGGACAATATTCACCCACTTTCTCTGCTCTGTGGCAGATCACAGGCCAGATCATTAACTGTGTGTCTCATCCACTTAGCAAAGTGTGAGGCCTTTGTCGGCTTGAATCAGTGTCACCATGTGCAGGTTCGAGAGTGGAGAAAAGGCAGAGTGTGTGCTGTACTCTGATAAAAAAAGAGTGGGTTGATCAAGCTTTACTTTATTTGAGTAAGAAGTAGCCTTTGGGATTGGGATTAACCCTTTTGCATCCTTCTAGTTGCAGTTAGCTTCGTTACAAGATCAAAGCAGGAAAGCTTCTAATATGTGCAATGCCAGGTGACTTGAGCGCTGCATCTGATATTCAAAAAAGGGCAACCAAAAATGATCAAAGAGAGACTATGAAGAAAGTTTGCAGCATATGGGACATTTTAGTTTCGAGAAAGGCGAGTAAGAGGTGGCTTAATGGTTTAGAAAAGTATGCACGGCATACCCTCCAACATTTCTCCGATGAAAATAGGGACAACCCATTCCATAATGATAATTTTACTATTTATAAATATAAATCTTACTGGGTTGCCCCAGCCACTCTGAGCAGCTTCCAACATATATAAAAACATAATAAAACATTAAAACATATTTTTAAAAAATGTTCAACAACTTTGGGTATGACTCCCCAAAAGAAGCTCAACAACTTTGGTCAATCCAATGGGTTGATCATTGCCAGTGTCTTTACAGTAGATCTCAGTCTCTTGGAAGTTGGACATCCCTGCTATACAGGATTGCCTTCAAACAGCTTGGGGGTCAGATAACTCCATACCCTCCAACATTTCTCCAATGAAAATAGGGACATCCTAAGGAAAAGCAGGACATTCCAGGGTCAAATCAGAAACCAGGGCAGCTTCTCTAAATCAGGGACGTCCCTGGAAAACAGGGACACTTGGAGGGTCTGCCATGGGACGGAGAAAATAGAAAAAATGTTTCCTTCCTTTCTTCCTCTCTCACAACACCAGATTCAGGACAGATAAAAGGAAGTAGTTCCTAATACTGCACATTAGTTTAACTATGGAACTCGCTCCCACAGGAGCCATTCATAGCCACCAAAATAGATAGCTTTAAAAGAGGATTAGACAAATAACTGGAAGAGAAGGCTGTCATTCCTCTGAATGCCAGTTACAGGGAAGCTCCTGGTGATGAAAAATCAGGGCAGAGGGACTCCTCCCCACAGCTTTGCTGTCATTGTTAGTTTTGCTGCTGGCAGGGGTGGGATGCGTCAAACCTAAAGACCAAATACTGCCCTCTAGGCTTCTCTGTCTGGCCCCCAGAACACACCCCTCACCGGGCCATGCCTCTCTATGGCACCGCTCCATGCCTTCCTGAAATATGCTCTTAAACTGTGATAATGTTTGTTGGTAGCATGGATGGAGAAATGTGGGTGGGTGTCAGAAACGCCTGACAAGAGTCACAGATTTTTTTTTTAATTAAAAAATGCTGTACAACAGTAAGACTCACTTCTCCTGCTCCACCCCCTTTTGCACCGAATCCCACCCACTATTGGCATATGCCCATGTTTTCCATGACTGAATGTGGATCTTGGACTGAAAAGGATTCCCCACCACTGGCCTAGGGAACCCCTCTCCATCCATCACTGTCAATAAAGCAATGTAGGTTCCTTGAACAGCCATTGTCAAATTCCTAAGAGCACAGGTCAGTTTGGTAGATGATTCTCTCAAGCACCCATCATTCCTGACTGCTTAGCTCTAAGGTTTGATCTGCATCATCAGATGCTCTTTTGCTTTTAGAACATTATAGGGACTTGTAAATGACTTGTTTTAGAATAACCCTGCTCCTTAGAAAAAGAAACCTCCCGTGTAAGGTATTGTACCACATCTCCACGGTGTTCCTTTGAAATCTGGACATGAGTTGCACTTACAACATTCACATATAAACTGTATATGAACTGTAAGAGGTTTCATCAGGTATCACGCCTTTCTCACTTTGTGTTTGACTCAGAACTTCTTGCTTGTGTTGATTGTTGTTGTTGTTCAGTCGTTCAGTCGTGTCCGACTCTTCGTGACCCCATGGACCAGAGCACGCCAGGCACGCCTATCCTTCACCGCCTCCCGCAGTTTGGCCAAACTCATGTTAGTAGCTTTGAGAATACTGTCCAACCATCTCATCCTTTGTCGTCCCCTTCTCCTTGTGCCCTCCATCTTTCCCAACATCAGTGTCTTTTCCAGGGAGTCTTCTCTTCTCATGAGGTGGCCAAAGTACTGGAGCCTCAACTTCAGGATCTGTCCTTCTAGTGAGCACTCAGGGCCGATTTCCTTGAGAATGGATAGGTTTGATCTTCTTGCAGTCCATGGGACTCTCAAGAGTCTCCTCCAGCACCATAGTTCAAAAGCATCAATTCTTCGGTGATCAGCCTTCTTGATGGTCCAGCTCTCACTTCCGTACATTACTACTGGGAAAACCATAGCTTTAACTATACGGACCTTTGTTGGCAAGGTGATGTCTTTGCTTTTTAAGATGCTGTCTAGGTTTGTCATTGCTTTTCTCCCAAGAAGCAGGCGTCTTCTAATTTCGTGACTGCTGTCACCATCTGCAGTGATCATGGAACCCAAGAAAGTGAAATCTCTCACTGCCTCCATTTCTTCCCCTTCTATTTGCCAGGAGGTGATGGGACCAGTGGCCATGATCTTAGTTTTTTTGATGTTGAGCTTCAGACCATATTTTGCGCTTTCCTCTTTCACCCTCATTAAAAGGTTCTTCAATTCCTCCTCACTTTCTGCCATCAAGGTTGTATCATCAGCATATCTGAGGTTGTTGATATTTTTTCCGGCAATCTTAATTCCGGTTTGGGATTCATCCAGCCCAGCCTTTCGCATGATGAATTCTGCATATAAGTTAAATAAGCAGGGAGACAATATACAGCCTTGTCGTACTCCTTTCCCAATTTTGAACCAATCAGTTATTCCATATCCAGTTCTAACTGTAGCTTCTTGTCCCACATACAGATTTCTCAGGAGACGGATGAGGTGATCAGGCACTCCCATTTCTTTAAGAACTTTCCATAGTTTGCTGTGGTCGACACAGTCAAATGCTTTTGCGTAGTCAATGAAGCAGAAGTAGATGTTTTTCTGGAACTCTCTAGCTTTCTCCATAATCCAGCGCATGTTTGCAATTTGGTCTCTGGTTCCTCTGCCCCTTCGAAATCCAGCTTGCACTTCTGGGAGTTCTCGGTCCACGTACTGCTTAAGCCTGCCTTGTAGAATTTTAAGCATAACCTTGCTAGCGTGTGAAATGAGTGCAATTGTACGGTAGTTAGAGCATTCTTTGGCACTGCCCTTCTTTGGGATTGGGATGTAAACTGATCTTCTCCAATCCTCTGGCCACTGCTGAGTTTTCCAAACTTGTTGGCATATTGAGTGTAGCACCTTAACAGCATCATCTTTTAGGATTTTAAATAGTTCAGCTGGAATATCATCACTTCCACTGGCCTTGTTGTTAGCAAGGCTTTCTAAGGCCCATTTGACTTCACTCTCCAGGATGTCTGGCTCAAGGTCAGCAACCACACTACCTGGGGTGTATGAGACCTCTATATCTTTCTGGTATAGTTCCTCTGTGTATTCTTGCCACCTCTTCTTGATGTCTTCTGCTTCTGTTAGGTCCTTTCCACTTTTGTCCTTAATTGTGGTAATCTTTGTACGAAATGTTCCTTTCATATCTCCAATTTTCTTGAACAGATCTCTGGTTTTTCCCATTCTGTTATTTTCCTCTATTTCTTTGCATTGCTCATTTAGAAAGGCCCTCTTGTCTCTCCTTGCTATTCTTTGGAAATCTGCATTCAATTTCCTGTATCTTTCACTATCTCCCTCGCATTTTGCTTGCCTTCTCTCCCCCGCTATTTTTAAGGCCTCATTGGACAGCCACTTTGCTTTCTTGCATTTCTTTTTCATTGGGATGGTTTTCGTTGCTGCCTCCTGTATAATGTTACGAGCCTCCATCCACAGTTCTTCAGGCACTCTATCCACCAAATCTAAGTCCTTAAACCTGTTTTTCACTTCAACTGTGTATTCATAAGGAATTTGATTTAGATTGTATCTTACTGGCCCAGTGGTTTTTCCTACTTTCTTCAGTTTAAGCTGGAATTTTGCTATAAGAAGCTGATGATCAGAGCCACAGTCAGCTCCAGGTCTTGTTTTTGCTGAGTGTATAGAGCTTCTCCATCTTTGGCTGCAGAGAATATAATCAATCTGATTTCGATGTTGCCCATCTGGTGATGTCCATGTGTAGAGTCGTCTCTTGTGTTGTTGGAAAAGAGTGTTTGTGATGACCAGCTTGTTCTCCTGACAGAACTCTATTAGCCTTTGCCCTGCTTCATTTTGAACTCCAAGGCCAAACTTGCCAGTTGTTCCTTTTATCTCTTGACTCCCTACTTTAGCATTCCAATCCCCTATAATGAGAAGAACATCCTTCTTTGGTGTCATTTCTATAAGGTGTTGTAAGTCTTCATAGAATTGGTCAATTTCAGTTTCTTCAGCACTGGAAGTTGGTGCATAAACTTGGATTACTGTGATGTTAAAAGGACTGCCTTGGATTCGTATCGAGATCAATCTATCATTTTTGAAATTGCATCCCAGTACAGCTTTCACCACTCTTTTGTTGACTATGAGGGCCACTCCATTTCTTTTACGGGATTCCTGCCCGCAGTAGTAGATATGATAGTCATCTGAACTGAATTCGCCCATTCCCGTCCATTTTAGTTCACTGATGCCTAGGATGTCAATGTTTATTCTTGCCATCTCATTTTTGACCACATCCAGCTTACCAAGGTTCATGGTTCTTACATTCCAGGTTCCTATGCAGTACTTTTCTTTACAGCATTGGACTTTCCTTTCGCTTCCAGGCATATCCGCAACTGAGCGTCCTTTCGGCTTTGGCCCAGCCGCTTCATCAGCTCTGAATCTACTTGTACTTGTCCTCCGCTCTTCCCCAGTAGCATGTTGGACGCCTTCCGACCTGAGGGGCTCATCTTCCAGCGTCATATCTTTTATATGCCTGTTGTCTTTGTCCATGGAGTTTTCTTGGCAGGGATACTGGAGTGGGTTGCCAGTTCCTCCTCCAGGTGGATCACGTTTGGTCCAAACTCTCCACTATGACCTGTCCATCTTGGGTGGCCCTGCACGGCATAGCTCATAGCTTCCCTGAGTAATTCAAGCCCCTTCGCCACGACAAGGCAGTGATCCATGAAGAGGTTGTGTTGATTAGCAGAAGGTAAAGCACACATGGATCCAATGTGGAAATTATAGAAATTTAACGTGTGTGTTTGTGTGTTTACTTTAAGTGTGCTTGAATTACTTTCAGAGAGTGTTCCTATGGGAGAAGGATATCTGGGTATTGATCAACCTGCAGGGATCCATTTTCAGCAAAGGCTATCTAAGTCTTTCTGCATCTTTAAGCATTGGTCATGAAATTATAATGAGCCATCTATAATCCTAAACGAAGCAAAAGAAAACCCCTGGGCAGGGCAGATAGCCCTTTGAAAGAGTTGCTTGTCCTCTGGAGTGAGGGGCAGGGATTGTTGTAATTGGGTATTAATCCCCCTCTACCTGTCTTCTGAGTTAATTTTCTTTAAAATATTGGTAGGATTTATTTAGTTATGATCATCTTATTTGTTTTTCTTAAAGGCCTGTAATGCAGTAAGGGAGAGGGGGTGGCATCCTGCAACTAAAGATTGATCGTCTGGCCAGAATAATGCTGGCCTTGCTTGTATTTGGCAGTGGAACTTTAATCTTAAGGGGATGTCAGGATGATGAAAAATCACTCACAGGCTCTCTCGTTAACTAGTAGCCTTTATGTTTGTTCCTTTACAAACATTAAATGTAACTGACTGTTGTATTTTGGCATTGTATTATCATTCCAGCCCGAACTTTCATGACACCCAAGGGCAACAGACAACGAAGACCGGGCTCCTTTTATTTGCGTCGTCCTGCCGCAAATTCCTGTATGCTTCCAGAGGCAAAATGTTCATTTGGCTCTTTCCAGTCCACCTGAACTATGGAAGCCTTTCCCATAATCTTAACTAATTGGAATTTCCCTACAGGACCAGAGGCAGCTATTTCCACATACCAGTGAAATTTGATGGCCACACAATATATGTGTGTGTGCTATTTGTTTATGTTGCTTTTTATTCAACCTTTTCTCCAAGGAGTTCAGTGTGGCACAGGCATTCTTCCTTTCTATCTCCATGACCTCCCTGCAACATAGGTCAGACCAGAGCTGGAGCTTGGGCTAGGATCACTCAGGGAATTCCATGACTGAATGAGAATTTGAACCCGGGTCTCCCCACTCCTAGCCTAACGCTCTGCCCACTGCACCATGTCTCACACCTACAAGTGTGTAGTATAACACACACTTTATATAAGGGCCTGTTTCTGTGGTTTGTGACATGTTCCAGATAAACTAGGCAATTCCAGAGAGTAGCACTGGGGGGGGGTGCCCTGTGGCCAGGGGCGTAGGGAGGGGGCGGACTGCCCTGGGTGCCCTCACTGAGTGAGGGTGACATTTGGGGCTCTGCCTACCCATGACTCCCGAGCCATTGGGGTAAGGTGGGGAGCTGTGCCGTTTTGCCAGTGGCATTCCCCCCTTCCCCCTTCGTTTTGACAGCTTGAGGGAGGCTTGGGAGTTACAGGCAGGTGGTGAGCCGAATGTCTGTCATGGCTGGCTCGCTCCGCCCTCATGGGCAGCTTGCTCCGCCCCGGCTGCAGGGTGGTGCACGTGCCGCTCTGGAAACCCGAGTGGCTATCCCATGCCTGGGAGGGCACCCTCCACGCCACACACACACCTCTCGGGAGTGCGTGCACCCTGGGCAGCGCTGGCATATGCTCCACCGCTGCCTGTGGCCACCTGGCATTTGACTTATGACTTGCCACAGGGCAGTATTTTGCCCAAGATGCTATTTAACATCTCTATGAAACCATGTAGAGTGGCCTTATTTTGAACAAAGAGTCATTAATAGTATGATGACACACAGCTCTGTTTCTCTATAAGATCTGAAACAGAAGTGACCGTGCAGGCTTTGGACTAGGGGGCAGTGGTTGGCTGGATGAGGACCAATAAGCAGAGTTTAAACCCCAGTCAAGACAGAGGCCCTATGAAGGAACAGGTATGTAGTCTAGGGATGCTGCTTGATCTATCTTAACTATTGGAATGAATTTTTCCACCTTCGATTGGTAAGGCAGCTACAGCCGTGCCTCAACTGAGATAGCTTAGCCACTGTGGTTTTGGTGATTTCAATACTACATTACTGAAATGTGTTCTCTGTAGGGTTGCCTTAGGACTTAACCCAAAAGCTGCAGCTAGTGTAGGATGCAACAGCTAAGTTGTTTACCAGGGGGCGGTATACCATATAATACTTCTGCTGAAGGAGCTGTAGTGACTGCCCAATGGATGCAGCTACTGGATGCAGTTCATCCCCCCCTTTTTATAGCATTTAAAGCCCTAAACAGGGAACCAGGTTACCTAAAAGAGCCCCTTGCCCCATAAAGCAACTGTGTTCCTCAGGTGGGACACCGTTGAGAGTACCGCATGCCCCAGAGATGAGCTTACTTTTTATTACAACTGGGCTGTTAGCGTTGCAACTCCAGCCCTCTGAAATCAAGTACCAGCCAAAATTGACATATTGATGTTTAGGCACCTACTGTTTATTTAAAAAGCTGTGACCCAGCCGTTTATTAAACACTTGTTATATATCTATAAAGGTAAAGGCACCCCTGACCATTAGGTCCAGTCGTGTCCGACTCTGGGGTTGTGGCGCTCATCTCGCGTTACTGGCCGAGGAAGCCGGTGTACAGCTTCCGGGTCATGTGGCCAGCATGACAAAGCTGCTTCTGGTGAGCCAGAGCAGCATACGGAAATGCCGTTTACCTTTCCGCAGGAGCGGTACCTATTTATCTACTTGCACTTTGACGTGCTTTCAAACTGCTAGGTGGGCAGGAGCTGGGACCGAGCAACGGGAGCTCACCCCGTCACAAGGATTCAAACTGCCGACCTTCTGATCAGCAAGCCCTAGGCTCTGTGGTTTAACCCACAGCGCCACCCACATCCCTATAGGAAACTATAGGAATGCTTTTATTGGGACGGCTCCAACTACAGTGGACCCTCTAGTTAGGTAACACTCTGGAGACGTAACTTTTGGGTTACGAACACAGCAAACCCAGAAGTGTATACTTCCAGGTTTCGCCGCGCACGCATGCGCAGAAGTGCTCTGCGTGCCGTGCGTGTGCACAGAAGCGGTGCCCCTGCCTACGGACTTTTTGGGTTGCAGGCAGACCCCCAGAACAAATTTAATTTATATCCAGAGGGTCCACTGTAATCCACTCCACTAGTGGAAATCAGAGCTAGGACTCTAATGCAACAGGGCTGCCCCACTCCTCCCACTGTGTGCTCTCCATGACTCCTCAAAATCCCTTCTGAAGGATCAGGAAAGCTCCCAGAACAGCATGCAGGGGAGAATAGGGGAGATTGTTCTGCCAAGCAAGCAGAAATGTTTTCAATGAAAGAAAAATCTACTCTGAATTCTACCCTATGTTTGTTGTGGACTTCATAGGAATGGTTTTTATTGTTTTAGAGCTTGTAGAAATGGTTTTTATTGTTTTTAGAGTTTATAATTATTATACTTTATCTCATTTTATCATGTTGTATACCACTTCAACGGCCTCTGTCTATGAAGCGGTTTATAAATCTGCAAAACAAATAAAGTAAAATAAATAGTGTTCTGAACATGGGCATGTCTTGAGTTGAAACTAACTGAAGTGAGCAATCAATTCATGATGCAGTTATTTATTGTGTTTCATAGCCATTGTGAAAAGTAGATGGAAAGGAATGAATGACGCCACTGAAAAGGGGTAACCAACACACTGACCCCAATCCAGCTAAAGTTCAGTATAACTAAATGCCACTGGAAGCAATGAGCCTTGAACTCCTGGCAAGCCACTTTCCCCCCTGGTTTCAAGTGAAAACCTTAGCTGGATTGAGGGCATTATTAGCAATCAGTTGTAAACTTGGAAGGAATATGTGATTGTTTCAGTCGCACATACTTTGGGTTAGCCACAGGCTTTGTTTCCATTGAGCATGAGAACTAGGGGTTGTACTGAAGACTATAAGCTCATCTGTGTACAAAACAGACATAATAAATATGTTTATTATGTTGAGGTTCAAGGGCAACAAAAAAATACAACCATGCTATAACTTGCTTACTTTGGTTAGAGTTGGGAATGCAAGGTCAAAATCAAAATCTCTTGGTAAAACCATTCAATAATATGCCACTCAATGTGTTCATATATTTGGAAACATCAATAAAGGTGAAACCCCATTCATATTCCATGGATAATATGACATGAGACCATTGTCTGAATGGGCTGATGTATCCTTTGCATACTATGGGTAACAGGCAGCTAAATCATACCCAGAATAGATACTTGTGCATTTATTTCAGTGGGTTTACTCTGCGAACAACTAACATTGTCACTCCATGTGTTTTTGCTTGGAGAAACATTGTGTTCTCTTTCATGGCTGAAATTCCCATTCCCCAGTTTTATGCTCATGAGAACCACACCATGTACCAAGGACAGCCAATATGGTGCCCTCCAAATCCTTTTGGATTCCAGCTCCCATCAGCTCCAGCTAGAGTGGTCAAGGATGGTGGAAGCTGGAGGCCAGCAGCATCTGAAGGGCACCCGTCACATACCATGCTGATAACTCCCAAAGTATATGTCTCCATCAAGCACATTTTGCCAGTCATTTCAGCTTTTCAAGCATGCCATGATGATGCCTGCCATTGACAGTTTGTTATATTCCTTCGTCAGATCCCCTGTTATGGCTGGAGGTCTGTTCGCTGTTAACAGAAAGTGGTTTTGGGATCTCGGTGGCTACGATCCAGGTTTAGAAATCTGGGGAGGGGAGCAGTATGAAATTTCCTTCAAGGTAAGCAGTCAAAATGTTTCTTCATGGTACACGCTGCTTTTGTATGGTACGAGGCATGCACTTTATCTCTAAAACTCAAATGAAATGAGATGTAAAGGTAAAGGACCCTTGACAGTTAAGTCCAGTCATGGATGACTCTGGGGTTGCGGTGCTCATCTCGCTTTACTGGCTGAGGGAGCCGATGTTTGTCTGCAGACAGTTTTTCCGGGTCATGTGGCCAACATGACTAAGCCGCTTCTGGCGAAACCAGAGCAGCGCACGGAAACGCCATTTACCTTCCTGCCAGAGCGGTACCTATTCATCTACTTGCACTTTGACGTGTTTTCGAACTGCTAGATTGGCAGGAGCTGGGACTGAGCAATGAGAGCTGACCCCACTGCAGGGATTTGAACCGCCGACCTTCCGATCGGCAAGCCCTAGGCTCAGTGGTTTAGACCACAGCGCCACCTACGTCCCTGAAATGAGATGTAGTCAAGTGTATTTTTCCACTGACTCCCCCCCCAAAAAAAGTAGCCACAGGAGGCTGGAAGTTTTAGCGGAAGAGTAGAGGAACAGAGTGCTGATTAGCCCTTTAACCTCCGAGTTTTTCTGTTCACAATGATCCCTTCCAAGCTGCTTTCCCAGATGAGAAGACACATGTACAGTAGTATGTTCCGGACGTTGTTGGACTACAGCTCCCACCATCTGTGACCATTGGCAATGTTGGCAGGGGCTGATGGAAGTTGTAGTCCTTGAGGACACTATGTTGGCTACCCCAGTGTTAGTATGTCAGAGCAAGCCTGGAGTCAAAGTCCCACTCAGCCATCAACTTTTAGAATGACCTTATGCATTGCCTACCTTTTAGCCTAACGTATCTTACAGGGTTGCTCTGAGGTTAACCTGGGGAAGGTTGGGGCAGACTGACCTTGAGCTTCTTGAAAGCAATTTGGGATATAAACTTAACTATGCTGCCTTGAGTTACTTGGAAGAAACATGGTGTAATAACTTTGGAGTAGTTGTAATAGCAGCTGCATCTGTTAATAGCTATCCACCCCATCCACCTCTGTTGCTTTGCTGAAACTCACAAACTCAAACTCAAGGCTTTTGGGGTGGTTGTTTATTATTTTGTTTTTAAGTTGGGCCACATCTAGTTTTGAGTATGTGATTAGCCTTTTGGCCCATGGGATATTCCTTCTAAGTATTGCTCTATAACATTAACTCCATTTTGAGCACACCAAAAACCAAAATGACAACATTTACAATGTAATCCTCTCTACCGAGCCACATTTTGAAAAAATTACACAATTGCCTCTATATATTTTCCATTGCTCAGATACATTGTGCATGTAGGCAATATGGGCAACTTATCTGTGTGCATAGCTAGAAATGGCTGGACCCGAGGAAGAGTTGCAGAATTGCCAAAGCTGCCAAAGAAAAACCTAGCCTGGAGGGGAGATATCCATTCTGATCTCAGCAGGGCAGTAAGAAACCCTTCCTGCTGCCTATACCATAATTATTGGGCTCCCCCACACCTGGAATTACATAAGGAAAACCAAGACACATAGATCATAGCTGTCAACTTTCCCCTTTTCTTGCGAGGAATCCTATTCGGAATAAGGGAATTTCCCTTTAAAAGGGGGGAAAGTTGACAGCTATGCATAGATTCCTGCTAGGAACTTAAGTACAAATCTGTTTAGGCCATGAGAGTGAATAATACTGAGTATGATGGATGTATAGTATAATCTAGTATAAGGCAGCCTTTTGGGTTTTACAGTGCCACATATTCCTCTATGTCACAATTTCTATTCTGCCTTTCTACACCCAGTACATCCAAGACAGCTCACAACGCAACTAAAATACCACAGACACAACAAAGCAATAAAATATATTTGAAAATGATAATGTTAGGTCCCGGGTTCAATCCCTGGCATCTCAAGACAGGGCTAGGAAAGATTCCCAGAGACCCACTGCCAATAGGTGCCAACAATACTGAGCAAGATGGACCTTTCTTCTTAGCTATAGCCCTTGACTTGTGCATGCTGATTTACACTTAAGCATGTACACTTAAGCATCCTTTGAGTCTCTCGTAAGGCAGAAAGTTGCCAAGGCAAAAGAATGTGGCTGTTCTATTAAGAAAGCTAGATGCATTTGGAAAATGTACAGGGTCTGTTCAGTTGTTTCACATCTGAAAGCGTCATATAGAATTACAGTGGAACCTCGGTTGTCAAACATATATCTGTTCCGGAAGACCGTTCGACTTCCAAAACGTTCGACAACTGAGGCGCAATGGGCGGCTGGCAAATTGCTTTTTAAAAAATAGAGAAACACGCCTCAGAAGTTGTTTGACTTCCAAGGCGCGTTCGAAAACGGAAGAATTCACCTCCAGGTTGTCAGCGTTTGGGTTCCGAATTATTCGGCTTCCTAAGCATTCGACAACCGATGTTCCATTGTGCTTTGTATATTACGTAGTAGACATTGTGCTTGATGTTGTTACCGTCTTCCTGCACCCCTCAAAAAGTTCAGGTCTTGATGACACTCACACCTGGCCTTCTTGCAATATAAGATGTTGTTACTACAACTTTTTTTCTGAAAGTAGCACTTGCATTTAGCTCCAAGTCATTCCCTAGTCTGATTTAATCCTCTGTGATGCCTGCTCTGTGTTTACCACTGAATAAATTTAATGTGTCAGTCATTGATTGGCTTTGTTGTAAACCTCCTTATGCTCTTCAAGCATCAAAGGGGCCTAAAAGAAGCCTTTCCTTTACAAACATGTTGTGTGCACACACTGGATTCAAGAATATGCACTGAATGAGTTGCACAGAAGCTGCTGGGGATGCTTCTCCTACAGATTGCCCAAGTGGATTTGAGGGTGTTTTCAGCAGAATCAAAGTGACCCACGTGAACTGAACTGGTGTCACGTAACTTCGAATCAATTCCATACTTAGAGAAAACAAAAGCCGGAAGACAAGAGGAGCCTACGAGCTAAACCAATGGACATTTTGTTTAGAGTACATCAGTTTGCACTCTCTGTTGTTAGGGTTTTTCAGAGATAAATGAATACTGCCTCTTGCATCTCACAGTTCTGACAGGAGGCCTAAAGATTGTATTATCCCATTTCCTATTCCCCTGTTATTTGTCATTGGAAGGAATATAATTGCAAGGCAGTCCATTGCTCTCTGTGCAGAAACCATGGCAACCGTACTGGAAGCTCAGATACTAAATAGTCCCAACCTGTTTTGTTCAAGTGACAGATTCTTTGGAGAGGGCTGTGTTATGCTGGGCCCTCATTTCAGCCATATCCCTCCATTCATCTCATTACCATGAGTTGACCTAAGGGTCCACGTCCTTCTGCATGAATATATTTTGAACAAGATGTCAACAGCGTTTTGTAGCATTTGCCTTGAAGAAATAATAACTCACTCTGAGGTGTGTGTGAATGGGGGGAGCTCAGTAGAAAGTGCATGCGGAAAAAAGCGTTTGGGGTGAGGATGCTATTGATGGGGCAAAGTAATGGGGTGTGGAAGTGATATAAAATGGAGCCATGGCTTAGCTTCATCTTGTGAGAGTTCCCATAAATGGGAGCTACAGAGCTGCACCTGTGGTCCTGCTGCTGCACCACCACTGAGAGCTAAGCCATGACAATGTAGTGTGTGCACACTCAGAGGATGACCTCCAAACCATCCTAAATATCTTTGCAGAAGCTTACGAAAAGCTTGGCCTATCTCTCAACATCCAAAAAAACAAAGTGCTGCACCAACAAGCCCAAAACAACCCCTCTGCAGCGCCACAAATCCAACTCAATGGAAAATGTCAATCACTTCTCCTACCTGAGCAGTTATCTTTCCACAAGGGCCAACACTGATGCCGAAATCCAGCATCACTTGAGCTCTGTGAGTGCGGCTTTCTCCCGATTGAAGTGCACAGTGTTTGAGGACCAGGACATTCACAGGGAAGCCCAAATGCTTGTTTACAAAGCTATTGTACTACCAATCTTACTGTATGCTTGCAAAACATGGACCATTTATAAATGCCATCTCCAACTCCTCAAAAGATTCCATCAACCGTGTCTCCAAAAATTTTTACACATCACTTAGGAACTAATCACAGGCGAACTAATGCCAGTGTACTGGAAGAAGCAAATACCACCAGCGTCAAACCAATGACTCTTCAACATCAACTTCGTTGGACTCGTCATGTTGTGCAGATGCCTGATTATCCTCTTCCAAAGCAACTACTCTATCCTGAACTTAAAAATGGAAAGCTTAATGCTGGTGGTCAACAAAAGAGGTTTAAAGACTCTCTCAAGGCAAATCTAAAAAAAAAATGTAGTATAAACACTGGCAACTGGAAAACACGGGTCTGCAAGCACTCCAATTGGAGAACAGCCTTTACCAAAGGTGTCATGGGCTTTGAAGACTCTTGAACTCAGGACAAAACGGAGAAATGTCATAAGAGGTAGGCATGCTTGGCAAACCCTCACCGTAATCAACTCCTTCCCGGAAACCTATGTTCCCACCATGGAAGGACGTGTGGATCCAGAATTGGCCTCCACAGTCACTTACGGACTCACTGTTAAAACTGTGTTTATGGAAGACAATCTTACTTGGCATTGAGTGATCACCAAAGAAGGTTTGTCTTAGTGTGCTGTCCAACCTGAGCTCATAGTTTGTCTACTCCAGACAAACAACAAGCTGTAAACCCAGGAACAACTCTTGGGTACAGCATGAGGTTTGTCTGGAGTGAAACAAACCACAAGCCTAGGCCATCATGCTAAGCCAAACCATAGTTTAGCTGCTCACGGCAGTGTCGCAGGAGCAGAGCAGGAGCAAAGCAGCTGTGATCACTTCTATGGGAAGCCTCGTGCATCTGTGCTAAGTTATGGTTTGGTTTAGTGTTGTGTGCAAACCATCTCTTTCTGTAGACTACTCAGGGGTAGAATAGAAGAAAACAGAGTCTAGAGACCAGAGCCTTCTGTCTAGATAAAAAGGGATAGTAATGTTTAGCATTTATATTGCACTTATTGAACCAAGCAGACCTGGTGTTGGCACCTGCTACCCCAGGACAGCTACTGGGTCTTTGGGATCCTGGCAGAGCCCATCAGCACTGGCATCTGCTGCAGGCCCCTCATGTCAGGTGGCTGGTTCTGACAGTCACCATTCCAATTTCCCCAGTGCCCTGGAGCGGCACTTAGGAGCAGGGGTCAGCAGCTGTGGGCCGGTCCACCGTCCCTCAGAACATGTGGTGGGCTGGACTATATTTTTGGGGGGGAAATGAACGAATTCCTATGCCCCACAAATAACCCAGAGATGCATTTTAAATAAAAGCACACATTCTACTCATGTAAAAATACCAGGCAAGCCACACAAATAACCCAGAGATGCATTTTAAATAAAAGGACACATTCTACTCATGTAAAAACATGCTGATTCCTGGGCCGTCTGCGGGCCGGATTGAGAAGGCGATTGGGCCGCATCCAGCCCTCGGGCCTTAGGTTGCCTACCCCTGCTTTGGGGCATTATGGAGATTTAAAATGGCAGCTCACAGATGCTTTGGGAGTGCTGCTGTCACTACTGCCATATAGGAGCTCACCAGAGGGGCACAATGCCCACTGACCCTTCAAACCTGGAGCCCTGTTTTCAATCTTCCAAGTCTCCTAACAACAGCCTTGCAATAGCCTTCCAAGGTAGGCCAGCTAATTTCCATATTGTAAAGGAGAGATTGAAGGACAATGACTTGTTTTTAGGGTACATTTATGGCATGTGCAATTTCACTTGGGGGCTTTCTGGCTCACTGCACATCCTTACAGTTTCAGGTCAGATCTGACTTCATACATGTTCATTATCTGCACATAACAAGGCCATCAAACTTAGGAAGTAAGTTTGGACTGTGTTGAGCTATGGGCAAAAACATATGCTTTGAACAGGGCTTTTTTTCAGCCAGAACTCAGTTCCGGCACCTGTCAGGTGGGTGCCATTGCCATTCTAAGAGAATGAGGGAGAGTGTTCATGGTGAATTCTGATACCTCTTTTTCTAGAAAAAATAGCAGTGGCTTTGAAGAATACAAACTGAAAAGGAATTACAAGTTTCAAATCTTGGGATGGAAAAGTGTTTGCAGAGTAGATTAAGAAAAACAAAAAAGTACATGACTTCAGTGGCCCACCTGTCAAAATGGCCTGTGGAGAGTGGACCACTTCTGAATCCAGCCTGCCGCTGCATCCACTTCACCACCCCTGGGATACATTTTGGAGTGACTAATTGCAAGATTACAAACTACATTCCACTTTTAGCAGTGGCCAAATGCATCTTTTTCAGCTAAGTAAAATCTTCCTAAAAGTCTCTTCCTGAAATAATTTTGCTTAAAGGCTGATTGAAACAGACTAAATATGTTTGCGGTGCAGCTTTAAAGTAACAACAGCAGGAAGCTGCTGCTAAAGACCAACTTTTTTACATATGTAAGAGAAGCAGAGGTTTGATATGCTAATTCCACAGTGTGCAAAGATAAGGCAGAAGTACTAAAAGACTCCTTGAGCTATTAATATGCATGCTAACCATACCAAATAAGATTTTTTTAAAGCAAAATTCTCTGTTTTTGTTTGGAGAGAAGCTCAGAACACACTTTTGAAAAGGGAGGGAGAGGGCTAAGATTTATAATTAAGTAAACAACTTAATTCTGTGGCTGGCCTAAGAGGATTTATTAATGGGAGCCTTGGGTGGGGTGGTGGAAGAGCTATATTAGACACAGATGCATGTAACAAGGTAGTGACAATGTTTATGAGGAAGTCTAAGGACTCAGGATTCTGAGATGCTGTGTCTCAAAGCAGACGGGAAGAGAAGGTTAAGTGAGTGCTTAACCCTGTCCCCCATTTTCTGTTTTTTCAAAATGGACAACCAGCTGTTCCCCCCTCCATTGGTCCTTCATATGGAACAGCCTGTCTTATAGATCTCCATTGTCTCACCTAATTTGGCATTCAGCTAATGCATGAAGATATAAAGGACAATGAAATACTAAAAAAGTTAAATGAAATGAGATACAGTAAGCCTGCAACTTATTTGGGAGTTACATTCCAGGGATAGAGCCTAAAGCCAAAATCGTGTATAGTCAAAATACATTGGGTTCAATGACAGGTGAGATTGCCAAAGTCTTTTTCCCCCAGAACCCCTCCCTCATATATAATGTATATATAAAATTTTCCCAAGCACATAAATCTGAATGTATGCAAGTAATGTGCACAGGTTGCAGGCTTACTGTATGTTAAAGCATGTTGTGGGCATGGCCTTCTCTTCCTTAAAACAATACTAATAAAGATGCATATTTGAATAGATGGATAAAGTTTGGAATCAGTCCCAGAATTTAGCCAGTCTGAAACTTTGAGAAGAAACCTAAACATTATAATTTACCATTTGTCTGCAGGCAACCATTTTAGCTGCAAGTCAGCCTTAATTTTGTGCTACCACTGTAGGCATGGCTCTTGGTTTTATCCGTTACATTTTACTGGTGTTGTTATTATCCACTGTGCCCTGATATATATGAAGATTTGATTGGACAGTGCAAGACAGATAATTTTCTACTGAACTCCCTGTTCCCTTTCCATTTGAGAACCAAGAACAGCAACAAAGGCGGTGCTTTAGAGATCTAACTATCTCCTTCAGGCAGTATATGTGTGTAATATTCTTATCAGGTGTCACTTCTTTGTCACTTATGCACTGCTTAGGTGTGCACCATCAAAGAAAGCAACCATATATATTTTGAAACTACGTCAAACGGAGCTTGCTAGACGTGTATGTTGGAATTCACAGCAAAGGTAACTGCTGGTTTATTAAGTTCAAATCAAATACAGCACACGGGTGGATCATTCAGCATAAATGTTGGTGGAAGAAAATACACTCCTCCCATGCTCTTTTGTGATACTGACAGGCATATAGGTGTTGACAAATTGAAAAACCAGTTTTTGCTGAGGGCGTATTTTTTTTTCATATCTTCTGGCGTCGTCCCAAACACAGTTCATGCTGCCATCTGTGAGCCCTCAAGTTATGATGAAATGGTGGCGAGAAATAAATGGTGTGCATGTGAACATATGGGAAAGAGTTTCAAACCGTACAGCTGAGTTGTAGCCATGCTGACACCTTCCACCATTGGTGGGAAGGCAGTTCTTTGCTGAAAATTCTCCCTGACTTCTCCTTTATACCTCTTCTGCACTGTAAAGCCCAACTAAGAATTCAGATCACGTTACCAGGAAAAACAGAGCCTCGTGTCACTATTGTACATTTTGTTGTGTGGACAGAATGGCAGGGCCCATGCTGGCTCAGTTTATGGTCCTTTCAGTGCACAAGCATCATTTCTCAGGATTTTAGTTTTTGGGGGGTTTCCTTTGTTTAAACTCCTCACATTCACAGCTGCCTGATCTGTAATTATAACCAGACATGGCAGTATGTATCTTAATTATGCATGAGTGACAAATGCCTTTTTAGACACTGTTCCCTGTGCTTGAGATCTAGCGTCAGTTCATCAGTGCACTCTAGAGAGCAGAGGCCCTGCTCGTATACCCTTATATGACCTGAAGCCTGCCAATCCAAGCAGCAGCAATGGCTCCTGCCGCCCCTGGGATCTCAACATCCCTTATTTTTATGGTTCTTTCACTTGCTTTCTGCTTGTCACAGGAAAAGCTGGTAGGAAATAAGGAGCTCTCACAGTGGTGGCTGGTGTGCATTGGGATTGGTAGGGCAGAAGGCAGGAAGGCGTGCATTAGGAAGAGGAAAAAAGAGGCCGTGTCAGCAACTCACTGTTCAGAATAGGAATGGAAAATATCAATGTCGAACATACCTACGCAGGTTTTTTACTGTTCCCAAGAGGCAAGGTGTTGTTTTTTAGAGTTTTGCTAAAATACAAACAATTCTCACATCATATATGCTTTATTATACGTATATTAGATGGTAAAGCTTTCCTAAAGTGACTAGTACAAAGAGATGCAGACAGCAATGCGTATAAATGTATAAAAATACATATTAATACTTACAAAGTTATGCTGCAGAAATATAGTACTGCATGAGACTATTTTTGCTTATTGTCTGTATAAAATATGTATTTTTGACATACATTTTTGCATATAATTAAAGAGGCGTTTTTTTGTTTTTTAAAAAATGAGCCACTCATATATAAGTGGGCACTCAAAGAGGTGATATGATGAAGGGAAAGCTAAATCTGGTCAGACCCACCATATTCCACATATAAACCTTTTAAAAAACAGATTCCTCCTCCATCCCTACTTCAGAACAAGCAATATCCAGCAAATCTTACCAGATACCAAAAATATCTGTTGTTTGGTTGTTATTTATTAGATGTGTTAAGACACTTGCTACTCAAAGTTCTATGAGCATCTTACAACACATTTAAAAACATAAACACAAATGCATTGTTCCATTAACACTTGGGACTACAGGTATACAGCTGCGAATAAAACATTTTAAATGAGTTTTAAGTGCATTACACAATGTGACACTAGATGGCGATGGTGAACCTTATAGAAAATTCAATGTATTTTTAAAAACACTTTTAAAAAAAGCATTTTCAGAACAGTTTTTATGTGTGTAGATTTCACCCTGCAGTTCATTAACAAAATAACAACAACCCCTTCCCCTTAACAGCCACAGGATGTTTGCACCAACATTGTCAAGCATGATTTCCCCCCCCCCCTTGGAACTGGGTTTATAGCCCATGCTGAGACATCCAGGATTGCCGGTCCCCTGTGAAGTATACCTGTTAGTTACATTTATATCCCACCTTTCATCCAAGGAGCTCAAGGTGATGTACATCACTTTCCCCCACTCCTGTTTCTCTCCCCCATGCTTGGGCTCCAATTCTACTTATATCACAGGCAGGCAGGAGCTCAGCATACCATTTGCAGGGAATGGTGTCTCCTGTAGAAGATCAGCTTGCATAAGGCTGCAGCAACTTTTCTCGTGTTATGTGCCAAAGTGCCCTCTCTCCCCACCCCCCTTATCAGTCCTACCTCAGCACTGCCATTTAACAGAAGCCAATTACAAAGGCAGTGAAATGTCGGCATATATTTTCATTAGCATAATACAGCAAACAGCATAAAAATGCTAATTCTGCATCCCAACAGTTTAAGACTTTAGAAAATTGCTATGCAAATAATTATTAAGAGGGGTGTGTTGGGTTTCTCCCGCTCCCCTTCCCAAGAACATACAGCGAGAGCAGTTAGCTCAGAGGGGATATATCATTATTATTGCTGCAAGGTGTACACTTGCAGTGAAATACTGCTTTTGTTGGTGGAAAACCAATGAAGGCAGCACCCATTAATCACAAGGAGCAGGTTGGTGCATGGAGGTCAGCTCAGGGCAGAGAGCCCAGTCGGAGTTTTGGGTGAAGGCTCCTGCGTCAAAAGTGAGCAATGTCTTTTTCTTCCTGCAGACATCCTCAGTGGTGCACTTTGGTAATATTGCATTCTGGACTTTAATGGTCTTATGGGTGTATGTATTCCTTTGAAGTGGGATAAGTGACCCCTGCTGCTTTGGGGGACCCTCTTGGTTCTTCTGCTGAGTGGGGAACCAAAGCCCTGATCTGACAGCACCGCTTAACTCCAGTTGTTGTTTTTTATGTATGGTGTGCATGCAGATTATGCTAAGAAGACAGAGTGGTGGTTTTCTAGTCCTGAGCCAAAGTATCTGCCCAGCCCAATTCCTTAAGGATCAGGTCCATAGCTTTGGAGAGCTTTTGGATGCATCCCTCCATATGGGATCCCCACCCGGCAGTTGGTGTTTTAGCTTTTGAAATATACTCGAAGTCAAGTGTGGATTTCATGCTCTTTATTCAGCTCATAGTAGCAAGGAATGGAAGCTCCCCCCAAACGTCTGCTTTATATACATTATTTACACAATGGGCCCCAGGTGATTGGCTAATTCCAGGATACTCCTGTATGCCAATCAGTTTGCGGATTCACTTCCACCTGGAGCTGGATTGGGTGGCTCCTGCGGACCAATCAGACTGCTGCATTCTGGATCCTATTGTTCTAGGACCAATCAGACTGCTGCATTCTGAATCCTATTGTTCTAGGACCAATAAGACTGCTGCATTTTAGATCCTATTCAACTCAGTACATAACAGCTTTGCTCACTCTTGGAAAAGGGAAGAGCTTGCCAGAATTGTTTGTGAATCTGCAACATCCAGGTTGGGTTACTGCAATGCATTATTATGTGCGGAGCTGCCTTCAGAAGGCACTTAGAACCTCAACTGGTTCAGAATACAGCGTCCAAAGTGGTAGCATTGGCAGGTGGGTTGGGCAGTAGCTGGTTCCTTCCCCACCCATAGGTGCCAACTCCTAGGTCTCTTTGCCCCCCTATTATATTTAGGGGAGGGCACCACCACCACCACAAAGTTGATGGACAATGCTTCCTTTCTTTCTTTTCCACATTTGGACTTGGTTTCCCAACAAACCCTGTAAGCGAACTTGTAAAAGGGCTGCTGAATGGCAAGAGAGTGGGATCGGGAAGTGGGGTGAGGCGGGGGAATAAAGCTTCACCAACACTAGGTACCTCCATTGTTAAAATCGGGGGGTGGGTGGGTATTATCTGCCCACCACCACCAATATTTTATTCATGTTGGTGCCCCTGTCCTCACTCAGGAATTTCCTGCATGTGGTTTAGAGAGCACACATAGGTCAGAAAAAGTGGTTCTGCCACAATGCATTGCACCCCCCATTCACTCAACCCCCCTACATCCCCAACATTTGAAAAGGGATGCCATTTATGACAGATCTAGAACACAGAACCTGAATTTGGATCCCGTTCATCTCTTGAAAGCCTCCTTTTGTTTCCCTGGCTCCTTTGCAGTATTTGCTTTGTTTTAGGCAGCAATTCCCACTAAAATGTGGGGCTGTTGGGAGGAGGGGGGTTGGACTGAGCAGAGACATCCCTTCTCCCACTTCTGCTGGCTCAAGTAGCCTGATGTCACACTGCCAGCATGGACTTCCTCTCCTGATGCCCATCAAACATGCAGACAACTGTTAAGCCCACCAGCTGTATTCCTAACAACAGCGCCTGGTGGATCCTGAACTGCTTTCACATCCAGCACTGGCCAACATAGGATCCAGAAATAATCTGCCTGGTCCCCTTAACCTTCCACTGCTTCTGCCATGAGGGTGGTAGTTCCATCCTTCGGCAGAGTCGCTGCAGCAAGTTCGGATTGCTGTGCCCGTAAAGAAAAAGGTAATAACCTGTGGCATAGTTCTGTAGTCTACACAGGAGAATGTTTTTATTCTAAGTTGGGTTTCAGGAAAATAGTTTTCTTTCTTGTTTATATTGGCTGCTGGCTCCTTGCTATAAAAGACAAGTGTTTCAGTTTTACAGCTTGCTCATTAAACACCATCAAAATTTTCAGGCATTAGCAGAAGTCCCCCTTTGGGTCTGTTACATTTAGCAGGGTGTGTGTGTGTAAATTCAGGCTGCTTCTCTATTTTAGCACAGTGTGGTAGTCCAGATGATATTAAAAATCCATTTTTAAGGAGTATTGATCAGGTGATGTGTAGGGAGAAAGGATGAATGTATTTTGAAATGATAGCTGGAATCGTTATTTCATTGGGAGCAGCAAGATGGAGGAAAATAGAGGGGACATCTGGGGGTGAGAAGTCAGCTTTTAAATTTGTATTGAATTTGTATTGATTTAGTGACAATTTGTTAAAAATCTTGGAAAATCATAAAAAGAATTAGCCAAAAAAAAAAAGTGCTGATCTTCCAGAAGAAATAAGAAATAAACCTTTGGAATCATACTGAAACTGATGAACAAACAGAAACAGCTGCTAAATGTCCTACAAGCCATCCTGAGATTCATTTCAGTTACTCCACAAAATGTACCTCTGATGTGTGCTGCAATTTGGTTTTTTTGTTTTAGGCCCGCTGCATGTGCCAAATGTTACTTCCTCTTCATTTTCACCTCTGTATCTCCAAGACCCTTCTAATTATTCCTATACACTAATAGCAAATTCATTCTCCCAATATCCTTATGGAGCCCAAACAGTGCCAGTCATGTACAAACCTAAAAAGGAGAAACCCCTAAAATAGCCCAACGAGGTGTTGGCATGCTCACAAAATTCTGACTTTTGGAAAAGGGATGGAAAACCTGGGGGAGGGGAATGGAATGGAATGGAGTATTGTGGAATTGGGCATGGCTGGCTGAAACCAGGAGCACTTAATGTTGCAATGTTTCATTGCAGTTCCCACTTGTTTTCAGATTCATGTAAAAGCTGGTGAGAGAAAATAATGAGTGAGAATGTCTTATTGCTGGCCATTGTGTGTCTTCTGACTGAAGCTCAGTCAGACTGTTCATTAAAACTATTAGTGTTTAGCATTGCTCATTGAACCCATCTTCTTAATTTACAATGCTTGTTTAGTTATAACATTTCCATCTAAACAAAAATGTTTCTGTTTATTTTGAACTGTAATTAATTTTTCTTTCCTAGGTGAATCAGACTTCTTAATGAGATTGAAAATAACTTTAATATGAGTGTTTTGCTAACTTTCCAAAAGCTAATGTAATCAGTAATGTATATTGTCCTTTGGACACTGTTCCCTGTCTTTTCTGTTTTCCATTATCTTGCTTCTGAAAGGTTTAATTATACGTTGCCTTTTAGCTCCACTGCCTCAGTCATCTACACACAGTCATCTACACACATAGCCTCAGTCATCTATACACATAGCATTTTTGAAGTTTACGAAGTCCAGAAGATGCTTCAATAATTTGCAGAAATTGCAAGTGCTCAGTCAGGAGGTTGCCTTTGATACTTCCCAATTTCAAAATCCCATAAGATCACTTATTTATGCTGTATTAACTATTACCTAGTGTGTTCTTTATAGTTCTTTTTTTAAAAAAAACTTAGATGCAAAATACATTTTTTCCTCCAAGCAATGACCTTCCCCACCATAATAATAAGAGCAATAAGCACCGTAATCTTGATATCGTCAACATACTTAGTATTCTTAATATTCTCAGTATTTCTAACACTTCTAGTATTTCTAATACTTTCTTTATAATGTTTTGATTTCTATCCTTATATTAATGATGGTATATAAGACTAGATTAAGTTTATCACATTTACTTGGTAGTTTCCTTTTCTTTCTTTGGACTCGTACTTAATTTGTGCTTAACTCATGCCTCTATGTCCTCTTCAGTTTGCTTGTTTGGGTGTGGGTTTTTGTTGTTGTTGTTTTGCATATTTTGTCATTCGAAATAAATAATAAAAAAGAGCTATGAGCACAGAATGGTGGGGGGGGGGGGTTTGCATACACTTGTACATTTTTCAGACCCTGACTTTTCTCTTTCAGCTGTTGCCAAGCACATCCTCACCTTACAGACATTCACTCTCTCTTTTTGTTCCTCTCTCAGGTCTGGATGTGTGGAGGAGGAATGTTTGACGTTCCGTGTTCTAGAGTGGGGCACATCTACAGGAAATATGTCCCTTACAAAGTCCCATCTGGCACCAGCCTAGCGAGAGTAAGTAATTTATGTTCTGAGGTTCGTTCAGCTGTGAGACCGTATAAAATGCTGTGAGACCGTATAAAATGCTGTCCAGGAAACCTGTAACCCAAAATGGAGGCTCCCTTCAAACATCACATTCCTCATCTACCAAACTTTAGTTAGGAGCATCAGGAACAAGTGATGGTCTCAAGAACCCCTTCCATTCCTTCCTTCGCTCTCACATGCAGTTCCAAAGACAATTTCCAAATTTCCTCAAACCACACTTTGCTATGGCATCCAAACAAGCAAACTATGGCATCCAAACAAGCAAACACCGGAAAAACTAGAGGAATCCGGAAACCCCATGTGATTGGCCACTGTGGGGAAAAGGATGCTGGATTAGGTGGGCTTTTTAGTCTGGTGGATCAGGGGACTTCATATGTTCGCCCATGATCACCAAGTCATAGCTGTCCTGTAGCCTTCTAAAAATAAAAGCTAAGAAGACAAGGACCTCTGCCTTCCCTCCCCATAATTCAAGCACTGGAACAATCTATCCAAATCAGGATTGCAGAACCATAGAGGGATCACTCAACACCCTGTTTGTCAGTTTTAACAAAATGGCAAATTGTGGTATGAGGAAACCAGGTCATCTACCAAGTAGTTGGACAGATCTCTTGTGCTTGTTACACCTTCACAATCATCCAAGGCATGATTTGGAGGATTGGGAATGAATATTGCCACTGTCTCCAATTTTTTGGAGTAGCTAATAAAAAATGTAATCTGCTTTTGCAGAGGAAAATGCCTATTTTGGACAAAAATGTGTTGCTGCAAGGGCTTCCGGTTTGGTGCCGGATAATGGCGGAGCGGAGCTGAGTCAGTTCCAGTCCCCGGGGGGTTTTAGGGGTCTCCTTGTCTGCGCCAAGGGCCCCTTAAAGCCACGGGAAGAGCGTCCCGTGGACCGCGGCCTCGTGGGTCCCAGACGTGCCGTCTCTGCTCTTGATTGACCCTCGTAAGGGGGGAAAATCAAGCGAGCGGAGCTACCGACACGGGACTGGAGAGGCGGATGCACCCCCCCGGGAGATCAAAGCAGCAATTCTGCCAGACCTGAGCACCAAGCTTTTCCTGCTAACTTCAAAGAAAAAAGAAGAACCCCGGCTGCTGTAAGTGTTGGGCTAATTGGATTTACATTTGAATAATTGGCAACCGGGAGGGATGTTAAAAGGAAGCCCGTCCCTCTCCTTTGTTGTGCAGAGGAGGTAATTAAGCTTCAAGCGGCTGCAGCTGCATTACTAGACACAATGTTGCTACGAAGCACTTTGACAGAGAAGATGGATTAAATCCCAATTTGAGGGATTGAAGATTTTGGAAATATCTCTTCTGTGGCTTTTGGAATTAATTTTGGCACCCTGTCTCAGGGAAAATGGCGCTGGAAAACTAACACGCAGGATGGAAAATTACTGACATTTGACACCCTTTGTTTTCTCCAACCATGCTTGCTTTCGCTTTTAAACTGATTCTAGATCCGGGTATTACCCAGGAACAAAGAACAATCCTTCTGCAATTGGAGTTTGTGAATCGGAAAATGGACTGGTTAGGTCGTAATTTCAAAGAAATTTGTTGTGGAGCAGGAGAGACCAGCCAGATCTGGGAAAATTTTGATAATTTGGAAGTAGACTTCTTCAGGGAATTGGGGCAGGTGCTGGAGAAATGGGACGAATTGATTCAGCAACCCCAGGTAAATGGACGGCTCTGGTGTAGTGAGAAACACAGGGCTGATGTTTTGACTGGAGCTACGAGATTCAGTCTCTGGAGTGGGAGTCCAGAGATGAAGCTGAGAAGATTTTTGAAGACACAAGTGGAAGGAAACCAAAATTGCGAAATGGAGTTGCTGAGCTGGTGCCTCTTGAGGCGCCCAAGGAGGAGATTTATAAATTTTAAGATGATACTGAACAAGGACAGCAGAGGGAAATGTAAAGATGAATGGTGGGGGGGCATGGGAGAGAGCAGAAAAATGGTGAGAAGGGGAATAGGGTGAAAATGATAAAAATTGAATTAGGATGGATTTACGGTACCCTGAAGATAGTGTGTTAAGATTTTAGGATTTTGATGTTAAGTTTTAAGATTTTGATGTTATGATTTTGGGAATTCTGAATTAGTGAAGAGATATGTAACTGATTAATAGCAGCAGCTTAAGTGAAAAGAAGTATAAGATTGATTTAAGAATTATTTCATGATACTATAAGATGTTAAGTTTCTATGATATTATAAAAGGTTGGATAATGAATTGTAATGTTAAAAATGGATGTTACCAAAGTATATTAGTATTGAAGGCAGAGGAGGGAAAGCGGGGGAGGTCCCTTTAGAAGATCAGAAACTAGATTTTGTTAAGTAGTAAGAGAAAGATTGGTGTTCCAGTTTAGGTATGTATTGGTTTTGGTTTTGTTTTAATTGTTTTCTTTGTTGATTGCATTTATGTAATGTGTTTTTTTTATTGTGTCAATGTTGGTGTTTATGTTATGTTATGTGTTTCTCTTGTTTTATTGGAAAATAATAAAAATCTTATTAAAAAAAAAAAAATGTGTTGCTGCAAGATCTGATAACATAGGCCAAATTTGCCATAAGTACCTTGGAAGGAAAAACAACTTCCAGTAACAAGAGAGGAAACACTCCATTCATTGCTTGGAAGCTCCTCAGACATAATTCAGAGGACAGTTCAGCTTCAGCAGAGGACCCACAAAGCAAGTCTGGCAAAGTGGTTCTCTTAGGAGAAATATTGTTGCAGGTATTTGCCTGGCCCTTCAACTTCAGGCTTGATAGAAGCATCTGTGGGACTCTAAGCTTAAGGGCTGATTTTAACATTACTCTTGCCACTGACAGGAAATCAGTCAGTGAAATCAATTCCAGTTGGAAATAACAACCCTGGCACAGGTTGCTGCAATATGTGAAGGGTATGTTGGAAATCGCCCTGAGTCAGCAAGCCTCATTTTGCTCTGATGCTCCCTTTGGTTTCAGTTCAAGAGGCAAAAGCTCAGCTGATTGCCCAATCAGTTCCCACATGCTCCATTTCCTGAGCCAACTGCCGAACAAAGGAGGCTCAGTTAACATGAAGTGATCTCATAAGGTCGTTTTATGCAATCAATGAATTGCAAGCTTACCAATTGATGCGTTTTCGAGAGCTCACGTACAAAAGGAAAAAGGAATCTTTTGTGTAAAGATTGCAGAATGAGGTACCTTTGTGAGCCCATTTGGACCTTAAATGCTGGCAATTGACAAGATAAGGAGGGGCAGAAGAGGCATGTGCTCCAAGCAGCAGGTTAAGGAGGTGGCGAAACAGCATGGGGGGGGAGCACAGAGGAGAGAGGTGCACCACAGCTGTGGCCCATGTTTGGTGACTCTTTACATTCTGACTGAGTTCCATTTACAGTGGTACCTCGGGTTGGGGACACGATCTGTTCCGGGGTGCTGTTCGTACCCCGAAAAGTCCACAACCCAAGCGGTGATTTTGCGCTTATGCGCAGACCACATGGAGTGCTTCTGCGCATGCGGCGAAACCCGGAAGTAAACACTTCCGGGTTTGCCGCGTTCGTAACGCGAAAAAACGCAACCCGCAGCTATCGTAACCCGAGGTATGACTGTATTAGTAGATGTGGGCAATAACATAAAGGAGGAGGTGGATGGCCATATGTGGTCTCACCTTCTTGCCCACCCCAGGAAGAGGAACATGAGAAGTTGCTGGGGCCAGCCCGGTAGCAGGACGATGATGGCCAGGATGAGAAAGAGATTCTCCCCTTTGCATCCTGCTGCCGCCACCACTTCACATAGGGCACAAGGAGGGAAACCACTGGTGCTGTCAGGGGGCTTCAGTGAAGACTTTTGTCTCCCAGGGCAAAAATCTGTAAATCTGGACCTGGCAGCTGATGCTTGACTTCGTCTCCACTCACTCACACCGTTGACAGAACAGCAGTGAGGCAACAAGTCCCTTGAACTCAATGGGCATGCTTCTGAGAACAAATGTACAGGTTTGCCCTGCATAAAACAACGTCTTCTTGATCATTAAACCTTCACGTCTTCTGCTTCTGATACCTCCTCCTCCCAGTCTGCTCCTTCTCCCTCCGACCACTCATTCTCATTCCACCACCAATCCCCTGGCTCTAAGCCTTCTTCCCCTGTGGGTTCCTTAGGGGGTTCCCCAGCAGGTGTCTCCCACAACTCCTCAGCATCCAGCCAGTCTATGACATTTGTGTTCTTCCAAGTAAGTGCACCTGCCTGCATCTTTGGGGCAGGTGCAAGGACCTGCTCCACCCCTCCCCTGTCCTATTATGCTGCAGCAATGCTGCTGCTGGGAGGCCAAGTCTACGACTCCGCTCTGCCAGCCACACCTTCCTTTCCTAAGGGCACCACAAAACCTAACACCAACACAATGAACCCAATTCTCTCCTCCACTTCAGATCTCACTTCTTCAGCAATGCTTTTTCTAACTTTCTTCAGCCCCTCCTCAAGTATACAGTGCCACCTCCTCCAGATTCAACTTGGCTTTCCCCAGCCCCCTTTGGTTTTTTGCCACTTTAGCATAGAGGATTGGCTTTCTAGAGAAGGCCTCCTTCATTCATGGGTTCTGCGCCTGATGCTGATGTGTTAAATAACTGGTAAACGGTAGCTGTGCCTATCCTTAAGTACCTAAGCTAGGAGCGACTGGCAAATTGCTAAATAATACAGCAGCATAGTATAATTTTACATCTCCTTTTATAAATGTGCTCAAGAGGGGGCAAACTTCTGCAAGGGTATCTCTGCAGCGGCATCCTCATGAGGTTTGAAGAATTCTGCATTTCAATGATCTGGAACAGATGTGCAGCTGGGGGAGGGGTGCCATGCGCTTTCTAGTTTCTGTCCCATTGACTACTTCTGCCCAAACCTGACAGCTCAGAAATTTCTCAGAAGGATGAACTTGTATTGTTTCTCATAAACAAACAAAAACTCCTGCCATTTAGGAACAAGGACTCCCGAGCTATCATCTCTTAAACAGCTCTAATTTCACATACCCAGTTCCTGCTGGCATAAATGTTTTTCTTTCTGTTGTGGAGACAAAGCAGGTGGTAACCTATCTTGCTGTGCCAGCTGAAATGTGCTCCATTTGTTCTCTATCTCACTCCCTTTGTATTCAGATAAGTCTTATTGGTTCTGAGACATCTAGCTTTGTTCAGATGCTCGAAGCACAGCAGATTAATCAAATTCAAGAGAGGTGCTTCTAAATGAATGTCGGAAGCAAATCACAATGGGAGAAGTCATTCTAAGCAGAAACATTATCTTATGCCACAGATTATGAGATGAGTATTGCTCTTCATCTTCTCACAGAAGATACCCTTCAGTGCTCTATGACTAGTACTCTATTAAAGAGCTAGCGTCGCTGAGGTTGCAAGTTCTGCTTTTGAAGTGGGGTTGTATGTGACACGTCCACTCTCAAAATATCCTCTCGACAAAACCTTGATTCGGGAGTCTGATTAAGGAGAAAAATAAAATATGAAAATGTACTTCCATCTAGCGGGAGAAAACAGAGGAAACAACAACACTAGAGTAATGCTTGCAACCTCCTGCTTTTAGAACGTGTGGGTGCACCTTCAGATTAGAGGTGAACTGCAGGTAATTCAGTAAATGACACATAGAATCATAGAGTTGCAAAGTTGGAAGGGTCCACAGAGATTATCTAGTCCAACCACCTGATTTGCAGGAATTCTTTGCCCAGCACGGGGCTCAAACCCACAACTCTGAGATTAAGAGTCTCATGCTCTACATACTGAGCTATTCCAGCTTTTGTAGAGACCTTCCTAGACTGGATTGCTGCAGATGACATATATTGTATTGTATTTTTGAAGGTTGTCTCATTTATTATTATTTTTAAAATGTTGCAGGTAGAAAATTCTAGCTGACAACTCTCTCTTATCATAAGGAAATGTTGGAAGGGTTTTTAATGTGGTGGGAGCCATTTAAAAATATGATGCTCCCAGCTGCTATCTGAAGTGCTACAGATCAGGTTTGGTGAGCTTAGACCAGTGTTTCCCAACCAGGGGCCATACCGCCCCCCAGGAGGGCACAGGTGAAAAATATGTAAATGGGAGGCCATAGGACAAGGCTAGGGGGTCACAGAGGGAAGCGAGAAGTGAAGAAGAAAAAATCCTTTTAAAAAAATAAATCCTGATTGGCTAACTATCCGCTTGGCCAATCACAAGCAGGTGAGGGGTCAGCCCACCAGAGCCTAGCACTCCTTTTTGTATGTCCTGGTTTGTTTCTGGCGGGAGAAGGTGGTTGCTAAGGCTCCCATTTTGAGCAGCTCAGCCCACAACCCATAACCCCCAGGTCAGGTAAGTGCAGCAGTGGGGTGGCAATGGGTAGGGCTGGGCGAGCCGGAGCTGCTTTTTGCTGCCACCACTGCTGGGCCCAGTAGCAGCCTGGGCCTCATTCGGCAAGGTGCAATCCACCTGAGCGCATAGTGGATCAGGGCCTTCGGATGTTGCCGAGGGGCATAGGACCCGTCAGCAGCGTCAGCCTGGCTCTTCAAGGTGTGGGGTGAAATCCACCCCAGCGCCTAGCCAAGCAGGGCCGTCTGGTGCTGCTGACTTGCATCTAGTAAATACGGTAATTAAGTGTCTACACAGAAGAAAGCCGCACTGAGTTCAGTGGTTCTTACTCCCAGGTAAGGGTGTGTGGGACTAGAGTGTTTTATCTAGGCAGCCAGGGCTCCTCCGGATGACAAGATCTTTTTGCACCAGGTCAGTGAGGACCACTTGCTTTTAAAATTATCCCATATATATAGAACTCCCTGTGCACCTTTTGGACTGTATCTGTAGGTTTCCTCCTCTGGAGTCAAATAAGTGTTTAGTTTTTATAATATGTGGAAGAAGGATCTCCCTCGGGAGGTTGTGGACTCTCCTTCCTTGGAGGTTTCTAAGCAGAGGTTGGATGGTCATCTGCCATGTATGCTTTAGCTGAGTTTCCTACATTGCAGGGGGTTGCACTAGAAAGATGACCCTTGGGGGTCCCTTCCAGCTCCATGATTCTACGTTTTTCTGCTTCAACAATATTTCATTATGCTCCTATCATTTTATGTAATTGTATTTTGTATAAATTATAAAAAAAATATAAATAAAACATTTTCTATTTGCAAACAAACCTTTAAATAGCTACCTTTCTACCATTGAGGGGGGTGACAAAATGTCGGTCAGCACTCACCGCGGGGCCTGCAACACTCCCGAGCCACGTGTCTCTCCTGGGAGAGATGCGGTGGCTTGGACACGTGCAGACTCCGCACAGCCCAAACAGTCCACCTGCTGCTTCCCCCGCCTCCCCTTCTGTAGGGTGGCTGAGTGGAAGGAGGCAGGAAGACTCCAGAGGCCCCATGGGGCACCCCACCCCTATGGCATGCTTGCCCCGCCCCTTGGCGCGCTGCCCTAGGCGCCCGAGCAGCTTTATCCGCCACTGACAACAAGTTAGCTGTATGTTGATGAGGCAAAGCAGAGGTCTGTCTCCCGATATTAGTTTTGCAAGCCCAGGAATATATTGGGCTTTTAAGGGGGAATGTTAGGACATCGGATTATACTCGGTATTATCTCTTTAGAAAGAACCTCAAACTCCTACATATTTCCAAATGGAAATGATGTGGAAAATCAACTCAGGCAATCAAGCAACAAGCAAGAGAGATATCTGCAGTAAGATTCCTTGGAAATAATTAAGTGAGCCTTTACTGTATCTCGTTAATTAAATCCCTTTCAGTAATTGCACTGAAGTTTCTGCAGGGGGGGGTTGTTTTTTTTTTAAAGGAAGAGTGAAGCCATCAGTCTGACTTTTATCAGGCTCCTAAGCAGCAATTGAATGCAAAAGGCTTCCATTTGCTTAATGCACAACCATCCAAAGCTAGATAAGGGAATGGCGTATTGTAATTGTGTGTGTGTGTGTGTGTGTGTGTGTGTGTGTGTGTGTGTGTGTGCTATCAGTGCTAATACTTAAGCGGGAAGAGATGACTGAGTCTTGCTTTCTGCTGTTCAGAACCTGAAGCGCGTGGCAGAAACGTGGATGGATGAATTCGCAGAGTACGTTTACCAGAGGCGGCCTGAGTACAGACACCTCTCCACCGGCGATATCTCAGCCCAGAAAGAGCTTCGCAAGCACCTGAAGTGCAAGGACTTCAAGTGGTTCATGGCCGCGGTGGCTTGGGATGTCCCTAAATATTTCCCTCCGGTGGAGCCACCACCTGCTTCCTGGGGAGAGGTGAGGAACATTCTTGAATATGAGCCAGTTGCTTCAGGTGCGGTCGGTCGGGTGCAACACTACATTCCCTGCGAAGTGGCTGCTATGGTGACAAAGCATTCACAAAATTAGTTCCAACTTACATGGCCAGAGAGGTCAATAAGGGAGCGGGTAGCAGTTGGAACCACCACAGTAGCCATGGTTGAAGTAAGAAGCATTTTGCCTGTGACCCTTTATAATTATCTAAGCAGTGTCTAGCAGCACCGCACTGTGGACGCACATGTGAAAAGGTTTTCAAAATGCAAAGGTCCTTGTTGCCATGCTAATAATAATAATAATAATAATATGCTGCCCATCTGACTGAGTTGCCCCAGCTGCTCGGGATGGAGCCGCAGAGCCATCCTCTATTGGAGTGTAATTACTATTTAATGATTGTCTTTTATGCTTTTTAGCATTTTGTTTTTAATTTGTGTAAGCCGCCTTCAGTCCTGGTCTGGAGAAAAGGCAGGCTATTCGTATTATTAATAATAGTAGTAATAATCTTGACACTGCTGCTTATCCAGGCAGGGCTGGGGCAAATGCACTGGCAGGAATGCCAGAGTGGTGGCATCCCTCCCGCCTGCACACTCATCCTGCCCCAGTCTTGCCATGACCCCAAACTGTCCAGATAACCAGCATTGACACCAGTATCAGGAGTGCAGCTCTACCTCCCCACTCCTGACATGCACTGCTACTGATGGATTGGTGACTGCACTGTATGTATTGTTGCACTGAGTTCTGTGCCACTTCTGACATTTGAACTATACAATATTTGTGTGTGTGACAGTATGACTGTGTGTGTGTGTGTGTGCACGCACGCACGCAAATGGCAGCTTGGCTTCCCAGTTTTCCTATCCATTTTCTCACATTTACACACAGTAGAAACACACACACACACACATTTTGCCTTTCTCCTTGCAAAACTCTCTCTGCTGCAAATGAGTGACTGATTGGCAGCATGTGTTCTTGCAAAGGCTAAACGTGAATTTTGAACATCATCAAGTGTACCCTTGAAGCAACCTGCTATTTTGGGTTTCTTTGTGCCTCCAGCCATGCAGTGCTGGAAGGGAACGTGGTGCATCTGGCCTTCTGTTTTGCCTTTTCATCACTCGAAGCAAATGCGGAAAGTCAGATGGATTTGCAGAGGGGTGCAATATGAAAGAAAGTCACTGCTTGGTGAATTCATTTTTACACACGGCAGACTCAGGCCTGTGTTCTGGCTGTGATTCTGTGGCCACAGAATTTGGATTCCTCAAAATCTCACTAAAAAAAACAAGGACACCATCCACCTTGGCATGGATGCAACCTCTCACATCTGGAGGGTTGGCCGAGAGCTCACCAGAGTCCCCTTCACTGTCTCCCCTTTTTGGACTGACTTGTGTCAACTGTAGTCTGCTGGCCATTTTATAGGCTTTTGGTGCTCATCCAGCTGTTGGTCTTCTCCTTCATCTAGCTCTTGGGGCTTCTCCAGATGGCCTATATATTGTGCATGGCCTATATATCGTCCTGGTTTGCTGACAAAAAGCTTACGTGAAGTTTAGACTGTGTTCAGAATACTTTCCAATTTGTTTGGAGGGCACTTAGATGACAATAAGCATTCATCCTTTTATTCGGGTGCTGGTTGTGGTGGGCCATTGTACTTCTTCCCATTAGACATCCATACATCTCACACTTTTCAATGTGTTTCCCCATCACTATCCTAACCGCAAAAAGTCTGATTCTCTTTTAAAGTGGATTAGTTGTACTAGGCCCAACAGAGCCCTTTGATCCACTTGAACTGTGCAGACCTACATTTATGATACGTGCTTGAATGTGTCCCGCATTCAGGGCAGCTAGGACACACCTTTACTCTTCCTCAAGCTCGGGCTATTCTGCCCATCTGAATACAGATGCTCACTCAGCCTCCATCGAACCTAATAGCTGCACCTTATGTGGATGAGGACACACAACCCCACCGAGGGCCAATAACAAAATGCAACTAGGATTGTTTGGGGGGTCTTTTCATTCTCTGGACCTCACACTGTTCCTTTTCTCTTCTCCTCCCATCAGCGATTCCCAAACTCATTGTGATGGATAAGCAAACCCACTTCCTGGCTTCTCCAAACTTGCCTAAATGAAAGCAAAACACGCTGCTTTAGCCTCATCTTTGCAGACAACTTAATTCATGAATCTCATGAGGGGCGTTTGGGGAGGGGGGTTGTACCACAGTGACATAAAGGTCCAAAAGGGAGAACTCTGAAGTTGGACCTAGTAACAAATGCAGGAAAGAATCAAAGTGTCGGAACTGGAAAAGCTCCTTTGCTATGACATTAGTTTCAGAGTTGACACCGTGGCTTTAATGACTCCATCTCAGCCCATCGGCTTGCTGCATTTATGGTGGCATAAAGGCAAGGGTTAAAAAAGAATCTCATCTGGAATGCTGCACCCCTCTTTGCCTGTCAAATTCCCTCCATCAAACCTAATGTCCTTCTGAATCCCAGAGACCTTGTTTTATCTGTGCCTGAGCTTCTGTTCCCAACTCCTTTCTTCTTCTTTTTATGGCTTCTTTCTTTTTACGGCTTGCACAAAGGACTCTGTGTGTGCGTGTGTCTGCTTTAAAAAGTTACTAGATATCAGTTGGCTTAAAAGGCAGCTTATTGCTAGGCATTGAGCCTGTAGATGCTGGTTTGTGAAGTATGCACTGCTCTCTTTCTGTCTCGCTAATCACAGCAGCTATGTCAGTTCAAGCGATATATGCGCTGCTTTAAATTTAAATGCACAGGGCAGCCTTCCTTCTTTTGTGTTCTGCACCCTTGAAAATCTTTCAAACGTTCTCCAGTTGCAACACAGCCACTCGAGCATTCAAGTCACCGGGGCTTTGCTACGCGAAAGGCATTTGGTAAATTTGTGGGGCTTGGAAGCCTTTTATGATGCCGTATTGAACTGTGGCGACCCTAACAAGCAAGACAAGGCACCGACTTTGATAGTCAAGGACAATACACTATTTGAACAGAACATTCAATTGAAAAGCATTTCTGACTTGATTTGCTGTGTGTTCCAGACACTAGAGAGTGCTTCATTTAGAAGCTTCAGCCCTTTGCTACATCCAGCATTTGTCATTGTTGAATGCTGCTAGACTGCTGCCCTGTATTTTTCTAATACCATGTAAACTTGGTTTTCAATTAATCTTATCAGGGTAGAAAACAGTCACGGACCTGTCAGTTTGATTGACCAATTCATGGCTAGATCATTGCTTGAAAATGGAGCTTGAGTAGATTGCAACTAGCCACCCCAGTTTTCAGATTAGTACTGCTAGGATTTATCACATGAATATACCACACTTTCCCCAAGGAGACTATTTCTCATGATGATCTTGGGAGGTGGGCTTGACTATGAGAGATGATGAGAGGTTCCTCAGGTCTCCATTTCTGTCAAATGGATGTACTGGTATTTCTCTGCCCTCTTGCTGCAGTTTCTAAGAGCTGCGTTAAGTGGACAAATGTGATATCCTTTTCATGAAATGGATTGAAATTCTCTTCTAGTTACTGAACAAGAAGTATCATTTACCCTCTCATGTTATGAAAGGTTTTACATGCAAAGGGCAATTCCTCTTAAGTGTGTGTGTATGTGTGTGTGTGTGTGTGTGTGTACACACACACACACACACACACGTATATATATGGATCATATTGATGTCCAGATTGACCCTGGGAATAGCTATACATATAGGTAAAGGGGTAAAGGGGACCCCTGGCCATTAGGTCCAGTCGCAGACGACTTTGGGGTTGTGGCACTCATCTCGCTTTATTGGCCGAGGGAGCCGGCATACAGCTTCCGGGTCATGTAGTCAGCACGACTAAGCCACTTCTGGCTAACCAGAGCAGCACACGGAAATGCCGTTTACCTTCCTGCCGGAGCAGTACCTATTTATCTACTTGCACTTTGACGTGCTTTTGAAATGCTAGGTTGGCAGGAGCAGGGACCGAGCAACGGGAGCTCACCCCGTCGCGGGGATTCGAACCGCCAACCTTCTGATCGACAAGCCCTAGGCTCAGTGGTTTAGACCACAGCGCCACCTGTGTCCAGCTATACATATAACAATTTTGTATTCATCATAGGGTGGCCAGATGCAAAAACAGAACCCTTTCACCTTTAATAGTTGTGCAGAAGAGAGAACTTCAGCAGGTGTAGCTTGTATGGCAAACTATACCTGCTGAAAGTCTTTCTTCTGCAAATCTATTAAAGGTGCAGAAGCTCCATCCTCTTTGGCCACTGTAATTCATTGATAGGAAGTGACTATTGAGAGTATGATTGAGCCTTTATAATATAGCATGAGAAGTAGCCATGATTCATCTGCCACATGTATTTTAATCACAAACCTTGAAAGCCTTTTTTGCCGCAGCTACACAGTTCATGAGATCCAGAAGCAGCTGGATGATTTTAGTATTTAAAAGTGCTGGTCTATAAGGATAATTCATCCATATTTCCATCTCATCAGAGTGCAGCCTTTCACTGCTGCTGCCACCGGTGGCCTGACAGTTCTGTTTTTCTTTCCCAACAGATCTTTTTCATTTTAAATTAAAGCAAATTTGCTTAATTAGGACCATAGTTGGGGTGCCAATAACAGATGAAAGGGCGTGTGGCTCTCACTGTGTGATTAGCGGGCTGATGTTGTGGGTCATTATTTTTAAATGCAGAACACTCATTTATAGTTATTGCATCCATTCCCCACCCCCGAAGAGTTAATGAGAGAGGTTTAAAATAATTAAGGCGTTTAGGGAGACACGTTGAGAGGTTTTCAGACCTGCTCAGGTCATCTGGAGGGGGATATGCCTGCCCTCTAATAATAAGGCTGCGCTCCTGTACACATTTACCTGAGAGTAAGCGCCACTGAAAAAAATGACTTCTTTCCAAGTAAAGGATTGCATTGGAATGCCACATACAGGATGGGAAGGCAGGTGTAAGATTGCTCTGGCGCCACCCACTAATCTTCCCTTTTGGAGTTTTTACTTGGAAGGATGCAGTTCACCTGCCTGGTGGCTTCTAGACTCTGGTTGTGGCAGAAGCCAAAATCTCGTTCCCCCACACTTCTGCAGTCTCAGGACATCCAGCACTCAGGGTAGTGTTCTTTCTGGCTATGAAGTGGGGAACAAGCTCTGTGCAGCTGCTCCTTCTGTGATTGATGGCTGGGACCAGGCGAGTCTTCCTCTTGCTAGAGTCTTCTTGTGGCTCTTTTCCTCTGAGCAACGGCAGAGGCCAGAGTGGTCTTCCCCCTGCTTCTGAAGTCCCAGGGCAAGGTGATTAGGTGGCTTCTTGGGTTCCTTCCATCTTTACAAATGGATTTCTGCTAAGGACTCAGTTTGCATTTGAAGGGGAATCTACCTAATTTATACATACTGAAACAATACGCAAACCTGTTGAAATTTGCACTTCTTCAAATAATTTTGCAGGGCAACTCTATGGCTGTAGCTGTTTAGCAACCTGCATGTTGAATATTCTCAGAGGTTTCTAGCCATGCTAGTCTCATTGAAGGAGTGTCTGGGTGCTCTTGGCCTTAATTTTGAATCCAAATATTGCTGCAGATGACACTAACAGTATGCCTGCCAAGCCTGCCAATTTCCTAAATGTCATGATTGTAGGGAAATAACACCACCCATATATTGGCCTCTCGTCCATGTTAGATCTTATCTTTGCTCACGGTATGTTGTGAGCTGAATGAGCTTGGGAGGTTTCCATTAGGCATGGGGGGAATGCGGCCCAACAGATGTTGATGGAGATATGAGTCCAACAGATCTGCTGAGCCACAGCCCCCCCCCCCACTCCTGCTATTAAGAATATTTGGATATGGAGCCTTTCCTTTATTCATGTGCTGGATCAGTTTCCATCCATCCTTCCTCTGCAAATCTGTGATTCCTCCATTCTTGTTCTGTGCAGCTGGAAATCTGTGCTCATCAACATTGACAAAAATGAACAAAGATAGAGTCTATGCTTGTATTATTGTTATTTTTTAGTTGGCTGTCTGTTTTCATGGACGTGCAGCATCTTAAGTGAATGTGCTCCCATCTCCTTAATGCTGGCTGACAACAGGGCATGCTTACACGGTTTTCCACTCAGCATTACAGAGCGGCAATCCTTCATCTCTCGCCAGCCATATGTCTTGCAAAAGTAATCCCCAAGGTGGTGCCAAAGAGTTTGCATTACCTGTGCATATCCTTGCAAGCTGCTGTCACAACTTGGGTCACTTCAACTTTGCCTTGGCTTAGAATACTGTCAAACTGCCATTCCTGACCTGGGTCTTAGGTGGTTTCCGTTGAGATAGTGGCAAAACCCAATGAAGTCCATGTGTGTAATTGCAGAACCAACCTGTCCCCAGCTGCTCTTGCCACTGGACCACAATATGCTTCCGAGCCTCAGATACGGTTAGTCTGCAAGTTATAAGGCTAATTAAGCACCCAACAGTGCACAATAATATTGTGCAATATTTACATATTACAGCAGGGATGAGGAAGGTTGTTTTTTTTCAGCCAGAGGGCTGCTTCCCTTTTGAGCCATTTCTCAAGGGCCATAGGCCAATGGTAGGTGGGGTCAGAGGCAAAAGTGAGTGGAACAAGAAATGCAAATGTTACCTCTGGACAGTAGGCTACTTTCTACACACACTCGCATGCCACACTGCATCCTCCAGCCAAGCAAGCAAGAGGCACTACTTGAGTTCAACGGCATCTTCCAGCCACGCAAAAAGACTCAAGAGTGTGACGCAGGGCCAGTGACTTGGGTGGCCTGGGGAGCATTCCCAGGACCAGATACAGAGGCCGGGATGGAGGCAGCATTCAGCCCCAACCCAGCAGCAACACTGGTGTTCAGAAGGCAGGCAAGCAATGCCACCTTACCTGCGCTGTCCCATCAACCACTACTGACCCTGCTATACAAAGGTAAGAGTGGCATCTACCCACTTTTTGCTTCTGGTCACACCCACCACTGTTATGCGGCCCCCCAGAAGATTCCACACAATGGCAAGCGGCCCTTGGGATGGATTATCCACCCCATCATACCCAGAGGGCATGGTAGCTTCCATCTTCCTTTTAGTAGCGGCAAGAGATAATTCACCTCCTGCAAAGCAAAGCAAGGAGGAATCCAAGGAGGAGCTGCTGGCTTTCTCTAGGAGCAAAGCACCCAGCACTGCTAAGCAGATTTGTTCCTAAGTAAATGATAGATGCTGAGAGGGTGCAACTTATGTAGTGACTTCAGAAGCTCAGGTATCGAGATCTAAGTAGTGCTGGTTCAAGTGGCCATTGCAGCCCAAAGGCCAGTGTATATTTTCAAGGTTTTTTAAATCCAGCAGCACTGGATAAGTCAGAATAGAAGGAGGTGAGTGAGCCATGGATGCACCATGTGAGAAAGAGCAATGAGACTAGCAACCAAATTCAAACCATCCAAGCAGGAAGAAGCATCTTTCTGCCCAAAGGGAGGCAAGACGCCCTGAGGCTCAGCCAGCCAATGTACCCCTTCTGCTCCGATTCCCTCCCCCATCCAGTTGTCTGCTACAGGGAAGCAGGCTTTGACAAGCCTCATTCCCATCACTCATTCACAGCCACTTGAGGCCCTGGGAAGATTCAGTCCAACGCCTCGCCTTTTGCTGCTAAACCTCCACAATCTTCCTCCACCAGCCCTCGGGCCCTTTCTCAAGTCTTTTATCTGGAGCTATCTGACAAGCCTGGGTCCAAAGACATCTTCATTACATATCTGCTGACTGCTCTGTAAGCTTCCACACGTATTCATGGCTGCATCCAGCCAAATCTGCAGCGGATTTAATGCCGAAATAAGGATAAGTGCTGGACTTCAGCTTAAGAACTTCTCTGATCTGTGATTGGTTCAGAAAGGAGTTTTTCTGACTGTACTTGTCCCAGACATGTCTGGTTGCTAATGGAACGCACAGGAGAGGCTTGTCCATTAGGGCAAGTGGAGCATTGCCCCACCGAGCTCAATCCAGCCTCAGCCTACTTACAACTGGTCAAGGTTTCCACAGACTATCAGCTGCCGCTTCCTTAGCCTCAGGGTTGATTTTGTAGAATTCAGCAGGGAGGAACAGCAGTGCAGCAAGCTGCTCGGGCGCCTGGGACACCTGGGAGGCAGGGCGAGCTGCCCATGGGGGTGGGGTGAGCCTGGCAGGGCACTCTGGGTGGAGTCTGCCCGCCATTTGCCCCTTGGCCGCCATCCAGCTGAGGGGGAGGCAGTGGGCTAATGCAAGCCCCATGCTGCCTGAAAAGGCGGTGTGGTGGCTGCAGGTGCCTGAGCCATTGCATCATTCCCAGGAGAGATGTGTGGCTTGGGTGCGCTGCAGGCCCCGCAGTAAGTGTTGCCCTCTGGGTGAGTGGCACCCAGTGCACCCTGCCCCCTTCCTAGCTATGCTGCTAGGGAGGAAGTCAGAATTAGTTGGCACCAGCTATTTTTAGCTCCAGCTCTGCCTGCTGTTTGGTTCTGACCTACTGTTTGCCTCCTTGCCTTCCGCCCAATGGGACTGGTCTCCACTGGGAAAGTCTGATGGGTAAGCTGCAGTTTGATCTTCCAGGTGTTCCTGCTCCCATGTGCTCCTCATTCAAGTAGATAAGATTCTAGAAATGCTTATTCTTAGATCAGTGCAGTAGTTGGTTATTTTGGTTGGCCAGTGTATTACATATGTTAGGGATGGGAAACTTCAGGCCTGGGGGCGAAATGCTGTCCACCATTCCTCTCTGTCTGGTTCCCCCTAGGCCAGGCTCCACCCCAGGCCAATCCTGCTCCATGCCTTCCTTAACTGCAAGAGGCAGGAGAGAGAGAGGCTCGTGCTCATTTTGGTCCTTCCGGGTCTCTGCAAACAAGAAGCAGGGATCTGCCTCCTCTTATTTGGTTATTTAAAGTGCCATCACTGGGAGAAGCAAAACTCTGAACTCTCTCAAGGCAGAAGCCATGGAGGGTGAAAGGGCAGAGGATCAAACAGCACAAAGATAGTCTGAACAACTCAAAGCCCAGAACGCACAAGCAACCTCCCCCTACTCTCACTTTCTCCCAAAACCTCTCATTAACAACACCCTTCTCCCTCTGCACAAAAGTGCACCAAGCACTTGTCAGAAAAAGTGTGTGTGTGTGTGTGTGTGTGTCAAAGTAGGAGCTAGAATAAGGTTACCAGATTTTTTTTCAATGAATCCAGTGACACTTTTCAACTTCAATGGATTTTGTATGGGGACTGATTTGTAAATCCCCGAGAAACAGGGACATCTGCTAACCTTAAGCTAGAAACGCTGAGAAAAAGTTTGAACTTTGACTCTGTGCTGCGTTCACTTTTTCCGTTCTTGAGAGTAAATCCCACTGTATCCGAGAGATGTATAGAATAGTGGCTGTAGCCCCCACAAAGGTGATTTCCAAGGGGGCAGAGTTGGGGGGCAGCGGCAAAAGCTTCACCAGTTTCACCAGTGGAAACCAACTAGGCAATTTGCATCTGGCAAAGACATCCCTGCCCTTCAATGCCCTCTGGTGTGGACAGACAGCAGGCTGAACAGAAACACATTAAAGTGCAATGCCGCATACAACGCTGTACACATTCAAATTGAAATACAACAAAACAAAAGCAACCTCACTGTGTTTTAAGCCAATAATGGGTACAAAGCCTCTGATCCATTCACATTCCCTGAAATCTGTTGATGATACTGACTAGGCAAGGTACTGAATTCTGATGATGCTGTTAATTCATGCTGAATAATGTGAATTTGCATAACTGCCGGTGTTTGTGAATAATGACCAGTCTATATAGCAGCAGGACCAGCTTAAGACGTTTGGTGCCTGAGAAAGAGTAGCAAATGGTGTTCCCCTCCTGTTTCCCACTTACCTGTAAGGTTAAGATGCATAGGACCCAAGGCCAGCCAAATGGCAGCTGGAACAGAAAATTGCTTCCCCAAGGTGCTTCCCTGAGCAAAAAATTCATTCATTCATTCACTGAAATAAATAGAAACAAATTGAAAACTAACCTTTTTCATGACCCCCAAAACCTGCTACCTGAGGCAGTTGTCTCACAGTGCCTAATGGTAGGGCCATCCCAGACTTACAGTAACAGAGGTATCAGAGAACGGCTAGTGTCTTCATCAAACTGATTTAGGCTGTGCACAAGACACACACCTCACAGAAGTAAATTATTCTCTTCCTTTTCAGGTTTCCAAGCTGCATTTCGGTTCATAATGGTGGTTGCTTAATTTTCCAGATTCGAAACGTGGCAGCAAACCTCTGTGTGGACAGTAAGCACGGAGGTACAGGCACAGAGCTGAGGCTGGACATCTGTGTGAAGGATGGCTCTGAACGGACCTGGTCACATGAGCAGGTATTTGGACCATCACATGGTTTTTCCTCTATTTCAAGATTGTAAAGGGCTTCCTCAGGCTAGTCCCTCTGGCTGACATACCCCTTCCCAACAAATTAATCATCTCTGTCTAGAATAGCACATGTACACCCTCTTGTGCAGAGTCCTGAGCACAAGAGTTGCGATTTGTTACAAATAAGCTGAGGAGTTCAAACATCTCCTGAAACAGAAATGCTTCTTAGGTTGCTGCCAATGTGAATAGATTCAACACAAGTGTATGTGACATAATGTGTGGTTTGCTGGAGAAATATCTGAGGCAAAATGGTGGACTGTAGTGGAAGGTAGAGCACAGCAGACATTGAACATTTGACAAATCCTTTCCTTTTCTGTTTTGTGGAAATGAAATAGTACCACATGCAAGCTGCAGTTATTTGTAAAAGCAGCAGCGTCCCTTTGTTGTCAGCACTGACTTGGTATTTGCAGTCTCTGTTGGACAGTGGGTGGTTGAAATACCCAAAAGCAACAGCAGCTTAATATGTTGTTATTATTATTATTATTATTATTTGGGAACTGGCCAATAACTCTTAGAGGTCAGAGCATGTTCAGCTGTTTTTAAGACTTTGGCTTGGAATCCATACTTTTAAGGGTGTCTTGGGACTTTTAAGCCTTGCTCCAAGTGACAGTTGTAAGAATCCAGGGACCGAAGGTCTCTCCTGGGGAACCTCTAGCTTCGGTCTTCCCGACCCTCATTCTCCCTCCATACTGGGTTTGATGGTGCAGTAGATTCAATCAAACAAAAGCCATGGGATGTGGTTTTTCAAGAGCTTTTGGCTCATGAGAAAACAACCTGGGGAAGGGTTGTGAATCAGTGGCATAGCACAACCTATGCATGCAACACACCCCAGGTTCAATCCCTGGCATCTTCTGGGAGGCCTGGAAGACCCTGTCTGAAACCCTGGGAGGATGGAGCCTCTGCCAATCAATGCAGAGAATACTAAGCTAAATAAACCAATAGAAGGACACCTTATAATACAGTTTCCTATGTTCTGTTCACTGTGTTCTGTTCTTTTCTAAATCACCTTCTTTTCTTTTCTTTTGCTTCTATATGACAACTGTTTCCAACTGGCCAATTATTTCGATAATTGTTACATTGCAAGGTATTGTATTGCTCATCAGAAAGACTTGCTGCATGCTCCTGATCAGGCTAAATCAGAAGTAGGTCCTCATGAATTCAGAAGTAGGTCCTCATGAATTCAGTAGGCAGGAGCAGCTCACCTGAAATAGCTTTCCTGTATGGGCATCACTACTGCTTACCAGGAGAGACCAAGTGGTGATGAGGTCAGGGCTATGTGGGTAGGAGCACCAGATTAGCTCTGCAAGTATGCTCACACAGCCCTGACCTCACCACCATCCCCCCTTCCCCGTAAGCTGCAGTGTCACCCCTGCTAGGAAGCTACTGCTGCCATTCCACCTCACCAGGAAAACTGCTGTGGTAAGCAGAGTTAGGATTGTAGCCTTAGTTTTCTTAGGGAGGTATGCTGGCATTTCTGTGTCTGCTCGCCTTTTGACAACCCCAGATCGCTCCAGGTGAACCCAATGCAGCCTCAATCCTGGATCGATCCGAATCAGTCTAATTCAACCGCTGCACAGCCCTAGTTTTTACCTTTTAGCAGAAAAAATCCCTGGCATTTCATCGGTTGTGGCAGAACTCCCATCAGTAGCAGAAAAGGCTAGGAAGCAGCTGTTCAATAGAGCAACTGCTCACCCTGGAGACTTCCCTTGTAGAGGTTATTATGGGTTGCTGCTATCAGTTTGTTTTGTGTTGCATTGGTATTTTGTTCTTTTATTTAGCAACTGTAATCATTTGCTGAATTTTTTTGATTATGGTCTTAGTGTTAATATTAAGGTGACTGTCTTTGTAGAACCAGTGACAAAGTAATGAACAAGCTTTCAAGTCTTCCAGAAATTTCTTCAAGCTAGATGTTCAGGTTTTGTTTTGTTTTTAAAAGGGAGGATTAGCAAGAAAAGATAATGATGTTTCAGGGCAAGAAGAAAAAGCCTCCAAACTGCAGCCTGGGCCTTTTTCTGTCCACACATGCCCTATTTGTTGTTTGGCTTCCGTTTTACATCTAGCTTGAAGAAGCGTTATGAAGAACTCAAAAGATTGCTCACCAGTTTGTGACATTTTAGCTGGACTCCCCCCCCCCCAATAGAGCTGTAAGGTAATGGTAAAGGGACCCCTGACCGTTAGGTCAAGTCGCAGATGACTCTGGGGTTGTGGCGCTCATCTCGCTTTAGTGGCCAAGGGAGCTGGCGTACAGCTTCCAGGTCATGTGGCCAGCATGGCTAAGTCGCTTCTGGCGAACCAGAGCAGTGCACAGAAACGCCGTTTACCTTCCCGCCGGAGCGGTACCTATTTATCTACTTGCACTTTGATGAGCCTTCGAATTGCTAGGTGGGCAGGAGCTGGGACCGAACAATGGTAGCTCACCCCGTCGCAGGGATTCAAACCGCTGACCTTTTGATTGGCAAGCCCTAGGCTCTGTGGTTTAGACCACAGCGCCACCTGTGTAAAGTAGTAAAGTAGAGCTGTAAAGCCACTTGCAATTTTTATTTGATGCATGTAGTTTCCAGAACCTATCAGCAGAGGGCACTGCTGGACAAGCAGAGCTCCATGCTGAACAAATGCAAGATGGAAAAGTTGATGGTCGTTTTGTTTTTGTTTTTAATTGTTGAAGATTTTCAGATTCCAAAGCAACAAAAGATAAGAGAGCTTATAAATATTCAAGCAGACTGGGAAATGGCTTATACTGAGTCCATCTAGCTCAGTGTTTTCAACTGTGATCGGCAGTGGCTCTCCAGTGCATCTTACAAAAGTCTTTCCCAGCCCTGCTAGGAGATTCCTGGCATTGAACCTGAGATCTTTTGCCTGCTAAATGCATGCAAAATGTGTGCTCTGCCACTGAGTTGTGGCCCTTCCCAAGCCCCATAGGATTTTAAAAGTTAGAACCAGCAAATCATACCCAGAAACAACTGGAAGATCAAAAAAAAAGGGGGGGTGAAAACTATCGTCACAGTTATAAGTTCTGCAGCAGAATTCCAGGCACGCTGAAGTAAGCTTTCAAAGGCAGCCCACACAATACAGGAGTATTAGTTTTAGGTCACAAAACATGAATAAGAGTGACCCAAACAGGTGACCTACGTAACCAATGGATTCCATATATACTCTATAAACAGTTGGTGAAGGCTTAGTACCTCAGTCTGAGAAACTGATCTAACTGAATAACCATGCAGGCTCCCATGTCAGACCTAGAGCTGCATGGATCCAGAACCTGGCCATCAGATCATCAACCATTGTGGACTTCTGCCCATGACAGAATGGACCCTCAGATGCAACCTATCCTGGAGCTTGGCCAAGTGTCTGGCAGAATTTAGGAAAACTGAATTATCCAAGCTAGCCTGGTGCCCTCTAGACGTTTTTGGACTACAGTGTCCATCAGCCACAGCCATCATGGCCAAGACCTTGCTGACTGGGTGTGATGGGTATTGTAGTCCCCAAAAACTGGAGGTTATCAAACTGGGAAAGGTGGCTCAGAACGTGTATGGCATGTTCTCTGAGTTGAAGGTTCTCGGGCGCTTGGTTCTAGAAGACTTTATCAGGTCTGAAGTTGATCAACTTTAGATGAAGGTCTATCAGGCTTGCGTGTTGAGCATGCTGCTTTGTGGAAATAAGTCATGGGCAACTGACATGTGCCAGGAACGACGCCTTGACACCTTCCACATGCTCTGCATAAGGAAGATTTGGGGCATCACAGGGCAGGACAGAGTCTCAAACAAAGATGTGCTCTCCCAAGCCCACATTCCCGGCATGTTCGCACTCCTGTCTCAGCAACTTCTACGCTGGCTTGGCCATGTACACCGAATGGAAGATGGCATGATTCCCAGAGATGCACTTTATGGGGAGCTGGCTTCAGGCACCAGGCCCACTGACAGACCAACTCTACATTACAAAGATGTCTGCAAATGTGACATGAATGCTGGCAACATCAACCTTGCCATGGGAATCCCTTAAAGACGACTGCAGCACCTGGAGACAGTCAGTCAGGTGGTATATCCACAGCAATGGCCAGAGGAGGAATAACTGCTGGGGGAGCACAGAGAGAAGAAAAACATGGTGCACTTTCATCAGCACAAGAGGACACCTTCATCTGCCCCAGCTGCAACAAAACATGTATCTCCTGTATGGTCTCTATGGCCATAGCAGGTGCTGTGACTCTTCAATGGTTTGACTTCACCCTCAAAGGGGCACTCTTCAATTGTTTCGCAAGACATACAGATGCCGACCAATTTCATCCATTGCATATTTCATGGGCGAACACCTACATATCCTCATATAACTGTAGCATATATGTATTTCCCAATGAATGTACTGAAAGTTTCACACACCAATACTTATAAGAGATTCTGGTCTCTTTGTGATGTGCAAAACAACCCTTGTTATATCAATAGAATTAGTCCTAACACCTTAAAAAACAACAACCAGGAGGTATCTGCAAGGAAATATCTCACAAGACTCTCTGAGTAACCTGTGACCCTCCAGACAGCATTGGATTATACTTAAATAATATCAACTTTATTTTTAATATGTTGCCCATCTGACTGGGTTGCTGCAGCCACTCTGGGCAGATTCCAACTCCTCTTAGCCCTATAACAGGCATTGCTAATGGCCAGGGAGTTTCAGTTCAACTACATCTGAAGGGACATAGGTTCCCCATAAAGTGGATCTGGAAGGATACATTTGTACGGCTCTGTAGAGTTGGAAGGCCTCAAGCTGGTCACAGCCAACTGAAGAAAAATACACAGCCTTGTAACTGGGGTCTTCAATCAAGTAGCCAGCTATGGGCCTTGTCCCCAAACAACCTTTGTTTTAAGTTAAGGGACCATTGGAACCTGCACCTAGAAGTAGAAAACTTACTGTTCTTATGTAAAAGAAGTCTGATTATAACTGAGACAAGTTCAGTCTCTCGGACAATACTTAGGATCTTTGTTGCACCCTGGGAAATAATTCACTCCACCTGCCCCACACAGTGCATTCTGGGTATTCATCTCCTTCTATAGCCATTTGGCACCAGCGACAGCCTTTCTGGGGGATTTGCTGTTGCTCTACCTCTGCACTGTAAGTGTCACATCCTTAGGCTATCTGCCATCCCCATAGCAATGCTGCCAGCTAAATGTAGCTTCATTTTATCTTCAGTGCTGGAGACATTTGTGCAAGAACTAAACGGGAACAAGAAAAAGCCATCCTGCTGTCTTCAGGTTCATATACTGCTGCTCTCTCTGCTGCAGACATGATAAACAACCTCAGCAGGTTCATTATCTGACTTTTCAGATGCCAACAGAAGAAATGAGAAAATAGTCACAGTATTCACAAAGTGAGGATCGGCTCAAGATAATATTAAGCCTGGCTTTCACAGTATGGTGCAGCATAATAACAAGCATGTTATCCGGGCAAATCCTGTCCATACATATCAGTCCTTTGCCAGCCATTGGGGATAGGATGATATCATTTTGTTTTGGCCACATCAGTGATATTGTTTCATTCAGTTTAGTTTATTAGGTTTTGTAGAAGCATTCTTTTTCAGAAAAAAAGACTCAGTGTGTCTTCACAGCAACTAAAATGTACAGACAGGCAGTGTAGTGTGGTGATTAGAGTGTTGGATTAGGACCTGGGAGACCAGGCTTCAAATGCTCTTCCTTCCCTGTAAACCCCTGTGATCATTCAACCAGGCACCTGAAATGCTCTAACGAGTTGTGATGGAGTCAGTAGCTACAGAAGAGGGTATTCTAAATGAGCTTTACAGCTGTGGTTCGGAGAGGGAAGTGACAAAAGAGAGAAATTAAACTGACAATACGTAGCCTTGAAAGATCCCAGCACAATTTAGATGAGAAGGTTGAATGGAACTCAGCAGTGTGCAACACCTTCGGAATAAAGGGAACTGCAGGTTACATGTGGAAGCTTATCTCTCTCAGGAAAGGAGAAGACAGTGGGGAGGGCGGCAAGCAATCGCCAGACTATTTAAGGTGGACTAATTAGCTCTTAACGTGCATTAGTTGGTTTTACGCGCCAGCTCTAGCACACCATCAGGGATGGCTGGGTTTGTAAAATGTCGGTGTTGGAGTTTTGCACTTTTCCAAAGCGCAGTTAAAAAGCGCTTTAAATTTTAAATAGTGAAGTGTAAATAATGCATGTCAGCATTTTTAAAAAGAACACTCACGTTTAATTTATCTTGAAGAAAGGCGAGTTCAGATATTCTATGATTCTGTGTAGGGGCATAACTTCTGTGGCAGCATCCACCATAAATCAAACGCCAAGCGAACCTTAAAAATATATCGTGGAAGTGGTGGTGATCATCATCATCACCACCACTGACGGTGAGTCATCAACTGAAAAGCAGAGATTGCAAATTCGAAACGGCTTCTTCCTGGTGGCTGCCTGCCGCCGCCGCCACCACTGCAGTCATAACATCATTCTTAGCACCAGCCAATCCTTCATAGCACCTGCTACAGTGAATTTCCATACTAATCTTAGCAACTGGTGCTGAAACATTTTATGTCAAGTTCCAGAATGACGCATTGGCCTGGTTCCTATGTATCGATACCATTCAGATAAACCATGGTTTGTACTGCTAACAACGTAGGGAGCTGCCTTATGCAGAGTCAGACCACCAGTCCATCTTGCTCATTATTGCCCACACTGACCGGCAGTGGTTCTCTAGGATTTCAGGCACGACTCGCACAGGACAGTCCTACCTGAAGAGGCCAGTGATTGAATCTAGAACTTTATATTTCTATGCCCCCTTTTCATTCAAATGAATCCTAAAATGGCTTACAAACAATAAATAATAACAACATAATGGAACATCTCAAATACAGCATAAAGCATATAGAGTAACCAATCATCAGTGAAACAACTGCAATTTATAAAACTGTTAACAAAACAACAACTAAAAAAAATAAGCTGAATGTCACAATCACAATTTTTTAAAAGTATTTTTTATTAAAGGTTTTATTGATTTACAAAGGTAGTGCAATGTCTCTCTTGTATTTTTTCCATGAATATAAAGCACTGCACTCCAGGGCTGGCCCAGGACGTTTTGCTGCTTCAGGCAAAATGCTGTTCCCTTTTCCACCGCAGCTGCTTCCTCTGCATACACACACACGTTACCTCCTCCTCCATGCCTGGCCACTTTATTGGTGGGCAGCCATGGAGGCGGTGGCCATGGGCACACGTGTGTGGAGGAGGCAGGTAGGAGTGGACGCCAAAACAACAAAGGAGGCCAGATCTGCTGTCTGAGGTGACTGCTTCACCTTGCCTCATGGACAGGCTAGCCCTGATTTGCTCTACCACTGATCCATCGCCCTTGAACAAGCTGAAGCCTAGTCCTTGCTGAAGTGGCAAATCTCTGCCTGGGCTGCACCACTTCAGACAGCAAATACGTTCTCTTGCAACTTAATGCTTCCCTGTATCAAAGAAAACGAAAAAGAAATTTTAAAATCTCCTGACCAAGGCTAGGCTAGAGCCCTGATATCTGGTTTCTTACATGGAGGATATTGGTTGCATGGAAGACTAATAAATTATACAAGCAGTCCTGAACAAGTATAGCCAAATTTATACAGATTTACTACCTCAGTGAGAACTAGGCCTCAATTCTTCCTGTGAGGCTTCATCTCCAAGCTCCTTCATTGCCCTTAGGGCTCGTTTCCCAGCTTCATCACCCATTATCTTGACAGTCTTTTGATTAGTTCTATAGAACGGTGGTTGTTTCTAATTTCCCCTTCAGCGGGATAAGCGTTTTCTTGATATTCGTTGTGTACCTTTTCTTTTCCTTTTAATTATTGCGATTCCTTGCCAAAAACCTAGCCATTACTCCTTAGGGTTGCTCTGGGCCGTTATTAATTATTACATTGAAGCCAAATACCTTTGGTTTAACGGTTGGTTGGAGTCTACTATCTAGTTACGTAAAGTGAAGCCAAGCCAGAAGTTTCCTACTATCAGATCTCCCGGTCAAACGCCAAGTTAGATACACATTGTCACTTGAATGCTTCCCCCCCCCCCTTAGCTCTTCACCTTTGGTTGGAGAGAAGACATCCGTCCAGGAGAACCTCTTCACACCAGAAAATTCTGCTTTGATGCCGTTTCGCACAGCAGCCCCGTCACACTTTATGACTGCCATGGTATGAAGGGCAACCAGCACTGGAGCTACAGGAAGGTCAGTATTGCTTTGGATTGTTTCAAAGTCCTTCAGCTATCCTGAGTTTTTGGCAGGAGCGGCCAGCTGTGAGGGGTGGTGCTGTGAACCTGCCCTCCTGGTACTGCTGATGCTGATGCTGCTTACAGGGCAGTGTGTGGTTAGTAGCAGTGGACCTACATTTTGGGGCACCTGAAGCTTAAAACTGTTATGCGGCCCTCTTTGCAACCAGCAATGACGTCTGGGTAACCACTGTTATCTTCTTCAATGGGGTTGGTTACAGCAACCTTTACAACATCTGTACTACGGTCTTTAAAACGTTGGGATTGTTGAAACACATAAAACAAAACAAAACAAAACAATTTGAGTTGTGCGACTCAAATTGTGTCTACTAGGTCCATAAAAAAGCAATGCGGACTCCCTGGAATTAGGGCTCCCGAAGCCTAAGCATCATTAGTTTCATAGTAGATTGGACCCCGGTGGTTAGGGCAGCAATGGCACAAGCGAAGTGGTCAGATTACAGTAGTTCACCCACAGCTCGCTGCCCTCATAAGGTTCGCTCTGTGTCACACCTGTTGTGATACTGGGACCTGGAAGTCAGAGTTACAAATACTCCCCATCCTTGCTGGCCGCTCCTGGTTTTGGGTAACAGAGACTGCAGTGTTTGTTCCATCAGAATAATTCATTTTATACACTGCCTTGGTTCAGTTAAAAGCAAAAAAATATTTGAAATGTGAAATAGCACTGTTTCTTGAAGGCCTGCCATTATATAGGTCAAAGTTAACATTAATATGGATTTCACCCAGCACAAAATGAAGAGCACATCCCCTGAAAGATGCTTTGCCATTTTGGCACTTCAAGACATGTGAGTCATTTTAACAAAGGCAGCCCTGAAAATGTTTTTATTCCATGTGACAGGCACAAGAAAAGCTCCTAATGAATTAAGTACAATATAATCTTTCTTTACTTTAAGGATTGCAATTGGCAGATGTACAAAATGCTGGAAAGAGCAGCCCTGTATATCTAATGAAACAAAATGGTTTACAATTCAAGGGTCATCGGTCTAGGATGCCGACTGCATTTCAAACCATTTTAAATAGCACTAGAAGCAGGTGGGCTGTGACAGAAATCGTGCATGACTTTTTCTTCTTCACATTTTACTAGTTACCATAACAATGCTTTGGAGTGACATGATTGATTGCTTTTGAAATGGGAACCAAGGAAGTGACCTTGTTTAACCTTCTCAGTGCAGGCCTCGGAGGAACTGCATGAGATGGCTGTAATTCTGGTGCTGTTTCACCTATCCATCACCATCCCACAGCACAACTTCCTTGGCATTCACTATCTTCAAATTACTAAAACTGCAATCGTATGCACACCATTGGACACAATGGGGCTTGCTTTTGAGTAAACATGCATAGGCTTGCATTGCATGGATATGACACACTCCTTCATACACAGTACTTCTTAAGGGGCTTAGCAGAGTTCTGCCCCCGTCCCTGTAGACTGGTGCTTCCAGTGTGGTGTAGTGGTTAAGAGCGGCAGACTCGTAATCTGGGGAACTGGATACGTGTCTCCGATCCTCCACATGCAGCTGCTGGGTGACCTTGGGATAGTCACACTTCTCTGAAGTCTCTCAGCCCCACTCACCTCACAGAGTGTTTGTTGTGGGGGAGGAAGGGAAAGGAGAATGTTAGCCGCTTTGAGACTCCTGCGGGTAGTGATAAAGTGGGATATCAAATCCAAACTCCTCCTCTTCTCCTCATATGCCCCATGACATGTGCACACAAGCTCAGACATTCCACTGAACCATTACAGAGCATGGAAGGTCTGTGTCACCTTCCTTATCCCTCCCACCCTGCCTAGCCCTCCTTACTGGCCTTCATCACTCTAATATTTTCTACTTTACCAAAGCATTCATGAATTCGGAAATAGATTAAAGGCAGACCTACGCTACACACCTCAGGTTTGTTGATAGTCATTATCTCCTTCCAGGGAACCATGAGAACCATAGATAATGTGTGCTGTGGGTGGGTGGCAGCAAGGAAATTTGAACCAAAATTATCAGACTATGGCAGTTAAAGTGGTTGTAAGGCTATTTTGCTAGACGAAGGGATAGAATAACCAATGAGGAAGTTTAGTCATCAGGAGAGCAGGCAGAGAGGTTTAGAATCAGTGCAGAGATGGGGAATTCCCAGAGGAGGGAAGCAACAGATGGCGCCTCTGCCAGGGTTTATATTGTCTGAAACTGTGGGAGGGAAGTCTTGAGGGGTTTTTTGTCTGCAAATGTGTATCCATGAGAAATTTTGTGTGGATTACATGGAGGGGACTCTATTGCCATTCAACCCATGACTTTGGTTGATCAATTTCGTTTAGTATTTACACTTTAGCCAGAGAAGGATCAGACTTTGTGGGGTGAATTGAATTCTCATTCCTAGTAGAGGTGCCATTTGAAAGGCGTGTGCTGGATCTTCAAATTATACGAGATGGCACAACGCCCTCAAAGTCAGAGGAGAAAGCTCCATTTATGTCAGATAAGGATCTGACTTTGTACAACTGCAGCCTCTTGCTCAAACACCAAAGTCAATTTATTTCCTGACTTGCCCAAGCTGCTGAAAAAAAGCTTGATGTCTTGGAACACTTCATTGGTGCCTAATGTACCAGGGGTGTGGTGGGGGGTATGGGGCAGCACGGAGCAGGGGGAAGAGAGATAAGGCACAATTCTTGCATTGTCCTCTGCTCCTGGCCCATCGTATTTTTAATCTTGACCTCAGTGGATTATTGCAGTGAAATAACAGCGATTGGCCAATGGATAAAAAAACACTGTCCTGTCTGCTGATTTATTTTTACTACTTGTGGGAATGAGGCAGTACATGGGAGTTTCTCGTTCCAAGGCAAAATCTATATTTCTGAGTGAGAAATTCTTCAAAAAGCATTTTTATAAAGGAAGTGCTGGTCAAGCTGGAGCTATATAACACTGATCCGGTAGCCATCAGTCCTCTCAAACCATATAGTGAGGCAAACACTTATGGTTGGCTATAAATTGCTCAGACAAGGAGCCACAACCATTGTAATAATAATGCCTAAAAGTTTATCTTTCGGCCAAGATGTATCTGCTTTGTCTTCACCAAGTCCTTTTTAAAAAAAACACTTTTACATAACATAAGTTAATTAATGATGATGTGTCATGTTTATAAAGACCTTTCTTAGCATCCATAAAATTCTCAGCAAACAACCCTTTCAGGTAGGTCATTGTTTTCTGCATGCTACAGACGAACCTGAGAGGTAATTGCTACTTGAAACCAATATTGTGGCCTTGAGTATGTGCTTGGGCTGAGCGATGAGCTGGGAATGTTTACTACATAGACAATGTGCAGCTACTTATGCGCACACAAAAGCCAGCTGTGTACAAGCAGATCCACATACAGAAGCAAAAGGTGCTGCAGAATGCTGTCCTGCAGGTGTAAGTTTAGAGATGGACATTCTGTGCCTAAGAAAAGATGCTGATCACTATACTTGGAAGACAGATTGCTTATGAGCAGCACTTTCCCTTATGAATGCTTAGTCATATGTGTAGATTCTATTCATTCATTTCATTTTTATCATCCGCATTCTCCAAAGGTCTAGTCACTACATCATGGGACTCTTTCTACAACCAGGAGTCCTGAGCCTTAAGACTTCCCCATTTCACATTACACACAGCATAGCCTCTACCTATGCAGCCATTCACCCAGGAGCCCAGGGGTTTCAACAATTCACGCAGTGCTGATTCCGCAACTGACACATTTGAATATCAGTTAAATAACATGGTATTCAAAATGTATTTGAATAAATTTGTAGGAGTCTGGGAATCTATTCTGCTAAAGGTCCTGAAATCGCTGTATTGAACCTGAAATCCACCATAAAAATGAGACACTCTTATTACATTCAGTTCTCAAAGAGGAACCTACTGTAATATCAGGGAAAGTATGTGAGTCACAGAGTTGCACACACTCTGTAAGAAAGGAAAACAAAGGCTTACAATGCTTGGGACACCAATACCCTTAGTTCAGAGAGTGGTGTCAGCTTTTCAACATCAAGATGCATCACCAGCAAAAAAACTGCAATCTGGCGATATACTGCGATGTTGAAACGGAGGGAGGAACAAGCTGCGTTGTCCAAGAGCTGAGGTCAATGCAGCCTGTTCTTTCCACCAGGTGAAGGCAGCCAGGCGGTAGCCAAGCGGACAGAGCTGTCAGGCTCCGTTCACAAGGCTGCCTCCTTCCCAGCGCCAGCATCAGGCAATGTCTGCACCACTCCGCAAGGTGCTGGGGGCAAGCCACCCCATCCATGCCTTGCAGAGCGGGGCTGCCTGATGCTGCTGGCGAGCGCTGGGCCCAGCATCAGGCAACCTCTGCACTGCCTGGCTGCCTTCGCCTGGGAGGGTGGGCTCCGTCTTTCCTCCTGGGGTGAACGACTACCCTGGGAGGAAAGATGTAGCCTTCCCTCCCTGGTGATGGCAGCCAGCCGACAGAACCCTCCCTGGAGAAAGAGGTAGCCCCCTCGCCCCCCGTGCCAAGGCAGCAGTACGTGAGGCAAGCGCATGCATGTCTGCCGTAACCTGCCCACCCCCTTGTGCCAGGGCGGCTGCCTTTTTTCTTTTGTTGGCTGCCTTCGCCTGGGAGAGCAGGCCACGTCTTTCCTCCCAGAGTAGTCATTCATCCCAGGAGGAAAGATGGAGCCCACTCTCCCGGGCAAAGGCAGCCAGGCAGTGCTACATCCGCACCCCTCAGCGGAGATGTCTAAGGAAGTCCCCACCCTATCTCTGGCTTGCGCAACCAGGAGGCGAAGTGGGGGATCTGTTAGAGAAGGATCAGGGCTCCCTCGGCTGTGGAGCAGGAGCACTTTAATGGAGCCCACACCCCACCGCTTTGTGTGACCCGCTGGCAGGTCAGGGGGTCCTTGGCTGAGGCAAGGGCAGCCTCACGCTCCTCAGCCAAGCAGTTTAAAGAAGTGGAGGGAGGAACAAGCTGCCTTGCCGATGTAGTTTGTTTCTCCCTCTGCGTTGATATGAGGGCAGAGTGGGATGGCAGTTTCATTCAGCGAGATATCACTGGTGAAACCGCCACCACCCTGAGCCCCTCTGCCTCCAGTGCCGGCTGCAGATTGTCTCTCCCTTGGCACCCGCTGGGTGCTAGAAGTAGAGAGACTCAGGAGTTGTGGCAGTTTCACCAGCGATACACCGCTGAGTGAAGCCGACATCGTGGTCTGCCCCTCATACCAGTCAAGGCCTAGTGGTGACAAGGGAAAGGGGCTTTTCAGTAGTGTTGCCCCAGAGATATTCTCCTGGCACCCACTATGGCATCATACACCAAGCAAAACGTTTTCTATATATAGCATCACATTTGACTGCTGCTTTTTGGGCTGGAGTCAATTTTAAAGATTAACTATGTTGTGATCATGTCATTGGAGGTTTAGGAGAACTGTAGTATGTTTAACTGATGTGTTCAGTGGTATAGAATATTTTACATTTTGCACTTTATGAGTTTCGCATTGCAATGTGTCGTTTTTATATTGTACCTTGCCTTGAGGTGACTCATCTAAGGTGATTAATAAAACTAATAAATTAATCATTAGCATTATCATCACTGTTCCAAATCACTGGATTTATTCATTAATCACATATTTAAAATTTTAAAATACAAACTAAATTTAGATCCTACCTGATGTCTTTGGAAGAGTTTGCAGTTCAAATGTCATTCTTTTCAGACATGATCTGTTTACATCATTTTAGTTACCGTATTTTTCGCTCCATAGGGCGCACCGGACCATAGGGCGCACCTCGTTTTTAGAGGAGGAAACAAGAAAAAAATTTTTTTCTGGTTTTACTCCTCTAAAAGCCCTGTTTTTCTGAGGATCAGCTAAAAGTTTTGCAGCTTTTTGCAAAGGGAAAAGCCCTGTTTTTCTGAGGATCAGCTAAAAGTTTTGCAGCTTATTTTGCAAAGGTAAAGCCCTGGTTTTTTTGAGGATCAGCTAAAGGTTTTGTAGCTTTTTTGGCAAAGGGAGAAAAGCAGAGAGGAAAAGCCCCATTTTTATGGGGTTTAACTCACATTTCTGCAGTTTCTGAAGGAAAGGGAGCCATTTCTACAGTTTCCAGACAGATACTCTAATCAGCCAGTCACATGTTGCTGGGGAAACAAACAACCTCCCTCTGCAGCACATTCAACAAAGGAGGGCGGGGCTGAAAGGGAGCCGGGGACTCTTATCTCTCTCCCGATCTCTTGCTGAGCGGGGTCCTTTCCACACACCCTTTTCTCTTTGTGAAATAAAAAGCACAATCTGCTTTTGGCCCCTGGGCAATTCGGCTCCAGGGACCACCAATTCACTCCATAAGACCCACAGATATTTCCCCTTAATTTTTAGGAGGAAAAAAGTGTGTCTTATGGAGCGAAAAATACGGTAATGGCACCGGTCATCCCACACAGCAGGCTGTGTGCACATGAAGATCTTCATACAGCTGCTCATCAAAGATGAACCAGGTTCTCAGTCTTGCCAATCCTAATAACCCATTGAGAGAGGGACAGAAGCCATGTTAGATTCAGTCCTTGCACTACCCCCGAACACATCCTCAGTGCCCTCAAATCTTACCACACCAAATATATTTTAGGATTGTGTGCAGAACCAGTGAAGCAAGGATCACTGAACATGCAGCCTTGGATTTTTATCTCACAACTGGGGCCTATGCCAAGAGACTGAGACATATGTCTTTAATATGATTTTCCATAGGATGGCCCATGACATATTCTTTCCACATGACTTCTTATGAATTTGTATCTAATGTAGTTCTGCTTTGAATGCAGCAACAAGTTGTGGGAGAGACTTAAGAGTTGGAATTCAGGCATTCATTCATTTATTGGGGCTATTGGACTTTATGAGTCCAATAGCCTCCTGAGATAGCTGCAGAGGCAACATCTACTAGTAATTCAGACCTGGCACAAAAGACTCTTAAACTGCAATCCCATCAAGCATTGCAACCACATGTCCTCCATCTTTATCCCCATTAAATCAAACTCTTTGGTAACAAATGAAGAAGGAAGCATAGCAGCAGGGCCTGGTGGATCACACCTTGACTTTGCTGCTGAAAAGCTCACAGTGTGAATATCAGTTCTAATGGTGTGTTTTATCATGTGGACATTTGGTCTTATTGGGCCTATGCTGAGACTACCAACTCATTTCACAGAAATGACTGCAGCCGTCAGTTGATAATGACTCTCATTGACTACTGACCTTGGCCATAGTTAAAGCAATGACCTAGAAGCAAGGAAAGGAACCTTGTCTCATTACCAATTACCTGAACTGCCCAGGCCTGCCTGCAAGTCCATTATCTTTTGGAAAGGGTGTCACTCTGAAATAATATGCCTTCGCTGCAAAAAGAAAGGGGAGAAAGAGTTTTTGTCCTTCCCAGAAGTAACTGAAACTTACCAAGAGGAAATGTTTGCAGTCTCTTCTTGGTTTTCATTCCCCAAGTGCATTGGCTGCAGTGTGCTGCTCATCTTAATGGGCCTGGTTCTGCTTCCGATGAAGTCAGCCGGACTTCTGCTAACAAGTGGAGACAGATTGTCAAAAGCAAGCATCTTGTAGCGGCCTGGATTTATTTTGAAATAATTTCCTGAAAAAAGCACTCACTAGTATAAAACAAACATTGCTTCCTTTTTTGTTCAGATTATTTCTTAATGACTGAGAATGGCTATTTTAAAAGTCTGTTGGTGATACTGGTTTAAACACATGGAACTTTTTTTTAAAAAAAGAAAAGAATGTAAGAAGACCCTCCTGGATCAGGGCAATAGCCTACCTAGTCCAGCATCTTGCTCCCACAGTGACTAACCAACTGCCCATGGGAAGCCTAAAATGTTGTCATAGATCAGGCATAGGCAATCTAGGCCGTCCAGATGTTTTTGGACTACAACTCCCACCATCCCTGACCACTGGTCCTGTTAGCTAGGGATGATGGGAGTTGTAGTCCCAAAGCATCTGGAGGGTCGAGTTTGCCTATGCCTCTCATGGATCATCACCTCCAAGGTGTTCCTTGTCAAGATGCCAGCCAGCCATTTCCTCCAAGCAAGCATTCCCAAATTAGTAAGTGGAAACGAGTGGGCTTAACAAAAGCTTTTCAACCTTGGGCATAGTCCAGGCTGGGTTGAGGGCCACAGGCAGTAAATCAGGAACCAGTAAATGGGAATCAGGCAAAAAAGCAATCTAATTCAGAGGTCAAACCAGAAGATAGAGCTGATAGTACAAGCGAAGCATCAGAACTTAACAGCAATACCAGAAACACAACACATGCTAGAGCTCAAAGCACCACTGAGACGGGAAGTCCTCTTATACTCCTTCCTGCTCAGAAGGAGCCATGGCTAACCTGGGCTGAATCCATTCTAAAGAGTCTTTTCTGAGAAGCTGTAGTGACGCATCTTGCCACATAGGACAGTGGTCCTCAGTTCCTGACACAGTTACAATGGCTGCCAACTGGGCTCATCAGAATACTGGGGAAGGGCAGTGATGCCAATAGCAATAGCAATGATGCCACCTACTGACATGAGTCTGAGGGACCTTTTTTAATGTCTGTTTTAGAGGAAACAAGAGAATGAGTTGGAAATGGGGGTATCACACCTTCTGTGACTACAAGTAGTGGCTGAAGCATGTGGCGTTCAAAAAGTGAACACAGACCACTGGTACCAAAATGTATGGGGATAAGCCCTACTAGAAAAGTTAACCAACCAACTCAAATTAGCATGGGAACAAGCTAACCCCAGTGCGATTCCCCTTTATCACATACAAAGCACAACACAACAGTGACCTATCCCCACCAACAACATACAAATCAACATGGGTAACCTGACCCAACAACCCCCCCCACCACAATGTAACCACCTGAACACAATCAACCAAGCTTTGGACCCCTAACATCTCGCAATGTCTACACACACGACCTATCGACATGCTGCTGACACAAACCCCTAAACTAACACTATGCAACAGAATGAAAGAAAAACACACCCATCTTCCTCCCTCTCTCCCCTCTCTTTTCCCCCAACTGTACTATTATTTGCTTATTCGTCTGTTTTGTAATACAATAAAATCTTTTAAAAACTAATTTTTTAAAAACAAACAAACTTGTATGCACAATTGATTCTGAACTTGAGGAATGGTGATTAGAATAATACCAACGTAAGGACATGGGATATTGCTGGATTAGGCCAGCATCCTGTTCTTGCAGTGGCGAACCAGATACCTATAGGAAACTTGAAAAAAGGAACTTCATAAGAAAAACAAGAAAATTCTCAGAATACTTTGGGAAGAAAAGTTTTTTAATGCACAAGCAATTGTTAATAAATAGGGCATGGTTTACTGGATAGGATTCAGGATAACACCCCAACAGACCAGGGTTCCTGTCCCCAGTGGACCTTTGACTCACATCCTCTTCTTCGTTTACTTTCCGTCATGCTTGTGCTTTCCAAACTAGTTTGGAAATCAAATAAATGATGCATAATGGGCGAATCTAAACCTTGTTTAGGGCATGTAGAGTCAGTTGCATCATTTCTGTGAAATTAATCGGGTGTTCTGTGAAGAATGCAACACTGCTTAATTTCCTCAGCAGAAAAATAGTGGGGTTCAGCATCTTATGTAAGACAACATGGAGAAGACTGCTTTTTAGTAATTTACCGCAGAACAGCATAGTAAATCCCCAGTCCACAGCAACAGGTCTTTAATGACCAATGCAACAAATATTAGAGCTGGCGGCTCATTGGGTCAAAAGAGCCACCACAGATCAAACATCACAAACAGAATGTTCATACCTGCTTCTTTTCGTAGCAGGGATTTTGATTTCATTGCCTGCTGCTTCACCTTTCCCCCCTTGCTGGTAGTCAGAGTTGCTCTGGTTTGGGCACTTGAACAGAAGCCCCTTTGCTACCCTCTGCCCAATTAGGATACTTTGCAGATCCCGTGACGCTAGTCTACGGACACAACTTCTGCCAAGATTGCATCTCTAGTTGCTGGAAGAATAAATGAGGCAAAATGAGAAGCTGGAAGTGGAAAATAGTAGCTAACAAACCAAACCGTGCATCTGAAAACCCACCTTGCAGTTGTAGCATAATTAGTTACTTAGATAAGCGGCCGCAGGCTGGGCTGCTTTCGGACGCTTACTATCTGGGTCCATGCGCTTCCTCCTGCGATTAAACTCACAGTTCACAGCAGAGCAGTTCTTTGTGTAGCAGAGCAGAGCAGCGCAGCTTCGTCCCAAAGAATGAGGCTTCAGAAGTCTGTAGTATTTTGTCTACAAACTACTTTTATTCATAAACTATTTACAGCTTAGCCCGGAGCACACTCCTGTAACATGGTGCTCAGAAAAACGAAACCGAAAGCAGTAAAGCCATACAGCTACTGAAAACGAAAGTAGAAAGTACAATAGCTTCAAGACATCAGCAGTATATATCCAGTGAGGGACGTCACATCCTTGCCAGGCTTAACCCTTTGTTAACCTGTATGTACAACACCCCCTCTCGTACCGAAATCTGGATATTATAAACATAACAGTTCATCCCAAACCAATCCCATCACAGAACACCTTGTGTTTGACGTTTCCTAGAGGTTTGGTGAATCCATCAGCCAAGTTCTCCTGGCTGGGACAGTATCGCAACTTAACCATCCCGGTCTTGATACTTTCACAAACATTCTTGAAGCGTATGTCCAAGTGTTTTGTCCGAGATTTAAACTGTCCTGACTCAGCGAGTTTCAGGCAAGGCTGATTGTCTTCCCAAACTGTAATGGGCAATGGACAATCCCCACAGATCTCACGAACTAAACACTTGTAGAACTCAAGTTCCCGAACTGAATCTGAAAGTGATGCGAACTCTGCTTCTGTGCTCGAAAGCGCTATAAGGCTTTGTTTCTTGGATCTCCATCCAATGACAGCATTTCCAAATTTAACAATCATACCAGAAACAGATTTTCTATCTGCCAAATTGGCCCAGTCAGCATCAGTGGAACACTGAAGCGTAGTGTCACCCTGTGCTGACAGTTTGAGTCTGAACGTTTTAGTATCTTGCAAGTATCTCAGAACCCTTTTTACACCATTCCAGGCAACTGTACTGGGTTCTGCAGTCTCCCTACTGAGTAGGTTTACCGCATAGGCGATATCGGGTCTGGACCACTGGGACAAATACAGCAACATGCCGATTGCAGACTGATAGATTTCCGGCCTTTGAAACTTGGGTGTCCCTTCAACCTGAATATCTTTTACAAAGCATGATTCCATGGGTGTCTTTGACCCTGCACAGTCAGACATATTGTACCTTTCTAGTAACTGTGCGATTTTACCTTGTTGGCTCAAAAGAAAACTTCCATCTTGAGATCTGGTGATCTCCACACCAAGGTACATGCTCACTGGGCCTAGGTCCTTTAGCTTGAAACTCTGACCTAGCTCATGAGCGAACTGTTGTACCTGTTTATCTGACTGACAAGCCAGAATGATATCATCAACATAAATTAGAGCCAATGTTTGGTGCACACCTGCCCCTTTCAGGTACAGGCAGCTGTCTGCACAACTCCTTTTAAAGCCTAGCTTGACCAAAGCTGCATTAAGAGTAAAATTCCAATTGCGTGCAGATTGTTTCAATCCATAAATAGACTTCTTCAATTTCCATACCTTTCCTGGCCATTTATCTTCAAAACCTGGCGGAGGAATCATGTAAATCTCTTCCTGCAATGGAGCATTGAGGTATGCCACATCAACATCAAAGTGATTTACGATGTACCCTCGCTGTGCAGCTACAGCTAGTAGCATGCGCAAGGTTTCACACCTGGCAGTGGGTGAATACACCTGTGTGTAATGCACCCCAGGTCTCTGCGCGAAACCTCTTGCGACAAGTCTGGCCTTGTACTGTGGTGTACCATTAGCAGTGGGTTTCAACCGGTACACCCAGCGACAGCTTACAGCTTGCTGTTGTGCTGGTAGAGGTGTGGGAGTGAAGACTTCCAAAGACTTCATAGCATCCAGTTCCTTTAACATGGCATGCTCCCACTTCTCTGCTTCTGCTGCAGGTAAGCGTTGTACCTCAGCATAACTTTCTGGTTCACACCTTGCAAACCCAACAAACACATTTGAGGCTTGATACCTATCAGGAGGTCTTGTGGTGCGTCCTGTACGCCTAGGCATCACGGCAGCCTCATTCTCAGAGCTAGCTGAGCTTGAAGATTCTAACTGAGAATCTCTTTCACTGGTTGCGCCACCTAGTGACCTACTATGTTTACTCACTCCACGTTGACCTGGTCTGAACGTGGGTGATACAGGAGATCTACTTCGTTTGCGTGATCTGGTTGACCTGCTTCTATCTGAAGGAGAAGCACTTCTGGTCTCTTGCTTCACTACCCTCTTAGGAATTGCCCCCTCTGAACCTGCAACCTGTCTGGAGTCGGGCGTCCGCCCCTGACCTCCAGGAGATCCGTTCTGGACAGAGGGTTGACCACTAGGAGGAGCCCCTCCTGAGGGTCCAGCACCACCTGGGTCCGCTCCAACCGGAGCGCTTGGTGCAAGTAGTTGAGGGTCATTATCCAGTTCATAGAACACGTCTGTGAGCACTTCTGGGTTACCGTGGATTCTCTTCCAACCCTCTTGCTCACAGAAGTCAGCGCTTCTGCTCAGCAACAAGCGTGAACGATCACCTTGTGGATAAGCAAATTTCCACGCTTTTGACGCTGGCTCATAGCCGCAGAAGATCATTTTCTGTGTTCTAGGACCACCCTTTCTGCGCTTCTGTTTGGGAATCAAAACCCAGGCAATAGCTCCAAAGGTCCTGAAGTAGTTCACCTTGGGCTTCTTGCCATATAGCAGGAAATAAGGCGTGGTTCCAATCACAGAATTGTAAGTCCTGTTAAAGACATGGGTACAAAACTTCCAAGCTTCCCCCCAAAATGGTCTAGGCAAATTTGCATCAAAGAGTATTGCGTCTACTGCCTCCTGCATCGTGCGATTCCTTCTCTCCGCAACCGAATTGCATTGAGGCGAATAGGGAGCACTCAGTCTGTGTTTGATGCCCTTTGCACGAAAGAACGTCTGCAAAGTAGACACCAAAAACTCGGATCCTCGATCCGATTGAATGGCTTTTACACGGGTGTCAAATTGTAATTCCACAGCATTCACCCATTCTATGACTGTGTCAGCAGTCTCACTTTTGTCTCTTATCATCAAAGACCATGTGGCTCTACTAAAATCGTCCACCAGAGATAAAACATAACGTTTTCGTCCAAGACTCTCTACAGGGAAGGGTCCACAGAGGTCTGCATGAATCAGCGCGAAAGCCTGAGTGGTGACCCTGTCTGATTTTGGATAAGTGCAAGTGTGAGTCTTTGCACGTTTGCAAGCATTGCAATCCAGGTACTTAGAACATGGCTTCATCTTGCAGCCTTCAGCATAGTCTACCTGTTTGCGTACATACCCAAAATTCATGTGTGCGAAGCGGCGATGCCACAAGTGCGCACAATCCGAATGCGTGGGAGCGTTAGCACACTGCGCCTGAACCTCTGCAGTTGCTACCTCCTTAGCACCATCAGCTTGAGCCTCAGCTGAGTACTCTTTACCTGTCTCCAAGACATATAACCCATTCTTGGATGGTACCTTAACCAGCAGTTTCCCACCTCTGGAGATGGAGCAGATTTGGTTCTCAAACTCCACTTTGAAACCTGCTGCATCTAAGGCTGAAACAGAAAGCAAAGCGTTAGGCATCTCAGGCAAAACATACACATCTAACTCAGTGTCTAAGCAGTCCAAAAAGAAAACACCAGTAGTCTGTAAATGTCTTTTGGAAGAATCAGCCAAAGTAACAGTCTGTCCATTCTCAACATCTCTGCATTCCAGCAGGTCAGCTGTTGAAGGAAAAATGTTTCTGTTGGCTCCCGAATCAATAATTAGTTTAAGAGCTGGTCTGGCAACTGCACTCCCTACCATTGCATACGTAGCAGACACATGGGAAGTCTCTGAATTGCCAGCAATTAAGCTACGTGTCTTGTAGCACTTCTTTCCTCTCCTTATCTGTCCGTCACCCCTAGCAACGGCCTTGTGGGAGGAGGAGAACTCCCGTTGCTTGGGACAATCTCTACGGAGATGGTGGGGGGAGTTGCAGCTGTGGCAAAGCTTAACAAGATTAGCTTTTACGAACGGCTCACCAACTGCACCCCCACTCCTGGGAACAGCAAAGCCCCCCTTCGCAACATTTCCTTTCTCTCTAAGACGTTTATTCTGTTCATCCAGCAGTCGCGAAGTTACGTAGTTCATCGATAAATCGTCAACTGGCACTGACTCCAAAGTTAACACCATTGTTTTCCAGCTAGGGTCCAGCGAAGACAGCAAAATATAAACCTGCTGCTCAGCAGTAAAAGGCACATGTAGCTGCCTCAGTCTAGTATACAGCGATAGCATCCTGGTGATGTGGGCTTGAATGTCCCCTCCAGGTGACAAACGCGTCTCAAACACTTCACGTATTGCATGTAAGCGCGAACCTGCTGTATCTCTCTCATGAAGGCGTTCCAAAGATTGCCAAATTTGCTGTGCAGTGCCATCAGGATCAATATGAGGAAGCACATTCTCATCTATGGCCATGCAAATGCTAGCAGCTGCTTTGGCATCCCGAAGCTGTTCTCTTTGTGCTCTAGCCACAACATCATCGGCAGCACCATCTGGAGCAACAGCCGGGGGGTTTAATACACAAGTCCATAAATTTCGTGCCCGCAACCAAAGTTTACAACGAATCGCCCAGTCGGCCCAATTAGCACCGTTAAGACGTGGAAATGGGACTTGAAAACTCTCATGGGGTTCAGCAGCAGCCATTTTCCCTCCCCAACTCCAGGGATTTGCGTACTCACACTCAGACGCAGGAAAAAACGCTCTTCTCTTCCCCTCAGTTTCTCAAGCCACCGACTGTAACTCGATCTCGCAGGCAGCAAACAAAGCAGCAGCTTCTAGCAGCTTTTTCTCACAGTATTAGCATTCCAAAAGCTTTTGTTTTCTTTCCGCCCGCAGCCAGCAGCGAAAGGCAAACAAACGTAGCTAACGAGCTCACAAGCTGCTCGACCTTGCAGCCAAGTCAACATTCTTCCAGGGACATCAAAGCGCTCTCATTAATCACCCATAACCTGTAGCATAATTAGTTACTTAGATAAGCGGCCGCAGGCTGGGCTGCTTTCGGACGCTTACTATCTGGGTCCATGCGCTTCCTCCTGCGATTAAACTCACAGTTCACAGCAGAGCAGTTCTTTGTGTAGCAGAGCAGAGCAGCGCAGCTTCGTCCCAAAGAATGAGGCTTCAGAAGTCTGTAGTATTTTGTCTACAAACTACTTTTATTCATAAACTATTTACAGCTTAGCCCGGAGCACACTCCTGTAACATGGTGCTCAGAAAAACGAAACCGAAAGCAGTAAAGCCATACAGCTACTGAAAACGAAAGTAGAAAGTACAATAGCTTCAAGACATCAGCAGTATATATCCAGTGAGGGACGTCACATCCTTGCCAGGCTTAACCCTTTGTTAACCTGTATGTACAACAGCAGTAACCAGACTAACAGTCCATCTAGCTGAGCATTTTCTACACTGATTGTCAGCATCTCTCTCTGATTTCAGACCATCCTAGCCCTTCCTGGAGGTGCGAGGGATTGAACATGGGACCTTTTGTATGAAAAGCAGGTGCTCTGCCACTGCACTACTTCCCTTCCACGGTGGTGTTGGTGAATGATTCAGACAACCAATTGCCACAGAAGTGGTGCAGGAGTAAAGCTAACCAGCTCAGTGATCAAGCATGTTGGCACAGAGTTGCAGTTGTGGGACATGAGGGAGCAGATCCTCTGCAAGTCATCCAGGGTTGTCTTTAATATCAATGCCTTCATTCATAAATGTTAAATATTTGACCCTAGACAGCCACCTACGTACAATACGCTGGAAATAGTCCGGAAGCATTCTACACCATCGCTGTTTTATTCTGGGCAGAAGAGCTGTCCAAATCTTAAAGAAGCTTGGCTTGACTTTTATAAAACCTCTGTTCGCCAAAACATGGCCATTTTTAATCAGCTGGCATTTGCTTCTTAATGCGTTTTTGTTCTCATCCCCACAGGACAAAACTTTGTTCCATCCGGTGAGCAGCAGCTGCATTGATTGCAATCCGGCAGAGAAGAAGATTTTCATGAACAGATGTGATCCTTTATCTGAAACTCAACAGTGGATTTTTGAGCATATTAATATGACTGTTTTAGAGAAATTTAACAGCAAAAAAACCAGCTCTTAGGGAGAAAAAAACAGACTGTTCTGTACAGATTGCAAACAAGATTTTGGCCAGCATCTGGGTCGAAGGAGTCAGAAATTAAGTTTCCTAGAGCCAGGAAATCTGTTCTGAAGATTAAGTAAATGCCAGGGCAGAAGCCAACGAGCTGTCATTGCGGGTGGACAATATCTGAAGAACTTGGCTGAGAACCTCACCAGCTGCTGCTGGAGGCCTCCTGGCTGACAATTTCCCTTGCTGGTCAAGGGAAAACTTTATTTTAAAAAAATGTTTCCAAACACTCCATGTTAATAAAGTTAACAGAGTTTTAGAGTTTCTCAGGTCAAACCCTACTATAGTGAGTAGCTATGAATAGTTGCTGTTACTTATGGGGGATATATGGAGTGCATGAGTGCTATGTGGGAATCTTGAGATGCCACCAGTAGAGAACTAGAAACATCGATGGATACCGTCAGTGTCTCAGAACTGTAAAACAAGACAGATGTTCTAGCGCCATTCCTTTCCCTTGGTGGAAGTCAGGTTTAAGAGGGTTATTTAAATAAGGTGTTATAACAGATAATGTTAAGAACCTCCCTATTACGTTCCTTTCACTGTTGAAATGGGAATGGCTGAAAAGCAATGTAAGAGTAATTTTAGAGTTGCATTTTGAATGAAGCATGAAAATGACTGTAAGGTGTCAAATGACCATTTCTCTTCTGCAGTTGAAGAAAGAATAATTTCCATCACAGCAATTAAATAAAATTTCCATCCATTTTACATGGTGTTGCCGAACAATCATCTGCAATCATTCATACTTATCAAGTCATCATTGATGGGATGAGCCAAAAGTGAACACATCCCCCTTCATCTTTAAAAAGTGGGTATGTTATTTATAATAGCAACACAATGGAAGGTTTTCAGAAAGGATTTCTGCTTGGAACACTGCATTTCTTTCCTGGCACTTTTTATTAAAAGATGCATAAGTGGATTTAGATCAATACAATCGCCAAGAGAAGAAGCGTAATGAGTCTGACAAGGCAAGTTTGTGGCCAAATACAGTACACTCCCTGGAGCTAAAGGTTTTCGGATTCTACCAGTATTAACTCAGTGCTGCAGGAATGGCTATAGAAGGCTATAGGCAGTTGTGGAGTTTCTATTAAAGTAGTTGCGTATTATGTAGAATAGCAGCTGAAACTGTAGGCAACTGCCAACTGTTTCAGTTAATGCCATTGCAAGAGCTTAAATAGATCTACCATATCATGTTATGCAGCTTTTCTGTAGCTGCACCCTGTGAACATCCTAATAACATGTTTCCAATCTTTTTTGGGGGAACCGCTTAAAGCAACCTTCTTTTGAGAACCAAATTTCACAATCAGCAGAATCAGATGCTGCACTCATTGCTGGACACCAGTGTAGCCCACAGGTGGGGATCATTATGCTTCAATGTTTCCCCTTATATATTTAAATATATCTGCCTGTGTAAAGTTAGCATGTGAGAACCAACTGACACCTAAACTTGATATGTGGGTGAGCATTCATATATGCAATGTCAAGTGATACTGAAAAGTTACATCACATGCTTTTGCTGATTGTGTGGCCTGGCTCTTGGCTGGCAAATATGGGTGAGCATTCAAATCTGCAATCTGGATATGGAGAAGTTAACGCCACGTAGTTTTGTCTATTGTGGGTGCACGTTTCTTTATGTATGATGTTAACAAGAGATGTTGCCTTTGATGCTTATATAGAAAGTATGGCTCATAGCACAGTAAATGCACATCGGAAGCTGCCTTAAGATTCAGGCAAAATGAGAAGCTGGAAGTGAAAAATGGTAGTTATCAAACCAAACTGTGCATCTGAAAAGTAATTTCAGCTTTTGGTTATTCCAATTCAAGTCAGAGTTGTCTTGTTCTAAAAGTCCTTTGTTTCAAGTCTTCACATAAAGCCTTCATATTTTATCATGTGAGAAAAAGCAGCATAAAATTTGTTTTGCTATACCATTCTCCTTCCTTGACAGAGATGAATGAGCAGACAGCTTTTAGGTTCCTAAAATTTAGAGGAGAACAGCCATCTTTCAGTTCTACTTAAATTCCAAAACTGAATGTTGAAGGAACCAAGGATGCAGATATTTCAGTTTTCAGGATCTGACATAAGTGGAGTAAAATACCACTTTCATTTATATCATGTGTCAAATTTGTTCTGAACATCTATTTATGTTCCTTAGTTTGGCGATGTATTAAGGTGGAATGTTTGTTCCTTAGTCATCTACATGTATGGCAATGGCTTTATCTGTAGAGCAGCAGTGCTGGTCAAATTTATGCATGCAGTGTAGAATGGATGAATTTCCAGATTGCAGGGATTGGTACATGCATCTGTTCACAATGCTTGCCTTCTTCCTCCTCTACCCCTAGCCGCTCATCTGATTCATCTGCCATGAACAGGACATATGGTTTTGTACACTATGATTCCAACCCACACAGAAAAGGTTTGCAATAGCTAGATTCTGCTTGTGGCAAATGAATTGGACAACTACTTTTCTCTGAGCAGGAGGTGACCAGGGAGAAGGCATAGATTCTAAGTTGCCAGGACATTCTAAGTGGGCCTTATGTTATCCATAGCATTCAGAGGCATATGCTGGAATGTCAAAATGCCCCGAGTTAAAGTGAGATAGATTAATTCATAAAGCTCAATTTCAAATCATCATGAGATATATTTATCAAGTCAGGGTGCAATCCTGCATGCAGGGTGCCTAAGTGACTGCGAGTGAAGCAGGATTGTGTGCAGGATTGATAAACCCTGCATAAATCTTAGCCAATTGTGACATTAAATTATGGTAAGCCTTACTGAAGAACATCAAGAGAGAACCAGTTTTTCAAAGCAACATAGAAACCCCCAACAGTGAAAACTCCCAACAGTGAATAGAAACATCTCAAACAGGGGCTATAGATTCAGGTAGGTAGCCGTGTTGGTCTGACACAGTCAAAATAAATTTAATAAATTGTCCAGTAGCACCTTAGAAACCAACTAAGTTTGTTCTGGGTGTGGTTGTTGTGTTGGTCTGACAAAGTCAAAATGAAATAAAAATAAAAATTGTCCAGTACAAAAATTACCCACAACAAACTTAGTTGGTCTCTAAGGTGCTAGTGGCTATAGAGATATTTCTGAAAGTTGTTTTGACACTGATAGAATCAAAAAGTTGAAAAGGGCCTTGCAGGTCATCTAGTCAAATACCTGGCTTGATGCAGGAATTCTCCTTCTCAAATATAAATTGCAATGAAAGCTAAACATGCACACCCAGTATCAGACAGTACAAACTAGGCTGAAAAATAATACAAACTAGGCAGAGTTTAGGCGGCCCTGGGGGGGGGGGGGAATCAAAGCCGTAAAAAAAAAAAAAAAGAAATATGTCATCTAAATTACTAATGAACTGTTGTACTTGGAAACAAAATATGCGTAATCGCTCATCTGTATTCACTTTACGATAATTGAGTTTAGCCACTGCACACACTGGCACACAGCACAAATCCACCAGTGTTTGACTTGCTTTAGGGCTACTGAGGTCAGTGGACTTCAGTGATCTTAACATGAGCCATGTTGGATCATAGCCACTCTTCTGAATTCTGCAAAGGATAATTTTCCGGAGAACATTGTCTCTGTCATTTTTTAATGACAAATGCTGGATACTGCTACCATTAATGATGTCCTGGTACGGACGCAGCATTATAACATTTATTTCGTATACAGTATTTCTATCGGCTCCTCAAATGTGCTTTGCCATGTCAACATGATGTGTGGCATCCAACCTGATTATTACTGAAGTCCTAAGGTAACCCAAATTTGAAGCTGTGAACCACTTAAGAAATGGAAATTTCTTTTTGTTCCAAAGACCCCATCCTGAAAACAAAATAAAAAGTACTACAAATATTTTCAGTTAGGCAATATTAGCAGCTCTTTCATCTGTGCAAGTTATTGACACTCTCGCTCTACAGGTCATGACATTGTAACAAGGTCTCCATTCTTATTAGTGAAGATCTGATTGTAGGAAAGCTGGAGTAGTGTGTTAAAACACACTCTGTTCAGCACTGATATCAAGTGTCATGCTTGGATGCCTGAATAGTGAATTGCAATTCACACATCAATGCTCAGAGTATAGATGAAACGCTCTTAAAGAAATGAGTGTTTACTCTTCAGAATTGTTCTTGGGGATAAAAATGGCTTCTCTCAAAATAGATAGGGACTGATAAAATTGCCATTGATTTCTCTGACAAGCTGACACCTTAACAACGGTTGTATACTAGCTCAGTGAAATGAATATGGTGTTATTAGTCTATTATACAGTGGACAGATATCCCTTGCAATAAACACCAACCAGGTTGCTTTGCATTTACTGGCAGTCTTGTCATCAGCACCTGAGGTCTAATAAACAGGAGAAATAATGCACACCTGTTTACTGTGAGTGGCCAGGTATAGGGGACAAACTGTCACAGAGCACGGTGGGGGGGGGTGCAGTTCTTTTGCTTGCACATTTCATGATGTCCCCCTTAAGTACATATTTAAGGAGAAATGAGAAATTTCAGCTGGCACTGTATCCCTGCTGTATCTGTAGAGCAGTGTTTTTCAACCTTTTTTGGGCAAGGGCACACTTGTTTTATGAAAAAAATCACGAGGCACACCACCATTAGAAAATGTTAAAAAAATTAACTCTGTGCCTATATTGACTATATATAAAGTAATTCTCTTGAATAGGAATCAAATAAACACATTTTTTCCCACGGCACACCAGGCAACATCTCGCGGCACACTAGTGTGCCACGGAACAGTGGTTGAAAAACACTGCTGTAGAGTAATGTAGGCCCAGCAAGCAATAAGAGGTAAGCAAACCTTGCTTGCCTAGTGGCTGCCCAAGTATGTTTTACTTCTGCTTGTACAATAAGCACAACACCTGGATAGAATCATGAGTTGGAAGGGACCCTGAGGATCATCTAGTCCAACCCCCTGTGATGCAGGAATATGCAGCTGTCCCATATCGGGAACGAACCTGCTACCTCGGCATTATCAGCACCACGCTCTAACCAACTGAGCTATCCAGGCCCATACCCATCAAGAAAGGATTACAAATGCTTCAAACTGGGGGACATTCTCCTCTTGCCCAAGTTAGGCTAAAGTGTTCAAACATTACATAGTATAGTCCCATTCACTTTGTGGGGAGTAAAGCCATGTGAAATCCAAGCACTCTGGCTTAACTGGGTGGCGAACGGAACTGACAAAAAGGTGGACTATATTAAAAAGGGTGATAGCAGAAACTACCAATAGTGATGTTGGGTAATATCCACACACCATACATTTAAAAGCAATGACTCCCCACCCACACAAATAATAATAATCCTGGGAACTGTGGTTTACCCATCACAGCTACAATTTTCAATACCAGCAACAAACTACAGTTCTCAGGATTCATTGGGAAAGCTACGTGCTTTAAATGTATGGCTTGGGTGTGACCTTGGTTTACCAAGAAATTTATGACTGCTGGTTTCTACAGCAGGCTCATCATGTACACCCAGAATTAGTTCTATGAAGTCTTCCCAAGGAAGAACATCGGTGCTCTTCTGTGTGTGGGATATGTATTCTGCTTATTGAAGGGCTGTTTTTACACCTCACACTTGAGTACTGCGTGAGAAAAGTGATCCTAAATCCAAAGACAGCTTGGCCAACCTACTGTGCATAAAGAAGCTTGAGAACTACTATGGACCTCCCCCCCCCCCCGCCAACCCTGTGATTGTATTGCATGAATTACCATGCAAGGTCAAAAACAAGCATTTATGGAACACTAGCAGCCAATTTCTTTTCCATGAATCATGGATATATGGTTGCTTCCAGACAACCTGTTTAATTAGCGTTCAGCCTGATTTGTTTGTGGAGAGATTGGAGCATATTGGCTATTTAATTAGCATTCATCCTGATTTGTTTGTGGGGAGGCTAGATGGTGCTGCATCAAAACAAGTGTTATGCCACACTTTTCAGTGCATTTTCACGTTACTTTTGTTATTAGGAAAATGTCTGATCTTTTAAGGAAGTGGATTTGTTTCACGAGAGCTTCAAATTAGCTTTAACTGCACAGCCTGAATTTGTTGGGATGAGACTGAATCCCACGCCAAAATAGGGAGTCTGTGGCACTTTGGATACAGCCATGTTTCCACATAAGTAATGGCTGTAATTGTTTAATGTTCCTAAATCTAACTAATATCCAAAGATTAAGACTGCAATAATAATAATAGTAATAATAATTTATATACCCTCACCTGAAAGAAAGTCCCACTGATGCTATAGATATGCATAGGATTGTGCAGACAAGCACATAGACTGGGATACAAACAGCTACATTAAATGCATCCAAACTAATTCAAATGCCCAATGGGATTTTTGAACCTTTATTCTGAATATGAGCCCCTGTGCACATCACAAATTGCTTTTGAAATCTTCATTTCAAAAGAGCTTTTCCACGCAGCTTAGTGTACTACTGTTCAAGAAACGTGAGTCCAAATCTCCCACACATGCTTTCTTGGGTCCGTGCCATGAAATCTTTTTCTGGATTACTGAACTTTTTGGGGGTGTTATATGAATTGTACATTGCATCTATATCAAAGTATGGTAGAAGTTTACCAGATGGTGTAAATTATCATGTTTCATAGTCAACCTTCTTCCAAACGTTCGTGAAATAACTAAATTTTGTGATTTTGTATTGCAGCCCTTTACAGTATGCAAGCTATAGAAAGATAAGTTAGACAGAACAGCAAATGGACTGGTTTACAGAGAAGACCAAACTACAGTTTAGTGTTAGATTCTGACAGTTAAAAAACTAAGTCAGATTCATGCATTTGCCCCCTCTTCATCCAGCAAAACCATGAGGTGGTTTTCAGAAGCTTTATATTCCTTTTTAATAACAGATTTTCCATGCCATCTAGGTTTGCCATGTTCATCTTAATTGTGGTTTGTTGAGGCCTCAGATGACAGTTTAAGAAGCTGGCTTGTTTCAACAAACCACAGTTAAAATTAACCACAGTTTAGAGTGCAAATGTAATGCTAAACTGCGATTAATCCAAAACAAAGGGGCTTCTTATCTCCTCATCATGTCCATGTTGGAGGAGAAGAGAGGTGATACTTGCAAGCCCAAGCCTCCTGTTGGGTTTTCCTAGGAAGGCTAAAACATGGTTTAACATTATGTCTGAACCCTCCCACTAGCAAGCGTACCAGAAATGTTTGCCCAGAGACAATCCCAGACTCCCAGGTGCTTCCAAACCTCCATGTTGAGTCAGCAGTATCAAAGGAACATATTTTGCTACTACATTATTATCTCCAGCTATTGGGAACATCCATGTTTTCTGCGTTAACAGTAAAAGTAATATCCACTTTCTTGAAATCTTTCTCAAATACTTTGGATTAGCATTTGTCACTGTACACAGACTCAACTTAACTGAAGCAGATAATACAAAAAAGTGAATTGATTTTGTTTTCACAAATCAAAGTTAAATTAACCTCAGTTTACAGTTTGGGCATAACACTAAACTATGGCTAATTGAAACCAATCAAAAACTTCTGTTAGCCTCACAGCCATTCAAGGGAAGAAGAGATGATGGCGACCACACACAAGCGCAAGCTCATGCACATTAAACTAAGCCATTGTTTAGTGCTATATATTGGAACCAGGCCAAATACTGTATGTTTGTCAAGTTAGGATGCAATCCCCCAAAATTCTACTGCTAATCGGCATTCTCCATTCATTTCAATGGATCCTGCACATATGAGTCCTATTGAAATGAAGGCAGAGTGTGCAACAAGCGGTTAAGCAGATTGCACTTTTACTCCTGATGATACAATGAGCTCAGGTTCACATAGGTGCAAAATAGCTGTGGGTATGTTTGCCATCACTGGTAGGTATCATGCAGGGAGCTGACTTCCTAGTTATGAGTGTCTTTATCACAGGTGTGTTTCAAGTGGCAACTCGCTGCTGTTTGCACAGGTGCAATTTTGTACTGGTGGGTCTTTAGGGGACATTAGCTGAATAAAAAGCAAAGTCTGAAGAAAATTGATTAGACAGCAATTAGTGTCATAGGAAAAATAAAGACGACCATCATGAGCAGACCCTAAAAGTGTAACGGGGGCACTTGGCAGAGCAATACCCATCCACTGCAGCCTGCATAATGTTACTTCCTTAGAACCAAGATGTGTGTTTTTTTTTCATTTATTTATTTTTAAAATCTGAATTTTTTTATATTTTTGGACCTCTGATTTCTCTGAATGGTTCCGTATAATAAATATGAAACAATAACTTTACTGGGAAGTGTGATTCAGTGTTATTAAAAACAATAACTCAAGTTCACTTATATCAAACAGCACCCAAGCAAAAGTGCCTGGGGTTTAGCAATTAAGCCTCAGCAGGGTCTCCCTTTATCCCCTTGTGTCTGTGTATCATTGCTGCTGGATAGACTATTGCCACAACAACACTAAAGACAAAGTTTCTTCCAATTGCTTTCAGGAATACGGGTACATACCCAGATTCAATGTTCTGTAACCGAGACTGAAACCTTTATTAAATGTAGGTGGTAATAATTGCGACTTTCTAAATGGCATAGAAAACCAGGCAGCCAAGACCCCATGAGCTGATGAAAAGAAAATAATACGTTTCCTAGAGTTTAAGTACTGGAAACTTGAATTATTTGTCCTAGAAAGCTTTTGTGTTTAGTCCATTAATAATATTGGGGGGGGGAGCCAGTAGCCATACATCCAGCAGCCTTCTTTGAGAAAGGAAAATGACTGCACAGTTACAGTTTAAGATAAAATACAATCTTATCATATAATTGGAAATCAAGCCCTCCTGGAGGTTTTACTTTGCTTTCCACAAAAACCGCACAACATAATAAATCAATAACTCTTCGTCAAATTAAGGTGAAAGGGTTCAGTCTGAAAGCTTTGCACATGCAATGATTCCTAATTAGTCGCTATGTGACTAATTGAAGTGATCTCACCCACACACACGCACGGGCAACCAGCAGTAAATATGACCTCACCAAACGAGGCCTCCATGCTTTAGTCTGTGGGCCTACTTCAGGCCTCTGGGCCTCCCCATTTGGCCAGTGAGGTGGTTTTGGTCAAAAACGGCTATTAAAAACATCAGCATGGAAATAGGACGAGGCTACAGTTCAGTGGAAAAGCACATGCCTTATATATTGCCAAAGGTCCAGGTTCAATCACTGGAATCTCCCATTAGAAATAATCCCAGGGAGAAGAGTTAGGGAATATCTCCTCTGGAAAACCAGCAGCAACTTGAATAGGCAGCAACTGAACAAGAGGGACATCAGTCTGCCTCAGTATAAAGAAGCTTCAGACATTGAAATCGAGAGCTAACAGCATGATCCTATGCATGCCTGCTTAGAAGTACCTATATATACTTGAGTATAAGCCTAGTTTTTCAGCACATTTTTTGTGCTGAAAAAGCTGCCCTCGGCTTATACTTGAGTGAGGCGGGCGGTGGGGGCAGCGAGAAAGAAGCCCTTTCTCTCCGCTCGTGCTGCCACCCACTCTCCCCAGTCAACCATTCCTTAAGAAGCGTACAAGAACGACGGTTCTTTACTCTCCCCAGGCAGCTTGTTCCATTCCTGAACTGCTCGCATAAATGCAAACTTGGCAAAGGAGGAAGAGGAAGGAGCAGCCAAAAGGGCTGCTTTCGGGCTGCTCGTTCCTCCTCCTCCTCCACAGCGGCAAAGGTGAACCGGCTTATACTCGAGTCAATAAGCTTTCCCAGGTTTTTGTAGGAAAATTAGGTGCCTCGGTTTATATTCGGGTCGGCTTATACTCGGGTATATACGGTAAGTCCTCAATGGGACTTAGGGCTTGTCCACATTTGAGCATTATGTAGCTGTCGATCCATTTCCCACCATTCAAATTAGATTGGAGTACCAATTTGAATCTGACTTTGTTTATGAGGTACAACGTTGATCTTTCCCTTTCATACCAATAGGTTTCCCTATTCGGTTTGTCCACAACTTCTAATTACATGTAGTTGATTTTATTATGCTGATCAAGTCCTAACAGGGCATGCTAGCAGACAGCTGCACACACTTGCATTTTTAAAAAATTCTCCCCATCTAGGAAGTGCACAGAAGCACCATCAGGCAACTGCAAATTCTCAGCACAAAACTATTTATGTGGCTTGCTTGTGCAGTTTTCCGGTTTTCTGCAAATCTGAGGGATCAAAAGAAATATGTACGTGTATAATGCTATGCTCCTCTGTTCAGGAGCATGCTAGTTAGGAGCACAGCTGGAAAAGAAATGAAAGCGCTAAGAAAATAATGGGCATGGAATGGGAAGTAGCAGGAAGTGGATCCACCTAGTCAGAAATACTGAAACAAATTGATCATGACCCTGAGTAAGGTGGTTTGGAGCCCAATTTCCCCAAACTTATTGGACTATCCCCCTATTGGACTATCCCCCTATTGGGAATATATGAGTTTCGGTGGGAGGTTGGTGTTGTTTAACATCATGAAGACGACAAAAATTAAATGGAAGCACAAACAGCTGCAAACACATAGTAAACTCCAGTGTGGACAAGCCCTTCCGCTCTGATACATTTCTACAGGATTGTCCCCTAAATCAGATCTCTCTAGGTTGCTTCACTTCTTTCCCTGGATTGATGCCCTTTAGGAAAGCAAATTGGTCCATTGCAAGTGAAAATCAGTCAAGTACATTTTTAAAAAAATAATGAAAGTGTTGTTAGTATCCATCTGTCTTGGGAGACAATGCCATTTTATAATATTGGGGGGGGTTATCTTATTTTTTCATGATTATATATGTTAAAGGCATTTTAATGTTTCCTATCCAGTTACACAGACCTTTTGATGCAAAACACGAAAACATACCCAACTGGGGCTGGCTGATGAGCCGGCTTAGGTGTAGTACAAATAACGGATGCAGAAACACTGATCAATGATGAATGGCTGCCTCAAAATAACATTTTAATGACAGGCTTAAAGGATTAAGCAAGAGCACATGCCTGTATTAGATGTTTACCAAACATCCTGACTTGGAATAAAAACTCTGCCCCTCTTGTTTTTGTTTTATACTTCAATGTATTAAGACAATGGGGAAATGAGTAAAAACATTTCAGAACAGTTTGCAAGATTTGCTCTGAATTAATAAATACCTCTCTAAAATTAGTGTATTTATTCTTTTCAGCTTGAGTATTTTCCAGAGCGATGTGATAACAGTTCAGATTCAGGACTTTTTACCACGGTTATACTAGATTTCATTTCCACTCCTATTCTCGCATACCTCATTTGCCTTCTCTCTGTTCTTGAGACAGTTTTGCTCAGAAGGCACTTCTGCCCTGCATGTTGGGTGCTGAAACGCCCAGGTGGCCAACCTACATGTGTGTCTTAAATATATACAATCTTGATCCCTGGCAATCTATCCAGCAGATAAATATGCAGGCATATTTACATTAGGCCGCCTGATAGCAAAAGAATGAAACTCATTTCTTTCCTCCAAGCACATTGTGTTCCTTACAAAGTGTTCATAATATATTTATAATCAATTTGCTTGCATCCTCATTCCACACTATGTTTACAATTCCCTAAAATGCATAAAATGGCAAATAAATATATAAATGCAAAACAATAAAAGCATCAGCAATGGAACAGAGGATAATAATGCCAATATCTTAATCTATGGCAGGTATGCACATCTTAAAAGCTTGTAATCCAATTGCTGCTCAATCTCGAATAATTGGGTCACCTCACATTCAGGGCGGGGGGGGAGATTCCAATGCTCATTGGCTGTGGCTCTTTCCCAACTTTCTGTGTACAATCTACATGTGATCGGGCAGTTCCTACAATAACCACAGGTGTTTGTAGCAGACGAGAAAGGTCAACACCAGGGGTCAGCAAACTTTTTCAGCAGGGGGCCGGTCCACTGTCCCTCAGACCTTGTGAGGGGCCGGACTGTGTTTTGAATTCCTGTGCCCCACAAATAACCCAGAGATGCATTTTAAATAAAAGGACACACACTACTCATGTAAAAACATGCTGATTCCTGGACCGTCCGCAGGCCAGATATAGAAGGTGATTGGGCCGCATCCGGGCCCCAGGCCTTAGTTTGGGGTCCCCTGGTCAACACAGACGGGAAAGCAACTATTGCACAAAGCACCACAGCTAGTGCTGCAGATGCCAGAGCAACCTTCTCCAACCTAATGCCCTCTATATGTTGTTGGACTATAGCTCCCATCAAACATCTGGAGGGCAGCAGGCTGGGAGGGAAGGCTGTGCTAGAGAATTCCTGAATCCAGAGGTTCTTTTGCCCTTCCCCTTTCCACTTCACCAAGCGGGCAGGACAGTAGTGTTCTTTACTATTGACTTCAGCTAGACTTCAAAGACTGATTTAGCATTGTTTTAGCCAGTGCTTATTTATAGAAGCATTTTTTTTCTGAAGCCTCAATTAAGCAAGCATTGATTATCAATACCTTTAAATATATAGATAGCTAGGAACTCCCATTAAGATAACACATTGATGCTTTTCTAGGGAGCTGTAAAGGAGCCTGTAATCAAACACTAACTAAAAATATCAGCAAGTCATGAAGGATAACTATCAAGTCGACAGCCATTTTAATCACTCCAATTACTCAATTGTCTGCGCCTAATTCGTTATAGGCAGTTCAATTGTGTTTGCCTTGATTGATATCACAGTGGTTGCCTTAAAAAAACAATGACATTTTGTGAATAACAAAGTCAGCACAAAAATATGCACCGGATCCCAAAGGAAGCTGGAGGAATTATGATTGTTCAGCTCCCCTTTGCAAATGAATAAGTAGGAAGAAAGATCAGTTATGAAAATAATAACAATCTAGTTTAGAATCAGATCCATCTAAAGCAGTTCTCCATCACTTGTAAGAGAATAACAAAGCTTGAAACGGACCATATCAGGATAACGAAGGTATTTCCCTTCTGTGAATTCACAGCCTAAACAGATTGTGGAAAATGCATAGAGAAAAACTAAAATTCTAATTAAATCCTTAGGTAAGAAAAGCAAACTTTTAGGGAAAGCCTAGGAAGATAATTTTATAGTTGAAAGAATTGTGGGAGTTTTTTGGGTGGGGGAGTAGAACTTGAGAACAGGGCTCATTCCAAACCTGTTGTATATTATTATGTCTTACATTTGTATTCCACCTTCCCTCAAAGGACTACAGGATGGTGCACCTGCTATTTTTCCTCACAACAATCCTCAGAGGTAAGTTAAGCTGAGAAAAGATGATTGCCTCAAGATAACCCTACAAGCAGAAAACCCAATTGTTATTTGTTCTGATTCAGTGATAAACAATGGAGTTTCCTGCAGAAAGTTACGGGACAAAAGAAAAATGCTCGGAGATGGATTTGTGCATGCAAAGGACGACACAAAAGGAAATCTGGATGAGTCCTTAATGTGCTTAGAATTGCAACCCTGTTCTTTTTCCACAGCATCACATTGCCTCTTAAACCTGCCTCCTTGCATACTACCAATAAACGCAATCTTGATGTCAACAGTAAGAGTAGTTAATCCAGCTCTTGATCAGTACCTAAAATTTAGCAGACCTCACAATGGAAAATTAATTACCGGTAAGTAGCTAGAATCAGGGTAATTCTCCAGTTGACTGGAAATACTGCTCAAAAAGGAAGTAAAACAGCATTCTTGGAAATCAAGCAGGACTATCAGCGATACATTTGTGAGCAAGGCAGTTGACCAGAGACCAAATGCTGGGAAGAGGATTTTGCATATTGCCTTCTGTGACTATGGGGGCCATTCCTTTTGTAGCATGAGAAGGTTACAGGCAGGCAAAGGAAAAACAGGAATAAATCTATTTGCCATCTAGTTGAAAATGCACACTGTAGTATCCCAGCACAATAAACGCAGGTGATCTTCTAAACGAAGCTAATCTCCAGGTAAAAGCAAACTGCAGCTACAGTGGTACCTCGGTTTAAGAACAGTCCTGTTTACAAACGATTCGGTTTACGAACTCCTCAAAACTGGAAGTAGTGTCCCAGTTTGCGTACTTTAAAGATAAAGGTAAAGGGACCCATGACCGTTAGGTCCAGTCGTAAACGACTCTGGGGTTGTGGCGCTCATCTCGCTTTACTGGCCAAGGGAGCTGGTGTACAGCTTCCGGGTCATGTAGCCAGCATGACTAAGCTGCTTCTGGCAAACCAGAGCAGCGCAAGGAAATGCCGTTTACCTTCCCGTCAGAGCGGTACCTATTTATCTACTTGCACTTTGACGTTCTTTCGAACTGCTAGATTGGCAGGAGCAGGGACCGAGCAACGGGAGCTCACCCTATCGTGGGGATTCGAACCGCCAACCTTCTGATCAGCAAGCCCTAGGCTCAGTGGTTTAGACCACAAAGCCACCTGCATCCCTTTTTGCGCACTTTACCTCGGTCTAAGAACGGAATCCGAACGGTGGACGGGCATCAGCGGCGGGAGGCCTCATTAGGGAAAGCCTCAGTTTAAGAACAGTTTCGGTTTAAGAACGGACTTCTGGAATGGATTAAGTTCGTAAACCGCGGTACCACTGTACAATCCTTCTACAGATTTTGGAGAATTATAATCCGAAATGTTGCTCAGGAACAAGGAAGTCTCCGTTTCTTTGCACTTGGCAGCTTGCCAGGAGATGTGAAGAAAGAAGCTGATATTCACTTGCATGTGCACCCTGCCTCCTTTTTAATTGAATTCGTTTTATCAGGTTTTTAAAGCTTGGATAAGTAGCGTCAATGCCCTTTTTATCTTGCTCTTGTTTTTCTTACGCATAAACTTAGAATGGAAACTTTTCCACTATCAGCCAATGCTAGCGTGTACATAGAACTTGGAAACAGGGGCCTTTGAAGGCCATGCTCCAGCTATCCCACATAGGCAGAAACCCTCCCAGCATTCACACACCTCCCCTTTATGGATAATGATCTGTAGCTGTTGAGTGCAATCAGCATTGTGTCTAGAATCCTGTCCCTAGATTACTTCATGCTAAAGTTCTTCTGGTTTTTTCCCCTGTAAAACTGGCAACCTCATTACAAATGTCTTCGTCTTTCTGTGAGAGAGCTTGTGTTTAATCTGAACAAACATCCTGGAACTTTGACCCACCCAGCTACTGTTCCATCCTTCCAAGTTTCTGGGGATGGGATATCTCAGTGCAAATCATTCCCTTCCCACCTCCCTTAAGCATCCATTAACAAGGGTCGTTGAATGTGCACAAAACGGGAGTTGCCTGTACTACTTTAGCAGTAATTGCTTTGACCAAACAATCCTGGGAATTGTAGTTTGTTAAAGGTCTCCTAATAACTGAATTGCAGGGGGTTGGACTAGATGATCCTCAGGGTCCCTTCCAACTCTACAATTCTATGATTCTACGAACCCTCAGCACACATAAAAAACTACATATCCCAGGAGTCTTTGGGACTATGACTGTTGGTGGTATAGGAGTGCTTTAAATGTATGGTGCAGGTGTGATCTATCACCTGTTCCATGTTTTTCCATGCACACTGGAAATAAAATATCAATGTAGTCCTGTTGTTGTTTTTTAATATATCAGTGGTGGTCATAACACCAATATAATTACTGTTGTACATTAGCATACCCTAGTGTTGGGCTAGGATCAGAAACATGCAGGTCTGAATCCCCACTTAGCTATGGCCCTTGCTGGGTTACCTTGGGATAGTCGCTCTATCTCAGCCTAGCTTACCTCATAGGGTTGTCGTGTGAATAAAATGAGACGGTGGGGTGACAAACATCACCTTGCTCTCCTTAGAGGAAAGGTGGGATATAAACGAAACAAAGACAAGTAGTGTGCAAACACAAATTGAAAGGTCAGCCTCGGAGAGTGGCAGCCAAGGAAACCATTCAGAGGAACAGTTGAGTAACTCTGGAATAACTCAGCTTGGGCTAACATGGATACAAAAAAAATGCTTAGCTGCACACACGAGGGAAGGGACAAAAGGGAAAAGGCAATGAAAACACAACATTGAACAAAAGGGAATTGGAGAACCTTGCAATGCAGGCACAGCCAAAGCTGTTCATCAGCTGCCATAAGTTTCGATTGTGGCCAGCTCTTCAGGTTGAAATTGGAGGAGATCCATTCAGTGGAATGAATTTTATTGATTGCCTTGATGTGTTCCTGAGTGATCTTCAAACAGAGGGGATTATATTGATTGGAGAGACCAGTGGCAGTGCCAAAAAGGATGCTGCCACTATCTTAAAAGAAGTTAATTCTGGCCCGAATACCAAGCCACTAGTTTCAGTCATAGCTGGTTTGACTGCTCCTCCAAGCAGGATAATGAGTCATGCTGCGACAATCATTGATGTTGGAAAAGGTCAAGCTAAAGAGAAAATAACTGCTCTTCTAAGTGTCAGAGTAGTCATCAGGGTGATTCTTACTCACCTGGACAGTGTCAGGTACAGTGAGTTACAGCAGTGGAAAACATTTAGAACAGTGAGAATTCCCCCCATCTCCAAAATGTGAGTAACGCTCTTTCTGATGTTCAGGCTGTGAGTGCTATTGCTTCTAACATCAAGAATAACTTTCTGACAGTAAGAACTGTTCAACAGTGGAACAGACTGCTTCAGGAGGTGTTGGCCTTTGGGAAACTTCAGTCCTGGCCTTCCTTCCATTCTAGCAGAGAGAAAGTACTCAGCATACAATCTTGAGAAAATTCACAGAATGATGCTATTAAAGTTATGGTACTCTCTCTCTGGAAAAAAGACTGGGGGGAAATGAAAATAGAAGGTCCTAGAGGAGGAGATTGGAATGCTATCGTAAACCCAACAGGAAATGAAAAAACAACAGGAAATGGAATTAAGCATATGGAACTGGATGTGAACTAATGGGTGTATAATGGGGGGTATGGCAATACTGGCCCAATGTGTGATCACAGTGGAGAGACTTTAAGATGGAGATTGATGGAAGGTTTTATTAACATTCAATTTGGAGTTATGGTAGTGGGAATTAATGAAGGTAACGGAAAAATATGGTCGACATTTATCAATAATAACAATTAGGGAACCCATCTTGGACATTTTGTGGGGAAAAGAAATGAATGATTCTGAGACACCCTGACTTAGAAGAAATATTGTTTAACAGAAAGCAAAGATGGATGTTAGCATAGACTGAATGTTTTAAATAAACATATTTTCTTTTTTTATATAACTGGTAGATGGCAAATCAGAACATTTCATTTTGTATCTTTTTCTAATGTTTCTTTTGTCTTTTTCACTTTATTTTCTCTCTCTTTCTTTCCCTATCTCTTTTCTTCCTTTTTATTGTCCCTTACTGTTTCTCTTCTTTGTTTCTCTTCTTTCACTTCTTTCTTTGGGGTTTGGGGCCTTTATTAAGGTCCAGAGATTATATATCCAGATGGAAGATGGTTGATGGAGGACCCTGGGTGAGCGACAAGGAAAGTTCAGTCTCTTAGAGCGAGAGGGCTGGGAGAAGAAAGGAATGAGGCCAGGTGAGAGCTGGGAGGAGCTTCTGTGCTCTGTGGGTGGTAAAGGCTAATAATTACTTTTAAGTAGGACTCCATATTCTACCTATTCAATATGTATTTTCTGTAATTTTACTGTATTGTGAAAGAATTCAATTAAAAAAAATAACAAAATAGAAGTAGAATTTGCCTGCCTTGTTTTTGTTACTGCTGGAATTGAGTGCTAGACTCTATGTAAGTAAACACTATTTTTTATGCTTACTTTACAGTCTGCATGCTTTTATTAGGAGAGAATAGGAAAAGTCCAGTCTGCTACTGGAGGCTGGAGAAATAAAAACTAAGGCTACACAGCCTAGTCCCAAAGTTTGCACTTCAATGCTGCAAGGGATGGTGTTTTAAATCTTCTAAGCGTATTAAGTCTAAACGCCAAACTGATTTACTTTAAACATTCTGCTCACACACGTGAGTAATAGGGAAGATAAATTATACAAGAATACACACACACATTCTTGATAAAAGAATATATACTAGTCTACCAACAAAATCCATCCAACAGTGGGGAGATAGAAAATGGGGTGGGTGAAATCGAGTAGAATGTCTGGAATCCTGAGGAGCAACACTCCATACTGAAACATTGTGATGCAAGCTCCATAAAGCACTTTTTTTTACTTAAAAAAAACATGTTTTCACTTGCCTGAGCATTAGTGACATGCAGCATTTGAATTCAGTTGTGAAACCATCAAAGTATTTCTACAGAGAAGACAGAAGGCAGACCTGCCTATTCTATCTTCCTATTTTCGAACTTGCCAGGCTATGTGCTGAAGTCATTACCAGGGACAGTCACAGAGTTGGTTTAGGGTAGTGTTGTCAGAAAATTCTGACAGAAAAAGAAATGGGAGTGGAAATTGCCAGTGTTTGCTTATTCACTCCGTGTCCAAAACGGAAATCAATCCAGAGAATACAAGTGGCATTCACTGTTCTTGTTTTCAGTCTGCAAACAGTATGTAATGGATGACTTTCCCCCCTTTCTGCATTGTCCTTCCTTTGCACTGAAATGAATAGCCTTTACAGTGAAATGAATGGTGTGGAGCTATGTAATTATAACCTGATTAACTACATAAATTCTGCCACAGCAGATAGCAGAACTCATAACGCTTTTTTGCCAGAAGCTGAACCGCAGCAGAACAGAAGGTGGTCGGAAAGGAAATCAATGTACTCTTACACCCACAGTTTAGGGTTTAAATGAACTAAAGGTAAAGGTAAAGGTAAAGGGACCCCTGACCGTTAGGTCCAGTTGCAGGCAACTCTGGGGTTGTGGCGCTCATCTCACTTTACTGGCTGAGGGAGCCGGCGTACAGCTTCCAGGTCATGTGGCCAGCATGACTAAGCTGCTTCTGGCAAACCAGAGCAGCACACGGAAACGCCATTTACCTTCCCGCCAGAGCGGTACCTATTTATCTACTTGCACTTTCTGCTTTCAAACTGCTAAGTTGGCAGGAGCAGGGACCGAGCAATGGGAGCTCACCCCATCATGGGGATTTGAACCGGCGACCTTCTGATCGGCGAGCCCTAGGCTCTGTGGTTTAACCCACAGCGCCACCTGTGTCCCTTCTTTAAATGAACTACAGATATGCCAAAAAAACCCAACCCTGTTGGATTAGTATTACTCTCCATACTATTCCCAGCTCACAAAGCGAATGTTTTTTGAAAAACAGGTTTTCAAGAACAGGTTTACTTTAAGGGGAAGAAGACAAAGCAAGTGATTTAAAAAATATATATGTATATAACCCGAGATCACAAGACTCTGCAAAACACACACATAAAACTCTCCCTCCTTTAATGACCCAATCCTATGCCACGCTGGCATCTGGAAGTGCTGAAGTGCTTCATTGTTTATACCTTCTACCCTTAATCTCTTGTCTGTTGAAAGGAAGGAAGGAAGGAAGGAAGGGCTGACATAAAAGGAGAGAGCAAGTGAGAAGCCATGACAAAGAGAAAAGGGGAGGCTTCAGATGCAATCCCTAGCAGATTACATCTGGTGGCAGAAAATAGAGTCATTTTGCCTCTGCCCTATAACAAGGAATTGTAAGGAGTTGTCTTTACAGAGGGGCTGTGGTTCTCACTTAATGCAGGAACACAGGAGCAACAATTAGAAAACGTATGCACAGACAGATATGGTAATGTTGAATGCTCTGTGTGACGGCACATTACATTTTCCGTGCACCTTTCAGGGAAAAGAAATTTGGGAGGACAGCTGTTTATTATGTAGCTATACGCAGGAGCAATTTTCACTATCTTGGTCACTGTGTTTAGCAGAGAAAAAACATAAGCCTTATTCCTCTCTAAGCAAGATGCTAAAGTGAGTACAAAGGTTAAAGCAAGCACATGTTTTATCCACAGAACACACCTTTGCTTGCTGAACTCCAACACGGAAGTGTCAACAGGAACCAGGACCCACTCCCTTTTCCAAGGCACCTTATGTCGTATCAGATAACCGCTGGTCATGTGGAATAAATTCTTGTGCTCTACAAGGAATAGTTACAGGCTGCTTAAACAGCTCCCAGAATTCAGCATCAATTTCCAGGGCCAAGGATCTCAAACGTCCCCATGTGTTTTTCCAATTCATCCCATCCAAGGGCAAGAACAGCAATACTCATCCATACTTGTATGACTTGAAGCCACAGCAGGGTTTAAAACAAACCAACAAACTCAGATTTCCATTGGACATACGGGGAAGTTTTACCCTTCCCATTCTCCAGCAATAATCCTGATAGGAATATTCCCCGCTGGAAAAGAACATAGAAAACAGGAGATTCCCCCCGCTGGCACCCCATCACCAGTTGTGGAACAGGGGCAATTTCTATCGGAATCCCGGCCGCAGAGTGAAGAGTAGAAACTCACCTGCCTGCACATTGCAGTCTGGGGAACACCTAGGGTTATTTCTTTTAATCCCCTGATTAAAGTCACACCATTAATACCATGCATAGTTAGGTCTGCAGTTGTATTAGGCCAGGGGTAGGGAAGCTCAGGCTCAGGGACCAAATGCATTCCTCCTGGCCTATGTGGCCTCAAGACTCTCCCTAGGCTATGTGACCTCAAGACTTCTCTTCCCAGGCCATCACCTTCAGCAGACCTGTTTTGCAACTTCCTTAAATGTTTTTGCCTGACTCAAATTTGCCCTCAAACTCTGCTGGTGCCTCTTGCTTGTCTGGATAGAGGACAAAGAGGGTGGGCGCATTAGCCTATTGTACGAAGATAAAATGTGCATGCATTCATGGGTGTAGCGAGGGGAGGGGCAGCTGCTCCCCTCCTAAATCAATAAATATACATGGCAAACTGAGGTTTTGCCCCCCCCCAACAAAAGGCCTGTCCCCTTAATAAAAGGTCTGCCCTCCCCAAACAAAAATCCTGGCTACACCCATGCATGCGTTGCTCCTCTTATGTTTTCCTCTGGCCTAACCCACCACTAGCATGCGGCCTCCTGGAAGTTGACCAGAAGAGAACACAGCGCTCAGTCGGAAAAAGCTTTCCCACCCTGTGCTAGAGGCAGAACTGGGGGCATGAATGGCCACTTCGGTAAACCCAAGAAGATTGGCCCCTAGCTTAAATGGCTTCAAACGAGAATTCGAAATATGGTGGGAAGTCCTGGCAATGGCTTCTAGTCATAATGACTAAATGGATTCTGCCTATTTAGAAGTGGTCTACCAGTTGCCTGGGAGCAACCCTCAAGACAGCTGCCAGGGGTAAACAGCCTTCCAGATGCTTTGGACTGCAGCTCCCATTAGCCCAAGCCAGTATGGTCAATGGTCTGAGCTGATGGGCAATGTAAGTCAGCAACATTGAGAGGGACCACATTGGCTACCCCTGCTATATAACTCTGCTTCATGACTTCTTGGAAGCATCCAATTGTGAAAAACAATGTGTTTGCTTGCATCCTTGGTCTGATTCAGCAAGCTTTCTTATTTTATTCTAACCAAGATCCCAGAGAAATATACTGTGTCAGATTCAGGGCTATTAAGACAGTTTCACTGGAAGCTTAATGAGCTTAAGGAACGTGTTGTGGGAAGGATGATAGCATGAGGGGCACAGCCAGTGGCCGTGCTTAGTTTAGCTGCAGAGCAGCAGGAAACCTCAGGTTGCTCAGTGCAGCTAAAGAAAATTCCCAGCTTTGCAATCTTAATTTCCTACGCTGATAGGTTACTGGGAATCTGAGCATCCATCAGTGAATTTGCTGGTGATTTCTAGTGAAAACTAAGGTGAAAATATTAAAGGGAAAAGATAGGGGCAGGTAAAAAGGGGGAAGGGAGCTCAGTGGGAGAGCATCTCTTTTATGTGCCAAATGTCCCAGGTTCAATCCCCAGCCACCCCAGGTAGGGCTGGGGGGGGGGGGATCCCTGTCTGAAACCCTAGAGAGCCACTGCCAGTCAGGGTAGGTAATAATGAGCTAGCTGAATGGTTGGTTTGGATTGGTTTAAAGCAGCTTCCTGCATCTGCCACAGTTCATTTTAACCCTCAGATAAAAAAAATCTTAAAAGATATTTTGAAAAGATCACCAAGCTACTGTTGCTGTTTAACAAGAAAAGAAGGTCACAACTGTCACAGGTTCAGAGTGGGAAGGAAGCAAATAAAGGAAATGGGCCACAGCTACCCGAGCTGCCTTAAATCAACCCTCACTGAGGCTTCCATTTCTGCCTTCTCTTCTTGTTTTGTTCCTTTCTCCTTTGTGGAGGCTTATTTTTGGATGAAGAGCGTTCCGCAAAGATTCCATGACATCTGCAGAAAGGTGATTGTGCTCTCATTTCTTGCCATAGTCTTTGTTCATCAGAAGGCCAATAAATCTGCAGTTGGTTCGGGGAGAAGGCATTCTGCTTGCACAGCTTGTGGGTGTCGAATTAGAAACCTGTGCAAACCAGCTTTTGATGGGAGAATAATGGAAGTCGCATACTTTGAACACACAAAATGCACTGTGCAAATGTAATAATAATAATAATAATATTTTTAATAATCACAGCAATGGGTTCCAGACCTTAAACAGACTTCTCCCATGTTTGAGACTCAAATCCTGGGGCACAAGGGGGAAGGAAATCCTCTAAAGCCAGCCTAGTGCCTAGATTCTTGCTCGTACTTTTTAAAAGCGAGGGCAAGTGCTGGCATCTCATCCACAGCAATCTAGCAGCCCAGACTAAGTGTGTAGTACATAGCACTTTCCCCCTTAAGTGATCAAAGTGCTTCGCTTACATTATGCCTTTAATCTTTACAACAACCTTATAAGGTAGGTCAGTGTTCATAGTACACATGTGGATAGGGCCATCATGGGAATCTGCCTTACACTAAATCAGACCATTGAGCCCATCTAGCTTTGCAGCGGCTCTTCAGGGGTTTCAGAAAACGGTATTTTCCTGGTTCCATTCCTAGGGATTGAACTTTGGCTCTTCTGCATGCAAAGCACATTATGTATTATTGTTGAGCTACGGCCTCTAACCAATCCTTACTCATTTGTCACCTGAACTCAAATTACAATTTGCCCCCTCCCCAACGAGGTGCCCTCATTAACTGACTTCTCTTTGTAGAACAAAAGAGCTACACAAGTTATATATTTTCCAAACATTTCAACAGCTTGATATGAGTCTCATATATACACGCACCGTGACAGCCTCAGGAGGGCTGCTCTTAGAAACTTGAAAAAAACATAGTTACAATATCAGAAAACAGACAAAAGGTAAGTACTTCCTTTATTCCTGTTGTCTCTCCCTCTTTCTGAAAAACGGGATGTGCAAGGCCTCCCTTGCCCCCAATTTGAACATCTCGTTTTGCGGATTTGTAGAAACAAGTGTCTGCCTGCAAATCACAGGCTTGAGGTGACTCCTCAAATCCTGCTGTTAAAACATTCTAACAAAGCGTCAGCCAGCCACCTACCTACCTGTCCTTTCTTGAAAAATGAGAGCATTTTCACATGGTGTTGTCTTCACTAAGGACTGGCGTTTTAAAGCAGCCAGTGAATCCCTTCTCAAACAAAAGAATCTTGAAGATCATGTGAGGACTGCACAGACCTTCTTAAAAATGTGCTCAACAAAGTCTGTACCATTGTCTAAGGCCACTTCCAGACAGTCATTGTTTTCAGCCAGGATCCAATCACATACTACAAAATTCAGGTTGCACAATTCAGGTCGATTTGGAGCTTTTGAGCAACAAACCTGCTTTCTTTCAAAATAGGACTTTATATGGTAAGTGAAGAGGAAATGCATTGGAAAGTGTAATATAGCATTTGCTTGATGCTGCATGGTCTAACCTCCCTGCAAACAAATCAGAATGAATGTTCAATAAACAATTAGTCTGGAAGCAACCTTGCATGTGACGGAGGGTCACTACCTTAGGCTGTGTTAACCTGAACAGGGGTAAAGGAAACTGTCTTATACTAAAACCACTGGTCCATCCTGCTCAGTAATGTCTACACTGGCTGACAGCAGCTTTCCAGGATTTCAGGCAGGGGTCTAACCCTGCCTGGAGATGCCAGGAATTGAACTTGGGACCTTCTTCATGCAAAGCAGATGCTCTACCACTGAGTTACAACCCTTCCCAATACCACATAGGCATTGGGTTCGCATCCACCTTCTTCACTGCCAGCTGCCTATCCAGGAATGTTGATATTCAACATGCAGAGAGATCTGAATGTCGGGTCAACTATTTCAAAGCTGACAATTTTATGCGGGGATAATATTGCTCAAGCCTAAGTTGTATTTTCAATCAGCAACAAGCTCCACTGGAAATTTACTGCTCTTGTGGTAAATCTATGTGCTGCAGTAAGCTGCAGATGGTCACACTGGAGAGAGTTAATAAAGACCACTCAACTGCCGAATCACCAGCTGGCAGAATCAGCAACACAACAGAGCGATCTTTGGTGTCTCAGCCAGCCAGTCCTTCTGGGTGAAATAAGCACACGCACAGTGGTGCAAATAAGAAGTCAACAACTAATAAAGTAAACAAATGGAAGGGTGCGGGAAAATCTGCACCATGTACACACAAAGACCTCAGCTTAAACAGCAGCTTTGCAACTTTATGCTCATCACTTGTGTCGGCAACAATGGCTTATTGAGCCCATAGATTACTCACTATGAGCCATAAGAAGCATGCACCACAAGATATGAGCCAAAAAGGAAGGGGGGTAATGGATGAATATCTGGTTAAATGTGAAAAATAAGTACATCTTAGCCAGGTTAGGAAAAGGAGAGAGGTGTGGGTTTTCCTACTAACTTGCACATAGATTATTGAGAAGATATTAACTGAGTCCTTTCACAGGTGCCTTAGGAGGTGTTAGCGGGCACATTGGAACCCACAGAGACTGCGCTAGCAAACCCTGCAATAAGGCAGTCTGTTCCCAAACACCACAGGCTCTATCACACGCTATTCCAATTAACAGCATTGTGTTAAAAATATATATATATCTACTGTTCGTCTCATAGTAAGCCTTCACTCAATTGAGAGACCATTGCAAAGGAACTGATTTCCTGGGAAAGTTTTTCAAAGCAATCTTCAAAGCAATGTATGGAAGCCTTGTATGCAAATCATGTTATTTGAAAAAGCCGCTTAGCCCTCCAAGTCAACATACCAAAGAACAGTCAGGGGCATGATATCAAAGGCCTACAAGCATTTCTAACCATTAGTTAATTTTCTTTTTTAAAGGCAAAAGGGATTTGGGAGGATTTGCCAGGAAAGAATTATAGAAGTTTAAGATATTAAGAAGAAAATTGAAAGGGATTGACAGGGTACCGCAGGAAGCAGCTGTGATTTAAGGCTGCAATCTTCTGCACACTGGGAGTCAGCCTCAATTAGACAAAGTGCATAGGATAAACAAATGAGGTGCGATTGGCGGCTACCAAAAAGATGGCCTTTTCAGTGGTGGCACCCTGGTTGCAGAATGTTCTCCCCAGAGACCCTTCCTTGGTGCCTACATTGTGGTATTTTCAGCTCCAGGTGCAGATATTTCTTTACTTTCCAAATCTTTCCAGGTTTTAAATAACAATTGTTAAAGGCAAAATGGCACATGAACCTAAACTCAAGTTCAGCTACACTAATTACTTAGGCAAAATATTGTAATGTTTTTGTAGTGAGGTTGCTCTCACTTTTCCACAGTGTTCCTGACATTTGACAGGTAAAGAAATGCAGCCATGAAATCTGAATATTTTAATCGCTTCTCCTGTCTCTAAGTAGTCTGTAAAACAATCTGCATCCCATTTACATTTGTAATATTTTTCCATTCAAAAAGCCAACGGCTGAAGCTATTTAAAGTGTTTTCCCTCCCTGACAACTGACTTGCTTAACATGCAACAAAAACCTTTGATTAAAAATAACTCTCGAGATTTCCCTGATATATCTCAAAACAGAAGGTGCCACGGAAATATAAAAATCACACATGCTACAAAAATGTTTGGGTTGTTATTATTTTGATCCATAATTAATAGACTTTAAAAACAGGTGCTTTTTCATTCTTACAGGAAAAGAGGAACATTTCTAAATAAAATGCTTTCATAAATCAATGTTTTTTTAAAAAAATATATAAAAAGGTGCATGAAGTAATCAGGGTTACCTTCTGGCTGCTTTTAGTTAACCTGGTTAAGATGACAAAAAGGACCAGATGATCTCCCCTCCTCAGCCCCACCACCGTACCCACTACTTAGCTCAATATCAGGAACTGTTTTAAATGTGCACATATAATTTATATGAAAATGGAGGGGCAGCTTTTTTTTTTACACATTGAGAAGTAGGGCAATCTTAGTGCCAGAAAATAGCCCATTCATGCTCTAAGTACTGACAATTAAATGATGGTGTGATTACTAAGACAAAGCATGGTTTTCTCAAAAACAAGTACAGTAACGAATCTTAGCAAACCACAATTTTAACTTAAGTCAACAGTGTGATACAGCAGGGGGGGATAGCGCTAATGCTATTCTAGGCTGCATCAACAGAAATACAGTGTCCTGATTAAAGGAAGTAATAGTCCTGCCCTATTCTACCTTGATAAGACCACACCTGGAGTACTTTGTCCATTTCTGGGCACTACAATTTAAGAAGGCTATTGACAAGCTGGAATGTGTGCAGAGGAGGGTGACCAAGATGATCAAGGGTCTGGAAACCAATCCTTATGAGGAACAGTTGAGGGAACTGGGTATGTTTAGTCTGGTAAAGAGAAGATATATGGTAGCCATTTTCAAATATCTAATGGGCTATCACATGGAGGATGAGTCAAACTTGTTTTATCCTTACAGGTAGGTAGCCGTGTTGGTCTGCCATACTAAAAAAATAAAAATAAAAATCCTTCCAGTAGCACCTTAGAGACCAACTAAGTTTGTTCTTGGTATGAGCTTTCGTGTGCATGCACACTTCTTCATATACACTGAAACAGAAGTCACCAGACCCTTATATATAGTGAGAGAGTGGGTAGGGGTATTACTCAGAAGGATGGTGGGAATGGGTGATTGGCTGATAGGTGTGGAAAACCTATTGACGACTGTTAACGACTGCAATTGGTCGTACAGGAAAAAGCAAGGGGTGAGATGGCTGTCATGTATAATGAGATAAGAATCCAATGTCTTTGTTCAGACCAGGTCTCTCCATGGTTTTAAGTTTGGTAATGAGTTGTAATTTTTTATTTTGTTTTATCCTGCTCTGGTGTAGAGGCTAGGACCCAAATCAATGGATTCAAATTACAAGAAAGCAGTTTCCAACTAAACATCAGGAAGAACCTTCTCACAGTAAGAGCTCTTTGCCAGTGGAGCAGATTCCCACAGGAGCTTGTGCTCTCTTCTTCCTTGGAGGTTTTGAGGCAGAGGTTGGATGGCAACCTGTCATGTATGATCTAGTTGAGAGTCCTGCATTGCAGAGGGTAGACTAGATCACTTTTGGGGTTCCTTCCAACTCTACAATTCTATGATTCTATGAAAGTGCAGGGTAGCCTCAACAAGCCCACATCAAGCACAAAGAAGCAGTCAGGGTCCAAAACATAATTCAGAAACAAGGTCAGGAAATAGCTCAAAGTCACAGGGAATTCAGCAAGGCAGGAGAAGTTGACACAGGAACCAGAGAGCTGGGTTGTTTCCAGCAGCAACTGTAAGGCCCAAGAAGGAGGCCTTATCTACTCTGCCCTCCTAAAACCACACCCTGACCACAACCACAGTCAACAGAAAAGTCTCAGGAATTTCTTACTCATGAGTAGACCTACTCCTCTGGGTCTGTATAGCTATATTGTGTCACTGCTCTTTGGCCTGGGCGCAAAGTTTTGGAGCTGGCAATCTCGAGAACTGGGTGTGTGCGGCTCCACCTCTTCTTCTGACAGTTTCAGAGGTTCTTCATCAATTATCAACCCAGAAGATCCCTCAAGGGGATCCTCGCATTGGCCCTGCCTGTTCCTTAGGGTCATTGACCTGTGATGTTTCTGGCTCACCTTCTGAAGACTCAGAACAAAGTCAGGGCTAGGCATGATAAGAATTTTGTATTTATTGACTTATTGCATTTATACCCAAACTTTCCTCCAAGGTCTCTACCCTGTCCCTGGTGCCATTTTGCCTGTGAGTTGTGGTCAGGCCAAGGAAAGATGTTCTGGCCACTACATCACACTGGCACCTTGCCAGGTTGCTTTCAGGCCCAAGGATCAAATAAGTGAAGAATGAGGGGTCTGTAGTGATATTTCTTTGTACTTATTTAAACAATTTATGTGCCGCTAAACTACAACCATGTCTAAGTGGTGTATAGAAAGTGACTTTTCAGAAAAGGTTAAAAAAAATCATTAAAACTGTAACATTAAACTACAATTAAAATGCCTGCTGGAAGTGGGGGGGGGGGAGTCTGTAATAAGTGCTGGAAGTTCTACAGGGAAGGGGCCTGTCTGATCTCAACTGGGTGTTCCACAAAATTGGGCCCCCCAATCCTGAATGATTGGCCCTGGTGGATATGATCCATGCATTTGAGCCAGGGAGGTACTAACAGTGACTTCAAGGGATATAAGGGATTATGCCCTCCCTCAGGGTTTTATGAACCTAAATTGTTAAAGGTCTTGTAAATGAATACAAGAACCTTTAACCTGTAGCGTATCACCAGCCAGTGTGAGCTTTTGAGGACCAGTGGTGATAGTCTGTCCCCATCATTCTAGAAGCCACAGGATTTTGCAACATCTGGATTAGGCCCAAGGATAGCACATTGCAATAATGCAAATGGATGCCTATTTGTTTTTGCAGAAGCAAGGCAGGGGTCTTGGTTTCGTTTCCAACCATCTGCCTTTGGGATTGGGTTACCAGAGCAAGAATGAGTTCATCATGAGAACAGGGATAACTGTAAGCTTCCAGACAGATTCTTGAAGAACCCATCCACACAACTGCACAAATGGGATCAGCTGGAATTCCAGACGCTGTGTGTCACCTGGGCAGTGACTTCATTGGAGCTAGGATCCTACACTTTAGTTCAAGGATGGGGAACCTTTTTGAGGCTGAGGGCCACATTCCCTTATGCTCAACCTTCCAAGGGCCACATACCAGTGGTGGGAAGGTCCAGATTCAAAAGTGGACAGAGCAATGTACAAGAGGTTACACTACAGCCATGCAAAATCTAAAAGTTTCTATAACTCATATATCCCCATTCTCTTTCAACAACCAAGGGGCATTGTCGCAGTTCAATTTTAGCTGGGCCATAGCATTTAAGGAGGGTGTGGCCTGGGGGCCAAATAAGCCTAGAGGGTGGCATTTGGCCCCCAGGTCCAAGGCTCCCAACCTCCACTTTAGCCTATTGAGATGCCTTTACAAGCCTCCTTCCCTCTCTCCTGTTTACCTGAGTTGAGTCAGGACATGAATTTCAACCATTCCGCTTGTCTGTGATGTGCCAGACCATTCAACACAGTGAGACACACCAAAAACAAACAACTCTGCGGTGGCTTCACTATCCCAGTAATTGTTAAAGGAGGGTCACCTGCAAGCTGGAGGAGGCTTTTAGTCACTCCATGGAGCATCTATCACCATGTCATTCATGTGTCTCTTCAGCAGCTTTGTAACAAGAAAATGCAGGCAGGTTTCTACTTCAGGGAGAAGAGAGACATGGGGATTACTGAGCTCCTTCCAACTTTTCAAAATAAACGAGACTTTCCTGCTAGTGAATACATGCATGAATCCTTTAAAAAAAATATTAAAAACTATGTTTTAGTCAGGATGTGCTGGTGAACTGCTGTAGCTTCACAGGAAGCAGACATAAGCAAATGCTCTGGTTTAGCACGTCAATTTGTGGATGTCAAGCTTTTTCATGAAGACGAAAAAGGGCAGCTAGTATAATTTGATTGACTGCTTGATCTGAATGTGCTGGCTGCTCAGAAATGATGCCACCAAAGTTATCTAAGCATTTGTTCTATATCACTGTTTGGGGAGCTCGCGAGTCGTGCCCTTTTGTGCCCTATGCAGACTTTCCTGGAAGTAAGCGCCATACATCAATTGCACAGGGGCAAGGGGTCTAGTACCATGATATATAGGTTGCCTTCACGTGCCAGTTTATTCTGTTTTTCTGACATTTCCCTAATGGTTAATTCCCACATTATATTTGAGTTTTCTCATGGTGTAAAAGCCACTTCCAGGAATATAGCGGGATATAGTTCGAACTTCATGCTCATTTCCTTGTTATATGCAAACTTTTTTCTGGAAGCAAATAACACATTCTGCTATATTTCCAGGTGTGGATCTTACACCTTGTGAAGGCTCAAATATAAATTGAAAATTAACAGTTAGGGAAACATCGGGGAAACAGAATAAATTGCTGTGCGAATGCAGCCATAGTGGGACTTACTTTTGTGTAAACATGGACAGGATTGCAAAGTAAGGCTACAATCCTATGCAGAGTTTCCCATAAATAATTATGAACAAAGTGGCATTTATGAGTAGGGATAGGGCAGAAATTTGACTTAGTCTGCATTTAAAGGCAAACTTTACCACATTTGCATTTTCTGAAACAATATGTTAATCAAAACACAGCCATTCTTCAAAATTCACACTTCTCCAAATTTTGCAGTGCAGTTCTTCAGCCATGTACGAAAATGTATAAACTAGGGTAATGTGTGCAAAAAAATGCACATATTACTGAAAATAATATTTAAAATGCATTATATTAGGGGAAATTGCTTTCCAAAAATGTGTATATTGGACAAAACTGCATACAGAAATGGGTCCATCAGGAGAAATTTGCACAAAAATTCACAAATTGATGTGGAAATGTGGAGAACTGAATTTAATATTGTGAAAATGAGGAACCGAGAGGAACCTAAACTAACAGATTCACCCACCAGTGAAACTAGTTCAGACTCACTTTGCTGGCCATAGTCTTTGATGTCCACAAGAAGCATATATCTTGTTCTGTTTCTGAATTGTAATTCAGGAAAGCATATAAGGTTGCATTTATGTTTGCATCTGCATGGAGTAGCACCATGTCACACCAAGTGGCCACTCAGCCTTCTTATAACGTCTCTCTGGCAATGGAGAGCATTAGAAATCAGAGGGTGGATGTGATGTCATTCATTCCCATCAAGCATTGTCTTAAATATCTTGCCTGATATGCCCTCTAGTTCTTTTTATCTAAGTACAGCCATATAACAGCTCCCTGTTCACCTTTTACGCACAATTCATGGCTGTATTTATTTCTCTGAAATCCTTTTCTCAGCAATCTCTTTGATGAAAAGACCTTATGGCACATGGGCAAGCACTGTACTAAATCAAGGTTCCTTTGGAACTGGAATCTGAAGACTGAAATAAAACCTGCTAAAAGTCCCTTTTAAAAGAGGATGGAGGCTATCATAAACCTCTATACATAATGCATTCGGGTCTCTTATTTACAATTCAGCTTTGAAAAGAAGTGCTATCTTGCAGACAATGAAATATTGATTTCGATGCAATGAACTCCAAAAATGGGTTGGGGGAAGGTTTGCCTCTCGATTTTAGGTTCTACCTTCTGCTCCATTGTGGATTGGACCCCAAATTCTTCAAGCCCACTCCAGTTTGGATCTGTAATTGCCAAAATTCCTGCCTCAGCTTTCCATTGAGACCCCTCACCAGGGCCAGATTTAGGTTTGATGAGGCCCTAAGCTACTGATGGGGCCCTTTATATGTCCAGCTGTCCTTTGTCAACAACAAACTGACACTGTTTTTTGTGTTGAATACGGTATATGCTATATGGTAATTTATGGACTTAATAGGTATCTAAAACCAGTGATATTTTAGGGACCAGGCTAGCAGGCAGGGAGCAGGGCCCATTACTTACATCATAGGAGTCTACACAACACAAAACACTGTTGCTGCATGTAGGTTTTATTTTATTTGTACATTCAGGGTTTTTTTCCCCTTTAATTTTTTGGTGGGCCCCCAAGAGAGTGGGGCCCTAAGCTATAGTTTGTTTAGCTTATACGTAAATCTGGCACTGCCCTTCACCATCCCTATTGGAAGCTGACCAAAGAACATGAAAATCAGAGGCAGGCAGGGCTTCAGTAGAATGGAGCACACCAATCAAATAAATCAAAAGAAGTTATATAGCTGCATACTATGCATTAAGTGTAGCATGTAGTTTGACCCTGATTTGACCATGCTTCTTGTATAATAAAGAAGGCTGATCGCCGTAGAATTGATGCTTTTGAATTATGGTGCTGGAGGAGACTCTTGAGAGTCCCATGGACTGCAAGAAGATCAAACCTATCCATTCTCAAAGAAATCAGCCCTGAGTGCTCACTAGAAGGACAGATCCTGAAGTTGAGACTCCAGTACTTTGGCCACCTCATGAGAAGGGAAGACTCCCTGGAAAAGACCCTGATGTTGGGAAAGATGGAGGGCACAAGGAGAAGGGGACGACAGAGGATGGTTGGACAGTGTTCTCGAAGCTACTAACATGAGTTTGGCCAAACTGCGAGAGGCAGTGAAGGATAGGCGTGCCTGGCGTGCTCTGGTCCATGGGGTTACGAAGAGTCGGACACGACTGAACGACTGAACAACAACAACTTGTATAATTTCTTCTTCCACCTTGCTTGTCCAGTTCTCCACCCTGGCTTGTGCGTCAAGCAGGCATGTGTATTGATGCCTTTGAAACAGTCCCCTTCGGGATGAGGGATGGGACCCTGAATCACATCTCCCTGTTCCAGCTCCTCATAACCTACAAGCCCAAACATGGAAAGGCTGCTACCTACGACTGTATGTGTGTTGTTTTTCCTCTGCCTCATCACCTAATTTACTGACACATGAGGATCGGGCACTGCAGGCTGGTTAGGATGCTGCAGCAGTTGAAGCAAAACATGCCACTCCTATTGCTGCCAATCTGTAGGGCTAGATAGACCCATTGCAATGCAAGGGGTAGATAGACCCATTGCAATCCTAACTTTGTAGTTTCCACTGGGATCAAAGGAAAAAATATCTGAGTAAGCCTGGTTAGGATACATCTGTCAATGCCATAGCACATTGTAAGGAAGGAAAAGGAGAGATAAGCATGAAGAATACTTTTGTTATTTGTTCTAAACCTCAGCTTTAAAACAGATTTAGATTTTTCATTCTCTCCTTCAATACCAGCAGCCTATCCCTACTGATATTTACTTGCTGACAGCCTCATAGGTAATCTGCCCGTTAGATCTATGAGCCACATATTATATTATCCTGACTATGAGACAAAACAACAAAGCACTTGCAATACTAGCTTGTCTTTGAAACACAGGAAAAAGAGGCTGCAATCTTAGGCACATGCTGTGCCAGTTCATACATTATAGAAATTAGATAACAATCCCTGCTGGGTCAGACCAAAGCCCATGAAGTCCAGCATTCTGTTCTCACAGTGGTCAAGCAAAATGCCTATAGCGTTGGTATAGCCACCGTTTTGGGCATGGGGGCACATTTGAAATTTAGAGATGCTGAGGGCACCAGTCACAAGGCAAGAGGAGCACCAGGTTCATTCATTTCAAATAAATTGCTTAGAGTGCTATCTGCACATTTCATTTCATAATTATCTTTCTAGGAGGGCTAGAGACTTGTTTATATATATGAGACAGCTCTAAGTCTGGGGGCCCTGCCATGGGACACTGTGGGTTTTATAATGCCTGTGCATGTCAGGTTGGCAACTCCTGGCCTATAGGAAGCCCACAAGCAGTACCTGAGTGTAATGGCATTCTCTTTCTTGTGCTTCCAAACAACTGGTATCCAGATGCAAACTGCCTTTGATATTGGACAGAGAACATTGTGGATAGTAGCCACTGATAGCTTTACACACCATTAATTTGCCTAAACCTCTTGCTTATTCCAAGCTGGTGACCACCACTGCTTCTTATGGGAGAGGATTCCAAAGTTTAACTTGTCTGTCCTGAAGCTTCCAGCATCCATTTTCATTGGCTGAACCTGTTCATACAATGTACATGTGCTGCTTTTTAAAAAAGATGAACAGTGTATGCCCAATTTCTGTAACGCATGCACTGTCAGATATAAGGAAGTTCTAGAAACCAATGAGACCAACTTACAAGTAATGAATGGGTGCCCATCCATATCTGAAATCTTAAGCAGGAAGAAATTTAGTTGAAATGAGAACCTTTGATTACAAAATCAGCTCTTTAGGAAAAGCCCGATGAACTCTAGGGCTGTAATACAAAGTCAATTTACTTGGAAATATGCTCTACTGAATCAATCAGACTTTCATCCTGGCTAATTTAGAATCCAAGTGCCAGTATAAGTAATGGCAGGATAAGGTCATGCTGATGGATCTTAGAACACATCCACCCAGTAAATGTTTGGGTGGAAGCTCAAAATGAATGTTCTGTCTAAATGGAAAACATGATGAAAAATTAATGTGACAACAGGAAAACAGGGGTGTGTGTTTACTGACTCATCCAAAAAATGACACTCCTTCAGAGTAAGAATGACTGTGAGTACAGCGAAACAGGGAGATGTATTAGTGACATCCAAAAACACAACACTTGGGTAAACTAATTCCATGGTTGAACTGTGACCACCCCTACACCCGAGCTTAAGCTGGCATAGGACTATGCTGCTCTCTCCCACCAGCAACATCAAATACACAGTAACAGCAGTGGGAGAAATGAGATGATACAGCAGCAGTAACAGGGACTCTCACAGCATCCTTACAGCTCTTTTGCAATCATGACATAACTCCAGCCAAAGCCTCCCAATAGCCATGCACAGAGGGCACTGATCAACACGTGGTTGAATGTGGGAAGGCTGAGAGGATGGTGCATAAATTATTCCAGACACATTCCCACACAATGGATGAGTGCAGTCAGGAAGCGCCCACAGCACAGCTAAAACCACAGGCTAGTGAGCAGGGGAACAACAGCCCATGCCGTCACCAGTTCCAGGGTTCCCTGGCAGACCCAATACAGATAGCAACAAAACTGCTAGTAACCACCCTGTTGCCATGGAAAAGGCAAGGACCATTTGGGAAGGATGTGAAGTTGCACTCCAGTGCAACCAGGCAGTAGTTAGGAAGCAGCACATCAAACCTGTAACCCACAGCTCCTCCCAGAAGAAGGGCTCAAGTCCTGTAATGTTACAAACACTTCCACACAAACAGTGCTGAATACACTGCATGCACCATTTCTGTACTGGTGTCGGTGTGGTAGAACAAGCACCAGGTTAAGACTTTGGGGTTTGCTCAGACATTTGAAAGGCATTACATTTGTCAGTGGCTGCTTTTTGTCTTTGGTTTTTGTCTCTTTAATTTCTACCTTCATGGGATGGATTATTACGTTTTGGTTTATATGGCATTTTGTTGTTGTTGAAGAGCAGTTTAGACATTTAAATAAATAAACAAGAACAATCCACATTCATACTATATATTTAAATGGTTTTATAGCCGATGGCTTCCCCCAAAGACTCCTGGGAACTGTAGTTTAGCCCCTCACAGAGCTAAGATTCCCAGGACTTTTAAATAACTATAGTTCCCAGGATGCTGTAGGGGGAGTCATGTGCTTTTAAATGTATGGTGTGGCTGTGATGGTCAAAGGAGCTTCCTACAGAAAGCCAAATGCATCCTTCAACACAAAGCTCACAGGAGGTAGCAACACGACCCAGGTTGGGAACCTCGTTAGGAAGGAGAAAAACAATGGGAAACCATTATTGTGGGTCTGAGTGGTACCCCTGCAGGATTCACAACCTTGCTACAGAAGGTGAGCCCAACTTTTGTCCCCTCTAAAGTTTAGCAGTAAATCATTTGCTTTTCATGCAGAACATCCCAAGTTCAATCCCCAGCATCTCCAGGTAGGGATAGAAGAGGCTCCCGTCTGCAATCTTGGGGAGCCACTGCCAACTGGTGTAGACAATACTGAGCCAAATGGATGAATAGTCTGACCTAGCATTAGGTTGGTTTGCTATGTTCCTACGGCAGACTAGAACTGTCCTCAGAGCAACACACGAACCAGTCACAGAAGCAGATGAAAAGGAAACTCACGGTGGGAATACCACATCCACTTTTAGTTGCAGTAAGTCCTGTTCACTGAGATTTTTCAAGTAAGAATGGATTTTTTTGGGGGGGGAAGGGTTTGCCAACCTTTTGGGGTCCATGGCAGCTTTGGACACCACACACACACACTGCAACGAAGCACACAGCACAACCTAGTCTACTGGCTAGAATAGAATGCTTATTTCAAGCCGAATTTCAGCAGTGGAGGGGCAGGGGGCGGTGACTCTGTGGATGCTCGGGAAGGCCTCTATGGGCATCATGTTGGTTCTGAAGCAGCAGTTTCAGCTTTAAAAGGGTTTGAAAAAATATTGCTATAAATTATATCCATTCTAATAACTCTTTCAGCACCCCCATGAAGTTTCTGTGCCTTCACTTGACAATATATACCAACGCAACCCTGCATTTACACACAGTCCTCAGCAATATGCAATTAACGTCGTTTTATGCAGTAGTGGATAAAGTGCAAAATATTTGGTATGAAGTCCTAGTGATTGTTATATCTTGCTTCATCATGTTGGTTACACCTTTATTGGGGATAAAGATGAATGCTCTGTTCAATTTAAAGTGTAAGTCAGCAAATATCATAGTACTGCTTTCTCTAAAATGCAGGATACTAATTACAAAAATAACAGTGATGCTAAGCATCAGTGCTTAACATTAAGCAAAGGACAGCAATCCAATGAATTAAAATAAATTAAAAATGAAACTGGAGGACATTTCTTTCTCTTTCATTCCCGCCCCTCCCAAAAAAAGTCTTAACAACGGCACAATATTGTGGGGGAAAAGCACATCATAAGATTGGCAGCCTGCAATCTACAGAGAGGTGAGAGTGAAGAAATACATATTGCTTTTAACAGACAGTGAAATGTGGGGTGAGCTAGAGGTGATGTTGCAGGGAGGGGAATTCAGAAAGAGAAAAGGTATGAGTCATGAAGGAATTTAGTGGGCTAGACTTCATGACAAGAATGTCAACATGGAAGAACAGGGAAGAAAAAACGGAGGCCAAAAAGAAAAGAGAAAAGGAAGTGCAGTGAGCATATGTCAAGATATATTAGGAGGCAAGTAAAGGAATCACAGTGGCTCCTTTTGGCAGGCAGAGGAAAGCAAAAGTCTCTCCAGTACAAAAATCAGGGCAAGCCTCTGCTGTGTTTTTTATGGAAATGTATCAACTGTCTATCAAGACCCAAAATCTACACATTTAGGAGCAGGAGATAAAAGAGTCAACAGGGATGAACTAAGGACGACCTGCTCTAGGAATGCAAAGAACAGCCCAGGAACAGATAAGAGACACCTCAGAAACGAAACAGGAAGAAATGACACTGTGCTGACATTTCTTCTCTCTAAACCCCACTGTACCTACAATTGCCAACTGAAGACAACATTCCATGGATCTAATGAAGTGAGCATTGGCACACAAAAGCCTGTGTGCAGCAATAAATTTGCTAGTATAATGTCTTTAGGGTGCCACAAGCTCCTTTGTAGGTTTTACTGGTTTTATCTATAAAAAATACTTGTGTGCCACAATCTCATACAAGATGTCAACCATATATATACACAATACTCGACCACAAAATATACATTGAAGCAGATCGCCACCTAGTATTACAGAAACTATTTTTTTTTAATCTTAATTGTCTTCATAAGCAAGGACGCAAGGAAAGGTCTTCAGTGAATGTTTAAAGGTCAATATAGAAGACACCTGCTGAATCTCTATTGGAAGAGTGTTCCACAGAGCTGGGGCAATGGCACTAAAGCCTCCGTTTCATGTTGAACCAGCAACATGTATTTAAAATAAATAAATAAATCTTATTTTCTTGCATTGGTCCTCTGCCATGCCTAAACTGCAGTCCCACTCTCAGATTCTGTCTTGTATAGAGACGAAGGCTACAGTGATCTGTTCTATGTGTATACAGCATTCATTCATTTAATTTCATTTGAGGGAGGCAAAATGCTCCCACTCCTTGGTGCATGAGGACTGCCTCTTTCCGTTGAGATAAATGGGATCCTCAACATGTGCTCTTTATGTACACCAGTCACCAGAGCATGCAGGGAACTCAAGGTTCGGTTTGCAATCTATTTCTCCTCTAGCCTAAAGAACAGATGTGTGAAGTGCATCTCTCAATCAGCTACCGCACACAGCTCTTCTCCTTATTCCTTAAGCCTTTCAATTTGCAACAAGGAAAGGCAGGAAGCCCTGAATTAGTGAAATGTGCTGATCACGTTCAGTTGCTGTGGTGCCAGGTGGAAGGCTGAACCCCCAAGTGTCAACATGTTCATAACAGCCTACGGCTAAGTGCACAAAAGGGAGTACATATGATGTAACTGATGCTTGGTAAGGGAAGACTTTAATATTCTAACCTTATTTCTGTGTCATAGACTTTCTGTACCTGGACAGTTTACTGTGCATCAGTAATTTTCCTCTCTGTAAAATGAGGACAATAATTTTACTCTCCACTCCTGAGACTGAATTTATTAATACTTGCAGAACATTTGAGCTCTACAAAAGGGAGGCTGTATTGAAGTGCAAATTAAAATATTACCTTAACAAAAGAAGCCATCATTAGAATCAATGGAAGTTAAAATGAAACTAGACAAACTTCCCAATCATTTATTAGCATGTTGAAATGATTATAATCCCCATGTCAAGACAGGGGAAACAATAATATAATGAAGAAAAAAGGCACTAATTGGTAAACAGAATACTGAAATCAGCTGCTTAGAAAAAAAAGTCTGAATCTAGCTGTTGGCAATTGCTTGGTGCTTGTGTTATTGAAAATGAATCAAATTCAAGTAAGGCAATCACATCACATTTTGTTGGAGCAAAATTAGCAAACAATGGAAAAGGGGAAAGAAAGGCAGACAGTTGTGGTTCTTTAGCTTCATAAATTCTAAATCTTGCCCTGAGTATTCCAATAGCCACACCAAAATCCTCCATCCTTTTATCAATGCACCACCTGTTCAGCCTGGCCTTTCTAACAAAACTGTTGTCACATATGCAATCATTATGATACCTGCACTTCCACATCATTTAGACATTTTTGTGCCAACACAGCTGTATCTTAAAAAGTTAACCCTTTAATGCCAAGCCAGTTCCTGCAATCTCACCAGCCCTTACCAGGTATAGCTTTGAGTGAAACAGACATGCTGTTCTTAAGACTACAAATCCTATAGTTTATTATCCCCTCAAGCAAAATAATGCATGAAAGCCTCTTGGGCCTAATTTCAGTGAATCAAACAACTGGCAATATTGACAGAAGAGGAGAGTGAACTAAATAGGCTGAAATTTGAACAGGCAAATTAACTCTCTACAGAAAGCAAGAACCCCCCTGGCTGGATCAGAGTTGAAAACTGAATTGGAGAACAATGTTTTCTTTTCCAGGTTTTGTAGATTTTAACACCCTATATCACCATGACTGAAACTGAGGCACATGTCTTGGGATGAGAAATTGGTTTCAGTCATTGCTGTACCAAACCAAATCCCTTCATCTAGTTAATTAGAAAACAAACAAATATGCAGTCATATTTGGCACCAGGCTAGCAAAGGGTGCACTAAGGGTGCACTAAGGTATTTATTATATACAGGATGTGTTTGGCCACTAAAAATGGAAGTGTTTGAAGCAGTAACAGCCTGGTGAAGCTTCAGCATCCTCAAGGACACTACTACCTGAAAGCAACAACAAGTCCTGAAATTAATTACTCCATATGAAGTTAATTTAATTGCATTGCTAGGGCAGATTAATTTTCTCTTTATTAACCAAAAGACAAAGAGGAAGAATAAATTGTTAAATAATATATTCTTTGACATGCAAGGAAACATGCTGAATCTCCCTACCTGGGCTTCTCATTGTAGCCAGTGGACTTGACACATCATCTGCAAAAAATAAATAGTACATTACATTACATTATTTTATTTATTTCATAAAATTAATATGATTCATTGTAAAAACAAACAAACGAAACTTCCCATTGGTCCTCCAAGATGCTCAGGTAGTTAGTCTCCCTCTTGATTTTATCCTGAAAGTAACACTGTGAAGTAGATGAGACTGAGGTATGGGGACTAGCAGAATGTCACCCAATGAACTTCATGGCAAAATTAGGATTTGAAACCTGATCTTCTAGCTCCTAGTTTGGATCTAACCACTACATGACTCGGCTGGCTTTCAAGCATGTCAACATCAATGATGTCAAAGTTCAGAATATTTGTTCAGAACAAGTTTGTGTGGCAGCCCCTAGTTTATAAAAAAGGCTTATAAATGTATTCACTTAACTGTTGCTGAGGGAGGTCATACCAAGACACAAAGAAATAGAAAATGCTTGCACCACTACCTCCCAAAGTTCCATGGAAGAACAAGGGCTGCACAGGCAGCATGCACCCAATGTTACATTGGTGAATTGTTCTGTTCTTAAGACTCTGAAATATTGTATTTATCTTCTTTCTAATTTCCTAAGTATTTTAAGTCTGTAGGCAGACCCTCCCCTATTTATGTTTATTCAGAAGTCAGTCCAAATGGGTTCAATGGTACTTGCTCTCAGGAAAGTATTATAGGATTGTAACATTAATCTTATTGGGGGGAGGGGAGTGGGGTTAAATGGATCTGTTCAGCCTGTGTTCATAGGGTTTGCTTTGTGAAATTCTTCAGTATCTTTGCAACTCTCTCAGATGCCCAGAACTAAAAATAGGCAGCTAAATGAGGTCATACCAGTGCTGAGCAGATCTGTACAATAATTTATTGAGTCTTAGAAAACAGTGTTCCTGTTGAATCCACCAAAGATGTCAGTGGCCTTGTAAGCTATAGCATCACATCTACAGTGAGATCCAGTTCACTGTTTGCAAAGCTGGAGAGCATGTGTTCCTGCAGCCCTGGTAGATACAAGCCCTAAATCTTCTACAGAAAAGTGACCTAAATGGCTTATGAGATTCGTAATGGGATATGCCACCTTCAGGTTACAATAGTTCACCAGTTCAGCTAAGGCACCAGTGTGCTATTACAATACAATTCAAAAATGATTCAGTAGCAAATATAAACAAAGAGGGGGGAAACCCCACCTACATTAGTTAGTAACTGAGTTTCTACATTTGGCAGTTCTTCATACTACTGTTTACAGAATGAACACATGGTCTATTTATTCAGAGTTTTGCATCAAGACACATTCTTAAATTTCTGTAAAGAAAGCATTCCAACTTGGTATCTGCTTATTCTTTATGTCAAACTTGTCCTGTGGGCGGTTTCTTTCTATCAGCTTGTACGATGCCTATATAGCCAGTTCTAAAATGAAATGCATGGCAGGGGTTGGACTAGATGACTAGAGTTGGGTAAAGGTAAAGGTACCCCTGACCATTAGGTCCAGTTGCAGACAACTCTGGGGTTGCAGCGCTCATCTCGCTCTATAGGCCGAGGGAGCCAGCGTTTGTCCGCAGACAGCTTCCAGGTCATGTGGCCAGCATTACAAAGCCACTTCTGGCAAACCAGAGCAGCGCACGGAAACGCCGTTTACCTTCCCGCCGGAGCAGTACCTATTTTTGTACTTGCACTTTGACGTGCTTTCAAACTGCTAGATTGGCAGGAGCTGGGACCAAACAACAGGAGCTCACCCCGTCGCAGGGATTCGAACCGCCGACCTTCCGATCGGCAAGCCCTAGGCTCTGTGGTTTAGACCACAGCGCCATCCACGTCCCATATAATTCCATGACATGAGTTGCCTCAAGGAAGAGGATGAAGAGCATGAAGATGCATAGCATTTTTGAAGTTTATTTAGGCTGTTAGCTAAGCCTCTGTTTCCAGAATTTTGACAGAGTTTCCTATTGCTAGGTTTACTGATTGATTGCCTACCTTTCACCATGCTGTCTCAAGGCAGGTACATACAGCTAAAAACAAGCAAGCAAGCCATATAATAACACTAAACCATCAATTAAACTGTATCAAACAGCAAGCAAAACCAGCAGGTTCGCATTCAATTTTCCCTATTTTGGCCTAGACACACAATTCTTAATACAACAAAGAGTCATGCGGCAAGATTCTTTATTGTTTTTGCTGCAACCAACTAACACAACTAGTCCCTCTGCAAATTCTTAATGTGTGTTTGCATCCCATCTTAGCCATATACTTAACCAGCACAAAACTTTTACTTCAATAGCAACCTTGTACTTGGTGTCACTCCAGAATTTAAAGAAACCAAAAATAAGTGCAGTTTTTAAAGTTTCAGTCCATCATTCAAAAGGTGTTCAATTGTATCCATAGACACCACTGATCTCAGGAAAAGTACTGCAAAATTTGGGTTGCCATATTTCAAAAAGTGTAAATCCGCACACAAATTGTTGACTTTTCTAGTTTTGCCCAAAGTTATGAGCTTTTATGCATATGGATTTTCCCAGACATTTCAGCTATTTCTGCCCAGGCTCTGTTTACAAGGGATAAATACCGGCTATGTCCAGGAAATTCTACACATATAGCAACCATAGGTTACGTTATCTTACGAGGTGTCAAAATGTACGGAAAACAGCTTTCCAGAATATTTAGTAGATTGGAAACCAATGGATTGCTTCCCAAATATATCATAAATTGAAAACAATACCAAGTTAGGGTTTGGACAGAGTTAGCCTAGACAGCTAGTTTAAGTCTGCAGGCCTATACCTGCTTCTTTGTGACTAAGCCCAACTGTGTAGCATTACTATGTTAAGGACAAGCCAGGCCTGTGATCAACACATGGCATTCCTGAGCAGCTGTCTGGGGCTTTGTGACATAGCAAGGCCCATGACTTGCTGATGCCAGCCCTTTGGTACCATAGCTGTCAACCTTTCCCCTTTTTTGCGGGAAATTCCCTTATTATAGCATTAGGAAACAGCAGGGAGGGTTGACAGCTATGGCCATTTCCCAATGCAAGAAAAAGGAAGGTTGACAGCTATGTTTGGTACACTTTCAAACCATTTCCTCCCCTGTGGTCAGTGGCACAGTCAGGAGCCCCAAATTTAATTTTCCCAATGCAGTGTTTCTCTACTTTACCAGGGGCATCATGGGAAATTTATATGGCAGCCACTGAACTGCCACTAGGAATACCCAACGCTGACTAGAATAACGTTGTCTACTGCTGCAACTAGGTTAGCCTGTTGGATCATTTGCCTCTGGTGTCAAAATAAGTTGAGCAGTCTTGGATAGCATGCACTTTGACTTGAGCAGGGTGGGGAAGCACCAGTTCCTGCTCCATCTTAGGCAACAAAAGGTATTGGGCCAAGACAGCTACTAATGCCAAACCTGAAATTTTTAAAGCTATACAAAAGAGGCTGAGGGTAACACACAGCTCTGGATATGGCAAAGGCAGATAATCTCCCATAACAAGTGGGACCTACAGCAAAATATTGCAATGTAATCTCGCTTAATAGGCGTGGTCTGTTTAAGATTACATATATATATATATATGATGCATATTGGGTTGAGATGACAATGTATCTTAGCACAGCATTATCTATTGAATAGATAGATATATTTTCAACAGATAATGCTGTGCTAAAATACATTGTCATGGACTGCTGAGTAAAATTACAGTGTGAGAAACTGAATCAGGAATAATTTGATGTGCACTGCAATATAATCATATCTACTTGAAAGCAAGTCCCATTATACTCTTTGGGGATTACTCACTAGTAAGTGTGCTTATTAAGACTGCAGCCTTAGCCAAGTATTGTCTTTAGATGAAGCCTGTGAAGATTTATACTTTTATTATCTATCTCAACCCAATATGTATTCAATAATCTGTACTCTCAGTAAACTCATGTAAAGATGATCACCTGCAATATCTGGGGTATTTGTACTCTGTGGAGAACTTTACAGCAGCTTAAACCTTTTACGGAGAGATAGACAGCAATTTTTACAGACAGCAGAAATAGCTCCCATTGCTGGCAGAGCTCAGCCAGATTGGAAAACAAATTAAGACTTTGCTTTTCAGGTATGTCAAGCTGTACCTCTTATTAAATAAATCTTAAACCTCTTTTACAGGGCATATTGTTCTTAACACAAAACTTACTCTGGTTTTAAAATAAAATATAATCTGGAAGGGATTATCAGGTTTATCAGATACCACAGATTTCTGCAAGGTGCATAGGATTGAAAAGTACAGCACATATTCTACCCCTCTAATAATGCAAGCTAAATATACTACTCCAAAAAAACACAGAAGCAACAGAGCAATAATAATAAGTTGGCATAGCTACATTTCTGAAAATAGATTTTTCTAAAATACTGCCTATGAATTATTGGGGAGATTGCTACCAAAATGCCAAGAATAAGTATCAGGTTAATCTACAGAATAAAAAAATGAGTCTTTAATAAAAGAAGTGAGCAATGGTTCAATTTTGCTTCAGCCTGAGCTCGCTGATGCCATGCTGCTGTATTGTAAAGACTGTAAATATTAAATTAATGGGAGAGGGATTAGTTGGACCCCCAGGTCCATCACAGCAGGAAACTGAAGAGTTGTAAGGTTCAGTAATATACAGCACAATCCTATACAGAAATAAAACACAGTGATATCAGTAAGGTTTAATCCCAGGTCAAAGTGCTTGCAGCTGGAACCTGTGAAATTTGTTAACTCCATGGCACAGAACCACAATGCTGACCTTGATGCCATAAAAACACTTTCACACTGGCCAGATTCATCTGTAAGGCAAGTTGTATCCAATATACGATTACATCATGGGCAGGGCTGGATTTAGGTTTGATAAGGCCCTAAGCTACTGAAGGTAATGGGGCCCTTTATATGTCCAGCTGTCCTTTGTCAACAACAAATTGTCACTGTTTTTGTGTTGAATATATGCTATATGGTACTGTAATTTATGGACCTAATAGGTATCTAAAGCCATTGGCACGTAACAAAATATGTATTTTATCCAAGTAATTGTTGAACTGAAATAAAATTAAGAAGTATATTAATAGTGAAATACAATTAAGAAGTATATTAATAGTGAACTAATTATTAAGCTCTAACTGTATGTAGGTTTTATTTTATTTGTTTTTTTATCTTATATTTTGAAAAAAATACATCCAGTGTATTTTTCCTATATTTTTTTTTGGGGGGGGACCAAGAGAGTGGGGCCCTAAGCTATAGCTTGTTTAGCTTATATGTAAATCCGGCACTGATCATGGGACAGGGGTAACTGTTCCTTAGCACAACTCTAACATATACAAATCCAACCTGCCCATTTGCATTACTACAGCACAGATTTCAAGCACCAAAACAATTTATTGACAAATTGTTGCCACCTCACTCAGCAGTTTACAGGTATTTGATCAAGGAATTGTCTAGGTTGGATGCAAGTCACACACATAAAAAAGGGACAAAGATGGAAACAGGGGAAGGAACCCACAGTAGTTTTGAATGCTATTATTTATTATGATGGGCTGCCTTCCTATGATCATAGAATCATAGAGTTGGAAGGGACCCTGATAATCATCTAGTCTAACCACCTGCAATGCAGGAATATGCAGCTGTCCCATATTGGGAACGAACCTGCTACCTTGGTGTTACCAGCAGTACGTTCTAACAACTGATGCTGTCAATTTTACATCCATGATCAGTATTGGTATGATGGCTTGCGGATGTTTAAAGAACTGAAGTAGAGCACAAGGCCAGATGAAACTTACCACCTGCAAATGTCCTAATATATTATTTGTTCTGGACTTGCATATAAAGCTCACCCTCCTGAGCTGAAAGACAGCCTGTGTAGGAGAATCCTTACTCCCCATTGCAAGATGATATAACCTGTTGGTTTCCAAGCTACCCTTGATGGTTTACACCAGTTCAAGGTGAGTAAAGATCCATTTTAGGCAGTTGCCCTTTTTACTATATCTAGTAAGCCCACAACTTACATGCACATTCAACTTACATGCACATTCAGAGCCAGTGTGGTTTTAGTGGTTAAGAGCAGCAGACTCGTATTGGGGAACCGGGTTTGCGTCTCCCACTCCTCCCACATGCAGCTGCTGGGTGACCTTGGGCTAGTCACACTTCTTCGAAGTCTCTCAGCCCCTCACCTCAGAGAGTGTTGTTGTGGGGGAGGAAGGGAAAAGAGAATGTTAGCTGCTTTGAGACTCCTTCGGTAGTGAAAAGCGGGATATCAAATCCAAACTCTTCTTACACGCTTGGCAATTTGAAAAAAATAAAAGAAAAAGAAAAAAGAGCAAACATCTGAGGAAAAAGGACTTTGCACTACCACCCACCATTCAACCCAATGTATTTTGGCTATACAGTACAAGATTTGGCTTTAGGCACGATCCCCTGAAGGTAACCCCCATGTAAATTGTGGGCTTACTGTATTCTCCCATAGGTATTGATGCGTGACAAAAAAAAAAGGTATACATTCGGGAGTTAGATCAAACCGCATTGTGAGCTAATTTTAAGGCGACTTTACCTTCTTCCTTTGAGACAGAGGCATGCATTCATACATGCAAGCACACCACAAAGAGATATTGGGCTTTCTGTGGCGGCCATCGCCGTTGTGCGAAGGGTATCACGGGGCATTGCTACTCTTTTCCACGCTGAATTCTTGATCACACCTTTTACCGTTGGATTTGCTCCTGTGCCAGTCCAAAGACGAGCAGAGAGGAGAGAGAGAGAGCAAGCAAACCCACACTGATCCTCGTTTCCACCTTGCCAAAGCCAGGAGCAAGCAAGCAAGCCTCGTATTTGCATAGCTTCTGCTGGGTTTGCTCTTCGAAATCTACCTCCGGAGGGGGACGAATCTCTCTCTCTCTCTCTCTCTCTCTCTCTCTCTCTCTCTCTCACACACACACACACACACACACGAAAGCCGCCCTCTAAAGTCAACCTGAAGCAACCCTTCGGGCTGTAAAGCAGCCACGTGGAGCCTTTGCTCCTGGGGGTGGCGGCAGCGGCCGTGGCGACTTCCTGCTTCATTTTAGCAAGCTGGGCTGAACATTAGCAAGGAAGACAGCGGTGGGGGGGGGGGAGTGAAGACTCAACACGGGAGATACAGAACAGGAAAAACCAGAAAGCGGGGCGTGTTGGAGGGGGGAGAGGAAAAAAGGTTATTTTAAAAAAGAAAAAGTTTTTTTTGGGGGGGTTGCAAGGAGAGAGCACAGCGAGCAGCAGGAGTCGAGGAAGGAGAGGAGGCGGCGGCGGCGGCAGCAGCTCGAAAAAGGCTGAGGGGAGGAGTGAGGAGAAGCGAAGCTGCAGGGAGGGAAGCGCGAGTACGAGCGAGGCTCGGCGCCAGGCGCCTGCTGCCTCAGAGGAGAGAAGAGAGAAGGAGAAAGGCGGCAGTAGTGAAAGAGGGAGGAGGAGGAGGAGAGAGAAGGAGGAGGGAGAGAAGCCACGCAGAGCGCAGCTCGGCACAAGTGAGGAGCAACAACAGCAGTCGCCGGGAGGGGGGTTGGGAACGGCAGCGGGGGGAGCCCGGCGGCGGCTTCGGCGGCTGGCTTCGGGGAGCTCGTCGGGGGGGCTGGCGCTGAGGATGCGGCTGAAAGGCTGGGCTTCCTCTTGCGCGCGGTGCTGCTGCTCGGCTCCCTTCCTGGGGCTGCTGCTGCTCTGGTCGTCGCTCTCGCCCCGCGCCGAAGACCCCAGCCCGGGGGACAGGATCCGGGTGAGTCGCTGCTTTCCCGGCCGAGGGGGGGGGGGGTGGAGGGGTCGCGACGGGCGGACCCCCAACCCCCCGGCGGCCCTTCTTTCCCTCGCTGCCTGCCGCCCGGGCCGAAGAGCCCTCTTTCTCGCTGCCTGTGTGCCTTCCTCTTCAGCCTGGCCGGCGGGCCGGGAGGGGGCGGCGGCTGTCCCTGCCCAGGCTGAGGCCTGTGGCGTTGGCGAGGCCTGAGAAAGGGGGACTCGGGCGGCTCCGGACGGGGGGGGGTCTGCCGTAAGCCGCGGGCGCCCCCTCGCTGCCTTGGCACCGGCTCCCCGAAGCAGGTGGGCATGCGGCGACACACGCCGTAAGTTAGTCCCGGCCCCTTCAGGTGCGCTGCCGCTTCGCCCCAGGACCTCTGACCTCTCAATTGCGCTTAATTGCGCCCTCCTGTGTGAGCTGGTTGTGGGGAGGCGAGCGGTGAACTCTGCCTGGGACTGGCCCCCTAACTGCTTCACTCACTCGCAGTAGAAGGTGGCTGAGGCGAGATGTGGGCATTTCTATAGGTCTGGGGAGAGTGTACTGTTTTGCCCATGGAGTAGGGGTGGTGGTGGAGGTCCAGTTTTCACATTAATGTCTACTTTATATTCTGTTTTATTTGTGTTATTTTACTCCCCAAAAGATGCATAACTCCCGATAAACTATAACAGATTAGGAGCTCCTCTGTAACTACCGCAAGGACAGTTGAAACTTCTTGGACTAACTGTGGTGTGAGGCCCTGTGTAAATGCCATACCTGGCAGATAAAAGGAACAGGACATGGCATGCATGGGTAGCTCATTTAAACCAGGTCATCTCACCTGCTTGTGTACTTGCAGCATGTTGGGAATTTGAACTCAGCAGGTGTTACCTTGGCATCCAACACTGCCAGCTGGCAATCCAGTCCTGTGCACTTGTTCAGAAGTATACATGAGTTCAAGGGGACTTTAAGTGTTTGTGTGCAGTTGTACTGGTTGAGAGCCTGGTCCAAATGAGCTAAGGCAGGTGTCTGTGCAAAGCTTCACAGCTAAGTTCTTCTCCTGTGGTGTCACATTTAAACTGAGCCTGCATAAACTGGCCTGGTGGTGTTAAGTAGCTGTGAGCATAAATTTTGTAATGCCACACTGCAGAGTTGCCTACTCTTTTTACAAGTCCTGCATCTGTTCCTTTTATTGCTGCCGAACCCAGGAAAAAAAAAATAGCTAGGTGAAGCTTATTGCAATGTGTTTCTCAAAGTCAGAAAAAGTTCCTGTTGAATTTCTGTGTGTTGGGTTGCTGTTAAAAGGCATATAATAAGGGCCATAAAACAATAGGACCCTGCCTAAGTTTGGGTAATGTTGTAGATGCAGTTATCTCCTTACATTGTGACTTTACATGATATGGTTGAAGAAAATGTTCTTTCTTGAATCAAGTAGTATAAGCAGTGCACTTCCTTAACTGTGCTTGGTTATTTCCACATCAGCTAGATTTAGCCTTCTTCACATTAGTTACTAGGTGGCAGTGTGTGTTTATTTTTAAACTTAATGGCAAGGCGCCATTGACTCAATTACATGCAGTCAACATAATTAACACAAACATTTAACTGCTAATGGTATACACTCTCATACATCAGCCCCAGGGTTGCTTCCAGCACCTCTAAATGTGCTCCCTCTGGAAATGTATATAAGTGCCCAAGTGTAGAAGAGTTCTGTAAATCATCACTTTCTCTTGTCCTGGCCGTTTTTCCGGTTGACTCCTTAATGATTTAAAGCTTGCTTTTGTTTTCAGATTAGTGTATAATGTCTCAGTTAAGACTTATATTTAACTGTATCGTAAACCTAGGGCAGAAATACAGATTTAATAACACACGCACATTAGTAGCACATCATTTATGAGAATATAGGAGCAACCATACATGTGAAGTGTTCTGATGCCACATGAGCCACAATGCTTTTGACCTGTATTGTGAGGCATTTCATTTCAATAAACGGTTCTTCCTGAATTGCCAGCCATGGAGAGTTTCCTTCCACCAACAAAATATTCTAGTTCAGGGATAGCCAAAGTAGTGCCCTGCTGATGATGATGGATTTGAAATTGCTTTGTTAGTGGGGAGAGGAAATTCAACAACAGGTGTTTCTCTGACATTGGAGCTCCTCAGGGGACCGTAGGAATGCAGAATCCATCTTTTTATTTGCTCTTTGACTTATAGTGGATGAATTTTCAAGCTTTTGACTAATGAGATCTGCAAACTTACCAGGTACCTGAAGAGTCATAGGATTCTAAAGACTAAAGTTTCATAGGCCATGTTTGTTGAGCAGTGACTATAGTTTTACAAACTCATGTACTGTTTTTGCTGGCGGAAGAATTATAGTGAGGAGGTACTTCCATTGCCTTGTTATGAGACTGAAGGTGCTAAGGGACAGAAAGAAAACCTAAGGCTTTCTGCATATGCTCTTGCACTCATCTTTGGCCTCACTGCCTAAAGTTAGTCCATAAAGAAGTACTTAGTGGTGTTTAGTTTTGTTTTGTTTGCTTGAGTGAACCCAGCCGGATATTGCTGGATATTGCTGCAAGTGATAGTTCTGCATTTATAGCATAGAACAGTTAAAGTGAGGTCACACTTAATGAGCTCTAGAGCTGAAGTAAGTTTGGAAATCAGTTTCTAGAGAAGATTGCATGCAAAAATTTATAGGTGCCATTGTTTTCATGTCCTGTTTCCTTAATGCAACAATTTGGATGTTAAGTGTAATTTTCACAACCCTTAACATCATACATCAGTGGAATTTAAAAAAAAATGGGTATGGATCCTCAATATAAACATGTTCTTGCTTTTAAAGCCAGCAAATGTTCTGACTTTCTGTTTTCAAAATGTTTAAGGTTCCTTTTAACCATTGCAAAAAACCATGATCTTTATAAAGTTCTGCCTTTATAATAGTGAAAGACCTATGGGGTAGAGAGCAAGGGCTTGAATTGCCAGGCTTCTGTCTTCTTTGCTCTGTGCCAAACTGTACTGTGGTACCTCGGAAGTCGAATGGAATCCGTTCCAGAGGCCCGTTCGAGTTCAAAACATTCAGAAGCCGCGTCAGACATTGGGTTCCAAAGAACGTTCGCAACCGGAACACTCACTCTGGATTTGCTGCATTCGGGAGCCGAAACGTTCAACTCACAAGGTGTTCAGGATCCAGGGTACGACTGTATAAAGTGCAGCAGGACAGTGAAGGCAGATTGGAACATAGGAAGCTGCCTTAGGAAGTCAGGCCAAGTAGTCTATCTACCTCAGTATTTTCTGCACAGACTGGCAGCAACTGTCCAGGGTTCAGGACTGCTGTATTTTCCCTAGCCCTACCTGGAGATGCCAAGGATTGAACCTGGGACCCTCTGCATGTATGGATGTTACAAAAACTATAATTCGAGGATTCTGCAGAGAAACTTCATTTATTGTTGTTGATTGTAGTTGCAGTCCCACACAATAGGGTTTTAGCCAAAATACTGGACTGTACAGTAGTCTGTGCTGGACTATAGACTTTGTGTAAAGAAGCATTCAGTGCTACAAGACTATTTTCCAAAAAAATAATTGTTTAGCAGTGAACTGTCTGCTTTTGGGGCAGTGTGCCTGAAATTGGTTTACATGTAGTTCACTGAAAAAATAACATCCTCACCAATGTGTTATACATATGGACAGAGGCACAGATTGCTAAAGTGAGAGGTGCAATTCCAAACTGTATATGGAAAATATTGCTGATAGAATATGAAAAAAATGGAAGGAAGAACAAGCCTCAAACAGGGCTATAAATCACAGCTTTCTGACACTTGTATGGCTTGTGAAATCCTGGACAGCTGAATATCTTGGTTGCAGAATTTCCTCTTAAACATGTGTTGCCGGTAGCTTGTAAAATAGTATTCCGTGATGCCAGGCCAAAGAAACAGATTTGCAGGTTCAACAACTCTGTGAACTTTTATAGAGAATCTCTGTAGTTTAGAATCTATATTAAACTAAGCCAGTTCATTCTAAGCAAGAAATGAGCTATTTCACCATAGTGACTGGATGTTATAGGCACTGCCTCAGGTAAGTTAGGGTTCAGAGTAGAAAAAGGTCTTTTAAAATAAAATTGCAAGTTGTGAGAACACAGAAAGGAAGAATAATAAAGCAGCTACCACATTAAAAGGCTGATGCTGTTGATCCCCCTAATCATGCTGTTAAGGGGGATTGTGGAAGGGCTGCTGAAGGGGGAGAGGGTTTGGCATAAGGAAACTCCAGCATGTTTTGTGCATGAATTCATGTTTCAAACCCTAGGGGATCTTGCTCTATCTCTGTTCCCCTCAGTGTGAAGATCTGTTCCTGTAAACTCATGACATTTCCATTTAAAGTAGCTGAAATCTGTTTCTATAATAGGGCTTATTAAAAGTGTTAGTAAGTTGTACTGTGTGGGGAAAAAGATATTATGATCTCTGCCAATGATATTAAGTAGGTGTAATGTCATCTGAGTAAAAAGTGTTTCTCTGAAAGCTATCTGTGGCTCTGAAAGTAAGCTTATGACTAGTGCTCAGGGCAAAGTGGATGTTACCATGGGAATTTCATATTTGGAGTTCCCCACAGATTTTTCCCTTTAAAAAATCAAAAAGGAGCAGAGAAGAAAAGGGTAATTTCATTTCTGTGTGTTAACCCTTTGCCCCCATACTGATTCTTTGACTTAATACCCCTTCTACTCTGAAGCTTCATAAAAACTAGGTTGGCTCCTGCCTCCTTCATGGGTGACTAGCAAAATGGCTTCTTTAAGATCAGACAGAGAAATTTTTGCAAACTGAAAAAAGAATTGGATCTACCTATTTTTCTTGAAGGTAGATCATGTGCCATGAAAGGTATATCATAGATATGTGTGGCGGACAAGGTGCTAAGCATTTTTACGGAATTATTTGCAAGTCTAGAATGAGGTTTAATAGAGTTTAAGGTAATATATGCTAATTTATGTCCATACACTACATATTATAGAGAAGAAAATACAGGATTGTAGTATTTTCATAAGTGTCATATTTGCTATCACGGCCTTCAGGATTCATGACATTTTCTCTATAAAAGTGATCTGTCAGCTAAAAATCGAGTGGTGAGGGGTGGTATACTTTGGGGGATGATAACACTGATTATGAAACACTGAAAAGTCTTTTAACTTCAGCATCAAGGCTGTAATAAATTTGAGTGCCAGGCAGAAAGCAGCAGGGTTACTGATGTGTTTTCTTGAATGCACACTTTCAGCTTCATTCAAGCAGTGAAAGCCATATCGGGTCATTTGTAAGAAGTCTCGTGTGACAACTACTCATAGCTGAGATTTCTTTTTTCTTACAAAACCTGTAAGAACAGGTCATAAATGAGAAGCAGTCCTTGTGCGTTTTTTTCCCTGCTTACTTATAGGGTGTATACATCATTGCCTTCTGGTTGCTTGAATAATTTGATTTAGCCATAGGCTGAAAAACTCTTCATTTCTTAGAAGAGTGGTAGCATTGGATTGTCCACACCAAATTCTCAAATTGCTTGGCTTGATTTATTCCTGGTCATGGATTAGCCATGGTTGGCAACTAGATTTCAGGAGGTCAAGCTGCCCCTTGGACACATGTCTGTCCTTTCTCCCAGCTCCTTGGAAGTGACTCTGGACATGAGAGGAAAGAGAAAAGGGAGGGACAAAGAACGTTATGTCATAAAACTAAATTCCAGGTAGATTAAAATCTTTTTTTAAAAAAAAAACAACCTAATGAGAGATTGCCTTTAAATAATCAGGCTAATACTAAATAATATTGATATAAGCATGTTAGCCCTGCAGTTTACACTGGCTCATTGCTTCTCCCAGATACATTGAGGGGTTGAGCAATCCTAACTTAGCCCCAGAAAATTGCAAGCTTAATTTACTCATGCTGCCCAGAGCAGGTGGTGGGTTTCCTGATTTTTTTTCACTAATCCGGTTCCAGTCTGGTATGGCCGAGAAGCCCAAGGATCATACCTCTGGGGGGGGGGTTCATGGGGCTTTAGATCCAGCCAATCCAAAACACCTGACACCCGTCCATCAACACCCCATTTAGGGGCTTTCTGCTGCCTACTTCCAGCAGAAGAAATGCTGGTGGTAGCTTGCCACCTGAATGGGCAAAGCTAGGCCTCCTCTACAGTCAACTGGCATTTTGCCTCTCTGCCACTGGTAGTCAGCAGAGAGCAGACTACACAGTATCCATACCCCCAGCCATCAACACTGGGTGTGCATAGGTTAGGATTGCATAGCTAAAGGTTTTTCTGTGCAAAGGAATCCATTTGAGCACTTCTCAGATGTAAGTATATTACTTTTCCTACCAAACACAGGCATTACATTTCACCTGATGAAAATAAAGTGAGTGCTCTAGTCTGGCCAGCAGCTGTCAGACTTTGCTGTGACCTTATCAGTCACGGTCATTTCACTTTTGTTTGCCACTTACTTTGGGGAGGATGGGGCTAGACCAAGGCAGAATTGCACAGAAAAGGAGCCATGCTATGTGAAACAAAAAGAGGAAATGTGCACAAGTTTCTTGTTTTTTCCCTATACTTAACCTCACAAACTGCCATGTGTAAGAAAAACCATAAACAAATGTTTTAGACATTCCATTTATAGGTCTAAAGAAAGGGCAAGTTGGAAACTGTAAACAGTGCAACAAAGAGATGCAAGCCTGGTTATAAGAATGAAACAACAGTATAAATCATATGCTGTTTAGGTTACAGTAAAGTAACGTAGTTAATTTGTGCCATTGCTTAGGAAAATGTGAAGTATCTGTGGGAAACTCCAGTTAAATCACAGCTTTAAATTAGTGTGTGGGGGGGGGGGGTTCCTTGCAGATTAAAAACATTCTTTAATATGCCTTAATCAACCCACCCTAATAATGCACTGGGTGTTAGTGAAATAGAATTCTGAAATCTGTATGCAAATCTCCAACCTGTCCACCATGAATCACCTTGGGCTAGCTAGTCACAATCCCTCCAAATAACCTATAGGTGGCAAATATTTTGCACGGGAGTTCTGTTCCTGGCCCCTGCACATGGTGGCAGAGCACGCTAAGCCCCTTCTGCCTGCTCCATGTTTGGGCCACTTCTGGGTCAGCAGGGATGAGCACGTGCATGATTGCACGTTAATCGGATGTATGTAAAATGGTTGCTGCATGTATTTTACATGTTGTGATAATAACTTTGGGGAAATAAGGAAACCTAGTATCCAGTTTCCCAAAGTTCCATGGAGGATACAAATGGGCTTTTGATATTTTAGGAGCAGCTGTATATGACCTAACTGCATTAGAATCTGATGTTGCTCAAGAAGCCTTGTACATGAGAATACTGAAGTTTCTTAATTTTACAAATAATCCAGAAAAATACCTTTGAGGTATTTGAATAGTCAGTCCAATTCTTACTCCTCTTGTTTATTTTGGACTGTATAGCAAAACATCGTATGTGATCTTTACAGAATCAGTAAAAGTGAATCTTCGTTGTTTCAGATATCACTTGGACTATTGAAGAAATGTCTGGTACTCTTGGAACAGCATGGATGCAGTTTCCATCACATATCATAATACATTGGAGCATACTAATTAAATATGTTCCCAATATATTTGTTATGTAAAGAAAACAGTTTGCTGTTCCAGAGCTACATTGTTTATGTAGGTTATCACTCCATCTAAAAGTGAATTCAAGAGGTGAGCACTTACAGAATTGTAGCAAACAAGAAACAAAAGGGAGGTACCAGCACATTCAAGAAGACTCCAAAGTTTGCAAAAATACAAATAAAACTTTTAAATAAACCCCCATAAGAAGGAACACACCCACAAAAAGGTTAATGTGTCAGTGCTGGAGCTCCAGAAGCTGTGAACTGTTGCATGTCAGATTGAAAAGTAAAACCAAGGTTGTGGGAGCTGGTTTGCTAGAACATCTAGTAGCTTATAGGGTTCCAGAGGATGGCATGACTGTCTGGCTTGAACCTTGAACAGGTGCAGGCGTGGTTGTGAGTTAAGGATATACTGCATTACAGGCAGTGACCATTTTAGGCGCATCCAGTTCACACGTGATTGCCAACATGCATGTCCTTTTGGACCTGAAAGAAGGCAGAATGGTGCAGGGCACACTTAGACGCACTCTACTGATGTGCAAGGGGCTGGGAATGGAAACCCTGAACGAAATGGTAGCCACCTGTAATTTCTTGCAGGTCCCATTTTTATTTATTTTTATTTTTTGCTTGGACTGCACAATAATTATTTGAATGCCCCAAACAAGCTATCAAATACACTGAAGTGTATCTGCCTGTTGATTTATTTTTTAAAAAGTAAGAACTTAGAATAGTAGATGTGGTTCTTGTTGCAATAGATTTCATATGCAAAGATGAAGCCTGGCCAAGAGGAATGGTGAAACAAACAAAGACAAAATGCATTGTGCTGCTTCTGAAGTAGAGGAAAGTAAAAGTGATTGTTTAATAATATTACTTAGTACTGATATAACCACTTCCCCTAAATCCTGCAGTATTTCATGTTCTCCAATTAATCCTTGCAACAGGCCATCATGACTGTCACCATATTAAAGCTGGACTTCTGAAGCAGAGAGATAGTGGCTTGCCTAGGCCATCCAGCGAGTTCATGGCTGAGGTCAGATTTGAACTAGGTCAGACTTAAATACATTGGTAAATGATGGGCCACAGCTCATTTCCAGAAGCTTTCCTTTAGAGTAGGCACTCAGTTATTTTATTAAAGTTACTATTTACATTCTATAAACCCGTTCCTATTATCATAGCAAGCAGGCTAAACTCATTCTGATTTTACAGGCTCATCTTAAAGCTTATTTAAATTTGGTAAAAGATGACACAGATCCTGTTTTACGTTAAGAAGCGCTAGCTCAGTTCAGTAAACTTGTGACTTGCAAATGGGCAGCAAAAGATATTTAATGTACAGTATTATCCTTCCACTACTGTACAATGATGCTGGACATGGGTTTCATGCAACATCCGTCTCTCTGAGAGTAGCAGTCCCATAGATCAAACTATTGACATTATAAAGTTTGTTAGACACACAAAATGTGAATTGTATTAAGTTTCACTACATTATAAATAATTTAAAGGTAATATTTTCAAAGGACATTGACAGCATCTGGAAGAAACAGCAACCTCCTTTTCACTGGATTCTGAGAAAGGTTAAGGAATCTACAGGCACCTTTCTCTTCTTATGAAGTTGCTGCCAAGTGTCCATTTATAAGCTCTTTAGCACTATGTTTTAAAATGTCAGAGCATAGAATGATGAAACTCCCCTAGAAAGCTTTTCATTTGCTTTTGTGAGATTTGTTTATATGCCCTGTTTCGCTATCAGTGAAGAATTCTTATTGAACTTAAAATATTGATTTGGATATTTTTTAAATAAAAAAATTGCCTTTTAGAAACAATTGAATGCTAGATAATGCAGAAAGGTAATTCTTTTTTACAGTGAGGTTTGAGTAATACTATGTGGAACAAAATGTGATTTATTTATTCTGTTGTATTGCTAGCTTTTTAATAGTTTCTGAACAATTCTGCAGGACCGTCTTTTTATCTGTCTGACTCTAGGTATTGCAGTTAGCTGTTGTACAGTATATGACCTTGGGCTGTTAATACTGTGTTGTTGGCACCTGTCTGTTTTGAGAGACAATGGAGTGTGCCTCTGGAGGTTAAAACTGCTACGTTAGCAGCACCAAAGTGACCTCCCCAGGGTGCAAGCCTGGGCAGTGTGTATGGAGGTCCTGGTCCACCCAGACCAGGGGTCAGCAACCTTCGGCTCTCCAGATGTTTCGGACTACAATTCCCATCATCCCTGACCACTGGTCCTGTTAGCTAGGGATCATGGGAGTTGTAGGCCAAAACATCTGGAGAGCCGAAGGTTGCCTATGCCTGACCCAGACAATACTGCCCTCTGGGCCTCATGGATGTGGTCCAAAGGAAAGCAGATCAATATGTTTGGCACCAGCTTGGCAGCAGGACTTGCCAAAAGTAAGCATACAAGGCACCATCCAACCATCTTAGAGACTCCACTCCAGATTTGTGTAAAGTTTACCCGGTATTTCTTAGGCAAGGCAGCGAGTACAGCTTTTTCCTTAGAGTACAGCTTTTCCTTAGAGTTTTCTCCCAAAGCCTTTCTCACGGATGAGTATAGCCACAAGGCAGTGGAGGTTTAGGACCAGAGTTTTCCTTCTCCTAGATCAGTGTTTTTCAACCACTGTTCCGCGGCACACTAGTGTGCCGCGAGATGTTGCCTGGTGTGCCGTGGGAAAAATTGAAAAATTACTTATATATAGTCAATATAGGCACAGAGTTAATTTTTTTAACATTTTCTAATGGTGGTGTGCCTCGTGATTTTTTCATGAAACAAGGGTGCCTTTGCCCAAAAAAGGTTGAAAAACACTGTCCTAGATGTGCTGTCTTCCCAGGTTGATGAGCCCCATCTGCCCCTCACTTCCCTCTGCAGCAGGGGTCATCAACCTTTTTCAGCCGTGGGCCGGTCCACCATCCTCAGACCATGTGGTGGGCCGGACTATATTTTGGGGGGGGGGGGGAATGAACAAATTCCTATGCCCCACAAATAATCCAGAGATGCATTTTAAATAAAAGGACACATTCTACTCATGTAAAAATATGCTGATTCCCGGACCATCTGTGGGCCGGATTGAGAAGGCGATTGGGCCGCATTTGGCCCACAGGCCTTAGGTTGCCTACCCCTGCTCTGCAGCAAGTGCAGTACGCACCTTCCTGACCATTGGACCCACTATTGGTCTTGTTCACTCAATCCACCAGAGCTTGTCTTTGCACGCAGGGGAAATCCCAAACTCACTGGGGTTTGAGACCCCTCACCTGGTTTATACAGCCCACTCAAAGCTCTTCCTGGGGAGTGGCCACTGTTGCATGCTGACAGCTTCAAGGAACCACAGGTGAGAGCTTAATGCAGGTTGCGAACCAAAGGTGGACAAACTACCCCAGAAGGAGCACAACGTGTCCCCCACCAGAGGTAATACCCTCCCCCTACACACCTTAGTTAATACTCGTATAAGAGAATTCCATTCTGTTTCCTGAAATCCCTGCCTTTGGTGTAGAATGATGAGATATGCTTAATATTTTTTATGTGAGAGAATAAGTGATTGTCAGCCTTCCTCAGCCTGATGCCTTTCAGATGATTCGGACTGCAGCAGCTTTGCTAGAAGGAGCTGATGGGAGCTAGTCCAAAAAGGTTTGGAGCACATCAGGTTGAGAGTGTTGTATGAAAGAGGAAACATTGTGAGATTTGAGGGCTGCAATCCTAAACACAACATTATGTTGCTCTGTGTTCCCCCCCCCCCCATCCTTTGACCCTGTTGTAGATTCAACCATTTAGCCTGGTCAGGTTTTGTACATGGAATGGGGGATGTGTCACCATGACTTCCATCTTAGGCAATTGTGTCTTGGGCTGACCCTGGTAGTAATACGCATTGATAGACGTGTCCTCTGTAAATGCGAGTGGTTTTCCTCACATCCTCTTGCAGCGAATTCTGTATATTAAATATGTGCTGTTTGAAAACTGTTTTCTTTTGTCTGTCTCAGTCTAGTGTTATCTGATATTGAGTGACCTTGAGCTTTTGTATTCTATCCGCTTTCTCTACCCTATGCATAACTTTTATCTATTTTCACTAATTAGGTCTGCCAGGTCCCCAAGTCTGAGCATCTAAACATGCATTAAACAAATCACTTGCTGATTATGCATATCATTAATTGTGCATTTTATACCAACATATTTTTTTTCTTCCCCCAGCAAGTACCACATAAAGTTGGGAAAGGAGCAATGGGGATGATCTTCTTACCAGCCCATTCACGCATGGCACCACGAAACATTAGATCTTCAATCTCTGCCCTGCCTGTAAATAGCGTTACCTTTTCTCCTCAGTTAACATGGGAAGTTGACATTTCAAATATTAAAGGGAACTGCTTGTGTTAATCCTGAAGCTCCTTGTAGCTGAGTAAAATCTAATAGTAAAACTTTGATTTTAACAGTAGAGTTAGAATAACATGTGCACATAGTTTGCAGAAATGAGTTTTAGGTGCTGTCCTAAAATAAAAATGCTGCTTGAAAGTAAGTCCTGTTGATGCCAACAAGGTTATATCAATTTCTGAATATACTGTTTATGGTGGTAATGCCCAGTCAAAACATAGGCTAAAGTTCAGTAAATGGAAGAATTAAAAAAAAAAATTGAAAAGTAGCACCCCAGCATGCACACGAAAGCTTATACCCAGAACAAACTCAGTTGGTCTCTAAGGTGCTACTGGACAATTTTTTTTATTTATTTTGACTGTCAGAGCAACACGGCTACCTACCTGACTCTAGTAAATGGAAGATAATCCAAAGAATCAAAAGCCTAGTGCTCAGTTCATCGCCAGCCTCATCAACCTCAACAGTTATGAGTAAGACGCAACACCTGTAAAATGGAAATAATGGATACTGCACAGTTATGTTATGATGCTGTAATAAATATGATGAATCTTAGTAAAATGCTTTGCTCAATGCACAGCTTAGTTTCAAACTGAGCACTACAAATCAGAATTAGTACATATGATTGTACATACACAAAAGTAGAGTCAGTCATGCAGAACATTGAAACAAAACAGAAAACTGCACTGGAAAGAACCCAGTTTATTAACATATCCAGGAGAATGGGATTTGACTCTATCTGTATACTACAACAACTGGGAATGTTGCCACTGTTGAGATAAATGGGCACTGTAATTTTCAAGCCTGCTGCATTTTTAAATAGTCTGAACACTTTGCATTCCCAGGGTTGGCAGAAATAACAGAAATTTCAAAAACTAGAGCAAAAGGCAAATCTAAAATTCAAATACATGTATAAATAAGAAACCAGAATGATGCATGCATGTGTTAGTGGAATCAGTCCTGGTTTGCAATCTGTGTTGGAAGGATTACTCAAATTCCAGCTTGCTGGTTCAGATGTCATAGCAAACTGGTTGACAAGCCAGCATTTTTTTCTATTAAATTGGATGCATGGGTATGTTTTCTGGTTCTACAATACAGACAAGAATGACAAACTTTCAGTCATGTATTTCTCTTAGAAGGCATAAATCTAGGTCAAACTGCATGTGAAGTGTATTAAAGTAGAAATTGATTATTTCTTCTGCAATCCTTGAGCATGACTGCACACTCAGCTGGTTGTTCTCTAGTCTACCATTCTAACTTTTCATGAAGTTACATAAAGTAGGTTGATTAATTTGAAATCTGAATTCTGTTGTGTGTGGGGAGGGGGTGTCCCATTTTTGCCCTTATCAGTTTTGCCTTAATTAACTGACTGTTCTCCAGCTCACCGCCTCCAACCCCACTGGTGTAGAGCTATCAAAACATCTTATCGCACGTGGAAGATTGTAGAAGGGGTGGTGTACTTTCAGGAGAGAACTGAAACCTCCACAAGTATTTCTTGCACAAATATATATTTTAAGTTTTGTGTTTGAAAACAGACAAAAACACATTACTTAACAATAAATTAATCTCTGCTGATGGGAGACTGCCTGAGAATCATATGTAAGCTGCATTGAGTTCTGTAGAAGAAAGGCAAGATATAAAATAACCTACCTACATAATTATGATGCTTCATATATAGTCATTAGTAGTCATCAAAAATATTCATAGAATCACAAGAGTTAGGGGGCCCTCATTGGCCATCTAATTTAACCCTCTGCTGGATGCAAGAAATTAAGTGCTGAGTATACTCAAGAGATGGCTGTGCAGCCACTGCTTCAAGATCTCCAGTGAAGGAGAGAGAGTATCCCCAAGTGAAGACTTCCATGTGGCATGAAATATTTCTGTAAGGATTGGAGAATTCAATACTTATCCAGAACACCATAAATGTATTTCTGGAAAACAATTTGGGAATTTGATCTGATTCTAATATAGCTGCATTCTATTGTAACATGATTTCGCAGACACTTCCTAATTTCTACTGCCCAACTGCTCTTCCTCTCACCCTTTTCTATTCAAGGTTATCTGTGACCTCTACTGTAAATAATACGCAGGATAAGTAGATCACTTTTGTTACATCATATTTCATATGGGCTGCTATTGCTATCTCAATCTCTTCCTTTATGGTACTGTACTAAAGTCTAGGAAGCTACATTAGATTTGGCAGCTGCCTGTGAAGTGGCTTGCAGTTTTATGTCTAAGGTGTCAGGATTCTACTCTGCTCTAAAATCACATGAATTAATTAGTTGAAGGGTAAGCCTTCTGAGCATGTACAACTTTGAAATCTCGCACAACTTGCTTTAGTCTTAGGATGACAAATGGATTGTTATAGGTCACATTCACTAAAGATGTGCTCTATGTTCCCCATAATGTTTTCAATAGTAGTGCCGAAAGGAAAGCTTAAGATGCAGATTCTAGCAGCTGCCTTAAAAGAGCGGCTGAAAAATGAGCAAAAATAATGTCAGGGCAGTCTTTTGGAGAGATGAGACACAAAATCATACGCCTTTTTTTTTTTGACAGGCAAGTGCTGAAGAGTTGAGTAATAAGCCTCTTCCTTGCAGGCAAATAGATAGTAGCAAGCAATGATATGTTTGACTTATTGGCACCAACCAACTCTCCCAAGGCTAGAATCTACAAAACCTCATGAAGTAATAAGACAGGAAAAGAACAAAGCTTAAGGCTGCAGTCCTGAATACACTTACAAGGGAGCAAGCTTCATTGAGCACAAAGGAACTTACATTGAGTAAACTGCACTGTTTGATGGGTTTTTTTAAAAAAAAATCTCTACAAATTGATTTGCATCTTCTGTTGGATTACTTGTTAAAGTGTTGTGCAGAGGGTTCCTAGTTTGCTTTCTAGCAAATAAGTTTCCCAAGCTTCAGCTTGAAAAAAATATAGCCTGCAAACAACAGGGAACAGACAAGCCTCAACATTCAAAAAAAATACCTGCAAATATATTTCTGAGGTGTATGTAAAAAGGAATGGCAATTTGATTGGGGAAGGAGAGCTTGATGAAAAGGAAAGCCTGAATATGAATGAGTGTTTATATTTTGTTAATACTAGTTTTACTAGCTCAGCATGATGAAAGTGGCTTATTTGTGGAAGAAGTAGGGGTTTCTGTTTCCTGCCTTCAGTTCTGAAATAATACGTCTAACACAATAAAGAAATCTCTTCCCACCATGCAGTATAAGCCATTTTGAGGCAGAGAAAGATCTTAAAAGCAGCTGGGTGGCTTCCAACAAAAATTTAAATTCCATAAAAATTATTTCATAAAATTTATACACTGCTTGGTTATAAAAAAAGCCCAAGAAAACCAAGAAAAAATCACAACCATACTATGAAACATGCAAAGTTATAACACTAAAAGACAATAAAATTACCTCAACTTTCTAAGCATCTGGGTAGGCTTGTCTAAGCAAGATGTCTTTAGCACTGAAAAGTGTTAAAAAGGCACTGAAAAGAGTACAGTGAAGGCGCCTGCTAGATCTCAACAGGCAGGGAGTTCCAAAGTGTAGGCACTGTTCTTATATGCTGTTGTATTCTGACAAGGCCTCACTCCTGTCAGCAATCGTGCTTCTGAATCAAGCACAGGGGAAGCCACACATAGAGCACATTGCAGCAATCCAATCTTGAAGTAGCCAACACATGAACTACTGTGGCAAGGCTTTCCCGGTTAAAGAATGACCATATCTGTCAAACCAGTTGCAGTTGGTAAAAGGCACTTCTAGCTACTGAGCCTCTAGTGACAACCTTCTTGACTTATGGGAGTGACCCAGTATAACTGGTAATATATCTACACTGGCACAATGATCTTTATACCCGTTTAATTGCTGGCAATGCAGATATTACAATCAGTATCAGAGGCAACTTGGTCAAAATCTGTTTCCCTAATCTCTCATGGTAGTTACTTCTGCCCGGTAAAATAGCTTGTTGGCCAGTGCCTCCCATATTCAGAGCCTTTATTTCAGAACGAATGCTTTGATGTGCATGTCTGAAGATGTTTCCTTTACATCTTTACGTGTTAGATTATTCAAAATAGCTGCGTATTTTAATTACTTGCTGTATGTTCTACCATTTTGCTGTCTGTATATCAAACAGCAGCAGCTCTTGTGAAGAAACTAATACTCAACCGTTATTAAGATTTATGATAATTCTATTTTTTTCCCCTGTGTTGCTACTTCAGAAGTGTAACAGAGAGGCTTCTGTGAAGCACTTCCCTCAGTCAAGATAAGAATGAAATACATTACATGAAGTGATTTTCTTTTACAAATTTGTAAGAACTCAGTTCTCACTCGGACAGTCATGGGAATCATCATAAGCCTAGGAATCCAACCAATCAAACAAACAAGTGATTTATGATTCATTGTTCTTCCTGATGAGTGTGCTAATGTTAATGTAAAATTATTCCAGCCCAAGTTATTAAATACTGTAGCTCAGTATCATATCAAATGAAAGTGAAATTGTACTCTTATAAATTAAAAATCTTAACAAGAACATCAAAGGTATAAAAGCTTTCCCTATAATCACAAGGGAATGTATAGATAGTTTTTGTATTTCTAATTCATAGGATCCATTCAGCTGTGCCTATGATTTCCACACAAGTCTTTACTGGGAGATTTGGTTGACCCGTGTGGAGGATGGCAAAATATACTGGCTTGTCTACATTGCTGCCTGCATCAATTTTAATTTAGTTGTTTTGCATTCATATTTTATCCAGGCATTGTCTTTGGGAATGTTTTACAATTCATTTTTTAAGTCTGTGATAATTCAACTTGGCCATTCCTTTATTTAAAAATTTACATCCTGCTTTAAAAAAAATAAACTCCAAAACAACTTCAGAAAAATCCATGAAATGCATAAAATAGCAGAGTGCCCCAAGGAATATGGATTATGCAGAACTCATTCTCCCTAGCAAAGAAGTAAAAAGTTGGAGCAGATCAGGGAATGCTTTGGATCTGCTGGATCCCAAGCCCTGCTGGTCTTTTGGCGTGCCTCCAGCATTGGAGCTGACATACGGATTTTCCTTCTTCCCATTGGAATAGGGGGGAATTATTATCATTAATATTTTAAGAAAAGGAAATGCAGTCCCCCTTCCCCCAGATTGACAATTCATCTGAAGTGGCCTCTCCTGACATGATAGGATTGCTCTATACATCAAATGCTATGAAAGTTTTTTGCTGTAAGTGAAATTCCCACTATTGCAGTTGTGTGTGTTGAGTAGATTCTCTTATATATCTGTTGATTTTGGTCATACTGTTCCGCATTCTTGCCATACTTGGTTGTCTCTTATTTTTATGTTTTTGATGAGTTGAGAGCTATAGCATAACCTCTGGAGTTGTCATGAAGTTCAGCAGCTAACTATGTAAGCAGCAGTAACATTATGTTCTTAGCTTTAAGACAACTAGTGAAAAATATTATTATTATTATTATTATTATTATTAATAATAATAATTGATTGGTTAGTCAGTATACTGCAGACATAGGCAAACTCGGCCCTCCAGATGTTTTGGGACTACAACTCCCATCATCCCTGACTACTGGTCCTGTTAGCTAGGGATGATGGGAGTTGTAGTCCCAAAACATCTGGAGGGCCGAGTTTGCCTATGCCTGGTATACTGCCTTCCATCTGTAGATCTCAGGGCAGTTCACAACATAAAAATACAAGATAAAAAAAGCACAAAATACACAATAAAAACAAAAACAAACCAATAGCCCCCTCCAAATTCCTTTTGTTGAATAGATAAATATTCCCAGATACAATCTAGATACCTTTGTTTATGTTACCACATTGCTTGTGCTGCAGTTAATGAAATCTGAAAGTACAAAGTGGCCCACATAGTATCAGTATCTTTATAGTTCATCACTGATTGAAATGCAGATTGTAATATGCTATGTGAATGAAAAAAAGACAACTCCTATCTTTTCAGTTCGGGGTGGTAAAAAAATCAAGACTGTCCATGGGCCAACATTCTAGTCTGTATTTTACTCCAGTTTGAAAGGTTTGATTTAGGAAGAGGTAACTTGATCAGTATGCAATTGTATGTTAGCTTGTATGTTAGAATATGGCATCTTGCATGTTCATGGATGATAGGCTGCCTTCAGTCTCTTGTATCCGAGGCAATAAACCTCTGAACACCAGTTGCTGAGAATCACAAGTAGGGAGAGTTCTATTGCTATCGGTTGTTGCTTACGGGCTTACCATCAGGCATATATGGTTGACCACTATGAAAACAAGATGCTAGATTAGACTGGACCTTTGTCTGATCCAGAAAAGCTTTATTCAGTTCTTTTAATCTAAAGTATCCAACACGTTGATTCTCAAAATTCCTACCATAGAGGTTGCCCAGCCAAACAGGTGTCAAAGGACATCGAAAGATTGGATGTGACATTTATTCTGTAGGGAACGTCATATTCTGTGATTGAAGGGATAGGGCTAAAAACAGCGAGATGGAGGGGAAAGGGAAGGATGGTGGAGTTTTCTGTTATGATTATTTACTGTGTTCTGAACTTTTGAAATAAGTCATTTTTAATTATGAAGATGCTAAAGCAAACAATAATGACTCTTGGGGGCTCACCATTTTTGGGTTTTGGACAGAGTGCGCTGTGTATCCTCTCGATATGGCATGCTTGTATAATGGTGTCAGGAAGTATTTCCTTTATCTAGTACACAATAGCATCATGTAGGTTTGTCTCTCCGAAGCCACTCAAAAGTGCAGATTCTGTTAATCTTAGTTCTGTTCTTCATGCTCACTTCCATTGTGTTGTGGGAATGTCTCATACTGAGTGAGTTTTAAAATAACTTCTCTCGATGGTTTCAGTGCTTTACCTCAGTCCTCAGACAGTTCTTTTTTAATTAGAGGAACTAAAGCTGCTGTGTGAAATAACGTTTCTGGCCTCTCGTGAGTTGCTGTTGTTTTTCACTGCATTGAGCCCTGGCAGCCATTTTGGAAATGGCTCTGGCCTGCTTGGGATTCCCTGATGATCCAGAAGTGAAAATCAGTCATCCAGCGTGCTGCTTTGTGATTCTCTGATTCTGCAGCTCATAGCCCGCTTGGAACTGTTAAAAGTTTGAACAAGACTTCATTTTGGAGCAAGCTTAGCTATTTTTGATTTTGGGAAGGAAGGAGCAGCAGATGAAAACACCATATTGCCTCGGTGATGTAGCCCCCCCCCCTTGACTGTTTGAATTTTATTTGCAGAGATTGCATTGGCAGTGTAGATCTTTTTAATCGGGTGGGTAAGAACCTCTTAACCAATTGCAGTTTTCTATTTTCAAGTGACAAGGCCGAAATGATTAGTAAACAGTAATAATATCTTCATTCTTAGTAATCCCTTGAAAACCAACTGCAGTTTCTCCTTCTCAGCTGTTCATCAGACACTGCCTTGCGTGTTATTTTTCATTTTCAGTAGTAGTTCTGGCTTGTGAGAAAGTGTGATAACTCAGCATCATGTGTTGCTGCCCCCCAATGTTCAAAATCATTAGCTAGACATTCAAGTTTGAGACACTTTGGTTTTCATAACTTCCAGTTTAAGAATTTTTGTCTTTGATTCAGACCCAAAAATCTTTTTTAAAGGCATCTGCTTATGTATGTATTTTTTTTCTTTTTCTTTTAAGGAAATAGAGCTTTTCAGGGCTCCAGATCATATTTGGCTTCATAAGTCTTACATTTTCCATCTGCTGCTGGTGCTATATGACGTTCTCCTGATTCCTCTCTTGTTCACAGACCTGTTGTTAAATTTGTGTGTGTTGATGATGTGTGTGGACTTTGCTTATCATAAAAGTTGCAAATCATAATCTTCAAACAGTTAATTTACGGAATTTGGTGCCCACCATTTGTTTTTAACCTTACATTTACAGATAGATAAATTAATTAAATGTATCGAGTTGCTTGAAGAATACATTGATTTGAACAAATTCCACAGAGATTAGAGTTACAGAATTGTTAGTGAAAGGGGCATGGAAAGCTGAAGTTGGGCCAGCAGCTCTTCCAGTTTCTTTGTTTTATAATTTTATCTCTCCCTCTTATGTAGGATAACAAGGAAGACAGCAATCTTTTGCCAAACAATGGAGACCATGTACTGGTTCCTGGAAATGACAAATTCAAGCCTGTGTTACCCTGGCCTCACGTCGAAGGTGTGGAAGTAGACTTGGAATCAATTCGGCGAAGGAATAAGGCCAAAAATGAAGGGAATCCTCTTGGTGGCAATAATGATCAGCAGAACATCATGCAGCGACAGTATCTCACATTTAAGCCACAGACACTGATCTACCGTGATCCCGTATTACGACCTGGAATTCTTGGTAATTTTGAACCCAAAGAACCTGAGCCTCATGGAGTTGTCGGTGGTCCTGGTGAGGAAGCCAAGCCATATGTTTTAGGACCAGAATATAAAGAATCTGTTCAAAGCAGCATTAAGGAGTTTGGGTTTAACATGGTAGCAAGTGATATGATCTCACTAGACCGAAGCATTAATGACTTGCGTCAAGAAGAGTAAGTACCTGATCTGCCTCTTCTTTTCCCCTCTTTTAATTGTGTTTTTGTTATGCGATCTGTACACCATGACAATAATCTTATATGAATTTATATTAGTGATAGTAAAGGAAAACAATTTAGCACTTCTTTTAAAAATGGGCTTTCCTTTTTCTTTTTAGCAGAGATGGAGTCATGTGCATAACACTCCTACTGAAATTAGCAGAACTTTAAAAATGCATAACTATAGCTTGGTCGTACCTAAGTGTTGTAGTTCCCAGAAGTATTCTAGCAGGCATTCAGATAATGAGTAATAAATTACAGTTGCTTAAACCTTGATCACATTTGATAAGAAATCATTTTTCAGTGGTGGGTAGATAAGATTTAGCCTGATATTCAAAAGGCTTATGCAATTTTCCTGCCCCCTTTGATCATCTGGGTCTTTGATATATGTCCCGCAACTCTCCAATAAGGCATGATGCCAGGTTCAGATGACCATATTGCCTTCATCTGAACCAGTGTGTTAGCTGTTGCAACTCAGCTGTTTGTCTGAGGCAGGCTTTCCACTATGTGATCTGTGAACAGAACTCACCAGCTTGTACTTCTGCTTGTTTTTGTTCTTTACATTTACTGTCTGTTACAGAATGTGTTCTTTCTGAGTGAATTCAGGGGAGAACAGTACAATGGCTCCTTTTAACAGTTATGAAAAACATTCTTCCCTTCATGTTTCTGTGGTAACTACTAAAATGTAATTGTGTTGTGCAAAATTTTGTACAGAGTTCTCATTTTGTGTTCTCTGTGTGTGAGTGTTTGATGTAAACCATCAGGTTTCCCCCACTTTCTCTTACCATCAGTAACTTAAGAGCCTTAGAATTGGGAGTTCTTCACTTCTCTACCCTTAAAATGCATAAAACCAAAGAGACACAGGGGTTTGTTGACAAGGGGAGAAAACTCTATCCTCAGAAGATGTGATTTCCATATCACTTTTACTGTGCATAATTGTCTGTGAGAATTCTGTGCCATCTATATCTTATTTCTGTCATTTAGAACTTTTTGGAAGTAATAAGATTGAAGGATCAGTACATTTTCATGATCAGTTTCTTTGACCACATAAAAGGGGCTTATGATGTTGGCATTAATGTGATTTGATTGTGGTATCAATAAAGTGGTGTTTTTTTCTGTAGATGGCATGATCTTGGCTTTACATCTAGGTGGGTTGATTAAAGCAACCTTCATTGCCTCTGCCGAAATATCTTAAAATACCTTTGTACTCCTCGGTCAATTTTATTTTCAGGCACAATCCTTTTCAGCAGTGTGTTTTGTATATCTATGAAGCACAGGTGGTGAATATCATTTATTCCATATCAGAACTGTCCCACTGCTTCTAATTCTAACAATGCTGCAAACCCTGAAGTACATTTGATGATTAAATAAGCAAGCAAGACCATGGCAGCTGTTCCTGAAATATTTGGCTAATTTCCCAAGCATATGGGCTTTTCCCCCTTTGAAATAACATGGCAAATATTTTATGGAGCTCAGGTAACATGAGAAACATGGTTTGCTGAGGAAAATAGTCTTTTAATGCGAGAAGAAGTTGAGAACCCTTCCATTTCTTGCAAAGTCCATTTTGAGAAACCTATTAGAAACAGCTGACATGATCCAGTCAGCCCATGGTTCCAACTAGCCTAGTGTAGCTTTCTGTAATTAGGAACAGCTCTCAGGTGGAGAGAGACCTATTGTAGCTCTGCTACCTAAGATACTTCTAAACTTGAGATGCCGGGATTGAACCTGGCACCTTGCATACACACACTTCATGTGTTCTGACACATAGCATTGACACTCCCCCATCAAAATATTAAAATAATAGTAAACGCTGTGTAGAGAAGCATGCTCAGATACCGTATTTTTCGCTCCATAGGGCGCACCGGACCATAGGGCACACCTCGTTTTTAGAGGAGGAAACAAGAAAAAAAATGTTTTTCTGGTTTTCCTCCTCTAAAAGCCCTGTTTTTTTTAGGATCAGCTAAAAGTTTTGCAGCTTTTTTGCAAAGGGAAAAGCCCTGGGTTTTTTGAGGATCAACTAAAAGTTTTGTTGCTTTTTTGCAAAGGGAAAAGCCCTGGTTTTTTGAAGATCAGCTAAAAGTTTTGCATCTTTTTTTGCAAAGGGAAAAACCCTGTTTTTTTGAGGATCAGCTAAAAATTTTGCAGCTTTTTTTGCAAAGGGGGAAAAGCCCCATTTTTATGGGGTTTAACTCACATTTCTGCAGCTTCTAAAGGAAAGGGAGCCTTTTCTACAGTTTCCAGACAGATAATCTAATCAGCCAGTCACATGTGCTGGGGAAACAAACAACCTCCCTCTGCAGCACATTCAACAAAGGAGGGCGGGGCTGAAAGGGAGCCGGGGCTCTTATTTCTCTCCTGATCTCTTGCTGATCTTTTCAACATCCCCTTTTCTCTTTGTAAAATAAAAAGCACATCCTCTTTTGGCCCCTGGGCAATTCAGCTCCAGGGACCACCATTCGCTCCATAAGACGCACAGATATTTCTCCTTACTTTTTAGGAGGAAAAAAGTGTGTCTTATGGAGTGAAAAATATGGTATGTGTGACTTGATCTACTTCAGGATTATGTGCAAACGTGGTGTTCTCTCATTTTGGGGGGGCTGGTTAAACAGGTTAATTGGGGGTAATGCTATAGCTCAGTGACAAAGTACATACTTTGCAAATGAAGTTCCTGTTTTGGTCCCAGTTATCTCTGTCTAGGACTGGAAAAGACTCTCTCTAGCTAAGGCTGAAACCCTGGACGGTCATTGTCAAGTGTATAGACCAGGTGTGGGGGAACCTCAGGCTCAGCAATCAAATGCAGCCCTCCAGAACTTTCTTTCTCGCCCTCAGGACTCTCTCCAGGCCACGTGCCCCCTCTTCAGTCCTAATCTACACCCTTCTTAAGTAATCTTACATCATTGGAATGTGTCCTTGTACTATGATGTCTCTTGGTTGTCTTCGGGAAGATGAAGAAATGTGTGCTTTGCACATGTGTACGTGGAAACCTCTGAATTTTGTGTGGCTGGATACTGCCTATAGAAGTAGTCACATCCATTGTCCCACTTTTGCCTCTGACCGTGCCCCCCCTGCCCCCATCATATGGTCCCCAGTAGTTGCTTATGAGAGAAAGCAGTTGTCAGGCTGAAAAACGTTTCCCATTACTAATGCTAGGTGGTCTAATTGTCTGAATCCACACAAGACAGCTTCCTATACCGTACTTAGAAACTTAATTTTGACATCAAAAATGTTTTGTTGGGTACACTGTTTTGTGTTGGTGGGGCAGCGAAGGGTTCCAGGCTATGGGTCTTAATCATGATTTAAATGGTGCTAAAGCTTAGTTGGAAAAGTTAATTTCAATGGCTCTACTCTGAGTAAAGCTGGTTGAATACCGCCCAATGTTAGCTGCAGTTTTAGAGGGTTGCTAGGCTAGGATCAGCTATGATTCGTGCCATTATATGTGTGGTGAGAGACTGTGATTGAAGCTTTCTTTACTATGGTATCTTAACGTGACCTATATAACAAAATGAAAGAGGTATCTGGTGTGCAGATGTTCTCATCTTCTCAGAGTTGCAAAACAGCAGCAGCAACAACAACACAGATGCTGTATGGAGACAGGAATATGTGATAATGTCTTTGCTCTGGCAGCTATAAAGATAAGAGCTAAAGTGCTGCTAAATCGGCAGCTTTGCAATATCAAGTAGAAGTACAAAAAAAATCAAGTAGAAGCACTAGGTGGCAGGATGCATTTAGCTTTAAAGCAAAACACGGTTTTAAAATGTATCTTATATATATGAAGGCTTCCTTGTTTGAAATTAGAATCACTGTCCTCTTCATACAACTTAAATAATTATTAACATTGTACAAGATACATTGGAAGTGCTTTGAGAATTTTCACTACTGACCAATAACATTTAATATCTTTTCTGAAGCTTGAACCCAATCCAAAACACAAAATGGGGTCCATCTTCAGAAAAGCTTTTCTGAGTCCTTTAGTACCTGGCAGTAAATAATAGTGAATAGCATCAGCATCTTAAAATTCTGCTGTAACACTGCTAACAAGGGCAGAGATTGTCTGCACTTGGTAGCTCAGTATTGTTCCCAATATCAGACAAGGTGCTCTATAAAGTGCACTACCCTTGTTCCCACTGCCCAGTGTGGAATTTTTTAAAAGCAAGAGAGAGAGTGGCAACCCTGGAAAACATAATTTATCATCATTTTTAATACTGAAATTGTTCAGTCTGAAACATAATTGAGCTTCCAGCATCTTATTTTGCAGTCTTAAACATATTTAGAATAAGGTATATTGAATGATGGCTAAAAATTACATTATTTCTATATCTTTTGTGAACAAGTTGCTGGTGTAACTTTATAGTACAGTGCTTAGTTGATAGTTGATGTTTAATATTTGCTTGCTGGTGTTAGCGAACCACTGGATGTCACTATTGTTCTTTGTAATAGCACTTGGTGTTTTATCAGATAGTTATCTATCTGTTTGGGAACCTATTTTGGAACAACAGGTCATAGCAATTACTGTTGGATAACTACTGTTAAAGGTATATTTATACTTCTTGTTGAAGGAGAATCAAACTTGAATAACATGTCTCGTAGAAGATTTGTATTGTTATTTTTTTACAGGTGAACAAATAGAGCATTGAAATTAAGAATTTTCTGAAAATTCTGAAAAGCTTGAACTTTGCATTTGAGTTTAAAGTGCAAGCTCTTAAGTGGGTGAAAAAAGGTTGTTGAGCTTTGTAAAAACAGATAATAGGTGGCACCCTTAATAAAAGTGGGTTGTGGTGGTGATAATAAAAAAATGCACACTGAATTTAGGCATGTTGATGTTACAACTGCAAGTCTCTTGTTAAGACTGAGCCTGGGAGCTGAAGGTTCGTTCTGTCTTATTGCACCAAGTTTCAGTGCCACTTTTTACTAACTCAGTGGCTTTCATACAGGATATAAAAGTTTTTTAATGTGTTCAGTGGAATGATTTCCTATTTGGGAAGTTAGTGGGTTTGCTTGTTCATTGTGATTTCTAGCTTGGAAGATACGGGTAAAAATTAACAGACATTGGTAGCTGCTTGTTGTTGTTGTTGTTGTTGTTTAGTTATTTAGTCGTGTCCGACTCTTCGTGACCCCATGGACCAGAGCACGCCAGGCACTCCAGTAACAATTCAAATTGAATCTTGAGTCTGCTGGTTAGGATTAAAGGGAGTTGTAGTGCAAAATATCTAGAGGACACTAGGTCATAGATGGATGAGCTAGATTAATTTATTTTCCAAGCATCCAGTACCAATATCTTGCTGCTGTTGAAGCACGGCTTCCTTTGGGGGAGACGGCTACAATCCAAGGCTCTAACTTAACTCTCTAAAGCTCTGTATGGCTGGAATTGGGATATCTGAAGGGTCAATCATCTTCCATATAAACTAGTCAATTGATTAAGATCTGTATAAGACTCCATGTGGAACTGAGGTAGGGAGTGAATAGAGACATGTCCATTTATTGGTCCCACTTGAGTTGTGGAATACTCTGCACTCTCCAGTGCTGACTCTGTTGAGAACCAAATGAAGACATTTTACTCTCGCAGGCTTTTTAGTGGGCAACTTTATTTCTGTATCCTGTTTTTATTGCTTCCTTTATATTTTTATTGATGCTAGGTGTTCCTGTTTAATTGCTATATTGATTTTGATTTTTCAATATGTAAAATATATGTTACTAATTTTTCTTTACCATGCGAAAGCTTTGGCTTTAAAGGCCCAAAAATCTTTTTAGAATCTGACACTAGAGGTTATTGTGGAATGTGCTCTCACTCTCTGACCTGACCACATGCCTCTTGTATGTTGATATGCTTCCCGCATTATGTGTAGGCAAAGGGAATTCAACCTTTCCTCCCCAAAAAGAAAAAAGGCTGGTGTGACTGTGTGTTTCAGCTGAATTTTTCTTTGCTAATGGAACACTTGTGTATGCCTTAATACGCTTCTCTTCATTATTTATCCTTGCCCCAAAAGAGATGCATTAGATTTATGGAGATTCATCAGATAAATGCACAGTTGTTACTAGTGCATTGCATGAGATTCAGACTCCTTTTGGGGTAGTACTTTTATTGCAGGTACCTCAGGGGAGAAAGCCATGTATATATCTTTAGCATCCCAGAGGGTTTACAACAACCTTGTTTATATTTTAAGTACAAGTGTGTGTACCACACCTAAACACACAAACTAACCACACATGGTTTCTGCTGTGGTGTTTTTGTGTGTGCACAGCTTGCAAGTGATGGGATTTTGAAGCTTGAAGCTTGAATCATTGAGTTGGAAGGGACCACAAGGATCATCTACTTTAACTCCCTGCAATGCAGGAATCTTTCACCCAATAATGTGGGGCTCAAACCCATAACCCTGAGGTTGAGTCTCATGCTCTACCGACTGAGCTGTCTCTTAGGATAATGTACTGGAAAGCGATAAAACAGGAAATTCAGCCATATTTTTGGCATGCCACCAAAACTTTTCTTAGTGGGTGATATACAGAAAGCTAAGACTAGTTGATGCGACAGAAGCACCTAGGACTGCAAGTTGGCAGAAAATCATATCTGCCATGGGCTGAAAAAGTCATGCAAATCGGCCCCAATTCTACAGGCAAACTCAGAAAGCAGTTAGGAGCAGAATGGGTATCATAATGTAATTGCAGGTTATTGAGAGAGTGTTGCAACAGAGGGAAAGCTTACGATAATTCAGAAGAGTGAACACTGACAAATTACAGTTTTCTCACTCTGTTGTGATTATAACAACCACGTGATAACCTTTCCTTCTGAAAAACTACATGAAGGAGAAGGCTGCAGAGATTGCTGGCTATATGATGTGAAAACATTGAGATTGGTTTTTCCCCTAGAAGGTACAATGTAACATCAAAATGTTTTAATTACATACAACTTTCATGTTTGTCCTTGTGGACTTAGGTTTTGTTTTTTCATGGAACAAAAGAATGTCTTAAACATGGTTTTCATTCTGAAAACTGCTTCAACATCCTTCAAAAAGTAAGAAGCAGCAATCATTACTGTCCAATCATTACTGTAAGCTTATCTTCAAAACTGGCTTCATAATCATACTCTATCCCAAGTACTGTGTACCGTGTATTTTAAGTCCTCTTTTTGGGTGGGAGTCACTTTAATTAACTAGGTGGTACGAAAGAGGTATTACCGGTATAAGATAATTTTCTCCAAATGGTCCATAACTAGTGTTCTAGTTAATTCTGTTTTTTTCACTGATAGTGGTTCTGATAACAACCATGTTCTGATTGTAGATATTTCAAAAATGTTAAAATATAACACACTTATCTGTTGCAGGTGCAAGTACTGGCATTATGATGAAAACCTGCTCACCTCCAGCGTTATCATTGTCTTCCATAATGAAGGGTGGTCCACACTTATGAGGACAGTTCACAGTGTAATTAAAAGAACTCCAAGGAAATACCTGGCTGAAATTGTATTAATTGATGACTTTAGTAATAAAGGTAAATGCATTTAATATCAATATTAAATCCAGTAAGAGTTGAATCTGTCATTCTACAGGGAAGTTGAACCAACATAAAGAAATACTGTGCTGATAATTCAGCGGTTTCTGCTCTTAATAAGAAACCAGCCTGCAGATTTAAGAATATTGATCTGTGGATAGAGTTGGTAGCATGGTTTTCATTATAGATCAGTTTTTTATAAATAAATAAATAAATAAAAGCTTGAGTGAATTAATGTACAGTAGTTTGTTCTAGCCTATTGAATGAAGAAGCTATCACATTCAGCAAATATCTGTCTTTCTGTTTCTTTTAATGGAGACTTTGCAGAAAAATTCAATCCTTCTCAAAGAGTAATCATGACTCAAATCTTCATTCAAGGCTACATCTGTTCAGAGATAATGCAAGGGTTCCCTTGAACTTTCTATATTAGCCCAATTTTGAACAGGAATCAAAACTCTCCTTTCCAATATATGGATTTTTTTGTCTGAAGGGTTTGTCAAAATGGATAGTGTAGGAAGCTTCACCTATGCCTCTGTAGGTACTTCATCTGTCAGCCTTGGATTTTCATTGCATTAAATGCTTATTACAGTAGCAGAGACTTTTAGATATAGTGTGAAATCTGTCCCCCTGCACACACAAATTGTTCCACACACTTATGGAAAGTTTGAGGTGATAAAGTGCTTAAGCTGAAATATGGGTAGGGGGTTGGATTCCTAACAGATAAAGTTAATGTAGATACAAATGAAGGAGCAGATAATCAGGGTAATATGTAATGCATATAAACCAATATTCCTTCTATTCTGTACTATCTTCCCCTTTATTTCTGATGTATATAGAGAGAATGCTACTGCCCTTATTTTCCTTTACAGCACCTATGGCAGAATGTAATAGAGTTGCAGATGAGCATCTTAAACGTGTGTGTGTGTGTGTGTGTGTGTGTTTTGCATAGTCCTAAAATAGCATAATGCTGAGAAAATGCTATAATCCACAGCAGTGTTTTCCTGCCACAATTGACTGTGGTAGCCTTAAATGTTAATAAAAGTCGTGAGTGTTTTCTTGAAGGTATTTCATAATCTTTTTTTGCATCCACATCTGTCTTCAAATTCAGACATAATTAATATTTATTGTGGAGAGTGAATGCTACATCTCCTGCATCACCACCTGGATTTTGTTGCCTATAAATGTTGACATTTTATTATGTGAGTTTAAAGACTTGATTATATTCATTTTGGCATGTCAGAGAAGAGCTGTGAATGTGTCACTCTCCCACAGTTAGTAAAGACCTAGTGTAAAGCAATAAGGAATACACAGCGAAAAAATGGAACACTTACAACACCAGGACAACTTCCATTGTTACATTTCCTTACTGATGTTATAAAACTATGGGGGGAAGTGAGTGGAAAAATTACTGGAGGTTTGTGCCTTTCTGTTGTCAAGAGTCTATAGTATGAGTTCTGAACTTTTCCAGAGTTCAGACATCACTTTCTTATGTCTGACCTTTCCAACATTAGAAGGGCACACATCTTTTCTACTTCCCTACATGTATTTTAAAAATCCAAGTATTGTTGGTAGTTTTTAAGTGAGGTTACAGTTGTTATCAACAAATATACAAGGCAGTGATTTATGTAATATCCTTAACTTCTGAGTATTTAGATATTAAGTCAATTATATTTAGTTTGTTTTTAATATAGATTTAGTTTGTGTTGTAAGCTCTAAGCTAAATATTTTATAACAAATATGGAAACTTCTTTTTTATTATTTGATAGCACACTTAAAAGAAAGACTAGAGGATTATATTAAGCAGTGGAATGGCCTTGTAAAGATTTTTCGAAATGAAAGGAGAGAAGGTTTAATTCAAGCTAGAAGCATTGGAGCCCAGAAGGCTAAACTTGGACAGGTAGAAAACCATTTGCTAAATAAAACCCTTCTTTCCCTACAGTCTGAATTTTGCTTTTAACAGATCTTAAACCACTTGATTATTTCAAGTATAGTTCTTAATTGCAAAATGGCATATGTAGTCTTTTAAAAGATAGCTATAAACTGATGTCAACGTACAATGCAAAAAGCTCAATTAAATCAATGTGTATTTTGTGTAAGGAAATCTCAAATGAGTTGAAATCTCCTTTCCTCTTTGTTTTAAAGGTTTTAATTTACCTTGATGCCCACTGTGAGGTGGCAGTAAACTGGTATGCAGCACTAATTGCTCCTATAGCTAAAGACAGGTAATAATAATCTGCTTATTTCTATACCTCAGAAAGCCTTTAACAATAGCCTTAACAGTTAGTAATTCACCCAGGGCAAGTAGCAGCTCTTTCTGGGTGAGTAACTTTTTAGCTCAGGGTGGTCCAACATGCAGTCTGGGGGTCGCACATGGCCCTTGAGGCCTTTTTTGGTGACCCTCAGCCACATTTGATGCCCCCCAGCCCACATGCTGCCTTCCCAAAGTCGGGTAAGTGAGACGCTAGTTAGCCTAGTTAGTACTTTCTCAGCTTTGGTAAGGAGGTGGGAGGGCTCTAGGATCCTGCCAGAGCTTTGCGCTTCCTTCCCAAAGCTTTGCTTAGCTGGCTTTGGACAGGCAGTGCAAGGGACTAGAGGGGTCAAATTTTGGCATCACTCTCTGCCTCTTCCACAACAAGCCTACAGGTTCCATGTCAAAGTACTCTTGTGGCCCACTTAGTATGAAAAGTTGGGCCTCATCGTTTTAGCTCATTCTCCAGGCTGCCTGAATAGGCATGATAAAAACTTGCCTGCAGTGCTGTTCTAATGAGAAAAAGAACTGCATTAAGAAACTTGATTTGTTTTTTAAGCAGTAAAACCAATGTAAACATCTGCCAATGTTTGAAAACACTAAATGCGCAGCAGATTACACTTACTATACAAAGTTTTTAATCAGAAAAGTTTTAGGGGGTTCTGTCAACTTGGTAAATTGAAAAGGAACAAAGTCTGGAACAGTATACTTTGGGGTCCCCCCTCCCTTATGGCTTTAAGGTGTTGTGGATTGTTAATGTGGCCATATAAGCAAATCAAAGATACTTAAAACAAGGTATAAAATAATAAACGTCTGTTATGATAATTGTCTACATATGAGGATTTCCTCTCAAAAGTACAAACCAGAACAGTATTTAAAAAGTAACTTCTAGCATATGATGTTCTAACATGCACTTGGTTCTATTCCCTCCCTTCCCCTTTTTAAATAATAGAGAACTGTAGTTTGGGTCCTACAGTAGGAGAGCTGATTCTGGCTTTGCCACCCTTGCAAGCAAGAAAATTAGACATCTTTATTTGTGAAATGTTGAAACACATGCAAAATTCAAATGGTTTATTGCCTGGTTTTAAATCATACCTGACCTTTCAAAAACTCTTTCCAGTGGGTTTAAAACAGTGATGGCCAAACTTGGCCCTCCAGCTGTTTTGTATTATAACTCCCTTCATCCCTAGCTAACAGGACCAGTGGTCAGGGATGATGGGAATTGTAGTCCCAAAACAGCTGGAGGGCCAAGTTTGGCCGTCACTGGTTTAAAAAAAAGCCTTCTGTAAACAAGACAACAGTCCTCCTTACTCTCAAAGTATAGAGAGACAAATATATTCATATTTGCAAAAAGTGAAACACATAGCTTCCATCATTCACCTTGATATTTTGTTATCAGAAATCTGTGAAGGAAGAGGTAGATTGGTGTGCTGATGTTTCTGCTTTCAGCGTTAATGTATTCTTATATAAATTTGACCTCATCCTGCTCATTCATAATCCTCACTCCCCTGCTTTCCTTCTGTAAGAAGAGCACTGTATGTATATGCTATATTTATTGAAGTTATATTGGAATGAAGTGTAAGAGATAGCAGATTACTTATTGGATTAGACAGCTTAATCGTCTCTCTTCCCCTTCCATAAATGTTCCAGAACTACATGCACTGTGCCTCTAATAGATTACATAGATGGGAATGACTATTCCATTGAACCACAGCAAGGTGGGGATGAAGATGGCTTTGCCAGAGGGGCCTGGGACTGGAGCTTGCTATGGAAGCGTATTCCATTAAGCCACAAGGAAAAGACAAAAAGAAAATATAAAACTGAGCCATATCGGTAAAGAATGCTGTTTCATTCTATTGATCTTTATAACTCATGCTTATCTAAATCCTTTCATTTTCCCCCTTTCTTTTCCATGAACCATGTGATTCGTTTAAATGTGCCATGTACCTGCTTTCATCCTCACCGCCACCATCCATAATCCTGCAGAACCACATGCACTGTGCCGCTTATAGATGTCATAGATGGCAACACTTATAACATTGTACCCCAAGGGGGTGGTGACGAAGATGGGTTTGCTAGAGGAGCATGGGATTGGAGTATGCTCTGGAAGAGGGTGCCCTTGACCAAACGTGAGAAGAAAATGAGAAAGACAAAAACTGAGCCGTATCGGTAATCACTAAACCACTTACACATTTCTCCTTTTCCTAAGGATGTACTGAACTATTAAATATTTGCATGAACTCTCCAGACCTTTAAAAAAAAGCTAACAAAAGCAGGTGCTCTGTGGAGATACATCATTCTTTTCACTAATCTGTGGTCAAGCTCTTCTAACACAGCCTTACTAACTCCTTTTGCTCTTCTGTGTATTGTACTTATATACTCAGTTCTTTCAGCAAAATGTAGGGTGGCTGCTAATTGGATTGTTTAAACAAAACCTGTGGTCTGCCATTATACCTTGATTGTATTAGAAATTGCTTAGTATCCTTATTAGGTGCTGTTTTGTCCTGCCCGGCCAGGTGAACTGACATATGGAGCTATAATTGATAGATATTTACAGAAAGAAAATGCATCGTCCATGTGTCTAAGTAACCTGTTCTATTAATGGTGAAGGGAAATGTTATGTTTCTCTGAATTTTTGCCTTTACCTATAAAGTGATTTGTTCAAAAACAAAATTGGGCCAGAAAGGACTGAGATTTTTCTAATATACCTACTTATTTCCCTAAACTAATTAGGCTGCGATTCTGCTTTGGTTCACTTATGCTTCACTAATCCTGCAACTAGAATCGTTTTCATTTTCAAATTTCTTTTTTCCTGTAACCAAAGTAAATGCATTTTTTTATTATTTGAATATGCAATAATGCCATTTTAAGAATTCTGCTACTTTCATTTTACTCTCACTTTATTGTATCTTTGGAACTAATATTCAAAATCATTTTCAAGAAATTATGAAGCTTTGGGCAACACGCACAAATTTTTGCTCCCTGACATAAAAAGTTGTGGTTCCTCTCACAGAAATGAGCATATTTTTTGCATTTATACACTATTAATAAAACAGTTCTAGGAAGGAGGAGGAATCAAATAATTTAAAGTTAAAAGCACAACAGAAATTCATCACTGTACATTTATACTTATTTACATTTTCATATTTTTATTAGAATATTGACACTGGTTAATGCATGTTATGCAGGTTTTCACATTGGCATCTGGAGAGAAACCTAGAAACCTCCAATACCACTTTTTAAGAATAGTATCTCTAGTCCTCATGAATGTAGAGAGGAAAAAATGGGTTTGGTTGATAATGGCCAACTGAACCAGAACATGCTGAATGTTTTAAAGACCTAAAATGGTACATAAAGGAAAAATGTCATTGTTCATATTTGTATCCCATCTTTCCTCTGTTTTGCTCAGTATAGCATACATGGGTGTGGGTTAATCTAAATATTTTAAATAATGAATTGAATTTTGTTTATACTGAAAGAAATTATAGCCTAGTGTCTTAACACTTTGTTCTGAGACGTTGGTTAACTGCTTGCAGTTCTGATAATGTCCATTTGGTTTGGTTTTGACCTTTCAGCTGTTCTGAACTTAACACAAACTCTTGGCATATTATGAACCATTTCTCTACAACTGCAAAAAGACTAGGAGTGTTTTTATGACTGTTTTATGACATTTAAAGGAAAGCAGGTCATGGAGGAAGTAAGCCTCCAGCCCAGTTCTTTTTTTCCATTCTGGACCACAGCCTCTGTCACTGCTTATACATTAAAAACAACAAGTGTTGGGACTGAATCATACCAACATTTAGTCTTTATCTTACCTGGTACCTAGGATTCCAAAACGCTTTAGCCTGTTATCTGAACTTCGGAGTTCAAACAATTGCTATAAACGTTTTATTAAACACCATTAAAGCTTTATAATTTCTACCTATCAAAAACAATTGTCAGTTGATTCCTACATATAAAAGGGATTCCTACTGACCCATAGCGTACAAACTGTTAGTTCCTCTTCTCATTCCTAGGTCACCTGCAATGGCTGGTGGATTGTTTGCCATCGAACGTGATTTCTTTTTTGAGCTGGGTCTCTATGATCCAGGTCTACAAATCTGGGGTGGTGAAAACTTTGAAATATCTTACAAGGTAAGCAACCATACCAAGAGTTGATAACTATCATATTTTAAGTAAATGTGTAACCATCAGTCAGCTAAGTTCTTACAAGTTTTTTTGTTTTTGTTTGGCCCAGGGATAGCAATACTTTCCTTGCTTTCCATCAGCCAACTCCTGGTTAGTACCATACAGGCAACTATGTCTTGCAGCATTTATTATGTTTATTGCTTTTGAAACTGTTGGGCCTACACCTTGTTCTTTGTGGGGTCTTCATTCTCAGATGTACCTTTCTCAGCAAGGCCCTAATGATGCCAAATTCTTGCCTCTTCTTCTCTGAACCAAAGACTCAAAACCACTAGAGGTCACATCTGCCTCACATTTTGGCACATTATCTGTTGACATAGTGGTTGCTACAGTAAAGTCAGACCTTATTTTATAGATCAATAAGGATGTAGGTTTTAGTCACTGGCACCTTATTCACGTAGCCCAGTTTTGCTTGTAATTCTGAGTCTAGAGCAAAATTGGGTTGAATTATTTTGTAGCATGGATAGCCTCTGAAGATTAGATGAGAGAGCTTCAGGTTTGGACATGTTTGCTTTAAAGGTTGCTACATTTCAGCTTTGATGAAATGACATTGATACTATAACACAATTCCTAGGGACTAAGCACCACTGTACATAGTAGCACCTGCTTTCTGAGCAAACATGCATAGAAGGAAGATCTTAAGAAATATATTGGAAATCTTAGATCTGTGTCTGTTCCAGATGTGGCTTACTGGGTGGGATAGAGCAGCTACCACTAGCTTCTTGGTAGATGGGTCGTTGTTGTTTACTGGAAGGGAGAGGGGCCAGGTGGCAGGGAGATTGGCCAACCTCCCTGCCGTCTCACTTCTCCCTCCCAGAAAGCAGTTCAGCTGCTGGGAAACCAGCATAGTAGCTCTGCCCCATTGGTCAAACTGCTTCTGTTCTGCTTTGTTAAATAATCCAGAATAATATCAAGTTCTATGCAACAAAGCAAAATGTTTTGTTTAATGCCTCCTAATAGAGAAAGAAGGTTTGAAATCATACAGACGATAGCTGAGCTTACTGCTTTTTAAGGGATTTACAAATACCACCAACAAGTTATGAAAAAGTGGTTAAAATTGCTCAAGGTGTTGAAGTGAGTTATTTAATATTTCAATTTAAAACTTAATGGGCACCCTAAAATGACATGTAATATTAAATGAAATTAGTTCCTAGTATTATCTGCGGATATAACTTCTAAATTGAATGCAATCCAGTTAAGAAATTAGGCAATTGTGACTACTTGTCAATGGTGTGCACTAATTATTTGACATTTTTTTCTTTCAAATGATATGTAAGGGCTCCTAATACTAAAGGACTGTGGTGGTGGTTATTGACATCTTGCAGTGATGCTGAAAGCTTTGAAAAAGAATAGCTAGTACTGTAATTTAATGTTTACAAGTGTTTTATGAGATTTTGAAATTTGTGAATGTGTAATTCTCCTGCTCTTTCAACATATAAAAACCTGCAGATTTGGCAATGTGGAGGGAGGCTTCTGTTTGTACCTTGTTCTCGTGTTGGACACATTTATCGTCTCCAGGGATGGCAAGGGAATCCACCTCCAGCATATGTTGGATCATCTCCTACTTTAAAGGTGAAGCTATATGTCTTTAGCATTTGATTGCTAAATTAAAAATCTTAGACACATTCAGATCTATACCTTTTTCTCTTCCCTAGATGATGAGTTTTATTCTAACTGAATGAAAACATGTAATTTGATTTTTTTTAAAAAAAACAACACACCTAAGTTAATCGTGTGTGTGTGTGCGCGCGTGCGTGCTTTTGTGTATCTGTAGAGCCACTCAATAATCCCATGGTTTCATAACTGGATAACCATGTTGAGGACTGCTCAGTGTTCTTCATCACCTAACCAAAAAGAGCAACATTTTATTTTATTACAGTCATACCTCGAGTTGCGTAAGCTCCATGTTGCGTACATTCAACTTACGGACCTCCGCAACCCGGAAGTCCTCCCCGGAGAGCGCGCGGGTGCGCTGAAGCACAAAAACGCACAAACTTCTGGTTTTTTTTGTTTTTTGGGGGGCGTTCATGTTAAGCACGCCCTTGTTACGTAGCGTGATCCGGAACGGATCCCGTGCATAACACGGGGTACCACTGTACTAAATTTGGGAACTTTTTAATTATACCTGTATTCCTGAAGGTGTCTTTATTTTTTAAATGTAGAAAAGCACACACATAATACCAGCATTTTGTTTAATTAAATTTGATATAAATATGAATGTTGCATAAGAATTTTCCTTTAACTTTCTGGGAAATGAAACTACAGTGTGTTATCAAAAGATGCACCCACAAATGAAGTGTGGTGCACATAAAGTGATAAAGAGAAAGCCTAGCCACAATTACCCATGCTCTGGTAAACTCTTGTTTGGGTTATTGTAAAATGAATTCGGTATATTTCCCCCCCACAGAACTACGTCCGAGTTGTGGAGGTCTGGTGGGATGAATACAAAGATTACTTCTATGCTAGTCGTCCTGAGACAAAAGCACTAGCATATGGTGATATATCTGACCTGAAGAAATTTCGTGAAGATCACAAGTGCAAAAGTTTTAAATGGTTTATGGAAGAAATAGCTTATGATATAACTTCTCACTATCCTTTACCACCTAAAAATCTGGAGTGGGGAGAGGTAAGTGCAGTGTTTTTGCAGATCCGTTCCTTGATACAAGTCATTATTTCAGGTGTCACAAAGAGTCTTATTCCCCTTGTTCTTCCAGTTCAGAATTAATTATAGGAAGGACTAGTGTGTGCTGGAAGGCATGGGGGGGGGTGATAGGAATCTCTTTGTGGCTATATGCAGGGAAGGAACCAGCACATTCAAACTCTAAAACTGTTTTGTTTAGATCTGCATGAATTACTTAAGAGTCCCAGGGCTTATAAACAAAACAATAAGTTGATCTGAAATCAATGCACATTTCGATATAGGAATTGGCAAAAAAAAAATCTAGCACTGGAGCTAGCATATGTACATTTAACTCGAAGTTGACTGGGTTAAATGTGAACAGTGGACACAGGGAAGATTAAAAAGTTGCAAGAAAGTGACACTGTTTAAATTGCTAGCTTGAAGATGGAAAAAGAAAGAAGAATCCAGCTCCTACTTGATTATTTTTCTCAGTGTTGTAAATTCCTGAGTGCTAATCTGCTACTGACTCACTTGAAAGATTCGTTATCTTCTCATTCACTCTGCAGAGCAAGGAGAACTCTTCTTCCTTCCTCTGGCATGCATGCAAGGTTACCTCTAGCGCTGCTGATTTTCTCCCCTTCTCTGCCCCCCGCCCAGTGCACACACTGCACCATACCCAAATCTGCTCCAAAGATTGGGTGAAACTCCCATAACAATGTTAGTGAGTATTCAGTGGGGGAGAGGTCCCACCATACAAGGAGAACTCCTTGCAGAGACAGAAGTGAAAGCTTTAGCTTTATTTGGAATACAATCCACTGAACTCTCCTTGCTAACTATATTTACTTATAGGAAAGCTATGTACCCCAAGCTCCAGTTCTGCTGTACCTTTTTGTATAGTATACCAAAAGGGTGCCCATGACATCCATTGATATAGCGGATTTTTCCCCCTTCTAATAGTTATCAATATTGCACATTATGCTGAGGTCTTCGGTGAGCTGTGTGTGTCATTTCAGAAATCTCTGTATAACTGCATAATACTTTTTTCATAACCAAGTTATTATATTCCTAATTTTATTTTGAAATGTTTAGCTACAATATAAATTATACATGTGTTTCAGATCAGAGGCTTTGAAACTGCTTACTGCATAGACAGCATGGGTCATTCCAATGGGGGCTTTGTGGAACTTGGACCATGTCACAGAATGGGAGGAAATCAAGTAAGTAGTCTCAAAGCAAGATCTTTGGAATTATGAGGAATGCCAAAAGATTAAATGTTTTTCCTGTGGATTTAGTGAACCACCCTGGGTTCCTTCGGGAGGAAGGACAGGATATAAATTAATTAATAACCATTATTTTTAATTGTCTTACATAGGGAACTGTTGTGGATCACAAAGGCATTGCTGATGGCTAAAATTTAGATAATACTTGTGCTTATTTTTACGTTTCTTCTTCAGCCCCTTGTACCTTCTGAAAATCTGCTTGGGGGATTAGGGGCTCCTATGGAGCAATTTGGGCAGCTTTAGGGAGAAAGGAGAATCATCAAAAAAAATCTGCCTCCTCCCCTCCACCAAATGGATCAAAAGCTTTCTGCAGATGGAAGGAAAAAGAACATTTCTGTTCATGGAAGGCTAAATTTGAATCTATTCCAAGTTATTCTATTTTGGGTATATATTGTGTTTTGTTCTAAACCACTTTGAATGCAATGTTTACCCCAAAAAATGGTATACAAATAAAGTGACTATGACTACTATAAATTTTAGGATAAAACAATCTATGAAAACTTAATAAACACATATTTGCTAGGCGAAGTCCAAATCTATATTCATAACATTTATTCATTTTATTTAAAAGCATTTCTAGACAGCTTAATATTTTTAAATCCCCAAGGGGTATACAAATATGAGAGTGTAGCATAAGCATATTTCCAATCAGTGTCACCCAGCTAACAGTGAAAAGTTTCCATTGGCAGAATAAGAACGAAAGCAATTTTTCAGCATTTCCTCCTGCAGCCTCCTTGTGACTTCTCAAAATCTGCTCCAGAGAGACCTCCAACTCTCTGGAGCCAATTTAGCAGGGTGCTGCTTTGGGAAGAGAGAATTGCTGAAAATTGCTTCCTCTCTGTTCCAGCTCATGGGAGCCTCCTATCAGCTGAATATGAATACATCCCCACGAGTCAGCCTTTCATGATGGGAGTTTCAGCAACATACACTTCCTTTCTTCTCCTCCTACCATCACTTCATACCATAGCTGATGAGTGCTGTTGGGATTCAGACCAGTAGCCCTGACATATTTGATTCATTCAGCTCATTGCTGGTATTGAAGGCCAGTGTTTAGAATGCTGATGTTTAAATCAAAAGACATGTGTCCAAATCTGGCTTCTGATGAACAATGCCATTTTCCCCTTTTGGCCCTAACATTTGCTCACAGTTCATGTTGTCTGACCAATCCAAAATATATTGTAAACCACTAAGAGGCTTTATTACAATCAAGGGATATATTAGTTTTGTTAAATTCAGTAGAAATGTTATGATTATTGGTACTCAGCAAATTTTAGCTCCTTCCAGTTGCAGAGCTTACTGTTACAATCAAGAAAGCAATATTGGACCCACTTACCTGCAGATGTAAGCAATACCTCAATCACTGATAAGCGTGACCACATGACAGAGCATTGTGATGGACTTTGTTTATCCTTAGGTCATGTTGGGACTTACTTCTGAGCAGACAGTGTGCTGTGCTTTTCTGTAAAAGTCTCATACCTTCAGCATACTTCTTAATTCTAAAAAGCAAAAGACAAGTTGATTGAATAATTGTAATATTGCTTCTGAGCAGTATCATTTTTAACATGTCAGTTATTACTTAAGCATTTCAGCAGTTACTGGTATAAAAAATATAGTGCTTTTTAATATTATATTTTTTCCTATTAGTTGTTCAGAATTAATGAAGCCAACCAGCTCATGCAGTATGACCAGTGCTTGAGTAAAGGACCTGATGGCACCAAAGTTATGATCACACACTGCAATCTAAATGAATACAAGGAGTGGCAGTACTTCAAGGTATCTAACCAGTGATAAAAATGTTCATCTTCTCTTGTGAGCGATCTGTGTACTGAATAATCTTAATTACTTTTGTTGCTTTCAATGATGGAGAAATAAGATTTGGGGGTATCTGGCAAAGTTCTTTCTTTCAAAAGTATCCTGCTCAGGCAACAGTGCAAACTTTATTTTATTGTAAACATAGGAGCCATATTGGAGGACACAAAAGACGGAAACTTAAGTGCACAGATGAGATAATATATCTTACCTCTTTGTTGGCACGTTCTCATCTTCTCTTCCACCAGAAAGCCAATACATCATGATAGACTAGTCAGGGAGTATATACAGAACTTAATTAACCTCTAGCAGTTAATGAACAGAATCTCTCTGAGCACGATCAGGTGGATTTCCTTCCCAGCTGAATGAAAACAGCTCTTCCACCCTCACCTCAGGTTGGGAGTCAAGATTCACACTGTCTCAGCTATGAATTTACCGTATATACTTGAGTATAAGCCTAGTTTTTCAGCACATTTTTTGTGCTGAAAAAGCTGCCCTCGGCTTATACTCGAGTGAGGCAGGCGGTGGGGGCAGCGAGAAAGAAGCCCTTTCTCTCCGCTCGTGCCGCCACCCGCTCTCCCCAGTCAACCATTCCTTAAGAAGTGTACAAGAATGGCGGTTCTTTACTCTCCCCAGGCAGCTTGTTCCATTCCTGAACTTCTCGCATAAATGCAAACTTGGCAAAGGAAGAAGAGGAAGGAGCAGCCGAAAGGGCTGCTTTCGGGCTGCTCGTTCCTCCTCCTCCTCCACAGTGGCAAAGGTGAACCGGCTTATACTAGAGTCAATAAGCTTTCCCAGGTTTTTGTAGGAAAATTAGGTGCCTCGGTTTATATTCGGGTCGGCTTATACTCGGGTATATACGGTAATTTCCCGAGAAACTTGAACCTTACCATATAGAAGGATGGGGATAAGGGAAAGCATGTTAATAGGATCTGGGCAGGGTGGAAACGAAGGGCCACAAGAAGAAGACCAATTGCTAAACTGGAATACAAAGGGGGCATTAAAATGATATTAGGCAAGAGTGATTGATATATTGTCTGAGACATGACTGGGGCAGGAGAGAAAAGAAGGGTACAGGAAAGAATATTGGAGTAACTGATGGCCTACAGTAGGGGAAAGGTGACCAGGAAAAGAGAATATTGGTGTTCTCTCCCACCACCACCACCTTCCCTTTGTAAATACATTTCGTAACATCTAATAGATATGATCAAATTATGTGGAATTTGAGGGCATGGGAGAGATCACCAGCACATGCCTTTTGAGCAGTTGATTGCCATGACCTATCCCAGACGCTGTGGCTTCAGAAACTGTTGTGTGTCCCCCTCTCCCCCTACACACACCCTGCTTAGAAATTTAAACCCCTTAGTTATATATGAGCAAAGTTACCACTTTATATATGAGCAAAGTTACCACTTTATATATGAACAAAGTTACTACTACTACCCTAATCCATGCGTAGGCAAACTAGGGGCCAGGGCTGGCCCAATCGCCTTCTCAATCCAGCCCACAGACGGTCCGGGAATCAGCGTGTTTTTACATGAGTAGAATGTGTGCTTTTATTTAAAGTGCATCTCTGGGTTATTTGTGGGGCATAGGAATTCATTCATATTTTTTTCCCAAAATATTGTCCGACCCCCCCACAAAGTCTGAGGGACAGTGGCCCAGCCCCCTGCTGAAAAAGTTTGCTGACCCCTGCATCTAATGCATTGATATATGCATTATCTGAAACCCTTTATATGGATAAAGGGTTTCAGATAGTGCATATATCAATGCATTAGATGATTAGGGTATCTCTGCTAACTTTACTCATATATAAATAAATGAAATGTATTCTAATCATTTTCAAGGCAAACCATATAGCAACTGATAAGAAGGGTAGTTTCAGTAGGACTTGGGTGACTTTTAAGAATTGGCAGATTGTTCTTGGGAAGTAACAGCTTTTTGCATGCTTCTTGTTTTGCAGAATCTACATAGATTTACCCATATCCCTTCAGGAAAATGTTTGGACCGTTCAGATGTTCTACACCAAGTGTTTATTTCAGAGTGCGACTCGAATAAAGCAACACAAAAATGGGAAATGAACAATATCCTTAATGTGTAGACAAAATAAGCCCAGACCTACCTATGACAAATTGAATTCATATAGGACTGAAGATAGCCTGAAAACTGCTGCAACTATTAACTTCGTACAGCTGCGAGCCTGGAACCTCTTGATCTAGATGAAGGACGTAGATGGACAGTGATAGATTTATCAACTTGCAGTTGTTGTTTACAAAAACTGCTCTTACCTTAAACTTTAATAGATGTTTACATCTGTCTCTTTTTTGTTTCGTTTTTAGGATGTTTTTGTTTTATGGTGCATTAGTTAATAACTGAATGTGCTTTTGACTTTGTTTCTCTTTTACGAGGAGCAAAGCTAAAAGCACCAACTTGGATCTAAAGTAGTGGGAAGTTGTTTGCACTCATGCAAAGGGTGCTTTTCTGCACCATCTTCTGGTGACAGCCTCCACCCCAAAAGCACCTCCTGATGACTGAAGGAACTTCTGGAGTGGCTTTTTGAGTGGCATAAAGGGCTGCGAATTGGCAGCTTCCCATGTGTGCATAAATGCCATCCACTTGTGCACAGCCAGGGGGATTGGATCTAAGCATGTTGTTGTCTTCTTTGGGATTACACTCAGGGGTCTGCAGGCAGTTTTTATTTTTTAAACACACTTGAAAAAGGTTGGAGTAACCAGACTTTGCTATAACGTGGTGATTATCAACCTGTTGTACGTTGTTTTGATTTTACATCTTACCAAGCACTGCCACAGGTTTTTTAGCCAGGGTGGCCTTCTTTCACAGTCATGCTGCTTTTTTGAAAGGTGAATTTGCGATGTATTTAGTGCCTCTTTAATTTTTCCTCTGTAGTTCACAAGAAAAAAAAATCATCATAGAACAAGTTAGTCGAAGTGTCTCCTTTTTTAAAATAGGGATGAGTTGGTAAAGCTCTTGTGGTTTAAGATATTGCCAAATTTACAATAACACTCCTTATTTCATATGGTTATGGGCAACCAATTGAGACACAAGTCATACCAGGGATACTGTGAGAGGAACCTGAAATAGTGATGCTAAAGCTTCACTGGAACCTTTGGAAAGAAGGTTGTAGTTAACATATACTTAGTAGTACTTAAATCCATGAGCCACTTGTGTAAAATAGCATTGAAGCAGCTTACATCTTCTATGTTACAGTATATAGCTGAAACTGAAATTTAGCATTAAGTGATGCATTCAGTGGAAGTGAGCACTCCAAATTACAACTAAAAAAATTCAAGCACTAACTTCCCTGCTGTATCATGCCTTACGAAACTTCTATATATGTTAAAATTGAAATATGTGTACATCTGCACAATGTAGAACAGTAAAATTGATCCAATTCACTTTCCTTGTGATAAATGAGAATCTCGGAAGAACTGGATTTTTTTTAAAAATCAAAAATTATTTTACAAGCACTCGGCATGTAAATGGATATTGTCAACTAGCTAAATATCCATATATAGATTAGAAATGAGCAAATGGGAATTGAAGGTGAATTCAAAGGCTCTCTCTTCCTCCAAAGAATCGGAATGTTTGAACTTCAGGATTGTGTTATGACTCCAAATTATATAATGACACCATGGCATGAACAGAAAATAGATAATAAAGATACTAAAAAGAGATAAACTAAGGGAAAGTTTCTTAAAACATTTGTGCTGAATATTACCCTAGACATGGGGGGGGGGGAGATAATAAACGATACCTGCTTCAATATTTAATCCAATTCAAAGGCAGAGATACTAAGGTTTGGTGTTAGTTTCTGGCCCTTGCTGTACAGTTATGCACACCTGAATTCTACTGAAATCAGTTAGGTTCATATGCATGCGACTACGCAGGATTTTTAGCTCAAAATTGGAGATTTGATTAAATTCCCATAGTATTAACTGCTTGATCTTCATTCAAGCAACTCCTAAAAGCGAGCAATGGAGATGCTTCAGTTACAAGGCCAAATTTTAGTTTAGGTGTAGCTTAGTTTTATGCTATAACATTTAGTGAACCCAAAATCATGGCCTTACAAAGGCCTGCTACATATAGTTTGGAATCTTTATTTCTTTGGTGTTGATCTTTTGGGGCCTCCTCTGAAAGGTGTGAATAATTAAATTAGAAAATGGAGGAAGAAATAAAAAGGATAATAAGGGTGTGGGTACATTTTATTGTTTGTATGTATGAAAACGGATTTTCATTTTCTTTGTTGGACAGAGGTTAATTTAATCACATTACTATGCATAAATGAAAGATTGCACATCGATTGTGCAGGTGTGTGTGTATCAAATGGGTATTGTGTGCAATTACATTAAAATCCAATACTGTATGTGAATATGGATCTGTATTTTTAAAATCCAAATCTTACAAAACAACAATAAGCTGTTACTCCTAATGACTTTTCCTACTGTAACCTGCTTTTTGAAAAGTAGATTCCATATCCTTGCTTTGTAAGTTGATCACTATGCATTTCTACACATTTTATAAATTTGATTTATGCAGATTTTGATACACTGTATGTTTCTGTAAAGATTGTATAAATCTTCAAAAGTTTTAATAGGGATAAAACTTGGGTATCTTGTGTATATCTTAATTCTGGGTTGCTTGTTTTTTAGGTGAGGAAAATAAATTTTAACTTGTGGGTTTATTATATATTTGCACCAAAATCTTGTTTTTGTAATCATGTTCCTATTGAATCAAAACTCCTTTAGCGTGTACGTATGTAGTGCATACGTAATTGTTAAATAGAATCCTTTCATTTTTCTTGCTTGTTCCCTAACATAAGCATCCTTACTCTCAGCTAGAAGAGCAGTGAGACTAAACAGAGCCAGTGCCACAGCAGCACCTGCAGCTCTGCTGCTTGTGCTGAGTGTGGCAGGTTGGGAAGTAATAAAAAGGTTAGGTTCCTGTGTGCCGGCTTCAGCAGAGCATTCCTGATAGGCCATACCTGAATCAGATTAGCATCCAGTGGATCCTTGAATGGTCCAATTCCATACCCAAAATGCCCCATTCCAGGGCTTTCCACTGGTGGAAATACCATTGTTAGTAGCTTCTACCCACCTGTGTCTTTGATAGGTGCAGTGTTGGCCTCAAAGCCCAGATGAGCTCAACAGAACTAGGCAGTAAGATACTACTGCCACTTTCTAACCCCTTATGCTACTACAGATCAGGGGTTAGGATTCCTCTGCTTATCTTGTAGACAATAAAAATAAATACTGCACATTGATCCACCTTATAGGCTCAAGTAGTTAGCTGCATGAGGAAATTCCTGGAGAAAAGGATGCTGCAATGAAGATGTTTACCTACAAAAGCATATGGCATGATTTATTTTAAGTGATGTGGCAAGGTTTGCGACACCATTCTTCTGCCAACCTAGCAGTTCAAAAGCATACCAGTGCAAGTGTGCTACTGCGGGAAGGTTGACGGTGTCTCCGTGTGCTCTGGCACTCATCAGTCCTCTGCACACCAGCAATTTGGTCATGATGGCCACATGACCCAGAAAACTGTGTGGATAAACGCCGGCTTCTTTGACCTGAAAGGCAAAATGAGCGCTGCACCCATCACCTTTGACTGGACCTAACCGTCCAGGGCTTCTTTACCTTTACCTATTTTGCCTTTATGACAGTTGTAGCAAAGTGTTGAAGCCTTGAGGATTCTGCTTCCAGGTTCATCTTTTTTGAAGATCGGTATAAAAGGAAAACATTTGTTCCTAGCAGAGTTCAAGGGAAGATATGCCATGCAAAGTTTTTCATTTTTTTAAAAACTGCATATTTTTCCTAGTTTCCATATTTTGAATGTGTAAACAAGTCTAGAAGCAGAACATTTTAGGCCAAACGATGTTTATATTGCTGTAGCAACCAATACTTATTCCAGTGTCATGAGGCAACTTGCCAACTTTTAAGATGCACTTTCTTCCTCTTCCAAAATTTAAGGTATGAAGACACAGTAACACTGCTTGCAATTCCAGGTCAGAACAGATACCCTTGAGTAGCTACTTCTCATGCAGTTACATGCTGTGCACAAGATTTGATGCAAGTTGTAAAATCCTGCAGTAGAATGACTGATTTAAATTGTAGGTGGGGATCACATTTTTTAGTGCTCTAGTTAACACATCACTCTCGACAAGTAGTAGCTAGCAGAGCAGGAAACTAGTTCTTTTGTTCTGTATTTTCAATAAAGCATTAAAAGTATGGCACACCTTCACCTATAATCTCAAAATTCAATCTTACCTCATACAGCTTTGTGCAGAGCAGATCTTATGTAAGAGTGTATGCTGAATATCACTTAAATGCTATGGCATAGCTATTCTGAAACCATGGAACTTTTGAAGTGGCATGTAAAACAGCCATACCTGTAGCAGCACCCAAGGCCTAGATGTTGCCAGCACTGTTCACTGCCAGAACCTTTAATGGATGCTTTTTATCTACTTTATCAATGCAGTAACATGAGGGTTGAAGCAGATTTTCTGTGCCAGCCCAGGCTCTGTATTGAGGACGTACAGAATAAAAGGTCTAGCTACTACGAAACAATATTCATAAATTAAAATTAGGAAAACCATTTCCAAGACATGAACCAGTAACTTTGCATCATAAGCAAGCTATGGAAATGTATTAATGTAGTAGTGTTGAAGGCAATAAATCAGCCAAATAGCTACATTTTTCATTTAAAAGATCTGATGTAAACATCAGTGCCAACTAGTGTTGCACAGGGAAGGAAACCTTTTCAACTGAGTGTTGCATCCCTTTTGTAGGCAACCTTATAGGGGCTGCATGCCAATAGGTTTGGCTGGAGGAAAGTTGAGTTTTGTACATAAACTAGGTTACTTCCCAGCCACAAGTGTGTCTCCAAGCAAACAAACAATAAGTGTTACTGCAGTTCAGTATCTGTTCACTGATTCCAGTCATGCAGAAGCACTCAAGGGCATTGAGCAGATAATGAAGCAGGACTTGGGAGTCGAGGCCATTTAAATCCCAGACCTAAAATTCCCCAATCCTAGTCTAGAATCATGTAGTCTTTACGCCACTACCTATGAAAGCTCGTCTACGAGCAAGAATGCAGTAAGGGCTCCTGTACTGCACTATACTGAGGGGTCCCCTAGGTACAATGAGCCAGTTTTAATGTCCAACATCCTCAAAAAGCTTCTGGTTAAAAAAAATCAATTTTTGGAAGACTAATCATCATGCAATACTGTATTTCTGGACAACTTTGTCAAAAGAAAGGGCATGTATCTGATTTATAGGAATTAAGAGTTTCCTTATATAACTATGGACCCGACACAAGCAATATTTGTAACTTAAAATGGGAAGCTGCCAACACAGAACTCAGTGCAGCGTATTTCTAAGCACATTTTTTTTAAAAAAAGGTGCATTTCATACTTCAGCCTTAATGGGGGCTAGCCTGAAGGGATAACCTTAGGGAGTAAAGTGGCTGTTCCTTACCTTCTACATGTGCCACACTAACCTCAAATGAAGCAACATCCAAAACCAACCCATGGCTGTATCATGCCATTGTTGCACAATAAATCAACTCATCTCTAATGAGGCCAAATTTGACATTTTAATTTTCTCCTACAGACTTTTTAGGTCTGAACTTACACAAGATTTTTCATACTACAAGCCCCACTTTAAGAGGCATGTGATACAGTCCTAGTTACGCAGAGGAACATTTGCAATGCTGTACAACTGGGAGTGGGGAACCTCTGGCCCTCCACGTGTTCCTGAATAACTACCATCAGCATAGTCAGGGAAGGGAATTGCTGTCCAACATCTGAAGGGCCACAGGTTGCCCACTTCTGCTTTATGTGAAAGTTGCTTGTAATTAGTCCTGTCTCAAAAGTTGCAACATGAATTAAGTCTAACATGGCTTCTCCTTTAAGTCAGCCTTCTCCAACCTTATGCCTTATTAATGTTCTGGACAAATGTCATTAAATCCAGAAAGAATAAACTGTCAAGGAAAATGAGTTGCAGCTCAAAATGTTTTGAGTATAATAATTTAGAGAAGGCTGCTTTAAGGTTACCTTACCCTTCATGACATTACCACAGGCATATACTAGAATTTCCAGCTGTTTAAGCAAATTAACACTACAGTATAGTAACAAGAATAATGTACATCATTTTATTACAAAATTGTTAAAAAAGTAATACAATGCAATAGTATGCAAGACAAGGTTGACTACCAATTTTACTACCATTTTTTTAACTCTGCTCAAAATCAAGCTGTCACTGAATCCAAAGAACCATTAAATATGCCTGAACATTTGACAATATCAGCTTTTTAAAATCTAACAGTAGTGGCATTCAGCTACTACTTACATTAGAATACAGGTCTCCCTACAATCACATTACCTATACACAATTCTGTACAGTTTTTATACTGAAGCTAACAATGAGCTGCACTCGACTTCACATTCTTAGCAAAATCATTGACTTTTGAGCACAAAATCTTTACAGCAACTTTATAACTTCACTCTTCATCTTCATCTTCCTCCTCCTCCTCATCTTCCTCCTCTTCTTCGTCTTCTTCCTCATCATCATCTTCTTCAGGTTCTACTTTCTTCTTGGAGCCTGCTGGCCTACCTGGACCTTTCTTTCCTGCATCGCCCTTCCCCTTGGCACGATATGCTGCAACATCCTGCAAAAGCAATGCAAAGTTTAGTTTGAAAAAACACATCTTCAGAAAGATAAATTGGGATTTCTTCCCATTTGTTCTTTGGGTTGCTTCCCGACACTTTCAAAACATGCTCACAGCATCTATCCCTCTCTCCACGGCCATCACCCTTGCTGCCATGTCCCTTAACAACATATAATTTAAGAGTATGAAACTTAAATACAGCAGCAATGCTACTGGAAGACATTTGCTTTTTACTGAAACCAATTACTTTTGCATAGTTTTCCGCCAAGGGAGCTGTTCCTTAGGTGGTCTTCTAGTGGTGTTCTCAGGGCCAGTACCATTTAGACTCACCAGTAGAAACTGTACCCTCAGACTATTTAATAGGTCATTACTGTACCAACATTAAAGGTAAAGAGACCCCCGACCATTAGGGTCCAGTTGCGGACGACTCTGGGGTTGCAGCACTCATCTTGATTTATTGGCAGAGGGAGCCGGCGTACAGCTTCCGGGTCATGTGGCCAGCATGACTAAGCCGCTTCTGGCAAACCAAAGCAGCGCACGGAAACAGTTTACCTTCCCACCGGAGCAGTGCCTATTTATCTACTTGCACTTTGACGTGCTTTCAAACTTCTTGGTTGGCAGGAGCTGGGACCGATCAACAGGAGCTCACCCTGTCGTGGGGGTTCGAACTGCCGACCTTCTGATCAGCAAGCCCTAGGTTCTGTGGTTTAACAAACATTAACTTCTGCCAAATAATCAACACTAATTTTCAGTTGGAAATTCAAGCTCCCAAATAGTAAAACCATAATGCACATCGAACAGAAAATTAAAAGGAACACATTACCTTCTCATACTTCTCCTTTAGTTTTGCTGCCTTCTGCTCAAAGGGCTGTTTGTCTTTTGCTGTTTGCTCAGACCACATTTCGCCTAGTTTCTTTGCTGTATCACCAATAGACAAACCTGGGTGGTCGCTTTTTATCTTTGGGCGGTGCTCAGAACAAAACAGGAAGAAAGCAGATCTACAGGATGAACAAAGACATTGTGTCAGACAACTTGGCATAATTTCAGATTAAGGGGGTGATAGAAATGTTCCACTCATTTTGAAATTAACTTACATGCAGACCAAAAAAAATGTGTATTTGATAAACTTACGGTGGTCTTTTGGGGGCATTGGGGTCCTTTTTCTTCTTCTTCTCCCCTTTAGGAGGAATATAAGTTTTCATCTCCCTATCATAACGAACTTTGTCACCCTTTGCCATTTCTTCAAACTTGCCTTTTTCTTTTGCTGACATTGTCTGTAGGGAGGGGGAAAATGGGTATTAAAACCACATATATTTAATGTTTTGGGGCCTTGGCAGCAACCTTCCACTGAATACTGAGAGCAACATCTCCACATATTATGTACGATAAGAAAAGCTGCAACAACATACTGGAAGTCAACCATAAGGCAGGCACCATATCCAAACAAGCTAATTTGTTTTTTTCCCTACGCTAATTCCCATTTTTCCAGATTTGCTTTAGACTTTTGTTTAGCTACAGGCACTAGAAAGGAAAAAAAATGAATTCCTGCCGAACAGTGGTTGTAAGAATGAGTTGGGACATAATGAATTCTCATACAACTGATGAACACAAGCATTTATTACAAGTCCAAACATGGGCAAAATAATATTGTTCCTCCCACAGACAATATAGAAAACATTCCTTTTCCAATACTCCAGAAACTGCCTGGAACAAATATACACATATTTCTTGCTGCTTTTAAGTGGGGAAGGCCGAAGTAAAACTACACTGCCAAACCTACAGTTATTATGTGAACCTCCTCATAACATATCCCAGTTCCTTTTAATTGTAGTTAATGAGAATGTGAAGGAGGCACGGGCACCTAGTTGCAAACATTAAGACATTCCAGTAGGTGGCCATTTTCAATCTGCTGTAACTTTAGCAAATTTGCTTTTGTAAGCTATCCTGGCAATCTGCAAGTTTGTCCGGAAGAGCTGAGGAGTTCAAAGAGTATTATGGAAGTACTCAGAACTTCCAATTGTTTTCTATACTGTACTGTAATGAAAAGTGAAACATGTTAACATGGGGAGCAGGAGACACAATTCGGCAAGCCCAGTTTGGAAGTTTAAAAATGCACTTCGAGCACAGCAGCCTTTATTGTTGCAACGTTTCAACGAACGAACTCTTACAAATTTAAGGTCGGGGTTTCCCCCTTTTAAAACACATGCTAACGCTTTTGCCACAGGCCTAGGAAACTTTGAACTTGCTCTGTATTGCTTCCATACCCGGCTCCTGCATCTTCGCAGTGCCAGAAACTGCGGCTGCCGAAAGAAGCTCGGCAAGGGGGAGGAGGAGGAGGAGGAAGGGAAGCTGTTTATCAGGCGGGCCCGCTGGCAGGCCCGACTCCAGCTCCGTTCCCGCCTTTTAAGTCCTTGGGCGGCGCGAGCAACTGCAACGCGCGCCAACGCCACTGGGAGGGGGAGGAGGGAGTTTGCTGGGAGGCGGCGCCTAGCCGAGCAACGCCAGGCGAGGCGGGCCCTGCCTGGGCCTGGCCGAGCCGCTTCTTGCTTACCCGCCATTTCTCGGAGCATTTCTTGGAGAACTCGGAAAAGTTGACCGAAGTGTCCGGGTGCTTCTTCTTATGCTCCTCGCGGCACGTTTGCACGAAATAAGCGTACGAGGACATCTTGCCCCGGGGCTTGTTCGGGTCGCCTTTGCCCATGGCTGCGGCAACGGTCCCTGATCGGTGGAGAAAGCTGGGTGGGTTGGGGGCGGGAGGGGGGAGCGGAAAAAGAAGAGAGGGAAAATTAACGAGTAAGCAACGAGGAAAAGAGGCAGCGGCCGCTTACAATGAGGTCCGCATTGCTGGCCTTCCTCCCCTCGCGCCCCACCCCCCACGGCCTGTGGCGACACTTTCCCGCCCAAACTACTTCGCCCCCCCCCTCCTCCGCGCCTCACCACCAACCGCTCTTTCGAGGCTTCTTCACGGGCCTCCGAGAGGCTAGAAATTCATTCCTACCCTCGCGCAAACTCTTTCCTGCCCGAAGAAAACCCCCTCAGCCTGCCCCACAGTTCCCAAGTCGCCTCAGCCGCAAACAGCCCCGTCACCATTTCTCAGCCGCGCCCCAGAGCTGAAGCCGCCCCAGCCCCGCTTTTCTAAGAAAGGGTGGGGGTAAAAATTACACGTTTGTGGTACTCAACCCCTCGCCTGGTGGAGCTGAGGAAGAGAAGCAGCGACGTTGAGAGGGGGGTCAAGTAAAGCGCACGGATCACCTTCCTTCGCCGCAGTCGAATGGGTCGTTTCCAACGCACTTGATAGCCTCTTGTTTTCCACAGCTCTACCCGCCACAGCAACTTTACCCGCAAAGCTCGCGGCGGGGCCCGCCCCTTAAGCTCTCCGGTTGGCTGCCCGGCTGGTTTGAACTTCATCAAGCCTCGCCCCCGCGCCTTTCGGAGCAAGCGATTGGCTGAGGGCTCATGCGACGCCGCCAGCAAAAGTCGCTGTGTTCGGTCGAGAAAGGGGGCGGGGGAAAAAGAGGGCGGGGGGGAGGGGATTGCTTGCGCTTCATACCCGTTGAAACCGGTTAGGGAGTGTGGAGAGAGTGGGATTAAGAGCGCGCCTCCGATTGGAGGGCTGGTAGGGCTGGAGGGAAAAACCCGCAGGAAGCCCTACCATTGGCCAAGGCATAAACCAGGAGTTGCTATTGGTCCGAGGAAGGTGAAATCGCGTGGTTTAAAAATACAAAGGAGGAGGGGGAAGGGAAAAGAAGCGAGAAAAACAAGAAGAGCTCCAGAGGAATAGGGGGGAGGGGGGAAACATCTGCGGGTTGCAACAGTTTTACTGTGTTTGAGAGGGAAGGAAAATAGCTCGGGCGGGAGCGTATATGAGTTTGTGCTTTGCTCCTTGTTGTAAAGCTGTTGGAAGCTGCACTAGCCTCTGGCTTTAAAGGGAGGGCTGCACAACATTTGCCCTTTAAAAGCTGGCGGGTGGGGGCGAGGAGAGAAGTTGTCCATTCAGTCCGACTTCGAGGGACATTGGACGCCCAAGTAATCGTGCCCAGGCTCGTCAGCCGCCTTTATCTATCACATGTTTACTCAGAAATTACTTTTGTCTTCTGCAAACCTTGCTCTGGCTTGAGTGAGGAAGCGGCTGCAAATCATTTGCTGCCTTTTGAGGAAGTACCTCACAACCCTCTTCGCCATTCTTGCTATAGCAGATGTAACACGGGTGCACGCCTTGCTTCTTTCCCGTGTTTCTGCCGAGCCTTGGGGTTTTTTCCCCTCTGGTTGCTTGAGGCAAGTTGAAAAGTTTTCGCGTTGCCGTCGCCACCTGTTGCTGCTTCTCTCGGCTGCTTCCACGCCGTCTGCCTCATGGTCGCTTAGCCAGCTGTCCTTTACTGTAAAAGGCTATTGTCCCATAGTCTGGCCAGCGGTGACTGTCCCTCATCGATCCTCTTTGGCCTCCAAGGCGGGGGATATGGTTTTTGAACATCTCAAAAGCAGGACAGCCCCTCGTCGTAACTTTCCAGGCAGTTCTGTGTATGTGGGGTGGGCAGCAAGAGGAGGCATGCACCTTCCCCACTGAACCATAATTGCCAGAATTCATTACTATTGTTATTTAAAAGGAGTAAGTTTCTATTGATTGTAGAGCCTCAGATAAAAGGCAAAAACTACAGGAACAACCCCCCCCCAAAAAAAAATACCCTGATCCCACCTTTCAGTGGTTTACTTTGCTCCTCCTTGTAAATTTTCTACATGTGCCCATGATTGACAGACTCCCTTAAACATAAAGAAGAGGCCTTTGATATGCATACTCACCTACTATTTAGTTTTCATTTATTTAGTGGACGTGGACAAGATCAAATATTGTCAGTCCTCTGTTACATTTCAGAATGGATAAAATGTAGATTTATGTTCTGACCCTGGGTGTGGGTGTATGTGCAGTATTTTCCCCCATAGTGTGTAAGAATCACATTTAGCTATATTGATCTGCTGTTTGATTTGATGGGCATAAGGGGCAGCATCCAAAAACATTGGGAATACTCCAAAGGCACCTGTAACAACAACACAACTACACATTCCTCATCCTCTGATAAAATGCCTGATTTTTTAAAATAAAAAAGTCTAGTGTATGTGTTTGATTACAGGTTCCAATATAATTCCCCATGTTTACTGTGTGGTGATCTTAAAGGAATAGCTCCTCTGAACTGTGTGGAATGTGAATGTGCTGCTTTCATTTGGTATTGGGTCCCTCCAGAAACAAAATGGTTAGGTGGTGCTCAAGTGAGTCACAAACAAAGGAATGAGTATAGCATATATTCCTCAAGAAACCCATGATCATGGATATAATGTGCTACTCCCCTAAAACAACCTTACTGCTTGTGTTAATCTTGTGTTATAAGACTATAAATTCCAGCAATAAGGAAGAGCAACTAAGGTTGCAACAAGTTCTTTTTGCTGAAACACAGAAATCAAGCCTGCTTAATTTTTTATTTATGGTAGCACTTAAAGGCACAGCACCTGGGTTGGAAGCATCTTTAAAACCATTAGGTGGTAGTTCAAAATTTTAATGGCTGATCTATTAGAGTACAGTACATGTCCAGGTAAAGATAAAGGGACCCCAGACCTTTAGGTCCAGTCGTGAACGACTCTGGGGTTGCGGGGTTCATCTCGCTTTATTGGCCAAGGGAGCTGGCGTACAGCTTCCGGGTCATGTGGCCAGCATGACTAAGCTGCTTCTGGAGAACCAGAGCAGTGCACGGAAACACCATTTACCTTCCCGCCGGAGCAGTAACTATTTATCTACTTGCACGTTGACGTGCTTTCAAACTGCTAGGTTGGCAGGAGCAGGGACCGAGCAACGGGAGCTCACCCCATCGCGGGGATTCGAACCGCCGACCTTCTGATCAGCAAGCCCTAGGCTCTGGTTTAGACCACAGCGCCACCCGCGTCAAAATTTTAATGGCTGATCTATTAGAGTACAGTACATATCTAAGTGGCTTTTAAAAGGGGGTCGCAACCAGACAATTTCTCTCATCCATTACATACAAAAGCAAACTGCTATTGTGGTAGGACTGTGGCTTGTATTGATGCTGGTTGCACAGAAAGGCCTTACTGAGGTGCATAAGGTAAGAAAGGGTTTTACTACTATGTCTTACCCCCACACATGGCTACTATCTCTTTCCATACACACTATACCTTCAAAGCACATTTGAAGCACATCCTTTCCTTCAAAGAATTTGGGGCAATGTAGTTTGTTAAGAGTTGCTGGGAACTGTAGCTCTGTAAACTAGTGTCCAGAATTCCCTGAGGAGGGAAATAATGTACTTTTAGAGTATAGTGTGTACACATTAAGTCTCATGGGGATTCCCCACCCTGACATATTTTTAATCACTTAATGTTCTTGTATAGAGTATGAGACAGCGGAGCAAGGGAACCTAATTCAACAAGAAACCATGATATGTGTTCCCTGAGTAAGAAATGATCCATGAATGCAACACTTCCTAGCAACAACTTTTTAGACCACAACAGGTTATTCTCTTTAAAGTTTCTATGTTAGGCCCATGCATTTTCATTTGCTGCCTCTTCCTCATCTCACTGAAAACTGCTAAAATATTCATTGTTTTTCATTCCCAAATGCAAAATGGTAGTTTAATAGCTGTTTACTGACCAAGATCTTAAACCATGTATGTTATTTAAGACTCTGGTTAGAAAACTGACCTTAAAGCAGCTTTCTGTATTTTGGAGTATTGTCATTTAAATTAACCAGGATTGGTGGGCTGCTTGGAAGAGGCAAGGGGGAGCACATGTTTCTGACTATTGTTTCCAGCTTCTGTGGTCACACTCCCATTTACTGTGCACTCACTGCATTTCCAGTGCCAGGTGTTTAATCTGTATTCACAGATGTTATCCAAAAGGTGTATGTATCCTGCACTTTATTATAAAGTACAGCCTCCCCCGCCCTCAATCAAGTCCAGCTGAGGAGCAATTAGCCTCTCCCAGAAGCAGCTGGGAAGTGAGAAGAGGAGTTCAGGGATTATTAAAAAAATAATTATATAAATTGTGTGTGTTTCATATTAATTAAACTCCCCCCCCCCAGTATACTAGTGTACTTGTTTTTTTAAAAAAAGAAAAGTCAATGTGTGTTTTTTCATTGTAGCATATGCATTTTAATAGAAATTGATATAATTATGCATTGCACAGGCATTTTGCAAAGAAATAAACTAACATACTCAACATCAAATTAACCAAATAGGTTTTGTCAAGGTATTTGCCACTGGCATAAAGAAAAACATGCTAAGGTTGCAATGCTTTATATATATAATTGGCATATCTCCAATTAAACACAAGTGGGTCTTAACAGGCATAGGATACATAATGAAATGAGTTTGATTTTTTAAATATGTTATCTATTAGTATAAGCATTCAAATTTCCTATGGTCCTCAAGTCCTTCACTAGTAAATTTTAAAAGTAATATTTAATAGACCTTTCCACTAGGAATTAAAAGGCTATGTGTGAAGAAACTTTTTGAAGTCCAATCAGATTTTTTTTCTTTTTTAAGAAGTATTCTACTTCGCTGTACTTCAAAACAGCAGCCCTGGAGCTGTGATTAAAGAAACAGGCTTGCCCTTTATATCCTGGCACTGGGATTAAGCCAGATAGTTTCTTAAGGAAAATAGCTTCATTCTGCCTTTATATTGTGGTTTCCTTCCCTGCAGAGTTGAAGCCATCACTGAAAGATTAGAGTAACAATAAGACAGTAAACTATTCAGAAAGAATCTGCCTTTTGCAGCAGAAAGTGCTAGCTAACATTTGGCACAGTAGCTTTTGGAAGAAGAGTTATATGGGAAATGAATATAAGAAGAATTAATCTTCATGTAACAGAATGATCTGCTTCAGGGCACAAGTTGCTAAAGAATGTTCCTCTTTCAGATGGTTGGGGTAGAAAATAGGGAAAGCAAAGATAAGCAAATGCTGTTACACATACTTAGGCTTCATCTCAGCCGGAGATGGGAGTTTTAGCACTTACAAAGTATAGTCATGAAATGAGGTAAGAAATGAGATTCTGAATTTAACTTCCAGTTTGGCACTCTGATCCTAAATGTGTCTTTCTAAACTTATTTGCTTCAATGGAATCTACTTTCAGTTTTATTTGTATTGCCAACCTTATTGCTACAACTTTTAGAGTTAAGCATCCCACCCCAAACAGACAACACTCAATTAGTTTAATTCTTTCATGGGCAAATGTATGATTTAAAAGTCTAGTCTGTAAAATTAGCATTCCTAATGCAAAGTAACATTTGAGTGACATCCAGCAAGTTTTTATTTTCCTACCAGCACATTGCATTGCTAACAACCCTTTAAAATTGTTCAGATATAACAGCTGGTTAAGAAAATATTTGCATTCCTCCTGACAACAGTAAACTATTGGAAGCATGTGTTCCAGGATGTATACTGATTCTTGTTGACTTTCAGATCCAATGCAGACATTGGTTTGGAGTTTCCAGGGAAACATTTGTGCCGATTCTAAAAGGCACTACTGTATGCCTCCAACATGGGTTGCTTGTGTTGCAACCAGATGCTATGGATGTAACTCGGGCAGTCTCCACCCATCCTTCAAATTCTTACTAAGTTGCCATTGCTCCCCTGCTGGGCACATGCCTCTCTCCCTTTGCTTGGTTTGGACGAGAGGTAGGTTGACACTGCTGCCAGACTGCTTCCAACCTACATCAAGGAGGATTTGTGCCCAGCCAGGCCACAAAACTAACTTGGCATAGCTGTAGTCCTGCCCTCTTCCTATGCTCAAAACAGACATTACAGTGCCTGGCCATCTCTGCTTCAGATTCAGAGAAAGAAGTAAGAGCTCAGGTGCTGGGAAGGCCAGTGCACAGAAGAAAAAATAAGTTAAACTACAATCCTGACTCTACTCACAGTGAATAAGCCCCATTGAATTCAGCAGAACTTTCTTCTGAGTAGACACGGTTAGGATTGTTCTGTTAGTTCCAGGGGCGTCGCTGGGGAGGGGCAGTAGGGGCGGTACGCCCCCAGTGACAGGGTGAGCAGCGGTGGGTGGGGGTGACAAGCGGCGGCCCCTCCTACCACTCCCACGCGCCGTCGCTCCCTCTGTCACCCCGGGAGGAGCAGCGCTACACGGACGGGGTGCTCGAGCACCCCGTCCGTGCAGCGCTGCTCCTCCCCGGGTGACCAGTGGTGCGTGGGGAGTGGTGGGAGGGGCCGCTGCATGTCACCCCCACGCACCGCCGCTTGCTCCGTTGCCGAATCGGGAGTCTTTGGAGCCCGCAAAGACTCCCGAATCCGCCACCCAGCACCCCTTCTTGCAGTGGCTGCTCACACAGGCATGAGCAGCCGCGGCAAGAAGGGGTGCTGCTGCCGGGCGGTGGCTTCTTCAGGAGTCTTTGCGGGCTGCAAAGACTCCCGAATCTGCCGCCCAGCACCCCTTCTTGCAGCGGCTGCTCACGCAGGCACGAGCAGCCGCGGCAAGAAGGGGTGCTGCTGCCGGGCGGCGGCTTCTTCGGGAGTCTTTGTAGGCTGCAAAGACTCCCGAATCCGCCACCCGGCACCCCCGGGGGCGGGGCGTCGCGTGCGTCATGACATCATGACGCACGCACACACCGCGATGCCCCGCCCCCAGGGGTGCCTCTTGGCTTCCCGCCCCAGGCAGCCAAGGGGCTAAGAACGCCCCTGGTTTGTTCATTAATGAACTATATGGCACTGTCAAATGAGTATGGGAAGGTAGGTATTGATATATTCTTAGTGATTGCTCCTTGAGTTTGGAATTTATTCCACATACCCCAGGGAGCCCTGATGAAGTATAGGAATTTCCCGGAAGTGAATTTGTAGGTTTTACAAGTAGGCTTTCAATGACTGTATATAGATAAAGTATCTATGTCTTTAATCCGATGTGCACATAGCAGGACTTCCAAGCTAACATACGTAAGATTGTGCTTAAGTCTTTGAAGTGTGTGACTTTCCCATGTTTGAGGGTAAGGAGAGTCAGATTAGGTTTTCTCTTTCATAAATATGAGTAATTAGAATTTACAGAAACTGTTTGAAGTCAAGCTCAGGTAGTCTTTGTGTCCACAGGATTCCAGGAGCTGGATGGCCTTGGTAGAGTCAGTCAATATATTTTTATGGTGTGGATTGGGCCAAGTGAGCAAACTGAAACTTAGTCCAAACAAGACAGAGGTGCTCTTGGCCATTTGGAAGATGGAACAGGGAATAGGGGCTCAGCCTGTGCTGGATGAGGTCACACTCCCCCTGAAGACACAGGTTTACAGTTTGGGCATACTCCTGGACTCAGCCCTGAGTATGGATGCCCAGGTCTCTGCAGTGCCCAGGAGTGCATTTGCACAGTTAAAGATCATGTGTCAGCTATGCCCATTTCTTAAGATGTATGATTTGGTCACAGTGATGCTTGCCTTAGTTACATCCTGTTTGGATTACTGTACAGTATTGCACTCTACATGGGGCTGCCTTTGGAAAGTGCTCAGAAACGTCAACTGGCTTAAGAGCTACAGCCAGATAATAGAGCAGAGCTGGTTATAGGAAGTATACAACTCGCTTCACTGGCTACTGGTCTCTTTCCTGGAGCAACTCAAAATGCTGGTTATCAGCTAGAAAGCCCTACACAGCTTAGGTCTGGTCCAAGCTATCCAAAAGGCCATATTCCCTCATATAAAGCTGCCCAGGTTTTGAGATCTTCAGGTGAGGCCCTTCTTTTCGTCCTGCGTCCTCACAGTCATGCTTGGTAGGGATGCAAGAGAGGGCCTTCTTGGTGGCTGCTCCCAGACTTTGGAACTCCCTCCCTAAAGAAGCCAGACTGGCTCCCTCCTTGTTGTCCTTCTGCTGGCAGATGAAGACTTTCTTGTTCCAATAGACTTTTGGGAACCGCATGGTTTTAATATAGGGTTGGTGCCGTGCTGTTTTTATTGTAATCATTTGTTTGGTTTTCATAGATTTTATATATGTATATAGCTCTACTTATTTCAAGGTTTAATTACTTTAAAAATATTTTTATTAAGTTTTTCCAACAAAATTTACCATAATCAATACTAAATAAATAAATTGCATTTTACATTTCTACACCCCCCCCGGCTTCGCCCCCACTTCCCTTTCTGGTTTATCACTTAATTCATTTCTTCTGCATGTAATTTTCTGTACCTTATACTGTATATTGAAATTGAAATCATACCTTATTGACATATTCTTAACACTTTACCCTCATATTTATATTTTCTATTTATATTTGTTAATTGTAAGTGTCTTAATCAAATCTTGCAAGTGAGTTCATTTCAGTACATTGTTTCTGTATATACATGATAAAAGGTTTAATTACTTTTTAATGATAGCTTTTTCTATATTTTATTTTTAAGGTAGTTCTCATTTATATATAAGCCGCCTTGAGTCCCTGTCAGGAGGAAAAAGCAAAGTATAAATAAATATATTATAGTAATGCTGAACATGAAAATTCAAGGCTCTTACGTTATCACCAGAGTATCCTTGAACAGAGGTGTTATCTGGACAGTAAGTGAACTAGCCAGTTTTAAGCTGTTCTGTCTCTTTTATACGGAGAAAACCAACTAAGCACACTATGCAATGCCAACAGATAAAAGCAAAGACATATAATAAGTATGTAATGCTTGCAGAATATTGGGATGCAGCTGTTCTATCCTTAGATATTGCTTTGCCTACATTTTAACTGAACTTTCTGCTTTTGACATAGAAATTATATACATTTGGTATGTGGGGGGTTCTTGTCATTTTTGCATGTCACCCCTCATTTCTCTTTCATGCCCTTCTGAGGGTCTCCAGGCAACTGCCTGTGTAAACATTGCTGCTGCTGCTGCTGCTGCTGCTGTACTGGACAGTGTACAGAATTCTTCCTTCAGTCAAATAAAGCATTATTCCAAGTACTAAGAACTGCATCCTTTGAAAGTGCTTTCAGTTGCTTTTTGCGCAGCGAAGAGATTGAGCAGGGATGACAATCCTGAACACCTTATTATTTATTCATTGCAGTTATTAATTACTGTGCTTTTCAGGGCTCACCCCCAGCAAAGCAACCTACCAAGAGAAATAAAAATATTAGAAACCCAGAGAATGAGGCATTGAGTTGAATCAGATGCAGACTCATAAGAATGGGTAACACCATCAAATTTCTCTTAAAGAAATGGTAAATGATAAGTTTTCAAGGTCTCTTTTGCGATTGCCAACCCTGAGGGATAGCTCAGTTGCTAGAGCATGAAACTCTTAATCTCAGGGCTGTGGGTTCAAGTCGCACATTGGGTGAAAGATTCCTGCATTCAAATAAGCAATTGTACATTTTCTTTTTTTCAGGGCATAAAGCACTTTGACTCCCAGTGGTCTGCATGTGTTGCTGCTGTTTGGTGGTGGTGGTTTTTTGAAAAGAGTGAGTGAAAGAAACCATGGTGCCTGAACATCTGAGTGGGTCCACTGATTGAAGTAGCAAATGCAGTATGTACAGAAGCGGGGCTTTGCTTCTCATTTTAAATAGAAACATTGTTGGGTACCATTGTCTCATGACTCACCCTCTTTTGGTCCAGATATAAGGGTTTTGTGTTTCTTTTTGTGAAGCCTCTTCAGTCATTCCACTTGAGTACACACCAATATTTTTTACAAAGAGGATTTTGTAGAACCTCTGCCGCTTAAAATCTCCCTGGTTTCAAGTGTAACTCTCCCCAATGCTTTTTACCCAAGGCCGCCTTCTCTCCCCCTCGCACTGACGACGATCTCGGAGGCAGCGTCATTTTAACTGCAGGGAGATTATCGGCCCGAGTTTTGTATTTAACTCCGGGACACGTGACAACACAAAAGGTGTTTCTCGCCGAGGCGAGAACGTCGTGACGGAGGCGTCTGCCCTAATGGATGTCTATGACGCGGGGAGGGAAATTTCCTAAAATTGAGCCCCAGCCCCAAGTCCTAAAGGCTTTCTCCCCAAACACGGTTGTGAATGTGCTTTTGCAAACATGCAGCAGGCCCCTAGGAGCTGTTGGTAACCATTACAAAAGGTGTCCGTGGAGAGGAGGGGCGGGCGCGCGGTGTTGCTCGGCTTTGCACTGTCACCGGAAGGCAGCAGCTGTAAATTCGCCTGCGCCGGGGCTTCCATGAACACAAATGGGAGAGGTTACTGCGGCTTGAGCTGCAGCAGCACGAGGCAGCCGCTCCATTTTCAACTTTCCCGAAGCATATCCGTTTCAAATGCGCTAACGGCTGCGAGGGGCTTACTGAAAGCGCCGCCTCTTGTGTAACTAATGCGCCCCTCACGCCCGCGGCTGTGGAAGGAGGAACGAGGTGCTTGCTGCGTATACGTACTTGGACTGCGTCTTTCTTCCTTTTTTGCAACCAAGCTAACAAACGCATTAACTCTTTCCCGTTGCACACATCCTCTAAGAGAAGGCGGAGCTGGCAGAAGGCGAGCGGAAAGACCTTTCTGGTGCGTAATTTGCAAGCATCTCCCTCGCTACGAGCCAGTAAAATGGCCTGTTGTGTTGAGCCAGGCGAGGAGACGCTTGCAAATTCGTTCGCTCGCTCCCTCGCTCGCTTTGGTAAATACACTTAACCCTGGCGGAGGGGGCTTATGCGCCGCGGTGCATTTCGGGATCTGTAGTCTCTGGCCCCGTCCGCGACCTGAGCGAAAGCGGGCCGAAAAACTACAACCCCCATGAGCGCCTTTGGAAGGCGGCGGTAAAAAAGAGAAGAAGGAGCAGGAATGGGGAGGGGGGTGGAGAACACCCCTAGCGCACACAGTACGGCAGGTTGCTGCTGCTGCAGTAGCAACAGGGAAACCGCTGAAAAGTCCGCCGCACATGACATGAGAGGGAAGGAAGCCGAGTTGCTCTGCCCGTAGCCTGGAGGAGAGGCAGGCCAGCGCTTTGATTGCTCGGAGAGGGCGGGCGGCTGCGCGCACTGCGGGACCCGCTGCTCGAAGGGAAGCGATTCCCTCGTCCTGTCCAGTCTTTCCACACACAGGGAGGAGGGGGTGTTTGTGTCTTTCCTCCCTCCCGGTGTCCAACGGAGGAAGACAGCGGAGCGGACGTTTTCTGCTTGCCGCCCCCCTCTCCAAAGAGTTGGAGCTGGGGGATTCAAGCCCCTTACTCTTCCCTCCCCGCTACCCCGAGGGGCTCGGCGCAGGCGGCTGCAAGGAGGGGATCTGGGTGGCCCTCGCCCGCTTGCCTTCCCTCCCCTCCGCTTCCTTGACAAAAGGAGCGACGGAGGCGGCGTCTGAGCGTCCGCGGCGGGGCGGGGGGCAGCAGCAGCAACACCGCCCCGTTGAGTTGTACTTTACTTTCGAGGCATCCGCTGCCGACGGAGAAAGTCCGCAGCCCGGGCGGAGGTAGGCGATGAACGGCTTCGGCCCCGACGAAGTGACCCGCGGCGGGGGAGAAGCTGCTGCCGTCCCGGCCGTGGTGGCCAACGCCGCCGCCGCCGTGGAAGTCCTGCCGCCGCCGCCGCCTCTCCCGCAGCCGCCGGCCGGCCTCGGAGCTGCTTCGTCCGCCGCTGCGGCCACGGCGGCGGGTTCGGCCGGACCTCCTGGCGCGGCGGGCCCTGGCGCGGGACAGCTGTGCTGCCTGCGGGAGGAAGGCGAGAGGTGTAGCCGAGCCGCGGGCAACGCCAGCTTCAGCAAGCGCATCCAGAAGAGCATCTCGCAGAAGAAGGTGAAGATCGAGCTGGACAAGAGCGTAAGTGCCGGCGCAGGTCACTCGCTTTCCTTGCCGGGATGCCGGCTTTGTCGCCTCCTGCCCGATCCCACCCGAAGGCGTCTCAGTTCGACGCCGCCTGCTGTCTCTCTCTCTCATTTCATTTCGCTCTCCCCCAGCCCCGCTGCAAGCACACAAAACATGAGTAGCCCCCAGATCTCCCCGCTTAACACTGCACGCTGCGATGGAGGAGGAAACAAAAGCGAGCCGAGGAGGGGGGAAATGAATTGGCGAGATGGTCTTCCTTGGGAAGCATTCCTTGCCTTTTTTTGCCTCTTTGTAACTGGGCGACCTGGCTGGCGTTCAGTACTCGGGAAATGCCCTGGAAGGGCGAGCCCAGGTAATAGCCATCGATCTCTTTCCCCTTTCCCCTTGCAACCCATCCATCCCCGGCCCCGGGTGAGTTAACAAGAAGGAAATCATTGAAAGGTGATTGCGTGGATTATAGCTCCTCCACCACCACCACCCCCTTTCCCGGAGTACGGAGGCAGCAAAAGGCAGTTGGATTTGTTTTTTTGCTCTGCTTTCTTCCCCCCGCCTCCCGTCATTGAATGGCTGGCCGTTGTGGGTTTCTCCCTTTTTCTGTTGTGTGTGCCCTTGCTGTATAGTTGGCTGCGTGGCTGACGATGCAAAAGCTGGACTACTGGTCTTTATAAGTGCGGGTGGAAGTGGCTGCTCTCTCCTCTCCCCACCCCCCCTTCGGTTTTGCTTTTGCTTCTTCCCCAACCCCCTTTACAAATCATGGTGATCGTGTGTGCACGTCTCTTCGTAAGAAATCCCTGGTCTTCTTTCGCTTTCTCCCAGGACCAGTCGTGTGTGTGTGTGTGTGTGTGTGTGTGTACGTGTGTGTTTCATGGAGTGTTTCTGTTTCTCTAGAGAGGGCAGTACTTGGCTGCTCCGCCTCGTGCTGCAGTGTTGCACGTCCTACTTTTGCCACTGTGTCGTCTTCCCCTTGGCAGCCATCAGGCTCTCTCGTTATAATCCTTTCTCTTTCGGTGAAACACCCGCAATCGTAGGAACCCTGAAGGCTGGTCGTCCGACTTGTCTTCCTCATTCTTCCCCCACCCTTACTCCCTCCTTCAGGTTTAAAGGAAAGGCGGAGAGAGAAAAAAACCATTTAGTGCAACAGACATTCCTCAAGTCGGAGCACGTTAACCTGCGGAGTAAATGTCTGCCGGCTCATGGCTCCCTAATGCATGGCTAACACTGTGCTTGCACTTTTTAACTGGAACGAACAAGTATTTTGAATCTCTTTATTTTACCGACTCAGTTAAAAGTGCATTGTTGATGTGCAGCAAATAAAGGTTGCTAATAACAGACTGCAAATATACTAGGAGGTAATTTGAAGGCTTGGTGGGGGAGGTGTTCCTTAGTTTGTATTATGAAAGTGATATTTCCAAGTAGTTCCTGGTAGATTTTCAGCCAATCCTGCAGGGTTTTTACTGTAAATCTATTGATAGTTCTGTGAGGATTTACTCCCCAGTGAGTATATTTAGAATTGCAGCTTTAGGATGCTGTTTCAACACACTTTCTAGGTAGTGAACCCAAGTGGAAGCAATGGCTTAAGTAAATGTGTTTGAGATGTATGCTGTTAAGTGTCTTCAGGTTGGCATTTATGCTCTCTGGTTTGTTTGTTTTTTAAAGACAGTTTTTGTATACAGATGTATTAAATTAAAAAGACCCCTTTGGCCCTGAATCTTGGCAGCTGCTGACTCACAGTCACAGCATACTTAATTTTGGATTTTCATTCCAAAGAAACATAAGTTTGTATAGAGAATCTACTCTTGGAAGGTGGAAATAGTGTTTACATCCATTAACATACTAAATAATATTAGAAGTAACAAAAAAAGTTGCCACTTTTGTCACTCTCCTATCCTTGTATTCTGCCCACTTTTGTGAAAAGGCTTGACTGAGTTTCTGATAACTCTATTTTTACTTGGCCAATGGGAATAAAATAATGGTAAAAGGCATTTCCTGAGCCAAGCAGGTAACACTGCAGTAACTTGTTAACATAACAAGATTCCTCTGACAGCTTTTGGTACCCTTGAATGTGTCTGTGGCTATTGTCACTTGACCCCTTTACTGAAAATCACTGGTGTCCTTTAGCTTGTGAGTTGTGAAGTTTGAGAATGTTGTTGCTGCCCAATGTTAACCTGTTGTTGTTTTTTATTTTAAAAAAACTTCCAGGCAAGGCATCTTTACATCTGTGATTTCCACAAAAACTTAATTCAAAGTGTCCGAAACAGAAGAAAGAGAAAAGGCAGCGATGATGATGGTGACTCGCCAGTGCAAGATGTTGACGCTCCGGAGGTAGATTAATATTCCTGGTATTATCCCCATGTAGGAGAATGTTTTGTGGAGGCCATACAAAATAATGTTGTTGGGTTGTTGTTTTTTTAAAAAGCACTAGGTGATACAGACATTATTTTTTATTGCTGAATCCCACATGCTTTTGTATGTTTATTTTATCGTGCCTTGATTGTATTGACATTTAAGCTCGTCCTTTCTTTAAAAAATGAGAAGTTGGGAGCATGACGGTACAGACCAGTCTTCTCCAGTCTGCTGTTCTCCAGAAATGTTAGTCTGCAGCTTCCATCTTCCCTGAGCATTGGTTGTACTGTGTGGGGTTGATGAGACTTAGTCCAAAACAACTAAAGTGGGCACCAGGTTGAGGAAGCTAGTGCACTAGATGGCCCCAGTGTATGATCCGTACAAAATACTTGTTGTAGAGTTGTCTATTTGAAGTTCTGTTTTGTTTGCTGTGAAGCTCCTTACTAGGCCTGCTTCACAATGTCTTTCTGCATTTTCCCACTGCCTCAATGTGCAGTGTGGATCATTGCATAGGCAGCTGCTGAATACTGCATAATGGCTATTAGTCCATCTAGTTCATAATTTTGACAACATCTATCCAAGTTTCAAAGCAGGCTTTTCCCAGCACCTGCTACCTGAGGTTCTTTAGCTGGAATTTCTGGGGATTGAAACATTCCATGTAACATTTTTTACAAATCAGTTTCATTTGTTGAGACATTGGGAAGAGGTGGAGGGGGGGGATATAGGTGGGGTGGGGTCTGGTGGCGATGTTTCTATTTTACTTAATATATGTAGGGTTTGGTGTCAGCGTTGCTTGTGCAGGTTCTCTGTTGTTTGCTTGTGTTCCTTTGGTGGTGAGAGGTTGGGGTTGGCCTAAGGTATAATTTAGTATTTCTACCCCGCACATCTGGCTGGGTTCCCCAGCCACTCTGAGTGCCATTCAACAGAACATTAAAAACAGAATAATACTTCCCTAAACAGGCTGCCTTCAGATGTCTTCTAAAAGTCGGATAGTTGGTTATTTCTTTGACATCTGATGGGAGGGCATTCCACAGGGCGGGCACCACTACTGAGAAGGCCCTCTGCCTGGTTCCCTGTAACCTCACTTCTCGTAGTGAGGGAACCGCCCTCAGCACTGGCCCTCAGTGTCCAGGCTGAACTGTGGGGGTGGAGACGCTCCTTCAGCTATACATACAAAACATGTAATCTACCATGTTTAGAGTTTAGGATTTCTGACACTGCCTGTTCCAGGTGGTTTCTGTTGCTGGTATAGAAGCTTCATGTTATGCAATAGACTTAAGAGGCCAAGGGAAAGCACATCGCCCAGAAAGTTCTGTGCAGCATCCACACTATAAAATAACTTGTTGACATGGCCCTCGAGTTAAAATAATCTTGTAATTCCCTTTCAGGTTGATCTGTTTCAGTTGCAAGTAAACACACTAAGAAGATACAAAAGGCACTTCAAATTACAGACCAGACCGGGACTTAACAAAGCACAGCTTGTTGAAGTACGTGCAATTTCACTTATTTATACTTTAGTAAAAAGAAAGAAACAATGTGCTGGATTATGTGGCTCTCTTGAACTAGAGTTCTTAAATCCTTGCATTCTGACGACTTTCTACTTTCTTTTTTGCTGAATATTGCTTCCTTGGTACTCTTTCATACCGATGATTATGCAGCTTTCTGACAGGGTTAGGCTGCAATCCTATGATTTACTTTTAAGTAGACATGCATAGGACTGTGCACATGAGATGTAACCAAGATTGCAATGAAACAAAATCATTTGGGATGCTAAAGCCCTAAGCAGGCAGTGAAGGACCCTCAAGGATACCTGCAAGTTTGATGGCTGGGCAACATAATGATGATATTTGGTATTGCTGCAAAGTGCCCGAGACAAGACAGCACTAATTCACATAAATGCTGGTGGAGGTCTGAATTGACTTTAACCAGCTAAGAAAGAGGTCCTGGAGATATAGTGGAAAACTAATCGAAAATGTCAGCTGAGTATGCTGCAACAGTGGAACAATGTATGAACAGTGTATGATAATGATTCTTTCGAGCTTGTTGCATTGTGTGGGTCATCTCAGATTCTACAAAGCTAGAGGAAGCCTTCAGCTTACCGGTAGTTCTCCATGCAACAACCTCTGGAATTCACTGGATGTTGTAATGTAGACAAAGCAATGGAGAATGGCTATTAACGCAAACACTGTTTTTGATATTCTTGGGGCGTTTCAGAAGTTTGGAGATCCTTTTGGAAAGTTTCATTCGGTTTAGCATTCTCAGTATTTTGGTATCATCATTCTACAGACTTGGCTACTTCACTGTCTGTTTTTATTCTAGGTTGTTTTTGAATAATTAAATACCCAGTCCCAGTACTACTTTTTTGTAGCCCATTGTTTTTCCACAACACTTCAAAATGCTGAACTCTTGAACAAGTTTTCAATAACAACTGTTACCTTTTTGTACGGACTATTTTGTCTTGCTTGGTAGAACTATATCTCTCTCCCTGTTTAGGGACCAGACAATGTTGGATCCAGTGAGTTGGAGCTATGCTCCTTCCAGTTGCTTTTTGCTGAAATGGACAAATGGAAATAGTTCCCAGTGGCTCCAGAGTTCCCAGTTACCACCACTGCTTTGGCCTCTGTATTTGGGCAGTTCAGGACAGACTTCACCACTCTGGTGCCCTCCATATGTTTTGGTTTACAAACAGTAACTGTTCTGGTTAGGGCCAATGGAAGTTGTAGTCCAAAACATACGGAGGGCAGCAGGTTGTTAACTGATTTAGAACATCTCATGGGTTGACTATGTTAAGTGCTTATGTGATATGTTTTTGCATTGGATGAAATGTAAGAATGGTGTTCTGTATTCCTTGGAAAATAGGGTAGAATACTTTATCACTGATATTCCTAAACTTTTCTGGGAGTTTTTTCCATGAGGAAAGTGAGACAACAATTCTTTAAATCAGTATAAAATAAATGCAAATGTGCTAATACAATACTGGTGTCTTGTTCCTTGTGTGCCATTTGGCACCACTTATTAAGTTCTGATGCTCAAGTTCTGAGAACTTATGTTTGAAAGCAAGGCTAGATTCTGCTGTGTTTTCTTCATAAATAATCTGCACAATACCTACATATGTTCAATGATATATATTTTTTCTTGCAGATAATTGGGTGTCATTTTCGGACGATTCCGGTGAATGAAAAAGACACTGTGGCCTATTTCATCTACTCTGTGAAGAACGATAAGAACAAATCTGATCTAAAAATGGACAGTGGTGTTCACTAAATAAGCAAACTTGAAACTCGGCAGGTGTAAAGACTGTTTTGGATTAGCTGAAGATTTCTTTGTAACTGGTATTCAGGTGGAGAATTCTGATATTTTTCTTGGGAAAAATACTGCTCACAAATGATATTTCCATGGTAAAAATATTTTAAATAAATACTATTGGTGTTGCTGCACCTTCATGTGTATGGTGTCTGGCAAGTGTATAAGGCTATTACTGTATATTGCTTTTCAGTTTGTAAAAATAAGCTGAAATGTGGAATGCCCTCCAAAAATATCTCCTATAAATCTCTCCTGGGCTGGGAGGGAGAGAGCTAATGGTGTCAAGGTCGTGCTTCATGATGAATTAATTTGTGCTTCAGTTGCAAAGATGAGTGATTATATTTGAATAATACGTTAAGAGACCTTTGTGTAACACAGCTCTTAACATACTTTCTGAAGCTTTTTCCTCCTCAGTATCATCTTTTGTTTGGTTCAAAAATCATGCCAAGCCATGGTTCAGAAATTTTTCCTAGGGGCTGATATGATGTCTAAATTGGCAGACCATGACATATGGTTAGGGTGGCAAACCAGATACAGAAACCATGGTTTGAAATGAGTTTTAAAGCAATAATTTTTGCTACTTGATGGTTTTAACACAGTGCCTGAACTGACAAACTATTGGTATGGTTGGACAACTGACTACAGTATAAGGCAAGGTTTGTGTATGTGTATGTTTTAGAAGCTCCAACTATGGTTTGGGTTCTAAACTATGGTAACATAATCCACAGTTTGGCAGGATGTTCAAAATGAATCTTAATATTTGCTGTTGAGTCTTGCATACTTCCAAAAGAAGGTTTGGTTGCAGTTCCATATTAACTACCACAGTTATAAACAGTGAAATAGTTTATTGTCTAGTGCAGAGCTTTCCAAACTATGTGTTGTGACATGTTAGTGTATCGCTCGAATGCTCCCCGCGCTCCTCCCAGGGCTGGAAAGGGGTTAGTTTAACTTCCAGTTTGCTAGCAAAACTGAATTACTATGTCGCGAAATGATACATGTCTAAAAAGTATGTCACCAACATGAAAAGTTTGGAAAGCTCTGGTATAGTGCTGCTCCTATGTGGGGGGGGGGTTATAGTTGACAAACCATTGATGGTGCATTGCTCCCACAAATTTTAGTAGCTTTAAAAAAAAAAAGACTCAGTGGCTTGTAGCCAGTATAGTATTCCCACTGGGGAATAGTGTTTTGTATTGCTTTCTTAAATAATGTATTTTGCACTGTTTGACTTCTGCACTTCAGTAGTAGAAAAGAGAAACCACTCCTTTTGCCTTACTAAATATAACAGCTGTGATGTGAAAAGTGACTGTATCTGCTGTTTGTAATACTGTGCACTATCAGAAGGTGGTCCAGCAGTATTCAGCACTATAGATGGACTGTCACATGGGTCCAACGAGCAATTTCCAAGTTGATCTGCTTTTCTGTTTAGGATGAGGGGCTGTATATCCAGCATCTGGTTTGCAGATGTTCCAGTTGCCAGTTAAAATAGCTGGGATCAAGCTTCTTCTAGATAGGGCCATGACAGGTGATTGGTGCCCTAGAAACTAACAGTGATAATTGGATATAGAAGTGTGTCTTTGTAAACACAGCTTCAAGTGTGTGCAGCCTAATGCACTCTCTTGTTTCTTGGGCCCTGCTGTGTAGCATATCCTTTTCCTATCTTCTGTGCCAGTGCTCCAGTGCACAATATTAGTAAGCCCAACCCTACATGCTATCTTCAAACCACCTGCTCTTCTCAAGGCCATTCACCTGTACTGAAAGTCACATTTGATGTTTTGTCACTCCCAGTTTAGACAAGATGCAGCCTGCAAAAGGTAAGTGATACCTAAAGATGCTGTTTTATTTAAAACCACAACCAGTGTTTGACAATTTTGAGAACTTGGGTTTGAATTTGTGACTAGAAAAGCAACCAAAATCTATATTTTATATGCAGCACAAATCTATGCGTGTTTACTCAGTAATATGTTCCACTGTGTTAAGTGGGGCTTGCTTCCAGGAAAGTACAGTCGTACCTTGGAAGTCGGACGGAATCCGTTCCGGAAGTCCGTTCGACTTCCAAAACGTTCAGAAACCAAAGTGCGACTTCTGATTGGCCACAGGAAGTTCCTGCAACCAATCAGAAGCCCTGTTGGACGTTCGACTTCCAAAAACAGTTCGTCAACTGGAACAGTCACTTCCGGGTTTGCAGCTTTCAGGAGCCAAAACATTCGAGAACTAAGCTGTTCGAAAACCAAAGTACGACTGTATGCATAGGGTTGCTTTGAGGCTGAAGTTCTACCACTGTCATCTTCTACCATCTGATTGTGAGTATAAACCTTGTTTTTTGAAATTGAAGCCAGCAGTTAACAGCCAAGAGTTTCTCCAACATTGTGCTGTTACGTAACATTTTCTTAGAATTTAGGAATGAATCCCACTGACACAAAAGGCAAAGCTGTAGAAGTTAATAACCCTGGTTGAATTGCATGCAGTTATATAAAAAAAGTTGTACTGTAGTGTTCGCTATCGTGTGAAATCTTTGCCTTATGGCTGAATACCGATTGCAGCAACCCACATAGAGACACCTGGAAGATAAAAACCTATAAGCCTTTTCCTGCCCTTTTGCATGCTTTTGGATCAGAAGCAGAATAGTGCAGAAACATTGCCAAAAGAAATAGATTACCAAAGTTAGGCTGCAATCCTATACACACGCTTGGAATAAGTCCCCTTGAATTTACTGGGACTTGCTTATGAGTGAACATGTAGTGAAACCATAACTTTTTGGTGGGGTGGCTTCCTATAGTAGCCTTCTAGCCCCTCATGTAGGAAACCTAAATATAGCTGATTACTATACAGGTGTGTTTGATCCTATGGCCTCTGACTCTGCATACCTAAATGATCTCTTCAATAAGAACTGCTCGATTCAGCTGCAAAAAAGCAATACAGTTAATAAGATCCTTTGGACAAGTATGTGACGGTGGTATTAAACTTTCTCAAGGAAAGATACTAGTAGCCTTACACACTACTGTTCAACGTCATGATTAGACAGAAGACTTTGTAGATAATAAAAAAAATCGGAGCAATCTCAGACTTAATAGACACGGTATTCAAAATGACCTCAGACTGCAGAGATGGACTGGTGCCAAAAGTCTAGTTCGAGAAGGACAAATGAGCACTTGGGGGGGGGGAGACTATATGAGTGCTCAAAGCAATATTTAAATCAGTCTTGGCATGTAGGCAAGCATTACCTTCTTTATGAACTGACCATACACAAATCATTATTACAAATGGGAAAAAGGAGCTGCCTATAAAGAAAATTTAAGGTAATAACTGCATAGGCAGTATTTGTTTTGTGATATACTTCAATATGTAGAACAATCATAAATTGTGTTGTGGTGGTACAAGTGGATAATACTCTTGTGTTGCTAGAAGTAGACTTGGCTTAACAGTTAGGAAGCTAATCCTGCTTTGTTTAACAGTAGCGTTGGACTTTGTTGAGAGTACTTCGATTGGCTCTTGAGATTGAAATAAGGTAAGATAAATGCAAAACACAATTATCATATGGAGAAAATTGAGCTAGGTGTGCATACTGTTGAATGAATGGCTGGAAACCCCCACCCCTCGCTACTCTAAGAAAGCTGCCTATCTAGCTTCTAATTAGATACTGCAAAAGATTAGCCACAACAGCCACAGGCAGCTTATTTATTTGCTTCCCTTAAACGTTTGGACAGTTTCCCAGTGTTTTATCATTAATTTTCTGGTAGCTGAAACATTTCTTGCTCCAATCTCAGGAATAGGATTGAGCAATTTTTCTTCTACCCAAGAGCCTTTTAAATATTTGAAAATTGCATTTCTGCGCTTTTCCACCCCAAGCTTTTATTTCTCCATAGTAAACATACCCATTTTTTTTAACCTTTCTTCCCAAGAAGACGACAAATCATGGCTGGTGCTAAGGAGATACAATCGGCTCAGAGCGTCACAGGTTGTGCAGGCATGTCCCACTAACAGTGAAATGTAAAATGCAATCCTATGTATATCTACTCTGAAGTATGGCCCTCTGTGTTCAGTGCGGCTTACAGACCCATACTTAAGCAGTGTCAAAATTGTTGGATTGTCCCCTGGTACATAAGTATCAAATAATTATACTAATGGGATAGTGGCTACCTAGAACAATGAAAACTAAGAGCTGAAGATGGTAAGATTAGTCTCCTCTCATTGTACTTACTGCGCAAAAATATGCCACCAACATTTAATTCATTCATGGGCAGGGACTTCCGGCGGCGACGCCATTGCGGGTGGTCGTGGGCTGCTTCGGCTGCGAAGCACCCAGTCCATCCCGGGGGTTAGGAGCCCTGCTACCGCAAAGCGGGGCTCCGGTTGGGGTGCGGGAAGAGCGTCCCGCACCCTGGGCTCCCCGGCTGTGCCCGTTGTGGCTCCGAACCCTTCCCCCGCTCCCCCTGTAAAGGGGGAGTGGGGGTGAAGGGACGACGGAGCCGGGCTATAGGGGACATGCCCCAACCGGGATGTAAATGCGGCGACAAAGCCTGTGATGAGCGTCTAAGTTCTACCTGTCTTTAACGAGCTGATAAGAACCCAGTGGCTGTGAGTATTTGATTGACTCTTTGTATTCTTGGAACGATCTGGGGGAAAGAAGAAAGGCAGCCCGCCTCTCTCCCTTCGGGAGGTGAAAGAAATTAACCGTTTAAGTGACTGCTGCTACAACAATCGATAGAAAGTATCTGGAATTTGAAAACTGAGACTGCTGAGATTTCCCTTCGGGGGTTAACTGGGGAAAAAATATCTCCATTTGAAGTTTTGGTCTTTATACTCCGGCTTCGGAGAAATGGCGACGACTTGGACTGTCGTGGGAAAAAATTGAAACAAAGGAAGGAAGAGACAGGAACTGAAATCTGACACTCACCCTCCCTTCTAAAATGCTGGAATTTGTGTTTGCACTGGTATCGAACTCTGGTTTAAAGGATGAGGAAATGCTCACTGTCTTGAAGCTGGAACTGCTTAATCGGAAACTGCAAGTTTTGAGTGGAATTATAAATAAAAAGGACTCACTTTCCACAGAGGAGGCTTTTCAAAAGTTTTATACAATGGAATCAAACCTTGGCAAAGAGCTGGGAGGGGTGCTTGAAGGATGGTTCGAAATGGCTGGGCAACTCCGGGAAAAGGAACCGATTTCTGGGGGTGGCAGCCCTGGAACGGGAAAATTTATAATATCCAGACTCCGAGGTGGCAGCTCGGGGGCAAGGGACATGGAATTAAGATTTCTACAAGAAGAAGAAGTATGGTACAAAGGTACGGAGGAGCCCAGAAAGGAAGTGATGAACACCCTGAAGCTCGATGCTAGGTTTGTTGTGAATGCCTGGATCTGTGGACACTCAGAAGAAGATAATTGGAGATCCGGTTCTGGTGAAAGACAGAAAAAGACAATGGACAGAGGGGGAGTGGGTTGAAGTATTAAATGTATAATCCAAATGGTCTGTCATGGTATCCGAAATCGGAGTGTGAAGTCTGTTAATTATAAGTTTATTTTAAATAAGTAAGGAGATATTGAATCTTAAGTCAAAAGCAGCATGATAAAGGATAGAAGAAATAAGTTTAGGTTTAAGAATATATGGTTAAGATTTAGGTTATAATAAAAAGATCAAGATAATTGTGTTATTTTTAAGTAAAGTTAATTTTTTTTTTATAGAGAAAAGTTGTTAACCGAAGGTGAAAAGGCGGGAGAAGTCAAACGTCAAGATTCAGAAGTAGAAATTTTTTTTTGTAAGATATACAAATAAGAAGAAGAATCCTGACATTATGTGTATTTGTATTTGTTTTTGTATTTGTAGGTGTGGGGTTGGGTTTGTGTTATATTACGAAAATGCTAATAAAATTTGTTTTTTTTAAAAAAATAATTCATTCATGGGCAGAATCAGTAACAGATTATCAGTTATTCAATGTGCCTTCAGTGCAGGATAGCCCAGTTAATATGCTATAGTTTATATTGTATTTCCTGGCAGTTTTTAGGTGAAACACATTTGGAAGCTTCAGGAGTTTTCATAGATCAATGAAAATTATTTTACGCTTCCTGTTGTCAAATGTATCTGTTGCTTTTTCTTTTTACTCCAGGCACTTTTTATCGACCCTTTTATCATTTCCACAAAGAAGGCTTTGTGTTTGTTAGTGCTTCCACAGTTGCACAGAATTTCTTCTTTTTTATCCTGTACTTGGAATGAGAATTGCTGACGAAGCAAAAGAGGTCTGCCCATGTCCTGTTCTACATATCCAAAGACTTTTGTCGCTGGCTGGGTGTTTGAAATATACTCGGAGTCAAGTGTGAATTTCATGCTCTTTATTCAGCTCATAGTAGTGAGGAATGCAGTTCCCCCAAAACGTCTGCTTTATATACACTATTTACACAATGGGCCCCACGTGATTGGGTAATTCCGGGATACTCCTGTATGCCAATCGGGTTGCGGATTCACTTCCACCTGGAGCTGGATTGGGTGGCTCCTGCGGAGCAATCAGACTGCTGCATTCTGGATCCTATTGTTCTAGGACCAATCAGACTGCTGCATTTTGGATCCTATTCAACTCAGTACATAACAGTGTTTATGGCCAATATCATGCAAAATGCGCACTGCAAGGAGTTGCGAGCAGTTGAGCTAATTGGTTTTGCACGCAAATAAACGCATGTAATGGAACACTGGTGCCATTTTTCCGAAAAGAGAAGTAGTTGGGGGAGGCGGTGGAGTGTTGGGAAGGAAAGAAATGCTTAACTCCTGTCACAGTCACTCCCCCAGTCCTGTAATAGGCACCGAACACTTACCCAAAATCCCCCTGCAGGAAGGAGCATTAAATGGGACTTAAACTGAAAAACACAAACACGTTGCCGTATTTTATTTTGCTTAAAAATGAATTTGCATAACTACGCTCATGTCTCTGTGTGCTCCTTTAAAGAGGAGAAGCATTTAAAGTTATTAATGTCATGTATTTTTTTTCAGATGTGGCCTGATCTAAACCAGCTGAAGTTGTGTTGTGTTCATGGAGCTTTGATTCAAGTCCATGCGTGATCAGCTGCTGTTCGATTGAAAGTCTGTTTTTAAAGCAGCTGTGGCTCCTTAATCACATAAAAGTATAAAGGTGTCTTTAGAATTTTATAACTGAAATGTATATAGAAGCTTGTAAAGCCCCACTAGTCGCAACAGCCCCATCTTCAGAAAGATGGCAAGAGACAGGGAAGGAGGGGGGAAACCAAAATGTAAAGAATTGCCATCAAAGGGCTCCAGGGCAGATAATATAATCAGAATTATAGAGCTGGAAGAGACCCCCTGAGGGTGACCCAGTCACTCCCCTGCAATGCAGGCATTTCAACATGTGGTCCCTCATCCAATTTGAAACCATGTAAGACCCTGCTTAGGGATGCGGGTGGCGCTGTGGGTTAAACCACTGAGCCTAGGGCTTGCTGATCAGAAGGTCGGTTTGAATACCCGCGAGGGGGTGAGGTCCTGTTGCTCGGTCCCAGCTCCTGCCCACCTAGCAGTTCGAAAGCACGTCAGAGTGCAAGTAGATGAATAGGTACCGCTCCAGCGGGAAGGTAAACGGCGTTTCCGTGCACTGCTCTGGTTCACCAGAAGCAGCTAAGTCATGCTGGCCACATGACCCAGAAGCTGTACACTGGCTCCCTCGGCCTGTTACAGGAGATGAACGCCACAACCCCAGAGTCAGACACGACTGACCTAATGGTCAGAGGTCCCTTTACCTTTACCTTAAGACCTTGCTCAGCTTTGCAAATGTGCTAACAGTTTCTGTGAAGTGTGCAGTAGCTGTTTCAATGGAAAGTACATCACTTTAAATGACCATTGAACTCCTTATTAAAAAGTAGTATGATAGGATTAATTACGCTTGTAGTTCAATTTCTTAGTCTATTAAATGAGAGAATTGAGTATTAAATCTTGCTTTAATTGTGTAATAACTGATGCTTCAAGTTGCGTACAAATAGTTAAAACACCAAGAATTAAAGAAAACAGTCATATGAAACACTTTAGCTAAGTCTTTGTTAATTTAGTCTTTGTTATTAAGACAATCCCAGTCAAGCAGCCCTAAGAAGAAGTGTATCTTCTGTGGTGTGTTAGGTCAGGTCAATGAACATTAACATCAACATCACGACCAAATTAGATTTGAGAGCTCTGCTACATGCAGGGTTTCATTAACTTTAATTTTACAGTCCCTAAAGTCTACTTCCTTGGAGGTAATACCTATTCAATGGGTGGTAGACATGGTGGGACTGTCTTGTTTAAACAAAACATTGAATGCCTAAGAAATGGCTGTAGTAGCTTCCATATGGCATTCAAAGTCCATCTTCTTTAGACCCGATGATCACATATGCTTTATTTCAGTCTTCATGAACAAAGTCCAGCATTTGCTGTCCTTTCTCAAACACAATGTTTCTTCATGGCTTATTGCAGGGAATCACAAATGATATTTTTGGCCCAAAAAAGATACCCCTGAAAGAAATTGACAGAAATTCAAATCAGGAAGTATGCTATAGGTATTATACTTTCATTCTTCTTGTGTTCCTTAAATATGCAAAGTGGCTTACAAGAATTATGAAAACACAATAAACGAAAAACAGACTAAACAACCATAAAAGCAGTCACTTTATAAAGCCAGCAATCAAATTAGAAACAGGCAACTAAATGTAAAAAGGAAGCTGGAAATAATCATAATAAAAGTTCTCAGCAACTGTCTGAAGACTAAAAGGGAAGGGGCTTAGTAGGTCTCCATGGGGAGTGTATTCCCACAATTCAGTGATGATTCCATTTTAAAAGCTCTGTTTTGAGTTCCTCCTACTAGTCTAATTCCATGTAAAGATGGAATGAGCTTCTGATGCTGACCTTAACTTCTGGCCAGACTCATGTGGTAGTAGGTAGTCTTCCAGGTAACCCGACTTTAAGCCATTTTGGGATTTAAAGGTTAGAACCCATACTTGAGTCAGGAAATGAATAAGAAAGCAATGCAGATCTTACAAGAGAGAGGTGACATAGTACCATAATCAGGCAGCCACATTTTGGACCAGTTGAAGTTTCCAGGTGGTCTTTCAATTTCCCTACTGAAACTGGAGGCAAATCTTTTCATTAAATTCAAATCTACCCAGGCTTCTACCTGAACTTTAGGTTAAAAGGCTCATGGCCACATGTGGTGCTTTAATAACATATGGGTCCTAAAATATGCTTACTTAAAACTGCCCCGTTAAAAGCAGTGGTGATTCAGAATAAGCTCCATTAGTATTCAAACACTTGTTTCATTAAAAGAACACTACTATGTTCTTTTTTCCTTTTTTATTGCAAACTTTTTTTGTTCTTTGTTTGTATAACAATTATGCTTAGTTATATTGGCCACTGTCTCTGTATAGCCTATGAATTACACCGAGATGGAAAAATTATGGCCCTCCAGATTTTGCAAGACAGCAATTCTCACCATACTTGTTAATTGACCATGCTGGCAGGTGGTTGATGAGGATTGTAGTCCAACAACTGCTGGACAGCCACAGGCTCCCCATCCCTGAATTAGATAGAGCTTAAAGAGCTCAGTTTTATCTGAATTCCTAATGTCTCTGGAAATGAGGGTTATTAACCAATTTCTAAATATCAAGCCCATTTACTTTCCTCCCCAACAGCATAATGTTCTGCATGGTTATGTTGAGCTTTCTTCCAGATACCAGTAAACAGAACAGGGTTGAAAGGAACTACTGGAGAAGGGGAAATGTGAAGCATCTACTTCCTGAACCTACCTGTTGCTTATTTCATATAACCTGATTTCATGGTGTTGTGTGTTCCAGTTACCATACCGCCACCACCTCGGTACACACACTGCTACCTCCAAAATATCACCCCCTCCCTTTGTCCCTCTTGTCTATGCTGCTCATCTTTGAAATTAGCAGCAACAGAGGTGCTCTTGTAATAACCAGTGCTGTCCTCAGATCGACCGTTTCTACCCCAAATTCCGTGATGAACAAGTGGACATACCTATTGGATCAGTGATCCTGTGTCCTATAGTTTGTGTTACACCAAAGACTTAAGTGGGCTTACATATTGTTAGCTAGCCTTAGGTCCAAAATATCTGAATGTTTATTAGGTAAGGAAAAAGAGTGGTGGTGGTCTAAAACAGAAGTCAGAATCCACCCTGGGATCTTACGACAAAGTGCGGTATATAAATCTAATAAATAAAAATAAAATTAAGAATGACCCAACTTCTGTCCATCATGAAACTTGACATACCAAGTCAGACCATTGGTCTGTCTACTTCCATATTGTCTACATAGACTGGCAGTGGCTCTGGTTTCAGGCAGGGAACATTCCCAGCCTTACCTGAAGTCACTAAGCATTGACCTGGGGACCTTTTGCATGCAAACCAGATGCTTGACCACTGAGCTACAGTGCCTCCCTAAGGCAGTGTACATCCAGGTTCTGACCTGACCAAGGTTGCTTAGTTTCGGCAAGATCCCTGTGCCATGTCTTTGGACCATAGCACTCCTGTGTCATATTTTGGTACTGAAGCTTTGAAATGGGCTCATTTGTCTTGTTATCATTTGGGACGTTAGGTAGTAATAGATGGAGGATTTTTCTGCTTTTGATTTCAATGAAGCTATGCAATTCTATTCATATCAAGTCACAAGTTAGCCCCGTTGAGTTCAGTGGGACTTGGTGCACATCATTAAACATGTATAACCATTCACTTTAGTTTTGTTTGTCTCGCCAGAGTGGTGCATGCTCTGGTTATTTTTCGCTTGGACTACTGCAATGTGCTCTATGTGGGGCTACCTTTGAAGGTGACCCGGAAACTACAACTAATCCAGAATGTGGCAGCTAGACTGGTGACTGGGAGCGGCCGCCGAGACCACATAACACCAGTCTTGAAAGACCTACATTGGCTCCCAGTATGTTTCCGAGCACAATTCAAAGTGTTGGTGCTGACCTTTAAAGCCCTAAATGGCCTCGGTCCAGTATACCTGAAGGAGCGTCTCCACACCCCATCATTCTGCCCAGACACTGAGGTCCAGCACAGAGGGCCTTCTGGTGGTTCCCTCACGGTGAAAAGCCAATTTACAGGGAACCAGGCAGAGGGCCTTCTCGGTAGTGGCACCTGCCCTGTGGAACGCCCTCCCACCAGATGTCAAAGAGAACAACAACTACCAGACTTTTAGAAGACATCTGAAGGCAGCCCTGTTTTTTGATGGACTACTGTATTTTAATATTTTGTTGGAAGCCACCCAGAGTGTCTAGGGAAACGCAGCCAGATGGGTGGGGTATGTATGTATGTATGTATGTATGTATATATGTATGTATGTACCGGTATGTATAAATAATAAATAAATAAATAAATAAAATTATTATTACCTCTCCTTGCAACGAAAAGAAAGCAAGAGTCAAAGAAGTGACTTACTTTGGGCAGCAGAGCAATTCATTAAAATTACAATAGCAGACCATCTCACAGCCCTTTCCCTCCCAGAAGTGATCTTGAAGAAGCCTGTCAATTGGACGAAGACTGGCCACTCCCTCTGGGATGCTGTGACAGTTGTGGTCTTTTAATATTTTCCTGTAACAGGAGAGGCGGCCAGATGGTGTTGGGTTGGTCCCAAGCAGAAAGCTCAGAAATAGAAGAGTGGAGAGCACGGTCATTTTTTGTGTTATCTTGGCAAGAGTTTGCGAATAGTGCTAGTGAGAGAAAAGAAAAGGCGCTTAGCTGGGTGCCAACATAAAATCAGTATATTTATCAAATTCATCCCTTTAGCCCGGTTTTTACACTATCTATGGACAGGAGAGGTTTGATTCCATTTGCATTTAAAGCCAAAACTTACCAAATTGTCACTTTCTAAAAGAAGATGAGAACTGAAGCACAGCCATCTTAAGAAATTCACACTTGCCCAAAATTCCCAACGCAGCTCCCTAAGCAATGCTTACAAATATGCATGTTAGGGGAATGTGTGCATATGAATGCACATACAAAAATGCATACTAGGGAATATCGCTCGCAAAAATGGGCACATTTGTGAAAATGGCATACAAAAACTAGGAGAAATTCACATTAAAATGCTGGTTAATTTTCTGCAAAAATGTAAAGAACTGAATTTAAGCTTGGAAACACAAGAAACAGAACTGAAATGGATGGAACTTTCTTCCTAGAAGTATCTCATCCAGAATGCTGGAATTAGCAATTCCACAATGTTGTGATGGTCTTTGCAAGGCTCTGGGTGGAACCACACACACGGCCTCCTGTAGATTAAGTTTGGCAGGAAAAAACAGTGAAATTATGTGAACATGTTAAATTGAAGCGACATTTTCAGTAGGTTGTTTCAGAAAATGTTCTGAAGCTTTGCACAAACAGATGATGAAATTGGAAAATCTGTTGCTAAGGTACGAATCATTGCTAGAGCATTCCAGATTCTCGTTCTGACCCAGATTGTCACATCTGCCAGAAGCAGAGGGTGTTTTAAAAAATAACTTTAACCATAGCAATGATGTTTTGAATAGTGTCGATATTGGGTCATAAAACCTTTGACCCAAGTAGTGCTGCTGGCCGGCACTGCAATCAATCACCTTTACGATCGTCTCCGACATCAATGGCGCCCAGGCACACTTCTGCTGCGTCCCGAGCGTTCTCCAATTGCAGAGTTAAGCACAGCGTCACGATGGCTTTTTAGGTCTGCTTCTCCGTGGCGTCGTGAAATAACTTGACAGACGCCAGTGCTACTAAACTAAACTAGACTTTATTTAGTAGCACACACACACAAGTCCTCCAGACTTGAGCTGCATGCTTGCAGCAAGCTCACATTCAGCAGTAACACACAGCAATAAGGCAGAAGAATGCAGAGAAGGGGAAAGTGAAACCAAACCTCCCCTTTTCTAGACAAAGGAAAAGTGCCCGTATTACGGTGGGCAAGGCTAAGCTCCCAGGATCAGAACGCCTCTTGCATCATTAACTCTAAGATGCCCAGAAAACCTGACACCCCCTCTCGTTCGCAATCCTGGGTAGACATATATACATTTCATTCAACATTTAACCCATCACAGAAAACTTCGTGTTTCTGGAAACTCAAGGGCTTTGTGAATCCATCGGCAAGATTCATTTCGCTAGGACAATATTTCAACTTGACCACATTTGTCCTAACGCTCTCATGCACATTTTTGAACCGAATATCCAGGTGTTTGGTTCGTGCGTTGAATTGACCGGATTCAGCCAACTTCAGGCATGGCTGGTTATCCTCCCATATGGTGATGGGTAGGTAACACTTCTCACACACTTCCTGCACTAGGCACTTGTAGAATTCAAGCTCTCGACACATTTCTGAAAGAGCACTGAACTCTGCCTCAGTTGACGATAGAGCAATTAAACTCTGCTTTTTGGATCTCCAGCCAATTACAGAACCTCCAAATTTTACCACTATTCCAGAAATTGACTTTCTGTCTGAGCCGCAAGCCCAATCAGCATCCACCCAACATTGAAGCTGTTCATCACCTTTGGCTGTCAGTGTGAGGCTAAACTCTTTGGTCTCTTGCAAATATCTAAGAACTCTTTTGACCCCATTCCATGCCATCACACTGGGCTTTGCTGCCTCTTGGCTCAGCAGATTAACTGCAAATGCAATATCGGGCCTGCTCCACTGCGAGAGATAGAGCAGGCTTCCCAGAGCAGATTGATATACCTCTTGGTTCTCAAACTCTCTTTTTTCAACAGATTGGTTGTCAGTTACAAAACTCGTCTCCATTGGTGTCCTTGCACCTTTGCAGTCTGCCATATTGAATTTCCTGAGCAACTGATCAATCTTTGCGCTCTGGTTCAACACAAAACTCCCATTTTGGTCTCTGTGAATCTGAACCCCTAGATACATGTTCACAGGACCCAACTCCTTGAGTTTGAAGTGCTGCCTCAGCTTACTTGCAAACTCCTGCACCTGTTTGTTTGTGTTGGCCACTAGTACAATGTCGTCGACAAAGATCAGGGCCAATTCTTGTTGCTGACCTTTCCCTTTTATGTACAAACAGTTGTCTGCATGGCTTTTCCTGAAGCCTAGCTTCTCCAGCGCTTGGTCGAGACACTGATTCCAGTTTCTCGCGGACTGTTTGAGACCATAAATGGAGCGGTGTAGCCTCCATACTAGACCTGGCCTGTCGCCCTCAAAACCCGGAGGAGGTAGCATATAGATTTCCTCCTGCAGCGGTGCGTTTAAGTAGGCGACATCAATGTCAAAATGAGCAGCTTCTGCGCCTCTTTGCGCTGCTACAGCAAGAAGCAGTCTCATTGTTTCACTACGGGACGTGGGTGCATAGACTTGTGAGTAATGCACTCCTGGCCTCTGACTGAAACCTCTTGCCACCAATCTAGCCTTATATTGTGGCTCTCCACTTGCAGTGGGTTTCAATCTATAGACCCAGCGACAGCTCACAGCTTGCTGTCCAGCTGGCAAAGTTGTCAGCGTGAAAACTCCAAGAGATTTCATGGCACTAAGTTCTTTCTCCATTGCTTGTTGCCACTTGCTGGATTCTGCCTGAGGTAATCTCTGCACCTCAGCGAAACTTTCCGGTTCGCAGTGAGCAAAACCGGCCCAAACATTAGTGGCTTGGAACTTGTCAGGAGGTTTCCCCTTTGTAGTGCGCTTGGAACGCCGTGGCACCACTGGTGACTCGCCCCCTGACCCAGACGTGCTAGACTCAGCCTGGGAGTCCCTGGCGTCTGGTGAACCACCAAGCGACCTACTGCGCTTGCTATGTCCCCCTGGACTGGGTCTCCCCGTTGGGGACCTTGGAGACCTACCTCGCTTGCCTCTCCTAGCTACTTCTGGTGATGTGGGTGCACTCCTTGGTTCTGTCTTCACCTGTCTCTTTGGGATTGCCCCCTCTGACACTGCACCCTGGTCGTGTTCGGGAATGCGGCCCGAAACACCAGCAGGTTGACCACCTTCTGCACCACTGGCAGGTGTAACTGGCTGATCTTCATAATCAAGATCGCTGAACGGATCTGTGAGCACCTCAGGATTTCCGTGAATCCTTTTCCAGCCTTGCTGCTCACAAAACTCAGCGCTCCTGCTGATTATGACTCGTGAACGATCGCCATTTGGGAAAGCAAATCTCCATGCTTTCGAACCTGTCTCATAGCCACAGAAAATCAACTTTTGTAATCTTGGACTGCCCTTTCTACACAAATGTCTGGGGACAAGAACCCAAGCTTCTGCCCCGAAAGTCCGAAAATAGTGGACCTTGGGCTTCTTTCCATAGAGTAGAAAGTAGGGTGTGGTCCCTATCACGGAACTGTATGTCCTGTTAAGAGTGTGGCAGACAGTTCTCCAGGCTTCAGCCCAATAGCATCTTGGCAAGCCTGAGTCAAACAAGAGAGCATCTACTGCCTCCTGCATTGTTCTATTCCGCCTCTCAGAAACACCATTCTCTTGAGGAGAATAAGGAGCAGTTTTTCTATGCTTGATACCTTTGGCACGAAAGAAATCCTGCAGCTTAGATGCAGTAAATTCTGTGCCTCGGTCTGTCTGAAACGCTTTCACGCGGGTTCCAAACTCCACCTCTACTGCTTTCACCCATTCTATAATCTCCTTCGCTGTTTGCCCCTTGTCTTTGAGCGTGAAAATCCAACCTGCTCGACTAAAATCATCAGTGAGACAAAGAACATAACGAGAATTACCCATGCTTGGCACCCCCATCGGACCACAGAGATCCGCATGCACAAGCTCGAAAGCTTGCTTGGTCACCCTATCAGATGATGGGTAGCTGCAAGAATGCACTTTGGCTCTTTTACAAGCTCTACAGTCTAGAAACTTGGAGCACTCCTTCATTTTACAACCATCAGTGCACTCTACCTGCTTGCGCACGTATTTCCAATTCACGTGCGAGAATCTGCGATGCCATAAATGCAAACACTGATCATGCGTGGGTAAGTTGGCATACTGAGCTTGAGTCTCCTCAGAGATGCCATTACTTGTTTCAGCACCCTGCGCCCTCTCTGTGGCGCTGTTGTCAGTTTCCAGCATATACACCCCATCATGGCCTTTCACCTGGACCAATTGTTTCCCATCTTTGGAGATGGTGCATACCTGGTTGCCAAAACTGACCAAATAACCTGCATTGTCTAAAGCTGAAACAGAAAGTAAACCAAATTTCATACCATCTAAAACATACACATCAATATCATCATTAAGACAAGGCATGAACATAACACCAGTTTTGGTAACAGGTCTTGTGGTTGAATCAGCCAGAGTGACTGCAGTTGCATCTTGGATCAGCCTGCAGTTCCGCAACTGGCTGCTAGGTGGCGCCAGATGTCTCCCCGCACCACTGTCTATAAGCCAACGCAGCTTGGGGTTAGCAACTGTCTTTCCGACCAAGGCATATGCAGCTGCTTTGCAGTGGGCTCCAGCCCCTCCTCTGCTTGCTCTGGAAGGTCCTCTTCTCCCACGACGTGGTCTTCCTTTCATCTCCCGGTTGCCATGGAAACCATCTTTGAAGTCAGCCTGATCGCAGTCTGCCTGAAGATGGTTATCAGAATTGCATAGATAACAGCGCTTAGCTGCAAAAGCTTTAACAGAGCTCTCAGCGTTTTCTCCACTCCTGGGCTTAGGCAAAAAGCAACCCCCCTTAACAGCTTTCCCTTTCTCTCTCTGCCTCCGGTCCTGTTCGTCCTGCAGCCTCCCAGTAACATAGTCCAGATTCAACTGGCTTGCAGGCATGGACTCCAGCGTTAGGGAAAGAGTCTCATAACTGGGGTCTAGTGAGCTCAAAAGGATATAGACCTTTTGTTCCTCTGAAAAAGGAACATTCAGCTGTCTCAACTTGTTGAAGAGTGCCAGCATTTTGGCCACATGTTGACGCACACAGCCTCCTTCTTGCAAACGTAACTCAAACAGCTGTCTAGTTGTATGAAGTTTGGCACCAGCTGACGTTCTTTGAAACACACGCTTAAGACACTCCCAAATTTGGTGGGCATTAGTGGCAGCGTCTATGTGCACCATCAGCTCTTCCTCTATGCCCATGACTATGTGAGCAGTAGCCCTCTGGTCTTTCTTAAGTGCTGCAGCAGCTTCAGCAGCAGGGGCTTGAACTGGTGGGCTCTGAGTACAAGTCCAAAGATCTTTAGCAATCAGAAAAATCTCCATTTTCTTGGCCCAATCTTGCCAATTCCTCCCATCCAACCTTGGAAAGGGTGGCACGAAACTCTCATGGGACTGCGCCATCTCCCCCCTGGGGCTTGAGGTAACTCACGTGGCTGCAAACTCAGCACTTGCCTCTCAGCTCCCAGCTCCGGAAAACGGCTTCTCTTCACCAGCGAGGTTTCCCTGCTTTGTGCCTCAAAAGCATGGCACAAAACAGTCCTCCAGCTGGACTATCGGCTGCCGGCCCCGCAGACATGCAGACCTCCCGTCCTGGCAATCAATCTCCTCAGGACGCCTCGCCATCAAAGCGTAGCTTCTTGGCAATAAAGCAATTAAGCCATTAAGCCATAACCTGTTTTGAATAGTGTCGATATTGGGTCATAAAACCTTTGACCCAAGTAGTGCTGCTGGCCGGCACTGCAATCAATCACCTTTACGATCGTCTCCGACATCAATGGCGCCCAGGCACACTTCTGCTGCGTCCCGAGCGTTCTCCAATTGCAGAGTTAAGCACAGCGTCACGATGGCTTTTTAGGTCTGCTTCTCCGTGGCGTCGTGAAATAACTTGACAGACGCCAGTGCTACTAAACTAAACTAGACTTTATTTAGTAGCACACACACACAAGTCCTCCAGACTTGAGCTGCATGCTTGCAGCAAGCTCACATTCAGCAGTAACACACAGCAATAAGGCAGAAGAATGCAGAGAAGGGGAAAGTGAAACCAAACCTCCCCTTTTCTAGACAAAGGAAAAGTGCCCGTATTACAGTGGGCAAGGCTAAGCTCCCAGGATCAGAACGCCTCTTGCATCATTAACTCTAAGATGCCCAGAAAACCTGACAAATGAGATTTAACAGAGCTATGCAGGTCACTGTGTTGTGCGGAAGCCAATATTCCTGAGCCACTCTTCCGTAGCTGCTAGTCAGCCCTCCTGTTTCCAGGTTGATCCCCATCTTTGACTTCAATCACCGCAGGATTTGAACCAGACAGAAACTTTTAAAGCCATTGTTGCTATCCCCAATGGTATAGACGTACCACAGGGTCAGTCAACACAATAAGTAAATCTTGTCTATGTTCCAAGTGTATTTATTGTTGTATCGTTTACAGTATTTAAGATGGTGATGGCATTGTGTTGCCAGTTTTTAAAAACAGTAAATCGTAAAATGTGTCCTCAGCTATTGTGTGGATTAGAACTAAGGAGGCTTTTTGATGTACTTAGAATAAAGTCCAAATAATGTACCAAATAAGGTCCCAAATAAGATATTGAAGTGTTTACTGCTGACCTTACCTCTTGGTATCCCAGCATATTTTCTGAGGCCTCAGAGGAAAGTGTGTGTGCAGAGGACCTATTGTTTTTATGCTCTAAACAATATGATATGGTTTGTACTATGTAAACCTACAAGGGAGCATTAATTGACACTACATTGGTACCTCTGAAGTCGAACAGAATCTGTTCCGGAAGTTGTTCGACTTCCAAAATGTTCAGAAACCAAGACACTGCTTCCAGTTGGCTGCAGGAAACTCCTGCAGCCAAGTGGAAGCCGCGTCGGATGTTTGGGTTCCAAAGAACATTCTCAAACCGGAACACTCACTTCCGGGTTTGCAACATTCAGGAGCCAAAACATTTGACTCGCAAGGCGTTCGTCAACCAAGGTTTAAAGCACTACTGCTTTAAAATGTTGAGTGTGATGGATGATACACTACTCAAATGATGTCTTCAAAAACACACTCCCTGTGCAGTGTTTTCAAGGCTCCTTTCTGTTCAAGGTTAGACTCCTTCAAGACTCCATCTGTTTGAAGAATTTGAGCCTGTACAAAAGCAACCTAGACTTCCGGCAAGGACGCCATTGCGGGCGGTTGAGGGTCGTTTCGGCAGCGAGACGACCCTGGCCTGCCCTGGGGGTAGGAGGTCCGCTACCGCACAGCGGGCTCCGCCAAACCGCGGGTCGAGCGTCCCGCGGCACGGGCTCTCCAGCGAGCCCACTATGGCGCTGAACCCTTCTCCCGTTCCCCTTGTAAAAGGGGCGCGGGAGTGAAGGGACAACGGCACCGGGCTGTGGAGGTATGCCCCAACCGGGCTGGCGAAGCGGCGGCTGCCGCCCGCACTGAGCGCGTCGTTCTACCTGATTTGGAAGAAAAAAAGAAGAAACCCATAGGCCTTGAGTACGGAGTTAATTGGATTTAAATTTTTTGACAATTGGCACTCCGGGAGGAATGTTGAAAAGGAAGCCCGTTCCTCCCTTTGTTGAATGAAGAAAATAACATTGTTTCTAGCTGCTGCTGCTGCAGTAGCGGATACAAAGTTTCTATGGAGCTTTTGACAAGTGAGACTGGCTAAACCCCTGTTAGGGGAACTAAGTTGTTGGAAATATTTCTTCTTTGAAGTTGATGGATTATAATCTTTTCACCCTGACTCGGGGGAAAATGGCGGCTGAAACTTATGGTTAAAGATGGAAAAGTACTGAAACTTGATATCCTCTGCCTACTTCTACCATGCCTGGCTTCGTTTTCAAATTGGCTTTAGACTTGGGACTGACCCATGAACAAAGGATTATTTTTTTGAAGTTAGAACTGTTAAACCAGAAATTAAATTTGTTTGAAGCAGGATGTCGAGGAAAAGTTATATGCTACAGGAAAGACTCTTGAGAACTTTGCCAAACTGGAAGAAAACCTTGCTAGGGAACTTGAGGAAATTTTTGAGAAACAAAGTACAGTGACTATGCAACTCCGAGAAGATGGAAAATCCTGTTGGTGTGAGAGACCCAGGGTTAGAACACAATTTATATCCAATTTCTGGGGTGAGAGCCCAGGAATGAAGGGAAAAAGACTTGTGAAACTACAATTAGAAGATGACTGGAATTCTGAAATGGAGATGCTGGAAGGTGATGATTTGTGTTCCCTGGAGTTCCCTGCAAGGATGTTTATGGACTGCGTCTGGACCTTTGGTTTTAAAGAAAAAGAGGACATTCTGGACAATGATGTGGGAGGGAGATGGAGGAACGTCTGGGGGGTGATCCCGAGATGGCAAAGAAAAATGGTTAGAAGAGGGATAGGGTGAGAATATTTAAAATATAATTAGGATGGCTCACCATGGTACCCTGAAGTCAGTGTGTTAAGAATTTAAGATTTTGAACTAGTGAAGAGATATGTGAATTGTTTATCAGCAGCAGTTTAAGTAAAATAAGATGCAAGATTTGAGCTAAGAAGTAATAGGTTGTATTATGAAGTAAAAATGAATATTAAGAAGTCTGTTTAGATATTTTGGATGATTTAAATTTTAGAGATGAGAAGTTATTAAAGTAAATTAGAATTGGAACCAAAGGAGAGAAAACGGGGGAAGTCACCCTGTGTAGATTTAAAACAAGAATTTATTTTTTTTCTAACCAAGAAAAAGAAATACTGGTGTTCTAGTGGTGGTTTGTATTTGTTTTTTTATTCTGTTTTGATTGTTGTATGTGTTGTTGTATTTGTTTTGTTGTATTGTCTTTTACTGTGTGGAAAACCAATAAAAGTTTTGTAAAAAAAAAAAAAGCAACCTAATTTCTCATATCAGATGTGCACATAATCTAAGATAGGCAGTCTTAACAGATTTTGCCCTTTGATAACAAATTATCAGCAGTTTAAATGTTTCAAAAGAGAGATCTGAATATATGCTTTTGAGTTAATACACATTTATTAACATAGTATTTAAATATGTAGTTTTAGGAAATATTATTTTAAATCACAGATTAATGTGAAAATAGATTGTGGTGATGGATAAAAGCATGAGAAACAGACATGGAGAAATGAGTCTATTCTTAGGGCTTTTTGGAATGACCCTGATAAGAAATGGCTGCAAAGTAACAGAAGAAGAAGTAGTAGTAGTTTTAGGAGAAGAATCCAACTTACCTGTAAATTCCTTAATTGTGGGAATTTGGACAATGGAAAACATTTTTCCAGTGTATTTTGCCTCCCATCTTACTGCCCAAGCTCCCTTGTCACCCTCTCTGCTGGAGTACTGGTCTCTGTTCAGAGGTATATTTCATATCCTGAGTTTTAACTGTTTCATGTCAAAAAGGTCCTATACCTATTTCCCAGTAATAAAGGTGACTTGGACTGTCTGGACCAAATATCCACGTTCTGGCTACTATGGAAGCCCATTGACAATGCTGAAGGGCACATCTTGTCACTTGTGTCTTATTTTCAGGCTTCTCCATTAAGTGAGGTGATGTGAATTACACCCATCTGTTTTCTTGGAATCAGAAAGGTATGCTAATCATTTTTGGTACTGCTGTGGTTCAAGCAGGCAGGCTGTCCTCTCTCTCTCTCTCTCTCTCTCTCTCTCTCTCTCTCTCTCTCTCTCTCTCATATGTATGTGTATGTGTGTCCATTTATGAATCCAAGAAAAAGAGTTTAAAAATACAGGGCATGCAATACTACAGAGCAGTGCTGGAAATTTTTATTATGGAGCAAAGGATGGGTATGAAGATGACAAATATGAATATCCATTTACATTCTGGTTTCTTTGGAGAAATTAAATGGGGGTTTAATGTAAAACAACAACAACAACCCTAGTGCCCCTAAAGAATCATGGAATTGATGGCCTGTCTTCACAAAGAGTCAATTCATGGAATCCCTTCTTGGTGGATTCACTGCTCTGCTCACCATCACACATAGCAGTACTGTCTGTCTCGGCAAACTGAAAGGGAGGGTGATACATATAATTTTCAGATATTCTAGTTCATTGAATGCATTTGTTGCTGACATTCACTATATTATTAAACACATCAAAATTTAATATTTCCAGCACTGCTGTGTAGTATTGCATACCCTGTATTTTTATAACTCTCTTTCTTGGATTCATAACAAAGAAAAGAGATTGCCTTTCCTCAGCTACTTAGTCAAAGCTGTTAAGCAAATTAATACCTCTTCATATCCACCACCACCTGAGGTGCAGGTCACCTCCAGCTTCTCGGGCTGCATTCCGCTTGCCTGGGTTCAACACACATGGCTTTAGTTTTAGCTCTTAGAACCAGCTCATTAAAAAACTAATTAACTAGGATCATTTGCATGGGACAGGGAAGAGACATACCTTATTTGTTTGCTTCTTTTTCTTGCCTTCTTGTCAGTTGTGTCTTTTCAAATGTCGAAGCAAGCTAAAGGGAGATGCTGCGGGGAAGGAGGGCTGGAAGAAAATCCCGGATAAATGCTCCTTTGTTTGCCCTGACTCTGATATCCCAGTGGTAGACTGTCGCTAAGGAGAGAACGGCAAGGAAGCTGGCAAAAGAGAAACGAAGAGCTCACCCTTTCCAACAGAAAGCAATTGATCTACACATATAATTTCAAGCAAAATGTTGTTTTTTAAAAAAAGATTATCAAAGACAAAGACAGGAAGGGAAAATACATCGCAGTGTGAAAGCAAATAAATAGCAAAGTGTGTGCATCAGAGTTGGGCAGCATGAGCTGAGGTATGTTTACTCACAAGTAAGTCCACTGAGAGCCATGGTGCCCTTTAAGCAACCTTAGGCTACTTCGTGCAATCATCTCTGTCAATGTGAACAGACCACAGTGCCCTTGTCTGGCATATTGGGTGGTATTCAGCTAAGCTTTAGGCCTACTCAAGAGTAGACTTACTAAGATTAGCCATGCTCATTAATTAGCCATGAGTACAGGCTGGACTGGATGAATCCCAAACTGGAATTAAGATTGCCGGAAGAAATATCAACAACCTCAGATATGCTGATGACACAACCTTGATGGCAGAAAGTGAGGAGGAATTAAACAACCTTTTAATGAGGGTGAAAGAGGAGAGCGCAAAATATGGTCTGAAGCTCAACATCAAAAAAACTAAGATCATGGCCACTAGTCCCATCACCTCCTGGCAAATAGAAGGGGAAGAAATGGAGACAGTGAGAGATTTTACTTTCTTGGGCTCTATGATCACTGCAGATGGTGACGGCAGTCACGAAATTAAAAGACGCCTGCTTCTTGGGAGGAAAGCAATGACAAACCTAGACAGGATCTTAAAAAGCAGAGACATCACCTTGCCGACAAAGGTCCATATAGTTAAAGCTATGGTTTTCCCAGTAGTAATGTATGGAAGTGAGAGCTGGACCATGAAGAAGACTGATCGCCGAAGAATTGATGCTTTTGAATTATGGTGCTGGAGGAGACTCCTGAGAGTCCCATGGACTGCAAAATGATCAAACTTATCCATCCTTAAAGAAATCAGCCCTGAGTGCTCACTGGAAGGACAGATCCTGAAGTTGAGGCTCCAGTACTTTGGCCACCTCATGAGAAGAGAAGACTCCCTAGAAAAGACTCTGATGTTGGGAAAGATGGAGGGCACAAGGAGAAGGGGATGACAGAGGATGAGATGGTTGGACAGTGTTGTTGAAGCGACTAGCATGAGTTTGGCCAAACTGCAGGAGGCAGTGAACGATAGACGTGCCTGGCGTGCTCTGGTCCATGGGGTCACGAAGAGTTGGACACGACTGAACAAACAGAACAGCTTCATTGAATACCACCCATTACAGTGGTACCTTGGGTTACATACGCTTCAGGTTACATACTCCACTAACCCAGAAATAACGCTTCAGGTTAAGAACTTTGCTTCAGGATAAGAACAGAAATTGTGCTCTTGCGGCTCTACCAAGTGGTTAATGTAAAGCAATCTAAAATACTCATTTAAAAAACTGGTAATACCAATCATTAAAAATAAACAAAATAAAATAACCTAATAAATATGAATAAAACACAAATAATCCTAATAAAATTATATGTTAAAATTACAGATTATTTGTGCTCACGTGCTCAAAAGTAATCATGTGAACTCAGCATTCATAGATCCAGTCAGGAAGAAATGACACTGTTGTAGTCTCTGGAGAAAGCTGTCATGTTTGTTGTTGTTTTGTTTTGTTTTTTTGTTTTGTTTTGCTACCTGTCCATTTATTTTTATTTATTTTCAACTTTGATTCCAGCTGGTTACAAGGTTCCCATCCCCCCAAAATGTACAAATGCATAAAATTGCAAACAGACTATGAGTTGGCAAATGAAAGAGCAGTCAAGAATACTTAAAGCTACATCAAAAGCTGCCTGAGCTATTTATGAAGAAAGGAGCAGTATTGAAAGTAAAATAAGCGGCTTGGAGCAAGTCCCTTCCATAGCTGGGTGGAGGCATTTGAAGAAGGCCATCAGCAGATGAACTGTGAGCACAGAGAGGTGGTCATGGAAGGTAGAGGTCCTTCAAGAGACGTTTCTATTTATTTGATTTCTTACCCATCCTTCACCAGGAGGTCCCTGAGCAGAATACAACAGGATAAGAGTAATGGGTTAAAACAATTTACAATCCAAAGAAGAAGGTGGTCCTAAAATATATACTATCTCAGGAGTCAAAGGCCATGGTAAAAATGTACTTGGTTCCAATGGGGTTTAGAGCTTTAAAAGTATGCACCAGTCCTTTGAATTGGTTCTTTTAAAACTGCCAAGAAGGAATTCAAACTAACATGCCCAACTGTGTATGTTTGTTTTAAGTATGTCTATCTCACCCTTCACCAAATGGTCCTGGGACAGGACTGCATATACATTAAAACCATAATTTGTGATGTTTCTAAAGCTTAAAGAAATAATGCATTACCATAACTGAAATCTCAGTGGAAATCTACATGGCAGAAGGAAGAGAATAAAACAAATTTATACCACCCTGTGGAAAAGAAGGCTAGTCTTCACTCATCAACGCCACACGCATCAATGAAATGACACGCCTGAGAGAAGAGGTTATTCCATAGGGGAGGGGCTCCCACTGAGAAGGCCCTTCAAGGCATCCAGGTACCTCAGCCCTCACTTGAGGCAGGCCCATAAGCAGGCTTCCTCTGCTGATTTAAATGTATGGGCAGGTTGGTAAAGGAAGACGCTTTCTTTCAGTTATTTGAGGCCCAACTCATTTATAATTTGGTCCAGAAGGTACTTGAACTGGGTCCAGAACAAAATTGGCAACTAATTAACAAAGCATGGATAATTGTGACCAGGCTATCCCAGAAAAGCCATAGTTGTGAATAGATATTTTAGTCACTCAATGAAGCAACATGGTCCTGAGGTTTCCTCCCCATTGCTAGCAACCCTGTCCTGTGTCTGTTGCACTTTCAAACAAAAGGGCAGAATAGCTACAGGATTTAATTCCAATTCTCTAATCAGGAGGCCATGCTTGGACTAGAGTGCACAACCCCATCAGAAAGAAAGCTGTGAATGGAAAATATGTAGGAAGTGAGACGATAAGCATGTTGCAATGAGTTTCTTCAGCTTGTGTCCTGTGCTGTTCGCCTTTCATGAGGCCTGTAAAGCAAATAAGGGAAAGGTTTGACCTGCTGTCTTAGAGCATTTCTTTATTAGAAGGATTCCTAAGCTGTCCTTCATCAAGTGAGCAATGCCAAGGTTGGCACACATTAAAACAGAAGACAATGCATTTGTAGGTAAAACAACATCAGCAGGGCAGATTAAACAATGAGTCAGAGCAGCAGACTGATGGGTATTAGTAGGAGGATATATGAATTAGATTTGATCTTCTACAGACCCATATGTGTGGGTTAACACAAAAGAAAAACGTCTTGTGCCTGTTTTTAAATTGCAAGGCTTGCACACAGAGGGCCCCAGTAGCAGAGTTTAAATCCCAATGTTAGGCAGATTTAATAGATGCATAGGAACAGGTTTTTAAACCACATTTTTAATATCCCTGTCCAGGAAACACTGAAGCTGAATAACCAGTTGAAACTGGTGAAAGGAACACTTACCTGTAGCTACTCAAGCCCCCTGGGCCTCCAGTGACAATGAAGGAATCAGTAGCATTCCCGTATTATGGGCCTCCTCCTCCGAGGGGAATGCAACCCCCCCCCCAGAATAGGCCTTCTACCTACGTTCCACACCAGGACACGGTCTCTCTTTTGCCAGGTGTCAGTTTATTGGCCCTCATCCAGCTTCACCCAACACGGTCCACATTCTGCACAGCCTCATTTGATTCAGATGTCAATGAGAAAGAGAGCTAGGTGTCGCCAACATATTGATGGCACCCAATTCCAAAACTACTAGGATATAGGTTGGATGGATGAAGACATGCAGTTAATAATTATTTTCCAGCATTGCCTGTGGCATTGCAAAAGGTCCTGGGGGTAATATTTAAGTCACCAGGAGCTGCAAAAAGTTTTAGATCACCCCCGGGCACAGGCGGAAGAGAAGAGGAATTGCCTGGTTTATTCTTAGTATTGCAGCTTGAAGCTCACAATTTCAGGTTACCTGGCGCCACCTGGTGCTATAATGGAGCATAGATTGTGGGGTGTTTTTTTTTTTTTTTTTATAATCGTTTGCACATCTTTTGACTCCGTCAGGAATTATTGCTTGTGTGAATTTGCTTGTAGCAGCTGAAGCAGGTGGGACACTTCTGCCAGCAGAATCGCAAGCATGCCATTTGCTACAGGGCTCTGTTACCACATATTTTAATTTGATTTATGTGTGTTTCAGCTTCAGGGGAGCATGTAACAAGGGACACAACAAACTTACAAAATGTATCAGCAAGGATCTTAGCTTCAGTATTTCCAAATAAACTTTTAAGGCTCGTGTCATCAAATATCTCTATTAAAGCATCATATAAGCTACCAAGATAATATCTTGGTGGTTTCAAAGCATTGCTCTGACTCTTTCACTCAGTGGCTTAACATTTATGCCTAAGTCTGATGCATGGATAGTTAGAATTTGCCAATGCAATAATTATTTCCCTGTTGATGCAGGTAAATAATTATAGGTCTGTTGAATCGAAATGAAGAAACTAGTTGCTTCCAGGCAACACTTTTAATGTATGGATTACTTTATAAAATGATAAAATTCTTCAAAATAGAAAATAAAATTTAAATGTTACCAGAGATGTGTAATATATAAGAAATACTACTCTGTATGAAACTGTGACCCTCAAACGTCAGTCCTGCACCCCTCTGAGGTCTGCACCCAAGGTGGCTGCCTTGTTGGCCTCGTGATAGTCCTGGTCCAGTGCTGATGACTTCATAGATATAGTAGAAGGGGACAATTATTTACTAATTCCAGTCTGATATTGGCATCTTCCTTTGATGCTGTCATGCTACATACATTTTTGTTCCTGGGTCTTCGCAGTTCAGTTCTGCTACACCAGGTCTCTTCTGCCGCACTGAAGGGAAGAGTGAGGTGGAGGAAGCCAGAGTCTGCTATCATCTAGCTGTGTGGTATCTGACGCTCCTTTTGAGAATGAGTGGGGGTGTGTGTGTGCAGTGGTTGCAATGTTCAACTGGGAAAACCTGGGTTCAAATTCTAACTCAGCCATTGAAGCTCACTGGGTGAACTAGGGCCAGTCATGGGCTCTTAGCCTAACCTACCTCACAGGGTTGTTTTGAAAATATATTGGGGAAGAATGGGAGAACCATGCAGGAAAGGTGGGTTATACACACACACACACAGAGAGAGAGAGAGAGAGAGAGAGAGAGAGAGAGAGAGAGTGTGTAAATGCAGACTGAGAGCAAGTATACTTCAGGTAAGCAGTTGGAGATGCCTTGGTTCAAGTTCATTGGGTGACCTTGGTCCCAGGCACTTTCGGTCTAAACTTGTTCACAGGGCCTGTTTTCAGGATAAACACTGTCTTGAGCAACTTGAGGGAAAGGTGAAATATGTAACTGTACGTAATCATTCTGAAGCCGTAAGAGTTGGCTTGGACAGGTCTGTAGCCATCAGAATTAGTAGAAACTATTTTTGCTTCCTAGTAATCGAGGAAGAGACAAGTGGGATCACACAATATAAGATACAACCACTCTCACTCCGGCTTAATTTGTTGTTCTCAGAGATCAAGGTGTTAACCTACACAAGAATCACGCCAGACAATTTGGGCTTCTTTTTTTAAAAAAGAAACATCCCTTGCCATTAACTCACATAGCCAGAAGAGGTCACTAATGAACTCTCTAAATACCACTGTAATTGCCACCACCCCCATAAATATATGCAATTGGAATCACTTTGAAAATGACCTGAAAATCGCTGCAGTACAAACCAATGGAACCTCTTATAACAGAACCAGCACCGCACACCCACACCCAAATCCACACACAGAGACTCACAAATGCAACACAAACTGTCACCTTTCTCAGTTCTGTCTTACTTGGTGCAGCTATTTTTTAATTTACAGAATGCCCACCAAACAACAATACCACAATGATGGAGATTATTCCCACCCTTTTTTTCAAGGAGTTCAGGGAATGTGCTTGTATATGGGAGAACACCTACAAACTTCAGAATGTGGGTTTAGGAAAAGCCACATTAGTACACACTGGTTAGTCACCCAGGATGCAAAATATCAAATACCAGTTGGCACCCGTGGTACCTTTATTCAATAGTGAAGGAAGCGTTGAAAATCCTTTCCCCATGCACTGTGGTTCTGGTGAAAATGGGAACCCCCCTCTATTATTAACTGTAAAAATTACAGTGGTGCATTAGTGTTATGTGTGGCTTGGTCTGGGGACTGAGAATATGGCAGATTTGCTATGTTCTGTAGCTAAAGTGTGATTCAATCTAGGATCTTCTTGCATTGTAGCTATCTCCTTAGCCACTAAATGGTATAACCTTCCTTCAAGAGGTGCAGAATGGCATTTTAGTTTCACAACCACCCTATTGGGTGGGATCACCTGAAACAACCCCCCCAATACCTAGATAAGCAAACAATTGAATCTGGGTTTTCCAAATACAAAAATGTTATCCCTATGATTTGGACTTTGTCTATGACTTCTGGGCACTGAAACGGTTCTACAAACTGGTTCTCAGTTTAATGTTGGCAGGAAGGAGAAGGGGGGAATGAATCACAGTAAGTAGTTATGAGCTCCAAATGATTTCCAGAAGTGTGTACCTGGGGGTTTCAATGCTTTGAAATTTCATTCTTAAATTAGCGCCCACCATCATACCTTAATGCATGACACAACTTATGTTCTCTCCCCCCCCCCTTGCATACTGTTTCTGCACTCTTAAAGTAGAACAGACTTATGTAAAACTCCTTGAAGGTGGAGCAGTAAATGTGTTAGGAGGCCATTAAGCAGATCTTTGTTCCTTAAGATACTCAAGGTGTGTATTAACAGCCCTGTAAAACATGCCATTTTGTGCACAAATACAACAGCCTCACGTCCCTTGGGTCTCAGATTTTATTGTTTGGCCAAATAAAATGGGTAACGTTAAGACGAAAAGGCAAGGCTCCTAAAAAAATCCAAACAGGACGTTTTCCCATGTTTTTGTCAGTATAATTAAAATAATAATAATAATAAGAGACGAGATTATGGAAGAAAGTCCAACAACTCTCCCAGCTTCCAGAGATCTCCTTCCTCTCTCCTTTATGGAACCACATAGTTTGAGGGGGCCTCAGAAACCATCAAGTCCAAGCTGCTATTCCATGCAGGAAACTGAAACCTGGGTGACACTTGCACCATACGTTTAAAGCATGATGAGACCACTTTAAACAGTCATGACTTCCCCCAAAGAATTCTGGTAGCTGTAGTTTCTTAAGGGGCACTGAGAGTTGTTAGGAGGCCCTCTGTCCCCTCATAGATCTAGAATTCTCAGACTTCCCTGTGAAGAGGAGTGGATTGTTAAGCCACTCTGGGAATTATAGTGGTGTGGAGGTTGGGACAGTGCAAACACACTGGTGGAGCCAATCCAGTGCCCCTGCTGGCATGTTTGCACCACGACAACGTCACAGTCACCACCACCCTGCCCGTTTCCATGCCAGTATGCTTCAGCAACTTAGCTGGATGGAGGTTAGGCGAATAGCATAGCTCCATCATGCCACCCACTGCTGGATGGGAGACAGAGTGGCTGGGGAAACCCAGCCAGGTGGGCAGGGTATACATAATTTATTATTATTATTATTATTAATTATTATTATTATTATTATTATTATTTTATTTATTTACATGTGGATTCGTCTGACCTTTAAAAAAAGCACCCAAGGTGGGGCATTGGGTGAAGACAAGTAAGTGACCACAGTTCTCACTTGTGTGATAACCTCCCTCCCCAACTCTCTCTCTCTCTCTCCCCCTCTCTTCCTCCCTCCCTCCCTCCCCCCCCCCCTCTCACACACACACCATCCAACCTCTTTTCAAGCCCAGGTTCTCATATCCTCTCATGGCAAGTCCTGGATTTAAGCTAAGAACAGGCTGACCTGGCTCCCACAGCACCATTGGCACAAATGGACAGAGGCCTTGGCTACTAGTTCATGACTTTTATTTCATGGGGAATACTAAAGTAGATGACATCATTCTAAAGACATCATACGGCAGCAGTAAAAAAGAACTAATGGAACTGGATTGTAACACTGAGCATTTGGTGCGTCTCCCCGAGGGGTAAGGCTCAAAAGCAGAGAAATGCTGGCCTGCCATTGAAGTCGATGGCAAAAACACTCACCGACTTAGATTAACACAGGGCCTTTTGCAAACTCAGTAGGCGGTGTATAAATCTAATAGTTAGTAATAAATTAGTAGTAGTAGCTCTAAATTTGTTGGGTTGTATTCAGTGGTGGCTTTGCATTAGCAGAAACCACTTCTGCTCACCCAAGTTGGGGCAACTGGTTTCTGTTGATTCCCACCCTAAAAAGCTGCTCCAGATTATTAGGGAACCTTCCAGAACAGATGGAGATATGGCACAGAAGTAAAGGGATCAGTGAAAACTGGATGTCGTGACTTGTGTGGGGGCAAGGGCTTTCCACAAAGGCAAGGCTAGCATTTGGATGCCTGCAATTATTATTATTTTCTTAAATTAAAAACATGAGCAAAATAGAATCCCCTTATAAGTATCTCTAAATTAGCTTGCGTATAGAGTTTGCTGAGGGTTGGAGAACAAAACAGCAGCTCTTTACCACTGGACCTAGGAAACGCTGGAAACCTTATTATCTGCCTTAATAACACACACATTTTCTCCATATCAAAGGAGTTGCAATGTTTTTGGAACCCAATCTAAGACTGAATCATGGCTTCTGGAAGGAAACAAGAAAAGTGAAAGTAGTATGGAAAATGTGAGAAAAATCTGAAACAGAATAGCAGGGGATTATATGGACAAGAACATACAATTCCACCAACCCACAAAAGCTCATCAGCCGCAAAGCAGCCAAACCAAATTTAAATCAAGGCATGGTAAGAATTATGTCCATAGTTTCAGCCAAATGGAAAAGAGAAGGATGTTTTTATTAAGAGAGATATTTGCAAAGCTTAATCTTTGTGTCCTAGTGGATAATAATGAGATGCAGACAGACATGTGTATATTGGAGAGATAGCTATAGCCATGTATATGATAAGGAGAAAGACGTTAATACTCACTGTCCATTATTTCACAGTCATCAGCATCGTAATATTTCTGAATAAATAAATCAGAATATTTCCTATTCCGATAATAGACAGACTTACTGTTAGAATATAGTGCTCATTTCTCCTTGTCTATCTCATATTGTATTTCATTTTTCTATATCATTCCCTCTAGTTCCAAGGTTCAGAGGTGAGTGACAGTGGATATGCAGCCAAAATAGTGCCATGAGCAGGGCCGGTGGGTATATTAAGGCGAACTAGGCAATTGTCTGTCGGAATACACTTCGTGGATCCGTTAAAGATCCGCGGTTATTTGTTTATTTTAATGGTTATTAAGAACTACTTTTCGTATCCTTACACTTAAAAGTGAAAGTGAAAGTAAGAATGAAGAGTCACTTTGCTATTAGGATTATTCCGCCTTTAACTTGTAGTCCCGGTAATGTTTCAAAGTTATCAATGAACGTTTATCCTGCTTCCCACCCTTTTGGAGGGCAGCAACAGTGGTTTTATTGGTTGAATTATTTGTTGTGATGTCATACCTGTTCCTAAATAAAAGGCTGAGGCTCCCCGCTTAGGCAAGTCAGTCACGTTCTTCTTTAGTTCTTTCAGTTCAGTCAAGTTTAGTTTAAGGGTTTTTGGGAGCGGGCTGGACGGGTTGGATGGGTTTCTTTTAGTTAGGTTTAGTTTGCGGAAGATCTTTCGGTGAGGTTTTAGTTAGGCTTTTAGGTTTAGCCTAGGGCTAGATTTGCGGAAGATATTTCGGTTTAGTTTTATTTAGTTAGCATCGCGGAAGAATTGGCGCGCAGGGACTGAGAGCTCAGGGAAACTTAGCTTAGGGCCAGAAGATGAGCCTATGCGGGTTTTGCCAAAGCCACTAAAGATAGATTCGGTGTCTGTCGTCAATTTGGGGAAAAGGGAAAAGGTTTTAGGATTTTTTAATTTCTGCCAGAGAAACCTCATGCTTAAATAACATCCTTGGTTTGGTTTCCTTTATTGCTAAACGATAGTGCAGGAGGTTACAAGTAGTTCCAATTCAGATTCGAGGCATCCATTAGTTTTCGAGGCACCTATTTTATTTTGAGGCATTCATTCACTCACGCACCTTCGGAGTCATTTTCCGTCTTACTCAGCTACCTTCGGATTGTGAGACTTGGCCGGCGCCCGTGCTCATAAGCACGCGGAACGCTGGCCGCTTTTCCCCCGTAACTGGTACCTCGTGCGTGGGCAGCTTAGGCTCACGCACAGGGAGCTCCAGCACCGAACCCCGGCAATTGTCTAGGGCGCCAAAATGGAGGGGGCGCTGGCCAGGCTTGGGCGGGGGCAGGACGGGCTAGCAGCAGCTTCTCCGCTGTAGCGGAGAGGTGCTGCTTGCCCCCTACACCCCCGGCTCCCGCTAAAGCAGTCTTTGGCGGGGGGACAGGGGGCAGGGCGGGCGAGCAGCAGCTTCTCCACTACAGCGGAGAAACTGCTGCTTGCCTCTCCACCACCCCCACCTCCCGCTAAAGCAGTCTTTGGCGGGGGCGGGGGGTGCCAGAAGGTGGTCTCGCCCAGGGTGCAAGAAACCCTAGCACCGGTCCTGGCCACGAGCACATGAAAAGGAGATCTCAGAAGGCTCAGGGAAACCCAAAGGTTTCCTTTGTACAAGTATGTTGTTGTTGTTCAGTCGTTCAGTCGTGTCTGACTCTTCGTGACCCCATGGACCAGAGCACGCCAGGCACGCCTATCCTTCACTGCCTCTCGCAGTTTGGCCAAACTCATGTTAGTAGCTTCGAGAACACTGTCCAACCATCTCATCCTCTGTCGTCCCCTTCTCCTTGTGCCCTCCATCTTTCCCAGCATCAGGGTCTTTTCTAGAGAGTCTTCTCTTCTCATGAGGTGGCCAAAGTACAGGAGCCTCAACTTCAGGATCTGTCCTTCTAGTGAGCACTCAGGGCTGATTTCTTTGAGAATGGATAGGTTTGATCTTCTTGCAGTCCATGGGACTCTCAAGAGTCTCCTCCAGCACCATAATTCAAAAGCATCAATTCTACGGCGATCAGCCTTCTTTATGGTCCAGCTCTCACTTCCGTACATTACTACTGGGAAAACCATCGCTTTAACTATACGGACCTTTGTCGGCAAGGTGATGTCTTTGCTTTTTAAGATGCTGTCTAGGTTTGTCATTGCTTTTCTCCCAAGAAGCAGGCGTCTTCTAATTTCGTGACTGCTGTCACCATCTGCAGTGATCATGGAACCCAAGAAAGTGAAATCTCTCACTGCCTCCATTTCTTCCCCTTCTATTTGCCAGGAGGTGATTGGACCAGTGGCCATGATCTTAGTTTTTTTGATGTTGAGCTTCAGACCATATTTTGCACTCTCTTCTTTCACCCTCATTAAAAGGTTCTTTAATTCTTCCTCACTTTCTGCCATCAAGGTAGTATCATCAGCATATCTGAGGTTGTTGATACTTTTTCCGGCAATCTTAATTCCGGCTCGGGATTCATCCAGTCCAGCCTTTTGCATGATGAATTCTGCATATAAGTTAAATAAGCAGGGAGACAATATACAGCCTTGTCGTACTCCTTTCCCAATTTTGAACCAATCAGTTGTTCCATATCCAGTTCTAACTGTAGCTTCTTGTCCCACATAGAGATTTCTCAGGAGACAAATGAGGTGATCCGGCACTCCCATTTCTTTAAGAACTTGCCATAGTTTGCTGTGGTCGACACAGTCAAATGCTTTTGCATAGTCAATGAAGCAGAAGTAGATGTTTTTCTGGAACTCTCTAGCTTTCTCCATAATCCAGCGCATGTTTGCAATTTGGTCTCTGGTTCCTCTGCCCCTTCGAAATCCAGCTTGCACTTCTGGGAGTTCTCGGTCCACATACTGCTTAAGCCTGCCTTGTAGAATTTTAAGCATAACCTTGCTAGCGTGTGAAATGAGTGCAATTGTGCGGTAGTTGGAGCACAATTTGCTTGTACAAGTATAAGCAAATAAAAAAACTTGTTGACCAACTGGATAGCTCGATTGGTTACGGTGTTGATAATGCCAAGGTTGCAGGTGTGTTCGCCATATGGGACAGCTGCATATTCCTGCATTGCAGGGGGTTCCACTAGATGACCCTTGGGTTCCCTTCCAACTCTACCATTCTATTATTGTAGTGAATGGGCAATGGAGAGAGGATCCCAAAACAGCCCATCCTCCCTAGACCTTTTACATTCACTTCTTTCCCAGTTCTTGTGTTATTATTATTTATTATAAAATATCAACCTTTTATCTCACTTTCTAATTTTCTCCAACACCTTCTCTTGTCCCCAGTGTCCAAGCATTTGCTGCTTTTTTAAAAAATGCATAGAGATTTAGCTACGGTGAAATGGGGTCTATATTCGCAATGTCATTGTTAAATTTCTTGTGTATAGAAAAAACAACCACCCAGGTATGTGTTCCAGCATAAATGGTCAGACACCAAGTTTGTTGTATTTGATTCTGCATTTTTAGAAGCAGTCTAGTGGAAGTAAGGTAGGGAAATATTTGGCATGGCAATTAAGGAAAAGACAAAGTGAAATGACAATTATGAGTATTAAAGAGGGGGGAAAAAGTTGGACAAACCTGGAAGATATACAAAAATGTTTTGTTAAATTCTATAAGAAATTATATAAAGGTAGGAAATTAAATGAGGTTAACTTAGAGAATTATTTCAAGAATCATAAGATAAGCCAGATCAATGATGAGGAAAGAGAATTATTAAATAAACCAGTGTCTAAACAAGAAATATATACAGCCATAGCCAAATTGAAACTAGGGAAGTCCCCAGGTACAGATGGCCTGTCAAGCCAGCATTATAAATTATTTAAGGAGGAACTAGTAGGAGTGTACCAACAACTGGTGAATAAAATTATGGAGGAAGGAATATACCCCAAAACATGGCAGGAGGCATTTATAATTTTAATCCCAAAAGGGAAAGCAGAGAATGATCAAGTGGAAAATTTCAGACCAATCTCCCTGCTGAATGTAGATTATAAAATCTTCGCTGAAATATTAGCTAATAGATTAAAAGGGGTCTTGAATAGGATTATAGGACAAGACCAACAGGGATTCTTGCCAAAAAGGAAAATGTCCAGGAATATAAGAATCCTCTTAGATTTGTTTGAATATTTGGATTGGCACCCGAGTGAAAAGGCGGTATTCATCTTTTTGGACGCCGAGAAGGCATTTGACAATCTACTTTGGGGGTTTATGAAAAAAGCTCTGGAAAAAATAGGAGCAGTGGGGAAATTTCTGAAGGGAGTGAATGCAATCTATAGTAAACAAACAGCCAAATTAATTATAAATGGAGAAATAACAGAGGGATTTGAAATATCAAAAGGAACCCGACAAGGATGCCCGCTATCCCCTTTATTATTCATCTTATCGATAGAGTTCCTATTGAGAGAGATTAAGGAGGATGGAAATATTAAAGGAATAAGAGTAGGAAAAAATATTTATAAATATAAGGCCTTTGCAGATGATATTATCTTAATGTTAGAGGAACCAAGGGTATCAATAGATAATTTGAAAACTAAATTACAAGAGTATGGTGAATTGGCGGGATTTAAAGTAAATGGGAAGAAAACCAAAATACTTATTAAAAATATAAGGAAAAATGAATTGGAAAAACTTAAGTTAGATTTGGAATGGGAGATAGTTAATAAGATTAAATATTTGGGGATTTGGGTTACCCCAAGTAATATAAATTTGTTTGAAAACAATTATTCTAAATTATGGAAGGAAATTAAGGAAGAATTGGAAAGATGGAAGAGGTTAAATCTGACTTTATCAGGGAGAATAGCGGCATTAAAAATGGCTGTATTACCGAGAATCCTGTTTCTATTTCAAATGTTGCCAATTATGGTGAAAAAAGAAACATTTGAGTTGTGGAGAAGGGATTTTAGTAATTTCATTTGGATGGGGAAAAAGCCGAGAATCCAATATAAAGTGTTAATGGATGTAAAGGAAAGGGGCGGTTGGGGAGTTCCAAACCTTAAATTATATCATGCTGCCGCCTGTCTATGCTGGCTGAAAGACTGGATCCTATTAGAAGATCAAGAATTACTAGAAGTAGAAGGTTTTAGGAATGTAGGAGGATGGCATTCATATCTATTAGAGGAAAAGAAAGGAAATAGTAAGAATTTTAGAGATCATATATTTAAAAAATCATTATTTAATATTTGGGTGGAGTATAAAAATTTATTGGAGACCAAATTTCCGTGGTGGGCATCGCCAATAGAAATGACATCAATTAACAGCAGGAGTAAGGAAGGAAGATGGCTAACATACAGAGATTTGCTAATGAAAGAGAATGATCAATTTGTATTAAAACCATACCATCTAATTAAATGCCATTGTGATAGCTGGTTGCAATATTATCAAATTCAAAGTCTATTTCGGAAGCACAAGGAACTAGGAATTAGAGAAGAGAAGTCTAAATTACAAGAGTTATTGATTGAGAATTCTAATAAGATATTAGGAAAAATCTATAAATTTTTATTAGAATGGGATTTAAAAGAGGAAGAGGTTAAAAGTGTTTGGATAAAATGGGCACAGGATTTTGGAAGAACAATTTATAGAATCCAGTGGGATAGGTTGTGGAAGGTAAACATGAAATTCACTGCTTGCATGGGAATTAGAGAAAATATGAAGAAGCTAGTATACAGGTGGCATCTGACACCAGAAAAACTAGCAAAAATCTATAAAAACAATTCGGATAAATGTTGGAAATGTCAGGAGAAGGTAGGTAGTTATTTCCACTGTTGGTGGAAATGTATTAAGGTTGCTAAATTCTGGAGCGAGGTGTATGACAAAATGAAAAAAATGTTGAAGGTGACGTTTGAGAAAAAGCCAGAAGCCTTCCTTTTAAGCTTGATCCCTGAGAATATCCCGGAAGATAGGAGAAATGTATTTCTATATGCATGTGCAGCGGCGAGGATGTTGATTGCTCAAAATTGGAAAGGGGAGAAGATCCCAACAATTGAGGATTGGCAGATTAAATTAGTAGAATATATGAATTTAGCAAAGATAACAGCAGCAATTAGAAATGTCCCAAAACAAAAAATCAAAAGTGAGTGGAAATATGTGGAGGATTACTTGATTAAAGAAGGTATGAAAACAGAATTGGTGATTTGTCTAGAATGAGACACATAAGGGAATATATAGATGGATAGTATATTATATGACAGATTGATGCATATGCTAGATGGTGGTATTGTATTGTATGGTGAGGAAAAGTAAGAAATGTTACAACGTAGAGGGAAACGATATACAAATGACGGGGAGTCATTGTTTTTAAATTTTTTTCATTGTTTTTTCGTTTTTTTGGGGGGGTTATTGGTTATCTTTTTTGTGATTGTGTTTGTATTGTATGATTTGCATTTTCTTTGTTGTATATTTGTGTGTGAATGTATTCTTTTAAAATATTTTGAAATAAAGATTATTATATTAAAAAAAAAAATAGAAAAAAAAATAGAAGCAGTCTAGTGCTTGGACAATGGGGCCCTAATTATTTTAAAATTATTTTTGCCGAATACGTTTCTCAGGACTCCTCATTTGGAGACAAGCCTTTTATACTTCTCCTCCTCCTCCTGCTCCTTCTAGTCAAAATAGACTTCTAAACAGCTTACAAAGCATCTTATTTCTTTGTTGGGTGTTATTCTCTCCCTTGTTTAGTGTCAAGCTGTTAAACTAGGTTAACTGTTATTGTTTTATATAATGTTTTGTGGGTTTAGTATGTTGCTGTGAGCGATTTTGGGAGCAACTGCGGAGAAGTGGCATGGAAATAAATCAAAGAGAATGATAATGAAAAACAGTTGCACTACAATGTTCAAATAATTACAGCGTAATTAAAAAATGTGCCACAATTAAAACACACAATAAATTACCGTAATCCCAAATTGATACATTAAAATATAAATGTCCATAATTATAATATGTCCCCCCCAAAAAAAACACCCAATCTCATGGGGGTCATGTTTGTGTGGGGCCTACCCACCCTTGTGGGAACCATCCCAGGCATTCCCCCAACAGGTTCAACATGGCCGCCATCAGCCTGGCAGAGGTTGGCCTACCTACTTTGGTTCTAAAACATAGAAGTTGTTGATGCCCTCAAAGCTGCTCCATGATGTGCCCTCCTTGCCCTGCCTGTGTCACTGTCCTCCTCTCCTGTTTTGCGCAGGACCTGTGTCTTAAAGCAGAACAAGTGAGCGTGACAGCTTGTAACTTTTTAAACAGCTAATCATTGGTTGCATAAAAGAGATAATTTCACTCGCTTGACATCTCCCCGAAGACAGATTATTAAAGACAGATTAAGAGGTTGCTGCGAGCACGAACTTTCATTTCGTGAGGCACCAGCCCTCTGCATTCTCCCCGAGTTGGATTCTATTGCAGGGCATTTCTGCCAAGCTTTAATTAGCAGCTGATTTCCAAAGCATCTTAAACTTTAATCAGATTATATAGTTCCCATTGAATCTGGGGGATATAGATGTCTGCTTCCCTGACAGTTCAGTTGGATCTCTGCCTGTTTCTATTTATAGGGCATTTTTATGTGGAGCTGCTTTATTTCTATGACGGTGCCCTTGTCGTGTTTCGACAAGAGGGAGCTCTTTCTACAGCAGGATTTTGTGCTGTATTTCCTCTCCTGGTATTGCATAGTTAAGCAATAGGAAGAGAGTAAGTTGCCTTATACCTAGTCTGATCAATGGTCCATCTAGTATGTTTAGCCTGGAGAAGAGTAGGTTAAGGGGTGATATGATAGCCATGTTCAAATATATAAAAGGATGTCATATAGAGGAGGGTGAAAGGTTGTTTTCTGCTGCTCCAGAGAAGCGGACACGGGGCAATGGATTCAAACTACAAGAAAGAAGATTCCACCTAAACATTAGGAAGAACTTCCTGACAGTGAGAGCTGTTCGGCAGTGGAATTTGCTACCAAGGAGTGTGGTGGAGTCTCCTTCTTTGGAGTTCTTTAAGCAGAGGCTTGACAGCCATCTGTCAGGAATGCTTTGATGGTGTTTCCTGCTTGGCAGGGGGTTGGACTGGATGGCCCTTGTGGTCTCTTCCAACACTATGATTCTATGATTCTAGTTCACAGCTCTGCAGCTGATGTTTTCCCAGGCGTTCAAGGATAAGGGTGCCATTTTAGGGCACCTCCAGACTGGTGTATTCTCCAACATGTCACTGACTTAATAATAGTGCCTTGGTTTTATACTGAACCGTCCACATATCATCCTGCTTGGATTTTTGCTCTGCAATGCTTGCTCATGACATTATCGCCATCTGGAGGGGCGCTCTTGGACTATAGCACAACAAAAGCAGGACAACTGCCCGCCCTGGAACATTTTGTGCTATAAAAAGCGACAGGATTTCAGTTGCAAGCTACAGGTTATGCAGCAATTGGAAATGAAACAGTTTAGCTGCCCCCCAAATATATTTGCAGGTACAAACACTATTGAAAACAGGATCATCCCAATACCATCATGAGCACAAACCACCATGTACAATACAACAGGTCATCTGGAGGGGCTGCCCTTTCTTTTTCTATGGAGAAATTGCTGGTGATGCCTGGTAACTGTGCTTCCAATCTCTGGACCACTGATGAATACAAAAGCTGGATAGGAAGGACAATTTATTTCAGAAGATGACATTTTGTTTTGTTGATAGTGCCCAAAATGATGAAACTTCTTAAGGACCTTGATTTCAGGTTTTGCTATGTCTTTTTCTAGTAACTATATCTATGCCCTTTGCAGGCGACTTGCAAAAAGCTTGGCCAGTAACACACCAAGTTCCCCTTCCCCTTGCCGATTTCTATTTCCCTTTCTCCCTTCCTACATGCCCTCTTTTTTGTTGATTGAAAGGCCTAATGAAATTGAGCTTGGTGGCAGGGAACCTAATTGTGTTGTGATAGGTGCACTAATGGGGGGGATGTGTTTGATCAAGAACACCTCTCCTTTATGAATGAGTATATTTCCCTGGCCGCCCCCTTCATGGGTTGACAATCTATTAAAAAGGAAGTTGAGAAGACTTTGGGCCAGGGAGGCCTTTCATTGCATGTTAGTCCTACCACGATTGCCGTTGTTGATTCCGGTTTGCAGTAAATCATCTTTCAGTTCATTATTCACTTTTCTCATACCACCCAGTCTGTTTCAGGTCAGGCTCCATTTTCTTTTACCTATTGTTCTGTATCTTTCCTAAGCCTGCTCTGTTAACTGCAGAACTCTACCGCCAGCAGGGAGGGCGAGGAAATGGCTCCCTCAAGAGCAATTTATCATGGTCATAAATGTTGTACATTTTACTAGGAGGCCATCAAAGGTCACCAACAAGTGGAAACAAACCAAACATTCCCTGTATTTGGTATTGCTACATCATATATTTATATTGTGTACATACACACACACAGAGAGAGAGAGCAAATCAAAATGTGTAACTTGTACTATTGGTTTCTCCTTCTTTTAATGCAGTGGCTCTGTTTTCTACTTTTCTTCCTGTGATATATTAGTTTTAGTCACTTGGTTTGGGCAGATGTCCACAAAACTGGTGCCAGCCAAATACCAAAAGCTGCTCAGCCTCACAAGCTGCCTTTTCTCAGCTGCCTGTCACGTTCCTGTTTATACCTAGCAGGATCAACTGCAGCTCCTCTAATTCATCCCAGAGACTTTGGGTTTCAGGAGTGGTCTGTGCCCAGTAGTGCCTTGGTCCAATGAAGTTGTACCAAAGCATGTACTGGATGGTACAACACCCTGTAGTTCTTTCCAGTTCTTGCTCCATCCCAGGACATTTCCCTGGTGTCATAAATTCTAGGGGAACTTCTGGCTGTTCGAAACACCAGACGCAACTTTTTACATTATCTACTATCCATGCAACTTTCATTTCATTTCATATAGTATTCAGTAAGACATGGATCTCATTCATTCCCAATATTTATATTCACCACACTCACACTACTGGTGAGTACAAATATTTGGAGAGTCTTAGATTAACAGATCTAGAGAACCTTTCAGAGAACCCTTTTGGAGAAAGACTGGGAGACCACTGTATACACACCTCTGGGGTTGAGTGATGGTTCTGAAATAATGCAATGGCATCCTTTTCTTATATACATTCCTTGCTTATTACCTCTTCTTCCTTATTTGGAATTCTAATTCATTCTCAAACTTGACCCTATGACCAATGCCATGCTGACCTTTAGGACCATCCAAATCAGTGTGCTGTTTTGAAGATGGAATCGGAATCCTACAACATTTGGGGGCGGGGGCAAGTTCCTAGTCTTGTTTCTACAGCTGTTTTCTAGATACACAAGATTCAGATCCCTCTCCCTTTTAGAAACATTGCTGCCTCCAGCTTTTGAGGGCTGCGTGCCCAGTGTTTTTTTCCAGAGGATACTCAAGGGTATGCAATACCAGCACCTCTTTTTTGTTGTTAAAAAGTGTGACATTTACTGTAACAACTTCATAGTGAGTACCGGCACCTATTTTTCTAGGGGGGGGGGAAGGCTCTGTGCATGCCTTATCATATTCCATTCACATCATACCAGTTTCTGGAAACTGCAAGAGGGGAGAATGCTCTTGTGTTCAAATCCTGCTTGCTGCTTTCCCACAGGCATCTGGTTGGCCACTGTGGGAAGAAGATGCTGGCTGAGATGGGTCATTGGGCTGACCCAGCAAGCTCTTACGTTCTTATTGTTTCTGGGCCAAACACCAACTGAGGCTTTTCAAGGCAACTTGATCTGCTCAATAAATTCTGGCATTGGGTTTTGTTTTGTTTTTCAGCTGGAACCTCCATTGATATCAAAACGGAGGGAGCTCAGACCAGAACTGAATCCCAAGAATTTCCAAACAGGAGCTCAGGATATATGGCAAATTAGCCCCAGGTTTCCTGGGTTTTTGGAAGGGGTCGGGGCGGGAATGTGCTTTATGGATACAGTGTGTATGCAGCTTTTGCTCCTTTGAAAGTGCTGTAGCTAGACCTGGACCTTGGTGCTGAGGTCCAGGTCACCACTGCCTAGGCCTAGGGACTCTCACATGGCTACCCAAAGAGATGTTGATTATGAAGGCAGTGGCAAACAGGACCACCACCCCCAGCACCTAGACTGGCATGGGCATGATGGGTGACACAGGGCCTGGCTCTTGCTGCTACGGGATCTTTTCTTTCTTCTTATTTTCAAAAATACTTTATAGTCAGGCAGAACACACACACACACACACACACACACACACACACACACACACTGCTTCTCCACAACAAAGCGGTACTTGCCAAGTAAACTGTGTTTAGTGTCAGGATAGCAGAACCAAACCCAGTTCGATTCCCATGGTCACAGCAGTGCTATGGTTTAAGTGAGCGTAAAATGCAAAACTGTACATGCTCAGAGTATTTCTTTCTTTTTCTTTCTTACTGGGGTGGTTAACTGTTTCTTGTTTGATTGCTGCTGTAATATAGCAAGAATGTAGAAGCGGTTGTAAAGCACAGAAGTGTGGTGGGGGAGAGGGAAAAGGTTAACTGTGTGCTTTGGAACTGGATTAATAAATAATACAGTGGTACCTCTGGTTCCGGAGCCCTGTTCGTAACCCGTGACGTGCATAACCTGAAGCGCTGCGTCTGCGCATGTGCACGACACAATTCGGCACTTCTGCGCATGCGCATGATGTCATTTGACGCGTCTCCGGATGCGCAAACCGCTGAACCCAGAAGTAACTCATTTCATTATTTCCGGGTTCGGCACTTTCGTAACCCATGTTGTACGCATCCTGAAGCATTCATAACAAGAGTTACGACTGTACACATGGTCATCTAAAAAACACCCACCCCACTGCTATGCCAGTAAGCCAAGGATCTAAAATTAACTAGCTGCACTATTGCCAGTTAAACTAATGGACAAGCTAGCCATGACTAATTTAGGCTGGATTCAATCCACTAAAGATTCCCCTCCCTCCCAGATAATTAACTGTCTGGTTCCTAACCTATTTAGCCAATTAACTCACTTATTACCTTTTTGAAAAATGTGCATATTGCAAAACCACACTGAAGGTCTGTCTTTGAGGATCCTGAAGGAATACGCAAGATAATTTCATAACCAGAAACTGCCATTCACTGCTAGAAGGAAAAGTCATCTTTAATCATTCATTTTTCATAACACTTGGAAAGATGGAATATTGCCAATAATAGCAACATACCAGAATGGCTGTAATAATAACATACCAAACCAAATGATTCTGAACGTTCAAATTAAAGGGTTACCAAAACTGTATCTACTGTATTTTCACAGATTACAGGGGGGGAGGGAGGGTTTCTTACTAGTGCTCTTTGGGACTGGTAAGGCAGAAGAGAACCAGTGTGGTTTAGTGGTTCTAGTGTTGGATTTGGACCCGGGAGCCCAGGGTTCAAATCTCCACTTGGCCACTAGAATGTCCTCAAGAAGTCATCAAGAAGGAAAGCACACTGCCTGCACTTGGGGTGTGTGTGACTTTCTAAGTTTTGCTGTTAGCTTTTGTTTGAACAGGCCAGGGCACCACCTAGTCCAGCATCACGTGTGCAGGAAGATGGGTTGGGAGGAAGCACCATGATAATCGAAACAAAGAGGAAGAAAAGGTCCAGTGCTTACAGGTACAAGACAAGACTCCTCCTGCAGGAGCTTGAAAAGATTGAAGGACCTCTACATTCAGAAACAACAGATGGGGGGGACCCACCTTTAAACAAGTTATAATAAGGCACATTTTTATTCTCCCCACATATCTGGAAGAAGAGTTCTGCTGGATCTGACCAAAGTCCCATCTAGAGCAGCAACCTGCTCCATTTGTGGCCAACCAGGTCCTCCTGGCATTGGCTGATCCTCTTAAGATTGAACAAGAGCAAGGACCTCATCTCCCTCCCTCCTAATTTCACTGAAGGTGGAAGGAGTTGTTCTGTGAGTACCAGTGAAGTAGCAAGTTTCTGTTTCATTCATTGCCATTTACTTGGGGGTGTACATGCAGGTACATCTAGGAGGGCAGATTCCTTGGGCGTAGGGATTGGCAAATTCACCCACCCATTAAAGATTCTATTTTTTTCAATTTTAAATCAGTTCTCAACGTTTCTACATCAGTTTGTGGTGGTCGTCGTGCTTTTTTTTTTAAAGTCCTAATGAAAATTCATATGCACATTGTATGCTATGCTTAATACTGTATACACATTTTAAAGCAATTTTTCCTAATATAAAACATTTGACATGCTGTTTTCATGAATATATTCATTTTTATGCTCACTGTACCTGCTATATGCATGGTTGGACTTGTACACATTATTTGGCTGGAGGAAATTCAGAAAAGCATGAATTTCCAAGGAAAGTTGCATTGTTTCAGAAGGTGCAAATTACGTAGGTTGCCTTTAAATGCAAGCAACGGTATTTTAAATTTATTCCCCATCTTCACTGGTGAGAGGAGAATCTCTGCATTCCTTGCTGCACAGTAATTGGCTGGGTGTGGGTGTGTTGTTTTGCTTAACTTGCTTTCCTCCTTACTTGGGCAGTTTATTTTCTGTGTGTGAACAGAGGTGAGTGGCAGATTGGGGAGAATCTGGCTTCCAGTTCTCCCTGATTTATGCAGCAGAGCAAACTGTTGAGGCAGGAGCAATTATGTAAAAAAAATAATTAAGAAAATACATACAGAAAATATCTTTTTCTGTTTGTTTACTACAAGTCAGTTTCAAAGTGGTGGGAGAAATCCTTTTTCAGCCCTAATGTTTTGGTTCCACTTCCCTGGAGATCTGAAGTTGTCAGTAATGTTATAGAAAGCCATTGGAATTTGACTACTGTATTAAAATGTGCAGGGTCTGTAACAAACTAGGCTGGCTGGAGGTTTGAAGAAGCCTGCAGAAAAGTGTGCCTCCTGGTGGGCTTGCCTGGTAACAGACACTAGAAAAAGTCTATAGAGTCATTGCTTGTTGCTGGATTGCAGGGAAGATAGATATTAATCTCTGGTGAAAGCTTCAATTCAGGAATAGGGAGCCTCTGACCCTCCAGATATCCCCACTATCTCTCACCATTGCACATGCACACCACCTTGCCCCAGTGATTGAGGGGCCCCGGGGCAGTGTGATGTCAGTGCACCATACATGCACACCCCATGACGTGTGTGAATGATGTCAGTGTGCCCCACCTCATTAGGAATTTGGGGGAAGCCTTAGCCCCCCCCCCACTTAACATCCATGCCATTGAGTGGTTGCGGCTGAGGAAGTTCAATTCTAACAACAGCTAGAGAGCTACAAGTTCACCACCCCATCTTAGTTCATCCTCATTGTTAACTTTATTCCTCAGCCTTATGGGTTGAATCAAATGTTAGTCTGACTCAGAGAAGACTGATTGAAATTAATAGGTATGGCCAACTTAAGTTTATTAATATCAGTGGGTTGACTGTGAACAGGACTTAGCTGAATGCAAACTTGTATGTTTCAGTTTGGAAGTAAGTTTTGTGGAGTTCAACAGAGCTTGCTCCCAGTAAAGTGGGTATAGGATTGTTGCCTAACACTCTCTCTCTCTCTCTCTCTCTCTCTCTCTCTCTCACACACACACACACACACACACACACACACTGACATCATAATTGCATACAAGTAAAGGACTGTATTTCTATTATAGGGGCAACTTGCAAATGTGAGGCCAGGAACTTGTAAAAGGGGAGAAAATGACAAACATTCAGTTGTTTTTGGTTTGCTTTAGAGGTGATGGAAAGTGGCTTAGGGCGTGAAAATGTGTAATGTGCTTTTTGAAACGAAACAAAGCTGATACCGTAGTTACACTGAAGCCATTTAAACACACACCTATTTGGCACTCTTCTCTACAAGATTGATTAAATCATATCATCCAGAGAAGAATTAGATATGAATGAATTGAAATGAAATAGCGGAAGACATTGAATGGTTGTGAATCTATAGCAGAGCTGGTAAGCCAGTTTCATGTTCACTATCGGCACCAGAAAGGAAATGTTTTAAAAACAAGGCTACTCCCTGCAAAGATTTTGAAAACACTAAAAATACGAGATGAAAACTTTTTATTATTATTAAAGAAACACTAATCCCCTCGCCATTTCAATATTACAGCTAGCTTTACATACAATTTATTTTATTTGCATTTATATATGCATAGAAATGTCATTCATGTCTTAGACACATTAATTCTCTCTCTCTCTCTCTGTAACGCTCTTAATTGGAAGAAAGTATGTTGTTCCTGATTTATGAACTTCAGTAGTGCCAGGGATCATTTTAAATGTACATAGCTGCTCGGCAGTAGTTTAACTTGGCAAGATAGTATTAAGCCATGGAATTGTGTCATTTATTTGTATATGCATACAATGCATTCCTTGTGCAGGTTCTTCAGCAAGAGTTGCACTGTAGATTCGGAAATGTGGCCTAGAAACAAGCTCAGAGCATGACTCATGGGTTGGCTGATTGTTTCCAAAGAGAACATCAAATATGAAGAATGAGGCACCGCTAGACCTTGCTGATAACTGTCCCAAACCAAAATCATCAGAAAAGGACTGGAGAATTGGCCAGGAAGGAGTTGGGGGAAAGAAGATACAAAATAGGAACGGTCCTCACTTTCAGAAGTCTGATCCCTTCACTCACTGGACAAACTGAAGAGCACTGCACATGTTATCTTTAGCTGGGCTCAAATGTGCACAGCTCAGTTTATTAAGTCAAGATTTGCTTGCGCCTATGTGCTCCATCCTTGTGCCACAACCTTCCTGCCTTCCTTCTTCCAGTGCTGTGAGAGTCAAAACTATGAGTTAATTCACCATAGTTTCCTATTACATCTGAACCAGTTAACTGTGGTTTCCAGGATTAGAACAAGTCAGATTTTTAAACCCACTTCCATTGTTTCATTTATACAGTTCTGTAGCACTGGAGCCAGGGATTTTGCTAGCAGCTGTATGGCATTTCCAGAAGGCAGAATTTGTATGATACTTTCCTGACAATCTAACCTGTTAGCCAGATGGATGCTGGAGGTTACCAGAGTTGTAATAATTCCTCTCCTGGGTACAGATGGTGGAATGGTATAGAATATGTGTGATGAAAACATTAGTGCAACACTACCCTGGAGAGCCTTACAACTATGGCCAATGTCTCAGTCATGCTGGAAAACTGTCCAATCTGAACAGATACTCCATCCAGTTTTGAAATCCAGTTTCTTGCTGTTGGCTTTGTTTAGTTCAAAATCATATTTATTGCAGTTTTATAAAACAAGTGGCAATTAAACTAATTTTTCCAAGAATAAAAATGGCTAGTTCAACATAAATCAGGCTGCGGGACAGGTTCTCTGCAAAATTATTAAAGTCAGGCTTGCAAAACTTGAGCTGTTAGATGGAATTTTCTTAGCGCCCTGTTTAAGCTACACTTTGCTCAACCTGAGCTACTAATCACCTCAGATCTAAGGTCAGGTCTTGCACAGAATCCTTCCAACAGTAAGCCAGACAGTGTTGCATAAGATTGAAATCTACTGTTAAGTCTTAAGAGTTTGATTATTAGAACCATCTTAATATCCTCCCCAAGCACCATCTTTCTTTCTTTCTTTCTTTCTTTCTTTCTTTCTTTCTTTCTTTCTTTCTTTCTTTCTTTCTTTCTTTCTTTCTTTCTTTATCTTAATATCCTCCCCAAGCACCACCTTTCTTTCTTTCTTTCTTTCTTTCTTTCTTTCTTTCTTTCTTTCTTTCTTTCTTTCTACATTTCACAAATTGAGATACATGTTGAGGTAATTTGCACTGTCATAGACTGAACTGTGGACCAGCAGATAAAACATTTGCAGTCTCAAATACTGTGCAAATTTTCTTGGGAACAAATAAGTCCTCCATTATACGAGAGAGGGAGAGAGGGAGAGAATCTCATCAATGAAATATTTGATTAATGATTGGGTCGACATGCTTAACAATCTGACCAATAACCTGCAAAAGTGCAGTCTTTTTACTTAAGACTGTAAAGTAGCCATGAAGGCCATCATAGGCACCCTATTGTTAAATGTAGTTTTAGAATTTGCTGGAAGCCGGCCAGAGTGGCTGGGGCAGCCCAGTCGTTGTTGTTGTTACTATTATTATTATTATTATTAGTAGTAGTAGTAGTAGTAGTATTGCTAATGGATTTAGAAACTAGAAAGCCCCCTCCTTTGTCTTTATCCCTCGGTGCTAACCATATAATAAAAGAATCCCAAAGGGGTTTCAATTAATTCTCACTCAGGGCAAACTGTGACTTACATTTGTGAATAATGTATATTTTACTCCTTGGAACACAGCAACTCAGAAGGGGGCATTTTGAGCGGGGTGGGTGGGGTGGGGAAGCAGGAGGGAAAAGGTTAAGCAGCCCCTCTTATGCCCCTGCTGGAGCCTCTATTGAAACTTCCCTCATCCAAAGGCTACTTATAGTTTTTTTAAAAAAAAGAAAACATCCCCTATAAAAGATGCACATGGCTGAGTGTAATGTGTTGCTTAGCCCTTGGAGATCTTTACTGGCTGATTTAAGGACTAATTGATAGACATCGCCTCCTGATGATTATAGCAGAATGTCTGAGGTTGATGATTGCAAGTACAGGCCTTCTCTAAGGCTGAATTTATACCTTGGATGTTGGCAGCAGTAGTCTACTTTTGCTGTTATTTCCCTCTCTCCAAATAGATCTCTGCTGCTTGACAGAGAACTCAGGTTCTGAGCCAAGAGGAAAACTAGAGGCCTGAAGACCGAGGAGACGGTGCTCAAATACAGGGGAATCCGCATTAAGGAAAATGAGGACACAAACAAATAAACCAAGCCTGAAAGTATAATTCTCATACAGTTAAATATATATCCTGCAGTAGGTATATTCAAAATATAAAAGCACTGCAGAAACTAAAGATCAAGTACACATGTTCCACTTTGAGCGTTTTGACCTACTGTTGGGTGAAACAATGAAATGCAGATTTTAATGTGCCTGTAATAGGTTTTTAAATAGACTGATGACCATGTAGGAAGGTGGGTTGCTAATTTCTTGCCTTATTTCAACCCTGCTCTGCTTCTGCACCTCATATGAACAGACGTGTTCTGTATGAAGCACAGTGTTGTCGTCCTCTTGCTCCTCAAGTTGGTCATATTTAAGAATGTGGGCCCTTTTCATATTGTTATGAGTTTGGGGGTCAATCTGGATGATACCCTAGGCTAGTTCTGATCATTGGGATTCTGTATCCATGAGGATAGAATGTATGAGAGGAAGCTTGCCAAACCAGTTTCTTTGTCAAGAGTAATGGCTTTGTCTGGCAAGTTAAGTACCGCAATTTAGCATATCCAAAGAAGTTGTTCAAAGGGCACCTCACCTGGCTGGTACTTGGTAGAACAATAGTCAGAGTTGTTGTGCATGAGAGAGCTGGAAGCTGGACGACACAGAGACATGTATTGTTCTGTGCTGGACTTTGGGACTCCCTTGGAAACCTCTATGGGACTGCTAATGCTATGAAGCCCTCCATCCTATGTCTGGGTTATATATATGTGTAAATAATCCATATATACTAAAGACACCACAGTCTCCATTGACCTTCATTCTAAGAAAACTGCACCCAGGGAAAGAGCTTGGAACCCCTGTGATGTCTCACTACTTGGAGATTAGGGTGTACCATAACAATACTTCCACTCCTTTTCCTTTGTAGATTTGTTAGTTTTGCTGGCAGAGAAACTCCCCCTTCTCTCTCTTCTCTCACACATCCTCCTTCTCTGCACTCCAAATCATTTTTATATATAATCTATATTTATGCGTTTTCAGTTGTAAATACAGATAATCTGTCTAATACAAAAGAATCCCCTACCTTCTCCCAGTTCATTGCATGTGCATATATCATCCACATGGAGGTAAAGTTATTTAACAAACCATGTGTAAATACTGAGATCAGTTATTGGCATTAAGTAATGTCACGTTCCCCTTCATGGATCACTGCCTTGTCGTGGCGAAGGGGCTTGAATTACTCAGGGAAGCTATGAGCTATGCCGTGCAGGGCCACCCAAGATGGACAGGTCATAGTGGAGAGTTTGGACCAAATGTGATCCACCTGGAGGAGGAACTGGCAACCCACTCCAGTATCCCTGCCAAGAAAACTCCATGGACAAAGACAACAGGCATATAAAAGATATGACGCTGGAAGATGAGCCCCTCAGGTCGGAAGGCGTCCAACATGCTACTGGGGAAGAGCGGAGGACAAGTACAAGTAGATCCAAAGCTGATGAAGCGGCTGGGCCAAAGCCGAAAGGACACTCAGTTGCGGATATGCCTGGAAGCGAAAGGAAAGTCCAATGCTGTAAAGAAAAGTATTGCATAGGAACCTGGAATGTAAGAACCATGAACCTTGGTAAGCTGGATGTGGTCAAAAATGAGATGGCAAGAATAAACATTGACATCCTAGGCATCAGTGAACTAAAATGGACGGGAATGGGCGAATTCAGTTCAGATGACTATCATATCTACTACTGCGGGCAGGAATCCCGTAAAAGAAATGGAGTGGCCCTCATAGTCAACAAAAGAGTGGCGAAAGCTGTACTGGGATGCAATTTCAAAAATGATAGATTGATCTCGATACGAATCCAAGGCAGTCCTTTTAACATCACAGTAATCCAAGTTTATGCACCAACTTCCAGTGCTGAAGAAACTGAAATTGACCAATTCTATGAAGACTTACAACACCTTATAGAAATGACACCAAAGAAGGATGTTCTTCTCATTATAGGGGATTGGAATGCTAAAGTAGGGAGTCAAGAGATAAAGGAACAACTGGCAAGTTTGGCCTTGGAGTTCAAAATGAAGCAGGGCAAAGGCTAATAGAGTTCTGTCAGGAGAACAAGCTGGTCATCACAAACACTCTTTTCCAACAACACAAGAGACGACTCTACACATGGACATCACCAGATGGGCGACATCGAAATCAGATTGATTATATTCTCTGCAGCCAAAGATGGAGAAGCTCTATACACTCAGCAAAAACAAGACCTGGAGCTGACTGTGGCTCTGATCATCAGCTTCTTATAGCAAAATTCCAGCTTAAACTGAAGAAAGTAGGAAAAACCACTGGGCCAGTAAGATACAATCTAAATCAAATTCCTTATGAATACACAGTTGAAGTGAAAAACAGGTTTAAGGACTTAGATTTGGTGGATAGAGTGCCTGAAGAACTGTGGATGGATGCTCGTAACATTATACAGGAGGCAGCAACGAAAACCATCCCAATGAAAAAGAAATGCAAGAAAGCAAAGTGGCTGTCCAATGAGGCCTTAAAAATAGCGGGGGAGAGAAGGCAAGCAAAATGCGAGGGAGATAGTGAAAGATACAGGAAATTGAATGCAGATTTCCAAAGAATAGCAAGGAGAGACAAGAGGGCCTTTTTAAACGAGCAATGCAAAGAAATAGAGGAAAATAACAGAATGGGAAAAACCAGAGATCTGTTCAAGAAAATCGGAGATATGAAAGGAACATTTCGTACAAAGATTACCACAATTAAGGACAAAAGTGGAAAGGACCTAACAGAAGCAGAAGACATCAAGAAGAGGTGGCAAGAATACACAGAGGAACTATACCAGAAAGATATAGATGTCTCATACACCCCAGGTAGTGTGGTTGCTGACCTTGAGCCAGACATCCTGGAGAGTGAAGTCAAATGGGCCTTAGAAAGCCTCGCTAACAACAAGGCCAGTGGAAGTGATGATATTCCAGCTGAACTATTTAAAATCCTAAAAAATGATGCTGTTAAGGTGCTACACTCAATATGCCAACAAGTTTGGAAAACTCAGCAGTGGCCAGAGGATTGGAGAAGATCAGTTTACATCCCAATCCCAAAGAAGGGCAGTGCCAAAGAATGCTCTAACTACCGCACAATTGCACTCATTTCACACGCTAGCAAGGTTATGCTTAAAATTCTACAAGGCAGGCTTAAGCAGTACGTGGACCGAGAACTCCCAGAAGTGCAAGCTGGATTTCGAAGGGGCAGAGGAACCAGAGACCAAATTGCAAACATGCGCTGGATTATGGAGAAAGCTAGAGAGTTCCAGAAAAACATCTACTTCTGCTTCATTGACTACGCAAAAGCATTTGACTGTGTCGACCACAGCAAACTATGGAAAGTTCTTAAAGAAATGGGAGTGCCTGATCACCTCATCCGTCTCCTGAGAAATCTGTATGTGGGACAAGAAGCTACAGTTAGAACTGGATATGGAATAACTGATTGGTTCAAAATTGGGAAAGGAGTACGACAAGGCTGTATATTGTCTCCCGGCTTATTTAACTTATATGCAGAATTCATCATGCGAAAGGCTGGGCTGGATGAATCCCAAACCGGAATTAAGATTGCCGGAAAAAATATCAACAACCTCAGATATGCTGATGATACAACCTTGATGGCAGAAAGTGAGGAGGAATTGAAGAACCTTTTAATGAGGGTAAAAGAGGAGAGCGCAAAATATGGTCTGAAGCTCAACATCAAAAAAACTAAGATCATGGCCACTGGTCCCATCACCTCCTGGCAAATAGAAGGGGAAGAAATGGAGGCAGTAAGAGATTTCACTTTCTTGGGTTCCATGATCACTGCAGATGGTGACAGCAGTCACGAAATTAGAAGACGCCTGCTTCTTGGGAGAAAAGCAATGACAAACCTAGACAGCATCTTAAAAAGCAAAGACATCACCTTGCCAACAAAGGTCCGTATAGTTAAAGCTATGGTTTTCCCAGTAGTAATGTACGGAAGTGAGAGCTGGACCATCAAGAAGGCTGATCGCCGAAGAATTGATGCTTTTGAATTATGGTGCTGGAGGAGACTCTTGAGAGTCCCATGGACTGCAAGAAGATCAAACCTATCCATTCTCAAGGAAATCGGCCCTGAGTGCTCACTAGAAGGACAGATCCTGAAGTTGAGGCTCCAGTACTTTGGCCACCTCATGAGAAGAGAAGACTCCCTGGAAAAGACCCTGATGTTGGGAAAGATGGAGGGCACAAGGAGAAGGGGACGACAAAGGATGAGATGGTTGGACAGTATTCTCGAAGCTACTAACATGAGTTTGGCCAAACTGCGGGAGGCAGTGAAGGATAGGCGTGCCTGGCGTGCTCTGGTCCATGGGGTCACGAAGAGTCGGACACGACTGAACGACTGAACAACAACAACAATGTCACGTTCATTGCCTCAGCAGAATACTGCTGAAGATTGCCTGGGGTCGATGGTGGAGTCTTTGTCCTGTTGCTGTTTCTGATGTGTTGAATAAAAATGTACCATGTTTTTGCAAAATCCTCTTCATTTGGTGTATTTTTTAGAGCCTTAAGTTGCAGAAATCGTTTTTCTGTGAGCACAATGTTCCAGATCTTCTGGTACCATGCCCCCAGTGTCATATTAGCAGCTGTCTGGCAGCCACCATAAAAGTTTTAATACAGTAATTCTTTAAACAGTTAGTCCTTTAAATCTTCCTGCTCTCCAAAACTGACAAAATACTGGACAAGCTTCACCTGGCCATCCCTCTTCCAAGCTTTTATTGCTGCTGTTGCTCTGCAGAGCAGAGGAATAATTTTTGATTTTGATTTTTCTTTAAAAGGAGATGTATAGGGACTACTATTGGTGTACTCAGTACTGCTTAAATAAGAGTGAAAGTCAACCAGTGAAACTGACAATATCTTCCCATAGCCTTATCAGCTTCACTGGAGATATGGATATGGTGGCAAAGGAAATGAGGGTTGGGTGGGGGCTAGGAGGATACCTGAGGGATGCACCTCAGACTAATAATCATGTAAGTCAGGTAAGGGGGAGTCTTTCTCCCACATTAGCTGGAAGGCTTGTGGCAACATTTAAAATGACAGAGATATAAGATAAGGCACATATGATAAAACCAGTGTCATTATATTATGCAGGTGGTGAAAATATAGCCTTGCCTAATACTAATACTATTCATGTAGACATGGAGGATAGGAAATAGTATGGTAGGAGAGTTCTGGGCCAGAGAGGACGTGGTCATCATTCAAAGTGCTTTGTGGATGCAGGTTCTACAAACTCCTTAAGGGGCAGGGGCATAGATCACATCATGCATGTGTCTTGCACCTGCAGAAGGCTCCATGTTCAGTCTCTGGCATCTCCAGGGATAGCTGGAAATGGCCAGTCCCTGAAGCACTGGAAAGCCACTGATCATCAGTGTAGACAGTATTGAACGAGATGAACTAATGCTCTGATTTGGTATACTGATACTTTCTATGTTCTTAAAGTCCATGTGCAAACTAGGAGATTAACTGACATAGGAAGGGGAAAGAGAGGGTAAACCATCCGCTCTTTGCCCTATATCTCCCCACCAATTGCAAGTTCCTTGTAGGCCCCCATGACTTGAACATTCTCATTTATATGGCCCTGTTGCCATGGCAATTTTTCCTTTCTTTTCTTTTTTTGCTGGAGGCAGATAGCAAAAGTGTTTGTGATTAGAATCTGCTTTTACTTAACTTGACAAGGAGCAAAAGGAGCAGCCTTTAATGTCTACAGCAGATGTTCCTCGGCCCATCATGTTAGTAGACATATTCATTTATTATTCAGGATTTCTGTAACTGGATTTTGACAATCCTTAACCTTCAGATTTTATTCAACACCTCCTGAAAGTACTCCCTTTCCATGACTGCATCTTCTTGATTGACTATGTTTATTTATTAAAATACAGGGGTTTAGTGGAAATTTTGAAAATGACAAATTCCAGCTGTTTTAGTCTGTTGCAGCAAACACAAAAGAAGAATTTTGTGACACCTTAAAGATTAACAGATTTATTATGACATAAGCTTTCACAGACTAGAGCTCTCTCCATCTGATGCAGTGGGCTCTAGTCCAGAAAAACTTGTACCATAATACATCTGTTAGGCTGTAGTCCTAAGGTGGAAGGAACAAAAACCAAAGGCACTTCAGTCCCTATATCCAATGCCCTGTTTGGCTCTAGCAGGCAGGGGAGACGTGAGCGCATTTCTTTATTGGTTTTCTGGTTTAAATTTCTAAGAACTTTTTTTCTACCACTGGAAATAATGAGAAGGAAATGGGAGAGGGAGAGATTTAGACACCCTCAGGTTGGGTGTTTGTGTGTGTCAGGGGTCCATGTCTGTGGACACACTCCCATTTTACTCTGCATCCAATCCACTCCCACCATTGGTTTGTGAAGCCATGTGCAAACAACACTAGCCCCAAGTCACACCTATCCTGTAGTTTCTTACGAAATACTGCATTTTGATGCATTCGCCTCCAACCCATCTTCAAACCAAGTTGAAAACATAAGTTATATGAAAAACCTCCATGTTCCCTCTCTGCCCACGGGTGGGAACAGAGAACAGGCAACTTAAAAGGCACATTCAGCTGTACTGTACTGGTGGGTACAGCAACACACAAAATGCAAATTGAAATGCAGCATTAAAAAATCAGTCTTGGTGCATTTTAAGCTGGTAATGTGTTACAAAGCCTAAGATAGCTCTGAATCCTTTGAATACAAGCTATTCCCTGCTCCTGCCCCAGCACACTCACCTTTTGACCTTACTGATGTTGAAGCTCTGGTGTCAGTTGGGACAGGGTGTTGATGGATTCAGTAGCAGTGGGAAGGGGGAATCTAACATCAGATCTCCCTCTCTGGCATCAGAGCTACTTCTCTAAAATTGGAGAGGAATAGCCAGTGATGACTGGCATTCCCTGCAAAGACCATAGGATTGCACCATTAAGGTTTCTATTAAGTGCCACGATATTCTGTTTTCCATTTTCAGAAATGAATGAGAGTTGTGTGCTAGAGCATCAGACTAAGACCAGGAAGATATAAGGTCAAATCACCACTCAGCCATGAAGTTCACTAGGTGACCTTGAGAGAGACTGACTTGAGTCTTCACAGTGCTGTGAGGATAAAAATGTGGGGGAAACTTGCCTGCAGTCCCGATTTCCTTAAAGGAAGGGAGGGATAAATGTTAATAAATAGACTGCGCCATACGTCTTTCCCCCTTTTCCTTTTATACAATGCGTGATAGTATAATGTAATTTTCTTAACTACTGGTGAGAGTTTTAAATCTAATTAGAAAAGCAATACTTTGTATATAAATGTCTTATTGCATAACTGGTGATCTACATTGCTGACACCCTCTTTTTCATGAATAAAAATGTTACACAAGAGAATGAAATAATTCAGCTGTGGCCTGCCATCACCTCTAAAGTAGAACAGATCTGAGGCTCTGTCTTTTGGATGCCAACTTTACGGTGTGGTAATAATCTTCTTGCAGTCAGCTAGTTGGAAATGACACTTCCCTGCTGCAGGCATTCAGTATCCCAAAATGTGCAATGAAAAAGGCAGGTGTCAGTAATTGATTTAACTGCTGTGCTGTTTGTTCCCAAAATAGGGCTTCAGCCCCAATGGGGAAATGCTATGGTTTCATTATTTGGAATTTTGCAATGTAAGAAGTGTGCCCATCGTGCTTCCTCCATTTGAAGCCCTAAGGGACAGTTCCGTTGGTAGAGCATGTGACTCTTCTTTTAATATTAATTTTTATTTGTTTTATTCGAGCATGCGACTCTTAATCTCAGCATCATGGATTCAAGCCCCAGGTTGAGTGAAATATTCCTGCATTGCAGGGGGATGGACTAGATGATCTTCATGGTCACTCCCCACCCTACAATTCCATGATTCTGTGATTCAGCAAGGGAGCAAGGGAGATCTGCAGGTAAATACAGGCTTCTTCAATCAAATTCCTTTTCTGGGCCTGGCAACATCCATGGAGATGGGATGTGAATGTGCATCTACAATGCAGTACCATTCTGGATGCAGAACATCAAATGCGATCTCTATCTACATTGTAAGCGTGAGTGGAGATGTGATTCCAATTGGCTTTCACTGCAGCAGTGCAGGGGCCTTCAGACTGAGAACCCTCTTGTCCTGTCCTGAGCTCCTAGATCTGCACAACATAATGGGCATGCATGGTTAACTCTGAGCTGGGGCTGCTTTGTTTAAAACTTCCCTGGAGCTCTGTAGCACAGTACAGTACATACATTAGAAACAGTTCCATGATATGTACCCCTCACTCAGACTGTAAAATACAGATGGGTGCATTTGCCATGTGTGGTAATTTGTGTGTGCATGAGAGTGTACTTGTGTGTGCATATGTTTAGGGAAGTTTTTTAATGACTGATGTTTCAATGTATTTTTAATCTCCTGTTGGAAGCTGTCCAGAGTGGCTGGGGAAACCCAGCCAGATGGGCAGGGTATAAGTATTATTATTATTATTATTATTATTATTATTATTATTATTATTATTATTATTATTATTGAAATGTAACACATAAAATGATCTTCAGAATGTCCTGGTCATTCCAATATTTGCATTAACCAGAGAAGCAAAGGAAAGCACTGTGCCTGTACTTGCATTTCTCTCTGCTCACCTTGACATATAGATTTCAGCAGATGAGAAGCTGCAGTTAATGTCTTTGATACAAAGACTCACCCTTTGGCACAGAGTCAACAAGTTCTTTAATCTGACCACATCCAAACTTGATCAGACCGATACATTAGTCTCCATAACAACATAGAATCTGTGTAGTCATGTGTTCGAAGGAAATTGTTGCAAGCTCCACACTTCAAGCAGAGTAAACTGAAAAAGTGGAGTAAAATTTTGCATCCCCAGTGTGATTTGAATGACCAGAAGTGCCATCTTCCTTAACCTGGAGCCCCAGGCAAGCTATTTCCAACCTTGGATGCCCAGATGTTAGACTACAATCCCCATCATCCCCAGGCAGCATGGCCCAAGGTTCATGGATGGGTGGGGGTTGTGGTTTAAGAACACACTGGGAATGTCAACACAGATCATTTTAGGACACAGCAGTCAGGCAGTCAGGCTCAGCACAGTATTTGACTGCTGGTGAGCCCTTTTGGTCCTTTGGCTGCTGCTTGGCATCTGGCCCTGCCACCAGAGTATGCCTTGACAGGCATATCCTGGTTTCCTGATTGGTAGTACCCATATGATTCATGTAGTTGCAACTGTGCATTCACATGTCGCCTTTTGGGGAGGTCACATAAAATATTTTACATGTACATGTGCAGTGCACTTCTACAGATGTGTACTTGGAAGTAACTCCCATCTAGTCCAGTGGAGTTTACACCCAAGTCAGAGTGCACAGGACTGCAGCCCAAATGTGCAAAGCAGCCCTTACAGATGGAAGGAAAGCAAAAAGTGGTTTAAGCTCATGAAAACAGTCTTTATAGTCAAGGCCTGGTAGCCTCAAGACTTCGATGGAATCCATCCAGCTGAGGTATTTGACATTGTTCTGTTGAGGCAAAGAGTCATAAACATGGTTTAATGCGGATGGCGAAGGCGGTTTATGGTGACTTAGTGTTCCAAGAATAAAGCAGAGAAACAAGAACACTGGACCATTTAATGAGGTCTTTTCTTGGAGCAGAGGGAAGGATTTTCATTTATCCAAAGCCAAAGAATGAAAGTATTGCTCTATAGGTTGGGATGGGGGGTGGGTGGGATCCAATTGTTGGCAGGAATAGGCACAGTAGAATATTCAGCTGCTTCACATGCTTAAGCTTTAAGTACTGTTAGTTTAATATTAATGTGGAATTTTGATTGCCAACAGCTTGTTTCCCACCTGCTCTGAATCCTAAAGAGGTGCCTGTGTTCCAATGGTTGGATCCCAACTAGCGAAACCATCTAATTTGAGCTGGAAGTTGTTGGCGAGGGATAATTGGAAGCCACTTTGAAGAGAAAACTGCTTTTTAATTGGAAAAGTGTGATTCCCTCCCCACCTTGCCCTGAGTAAAATGATGGGGGCATAAGCCCAAGCTTTACAGGGACTGTGCCATGCGCAAATGTTTGCAGAATGATGTCAGGGTATTAGCAAGCGGCTCAGGCTTTCATAAGGGGAAAGTGAACATTTTGGATCTCCCAAAAATGTATTTGAACCCGACATTAAAAAAACCCTGTATCACCTCCCCAGAGTTTGTTATACCACATCAATTTTTATTTCTTTATTTGCTTAACATATTACTCTCCTGCCCTTCTAATGTCTATGTGCCATAGGATAGTTTAAAACCATTTAAAATAGAAAAATACAAGAAAAAAACCATTAAAAGCAATTAAAATTAAAATACATTAAATATAAATTTAATTTTTTTAACAATTTGGTTTTTGTAGCAGGTGAACTTGCAGAGGGACTATAGAGAAAGTATGACTTTTATGGCTGATAGCAAACAAAAGCCTGCTGGAATAATCATGCTTTCACCAATTAGTGAAAGACAGCCAAAGAGGAGCATCCATGCTTCACAGAGCAAGGTGTTCTGCAATAATGAGTGGTGCAGCCACTGAAAAGTCCCTGTCTCTTGTTACTCTCCACCCTACGTGGGACACAGAGAATGGTCTTACCTTCTGAGCTTGCAATCAGGCAGCATGGGATGGGAGGAGGGGATCCTTCAAGTATTTTGGAACCAAGACACATCACCAAGATTTTACAATCATACTCTTTGTTAATTAATCCAGAACAAAGAGCACGTCTCCTATTGTTCACATTGATATTCATTATGTAGATTAGAACCACTGCTTGCTGCATAAGCACATTTATTTATGAAATCCTCGAAAGATTCCATCAACGGTGTCTCTGAATTTTTTTACATATCACTTGGGAAGACAGGCGAACTAATGTCACCAGTGTCAAAGCAATGATTCTTCAACATCAACTTCATTGGACTGGTCATGTTGTTCAGATGCCTGATTGCCGTCTTCCAAAGCAACTACTCTATTCCAAACTTAAGAATGGAGAGTGAAATGCTGGTGGACAACAAAAGAGGTTTAAAGACACTCTCAAGGCAAATCTAAAAAGATGCAGTATAAGCATGGATAATTGGGAAACACTGGCTTATGAGCGCTCCAATTAGAGAATGGCCTCTACCAAAGGCACAATGGACTTGGAAGAAGCACGAACTCAGGGCGAAAAGAAGAAACGAGCTAAGAGGAAAGCATATCTGGCAAATCCTCACTGTAATCAACCTCTAGCCGGAAACCTATGTCCCCACTGTGGAAGGACGTGTGGATCCAGAATTGGTCTCCACAATCACTTACAGACACACTGTTAAGACCATATTCATGGAAGACAATCTTACTCAACTACAAGTGATTGCCAAAGAAGAAGAAGATTTATTTATGTTATCCTTTTCATCCATTACATCCCATCTTTCCAGTAATAACAAATTCTCCAAATGGCTTACAATTAATAGAAATAAAAAATGAAAGTATGGAATACTTTAGAAATAATTTATTAACTTTCTCGTACACTTAACTTCTTCTTTCCCCCCAAATGGCTTTGACTGAGACTATATTTAAAAACCTCTCTAGCCTTGTCATATTTGAAGTACCTACATTCATACTAGTCTCCAGATTAGTTTGCTTCAGACAGAGCATAGCAACCTGAGTCATTTATAGGGGTGGGAAGGAGAGAGGCCCATTTACATTATACATTTAAAGCATTGTTGCTTTTTAAACACTTATGGCTTCCCCCAAGGAATCCTGGGAGCTGAGAGTTGCTAGGAGATCCCTGTTCCTCTCACAGAGCTACAGTTTCCAGAGTTCTCTGGGAATGGGATTGCTAAACCACTCTTGAGAATTTCAGCTCTGTGAGTGGAAGCCATGACTGTTTAAAGTGGTAAGAGATGGCTTTAAATTTCTAGTGCAGATGGGGCCAGAGTTTGTCTTTGTCACTAGACTTATTTGTCCTTCTGGACTGCAATCCTGCACTCACTCACTTGGAACTTAGTCCCATTGTACTTAGCAGAACAGCAGTGGCTAACATGTGGTCTTCCAGATGATGTTCCACCAGCTCCAGACAGCATAGCCAATGATCAGTGATGATGGGAGTTGTAGTCCAGCTACATCTGGAAGGGCACGTGTTCCCTACCTGAAGTAAACAATTCTGACTGGTCTGTGAATGTCTGCACTGAAACTATGTGGTGGGCAGTCTCCCCACTGCAGGATTGCTTGATCCCTGAGTTTTGATGCCATGGAAACTAGAAAAAAATTGCTGCAGATACCTACTACTCTAGCTATACACCAAGGTTAAGGCCCTGATCTACGATTTTCACTACAGTATTCAAAAAATCTACAGAGGCAGAGCATATTGCTTTCCAACTCATTTCATAACCTATTAGGTCTACTTGAATGGTTCCCAGATGTGTTGCAGTGTCGAAAAAGGTAAATTGAGTTTTATGAGATTATCTGCTATACTTGGATTCTCTTCATGTGAGGGGCGGGGGAGGGGGGATAAAGCAAAGTTGGGGCCAAGTCATTTTATGCATTTATCGTTTATTTATTACATATATAATAAATTACAAACCTCAAAATAAACATATGAAAAACCATATGAAAAATAAAATCATGGCAATTTTTTAACCAAAAAAATCTGGCAAAAGCTAAAGGCAAAACTTAGACAGTATGAGAAATGTGTGGCTAGAAACTGTGGGTATTGTTTTGAAAAAAGAAAAAAGTCACATGGGGGAGGGTTAAACCTGGATTGGTACCTTTTCATGCGGGAATTGGAATTTAATCCTTCCATCTGTGCCTCAAGCATTTAAGAACACAAGAGCCTTGCTGGATCAGACCAAAGACCCATCTAGTCTAGCATACTCTTTCATGGTGGCCAGCCAGATACCTATAGGAAGCCCCTAACCAGGAGATGACTGCAACAACACTCTCCCCACCTGTGAATCTCAGAAACTATCTCTGACACTGTAAGGTAGCACATGGGCACCCCCTGATATTCAGCTTCTATCTGTACCAATGCTTTTCTTTTAAAAATCCAATCTGTTTGTAAGTCACTCTGTGCTCCGGCAACTTCATTCTGTGAATCAGGTTTTAAGCTGCTCTGCATAAAACAAAGCTCTGTATTCCCCATTCACTCTTAAGGGGAATCTAAGGGTGGCTATACATTTTTTTCCCCTTTTTGGCAAAAGCGGATGAAATTTCCAGGCACAGGAACCTCTCCAGAGTGAATTGAGCCTACTAAATGGCAGACAAATTGATCCAGGGGCTTTTGTGGGGGAAGCAAAAGGATTTCACTTTCATCCATATTAGGGCAATACTTTTATTACATCAATTAAAAGTCCAAACTTCATATTAGTTTCATATTTTTGAAGTGGGGAGTGTTTGTTTCTTGCTCTTTCTTACCTTAAAATAAGGTGGCTGAGTGTGTTGTCTTCTTGATTGTACATTTTCAAACACATTAGCAGCTTCACAATGGCCAGCCTAACTTTCTGGTACTTGTTTGTGGTTGGAGAGAAGGCACATCTTCCAAAAGGCATTGCAAACTGGAGCTGTGCAGAATGCTGCCCATGGGGTGCTGAAGAGCTCCAGAGGATTTTATTTTCTACCATAGAAGTGCATGGTTGTTGTTTTTTTAAAGTTAAATTATCCACACCTCTTCAGAGCTCTGAAGGCAGCATTCTGGACTACCTCACTTTATGCAAAGTCCATGGATCTAGAGAAACATAGAAAAACCTAAGAGATATAGTATCAGGAGAGGAGAGAGTACAGAAAACAGTGACAGACCAACACAAGCCTTTCTGGGGAACCTAATCTGATTTGGAGCGCTTTGTTCACATTGCAGAAGTAGCATTCACACCTTAAGGCAGAGCTTTCCAAACTTTTCATGTTGGTGACAAACTTTTTAGACATGCATCATTTCATGACACAGTAATCCAGTTTTACTAGCAAACTGGAGGTTAAACCAACCCCTTTCCAGCCCTGGGAGAGGCGTGGGAAGCATTTACACAACACATGTACACACTGCAGCCAACACACTAATGTGCTGCAACACACAATTTGGAAAGCTCTGCTTTAAAGGTTAAGAATGGAATCAGTCCTAAATCAGCTGCCATCAGTTTTTCATCTGATCTGCATGCTAATCTTGACGTTTATTTGCTCACTTGGCAACCCAAGAGCCCATATCAACACAGGATCCTTGATGTTTCTGTGGCTGTACTAGCTCAGCAGACCCTTTCAGGAGTGACACAAAGGGCACTGCTATAGGGATCCATCTCCTGTGAAGATTGTAAATATGATAGAGCAGCCTTGCCAACCTGCTACCTTGCAAATGTTTTGGAGTTGCAGTCCAAAAACATCTGGAGGGCATCAGGTTGGAGGAGACAGTGATACTAAAACCATTTTAAAATCAAATGTGCATTCTGTCCAAGGAAGGGTTTTTTTCTTTCACCACAAAAGCAGCCATAGTGTGTCCCCCAGTCATTCCTGTTTGCAGTTTCCCCTCTTCATTCCTAGGTCTAAATTGAACTGGGGCAGGGGGTGGGTGGACAAACAGCTAAACAATGCTGAAATGTGGGCAACCCCCTAGAATGTGTTCCTAATTTCATTTGCATATCCATCAGTAACCACATGAATGTTTGTGCTGTTCTTCATCAAATATCCCATATGTTGTGCCGAGGCATGGGAAGTCTCTGCTTTCGAATATCGAGAAATGTTGGTTTGTCCTCATTCTCGCTGAATCTGCTTTCTCCCTTTCTGATTGAACTGTGGAGGTTACATCATTGCATTCTTTCTTGAAACAACTAGCGTTCTTCACATGGCTTTAAAAGCCCTTTCCCTGTAGAGTCCAATTACATGTTATGTTGTGGGCATCTGTCTGTCTCAAGAGACAATGGAACACGCCTCTGGGGGTGAAGTCAAACCACTGTATTAGTAGCATTGAAGTGACTTCGCTGGGGTGCAAGCCTGGGCAGTGTGTATAGTGGTCCTGGGTTCACTAGCAATTAGAACATATTATGTTAGTAACATTTTTATTTAAATGTGTTCTTCACATTACAATTTTTTCATTTAAAAAAAAATTAAAAAACCATTTTATTTATATTTATATACATTCAGTATGCAAAAGCATATTATAAACAATAAAATGAAATTAGCAGCTGCTTTACAATATAATCAATATTTCATAAAATGGCACCTTATCCTGAATATTATTGTTGCTACACAAACAAAAATGTTTTGAGAAAGCTTTTACTTCCTTGTCTACCATCTCTGACCCTGATAATGTCAGTGAGTTTTAATATAAACACAAGATCCAAAACCCTCAGCAATTATACAAACCTCCTTAATCTTTTGGGGTGCCTCTAGACATCCATCTGATTTCGCGGTTATACACAATCACAGTTTCAATACCATTGCACAAGTCCTGACTTACGCTGCTTCATTTGCAAAAAGTCCATGACCTGTACTTTCCTGGGGGGAAAGATTGTAACTTTTCATACTATAAATGTTCCAGGAAGCTTTCTTTTTTGTCCTCCTTTCACTGCACTGTATAAACAACCATGTAGTGGCAAATTCAGAAGTGCAGGGTCCCTTCTTGAGAGTGACAGCTACTGTATATCCTCTCACAGCCATGCCCCCTTCTATGTTCTAAGATTATTATTACTACTATATAATTATAGATCCCAGAATTCTTTGGGGCAGCCATGGCTGTTTAAAGTTGTATAGGTAAAGGTAAAGGGACCCCTGACCATTAAGTCCAGTCGCGGATGGACTCTGGGGTTGTGGCATTCATCTCGCTGTATAGGCCAAGGGAGCCGGCATTTGTCCGCAGACAGCTTCCGGGTCATGTGGCCAGCATGACTAAGCCGCTTCTGGTGAACCAGAGCAGCGCACGGAAATGCAGTTTACCTTCCCGCCGGTAGCAGTACCTATTTGCACTTTGACGTGCTTTTGAACTGCTAGGTTGGCAGGAGCAGGGACCGAACAACATGAGCTCACCCCATTGCGGCGATTCGAACCGCCAGCCTTCTGATTGGCAAGCCCTAACAGTGCATTAAATGTATGCTGTCAATGTGGCCTCAGACTTCTCAAATTACTGTGGGCTCTTATTGTATAATATGACTTGCCTTGCAGATCCTGAAATCCTCCTTCCATCGTAGTATTTAGTGCACATGTTTAAAACAATCTTTTTCTTTTTTTTCTTTAGTTGCTACAAATCATCTACTTGGGGTTTTCTTCTATTCATAGTGTATTTTCCAAATGTTTCCTCATTGGTCTCTTACACACACACACTTCTGAAATTTAATTATTGTATCTCTGCTCTGCTGTCAGAGGTGATGGTGACACTCCCATATGGTGCATGGACTTAGCAAAAAACAAAGCCTCCAAACCCATATGTTTACTTCAACAGCTATTAATACAAGTGACTTAAAGGCTCTCAACATATGTTATCCATCTTTACCATCTAGCATAATATAGCAAGAGTGTGTATGTTGTGAGCCTCAGATGTCATTGGGAACCACTGTTTAGCATTCATGTCAAGTTGACAAATGTCTCTCCTTTTGCTCCTCTTCCTCTGTTGCCTCCGTGCTCTCGAAATGGAGAGTGTAAGCTCCTTGAGGCAGAAGCCCTTTCTTCCACGTTGCTGCATGCCCCCAATCTCCAAGAGGTGTGACATTCCAGGGGTTTCAGATGCTTACCCAGGGACCATGTTTCCTTTGGAATTAGATACAGCAGAGACTGTGGTGTCTTTATGATATATGGTTTATTTACACACATATACAGCCTGAGCCCACGATGGAGGGGTTCACAGCATTAATACCCCAAGGGAGTCTTGCTTCACTCATAGCACAGCCTTGGATTCAAATAGAGATTAGGCATTGCTCTTCCACACAGGTTTCAGCCTGCTTATTCTCCAGCTTCTAGCTTACACACTCCTCCTCTCTGCTCTCAGCTCTGCCTTTCTCCTTCCAACTACCCACAAGTTGAGGGAGGGGATGCCACACAGAGCCCCTTCCTTTGTTCCCCTAGACTAGCACCTCCCAAGAAACTAGCCTGGTTATTCCAAGAATTAGGGTCCAGACATTCAGCCTAAACATCACTCCACATTCACACCACCAAACTCATGCTACTTTGTAAAGTGCTATGTTCTTTCTTTCTTTCTTCTTTCTTTCTTTTTCTTTCTTTCTTTCCTGCATTTTTGTAAAATATAGGTGGTGTGTACCATATACAAGAATTAAAATACTAAAACATCAGTAAGGCATCAGGAAAAATATCAGGCCAACTCACTATAAATAAAGGCAAATTCACATTTCCAAGGCTAATTTAATTTTTAGGCAATGTCTAAAAGAAGGCAGGAATAGCTTCTTCCAAACCTCTACTGGCAAGGAGTCAGGTAATTAGTTGTTGCAGGCAAGATCTGGAGATGACTCAGGTTTCCTCAGCATGCCATAGCCCCATCCTGGAATCAACTTCTCCACGACAGTAGGGCAGCTGTCACTTTTTAAAGTGTGCAAATATGTGAATGAGGTCTATCATGTGAGTTTTCCTCTAGAATAGTACTTATGCTCTTGGTGGTGATAGTGGTGGGTAGTGTCTATTCTGAAGCAAAGATCCTAACACTAGGCCCTACCCATGAGGTTGCAGGCTTTAAAGTATGGCAGCAGCACTGTTGGGTGAATTCATAGAAAAGCAGCTCCCATGATAGGCTGGAATATGTAAGACAGCACCTAAGAGATCATCTCTGGCTAAGTGACTCTAGTGTGCCTGCAGAAAGGGAGATCCATTTGATCAAGACGTTTCTCTGTGTGTATGTGGATTTCCTTTAGGAGCACGGATTTTTCACTTAGTGGAAGCAAAGACCTTGCTAAGTGGAAGAGACAGCAAAAGGGTGCCTCTCTATGACCCCATCCTTTCTACTGAGCCCCATAGGAGGAGACGCCCATTCATGTAGGAACCTCATAGATGCATGGAGCACTGTGCCAGCATCTGAATGTTGTTTTCCTTGGCTTTTTATTATTATTAAATCCATATATCAGCTGCATCATGTATGCTACAGCTGGTTCTGCGATAAATAAATAAATGCATATGGAACGATATGTTGAATAAAACACAAATCTGAGTGATATGAATAGAATTTTAATAAAATTAAAAATATTGGCTTATAATTTTAATCATTTCAAAAGTTTTGGGCACTGACATCAAAACATTTGGATCTGGATCTCACCGCTTCCCCACCAAGATGTAGTCAAGATTTTTTTATTATTGACATATTCCCTTTGCCGGTTTATAAATTGGGTGTAGAGGCATTCAGAACATGACATTTGTATTGGAAAAATACTGTAATGTGGTTTATTCTGCCCCCCCCCCACCCCTGCTGAATATTCAAACAAATAAACAAAACGTGACATTTTTATTAAAATTCACCAGGTCCCTTGGAATGTCCTTTTGCTCCCCACAAGCCCTGATTTAAAGAGAAATATGTGTTGTTTGAAAATACTTCATTCTGACTAAACATGTTCATGTTAGCGAAATGCTTGAAAAGTGCTTCCAGCAGCTATTAGTTCCAAGCCCGGAGGAAGAGCTCCATCCTCTAAGAGTTAGCAGTCCTTAGGATCCAGCAGGAGGATCAGTTATACTATGGAGCACAAGCTCATCTCTAAGTTGACTTAGTGGCGTATTTAAAATGTTTCATGCATAATAGGTCATTTATATAGTAGGCATGAAATTAAAATGGCAGCAAAGAAAGAAAGAAAAAAAAAGAAGGGAGGAAAGAAAATAAAAAAAAAAAAGAACAGAAAAAAAAACAAAAAAAAGAGAAAGGGGGGAAAGAAAAAAAAAAAAAAAAAAAAGAAAGAAAGAAGAAAGAAAGAAAAGAAAAAGAAAGAAAGAAAGAAAGAATTGACCCTGACCCTGGTTGTCTTGTGCTTCTGATCCATGCATGAACGAAGACTCAAACCCACTGTAGCATCCTAGAGGCACTCCAGGTCTCCCAATCTTGATAGATATTTTTATTTTTTGGGGGGGGGGACTTCTTCTGTTTTGTTTAACCTATATTGGAATTGTTTTACTTATATTTCCTACTGAGTGAGCTTTTTAAAATTTCACGATAAGTTTGTTGTAACCCACACTGTGGCAAAGGACAGGTAAGAAATCTTACAAATGAATGAAATCAGTATGGTGGTACCTTGGGTTATGAACTTAATTCGTTCTGGAGGCCTGTTCTTAACCTGAAACTGTTCTTAACTGGAGGTACCACTTTAGCTAATGGGGCCTCCCATTGCCGCCGCGCCAACGCCGCACAATTTCTGTTCTCATCCTGGGGCAAAGTTCTTAACCCAAAGTACTACTTCCGGGTTAGCGGAGTTTGTAAACTGAAGTGTTTGTAACCCGAGGTACCACTGTATCTGTTATTTGGAGCCTTTTCTCAGCCAGCCCCCTACCTGTGCCACACCATTCATCATCCCTGCTTCACATTGTCCTTGATAATATTTGCCTAGCTGGAATGTGCCATTGAACTCTGATCATGCTTCTTGCTTGCCTCTGGACAGTTGAGAGGGGTGTGTAGAAAACAGCCTGGCAAACAAGGTACAAGTGTGACCTTCAGAAAGCTGGCAAGAATCGAAGCAACCATCTGGCTGGGGAAAGTCGCCCCCCCCCCCCCCCCCGCTGCTAGCTGCTTAACCAACTGTTGTGGGCCCTCCAGGTGTTGTTGCTATGCAACCCTCATCAGCCTCAGTAAGCATGGCCGAAGGTCAGGGAAGATGGGAGTTTGGATCCAGTATCTTTCAGTGAGCCACAGATTCCCCAACCCTGCCACAGACTGTAGGGACAGAGGTAAAGGCTGACAATTGGGGCAGCTAATTCTACATCTCTCTCCAGGAGTAGAACTGTGTTTGGCAAGATGAGATGCTACTTGTGTATTAAGCGATCCCTAGGATCAGGTTCGTCAGAAGATAGTAGGACAGCCTACCCCAACCTGCTGGCCTCCAGGTGTTTTGGACTACAACATCCATCAGCACCAGCCATCACAGCCCTTCTGTCTAAGATTGGTAGGAGTTGCAATCCAAAACACCTGCAGGCCACCAGGTTGGCAAAAGTTGCACTCGAAGTTTTCAAAAAAACAGATTACTATTTACCTGCAGTATCTCCTCTACTGTAGAGTCATCTTCCATTTTGCTTTTGTTCCTGCTGGCCCCTGATTTGAATGGAGATGGACCACCTTGGTTATATACTCAAGTCCTTTGGGTTTGTTGGGCTGCAGCTGGAGACTGATCCCACAGGATGGGACCTGCTTGTTGCTTTACTGTTGCAGCAATCTTGTTGTACAAACATTGCTATGATTTTGTGTCATTGCAAAGGTCCAGGAGCAGGGTGTGTAGCCTTCCCCCTGCCCACCCCCAGCCTGTTCTGATTGAATTCCTTTTCATCTCCACCCTTGTTGAAGCGTCAACATTAGTATAGAAGCCAACTCCTAGGGGCCAAGGTCCCTTCACACCCCCCATAAAATATTTGAGGAGGCTGCCCACCCAAGCTGATGGGCATTGCCATTCAAATTTTGTGTGTGCCTGTACCTGTACCTGTACAGGTATTATGGGAGACAACTCATTCAGAACTGCAAAAAAATGCTAAAGATCTCCTTTAATAATAATAATAAAAAACCAGAGGCCTATCTCCTGGGAATTACAGATTTGGATACAGTATTCCGCAAAAAATGAAGGGTATCTTTTTATACGCTATGGCGGCAGCAAGAGTTCTCATCGTGGCAAGATGGAAGAGTATTGAAATTCCCTCTATACATGAATGGATCCAAAAGCTGAAAGAATATGCCAAATTAGATGGTCTATCAGGAAAAAAATAAAGAATAAACCAAAAGAGGAATTTGTTTCAAAATGGGAGGTTTTCAAAGAACATTTGAAATATAATTACAGTAGTTTAAATTCTGTTGCAGCATTTGAGGAATTTCAGTAATAGTTGCAAGTTAGACATGAGAGTTAAGATATTAAGAAAAATTTAAATTATGATAAAAGTGTGTATTGGCAATAAGTAATATAAAATTGAAATAAGGAATAGACGGGAGGTCAGGTCTATAGTGTTAAGGCCAATTTATGTTTAGTTGTTTGTTAAGAAAATTTTCTGTTTATTGTTATTCTTGTGTGTAATTTTGTATCTGTGTTTTCCTTTTTCTTGTTGTATCAATAAAAAAAATCAAATGGTGGTGTGTGTGCTATGTCTTGTGATCAATTATGTGGGGTGATGCTTACCTGGCTCCCCCCCACCTCATATTTACTCAAGTTGGCACCCCTGAACATTACTGGGGTTAGAACTGCAGAGGCTTCCATGATATTGGGATGGGAACCAATGAGGTCAGGTCTCCAGTACTGTACTGCTGTGGGGGAGAAGCCTCTCTTGAGATGGCCATGCTGTAAGATCTGGACTCCTTCCACCTAAATTCAGGTGTCAATTTATGAACAAATCAAATTTCTTAAAGCTATGACAGCCTCCACCACATATTGATTCTCAAAGGAACAGAGACCCTTGGTGAGCACCTGGAACCTGCTGAAATGTTGCCCCAGCTCAGCAGAGATTGGGGGTGACAATCCAAGCCTTGTAACCATGTTTTCCCCTTATATTGCTACAAGTTAAAGGGGGGGGGGCGGCGGCGGCAGCAGCGAGGTTGAACATGAAGGGAGAGACATAGACTATCCCTGTGGTGACTCTGCCTTTGTCTACAGCCCTTTCAAATTGCTGCCTGTAGAAATAAAGTTAAATGGCTATAGTAGTTTCTGTACGTTTTTTTTAAAAATAGAACTGAGCAGAACTATATCCCTAAGATATCTTGCTATCGGGCTCTGTTACATAAGACTGGGAATTTAATCAAAACACCTCTCCCTCTCTTTCAAAACATCACACCCTAAAAATAAGTGGTACACGTACATATTTGATGTGTATTCCTACCAGATCGTGAACAAAATGGATCTGACAACTTTTCCCCGAGTGCCTCTTCAATAGTCACTTAATGGAAATGTTGGAACGGAGAAGTCTGTTTAGAGTTCTTTCCTTCTCTTGCCTCTGAACAAAACCTTAATGGTGTGTTTACGGCCTCGAGCTATGCTGCCTGTGAAGAAAAGAAATCGTGGGTGGGTGGGTGGGTAGGGGAGAAGCTGGAAAACTCTAGGAAACACGTTCCTGCCGGTGAGGCCTCTGGAGTTGCCCATGTGCATCCCACATTGTGCCTTGCGCATGCTTTGATGTTTCTTTCCCCCATCCCCACACGTAAAACATACCTCATGGCCATCTTCCTCCCAAATAGGTGATCTGAAAACTCCCACTGATTTCGCGGGATGGGGGCAGCAGGATTGCCTCTGAATGCTCTATACACCAGAGATGTGTGTATGTACTTTTAAATCCTGCATGCTTATTCAGAAACAAGTTCCTCTGCCTTCTGTGGGGGATTCTGTTTAGGATTATTGCTGCCTCAGTGTATATTTGGACTTTTATTCATTCCCAAATATCTCTTAAGATGCTGCCACTATGCGAGCTAAGAAGAGTCGGTTTCAATTGACCATTAATGAATTAATTGCATTTCTATCTCACCTTTTTCTCCAAGGATCTCAAGGTAGTGTGCATGGTTCTTCCCACTCCTCATGTAATCCCCACAACAACCCTGTGAAGTAGGTCAGGTTGAAGGTCACCCAGTGAGCTTCGTGGTGAAGCGGGGATTTGAAACTTTGTCTTCCAGGTCCTAGTCTGTCACGACAACATACCACTTCCTGAAGAAGCGTCTCCACCCCCATCATTCAGCCCGGACACTGAGGTCCAGCTCCGAGGGCCTTCTGGTGGCTCCCTTGCTGCGAGAAGTGAGGTTACAGGGAACCAGGCAGAGGGCCTTCTCGGTAGTGGTGCCCGCCCTGTGCAACGCCCTCCCATCAGATGTCAAGGAAAAAAACTATCTGACTTTTAGAAGACACCTGAAGGCAACCATATTTAGGGAAGTTTTTAGTGTTTGATGTTTATCATATTTTTTATATTCTGTTGGGAGCCGATGGGCGGGGTATAAATATGTTGTTGTTGTTGTTGTTGTTGTTGTTATACGTCATCATCCTAATGGTAAGGATTGCAGCCTTAATCCTTACTTTTCTCATTCCCCTTGGAAGGAACTTTGGAGAACAGGAAGGGAACAACCAAAATGTATAAGAGAGAATTTTAGAAAATAGGAACATTGAAAGTTGCCTTATACTGAATGAGACCTTCAGGCTATCTAGCTCACTATTGTCTACACTGACTGGCAACAGCTCTTCAGAGTTTCAGGCAAGTGCATTCCCAACCCTATCTGGAGATGTTGGGGATTGAACCTGGAACTTTTTGCCTGCAAAGCAAAAATCCTTCTGCATTAGCCATGACCCATATCCATCCTACAGCGTTGAGAAACACTGCTGCTTGATGTGTTTCCCCTCCAACCAGCTTCCCTTTGAAAACTTAAGCCACTGAGGTCTGTACATAAGAGATATGCACAGATGTCACCATATGTGCAGATGGCAGTTTCATGAATAGGAGTTGGGGAGGGGTTGCAGGTGTGGGGAAACCAGACAGGTAATATGCATGGGTAAGGACATCTCCACCATCTCTCTAGTGTGTACAGCAGTGTGCAATGCAACTTGAAATGTGAGGGGGGTGGAAATCAACCTGTTGCATTTTAAGCCTCTAAAGCCTACATAGCTTAGCAGAATAGTCTTCTGCCCTTACTTCTATCCTGCCATCTCAAACATGGCAAGGCACAAGGCTAAGACACTTTCTTCCTATTCCCCACCACCCTTAGATTTGAAGCCTTAATTGTCTGCATTTTCCCCAAAATCAATGTGTTATTTTGAAAGAATATAAATTAATCAAAAGAACCACACACATATTGCATGTATGCACATTAAAAAATATGCAACCCTCTACAAAAAGGAAGATGCACACTCAGACACATGCACCCATACATGTGTGTGTTGGGGTGTGTGGGTGTGTGAAATACAGAGTCTGCTTTTGCCCATTTATAGTCAGCCTCGGTCATATTGGGATTTCTGGCTCAGGCCTGCAGTTAAATAAGACATAACATTCGAAATGTGATCCTCTGTGGGACTACTGTGGAATTATGAACAGTGTTCTCATTTCTGTCTTTCCCTAATGAAGGGCAGGGGACCCCAATGGTATCTGGCTAGCCTGTATAGATGTCTCATTGGGATACAACATTTGATGGCTTCCTGGAAAGCTTGTGCATAGCAAACACATTCCTCATTAGTTCACAGAGTTCTACAAATTCCAAAAATATGGTTTGTGTACAGATGACACTGCCACCCTTTCTAATAAGTGTAGAAACTCAGGCTTCTGGGAGGTGAGTGTTTGAGACAATTACCCGTACGTTACATAATAAGAATGAATTGGTAGATAATGAAAGTCGATTGACGGCAAGTACTGAGTTAGGAGCCTTCTTCAGTCTTCAGGGAACCTGTTAGAAAATATTTATTTTTCTATCAATTCTTCTACTACTAAATACTTCTTGAATGCCAGTGAGATGCTACTTCAGGGCAGATGGTATTGTGTGTATGTAGTTGTGTTAACCTGCAGTATTTAGCATTTATATAAAACTTTCAAATGTCACAGCATTTTGCATGACTTCTCTTGTTGTGATGCTTACAATGCAGCCTTTTCCGCTCTTTACCAGATCTGCGATGCTCCCGTGAGGAGGAAGAAGAGTCAAAGGACACCGAGGTTTGCAAGAGAAAAAGAATTTATTTGCAAGTCAGACAAGCAAATAGGTGCTGCATGGTCATCCACAGCAGGCACACAGTATATTTCCAGGCTCGTTCCTTTATACCCCTGGTCCCACCCAGGGTTGTGCAGCCCTACGGGTGAGATGCCGTGACTGCATATGCAGGTGGCTGAGTCAGCTGGATGTCCGGGCCACAAGATGTTTCTCTGCTGAGATGCTTTCTGGAACATCTTGCCACACTGCATACATGATTAGCTTGCTCCAAGGCTATGACAGCTGTGGTTGTTATCTTAGCTCCAAGGCTGTGACGGCTATGGCTTTAACCTTTTCCCCAGAACCTCAGATTCTGGTCCCCCTTCACTCCCTCCTTTTCTTTTGGACAGCCCTCAGGCTCGTCCCTAGGGAGCGGCTGATATTCTCTTGCTAGGGCAATTATTTGAGGTTGAACAGTTCTAGAGATCATTCTTTGGATCATATTCTGGGCACATTGCATCAAGCAGGGGATAAAAAAGCAGAAAAGCAGCAAGATTACCAATGGGCCAGCTAACATTACTAATATATCACAGAACCATCCCAAATTAGGCAACCAATCAGTGAACCAGTTCATGTCCCATCCGTTCCAAGTCTGAACCGGGACGTGGGCCACCTTTTCTATTTCAGCTGCCAAGTTCCTGATAGCTTCTCCATGGTCAGTGATATTAAAACAACATCCCCTCCAGTCAAGTTAAGGGCTTTGCAGAAACCTTCTTGCCTTGCTAAGATATAATCCATTCCAAGGTGTAACTGAAGCACAGCCGTTCTAGTTTCATCTAGCTGTTGCGCTGCCATCCTTAAAGCCTTTGTGGTAGCATTTGCCACATTTTCCACAACCGCCTGCAAGCGAATAATGCGGTTGAGATTATAGATAGGTTCTCTGGCTCCAGCTACTAACTCATTCTGGTCCCATGAAGCTGGATCATAATGTGCTATTATACGTTCAGGGGTCCATTCATCCTTTCCCCATTGCTGCGTGCTTAGCTATGGCTAAGATGTCTGTGGAACACCTCGTGCGTCTGTGGGCTGTAGGTCCATCAAGAACTCACATGGGCGGTACCAGGAAGGCTGGGTAACAAACACCATACCATCCATTAGGCAGCATGTGATATGCTTTCCTGCCACATACCCAATATGCCTCTCTTCCGAGGGCACTTCCAATGCGGGCATCAGTGGTGTTGAATTCGGCTTTCCATACCAAGGTGGTCAAGCAACTGGTTAGATTGCACCCATTTATTCCAGGGCTTTCCGACACTATTGTGCTGGGAACAAAGGTCTGGTTGCACTCTGACTTCCCTACGTATGTCTTGTTGTTCTTCCCTGACTTAGTCTGGTTTACGCATAGCCATCCTTTCACTCGGTAAACCCGGAAGGGAATGGTGTGATTCCACATGGACCCATCACCAACAGGTTTAAATCCAAACACTGGCGATGTCACCAGGGTGGCATTCCATGGGACGGGTAGGAGGGGCATTCCTGCCAAGGCATCAGTGGGACCCAAGGTGCACACAGAGCAGTTTGTTCGATTCTCTCCTTTGGCGATCATTTCAGCCATCTGGAGCCAGTAATTGTAAGAATGGCGAGTACCGAGTTCCCTCATCATTGCCCTAGGGCTGAGAGAGGTTCCTGCATTTTGTTGGCTCATTCCTGAACAAATGAGGGCTCCCAGCACTATGGCCATGGTTCCTGGGTTTCGCCCAAATAGACTATCCCTCCATACATTCCAGATCCATCCCAAAAACAGGAACATTATTATAGTGAAATTCTACTTCAACCCAACCTGGAATGGCTCTGCCAGCTCAGAGGGAGGTGTTCCTCGGGTTGACTCCATTACTTAGGACAGCATGGTGTGTCGCTAAAGAAGGGGTGGAGGTGCCTCCCTTGTTTACTTCCACTAGTTTAACTACTGTTCCGGCTGTGCCCTGTATGACTGGGGTTGTTATTGCCACTCTCTGGGGGTCCCTCTTCCTACCTAAGATAATTTCTAGTGGCCCACGGTGGTGCTCTCCCTGGTGGCAAGAGAATAACCCTAGTAGGCAAACAACCTGTTGACTGTAAGAGACCAGTCGGGCCCCTGTAATGTACAACTGAGAGACTTGGTAGTTTCTCCTATTCCCTCCTGGTACTGGGGTCACACAGAGAGATGGTATTAAACCTCCTCCCATATAAGTGCAATTCTCAGTCCAAATTTCCTTTGCTGGCTTCTTCTGCCGCGCGTAGAGGTGTCAGCTCCCGGGTGTGACACCAGCAGGGTGTTGGTTTCCCAGGCTTGACCTTGAAATGGTGAGTTTCAATGGATTTTCAGGATCAGCAGAGGCAGTCCAGTCAGCGACTACAGGCTTCACTCTCGTATGGTGGACACACAGGGTGACTCTGGCAACCTTGACTGCAGTTGGTGTTGTCAACAGGACGGTGTATGGATCTCGCCACCTGGGTTGCAGAGGAGTGGATTTCCAGTCCTTCACCCACACTTCGTCCCCTGGCTTGTAGGCATGCAGGGGCTCAACCAGCACACATGGGGTGCGGGTTTGGGTCCACCTGTTTAAAGATAAGAAAGTTTGAGACAGTGACTGCACATAATATTCCACATCCAAATCATGACTAGCAATAGGGAACATCATCCGGACATAGGGGATTGGTCTCCCAAACATCATCTTGAAGGGTGGCAGCCCCGTGCGCTTGGCTGGGAGGCCCCTCACGCGGAGCAAGGCTAAAGGCAACATGGCCACCCAATTCCTTCCTGTTTCCTGGGTGAGCTTGCTTAGTTGATTCTTCAGAGTGCGGTTCATTCGTTACCTTCCCCGAGCTTTGTGGACGGTAAGCTGTGTGTAACTTCCAATCAACCTGTAGCGTCACTGCCAACTCTTGAAGGATCTTTACCGGATTTGCGATGCTCCCGTGAGGAGGAAGAAGAGTCAAAGGACACCGAGGTTCGCAAGAGAAAAAGAATTTATTTGCGAGTCGGACAAGCAAATAGGTGCCGCGTGGTCATCCACAGCAGGCAAACAGTATATTTCCAGGCTCGTTCCTTTACCCCTGGTCCCACCCGGGGTTGTGCAGCCCTTACGGGTGAGATACCCGTGACTGCATCTGCGGGTGGCTGAGTCAGCCGGATGTCTGGGCCACAAGATGTTTCTCTGCTGAGATGCTTTCTGGAACATCTTGCTACACTGCGTACATGACTAGCTTGCTCCAAGGCTATGACAGCTATGGCTGTTATCTTAGCTCCAAGGCTGTGATGGCTATGGCTTTAACCTTTTCCCCAGAACCTCAGATTCTGGTCCCCCTTCAACAACACCCCTGCAAAGTAGATCAATGCTATTATCCCCATATTGCAGGTGGTGGACTGGGGTAGATAGAGAACAGGACATCTCTTTTTCAATGCATATCCTACCTTACTGCTGTCATGGAGTGCAAGGGTTCTGAAGTGGCTTTCCATTCATGCACACCGACTAGGCCCATGCCATACCTTTCTGTGATCTACAAGGACAACACTGAGACTAAGGAAGAGAGAGCTGACAGGCAGTGCCACCCACTAGATTAGATGTAACAAGGTAGAATGCTGGGGGTGGTGGAAGAAAAACTGAGATTGGTGAGGCAATGCCTCATCTGCCCTAATGGACCAGGTTCCACTGCCACCAACCCTGACTGCAGCCCTTTGCACTTCCTGAAAGCCGCTCTGAAGGTCTCCAAGCATCTGGAGGGGGTTTTCAGGGCAGGAGGGAGCTGCTTCCAGGACATGGTAGCACAAATGCCCCATTCCCTAAGCAAAATTAACTCCATGCTGCTTTAAATCCAAGTCCATCTTTCTATCCAGCTGTTCTCAAAGGTGATCATAGCATTGGCCCATTATATTCTCCCATCAGTGGAGTAGGAAGGTGGGGGCGATAGTGGTGGGGCACCCCGTGTTCCACCCTGGGGGGGGGGCGACACTTGGCGCACCCCGCAACGCCCAAGCCAAGCCCCGACACCGGTAAAACCCTGAGCAAGTTGCAGAACAAGGCAGTCTTGCCCTGCAGCCCGCTCGCAAACCTGCTTGGCGACCTGTGAGCAAGCCACAGAGCAAGGCCGCCCTGCCCTGCGCCCCATCCGAGGCCCGCCCCCGGTGGCACGCACCACCGGTGGGCCCCGAGCAAGCCGCAGAGCGAGGCCACCCTGCCCCGGGCGGCCCATCTGTCATTGACATGCACTGCTCTTTGCAAACCACACCCCCACCGCTGCCAGGTTTGCTGCCCTGGGCGGCCAAGCAGCTTCCTTCACCACTGTCTCCTATCAGCCCTATGAGGAAGTGGAGAAACCATGCTGTTTGCAAATGAGCAAATGTAGGCAAACCTATAAGAGATACCAATCCAATATTCTATGGTAAGTAAAAGGTATCCCCAAACTATTTGGGCAGTGTGCATTTATGAAAGGTGTGTGCATTCTAGAAGGATATGATGTAATATTTCAGTTGGTTAGAGCAGTGTTTTTCAACCACTGTTCCGCGGCACACTAGTGTGCCGCGAGATGTTGCCTGGTGTGCCGTGGGAAAAATTGAAAAGTAATTATAAAATACTTTCTTTGTGTTTATTTGATTCCTATTCAAGAGAATTACTTTATATATAGTCAATATAGGCACAGAGTTAATTTTTTTAAACATTTTCTAATGGTGGTGTGCCTCGTGATTTTTTTCATGAAACAAGTGTGCCTTTGCCCAAAAAAGGTTGAAAAACACTGGGTTAGAGCATGGTGCTGATAATGCCAAGTTTGCAAGTTTGATTCCTGTATGGGACAGCAGCTTATTCTTCCATTGCAGGAGGTGGACTAGATGGTCATGGTCCCTTGCAATTCTACAATTCTATGATATGTTATTCTTTCCTTTCAAAAATAAATAATAATAATACCCTGTCTTTAGAGCGCACTCATAGTTTACACAGAAGTAAGTCTCACTGGTTTGGATTCAAGAGACTGGTGTGCCTGCGGGGGGGGGGGGAGAGGAACCAAAGGAAGGAAAATCTTACCATGCACCCCACTCCCATCTGATTTTTGGGAGTATTAAGTGATAGAAAGCTGTGATCTCATGCCCAAGCTGGCCAGATGATAAACAGAGAGAGGGGATGGAAGACCATGCAGGCTGAAGCAGCCAACTATCTTTATGGACTTTCTACAGAATATCCCCGCCTAATTTATGACATGTCTTTTCAAGCTGAAACTGCCACCAAGTGCTCATCTGCAGGATGAAAGGGGAAAGCTTTTGTTCCGGGTAGAAAAAAAGAAACCACTTACAGCCAGAGTCTACTTTGCCACATGCTTCATAGCTGGGCAGAGGGTTGGCAAAGACTTCAAGGTCACATACAAGCCTTCTTATATTGAGGAAAGTCTTTTTCAGATCCTGATAGCCAAGTCCCGTGTGTCACGGTCTTACTGCGTTATACGTGCCATGCTGTTGTAGGTATTGGATAGCGGTTCAAATCATTTACCGGTAAGTGTGGTTTTTCCAGAGGATGCTAATCCATTAAAGTGAATGGGTAGTTTTCCCCCCCCACCTCCCTCCTCCTTACTTACAAGCTCAAGGGTGGCACTGCCTGCCAGCTTTCCTCCTTAGTCACAGCATTGTCCTTGTAGAATTTGGTGGGAAGTGGGGAGCAAGGGAGAGAAAACTAGAGTTTGTATGTATATATCATTGGCTCTGACTCCACCTACTGTTGGCCTCCCAACCTTCCACCCTACCAGCATGAAGTGCACCAGCCACCACTGAGGTTTTCTAGGAATGATAAAAAAAACAAATTCACACTAAAATGCATGCAGTTTTAGAATTGGCAATCTCCTAAACTAGAAGTTCCCAAACTGTAGTCCATGGACGACCTGTGGTCCCAGAGCTTCACTCAGGCAGTCTGCAATGTGTCTGTGGATTTGTGGCTGAACATGGGAGATGTCATATGCATCACCTTTAATATTGGTTGACGGGGGTCTCTTGGAGCTTCAGGGATTGAATCGGAGACCTAAGAGGAAGAAAGTCACAACAACTGTTGACTTCGCTTTGAACTCTCCTAGGTAGCCTTTTCATGGAGATTCATTTTCAGGATTTGAACTTTGAACATTGCACCGATTCAGCTTAGGGTGGCCATGTGATAGCATCTGAGTCAGCCTGAAGAGGGAGTTCTCTGAAACTGAACAGCTGGCACACTCCTATGGCAACTTAAATGAGTACAAAATCTGCTTTAGGGATGCCCAACTGGCTAGGATTCTATGTTGCCCTTTAAAGGCATATGCAAACAGTGAAACATTGGGTGGAAGGCAACACTTGGATGCTATGGGTTCCAAATTAAATCTGACAGGGAAGAGGAATCCCATCCCACAGCAACCAATGAGGGTTGAATATGGACATAGAATGCAGACTGACTATGAGGAAGGTCAGGAGCAGAAAACCGGAGAGAAGAAGGGAGGGGTGGGTGGGTGAGTGGGGGAATTGTTGAAACTCTGAACAGAAGCACTCCACACTGAATTACAGTATTACAGAGATCCACTTGTTCCTTCAAGTTCGATGTTCAGGGTATGAGTGATACTGCTTATGTAGCCAAAATAACAGCACCAAGACAGGAGGGAGGTACTGTCTGGATTTGGTGAACCCCAAGATTTGGAGGAGAAGAAAAAATCGGGGAAACCCCCAATTCATCAAGAGCAGGCCTTATTTACAGCCAATCCTGCACCGAGTCTGGCCTCCCTTCATAAGCCTCTGCTGATTAGGAGGGGTTTATACAGGAGCCGAACTTTTGACAGGATTGGGCTCAGAGTCAGACCTATCTCATTCCTCTCCTGCCTTTCCCAGCAGCGACGCTCTTTTGCTTGGCTTAAGCGTAAGAAGATCCACCCCACCTCTCTCTTTCTCTCTCCCCCCGCCGCCCCAAATCCCAACCGAACCGGTCTTCTGGTATTTGGAGCAATTATGCGGTGTGTGTTTCCCCCCTTCCTATTGGGACGATCTGTCAACAGCTTCTGGAAGCAGCTTATTCATCTTCATTAGGGCTCCAGCGATATGTCATTCCGGAGAGGGGGGAAGACGACGAAGCCAATTTGGCTGGGATGATCAGGGAGCGAGGTCACGCTGCGCACCGAGGACTCTGTGGGTGCGAGCAAGGCTGGAGCGGGCACGGCCGGGGGAGTCACTGGGGTGTCAAAGGACCCGCCGCTCCCCCGGGGAATCGACGACCCTCACCCCCCGCCCCGGGCTCTTCACATCCTCGTTAGCTATCGCGATCAGAGGCCGGCTGTGTGAAGGGCTGGCCTAGGACTCTTTGCAGAGGGAGTTTTAGGCTGCATTCCGAAGCAGGAAGAAACCCCACTGGAATGAATGGGACGCATTCCAAGGAAATGCACGCAAGACGGAGAGGAAGGGAGAAGCAAGATTCAGAGGGAAGGCAGAACCAGGACGGAAGGAGAGCCTCGGCGGGACTGTGGAGGTGCAAGGGCATCGACGTCGATTTCATGGGAAGCTCTTCGCCCTCCGCCCCAAACACTCCCTGGAACCTTAAACCAGTAGACTGGCTTCTGTTAAGACGGGTTCAGTACCTGCAGAGAGAGAGAGAGAGCACTGACACAATTCTCTGCATACTATTGTTAGCCAAAAAAATTTTTTTTTAAAGAAAGCCATGTTAGGAGCCCCAGTGGCACAATGCGCCTGGCTGTTAACTACCAGCTTATCTTGACCTAAAAGACAGAGAAACACACACACCCCGCGCGAAAACCGGGATATGAAAAGCGATTGCTACAACCATAAACCAGTGATGAGGAATTTTTGGCCCTCCAGATGTTCCTGAACTACGCCTCCCATCGTCCCTGACCATTGGCCATGCTTGGTGGGGTTCATGGGAGTTGTAGTTCAGCAGCATCTGGATGCCAATGGTTCCCCACCCTGCGGTAAAGAGAAGAACTCCCAACTGCAACTTTTATTGCAGTGCCCAGTTGCTCCCTAAGTTCCCGATCAATTCCTGATGATGGTGCTCTAGTCTAGACCAAGACACCGCTGCCACAATCACCTGCCCTTTTGGCAGTCCTGTACATTTTCCCGGGAAAACGCCCTTCCATTCGAGGGCCTGTAAAGGGTGCCACGATAACAGGCGCCTTTAAGGGGCCGCATAACCACATAGCACTCTTGAAACAGTATATCACGCTGTTAATTGAGGGCAAAGCCGCAAGCATGGATTGGGATTCTTAAATCATTCTCATATTATATGTTATATACCGCATAGATCACGGCGAAGACGCACGTTCCTAATCAATAAGGCTGCAAATCCAAGCACATTGCTGAGAAGTGCACTCAATGTGCCTTCCTTCTTGGAAAGGGCTTCCAAAACACACACCTTTATTTAAGTGTCCATTATGTCCTGTTCACCTTATAGACCATTATACTCTTTTAAATCTCTTCCTCGCTCCGTTTGGAATTTCCGTTCATTTTGTCGGTTATTATACTCCATCTTAAGTCATAGTAGGCTACTGATGCCAGAATTTGCAAACCGCAGCTTCGCCATTTAACCTTTTGCCGAGTCTTCCCTGATATTTGCCGACAGGGCGTTTCGAAGTGATTATTGCAGTCCATCCGATGTTTTTTCCCATTTAAATCGCTCTCTGGAGACCCTAAGAAACTCTGGAGTTGGCAAAAACTCGACCCGTTTGGAGCCCAGCCTGAACGGTGCCAAAAGTATGTTCTGCGCACGCTTCTTGCTTTTCCAAAAGAAAGCGGTGGGTGGCGCTCGAGTTCCCTCGCATTATTAACCCGACGGATGCTGTGAGCTGCGGGCTGACTCAGGCTGGCTGGCACACGTCTCTAGGAGAGACCGAGGCAGAGAAATGGGCAGCTGGAATGTTTTTAGAATAGCATATATTTATTTAAATGAATGCTATTTAAAATGGTTAAAATGTCTCCCTAGACAGAATTAGGGATTCTAGGAAAGGCTATTTTTGGTCAACCAAAAAAATGCTTATATTCCCAAACCGTTTGAAGAATTCCCGCATAAAGGATTGGATTAGATCATATAAAACAGTTGGCGTTCCTGTAATATTCAAAGAATGGAGATTTCCCCTGATTTAGCACTTTAGGGCAAGAGAAAGAAAGATCAAATCTGTTATGCTTCTGAAGCCAATTGTTTTGTTTTGTTTTGTTTTGTTTTTAATCACATTGATAAACGGTCATTTTAGCAGAATAAGATTGTGGGCGGACACATAAACCAGGGGATCATATGTTTGAATGCTTCCCCCATTTACTGTTTCTTAAAATATCGCCCTATAGTAGAAAAGTCTGAGCTAAACTATTTCACCCGGTATGGTAGATTGCAAGACTTAAGCCTAAGGCATGTGCTACCCCAGCAACAGAAAGAATGGGAAATGAGGTGGTTGTATAACATTGTCACTTCTGACAACAGATGAGGGGCATTTTAAAACAACAACAACACTGCTGTGTAAATATATCCCTGCAGGTTGAATAGTAGTGCATCAGGGAGTGCTTTGGATCAGAGAATGTTGCACTATCTCACAGCCAGACAAGGCTCCTTACCAGATATTCATTTACCAAGGAATCACACCCATACACTCATATCCTCAGGCTCCCGTTCCTTATATTGCGCTTGTGCACGTCTGTAAAGGTGTGCGCAAAGTAAAGCCTCCCCCCCCCTTTAAAAGTCAAGGACGACCAAATTGATTTTCGGAGACAGTCAAATACAATTATCCCCGCGCTATGGGACACAAGGCAACGCTGCGCTGGAATTAACCTCCTTTCAAGATTCTCTAACGATCACACGATTCATTTGCTCCCTTAATCCTAATAACCTTGCCAGCATCAGTCTCAATAAGAGACTCCATTGAATAAGCCAACATCTGAATACATTTATGAGCTTGCTGAGATAACATTGCTCGGCCCCTTGTACTGTCCATTACAGACAGCCTGCGAAAGTGTTCAGACGGACTGGGAGACAGAAACGGAAAGCGCCATTCCACACGGGCTGATAGAACACCGGGAGAGTGACAATAAAGCGACACCCTGGTCCATTTCTCGCGTCTGTGCTAGTAGAATTGGGTTGTCCGTCCTTTGCTCTGGTTCAGTTCGCTTCTCCACGAGGCAGGGGTGGGGACTGTCTCAGAGCAAAACGCATGCACGCCCGATCTGAGCAAAGGCCCAGGCCGTGCAAGAAATGGGAAAGACTCCAAACCCTTTCTTGGGCAACATTCACGGCCAGGTTTCTCTTTGCTCAGATACCCCGAACCATTCAGGGCCCTTAGACTCAAAACCGAAAGGCACCGAGGTTAGAAGGGGAGGAAGAAAACTTGTTTCACGCCAACGTGAACTTAGGGGACTCTTTTTGTTCGACTATTCGGGACTAGTCTAACAGAGGACGGTAAACTGTGCAGCCAAGCCCCGCGATCAGACTAAACTGGGGCAGGATGGAGTCCAGAGGCCAGTGGCATATTTCCCCATTTTATCACGGATAATGCATGTCCCGAGGCTGAGTCCTAGATCAAATCGAGCTCTGGGGATATTAAGGTACGCCTTGGGTGGAGGACAATCCTTAAGCCGAAGGACAAGCAGCACTAAACACCCCCCCCCCTTAGTCATGGACAATACTGTCCCCCCTGACTCCAGTAAATAAATAGAAATACTTAACTAACTGACCAATTGCGTCACAGATAACGAGTTTCCTCCCGCCCCCCAACATAAAGCCCGCCCCTCCAATAAATCCTGGCTACGCCCATTGTATTAGTCCTCTTGGATAAAAGGGTCCACGTTTAGAGCGGTGGTGGCCTGTCCCCACTCCACTGCTCCATTAATAAGCCCAGCTCTTTCCTTTCATCCATGATGTTTTGGGAGTACACTGATTTCAAACAAGCGGTGTATAAGGTCGAAATGTCAAACTGCAATTACAGCTTTGAATGTGCTGCCCTTTCTCCGTTTCCTCACCTGCCAGTGTGAGGAGCGGGAATCTGTTTTATACCACGTGGTTTCTCCTTCTCCCCATCTAGTCCAGAGTTAGCCACAGTGGTGACTTCCAGATATGGCTAGACTGCAGTTTCCATTAGCGCCAACCAACGTAGCCATTGATCATCAGGGATGATAGGAGCTGTAGTCCACATTGACTGCGGGTGCGGCTAATGTGAATTATGATTCAACCCCATCTGGAGACCACCCTTGGCTACCCCGATCTAGCCCATCATTGCCTTTTCAGTCTTCTCCAATCTAGTGCAGCGCAGATGTTTCGGGCTACAACTCTTTATCAAGCCCCAGCTTAATGGGTCTATATTCTGACTAGTCCTCGCGAGTCTGCTACTTGATCTTTTTTAACCCTAAATATGCCACTAAGGGAACTTGCACGTGTTTGCCCATTGAGCTAAAGCCCCGGTTCTTCCACCTGAATATTCCCGTTTTGATTTGGGCAATAGGTCGGTGCTGCAAGCGAATTACCTTATGGTAGGATCTGACCAAGGCCACCCATGGAAACCTGTGGCAGAGAGGCAGGAGGCCTGCGCTCCAGATGTCTGCGATATCAGACACATTCCAGAAACCGACACCACTCATAGCCTCCCTCGGCTTGGAGCACACAACAAACAGCTGCTGTTTGCACGTTGTAAGCCACCGTTTCCTTACAGGCAATGTATACAGTTTTCTGTAATACACCCTCCCTTTTTTATCAGTGAGATATTACAGGGATGGCTCGCAGCTCCTCCAGACGTCCCTCTCTTTCTGCACTTACAGCCAATTAAAATAAAGAGAGCATCCCACGCCAGGATGGATTAGAAACAAGGCTGAACAAAATCTCTGGTCTTAACCAACTGTCTCTCATCTTTTGAAATGCCCCACGAATATATTTGCAAAGTAATAATAATAATAATACTGCTCAAGAATTAAAATACAGGCACGTTTACTCAGAAATTTCATTGAGTCTCATTAGCTGCTCCAAGGACCACTTTAAAAATCACAAAACGGTAAACTCACTTTCCAGCATTACAGGAATCTTCTCCAAGTTCGCTGTCAAACAACACGAAGTTGAGGGGAAAGAAGAAAAGAGTCGAATAAAATATGCGTTAGTTAGACGACGTAGCGGAAGCTCCATCTCCTGCTTGTTAAGCTGGGCGTCAGACAGCGATTTCTGTCCATTGCAATCACTGTTTGTTCCAAAGCAAAGCATCCTGGCCGTGAAGCATTCTGGGAGCAGGAAAGGCAGTGGCCTTCTCTCTCCCTCTGAAAACATCAACGCCAGCAGTTATTGGAATCGGTCTTTGGTAGGAATCGGAGGTCTGAAGTAGCTTGAAAGTCAGAATAGGGGAGGGTGGGTGGAACCAGAATGAGGGGGAAAAATATCAGAATGCGGGGTGGGGGGTGTCAGAATGAAACACACAACACACGAGGAAACGGTGGCAGTCTTTGCTGTTAGAAGAGCTGGAGGTTTATTTTAGATGAAGCAGAACGCATCAAAGCCAAATTCGGTAGTATTGCCCAGTGGTCGGGAAAGGTATGTCCTTACGCCTTCAGACACAGCGCTAGCCCTAGCTTGGTAGATAGTAGTACGTGTCCTTTAGGATTCGGCTCCTGCACAGCTAAACTCTGGATAGCCTCAAAAACGCAGACCGGTTGTTAATGTCAGAAAGAAGAAAAATAATTCCATTTGCTTTGGTGCAGCCAGTGATCTTCTGCACTGGGAAGAAACAAAACTAACCGGTCTGCTAAGAATGTCGTGAATCACCCAGACTACCGTATCGTGCGCTGCAGAAGCGGCTTCTATCATGACCCCCTAGGAGCAACCCTTAGAAAAAACATACTTAAGCCACCCCTCCCCACCCCAGTTTTGTGTAACGGACAAAGTGAGAGTCTTCCGCAGGAGAGCTGTATCTGACTGTTGCAAGGGACCGAGGGGATCTGTGGCACCTTAAAGACAGAGAATGAGGCAGAGTTTTGCGAAAGGTAGCTACAGTATTCTCATACTGTACTTATCCTGGTCGGTACTGTTGTTGTTTTTAACCGAATAAGGTCCACCCAGCCTTTTTGCATTATTATTTTGCGTCTCTCTTTTTTGCTTTCTGCGGATCAGAGGACGCTCCGTCCTGCGCATAGTCCACGATCCAATTAATCTCAACTGCATTCCTTGGATTGAATAGGATTCTCGGTCCTGCTGCAACTCCACACACAACCCCCCTGAGTTGCAATTGCACAGCCAGAACTTTAAACCCACCGACCGAAGCCAATGACTGGAGTAGCAGGCAAACCCAAAGCGCCTTCTTTGGAGCTACACCCAACTGAAATGAAGGAAAATGTGTTGAGAATTCCAGCGATGCCCACATGATGCCAATCCTATGTGTGGCAAACAATTTAACAGGGTTGCCGAATGGGCCTTGGTTGGTCCTGATTCTGCGTTGTTGCATTATATTTTAAGTGCAATCCTACGCATGCCTGCTCGGAAGTAAGTCTCAAGCGTGTCCAATGGGACACACACACATAAAGTGAACATGCGGAGGACTGGTGCCTTAACAGTGGTCATATATATATATACACATGCTTCTATGTCATAGTGAGAAGGGAACAACAAAGAAACGAGAAGCTCAGGAAATGCAGTTTAGGCTGCAATTGTATCCCATTTACTTGGCTGGAAGTAAACCCCATAGAACTCAATGGGAGTTACCTCTGAGCACAGAGGAATGTTTTGCTGACGTGATTGTGTAAGGCCAAAGTCCGAAACAGCCTTCCTGGGAACCTACTCCCTTGGCTTTTCTGGCGGTTGCTTCAGAGTATCCTATTCAGAAAGGACTGCACCCTACAGTATCTTTGATGTGTTGCCATTGATAACAAGAAAGCTATTTCCTAGACTTGACGAAATCTTTAAAGTCTTGAAGGGTCCCATTTATTTCTGAGCAAATGCCTTGAGGATCACTGGCATCCACTGTCTTCGGGTGTATAATGCATACTTCTTGAATATGGCAGTCTGGTTTAGCTGATGGACCAGTTAATCATTTATCTTACTTACAATTGTGTGGAGTGGTCTATGCGCCAGCGATATACCTAAAATCCGTGGACTATTACGGAGGGCACTCTTTGGAAACTGTCAGTGTCTCCATTATAAAATGCTTCCTTTGAAGGGTTTTATAACACATAAAAATTTGCTCTGGGCAGAACATTAACATATCAAGTCTCACGCCAAGAAGTGAATTTTATGGATATGATTATTTATTTACATTTAGGGGAAGAGGGAGTTCGCCCTCATTCTTTCAATCCTTTCTCACTGTTATTTTATTCTACTTTTATGTACTTTAAAAAAAATTCTTTTAAAATAAATAATTCTTATCATTCTGTCTGCATTCATTTCAACACACAACAAACCCTGGCCTTTAACACCTGAGAGATTTATTTTTATGACACACACAATTCTCTTGAGTATAGCCTGTTTTAACTGTTTATAATAATGTACTGTATTTTTAAATCATTAGAATCTTCCTTGCTTCTTACCGAGGGGAGGTAAGAAATCTAATTATTAATTTTATTAGAACACCTATCCTTCATCTTTCAGCGGCTGCATAAACGTCTCTCCTGATTTTTTTAATTAAAGGGGTGGTGTAAATTTTATTTTAAAAATCATTTTGTAATAATTTGTTATGAATGCAAATAAATGGTAGTAAGTCTGCCATTGAATACTTCTTCCCTCCAATACCTGACGATTCCTTTGTATGAAGTCTTCCCACTAAAAACAGGATGTGATGGGACTCTCCAAAACCCCAGACTAACAGGGCTCCAGCACCTATGCAGAAGATCTGTGTTGTGTATTCAGACATTTCAGAATCTTAACTGGACACAGGGGCAAAAAAAAATGAAGAATTAGAAGAAAAGAGAAAGGGGGAATGTTTATAGTCAAATGAGGACAGCACTGAATATTTAAAATGTGTCAATGAGGCCTTTTAAAATATATTTTAAATTGTTTACGAAAGTAATTAGGTTACATAGGCTGTGCATTAGCGGTCGCTGATAGTGGTGAACTTAAGAAACACTTAGACCACACCACAAAACAGGAATGAATGCCTGAGCCATACACAGGCCATCATTCATCACAAATCCCTAGTGCCGAAATGCATGTTTTAAAATTCCAATGAAGGCAAGTGGTTTTTACATTGAATCTTACAAGAGGATTTAGCGAAAGAGTATAAGCATAAAAACAGAAAGATTGAACCGGGACCCCAACTATCTCTTTTAAAAAGATCCCACCTGGTCTCTAAGGTGCTACTGGAAGGATTTTTTATTCCCCCCCCCCAAAAAAAAAATCATGAGAAACAATGGTCTCTATGGCAGCTCAGTCTAGAATATAATATCAGAATTATTGCGTCCTGTTTTCCAGGATGTGTGTTTTCGAATGGGGCATTATCGTTTCCTTCACAAGCTGGAACGAACAGTTGATTAAAGAATTAACTTTTTTTCAACCAGCTACCAGCTATTTATTAAAAACAAGCCCAGAAACAAAAACTCCCATCGATTCACTGAACTAGAGGAAAAGGGGGTTGGCAATGAATTGAAAAGGCTTTGTCCTGAATGAACGGTTTCAAATACGTGGGATTTTTTTTATGTTGTCCAGAGTCTTTCCTGCATCCCCCACATCCGGTGAGAATAAAGCCCCCGCCCAGAGAATCAGAGCTAGAGGATTCATCTGTCTGCTGCTGGCTGCAACTCCCAAGTTACTGGGAAGCAAAAAACATCATTGGATCCACATCGGTGCTTCAGATGCTCTACACACAGTTAAGATCACCCGGAGTGACCCAGTTAAGTTTTACAACACTTCAACCACGAAAAGGTGGGTTTCTTCTCCATTAATACATTTCAGGTTTATGGGAGGCAGGAGCAGGTATTCTACACGGCTTTTAAAACCAAGATGGCAAAACATAAAAGTCTCCAGCATCCGGAATTGGGCAAAGCTTTGGAAGGAAGAGCCGGATGATCCTCCAAACGACGGAGTTTATGAGCTAGCCGCGAGTATTAAGCCTTAAGCCGCCAGCCAGCCGCGAGTAAAAGGTAAAGGGACCCCTGACCATTAGGTCCAGTCGCAAACGACTCTGGGGTTGCGGTGCTCATCTCCCTTTATTGGCCGAGGGAGCCGGCGTGCCTTAAAAAAAAGACGTCATCTGCTCCAATGTAGTCCACGGAAGATCAGGTTATAATTCTGCAAGAGGTCTGCAGTAACGCAATAGGGAGGGCAAGGTATGGACTGCAGGACTATTTTAAAGTGGTGTCAGCCTGCCTACTTGGGAGTCTCACTGGCATGTGTTAGGTTAACAAAAAATAAATAAATGGGGATGTTTTTTTGGGGGGGGGACATAAGCTGCAGCTTATTCTAAAATGATTTATGTTTTAAGCAATACATTTCCACACACCGTTAAACAGGCTGCAGCACAACTCCTCAGATATATACCAGAAGAATATGTTTAGCTCACCTCATGGCCTGGGTGCTTAAGTGCCATGTGACCCTCGGTTTCTACCTTCTTGAGTTACGATTGCCGCGGTGATGGGACAGAGTTGTAAGAATCCTGTTGTTGGCTTTTGTCTGCTGACTTTACCATTAGGCAGTTAAATAAATCTCTTATTTAAGTTAATATCATAGTCTTAGCGCGGGGTAGCATTCGGATTTCCTGCCTCGGGCAGAAAAGACATCTTGATCCTTCTCTGGTTTTTGATTACTGAAATGTTTGGCGTTGGCAGCATCCGGTGAAGTTTAATTCCAGTCCTCGGGTTTGTCTGTTGACTGAGGCTGCCTCCGTTTCCTGAACTTGAAAGCAGTGCTTTGAAAAGCAGCGTTCCTGTGCATGCTTCTTTGAAAGCAAACGCCGCTGAACAAAGTGAAACTTGCTTTCAAGCAAACGTATTTGGAATTGGCCTGAATCATTACCCTTGTGTTGGGTCCCATGCTATGATTGTGCCTGGGAGGGAGAGGGAAAATGAAGCATCTGAATGACATTGCTATTGGGAAACTGAGTTTTTCCCTGAAGGGTTCGATAATCTGCCATAAACGAGGGGGGGGGAAGGGAAGTGGGCACAGTACAATGAGGGGGGAGGAGCACACACCCACACATCAACTGAATTATTACAATGATAGCAATACGCCAGTGATAGGAAACAATTAAGGAATTTTTTTTGCAGATTTTCGATCGTGCTCTTCTGTAAAGCAGGGTTGCGTGTGGATCGCCCGATCCGAATCAAGTGGCAGTCGATTCCACAGGAACTAGCAACCCTCTCTGCATCCTCTTCGCTTCAAAGCTCGGCCCATGAGTTGAGTGATTGCGGATCGCAGTTAAGAAACGGACGAGAGGCCATCCTGAAAGAAAATAACTCCGGTAGCCCTAGCAGACGCCTCTCTTCAGACCTCGCCTCTGCGTCGCGAGCGTTTCCCATACAAGTTCTTCATATTTCACAAGTTTCTGACATTCCTAACTCCAGTGGAAATGCTTTCAAGAGTACTTCCAGGAGGGGCGGAAGGAGAGTGAGGGTAGTTGGGGAGAGAGGTCTGTAAATGCGCACCCCTTGAACCACATAGCATTTTATGGGCACTCAAAATCATCGAAATTGCCCATAAGGCTACTCGATTTGTCTGTATACAGTCATGATATAGAATAACGACGCATTTAATGTTTCAAATCGCCGGCGGAGGTAAACCAATTCTCAGGTGTAACGATTACAAAACGCCTTAATAGCCGTCGCCGTTACATGCAATTTACCGCACTCCCCTAACTCCACCCTCTTTGTTCGCATAGTTGTGATTTACAGAGCCGCTCGAGCGCCAGGGTGGTGGCGCTTTGATTCCAGCATTAAGACTGAGCCAGTAATTCCCTAACTAGCCTAGACGAGGAGAGGGAGAGGATCTGGCTGGGAAACGATTGCAACAAGGAGTCCCCAAACCTAGAGGTTTGTCTCAAGGAACTGCTGCAATTTCTGGTTTCGAAAGAAAGAAAATTCATTCCTTGACCCGGTGGTTGCTCTTTTTATTTTCTTGGGCATTGCTACAGACGAAGAAGTACAGCAACCAAAAATAGAAGCCCGGTGCACTTAAACCGAAGAGCCTGCATTCTAGCAAACTTCCAAGTAACAGCTGAATTTTGCACACGTCTCTTGAAAAATGACATTGCAATCCTAACCAGTAATAGTGGTTTTTTTGGACGGAGCTGTTGTATCAGCCCCACTGATTATTCAGAGCAGGAAGTTTCCAAAGAAACTTGCAAAACCTTTCTAATCAATGGGATTTATTCCCAAATTTGTGAGGTGCAATGCTAGTTCAGCTTACTTCAGCATGGGGGGACGGGGAACGGGCATGAATCCTTGTCCTTCGGCTTAACAGGACTGTGGATCGGTTGTTTACTAAGAGCATCAAATTAGCGGTCAGATGTTTGTACTGCTATTCAGATCTCCATACTTTGCTCTCCTTAATTCTACAAAGCCCATTGTAGAATTTATTCCAGACTCTGTATTTCAAATGGAATAGAATTGATTACCTTCAGTGCATTTACTTGGAGGTGCCCCCGGGATCTACTTTCAAGTCAGACTGTTTGTGAGTTTAAAAATTGCACTTGCGTTTCTAGTGGAAATTTCGTTTTAACTCAAATGAGGAACTTGGTATTGTCGCATGACAGTCCTAAAGACCCCCAGCCTTGATTTGGGCTCTGGTTAGGCCTATTGTAATCAATGAAAAGTTTTTAGTGATTCATTTCCTTTTTTAAAAAAAGCAAGCTAAGGGAAGACCCATTTCAAACGAAACTAGGGATGAATTTGAGGGCAGCTTTAAGAGGCCAGGTTAGTATATTTGTATCAACTGACCTGTTATAGGATTTGCTCCACTAGCTACCATGTCTTTAACTGATCAATAGATTATTGAACCACTTCACATTAAAATTTTCTCAGTCTTTAAGTGCAGTTCTGAGGATAGGGCAATCTGAACAGTAGATGATTGGAACCGAAGCTGACTTTTGCTACAAATAGTAACCTGCTTGCTTATAAGTAATTTAAATTTAAATAAATTGACCTTCACTTGGAAGAAAATTGTGTTTTGGGGTTGTTTTTTTAAAGGAAAAAATCGGCATGTGAGCACCATTACATGATGGGCCACCTTTTTCAATTAAAATGCATTCGATTTGGCAACAATGGGGGTACCTGGGAGAAAATCCCATTGAATTTGGCAGGACCGGTTTTTTAATGAAAATCTTTCTCTCGCACACAACCTGGGAGTCAGTCTATCTGAAATCATCCCGAATAGCAAAGAGTAGCTTGTGCCCACTTAAAGGCCAACGGATTTATTGTGAGATGAATTTTCGTGGACTAGAACCCACCTCACCTGGTAATATGGAAGGTGCGTTGTATACACACACACACTTGTATGGGGGGTTGGGATGGTGAAGAGTGGGGCCAACGAAATCTAAGAGGTATAGCAGATCTGTGTACAGGACAAGAACAAAACTTCTCGTTCATAAAATCCACTCTATTCTGTTGGGTAGCCTACCCATCAAAACCTGAGGCAGCAAAACTTACCCTGTCCCAGCCTCGGTTGATTGGAAAGACCCAAGGCGGCTCCAGAGTAACTAAACAGCGTAAGCACAGCTAAAGGATGATTTCTACAAATCTTTCCATTGGAAGGATATTGGTGCTAACCTTAATAACCATAGTCGGCTCCTGGGTTTTTGATTGAGCTGGGAGTCCTAGGTGATTTCACAGGGCCTTACTTGCAAGTAAACGAGTTTTGGATCTCAACCTGCCGAATATGTACTATCAGATATTATTTATTATTATTACTAAACTTAAAGAGACCCCTGACCATTAGGTCCAGCAGGAGGACTCTGGGGTTGCGGCACTCACCTGGCTTTATTGACCGAGGGAGCAGGAGTACAGCTTCCGGGTCATGTGGCCAGCATGACTAAGCCGCTTCCGGTGAACCAGAGCAGCGTATGGAAACGCTGTTTACCATCCCTATTTATCTACTTGCACTTTGATGTATTTTTGAACTGCTAGGTTGGCAGGAGCTCGGACCTAACAGCGGGAGCTCACCCCTTCGTGGGGATTCGAACCACCGACTTTCTGATCTGTAGGCTCTGTGGTTTAACCCACAGCTTCACAAGTACTACAGTATACTTCAATTTGCACAACACTTTCAAGCAAGCCAATCCATGTGAAGTCTCTATCTATCTATCTATCTATCTAGATCTGCATTCATTTTAAAGGCAATTTGGTCTCAGTACCAGGAATGGTTACTCAGAAGTAAGTCCAAGTGCTTTCCAATGCGATTTCCCTCAAGTACAGAAATGGGAGGAAACCGTGCACGCAGGATTGCAGCCTCACAGCATATAGATGTTTCCTCAGAACTAAGTTTGGTAATCTTACGCACATTAATTTTGGAGTAGGTCCCATTGAACAGAATGGAAAGTTACGTCTGAGCAACCCTAATCAATTCTGGGCAACGATGGGCACTTAAGATTCCCCACCCCTAATTTGGTAATCACCACTATCAGGGATGCTAATTTGAATGAAATATTGGGGGGCAGGTAAGCCCCGCTTCGCATAATGGATCATGCATGCACACCATTTGAATGGCAATGCCAAACAACATTTTGGGGGCGGGGCAGTAGCCTCCTCAGATAATTTATGGGGGGAAGGGACCGAGGGTTGGCTCCTACACCCACTATAATCCCCTTCCTATATGAAAAAGAAGCGTATTGGCTAACAACAACAACGACAACTTTTTACTTCGTGCACACTACAAATTATAGTCACCTTGCAAACCAGTCGGAAATCTAAATCACTCTGTATCGTCAAAAAGTTACAGAGGTGGTGGGAGAAACGATGTAAGATTTTAGATCTGGATTGGGGAGGGAGTGATGGGAGCGGGCCTGGCGATTGTTTACTGTTCTCCTCGCCGCCGCCTCCGAGCGCGCCCTGCAGGCTCCTCGGTCCTGGGCACTTTGATGGGAGCGCGACTGGACGATGAGCAGAGTCTCCCTTTCTCTGGCACGCCGGCCGGAGCCACTTGGGAGGTCCTGCCCAACTAAGGCAGCCACCGCTAACAACTCCCAACAGGAGACTTCGTGGACCAGCCCAGGGTCACAATTAAAAACAAGCGCTTAAAAGAAAAGAAAAGAGACCTATCAAAGGCTGTGGGGGCAAGGGGAGCGAGGAGTCTGGAAAGAAAAAGCCACTTCCATTGATTCATCAGAGGCCGGGGAGGCCAGAGCCCGCTCCCCCCCCCCCTGTTTCCCCCGGTTTAGTTGGAGCCTTTGCCAAGGCTGTTTGTTTGTTTGCACCACGGGCGTCTCCATTTAAGCCGAAGACTAGCTTGAGATCAAGTCCTCCTGAATCCCGCGGGGCTGCAGGCGAAGAGGGTGGGTCAGTTGTGATGGGAAGAAACTCTCCAGAATTCGGGAGTGTGGTGAGGACTGTCAAAACACATTCGCAGGAGGAAGAGAGAGGCATTGCAGAGGCAGCCTCAGCCTCACCCCAGGGACCCGCTAATGGGAGTGGGCGAATGGTTGTCTGAAGCACCCACCGGCTCCTCTGCCTGAGTACAAAACCCTTTTTGTTATTTACATAATTCCCTCTGGAACTTGCTTGCAAATAAGGCGCCAGTCCTCTTGCTTCGTAGAAAGTCCTATTGAACTTAACGGGGCTTACTTTTGATGAGCTATCTATGACCTATAGATTTGCGTAGCACGTGTTGTGTCACCACAAAACCATACAAAACTAAGCCATGATCAGCCACAGGTTCTTACTCTCTAACTGCCTTATACTAAAAGTCAAGGATTCCCCTTTAATTGGTGGGATTGCCTTGCACATAACAGGAACTTCTAAGGAAACTTACTTATAATAATAAAAATAATGATAATTTTACTACTGTATTTATATCCTGCCCATCTGGCTGTGGGTTGCCCCAGCCACTCTGGGCGGCTTCCAGCACATATAAAAACATAATAAAACATCAAACATAAAAGCATAAAGAATATATATCTTGCGCCTTGCAGCTGTGCAAACCTGATCCTAACGCTGGGAAGGCTAAGAATCCTATGTAGACTTATTTTTGATTAAGTCCCATTCAGCTCAATGCGACTTACTTCCGTGTTAACATGAACAGGCGGATAGGGATTATAATATTTTATAATAATAATTTATTATTTATACCCCGCCCATCTGGCTGGATTCCAGCCATTATAATCCTTTGTACGTTTACTCAGAACTAAGCCTCGTTTCCAGGTTCCTGTGGACATACTAAAGCCTAATACGGTAGATGCATCGGCTTTCGGGTCCAGCCAGATAAATTACGTTGTGGATCTCCTGCAAAGTCCACAATCTAGGGGAATCAATGGGATCCTACTTGGATCTGAGCTAAATTCAGTCCCCATTAAAGCCACGAACCTGATCCAAGAACATCTCACTGGGCCGGTTTGTAGTTTGGGCTATAATTACAGTATATGTAATAATTCTAGATTTCAGGTAGGTAGCGGTGTTGGTCTGACGCAGTCGAAAAAAATAAAAAAAGATAAAATAAAAAACTGTCCAGTAGCACCTTATACACCAACTAATTTTGTTCTGGTATAAGCTTTCGTGTGCATGTATCTGAAGAAGTGTGCATGCACATGAAAGCTTATACCAGAACAAACTTAGTTTGTCTATAAGGTGCTACTGGACAATTTTTTATTTTTTCTATTTTTATAGCTAATAATATTACACACGGTTTTATGAACCAAGGAAGGCATTTGTTGTGGCGTCCTTGGCCGTATTTTACCTACAGGAACAATGACAAGTGATAAAACTAGCCACATCTTTTTGAAGATTGGATCCCTTCCGTCGCTAAAATCAAGCTATGGCACCGGCCCGTGATTTGCACTGGACTATTCCGATTTATTTTGTTTTTACGTTCATGCGATCATAGAAAAGAAACAAAGCGGCGCATCTGTCCATCGGGACCTCGCCATGCTTGGATCAATCCTCATGTGAAGGAGTAAAGACGCTTTGTTTCCAGGTCACTCCCGTTTAAGAACCGAGGGACCAAGTGGTGGCGACCGCTCCCTTGAAAGAGAGCACGAACGAAAACGCCTGGGCGATCCTGCCCCAAGAAGCTTCCTCACCGCCTCTTTCCATTTCCCCCACATTAAAAAGAGTATCTAGGAACCAGGAATTAGAAAGCTCCCGTCTTGGAACGGTAAGAGACTGATAACAACTCCTCACAAAAGATGCGATGAATAGGGTGATTCTGAAATTACCCACAAGTAAGTCGCACTGGCTAGACCTTTCTGCTTAGGAAGTGTGCTTAAGGGGGCGGGGGCGGGACAAATTCAGGCTCAAATAAGCCTCATTGAACATAGTGGGAACTGTCGCGATACAAAAGGATGACGCTGCAGGGAACCAGGAACCAAGGAATGACCATCCACTGGATTTCCCCTCCAGATAAAATGTTCCGAGGATCGGGGTGCAAGCATATATATAAAATCGCCACTTACTTGGAAAGATTGGCAAAACCTCCATTCATTTTAGTGGAGCTGGATTGTAACGCATATTGCTAAGGGCATTTCATTCATTCATTCATTCATTCATTCATACATACATACATACATACATAAATACATGGAACTTTTTCTTTTTCTTTTACTTATTCCAAACAACAATAAAGTGCCAGCTTTAAAACTGAAGACATCCTGGGAGACTGGCACCTCTATTTAAAAGGAAGATAAGTTCAATAGGGTTTCATTAGTAAAATCTGTTTCCCAGTAAAAATCAACAGCAAAACCTTTGTCACTCTGAATGAATCTGATTGCTCATCAGAATTATAACCCTAGCCCTTTACTTTCTCAAGGCAAGGGTGGATTCTTCCAAAACACTGTCTTCGAAGTAAACATGTATGATCTGGTATCAAGATATGATGTGTATATGACACACAAGGTTGCGTGCACACACGTACACCGCATCTTTCTGATCCCAAACCCGGTTTAAGCGCCTCTCATTGGCGTTGATTGCTCAGAAAACCTAAGCATGCCAATTTAGAAGACAATCCCGTTTAAATCAGTGGGATTTACTTGAGAGTAATCAGCCATAGCCAGGATCCTCCAACTTTAGAAGCCTGACTCTCCACACTCACCGTCTGCATCTTCAAGTGGTCCTTCAAACACGCGAGTAAACCCTAACATCCTGAGGACTAGATCCTTGGGCCACTTTAGCAATCCAAGCAGAAATCAATTTACAACCCGGTCACTAACTTTTGCTAACTTGGAAGTGAAGCTGCGTGGCTCTGGAAGGCTGCAATACTATGAATACTTTACTTGGGAGCAAGCCTCAGTGAAGGCAGCAGGAGTTCTGAATAAACATAGGATTGTGCTAGACAGCGATTTAAGACGCTTTTAAAATTGGGAGGTGGATCCTGCCGAAAACAAAACCCAGTCATAACTAAATATTCGGCTTAATTATTTTTTTGAACCAGTTGAGGGCGCAAAAGTAGGGGCGGAGTAACCGACCTATCCGGACTGCTGGTGCCGACACCTCAGTTATTCAGAGTGTGGAATGAGGGATCGGACCCCGCATTCAATCCAGATTACCAGCTCTACTGCCTATCTCAAGAACCTGCAGGTGAAAGAGTCGTGCGTGTGTTTCCGTGTCCGGGTGTGCCCGCGCGCGCGCACCTTCCCTGGGATAACTGAGTGCTCCTAACCACCCGCCCCCTCTCCTAGCCTTGTGCGGGAAGAGGCCCTCGCTCCGGAGCAGGAGATCATAGAGAAACGCCGAGCTCCAGAGACTACTCCATTTCTTGGCTGCCAAATATGCTCAAGGACAGGCCCTTTCGGCCTCTCCAGAGCTCGGTGGCGCTGCGGGAGGGGGCTGCGCAGAGCTCCAGAGGGGCCGAGGGTGGGAGTCGAGTGCCTTGTGGTCTGCCGACACCGCTTTCGTGTAAACGCGTGCCAACAGGACGACCCCCCCCCCCCTTCCCGCATCTCCCCAAGGGCCTAGCTGCTAGTTACCTGAAATCTCTTCCCGGTGCGTTTCAGCGGCGTCGATCTCTCGGCGTCGTTTGGGGAAGGAAGCTGAGACGAGGAAGTAGAACTGAGACGGCGGGTTGTTCTGGGGGAGCGGAGAGGTTAGGAGGGCGGGGAGAAAGTCCCTTAGCTGGAGCCCTGAAAGACCGCCTGGACTTTCCCCGCTGGAGCTGACGAAGTGGGGCTGCAGCAGCAGGATCTGGGGAAGGTTTCTCCCTGGTTGGGGAGGACGTCGATGGAAGAAGGGAGGGCGGAGGGCGGAAGGACGGGAGGTTTCGCCTGAGAAACTTAATCTGCCCTACAGTAGCGCCGGAGTCTGGGATGTGTCACCGCTGACAGCAGCCTCGACGGGGCGGGGGGCGCGCTCGCTCCCGTGCGCGCGCGCACACACGGAGGCAAAGTTGGTCAGTCAGGCGAGCAGCAGCACCGCCACCCCACCTCCCGGTTCCTTCAAAAGAGGGGAAGGGTCTGTGTGTGGGAGGGGGCGATCTCTGACTTTTTCTGCGGGGGAAAGATTAAGAAGAGAGCCCTCGGACGCTAGCTGTTGAAGGGCAATGTCATGTTTCAAGGCCACCAAAGGCCATAAACTTCAGGCGGGGCTTTGCTGGGGCTCCTCGGAATGACTTTAATGAATAATTTCGGAGACAGTTACGACTTTGAGGTAATTGCTGCCGCGGCTCTATGAAAACCAGACTTGGCGGCGGGCTCGGGAGGGGGGAGCTCTTCCAGCCGGGCCACTCGCCTGGCTCCCGGCAGAAGCAGCTGCTGGTTCAGCTTGAAGAGAAGAGTTGCCTGGGAACCCGCTCCGTCAGACCTGGAAATCCTATCAGCGCCGGCGGGGAGGAAGGGAAAGCCCTTTCTGCGCATGCGCAGTCCAGGAACTTTCCTCGACCCCGCTCTTCCAACTCTTAACAGTGCAACTCAGCTTTGTGTGGAGTTCAATGGGCCTTACTCCCAGGAAAGTACTTGCAGGATTGCAGCCCAACGGTCAGTGGAGGTCGATCCATTAGGGCGCTGCCCCCCACCCATCTCAATTTTTCTTCAGCTAGTCAACAGCATAATCCCATCCATGTATATTTAGAAGCCCACTATATAAGAGCTTTTGAATGGGAAAGGTTTTACTTCAAAGTGAAAGTCAATGAGAGCCAGGGGTGCCAACATGAATAAAATATGGGGGGGGGGTAAGCCCAGCCTCACACAATCAATTACATGATTCATGCGTGCACCCCATTTAAATGGCAATGCCCAGGGCCGGATTTAGGTTTGATGAGGTCTTAAGCTACTGGAGGTAATGGGGCCCTTTATATGTCCAGCTGTCCTTTGTCAACAACAAATTGTTGCTGTTTTTTGTGTTGAATATATGCTATATATTATTTTATGGATCTAATAGGTATCTAAAGCCATTTGCACGTGTTGCCATGCAACCAGTCCAGGCAGAATGTAGGCACCCTATATATAGAAATGAGCAAACCAGTGATATTTTAGGGAGCAGGCTAACAGGCAGGGCCCATTACTTATATCATAGGAGCCTACACAAGACAAAACACTGTTGCTGTATGTAGGTTTTATTTTACAGTACTGTATTTGTTTTTATCTTACATTTTGGAAATATACATCCAGGTTTTTTCCCTTTAATTTTTTTTTTTGGGGGGGGCTAAGCTATACACATAAGCGTATATGTATATGTTTAGCTTATGTGTAAATCTGGCACTGGCAATGCCCATCAACTTTGCGGGGGGGGGGTTGGCCCACTCAAATATTTTATTTATCAGCCCCTAGGAGTTGGCTCCTATGGTGGGATCTGTCTGCAAGGCATTGAAATTAAGTCCCTGGTCTTCAGTTGTTGCACCATGTCCATGAGATGTACGGTGAATGCTCCACCAACCTTGGATCAAAGGCCATTTATGGACAGGAGAAGGGAGAGCCAGCGTTGTGTAGGCTAGTGTTTAAGAGCGGTGGACTCGTAATCTGGTGAACCGGTTCACTTCCCGTTCCTCCACATGCAGCTGCTGAGTGACCTTGGGCTAGTCACACTTCTCTGAAGTCTCTCAGCCCCACTCACCTCACAGAGTGTTTGTTGTGGGGGAGGAAGGGAAGGAGATTGTTAGCAGCTTTGAGACTCCTTAGGATAGTGATAAAGTGGGATATCAAATCCAAACTCCTCCTCCTCCTCCTCCTCTTCAACTCTTGTTCTAAGGTAAGGTTTGCAGGGACCCCTGTGGTATTGTTGCACTCCACCATCAGCCCCAGCCAGGATAGCCAATGGCCAAGGGTTATGTGACTTCTACTTCAGCAACATCTGCCGGGCCCCAGATTCCCAAACCTTGCTCTGAAGGCAATGTGTACAAGCTACAATCCACCTGCCCAGCCAATGTCAGCAGGCTCAGCCAACACTGACTTGGGAAGCAAGCTGAACAGTTAAATCCAGCACAGAAGACAAAGGTGTGTTGGCTTTACAGAAGATCTTCTACGGGGCCTAAAGCTGGGGGTGGGGAAATAACATTCTTCCCCCTGCATATTACATCTGAAGCTGTATGCTCTGTTGTAAGGGTGGGCCGGGCAGAAATGCGTTTCATCTTACAACAGAATGTTGCTTTCATTTGCCATGGACGCCCTCGACAAAGCTAGCCTGGGTTAGAAGCTTCCGGCTCCAGCTGTTTTAAGGTACAGTACAGACAACAGAAAGAGAGAGAGAGATCTGGGTGCAGCATCGCCCTATTGTCTATAAAAGATCTCAAAGTAGCTGTCTTAATACAAAGAAATTTCAGAAATAGACTGGAAAGAGAAGTGGCTGAATTGCAACTAATCACCAAACTTAAAACCATGGAGAAACCTGGTCTGAACAAAGACATTGGATTCTTATCTCATTATACATAACAAAGCTATCTTTAGCCATCTCACCCCTTGCCTTTCCCTGCAAGACTAATTGCAGCCGTTAAGAGTCGTCAACAGGTTTTCCACACCTATCATCTGATCACCCATTCCCACCACCCTTCTGAGTAATACCCCTCCCCACTCCCTCACTATATTTAAGGATCTGGTGACTTCTGTTTCAGTGTATCTGAAGAAGTGTGCATGCACACGAAAGCTCATACCAAGAACAAACTCAGTTGGTCTCTAAGGTGCTACTGGAAAGAATTTTCTATTTTGTAAGGAAGGATGATATCTAAGAAATATATCCTCTCCTAGTTTCTATGCACATCCCCAAAGTTTTCGCTTCAGACACCGGATTCCTCCAAGTGCAAATTATTTGTGTCGGCTTTTGAGGAAAACTGCGCTCCTCATCTAGTCTCCTCAAAGCATAAACGCAGAGCTGCCTGACGTCTTCATTTTGATCAGGGTATCAATTGCACCAGCCGTTTAAGAATAAGACTCCGAGCACAATCATGTCTGCTCAGAAGGAAGTGCTATTGAATTCAATGGAGCTTCCTCCCAGGGCGCCTTCCACCTATTCCCAAATCCATCTAGTTGCTTGGAGCGCTTCTCTCGCGTTTAGGGTGCGATGCCAACTTTGAAAGACAAAATATTTTTAGTTCCCGAGAAACGATTGCCGTTTAATCCCGCCTATTTAGAAGTACCCTCGTTGACAACAATTAGGATTTATTTACGAATTAATTTGTTTTAGGGTCTGGGTATAGTTATCACGTCTGCTTTCTCGCTTGATTTCAATACTTTGAAATAATAGTGTTGCTATTTCGCCCCACCACCCTCCCCCCGCCCAGTCAAAGCGCAAACGCCCCATGTTTTCCTTTCGGATGTGGTTGGACCAGAATCCGAAGCCTCAGCTCCGCATCTCCCTTGGCTTAACGAGGAACTGTGGCTTTCCTTTTGGAGACAGTGGAACTTGGCCATGTCATTGGCTGCAGCAACGAAAGCCTCTGTCTCTAAAGCCAATCGAAGCTCGGCCCCTGGCCAGCCTTCGGCGTCTTCCCTTAATCCGGCGCACAAATAAACCCAAGATTCTCTCTCTGTCTCCTTTGCTGAATATATTATCAGTCGCCCCGCCTCGCTTTCCCGGTCCCACCATTTTAGGGAGACTCGAAAGATCCGCTTGCTGCACAATCTGACTGAGGAATTCTTACGCGAGAAGGATCCCCACAGCTCCCTTAGAACAAGTTTCACAGGCTGCTTTCCTGGGGGAGGGGAAATAGATTTTGGATCAGGAGCCTGAGGAGCGAAAGAGGGCTTGATCTGAGACAAAGTTCCGCCCAGGACCGGCTCTTAGGCCCAACCTACACTATACATGTAAAGCAGTGTCATCGCACTTTGAACACCTATGATGACATTCCCGCATTAATGCCGGTTGGGAACTGCAGGCCTACTTTGTGAAGGACCCCGAGAACTGTTAGGAGACTCCTCTTCCCCTCACAATTCTCTGAGTCAGTTGCTCTTCCTAGGGAGTTCTGGAAATTGTAGTTCTGTATTAGGAACACGGGGTGAGCTCCCGTTGCTCGGTCCCTGCTCCTGCCAAACTAGCAGTTCGAAAGCATGTCAATGTGCAAGTAGATAAATAGGTACCGCTCAGAAGGGAAGGTAAACGGTGTTTCCTTGCCCTGCTCTGGTTCGCCAGAAGCGGCTTAGTCATGCTGGCCACATGACTCTGAAGCTGTACGCCAGCTCCCTCGGCCAATAAAGCAAAATGAACACCGCAAGCCCAGAGTCGTCCTCACTGGACCTAATGGTGAGGGGTCCCTTTACCTTTACCTTTATGACACCACTGCTTGAAGTGGCATGATACTGCTTTAAATGTATAGTGTGGATGGGGCAGAGTTGAGAACTGGAACCCTGGATGGAAATAAATAAGGTACAGTATATAACAGAATGCATTTAAATTTAGTGCAGGAGGGGTGAGAGGTGCAGCTTCTAGGTAAATCTTTCTTCAGATACTTCTGGTGCAGAGTGGAAGAGTGGTACACAGCAAAACAAGAAAGTGGGTCATCTATGTTCAGCAGTGTTGTGCTATATAATCTATCATTCGGTCTGTCTACTCTGTTATATTCTCAACAGTTTGTCCTCTCTAGCACTTAGTATTTGTTCAAGACCATTTAAATTTAAGGGGAAAGGCATCCCATTCACTCCGGATTCATAGAACTGCAGAGTTAGAAGGTATCCTGAGGACCATCTATTTCAGCCCCCTGCAATGCAGGAATATCCAGCTGTCCCATGAGGGGAGTGACCCTGCAACCTTGGCATTATCAGCACCATGCTCCACCAACTGAGCTACCCAGGGTGGGTAGATTACATCTATTGAAATGGGTAAAATTTGAAATGAAGGGGGTTTCAGATCATTGTAGGCTTCAGTTACAGGATCTAGCAGCATTACGTTCTTCCTCTTACCTGGGCAGCTGATCAGCTTTCTTCAACAGGGGAGAAAGAAAAAGAAAAAGATGGGTGTAAAAGAGGCACTCTGCTCATGCTTTGACCAAGTTGACTGTGGCATATGCATTTCTCTAGATTTGCACTGTGCAAATCTATTGAAATATTTCCATCTCACTCTCTAATGCAACATATTTGAAAATGAAGATATTTCACTGTGTAAACTGGGAAGCCTTTATAACACAAAAATGATGTTTTTATTTCTAAGGGATTGTTTATTTTAAAAGAATACCAGCAAACCCATCTCCCAATACTGTAGTAGGTTCAGGGGAGCAAATATGAACTCCTCTATACCCCCCCCAAACCATACCTTTGTGATTTTTGTGCACAGGATCAGTAAGTGCAGGAAATGCCCAGAAGACAATGAGATATGGCAAAGTATTGCGCTATATTGTGAAACCTGGGCCAGCCCTACCATTAGGCGATTTGAGGTAGCTGCTTTGGGCAAGCCGATTTTGGGTATCATAAAAGGGCAGCAAGTTGCTTGCTGCTTAATTTATTATCATTGCATTTCCCCCAATGTCAGCAATGGGCAAGAGACTTAGACACCAAAATAATTTGATGGGACTTCACCATATGTAGTATGCCATGTTTTGAAACCTGGTGGACCCCTGAGGTGGCAGCCCAGCCAACCCAAGTCTTCCTCTGGTTCTGTCCATTGCAGATCCCTGGCATCTATGTCGATTCTGGAGCAGAGCTCCAAGCTGAAAATGACCCAAATTTTGAGAAGAGCATTGCCACCATTGTATCCAACCAACTTCTTCTCGGAGTAGAACCACTGAATGGAATGGACATAAATTAATCACGTCTATCAATTTCAATGCGTCTACTTTGAGTCGGAGTAACTTTCGGTACAGCCCATTGTTGAGGGTTAAGAAGACAGACATTCCCAGGTCCTTGGAAATATTTTCCCCTGCTTCCATTATCTGGTCATCAGGGTTGTTTTTGCCCTCTGCTTTCCAAGAGATTTGCAGCAAAACGAAATGAATCTAGCATGCAAAACCTCAATAAGACAAAAAGGATTAAAAAAACGCGAGGTTTTCTTGGATGAAAAGACAGAATTAGGAGAGAAGAAAGAAAAGAGAGCAAAGAATGGCTTCCTCTATATCCCCTCGCATTCCAGCTGGTGGCCTGGAACTTCAGCTGGTGTTTGGAAAGCGGCTGGGTGATTACACCCAAGTCTTGAGCAGGATGGCTCCTCGCCGTCTGATCTGACGTCAGGGTATCCATAGAGGCTCTCATTGCAAGGCAGGAGAGAGGGAGGGAGGGAGGAGAGTTCTAATCATTGCCAGATGTCCTTAATAGCAAATATCAAGACTTATATGGTGCCTAAGAATAAATTTGTAATCAGGGTTCAGCGCGAGCCCATCATCAAAGCAGTGGCATTGCTGAAGGAATAGGAGGGGGAGAGAGAGAGACGCTCAGCTTGAATGGCTAGCTTTAGGGGTGAAGGGCGGGGTGGAGGAGAGAGGACAGGCCCCCAAAAGAGTTCCTTGAAAGGAACAGGTCTCTAACCTCGCCCCGCCCCGTTTTCGAGCCTCTCCAGAATTTATGTGAATATATAATTCAGATAACCATTGCGCTTTAATCTCCATTAAAGGGGGGAGGTTTAAACAGCTGAACTGTAATCGGCCAATTAGAAATGGAAAAGATTTGAAGGTGCTGGGGTTGGTTGTTGTGGGGGGGGGGAGTACATATTTCATAGACTGGAAAGCAGAAAGAAGAGCGTGAGAGAATGATAAGCCTGAGTTATAACCGCAGAAGAGGTTACAATAGCGGCAAGAACGTGGCCATCCGTTTATTTTCCACTGTCAAGGGCAGCTTCATTCACAGGAAAGAGACATAGTCCAGTTTAAAAAGGTCCCAGTTTTCAAGTCCAAAAGCACTTCCACCGCCCGTGGTAGGGCTGGGCTGCAACCTTACTTGGAAGTCAATCGCTTTCTTTCAACGGAATCTCCTTCCACGCATAGCTGGGGTCGCAGTTTAATGTTGCAAATCCCCTGGACTTATTGCCAAGCGTCAAAGACAGGCGTAAAAATCAATGATACGCGCGTTTTAAACGGCTGCGGGGCTGGAGGGTGTCAGGAAATCCGAATAGTTTGACAGGGTAAGGTCTTGCAAATGCGATCCTCCTGTCCATGCCTACTCAGAAGAGAATCCATTGAAGTTCCATGGGGCTTACATATATAGGGATCCTCAAGTGATATGCGGATCGCAGCCAGAGGAGGCCAGAGAGACGCTCCGCGCGTCATTCTGACGCCAACTTTGACGAAGAGGCTCGCCATCGTTATCTGGCTCGAAGGAAAATCCGCTGTAAATTTCAGGAACAGGGTTGGGGTTGAGTGAGCAATTCCACTGGACATGTGACAATTCCACAACACAGAAAGGTCGCGGAAGAACTACCGACAAGGGCGATCGATCCCAGCGCTCCAAATGCAGTCTATTAATTCCTAACACGTTTTATTTCCAGTTCCTACTACTAACGCCATCTGCTGTTTTTGGAATAAGTACCGAAGAAAAAAGGAATGAATGAAAGGAACGAAAAGCTTTCTTTTTCAAGACTGACCTCTTTACCTAATCATCTAACAAAAATAAGATTATAGGGATCCTGGAATACATCTATACTGCACACACACACACACACACACACACACACACACACACACCATTCCAGTATAATCTTTAAGGCTGGGGAACTTTAATGGATTATCAGATCAGTCCGATAGACGTCTTCTAAGCAGCAATCGCTTTGAGTTCAATGGGGTTTACGCCCAAGTAATTGAACTGAACACAAGGGTTGTTTACAACAGCATTGAAATTCCTTGAACAGATGTATGTCCGCGAGTGTCTGGTGCTGATGGGGGTGGGGGTAGTTCTCATGAACTACGATTAGGGGAACTTCAGTTTGTAATCGATGGGTGCGTTGCATAGATTAGGCTGCAGTCCTTTCGTCAGGGGTTAGGAACCTGCGGGTCTCCATTTGTCGTTGGACTCCAACTCCCATCAACCTCAGTCAGCGTGGGTGATAGTCAGGTATGATGAGCCAAATTAATGGTGGGTCACATGCTTCCTACCCCTCAAAGTCCTCGCATCTTGTCTGTTACAATTGAAGGTACCCTATAGTTCATGAGAACTGTTCCTCATCACCGCCAAACATGCACAGGCGTGTACGTCTGTTAAAGAGGTTTCAGTGCTGGTGTAAACAGTCCCTGGTTCAATTAAGAAAAGATAATTTTAAACCGAGGGAAATACTGATTTCAGAGAATTTGCTCTGTAATTAAATATATTCCGACCCATCACTTGCACTGAGGAGCTTCAATGTGAGTTTGGTGATGGTAGGCCCTGTTCAGACTAGTGGACACTGATTTCCATGCAAATGTAAATCAGTAGTAAAATAACAAGTGTCTGCTATACTACTACTACTACTACTAACCAAGCTATTCTGAAATATGTGGACAGGAGGAAACTATCTGTAGTAAACATGCAAGCAAATCAACATTATCTTGCATTCGCAGGGTATTTGAAGCGCCCTCTTGAGCACAATATATATATTTGGAGGCATATATTCCAAATATTTGGAAGCATTTCAGATTTAAAACGAACGGCACCTCTTCCAAGCAGATGTATTTGGAACAAAAGTTGTAAGAAGAAATATGTGGATAGGATAGTCGTTCCCCAAATTGGACATGCTCGCTTTTTTAAGTTACTTTTGGAAATCTTAGAAGTGGGTTTTACATTGAATGAAATCCAGGTACTTCATTCCAGCTGTGAAAACGGAAGGCCGTGGAGAGGGAATATATTGTGTGGATAGAAATAGCAAACGGTCCACACATTTATATCTACATATTAAATCTAAGACTGGGCAAGTTGAATGAGAGAGACACATAGTACAATTCTAATATGTGTTGATTCGGAATCAAGACCCACTCTGCTGAGTAGGGTTTCCTCTCTGGTGTATATATATATATATATATATATATATATATATATATATATATATATATATATATATATATATATATATATATATATATATAGTGAACCGCCCTGAAATCTTCTGATGAAAGGCGGTATAAAAATTTAATAAAGAATAAAGTAAATGAATGAACAGGCCTGTAATAATTCGGACTTTCGCCAGATCGTGGACAATAACCCCGGAGCACCAGGACCTCAGCAGTTATCCTGAGCAGCATCTTGTCCACAAACGTAGCTCAAAGGTTAATGTTAAAGTAAGATATATTTAAATAACTTTGCATGTTGATGGAGAGAGAGAGAGACGAGGAGATGGAAAAGATGGCCACAAACCAAAACAACAACAAAACATACTGGTTGGTAGGCCTTCGATGGCAGATCCTGAAATCCGATTCACGCAGCTGAATCAGGGCGTTTTTCTAGTGTGCAGCTTTTAAACAGAATCTAAAGGGATATGAAGTCAGCACGAAAATATTGTGGATAGTTATTCTTTTCACTTCTTCAGGCTCTGGTGCATTGCGACTTTCCGCAGGAAAATGAGAAGCAAATAGCGCATTCTCAGTAGCTCCCAACAAGGGCCGACCTCCTACAACTTTGCATTTCCCACCTATTTCAATGCAATCCACTTCCAAACAAGCAAACCTTCAGATTCCCAACCTACAGTTTACCCATACACAAATAAACGATTTTCGCGGGCTCTTAAAATAAATCAACGCAGGCAGCGCGGCTGAAGCTGTTAGAGAGAGCAACACCCCATACTGAAGGCATTATAGATAAGTGAAGTCCCATTGAAATCAAAGGGAGCTAATTCCAAGCAAATGTGTTTAGGATCGGAGCGCCTCCCTGCAATCTGGAAGCCAGCTACTCTCGCGTAGCTCCAGTTGCCTATTTAAAACAAGTGACGGGTAGGAACAGAGTCCAAAAGGCACATTCCTGTCCCACATTCACATATGTGAGAAGCTCACCCAACTGAAGTCAGAGGGGCTTCATTCTCTCAAGGAACGCTTTTTAGGGTTGTTAAAGAAGTCAAGCAGTAGATTCCACGGCCCCAATCCTGCCCGCGTTAACTCTGCAGGCCCCACTAAAGCCCGCGAGGCTGGCGCTCAAGAAAGCGTGCAGAGTACTGCAGCCTTAAAACCATTCCAAATAATCCTTTCTAAACAAAACAGGGAAAGTAAGTAAAGATAATTCACATTAATAAGGAAGAAGTTCAATATGCCTTCTTTTCCTTATGCTAGTGAGGGAAAGGAGGGGCAAAATGCTAGTTTTGAAGGCCATGATGGAGAATTAAACACACTTGTGAGCTATATCTGAAAATCATTAAACAGCATGGCATATGCTACTATCACTTTTTCTTTTTTTAAAGTATATTCCATTCTCGCAAAACTGTTGCCCACAAGCAGAATACATTTGCATGGAAGAGAGTCCCTGGGGAGTTAATGCCGCACACGAATGCTAGTGGATGGGGTGCAACCCAGGTTCGCACGTGTTTACCCCCAAGTAAGTGATCATAGGACTAGACAGGCTTACAGGGCGATCCGCAGCAGATAAAAATCAACCAGGGATTTCAAGTAGAATGTGGACTGTTTCCTGATCCTATTTCACTGGGCCAGAAACCCAAATCTATTTCGAGGCAATTTGCTTCCCGAAAAAATGTATTCGGGATCATGAGGCTAATGACCGCAGCCTGGCATGGCGTCTCATCCTGGGAAGATTTGCTGGGAAGCAAAAGTCCCACAGATCAGATCAGAATTCCCTGCCTTGTTCACAGTAGAAAGTCGCCCCCCACAAACCCGAGATTTATGCGTCAACATGCAGGGGGATGGCTCTGCGAAGGTGATCTGAAGGAGGCTTCCAACCCGATCCTATGCATGTTTACTCTCAAGTGAACAAACACGCCTAGCAAAAAGGGAGTGGGGTCTCCTTGAGGATTAAAGAAACTTCAGTGAAACTCCCGGCTTGCATCCAAGCGCATAGTCCTCTCTGCGATGCGCGTGTTTCCAAGCCAGCTGCAGAAGATTCTCTCCTTGGCTGTGGCTCATTCATTAATTTCCCCTCTCGGATTACCTACCAAATAGTTGCTGCGGCCTCTTAAGCCATTATTGCCAGCCAGAAGGCGACGCGAGAGAAAAGGATCCTTCCTTTTCTCAGGCCTCTCTATCTCTTCCCTCCCTGTGGCGCTGGTTGCGCAGCGGTTATCATCCCAGAGAGGGGAGTGGGGGGTGGACAAGGCGACGGAGAAGTTCAGGCATGACCTTAGCGAGAACTTTACAGATAGAGAGGGAGAGAGACGTTGCCAGGCTCGTCCCCAGTTCCCAGCGAGTCGCTGCCCGAAAGGACCACGTCCCAAGAAGCGAGAGAGGGGCCTTATCATGCTCGCAGCTCCCGCGCAGCGATCTGGGGCCAGGGCTCCTGACATCCCAATCGACCATCAATTTACCTTCCACCGCCCCGCTTCCCCATTTAGCTTTTAACGTCAAAAGCTACATTTTTGTCGGCTCCGGCCTGTCTAGGGCTCTTGCGATTTAGCTCCAGGAATGATTGCTCCTGAGAAAATAGCAACAGCCCCATTACCGAGCAATTAAAAAGAATCTCTCTCTCTCTCCCCCCTTTCTCTCTCCCTCTCTTTCCCCTCTTAACCCTCGCCCGCCCACCCGCCATCACCTTTCAGTGGGTCCGATGGCCCCACTCGTTTAGACAAGGAGAGGGAGGAGGAGGAGGACTGGAAGCCAAAAGTCCTATTGATCATCTGGTGGAAAGGGGGGGAAATGTCGGTCAGTCAGCCGGCCACTACCTGGTCTGTTTCTCTGATTCAGATCCTCCGCACACAGTTATAAATACCGCTTCACGGAAGTCAGAGGACTTGTTGGGGTTTTTTGGGGGGGGGGGGGGCCTTAGATCGCTAGCGATCGGTACACAAATTTAAGGCCTGGCCCCGCAGACACTGTTATTATACTCGTGCTGAACTCTTATTTCGAAAATGGTGCAACCGAGCTAGCACCTATGATTACTTGGAACTCAGTTTCTCAAGTAAACGTGGGTAGGATTGCAGTCTCAAAGCTTTGGGTGGGATCCTGACGATTCTGTAGCATCTTTCGATTCTTCCGTGGGGTGGGGAGGAGAGAGCTTTAAAGCAATGCGTAAAAATGTTCACACGGAGTTAACATGGTCTCTCTCTCTCTTTCTCTCTCTCCATAATACCACCTAAGCGACTGGATGATCGACAATACGACGGGTCTTATTCCCCAGGAAGAGTGCCATTGGTGACCGTGGGAGCTGGTGCGTTCACGTGTGTGAGGGAAAGCCTAGATCGCTCAAGTATGCTCTCTACTGTAAAAAATCAAGTGCAGGTTTTCCTTTTCTGCTGCTGCTGCTGCTTGGGAAGGAAGGGTTGAGAAGTTTGAATGAGGAATAATTTATTCATTAAATGGGGTGGGTGGGCCGGGGGAAATCCAAAAAGAAGAGGAGGTAGTGAAAAATCAACCCCAAGCACTCGCTGCAGCCTCTGGACATAGATAGACCCGCTTCTTCTAAAATCCTAGTTCAAGGCACTGCGGGGATGTAACAGTGCAAACATAACACAGAAAGACTTGTCAGTCGATATTCTGGGCCAGAAATCTACAAACACGAGAGGACGGACGGCGTCTCGGAGTGGGAACCTTGCGCGATCCTGGAACCGGTTGTTTTTCTTTTCTATCCAGAACTTTGGATAGCGTTGAGCAAGATCTACGAGAAATCGTACTGGGTTGGAAAAGAGATTGGATCCAGCTACAACAGCAGCTGGAGTTAACTTTTTTGAAAAGAAAAGTGTGAGGTGGGGTTGGGGGTGGGGAGAAGGAATGATCCTTCCCAGGCAAGTGTCTGTAAACACAGCTCTTCCCAGCCCCAGCTACCTGACCCCGAGACTGGAAGAGGGCACACCACGTTGGCCTCGTTGTTGTAACCTCGCAACCTTCCTGTTGTCAAGGCGGCCTGGCCAGCGGTGTAAAAGGCCCCTGCTTATCTTTTTATGGGCAGCTGGAAATTTACCTTCTCTCATCCTCAGAGCATGGCCAGGGCGAGCCATTTAACAAAAAACAAAAAAGGGTTCTCCCCTCCCAAAAAAACACAACAGCCACGCACATCAGAGACATCTGGGGCACAGCCAGCCAGCCTGCGCGGATGTCTTGTTCCATTCAGGCCGGGAGCCCGGAGGCTACAGATCTATAAAAGTGAGCTCGGGAGAAAGAATGAAAAATCCTCTCGCTTAACCCTGAAAGCCCGATTAAGACCCAAGCAAGCTTCCTCAGGGGACAAGCTTAAACCCCACGCAAAACGACGGACGCCATTCGGTTCCTAAGTCCTCAACCTAAATTTCGTTAGCGCCGCTTCTGTTTTCAGGCCGGTCAAGAAAAGGCTGAAAAGAAAACTCAGGACTGAGCAGCAGTACAGTATTGGAAAATTTTGGGCAATGCTGTTGCGAAGAGGGAGAGAGGTCCTTTAAAAAGGGACGAGAATGGCGGGGCTTTCCTGTTTCGCGACACCAGCGGTCTTCGGGTTGTCAGAAGGCAGCGTCGCCTTATCGAGGCGGTTTCTAGCGCTGGTCAGTTTCAAGTAGCTTCAAGGCGGCAGGCGAGTCTGTTTGCCAGGCCTGGTGGTGTTTCCATCCCAGAGAGGTTTCGGTAGCACAAGCCTATTTTATTCTCTTCCTTCTCGCTCCCCTTAAGAACATTACAGAGCCCAATTCGGAAGCCCTTGCCAGAGTAGGATTACACTTACACACACACACACACACACACACACACACACACACACACTCTTACTTTCTCTTTAAATAAATGGACTCTCTGCAGTCAATTGGAAGGAAAAGTGCAACCCAGGAGAGTTTTGGGGAACCACAAAGTTAATATTCAGGTCACCGTATCTCACTGTAAATCTTGCATTTCTTCCCTTTCCGAAATCCCTAGCCTTGCTCCCTGTTTCATACTTGACATAAAGCTCCAAGTTACATAATCACTTATACGGTATACCGAGGCTTCCTAAACCATCTTTGGCCTGGCCCCAGGCAAAGCACGAGGGCGCTTCCACACCACAAACCTCTCCCTACAACGCCCTGCCGGTTGCCACCTCTGAACACAACACGCCGAGAAAAAACAGCTCGCTCCGATAAGCACAAAATAAATATCCAGATTCGCTCCCATCCGCAGTATTATCCTCCCGCATTCGCAAGCAAACACCTTTAGAAATTACTAAATTATTACAGCTTCAGTAAAACTAAACAACCTCTCTCTCTCACCGAGAAAACAAAGCAAAATTTGTATCTGACTTGATCTAGTGCTCTACTACGGCCCATATAAAGTACTATAAAATATCAACCTGAGAAATAGTATTTGGCCCAGTGTAAATGTTTCCCTGCCCCCTGAGCATGGGTGGAATTTACTTCCGCGGAAACGTGGTCAGGATCGCAGCCAAAGTCTCGGAAAAAACATCTCCCGCCTTTGATATTTCTCTTTTACCCTTTCACCGGGGTCACAACAAAAGGCATAAGCTTGCAACCCCATTCGTATACCGCGCGTTTACTCGGAAGTAAGTGTCACCGCTTACAACGAGGCTTTCGCAGGCAACACCAGCCCACAGGATCTCAACTTGATATGTCATCCTGGCCATTTACTTCCAAACGTTACCTATTGTCTAGCTAACGTTTGGAAGTAAATGGCCAGGATGACAATAGCAAAACTCAGGAAGGAAAGGGGTTGAAAAACATTTCAAGGCATCGAACATTTTCGTTTTAGAAAACACACACACAGTGGTTTATTGAATACGTACAGCCTTTACACCTTTGCGTTATTAAATTCAGCTCCACGGACAATTCGTTTTTACTTTTATTTTAATTTTTAACGTTCGGTTCGCTTCCTTGAGGACCGAAGTGCACTTGGACAAAAGAGCTGTCGCAAAATCTCTCCCAGCTCTTTCCAGCTCTTTGAGCGACCACAATGGGGGAAAAGGACAAACCTGGGAAGCCCCGGACTCGGCCCAAGACGCAGAAATTGTGGGCTCCTGCTTTGAGATCGCCATCAACGTGTTGACCCAACGGGGCAAGTATTAAACACATACACTTCACATGACACACTAATGCCTGCGAGATTTCTTTCTTTCTTTTTGTCCCGTGTGTTGTTCTATACAAATAAAGCAAAAATAACATTCAATGAAGGGGAGAGAGGAGGAAGGAGGGAAAAACAAAACAAAACTATGGAGACGCCATTATCCCCCTTACCACGCCGGAGTTTTCTTCTTCATATATTCAAATATGGAATGCTTTTCTTCCAAGATCCGCGGGTTTCTCTTTGGGTTTTTTTTTTTTTTTAAAGGCGAGACTAGGGGAGGGAAATTGCACATAAATAAACCATACGATTCCAAAACAACAACAACAGAAAGTCCTCAGCTCGGCAGCGGCTCTCTCGAAGGCGCAGAGAGTCCCCCCTGCAAGACGAGGCTTCTTCTGGCGCTCCTTCCCTGCAGTCCTGCGAGCGCCTTATTGCTTGAGCTCCAGAGCCCACACGTGCTGCGGCCAGCCCGTCCTGCCTTTCGTCTTCTTGTCGTTGCTGCTCACTGTACTTTTCAGGATCTCGTTCTGTTCCGGGAGAGGAGACGGAGAAGAGAAACAAAGAGATTATCTCCCTGCGTTTTATCTGGGTTAACCTCCTCCCGCCCGCACCTCTTTGGCAGGAGGGAGGCGTAAAAGGAGCCTCGGTCCGTTTGCTGAGAGGCCTCGGAGCAGAGCAGACCGAGCGCTTCTTCTGAAACGGGCTTTCTCGCAAAACGTGGAGGGATCAGATCCACACACACACTTAACACAACCCAGCTAGGACTGCGGAATTGTACCGACTTGGTCCAATGGAGTACGCTTCCCTGAGCCTTCTGAGCAGCCCGTGTGTGTACAGGATCGCCTGAGGAGCCGGATGCAGCGCAAAAGCGCAAACCCTTGGGAAGGAAAACGGCTCCCACAGCGACCCAACACGCGTCTACTCAGTTAAAGGCCCGGGAGTTCTGTGGGGTTTACACCCAAGTGAAGCGTGCACAGAATTGTAGCCTCATCTATAATATAGTATTTGTTTGGCCTGCTTATTTTTCCGGCTTGACGGTTTTCTGAATCGGCTCGCTCTCCAAACGCGAGAGAACAGAGTGTTAAGTGCTTCTCCAAATATAGGATGAACTTTATTTTAACTATAAAAGACTTTCATATTTGCAGGCGTTGGACACACACTTTAAAGCAAAGCAAAGCAAAGCAAAGCAAAAAAAAAAAAAAAGTCATTCGGCTCACTGAACAGCCCAATAGTGTATAAACTACCCAGAATCTCAGGTTGAAGGACAAACGCCCAGTGAGGTAGTGGGATACGTGTCTAAGTAAACACTACACCTAAAAAACAAATCAGCCCCCCCAAACGACTTTGCATCTACTCATTCATCATTCTTCCCCCCACAGCTCTATACTGTCTACACAATAACTCTCTCTCTCGCTCTCCAACTGAATGGAAAACGAATAGATTTAAAATTCCCTTATACACACACGTGTTGCATATGTTTACTGGTTATATAAATAGCCAAGTCACAAGGAGGGATAAGACTCAGGGGGTTCTTCTTGGAGACAGTCACCAGAGCCTGCTTGTAGCCTTTCTGTATTTCCAATAAAGTCCCTTCCAAGGCAATGAATGCCTCACCCCGGTATCCCAAGTTAATGTATGAGATGTGCAAGTATAGCCTCGCCCCCCGAGAATGTTAACTTAGACCCTGAGCAGGCCTGGAAGCACCCACCGTTGATTTTCTTGTGAAATACACATGCTTAGGATCTGAGAGTACTGATCAGCTGAGTATTGTATATGGGCAATATCCGAGTCCCAAATACTTGGAAATATCTTCCCACCACCCCTTGGGGGATCGTCTTTTTCGAGTATTGTGCACTCAAACCTTTTTTTTTTTTAATTCCAGTTCAGAGTGCTAAATACAATTATTTGGATATCCCACCTATTTCAATGGAAGATGTTTCCCAGCGCTTTAAGATAACACAGCAAACGTATGGAGTCTACTTTAGATTTTTATTTTATTTTATATAAAAAATTGCATCCCAGGATTGTTTGTAACCTTAACCATTCTAATCAGGATTGCGCTTCAGTTTCCAGCTCTTGGTCCCTTAGCAACTGCTGATTTTGTTTTAAAAAAAATATCCTTCCCGATTATATTTAAAGAAAAACAGAAAACTTGTGATTGTAACCGGTTTCCTCTTCCCTCTTGCGATTAACTAGGCGTATTCTATAGGTTAAATTCTTGGAGGAAAGGAAGAGGGCATGATATTTTGAATTACTGGTGGAAGGCGGAGTTCGCCCCCCCCCCAATACATTTGCCTGATAAGTTTCAAAGTAAATAGAACCTTCCTGATTTACTGTGTGATCAACGCGTAGCTCAGGAACTCCAGTTAAAGGGTTCAATATTACTATGTGACCTGCAGATTGCAGCCTTATGAGGAAGTGGGTTCCAAACACACAGAATCCTCCGCTGGACTGCAGCCTGGAACAGCACATCTGAAACCCCACTGGTGTCTGTGTCTGTGTGTGTGTGTGTGTGTGTGTGTGTGTGTGTCCTACTTCTTCCCCAAAGGGATCTGTCTTTGTCGACGTTTCTTTAGACCGCAGGCTCTCTCAGGAGATTTGCTGGCTGGGGCCTCAATCCACAACTCATCAGTTCCAATCCACAACTCACTAATTTAAAGACAATCCCGTTTGCTTTAAGGGAGAGTCCCTTGAAATCAGCGACTTGTCGATTAGGAGACCGATAGTTTAGCTCAGAAAGCGGAACCGGGACATTTCCACTCGGATCCGCAGCTGAGGGCGAAAGCGAAAGGCCGGCATTGAAACTGACTAGAAACTTGTCCCTGGCATTAAGGGAGTCTCTTGTGACATTTTGGTTACCCTAAGAAAGGCATTGCCCTGACGTTTCCAAATGGATACGTTTGAAAATGGTGCCTTCGGTTTTCATGGCGACTTTACTTTCGAAGGGAGTTGCGTTTAGGGTCAAGGGTTTAGGGATGGCCTCTGAAACAGCTTCAGTCCAAAGCCCACCAGTTTAACCGGTTTGCGGAGCTTTTGCCTGTGCTTCTTAAACAAGGCTGCAGAAATTAAAATCACTCAAGAGGCTGGTTCAGGTGAAACGAATTGGGTTTACGGGAACCCCCCAATAAAGGCTGGGGTCCTTAAATTTAGAGCTTCAGAACAATGTTCCAGCGAAGTCAGTGGGAAACACCCTATTCCGTATTTTTTGAAGGGCCAAGAAGGATTACTATGGGATAGCGAAGAGCAATCTCTCTAAACCAGTCTGTGCCTCCCCTCGCCCCGCGATGTTGCTGAACTACAAAGCATTGGCCCTGCTGGCTGAGGCTGCCGGGAACTGTAGCTTCCCCACCCCTGCCCTAAGGCCTCTTAAGTCGGGGAAGGAAGGTGATGGAGTGATTCCCGCTTGCGCGTTCTCTCCCTGGAATCTCCCACGTATTTACGGATTCACAACCTTCCTATCAAATAAAGAACGTGTGTGCGAGAGGGAGCCTGTAAACGAGCCAGGTCCTACCTACTGTGATCCCATCTGGAAGAGGATAGGGAAGTATTTCACGTGTCCAACACGTTGGTTTCCCACAGCCCAGAGAGCAACCTTCGCAGGCTGCGATCTTCCGTGGGTATGAATGGACTTGGAGCTCAAGCCAACGTTTTAGCAGGGGCTGCCCTCAGAATATTTCCTTGGAAATTAAATCCCATGGAAAGCAAGGACACGGGACGCTCCTTTCCCCCACAATAAGGTGGAGGCAAACCTTCCAGAAGTAAACGGGATTTCCCCAAAAGCAACTAACTGCGTTCTTGGGTACAACCCTACTGGTTTCAATGGAGCGTTGCTCCCCTTCTCAAAGCTTAGATCTCCCTTTCTATTCCATTCTCTCGGGACGTAGCCTTACAACCCGATCCTAGACGTGTTTGCACTTCACTGGGCTATGCTTTTCAGGGGCTCAACGAAGTCCTCTTTGGACACACTTTCCCTAAAGCACAGGGGCGGGAAGCCTGTGGTCCTCCACAGCTTGATGGGCTACACCTCTCATCCCCACCACCCTTGACCATTGGCCATGGGGCCGAGGAAAACTCCATTCCGACAGTCGCTGGAGTAGGCGGAGGCCGCCTCCCTCTTCTTGACTGCTAAGGAAGCAGACTTCGAGAGCAGCTACTTCTGGGGGGAAGAAGGCCCGGCTCCAAACTCAGGAGAAGAGCGTCCTTCTTCGGACTGGGCATGGGAGTGTGTGTGGTTGTGCTCCAGTGCTCCCTCCCCACTCCCTCCCTCCCTCCCTCCGGGGCCGTACTGACCAGCTCCTTCTTCCTCTTGTCCTCCTTGACGTCGGTCTTCTTGATCTCGGCCTTAAAGGCCTCGGCCTCGCCGTTGGCGTCGTCCTTGGCCAGGAGGTCCATGAGGTAGGCGATATAGCTGGTGGCGAGGCGCAGCGTCTTGATCTTGGACAGCTTGGTGTCGGCGGGCACGTTGGGGATGCACTCGCGCAGCTCGGCGAAGGCGCTGTTGATGCTCTGAGTCCTGCGCCTCTCCTTGCGGTTGGCCGTGCCGCGCCGCTTGACCGGCCGCGGGCCGCCCCCTAAACCCGGCGGCCCGCCGCCGCTGCCCGGGGGGGCCACGCCGCCCACGTAGTGCGCGGGGGGCTCCAGGCCCGGCGCGCCGTTGGCGTACTCGGGGCTATAGGAGAGCGCCATGCCGTAGTCGGGAGGAGACATCTCCGAAGGGTGGCTGCTGATCAGCCAGCCGTGGAAGTAGGGGTTCTCCTCGTGGCTGCAGCGGCTGGCGGCGGCGGCTGCGGCGGCGGCTGCAGCGGCGGCGGCGAAGGGGTAGCCCTCATGGTGGACCACGGGGTGGTGCGGGAAGCCCCCTACCAGACTCATCGCCGGGGCCCCGGGAGCCCAGCGCCCCCGATCCGGTCCCTGGATCTGCGCTGCCGAGAAGAGCGTCTTTAACAGAGGCTGGTGGCCATCGGAAGAGAGCTGCAGAGGCCCCCGAGCCCCCTGGAGGCAGCAGGATCAGGGCCTCCCTCGGCACTCATGCGGCCCGGGATGTTGGGGCTGAATGGGCGAAGGAAGGCAAGAAAGGGGAGCAGGGTCCCCCCTGAAAAGAGGGGCCCCTCCCGTCTCCAAGAGGTGAGCTTCCCTCGCTGTCTTTTTTTTCCTGTGGCGTCTTCTTAGAGGGATTTTAAATATATATATGAATACAACTTGGGGGTGGGAATGTTTACTTACACCTGCATTTTCCTCCGACAGCCTCCCCTTGGCCGGAATGTCCCCCCCAGCCTACCCACTGGGTCCAGTTCCTTCTCCTCCCAGGACTGGAAGCGACTCCTGCGGTTAAATCTGACCGGCTCCCATCCGCTTTCCTGGCTGCTTCGCAGCTGCCCCTCCGGGGAAATCCGCAACTCTTCCTGGCCCTGAAGGAGAAGCTGAGGAAGAGGACGAGAATGAAGAAGATGGTGGTGCTGGCGGCGATGGGGAACAAAAAAGTAACGCTCAAAAAAAGGCTTCCCGGTCTCGGAGCTGCGCAGGGCACTGGTCGAATTTCCCAGCCGATCTCCATGTACAGCTACATGTTTAGGGCAGCTCGGGTTAATATATGTCGTCAGAGGCTCTCCGGGCCAATCCGGGCAGCCGGGAGGCGGGGCCTCCCTCTGCGGGCCATAAAACTTTTTTTGATCTTCGCGCTGCTAATTGTTCGGCTTCTCTTTTAGGATTGGCTGCGGTTCCTATCCATAATATAATTAAAACAAACGAGGCAAAGGTTCCCCCCCTCCAAGCATCAACAGAGGTTAACGCGAGGGTTTAACAACGTTTCGCTGTAAGTATGCGGGCGTGCATGCATTTATTTGGGTTGATGATATGGAGAGCCAGATGGAGGAATAGATAGACAGGCTGATAGATGTAAGGACTAAAATAGCTGATTATCTCAATTAAGGTGTTCTATGGTTCCAAGGTTTGGAATGTATCTGCATGGAATATAATGTTATAATAATTATAATGCACCCGTATTTGAGTATATTTTCTATCACTGTATACTTGTTTATGATCTTGCAATAGGGAATGTGTTACTCACAGAGTAGTGACAGCAGTAGCGGTGATGTGATGGATTATGAAGTTACAAATGTTTGTTGGGACTTTTTCAGGATTTTTTTTTTAGGGTAGTGTGGGACAATCAGAATGTTTCCCCCATAATGAATGCCACAATTTGCTATCACTTGGAAGTACCCCCCCCAAAAAATCAATGAGATCCATTTCTACCTACAATGTAATCGGAATCGGTATAACAAGGAGAATTCTCTGACAGTGCAAAATACAATTGCAGTGGACCTTGTTAATGAGTTTCCTCCTGCAATTCACTTTACAGCAGACTTCTGGTTTGGTTATGATTTATCTGGAGTTGTCAATCGCACTATACACGTGGCAAAAATTAAACAAGCAAAAACTAGATCGAATCAGTTGTAAAGTGGGGGAACTTGTTTCTTGTCTGTACAAAACAGTCGGTTGCCCAGAAGGCCGAGCATGGGGGTCGGGTGCAAGAGAGATTTTAAGGAATAAATTACTTTTCAAAAGAAAGCAATGTGAACCCGAATCAATTTATATCAGCAGTTTGGGCTGTTCACACAATCCCTGCCTGAACTCAGCTTCACTTAGCCAGCCCAACTGGGTAAGTAACCAAATATTTTTAACAGCACGTCCTGACCTTATTTTCTCCTTTCAGTTCACCAAAATTTAAAGATATGTCTGTCTTTCTCTTGTTTCACCAATAATCATAATACTGAATATAGGCTATCTATCTATATCGAAATGCCTAGGCAAACTTAAAGTAAAAGGGGTTTCACTTATGAGCAGGGAGTTGTTAAAGAGATGTTTAATAGGCAGGCCCGGCACAACGCCAACAGATATAGGGATATATTTTTGTGCTTGGGGGATGTCGAACACATTGTAACAGGAAAAAAGATCCCCAACTGCATTTCACAGACAAACTGGTAGCTCGGAGAAAGAAATCTGAGTACAGTACATTCCCTGTCTCCTTCCTCCAAGAAGACTCAATGGCTGGGCAAAAGAATCTTTCCAGTCTTGGCAAGAGAACTGGTAGGATTTGGAGCAGATTAGGACGCGGTTCCAAAATCGGAGTTCAACAAATCACCGATCCAGGAGAATCCTTGGAAGGAAATACGATTTCTTCATTTGTGGTCGCTTCCATGGGCTCAAATCCGAGCACATCGGCTTAACTGTTTGCACATCGCAGGCTTTTGCAAGGCCCACAGGGGGGGGGGTATTCTTGGGTTCCTGATATTTTGAGAGAAGGAAGGGCAGATTAAACATGGAGACGCGGATCCATTCCAAGGTCGCTTCTCCTGCCTTCCAGTTTATTGGTTACAGTCTAATCTGAACGGCAAAAGTGAAGGGGAAATATTAAGGCTACGGTCCCGTGCGCCCTTACTTGGATTACCCTCATTCCAACCCTGCGGAGCTTACTCCCGAGTAAGCATGCTAGGACCGTGGCGAAAGGCTTCTAGGTTCCTCCTGCCATGCATCCTCACTCACAGCGACAGCGGTATTGAACCTAATTCAGCTGGTGCATTGCAATGCATAGCACAACTAAGACTGGAGCGCGCCCTCAGCTTTAATATGAATGGAAATTGAATGAAAGTGCGTGGTTGCTGTTTTGCAGCTTTGCTGTGTGCTTAGGCTATTTTTTTTAAAAAAGTAAATAAGTCTTATACTCTGATTCTGTTCTATTCAAACGGGAGTGGAATCTGGTGTACAATTGGATTATGGCTAGGATTGTGAACTTTTAACATCAGAGTGTCAGGAACGGTCTGCCGCCGGCGATGATCCTAACACCAGGGAGATCCTACATAATTTTAAAACCGTTCCTCTCGTTTGCCCCGAACAGAATACTGTGCGTCTGAAATAAACCTAAGTGCACGGTATATCCCGGTGGGGTGGGTGTGTATGTGTAGCTCAGTGCGGGAGTGGAGAGCTGAATTAAATATGCAGAGTAAATAGCGGTAGTATAATGGAAACAAACACAAATATAAGCCACATGGATGTTATAATGGGACGTGCCGATCTCTTTTCAGTACTGTATATTGCGGCATGTTCCTGTCTCAATCCAGGGTGCTCTCGTGGTTGGCTATTATTCTTGCGAAACCGTGATGTACAACGCAGGGAAGAACACCCAATGTAACCCTAAACATTCAGTCACACGAGAATTGGGCCATGGCTTTCGGTGGGACTTGGGTCGCGCCCACTTACAGTGAAGGATGGCAGTCAGGAGAGCAGCGAGGATGCGAAAATCCGAGTCCTCACCCGGACCACGGTTGCAAGCGTTTGGCCTGATTCCGATTTTCAGGTCCAGGCATATGTTGTTGGCAATCCTATGTCCACAGTTATTCTGGGAGCAAGACCCTTGGAATTCAGTGTGACTCGCTCCGGAACAGACACGCAAGGCATTGAAATGTAAGTCGATTAACACCCAGATCTCCAAGCAAAGTGATCTCGCATTTGGCCTCAATTGATTTTGTTTGCAAGGAATATGCTTCGTTTTGCATTCTGACGCTGCAATCCTGTGCACATTTACTGGGAAATAAGATCCCTTGAACATAGGCAACGGGACTCATTCCCTCCTAGAACAAAATCCTTTTAGATTAGGATCTGAGTTGTTTGGACCACAATCTAGTTTTGAGTTTGCGGATCCGGCTGTTCACCAAAGTTTAGCAAGAGTTCATTGCTCCAGAAAAAGCTATGAGAGGATCTGAATAATAGTTGGATGCGTTGCGGTTGGTTGATTGGATGCATGCGTGTGCGCGCGCGTGTTAATTAATCAGTCCAGAAATGTGGGCTTTGCAGGGGCTGAATGGACCTATTTGTTTGCAGACAATTTCGAGTGCAAATAAATGGAGTGCCATCTCTCAGGCGTGCCCCCAACGCAAGCCTGAAAAACTTAAGAGCGGCTGTGGTGAACCGCTGCAGCTGGTTCCCTAATATCTCCAGGGATAAAAAGCTTTGGCAAGCAAGCGGCAGAGCGAAATGCGACCAGAGCCACCTGAGATACTGATCAGAAGAGCAGCCCGCAAACCATTTAAGGAATGCAATTTGGGGTGGGAGGGAGCGGCTTCCCTTATCTAGACGCCCAAACCGCGGCCTTTAAAGCGCCACTTCTTGATTTGCAAAGCGCGCCAATAGGATGCAGCGTCCTGCAGTTCTCAGAAGTTGTGGGTTTATTTATTTACCCCAAACCGCCAGGCCGACGCATCCTGCGCAGGATCACTTATTTTCCTTTCCCATAGTCTCCTTTGAAATCTTCTCCACACACCGGCATGCACACTCTCCCTGCCTCACACAGATACACACCCTACCAATAATAATAATAATAATAATAATTGTATGCGCTTTCTTTTCTATTCAATTCCTAAATGCGTGACTTCGTAGAAATGCGCACTGATCTCCACTACAATGCAGCTTTGATTTTTTTTCTTCGAGAGATTTATGATTGATTATTTCCAAATATTGGTGCTGCTTATCAACTGTAAAACGGACAGAAGCTCACGTTCGGTGATAGTAGTATATATTAGCTCAGACTGAAAATCTGCACACTTATAGGTTGCTTAAGTAAATGATGGTTTAGCAGTTTAACCATGCGCAGGAGAGTGGTTGTGGGATTCAGTCGAATTAGAGCAGGATTCTAAACGCTTTATTGCGGATTAGACGTGTTTAGGAGGATGGATCCCAATCGGTTTCAGTTCCAATATTTCTGCTTCCTGGGATGCAGGATAAATAAATAAACGGAGACACAGATGGAGGATGTTCAGAGTTATGGAAGGGGAGAAAAGGAAAGGTGGACGAGCAAAGGAATAAAGGGAAGAGAAAATTATAAACTAGGAGGATGGCTGCGAGGAAATGCGCGGATGCTGATCTGGAGGGTAAAGAGGAGAGAAGGAAAAGGAGGAGGAAGAAATGAGCTTGCTCGCTTTGCCGGATTCTAGTCCCAGCAGTACATTCATAACTGCTTCTTTGTAGCCTTTCAAAGGGAGCGTCGTTGTCTTTCTGGCCTGAGCCTTCTCAAACTGCTGTGGAAAAGTAAAATCAGCCTGGGGGGAACTGGGGCACCGTGGAGTGGATATTCTGCAAGTCCGAGGGAGGGCGCAGTTCAGCAAAGTGTGTCACTGAATCGCAGGTCAAGATATGTCCTGGAGAGGGTCCTCAACTACGGATGCCGGGAGGGCTCCGTCTCGTGGACGCGGACTAGAGTCCTCCGTGCGCAAGGCGCTGGACAGGTGACATAGGCGGGACCGGCTAGATGGCTGCGTTGGGACCCTTTTGGTCCACGTGCTTTCAAGCCACATATTTATTTCTTGGGAGACAAATTATTTCCCTTGCCTTCTAACTTCCGTTTCCCTTTTTGCTTTTAAAAATGAACCCAAGTAAGGGAAAATATGTGCTTATATTATGCGAGTGTATATCGGGGGGGGGGGGGAGAGGCGCACTCTTTTGCAGGCATTTGTTTTGCTTGCAAAATTCATACCAAAGGAGCCTCAAAGACTAACTGAAGGGAATCGAAAACAAAACGTTTTTTTGTGTTTTAAGAGTTAGTTTTTATTCGTCCCCCTCCCAACTTAAGCCGGCACACGGCTTTTAAATTGCCACTTAAAAATGATTTCTAAAGTCACGCAGCCAAGCAAACGGAGGAAAACAGGAATATAATGTAAGCTGTTCAGTTGTAGTTTTGATAGGTAATACAAGAGCGCTCTCCTCCTAAGATAAAGAACCCCCTCCGCACGCACGGCGATCTGATTCATACTGACTCGGAAGCAAATTCTGCGATTTACTTCTGTGCCACTTTTTGGTCCCCCGTATTGACTCCTCCGCCTCTAAAGCTGCTCCCAAATACAATCAAACAACAACAGGATGGATGGGACTTGCTCCTAAATATAAGCGTCCGTAGGATTGCAGTCACTGACTTGTACTATTAAACAGCTTCTTTGGGTTCACAGTGAAAACAGCAGATACACCAGGCGACAGGACCGTCCCAGTAAGAAATGCAACCTCTCCAAACCAGGCATCGTGTGGCCCTTGTTCTAATCTACACACTTCGGCACGTGATGTTGTCCTGCTCTTTCTTTCTTTCTTTCTTTCTTTCTTTCTTTCTTTCTTTCTTTCTTTCTTTCTTTCTTTCTTTCTTTCCACCCAATCCTCCCAGCGGGAACAACCCAGCGAACGAACCCCTGCATTTATAACCCTAATAACGCGCGGATGCTAAACAGTTTTCTTTAGAAGACAATCGCCACTTTCTCTCCCTCCTCCCGCTTGTTCGTTCCTACCCAAATTGTGATTCTAAACCGTAGTTACTTTTCGTATCCCAATCAAAACCTGTGTTTAGGATCCGGCTGCCCTGTGCTCTTTACAGCCTTATCCCGAACAGGTTCACTTGGAAGTAAACCGCAGTGAAATGAAATCAAGTCCTGGGTATTAATCGCCTTTGAAACCAGTTGCTCTTCCTTACATTAGCTGGTGGGTCTTGCGAGCAGGTTCTGCCATAGTTTCCACTCGCCATTAGCTCAGCCATAGTAAGGCCAAGGAGTAGTAAATATTTGCAAGGTGGCACCTGAGGTCGTGCGCCCTCCCCCTTTCATCTCTCCCCCCCCCCGCACACCAGCTGTCATCACATGACGTGTTGTTTGTTTGTTTGCATGTTTTCAACCCCGCCCTTGTATTGCAATAGCAATTCTTTCTCGAACTGCATCCCACGAATTTCAATGGAGGCAAATCATTGCCTTTACTTCCTTCATCAGAATTCGCCACGTTCATGGAAAGAGAGAGGGGGGGGGGAGATAGAGAATGAATCCTTTTAGGGAAAGATCATAATGCTGACATGTTTCTTATAGCTGCATTTTTATATCCCGCTCTTCTCTCAGATGCGCTCCATTCGTGTCAAGCCCAGCTTCTTTGGATTCCTGTCCACTGCAGACGGTCTTCGAGTCATTCGGGGGTCGGGGCAGCGAGAATGGCAACGGAACAGCCGCTTTCCAGCTCGACCGGAGGATCTGGATGGATTTAAAGGCCGTCCTGTGACTCCAGCGGGTTTGTGGTTTGCATCTCCTCCTATTAAACCGATTAGAGGCAAGCCAGGAGAAACGGTTGGCTTAAAACGCCACAGAAACAAGTTTCACTGAACTCATGAGGAAACACTGGCAAGCAAGCTTGATTGTGTTTTAGGGGGGTCAGGCTACAGCTTGACAGGTTTATTCGCAGAGGCCTGTATCATCTTTCCGCCAAACCTTCTTTTTCTTCAGATTATTAATTTATGCAGAATTCTGGGAGTCTTGAAGGCTAGTTGACATCTGGCGGGCTGCATCTCCCCCTCCTCTTCCCCCCCCCGCCCCACCCCCAGCAGTTCCAGTTACGCAAATTGACTAGGCGAGTAGAAAACACTTGTTTGTGGGTGGGTGGTATCATAAAGTGCAAGGGCTGGCTTGTTCGACGCGCCATCGAGGCACTGGAGCGCCCCTTGGTTCTTAAGCCGTTTCCCAATGTTATTACTTGACAAGCTAGAGAACTATTTCAATGTATGAAGGACTGCCCAAGCTCGCCGCAGATTTAAGATGCGACGGACCCAACTCCGATCTCAAGTCCTGTTTGAAATGCACTATGGTACTTAAATCATATGGGCAGAAATTTCTGCCCTGCTGAAGAATCTCAGAGAACTCTCGCTTCTCTCTCTCTCTCTCTCTCTCTCTCTCTCTCTCTCTCTCTCTCTCTCCCTGCCCCGCTATATAGGCCACAACAAATATGGACACCATATTTAAACAGTTGTTATTTGCATGGTTTCTTTCTCATCTCTACTGTAATGTCGTTGCTCCCCCCCCGTACATTTTATAATTTGTCTTTGGTAATTTAAGGGTAAAAATAAACATCTGTGACCTTCGTTCCGTGTTATTTTCTTTTTGCGTGTAAAAGTCTACAGACCCATGGCACAAAATCTCTAGAATTAAGCAGAGTAAATTACATGCTATTTTGTTGCTATTCCGTGTCGTCTTTTTCTTTCAATAATCAAATTTTAGCTGAAGGTGATAGCCTTGGAAGCAAGGCGATGTTTACTTGGAAGAAACTGCCCGAGCTTCAGCATTTGACGGGGGTGATTCATGGACTACTTCTTCCTATAGTTGCGGACAGCAAATATTACTTGAAATCAAAATGAGTTGTAAGCAATGTTAGTCCTACTCAGAGTTGGCATCAATGTGCCTAAGCGAGTCACATCCGTTCATTTCAATGGGTCGTCTCTGAGTAGGAGTAAGGTTGGACACAACCTAATGGATCTTGCAGAATGATGCTAAGGCGGAGATCCTAAGCACATTTACCAGGAAGTAACCTGAACAGAGTGGGACTTACTTCTGAGTAAACTTGCAAAGGATTGCACAGTAAAATTGCTCTAGTCAAAGGCCATGACAAGCTCGCAGCAACAGTACAGTCACAATATGTGCCAACATCCACAAGGTCCAGAGACTCAAAAAAATCCAATTTGATTTCAAATTAAATCTCCGAACTACTACAACAATTTAGGGATTTTATCTAACCCCCTTTCCCCGGATTTTTTTATTTTTATTTTTTCCCCAGCCACTGCATAGAGGGCCAGTTTGGGTGTTACCAAGCTATTATTGTTACTCAAAAGAAACCGGACCATTTCTGCCACGGTGTACCTGTTTGCTTGTGTGAACTAAGGTTTCAGAGTGCTCACTCAAAATAAAAAGGGGGCTGGCTGGTATCTCTATTTCAGATTCCCTAAGGATTATTCTGGCATTACAGTGAACACATGTATTATGTACAAACGACCCTGGAAACCTTTGGTGAAGGGGTGGCTAAGAAATATTTCAAATAAATGAAAGAGTGAATTATGCCCCAACTGCAAAATGGGGGTTGTATCACTCACTGATAACAATATGTCTAAGGTTGCAATACAAGCGTTTGTGTGAAAGAGGATACACTCGTGGATTTGTGCAGCTCAAGCCATTGTACACTATATGAAATGTGTGAAGACCCTTCCATTCATACATGCCTGATTGTTGATGTTTTTACTGTTAATCGTCTTGGGATGTTTTATGAGAAATATTATTTATTTCATTATTATTTATCTTCGATAATTTATAACAATGTGCACGCGAAGGACTTCAGCCTTAATTAATTGGGGATTACTTCCAAGTAAAAGTATATAGGATGAGTGAGTCTCGATGACTTCCATTGGGAGAAAACCACTTTACAGATTCCTAGAACTTTAACGTGGGCTGGTGGGTCAACCTGTATTTTACCTCTGAGCAATAAACGCCCATTGCTTTCAAGTGCGTCTGCTTCCACTTCCACGCGTGTTGCTTAGTAGGTTTTCTTTCGATCCCAGATCAACCAATGGTATAAAATTAAGTCTAACCCAAGTATTTTGGCTTGGCTGGGTTGTGAACTTGCTTTTGCTACACGCGCCCGCCCTTCACGAATATAAATACTGTATTGCTTTTTTTGGGAGCTGCAGATGAAGCGGCGGAGGAACAACCGTTCAACGTCGAAGGCCCCGAGTCTATGGGAGCGGAAGGAAGAGGAACTAATTAAGACTCAAACTCTAAATATATTCACCAGGAAGTATATTCCAGAAAGCCAAGTGCGAAATACTTAAGAGTAAGCATGCTTAAGGGCGGTCTGCAGGGTTGCCACACTGAGAGACAGGATGCGAATACCCAGCTCTCGGATCCATAGCTACAATATTGCGGCGAAAACTCATTCCCACTTAAGTCCAGGGCAAATGAGCACCATTCTTATGGGGCTATCCTTTTGCAGGCAGCCCGAGCCCAACCCTTTGGGTAAAGTCAACGAGCTGAAGTGCTTGCAGGGTCAGACTAGGGTCGAGGGACTCAACCCAGGTCGAATTCTCACTCAGCTCACTTGGCATGGGCGTAGCTAGGATTTTTCTTAGGGGGGGGCAGACCTTTTGTTGAGGGGGGCGCAGAACCTATGTATTTTTATTGATTTTTATTGTCCTTTCTTGCCCCCCCCCCGGCCCATGTCACTGGGTGATTATGGACCAGTCACACTGGTAACCTAACCTACCTCACAAGGAGTTTAAAAATGGTGGCTTGGGAAAATCAACTAGCTCCCCTGAGATCTTTAGTAGAAAGGCGGGATCTAAATGTAATAAATTTATCTAGAAGGGTGGATGAATCCCCCACTGCATGGTCTATCGATTTCTGTGGGAGAAATATGAAGTATCTGAAACAAACTGCCTAACCCATCTGTATAATGATCCAAATTTTATTTAATGCTAGAAGAAATTGGGGGGGGGGAGAGGTTATTGGGTTGTTTTTATTTTGAGGTTTTATATTTTTATTTTGTTCCGTGAACCTCCCTGAGACCTCCGGGTAGAGGGCGGTATATAAAAAGAAAGAAAGAAAGAGAGAGAGAGAGAGAGAGAGAGAGAGAGAGAAAGAAAGAAAGAAAGAAAGAAAGAAAGAAAGAAAGAAAGAAAGAAAGAAAGAAATGGGGTAGGCCGATCACATTTTTTTTTTTGGGGGGGGGAGATATGGATATGTACTGTAGTTCCCCACTTGATTGATTGAAAACTTTTTTTTAACCTCGCTCTTCAGCAAAAACAAAACAGCAGCCACCCCAGAACTAAACAGAGAAACTTGCAGACCAATAAAAACAATACATGTTCCCATATCGGGAGGAGAGAGGAGGCAGGAGAAAATAAGTATATCCAGGGACCAGTTTTTAGTCACAAGTTCTTCTGATGACCAGCTACGATGGAAACCGATCAAGAGGAGGAGGAGGAAGCGAGAATTGCTGGTCTTTGAAGCTGCACCAGTGGAGCGGTTCCTGCGCGAGGGCCCTCCTCTTCACCCGCTGCTGCAGCCTGATGGAATGGCGTGGCAGCGGATGGAAGGCGGAGCCTTGCTTCTCAGCCGTGCGGACGGTGGCCTTGCTCCCCTTCTCTCCATCCTCAGAGCCCTGCAATTGTTAACAAATATAGCGTGCGTTACCTCCTCTCCCCCTGCCAGGGTTCCTGTGCCTTTAAGGGGCGCACTGTAGACAAGTTCTGCCTGCCTTGTAACTGAAGGCAAGAAAAAAGTGACAGCCCTAGTTGCAAATTATGAAGTTGACCTCTAGGTAGGTCAATATTATGTGCGTAGCAGTAATAGCTAAGAAAAGTAAAACATGGAGAATCGCCGGAGTCAGACGCCGACCATCTTTTGGAAATACTAAAAAACTGTCTTGGGGTGATGGGGGCTCCGATTACAGTGGTGGTTAAGCTCTTGGGGAGGATTGACAATCCTACATTTGTTCTGTACTACAATATTTTCTTGCTTTTGGCAAGTTTGTATTCCTACACGCCTTGATACTTCATAAGAGATCCCTTGCTTTATTCCCCCACCCACCGGCACATCTCACGACTAGTGGTTAGAACTGGGAGCCTTTTGACGTTTGCTTTCAGACCTCGTTTTTGGATGAGCGCGGTCTCCTTTGGGTTCACACTAGCCTTCTAGAACAGGGGCGACTAAACTACGAATCCGATCCGAACCTCGGGGCACGTGAATACATTTTTACGCAGGTAGCTCCCGGTTCTACTTGCGACGTGCCTTTTATAGGCTGAGCACATTGCACTGGCGAAAGTTGTTTGAGGCTCTGCGCTTCCACACTCCGGGGGGGGGGGAGAGAGAGAGAGAGAGAGAGAGGTGTCGGCGTGCCTATATTTGCGTATCCAACCCCTCCCTCATTTGCCCCACTTCCTCCGTCTCTCTCTCTCCGTATCTAAATGTAATTGATCTGGCTGAGTGAGGCCTTTTTGGTAATTTGGATACACCGAGTCTCCAGATAATGACATATAATCAGACTTCGGGTCACTTGGTCATTCTCTCACGACAAACCCCTCCTGCTCTCTCTGATCTCCTTTCAAACTAAATTTCACACAAACAAATAAAGCAAGACAGGGCAAATTCTTTTTTAAAAAAACAACAAAATAAAAAAGCGGACACACCAGCGAATGGCAGGCTGGGGGGGGAGAGTTGGGAAGAAGAATAAGTATTAGAAAAAAAGTCTGTTAATAAAGAATAGTAAACACGCTCGGAAAAAGGGAAGAGGTGGGGGAATATACCAGGGGATATGTATATGTGTGTGTATGTGTATGGAAAAGGACATATTATCATGAAGAGAGTCACTGTGTACAAAAGGCGAAAGGGGAGAGCAATGGTCTGGCTCATGTTAAAAATGACATAAATTAAAATAAAAAATAATTACAAACAGAAAAATGTCATAACGTAAACCCAGAGAGGCTTACTGGAAAAACGGCGGGGCGCGCTGGGAGCCCTCCCTCCTTCCCTAGCCTGCCTGCGTGCGCTTCCTCCTTTGCAAGGCGCCAGCAAAAGGAGACCCCCTCCCTCCTCCCTCTCTCTCAGTTGGAAACCCGGGAGACTGAGGACCAAGCTGAAGCCTTGCCGGGTGTGGGTTTGTAGAGGGGTTGAATGCTGCTGGTAGTGAAGAGGGAAATCTGGAAACTAACCCCTGCTCCCATACGGAAAAAGTTGGAGAGGTAGAGAGAGATAGAGAGAAGGAAAACAACAACAACAACAACAACAACAACAACAACAACAACAACAACAACAACACTTCCTAGGGGGTCGTTGGGCCTAAACTCAGTAAAATCAGAAAAAAGCAGTGGCCCTTTCAAGCTGTGTCGGTGGGTGAACTGTGGCTCGCCAGATCTTGTTAGACTGCAACTCCCATCATTCCTGAGTGGATTTGAGTGGGTAGGTATGTACATGCAGCGAGGGAGGGGGGGTGGACTGCTAAGGCAGGATTGCTATACTGTGGCCTGCCGGATGTTGCTTGACTCTAGCTCCCATCAGTCCCACAGCCAAGCATGGCCGATGGGAGCTGGAGTCAAGCAACATCCGGCAGGCCACAGTATAGCAATCCTGCCTTAGCAGCCCCCCCCCCCTGCATGTACATACCTACCCACTCAAATCCACTCAGAAGTTAACCCCATTAAGTTCAATGGGACTGACTCCCTGGCAAGTGGTTGCTTTTTTCTTTTTCTTTCATGATCTTATTGTCTAAATTATGCCAATAAAGGCTGGCTGGCTGGCTGGCTGGCTGGCTGAATGAATGCATGGTTTCCAGCCTTAACAGGTTATGATGGCATGAAGTACTGTAGGCAACAGACTACATCGTCAGATTGGACCTTGAAGATACCAGTGGATGGATAGGCGGACATACAGAAGTGGAGAAGGACTGTATTGCAATGATATAATAATAATAATAATAATAATAATAATAATAATAATAATAATAATAATAATAATAATAATAATAATAATGGCATACTGGCACCAGAAAGAGCCTCCAGCCATGAGTAAACAATTGCCACATGATTTCTTAGCTGCATAGAACAGAATGACCTTTTTGAAGCATCATGAACGAATGTCTCAATGAAATGGGAACGGCCTTCTTGAATCGTGCTTCATATTTTCATTGTCAAAAAAATATAGTTCAGCTCGTGTATTTTGACCATCCTTTGCAGTTTTAGCTTTTCATTTCTGCTTGTTGGGGAATATCTTCCTGGGATCGAGCCGGCTGGAAGCATTTAGGCAAAACAGGCAGGACTACTCCCAGGAGATATTCTGAACATACGAGGGGGTAAAGGAAGTCCCATTATTCACAAGTCCTACTTAGGATCGGGATGTTAAATTTCGCTAGAGGAGAGAAGTAAATCAGTGAAATGGCAATAATTCTACGCCTAACAAAAATGGCAATGTAGTGGTGACATCCAAGTAAGTAATATTCAAAGCAGACCCACTGAAATCCATAGACTAACGTTGGTGATCACCCACACATAACAAGAGAGAGACATTTAGATACTGTAATTTACTCAGTTCTGATGGTCCAGCCGTAAACAAATTTTATTTGTGAGAAAGTTCAAGCGAAAGTTCAAGTTCTAGAGAGAATACCCACTAGAAATATTAACTCTTCGCGCGAACCAAGTGTGTAAAATCAAACGATAACTTTCGCAAATGAACTATGGTCGAAATTTATACCTATATGGTCGAGATTTGTATCTTCAGAGCCACACAAGAGTTTTTGCTATTCCCCTCCCAGAAGGCCTTATACTGTTTAATCCCTTTCTTCTTTTCTGAACAATTTCGGGAAAGTCAGACTCAGCAGAGCAAACCTCATTCCCTAGATCCCAACGTCTTGAAGGCTTACTCAGTGGGAATTCTGCATTAAAGCCATTGGGAGAGGAAGGCAAATTCATTACGAACTCCCCCCCCCAAAAAAAAACAGTAGAAGCAAAAGGTGCGTGGGGAGAGGATGGCGTGGGAGTGGTTGGGGGGGTCAGTAACCCACGTAAAGATCACGGTCCTGAAGGCAGTTTAAGGAACAATCCTGACATCAGTAATCTTGGACTTGTCTCTGCACCGAAACCAACAGGATGGATCGAGGTTTGAAGACGTTTTCTCCTGCTCCGGAGGGTAGGACCCAAACCAATGGCTTCAAGTTGCAAGAGAAGAGATGCTGACTAGACACCAGGGAGAACTTTCTGACGGTAAGAGCTGTTGGACAATGGGACGGACTCCATCGGAAGGTGGTGGACTCTTCTTGGAGGTTTTTAAGCACGGGTTGTGTGGCCATCTGTCACGGATGCTTAAGATTCCTGAATGGCATGGAGTTGGACTAGACGACCCTCGGGGTCCCTTCCAACTCTACCATTTTATGATTCTATGAGTACCAGATGCTTGGGGTTAGGCGCTGCCTACGCCATTGGAGAGGGAAACGCACCCCGCGTTCATCTTACTTTATTCAAACAACCACAACAAAGAGTTTTGTGGCATCTCAACGAGTAACAGGTTTCTTATGTCATAACTTTTTTCTGCATTTTTTTTGCATAATTTCTTCTTCTTCAGTAGTTATTCTTAGTTGACAGGGACGTAAAATGGGCATATGAGAGAGACAATAAACAATGGGGGCCAAACGGCCATAAAACTCCGAGAGCACAGTCTGTGGTAATTCTATGAAAAGGGTCACCTAAGTAAACTGACGCAGACTGTCTTTTATGTGTGTGTTTCACTGCCATTTGACCCCACCGCTGATTACAATCGTATGCATTAATTTTCCCATACCCATATTTATTCTATGACTTTTCCATATTTATATGGCAGGAGGATATCACCTGATGCATCTGATGGAGTGGGCTCTGTCAAGTTCGAGGTCTGCTACACTAAATCTGTCAGTCTTTAAGATACCACAAGCCTTGCTGCTTACCTTGCAGAAGACTAACGCGGTTGCTCTTACTGTTGACATATTGAACATGCCGGGATCCTAATACTTTCCAAACAGATCCGAATGGTGGTTCACTTTGAAGCCCCGTTTTTTACTCTGCGCAATTATTCCAAGAAAGACGACGAAGATTCCCCCTAGCGTGCGTGCGTAATCTCGCAGAGACGCGCATTTGGGGCTGGTGATTCCGGGGACATTCTTGACCAAGCCCCGCCCACCGCGTCCTCTGAGCCAAGCCCGGGCTCTTCGGCGCCCTCGTGTTATCTAGGCGCGCATGGAATGAAGAGCAGGCCTGTACTTTCGAGGACCTGTTAATCCCTCCAGAAACCACTCAGAAAGCTGACCTCGCTGGATGGAATTGCAGGTTCTGTGGACTGGGAAAAAGTGGGCATGCTCATCATTTACAGGCATTTTTCACAAATGACACCCACACACCTTTGAGTTTTTTTAATTGGGCTGTGGAGCTGGTTAACCTATTCCATGTACTATATAAATGCATGCACTCCAATGTGCACATGTGACATTTGTGGCATCTCAACAAGTAACAGGTTTCTTATGTCATAACTTTTTTCTGCATAATTTTTAGACTAAATGACTAAACAACAAACAACTTGTATAGATTCTCACATTTGGTGCTAAGATAAGTGCAAAACCACTCCCCCCTCCATTCTCACCAATATTGCAATGCAAACCAATTGAAGGAAGAACCTCCCTAGCCTTCTGTGTAAAACTGCCCTTCACTTTCATGTATGTTATATCCATTGGAATATCATGTATATTAAATTCATCTTATTTGTATTAATTATGCAGAAAATGGAGGAAAACTGATTTGGGTATTCATTGTGAAATCAGTCATATGTTTGAAATGCAAAACTCAGCCTTAAGCTTTCTTTGTCACAGTGAACTAAAGCAGAGTCTTAAGAATTTGAGGTTGCAATCCGAAACAGATTTACTAGCGGGTAAAAAGGTAAAGGTAAAGGACCCCTGGATGGTTAAGTCCAATCAAAGGCAACTATGGGGTTGCGGTGCTCATCTCGCTTTCAGGCCAAGGGAGCCGGCGTTTGTCCACAGACAGCTTTCCTGGTCATGTGGCCAGCATGACTAAACTGCTTCTGGCGCAACGGAACACCGTAACACAAAGCAGAGCTCATGGAAACACTGTTTACCTTCCCGACACAGCGGTACTTATTTATCTACTTTCACTGGTGTGCTTTCATTCTGCTAGGTTGGCAGGACTTGGGACAGCAACGGGAGCTCAACTGCTGAACCCGTAAGTACCTGAACAGGTTACTTCTGGGTTCAGCGGTTTGCGCATGCACAGAAGTGTCAAATGACATCACGCGCATGTGCAGAAGTGCCGAATAACGCAATGAGCATGTGCAGATGTGGCGCTCAGGATGCGGACTGCTCATGATGCAAACGGGGCTCCGGAACGGATCCCATTCACATCCAGAGGTACCACTGTACCTTCTTTTGCTAGTATACTTTGAGCACATCACTGCTTTCTGTTACTTTTGTATATTTATTCAATGTTCTTTATAACATAATTCCTGGATGGAGATACTGAGCTCTATAGAAGTATATTTGAATCCTGATTGGTTTCAGCAGGATTACTTCTATGTACATTTGTTTAGAACTGGAAGCTTTAATTTAGGTAAATCCTAGGATTGCTCCTCCACACTCTATTTTAACTTCTTATGTTATAAAACCAAGCCGCAGTGTGAGATGCTCTGGGTTTGAACTGAGATGCCAAAGAGAAAGAAATCTTTGTCAATGAGAAAAAGAAGAAGGCAGAACAGAAGCGAGAAAATGGAGATTCAACGACAGTGAGAGAAAAATAAAGATAAATGAGTGTGTTGATGAAGGAGAGAAAGGAGAAAATAAGATATCTGTCATTTGTCAGAGGAGATATTGGTGGCGTCTTTGCAATAAAGCTGGGGGAAAGGAAAGAATGAGTATAGGAAACTGATACTGTTGAAAATAAAGATGGAAAGGAAGAGTGATGGAAAAAAGGGAGGGGCACCTATTTCTGAGATGAGATGCTCTGTGTACGCATTATACCTTTAAGGCAAATGTGAAGCACATTTTCCTGTTCAAAGAATTCTGGATACTATAGTTTATGTCACAGAGCTAGCATTCCCAGCAACCCTTAACAAACTACCATGCCCAGAATTCTTTGAGAGATAGAATGTGCCTCAAATGTGCTTTAAAGGTATAGTGTGCACAAAACCTACAAACAGGATGGATCATAGGAGCTATTCCTACGGACTGAGTTCCCTTCAGCGCCCCTCAATAAAATATTTGAGGAGGCCGCCCCCCCTAAGTTGATAGGCATTGGCATTCAAATGGTGTATGTGTGCCGGGTTTTGTGAGCAATTATGTGGGGTGGGGCTTACCTGCCCCCCCAATATTTTATTTAAATCGGCAGTGACACTCTTGGGTTGGATGAAAAAGAGATTAAATAGCAGAGACTTCTTTCTTCTTCTTGGTAGATTGTGTATTCCAAATCACATTAGTGATAGTTAAGGTGGGGGGGGGAATCCAACTAGTTTGCATTTCCCCCCTATGTGAATCAATTCTGGTTCAGAGAGTGCTCTTGCATTTGGGGTAGAAGTTAATAAATGGCATCAGCTGGATGTGAAGCATCTATCAGAAAGCCCACCCCCAATAATAGTAAAACTGAGCTGTGAATATGTCTAGGCGCTGCTGTGATTAAACACTTTGGGATATTTCCCCACATTCTGTATATCACTTCTTTAACTTAGTGTGTGAAAACCTTTCTTCCAGGAAAGGGTTAAGTCTCCTACCCCACCCCCTTTCACTACTCCATTCTTTCTGACCCCCCTGCACAACATTGCTTTCCTCTAGAGGTCTCATTAGGGAAGCCCTAACTGCTATTTTCAACATTTCCTCAATCAAGTGCCGTTAAATATAGCTACACAAACAAATGGGCGGCAAAGAAAAAGCGAGAATCTTGTCACTGGCAGGACCAATCTAATATTTCACCTCTTGTTTCCTTTGTAATTACTGCTTGCCTGGTGGCTACCTTGCCCTCCTGGCTATAGTTGCTGTCCTGCACATGGCAATCAATGTTGAGCACACTCTTTTCAAGGGTTTAGAGGCAGACTTTCCTGAGAGTAAGGCCCATTGTGCATAGTGGGACTTACTTTTGAGTAAACATGCATAGGATTGTGCAGTGAGTAAACAATCCATGCAAACATATGATATAACCTAGGTGTAAGAGTCTCTAATCCCCAACCTCAGCTTAATTTCTAAAATGAAATAGATTATGACACTTGAGATGCCGTCCCGCTTGGAATCCTTATCCGGAATGCCTAAGGGATGGTTGTTGTCACTCCCTGGCTGCCAAAAACACATTTTGCACTTTCTCAAAGGCACTTTTGGTCCACATCTGGGTGGAATATTATGCAGGGTGGAGAACTTTCTCTCTCTTTTTCTTTGCGCAGTATGTATGCACAAAAGGGTACACCTAACACATGCTGGCAGAAAGCATGCACTGATTCAGCGCGCAGGCCATTTTGCTGACCAAGAAGCTGAGCAGTGTTGCATTATGTGAAGTAATTCAGCTAGAAAAGAGTTGAGCTGCGATGTGAAGTGTTTTGCCCTGATCTTCCAGGATCAGCTCTTGAATAGCTCGGCTGCCAGAAGGGTTCTGTTGATCAGAACAAAGGCAAAATGCAGGGATCAGATTTCAAAGTGGAAAAAGGGAAAGGGGGTCAGCCCTAAAATTGCACACCTCCCATTCAGCAGGGCAGAGGTATCCAACTTAATGTCTAGTTCCAAGAAAGACACTACTTATAGATTGTGCGTATGCCATAGCCATTACCACGAGCTTCCTCTCCTCTTGCCTCTTTCGTTGAGCTCTTCCGGTCAGGTTCATGTCTAGATAACCTGCATACAAAGCATCCTCTGACTCATCTGTGGTTCTACTACCGGTACTTCTATGCTTTGTCCATCGCACTGGCTATGCCCTGCTGTGTACCTTTCATCTGCCAGGGAGCTACACTCACCATTTTTAATTAGATCCTTGTGTAAGCATCTTAGCGGTAAGAGTATGGACAGAAATAACGTGAGTGGAAACATGTGGAGAGCATTTGGAGAATCTAAAGAAGTTCCCTGGCATTTGTAGGACATGTTCTTTCCAGGAATGGGTGTAAGCAGTGAAAGTGTGGGCCCAGATGCGTACATTGCAGAAGACTAATGGTATGGGAGGGTAGACTAAGATTTTGGAGTGGTTCTCTCCCCCCCCCTTTAAGAAGGTGATAATGTATTCAGCAGATACAAGTTTGCAGCTCAACTGATGCTCAATAAAGCCAGATACAAGTCCACATAAAGAGAAAACAGTATCACTGCAGTCTCAAAGCTATTTACTAATACAGTTATCCTACTAATGTCTGTGCTTTCTCTGCAGCAAGAAGGTTTTGGACAGAAGGAATATAAAAAAGAACTATTCAAAAAGGATCTCTATCTATCTATCTATCTATCTATCTATCTATCTATCTATCTCATTCTATTAAATGGCCTGGCTCCAGAGTTGAGTGCAAACAACACATACACAGCTTTCCTTTGTAAATTGTTTTTTTGGGGGGAACCAGAATGTTTATTGCAGAGCTGGACTCTAAAACAAATTGAAAATACATATTCATTTTGACGAACTCTTCATTGACCAAGTTATGGTCGAGAGGGAGTGTAAGGCAATGTTGCAAATCACAATAAGCCCAACTGATGTCAGTGGGACATTCTTCTGAATAGAAATGTGAAGCAGGACTTTGTCGTTCAACTGAGAAACAGCCTGATCCCAAAGTCCCTGAAACCAGAGTACATAGATGCAATACATTTGGTGCTGGGGTACATAGTGGCTAAAATTCAATAATCTGCTTGAACAGAGATCTTCATCAGACTCAAAATGGCCTGATTCACAATTGCAGTATTTGCTGTCCAAGCATTTTTGAACAATATTGTTTAGACCCTTGGAACCGCCCTGAGACCCCTGGATATAGGGTGGTATATAAATTCAATTATTAATAAAATCATCATCATCATCATCATCATCATCATCCAGTAGGGCTGACTCTCATAAGAATCTGTACTACATAGTAGCCAACTGAAAAGTCTGTGCATATTTGGATTGCTGCAATGCTGCTGATGGCAAGCTTCACAGTTGTGATTAGCGCCATGCACAATATAAACTTTTGTGCAAATGGGCAGTCACTCCACTCTAAACCCATGAAGCTGCAGTGGTACATCTCAGCTGAATTCTGCTGTGAGGACTGGTTAAATATGACAACAGGCATTGAACTTATATGTTCACATAATAATAAACCCTATATGTTCACACACCCCTCGTAAAATGTAACAGACATGAATGGCTATCCCAAAGCAAAAAAATAAAATAAAACCTCCTATAGCCATTTGGTATTGGATATTCATTTCTGCAAACATACCTTATTTTGGCAATGTAAGTGTACTTTTAGATCCAAAGAAGGAGATAACATCCACAATTAAGATCAGTGTTTTACAAAGCAAGGTTAAACTCGAAACAGCCACTGGGTTTCTTTAAAACAGTAGCAAGGGGAATGATGCAGCCCTCTAATGGTTTAGTTGTCCAAACAACAACTGGAATTGGATAAATGCTTTCAGCTGGGATCACTTTCCTAATACCTTTGTAGGTAATGGGATTCCCATAGAGGGCAGCTGTGTGAACATCAGACAATATGCATTGGGCAGGAATTCCTCTTCTAGATCAGACAATATTAAAACAACATTTATTACAACATGAGATTGACGTTTTGTAAATCACTTATTTGCTGGGGCATTTATATGACTACAGAAGTATAGAAGAACTGTGGTGGATGTTTAAAATACCTTATTTCCTGATGTTTTGCCTTGTTCAAATATTAAATATTGTCTACTGTTCAAATATTAACAAAAAGCTCTAAAATGCTAGCAGCTACCGGCAACCAAACCATGCATTTCATTTGTAGCATGGAATTGTAGCATCAGTTGCACAATTGCTTCAGCTGTACCGACTCCATGTGTCTATGTTAGTGAATGGACAAATGCGAGTCTTTGGTCCACCACTCTGAAATTAACATCCATTCAACTCTATGATAGTGGTAAAGCTGGAACTAACCACAGGATAATAGCAATAGCTTATCCAATATTGCCTAAATATCATGCCTGTTAAGGCTGTGGCCCTTAACAGCTGTAATTTCTGGGCATTTTGCCACACACACACACACACACACTGAAGAAGCTTTCCAATTCATTCTCAGAAAGCTGGTAGAAAAGATAATTTCTCCCAGGTCAAGCTAGGAAAAAGTAAAAACAAAAAACACACAAAAGCATCAATTTATGTTTATCCAAAACATAAAATAAAAATACTGCCTTGGTTGTTCTGAAACTACGTACTGTACATAGAATTGTTTGAAGGTACATAGAAAGGGTGGGGAGATACTTTATTAAGCATAAAAAGTGATGAGGAAATGATATGGGATGGAGGAATGGAGCAGACAGGAGGCATCAGAGGCAATATAAAATGAGATGTGAGCCCCGGGCTGCAGGGTTGGCCACCTATTGCTTATTGTATGTTGACTTAATAGTCCCAGTGTTTTCTCCCCTTATTAAACAAATGCTAAGAGTTTGTTTCCCAATAGTCTGTTTAATGCATAGTAATCAACGTGCTGCCTTATAACAGAGCTCTGTGTTGATTTGGTATAGCAATTATGGCATACAAGTATACTTATTTGAGAATGGGAGCTATAATGTTGATTTGAAGTTTCACTGAGCTAGGATGCCAAATTTCATTTTTAAAATTTAAATCAAATAATTTAATTTTGCTTCTCTAGCTTTACATTTACTGGATGTATATGCTACACTTCTTCCCCACAACAAAGCTTCCAATGCATCCCAGAAAATATTGGTTTTGTTTTCATTTGAGCCACATCTGATGTTCTCATCTAAAGGCAATACAACAGGTTTTTTTTATGATGGCCAATGCACAGTGTGTGGTATTGATAGTATCAATTACGTATGTCACAGTAGTCACATTAGATTGTAGAAATTGGCTAGTTAAAAATAAAATGAAATCAAATCTAAAGCTGATCTAACTTGTTAATAAAAAAATTAAAATTAAAATCAGTTAAGAGGAGAAATAAAAGTATAACTGCACCTTTTCAAGGTGTAATCTACCATATGCATTTAGTCTTCCATGTATCCTAAAATTGCCTCTCTAATTTTAGCAGATTACTTCCCGAGAGACAAGTACCTCCTTAAAGTCTCCTCTAGTAATCACAAGATGTGCCCCTTCCCTAGTCAGTTACAGCAAATAAAACTATGGAAAATGTCCAGAGAGTATATATTAGGGGCATAAATATTCTATCATATCATTGGTTGACATTCAATTGATATTTCAAATGGGTGGCATTCAACTAAGTTTCACTCAAAGTTGACCTATTATTATTTATTCAATTTATATATACCACCCTTCATCTGAAGATCACAGGGCAGTTTACAACATAATTGAAATTAATGACCAAAACCTAGTCATGTTCATTAGTTCCAGTGGATTTACTTTGAGTAAAACTTAATTAAGTGCCATACAAAATTTAGAAGTTTCCTCTTATACAAGCTTCATAATCTAATTTCTGATATACCCGAAATTTTATGTTCTTGGTAAATTCCTATCATCATGAACTATACAAATCTATCTGCATTCTAATATGGATGCCTGTGCTCTCTTTGTGTGAGTTGCTTGCTGCTGGGACCACTAATATATCTGATATTCCACAAAACATACTTGCCTGTAGTCATGACATAGCTGAAAGATGTGCTTGCATCACAGACATTACAAAGCACGAGTGATTCCCCACACTTTGTATGACAAAAATTTTCTTTCAAAGTCTTAATCTTCTTAGCAAGAAAAAACAAATAAAGAAAAAAATGGAATAGTCAGGAAGTGGGGAGGTGTGAGGGTAGAAATAACTAAACGTTAAGAAAAAGATTGTTTTAGAAAACATTTAGAATAAAATGGCATACAGTTCTTATATGGATGTTGATTTAGGATTATTGCAGCACTTCCAAAAGTAACAAAGAAGAATTCAGATGTTTGCATTCAGTAGCAATTTAAAACAAAAACATCACCAAATCAATCCCCTATGTCTTCACTGTTCTAACCCTTCATAATAACAAATAGTAATTCATTCTGTCTAAAGATGTATTTGGGAGGGAGGGACAACCCCCCCCCCCCCAAAAAAAAACAGTGCCAGGTGTCTTGAGAGAGATTGTAGATACGTTAGACCCACTCTCTAAAGTTTTATAGTGTGGGAGTTCAACTTGAAAAGCAAAGAAAGATTAGACTGTAAATAAACAGTAAAACAATGTGGAAGAACTTGAAGAAGATTGCAGAGTTGTGGATGGCTGTTCCCGGGAGCTGTCGGTTTAAGCATACTCCCCTTCAGCCAAGTAACATGTTTCTAGGTGCTTTATTAACATTCACTGAAGTTGGAAGATTGTGTTCCAAGGGGTCTTGCTCACCATTATCACTGGATTGCATCCAACCAAGTTCTACTCAGAGTAAACCCATTGAAATTATGGGGCCAAGTTAGTCATGCCCAATAATTTCAATGGACCTACTCTGAATAGGACTAGCATTGGATACGACCCATTATACTTATCAATCCCCAGTTTTCTGTAAGAAAACAAACATCTAAAAGTGACTACATCTGGTGATGCTAGTAATAAACAGACCCAAAATATTGGCATGTGCCCATAGTTTGTTCCAAATGTTTCATGGCTATGGAAATATTCAGTGCCTGAGGTTTCCAAGAACTACCCTGAGTAGTTGCCCATTCTTAGCCTCTCCCCAAAAGAGGAGGAGAGGAGGAGGCAGGAAATAAAGACAAAGCAGTCTAGCTCCCTTTGTCATGTACGTTCACAGACCTTTCCAAAAGACCTCCCTCTCCTTGTCAACTACTTCATTGGCCAGGTTTTGAAAGATAGTGTCATAGGGTGATATTCAACTAGCAGACCCACTGAAATTAACAAATATCACTAAGCTAGGTCTATTAATTTCAATGTATTCTAAGTAGAACAACACCCATGTACTGTGAGTGGGGGCCCATGGGGTGCAATAGAGACACAAGGGTGGTTTACTCAGACAGCATCAGGACCACAGACAGCTCCAAACAGAACACTCCCATGACAACTGAAGCATTTTATCTCCACTTGGTTAGATAACGTCCTTCCTTGCTTTGCCCCATTCCTCTCTTTGCCCCTAGTGCAAAAAAGAGAAGAAATTGTCAAAAACAAAGAAAGTGGAGTCATTACAAACAGAGGAACATATTCTAGGAGGTATCCTTTTATTGAACTAGGTGAAAAGATCATTTGGAAAATAATACATAATTTGTCTGTGAGTTAAGTCAAACTTTTAAACCACCCTTCATCCTAGAGCATCCCAGGGTGGTTTCCAAAGATTTTTTTTAAAAAATATTTTTATTAAAGATTTTCTTGATTTACAACGGTAATACAATGTCTCTCTCGTATTTTTCCATGTAACATTTTTACAAATCGGTTTTTGTTGTTGAGACATTAGGGAGAGAAGGGGGAGAGAAGTGGATGGGATGGGTGGGGTAGGGTGGCGATGTTTCTGTTTTACTTAATATGTGTAGGGTTTGGTGTCAGCGTTGTCTGGGCAGGTTCTCTGTTGTTCGCTTGTGCTCCTTTAGTGGTGAGAGAGGTTGGGGTTGGCGTGGGGCGTGATTGTTCTTTTGCGGTTGGCTGCGGTGTTCTTTGGTCTCCTGTGTGAGTGGGGTGGGTGGGTGTTTTTGGTCAGGTTAGCCATATTGATTTGTATGCTGTTGGTAGATTTTTTGTCATTATCTTGTTGGGCTGTGTGTGTGATGAAGGGGGACCATACCGGGGTGAATGTGTCTTCTTCTGTGTACCCGTGTCAGTTTCAGCTTACTGGATAGTTTTTCTAAAAGGGCTGTTTCCCATACTACTTGGTACCATTGGCCCATTCTTATTCCTGACAGGTCTTTCCAGTGTCTGGTTATGACGTTTCTGGCTGCTGAGAGTAGATGGGTTATGAGTTCTTTGTGGTGTACATGGGCATTGTTGTCTTGGAAGAGGTTTAGATTTTTTTTAAATAGAAAAACATACATGTTATGAGGTCAGCACTAGAATATTTTAAAGCAATAAGAACCAAGTTTAAAACCAACAGCAGACAGAAATTCCCATACCCTAGAGCTTGGCCAACTTCACCAAATGCTTGAATGAGCAAATATATTTTAATCTGGCATCAGAAGCCAAAGTTGAGGTCATCTGCACTTCTAGGGCGTGGGGTGGATTCCACAAAAGGGGTGCTATTGCAGAGAAGGCCCTATTCCTCATCAACATGCAGCAAACTATTTTTGTCCGGGAGAACAATGAGAACATTGTAATTAAAACTGTGATTATGCTAGTACAAACAATTCAGGAAAATGATCAGCGATCCCTGCTCTGCCTCTCTGCTCTTTTGAGCTCAATGCGCCCAGTACTGTTTATCCAAGGATTATCTTGTTTATCTTATGCTTATTGCTCTTCATAGACTCTAATCATACTTCATTTTATAATGATGAAACGTGGCTGTGTTTGTTGTACAGCATTCCTGAGCTTGAGATAGTGTGATGTTTAATAAAGTGTTTATAAGAGAAGATTAAGATAGTTTATCAGATCTTGGAATAATCTCATAATAATAAAACATCTCTGGACCTGAATGCCAAGAAGTGCAATTTGTAATTTTACAAAGCAATGCTTCCAGAGTTATTAGACATGGGCAGGCTGCCTGCTAAGACAACAGGATTCTAAAAACTAAAAATTGCCTCTAAAATATTGCAGGTTTAATGGTTTTGTACACACAGTCATGTATGTATTTTAGGCCCCTGATCAGTTACTAGTTTTATAGGTATGAGCCTTCGTGTGCATGCACACTTCTTCAGATACCTGAAAGAGAAGTCACCAGATCCTTAAATATAGTGAGGGAGTGGGGAGGGGTATTACTCAGAAGGGTGGTACCCCTCCCCACTCCCTCACTATATTTAAGGATCTGGTGACTTCTGTTTCAGTGTATCTGAAGAAGTGTGCATGCACACGAAAGCTCATACCAAGAACAAACTCAGTTGGTCTCTAAGGTGCTACTGGAAACAATTTTCTATTTTGTTTTGACTATGGCAGACCAACACGGCTACCCACCTGTAACTAGTTTTATAGGAGTGCTGCAGTGAGAAAGGGATGAAGGATGGTGCACCAGTCTCTCCCCCCATTTCTCCAGTTCACCCCATTTTGAGAGACACAATTTTCTCTGCTGAGCCAAGAGGACACCATCTCAAAGCCCAGCAAGTGACAGGGTCCTAGAGTACTCCCACCTCCTTCCCAAAGCCTAGTTGGTGATTTCCCAGCTTTGGGGAGGAGGGCTCTAGAACCCTGCCAGAGCCCTTGCACCTCCTTCTCAAAGCCACATGCCTTTGGGAACAATATGACGGCTGGGAGAGGGTCATGCACCAAATTTTGGCCTAGCCCAGAGCGTCACAGTACCTGAATCCTCCATTGTTTGCACTTGCAGATTCCTATGGTCATCTGCCCCTTCCACATAATCTAATCATGCATTAGAAAACTTTGCTGAAACCTATCCTTGCATTCTATTTCAGCCAAGCATTTACAGCTACATCAAAGGGATTGTTCATTTGTTATGGGATCCTGATTCCATGGGAGGCCTTGATCCGGCGACAGTCTGCCACAGCTCATTGAAAGTGTTGCTTTTGATTTATAAAGCTGCAAACAGCTTGGGACCAGCTTGCCTGAAGGACTGCCATCATCAATACAATCCTGTCCAAGAATGAGGTCTTCTAAAAAGGCACTTCTCTCTCTGTGTCCCTTCAGGTATTTGTAAGAAGCAACACATGACAGAGCCTTATCTGTGGCAGCCCCACTCCTGAGATCCTTCACTGATAGCGTTTAAGAGAGCAGTCAAAACTTTTCTTTTAAATTGGGCTCAGGAGGCCTAGATATTTCAGCTACTTTGAGTTTAGTTGTTTGCTGCTTCCTCTTTATATTCTTTTTTTCTTTAAAGCAGATACTACTCTGTTCACCTTAGGGAGTAAAAACAGGAAACAAATTATAATCAAGAAAGCCTGTTGCTTGCAATGGGATTTAGTAAGGATTAACTTTAGCTGGGGCAAGTGGATTTTTACTTTGTGATGATAGCCCCTCTGCATTTCTCCTCTTTCATCAGTTAGCATTGGCTAGATACCAACCTCCCCATGCTTCAGGGAAAATATCTACCACCTTACCTATTCAAACCCCTAAACTATTTAACAATAAAGGTAACTAGGCATGAGGGGTCATTTATATAACTAGATTGTTAATTTTGACTTGCTATCCTAGTATTGTTAATCCTGAAAAAATAAACTATCTATATATATATATATAAATGTTCAAGATGGGTGCGCGGATGCGAAGCCCTTGCTCTGTAACCCCTTGACCAGTTGCCTTCAAATTTGGACACAACATTCCTTGGCCATATGGAAAGGTTCTTAGGTAGCTAGATTGCAAAAAATCACACCTTTCCCAGGTAAATCCGTGAATTTGTGCAAAAAGTGCCCTCCAGTGGACGTCAAAGGAACACACGCTTTACAACAACAGACTTCAGAAGAGAGTGGGAGGGGGAGCAGAACTTGAGGTCGCCTCAGCCAATAGGCTGTTGGTGGGGGAGGGGCCAAATCAACTTTTAGCTACCACCGCCATAACAACTTCTTGCCTCAGGCTTGGCCAATTCCCATTTTAAAACAGTGAGCAACAGACATAAGAGTGCAGAGGTGATGGAACAAATCACAGCATAGGAGTTCAACAGAACAACCTGTGGAGAGCCAGGCGAAACCGGGGGGAAAACCGGAGAGAAGGGAGGTAGGAGATCAACACAGTTTCAGGGTGACCACGGAGAGTGTGAGGGAGGGGAACAAATCACGCCGCGTGACTGGGAGGAAGACGAAAAGGGGGGAACTGAGAGGAGGCAGGCAGAAGTTCATCAGGATAAGCTGTGGGAAACCAGGCAAAAACGGGAGGGAAAGACTGAGAGGAGGCAGGCTAAAGTTCATCAGGATAACGTGTGGGAAACCAGGCGAAAATGGGGGGGGGGAAGACTCAAATGGGGCACACGGAAGTTCATGGGGATAAGCTGTGGGAGAACGGGGAGCGGGGGAAAGAGCCACAGCAAGGCGTGGCCAGGGCAGCTAGTATAAACATGAAATTCTAAGAATTTTTGCCACATCTTATCTATTGACTGTGAATTATGAACTTAATCCATTGCAATCATATATCCATTATAATCCTATACCCTGGGATGAAAGAGTGGTAAATTAAGGTATTGCCAAATACCTTAACCTTATTTCAACGTGCTTGGAATAAATAAGTTCCCCTTGAACCTGCAAATTAATCAAAAGTGCATTTTCAGTGAGGATGGAGTAACCAATATGGTGCCCTCCAGATGCTGTTGGACACCAAATCCCATCAGCCTCAGCTAGCATGGTCAAAAGTTGGGGATGATGGGAGCTGGAGTCCAACATCTGGGGGACACCATGTTGGTCTCCTCTGCTTTAGGAGTTGTGATCATGAAACAACTGATCATGTTTAAATGGTCTTAACTGAGTCTTACAATAGTTTGTTGACAGACTGAGCATGTGTCACAGGGTAATGTCACAGATTCACAACAATATTCATCTCAAAGCAAGGGCAGCATCATATAGCTTGTGCCAGTGAACTCCAAAACCTTTGCACTGATATTTATCTGTTCCCAGCTAAATTCCAACCACTGCTTCAAGCTTTCTTTGGCACATTTTAGCTCCCATCCTGGCAAAAGGATATCTTCCATAAATTCATCACAATGCATTCTGGGACTGGGAACCCGTGTCCTTCAAAATGTTGCATCACTCATTATCCCCCTGATCACTTGCTAGGCTTTCTGGGGCTGATGAGAGTTGAAATCCTACAACATTTGAAAGGCCACAGGCTCACTGCTGTGTTACTAGGCAGGTACCCGGTACTTCTTGTTCATCAGTTTTGGTACCTGCCCAATTTGAATTACCAATTAAGTTACTCAACCCACAAACTTGAGATATAGGGCTCCCTCATTTAGAGGGTATAATATCTGAACTGCCCAATAATTAGAGTTGTACCTATAATTATTGGGCAGTTTGTATATTATACCCTCTAAATGAGGGAGCCCTATATCTCAAGCTTGTGGGTGGAATGAAGACAGAATAGTAAACATGAATATAGAACACCTTTTCAAACAGCACGCAGGGCTCTGCAAACTTAGAACCATTCCATTTCCCCCCTTCATCCCTAGGTATAATGGAACTCAAGCTCTACATTTCAACAGGCACACGAAGAAAAACCTTTATCCCCTACACAGAAGGATAAAAATATGAGCAGGCTAGAAGTTAAGCTGTGCTTTGTGAGGTTGAATTAAGGTCAGTGGTAGTGAGGGGAATCAATTGCAACTTTTGAGATGAAAACATCATCAAAGCTAAAGGAAGCGTTTCAAAGTGGGGTTTAATAGCAGCTATCATATTGCCTTCAGTGCCTTGACCATTTCTTTTGCAGCTGTTTTATTTTAGAAAGACCCAACCCCCACCACACATGTACCGTTCTATGCGCTGACCTGAGTACACACACCCAAGCACTTTGGTCACTCACGATAACTATAAACCCTTCAGTGAACTACTAGAAAGCTAGTTCAAATGGAAAGGGTGTAATTCAATCTAGCGTTTAACTTGGTCATTGATGAAGGGTTAAGCCAAAGGAACAGTCAGTAAGGAAGGCAAAGGGGGCAAGAGACAAATATGTCAATTAATTGATGCCTGGATGTCAGATAGATGACAGGCGTGGTTTTTTTTTTGGGGGGGGAAATGCACAAAATTAGAGAGAGAGAAATGTTTCAAGCCTTATCTGGGCAAAATAAATTTGATTTCCAAATTGCTTGAAGATGGCCTTGCATTTTGAAATTTGAGTTTAGATTTCACAAAATTGAAAATGCAATTGCATCAGAGCAATTGAAACAAAGCCTAGGTATGTGTTTTCTCATATTGTATGTATGTATGTATGTATGTATGTATGTATGTATTCATTCATTCATTCATTCATTCATTCATTCTTGGTTAGTAGATGTCTCTTTCCTTCCTCCCTCCCCCCTTCTGTCCTCTCTTTTAAATTTATATGATCAGTACTTTTGGCCAGGGGACTGTCTTTCCTGTGCTCATAATTTTATTTCATTTCATTCCTTGCTTATGTCCCACTGCTACCACAAACAACTTGGTTAACATAAAATATCAGAATAAAGGTTGGCTTTTTTAAAATTAAAAACAAAGTATATATCAAAAAAGAAAACAGGTCAAAACCAAATTTGTGTCAACACAGTATGAACAATACAATAAATCCATAAGAATCAATTCACCAGCAAGGGTCCTCCCTCTGGCCTTCATTTCTTCACCTCAGGCTTTGTTTATGAGGAATATAAATGATATCATTTCAGGATGATGTCATATATTTGTGTCCTTCAGTCTTTTATCATAGCTGCTTTTGGACATTTTCAAAAAAACTAAAAATGCAGTTGGAGTGCTAGCCTGTCAAATGCAGAAAGACAAAATGCCATTGAGGTTTTCAAGGCTTTTGTGCCTTTAATTAAATGTTTCCTGCTTGCCTGTTTTGCCCTTTTTATTGCTTCCTCTTGAGTGTCAGTGAAATTAGCAACAAACTGTTAATAACCTCTTGAACAGTCTTTCTTCATTTCTCATTAAATGAGATAAACCTAGCTCCTACTTCATACCCAGTTCAGGCCTACTAATAGTTGGAGAATCTATATTCTGTTTGCGATTGTGAGTGAAAGTCCTAAAGAGTTCTATAGTATGCAGTTTCTTGCAAATGTTGTTGCAGGCCTGCCCTTCTATTCTGTTAAGTAAAATGGTACTGCATCTGTTTTCTTGGGAGCATGGGAAAAAGGCACAGTTAAAGTATAAAGTGAGCTCAGTTTGGCCAGAGAAACTGGCTGGGAAGAGGTTACGAAGACATTTCTTAGTAACTTAGTAAGATTCCAGTACTTTCTCCCGTCTGAAGGAAAGTGACCTGTTATGCTGCTTTCAGATTTTCTTTCCAGTGACGGCACTCCCCGCAGCTGTTTTTCCTCTACATGTTGTGGTATAGAAAGCATCTTTTTAATAAATACTTTAAACAGCATCTTTGTGGTTTTTCACGTGAATAATAAATTTCGCTTGTGCAGCGTTGATAGCGATCTGTGTTCCTAAATATGTAAGTATACATATTGGGCTACATTTATCAAAAAGGCACGAGAGAGATGACATAGATTGGAATGTTTTGAATAAGATCAAAGAACAGAATAATGATGCAGGAAACAACAGCTAAAAAGGAAAACCTCGGAGGCCAAAGAACTCATTTATTAATTTCAAGACTCCCTTACCGCCACCTGGTCCTCCCCACATGACCAATCAGCATTTTACAGGGTTCCTTTGTTTCAGTGATGAGAATCTCTATCTTAAATAAATTACATGGAAGAGCCAAATCCCATAGGGACTTTTTTTTAGGGGGGGGGAATGGAATCACTGGAAGCCTGTTTTTGTACACACAGTCAAAAATAGAGTGACTCTCTTCCACTGTGCATGCTGGCTTAGAAAGTGAGCTGGCGCTGCCACTTTACAACACACACACACATTTGGGGATGTATGCTGAATTCTAGGGTAGATTCACCTAGCGCCACAGCTACATTGGCCCATCTGCCAAGCATTGACACAGAATGGTAAGCATACACAAATGCATTGATACACCAAGTGACAGGCTAGCTCCCATCTACCTTATTATTATCTTCTGCACTGCAGAGCTTTGTCAGCTCCTGCTGTTGGCTGCTTCATAAATGTTTTCTATCTGCATTCCTATGTAAAAATGGGCGCTGCTTGCAGCCAGCCTCTGCACTATGAGTTGCAAGACTTTTCAGGACACTCAGAGCAGAAACAAGGTGGTCATAGTTCTTCACTGAGACGTTCTCTAATATTTAGATGACAGCACTGTCCTAGGCTGCTTTCAGGCCAGGACATAATTTACATGAATGCCATTGAGGTCTTACTGATGGGCTATTGGCAACATGTTCCTTTTACCTACTGTGTTTTCTCCAGAAAGCATACATCTAGATCAAAAGGGAGGATGGGAACAGTGGCGGAGCTTCATGCTCTGGCACCGGGGTGGTGGTGGTGGTGGTGGAGAGCAGGTAGGGGTGGGGCTGGCTGGTGTCCCGGGGGTGTGGCGCGCCGTCCGCAGGGACATGATGCATGTCCTGGAGGCGTGGCTCCCCCCACACTCCTCTTCCTTCGCCAGTGGGTGGGAAGAGTCTCTGGTGGTGTAATGGTTAGCATGTCGGACTAAGACCTGGGAGAGACCAGGCTTCAAATCCCCACTTGGACATGAAGCTCACTGGGTGACCTTGGGCCAGTCACTATTCCTCTCAGCCTAACTCACCTCACAGGGTTGTTGCAGGGATTAAATGAGTTGGGAGGAAACCATGTACACCCCCTGGAGAAAAAAAATGGTGGGATAAATAGGAAATAAATAAGTAAATAAATCAGGATGAACGTTCACCAGGATAAGGTTGGAAGTGACATGAGCCTCTGCCATGTTCTCATGCAAAATGTAAACAAACTGTGAAAGACTCTAAAAATAAAAAATGGAGATGCAATATGTACTTCCCCCTATATATTTGTTTGTTTTGCAATACAAGAAAATATCTAAGAAAACTTTTTTTTTTAATAAAAAAGGAAGGGTGAGGTACCAACCAGCATTTTGATGCAACAAGGTTATTTGGATGCTGCAAAAAATTTTTTTGCACACACAAGGAACACAGATCCAGCTATAAACACTTGTTGAGAAGTGTTCTCAGCCCATAGACCAAAGGCAAGCAGCCTGAACTGAAGCGCCCACCATCTCTGAGCATTAGCCATGCTGGTTGGGGATGGTATGAGTTGGAGGCCAACAACACCTAGAAGGCCACAATTTCGCCATCCTCACCATAGCTTATTTAACAACCTTGTTAATTCCTCCTTGCCGATTACATTGGCCTGAGTATAAAAAAGATACAGCTTGGTCATCAGCCTAAATCCCCTTTTAATTTTTAGCTACAATGTTTTCCATGTCAGTGTGCTTAGGATTATGACCTAAAACTTTATGGGGAATGGTTGTTTATGTTCATTTCCTTTCAGATTCTTGGCACAAGTACTGGGCAGAATTCAAGCATCTGATGCGAGTTTAGGATTCTAGTTTCGATAAGTCCAGTTTCCCAGAGTTCTGTATTTGACAAGGGAAGATATATTCTGCTTTGATTTGCAGAGAGTAATTGCTTTATTTTTTAAAAAAGGTCAGAATATTTGCTACAAGAATAATGAACACATGTCTTCAGCTTTATAGTCATTCTTTGTCCCTTTATGACTAGATGCGTACCTACCATGTAAATGTCTGCCAGAGAACACTGTTAACACCGTGCCATTTGAAGGTTTGGAACTCACAAGACATTGTTTCAAAAGAAATGAAGGACCCTAAACTAACCTGTAGATGAAAAGAGGCTCGCAGAGATCTTTAATTAGATTGTGCTCTTGGAAGACAATAGTATGATAAAGAAGATTTAGTAAAGCATTTTGTCATTTTATTACTTTAATTTCAAGCAAGATGCTTAACTTCAAAGGAAAGCCAAGCTTCTCTCCCTCTATCCAATGAATAACTCCCCAAGGAAGAAAAATAATACGTACTCATAGCTTGGCTGATGCTGTTGAGGGGTAAAAAGATCAACCATAGTCTTGTAAGGATGGGCATAATCCACATGGACGTTTTGCACAAGCTCTTTTTTTAAAAAAACCAAAAAAACCCCATTTTTATTGATTTTCCAAATTATTACAGATCAAACCAAATTACTTAAATTTAATCCAATTTCTTAAAATCAGGTTTCCCGCTCTCGTTGCAATCATATGTCCAAGATCCCCCCCTGTAGCTGTTTCATTTCTTATTTAGTCTCCAGTTGACATCCTTCACTTACCATCAAACCATTCTTCAAGCTGTCCGCTTCTTCACCTTACAAAACAGCACCTCAGTTTCATCTTGTAAATATATAATCCATTTCACTTGTGTAGCCCTTCATGTAGAATTTTATTCCAGACCTGGAGTGTTGAAATAGTTCAGTTATTTCTCTCGTTGTTCAATTCTTTGTAGTGTTTATCTGAGTAGTGCAAGGTCATATTCAATTTCATTCCGCTGTTATCAAGCTGCACAAGCTTTTTAAAAAGGAATGGGAGAGGTAAGTAAAAATCTGGTCACTCGCACCTGTTCCTCCACTGCAATTTAAATTTCTTCTCACCCATCTCCTTTACCTCTTACCTCTTCCCCTTTTCATTCATTTATACCACCCTTCACCCAATGATCACTGGGTGGTTCTTACAGTAACTCTCTATTGGTCTGAAATATGATGTTTCCATCTTCTCTACCTTGGAGATGCTCAAGTTATTCCTCCACTGGGAGCATGTGCATCTCCTGCACTGGAGAGATGCTAAAGCTCCTTTGTGGAGGAACTCAAAGCATGAAGCTTGGTCCACAACAAGGTAAATTTTTTTAGTGTGAAAGCTGGTAAAAGTGTGTATGTGATGTGGGGAATCAGATATGCTAGGCATATGTGTTTATTAAGCACTTAAAATGCAGGCAATATGGAGGATAGCACGTACAAAAAGTATACGGGTAGAATGCACTCAGTTTCTATGCATAAAACAAACTGTGCAAATCATATTAAAACACCTTCATCTTTTTGACAGGAACCTCTTCTTCTGCACCTTCATATTCCAGCAGGTAATGCTTCATCCCATCCTTATAAATACCCTGAATATTAGTTAATGAACTAAAGCGGATTCATAAATGTATCATCACCGTAGTAGATGAGAACTATTGAGTCCTACTTAGAAACCACCACTGATACAGAGCATGAGCAAGGAGCAAATCACATGTTGCATTTATTCAAGTTTTTTTTTTAAGTGTGGGGTGTCTGATGGTAAATTTGAGCAGGTATCTGCTTAAAAAAACCTGGCACCTAACCAAAGCCTTGTTCCAGCATCCATCTCCATACATTCTGAGAACACTTGAAGGAAGGATGGGGCTCCACATGCTAGTCCTGTCCTCAGTGTCCTCACCAGCTCCACCCTTGACCCTTGGGTGTTAAATGGAAGTGTGAATCCTTGTATATTAGCTGATTCCTCCATCTCAGCATGCTAGGAATCTTTTACTCTCAAAATGTGGACCAAACAATTTTTTTCTTCTATCTCTACTGGTGGATAGAAGGCCTTGGGCACTGCATCCCTGGACCTGAGCTTTAGTCCTAACCCATAATCATAACCACTGTTCTTGAGGTTTCAGAACTGATGAGGTTCAGAGCTGGGATGGGGTCCCAATAAAGGGCCATAAGATCCCAATTCCTTGAATGGATTTTTTTGAGGTGCACAGGGTCTTCATCTGTGCTAGGGGCCTCCCATATTCCTGCTGATCCTGATCTCATCAGGACTCAGGTATGTTCCTCAATGTGTTCTTTTACTTCATGAGTTGAGCCACCATGTTGAATGCCAGTTGTGGCTGCCCACCTTCTAATAAAGATCCACACACAGAGTTGCATGCTGCTTTGGCTGCACACACACACTATAAATTTAAAGCCTTTCCCAAATTCTGGGATCTGTAGGTTTTTTTTAAGGTTCTGGGAATTGTAGCTCTGTGCAGGGTGAACTACAGTTCCCACTAATCTTTCGGGAAGTTATCTGCTTTAAATGTGCTTTAAACTTATGGTTTGTACACAGCGTACATGACTTCCATGTCCTGGTAACAGAAAACTAAATAATGTCTTACCTCACTTTGCTGTGTACCATACTCTCAATTTCATGTACGTTACATTTGCCATAAAGTTGCAGAGTTTGTTCCACACAGGACAGCTATTTATTATCACATTAGATTGGCTGCCAGGTGGTTTTTACCAACTTTGTCCAACTTCATCTAAGACTGGGTGTTGTTCCCCCTGCACTTTGGTATATCCGCTGCTTAAGCTGAAGCATAATTTGTGACCAACCTTAAACTGAGGTTTATTTTATTTTAGTAGCTCTTTCGTGACTAATTTGAACTTACATTGGAGTTTAGAGAAATATTTACACAGAAATAACCTGAGATTGTGTGGTGTAAACGCAGTGCCATTCAGCTATGTAAATAGCTGCAACAATGTTTAATTGAATACATAACACTAGTAAAATGGAAATGCCATTCTCGTTCCACTTTGGTCTATGCCCCAGCTTTGATAGCACACATGAACAGGGCTAATTGATAGTGGAAGTTATAGTTTTAAACAGGGGCCCATAACTCTGCTATATGTCTGGAAACCTTTATTGTTACAGCCTTTGCCTTTTGTCGAAGTCTTTTGGCTGGCTTCAAGCATCAGTAACCTGTTGCATCCAAGTTATTTGTTCATCATTCATAAACAGATTGTGCCTAAGTTTGCTTTTACCAGCAGATTTATCTACAGCTGGGCTTTCTCGCTGTAAAAGTGGCTGGCAGTGGTTTTCACTGATGCCACCTGGTGATCAAATGTGGCCTTTTCTCTCAAGTAGACTTGGAATTGTCATTCAGATATTTACAACCTCATCTCTGGAAGCTTTCCATTGGTCACTTCCAGATGACTTATTTATTGTCCATCCAGATTGATTTTCAGAGAGGCAAATTTGCAGTTGCTGTAATTCACAGAAAGGCAGAGTGCTCTTGCGCTTTGGTTGGATTTGAGGGTTTCCATGGGCATCTGCTCCTTCATGGATCACTGCCTTGTCGTGGCGAAGGGGCTTGAATTACTCAGGGAAGCTATGAGCTATGCCGTGCAGGGCCACCCAAGATGGACAGGTCATAGTGGAGAGTTTGGACCAAACGTGATCCACCTGGAGGAGGAACTGGCAACCCACTCCAGTATCCCTGCCAAGAAAACTCCATGGACAAAGACAACAGGCATATAAAAGTTATGACGCTGGAAGATGAGCCCCTCAGGTCGGAAGGCGTCCAACATGCTACTGGGGAAGAGCGGAGGACAAGTACAAGTAGATTCAGAGCTGATGAAGCGGCTGGGCCAAAGCCGAAAGGACGCTCAGTTGTGGATATGCCTGGAAGTGAAAGGAAAGTCCAATGCTGTAAAGAAAAGTATTGCATAGGAACCTGGAATGTAAGAACCATGAACCTTGGTAAGCTGGATGTGGTCAAAAATGAGATGGCAAGAATAAACATTGACATCCTAGGCATCAGTGAACTAAAATGGACGGGAATGGGCGAATTCAGTTCGGATGACTATCATATCTACTACTGTGGGCAGGAATCCCGTAAAAGAAATGGAGTGGCCCTCATAGTCAACAAAAGAGTGGCGAAAGCTGTACTGGGATGCAATTTCAAAAATGATAGAATGATCTCGATACGAATCCAAGGCAGACCTTTCAACATCACAGTAATCCAAGTTTATGCACCAACTACCAGTGCTGAAGAAACTGAAATTGACCAATTCTATGAAGACTTACAACACCTTATAGAAATGACACCAAAGAAGGATGTCCTTCTCATTATAGGCAATTAGAATGCTAAAGTAGTGAGTCAAGAGATAAAAGGAACAACTGGCAAGTTTGGCCTTGGAGTTCAAAATGAAGCAGGGCAAAGGCTAATAGAGTTCTGTCAGGAGAACAAGCTGGTCATCACAAACACTCTTTTCCAACAACACAAGAGACGACTCTACACATGGACATCACCAGATGGGCAACATCGAAATCAGATTGATTATATTCTCTGCAGCCAAAGATGGAGAAGCTCTATACACTCAGCAAAAACAAGACCTGGAGCTGACTGTGGCTCTGATCATCAGCTTCTTATAGCAAAATTCCAGCTTAAACTGAAGAAAGTAGGAAAAACCACTGGGCCAGTAAGATACAATCTAAATCAAATTCCTTATGAATACACAGTTGAGGTGAAAAACAGGTTTAAGGACTTAGATTTGGTGGATAGAGTGCCTGAAGAACTGTGGATGGAGGCTCGTAACATTATACAGGAGGCAGCAACGAAAACCATCCCAATGAAAAAGAAATGCAAGAAAGCAAAGTGGCTGTCCTATGAGGCCTTAAAAATAGCGGGGGAGAGAAGGCAAGCAAAATGCGAGGGAGATAGTGAAAGATACAGGAAATTGAATGCAGATTTCCAAAGAATAGCAAGGAGAGACAAGAGGGCCTTTCTAAATGAACAATGCAAAGAAATAGAGGAAAATAACAGAATGGGAAAAACCAGAGATCTGTTCAAGAAAATTGGAGATATGAAAGGAACATTTCGTACAAAGATTACCACAATTAAGGACAAAAGTGGAAAGGACCTAACAGAAGCAGAAGACATCAAGAAGAGGTGGCAAGAATACACAGAGGAATTATACCAGAAAGATATGGAGGTCTCATACACCCCAGGTAATGTGGTTGCTGACCTGGAGCCAGACATCCTGGAGAGTGAAGTCAAATGGGCCTTAGAAAGCCTTGCTAACAACAAGGCCAGTGGAAGTGATGATATTCCAGCTGAACTATTTAAAATTTTAAAAGAGGATGCTGTTAAGGTGCTACACTCAATATGCCAGCAAGTTTGGAAAACTCAGCAGTGGCCAGAGGATTGGAGAAGATCAGTCTACATCCCAATCCCAAAGAAGGGCAGTGCCAAAGAATGCTCCAACTACCGCACAATTGCACTCATTTCACACGCTAGCAAGGTTATGCTTAAAATTCTACAAGGCAGGCTCAAGCAGTATGTGGACCAAGAACTCCCAGAAGTGCAAGCTGGATTTCGAAGGGGCAGAGGAACCAGAGACCAAATTGCAAACATGCGCTGGATTATGGAGAAAGCTAGAGAGTTCCAGAAAAACATCTACTTCTGCTTCATTGACTATGCAAAAGCATTTGACTGTGTCGACCACAGCAAACTATGGCAAGTTCTTAAAGAAATGGGAGTGCCGGATCACCTCATTTGTCTCCTGAGAAATCTCTATGTGGGACAAGAAGCTACAGTTAGAACTGGATATGGAACAACTGATTGGTTCAAAATTGCGAAAGGAGTACGACAAGGCTGTATATTGTCTCCCTGCTTATTTAACTTATATGCAGAATTCATCATGCGAAAGGCTGGACTGGATGAATCCCAAGCCGGAATTAAGATTGCCGGAAAAAATATCAACAACCTCAGATATGCTGATGATACTACCTTGATGGCAGAAAGTGAGGAAGAATTAAAGAACCTTTTAATGAGGGTGAAAGAAGAGAGCGCAAAATATGGTCTGAAGCTCAACATCAAAAAAACTAAGATCATGGCCACTGGTCCCATCACCTCCTGGCAAATAGAAGGGGAAGAAATGGAGGCAGTGAGAGATTTCACTTTCTTGGGTTCCATGATCACTGCAGATGGTGACAGCAGTCACGAAATTAGAAGACGCCTGCTTCTTGGGAGAAAAGCAATGACAAACCTAGACAGCATCTTAAAAAGCAAAGACATCACCTTGCCGACAAAGGTCCGTATAGTTAAAGCTATGGTTTTCCCAGTAGTAATGTATGGAAGTGAGAGCTGGACCATCAAGAAGGCTGATCGCCGTAGAATTGATGCTTTTGAATTATGGTGCTGGAGGAGACTCTTGAGAGTCCCATGGACTGCAAGAAGATCAAACCTATCCATTCTCAAAGAAATCAGTCCTGAGTGCTCACTAGAAGGACAGATCCTGAAGTTGAGGCTCCAGTACTTTGGCCACCTCATGAGAAGAGAAGACTCCCTAGAAAAGACCCTGATGTTGGGAAAGATGGAGGGCACAAGGAGAAGGGGACGACAGAGGATGAGATGGTTGGACAGTGTTCTCGAAGCTACTAATATGAGTTTGGCCAAACTGCGAGAGGCAGTGAGGGATAGGCGTGCCTGGCGTGCTCTGGTCCATGGGGTCACGAAGAGTCGGACATGACGGCGATCAGAAGGCTGATCGCCGTAGAATAATAATAATAATAGGATGTCCCTATTTTCACCAGAGAAATGTTGGAGAAATTCAATTGGATGGAGTTATGGGCACATGCAAAAATACCCTAGTTATAAACATACTTTAGAAGGCACATACTTCGGGCAATAGAATCAATTGTTGACCTTGAGGTTGTTTTAAGTAGTCACCCAGCCCTTCCACAAGCCTCTATATCTTCTCCATGGAGGCAAGTATCAAATTAGACCTTCATACATTTGAAGGCTTTCCAACAGGAGAGAATGAAATAGTTTAAATGTTTACTTCCAGGGTGGTTAATACCAAGTCTCCATGCAGTTTGACCAGCACTTCCTGTTTCCTGTTGAGAGTGGCCATTTGAGTGTGGCCACCAATGTTGGTCAAAGAAAACATTGCCATACAGGTGAGCAAGTATGGAGCAGTTTCCCGTGTCTGAATCATGACCTTGCCACCCAAGTGGTAGTTCTCAAATAAAACCTTGGAACCAAGGGCTGCATGTTGCTTTTGCTTACTTTTCCCTCCTCCTATCTCTATAGTTAAATCTATGGATTTGTCTGCATTTTAATGGCAGACAAGTTTTAAGTTATCTGTCCTTTAAGATGCCAGGTCACAAGATCCCTCCTGGGATTTAAAAAAAAACCCCTGTGGTTCAAGGGAGTGTATTTCTTTCAGTCATTTGGCTTGGAACTCTCACCATCCCATCTGAAAGAAAGTAATTGAGCATGGAGAGACAACACATTTTTATATAGTGCTAAACTGAAAAAAGACTTCCCTTTTCAGTCTCAACGTGCCCAGACGGCAGTAAGAACTAAGCAACTGAAAGTTTCTCAAAGTTTTGTTGAACACAAAGAAGTATTTTTTAAAGAGTCAGGAATATGTAAATGTTGCCATTTGGCTAATGCCCAAAGTGTTGGCTGCTACTTGGCATTAATATAAATTAGTATAAATTGCTGTTTAAGTTCTGCTTCTTACTTCTCAGAGAGTATAAACATTGTAAATTATAGTACAGTGTTGTGGATCTATATGACTCTCTTTAAAGCTTAAGCCAATTTTTCCTGGGGATCAGAGGGGGAGCATAAGACCAACCCTTTAGAAGTAAATTTTGGATTTTTTTTTTTTACTCAACCCATTTCCCAATCACTATATTATTTTTATGATAGGACCACATGTTTGACTTTAAGCTGTTCTCCCTCTTTGGCTGCAAGTAGAGTTGGCCAATTGAACTAAATGGAACACAGGATGCTGTCTTGTACTGAGTCAAACCATTGGTCCATTGAGCTGAATAATATCTATACTGACTGGCATAGCCTTTTGGACTGGGGAATCTGCCAGACCTATCTGTAGATGCCAGGGGTTGAACCTGGGACCTTCTGCATGCAAAACAGATGCTCTGCCACTGAGCCACAGCCCTTCCCCATTTTGGAATGCTCTTTCAGAATAAAGCATTGAAGGACTACTCTATTGTGCACATTAATGACTGTGCTACGAGGGCCATTGGAGTTTGAGAGTTGCACAAAAGCTGCTGCCATCAAAGTATATGCTCTGTTTAATGTAATGAAGTCAATTCTAAGACTGTGGCTTACTAGGTGAAGGTTGTGTGAGAGTGTGTGTTCGGTATGCCTAAAAATGAGTCACTGTAGCTTGGAAGTGAATACCCTTTCTGGATACAGGTACTACATCCTCATACTGTTTCTAGTCAGTGCATGTCCCACAACTTCTGCTGCATTTCTGTACCCTTTTGAACCTCAAATGTTCCGAATTGTGTTTCTTTGGCCCATTTTTGTTGTGCTGTAGTGCAAGAATGTCCTTCCAGATCGCAATGGGGTGATAACATGGGGAAAGCATAGCAGAACAGCTAATAAGAACAAAAGAAGAGCCTATTGGATCAGGTCAATGGCCCATCTAATCTAGCACCCTGTTCTCACAGCAGCCATCCAGATGCCTGTGGGAAACCTGCAATCAGGACTTGAGCAGTATAGCACTGTGTCCTCTAGCAGTTCCCAGCAACTGGTATTCAGAAGCATTACTGCCTGCAAGTAGTAGTTGGCATCTTAGCTAGTAGTTGGTATCTTCCTCCTCCATGAATTTGCATAATGCTCCTTTAAAGCCATCTTGGTTGGTGTGGGAGCGAGTTCCATAGTTTATTGAGCAAAGTGGGATGATGTGTGGGCAGTCCAGGAAAAATCTACCACCAATGCACAATTATTGCATCAACGACATGTTGCAGAATGCACCCATGGAAAACACGTGTGGTGATGCCCATAGACAAGCAGTTAAACCCAGCAGCTGGCTATAACAGACTGTTCCAATGGGGAATTGATGGCTTAGCCACAAGAATCAGGGCTGTGTAAACCATTTCTGGATTGGACTGCTAATGAAACCCAAGTATTCTAAATCACCAAAGGAAAAATGAAAAGTTGATATCGTTCAAATGACACAATTCTAGAAAATCTTAAGAGGTATATTTATGATCTATTTTGGACCGCTTTACTTTCCTGTTCATGAAACTGTGCATACTATTGTAAAATTTCTGTGGAGGAGTGTTAAAAGACTGAACCAAAAGAATAGCAAATAGTAAATCTACTGAATCATGTGGTCCTTCTTTGAAATATTTTTCTGAAGGAGTTTGCCTACACATTCTGAAGGAGAAGGCCTACACATTCTTCATTCGTAGTGTTTAGCCTAGAGATGTATTTGTCAGGGAGCCTTGCTCCTTCACTGAAGGCTTAAAAGCCATTAAAATCAATGCAGTGTGTTTGCACTGGAAATATATAGTTGCAGCTCAAACACACAATGATATGTTTGTATAGCTTTAATCAAACGGGTTCTCACACAGTTACCAACGTGATTAAGAACATTTTGAGAAACCTGCCACTTCACACTGTAAAGACTGAATGTGACCTTTAAAGGGTAAATTAGTGTGCCCAATAAACAGACTGGCTTTTTAACACTCTGTGCAGATGTTTCATGTTTACAATTTTATCTTTACTACATTTTAAATATTCTCAAATGCATGCTCTTTTCAATTCTGACAACTCTTTATATCGCAGGACGATCCTTGAAATGTTTTAAATACGATCGTAATGGACCCTGGGGAGATGTGATCCTGAGCTTCATGTTATTGAATGTGTGGAATTTGCCACCAAGATGGCTTGGTACATTCTTATCTTAAGCATATTGATTTGAAAATAATTTCCATTGGTTCCCGACTTCAAGAAAATGTGCCAATAGCCTTGCAGCTTTTCCTATCCATGCTTATCCACAAGATGTCCCACTGAGTTCAGTGGGACTTACTCCAAAGAATTACAGCTATAGTATAATTTGTCTTTGAGTAGACTGAATTAGATACTGCTTGGCTCTTATACTCTTTGCCTTCAGCCTCCAAAGGCAATGTGGGCAGCTGAATCTAGAAAGCAATTATATTTACTATTGGGTTTTGGCCATTTCACACAGCCCTAGAATTTGGAAGTAGGTCGCAATTAAATGCATAAAAGTTGGGGCTGAGCAAAAAGGGCACCCCCAAATTATCCACAATGTTTTTGGACAGTGAACTTGAGGTAGAGTTGGGCAGGTGGCATATTGCTGAATATTTTCCAGGGGATGACTGAAATTCTACAGATGTCCAAGAGGATTTTTTTTAAGAAGAAAAATGTAAATGAACTGTTGGAGGGTCAGGAGGAATCTGAGAAATTTATCATTTATAGTAATGTAATGAGAAAAAGTACCCATTCTCCTGCAACATATATCTAAAACTGGATGCAGAGAGCCAGCCTGGGAAAACTAAATGATCATGCAAAGCATGGTATTTGTTTCTTCCCATGTGCCACGAGATAACATGTGAAATTCTGCATTCCAGAAGGCACAGCAATAGTCTGTTTCTGCGTGTCTGGGGTGGGAGGAATCCACAAATGGCGGGGTTTACTATGGAGCTGAAATCAGAAGAGTAGATGGAGATTCATTCCTTGCTCAGTGTACACTGAAATGGTGTAATTTCAATTTAAGTGCTTATTTTTTGAAGAATGATGAAGGTCGTTCATTCTAAACTAACCTAAAGACCTTCCAGAAGACAAGTGCATTCAAAGCTAAGATGCTTTTATTCCCCCAAGTTTTGTCCTGTTGGATTTTGAAGTGGAAGGTCACTGGCAACGTATGTGATGACAACCAAATGGTACATTTCTCAGTGACATAGATGGATTGGTAGCATTTGTGTGTTATAGTCAGTGAAAGTGCATAAAGTAACAGTAGCATTGGTAATGACCGCAGGTGTCTGGGCATGCATTGCAAATCAATAGTGACAGAAGCTGTATAAAAACACCCCAGGAACCACAGACCTCGTGGGACCCACATTTCAAACCATAACTTAATCACAACTGTTTATCGGCAGCATTTACCTAATGGATGAAGTGTCAAAAAGTATCTTTGACATTATGCTTCATACTGTCTTCTGATTTATGTATTTATGCAGGCTACACATACAAAGAATGACTAATTTTCCCCTATGTGTTTGAAAGGTGATTGGAAATATTTGCTACAACTTTACATCCAGATAATTCACACTGTGCAAAAGACTCCCTCCTGTATGTGCAAGCATATTAACCTGAAAAAGAGAAGAATTTGCATTGCCATTGAGTAGAAGGAAAATTATTGGAGGGAAATGGGTTAATACTGAAAATAATATTTCTATTCATTGTAAAAAGGTTTATAGCTACTGCTGCTGACTTGTGCTTTAGTGTTTGCATCTGCTCAGTGTGGAAGGTATTGCGTTGTGTTCTTCCACAATTCAAGCTCTTTGTCCTTTTAAAACAAATAAATATGAATGCACCCCATCTATTTGTATTAAAAATGAATGGGGGAATAATGAATAGGAAAAAACCAAATGAAATATTCATTTCATTTTCCCATTTGTTTTGATTCATTTTTAAAGGCATTGGAAGAACATGCTTGCATCAGATACTTTGGGATGAATTCAAACAATCCTTTTGTTAGCAGAAGGCAGAGCACAAAGACTCCTTCTAGTGCAATGACATTTCTTCCTCTCTCCATTCGTGCCTCCCCTGAATCACTCTGGAGGGTCAAGAGAAATCCAGAATGTCACACAGAGGAAGGAAAGGGGAGATTGTTCTCTTGGGCAAGCAGAACTCATTGTACTGGAGGAATGATCTTCTTAGTGCTACATTGAATTCCACCCAATGCCTGGACACATTTTACAGTTCACATAAAAATCACAGGGAGAGGAGAAAGGCAGACAAAGCAATGACAGTTATGCTGTATGCACATTTGTGTATAGAAGTAAACCTGTCCAATCACAAATCCTAATACAGATTGGGGAACCTGTAGCCCTTCAGATGTTGTTGGACTACAACTCCTGTCATCCCATACCATTTGGCATACTGTCTGAGGCTAATGAGAGGTAGAGTTCAAATGTTGTCTGGAGGTTACAGGTTCCCCATCACTGTCCTATTAGATCCGCCAATTCCAAAACAGTGTTTTCTTTCGGTTTTTTGGGAGGCTCATCAAAAGTTGCTGTAGAAAATATCTTTGAAGAATACAGGCATGGATATTATAATCCATGGAGCCTTGCTTTTTCATACAAGTATCTTAGAAACAAGCAACTGAAAGATACAACATGACTTAGCTAGGATGTACAGTGGTACCTTGGTATATGAACTTAATCCGTTTCGGAAGTCCGTTCTTAAACCAAAGCATTCTTAAACCAAGGCATGCTTTCCCATAGCAGCGGTGGACTCAATTTACAAATGGAACACACTCAACAGGAAGCGAAATATGTTCTGCTTCCAAAGCAAATTTCACAAGCCAAAACACCTACTTCTGGGTTTGCAGTGTTCTTAATCCAAGTTGTTCATAAACTAAGCTGTTCTTAAACCAAGGTACCACTGTATATCAAAGGAAAGTCAATGGAACATAAGAACATCATGAGAGTCTGTTGGATCAGGCTAATGGCCCACCTATTCCAGCATCCTGCTCTCACAGTCGCCAACCAGATGCCTGTGGGAAACAAAAAGTATACCATAGATTACAGTAGCTAGGGAAAGCTGCCTCTGTTATTCACTAATATTCAATAAGTTACATTCAGGGAGCTAAAATGCAGAACACTTAAACCCTTAAAGGATTGGCCCACATATCTGAGACCTAAAGAAGGTTGCATGATGGAATACTGGAGAAGGAACTGCTGCTTCCAGATCACTTGTGTTGGTGGTGGGGCTTTTAAAAAAACAAATGTCAAATTTCTCATCAGCAGGACTTGACATATACACTTTTGCAGTAAAGCTTATTAGCCAAACCTTTCATGTCCATCCAATGGGCAAGTAGTTCTACTGCGCCTGGTTTTGGTGCATGTTAAAATGGATTTGAAAAGAAAGAGCAAGATTAGCAATTATGAGAAATACCAGCTGAACTGTACTGGCAATGTGGAATATTTTCCTTGAACTTTGATGACTCACGTATTGTCTAAGGACAATTTTGCTTCACTATGTAATCCCCACATCTACACCCCCCAATATACTGAAGACCATCTTTATCCTGCCCTTCCACTGTAGTCATATTGCTCACATCCACTAACAACAATTTAAAAGCTACAAAATAAGGACAAATATAAGAAAACACAACAAAATGGAGAAAGGCCCAGCAGATAAAAATAGCTTTAAAAAAGCAAGGAGCCATTGCACTGAAACACCTTAATTTAGGAGATCAAATGCTTGCATCAAAGCAAGTGTTACTCTATAATTTCCAGGGCATTTTCTTGTCACTTTCTTTATCACAAATGTCCAGTCTTTCAAGGAAGCAGGTTTGTTGTGAATCAACCTGAATTTGCTGGCATGTGATTGAATCCCACCCCAAAATAATGGCATTCTGAAAGTGCCCGATCTAGGTGCAGCCACAGAAAATCCTTCTCACACCCCAGCTAGTCATACCTCAGTTACCACTGGGATGAGAAGCAGTGTGTAAACAAGCTGGTTTGGGAGGAGAGGAAATCTAGGGAAATCTAGTTCCCACATTGCTCTTTTCCTATGCCATGGGGCCTTTAGCCATATCACCTTGACCATGCCCTATCTTGCCTGATCTCTGTGCCAAGGAAGAAATCAACTATAAAAAATGAACTATTGTTTTGCTGCTGGGTGGACCATGGTTAGAATTAATCAACACTGCAATATTAAACCAGGTTATATCTGGTTTGATGGTCATGACTTCCCTTCCCTAAGGATCTTAGTTTGATGAGAGCACTAAAAATCTTGGTTAGAAGTCCCAAATCCATTAAAGCACTATAATGGTCAGTGATCTTTGGTTGGGAGACATGGGCAGCTAAACACATTAGAATAGCGTCTTAGTCTCAAGCTCAGAGGCTTTAGGCCAAGGGGGTGGAGCTTGGAGAAGGTGGATCAGAGGAAGAGACTCATAAAGCTTCAGTTCACCTCTGGCTTTTGTTGGACTGAGTTGCTAACTCTGAGTAATCTATGGTGCGGCAACCATTGGTCTGCTTGCCAGTATGGATACCTGGTGCACATAGGGAACCATAATAGGGAACTTAAAAAATGGCTATGACTTTCTCGCCTTTGTACATAAGTGGATAAAGTTTGCAGGCAAATTATCTCCTGGAGACTGGATTAATCGAATCAAATTTCAGGGTTTTTATTGAGCAGATAACTTCTGAAGTCTTTCCCTCCATGCCAGCATTGGATGCAAATTGTAGGCATAGTAACTTCTGGTGCAGCAGTTCTCCCAAAGGGGCATGACTGATGTGAAAATAGAAATCACATTACCACCACTAGCTTTTGGGGGGCAATCAGTTTGAAAACTGGGGGCATGAGGGACACACCAGAGAGAGTTATGACAGAATGGATTTTGGGGGCAGTTGCATAAAAAGGGAGTGTCTGAGAGAAGCAAGTGGTGGTTTTATATTCAAGGTTGAGCCTTTGATGGCACCTTGAGAGTGTTTCCTTTCCCCTTCTTCCTTAACAGAACCTTTTCCTCCAAAGAAACATGGAGTTGTAGTTAATTAATCACAGTTATGATTCTCAGCGCCCTTAACAAACCACAGTTCCCAATTTTTTTTGGGGGGGGGCCTTAAATATATGGTATGTACACAACCTGGGATGTCTTCAGGCACCATCTGCTGTTGTTGTTTACTTATCATTTTTAATGTTGCCTGGTGTAATGTTGGGCTTTCCCCCATTAATCTGAAAGCTCTGCCGCTATCTTTTTTGGCAGCAGGCCAGCTTAGGGAGGGAACCCATAACATGGAAAGTCTGGCATTGATTGTTTACTTGCAGATTAACACAAGGAAGGCACCACATGCATGGGCTGCAATAATGCAGCCTAAAAGGGAGATGAGGACCATTCAGTGTCCTTTGAGGTTACTTGCAAAATCCAAGCTATAAAAGTCATATGATAGTTCTTTAGATGATACTGTTGCAAGAGCTTTACTATTATCTGCCATGTGTGTTCATTAGTGATTGTAGTGTGTGTATATGTTGAGGGGAGAAGGAAAGAGCAACATCTCCCTGGACTTTGATGTTACCCGCTGATAAATGGGGGGAAATGTGGTTGATGTGCAATGCACATCCACTCAGAAGTAAGTCCCATTGAATTACATGGGACCTTCTGCTGGGTAAGTATACAGAAGGGCCAGGCAACATATGACCTTCTAGATGTAGACTACAACTCCATCATCCTGATCATTATCTTCAGAACTGCCCTGAGACCTGCAGGTATAGGGCAGTATACAAATTTAATAAATAATAATAAATAAAATTATTGATTATTCTGTGAGTGAGTGGTTGATGAGAGTCCAACAGAGGACCACATTTTCCCTGGTGTGTGCAGGATTGCTGCAATCCTATTTACTTTGGAGCAATGCCAGTGAAATCAACAATGCTTACTTTGGACAATTTATTTGTTATAAATCCATCCATCCATCCACCCATCCTATACATGTCTACTCAGAAGTAAGTCCCACTAATTTCAATGTGGCTCATTCCCAGGTACATGTGTATAGAATTGGTTTATTTTATCATGTGTTTCCCTAGGACACAGTAAACAGGGTTAGTCACTAATGTGCAAATATGTCTTTCTATCATAATAAAATTTTGATCTACTAGAGGATATTCTCCAGTTACAATACTGAAGGCTGATGTACAGATTTTGTACCTGGCACTGCTCAAAATGTGCAGGGCACATACAAAACCCCAAAGCCCTGTTGAAGTACCTGTGATCTCACTGCTAAAGCGTAATAAGCTGCTCCCCTGGAAGACGAAAGCTCAAAGAGAGAAGCATCTTTGGCAACAGCTCTCCAGTTCTGATATTTCCGTCTCCTGAAGGTCTGCCAAAGTTCAAGCCTGACCATCTTTCAGGGATATAAGACAGTTTTTTTTTTTATAATAAAAAAGAAACAAAAACGAAAACTTGAAGTTGACATTTAATGACTACGAATAAGCATAGGCTTATTTTAGCTACCTATTCATCTTCTCAAGCTATCTTTGAAGAATGTTCATTGAGGTCTTTGTTGAAGGGTTACCGGTAGCATGGCATATACCCATAAGACACACTTTTTTCCTCCTAAAAATTAAGGGGAAATATCTGTGCATTCTATGGAGCGAATGGTGGTCCCTGGAGCTGAATTGCCCAGGGGCCAAAACCAGATCGTGCTTTTTATTTTACAAAGAGAAAGCTTTGCTTTTTCCCCTTTGCAAAAAAAGCTGCAAAACTTTTAGCTGATCCTCAAAAAAAACCCAGGGCTTTTTCCTTTGCAAAAAAAGCTGCAAAACTTTTAGCTGATCCTCAAAAAACAGGGTTTTTCCCTTTGCAAAAAAGCTGCAAAACTTTTAGCTGATCCTCAAAAAAACAGGGCTTTTCCCTTTGCAAAAAAGCTGCAAAACCTTTAGCTGATCCTCAAAAAACAGGGCTTTCAGAGGAGGAAAACCAGAAAAAAATGTTTTTCCTTGTTTCCTCCTCTAAAAATGAGGTGAGCCCTATGGTCCAGTGCGTCCTATGGAGTGAAAAATACGGCAAATATGAGTAAGGACCAAACTCTAGTCATATGGTTTGAGGCAGTCTTATGTGTTTTATTTAGGATTCTGCCCTGTTCCCCTACAAAGCAGGGAAAAGAAGTAAGTAGGTGTGTAGGGGTCTTTAAAAACAACAACAAAAACCCTTTATTTTAATTGAATTGTTATCAAAAATTAATGTCCTATTAAGATCTCATTACCCAATGCATATTTTATGACTGCATCCTTAGTCATATTAGATCAGCAGGTGGGTCTGTTTTTAACATGAAATGGACTATGAGGGTGAGGGGAACAAAACCCTCTCTCACCCCTGCCTCCTTTGCTGTGATCTGATGCTTCAAGAAATTTTTTGTCTAGCCCAGCTCACTTCTCTTACTGGGATGGAATAAATTTGCTTTAAGCAACAGAGTACAACAGGGTAGAGTTGGAAAGGGGGGAAAGGTTTGACTCCCCTCACCTGCATCCTCTTAATCAGGCTTCCTCAACCTTGGCCCTCCAGATGTTTTTGGCCTACAACTCCCATGTTCCCTAGCTAGCAGGACCAGTGGTCAGAGATGATGGGGATTGTAGCCTCAAAACATCTGGAGGGCCGAGGTTGAGGAAGCCTGCTCTTAATTGTATGTATTTGTGTGTGTTTTTAAAAGTGCTCACCACCTAGTTGGGGACTCCAAATGAATGACAGGAGCATAAATCAGTAACTTGTTTCTAAGGTAAAGCAAAGCTTTTCATGTAAGAGTATGGTGATATGTCAGGTTCTGTGAAAATTTGCCTCTGGCATTTGATCTGCAATGTCTCATTCACACAAACAGTTCATCATTTGATGCTGCCCCACCTGACCGAAGTGTAAGCACACACTAATCACCCCCAAGAAAGGAACAAAAAGCCTTGTACTGCGAAGTGACACACAAATGGCTAAATAGCGAGGTCTGCCTGGTGGATAAATAGATACACTTTCAAACTTCCAGACTTGACAATGAAACTGTAAATGCAAGGAACAAGCCTTGCTCTGCTTGGAATGTATTCAGATAGCTGGCCATTTTCCAGGCAGGGCTGAAGGGGGTAAGGTGCAGTGATGTGATCTAAATCCACTGGTTACATGCAGAGGGGATTAACATCTGCTAAAAGTATTACGGACATCATGCAGGTGTTTCAATATTTGTATTTAGTATGTGCTGCAGCAACAGTCTCTGAGAAAGCGTTCAGGCTGCAATCTGGCCATTTTATTGTCTGAATCTGTCAGGACAGTCATTTTGTTCCGCAAACTTTGTGATCCCCTCGCAAGTTGTAAACTATTTAATGAAGTGAGTATATTGAGAAAGATGACAGACTTTCTAACTTTTGGAAGAGGGTATTACATCAGAGACATTCGTTTTTACTCTAGGGAGAAAGTCTTAATACATATATAACCAAAAAGCTGAATTAGATTGAACGTTTCCAGAATTCCAGTAAATTCCTGTGGGCTGGTCTATATTTGACATAGCTTTCATTATGTCAATAAACAACACACTTTGGTTCCAATATTAGCAAGATATAAACAAATGCTTTGGTGAATTACCAAACTGAAAGTGTAATTATAGCAGACTTTGAAGAGCTTTGTCCCTTGTGTCTGTTAAGATTTTATTGCCCTTTGAGAAAACTCGCACATTGTGTAGCTTGCAAAGGTAAGTTGTTTGCAGAGGTTAGCTTTTTAAAAAGGGATGTTGAAACTCAGCACTGCATAGAAACTCTAGCCTCTGACGAGGACTCTCCCTTCCAAATAGGTAAGGGTTGGTCATGGTTGCTCATGAAGCCCTCTGCACATGTTTAGAGACATCGGCAAAGGTGATCGCCTGACACTCAAGTCCACAGTTTGAACAGAATCTAAGTGTATACATATGTATGTGTGTAGGCTCCAATAAGCTCTATTTGGTTGTCTTAGAAAATTGAGTGTTCCCATTGCCTATATCCTAGAAAACTGAGTGTTCCCAGTGCATGTTTCAGTTTGCATAGGTAGGGTCTATGCAAAATAATATTTGGAGGCAGGCCAGCATGCATAACCCCAGTCACCTCTTTCCACACGTTAGTTGCTAGCAAAAGAATCCTCTGCAGGGATGTTGATCCCTCATATGAAGATGGAGAGAGGGAACCAGAGCACTAGCTCTGCTCCCGCCCCAATGCAGTTTAGAAAACAGATCTTCCAAGATTCTAAATCACATGGGGGAACCTTCAAAAGAAGAACAGTCCCCATGTCGCAGATGTTCAGCCCTAAACAGGGTGTTAAAGCAGTGATGGTGATATGAGGGAGGGGCCAGGGAGCATGTCGCCTTCCTCCCCTCACACTGTGGTAGTCACAATTGAGAAAATGCTTGAAGAGTGCAAATGAACATCAGAAAAAGGGCTACAGCTATCACTTGCATTCTAAGGTTGAATCCTGGCATTCAATGAATACTATAAATGGGGAAGGGCCATAGCTCAGTGCTAGAGCATTTGCATTGCATGTGGAAGGTCCAAGGTTCAGTTCCTGACATCTTTGGTAGGTCTGGAAGAGAATCCTGCCAGAAACCCTGGATAGCTGCTGAAAGTTGTTGCAGATAGTACTGAGTTAGATGGAACAGTTTGTGGTCTGATTAGGATAAGGCAGCTTCTCACATTCCTTTGTAAACCGTACTCCCAGATTGGACCCAAATGAGCTGATTCACATGACATCCTAGTTATTCTCCATTAAACTAACTAAAAACCCATTAAACTATCAAGTAAATGTTGCATCTTCTGGTGAGCTGAAGGGTAACAGCATCAGAATAAAACACTTAGGAAGCTCTGCTGGTCTGTAACAAAAACAAATTCCAAAATCCGTAGTTTGGCAATACTTTTATTAGGACCAACAACAATGCCACAAAATAGTGAGCAAAAACCTGGCTTGATGTTCAAGTCATAAAGTCTGCATTTAGCCAGAGTCTTCAAGATGGAATATCAGCTAAGGAATAGCCGTGAAGCGAAAAAAATGAAAAAGTAAAAGAAGTCCACAATATTTTGCAAACATATCCTCAGTAAAGATATGCTCTCTGATTTCTGAGGTTTCAGATTAGGCCCAAGAGAACAAATTTCCTCCCTGGTTCACATCTGTTCAAATCCATTGTTTTAGGGTTAAAATAAAGCTAAGACGTCTCCGTAGTGTAGGTATGTTTTCTGTTCCGAAGAGGTTACAGAACAAATTAACATCAGGCATATGTGCACGTAAGATGTATTTCTCATCTAAATGTTTGAATATGTTTGTGCAGCATCAAAAAGTCCAGAATACGTTCTTAACAATAATATCCCATAAAAGAAAAAAGATAAAGAAAAGAATCACCACTGAACAGTCACAATTTTCAGCTGTTTCTTCAGAAGTGTGTATAGATTAAGAAAAGGCATAAACAAAATCTCAGAATCGCATAAGTTGAAACTTTAAGGGAATATATATATATTCAGTGGGTTGGGCTCACATGCTTGAAATCAATTTTATTGGGGAGACATCACATAAATCTGGCCTCCCATGTGAAATGACACCTGAATGGTTTCCTGTTTAAGCAGCAGCTACTTCTCAAAGTGATCATGTGAACCAGGCATTAGCACTAGAACACTGAGGAATAGCACAGCTCTGTGCAGGAAGTGAAAGGTGAATTTATATGTACAGCAATGAAAACTTCACCCAGGGCCAAGGGACAGGAGGGGCTTTGTGTTTTTAGTGCGATGGAGGGGAAGGGTAGGTTGTGCAAGGGAAAAGCAAGGGAACTCCAGCATCTGAGGAATTATGGGTTAGACAGAAAAAAAACAGATAATGGCAATGCGACAAGGAAGTAAGGAATTTCATGTACACTTTTGAACTAACTAGCAAAATCTTTTGCTGTAAAGGTCTTGTCAATTCAGATTTCTAGAAACAATCTGAAAACATGACACTTCAAAATATGTGCTTACACCGTTTGGCTTACACCGTCCCCTTCATCTCCCCCCTCTTTTAAAAATCATTTTTATTTGATTTTACAAATATAAATTTATAACAATACCAAATAAATATGCATATAAAGAGATTTCTCTGCATCTTGAGACTCCCTCCCCCATCCCCTCCATGGGTCCTAATGTCAACATTTTCAATTGCATATTATTTCATAATCTATATTTTATATTTATCCATATTGTCCATAGTATTTGTTACATTACAAGTGAGATTAAAATCTGGCTAATGTTTTCATCTGCTTACAGTAGTCTCCCAAATAAATTATAAATTTTACCCATTCCCTCTTGAAGTTTTTGTCTTCTTGGTCCCTGAGCTTTCCGGTAAGTTTTGCCATTTCAGCGTAGTCTAGTAGCTTGGTTTGCCATTCCTCTCTGGTAGGGACTCTTTCTTCTTTCCATCTTTGGGCTAGTAGCATCTGTGCTGCTGTTGTAGCATACATTGTGCCCCTCATATCTCACTTCTACTTCAGGAGGAAGTGAAGCTGGATGACCTTAGTGTCCTTGATACCAATCTCTGCCCCAGCAGGGAGAATCTTTGAAGATGAGGATGGTGTTTGTGTGTATACAGTATAAGAAAATGTGTGGTTCCTGAGCATCCACCCAAGGCTGCATGCAGTCCTCAGGGGAAAGCAACCAGGTTGCCTACCCCCTGTTTTACACATGAAAATCACAAGTGTGCTAATTATTAACTTCTAAAGCAATTTCAAAGTGCTTTTCGACATGTGCCTCTTGCTTTAGCAGCCATCAGATGAACACGAGGCATTTCTTTCTTTTGCAACATCTTAGGCTATGCTTTATTTAGATCTTCCGAATAAGTAACATCTGTTCCTGCTGATGGAAAATATCCTTTTGGTCGCAGAGGGATCACAGTCACATGTTACCCCGGGAAAAGCCTGTGTGTGAATCAACAGTCAGATAGACTCATCACTCTGCACCTAATAGATATATACCAAAATGAAGCCAAGGCATTCCTGTCCAAAGTGGGAGGTAACAACTTGCTCTCCAGTGGATGACAGAATCAGACAGCTTGAGGGGGGAGTGGGGGAGGAAGAAAAGAAAAGCCTCCATAACTTTTTAAGCCAGGACTCTTCCACCTCCCCAGTCCACATGCAAACATTGTTTATTGTTAGCTCAGATTCATCATTGCTTTATTATATATTATAGCTTTACAAATGATGACTAAAACAGGAGGCCCATCCCAAATGTGTGGGACAGTTTTAGGCACTTACGGGCTAGATTTAAAACAGAGCTGAGTTTATTTATTAGATGCATCATTGGATGAGCTTTTAATCTGAAGCATCAGTAGCTTCCTACAAAGAGCAGATGGGGAGTTTTACTCTTAGTTTTCAGAGTTGTTTGTTTTTATTCTCCTCTAGTGTGTTAGCTGGGATGGGCCAAAAAGAAAGAAAGAGGCAGACGACAATGGGTCTGTTGCTATAGGAAATTTTATTTCAGGGTTGCAGCTGAGAATCTTCCTCTAAAAAAGAAGGGTTCCACACCGAGAAAGTAATAACTAAGCTAAAATCATAACATCTTTGGGTAGCACTTTTGTGTCTGTGTTTGCATTAACCAGCTTATCATATTTTTTCCTGCTACAGATGCTGGTGCAATTTGTATCCACTCCATGACTATGAAAAGGCAGATGTTCGCCACAGGCCACACTTAATCATTCAGTTGTGCAGGTGGCTAAACAATATGCCATGCAGCAAATAAAAGACAACCCATGGCAGTGCACCAGATCTCTTTCTCCAAAGGCAGATTGGAAGTGCTCTGGGGAAGGACCCGAGGAAGCCTTAGGTTCAAAGGATCCAGTGTTTTCCCAGTCCCCTGACATCCCCACAAACTCTGGAGTTGGCATGTTTGTCTCCCATTGTTTCCAATAGGAGGGGAATAGCTTAATTTAAAATTTTGCCCTCACTTCTGTTCTGCTGGCAAGTGCAGATAAAACCACTTTAAAATCTCCTCCTGTTCCCCAAAGCCTTAAGATGTAGGTTTTCATGTATATGATCCCATTGCTTGAGCAGGAGTACAACATTCCATGAACCTTCGGAATTCACTTTCCTTAGAATGAGATCAATGAGACTGAACACCTTCAGCCAGGCAGTTCTTTGGCTCAGTGTGCTGACCATGTCATGAATCTTAACAGCAAAGCTCTGCAGGCTGTACCTTTGTATTAACAAGCTGTATTGATTTTATATGCCAGGGATGTCCAACCAGTAGATTGTGATCCCCGGCTGATCCTGGTAGATCACAGGATCCTTACTGTGTACAAAAAGTTACAGGGGAAAAGCTAAAAAACTCTGTGCTATCCTCCCCCCCCAAAAAAAGCAAAAAAAGTTGAACAACCCTTCTTTTGCCAGGGTTAGAATTGGAATGTCAAACCTACATTCGCTGCGTGCCTAACAAATGTTTCACCTCCTCTGTCTTTCACTTTCACAGAAACTAAACATCACATAAAAGTATCTAAGATTATTTAAGCCTCCTGTGTGGCAATGCTTTGCTAGGTGCTTAAAGAACTGAGGCAGAGACCCACAGCATAAAATCTGCATAAAAATCTGCATAAAATAGCATAAAATCTGCATATGCTAATTTATCTGCATAAATGTCTTTGGGAAATTAAGATAATGGGTACCGTAGAAGCAATCTCTTGCTCTTTCTAAACACACACACACACACAGGGGGGGGGGCAGAAAATCTAGAACCTGCCACAAAAGTCCAGAGGCCCCCCCTGCCTTCTGCCCCTTGGAATGCTTTGCAGTCATGTAGGGCCAGCTTTGTTGTTGTCCTTTTATTGTTTCCTTCCTCTACAGTCCCAAGAAAATATATGCCTTGCATTGCCACATATCTCTTGAAGTTGTTGCCTTGACCTCGGCAAGGTGCTGATCAGTGAATGCTAAAAGAGAGTAAGATAGAAGTCCAAAAAAGTGAGCATGTGCTAATGAGATGGGACTAATAAAAAGGGGATTGTTTAAAGTAGACAGATTGGAGCTGGAAACCAGCTATCAGAGACAGGCTTGACAGCGAGCCATAAAATGGAAATCGTACGTATAGCTTTAGCAGGCATTAATGTAGCAGCCAGACTTTTCTAATGATCTATGAATAACAAAGAAAGATTGTCTTCCTGACATCTGTGAGTTACGGTTACCATTAAAGATGATAGCACAATCGGGAAGGGAAAGTGGCACAGCTCCTCAAATATGGAATACTCATCCATCCCAGCCATTAGCCTCTCACAGAAACGAGATGAATATGAATTAAATACAGAACCTCAGGTTAACCTCGCCAAAGTTCAGGGTCGACACTATCACCAACTTGACAAAAACAAAGCAGAAGAAGAGGTTGCTTTCATTATAAGGTATTTCTGGGAGGAAAGGGGAAACCTTGGCTCATGGGTGCCTAAAACCAGTTCCATGAAACAATGTTTTCTGAACCCTTTATTGGTCTTAATGCTACTTTAATATCAAACACTCTCTTATTCAGCTGGACAGACCAGAGAGGTCACTGCTGTCCCCACGGCCCATTAGAATGCCACAAGGAAACAAATCATCTCTCTTTACCAGCTTCCTAATATCCTTCTAAATCAGGGGTCAGCAAACTTTTTCAGCAGGGGACCAGTCCACTGTCCCTCAGACCTTGTGGTGGGGGGCAAGACTATATTTTGAAAAAAAATATATGAACAATTCCTATGCTCCACAAATAACCCAGAGATGCATTTTAAATAAAAGGACACATTCTACTCATGTAAAAACACACTGATTCCCGGACTGTCCGTGGGCCGGATTTAGAAGGCAATTGTGCTGCATCCGGCCCCCGGGCCTTAGTTTGGGGACCCCTGTTCTACACATTTCCTCCTAGCCGACTTCCTTTTGTGTATATAATCACATCAGGGCTCCAGTTCTGGCTCCTTTAAAGAGCCTGCTGTGCAGCTGGCAAGCATGATGCTGTACGCCACTTTTGCTCAGAGGTCAGATGGCCCTACTCTGAGGCCTTCAGATTGCAGTCCTGGGAGTGAGTCCCAATGAACTGCTGTAGGATTGTTCTGCTACACTTCGGCCAAAGCAGCAGACGTGGCATCACACCTGAAGTCTGAAAGTTTGCGCCAGGCAGAGCACAAGGTGCAGGGAGAGTTTTTCAGTCACTTCCAGATGTGAGCTAGACAGACTTAATATCAAATATCCTGTTCCATGGCAGGTCCAGTTCTGTTGCTGCCCCACCTCACCACATTTTGGGGTATCATTGGTGATAGTGTTGCAATCTTTCACACTGGTTTCTGTAGCTGCGGTAGAGGCTTCAACAGCAGAATTCCAAACCCTCTAAGTGTCCCCATTTTCCAGGGACATCCCTGATTTAGAGAAGGCATCCCGGTTTCTGATTTGATCCTGGAATGTCCCACTTTTCCTATTTTCATTGGAGAAAAGTTGGAGGGTGTGGAGTTATCTGACCCCCTAAGCCGTCTGAAGGCAATCCTGTATAGGGAAGTTTAAAAAAAAATGTTTCATGTTTTATTATGTTTTTATATATATATTGAAAGCTGCCCAAAGTGACTGGGGCAACCCAGTAAGATCTGTGGGATATATTAGTAAAATTATCATTATGGAATGGGATGTCCCTATTTTCATCAGAGAAATGTTGGAGGGTATGGAGTTCCTCCCTGCCAGCTGAGACCAGTGGAAGCTAATAGAGAACAGTGGATGGGGCGGGGAGGGTTCTGATAAATATGAAACAGATCAGAATTGCAGCCTAAGTGGCTCATCTCTAGTATAGATTTTTTTTTTTTTTTAAAATCAGGGATGTCCCTGGGCAGGCCACAGGCTGTTGCGGATTGCTTCACGGCGCTGTAGCAGAGAATCGCAAAAGCTACAGGTTCTTCCTTACAGTATTCTTTTATTGTTAGCTATATACATACAGACAGTTCATACAAAGACAAGTAGGACAACTTCACTCTCACTCTCTCTGATTCCACTCTACACCACCACACCCTGCTTAACAGGTTCCCCTTGAATACAAGACAACAGCCAATCATCTGTCGGCACACTCTTGCTGAGTCACTCTGACACAGTAAGGTTTGTATGTCTATTGCATCAGCTTCTTTTACTTTACAAGCAAGCTCAAGCCTGCAGACTTACTAGGCTACACAACATTCTATGTATCCCGCCGCAGGCCTGGGCAGGCCGGGTCGTCCTCTTATATACCTGCTGGGATTGACAAGGAATCTGACCCTCACCTGAATCTCATCAGCTGCCTCTGATTAATTACCATTTAACTCTTGTGGGAAATAATTAGCATCACACATCATGTGCATGGAAGTTGCTGAACCAATTAACCAACTAGAAGGATTACTGTTAATAGCACCAGTTTTCCTATAACTTGATATTGCTGGATAGTTTTGATGAACTGCAAAACATTTTTAGTTTGCTTTCTGTTGCCACCCTGGAACTTTTCTTTGTTAGTGCCACTTTGTTTTTTACGATTCCTTGCAAATGAAGGAAAACAACTTTTCTGCTTGTTTATGTTGATAATATAATTTTGGTATCTGAAGAAGTGTGCATGCACACGAAAGCTCATACCAGGAACAAACTCAGTTGATCTCTAAGGTGCTACTAGAAAGAACTTTCGATTTTGTTTTGAATATAATTTTGGTTACTGAGGACAAACAAGATTGCACAAAAACAAGACTGCATGCAAAAACGAGACTGTCCACTGGGGAGCAGGAGGGCTGGCGAGGCCCCCTAGATTTAGAGGCCCTAGGCTTCAGCCTACTTAGCCTATACATAAATCCCGCACTGCTTGCAGGTTAGAACATATAACTCTGATCTTAGGTCTGTCCCATTGGCTTCCTACTTGCTTCCGAGCTTGTTTTGATGCTTCCATCCATTAAAGGTCTGAATGAGTTGTGACTGGGTCATTCTACATAGTCTCCAACTGCCCACAAAATGCCAGGGCTGTCACAAAACCTCTAAGCCACCATGGCTTCTCACTTTCTCCTGAGGAGTCATACTTGCTAGTTTTGATGTATGATGCCTTTAACTGCAGATGCTGTTGGTGAGTTTCACCTTTGAGTGTTGGTTGCATTTTGTTATTGCTTTTAGAAATTGTTTGTTGTAGTTTCAGTTATATTGTTTATATTGTGTGATTTCAGGATTATGTTGTATGCTGGGTACTTTCAGTATTACTACGGCTGTTGCTGTCATACTTCATATGGGCAGTATTCAATTAAGTTTTACTTAGAGCAGACCCAGTGAAATTAATGAACATGACTATGTTAGGTTCCTAATTTGAATAGATCTTTTTTTGAGTAAAGCTTAGTTGAATACCACCCAGTATATGCATCTCTTAAGTATTAGAATTTATTTGCTAGTTGCATGCTGTCAGCACCACTAATGGAAACTGAATTTTATGCAACCTGGAATAAGGAAGTTCAAGAGTGCTGCTTCTTCTAAAACCTTCATTGGAAAAACCAAGCTTCTGTGGATTTTACATATAGGCTTCTTCTTCTTCTTCTTCTTCTTCTTCTTCTTCTTCTTCTTCTTCTTCTTCGAAAACTGAACTAATATTTCCCCCCTAGGAATTTTACATCAGTACTCTTTGTTCTTCCTAAGAGTTAACAACATACAGTGGTGCCCCGCTAGATGAAAATAATTCGTTCTACGAATTTTTTCATCTAGCGGTTTTTTCGTCTAGCGAAGCGGCAATGACAGCCGCGCTTTCGCTAGACGAAAAAAAAAGAGACGCAAATTTTTCGTCTTGCAAAGCAGCCCCATTGACTTTTTCGTCTTGCGGGGCAGCTTCTGCTAGACGAATGCCGTTCGTCTAGCAAGTTTTTCGTCTAGCGAGGCATTCGTCTAGCGGGGCACCACTGTAGTCATACTTCTGTATTTTGAATATATATATGGAAGATCATAGTCATATTGCATATTTTGAACAAACATATTTGGAAAATCAGAATTCATTTCTGCTGATAAACAGAAAGGCATGAAGTGAGTTAACTTGTTTTGAGGTATTTAAACAAGGTGTTGTTTTTTTTAAAAGAAGCAGCAGAGATCTCTGTAAAAATCCCAGCTTTTAAAAAGTTTTATAGTTAAATCAGCCATTGTTTTTGGCCAATAAAATGGAAAATGTGTGCTTTTATGGGTTTATAAAAAGGCAAACTATAGTTGCATGAAAAATAACTTTCACCGATTGAGTACAGGTGGAGACTTGTTTAAACTCCTAAGACATAAAGGCTTAGTATGTATGACTGAAAAAGGTAACATGGTACAATAAAAAGTCTTCCTTTCTTCAGTCATCAATCCACCGGGTATTCCATGTCAAATAAACGCTGCAACAATTTACAGTAAAAGTACACAGTGGAAGTGCCAACGTTAACACTTCTTAGGTTTGGAGGGCGTCCAGATTTTTCACGCCAATATTTAACGCGGACTGCAATGTCTTTTCCATTGGAAGTGTCAGCTGCAACATGCTTTGCTATATTTGGCAACCCGCGTGCGCATGTGGAGCATAGAGTCCAGCGTGCGTGATGTTCATTTTTATTCCAACCATGATAAATTGTGGTTCATTTGTTTAAGTGCACATGGCAGTTTTAGTGTTCCTACTATAAATTTTGGCTAACTTCTATTGACATTCTGTATTAAACTTAAGAAAAACAAATTACACTTCAGCCGTTTTAATTGACTAAATGTGTCAAAAACACAATAAGGATAACATTAAAGGTCAAGGCCTCAGACTGCACTATAATGGGTGTTGTGGCAAGTGTCCAGGTCTCCCCACCCCCCCTTTTTTGGTACATTTCATTTTTCACAAACGTTTAGGGGAAAGCCAGGCATTTAACATTTTTGGGCACTTCAGGCCTGATGCTAGAATTCTCTCGTGGTCTCTAATCAGGTTATTTGAAGTTTTTGTCTTATTTAAAACACTAGTCCTGATGATTATTTATGGCCACCTGTAAATAAACCGTACAAACAGATACTGGCATTTGGAAGAATGAAATAATGATTTATGCTGCACAATGCAATTGAAAGCAGAAACCATGTTTAGAAGATATCTTCCCTTTGCTAAATAGATGAGCAACTCCATGGTTCTGAGCCAGAAAAATCTTGGCAGTACCTCACTCCTAGGAGACTTTACTGGAGTCTGTCAGTTTTGACTCATGTCTTTTATATTAAGTGCCTGACACACATGTCTTCCAGAATTCTGAACCTGGTTGGTATAGCCCATCCTTTGCCAGCAGGGTGCCTGCCAGATGTTTTGGACTACAACTCCCAGCACTGGTTGAGACTGATGGGAACTGTAATCCAAAACAACTGAAGGATGCAAGATTGGCAAAGGCTGATATATCCCAACAAGTGAAAATTAAGACAGGTTTTACAGTGATCTGACACTTTTTTAAATTAAAAAAATCATGTTAACGTCATTCTTCAGAGTACTTGAAGCAATTCAGACACATTGTCTCAACAATCCAGACAACAACCCTGTTAGGTAGGGCAGTGTTATTGTCCCTGAATTGCAGCTTGGGAAGATACTGATTAAAACCACTCAATGTCTTCATGGAAGAGAAGACATTAAACAAGGGACTTCTCAGATCACGGCTTAGTTTCTTAGCCACAATTCTACAGTAACTTTTACTTTTTAGAAAGCAAATAATCCTTTAGCTTAGTCAATCACCAGTCTCATTCATGAACAGAGATTCATGCCTTCTCATTTTTTATGAATAGTATATCCTGCTGGCATAAACCCAGATCTATAAAAGATTGCATGGTTTTCTTTTGACTCTTTTGAAGCCAATGGGCTTATTGCCATTCACTTTGACAGAGGCTGGATTTCACCTTGTGCTTAAAAAGCATCATGGAGCTTTGTGGAGGCGTGATCAGATCTGAGGAAAATAGTTGCTCAGTTCCATTGAGGTATGTGGTTAAAGGTCACAATAACCATTGTCTATAGTCTGTCTTCCTACTGACAAGCAGTTCCTGCCAAAGCTTGAGGACTGAATGGGGAAATGCAATGGTCTCAGTAGCAGGCTTCTAGTGATGCTTTGTAAAACCTATCCACTTCTTCTGGGGGGGGGGGATGGTGAAGGCAAATAGCTTTACTAGAAGGGATTGTTGACTATCTGTGTAACTTAGTAAAGCCTAGTGTACTCCAAAGTGGTGGGAGAATGGGTATCTCACTTCCTTAAAAGATTTAAAATGCCCTTTTATAAATATATGGTGTGCTCACATTTAGAACACTGTACAAGTGGAGCTGCAACAAGACATTGTGGCGTGGGGTGCTGCTATTCAGGATTCCAACCACTCTGTTTTGTATCCCTCCTTCCAGGTTTTCCATTTACATCCTCGGCCCCAACAGCCCGTCAACATTCTGTGACCATGAGCACATTCATCCCCCCCTCTTAGTGCCCCCCAAGTTTTTGTACTTCTGCAAACCTAGGGGTGCCCTCAAGCTTGCTGATACCCCCTCTTGTGTGAGGATGAACATTGTATATATCAGGCACGTCCATCAGGTAGATCGTGATCTACCGGTAGATCACTGGACGTCTGCGGTAGATCACTGGTAGATCATTGGCTCCCCCCAAAAGCTGAACAACTGTGGCTCCCCTTAAAAAAGCTCAACATTTTACCTCCTCCCTGAAAAAACTCAACAACTTTGACCCAACCCCCCCAAATGGGCCTTCCTCCTTCTTAAAAGAAGCTCAACAACTTCGACTTGAACCCCCCAAAAGGGGGTAGATCACTGCCAGTTATTAACTCTGTGAGTAGATCGCAGTCTCTTGGGAGTTGGCCACCCCTGGTATATATGATACATTACTGTTTCCCCAAGTTCTATCAATGTCTCCTGTAAAGGCTGTGGTTTGAATTCTGATGGCTACTATCTCCTTGCCTTTCTCTCACGCTGGTTGCCCACTTTGTTTTTATTATGATTTTCAAGGAATCCAGGATGATTACCTAATTAAGCATTTCTTATGTCCTTTGCCAAAGTATTTTTTCCTTCTTTAAATATAAATAAATATTAGAAACTGCTTCAATAAGATGACGGACACAAAGAGGCCAGCCAGTCAGCACTGTGCACAGTCCTGCTATGAGATGGAACACACACACACACACACACACACAGAGAGAGAGAGAGAGAGAGAGAATGAGAGAGAGAGAGAGAGAATGAGAGAGAGCTTCATAGCTGACACAAGATCAAGTCAATCAGTGACATGCAGAGACCGACAATCCAGGCACCAGCCAATCAGCACTGTCCACAGACTTGCTCTAAGCAGAGCGGGGGCATAGCTTCATGACTGGCACAAATTCAAGCCAATCAGTGTGCAAAACCATCTTCTTCTGAAACAACAGAAAACAGGCTTCCCTGACATGTGTCAAAAATACTCGACACTGACATTGCATGTTTGTGTGCACCGATAGAAAATAACAACTAGTATGATTACAAGGTCAGGTCATCTTCGTAAGAAGAAAGGCTTCAGGGGATTGGGATTTCTATCCAAAAAGTTATGCGAATGTATGAGGAATGAACCTCATCACAGTAAACTGGTGAGCTTTCCAGGAACAGCGGACTAGTCAGATTGGAGACAGAATGCTAGATGGAACCAGCCAGCCTGTTCTTATGCCCTTATCTGAAGACAAAAAAGATTCCAAAGCTTTCCTGGGGAATTTGTTCCATAGCCCAACTGTTCCTACAGAAAGGATGTGTGTCCTTTTGTGCTGGCACTGGCTGATAAGCTTTGCATTTAAATGGTAAAATGTTTCCTTTCATCTGTCAGAACAACACATCTGACCCTCTTTCCTTGCCAGAGCACTGCTGCGACAGGTATGAATATCCAAAATCAAAATCTGCTAACATTTCCTGCTGTTGTTAAATGGGCGTGATGTTCCACTTAAAGGCTCTAAAATGTGACAGATCAAACCCACCGCTCAACAGTTTATGGTGGACCGATTTGAACTGACAGATTCATTGAACTTCACTGCAGTGTTTGATGCTTGCCTATGCGGAATACAAGCGCTACCTAGAAGAGTTTTGATTCCCCCCCCCTTTCTGAGTCATGCTGCCCACTTTGTCATTAACTTGCAAGATAAACTGGCCCACTTTCAGTCTGCCATGGAGAAAAAAATAATATCTGAGCCTTTCCTCATCTTTTTCAATGTAGCATGTGATAGTTACCATCTTAGATAATTTCAAGTGGGGCTTGAAATCCCAAAGCTATGGAAATGGGCATGGGAGATCATTGTACATATCCCTTCCAGTTTTATGCTGATTATTCATTACTATTTTATTGCTGACATTTGTGATAATGATTTTATGCTGGTGGCTTTTTTTAAAAAATGCGGCTGATCTTTACATTTTGTAATATTAAAAGTTGCACAGAGCAATTCAAAAGGACCAATGGAGAGAGAACACGAGGCAGAAGAAATGCCATTAACTATACCTTGGTGGGCTCATGTTAGCAGGGCAGAAGCTGGGGAAGCCAATTTCCCATGTTTTCCCCCCTTTTCTTTTTATTCTTGCTAGGAAGTTTTTCAAAAACCCATTAATTTTAATGCGAGGGCAAGAAACTGCATCAGGAGGTCCAGAGGGTGGCAACATAAGAATGGGCCTTTCCAGTGGTGGCTCCATTTCACTTGTGGAATGCTCTCTCCAAGGAGGCTCACCTGATGCCATCATTACAAAGCTTTAGGCTCTAGGCAAAAACATTTCTTCCCCCCCAAGACTTGGGCTCTCAGTTATCTGTGTCCATCAGTCATCTCCTTTTCTGAGAGTGGAGCTCTCTCTCCACCTTAACAGAAGGGAATCTGTTGCATCCTACAGCTCCTGGCAAGCCGTCCACAGAATTGCAACATAAATAAAGTTTTGCTATTGTGGTTTAAATTGTTGTACGATGCCTTGAGAGGACCTTGTTTGGAATGGTAGCCTAAAACTTCTTAAAGTAAATAAAATAAAGAAAGAGCAAAGGATTCCATTAAGCTGAGCCCTGAATCTTTAAAAAAATTTTTTTTAGCTCAGCCCTGGATCTTTATTTTTTATTTCATAGATTTCTATGGCACCCACCCTTTAGTGGCATTTTTATTTTATTTTAAATATGCATCTATAATAAAAGCATCATGACATAAAATACATAAAACCCATAAGGAAACAATAGCAAATCTTCAGTTAAAACCGGAATGGGGAACCTGTGGCCTTCCAGACATTCTTGGATTCCAGAAAACCTAAACCAACATGATGATGGTTAGGGATGATGGGAGTTGGAGTCCATTTACATCTGGAGGGCCACAGGTTCCTCATCCCTGAGTCAACTGAAAAGACCTGGATGAATAAAAATGTATTTGTTCAGAGCAAAAAAGGGCAACAAGGCAGGTATTAAATAGTCTCTCAGGGGCCAGGTATTCCACAGATGGAGCACTTTTGGTGTTTTATTGCAGGTGTATTCCATAACATGTTATTGAAATAATAATACTTACTGTAATTACCGGTGCTTTAGTTTGTTCTGCAATGCTCTCACAATTCTACCACATTATTGCTGTTTGAAGGGGCTCAGTCAAGACACATTTTATCTCAGATGAAGATCTTCTGAGGCTCTGGTATGGATACTTTCACTGTAGCTCTACCATGGAAGTGGTTTTGAGATCAAGGATATTGTATGTTTAGCTGAGGCCACAGAGATGGTGGTGGTACTGGAAAGATAGCAATCCAGATGCATTAATATTTCCTTGCTACATTTGGCACATGTACAATGATGGAAATATATGGTATTCTAAAGCTTTTATATCGGTGGCAGGCCAAGACAAATTGCTTCCCTTAAATCTGGACTGGAATATCAACATTGGTTTTGAAAAGTTCAAGAAATGCAATTTCACTTTAAACCTATATGAATTTATAAACTGTTGCAGAATAAAGAAATAATCTCTCGGGAAATGTGCACAAACCTTGATTATTTTTCATTAACAGTCTGTTTTCAACATCGACTTAACAAGCCAAAGTTTCCTTTTTTTGGAGCCCGATTGCAATTTATTCCTTTAAAAAAAAACAAAAAACGCAAAACAAAATCTTAAGAAAGCAGCAAAAGACCAATCTTCACAGTTGATCTGAATTTGCACTTTTAATGTCTGGCATTCCTTTGCTACAACTGAGTTAAACGATTGACTAAGTGCCATTTCCATTCATAATCTGAAAGAATCCCAGCTACTCATTTGCTTCTTGACTGCTTTGATTCTCATTCTCAGTTAATAATGTAATAATTCCCAAATGGACTCACAAAGGAGTAGAAATATGCATAGCATTCTGGGAAGAAGCATTAAAACACAAGCTCAACAGGTGAATCCTGTTGAATTCAACTTTCCCAGGAAAGTGTGCAAAGGATTGTAGCATTATTCTGCTGATATAGTTCTCTGAACATAGGAGTGATCTATCCAGACTATGTGCAACATTAAGCTAATCAGAAGATGATTACAGAAGAAGTGAAAATTTCAAAATGACCTAAATAATTTTCTTACCAGAAGACTCTGTTTTTGCTAAGAATTATTTTTATATGCCTTGTGTCTGTCTTCTCCCATATGGATCTAAAGCCATATTTTAATATCTTCCTTGGCTACCCTTGTCTAGATTCCCTCATGGTTTAAAACTCAATGCTTGGGTTGTATATTTACCCAGGACAGGGTCTTCTCAACAGTGACCGCAAGACTCTTCTGGGAATAGTTTATTTTGCCCTTTCCCTGCTTTTAAAAAATGTTTTTGGGACTCTGAATGATTTCCTTTCCTGGATGCTATTCTTGGTTTCTTTTGCTGTTTTTGTGTATGCTTGTATTATTTGATCATTGCTTACCCTTGATTATTGGTTCATTTTGTATGTGAATTCTTTCTTAACAGTTGTGCTATTATGTATTTTATCATTTTATGGTTGTCAGCTGACTTGTAGATCCATTTGGTAATTTCCACCCAAGCCGATGCAAACAATCTAGGCTCCCACTTCCGTGTAGTTGCTTACAAAAACGAGGATGATGTGGAAAGGAAGAAATGATTTCCTAGGGAATGTCTTCTACACCAAGAGACAGGAAGTTAAGTACTCCAGTCTAATTTCCTTATCTGAGCTTCCTATGTGCAGCTATCGCTTTTCCGACATGGCTTTCATTTTGCTGTAAAGAACAATGAAGTGCCTCTCTATCTATGGAATCCTCCCCACACCCACATGCAAAGAACACAAACACATTCATCACATGGAAGATTGGAACCTCTGCTTTCAGCATCTCCCATTTTTTGTGTATGCATAAAAGGATCGCATGTTCTTAAAACAAAAGGTATCTCTTCCACCTCTTGTATGATATAAGGACATGGGACAGAAAGCCGGGATGAGCGAGCGTTAAGTATGTGCACCATCATGTGACATGTCAAAGAGGCCTCAGTCACAAATTGAAAACCATTCCATTCATGCTCTGTCAGCAATCCTGAACGGTTTGGGGTTGTTGTTGCCGAATTTCAGATGAAATGCCTAGAACAGGAAATAGCTAGAAATGTTATATTTGGACACTGGAATTAAAATGGTTGCTTGAGTGAAAACTTAAAATATGTCAGTACTTTCCATTTTTCCAGGTAAGATCTTTTTAAAGTGTAGCATTTTCACTTTCTTGGGTTCCATGATCACTGCAGATGGTGACAGCAGTCACGAAATCAGAAGACGCCTGCTTCTTGGGAGAAAAGCAATGACAAACCTAGACAGCATCTTAAAAAGCAAAGACATCACCTTGCCGACAAAGGTCCGTATAGTTAAAGCTATGGTTTTCCCAGTAGTAATGTACGGAAGTGAGAGCTGGACCATAAAGAAGGCTGATCGCCGTAGAACTGATGCTTTTGAATTATGGTGCTGGAGGAGACTCTTGAGAGTCCCGTGGACTGCAAGAAGATCAAACCTATCCATTCTCAAAGAAATCAGCCCTGAGTGCTCACTAGAAGGACAGATCCTGAAGTTGAGGCTCCAGTACTTTGGCCACCTCATGAGAAGAGAAGAATCCCTAGAAAAGACCCTGATGTTGGGAAAGATGGAGGGCACAAGGAGAAGGGGACGACGGAGGATGAGATGGCTGGACAGTGTTCTTGAAGCTACTAACATGAGTTTGGCCAAACTGCGAGAGGCAGTGAAGGATAGGCGTGCCTGGCGTACTCTGGTCCATGGGGTCACGAAGAGTCGGACACGACTGAACGACTGAACAACAACAACAACAACAACAGCATTTTAACCATGCAAAATTCAGCAGACGAGGGGTTTAAAGATCAAGGCCTGGGGAGGGAACATTTTCCACCATCATCCCCTGAAAGCCTTCACCAGGACCTCCTGCCTCTGGGAGCAGTCACAAACTTCAGATATATTTATTTATTGAATTTATATCACAGACTTCCTCACAAACGAGCCCAGGGCAGCAAGCACACCATCATAATAATCACAATCAACAACAGCAGCAATGCCAACAACGAAAAAGCATTCTAAAACAGTTAAAACAGTCAAAAAGCAGTGGCAATTAAAACATTATTTCATCTAGCAAACAGGATTCCTCAGCCACCAAATGTGTGGGTATACAGGAATGCTCTAAAATTCATCCTGAAGGTTCATAATAATGGAGGCAGATGCTTCAAGTCCAAACATAATCAGTTGCTTGTAGGAGTTTAGCTTGCAAAATATGACACAAAAGCTTGAACATTACCCTGATCTTAGGCAGTGCTTCTCATACCATTGGTTCAATATCATCACCAATACAGTGTCAGTGGCACCCAGGTATTGGAGCACCTTAAACTTGTAGTCGCAGAAAACATGGAAACATTTCATGAAATTTGTGACTGATTTAGTGTATGAGAATGTTTATCTCTCAATGGGGGAAAATAGACAAATGCCATATTAGAGATGTCAAAGGGAAGGTTTAATTGCTATGATTTAATATATACAGAAGATCTTTTCTCCGGGCTGATTGCTACAGAAGGAGCCAAACCAAAAGCATAAAGTTGACAATATTTTTCCTTATGACCTTATTCACTTCAATTCTTTGATAATTATATTTGTGTAAAAAATACCAAAAACACCCCATGGGATTACAGTCTTGGAAGTTTCATTGATAAACTAGGTGCCGATCCCAGGGCTGGCATAAAATATCTTGTTTAGGTTGTAAAAATATATTAGCCTGTCATGTTATCTTCATAAATTTCTCTGGCACATAAGGCAGGTAAGGTCCCTTGGATCCCAAGACTCATTACCACTTCTGTTCCCTATGACCATTCATCAGCTGCTTTGTCGCATATTGCAGGTTGAGTTTGGAAAGGCTCTGATTCTGGAAGGGTACATATCGAATGAGTTATTAGCTGCAATGGACAAGCTTGTTTCCAAGCACTCTCAAGGAGTTCCTCAATGCAGCAAGGCAACAATTGTGAAGGTGTTTTCGGTGTGATGCCAAGAGTGTCACAATGGAACCAGATGGGTATTCCTCTCTCTCTCCCCCCTCCACAATTCTTCCACTATATGTTAATTATGAACTTCTGGAACTTTCTGTAAGCTCAGCATATTCAGATCCCACTTCAAAACATTCATGTTTCTCTTAATGGTACAGCATCCTAGTTCCATTTAAGAGAAGAGACCTACACTGTACAGCTGCATTGCTCTGGCTCTTGTGAGAATTTTTACATGGCCATTGTAAAATGGTTCAGAATGTCTATACCAGGGGTTAAGAACCACAAAGAGGTCTACTTTTCTGCTCTATTCTCCAGGTTCTGCAGGTTTCTGAGCATGTGTGGCTTCCCTGTGGCCCTTCACATGTTGGACCCCAGCTCTAATAAACCTCAACCGGCATGGACAAAAGTTGGGGGTGATGATAGTCGCAGTCTAGCAACATCTGGAGAGCCAAAGATCCACCACCCCTGCCAAGATGCAATCCTATAATATAGCAGGGGAGTGTGGTTACTTATGGAATTTGGTGGCAGGAATCACCTGCTGCCAGTGTAGGAGCAATTGAGAAGGGATGGAAGATTGTGTCCTCGGGGCTGTCCCTACCATTAGGGGAATGAGGCTACTACCTCAGGCAGCAGGTGCTGGGTAACAAGGAGTGACATCAATATGTTGGAGGACAGAGCTGTGTGTGCTGCAGCCTTCTGCCTTCAGGTGCAATGGAGAATGCCAGAGCTGAACTTGCAGTCTGGCAGGCTTCTGCAAGTGGAATGGATGGTGGAAGGAACTACCTTATTCTTTGTCGTAGGCAGCTGAGAGGTTAAGTCTGGCCCTGCATGTCCTTGCAAAACATGAGGAGATGGCTGTGTAGCAGGGAACATCTCAGTGCCTTAGGCAAGTGGTGGTTCATGGTAGAGTATACAGTTTGTAAGCCCAAGAACCCAGATTTAACAATTTCTAATTCTGTTTAAAAGCATCTCAGGTGGTAGGTGGTGAGAAACTCTTCTCTTTGAGACTCTGGAAGTCTACCATGAGTCACAGCAGGGAACCTGGGTCAGGGAACCAGAGGCTGCAGGTACTGGTAGTTGTACTCCAATAGACCTTCTTGTGCCAGCAATTTGAAGTCAACAGGAGCTTTTCCCTACACAAGTTTCTGAGGAGGGGACCAAACCCATATTAGAACCATGGCGAGAGGCAAAGTCCGCATAATAGGGTATCTAGATTTATTCTTTCCATACTTGCAATGTGAGTTGTGGGGGAACAAATCCTGCACTTAAGGGAACATATTAGCTTGTTTGGCTTTTGGTTGCCCACTACTATTCAGCACATTTGAGCACAATATCCTGTATAAAAGAAATAGCTTGTATGGTGTATTCCATTTGTATCAGTGATTTCTGTTGAACAAACTAGGAAAGCATTGAAAACTGTGAGCATTGTAAGTTTAATTGTAGTCATTGTAAAGAATGGCACAATTTTTAAACCAACATTTTATAATTAGAGTGGGAGAGAGCACATTTCTCTTCCTTTCGCTCCTTCCTTCCCCATTGGATTATGTCAAGATCAGCTGTTATTTAAGGAACATTGTACAAAGTTTTCCAAAGGATTTTCTTTGTAAATGATTACCACATGTTTGCTCCATTTAATCAGCTTGCATGTTGGGACATATAAGATTGATTGATGGCATTTGTTCAAGTTCATTTTGTGACTCACTTATTCATTAGGAAGAATTTATTCATGTTATTTATTAAATGACTGGCAAAAGACAACTGATTGATTTTCATTTCAAGTTTCTGGGAAGAAACAATTGTATAACAAATCCACAAAATGTAGTACATGTGTGGAGTAGGCATTTCTATTGTATTGGTACATAAAAGCATCCAATTCTCCTTCCTTCCTTCCTTTCTTGATGGGCTAATATAGCACTTTAGTCCATTTTCCTAAGGGGAGGGAAATCATTTTTTTCCTTAGACATTTCCCACCCACGCATGAACTACTAAATGAAATCAGAATTGTATTGCTGCACTCTCTCTCTCTCTCTCTCTCTCTGTGTGTGTGTGTGTGAGAGAGAGAGAGAGAGAAAGAAAGAAAGAAAGAGAGAGAGAGCAGGGGTTGGGAAGAAATTTGATTCAGTTCACATATAAAGGTGAACCTAACTAATTCACATTTTCTGAAACAATCCAAGAACTGAAGCACAGAAATTCACACTTCTCTGAATTTTGTAGTGCAACTCTCCATCCAAATAATGTGTACATAAATGCATATACTAGTAAAGTAAATGCATGTATTTGTGAAGAAAACATACAAAAATGCATTACATTAGGGGAAATTGTTTTGCAAAAATACGTCTATTAGGCAAAATTACATATACGTGTATGAATTTGGATAAATTCACTCTAAATGCTGATAAAACCAAAATGGGCAGATTTGTCCATTACTAATTAAGGGCTGGTGTAACAAAGGATGTCAGAAGTGACCAGACTGTTATGCTGCACTCTTATTGGTTGGTTATTTGGCCCAGCATGCTTAAAGAATATGTATATATGTCTTCAAGCTCTTCCATCTTACAGTACCAAGTGGAATTCCCTTGAACAGTGTGTGGGGGATGTATTTGAGCCTTCCCATATTGGTCATCATACTGTGTTGAATCTATCAAACAGGAAGACTTTGTTCCCAACCCGATACCCTTTTAGGAAGCAATGTTGTGGCATTGTAGCTGATTAGCAGTCAATGGAGTGGTTTGCATGATGCTCTAAATTAAACCTTAGCTTAGCAAGTCTGCATGAACATGTGGCTTCAGAGAGGAGCTCATAGCTGGTTTGCTCCTCTGCAGGAACCTGCATGTTCATACTGTCTCACTAAGCCAAACTTCGGCTCAGCATTTCGTGCAAACCAGACCAGTGTATTGGATCCAAACATTTCCTTTTGTCAGTGGAAGGAATCTTTCTTCTATGGTCCACCCAGTATTAAAACTTGTGAGCTGCAGTTATCTGTTTAGAAACTGTCTCCAACATCTCCTTCATGAGGCTGTTTTTATGGTAGAACTCCAAGGACCACATCACCTTACGTGATGGCTTGGGATGAGACCTGTTTTTGCTGACAAAATGTTTCGTTAGGTGGAAATAAAATTAATAACCTCAGAACTGTGGAAGAATTAGGGAAGGAGAGCATTCAGAAAATGTTGTCATGAATGGCCGAGGAGTACAAATGGGGAGTGGAACTGATAATTTGTGATGGCTTGAATGTTTACACTTCTCAGATAGAATTGATTGTGGAAATTTGGAAATGCCGGTTTGGTAGGTTTCTGAAATGAGGTGATAAAAATATTTCCAGTGGCTTAACTATGGAAACCGACAAAGGGAAGTGCTATTGGTGGAGATTTGTAACTAGTAAAGTTGTTCCGCACTGCACCATTATAAGAAGCAATAGCATAATAATTCTAACAATGTTTTATGATTTCATCCTGGAAAAATGTTGTTATAGTTGTTATAAGAACAACGTCTGGCACAGTAGAAACATTGGCTTTGTATAGTTTCTAAAGAGAATAGGTTTTGAGATGATTACTCCATAGAATACATTCCAGAAGCCAAACTATTAAAATAACAATCTTACAAACGGTTAAATAGTACCGGTAATTCAAAATAAAATATTTATGGATGTTACAGAAGGGAAACAATTTTTAATAATAAAAAAATCTGTACATTTTGTGGCTTTTTATTTTAATGAATTATTAGAATCTGATACCTGGCTTGGCATACCAGAATTAACAATCTAAATACTACAGCATATTAAGGCAAGATATGTTGCTCTTAGATTAATAGATCATACATGAAGTGCAATTGGTTATATATATATATATGGGTAGAGGTACTTTCAAAAATCCAATAAATTTTACAGTCCAATCTATTTGTAAGATAATCTCCATGCAGCTTACATGTAATGATGCCCAGAGTCTAAAAGTGTTTTCCTTAGCACTTCTCATTCCTTCTGGTTTTCAAACAACTTCTGATATTTCTAAATAATGAAAAGTGGGGTTTTTCCACATATCAAAAACCATCTTCTGGGTGTGGGGTGAATGGAAGTGGGACTGGGAAACCTACTAATGTCTAGAGCAGTTTATATATATATATATATATATATATATATATATATATATATATATATATATGCATTCTCTACAAAGTGATCATTTCTTGGCCTGAGAACAAGCCATTCAGAATAAAGAGGAAGTTCATAGAAAATGTGCCCACTCAATGCGACATATATCTTGTTGTGAAACCAAGCAGACAAAACTATGAATGAAAGTCCATAGATTATGATAAATACAATAATTAATGTATTACATTTGTAATATAGCAAACCTCACTTTGGGGAAGGATTGACTGCGCTAGGGCACTCCCAGTCGGCAACTATGCAGCGTAACCAATCCCTGCAGGGGTTGATCCTGATGCAGATCAGCTGACTGGCACTGACAGCAAGCCTTGCTTGCCAAGGAACAACTGGGAGTGCACACCTGCCCCACACCTAAAATAAACATTTTTGTATGCAATTTTGCCTAAGGCACAAATATACTGGAAAAATGTATTCAGAGAATACATTTTTTAAAGGATGGCTGTGTATTGGTTTGCAGAAAGTTGCTAAGTTTCCCTTTAAATTTCTCCCCCCCCCCATCCCTACCCCTAGCTTTTATGCTGCCATGGTGGAAGTTATTATTATTGAAGGGGGGGGGAGGAGGGCAAATCTCTTCAGCTCAGGGCTGGCACATACCATAACGCATCCTTGACTGTTGGTGAATGGAGGGTAGGGAGAGAGGAAGAAAGAGGATTTTAGCCCAGGGCTAGGAATCTGTAACACTCTAGTTACAACTTCAATGAGCCTGACTAGCATACCCAATGGTTGGGAATGATGGGAGTTGTAGTCCAGCAACATGGGGGGGGGGAAGGGGTTCACCATAGAGTTTAGACTTTGCCCTGCCCTTTGCCCTGCAGTCTCCTGTGCCACCTCTTCCAGATAGCTTCCCGATGCTAGAGAAAAGCTTTTTTAGGGAAGAAAAGGGAGCACATGGGGAAGAAGGAAGCAGTAAAAACTACCTTCCTCCAGCAGGAGAATTATGCAAGCAGAGCTACATTCACGGCAACTCTGGATACAACCACTTGAACCTGGAAATTGACTACTGGGGACCAAAAACCTTTTCCTGAACGAGGCCATTTTGCCCTGGCAGCCTTGTCTCCCATTGAAAGCAAGACGCAATAAAAATGAAGGAAGGTTAGGCAGACGGATGAAAGGCAATGAATGAGTAATGAGTCAAATGTGACTTTAACAAATAGCTGCATGAATGAAATTTTCAACAACAAAAATAAATGAAAATTCCCCCCCTTGTACTCTCTATGGCAGTTTGGAAGGGTTGCTTTTTGAGAAATACATGTCCGAAGTTGACCTCACAGAGCTGTTTGTATGGATCTCTTGGTTTTTCTCTTTCACTCTGAAAACATGGTTTCCTTTTGCATCATGCCAATTGTTGCGGCCAGCATGCCAGCTAAGCAATATTTTGTCACCACAAGTCAACTATTAACCTATTACTTCTTAAGGAGCTGGACTGAAACACATATACTGCAAGCCACTTCCAATAAAGAAGTAGTTTGCTTCGTTTATTGAGGAACATTTAAGGACAGAGGAAATGAATGAGCATGAAGTAAAGTTGGGATATTAAAGAGAAACCTAGAGGACAACAGCCAAATACCCTGAAGCAAGGTGGTTTAATAAAACAAACAGAAAAAAGCACCAGGATGCTTTCTTTATTGCATTACTACCAATGGGTAGTAAAAGAAATCAAACATGACGCATACAAAGCAAACTTAAGTGCTGGCCTTGTATTGTTAATATTGTTAACCAGTTGTACTGAGGTCCTGCTGTTAAATGCAAATAAACTGGTCGACATTTAGTAACGTACAGGAGGCCCATCAAAATAAATAAATAGCCGCTGTATATTCCATTGAAGACCACACCTAGGGGGTGGTAATCAGTATAAACCTATGGGAGGGAAATTAAAGCAATTTGATACAAGCAGGTGGCATGCTATTTGCCCCGATGCTTGCTGCTCTGTGTCAGCTTCTGTGCTAATAACCAGGAGTCTGAATAAACAAACAAAACAGAACACATGGACCATTCTCTCCATCCTATGGAGTATTAGCCATTGCTTTCTGGGGTTACTACCTCCTGACCAGGAGGCAATGCTATTGTTTCAAGAGCAACAGGACATAGGAACGGCATTCAGAAATCCTGATTCTTGTCCTGATCCTGTGCTACTAAGTTGTGTTCTCCAACTCTTCTTCCCCTAGATAAAGCAGGCCTTCAGTTTTAGTCTTGCTTCATAGCAGACAGTGGAGGATGGGAGAAGCATGAACTATTACAGGGCCAGGATAGGAATCACTATTCTACATCGGCCAGAATGTTATCAGTGCAAAAGTAGCTGGGTCCAGAAGCACCCCCAAAATGTGAACCTGCTCCTTCAGGGGGTGTGCAACCCCATCCTGGATGGGCCACTGATCAGTTTCTGAGACAAGGAAGCTACTCACCCACAGTGCCTCTGTCTGGCTAGGATTTAAGCTCGTGTTGTTTTTCTTCACCCATTTCACTACTGCATCCAGGCAATGGCTCAGGGACTGCACAGCCTCTTTTGATTCAGAAGTTATGGAGAAATGGAGCTGAGTATTGTTAGCATAATGATGGTATCCCAGTCCCAAAACTTCAAATGACTGCTCCCAATGGCTTCATGTAGATATTAAATAGCACCCGAGTTAAGAGAGTATCTTATGGCACCCCACAGTGCAGCATTTGGAATCAAATGCCAATGAGAGATCAAGAAGAAGGAATAAGGTCACACTCCCCCTGTCCTGCTCTCTACAAAGTTCATCTATCCGGGCAACCAAAGCCAACTCATTTCCATGGCCAGGCCTGAACCCAGATTGGAATGGATCTAAATAATCGGCAGTTTCTTTACATAACCACCCCAACACTATAAGTCTGGTCCAAGAGCAATTGTTGATTGTGCTGTAGGTTTCAAGGTACATGTTCTAGGACAGGAAAACAATGACACTAGAATAAAATGCTAAAAGCTGCCACTGTCCCAATTCCTTGCTCTTCACCAAAGTAAAAAAGGGAAAATACATTTTTTTTTGCAAAAGCTTTGCCAAATTGATTTCACTGATAAATCAATTCACCTATCATGTGATAAGAATCTCATAATTCAGGGATGTAGTGATAGTATTTTATAAAAACATAATTGGACTTGGCAATGGGCATGTAGTCCTTTTGGGAGTTTAAATGGAGTTCATATAATTTCCATCTCTCCCGGTTGTGAAAATGCTGACAGCTCTATATTTTAGAAACCAAAATGTATGTCTTTGCAAAACAAAATACCATTAAAATTGGCCAGCATATTCAGAAACACTGAAAATGCATGTGATGAAACTGCTTGGGAAGTACACATGAGTTCTCAGAAGTGTCTGAAATCTTCTTCCCTGTAATAGAATTAGACTTAAATGATCACTAAAGTATCAGACCATATCACATTGAGACTATGGCAGTGAAGTATCTTGACACTGATTGGATGAGAGGATGAGATGGCTTGGAATGTTGAGTCGATCAAGAACGGTTTGTAGTCAAGTGAAAGTTCTGTCACCTGAGTCAGCTACCTCACTCTGCTTAATGGCAGACTGGATGGAACAGGGAAAGGAACCAATAAAAAGGAAGGGCATTTTAATGAGGCATGGTTAAACTGGTTTGTGTTTAAATGGCTCTACCATGAAAATGTGAAATCTATTTATTCCTCTTATACAGAGAGAGACCTGAGAGGTGAGAAGCGCTGATACCATTTGCCCACCAAGGTATATCAGACTCATTGTCCGAGAAAGAGAAATGAAGACAAGCTGTAGTGAAAAGTTTAGATTAAAGATGTTTTATGGCAGAGGCGGGGAACCTGTGACCCTCCAGATGTTGGTGACTGACCATGCTGGCTAGGGCTGATGGGAGCTGGAGTCCAGGTTCTCCACCCCTCTTTTAGGGTGTTTTCATCGCTGAATTTTACTAGGTAACTGCTTTGAGAATGTGCTGTTGAAAGGCAGTACTGCAAACAAACCTATAATAAGCAGTATACATTTGAGTTTTTGAAAATTAAACATGCACAATGATAACACAAGTAAAAATGTTATTAAACCGCCAATGACTTGAAATTATGAATGTATGACTTATGTCTTACAAGTCAAATCACCCAATTGAAGACTAAAGATGTTAATGGAATGGCATAATTTGATTTTTCTTCCACCTTCTCCCCTGCATTAACAGTATTCATATGTCACACAAATAGCATGAAAGAGACCTGATTGGGCTGGGGAGAATCAAGAGTCTGTTACAGTCCAGACATATTAAAAAAAATGTAGCAATTTATTGTGGCCAAAGGTATGCCATTATAGTGTTTTTTGTGGCTAGTGCATTGCTTTCATGCCGAAGCTATTAAATATAACAAAGGCCCATTGTGTTCAATGTGTGAAAGCAAATAATTTTTAAAAATGCGATTAATTGTTCAATCGTGGACCTTTTAACTACATGTGGCAATCGCTTTGCCATGGGAACGGCACTTATGGCTCTCTCAGCATGTGTCTGATGGGGTAAACAAAAAGTTAAAATGCACCCTATAGTCTCTCTGGCGTTCATTAACATAACTCAGAAAGCGGGAACTAACCACATTTTATATAAAAGGGCTTAGAAATCTGTGTCTACTTACATTAACGTTACTCAGTTGGAGGGTGCCAAGTATGCACACAGCATATTTTATTTATAGGTCTATAGTAGTCAAAAACATTGTATTGTAGAAATGTGGTACTCATTAATTCATATTTTTTGCAGGTCCTTCCGCTTTGGTTCTTGAATCTATCCAGGTGTTTTTTCAAACACTGAAGGTGATTTAACATGAAGCAGCATTCCTGTTCACTCTAGCTCTTAAATTCAATGAGCATAATAGTCCTTTTCACTGAGAATTTGATGTTTTGTCTATTTACTGTGTATTAGTTCAAGCACAACGCAAACTAGAAATGTATTTTGGAAACCCCATATCCACCAACCAGTGAAATTAGAGATGGGGTGAATATTAGAGCTGCTACATGGTGGAACAAGTGAAGCTGATCCTCTCCAAACCCCACTATTTATTTTGCACACAAAAGGACATATCTATGCCACAGCAATAAATTTCTGCCATGTAATTCATTTTTTTTTAAAAAAAAATTCAGTTCGAGCTGCTATTTAAACACACACACATGCATAACTTTTCTGACACCTCCTGCTTAAAACCCAAAAAGCCAGAAGGATCGTGAGGCCCCGCTTTCACGGTCTGTATTCGTACTGAAAATCAAGATCAAGCGAGCTTTTGCCCTTCTGCTCCGCGGGAGGTTTCTGTCCTCCCTGAGCTCGCCTTAGGACACCTGCGTTACGGTTTGACAGGTGTACCGCCCCAGTCAAACTCCCCACCTGACGCTGTCCCCGGAGCGGGTCGCGCCCGGCACGCGCCGGGCGCTTGCGGCCAGAAGCGAGAGCCCCTCGGGGCTCGCCCCCCCGCCTCACCGGGTAAGTGGAAAAACGATCAGATGCATGTTGTTGTTCAGTCGTTCAGTCGTGTCCGACTCTTCGTGACCCCATGGACCAGAGCATGCCAGGCATGCCTATCTTTCACTGCCTCCCGCAGTTTGGCCAAACTCATGCTAGTCGCTTCGAGAACACTGTCCAACCATCTCATCCTCATATGTACTAAATTAGAACCATAGATGTTCTAGGTTAAATTCCCACAAATCATTGAATTGATTCATAGTTTTGAAGGGATATACTAATCAAGTTGTAGGATATTGTTAAGGCGGGAGTGGGGAACAAGTCTGCAGTATCTCCCAAGGTGTCAGTGAAGTTAACTCTTTATTCAAAGAAATAAAACAGCTCAGGCCTAGTGCTCATCGCAACTCTTCTCAGTAGGTCTTGCCCCAATTGCAAGGACTGAAGGCCACTGCCTTTCACCACTCTCTAAGGCTCCTCCTCCCCCACAGTGGCGAAGGAAGCCGCTCGGGCACCTGGGGTGGCACGCCCAGGGGTGGGGCGAGCTGCCAATAGGGGTGGGGTCCATCACAGGGCCTCCAGAGTCTGCCTGCTTCCTCCCACTCAGCCACCCTACAGCTGGGGGGGAGGCAGCGGGCAGACCGTTTGGGCAGCACGGAGCCTGCATGCACCCAAGCCACCACGTCTCTCCCCAGAGAGACGTGTGGCTCAGGTGTGCTGCAGGCCCCATGGTCAGTGCTGCCTGGCATTTTGTCTCCCCCCCCAGTGGTGACATCTGGGACGGCCTGCACCCACCACACCCCTCTTCCTCTGCCCCTGCTCCCCCGGGTCCTTGCCCAGCAACCTGAGGATCCTTCGTCTTGTCTCTCTTTGCTTCCCCCTCTTCATCTCTCTTCATGTTCTGGGATACCAGTGGGGAGGGGAGCTGGTCACAGCAGTAGGGGGGGACTCCCTGCCTCCACTCTGCCTCTTGGTCCCACCTCCCACTACTCTTCTGCATCTAGTCAGTCCATGACGCAGGTCTACTGCTCAACTCTGATAGCTGTTTCACAAATAGAAGCTATTGTGTGATAGCTGCAAAGAATTTTTATCCTGTGAACTGCCCTGAGACCTGTGGGTATAGGGCAGTTTTCTTCTTCTTCTTCTTCTTCTTCTTCTTCTTCTTCTTCTTCTTCTTCTTCTTCTTCTTCTTCTTCTTCTTCTTCTTCTTCTTCTCCTCGTGGTGAGTCCTTCTGAATTATGGGTAAGATTGGAGATAAAAATGGAGCAAAACATCATTTTCTGGTTCCTAGTATCTCACAGCTGAGTCTAGGGTGGCCAGTTACACATTGCCAAACAACAACAAAACAAAACAGAAAAGAGGGCACAGATCTGGACAATATGTGCATATGCTAATGTTTAAGTACACATGCAAATTTAGAAATAATTACCATCATTTATAAAACACATCTCATCACCACCATCAGTAAATCTGCTCCATCACCAGGAAATTATGTGTTCCTCCAAGGCACCCCTTTTTGTAATGCTACAGTAGAGGAACAACAAACACTACAGCTGACATTAGGAATAGATTTCTTCCCTTTTTCCTAGAAACTACTACATGAAAATACAGTGGACCTTGGTTCTCAAACTTAATCCATTCTGGGGGTCTGTTCGACTCCCGAAACCATTTGAAAACCAAGGTGCGGCTTCCGAAAAACATTTGAAAACTGGTACACTTACTTCCAGGTTTTTGGCGTTCGGGAGCCAAAATGTATGAGTACCAAGGTGTTTGAGAACCAAGGTATGACTGTATAGCCACTAGAAATCATGAAATGTGACTCAGGTTACAGCATGCCCATATGCTCTGGCCCTACTTTACAGATGACAGTCCAATATTCAAAAGAATGTCCTGTCCAAGTCCACTTTAAAGGTTAGGGACTATAAGTCACTAGGAGTCTTGAAGTTGCCCATCAACACTTTGCACCTAGACAGGAGACAGAACAGGTACACAGCAGGTTAATTATTTAAATTATAGTAATTCTTTCTAAATTTCCCTATGTACATATAAATCAGTATATGCAAATATTATCCAAATCAGTGTCCTTTTTTTTTTTAAGAGACACATTTAGTGACACATTTCCTCTTCCTTAAAAAATGATGCATGAGCATCCACCATGCTCAGGTATGAAATTAGGACTGAAGTAAAAGATCATATAGTATATACCATATTTGTCCATGTATAACACGCCCCCGTGTATAAGACACCCCCTCTTTTTGGGACTAAAAATTGAGAAAATGGGGGGAGATTGCCCCGTGTATAAGACGAGCCCAATTTTTTAGCATAACTTTTTAATTAAAAAACCCTAGTTTTATACATGGAAAAATGTGGTATATCATGGTGGCTTGGGGCTATCAACAATAAAGTTTGTAATAATAGTTTGTGGTACTTCTTTCCTGGGATATCCCTTTGAGGAAGGGAAAATGTTGAAAGTCTGGGAATGAAACATCATTTCCTGCAGGAAGCTTGGGAAGCAGAAGCCACTAGGATGGTCTGTGGTGGTAGCCCACCTGAACATTAGGAATTTGCTGTGATACTACTGGGACATTGGCAACTTCCAAACTATAGGGGTGGCTTCTACCTTCTGTTCCCTATATGTAATTAGTACAGCCCCCCATAATTATATACACACAAAAATAAGAAAAAAGCCACAAATTCTTAATATCGCCATAATTGATCAACAGATAACTTCCTTAAACCAATGCAAACAAAGAATAAGCATATTTACAAACCTATCATTTAAAAAAGTAATAAAGAGTAGCAATTTCTTAACAAATTGATCCTTGCTCTCCCTCCAGTCAGAAGCAGTATGCATCTGAATACTGGCTGTCATATTCAGGTCCTGCTTCTGAGCTTCCTATAGGCAACTGGTTCGCCACTGTGAGAACAGGATTCAGGTTTAGCTGGGCTTTTGGTCTGATCCAGCAGGGTTGTTCTTATGCTCTTCCTACAGCAAGTTTCCCCAGACCCAAATATGAACTGTTAATATTAGGCGGCTGCAAGCATCTCCCAAGGCCGGTTGCCCAGGAACGTACAAAGACAAAGAAGTGTTTCTTACATTCCTTTTTCTTCTTCAAACTTTGCAGACAGAAACTGTAGAACCCAACCTCTTGGATAATGGTGTTGTCCTGAGTGAATCTCCATCACCCTTCTCTCCCACTTCCTCACTAGTCATCATCACTACCTCCTCTAAGGATACCGCTAAGTGCCCTCTGTCTTTGAGTTCTTTGCTCTCCTACTTTTAAGGCTCCCCAGGTTCTGGGAGATGGTGGGTCTGGAATGCTTTCTAGTGACAACGTTTCAGCCAGCTGCTGCTCAGGCTCTGCCTGCTTCTCCTCTCCCATTATTTCCCAACTTTTCCCCTCATCTGCCTCTGAGCTGTGACCTCCCTCAAACCCCTGTTGTGATTCTGAACTGTCTTCCTCTTCTCTGGAATGGTCAGGCTGGGAAGGCGGTCTCCACCATTCCTCCTCTGCCCAGTCCCTGACAGTTAATTTATACATCACATCTGTATCCCACATCTTATGAAACCACTCTTATAAGGGGGCTGCTACCTTCTTCCAAAACCTTGCAACTGACATTTTTTGCACTACGGATAAAATATGAACCATCTTGATATCTATACTATTTATACATTGTCCTCGTACTAATATTAGGGTAGTTAAGGATCTCTCAGCTGAAACTGCCCAGCACTTGAAGAGGCAGAGAGAGAAGTGCTTGAGCTTCTATATTTGCTTCTCAAATGTAGTTACTCCACAGTCAACAGAAGTCATCCTAAGGATTCTGCCTGGACAAAATTGTGGTCAAGTTTCATCCTGAGGAATCAAAGTTGAGAATTGATCAATAGGACAGAGATTGAAGACTCACAATTATGCCCTTCTTTCAGTCACTCGGAAACAATTAGGACTCCCTCTCATAAGTCTCAGAGCTTCTGCAACAGAACCTATTGGTAGGGATCCTTCAGTGAAGGCTGGTCCATTGAGGGAAATGGGGCATTGCCCCAGCAACCTTAGCCTGCCCCTAGCCAACCCCAACCTGTCTGCTTTCTTACTTACAACCAGTCCAGGCATTTACTTTCAGCTTCATCCTCCTTGGTCTCAACCACTGCAGAATGCAAGAAGGAGGAGGCAGGGGACAAAAGTAGAATGAGTTGGCTCAATTCCAATGGATAGCACCCACACCTGGGGTCCTTAGGTTCAAACTTTCCAATATAGTTTTCTATATACTTTATCCTTTATGTTGCGAAGATCTTTACTTTGGATCTGCCCCAGGGTCATCCCACAACAGATCTATTATTAGCCCGATTCAAAGATTCTTACATGTGTACAGAAAAGAATGCATGAGCTTCCTATACCCCACCCCTGATATCACCTCTCCCACCAGATTTAACCTCAATATCTAGGATGGGGTAGAAATAGCAAAGTACACAGTTTTGGGACAGAGATAAGTCAATGGCTCCGGTGCTACACTTGGGTAAGAACACCCATATGCTCTTGTTTTTGCGAGACATAAAAAATAACGAGGAAAGTGAAGAAGAGTCGTATTACTATCCGAAATTATTAACAACAGTAATAATGCTTGATACCAATATTGCATTATGATCTAGATGAATAGTCTTTGTAATAGTGAAGCACTAGTCACGGTTTCATATACCCTAATACCTTCTTATTAGAAATGCTGAATTATTCCTTATAAAATGACAATCTCTCCTCTCTCTATGCTCTGCCCACACAAGGATGCTGAAGACTGCCCTTGTTCCCTTTCCGATTGTTTACAGTCTCCTGCTGTGCTTTCAATATGCTTGAATTGTCCTTAAAACACATAAATTTGCCTTCAAAGGCAGCTTGGGAGGCAGAAGTGTGGCTAGGGAATTTTAAATGGAGGTGACATACAATGTGTACAAAGAAGGCCGGGTTTTTTTAGTAGTAGGTGTTGCAGTTTGTTCCAATTACAGCACACATTCGAGTGTGAAATGTTCATGCCAATCTAATAAAAAAAAAAGTGCACGCAATGCTGAAATTAACACCTTTGTAATTGCAAGCATGTTTCTTTACTGCTATGAAGTAGGCGCAGTTGAAACTGGGTGGGAGCTATGGCCAAGGAATCCCCACAAAAAGAACAGTGGCTCCCTCTCCATACAACTTGATAATGTATCTCTGATACATCGGTGACTAATCTGCAACCTAAAAATCATCTATGCTGTTAAGCACATATACTAAAAAAAAACTCAATTTACCACTGATACTCCTATGTTCAGTTCTTATCTATTTAATCAATAGTTTCTTGCAATTGAAAGCTTGGAATACAATCTCCCATCTGTAATTAACACCTCAAAACTGTATAACTGGACTTTTTACATAATTTATAACCTTTTATTATAAGCAAAGACGGTAGCAAGCAGATCTCAGCAACGGAAGGCTTCAAATTCACTATCTTGAATTCATAGCAAAATGAACCTTAGGAGGTCAGAACTTGCAATGGATACATTCAGAGGAACATCACATTTCACTTGTGTTTCCACTGTAGCACCATAGAGGCTTTTTGACACATGGCAGCTTAATTTTTCGTTAGAGTAACTTGCCAAACAAATCTTTTCCCACATCATCATGTCATCTTCATCCCCTCCACTCCCTGCTAAACGGATAAGATAATGCCAAGGCTGATATGTGTGTAAAAAAAGAATTGTTCTCCCAGAAAGGCTTTAAACATCAGTAGACTATTTTTAGGGGTTTTTTTGGTGTGTGTGTGTGTGTGTGTGTGTATCTGCATAGTAATAGTTAGATCTAAATTACAGGAAATCTAAATCCACCTGGATTTAACCCTGTTTAATTCCACTGACTCAAATCCAGGTCTTCTCATTGAAGTGAGGTTACTGGATCAGGCAGTGTTTTCCCAAACTGAAGTCAAATGAATCAAACACGTATTTTGAATACGTCCGTTCACCCCCTCATCAAGTGGGCGGCTTTGCGGGTGGCCCTTGGGCCTCCCTGGTAAACCAGCCTATCACAGGCTGGATGATCTTCCTGCCACCAAATGGACCAATGGCGGCAGGAGTTAGGAGGTGTTCCTCTGGGCGTGGGACCAAACAACCAATTGCGGCCCTTGACACCGTGCCCAGAGGAAGTTTAAATGCCTGGCCTATGGGGCCTTTCAGCCCCTCTCTCACTGTGCCGGTTCTCCCACCCACTCTCCCTCAGATTAGGGTTTATTTCACTGATGGTATGACCTTGCTATGGACGATGTCGGACACCTAATTTACGGGGGCCTAGCAGGGATTTTCCCTGCTTGGCTAATTGGCACCACCATTTGGGTTTTTGCCTACCTCATAGCAATCACCACAACTTTGTAAGGCAGATAGGCATTGGGTAAGCCTAGTCTTGGTTGGAGAGGGGGTTGTAGCCTCCCCCTCCCCCTCCATGGGTAAGGGTATCCTGTTAAAAGGATCAGGGAGCAGTAGCTCCTGTCCAATGCCCAAACAGGGGTTAGGACCATTATACCACTCTTCCAATGGGGACCAGTATGGCTAAGGATCCTTTCAATTTACCCATTGACCTACACATTTAGTGTAACTGTATTGCATAGAATGTTCTTCCAATTAAGAGCTCTCTCTCTCTCTCTCTCTCTCTCTCTCTCTCTCTCTCTCTCTCACACACACACACACACACAGGACACTGGTTCATCAAGGCATTTGGGTAACAGCCCCACTTGCCTTCTTACATGCAACAAGTTCAGTGGGTGGCCCTGGCTGTCAGCTTCTTCCTCTTGAGTCTCAGTGCTCCCCTTGTAGAACTCTGCCATTATTTTAGCAAGCGTAGAATTCGAGGGAGGTCTTTTGGGTCCAGGGGGAGCCAGCAGCCAGACTCCTAGGCCATCATGGACTGCATTTCTGCTACAAGCTGTATTCTTGGGGAGAAGCCTATGCAGATACAGATGTTTGGGTGTAGGCTCCCCTTGATTGCATTTCATCAAATGTGCATAGGAGCCGCATCACTGGTGGTGTTGGCAGCCCCAGTATCGCTGAACTCTCCATGCATATTTGTGGGTGGCGTGTGCTCTTCTGAATCTTCATATAAAACCGAATAAATGGTGTGTAGGGAGTTGCTTTGTGCTTAAGTGTGAGTATTCAAAGGTAAAAATAAATAAATGCGACCCTGAAACTGCAGCCTTACAGGCACAGTTCAATAAAAGCTGCATTGCCTGATGATGCATGGATTCGCTCAAAGAGTCAGTTATGGGAAGTACCTGTAGGGGGAATGCAGAGAACAAGGAATGGAAGAATATGGGAAGAAGGTAAGTTTCTTTTGATTGATTGTGAAAGGTTGTTGACTGGACACATGCTCCTCACCTTGCCATACACCTGGCTAATCTCAGGAGAAGAAGAAATCTTAAATTAAAAGGATAGATGATCAGGCACAGCTTCAAACCTTCGAGTGTCTAGCTTATTCTGTTTTATTTTGAATTTTCTTCTTAGAGAAACTATTCTCAATTCCCCCCTCCCCTCTGTAGAACAGCCACTGCCTGCCACAAATCTGCACATTGGGATTTTCTGGGGGATGTTTGTGGCTTGTGGCCAGTCCCTGATGCATCTCCTACAGTTGCTCCGTCTGTTTTTGTTAATCTGATTTGGCTTCCTTTCCTGGAAGTAGCGTGAGGCACTACTTGTTAATTTCCATAGCAGCATTGCTTCAGAGGAGGTTTAATAAAATTTAGCATATTTACTGGAAGTATAAGTAAATTAAAGTGAGGACCAGTTCATGCATGAGGCTGACACGTCCCGTCCCCACCATCCTATATGGATATCCTGTACTGCATGCAATGTTGATCACAATTACAAGGAGGAAGTAATGAACAGGAAGTAATGCATTTGCTGAAATTCCTGAGCTTATGGTGGCTTCAAAAGGGCTGTAACTTCGGCAATCCACATAAACTTGTACATATGCAAACTACCATGCAATTTACAGCTTCCTTGTGTAATCACAAGCAGAATCAAAGGATACCCAAGGAAGCTCACATGTACAAGTAGAAGATGTAATAAGGCTACTGCATTTGTGGATAGACCCTGACAGCTGATTTGTACTGTACAAGGCACAATGTAAAGCAGAGACTCATACACTTGCGTGTCTGTTATTCATTCAAATTTGTGATGCAAACAGTAATTTTATAGCCAAATGATCAAGTGTATATCACTGTAATCCTATGTCTGGCAAGAGGGCCTCAGCCAACTGCCTCTGCTCTACTTGTTAGCAAAAGTGTATCCCTAGTTGAGTTTATGCACCAGGTACAAGTTTGTGCCAGTAACACCGACGAACTAACAACTGGACTGGTGTAGCAGTTAGAGTGTTGGACTAAGAGGGTTGGACTATAAGCCCTGGGTTCAAATCCCCACAGAGTTGTGGTGCTCACTGGGCCAAATCACCTTTTCTCAACCTAACATACCTTCTAGGGTTGTTGTGAGCATAAAATGGGGAGGAGGAGAAGAATATATGCTACATTGAGCTCCCTGCTGGAAATACAAGATATAAATGTAATAATAAATACATGACAGGTGGCATAGCAAGTTCTGGGTTTATTTGGGTGTGCGTGTGTGTCCTCCGTTGCTTCATTCAAAACTAAGTGGCCTGAAGTCCACAAAACAGGCCCTGAGCAAGTACTCATAAATCCTGCGTATCTTTTATGCATCTACCAATGGTCCTCGTTACTATAATTAGCCTATGCAAGCATCAGATAGCCAACGCAAAATTCTTCGAGATCCTTATTAGGTTATTGCAGATCTTTAAGAAGGTCAATGTGCCTTTTTGGCATGTTTCACATACCCCGTACAGTGCTTTGGTAGAAAAACAAAATCATTCAACATCCTGCTATGTGCGGAGGGCCTATGAGACAACAAAGCAAGTGCTTGGCATGTGCACACCTCATATTTGTGGTTTGTTCATTTTGCCATACTTAGGCATAGTACTCCCCCACCCCTCCAATCTCTTGTTTTTTTAAATAAATGACAGCATTGGAAGTAGTTCCTGGATGATTTATAATTCCACTTAAGTGTCCAAACAGAGCAAACAAATCATCTTTGTGACATTAAAAAAAAGATTAGTATCATTACAACGCAGTTTCTGGAAACAGCTTATGTTTGCCATGTTTGAAATCCCCTATCTGAGACTTACAGATGCCCATTGTCCAGGTATAGGGAACTTGTGACCCCTCTCTCCCACCTGCCAGATGTTTTTGAACAGCAGCTCCCAACATCCCTGGCCACTGGCCATAATGGCTGGAGATGGTGGGAGTTGAATTCCAACAACATTTGGAGGATCACAGTTTTTTGGTTTTTTTGCCCTTGTCATTTCCCTCTGGATGGAAATTGAAGATGCTTAATAAAAGAATGGTGATTATTCTTAACCGGCCCTAAGCTGTTTTGATGACAACTCTTATTATTACAGCAGAGGATGCCATGAGCATCATTTGAATCATAACCTGAACACTGCTTGTATGTCTCAACTGCAACCTATATATACAATTTGATCCCTGCACATACATAGCATCTTGATTCTATGGCTTTCCCTGAAGTTTCATCCATCATTAGTGTAGCATTAAGAATCATAGATGTGTTGAATGCTTCTCTGCAAAAGTGCTATTTAATGAAAACTTTAAATCTTTTTGACAACAAAAGCAAAAGGAACTATTTTACTGGTAAGCCATTTATTGTCCATCTGTCTGTTGGACTAGTACAAGTTAATAGATATATATACGTGAACCTTAGAAACAGTATTATCACCTCTTCTTTTAGCTGCCACATAGCTTGGCTCTTGCAGCATAAAGGTGTTAACAACATGGCAATCTGAATATAAGTGCAGTGTCATCAGTGTCATCATTTCCAATTTAATTATGTTTACTATGGCATATTTGAATATTTGGCTATCACATTCACACATCGCTAGCAATGCTAAAAATGTAAAATAAAATTTACAAGACTCACATTCATAAAGAAAAAAAAGATTATTTACTACACCATGAGAGGCAGTTTCATGGCTTTGTTCTGCAGGAGGAGAGAGCAAGAGCAGGAGAAAGGGGTGGAGCTTAGGACAGGTGTTTAGTGGGAAACCACAAAGTGTATTTTTCCAGACTATCTGTTAGTCTCAACCATGCCCTCTACTGACTGGAGGCTTGAACAGTTGCTTATAAACTTCATTCATTAGCAGTCCATTTCTAGGCCTGGTTAGAACTATACATATAGCCGTGTTGGCTATTTCCAGCGTCAGTCTCACTATACCATCTTGCAGTGCTAATATGATGTTCAGGGTTGGTAGACAAGACCTTTGAGGCTCCCATCCTTAGCAACAAGACAATGTATGTACCGTAGCAGCTCAGGATCTGAAAGAAGTTCACCCAGTGGCCAAGCCAAGTATTAGGGAAATTCAATTATAAACATATATTGTAAATATTAAGACTAGAGAGCAAGGATAGATAAATTGCAGAGTTATCAGCATCCTTTTAAGCACATGAGGAAATAGGCACATTATTTCCTGGAGATTTTAAAAATGAGAATTATGAAGTGAAGCAAGAAGCATCTTTAATTATCTTGAAAGGCATTTCCTACTGAAGTGCAAGAATATTGGGGGGAGGTGGAAACGAGTGTAGAGATTTATAGGCAAATGGAAAATTGTATGCAGGAGCCATTCAGAATTTATCCACCAACTAGCACAAGTTTGGGGGACTGGCATTTTTACTTCTGTAATAAATTTATTTTATCCAGTTTTTAACATCATTTATATGCCGCCTATTTGAGCAAAGTCTATCCAAGACAGCTCACAGCATCACAGAACAATACAATATCAAAGTTAAAAATGGCATACACAGAAAATTGTGTATTTGTTAATTTGTTAAATAATCTCGTTCCCATTTATTATTCAATTCAACTTCATGAAGATTTGAAAGAGAGAATTCTTTCATTTGGTTAAACTTATTTATAGATCATCTTCCATTGTGAAAAATAACAAGGCATTTTACAAGATAAAATCAGTACAATCATCTAACTGTAAAGCATACTGTTCAGTAAAAACAGAGTTCAGTTAAGCTGGTGCAAAGAGCGGTGCTAGGAGTGTCTATGTGAACATGTACTGTATTTACGTGAATCTAATGCGCCATCGAATCTAATGCGCACCTCAATTTTCAAAACCTTGAAACCAAAAAATATTTGCTGCCGCCATTAAATCTAATGCGCGCCCTAATTTTCACGACATAATTTGGCCAAAAAAGGTGCACATTACATTCAAGTAAATATGGTAAGTTTTTATCAACTGGCGAAACACTTGCACCATAGGTGTCTGCCATATTCCCCAAGTGGAGGTCATTCTGCAATGTGGGGCCACCACAGAGAAGGTGTTTTCCCCACTCTCTGGAACATATATGAGGATGGCGTGGGGTGTACACAGAGGGAAGAGCAGGGAAAAGTCCCGCACTACTACACCTATTTAGCTGAATACTGCTCAGTACCCTAAGGTGTTAAGTGGTATATAAATTGAAGGAGCAATTCAGAAAACAAATACGCTCAAGTCAACCTATTGATATCAATGGGAGCTACATCAGATTAATGGATCTACATATATTTCTAAAAAGTTACTTGATTCCCTAGAATACTAAACCAATTTATATGCAAAGACTAGATCACAATATTAGAGTCAAAGGGCACTGAAAATCCAGAAGAGATGACATGAGATGAGAAGCAGTGAGTCCTTTGGACTAAATATGTGACAGCCTATCTGGTATTCAACTAATGCCTTGTAAAATATTTGCATTTTGCCCTCTGTGAGGTCTAGCACAATTAGTTGCCTAAACCATCATACATGGCTCCCTTTGTAATAAAGTTTCGCATATGTGTGAGTGAAAGTTCAGGCTAATATCGCTTCATTCAGTGGCAAAATGAGCACATGGTAAATAATGTGATTAAAGTTGTTAAAAGCTAAAATAAACACTTATAATTATCTCAGGTTTAAAAAAACCCAAACACCTCTGGGTAATGTAAGGGGGAACTCAATAATGTGAAACCCAGCTTCCGTAATTCCACTTTTCCTGCACAATAGATCATAGTTAAAGATTTGTTAACAGACTACTTGCCTATTGAGCTTATGGTTTGCTTCCCCAAATACTGGCATAATGTGGATTTATGTGAAAGGTGCAAATTGGATGTTGTCTGCTACTGGAGCCACTGCTAAAACAGGAATTGTAGCCTACTGTAGGGTTAGCAGCATGAAATACATTGCTTTGAAACGACGCAGCAGGGGATTGCACTAGCTGGTGCAGCTACTTCTAAAGACTTGGGCCTTGTATTGTCTGGCTATGATTAAAATCAGAGTGGACGGCTCTTTTCTGGCAGCCAATAAACTGGGCACAAAACAGAAACAACCTAGATCCTTTATGATTTGAAAAACACAACATGAGCCAAGCAAAGATTGTTTACTTTTAAAAGCCATTCTTATTATTCTGTACTAATTATTCCTAAAAGAGGCATGTGCTGTGATATTGCTAGAGTTTAGGGCAAAGATTCTCAGTTACAGTGCAGAGGGGAAACGTGCTGAAGTCTTCGCAGGTTCCAGCTCTGCGAAGCTCTCTGGCATTATGGGCAAACTTGCAGGCTAAGCAAAAGGTACATGGGGCCCCACAGAGTACCTTTTCCATGCCAAAGGGAAGAGCACAGGAAAACAATGATTGGCTCCCATCATTGCCAGTCAGCATGTGGTGGAACCTAGAGTCCAGCCATCCAGGTTGTCACTTGAATGTTTATTAAAAACTCTCCCCAAATCTGTCAGTGCTGAGGACAGCTGCCAGTAAAAACAAAGATGAAGATGGCTTTTGAGTCAGTCCAGGCAATCCCTCTGACTTCCACTGAACAGGTAAGCATTATAATAGGTAATGTAGATCTGTTAGGGGACCATTTACCTGAACTGGATTGTTCTTCCTATCTTCTTTACGGGGGATTGATAGAGCTGGTGCTATGACATAGTTTAGTGCTAAAGTCATGTGGACCAAGTCCAGGTGCTCTTTCCAGCTTTTCCAACAAACAAGTGCTCAGATTGAGGCCTATTTTGCATATTTAATGCACATTTGAACCATTTTGGATTATACCATTTTAAATAGCTTACCTCAGCAAATCCTGGGAACTGTATTTGTAAAGGGTGCTGAGAGTTCTTGAGAGTCCCCTATTTCCTTCACAGACCTGCAGTTCCCAGAGTTTGCTCAGGAAGAGGTATTGACTGTTAAAATCACTTTGAGAATTATAGTTCTGTGAGGTGGAGGGTCTCCTAAGTACTCTCAGCACTTTTAACAAGCTACAGTTCCCAGGATTATTTGAAGGAAGCAGTGACTTTTTTTTTGAAGCAGTCTCTGAATCCAGTCTGGATCCTTCTCTTTGAAAAGATGATCTAGCACAGACCCAGCTGTTTGCTGCTGCTTATTAGGGAGTTACCACTGGTGCTAAGGGACATAGAAGAAGGTAATCCAATCCTTGTTTCCTAACTGAACTAAAAGTGGTCCATGGGGACACTGTGCATCTTCTTAGGGTGAGCAAGGGGTTAACAATGCAAAATAGTGGGGGAATGGTGTCCAGGGTTCCACAGGGATCAGTTCTAGGGCTGTTTTTAATTAAGAATTGTATTCACAGTTGGGAAGAAAAAGTAAAGATCACATTAAATAAATTTGCTGATGATGTGGCATTGGAAGAACTTGCAAATACCAGTTGAGAACAGAACAAAAAATGCACAGGAACCAGAGTCGTTAGAAGTAAGAGCAGGAAATTAAAAATAAAATTCAACCCGGAGAGCTAACACATCTGGGGGGAAATAATAAAGAAAAAGAAAAGAAAATGAGGAAGATGCTAGAAGTGTTATGTTGCCGAATTCTTGGAATGATATTGACTCGCAAGCTAGATATGCCACAGAGTCAGAGGCCCTGAGGGGTCCAGGTGGTCACCAAGTCCAAACTCTTGCCTGAAGACTAGAACATCCATATATCAACTTCCTCCCATCCCCAGAGATTATCCACCACAACCAAACCACACCATACCACAACCAGTGTGCAGAAGTACACTGTAGCTTGTCATGGCCTACCTCAGTTGTTGCCATATGATGTGGCTGGTTAGGGAATGGTGATGGATACAGGCACACACAAAAGCATTGGAGTCAGAAGAAGAAAACTTCCACCTGTCTGCTCAGATTGCTTGCCTAAATGTGTCTATGCTCCTAACTGACTTCACCGTGGCTTGTCGGGGGGGGGGGCGTGACACAAATTGATCCTATGGCCTTTGAAGCATTTCCCAAGAATACTTTACATATTTAACATGATCAGAAAAACACGAATCAATCATTTGACGTGAATGATTAATTGTAGTTAGTATTGGTTACAAATGCAGAGGATGAAGGCTTTCAGACTGGGCTGTTTCTTAACTTCCAAACAAAATACATTGAGGTCATGCTGTTTCTAAATAAAGCACAGTGCTGGTTTAAATTCCAATATGTTCATGCTTTCCCCATGTCTGGTGGTAAAATATGACTTTTGCCAATGAGGAACACCTTTCCCTTGGGTTTCAGAGCAGATTTGACTCCCACATCCTGCCATGCCCAATAACCATGGCCACCAATCAAACAGGAAAAGTGGGAGGCGGGGTGGTGATGGAGGCTTTGCCAAAGAGTTGGTCTCTGGGCAGGAGCACTGTCTGGATAGTTGCAAGAACTCCCCTCCACACTGGCCTTGTTCATGCTATTTGTGTTTCTCTTTAAAGTTACAGCCAATTTTAATCTGGAATCATGCGGAGGAATCTCGCTTCTGCAAACTATAGCAAGGCCATGGGACACAGGCAGCCGTATATTTTAATTTGAAAATTGTATGGAGTGATGTAGTTATGTCCAAGTAAGCAAAATTCAATTTAACTAATGCAAAAAGATTGCCTTCATTTGTAGGTGACTCAGCCTTTAGTTAAGGTTCTGATTTTTAAAAGAGATGGGGAACACAAGTCTGTGCTTGGTGGTTATTCAAACTACTATCTGGAGGTTTGGAAATGACTTGTAATGTGTAGTATAAACACCGGCAACTGGGAAACACTGGCTTGCGAGCACTCCAATTGGAGAACAGCCTTTACCAAAGGTGTCATGGGCTTTGAAGACACTTAACTCAGGATGAAAGGGAGAAATGAGGTAAGAGGAAGGCACGTTGGGCAAACCCTCACCGGGATCAACTCCCGCCCAGAAACCTACGCCCCCTGTGGAAGGACGTGTGGATCCACAGTAACTTATGGACTCACTGTTAAAACTGTGTTTATGGAAGATTATCTTACTTGGCTACAAGTGATCGGCAAAGAAGAAGATGCCATTGCATGTATTGCTGAATCCTGTGTGTGGCAGTGGGTGCATGCAGTGCTTTGCCTTAGCACTGCATGCAGAAGTTCCCAGGTTCAATCCTCAGCACCTCCAAGTAGTCATGGAAAAGACTCTAGCCTGAAACCTTGGCGAGCACTGTAATGACTGGCAGTGGGAAGCCTCTGGTCTGAGGGCCCACAGTCACATTTCCCAAGCCATGCTAATATCAGGTGAGGGTCATGGCTTGTATTAGGAATACATGGCTGCTAAGGAACAATAATAGAGCATGCTCCCAATTGTTCTTGGCAAGTGGGATTGCATCTGGCAACAAATGCAAGCTTCCTGTGAGTTCTGATCAGATATCCCAAGTGGAGCAGATCACTATTGAAAGTTAGTTAACCAGTGGCAACTGCAGCTCCTAGTTCCTTTGCCCGTAGAGTCTGAAATCAAATCACCATGGGCAAAGAAACAGCATTCCTTTGCAGAGCATCTTGAATTCAAGGTGATGTCATGGTGATGACATCTGGTCTTTGACATCTGGCTGGCAGGGTTGGGAGACAATCAGGATCTAGCCTATCAAGCTAGATCAGGGATGTGCAACCTGCAACAGTAGAGCCTCTTGATACATTTTCAGGCAGGTGGCAGGAAATGGACATGAAATTAGGGTGAAAGGGGGTGGCAGAGAGAGTGAAAGTGGGGGTTGAAGAGAGGCAGGCAGGCAGGCAAGGGAGTTAGAAAACAGACAACTCCACCCAGTTTTGGCTCCAGCTCTGCTCATTGCTGGCATGCTCTTGAAAGGGGAAACCAATGGTTCAATGCAATGTTAGACCACTTGCTATGTTCAAGTACATTTGCTTCAGTGGTTATGAGCCAAGTGGTTGTGGAAATGTCTCACAGGTGCCCTTAGGCAGATATAGGGAATATCAGACCCAAGGGCCAAATGTGGCCTTCTTGATCTTTCTATAAGGCCCCCAGGAATCTGCCCAGGCCACATACCCCTTCTTCCCAGCCTGTACCCCTCACTGGCCTTGTTCCATGTCCTCCATGAATACTTCTTTTCCCTGGCTGTAATATCACCTTGAACTGTTTCTTACTTGTGTGGAAGAAGAGATGTGTTTACGCGTTTACTGTATAGGAATGTCTGACTTCTGTGTGGCTGCAGTTCAGCCCATTATACAGTGTTACATCTGTTCTCGATCCTCTTTTGCCCTGGCTCTGCCCACTACTGGCAATGAGGCAATGTAGCTCTTGTGCTTACAAGTGATTTCCTACCCCTGTCCTAAGGTATGAGTGAAATCTACTTTGCATATGGTCATAGACACTCTTTCTTCCTATGTTGAACCAGGGCTTTGGGAACAAGTTCCAGGGCTACACCTTTCCAAGCTTTGGCTCCAAGTAAGCCCTGGCTAAAAATGAAAGGAATTTAATACCCTGCATTTCTGGAAATTGTGATATATTTGATCTGCTGAATCTTTAAATAATTATACATAAAATACAGACAAAATTGCCCTGTATTTGGTTTTCTTCTTCTTCTTTTTTAAAGCACAACAACCCTGTGCTTAAAATTGTCTGGATAAAATCATTATCACAATCTGGCAAGACTTTAGCAAGGAAAGCCAGGCCACAAAAGCTACTGTGGGACAATTATAGGGATATCTGGAAGCATTAAAATGTCATTTTCAATGTTTGGAAGAAAATGATTCATCTCTTTTTGTGCTGTCATCATTGGTGGAGTTACACAAAGCTATGAATAGAACAGAATGGTTGACAGTTAAAAAGAAACTTCAGGTTTTTTTTGCCACTGTTGTAAATGCCATGGGTCTGATTTTTATTGTATTATTACATTTTTATCTTAACCCTTCTTTCCAAAGACTGCAAAGCAGCATACATGGTTTCCTGACTTGTATTATTACATCCTTACAACAGGGTGAGGTAGGTTAGGGTGAGACAGAGTGACTGGCCCAAAGTCACTCATGAAACTTCATGATGCAGGAGGGCTCCAAACCTGGGTCTCTCCCATCTAGTCCAACTATCTGTGCACCACAGTTCAGTGAAACAAATTTCAATCTGTGACTTGTCAAAATGAATATGAAAGAAAGACCCATATCTGGAAAGATTCAGACGAAATGAATGCTCAGCTAGTTCAAGGTGTTTTGGGACCCGAAGCAAAAAATCCAAGTGATTCCACAGTAAAAATATAAGAATCAAATAGCTGGCAATTTGTCAACCTTCTATGGTGCCCAGAAGCTGCCACCTGAGGCAACTCCCTCATTAAATCATAGATAGCCATACATTTATTTATATCCTGCATTTTCCACAAATGCATCTGAGTTCAAGGCAGTTCATGCAACTGAATCAACAGTGAAAGCAAGGAGGAGCTCCAGGAGCAGCAACACTAGAAGGACCTGAGGATCAGAGGTTGGGTCCCCTCAAAGGGAGCTTCAGCAGGCATCTGACAATGCTCAACTCTTACATTGGCCCTGCTGTGTACAGACTGTGTGCAGCAACATGGAATTTATTATACATACCTAACCACACATCATCCTGCAGAGAAGAAGAGGGAGAGAGGAGGAGGAAGAAGAGAACTGGAGAAGGAAATCAAAGGAGTGATTTGGGACTTTTAGGAATATATGGAGAAACTGGCACTGTGAGTAGGTTGGGGAGACAAGCATCTGCAACTGAGGGAAGCAGGGTGTTGGACAGGTGCAAGGAACTCATGGCCTTTGAGAAGTTGCTGGACTCCAACTCCCATCATTCCTGTCCCTGGGCCATGCTATCTGGGGCCAATGGGAGTTGGAGTCCAACCGCAGCCTGAAGGGCCACAGGTTTCCCCATCCCTGGTGCGGATGGAAGGGAAGGAAGCAGCATTACATGTCTCCAGAGCATTTAGAGGGATAGGGATAAGGCAACCAAGAACCAAGGGGATTTGGTATCTGGATTGCAATCCAGGGTGGGCTCCAGAAGCTTAGTATAGGCCATTCCCAGTGACCAGCTCTGGGACATTTAACCCCTCATCTCTCAAAATGCTCTATTAGTTAGACCATGCCCTACCATAATACATCAGCATTATGGGGACAAGCGCTGAGTGTTTCATTGGCTTATGAGAACATTTGTCAAACAAATATATAAGGAAATGACTTAGCCTCTCTGGCCCCCAAATTAATCCTTTAATCCTTTGAACTTTTAAACCAAACTGTTTAGAAAACTCAGAACCTTCTGGAATTAACCTCCTGCCAAGTTTTATGAAGATAAGTTTAAAGGTATAAGGAGTTTTTATCTCCCATTAGTATATGCATGACACAAGCTTCACGTCGCTCTGGGTAATAATCAATATGCGGTTCACCTTGCTGTTGAGCCCCCACTAAGCTGTGAACTCAGTGAGTATTGCTTGGGAGCAGAGCCATATGGCTAAAAATAGTGAGGGGGGGGGGAAACGGTTCCAGACTAGACTGGATTTATGTCAGCTCATTAAGAGGCTGCTGTGTTGCTGTTATCTCCTCACACTCTAAAGTAAGGAATAAAACGGTATAGGACACCTTCTGATAAACATGCCAAAGAGTGGCCTTGGAGGGTGAGATGACGTGGCTCCCCAAAAGTTCATGAGGATGGTGTGAATACCTGCAAGTTGGGAATATAACATTGACAGGGAGGGAGGCAAACAACACACTAAGGAGAATTTATGGAGCTCCATTATGCTCCTTTAAAACACAAAACGTGTGTTCTAGGCCTGGCTGTCGGCTTAAGCTTAAGGGAGAGGTGAATAAGCTTTTTCAGCCTGAGGAACACATTCCAAGAATCTCATTCCAGTGGTGGCGGCCAGAGGCAAAGCTGGATGGGGCAGCAAGTGTAAGCATTGGCTAGTTTCTACACACACTCACACCCCTCTCTTATCTCTCCATCCCAGGAAGCAAGAGGCATCGTCACCAGGAACAGATTCGATGCAGGCAAAAGCACTGAAGGAAGGCATGGAGGAGGGCTGCTGAGAGGTGTGACCTGGAGAGAGTCCCAAAGGATTTGTGGGATGCATTTGGCCCGCAGTCTGAGGTCTAGGAGATTACTACAAGTGACTGCTTGCCACATAGAAGTAGTTGTTTATGCTTATTACAATCACGTGGGGAGCTGGTGGCCTATAGCTTCTAGCTATATGGCGAGGCAAATTTTATCATGAACTAACAATAAATATGGGTAATTGGACTGTGCATTTTGAGGAGATGCATACCCTCCAATATGTTGCAGTGGAAAAGCGAGTGCCCATCTTCCAGGGCTGTTCTCCCGCGTGAGTCACGTGACCTGCATGAGCCACGTGACCCCCTCCAAAATGTGATGTCCCAATGGATAGTTGAGGGGTATGGGGGTTTTGTGTGGGTGGGTGTGCAATTGGCAGTTGGTCCTCACTATCTGCTTGGGTTAAGTGTGCATGCTGTATATCTGTGTATCATTCACTTAAAATAAAAGTGTATCTATAAATGTATTGGTGTATCTGAAGAAGTGTGCATGCACACGAAAGCTTATACCCAGAGCAAACTTAATTGGTCTCTAAGGTGCTACTGGACAATTTTTTTATTTATTTTTTATTAAAATATAAAGTGATTAGGGGTCTTTTTATTTTCATTTGTTTATAACCATTCAATAATTTCTGAGGAGCATCACCAAAACTTGACTTTCAGTATCTGTTTGTGAATTATACCTGTGTGTTACAAATTCACAGCATTCTTTTTATCTATTAATGCAGGTGGCGCGAGGAACTGCTTTACAACTACAAAAAAGCACAATTAAAAGCTAGCATGGTTCAGTTGCTTGAAGGTGGGAATCTTTGTTATCAATACCCCTGAGCTATTGTCCTGTAAAAGAAAAGAGAGTTAAAATCGAATTATGTTCTTAACACATTAATTGTTATTCGTATCAGATTCAGAAACGAGAAAAATCTGTATTTCAATAAATTCTTGAGATGTGTGTAGGAAGGTGCAGGGTGGGGGTGAATAAAGGGCCAGATCCTGCTTCGACAATTCAATACATCATTGTTTATACAAGGTAGGCAACACTTAAACCCAAATGTGTTTGGGTATATTGTCGGGGGAAAATTTATGGCACGCAGCCCATAATGCCACATTTCAATATAACAGGGGTAATAACTGAGCCCTGAACATTGCCACGTCTGTTTGTTCCACTTGCCACTTAATTTTGTGGGATTAATGGTGGTGACACTGGAATTCCAAAGCATAAATCATGCAGCACAGTATTAGCAGCTATTTAGACACAGTCCTTTTGGTCCTGAAACAGATTATCTGCAACTAATAATAAAAAAAGGAAGGGAATTAATCCTCTCAAGGTCAGGAGTTACCTGTTAGAACTTCCCCTTTCAAAACTATATGGCTTGCCATTTTGTTGATATAGAACAAATAGTATCAATTTGGTGCAGTGTTTGTGGAATAAAGCATTCTTCTAGAACAGGTCAGTCAGAACAAGGAGGCCAGGGAAGGATTGTTTCTTGCAAAAGTAATATTTTTCATTTTTCACGTCTGTTTGTAATTGCTGTCATCTTTGTTTCTCAGGGTACAGCTAGGAAAGGTGACTCTCATATTTATTAGTAGAGGATTTCAATAAACATTGGCGCAATATGGTAGGCCCAGGAATGATTTATTGATAATTTGTCACTTATATTTATGGGAATTTGAGACCCTAGAGCCGTACAACTGGTAAATCATGTTATGCATTTACACTTTTTTCTCTTCCAGGGAGGGGTAATTCTTGCTGCTTAAAGAGCACTCTGTCTAAATGCAAGCTGCCTTCTGTAGGTGGTAACGATGTACTTGCAAATGCAAAAAAGAAAGCGGGGGAGGTATATAATTCAGCATTTATTTGACCTGTATTTGAGATACTGTATATTTGCAGCAGAATCCCAAGCTACACAAACAATAGCCTGATAAAATACAATTGCAAGGAAAATTACAGTTCAGCAAATGCAAAGATAGTGAAAGTGTGCAAACAAAAGGAGCTCTAAACTGGGCTGAGCTTCCCCACTGTTTATTATTGTACAGTTGTAAAGAACTTCCATACAGTTCCCAGGTGGAAACAGCTGTTTTTCTATTGCTGTCCAGGGAGGGCTGGTACAAATGGCTATTGATCATTACTGAAGACCCTAGCTGAGGACTGGCTGAATCTGAGAAGACACTGGGTTGTATCGAATGCTGTCAGGGTGTTTGAATTCATTTGCTAACTTTGCCACCTATTCTATTCATTTGGAATATTATTATCTGCATAGTGATGTCAGCTTAAAGACACAAATATAATATTCATACTCAAAGGAGTTTGTTTATAAGAAAGGGCTTGCTATCAGCCTGGCAGCTGCTTCCTCTTGATAAGTGGATGAGTACTTAATAGCATGCCCATCCAATGGTTCCAGTGCCCTTTAAAAATGTGATAAAAAACATACCAGATGGCTGCATAAGCAACGTTTCTGTATCTGTAGTCCCGTTTCCAAAGGCTTTGTACACCTAAGTGATTGTAAAAGTGAAATGTGAGATATTGTTTTTTAAAAAAGGGATCAAAGAGAAAGGAAGACAAGGTTAAAGAGATTTTAATTAACACTGTATGTATGTATGTATGTATGTATGTATGTATGTATGTATGTATGTATGTATTAGTATTAGTATTCATTTCTTATCTGCATCTCATAACACAAGTTCTGTAGGCAATGTATGACAGTCCAGGATCAGCCAGGAATAGAGATAGTTAAGGGCAACAGAGACCGAAATCCCAAGAACCTTCAGAACAGAGAAATCTCTGCGGTGCAACAAGCTGTTGGAAAACATCCTTGGTCTAATACAGGGTTCCCCAGCTTGCAGCCCTTGAGATATTCTGGGCTACAGTTCCCATAACCCCTCACTATTGGGCATGCTAACAGTCAGTGATGGGAGTTGTAGTCCAAAACATCTGTAGGACATTAGGAAGAGGGAGGCTGTAACTTCCTGGACAACACTTGGCTCTCTAAATTTGTGTTAACTTTGCTGACACACCACTGAACTGTCACCTGTTGACTGGCATCCTTTGTTCTAAGACTTCATAGAACTCTTCTAGCTTGGTTGAACTATTCCCCAACCCAGCTGGAAGACTGGGAACAAGATAAGAAGACAACATTTTAAAAAGTAATAGGGACAACTAGAAGCCCTGGCTGCCCAGGTGATTGGGAGTCTTGCTGTGGGAACCAATGTGATGTAATGGTTACTTGCTCTGCAGGCATGGAAAGCCCCTTGAGACAGAGAAGCCCCTTGAGTCACCCCGAATGAGTCACACAATCTCAAGCCTGGCATCCAGGGCTGCCCTGCCCATGAGGAGGGTTGAGGCAGCTGCCTTGGGTGCAGAAGCCCAAAAGTGATGCCTTGATGGGCACCCTACCTACCCTGCCACTTCTGCTACCAGCAGAGAGAAGTGGAGCCAGCACCACCAGCGGTTTTCAGCAAGATCTCGCTAGAACCCCCCGTTGTCACTGCCGCTTTGTTGCCACACAACCAAGGTAAGGGAGACTTTGATTCGGGTGGGGCGGTGGCTGGGTGGGTTGGGTAGCACCTTACTATTTCACCTCAGGCTGTGAAACAGGATACAGGAACCTTCTATCATAAAGATAGGAGACAGTTCCATTTTGGTGTAGAAATGTGGGTTTTGTTCCATCCCCGATACAACCACTGTTATTCTGATGGGCAATCGCTTCCTTTTCCTGTTACAGAAAATGCAGGCTGTGCCTCAGTTTCTCCATCTGCAAAGATACTGGCATTTATTTATAACAGCAGCTACCATAGCTTGTGAGGCCAGGAAAATACTGTATCAGATGTAGTAAATGCTGCACAGGTTAAATATGTTTATTACTAATGGATGGAGGCCCTAGATGTGAGTATGGAGCTCCCCCTTTTTCAGCCATTCCCTCTTTCCATAAGAGTAAGATAAACCCCTGTGTTGCAAACTTCAAGCCTAGTATAAAAGAGGCAACACGTAGACTGATGAATGATGGGCATACCCGTATGTAACCACTGCTCCAGAGAAGATGTATGTACATTAAGTGATATACTGAAGAAGACCATATCGAAACAGTGTATTTATCCGGAACGCTGTCTCACCGGATGTATTTAGTTACTCAGATTGTACAGCTGTTATTACTTCACTGCAAATTATAAAGACATATTGTGCCCATTATTCATCGGTCTACGTGTTGCCTCTTTTACACTATTCCCTCTTTCCATGGCATGGCACAAGGGAGAATAGTCATGTAGCATTTGAAGGACCAGCCCAGTTCCAACAGGAGACATGCCAGTGGCTTGGATGAGAGGCGAAGAAGTTGGAGAGGAGAGAAGGTGAACTGGGGTGGGTGTTAATTGAAGGAAGATGTCCAGTTTGATTTTCCCCTCCAAATAAGTGACTAATAGATTAAGATGATGATTATGATTATGATTATGTGGTATGCAGTGTTTAATAAAATTCTTTATATATTAATTGAATTTTAATCATTTTATTTCTAAATGTTGTATGGGATTACTAATACACACACACACACACTATATAATAATCTACAGGATTACTAGCAGTAGGAAAAAATGACTTAATGAATTGTATCATAAAAATAAAAAACCTATCATTTCCTCCTTTCATATCTCATCACATGCTATCTTCATATCTTTTTGCTCATTCATAATTGCATATATGCAGGCCAGTACATTCTCCCATCATATATTTCCTTAAGCCTACTATCAAAATAAGACATATTTCAGAATTTGGCTTCTCTCATAGCCAAACATGTTTTAAACATCAACTTTCTTGAAAGATTTAAAACTGTCATATTGAAACAATCTTCTTGGTGTGTGCACGTTGTGTGTGTGTGTGTGTGTGTTACAAGTTGTTAAGATAGGCTTCTTACTTACAGTCCAGCCTTAGGAGCAGTACATTTAGGCAGAAACTTTACTGTCAGTCACTGGTTGCTTGTATCCCAACGAGAATAGCTGCTAGTTTGTCTCTAAGGGTTTATTTATACATGCAGTGGTGACATGCCATGCGGTCTTCACACAGAACACACCACTTTTGCCTTCACATCAATAAGATGTTCTGAGGATGCCTCTATAGGAAAATCATGTTCCAGGTGAAAAACACAGGATGGAATTCAACGTACGAGAGCTAAGGAGGTTGTTCTGTCAGTGCATGTATTTATGCTTGCCTGATGGAACAACCTCCCATTTCCTCCTCTTGCATGCTGTTCTGGGGGTTCCCTCATCCCTCCAGAGTGAATTGGGGAAAGTGGTGGGGTGGAGAGGGGAGAAGCCTATTGTGCTGGCAGTAGTCCTTATGCTGGCTTCTGCTAGTGGAACAGGGTAGCTGAATCTGGCCCATTGGGTTGCATTCAACACATTTTTACTTAGAGAAGCACTGAAATTAATGGACTTAAACTATTAATGGCTATTAATCTCAACGGGGCTACTCTATTTAAAGGTGAATAAACCATGGCACTGAATACCCATACCATGGCAGAAAAAAGGTACTTCTCAAGCCTCCCATTAAATGCATAACATTTTAAAAAATCAATTTATGACTCTACCCTGAGCTATTATAACACTGGAAAATGCTGCTTTTCACCACCTCATATAAGGCTTCTGTAGGAATACATGAGTGGGGAAGAGCTTTTTTTTTTAAAAATAACCCTGTTGATTGTTTAGAAGGAACAATTTACCCTTATCAAACAAAACAAAAATCCTCATATGTAGCAGTGGTGTCACAGTACATGAATATTTGTAAAAGTAGTACGATAGATTGTTGTTATTATTTAAAAAGAAAAGAAAAAAAGTCACTTAAAATCTTATTGATGAGAAGGCTGTTTTCTGGGGGGGAAACTGGATATTTGTATAACTATACTTTTTTATTAATTCTCATATATAATTAATACAGGCTGCAACCCTATGTACATAGGGGAAATGCCCTCTGAAAATCAAAGGGCTCTTTGGGGGAGAAATTGCTTACAGGTTTTATTATAATCAAGCGGCATATAAACATTGTATATGAAATAAAATGCTTAGAATTACTGTACTCCGTAATAACAATAACAAAAAGCATAACTTTGAGGCTTGTTTGGGAATTGCAGCTAGTGCAGGAAATGGCAGACCAGCTTTTGGCTAGAGCTGCTCCACATGGGCATATTACATTGGTACTGAAAACTGCTCTGCCAATACATCAGCAATTGAGTTCAAGGTATTCCTGTTAGCATAAACAGCCCTGAATGACCTACTACTGGGTTACCTGAAGGACCATCTTTCCCCTTCTTCACCAGCCAGAACATCTGGAGAAGCCCTTCTGTTTCCCAGTTATCACATCTTTGTTTTGTTTCTATGCAAACTAAGGCATTTGGCATGGTGGCGCTGGCGCCAGTACTTTGAAACAACGTTCCTGTTAAAATCAGTCAGGCAGTCACAATTCTGATATTTCACTGGCTGCCCAAAACATTTCTGTTCCACCAAGCATTTTTAGACAAATAATGGATCCATGGTTAGTCCCTTACTCTGTATTTTATTATTTACTAAATAGTTTAATGATTTTATTGTACACTGCCATGTTTTTTTTAACGATGTTTCTCAGAAATACTCTAATAATTTTTATATTTTATTTCCAGAATTAAAAAAGACACTTGTCCTACTCAGAGTAGACTAACTGAAATCAGTGGACTTGAACAACTTGATTCCATTGATTAAAGTACTATTCTTGAGTGCAACTTAGTTGGATATCACCCATAAATTAAAAAAGGGGGAGAGTAATCAATTTCAGCTATTTAAATTCAATATGCTTACTCTTCACATTTTAGCACCATGCTCTCTTTATTGTGGGCAGAAAGGAAATGCCCTCCCAAAAGTAATTACGTTCCAATATACGTACCTTAAAACGGACCTTTTGCACCTGAGGTTGGAAGTCTGGAATTGAGCAACAAGAAGGAACTCCATGGGAGAGGCAGCGGAAGTAAGGGAAATCTGCCATGTTCTCTGGATCTATAATTTTTGTGGAAAAGGAGAATCTATTAAAAGGAAGCATAAACAGCCATCCTAGTTACATTCATGCAGTGCTGAAAATTGCCTTTAAATTCTCTGTCTACATTTCCAGGCAAAATCCAGCAATGTAAGTCAAGATTGGGAGGTTCAGTGGGGCTGCGGGTCCCCCGGTGAGATTATGACTTCAAAACTATGCAAAAATTAGCACCACCCAATGTTTAAAATATGGTCCAAGTTTTGCCGAGTTTGGTCACAGTTCCCCATTAATTTGCCTCCCTTGCCTTCCTGACATCTCACATCTCTAAAGTGCTCAATGACAGCCTGTAGAGGTTTCACCGTAATCCACCGTTATCCATTAACAGACACTCAATCACTAAAGTGCTTACTAGACTAAACATATTTATCCAACCAAATCACACTTTACAATGCAAAACTGCCAATCAGACCTTGGCTATTAGCAAGAAACTGCTTTGAGGGGGGGATTTTGGTGTTTGCGCTGTGAAGAGCATGCTTACCTCCAGCAAACCACTAAACCAAATTAACCTAGCTGTATCCTCATAAAAGAAACCAGATATCCTGTTGTGAAAATAGAAAGCTTGGTGAGGCAGGCCTTCTTTGATGGCCAATAGTGTGGCAGACGAACAGTTCAGACTGCAAATCTGGTTACCACAGATTCATATCAACCACCCTCCCCCACCAATTAAGAGTTTTGTTAAGTTTAAAAGCAACTCTTCTCTCTCTCTCTCTCTCTCTCTCTCTCTCTCTCTCTCTCTCTCTCTCTCTCTTTAAAGTATCATTTGGGTAATTCAAGTAGGCCTTCAGGTTTCCTATGTTACTAGTATAATTGCAATAAGTGCTGTACTTATTGGCCAAGGCTCCTTTAATTCTAATTGCTCTTTTTCGGCGCAATTATGTTGTAAAAGTACTTGCATTAGCCAAATAAAAAAAATAAAAAAAGCCAAGAGACACAAATGTGGTAGTAATAATAATTCTTTTTATTAGCCTGGCAAAGAGGAAGAGAACAAAGCTTTTAAAAAACTTCAAAGTTCTGACCACGGAGGGGGTGGGGGGCGCAATCCAGAAATGGAGAAACATGCCTACATCTCGATCCTTTTATTAGCCTTATACAAACCAAGTGCCATCACCACAACTCTCCTGACATTTTCTCCCTGGGAAATAGAAAAAGCTACAACATCCGCACAGTGGGGTTTATTTAAAGCCCTCTGTCAGAATGGCATAAAATGGCCCTGTGTGTTTTCACTAAGAAAGTCTTAATAGCTTTAGACTTAATGGTATTATGCCTCCCTTAAATACCAATAATTTTGAAGCAAAGCTTGACATTTGCTGGGCTTAGTGTACTCTACCACCAGTGCCTCTGTTTAAATAAGGGAGGAAGGAGGCAAAATCTTACTACGAGGAAGGCAGCTAGAGCAGTACATGGAAATTAATGAGGATTTGGGTCCCCCCCCCGCCTTTTTATGTATAGTTCTTGACTGCTAGTCACATGACTGAAAGGTGTTTTCCAGAGGCTTTTTGAACTTACAAAAACAACAGGAGAATTTCTCTGCAGCTAGCTGTTGCGGGGAGAATTTTATGAGCAGTTAAAACAAGTCCCACTTTTGGGAAGGAAAACTTCAGCTGGAATCATTTCCAAAACGATGAAAGCCGCAACATGTACCGTTTTCCCCAAACATCACAGAGCAGACTTTCTCAGTTAGGGTTGGGAACTTATGAAGTTGTCATGTTGCAGAATGGCAGCGATGAGCCAATGACAGAGACTAACCGCTAAAGAAAGCAGAAGGGAGAGGAGGAGGAGAATGCAGTTTATCCAAAAAAGAAAAGCCTCATCAGCATAATGTGAATGACGTGAATTTAAAATGAACCTTCCTTTTATGCACATGTGATTATTAGCATTATTAGCATTATTATAAGTCATCTGAACTGCTGGCATACATTGAAATGGAACTGTTTCGGTTCTGTTTAGATGTGTTCTGTTTAGTACTTCAAAGCCACACCACCCAGAGAAACTGGAATGTAAAATATCCAGGTGACGCTCACATGATGAAAGGGTATTTTAGAGGAAAGAAGGAGAACTAATGTTGATGATGAATGAATAAATGGGAGAGAGGCTGTGCAGAGGTGGGCAGAGGCTGAGGACCCATGCTGTAGGTGGGCTGATGGAGGGGGTGAGGAAGTGTGTGTGTGTGTGTGTGTGAGAGAGAGAGAGAGAGAGAGAGAGGATGGATCCCCCCCTTTTTGGCTTGGGGACCCCCTAGCCACCTTCTCCTGAGGAAATGCAGCCCTTGATCTTCAAAAAGGTTGTTCATTCCTGCTCTCTCTCTATTTTCAAGTCAATGTAAGACAGATTCTACGTGTGTATCAGACATGTTAGTTATTATTTGTGGTGGTTTTGCAAATGTGTTTGCCCATTTGGTGTTATGGTATTTAAGGAATTGAGTTGAGTATACAAAATGGACCTTCAAGTTTTCCCTCAACTCGCTTTATTTAGAATAAAGGACATATCAACTCCACCAACTGTTCATAAAGAACTTGTGCTGTTCCTCCTCACAGTAGCACATATGGAAATAGTCATGCGATGGTGCACTTCCTTGGGCTTGAACATTGAAACATGGTACTCCAGAGCATGGACAATAGCCCTGGCTGAAAAGCTGGTGTGGCAGATTTATACTACCAAAGGGAATTCTAATCCCTATCTTTTCTATAATGTGTGGCAACTGTTTTTGGATTATATGTGTCAAGAAGATTGTGCTTATAACCCCCAAGATCTCATCATAATATGTCAACAGGTTTTCCAGAGCGAATTGTAAGAATGTGATTTGATATTTTTAAGCAATGTGGTTGATGTGTTGTGAGTTATGTTGTTGTATGTGTGATGTGAAAAAATGAAAATAATAATAATTAAAAAGACACATTAGCTATCTCTGTGCAGGAGAACCTTTTTCTGCAGGGAAGCATTCAGTAATGTGAGCTCCCACCTTTAGGTATAGTTTCAAAACAACGTAAACTATTCTTACAGAGAGTACACCATTTACTTGAGTGCTTTTTCACTGACCTTTTCAAACAGCTTAAACATAAAGTAAAAGTCTTCATTAAATTTCCATCACAGCTGTAAAATTAATAATGGGTTTTACCAAGGTATTTTACTGGCTGAGGCAACAGAAAGGAAGCACCCCCCATGGTTTCACATACAGAAACCAATGGAGTGGCAACTGAATCTACATGGAGATTCATGGAGAACCCGGGAGATTCATGGAGATATACTACATAGCCTCTTCTGTAACCCCTAAGTTAGCTTGTGGTCCTCAGATCAGGTTCTTCCAAGCACGCATCTATGTTCCTCTTGTGTGTGGATGATAGCATATTTTTTTTCTGCGTAAGGATAAGCATTCAACCGCTGAACATGGCAAATAGAGGGAATGATGTTAATGAAGTTCTTTACCCTACTGCTTTGTAATAATGTTTTCCAATTTAATGAGCAGAGACAACATCAGCTCTAGCAATGAAAATGCCTTTTGGTATCTTTCTTCTCTTGACTGAAGCACTACTCTATGGAAATTCGAGTTCTCAGTGTTCCAGTCTGTTGATTTTCACACACACACACACACACACACACTGCAAAAATGACATTTGCTTTTAGACTTACACAATTAGTGAGACAAGGAAACTTTCCTATCACCAGAGGGGTGGCGAGGAAAAGTGAGAGAATATACTGAATGACATTTTGGAACCATTAATATGGAAATGAAAAACACAACAGCAGTGTGTAAACATTTAATGTTTCTTTTAATCTGCAAACTGGCATGTTATGTAAATTTAAATTGATTTCAGGTACATTGCGCAAATGTGGGTAGATTCAAGCATACAGACAGACATGCACATACACCATAGACAAAAACATGTCACATACCAAGTTTTTCTCTGTCTTCCTTGATACAGTCCTTTTCAAGATCACAGGATTTGTGTCAGTGTAGCAGAAAACTATATAATTTGGCCCACATTCCTATTTCCAGTATTCTTTCCCCCCTTCATCCCACAAGTCACATCTAATTGCAGCACTAATTGTACTCACTGTGCAGGCTTGAAAAAGAGAGAGAATCAAATCCTCAGTCTTATTTTCCATTTGCTTCTTGAAATACATTTCCCCCTCCACGGTATGGGATGGTCATGCAAACTGCCTGTCTTTCCCACCACTTGGCTAGCAACAGCCAGTTTGTAAGTTCCCAAATAGCAAACAAACTGGCTATTTGGAAAATTAGTGTATTTGGAAAATTAACATATATTTTACCAAAACACCCTTCCAAGTGCTCAGTTTTCCACTAAAGATAATGTGAGGAGGACCATGTTTCCAATGATTCCGCTGCATGGGTTTTTCCTTTTCAAATGCATCTGAAAACATGTTTTCCAATAACAAACGAGTCTACTTTCAGTGCTATCCAGATTAAGCATATTCTAATGTTCAGCATCTTTAAGAACTCTGTAAATGTATCACAATGTTTATACCACTAGGCATGGACCACCTCCCCCTTTACGGTCCTTTCCATCAAACCCTGAACTACAGTTACATGACCCAAAAAGAAATTCCATCATCCAGAGTAAAATGTCAACAACAACAACAACAACAACAACAATTTTTGTTCAGACTCTGAGGTCACATATTTTTCATATTTGACAATAGTCAAACCTTTACAAAGCAATTCTTAGTATTTAATCAGATGTAAGCCCCATTTGGTTTAGTTGGATTTACTCCCAGAGTCCAAGATAAATGTGCACAGGATTGCAGCCACAGGGTAGAGGCATTGACATCAATGGAATGGCTCCAATATAATTATTTAAGACAAACTAAAATAAAGATAATGCTTTCCCAGAATTATTACTAATACTTTTTTTTTAATCTGGAGAAAAACACACAGAAGTTGACTTTTATATCTTCCTTTGTTTCAGAAAATAAAAGTATGTGATTGTTTAATTGTTTTCCTATTTCTAAGGAATGCATATTTCCCTCTATATGAAACAACAACAAAAAGGCAGCGTTTTCCATTAGGGCCTCTAGCTTAACATCTGGTTGCATGATCTTTTACTTAACTCACACTTTGGGAAGGACATCACAATCTGATTGGAAGATGTGAACTTTTCCAACATTGTGGCTGAACAATGTGACTCAGTCCTTCTTCATACATGTTGAGTTCAGTCCAGAGAAAGCAAGTTGTATTTCTGTTCCATTGTGACTTAAACACAATTTTCAGTGTAATCCTATATAGGTCTACCCAAAAGTAAGTCCTATTGAATTTAATGTGGGTAGACATTTGTCTGGATCAGGGCCATTATGTTGTTTCTAAGTAACTGTTTCAAAATCTTTAGTAAAATGGTCAGTATTGGAATATACCAAAAATACAAGTCAACTTGCTCCAGTAATCCCATCTTCATATTGTGCAAAGTAGCTGCAGCACTGGTTTGTAAAGCTGTACAAAACTGCACAAAATGTAAGCTTACATAAGAGTTTTCATGAGTTATATTTCCCTGAAAAAAATTGCAAACAAATCACCATGTGAAAAAATATATTCTTACCCCTTTCCTTAAACTAAGTTCCTTGTTTGCTTTATATGAAGTTTTAAAGCAAATACATTTTGGGATCAAGTTAAATCAATAGCAGTTTAGAATAGAAACAGTTTATTTCCATTAGGGATGAATGAATCTGTCAATTTCAGTTTCACTCGGTTTCTCATTTTTCCAGTCTTAAAATTGTTTTCTACACATCTTCAACCATCTGCACTTCTTAATAAAAAAAATCCCCATGGAAATTTGTCAGCATTTTAGTAAGAATTTCTTCTAACGAAAACATCTTTGTGTGTGTGTGTGTGTGTGTGTGTGTGTGTATCCCTAATGCAATGCATTTTGTATGTGTTTTCCACAATTATTTTCCTCAATATACACATTTTTGTATACGTTGTTTGGTTGACAAATTGCATTGCAAAATTCAGAAAGGGGCAGATTTCAAGGGATAGCTATGCTTTGGCTTGCTTATTGAGTCAAGAAATGCATATTATGCAGTTTCCCATGAAAATATAAACAAAATTGAATTTCACACCCCATGCCTACTTTCCATACATGTGTACATATATACGTGGCTGCAGACTTTCACAGCAGAGTCCATTTTTGCTTTTCACACAATCTGACTTAATACTTCTAAAGATTCAGTAGAACAAGGTCTGGGCTTGATTTCATATTGTCTATCAAAATAAGAGAGAAGCTCAAATGAAAACTCAAGAGGAAAGTTTTAAACAGTGGTTTAGGGCTGAGATTTTTCTGAACCAATCGGGATTTCCCCCTTGCATGTCGTAAGCCCCACATGCGTACATTGGCACGGGCATAAGTTCCCTTTACACAGCTGTCAAATGCTGCCACATAATGTTGTTGTTAAGGGGGCCCAGCAAGCCAGCACAACTGCACGACCCCTTCACGTGTGTTTTCAACATGTGAATGGGGTCGGGGAACTTCCCTGTGGCCAGGAGCATTCACGTGGTCCACTGCACGAGAGATTACACTCAGATGTGGGGAATCACCACCCGCAAGCAAGCTTCCATATAGTTAAAGTTACATGTAGATGGTCCCTAAGGTAGAGAGACAAATGGTGAGTTAGATGCAATACCTTTCCACACACACCCAAGAATAATTAGTCCCAGCAAATGCTAGGCATGCCATCCTAGTAGGAATCAAGGTGTTTTGTGTGCGTGCATGGTATTTTATTTGGATCTGGTTTAATTTCTATTGAGTTTATCTTTTTTTGTTTTATGCAAGGATATGTAGTTCCCTTAAACTCTCGTTTTGGGATAGTTTGAATATATGAACCTGAATGACACAACATCTCTGTAAAATGGAACACATGAGGGGGGGATTTGGGCCAAAACGTTTCTTCACGTGAAGTAGTTACGGTAATAATTTTCAGTTTTATGACAGGGAAAGAATTCTAGCTTATATTAATGCATCTGGAGCATATACAATTACTAGAACTCCTAGTGAACTGCTAGTGAAGGAGAATGTGTGTCTTTCATGTGTACTGTTTCATCTGGGTGTACAGAATGCTTTGAATTTATGAATCAAAACTTGATTTTAAAATGACCTGTACAATGGTGAGTTTTTTAAGCAATAAAAGCAATTAAAAGCGGACATCAGCAATTAATGGGAAAATGTGTCAAAGTGATACCAACAGCACCACCACAAAAGCACGAACAGGCTGGTGGAAACTGTTGCTTTCAGGAGGCATTTTAAATAGGATGGATGGTGCCCAGAGTCCAGTTTCAAATTGGAATACCAGAAATGATTATTATTTTTTGCTTTAAAAATAAAAATAAAAATCTTCCTGCATAATTGCAATTGTGCTCTCGTGGAAGGGCACTGAAAAATAAATAAATGAATAGGGAGGGGAAGCAATTATATGGGGTATAGAAACACAGAGAACTGAAACCCAGTGCAGAAACCATTTTGATAGCCACTATGCTAAGCAGGGAAAGTTTCTGAGTCCTAGGACTACATTCACTTTTGGCCAACCTTTGGAGGGCCACTTGCCAGTAGTGGATGGAGCCAGAGGCCAATGAGTCTAAATGTTACCTTTGTACAGTAAGCTAGTTTCTGCCCAGGCTCACTAAGCCATCTATGTCTTCTATCCAGACAAGCATGAGGCACTAACAGAGTTCGACGGCACATTCCAGCCAGGCAAAAATGTATGTGATGTGAAGCAAGGTCAGTGAGGGATACAGCCTGGGGATAGTTATGAGGGCAGGTAGAGAGGCCTGGAGGGCCATATTCCGCCTCCAGGCCTGAGGTTCCCCACCAGTTACTTAAAGAAGACAAATATAACATGAAATATGCAGGGTATCTGAACATCTAATTATACAAAATTTAGACAATCTTGAATACATATTGTGAATCTGTTGATAAGGAGGTTTTTCTGTTCATCTTTCTAAAAATACAAATGAATCCAGTGGGTCATTCTTCAATGGCATCACATCTAGGCAGCCTCTGAACTGTGTTTATACCAGGAATTTGCCACAACCCAGCAACCTGTTCTGGTGTGGCAGAGAGCAGCATCAACTCAGAGCAGTACAGAACTTTTGTATATCATTCTCTAAGACTGCACTCATAAGTACGGTATCCTTCTTCGCAAATACTTTCCATTGAAATCAGTGGGGCACACTTTCAAGTGCACACAACCCTAAGGTTGATGTCAACATTAGAAGTTCAGCATTCTGTTCCACCCCTTTCATGGCTAAGTCACATCCTGTGCAAATGCAAATGCACATATTTCATGAAGTAAGACATAACCCACCCTTCATCTGAGTGTTTTCCAGAATACATTTACATAGCTCTCATTCACTTGGATTGCTGTACATATAACAGGGCCCTTGACCATGCAGGCTGTGCAGACACAAGCTCGAAGGGTCAACAACTTTACATGAATAAGCAAAGAAAGTCCATTCATGAATAAAATCTTGGAACACTTTCTAAAACACTCAAGCAAGGGCTGCCTCATTAAAGCTTTCATTTATACTGAGGTAACCACATTTGTTTGTCTTACAACCCAGTAAATGTACTAAATTCATCTGTTTTATAGGGAGGAGGGCTATAAATTGACAAGGTTTCCTGGCCAAAGTCTCTTGTTATTTTATTTTAAATCCTTAAGCTTTTCAAGCAATTGAGTCAAGTAATTCAGCAATGTCCTCCAATGACTACTGGTGGCAGGTTAATGTAAATAATATGAAACCACTGAACACAATTACATCTAAACGAGGCTTTGCGTAGTTATGAAAGGGCCTCACAACACTAGTAACCTGGGCATTACAACACGAGATGCCATGTAATATTCATCCTACTTGTTCAAAATTAAGAATGAAGGACAAAGTTCTAATGGTGCGTACACAATGGTGGTGTTACAACTCAAGTGGAAAAGCATGCTCTCAGCCCACCAAAGAAATAAAGGCAGGGTGTCAGACAAAATTATTAAAAGGGAAACAGAACATTTGAAAAGGTTGGGGAGGACTCAGGAAATAACATGTCAGTGGTGTAACCACAATTGTCTGTTATCTAATCTAGTAACCCCACCTGAAATGAAAATGATGTAGTAGAACTGGAAAAGGGGAAAAACACAAAACTCAACAGCAACCATGTTCCACATGTGGAGAAGATAAAAGACGATGATTTTTTTTTCTTCATAGGTGTAGGATGAGGGATATGATAAACCTGTATAAAATCATGAATGGTTTGGAATAAGTGAATAGGAAACAGCTGCTTGTCCAGTTTCTTACGGCAATAAATAGGAGTTTCTTGATTAAATTAATACACTGTAAAAGAAATGTTTACAGAAACAGCTGACCAATGCAATTCACTACTCCTAGGGTACCACAGAGCCCCATAGTCTTTTGCAGTTTCTATTATCCTGTTTATTCACTAGTATACTCAAAGGACAGAGTGTGCATCTTCCAAGATCAGTGGGTCCCTTCAACATCTTAAACAGCTGGAAGCTACATATGAAAGACAGGAAACAGGTCCTTCAGCTGGTGCCTTTAGCTCTTCCTCTTATTTGGTCCATATCACTGATGGAATGCTATGTTGGACACACAATACTCCTAGGGAGTTTTCATGTGTTTTTATACTTACTAGAAAGAAGGAACTTTGAAACATACATAGATGGCATAGGACAAAACCAAGCATTAAAAAAGGTTAAATGTTGAACATATTGTACCAAGGAAAGAAAAGTTTTTATAGTAGTCTGAGTAGAATATTTCATATAGTAGACTTGTAGTTTCTCCATAGGGGTCAGTCTTACCTAATACCTACTATAAAGCAACAATTTATTCATGAATCCACCTTGGTTCAGTAAATAGCAGGCACACACACAAAAGAATACTTCAAAGGTTCACTATTTGAGGATGCTACAAGGCAATGTCTGCCCAACGATGAAAGTGAAGAAGAGGAGGTTCTAGTTTTTTTTGTTAAAAAAAGATGCTTGACATGGTTTGGACAGTTTGTTTCAAGTATGGAAACTGAGTGCTTTTTATCCTCATGCAATTTGTGTACATGCTATCCCTGCCATTGCCTTTCATTTAGGTGCTTAGCAGACACATACACCTAAGCTAATCCTCTTCCCTCCATTCTTCAAACGGCACATCAGATTTCCAACTGTACAACACCCCCCCCCCAACTGCTCATTTCTCCTCCTCCAAAAAAACCCCTTGTATCTAAGGTAGCGGGCAAGATGGTGCCTTCTCATGTACAAAAGCTGGCCAAACAGGCAGTTGAAACTTGCTTCAGTATTGGCAATGAGACAATGCCCCCCTGAGCGCAAAACTGGCTAGTTTAGGAGCATAGGGCAGGCTGCTTGGCACACACTGCACTGTTCATTCCCTGCCCCTCAACCTCAAATGTCTGAGGCAGCCATGTCCTTCTGCCGAATGATAGGGCTGACCAGCTGATTACATTAGGATAGCTGCAGTCATTTCAGTGATCAAGACTGTATTTTTCAGCCGAGCTACTGCAAACAGTTGGTTACAGAAACAGTTGGTTACAGAAACAGTTGGTTTGTGTAAACGACTGGTTTGCACTAAAGTTTCTCCATGTGACTGTGTTCATGATCACACAGAGAAAATAAACATTACTAGAATGTGTGAACAAACCCTCAGATTCAAGAAATGAAGGGAAATGTGGAACACATGCTTTCTATGGGGAACAGCTGAAAAATAAGATGTGCTGTTCCTTCTCACATCACCTTGCCTTTTACCATAGCATTGATCGTAATAACCAGTATGCCAGAAGTAGTGCCGTGCTTTTGGCCTGGAAGCATGATTTGGCCTTTGTTTAGCCAAAAAATAAAATAAAACAAATCACATGATTAATTCTTCTCTTTCTTACAGCATTTAAAGAATGTCAAGTAAGTCAGTCATATAGTAAAATTACTTTAAGAGCTTTCTGAAGTGGTAAAAATAATTCCAGCTATTTTTGTGCTGGCACAATTAAGAGCCGGTCCAATTATTTCAAACCTCAGATAAATCCAAAACATATTTAGAGTCAAGAAGCATATCCTAAAAAAGTACAGTTCAGTGCTTCTGATTAAATTACCTAAGTATTTTTTTTAAAAAAAACTTTTGATAGTGAAAATCAAATGCTGAGCAAATCTACAGATCACGTTCGCTTTTAGGGAAGCTTAAAGGCTCCATTTATGTTATATCTTAGGAAGGTTTCTAAACTTCAACCCCTCCCTTATTTTGAAACAAAAATACATGTAACTTTGAAAAGGTTTTCTACCATTTTCATAGTAAAGTTAGCTCTCACTGTCACAAGGTACGCATAGTTCTGAGAGGCTGCCACATGTGATTTGCACATGTGCATAAAATACAGACGCGTCTGCTTTTTAAAAGAGAAGCAATTCTGTGATGCGAGAATCTGAAACAGGCCTGAGAAGTGATTCTCTGTGTAATATTTTGCCCACTGATCCAAGTTCCCTATCCCAGCATATTTTCCTCCTTACATGCATTTACACTGGGGGTGAAAGAGGCATTATTTTCATTTGCATGGATAGGAACCCACCTAATTTGTACGCCATGAACCAACACACAGTTAAAACTCAGCGACTATTCAAAATTTGCTCTCCAACCCAAAAAATGTTTACTGAAAAACATATATGAGGGGAAAGTGTGTACAAACAACTGCATATTAGTGAAAACAACATACAAAATGCATTAGGGAAAATTGCTTGAGAAAACTGAGCATCAAAACATGTATTTTGGGAGAAATGCACAAAAATATTCATGGAGACATTAACCCCTTCTCCAAAAATTGCTGGGGAAAGGGGAAAATTCAGGATTGGAAAAGTATGAAACACAGAGAAACCAAGCTTTGTCAGATTCATCCATCCCTAATTTGTCAGCCTCTGAAGGGTTTTCCACAGCTGTTTTAAAACCAAAAGTAGTTCTATGATTCTGTAAGACTATAATATTCATATCAATGAATGTTTGTTTGCTTCTTCATTCATTCATACTAAAATCTATACACAACTTTTCTGTGTAAATGCAGATTCATGGGAGTCTGCAATATTTTACATGACAATTCTATGCTTTTTTTTTACCTAGATATGCCCCACATTCTTTATAATAGGCTTGTTATTATAAACAACAACAAAGCTGTGAAGTTGATTAGGTAGAGAGATAGTAATTGGGCCTCATAGCTGAGTGAGGTTTTGAATTCTGGTTTACTGGGTCCTAGTCCAATGCTCTGACCACTACTGCAAACTAAGGTGATTCTTTTCCCTTTCTCCTTTTGGTTGATATATTTCAAGGCAGGGCTAGACACTCTCAATTTAATTTTTCACATTGATGCTGGAGGAGTGTGTAGGAGAGGCGCATGATAGCAGTGGGGAAAAGTTTCCATTGCTCTGACTGGCCTGGAAATGACCCAGGCCAGATATGGCCTTTAAGGCTAACAAAAAACAACATGGTTTAGCCTCAATGCTTCCTCAAGCAACAAGCTGGGTGTGGTTTGCTGGGTGTGACATGTGCTGTTGCATGCGCCTCATACAATGCCCATCAGCACAGCCCATCACATGGCTGAGCCAAAAAGAGTTTTGAGAGAACTCTTTACGAGAGCATTAGAGAGCAGAGTCCGTCTTTCATGTTATTTATGATCCTGCCTGGCTGCTCTTCAAAATTTTCCTCATCTTCACAGGGATTGTGTTTCTCTTCCATGGTTTCTCATGTCCTCTGGGGCCCTTAAACATTCACGCAAGCACTCAACAGGTGAAATTAAAGATACTGTACGTGACCCTGTAGCTGATTGCTGAAGTCCTGTATTACTCTAGAGTCATGAAACTTTGCCATGTCTTTGCATTTTAGTTCTAAAAATAAAAGAGCTCTGATGTTCAATTACAGAACCTGTACACAGGCATCAACGTTATTTTTAAGGCTTGCTATAAATACTTATTGTTTATAGCATGCCTCTCCCAAAATGGTATAATACATCTGCTGCCACAGATCTGATAAGGTAGTGAATAGGCCCCTGTTCCAATTAATTTCTATATTGAAGGCCAAGTTCTTTATCATTGACAGTTATGGAAAAATAGTTCTTACATTGCTTAAACATTGGTTTTGTTGTGAGGTGGGTTGCATTTTGGTGCCAGAGCACATGCTTTGCATAAGGAAAATCCATCTAGTTCAGTATTTTCTATGTGGATTGGAAGCAGCTCTTCATGGTCTTTCTCAGTTCTACCTGGAGATGCCAGGGATTAAACCCAGAGTCTGCCAGTGGTGGCCAGATGGTAGATCAGGATCTATTGTTGGATCACTGGGTTTCTGACTCTCAACTGGATAACAATAACAACTACTAAAGAGCTTTCACTTCCATAAATTAGGCTGCTGAAAGAGAATGCTTAGGAGAAAACTAGGAAGGACTTCTTGCATGAAAGGACCCATGAACTTGATCACAAGTTCCTGGGTTGAGTAGGTGCATCTTGCTTCTTAATTCCACCTGCCTGAGTCGTGATTTCACTTTTGGCTTCAGTTGATGGACCTTGGGGCAGAAAAAAGGTTGTCAGGTGGGGCAGAGCCACTGTGCTAGCTTCCCAGCAGGTTGTTCACAGTTGCTTACCAGAAGGACTTCAGGATGGTGCAAGCACATTTTGGGTCTTCTACATAAGGGGAGCGGATTCCTTCAGCTGCTCAGCAGAAAAACCCCCAGAAAACAAAACCAAAGCAAGCAAGCAAGCAAGCAAACAAACAAACAAACAAAAAAACGTACAGTGCATTCCCCCGCCCCAGGATGCCATTTTAGCCATCCAATTTCCTGGCCTACACTCTCCAAATCTCCCATGGAGGAGCTCATACAGAAGAACCTAAGATGATGGCAGGGCCTTGGCTTGTTTATATGAGGAAAGGCAGTCAGAGAGGTATTGGGGCCATTTATAGGCTTTATAAATCAAAACCAGCATTTTGAATTGAGCCTGGAAACTAACTGGTAGTCAGTGCAATCAGGCCAGGTTTGGTGTTATGTGTTCAGACTGCCTAGATGGACCAATGGTGTGACTCTAGATAAGGCAGCTTCTCAAGTTTCTAGTTCCTACATTTTCATGAACCATAAGGTTTCACCCCAGTTATTGGACTGGATATATCCCTGTCTCACTGCCACCAGGAAATTCTGCCAGCAGTAAAAAATTGTAAGACCATATAACAAATTTTAATAAATGTAGTGATCTTCATGTTGCTATGCAAAATGCATCCTTAAATGAAAAGCTTTCTTCTATGGTATTTGGTAAGGAGTATTTTGCAACAGTTTCTTGGACTGCCTAATGGATTTCAATGGCTTATCTCTGTACATCGCTTAATGTCTATGTGTGTGATAGCCATTTTGAATCACGATAGCCATTTGCAGAGCACATGGTTCATTATACATGACAGGTGGCAAAGAAGTGCATTTCTCCATTTGGCACACCAAATTATTGTGCACAGAAACATCTTGCAGGCGTATAGTATTTCAGTCTTCTAAACTTAAAAAGCCTTGACCCTTTTAAAGTCAAAATCATTATGCATTAGTAGTAACAGGGGGAAATTACAGTTTCCCGCACCATTCTCAAGTTGAAGTGTCACAAAATGTCAATTAATAAATTATTTGCCAGCTTCGGACAGATGAGGAAAGAAATGCAAAGGCTCAGGCATACAGTATACATAATTTTAATTCATATAGTCCTTTTTTTTTGCTTTAGTGTTTTACTGAAAAAAGTTATAGTGGACAAATATTAAGTCGTATTGAATTTGACCAGGTCAGGGCAGTTTCATTCAGAAAACATAAGTCATAATTTATAAGAACCCAAGTCCTAATTCACAGGCTGCTGTAGCAGTGAATGAGGCAGTCTGGCCAAGTAGGGAAGTTTTGAAGAAGGGAAGGGATATTTTCCACTGTTAAGGAATGGTTGAATATGTCATACTGTGGCTTTACTGGAAGAGGATGGAGCAGCGAAGCAGAGAAGGTGGGGAGAAAACATAGAAAGAATCAGTTGTTCCATTAAAGAGTTCCCATGTGCTAACCAAGGCTGCAATCCTAACCCCATCTAAAACAGAATTCAATGAGATTTACTTCTAAATAGACATGGTTAGGATTGCAACCTAATTGCTTAAGAACCATTCATTGTCATTGTTGATATTGTTGTGAGTTTTTTTTTTTTTTTTTTGGTGGGGAGCCCTAGAAATTAATAAATGGTAGGATTTTGATTGTTTGGAGTACTGAAGGAAAGATAGCAGGCCATTGGAAAAATACAGGCTAAGCTTGCTTTCCAAGCCAGGGCCTCACCTGGGATAGAGGCATTAACATGATGAAAGGTGTTGATGGCCCATCTAAGAGGAATCTTGGGCCTGGGCAGACAGAAGGTTGCCAAGGATAACTGGATGTAAGGTGACAGGAAAAGAGAGTCATTAGCAAGGTGTGCTGGCAAGAAGGAGGAGAACAAAGACTGAGATCCATTTTGGGCAGGCTGCCTGAAGACTGGCTGGGAGAGATGCCTCCAGTGCTGCACTGCTGTGGGGAACAAGCCCCTCTTGAAATGACCATGCTGTAAGATCTTGACTCCATCCAAACAGGTGAATAAACCCTATTTCTTAAAGCTATGACAGTGTCCACCACATCTTCAATTCTCCGAAGAAGCACAAAGTCTTGGTGAATATACTGGGACCCCCTGGAATCTTGCTACCACTTGGCAGAGAGTGGAAATGGTCCGAACTTTTGTAACAATATCTATGGAGGACAAGGCTATGAGCAGTAACTAGTCACAATGGCTATGTTCTACCTTCACTAGCAGAAGCAGTATGCCAGTTATTGAAAATCACAGGTGGACAAAGTGCTGTTGTGCTTATATCCCACTTGCAGGCTTTCCGTAGGCATCAGGTTGGCCACTGTTAGAACAGGATGCTGAACTAGATGGGCCATTGGTCTATTCCAGCAGTCCTCATTTTATGTTCTTATGAAGATTAAATCTCATTGGCTGACTTACCTTTTGCCAGAACAAATTTGGATTTCATCAGCCAGCATTTGGGAGTTGCTGCCCTGGAAGAGAGAGGTTGGTGCGTAAATCTGTTTACATTTCTATAAGCCACATAGAGCAGTGTTTCTCAAATGGTGGGTAAGAATCCACCGGCAGGTCTTGGGCCACTTTCATCTGGGCCTCTGGGTCACAGCCTGTCCAGGGCTTCCTCATTTGAGTGCCTCATCCCTTAGCCACGCCACAGCCTTTTGCATGGGCCAATGCGAGCACCAGCAACTCATTGCATGATCAGTAAAAGTGGATGAGAGGGAGAGAAGTTTGAGGAGGGGGTGTAGGAAGGAAGGTAGGCCTTCAAAGGTCCAGAGGAGGAGAAGGGCAGTAAGAAGGGCAGTAGTGATCAGCAAATTCTGCCTAAGATGGGGATGCTGCGTCACCAGAGCAAATGCATGTACTGGAACTCCTTTTTGCAAGGAAAAGAATTTAGAAAGCTCTAAAAATGAATTAGATCTCAGTAGATAGTCATGTCTGTAATTGTCAGCTGATTATGACAATCTTTGTTTACATCTGCCTCCATTTTTTGACTGCACCATCATTTTGTGACTCAGAAATTTTCAGCCCTCTCAAGTGGAACCTGGGAGTTTCAGAACCACTGGGATTAGAAGTCTGTTTTAGCATTAAGTGGTATGTAAATTTAACAACAATGGGATCAGTGATTTGAGATCTAGTTTGTTGCTAACAAAGGCCATAAATACAACTGTTGTGGTTAGATTGTATGTAAGTGGATGCATTTTCCCAATAATCATTAATTTCTGCAAAGAGCATTTATTTTTCTTTTACTGTTTATAATCTATCACAGATATTATCTATCAGAGCCACTTTAAATGAGCTAGAAAGTAACAATGACTATAACATCACTCTCACACTGAGTTGACCCTGCCATTCTGAAGCCCATCTAAATAACAAGACTTTATTAGGTTTCCAAAAAAAGGCTCATGCTCTGGCAAAACTTTAACAAATTTGCAATGTAATAGGCTGGCTCTTTCTGCATTGTTGTCAATTTCATTTTGCAGAGGTTGATTTATTGAAAATGAAAGTTTTGCTAATTGAGCAAGCACCTGGGGTGATAAAATCTGACCGATACTGTTGCTAATCTTCATGTAGGGGGAAAAAAGATCGGCAGTAGAGTCAGGAGCCTTAGTATTTAGGCATTATATGCATGCTGATGAATCACTTTCCCCTCTCACTATTAACTTTTAGATTCCAGCAGTAATGCTAGTAATTTCCTAGCATTTCAGTTTGCCTTTTTTTCTCCATGCAAGAATTCTGTATTAGGAGGAAAGCACTGGGTCGCCCTTGCTGTTTTCACCGCATATAACTTCATTAGACAAAATAACTGCATTAGCTTTCCATGCACCGCGCATGATGTGTTTGGGAGAAAAGACACTCTCAGAACATCTACTGTTGTATGAAATCTATTTCTTCATGCATGCCATATACCTTGAGATAACTTCCTAATATATTCCAACAAAGATACAGTATGTACTTGCACTGTCATTATTAATAACCGTTGTACCAAGATTCATGCAGCAAAGACACATAGAGGGTTTTTGTTAATGGTCAGTAAATATGAAACTTCCTTTCCCTGGAGACTCACCAAAGTCAGAGTCCTTTTAGGTATGCTCTAAATCCTTTCTGTTCCATGCTCTTTTCGTGGTAACCACTGGATTAGGCTGTGCTAAGTGAGTTGTTTTAAATTTGCTTGGCATATTGGTGTCGTTTCAGCACATCTTCCTTTCTCAAAATGTTCTCACTGTATAAATAATACGACCACAGTTTTCCACAGACACATTTCATGAAGGAAAACATACAATACGGTACAACAAACTGTTTGCAATGGATGATAAGATAAAGACATTTTTCCTGTGGGTTTGTTTTGGGGAAAGAATAATCTGGTGATAGTGATAACTTGGTGGGGTTTTCTCGGTCACTTTCCTTCATCTGTGCTTGGCTGCAAGAAAATATTTAGATTTATTATGGAACCTAATTAGCATTCAACTTCTTTGAAATCAGAAACCTGAAGTTGGGTTCATATCAGCTTGACCAACAAAGCATAGGAAATTGTAACTTTTCCTGCTTTTGGGTCTATAATTCTGTATTTTACAAGTCAATTGATCTTTGCAATGGAAAAATGAGATATGGGGAACCAAGATTATTTTTAAATCGACTAATCCCATGTGTAGAATCCAATGGAGATAAGTGAGTTACATCACAGCCTTGAGGTAAATGTTAAGGCACTTTTGGGCTGTCTCTTTCTCTAAACACTTTCCTTTCTTGGGGAGATTTTAAACTCATTTAAATATTCACTTAAAAATTATTTACACACATATATTTACCTGTGTTAAACTTTCTAATTCTATAGAAATGGGGGGGGGGCTACTCTATGAAGAAACACTTTTGTGAAAACTCAACATTTTAAAAAGGACTTAGTCAGAGAGAAAGAGACCTTTGTGGCCAAAACCTCCTATGTGAAGTGGATGTAGACTCTGTTTACTGTTTTGATTCTAATACCTATGCACTAGGTATATTTTTACAGCCTGATAAATTAGGAGGAAATGTCTAAGACATTATTTTTAAAACAGACTGAAAAGGTGCTTGTGGTGAACATGGACTTAAGAGTATGCTGGAATTAATATTTGTACCACTATGCAACTATAGCAAAACAATTTGGGCTGAAGGCAGATCTCTCTATTTTTATTTCACCTGTGACTCAAAAGATAAACAGTTTGTCTGACAGACCCAGTAATCTGCTGTGGAGTGAAGCTAGGAAATATGTTGTATTAGATATAAGGTATCTCGATGCTGGACATTATTTTAACCAAATGTAGTAGCAAGCTGGTTTTTTTGTTTGTGTATTTTGTTATGATATTTTCCCCAACCACAGACTACCCAGTTATTTCATAAAATGTGTTTATCATATCTACGGATGCCTTTCTGCCTTTCCATGTGTTCAGCCACCAACGACTGGTAGACAATGACCAATCTTGCACATAATCAAACTATGACCATACTGGAGGAGGGGAGGGGAGAGGGAAGCTGGTGAGTCTAAAGCTCATTCACATAATGATAAACCATAGTTTATTATTACACCTAAACAAAGTCATTGGCCCAAGGGAGAAAGCTGTATTTCTTGTGTCCCCCCCACTTTCCATGGCTCTTTAACTATGAATAGGGAATTTAAATCAGTTTGGCAGCTTCTTGGCCTCCATGCACTAAGTGTTAAGATAAGCTATGGGAAGAATGATGAAGGGAAACCTGGAATGCAGGCATACCATATTCTTAACATATATGTATATTTGGAAAAAGGTTCTTAAAAATAGTCCAGAAACTTCTTTACAATGTTGGTCTTCCTTCATTCTTTTTTTGGAAAAAGACATAAGGCATTAGACATTGTTTTAAAAGATAGTAAGGTTTTTTTTTACCATGATTTAGATACAAAGTATTTGACCCCTATTTATCATTTTAATTTCAATGTTTTTTTCATTCTCTTTGTTATGAATATGATGGTGATGCTACATTTGCCTAGAGTCACATGGAGTGTTTGGGCTTTTTAAAAGAATTTTCTTCAAAGACCAGGTAGTATTTGACATAAAAAGTAGTTTAAGATCTACTTTGATGTTCACTGAATGTCCAGGGTGGAGCTATTATCAGACCATGCTGCATTTTTGATTGATGAGGTAAGTTTTTTTTTTTTTGCTTTTTGACCAGAATCAAAGAAGCTCTTACCCACAGAAATGAAATGGTAACACTGCACATTCAGAATTATACTCTAGTCCTTAATTAAAATGCAATTGCAGTGATGCTTAAAAACAAATATTATTTCTTTTTTACTCCACATATACTTGGCTTTACTGATTCTCCCTGAATAATACCTATGTGACTTCACATAGTTGTTGTTGTTACTGAAATCCTAAGCCAGCCCTTTTATCTAATACATATGTTAGAGATCATGAACATTTGTCATTGATATCTATGATGTGCTGTTAATCATTTTAGCCCAGAATAAGTGTTTCTCTGTCGGTGAGAGGGATTAAAATAGTGCACTGTGTTTTAAGGGTACATAGAAGCTCCAGGGTGAGTGTGCATTTGCTAGACTCTTTCCACACTCAAAAAAGAGGGAGTATATAATAATGCTCTTACCATCATTTTAAGAATAACAAAGCTGCTTTTATTTTACGCAAAGTTTGGGTGGCTGATTAAACTTAAAAAGCATTCTAAAGCATCTCCTACAGAAACAGAGCAATCCTTGTTTCCAGACATACTACCTATTTTAAAGAGACCTTGTAATCTTGGGATGCCCCAGTGAGGCAGTTGAATAGACTGAAGGTCTCCAACTTCCCACAGCTCCATAAGCCTTCTTCTCCCTTGGGTCCTTCCAAAGCAACCTGAGACTTCTTTGCCTTGTTGGTCTCTGCTTCACCCTCTTCATACCTCTGTGGGTTTTGGGAGACCAGGGGGAGGGGAGCTGACTCCCAAGGAGGGTCAGTCAGGACTACAGCTTGGGAGAGAATGGTGGCAGCTAGGGAGAGCCCTGGAGGCCACATTTGTGGCCCCTGGGTTTCCTCTTCCTGCTGTACAGCATAACGCAGACCTTTATACAATAAGGAGGAAAGAACACTATCCATTCCCCCCCAACAATCTTATAATTTATTTTTTAAAGAAAGCTTAAGTTCTCACATGTACAAGTTTATTTTTGTTAGAAGCACTTTTAGCCAGCAGCATTTCCATTCGTTGGTTTTAGCCTCATCAATAGTAACAGGTTTAACAACTGCTGCAAAACTTTGTGTCCACCAAAGAAACACGCACATGTTTCTCTGTTACATAAAAAGTCTAACTTTAAATGTCAGGCTATGCTATTATCTGTGAATGTGCCTGGCTTTTGATGATACAGACATTTGGTATTTATTACGAGAGCTATTTGTTAACTATTATAGAGCCAAATGCTTCCCTTGGACGAGGAGCTGATACTGGTGCCAACAGGAGCCATACACGCACGTCCAAGGAATGAGTTGGGCCCTTGGTTTGTAAATAGCACCCTGTTGCTGAAGGCTGAGGCCACTGATAGGATACAAATGATGTAAGTGGGAGCGGAGGATCAAAACAGACCCAATGCTGATATTTGATTTTTATTGGGTTTAAAGATTCATTTTTAGATTCCATTAATAACTGGCCCTAGTTTTTACAGGGGTTGATCCTTGCTTCCTTTTAGTCATTATGGTTCTGTTTCCCCTATTTTCAGCCAAGCTCGATTCATTTTTTATTCATATGGCAGATTCGGAGAGTGAGCAAATATTTTCTTACTAGGTTGTTGCTTACCATTTACATAGCAGTGTGTTTCCTGATACTAAACACCAAATAAAATGTAAGAGAGTTTAAGTGGATTTAAGCTATATTTGGCTTTTATGTTGCTGAAAGTGAAACATATTGCTTGCCAAAAGTCTGCAGACTACACTAGGGCTGCAGTCCTGCAAGCAGTTACAAATACATCAGCCTCATTGATGTTAATAGATAGAGACGAACGAGGACAAATGAGCCATCTCATTTGATTTTTATAGGACCAGAAGATGACTCAAATGCAATAAAGTCCAACCCCAATGCTGAAATAGAAACCTGCAGGCCCAAACGTCCCACACAGATCCATCCCTCATTTTAAATCCTAAATAAAATGTCTTGTTTTAAATCTGTGTGCAATACTTAATAATTTTGGGTGCATTTAACAACAAACAACAACAACAACAATGCAATAGGCAGAAAAATGCCATAGGTTTTTATATCATGAACACTGTTCATTCTCAGTTGTAGGGAAACTTCTTAAGATGTTCTTCCAAACACACATGCCTGCCTTCTGCCTAGATAACTTGTTCAAAACCAGAATAAGACTTGAAAGTGCTTATGTGTTTGGAATATATCTTTCGTTTAGTAGTGAGGAACTCTTCTGTCCTATATACAAACATCAAGCTCAGTTCTGCAACTGTCAGTCCTAATGTATCCAAAATGGTACCATCCATAGGCTTGAAGGATCTACCGGTATATGGCTAGTAGTAGGACAAACATTATTTATCAACCCCCAAACAGCCTACTGAGAACAGAGCATGCTCACTGGCCAGGGAATGTTGTTGGTGGTAGTGATGGGGGAATTGAAAACTGGGAGGAGGAATGGAACGCAGTGTCTTGAAAAGGGCACGGCAGCCACGGCAAGCTGGCTAGAGCTTTGAACAGGAATACTACACACTGCAACATTTTATTGCAGGTCCTATTTATTTTAATATTACTTTCTAGGTCAGTTTGACCATGTGGATATGAAAACGTTAGGTAACTTCTTAACCCAAAGAACCAAACCTAGGGCAAAATTTATTTTATGAAGTCTGTTGCTGTGCTTTCAATCAGAACAAAATCGCCTGAGAAAAATGTAGAGAAATTCACACCATTAAGAGATTTGGGGCTGTTTATTTGTAATCAACAAGAAACTGGTGTAAGGACCTAAGATTTATCAAAGCTACCTGGTCCCTTAGTAATAAGCTCGATTGCTAATGTGAAGCAGCTGTGGGAATATTTTTTTTTTAAAACAAAATACCTCAAGCTGTTGAAAAGCCATTAGGCAGCTGATATATAGAGAATATAAGGACCCATTCAACTTTTTTTTTAAAAAAAAATAATAATTCCCAGTATGTAGCACTATACTGTTTCTTAAAACCATATCCCCAACTTTACACGCCACAGAAAGCTATTTATGGCCATGCACTGGAATTTTTGGAAAAGCAGGCTGAATCCCACCACATACCTAAAATTTCCCAGGAAAATAAAGTTATAGTTAAGTTTACATGGCTAGCCAGGCCAAGAATCATACCTGACAGAAGTCATGGTTACATAGAAATGATTTTTCTATATGAACAGCAAGCAGCTCCATGTAAATTTGTTTTCGTCAAAATGATAAGTTCTCATAAGAACAAAGCTTTCTGTCGGGGTTTGGGTGCTGGAGCTCCTCGTGCACGGCCTTGGATTGGTTATGCACGAGGTACCAGTTGCGGGGAAAGTGGCCAGCGTTCCGCGTGCTTTTGAGCACGGTCGCCGGCCAAGCCTCACAGTCTGAAGGATGATGAGTAAGCCAATTGACGACTCCGATGAAGTGTGAGTTCCTAATTGCCTTCTTTAATGAACAGTTGCCTCGTGAAATAAAATATATACCCTGACTCTGAATAGACGGACCAGTTTAAAGAAATAAAAATTTTACTTTACTCCCCCCTTTAACCCCAAAGGAAGACAGACACCGGTTGTATCTTTAGTGGCTTCGGCAGAACCCGCGTAGGCTCGTCCCCTAAGCTAAGTTCCCCTAAGCTTAAAGACCCTGCGCGCCCAATCTTCCGCGAGGCTAACTAAATAAACTAAAACCGAAATATCTTCCGCAATTCTAGCCCTAAGCTAAACCTAAAGAAAACCTAACTAAGGCTAAACCGAATGATCTTCCGCGATCTAACTCTAACTAAAGAAAAACCCATCCAACCCGTCCAGCCCGCTCCTAGCCCCTTAAACTAAACTTGACTTCAACTAAAACCCAACTAAAAGAACATAAGAAGAACGTGCGGTCTCGTGCTACTCCTCCTGCCTAAGCGGGGTGCCTCTGCCTTTTATTAGGGAACAAACGTGACATCATCATTAGTACTTTAACCAATAAAATCACTGTTGCTGCCCTCCAAAAGGGCGGGAAGCAAGTTTAACGCTCATTAACAACTTTGAACATGACCGGATCTACAAAATAAAGGCGGATTAATCTTGTAAGTGAATCACACTATTCATTCATGCTTTCACTTTCACTTTTGCGCGCAATTATACCAAAAGTAGACCTTGAAAAACCCATAAAATAACCAATTAATTATGAATCCATGGCGGATCCGTGAAACGTATTCCGACATATCATCTTTCTTTTTTTGTTTTAAATTAAATTAATTTTGATTTAGTTATATAAAAAAAAATTAGAGATATCATAAGCATTTATCTTGACACAAACATTACCATTTGCTTCGATATAAACCTCGACATGAAAAGGCAAAGCGTCAACAGTGCTGACAGTGTCCACATCAAGACTGTGATATAAACACCAGCAAAACTATCAACATCCACCCCTTTCATAGGAGGAAATACTTGTACAATAATGTAGCAATAAAGTCATGAAAATAACAAACCACTAGCCGAACATAAAAAATGATCGATCCGATACACTGTAAACCTTCTAGGCATATATAAATACTTCAATATGTAGTATAACACAACAAATCACCTCATAAGCATGTATACTTTCGCGTGCAGCGTAAAACAACAAATTACTCCCCAAACACAAGAGAGGACCTGATACAGGTCCAAAATTAAAAATAACGGATAACGACTGCTCAAACATAAGAGAGGTCCCGATCCGGGACCCAAAATTAAAGTATAACTAGAGCTGGGGCTACATGGCCTACCCAGACCCCTCCCCCATTTTTTTAAATTTTTTATTTGGAAACTAAGGAAAATGGATAAGGAAACATAAAAGGGTTGTGGCTCTGAGGCTACAGAATCGAGGGAACTTTAGATTCTGGACTTACCACAGCGACCACAGGTAACGGGGAACTAGGGTCCGATTCCAGAGAGGGGATTTAAGCCACCTATGTAAAGGTGTCCCAGCCAGGATGAGGATTTAAACCATCTACGCAAGGGTTTCCAGCGAAACGAGATGGGAATTAAACCAACTACATAAAGGTCTCCCATCAACAGCAGGAAACAGAGTGAAGGGAAAAGCTGGGAACCTGGTTTACTGCCAAAAGGTAGCATATAGAGGGGTATTCTTCAAAGAAAATAGGGGTACCAAAAGGGTAGGACGCCACCAGACTTGACACATATATCTTGAACAAATCCGAGAATGACCAATTCTTTGACCAAAGGAAATATTTCAAATAAGGCATATAAGTGTTACCACATTTTGAACTACAACTTTTGCAAGCACAACGTGGAGATTTAGGATTATTGAAATAAAACATATATGTATAAATATGTCTATGACTAGAACTGCACAAAGATGATGTTTTTAACCTTACATAAACATTTCCATATCATCAAAGTTGTGACGCTCTAAATGGAAACCATTTCAGAAAAATTATCATATATATAAACACCCATATCATTAATTACCAAGCTATATGGAAAACACATGTAATATGCGAGGCGGATATTTCAAGAAGCATACAAAGGCAAATATGCAATTTTTACAAGTACAATATAAAGTACAAGACAGGTTTAGAACTGCAAAATGGTGTTGGAGAGGAGGATGAAGACGATGAATGAGTTGCCGGTCGTCTTCTTCTCCGACTACACATGACCATGTAGAAGAAATAGTCCTGGAACTCAGGAAAAGTTCATGGAGCTCAGGAAAGTACTGAAACATCGAGTTCTGAAGAAACAACGATACCTGTAGAAGAAAGGAGGTTAAGCAAGCAAATCAAGGTGATCTGCTAGTGAGTGCAGGTATGAGAATAACTGGAACAAATCTAGGCAGCCAGGAACCAGAGGCCGCCCAGAGGCAAACAAAAGGCATAGGTTAAGGATAGTTGAAGAGTTGCTGCATTTGACACTGGAAACTAGTGCAGCCAAACAACGAGGTGGATATTCTCAACTTGGTTATATAGAGGATAATAAAGAAACAGGAATCTAGCCAAAGAACCAAAAGTTCCGCCGGGAGTTATAGTTTTTCAATCAACCACTGCCAAAGTCAGCACAGAACATAACAAGGAATGTTCCATGGCTGGCGATTGGATCATTGAATAAAGGAAAAGTGAATAGATGTGAGCAATGCAGAAAAGAACAATGCACTTTTGTAACAGTGCTTGCCAGGGGCTTGTAGAGAGAACGAGCTCTTTAATTAGGGCCTCTGCTGCGACGAGCTTCTCGGATGTCAGCGGCCATTGGTCGACCCATACAGGGGGTCCTTCCTTCCATGTGAGTGGAAGTGCATGAACTGGCGCTGATGCAGAGGCCCACATCAAAAATGAGTGTGGATAACAGTTCTTGCTTTAGACAACAAGTCTCTACCCCAAAGGGTGATAGGCACATCCATAACAAGTGGACGGAGCTGCACCATGGAGCCTGAGTCTGACTGGAAGGTAATCGGATGCACGCTCTGGTGGGCGGGTTCGAAACCTCCGACTCCGAAGACTTCCTGGGTGACAGTCGTTGCCCACTGGTCAGGCCAATCTTTTCTGGCGATCACTGTGACATCTGCGCCTGTATCAAGAAGACCCTTGATCTTTCGTCCACCCATTTCTAAGACGAGATGAGGGCGTTCTTCTGTAATCTTGATTAGCGCCATTGCTGTCTGAGGAGGCAAAGAGTCTACAGGAGCTGTAGGCGTAGAAGTAAGCAAATAGAGTCTGGCAATTTCCAAACCTTTTGTTAGGACACAAGGAACAGTTGAAAATCCTGGAATCAGCAACTGCGATGAATCTGTGATTCGAACTAGGCCTGCAGTCAGTGTGACTGTGGCAGGGAGGCGATCCATCCTAGGCAGGATAAGGCAAATCGAGGTGTCTGGGAATGGACCACGAATGGATGTTGGCAATTGCTGAGCAAACCATGGATTTGAAAAGTAACAGTCCTCTGTTAAGAAGAGTGGTATACCTGGGACAGAAGAAGCTTCTTGTTCTTCGTTGGCAGTGTTTGAAGATATCTTTTTGGCTTCGGGTTTTTTGCACTGCTGAAGTTGGCAACTCTGAAGCTGCTTGGCGTTGAGTTGGCAAACTTGAGGTTCCTCTGTTGGTAAAAGTTGCTGATGCTGTTGAACCTGTTGGCATTCAGTCAGTTGTGCATCAAACTGGCAGGATGGAACTTCCTCTTTGACACGAGGCAGTAGAAGTTGTTGTTCCTGATAGTTGTTTGGTTGTGGCGGGCTGAGCTTAAAAGCTGGAGGTGACACAAAGGTGTGGACATTGTTAACTGGAGTGATGCTTAAGCTTCCACAAGAGGGAGCTGGCTCACTCACTTGCATTCTTTGGCCACATGGAAAGTGATCATCAGCTGGGTTGCAACTTGAACACTGCTGTTTCATCAAGGGCAAATGTCCTTCAATGACAGATTGACCTTGATTTGAAGATGAATAAAGCTCAGGAGTTGCGAGATTGATCTCAGTAGGATGTCCTCTCAACGTTGAAGGCAATTCTGCGATCAGAGGCTTGACTGTGATTGCTTGCTGTGAAGCAGGATCAACATCAGCAGGAACTGAAGGGCGGTCAGCAGAAGGTGAACTGAATGCTGTGTTCTCTACTGGAACCCTTTGAATAGGTAAGGCAGATGATGAAACCTCTGGAACCTGAATGCTTGATGAGGTCACATCTTTTCTCTGGACATCTGAAGAGTAGATATCTCTCTGGATCACTCTTTTTTCCTGATGACCTGGATAAGGAGTAGCGTTGTTCACCTTTCTGGGATGGTTGACCTTCATGATGTTCTTGAACTTGCACCCTATTGTTTTACCGGGGCCGGGGCGCGGCCCGCAGAACCGTTTCCCTGAACTGGAGATGAGGTAGGTGATGTGTTTTGTGGATTCAAGCGACAATCATTCGCCCAATGAAATCCTTTCTGACAGATGGGACATCTCTCTGGCGGCTTGGCAGAAGGCCTTGGCGTTGTTGTGCACTGCGACCGGAAATGCCCATCGCCTCCACACCCATAGCACTTCTTGACTGGCGTAGAGCTGTCTTGACGTGGCATCTGTACCGCAGCTGCCAAGAGCTGTGCTTTGTAGGAGTGGGTACCGACATTCTGGCAGACGCGTAGCATCTCAGTCAATGTGGCATCTGGACGAGCTGCAACTGCTGTTAGGGCATTCTTGCAGTCATCATTGGCATTTTCAAAGGCAAGTTGTTTTGTCAGCATGTTTCTGGCATGACGATCTTCTATCTGGCGTTCCACTGCAACAATCAGGCGATCCACGAAGTCCCCATAAGGTTCTTTTGGACCTTGCCTAACTGCAGCGAATCCTGATACTGAGCTAGCATCTGTGCGATTGGGTAGTCTGCGCCAAGCTTTGACTACAATGTCTGCTATGGTGACAAGTGCAGCATCAGGTATGGCTAGCTGTTGATTGAGATTGGAGTAATGTCCTGATCCTGTGAGCATATCTTCTGTGGCAAGTGGCGTTGCACGTCTGGCTGCTACTTCTTTCCACTCTTGCAGGCACAGAAGAGCGTCTGTAGGCGACAGGAAGGTGCGAAGAATCAACTTCCAATCAGATGGCAGAAGTCTACTAGTGGACAGTCCTTCAAGTAAACTTCTAGTATAAGGAGCTTGAAGTCCATTTTCGCGTATGGCTTTTCGCAGTTCACGTAGTGTTTCAAAAGGAATGGCTTGATATCTTGCAGGTTGTCCTCCATTAGCACGAATCACTGGAAAGATGTGCATTGGATCAGCACTAAAGTCTATTTGTCCCAAAGCTGCTTCCAAAGCTTGGGTTCTGCAGATGGGCTGCATTGCTGTTGGATCTGTAGGTGGCATCAGTGAGTTTAAATCTTCTTGATGCTTTCCAAATGATGAGCCACTAGATGGTGCTAAAGAGTCTTTGACATCTGGATGCCTTGAAGATGGCTGACTATGAAGACAAGATGGCTGACTTGAAGTTGGATGAAGACAAGATGGCTGACTTGAAGTTGGAGCATAAGGTTGTTGGCTCTGTACTGCAAGTCCTGGCATCTGGATCATCATTGTTTGGCTTTGCTCTTGTCTTGGAATCTGCATTGGCATTGGAGGTGCTGAAGGGTTGGTAAATTGCTGTTGTGCTGCTTGCATTGAAGCTTGGATTGCTGTTGATTGGAAATCAGCTTGCTGCAAAACTGGAGCTGCTGGCTTGAGCGCGGCCTGCAGGGCAGCAGGGTTTGCTGGCAAAAAGGCTGCTTGCTGCTGCTGCTGCTGGATCGCTGGCAAAAGCGCGGCTTGCGATGAAGGAAGCGGGACCGTTGCTTGGAGCGAGGTCCGCGGCTGCTGCTGACTTGAAATCGCTGGCTGGTAAAAGGCCTGCGATGACTGCTGAGCGACTGGCGGTGGGGCAGTCCGCGGCGGGGCTTGAAAGGCCGACGGCGTCTGCTGCACCGGCACAGGCGGCAATGAATCTGGCAATGACAAATTGGACAAGGGCGAGTGCGTGTACGACAACGGGGCCTGAACTGGCTGCTGCGAGGGGGCCGAAAATGGCACAACCGCAAGCGGCAGCACAGGGGCACTATTAAAAGCAGTATTTCCTAAATTCACTGTTCCATTAAGCAAAACATTTCTTGGAGCGATTTGTTGAAAGCAGTTTCTTACTTTGCTCCATACTAATTGTACAGGAATTCCGATTTTCGGGTTGGCCATAAATTCTAACCCGATCCTTTCCCATGAGGCTAAATCTTTCGTTCCCTCCTTAGGGACCCAGGGACAAATTTCCCCAATGGTTTTAACTAAAAGCTCTACTTCTGATTCAGAGACAGGGTGACCATTTCTTTTCAAAAGGTACAATAAATCTTCACAAAATTTTACTTGAGCAGTTGAGAGTGAGGAGCCCATTTTTTAAACACTTTTCCAAAACTTTTCCTCCCCCACCCGTAGGCTTCTACTAGGGGACACCGGTTCTACCCGTAGGCTTTAACCGAAAAACCTGGCACCCGTAGGCTTTAGCCAGAAAACCTCCGCCCCCACCCGTGGGCTTCTACTAGGGGCTACCGGCCCTACCCGTAGGCTTTGACCGAAAAACCTGGCACCCGTAGGCTTTAGCCAGAAAACCTTTCCCTCCCACCCGTAGGCTTTTTCGGGAGACACCGGCCCTACCCGTAGGCTTTGACCGAAAACCCTGGCACCCGTAGGCTTTTGCCAGACCCTGGCACCCGTAGGCTTTTGCCAGAACCCTTCCCACCCGTAGGCTTTAGGGAAGACCTTACTCTGCCCGTAGGCTTACACTAAACTCCTTGCCGCTCTACCCGGGGACCCCTTGGGGCAAAATATACGCGCGCGACTTCTATTTACACTACTTTGGGCAAGCGGTGGATTCGCGCTACTGCAGCGAAATCCTGGATAAACCGGGCCGTTATACCTCACCTCTCAATGTCTGTTTCCGAGCCACTTCCGATATGTTGCCTTTAACCGGAGTCTTCGTGGAAGCGATTTTTGACTACGCTTTGCCTCAGAGAGGGCACCACTTGTCGGGGTTTGGGTGCTGGAGCTCCTCGTGCACGGCCTTGGATTGGTTATGCACGAGGTACCAGTTGCGGGGAAAGTGGCCAGCGTTCCGCGTGCTTTTGAGCACGGTCGCCGGCCAAGCCTCACAGTCTGAAGGATGATGAGTAAGCCAATTGACGACTCCGATGAAGTGTGAGTTCCTAATTGCCTTCTTTAATGAACAGTTGCCTCGTGAAATAAAATATATACCCTGACTCTGAATAGACGGACCAGTTTAAAGAAATAAAAATTTTACTTTACTCCCCCCTTTAACCCCAAAGGAAGACAGACACCGGTTGTATCTTTAGTGGCTTCGGCAGAACCCGCGTAGGCTCGTCCCCTAAGCTAAGTTCCCCTAAGCTTAAAGACCCTGCGCGCCCAATCTTCCGCGAGGCTAACTAAATAAACTAAAACCGAAATATCTTCCGCAATTCTAGCCCTAAGCTAAACCTAAAGAAAACCTAACTAAGGCTAAACCGAATGATCTTCCGCGATCTAACTCTAACTAAAGAAAAACCCATCCAACCCGTCCAGCCCGCTCCTAGCCCCTTAAACTAAACTTGACTTCAACTAAAACCCAACTAAAAGAACATAAGAAGAACGTGCGGTCTCGTGCTACTCCTCCTGCCTAAGCGGGGTGCCTCTGCCTTTTATTAGGGAACAAACGTGACATCATCATTAGTACTTTAACCAATAAAATCACTGTTGCTGCCCTCCAAAAGGGCGGGAAGCAAGTTTAACGCTCATTAACAACTTTGAACATGACCGGATCTACAAAATAAAGGCGGATTAATCTTGTAAGTGAATCACACTATTCATTCATGCTTTCACTTTCACTTTTGCGCGCAATTATACCAAAAGTAGACCTTGAAAAACCCATAAAATAACCAATTAATTATGAATCCATGGCGGATCCGTGAAACGTATTCCGACAGCTTTCCCAGACTTTTTTTTTTTTTAACAAACTTGTTTAGTGAGCCTAGCAAACCTTCCAAGTGTACCTATTTTCCAGGGACGTCCCTGATTTAGAGAAGCCGTCCTGGTTTCTGATTTGATCCCAGAATGCCCCAGTTTCCTTAGGATGTCCCTATTTTCATTGGAGAAATGTTGGAGGGTATGGAGTTGTTCTACTCCTGAGCCATCTGAAGGCAATCCTGTATAGGGAAGTTTTTAAATGTTTTATTATGTTTGGATATATATTGGAAGCTACCCAGAGTGGCTGGGGCAACCCAGTAAGATGTGTGGGGTATGAATAGTAACATTATCATTATGGACTGTGCGTCCCTATTTTCACTGGAGAAATGTTGGAGGGTATGAACTAGTCATAATGGCTGTGAACTGAGGATCAGAGGCAGTATACCTCCGAGTACCAGTTGTTGGGGACCACAAGCAGGAAAGTGCTCTTGATCTTTCTCAGATTGCCTTTTCTGGGTTCCTTCAACTTCGTAGAAGTACCTGGTGATCTGGGACAGGACCCTTTGATGGCACCCCAATTCTATGTTTGCTCCCCCCCAAATAAGACTTGCTCAATACAAAGTCTTGTTCCTTTTTGGTACCAGGTAAAGACCCAGCACTTTTAAACTGAATGTGCTGGCACAGCTGTTTCTTAAATTGTTTTTACTGTTTTCTTTATTGTTTTGTGTTAAATTTCTTCATTTGCCATTCTGGGAGTCCCAGTAGGACTAGACAGTAAGGTACCAAATATTATAAATGAACAAATTACTGAATGTTTGCAGCGCTCAATGTGCCACATACTTCTACGTAGTATTATTATTTCCACTATTGTTACTGTTATCAAGAGATCAATCTATGGCCAACATTGAGAAATACATTCCTGTGTCGCCAGTGACTACCAGGTGAATGCCAAGACTAGAACTAGAGGGCACATTATCTTTCAGGGAAGGTGGTCTGCGTCTATGGCTCCTTCATCAACACAGCTTGCAAATAGCTGGGCTAAATGAACCACAGTATTCCTCTAAAGCTCTCTGTGTACATAAAGTTAGGCTGTGGAAAATGAGAAGGATATAAGAGCAGAAACTGAATCCTACTGACCTTGCACATGCATTTGGCCATCTCCTCTCCTCATTGTATTACTAGATTGCACTATACCATTATACTAGATTGCTAGTTAATAATGTGCTAACAATTTTAATTAAATCCCAGTTCGTATGTGATGTGACTTAGAAGAATTTCTTTTCACCAGAACATGATCACATTTCCTTGGTGTGGGGGTGGGGTGGGGGAATTAAATAAAACAATGGCTGTTCTTCACTTACATTTAGAGATGTATTACATGAGACCCGAGGCATTTATGATGTAGAGGTAAAAATTAATAACGAAAAGGCGTATTATATTTTGTCTAAAAAGACTCATTCACATTTGCTTGCATCTGTTTTGATTTTTCAACTGATGTTTTATAAAGGTTTTAGGCTACAAATTTCAAAGCAGGTTGTATAATGCCAAAGACTTTTTTTCTTAAAAAACACCACCGCCCCAACATGTAAAGAGCCTTTGTGGGAAGTGAATCACAAACTTCCTGGATGTCTACAGTTAGAATCCTTTATAATATTTGGCGATCCTTCATCGCAGGGGTGGTCTAGCTGCAGCTCACAATAAATAAAGGATAGTGTACAGAAATTAAATTATGATTTGACCCCATATCATTATATGCCACATAACTAATTAAAGCACACATTAACAATGTAGTCTTAATGTGCTTGTCTGTTAAGTCGTATGACTCACTCCCTTTTTTAGGAAGAATAAGTGATTTGTATTAGACTTTGAGGGGTTAGGGATGTTTTTCAAGATGACCAATTGCTGTCATTGCTATGTTAAACTGCAGGCCCAAGCTAGGGATAGAAAGACAGGCTTATCATGAGCCAGGAAAACAGCAGCACTACGGCTGATAGCTCTGACTTAGGGCCTTGTTTCCAAACATATGACTCAGTGCAAACAGCCAAGCATCCTTGGCCTTCTCCAGTTCACTCCAAAGCAGCCATTAACAGCTCTAATGTTCAGGTTGCGTGCCTCTTTTTGATTATATCCAGGAAACAAGACCACAGCAAGCTTTTTACACACACACACACACACACACACACACACACACACACACACACAGCATTCAACTTCCTTTACTGGATGAAAGGATTTCTCAGTGAAAGTGCTACAAATGGTACATGGAATGGGCATTGCAATAGAGCACTGCATAATCAAGAAGAATCATGTGCTGTGTGCACCACATGGGATCTAATGTGCAAATGGTTCATGCACAGTGGGTTGCCCCATTGCCCACAACATCAACAGATGCTGAAGTTACATACATTGGATGGATTGCAATATTTGAAGAGAATAGGACATGGCAAATTCCATGCTAGAAATTATTAGGAAAGGGACTAAGAATGAGGCTGCCAGTATCATAATATCAAGGATGTGGTCACGTTTGGAATTAGAGATGGGTAACATCCCACAGCTCAAGATGGATTGACTTGAAAATAAATTGAGCTGTTTCCCCCAGAAACGGAAAATGGCTTCTTATTTCTGCAGCAGTCTGAATTCAACCATCCTGCCCCCAGTTTTCCCATCTTCCACTTAAATGTCCCTTTCCCTTTAAATAAGCAGCACCACCATGGCCCTGCCATGATGAAGTTATGTTATGATGAAATTTCCCTTCCCTCAACAATATACCAATTACATGCCAGGATGAGAAGCCTCAATGAACCGTGGGGAATGTATTTTTCCTAAAGACGGCAATTGGATTCTAAGTGTTGCGAGACCAAGAAAAGAAATAAGGTGAAATAATGTAGCATCTTGCATGGTCGTCTGCTCCCTCTTCCTCCTCTGACCACTCATTGTTGTCCCCAAATCAGTCTCCTGGCTCTGAAATATCTTCCCCTGGGGGTTCCCCAACTGGTGCCTCCCACCACTTCTCTGCATCCAGCCAGTCCATGACACAGTCTCACACCTACTGCATCAGAAGACTACTTCATCTCCCACTCTTTAATCCATCCTGCTAGCCACTGGTGTCTTCAACAAGCTGGCATAGGTCAACTCACAGGAGCACCCCTTTAGCAATACAGTATGACTCCAATGCTTAATAAGGCAAAACTGGACCATGACAATCTCGGCCATCTTTGCTGGTCCCAGGCACTCTATGCTACCCACCTGGATTTGGGTCTGAAAAACCAAGAAAAGGTGTGGGTGCATAGAAGGCAAGTTGTGAGGAAGCACAATTTGTGCATTGTGCAGTGTCACTGCTGATCACAGACATTATGTCTCTTGAGGCATCACCCTCAGCTTCCAGGATCCTGCTTTTGTGAATCTGGAGCCTTGCGTTATCTCCGTTCATAAAGAGGCAGAGTTGTTTCACAAAATAACCACTGAATAAATAATGCAGACCCATTATTTGAGACCAATTAAATGAGACCTTGAACTTTGGGGGCCTTCAGCAATTTGCAAGTCCTTGGAGCTGCAGTGTCCACTCGGAGGCCAACACAAATCTTTCTCCCCTGCAGGTGTTGCTATGGAGTGCAGGGAACTCTGTAGCGCAGTACAGAAATGCAATACATTCATAAACACACATAGTTTTTTGACAGGGTGGATAGGAGGAGTGCCCGATGTATATAACAAGCTTCTAATTGCATCTTGGGAAACATTTCTTTGTTTGACATCCTTCACACCACACTCTTAGCTCTTTCTCCAGTCCAGCATACATCTGCATATTAGTCATGCACTTGGTGGTAATGTGAGAAACTCTAAATACTGGCTTTTAAAAATTTACTGGGCTGAGTTTAGAAATGTGTTAAATTAGATGCAGAAATAAACAGACACACCTAAATAAACAAAAGGACGTAGGGGGATAGGAGTAATGCCGGGCTGCTAGCAAAAGCAGGCGAAAATGGGAGTTTAAAGGGGCCACTGAGCGCTATGAAAATTTCTGTGTCTCAGTAAAAGGAACACCTGGGCCTACTCAGCTTGCAGTGGTGCATCAGAGAGCACAATGCTCAATGGTGTTTCCAAACTCTCAACATAAATTTCAGGGGGAGAAAGATAAACAGCTCTTTAAATATTGATATGAGCTTGGGACTCATGGACTGCAAGAAGATAAAACCTATCCATTCTTAAGGAAATCAGCCCTGAGTGCTCACTGGAAGGACAGATCCTGAAGCTGAGGCTCCAATACTTTGTCCACCTCATGAGAAGAGAAGACTCCCTAGAAAAGACCCTGATGTTGGGAAAGATTGAGGGGGATGACAGAGGACAAGATGGTTGGACAGTGTTCTCGAAGCTACCAACTCGAGTCTGACCAAACTGCGGGAGGCAGTGGAAGACAGGAGTGCCTGCCGTGCTCTGGTCCATGGGGTCACGAAGAGTCGGACCCGACTGAACGACTGAACAACAACAGCATGAACTTGGGGTGGGGGTGGGGAAGTAGGCTGCATGGAGAGACCCTCCTAACCACTGGATCCAGCAAGGGTTAAAATATAAGCCAGGCTAGCTTCCTGTTGAGGTGATAGCCTGGGCGATGAGTCATTAAGGAATACAAAGGAAAGGGTTCTGTGTGAGACAGCAAATGGAGCCTTCCCTCAGCTCCAGCTTGTGGTTCTTTTGAAAGACAAAAGTCCACAGCAGAGAGTTGAGTTATATGAGCCAGAAGCTGGAAGAAAAGCTGCACGAAAGCAGAGCAGAGAGAGCGCCATGTTTGATTTCTTTTTGAATCCAAGGCTGTAGCTGTAAGAGAAACAAGACCACCTTTGGGTATTAATGCTGTGAACCCCTTTATCATAGGCTCAGTTTGTATATATGTGCAAATAAATCATATATCATAAAGACACTACAGTCTCTGCTGTGCCTCATTCCAAAAGGAAACATGAACCCTGGGTCCATAGCCTCCAACATTCCTCATATGAATATAGGGATATTTCTCACTCCCTGTCAAGTGACCCTCCTATCAGGAGAAAGGCGAGTGCTACCACCACCACACCAATGGGACACAGCACACAGGGCCTCCACCGTCTTGAGAAAACCCCTTAATCTCGATGTTATTTTATTTTATTCTTTGGTACATTTACAAAAAGAAAAGCAGATACTAATAAACAAATATTAGAAAGGGGCAAGTTTAGACACATTTTTTTTTCCAAAAAAACAAGACTCCTTGCACTCCACTTTGCTCCCCCTTTCTTCCCACCCTGCCTTCTACCTGCCCTTCAGAGCTGACATGTCACCTGGGGCTGGGCCTCAGTGGCTGCAGCCTTTCCTCTTCCTCACCCTTTCTCCAGCAGAGATGTTTGAAAGCAGATGTTGGATGGTCCTCTGTCATGGATGCTTTAGCTGAGATTCCTGCATTACAAGGGGATTGGACTTGATGACCCTCAGTTATCCTTCCTTCTCTGTATATCTATGATGCAACGACTCCTCTCTCTCTCTGTGTGTGTGTGTGGGGGGGTAGATGCATATGTTACTAATGGAGCAAAACAAGCCACATTCTCCACAAGACAAATACAGAACTGCTTTGTTGTTGTTGTTTTAAAAAACCACACTGCTATTATGAAGGCTCAGATATGTTTGCATTTAATTATACTTGAGGGCTGATTGGGACTTGAGAGCCCTGTGATATCCAAGAGCGCTTTCCTGTTCATATCAATGTGTTTTTAGATAAAGTCATTACAATGATACAATCTCTAATTTGAGGAACTGAATCAAATCATAAATTTCCTCCTTTTAAAATTAAAAAAAGACATTGAAAACAAGGAGGCATTGAAAGCTTTTTCTTTAATACGTTTCTCCTCCCTTTTGCTTCTTGGCAATAATACCTGCTTCTACGAAGAGGTCATATAAACTTCAATAGCACAAACTGTGTGAAGAGGATTTTCATAATGTCAGAAAGAAGATAAATGTTGGTCTCTTCTAGGCATGACTAACAATGTTGCAATAAAGGAGACGAAAGTTCCTGTGGGGATATATCAATGCATTTATTTCTTCCAGTTTAGATAACAGCAAAACTATCACTATTGTCTGGTTCTTTCTTAGCAGTGTGTAGTGTGACCCTTAAAACAAACCATACATGTTTATAAAGACTACTTTAGGTAGGAAAGTGGCATGGACAAAACACTATCACTGACTTATGATATCACAGGGGATATTCCCATAAAGCAGAAAAAAAATTGTCACATCACTGATACTCTTACATGGCATAAAGACTAGAAGCAGGACCTGGCTATCCCATGTGTCATTTTAAATGCATTTTGGTTATCACTAAGTTATTTGAAGCAGGACAAATGTATCCATCAGATACACAGCAGTAATCTATACTATGTTGACCTTGTGATGGTGAAGCCTTCAGTGTCATTTGACTGAGCTGAATATTCCAACTGTTTGGGAACAAAGTGATTAGAATGTTTGCAGTCCACTTCCTCTGAAGGGAGGGGAATTGTTCACACTGGCTGGGATTAAGACCTCATCCACCCCAACACAGGAAGATCTTTGTGAGGCAGATTGAGGACTAGAAAGAGGCCCCTTAAAGCAGAAAGCAAGGGTTCAATTATTGGCCTTGCTAGGTTAAAAAATGATTGGATATAGGACCTCTCCCTGGTCATGTGGCCAGCTTGACTAAACCTCTTCTGGTGCTACAGAACACCATGATGGAAGCCAGAGTGCATGGAAACGCCATATACTTTCCCGCCACAGTGGTGCCTATTTATCTACTTGCACTGGTGTGCTTTCGAACTGCTAGGTTGGCAGTAGCTGGGACAGAGCAACGGGAGCTCACTCCGTTGTGGGGATTCGAACCTCCGACCTTCTGATTGGCAAAGCCTAAGAGGCTCAGTGATTTAGACCACAGCACCACCCACGTCCCTGCCCATGAAAGTAGACAATGTTGGACTATATCATGTGTGGAGAACCTTTGGCCTTCCACGTGTTGTGAACTATAACTCCCATCAACCCTAGCAAGCACTGCTAATGGCCAAGAATGATGGGGGTTGTGGTTCAGCAGCATCTGGAGGGCACGATGGTTCCCACCTCAGTTAGGTGAACATATATTCTGACATGGATTTACGCAGAACTTTGTGATTTGTACGATATGTTGGCATAAGCCACTGTGAACAACTTTTAAAAGCATTTATACCACATGAAAACTTTAACCTCACCTTTCCAGTGTGTATACATTACTGAAGATGGTTTACAATGGTTAAAGTCACAACAAAGCAGTAATATCAAACAAAACAGCAAAGGCTAGCACCATATATGTACAGACACACAAATGTGTAATTTGAGGGGAGTGTAATTTGAGGGATCTCTGACAGTGAGTTCTTAGTATAAATTTCAGGATTATTTTTGGAGGGGAAGGACAGACCTGATGGCTAAAGTGGTATAAAACAATATAGATTTGCAATATAGACCTACATTTCCAGCTATATATAACTGTAGGACAGAAGTATCCTATTACATTAGTCTTCTACATTGCTTCTATTAAGCTTCATGGAGCATGCTTATTTGCTCACAGCAATTTCTCTCTCTCTCTCTCTCTCTCTCTCTCTCTCTCTCTCTCTCTCTCTGTATGTAAAACTATCCCACCATAAATAAAAGCATGTACATAAATTACATTAGAGGTACCCTATGCAAAAGTTGCATAATTCTGTGCTGTTATGGCTGTCATTAACCTCATTTTCTTATGCACACTTTCATGGAAGGAAGCCCTATTGTACTTAGTTGGACTGATTTTATGCATAGGATTGTGTGGTAAACAAATCCTAAGCAAATATATTCAGTTGTAAAGTTGATTCTAAAAAGTAAACCCTAAAGGAATTTGACAGTTATCTGAAAATCTGAAATGGCAAGCTAGCTTTACTGCCTTTGGGCATCTTGGGAAGATTTCCAAAGTTCTTGGCTACAATATGTCAGGAAGATGCACGTTAATCAATCAAATACTAGAAGTGAGTCAATTGGGAAATGGGTTATTAGGAATAAACAGAGTTCTAAAAAAAGGAGAAATGCAGTGACAGGCAGCCTTAACAAAGCAATTTTGTTTCTAAACATAGAAGCGATTTCAAGAGCACTCGGAAGGCAGAGGAGACAATTATTGGCTAAACAAATAAACTAGTGTCTTTGAACCCCAGGCACTGACTTGTATGATAGCTTGATACTCTGTGGCTTTAAGCAACATTATACTTCAACCTCCTCTTCCATTTGGCATTCTAATATGTCCCACTTTAAGAGATTGATTAGATGGCCTGAATAGAATGCATGAGTATATTTTGAACAGTTCTGCTGTCTTAAAAAAAGAGAGGGAGATTTGGTATTTCTTAGAAAGCAAGGTGATGGAAATATAAATTTCTAACTGCCTATACATGATGTTAACAGTCAAATACAATTTCCCAACATAGGCAGTACATGAGTGAGTAAAAAAGAGAAGTACCTAGGAATTACCACAATGAAGTGATAGCACAAAAGTGCTTTATATGTCTCATTTTCCCAATATGAACAAAATCTAAAAATGAGTCAAAAGCTCACACTTTGCACTTGAATTGGGGGAAGGGGGGTTATGGCACAACCTCCCAGAAGCAAAACCTCCCAGAAGGTTAACTTTTTTTTGGTTTGCTTCTGACAGTTGCATAGCAATAGCCGCATTGCTCTACCCAGTGGCAGGCTTTATATTACCCAGAATTCAACTCTAAGCAACACATGGCATCACTCGGAAGGGGTTTTAGCTAATAAAAATCGACTCCTACTCTTTCCACCACCGTTGGGAAGTTTTGTGGTGCCTCCATTCGCGACTACCCCTTAGAAGAATTGGAGATCGGATGCCTCCTTTGTGGTCTGAAAATGGGGTAGTGAAGTAGAGGAAATTATGCACTTTGTCACTTGTGAAACGCAGCGCAAATATATAATTGTATACTGCAAGCATTGAGGTCCACAAGCTGCTGCCAGTTGTGGCTACTTGCTGCATCTGTACATGCAGTGAAAAAGCACGCTAGACACGAAACACAGTGAATTCTTTTATATATGGAATATCATATATGTGCAGGCAGCAATGAGAGAGAGGCTGCTCAAATAAGCACTTGCAGGGTGGGAGATGAATGGAGGAGTGGGAACCTTTACATGGACCTTTAGTTTGACCTTGTTATGCACTTAGCATGCACACAAAAATCCATTCCTGGCTTCCTCCAAAGATTTCTTGGTTTCAGTAGCCTAACTGGACCCTTTTGTTGTTCCTATTGTTAAACAATCAGGAATCACAACCCCCTTGTGGAGCTACTGCAGAACTCCTGAATATCTCTCAGTGAATCCAGATCTACCTTCTGTGCTGGTCTGAACCATCAACATAGCATGCAATCAGACAGTAGGAGCATCACAGGAACCCACTATTCCTGCAATTGCACTCAAGCAAGAGAGCTAAATTGCACACTAGAAGAAGGTCAGCATGTTTTGCTTGGGAGAAAATTATTTCCTTTTCTTAAAGGTGATCAAGCTTTTGAATATTTGCAAAATCCATCCATATTCCCCCCCCCCCAAAGGAAAATGTGTGACGCAGAGTCACAACCCCACTAGCATCACTCCCTTGATATGGGCAGTCACTGATGCTTCAGACCACATGCTTCTGCTGGGTGGGACCAGATGAAAAGTGGGCAAAGCAATGAATGTAGATGCTACCTTTGTACAGCAGGCCACTTTCTACACACACTGACACAACCCTCATTATCCTCAGATAAGTAAGAGACATTATCAGAAATTATCAGGGACATGTTCAAGCCAGACAAAACACTTACAGTGTGAAGCAGGGGCAGTAAAGATCATTGACTAAGAAGAGGGTGTGTGGTTTGGGGAGAGTTCCCAGGGCCAGACAGAGAGGTCTAGGCAGGGGCGTCGCAGGGGGGCAGAGGGGGCGGGGGGCCCCGGGCAGCGCCCCTGCTGGCGGTGACACATCGGGGGCGGCCCCGTCCACTGGGCTTTTCTTTTACTTGTTTTAATTTATTTTTTAAAAAATCTTTTTAGGCTATTTTCGGCACTGCCAGGGTGGAGCCACAGGGGCGGCCAGCAAGGAGGGGTGTCACTCCCCCTCGCTGGCTGCCCCTGCAGCTCCGCCCCAGCAGCGCCGAAAATAGCCCCCCCTTCCAGCAGCGCAGCTCGGCATGGAGGCAAGGGGCGGGCCAGCAAGGTGGGGTGCCACCCCCTCCTCGCTGGCCCACCCCTTGCCTCTTTGCCGAGCTCCGCTGCTGGCTGACTTGCGGAGCCGGGGCATGGAAAGGGGCTCTCCCTGCCCCAACTTGCGCTCCGCCAAGGGAGCCCGGGCGGCGGATTCGGGAGTCTTTGCAGCCCGCAAAGACTCCCGAATCCGCCGCCCAGCACCCCTTCGTGCAGCGGCTGCTCACGCAGGCACAAGCAGCCGCGGCACGAAGGGGTGCCACCGCCGGGCGGAAGCTTCGGGAGTCTCCCGAATCCGCTGCCCAGCACCCACATGGCGGGGCGTCGCGTGTGTCATGATGCACGCATGCCCCGCGATGCCCCGCCCCCAGGGGTGCCTCTTGGCTTCCCGCCCCTGGGTCTAGGGGGCCACACCAAGGCCTGCAGTTTCCCACCCTCAAAGTGAGGAAAATATGACTCAAACCTTCCATTTCTCAGAAGGTGAAATCTGGGGCTTTCCTAATCCTTCATCAAATTATTTCTCTCTGCCTTGATGCTGGTGTCAGCCTTTTTGCTTCCACAGCCAGAATCTCTCAGCTCCAAGAGGTTAATATTTGGTTTGGCGCTCCTTCCAGATTGAATTTTCTCTTGTACTGCATTGGATTGTCAACTTTCTCATTTTGTGTGATCATGGTGATCTCAATCTCTTTCCATATCTCTTCCTCCTTTGGGAAATTTATGTCTTGTTCTGGCATCATCTCACATCCTCCTTAGTTAGTTTAATTTCTCACATTATCTATGGTACTTCTCCTGTCATTCTGCAGTGATCCTCCTAGTTCATCTCCTAACCTCTTGTCCCTTCCACATTTTTTTAAAAAATGTTCAGTATAATTTACTCAATCCTTTTGTGCAAAATTTCTTTTCACTAATTTTTAACTTCATTTCATAGTCTCCCGAGGTACACTGGTTTCTTGACACATTTTATAGTTGTCATCTACCTCATTCGTGTTCTTCTGGCATATCAGAGAATCTCATGTCCACTTTTGATTAAAACAATGCAATTTAAAAGCAAAAAATATTGGCTAGTACTCTGTGCACTGAAATTTAGATATGATAAATATCTAAAGTAAGCACTGACTTGGTTTCTAAGCTTCCTTCTATGACCTCACCTGTCAACAGGATTACAGCAATCCCTTTCTTGAATCTGATAACTATAAAATAAAACTGGAACATTTTGGTGCTTTTTAATTGTTAGTGGAATCCCAGTAGAAAAAAACCTACAATATCAGTAAAGCAACAACTATAATTTAATAAATTGAGAATGCATTCAGGTGTTTCCCTAGAAAACCATGGGCCAGTTGCCATCAATTGCAGCCTAGCTTCCTAAATAAACTCAGACTGGCTGTTTGCTCAGGATTTTGTATAGAAATCTATCATGTCAACTCATTAAATACATTAGTTTGCTTTCAAATTTAACTGAAAGGTTCCTTATTTTTACATTATGATGATAAAATATGATTCATGCAGCTAGCACATTTTTTAAAAGATAAAAACCACAAAATTAAAAAAAAAGATTTCTAACAATGAAAGAAAATAAACAGCTGAAAAAGTCTGTATAAGTTTGTAAAGTATTCAGAGATAAACTATCAGGTCAACTGGAATAAGGATTTTAAATAAATGTATTTATTTATACAAATATTCATATACTTCTGTATCATAAAAAATCACAGCAATTTACAATATAAAACAATTTATAGAGTTTCAGGCAGAGGGTTTCCTCTCCCCTCTTCCATTAGCAAAGAAAAAGACCACACATTTGGTCCCTTAAAAATGGTTTACTTACAGATTCTCCAAAGGCCAGATTCATGTGCTTTTCCATAGAACATTCAGAAAAAGTTGCACATGCAGTAAAACCTGGCTTAGTTACAATTGTGAAAGTTCCTAAATTATTTGGATAGGAACATAAGAATGGCTTGTAAGAGCCATGCAGTCTGAGCTACAGCAATCAGTTTAGCCTCTTCACAGGTTGAGCTTCTCTGGTAGGCTGGAGGAATAAATTCTTTCCTAAGGTGAGCTAAGCCTAGCAGGACAGCTTATTCTATGGTCTTAGCCCCTTCATGTGTTAATTAGACTTAAGCATGTTGATTATATGAGGCTGGTTATCTCATAGCATCAACACCCCAAAAGGTTGTGCTTCTCCCATAGAGAGAAGCAAGCAGAAATCAAGCATGGCTCTCACTCTCTGGATTCTGCCTGCTTCTAGTCCAGCTCACACATATAACTCAATTGCCCTGGCCTTTATCTTTCTCACTACCAGACAGGTGCCCTCTGGAACAGAGCAACTTCCTTTGTCAGACTAATGACCATACTTAGGTGGTAACTATGGAAGCAACTGGTCCATGGGGTCACGAAGAGTCAGACACGACTAAGCGACTAAACAACAACATGGAGGCAACTGCAGCCTTTATCTTACAAAGGAACTTGCCTAGCTAATTCAACAAATGATTTCTCCATTAGATTTTAACACTTGCTGGACTCAGGACCCCAGGAATTGGAAGGGACTTGGGCATCATGCAGGCTAAACCCACCCACCCCCCAAACTCACAACAATATCTTGCCAACTTAGGATGCTGCTTCAAATATCCATCAATCAGCTCTAGCCCACAAATCTTATACTAAAACAATTGTTAGTTTTTAAGGTACCACAGGACTCTGTTGTTTCACCCCAGAATTGCTTCTCTAAAATGCAAGCTCATACAATGCCTACAGTCACATTTTGCACATGTGTAAAGGTTTGGCTATTCTTTGAAGGAAGATGACCTCACTTTTTTTAAAAAAAGGCGGGGGGGGGGGAGAGAGAGAATGTTATCTATCATTTACAGATCCGTTTTCCTGGTCACCTGATGATGTTGAACTACAGGAACACATGGAATTAATAAACCTGCCCCGTTAATAAATGTTGATGAACAAAGCGAATCTTTACTGCTGGAATTCTAACAGCCTTAGGATAGGCTTACACTCCAATCTTTAAACACATTTACCCAGAAATAAGGGCTAGTTTACACATTGTGGCTGTTATGCAGAAGTCACTTTAAATTACTCCATTTGGAGCCTGTTATCATATGGTGAGCCATTTTCAGTACAATGACTCAAGACACAGGTGAGGACACCTTGAGTTTTGGGAAGATTTGTTGGTAAGGTCATGACTTACTAGGAGGCAGCGATTGTCATGTGGAATGATATAAAGTAGCCTCGATTTCAGCTACAAAGAAAAAAAACCCTACCTGTATATATTGGAAAGGAACCAGTTCCAAGCAAACCTGTTGTGTCTTTCTATATGATTCAGTTAGAACTAATGCCTCTCATTTCTTATTGATAGTAAATAAATAAGTCCCAAAATCTTGTCATTTCCTAAAAACTCTAGCAGAATCATAGAATTCTGTGCATGAGACAATGGGTGAATATGCCAGTGCTCCACATTTCTACATCACTTTACATGGGGTTTTTGTTTTTTAAGTCTCTATGAAAATTCATCAACCTTTTAATGCAAATTTCTCCTAATTTGCCCATTATTATCTGCAATTTTGCCACATATACACATTTGCAAAGCATGTTTATGTTACTTTCTCTAGCATACAGTTGTACCTTGGTTGTCAAACGCCTTGGTGCTCTTCCATTTTGGCTCCTGAACGCCACAAACCCAGAAGTGAGTGTTCTGGTTTGCGAACGTTTTTTGGAAGCTGAACATCTGACTGTGGCTTCTGATTGAGTGCAGGAAGCTCCTGCAGCCAATCAGAAGGCATGCCTTGGTTATCGAACATTTTCGGAAGTCAAACGGACTTCCAGAGCGGATTCCATTCGACAACCAAGGTACAACGCTATATGCATTGATGTGCACATTTTCCCTGCCCCCAGTGTATATATTTTTGAATGCATTAATTGGCTGGAGAACTGCACTGCAAAATTTGGAGAAGTGTGCATTTCTAAGGATGTCATTTTGGAAAGTGTGAAATAGGTATGTTCACATTTAAATGTTAACTGAATTGAATTTCTTCCTGCCAGCACCTTGCACCCTCAGAACAAGTTCACTAGCAGTGTAGGGAACTGTCTCTTCTTATTCCTCACTTCCAGTGCTTCAAAATACCTTCTAAGTAACATTTTAACAACACCCAGACCAGCTCCCTGAGGCAGCTACCTCACTCTGCCTAATGGCAGGGCTGGCCCCTTTCTTTGGCAGTGTAAAATGATACATAAATTGAATAGGGTTAAAATTGAATGTTTGGAGCAGACACAAGTGAAGAATTCAAATTGTTGCCTTCTGAAGCTGTGCTACATTTAGGAAAAAGAAACATATGTGATAAATCCTAAAAGAGAATGGAGAATAGAAAAAAGAAAAGAAGAAGAAGAAAAGTGCTGGCCCTGATATGTATCTCAGACTGCGAGTGAGTAGACAATAACATTGTGTTCTCATGAGTTCACAAGGAAAGTTATATATTGCTGCATAATGCTCAAAGAACTCCAGTCCCCCCCAAAAATGCAATTCAGAATCTTTACACAGAGATTAGTGATGACATAATCTCAGGTCCTGAAAAATATGACTCTGCTTTCAAGCAGCATGCAGCTCAGGATTTTTAAAAATCTGGATCATCTTCTAGCTCAATCTGTGCAACGATCTTTACTGTATGTCTATGCAAAGCTTCCCCATGTCAATTGGAGGAGACACCCAGGCTTAGTGGGCTCATGTACAGCTTTTATAGGATGTCAGAACAAAATTATTTATTTTTTATTGAGGAAGGGTCAAACAAGTTGTGCTTTTTGTTGTGTCACACTGAACAATATAGGTAGGGTGTTTTTTAAAAAAGAAAGAAAGAAAGAAAAGGGGCGGGGGGATCCTACACTGAGGCCCCCCCCTAGAAGGCCAAAGCCTTGAGAAGTGATTTAAAGCTACATTATCCTGTTTCTAATTCCTTCCCTTTTGTTCCTGCGGAAATGTAATTGCAAGAGGCTGGGAGAAGGGATTGGGGCACTGGTTTCTATGTCAGCCTTGTAGAAAGTAATAAAGTCTTTTTTTATGGGCTTCTCCCGAGCCTACGTCTACTTTTCCAAATTAGAGGAGACAATATGACAATCTCTGCCAGCCCTGATCTTATATCTTAATTTGCAAACTCAGCAACAATATTAGAGCCCAATTTAAGCAGTTAGGAGAAAACATTCCTGGATTTTTAACCTGCTCCCTCTTGAGCTGCAGGAAAGGGCACTGTGGGTAAAAACAAAACAGAACCCGAAACAAACAAAATTGAGCAGATTTCTAAAGGAGGTGAAGGAAAAAGAGCAGAGTAATCATTTTTGATGCCTTAATAAAGCTGAAGCTCATGGATTTCGTGATAAGGTGTAACTTTGGAGGGAAAGATTAGTTCAAGACAGCTCAAGGATTTAGAAACTGGATATAAACTCTGGCAAATCCTCACAGTAAGCTTAACCACACTGAAATGTCATAGATATGAGGTGAAAACCACATCCACAGAAAAGTAAATGTCAAAATTTCTGTCGACATTGAGTAGAATAAAACGGGACTGCACCCACAGCCATTATGAATACCTTCTGAATGGATCTAATCAGGGCAGAACTAGATGTGATGAGAAACATGGAGTTGCTGTCAAAAACAGCAACTTTTCCACCCACCCCCCCACAACATGCAGAAGACAGGCAGTGGTGGGCTTTGGGCATTCAAATTTCAGCAGTGGCCTGTGCGACTCTAAAATCTGGCACTCTGTTCTAAAGCATTGTTTTGCCACCCCCTTACATTGCAGCTCCCAATGTGACTGCACTGGTCTTGCCACCCTAAAACCACCTATGAGACAGGGAGGGGGCTTTGAGCAACTGCTGTGATTGCTGCTCTAGATTCTTCAGCCTAATGACAGGTCACACAAACTCTCCGGATAGCCCTGCTCAAGAGAGGACTGTAGCTATGTAAGAGAAAGAAAGAAGTCACAGCATAAAGGCAACTCCTTTCTGGCCTTCAAACTGGAAGAGGGAGCTTTGTGTGCTGTGCAAGACTGGAAAGGAGATGCCCACTTGGGTTTGTCTCATTTCCAGTCTTAGATTTACCAATACGGCGATTTTGGCTCTCTCTCTCTCTCTCTCTCTCTCTCTCTCTCTCTCTCTCTCTCTCTCTCTTTCACCCACCTTTCCAGACTTAGAGCTCATATACTGGTTCACAGCCTTCAGAATACAGCCTTTTGCTAAACAGAAGCCTTGGGAAGAAATGACAAATGAACAAATCCTCATTCTCAACCTTCAGCGTGAAGATAGTTCATTCGAGGCTGTGAAAAGCTGTGTTCTGAAGACAAAGGCCACTTTTTCTTGCAAGAGGGAGACCTTTGCACAATGATGGGACTCTACTAGGCATCTAGCAATTATTACTCTTCCCCAAGCCCAAAAGGAATTTTGCTTTTGGAGGCAAGGGATAACATAGCACCTCCCACATCCAGGTATAAAAGCCAAGCACTGTTGATGGCATTGAGTCTTCTACCACTCTTGAAGAAAGCAAGGTAGGTTAGGATATGCAGGGCAACCTATGTGGCTCCCACAACTCTGACCACTGACCACTTTCCACTACCTGAAAATTTGATATTGTCTGGTTCCAGGTAGTAGAGCTTATTGAGCTGAGTTGATTTAAAATTTTGTATTCTGCTTTTCCAACAACAAATGTTGACCTCAAAGCGACTCACAATAATCCCAATAGCATTAAAAAAACAGTAAACTTTGCCATCAGTACAACATCAAATACAATAGCATATAAAGCAAATAGCAACAAATTCATCAGAACAATTAATACAATTCAATAAAGGTAAATGACCTACTCTAGACAGTAAAGTCCAGGCAAAGACGAATATGGGGTATGGTGCTCATCTTGCATCAGGCTGAGATAGCTGGTGTTTGTCCACTGACAGATTTCTGGGTCATGTGACCAGCATGACTAAATCGCTTCTGCCGCAATGGAACACTGTGACGGAAGGCAGAGCGCCCAGAAACATTTATCTTTCTGCTGCAGCCGTACCTATTTATCTACTTGCACTGGTATACTTTCAAACTGCTAGGTTGGCAGAAGCAGGGATAGAGCCATTGGCGGAGGAAGAAGGGAGCGGTGGGAGCGCACCATCCCCAGCAGTGCGATCCTGGTGGGGTTCCATTGTGGCTGCCCCCGCAAGTGGCGCACCATGTCCCCAGAATGCGCACCCTGCCCCTGCAGTCGATGCGTCCCACCCCCAGGACACATGTCCCGCCCCTGCGGGTGGCGCGTCCCACCCCCAGGACACACCCCAGCCCTGCCCCTGCCTGCTCTCTGCCCCCGGTGCTGGAGCATGAAGCTCCGCCACTGGACAGAGCAACAGGAGCTCACCCTGTTGTGCAGATTCGAATTGCCAACCTTCTGATCGCCAAGCCCAACATGCTCAGTGGTTTAGACTACATGCCACCCGTGTCCCATAAGTAACATAGTAATACAAGTAACAAAGTAAAGTCATAGTAACATAGTATTGCCAGGATACTTCCTCATCACATGGAACCTTCCTCCAGAACAACAGCAAACGGATTAGCTGTTGGTTATTAAATGCATTGTTTTCCAACACTGCAATAGATGGAAGCCTCAGTCACTGTACATGAATTATAGACACTTACACAGAACTATACATTTAAAGACCATTTGGGGTGGGTGGACAAGTCTGTTGAGTCGGTGGTGGTTGGTCCCGTTCAGATGTGATTGGAGGAAAATGACTATCTGGACTTATTTCAATCTGGCTTCGGGCCTAGATTCAGAACCATGCATAATTTTGCATTAAAGGGTTGGGAAGAAGCAGAAATCACAGGGGGAAATGTTGATCTTGGTGTTTTGGCCTCTACATTGCTCTCTCTCTCCCAATTGCTGTCTCTTATTTAATGCAACAATTAGTGTGCCTTGGTCATGACCTCCAGGGACCACCTAATTCTGGGGGTGAAAATATAATTCTCTGTCCATGCTCACTGATTCTTGAGACCCTCTGTAAAATAACAAAACAGAATGAGTGGTGCGAAACTATCCCAATCTGGTTGGCACTTGCTGCTTAAGTCATTTTGAGAGTTGACTTTAAAAGATGCAGACTATATTTTTCCTTGCAGGCTCCAGCCTGAAACACTACTAGAAAACTTGTTTCGGCCAGAATAATTCTCAGATGCACAGTATGTGACTGATCACTTCTGAAGCAAAGCATTAATCGTTTATAAGATCTGTCTCAATACATAGTCACTGAATATAAACTTATTATCCTTTGCTGCACAGAAACACATACACAAAGGAACAGCTAATGATAATTAGGGATTACAGTGTTGGAGGAAGCATTCCTTGATGTAATAGAAAATGTAAGTGATTTAGCAAATCAGAGTTAGTTGGACCGCAAACAGGCATCAAATAAAAGGAACAGCGCACTAATTGGAAGCTTGATCATTTAGAATACATTTGTTGGCATGGATTATGGGATTGCTATCTTTAAGCAGCATTAAATCATTGCAAGAGAGCACTGCCAAAAAACCTCTTCATTTCCTTTTAGTGACTTCTTACTGCCCTCAGTTCAAGTTTAATAGAAAAGGAAGGACATGATGTTGTTTTAATGACAGGAAACCAATGCCTTCCAAATGAATAAATTCCATCACTGACTGCCACAAAGTGTGCTAATTATTTCCTTTGATAAATTAAAAGCTATAAAAGCCTCTAAAGCATAGAACATGCAGCTTACAGTCATTGTCTGCCCCACTGCAGTGCTAATCACTGATATATAAACCTGGTGGTTTTTATGTAATAAGACATCATTTTATTTTAACATTGGTGTCTTCTGTGTAAACCAAATTTGTTAGTTTGCCCCCAAATCAAGGCAGTCAGTGAATCAAAAAGTTTTTTTTTAATTAATGCATCTATTCCAGTTAACAAGTAATATTTGTTGAAATCAGGCACTACAAAAATACAGTTTAACGACAGGAATATCTTAATCCTAATCTCTGGCCAGAGCATGTAACTTCAATTTATGCCAGCTTCACTGGTTTCCTATTTCCTTCCATGCTGCATCTAGCCTTTAAAATCCTAACACCGGGGGGGGGGGGGGGGAGGTGGCCTTAGGAAGTGTTTCTGGACCACAGTTCCCATCATCCCTGATAATTGGCCATGTTGGCTGGGGCTGATGGGAGTTTGAGTCCAGCAACAACTGAAGGGCCACAGCTTCCCCAACCCTGCACTAATGGCATAGGACAAATTACTGTAAGGAACCATTTGCTGCCACTCTAGTAATTAAGATCAGCGCCAGAGGCTTTAATCTCAGTGCCATCTCAGGAGATTTGGTGAGTGAGCATAAGAGATAAGGGCCTCTCTGTGTTGACGCTGCAGTGGGAATGCCCTTCCAATGGAAATTTGTCCAGCTCCCCTCTTTGTGTGTCTTCTACAAGAAATTGGAGACACTTTCAATTACTGCTTTTTAAACATGTACCACCTAATTTTATAGCTTTTAATGTAAAGTAAGCCTGCAATTTACACACATTTTGTGCACATTCACTTGGCAAAAATACTGTAGAGGAAATAAATGAGAAGGGGATGGGCATCTGTGAAAAAAGACTTTGGCAATCCCACCTGTCATTGAACCCAAAGTGTTTACTGCATAACATTACTGCTAGATAAGTTGAATCCTTTTACGGATTGGTACTGCCTTTAGAAATTGTTGGTTGAATATATCATATGGACTTTGTGTATGTTGCTTTTTAGATATACACATCTTCCAGGCATAGGTTGTCCCGTGACCTTCATTCCAGTGAAGGGGGCAGGCTTCTGTTTGCCAAAGAACTACACAAACAGAACGGTTCCACTTATTGAAATGTGGGGGAGAGCAGTTGCGGAGTGTGGGCAGGAGTGCCACACCTGGAAGAGATTGCTGGATTAAGGTAACAGGCTCACACTGATTACCTGTGTACACACACAAACATATTTTAAGCTTGCAAATGACTTAAGGCAGCCTATTTGTACTTGAGTTAGTTCAGCCCCATTGAAGTCTCAGGAACTGAACCAAAATTTTCTGCATTTATCTAATTTATGAACTGTAGTACTGAAACACTCCTTTTTCCTCACACATTTCAGTGAGGCCAAATTGGCTTAACACCAAGTGTGCCTGCATTAAATTATTTGGGAACTGCCCTCCTTGCACTTGTGTGGCTTGCTTGCAGCTGGACCATGATTCCTCTGCAGGATCCTCACGTTGTTATTGTTTAGCAGTGCAATTTTGAAAACCGAATTTGTAGAACATTTGCCTGCAGCCCTGTTGCAGGAGGTGTGGGGCCATGCATGCCAGCTCTACCCCACTCAATGGATTTGAGGCCTGGGTGGATCTGAGCCGGGTATGCAAGTAACTCATTGTATTGGGAGACACCTGAGCTTTGAATTAGACTATTGGTTTTCAGTGTGCACAAGCCTCAATGTGCACAATGAGGAATCATGAAATTGGAGGGACCCCTGTAGGTCACCTAGTTCAAATTCTTGCTCAGAGGAAGAAATCCAGAGCTAGAGTACTACCAACCCCAACAGATCGCTATGCCGACTCTGCTTGAAGGATAGATGCGTGCAATTTCAGTATTAGTAAAAGAAGTTTTAGTGATGGCATCTGCTTCAATCGAGTAACCTGTTCTTAATGAGTATACTGTATAACATGCTTTCAGAACCTGTTGCCTATCAAGCAAGTGAATTGCTGGGTAATGTAATGTTGCAATGTAAAGTTTCCCTTTTGTGCTAGGTGTAAAAAAAGAGCAGAGTTACATATTGAACGATTCCCTTGAAGTTCTAATTTGAAATCCCATCAGGGCCACTTGTTTACTAGCACTAATAGCTGACTAGCCCACAGCCTTTAAATTACTGCTTATTACAACAGGGCTGTTCACACCATTCTAGTTAAGGACCTGTCAGCATTTTCATTGAAGTAACCCTGTGTTCAGTGGTTTATTAGGGCTTTGTGAAACTATTTGCTATGCAGCCTGGCAAACCTTCTGGCTGGAGGATAAAATTATTCTTCTTACCTGGGACAACCCATTGCCATGGCTGTTTTAATTTGGCAAGAGAATTGTTGATGGATTTGTATGTCCTTCATTTATCTCTTGTTGTAGTGAAGATATAAAGTCTCCTGTCTGTCAGATTCACCTGCTGTTTTCTTTCTCTGGATTTCTTTTAAAAATATATTATTAACATTATTTGTTCTGTTTGGGTGACATACAAGATAAAACAGAAAAGAAAACTCAAAGCCAATAAAACATGAATCAATAAAATAGTTAATAATAACAAGATAACCATTTTGCGGGGGGGGGGGGATTGCAGCAACAATCAATTAATACAGAAACCTGAAGGGATGGATTCCACAGTGTTTAACAACCATGCTAAAACCACAGAATAACACAGTGATTAATTATGTTTGTTTGTTTAAAGATTAGACGGTTTTAAGATGCCTAGGAGAACAAAAAGGGCTTTGCAGCCTTAGCAGTTGCTTTGATTCTAGGCTCAAGAATTAGTTAACGATCAGCTGAGGTATCCATAACCTGCACCATTCTTCGTTTTTTGCCCTCTTTTGATTTCGCTATGTGAAATTGGCTTTAAAATGCAAGTATGCTGGCAAGGTTTATTGATCTGCTGATATTGACAAAGAAATAAGGGTGGGTTTTTGTGTATATTGCATAAAGTTCTCAAAACTCTGGCTCCTCTAGCGTGTAAGGAACTACGAAAACATCACCGAAATGGTATCCACCATAGGTAGCTAAACAGATATTAATGTCATTATTTTTATATAGAATATTTTATTAATTTTATGGTGAAATAACATTGATCAATTCCAGCAATACCTGTACAGCATTTTATGTTTATATCAGTCACGTATAAGAAAGAAACTGAGCAAATAACTATCAAGTAACTGAATCACTGAATACATTGCCAAGGTTTTAATTGACTATGACAGGGGTGGCCAACTTCCAAGAGACTGCGATCTACTCACAGAGTTAAAAACTGGCAGTGATCTACCCCCTTTTGGGGGGTTCAGGTCAAGGTTGTTGAGCTTTTTTTAGGAAGGAAAGCCATCCATGTTTTGGGGGGTTCGGGTCAAAGTTGAGCTTTGTTTAGGAAGGAAAGCCCTGTTTTGGGGGCTTCAGGGCAAAGATGTAGAGCTTTTTTTAGGGGAGCCAAAGTTGCTGAGTTTCTTTGGGGGGAGCCAGTGATCTACCAGTAGATCATGATCTATCCATAGTTAACATTATTTAATTTTTATATTTTTAAAAGTGCAAAGCAATTTATGTGGAAAGTTCTTTATGTCTCTGGGATCTCTTTAATTCTCTGTGCTGGAAAAATATTTTGCTTAAGGTGAGGAAGCAAGAAAATTACTTAAAAGAGGTTGGTTGTGGAAGGTGAGAAATACTGGACTGGGAACTTTTTGAGTACTAGTACTAATCTGCCGATGTGGTGGGTTGGCCGTTGTGTCAGCATTTTAAAAGAAGCATTCTGCTGCTGCAGGGCTTTTGTTGTAATGATCCCTTCTTTTCAAACACTCAAAAATGAGGACCATTGCTTATGGAACCAAAACAGCACCATTCACATACAAGAGGGATGTATGTATGTATGTATGAATGAATGTTTATTTGCATCAGCCATCGGCTATAGCAATAAAACAACGATACGATATACAAAGACTAGAAATAAAAAGTCAATTATATAAAATACATTTTAGGGTTTTGAATCAATAGTCAAATAATGGATCTTATTCTGATTGCCCCAGCTTGCAACCTTTGCTGTCACCTGCTCATCTTGATCTGCCAAGAGAAAGGACACTGTGACAGTGGTTGAGCAACCCAGAATGGGTCTCATTCCTCAATTATTTATAAAGAGTGCAAGCCAGAAGGGCATGTGCCACCGATTCGGTACTGCCATCTCCAAAGGGATGTATGAGATTTGAGGGGTGGGCTCTTAATGGGGGAAGAACCCCCAAACAGCTGAGTAAGCCCCCTCCCCAACATTCTTTTTAATTGTGCATGTCATTATTAAATTAAGTCATCATTTATTTGTAAGGGGGGGCACTTACCTCAAGGCAGTTTAAATCATGTGCTCATTCATCTTTCAAAAACTGTATGCACTTGCAGTTGCTCCAAGATGGTGATACTGCTTCATTTCCAGTCAGTGCATACCCTGTAACTTCCTACCTAAATCTTACACCTTTTCATACCAAAAATTATCAGGGTTGCGTAACACTGCCCTTACCCCACATTTTGCTGAACCAGAGCCCTTGCAGGCAGCAATAATGTGGTAGTACTTGCAACTCCCAGTTTAGGCGTGTCCGAATGATGTGTGACTGTGCACCTGCACATGGCGCTTAACCCTGAAGTAGCCCCAAAACATCATAAATACATCATGAAAAGGTATGGGGGGGCACGAGGTGGAACGGAGTGGGCTTACACACAGATCTTGGCAGAAACTGGTGCTACTACTTGTCAGGTGGGTGATGGAGGTGAGGCAGGTACTGCTGCTCAAGGTAGCACCTCACCTTGCCTCATCAGTGGACAGGATCTGCTATGGATTAAAAACCCAGCACTGGAAACACATTGAATGCACAGCAAATAGCATGAATACAGCCTTTGTTGGACAGTTGCAACTTCCTTGTATGCTGACTAAAGATGGCAGGGGACAGCTAAGCCTGAGTAGTGGGGGAAGGGGAGACTCCCTCCTTTGAGGGAAAGAATCAGAGGAGGTGTTGAATGAAATTTAAAAGAAAGAAATTTAAAATTTATTCTTTTTAATATTAATAGTCAGAAATAAACTGGGAGCCAAAGGGAAGAGGAACAAGAGAGAGGAGGAAGGAGAAGAAAGTGAATGCAAAAGAAGCAGGGAGGGGGAATAAATGAAACTGGCAGTCTTTGGGAGATAACACACAAGTGTGAAAATGGGAAGGAGAAATTACAGAAGACGAATATAAGTACTTTTGAGAGGTGTGTGGAAAAGGGAAGAATCTTGACTAAGAGGTTTTCTTCACTCGGAGCCTGTGGATCAGCAAACTCTGCCTAAAAAGGAGGATTCTGAGTGACAGTCCCTCAAGAACCAGTGCCTGTACTTCACTTGAGGAAGACTGAACTTTTGAACTCCTTACCACAAGGAAATCACTGTGGCAAAGATTTTAACTATTTCCAAAGAGCAAATGGATATGTTTAGAAAATGTCCATAATTACTATCTGACTATGCCAAACTCCACCTCCAACTTCCCTGATTATGGCGCTTGCTCCACCATTTTGTGTCTGACCAGCCTCAGTAATTTGCATCCTTCCCAAGTGGGCCCTGGCATTTGGAAGTTGGTTAACCCTTGCTGTAGGCCATTTAGATGAATGACCTAAAAGAAAAGCTGCTCATTCATGATTTCAGGTCTTGAGCTTGTACAAGGCTTAGGTGACCCAGAAGAAACAGGAGCAATTGCTAGCCTAAAAAATGAGTCATGAACATGTAAGCCTATTGAGGCAAAAACACATAGTTAGAAGTAGAGACTTGTTTCCAATGACAAATGTGTTTATGGATGGTTGTCAATCAGTATGTGGTTTAGTTCTCAATAGCTAGTCTTGAAAGACTTGTTTATAATGAATCCTGCTGAATCATAGCAATATATGCAATTTCATCTATAGCAATAGACACAGTTTACATCAGGTCCTGTGCTTATTCGTGCTTTTGAGCAACTCCATTTACAGTATTTCAATAGTATCTACAGTTGCAACTCTTATCTCAATTCACAAAGCTTAGCATGAACATAAGCTACTTTGTTGTTAAAGCGGATTTGGGTCTTTTAGACAATGTATAGCAAAACTGAAAATGATCCAAGCTTGAGCTGCTCAAATACAAAAGCCTTTATAGAGTCAAAAGTCCATTCTGTTCATGCAAGAATAAGAGTTGATGAATGCAGATTGTGTTGTTCTTTTGCTATAGCCACTTAAATCCTTCAATAGAACTTTTCTTTAGCTAGGTTTTTCATTATTTCCAGAGGCAAAGCTGGCAAGGCAATTTATAATTCAATTTTTGCTAAATCCACAACACCTAATATATATGTCAGGCATTTCAACAGCAGGGTACTTTGGGGGATAGGTGATAAATTGTGCTGATTATAAGTGCAAGCTGTTCTTCCAAAACATCCCATCAAAAAGAAGGCATAAGTACTAATAAGAAAATGTAACGTATCTTCAGAATGTCCAGAAACATAAGGGATAATCATTTCATGTGACCAGTTTCTTCTTGGAATTTTATTGCTTAAATATTAAGTTCTTACCTTTCCAATAAAACTCCTGTGGTGTGGAAGGAAAATATCTGATAGGTGCACACAGCCATCCTGTGCTAGCTGGTAGTATTTCAGCAGGCACAGGGCAATAATTCATTTCTGTCTTAAGAAGGGGCTTACTGTGGAAGCTGGAACATTGTCTGATTACACAAACTGATATGAAAAATAGAACTGTTAGGATATACCGTAATCCCCCCCCCCCCGATCTACTTAAAGAGCACCTCTTCCCATACCAGCTTAGATCTTCCATTTATGTCCTTCAGCAGTTGCCTTCTATATTGTAAGTGTGTTATTAAACCAGAAGGAAGAAGGCTTTTTTCAGTAGTGGCAACCAAGCTTTAGAGCACCTCAGAGGCTTGGCACCCATATTGCCACATGAGATACCGGTATATGCTATTTTGGAACCTGAATTGGATGAAGGGCTGCATATAAATATTTGAAACAAAAACAAACAATACAATACAGTGGTACCCCGGGTTAAGAACTTAATTCGTTTTGGAGGTCCGTTCTTAACCTGAAAGTGTTCTTAACCTGAGGTACCACTTTAGCTAATGGGGCCTCCTGCTGCCGCCGCACCACCACCGCGTGATTTCTGTTTTCATCCTGAAGCAAAGTTCTTAACCCGAGGTACTATTTCTGGGTTAGTGGAGTCTGTAACCTGAAGTGTCTGTAACCCAAGGTATCACTGTACATATTTATGCAGAACTAAGCACAGTTGGGTTCAATGGCTCTTTGCAGAGTAAAATGACCGCTCCCCACATCAAAGGGGAGGGCGACTTTTGTGTGGTCGTGTGCAGTCCCCTGGATGTCAATGCGGCTCCTGGTAGTTCGGGCTGGCTTCATCCTCCCCAGGCTGGATACCTGGCATCTCTGCCTACCTCAGTCAACCGCCCAATCCCACCTGGGGAGGGCGTTGCCAGGGGAATTGGCCAGATAAGGGGAGGGACCGCTCTGCCCGCACAATAGAGGGTGTAGTTTACCTGTAGGTGACAGTCATTATTTTGCTCAGGGGCTGCCTGGGGGTTTGGGGGACTCCGCCTGTCCATGCAATACACAAAACGGAAGATCTTGCAACTGTGTGGTGTAGTGGTTAAGAGCGGTAGACTCATAATCTGGGGAACCGGGTTCGTGTCTCCACTCCTCCACATGCAGCTGCTGGGTGACCTTGGGCTAGTCACACTTCTTTGAAGTCTCTCAGCCCCACTCACCTCACAGAGTGTTTGTTGTGGGGGAGGAAGGGAAAGGAGAATGTTAGCCGCTTTGAGACTCCTTCGGGTAGTGAAAAGCGGGATATCAAATCCAAACTCTTCTTCTTCTTCTTTTTCTGTCCATGAGTTGAAAATAACGGGATGTTACACAGAATAAAGTAGTGCTGTGGTTATGATAATGAGCTATGAATCTGGAAGTCCCCAGACTGTATCTCCCTTTGACCACCATAAACTTACTAGGTGGCTTTTGGCAAGCAATTTACTCTCAAACATTCCACCCCCCCTCCATTTTCAGTATGAAGGCAATAATACTTGACTGCCTTCCTGTGGTGTTGTACTATAGCACAGGCTGGATCTAGACACGTCAAAAAAGTGTTTCAGGAAAACATGTTCTAAACTTCATAAAGGGAAATCACGTTGGTGAAAGACAGGACTCCACAGCGCCATCTGGTATCACAGTTTTATAACGCATGTATAACACTTTTTTTTTGCCAATGTAGCTGAGTCCATAGTGAGGGTTTCTATGTTCTATTTAGTAACGTGCTTCTGAGGTGGAAGCTAAACAGGAGAGAAGAAAAATGACAATAAACTAAGAAAAGGAAAGCAGGAAGAAACATGAAGAGGGCAGAAGGAAATCTAGGAAAGTCAGTGAAATAAAATTGATACGATCTGTTATATCAAACTTCATAAATACATAACAGGAGAAGGAGCAATGATATGCTAAATCTGTCTGCCCCACCCTGGTACAATCACAGATGTCTTGGACCACGACTGTGCTTGCTGGGGCTGGTGGGAGTTGTAGTCCAGTATGTTGGGAAGGCACCAGGTTGAGGAAGGCTGTTCTAGAGAAAGAATGCAGAGAAAGCCTGGAACTACTTCATGGGGAAACTAAAGCTCCAATTTCAACTCATAATTTGTTTAGTTCTGTAGATAAAATTGTGGAAAGTTTCACAAAGAAACTTCCTTCAGTTGTGATGGCTTCTATTGTATAAACAGGAAACATGTGACTTGACTATATTATTTCTTCAGTAATGTTGAAATGGTGGCTGTTACCAAAGAAGTGGCCTCAAATGTGACAGCTTCAGCAGTAAACAGCAAGTGTGAGTTTCTTGCACATCCTGTTTAATATGGAAGTTACCCTGTTTTTCTATTCTCTTTGTTAAAATAATTTTCTTGAGGAGCCTGTCCATGATGGTACATGATTAATGCTACCTGTAAAATGTTTAATTGGCATGGTTTTATGTTGTTGTAGGCTACCCAGTCTTTTGTTTGTACATTTTCTCCCACTAATGATAACAAGTGTCTAATTACCATCCGAATGTAGTTCAGTTGATTTAATGACAAGGCTTCGGCAGACTTATTTTTTCATGCAGACAATGGATTCACTTCCTTTCAAGTATGAAATTAAATCAAGCTCCAGATGAATACAGATGAATAAAATGAATATTTAGTTATCAAAAATTAAAGATTCAGAGCTCTGATACAGTAGGAATCAGATAACAGAGCTGTCATTGAATTCAGGGTACTAAATAGAAGCAAATGTTGAAATTGACATTTGGCATCATTATTTGCAGAGTTTTTAATTGTGTAGAGAAAAGTTATGAGAAATATGTTCTCATAGTGATGATGATTTATTATGATGCTTTCTTATAATAATAATTATGAGTATTTATATGATGCTTTCAAATATTCAAAGTACCTTACATACATTTTCTTTTTAACTGTGAGGATTATCTCTAAATTGCAAGAGTTGAGTCAAGGCTGAGAGAGCATGACTTGTCTACGGCCATCTTGGACAAGAGATGAACAACTACCTGACATTTAGAAAATACCTGAAGGCAGCCCTGTTTAGGGAAGTTTTTAATCTGTGACATTTTAATGTATTTTAATATTTGTTGGAAGCCGCCCAGAGTGGCTGGGGAAACCCAGCCAGATGGGCGGGGTACAAATAAATTATTAGACATTCATGGCAAACACAAGATTCAAAATGAGAAGAAGTAAATATATATAAATAAATAAATAGACCACTGAAAAGGGAAATCAAAGTTCATATGGGGATAAGAATGAAGAGGAGGAGGAAAAAGAAGGAGTGGGGGAAGGGAAGGTGATTTGACTTTCCATAAGCTGCATTGAAAGGACAGAAATAAAACCAAACTAATGTCACACCCACTGTAGTGACTATACTACTGTATTGCTTTGTGTACTTCAAGCTCAAACCCACAACAACTTCTTCATTTTTAGTTTACGGAGTTACACTGTTTCTGGTGTTCCCATGAGGTAGAAAAGAAAAGGGATATTAGGGGTCACTTAGAGTAACAATAGTGTCAACACAAAATAAATTATTATAAAAAGTTTGCTCTGATATAAAAGAAAACAACCCTTGAACTATAGCTAGACTAAAAAGGCCAGGTATTGAACCATTCCTCAAACAGTAAGAGTACAGATAAATGGTATCAATTAAGCCCTAGCAGTTCAGTTTTATTGGGTGGAACCTGACACGGTGGTCTAGGACTTTGTGAGTGCAACAAACATGTGTGTTTAATTAAATGTATAATTATTTCACGTTGGGGTTCTCAGAGGAACAGCCATTTCCAAGGCACATCCACTTTGCTATTTCTAGAAATACCTTGGCGAGAAACAAGTCCTTCTTGTTGTTTTACAAATGTCTGTTGGTAGGCCATGGATAGTATATTCAGTACCAATCATGGCCCCAATATTATGGGGAAGCTCAGCTGAATCCACCCTTTTAGGCCTTTAAAAAAGACACCATAAGGCTGCTTGACTCACCTGCCTTAACACACTCTTCATAATAGTAGTAATAATAATTTATTATTTATACCCCGCCCATCTGGCTGGGTTTCCCCAGCCACTCTGGGCGGCTCCCAAAAGCATAATAAAAACACAATAAATATCAAACATCAAAAACTTCCCTAAACAGGGCTCCCTTCAGATGTCTTCTAAAAGTCAGATAGTTTTTTATCTCCTTGACATCTGATGGGAGGGCATTGCACAGGGCAGGCACCACTACCAAGAAGGCCCTGTGCCTGGTTCCCTGTAACCTCACTTCTTGCACTGAAGGAACCACCAGAAGGCCCTCAGAACTGGATCTCAGTGTCTGGGCTGAACAATGGGGGTGGAGACGCTCTTTCAATAGCAAAAAAAAGAGGGTGCTGTGGCACCTTTGATTTTGATCCTGAATCACATAATATTAAGTCAGGGAGAAGCAGAGTCATAATATGAAGTCAGGGAGAAGTAGATTTACTGGCCTTGGTGCCCAGGAGGAATCTTATTCAAAAGCTGTTGTGGGCATAGAACCTGTGTAAGCATCCATGTTGCTTGTTTTTGAGAAAAATAGAGTGAACAACTGAGAGCACAACAGGCTGATCTTTAACACGGAAGCTTTGACACCAGATGCAATCCTCTGGCCATCGAATAGGGCAGCTCCACATAGAGTGCATTACAGTAATCCAGTCTTGAGGTTACTAACATATGGGTCACCTTCCAGTGCTTTGACCTATGAATGCTGTGGCATAAACTGATGAATACACTATAAAAGTAATATTTAATATAATCAAGTGTGCAGAACGACTTTGTTCTGGTTAAACAGATACAGAAATGCAGAGTATCCAGTACTTGAATTTATTTATGGCTGTTCTCCAATGATTTCTATACCCTCTTAGATCCCCCATCACCCCAAAATCTCTGGTTATGACCTTGACAGTATGCAGTATTGTGTATATGTTGTAGCATTAAAAATTCTTGCTGGGGGCACAAAGCCATTTTTATTTCTTTTTATTACTGAATGCAAAGCATTTAGTGTCTTTTGCTCAAGGCAAAACCTTTATATATATAAAAAAGAATAGACTCACAATGCCAAATATAACACCTAGCCAAATGACAAGCAACAAATCATTTTTGTCAATGTGATTTTCACTGCAGCTGAGTTTCACACCAGAATAGAACGTACAGTTTTGCAGAAAAAATAGGATTGGCTGTGCCTGTATAGCATGTGCTACCAAACAAGAACTTCCTTATCTGTACTATTTGGCGTTGTTAATACTAATACTAACACTAATACTAATACTAAAATACTACTGCTGCTGCTGTTGCTGCTACTACAACTAATAATAGTATATTGCCCTTCATTCGTATATCTCAGGACAGTTCACAACATGAAAATACAAGATAAAAAAAATACATAATACATAATAAAAACCAAGAACAAAGCACCTCCTCCCAAAAGCACATTTAAAAGTGTTATTATTGTAGTTTTGGGAGTGTTTCTGTAACTAGAGTAAATTCTAAGCAAATATTTACTGCTGTTGTAAGGTGTACTATAGTCATACCTCGGGTTGCGTACGCTCCATGTTGCATACGTTCCACTTACGGACCTCCGCGACCCAGAAGTCCTCCCAGGAACGTGCGCAGAAGCGCAAAAACGCATGAACTTCCGGGGTTTTTTCCGGGGCGTTCGTGTTAAGCATGCCCGTGTTGCGTAGCGCGATCTGGAACGGATCGCGTATGTAACACGGGGTACCACTGTAATTGCATTAAATGTAAATTATTAAGTTTAAATTTTGTGACTCCTGTTGCATGAAATCCTTGCTGACCTTTCTTCTTCTAAATAAGGTCCTCTGTCCAGTTAGACACAAGGTACCTTGCCAACTAATATATTTACCCACCCATAGTTTTCACTAGCAGGCTCTTTCAGTTCCTTTATTATTTGATCAATGGGAATAAATGTGTTTGATGAGGTTATCTATTTCAATTCACCTTGCTGCCCAAGCATCATTATAAAAAGTACATGATTATTTCCTGCACACAGAGGAGCAGTTATTTCAAATATGTGGAAATGTCCTGTGCTTTGAATACCAGGAACTGGATCCTGACCACCATGAACCAAGAAGTGTAATGCAGCTCAGGCCAAGGTAGCTGCCAAAAAACAAGCAAGTTCTGACGTACAAGCTGCTAATGGATAACATTCATAGCAAAGACAATGGATACAATCTGGAAATATTGGGTGTCAGCCAGAGAAAGCTGAAAGTCTGAAAGTTTCGTTGAAACTGATTGGGCTGAAATACCTAATGGTGCCAGATGGATTCAAAATATTGTATACCTCCAACAAGTAGATCAAGTTTGTTTTGTGTTTTGTTTTGTAACAGATAAGATTTGGAGCCAATTTTCTTACCGATTCCAGGAATATAGAAAGCTACAGCCCCAACAGAGGGAAATTTAGACACACACAAAAAGTCTCATCAATAACATTGGGATCAACAGTATTCACAACTAACATAAGTCCAAGGGGACTTAAGTGGGACTAACTTTCTGTGGTTCAGAGTTTTTATGCTCAAATAAATAAAGCAAACAAGTCCTTCTTCGGTTTTATCACAAAAATCATATTAATGCAACAATAATTTCTTTTTGTACGAAATGAGGACTTCTCTGTTTTAATTGACTTCAGGGTCCCCACTCTTAATTTGCCATCTTAACAAGCTATCTGCTAAGACCGCCCCCTCCCCCAGCCAATCACCACCTGTTCAGTCCACATTAGTATATATATGACACTAGGAAATTTCTTTTGGTCTCAGTATGCATCACTTTACACTTGCTTATACTGAGTTTAGAGAAATCAATTTGGAATTCCTCACAATCCCTTTCTGTTTTGACTAGAGTGGAACCTCGTGTTACATACTGCCCCCCTTGCGAAACGCTGTGGGTTACGAGCTCTGCTAACCTGGACGTAGATGCTCCTGGTTGCGACCTTGCCTCGGGATGCGAGCTGAAGTTGTGCGCTGGCAGTGCAGCAGCAGCGGGAGGTGCCATTAGCAAAAGTGCGCCTCATGTAACGAGTGGTTTCGGGTTGATAACGGACCTCCGAAATGGATTAAGTTCCTAACCAGAGGTACCACTGTACTCTGAACAATTTACTATCAACATCAGCAAATTTACTGCTTGTCCTTACGTCAATTCATTTATGGACAAGTTAAAAAGTACAGGTACCAATACCAGTCCTTGGGAGACTCCACTTTCTACATCCTTTCATTGGGAAAACTGTTTATTCCTACTATGCTTCCTGTCTAGGGCTGCCATATTTTGAAGAGCAAAAAAAGAGGGCACATTTGCTGACTTCTAAACAATGGATCACTATGATGACTTTACCCATGAAAAAGAGGACGTGTCTTGGGAAAAGAGGACATATGGCAACCTAACTAGAGGACCTCTCCTTTTATTCCATGACTGCTAAGCTTACCCAGACATCTGTTATTGTTGAGCTTTTTTTTTTAGGAGGGAAGTGCTCAGAGTTGTTGAGCTTTTTTGGGAAGGATTGCACAGAGTTCTTCATTTCCCCCCCACATAACTTTTTTGTACATGATAAGGATCCTGTGATCTACCAGGATCAGCTGGGGATCTACTGGTAGATCACAATCTACTGGTTGGACGTCCCTGCTCTAGGCTGATGGATCTGGTCTGGCTAGTCCTTCCTAATATGACTTGCAGCCTAGCTTGGTGCTGCAGGTGGAGGTCCTCCTGACAATAGTTTGCCATGTGGATACAGAGCTGAATAGGAGCCATTCAAAGTGGCCTTTATTTGGTAGCCATTTTTGTGAGCATTATCTCTGACCCAATTTTCATGTTAATTGTTAGCACGCAATACTCATTATTGGATGGCAAATATCCAACCAGGATGCACCATCATGTGGTGACAGTTGGTGTTTACCATGCAAGATAAACTAAGATCAAGAAATGGATGTGGTTAGGTAATTTTCAAGGTGCTGGTTTTTTAAAAAAATTAAAAAAGCTTCCAATTTCATGAGATCTAAATCTTAGACCCAGTAATGTACTTAGCATATTTACTTGCCAGATCTGCTTCACCTAGATATTAGCATATATCCCTGGCATACAGGCCACATTATCTACTAATTCAAAAGGATGTAAATCACTGTTGAAGTAATTACGTCTGTTCTACTGATTTATCCCTCAGTGCTGTATGCCTGAGCACTTTATTGACCTGCACTTGCTTGTGACTATTGCTAATTTAAAGGAACTGCCTCTAAGAAACTTTCATTAATCTTTCTAGATCCAATTAGTGATGACTATTCTCCAGGCCATCTTAAGAGAATATGTCAAAGACAAGGAGGGGCATTATCATTTGTGTATCCTTGTCTGTTGACTATTAGTGGTGGTCAAAAATCACCTTTATAATAATCCTTTTAGAAAGGCTTGTGATTATGGTTTTTATTGCTTCACTTAGACTTGAGAGTTTATTAGTGGTGTTTAGCCTCTGGCCAAGAGTGTTTTAATGTCTCCAGATGGTACAATGTCTGGCACTTAACATTTGGGGGAGATACCCCCCCCCCAAAAAAAATCATAAGAGCATAAAGTACTTTTTCTATAATGATCTTCATATGCTATTTTCTAAACAAGGTTGTTGAATTAAATTATCGTTTGCTGTTAATATGATTTTTTTCTTGGCTAGGGGCTACTTGATTATGTTCAGGATTTTAAAAATGCTATTATGCTTATTGCATAGGTGGTGGAGTTTTATTTAATGTCTCTGACTTTGGGTACAAAACCTTTATGGACTAAATGTTCACAGAACTGTGTGTTATCCAAAGCTCAGATTTTACAAACTGGAAAAAACCGAGACATTGCTGTAAACCTCATTTGCTCTCCATAAAGCAGACCTACCAAATAGCATAGTGGTACCATAATCATGTACCATTGCACAGCACTGCTTATATTAAAAACAAACAAAACAAAACACTTAAGAAATGGCATTCACCATTCCCCAAAATGTCCCCATATGTTGTGTCAGTCAAAATAATTTTGGGGAAGAGGGGTAGAAAATGGTGGTTATCTGACCATGGAGGGGAGGTGGTTCATTCTAGTCTATGCTTTGCACCCGAAGAGACATTGAAGTAAGCCCTGGTTGAGTCTCCCTTGCATAAACATTCCACAGTTGAAGTGTCACTGCCGAGAATGCACTCTCCTAAACTGTCACCTGTCCTAACTTGGTTGTTGGGGGAATCTGGAAAAGGACTTTTGTTAAAGATCAAACTGCATAGGAAAATGTGGCTGCAGCAGTACGCTCTGCCTAGAACAGGCTTCCTCAACCTTGGCCCTCCAGATGTTTTGAGACTACAATTCCCATCATCCCTGACCACTGGTCCTGCTAGCTAGGGATCATGGGAGTTATAGGCCAAAAAAATATGGAGGGCCGAGGTTGAGGAAGCCTGGCCTAGAATGTGGGAAACAGGCACTGCTGAGGGTAGCCATCTCTATCTATTTTTAAGAAAGCATTGTTACTTTGTTCTCCCAACTTTCCTTTGTGGCTAGTGTCTAATGGTATTAAGGTTTATACATCTTTATTCTGGATTTCTTCATTCTAATTTGTATCAAATGAACTAATAAAAATAAACTTTCTGCCATTGTTGAATGGAAATTGCGGAAAACTTTATTGCTAAACTCTTAGTTTAAGGTCAATAGGAACACAATAAATTCATAAAGAACTGGGAAATCTCTATTCATTTTTGGTATGTGTAATACACAAACTATTTGTCTGTCTAGCAGAGTGCTCTCTGTGTGGGCTAGCAGTGCCTCCCTAATGTCTCAGGCACAAGCCTTTCATATAATCACTGCTTGTGTCTTTTTAAACTTGAGATGATGGGAATTGAACCTGGGACTTGCAGCAGGAAAACCATGTACTATGCTACTGAGCTCTACTCTCTCCTATAAGCAAAATCTGTATGCAATAGACATCTTCTTGATGGTTTTTTTGGTCATGATCACAGGGAGAAAAGATGATCCCGTATTTACTGTGATGTATCAATAATCACTGTCTTTCTAGTCAATGCCAGCTATTTAAGTTAACTTTCTCCACTTTAATGATATCCTGTCTCCCTTTGCAGTTGAAGTATGAGAGTTCCTCAAGTTCGCTTTTGCTGAAATTTATCTCAGAACACAGTCTTATCAACGAGATCAGCTGTCATCTGCCAAGTACGATACATAACAATCTTGCTCCACAGTTTTTACTGTTCTTATCAGGAGAAGCCCTCAGGCCTAGTTTTCAGACTCCTTAGGTTCAAATGGATTATTAATGTCCCCTGCAAGTTCTCAGATAGTATTATGTGATGGGTATGCTTTTATTTATTGGGGGCATTTACACTTTGAGCATCGGGTTTCATGTCCAATCACAAATCCAGTCACAAATTAAACATACACAGATCAATGGGGGCAGCATCTAAAGTGATCAAACTGAATTGTGGCATTGTTACTCTGCTACTCCGGTGACAAAGATTCCATTTAATAAACACAGTTGCCATTTAGCAGTAATTAATCAACCAACTGCAATGTCACACTGAGGTCAAAGAAACCAGAAGACCAAAATGAGGGGAACGTGAAAACTGAGCTGACATAGAAAATGTGAATGCAGTGCCAAGGGAAGTTAGGAGGCATTAGCAGTGGTGAAACATTTAATCCCAACTTCATTTTAACATTTCAGTTCAAAATAATCACATTCCCTTGGTTCAAATTAAGGTCACTTTTGTAACTTTCAGATGCTTCCTCCGAATAGTCTGCAGAGATGCTTAGAAAGGCTGGTGCGTTTTACAGATGTGCCTCTGTTCGCTCATGCCGTCTGGTTCCTTTTCCTCTTAATTTTAAAATGTCTCCTTACTTGGCTGATATCGCTTCTAACTTAGTCAGAAAGCAAGGGTAAGCAGCACACGTTTTAGAGAAGAGCCACATGGTTAGGCAGAGTTGCTTCAAAAAGGCCTCCCCCCTTTCTTCTCCCTAAGATGTTTCCTTTCCGTTCCCCAATCCTACCACAACAAACAGTACTGTGGACATCTTGCAGAATGCTATTCCGCCCTTACCTTGTGGAAATGCTATTAAGATGACCCATCTTGCCCTTAAATGCATTGTTACTTTATTTGCTTTCCCTTTGAGATACCAATGATACACTTCTATCAAGGGTACAGTTTAGTGAGATGGATCGTGGTTAGGTAACTGGCAGTTCAAGGAAGTCCTACCTTAGGTTGTTACATGAACATGTTTTAGAACAGCTATTTAGCTTCCATTTATTCCACCCTCCTACCCAGCTGTAAGTGTGAATGCCGGCAGTGAGTCCATAGGTCGCTGATAAACTGAACCCCCATTTGGCAGGCAGGGAAGTTGGAATGATAAGGCACTTGATTTATTGTTTTTCTCTGTCACTAGATTTTCAGTAAAGCTGTGCAGCCAGCCTTAACAGAGTGAGTTTTGTTATCACCTCTGTTGCTTTAGCTTTAAGTGTACCAGATTCTTGAGCTTCTTCCCTTAAGAACAGGAAAGATACATATCTGTTAAATGCCACATTCCCCAAATCTCTTATTCTTGGATCTTCTGGGAAGTTTTTTCCAGGACTGAAACTATACGGTTAAAACTAATGTGCATTTCATGCTGCTATAAATTAGGGACAGTTTTATACTTCACATGTTTGTATTACTAACCACATTGTATAATAATTGAACCGTAGTTATGAAAGGTATAACTGGTATGCAGCATGAGGTACTACACTACAACCCTAGCTGTGTCTTCTCAGAAGTAAGTCATTTTAAATTCAAGTGGATTTACTCCCAGATAACTGGAGTTAGGATTGCAAGCAACCCTAATTCAGTTTAGTTATTTAGCTAACTAAACAAACAACAAGCAAACAAACAAACAACAAAATTATAGCAGCAAACAAAAACACAACAGGACACATAATGCAACATAAAACAGTGACATCTCCTAGTACTGTTTTTCATCTTAAAAATCATCCTCCATTAACCACCATGGAATGGTGAGCAGCAAATCTGGCTTCCTTAAACATAGTAATTTTATTACACTCAGAAACGGAACCCAGTTTTATCAGTATCATTAACTCCCTTAACTTATATCAACAACTCTTCAAGCTGTTTCTTCCTTGGCAAATTATAAATTGGGCAACACAATATAATATAATACAATAAAGTGTGTGTGTTTGTGTGTGTGTGAAACACAAAAAATGCATTTTACGGGGAAATTGCTTTGCAAAAACCTGTAATTTGTTTTTGCAGAATTGCACACAAGCATACTTGCATAATTGGAAGGCATTTGTGTACATGAAGAGAAATTCGCACTAAATTTTTGATGATTAAAAAAAAGCAAGCAAAGTGATATGGAAATGTGCAGAACTTAACTCAAGACTGCAAAATTGAGAGAAACCAAAACCTAGTGCTGTGACTACCCAAAGGAAGAAAATAGTACAGTATTTGTTAAATCCTCAGTTCAAACATATATGTTTCAGTCCCACAAAATGTTTTGATAGAAGGATAAACAGCAAAAACAGACGAGAACCTGCTATATTCCATATATAGAGGGAAGCAATATGAATACATTATTTCTTTGGTATTCTTCTAACTTGGCAAGTTCTTCTAAACCAAAACTCACACAGGGACTATGCAGACAACTGCGCCAAGCATTTAGGTAATACATGAAGGAGAATGGAGTCATACCTACTAGCCAATTCCCCTGACCCTGGCATGACACTTGACCATGACCCCCGGTGGTTGTGTAGTGTGAAAGGGCACCTATGTGCACACAACCGTATCACACAGTCCCACTTGCATGTGTGCATTCAGGGGGTGCATGAGAAGGATGTCTGCATTTGAATGCAGCCAATTATGATTAGTCTCACCTCTGTCTATACTTTACATCTTCCAAACAACTATTTCACAGACTGCTTTCTGATCTTTTAATACATCAATGGATGTAAAATATAATATCCAATGGGCATAAAACCAACTTCTACATGAATACATGTCACCAGTGTACAGACTTAATAACTCCCTTTTCAACAGTTCTGTCTTTGAGGTGGGGGGCTAAGCCTCATCCCCACATACTTTGGGGGGGGGATGAACTGTCCTCAGCCCCCTAGAGTTGACACCTATGCCCAACATAAATGCTGTGGAATAAAAGGCAACAAAACTTCTTGGCGACAGTTCTGAAACAGAGTCTCTGGCGTTCAGTGACCTGTGTCTTGCCATGGACACCAGGCACACTCTCCAATATCCTGCAGAGTTCAGAATAAAGCGGAATGAGGCAGAGATATGTACTACTAGCTAACTTTATTACTAACGAAGAAGAGAGAAAAAAAAAACATGTCTCCTCTCTCTGAGAGAAGTCCTAAAAAGAAGGAACAACAACAGGAAACAGTTACAGCAATATCCGTCTCCCGTGATTCCAACAATCTGTGCTGGAATGTATAAACATAGTCTTGTGACTATGTGACTGCATAGTGAGAGGAAATAGAAACCAACACTGTCCTCAGCCCCATAGAGTTGACACCTATGCCCAACATAAATACTGTGGAAGGAAAGGCAACAAAACTGGGAATACATTAATCTACATCAACTGTGTTTTCACTAATACCCAGAGCATTTTGCCAGCCATTAGGAGCACAAAAAGAGTCCATGTATCCAATGGCATTGCACATGTGGTGCCCTCTCAGGAAAGTGGCAATTGCATCAGTCTGCCCACTCAGTTTCCTTGACCAGCTTATCAGAAGCATTATAGCTGGATTAGAAAGCTACATTGGGGAACTGAACTACATTTCCAGCACTGCCCCCCACCCCCCATGTGTGATTCTTCAGGCAGCTAGGTATATGCTTGCAGAAGATTTTGGACACACCAACATGCATCTGATGAAAAACTGCTCCACAGAACAGTATCATGCCCTTCTGTCTTGCTGGCATGCATCCAATGCCAAACAGAGTCACAATTTAATGCCGGGCATACTGGAGTTTCCCTGTGTCTTAGAAGTTTACATACAAGTCAATTGATACAGGACTTTGCTTTGCATTTTGCTGTATTTTGTGACCACAAAAGTGCTTTGCTATCTGTGCTTCAGGGTCTTCATCTTTCAGCCACCCTGTTCTTGAATTTAGCCATTATTTTAAAAAGGCAGCTAAATCCATTACCCACTTTTTGCACATCCATAGTTTATCAGTAGGTGGATCCATAACTCCTGCTTCTCATTCCCCTGAACAGCTGCTGCCTCTCCACTTTTGCGGCTTCCTCTTGCCCTATGGTAAGCTATAAAACTGTTTATATTCATTGCCGAAGTATTTTCTCTATGTGTGCTTAGGGACTATAAACCTCAAATATTTCTTCACCACTAATGGGCACAAAAAGAAAATGTTTCTAATCCTTTGTTTACTGGCAGCACACACAGTACCTAGTGTTTTACACTAGTATGTGCCCATGAATCAAATTCTTCCACCAGTCTGCTTAAACCCACTGAGATACAAGAATTTAGCTTTATGCAGATAAATAGCAAAGCAAAAAACAAGAAGAAACCTGGACTCTTTCCCAATTTTATATGGATTCTTTCAAATGGGATTACTCTATAGATTGAACGGATTGAGGATTTTTATTTATTTCAGATTAAATAAAAGTTATATATCTCATTTGTCATCAGATTCTAGATCTCATTTATCATCAAATGAGTTGGCATCCAAATAACTTTAAAGGGTACCAGTTAAACTGACCATATTGTACGGATTTGGGGTACCAGAGTTTGGGGGGTACAAAAGTGCCCATAATTCTAATGTTACTGAATGTTAGAAATTACTAAATGTGTGGAATTGTCCCCTGGGATGGAAATCATTAAGCATGACAAACGTGCTGATGGCCCATCAAAGGAAGATGCTTGGGTCTGTGAAATGGAGGTTGCCATGGTAATGTGGGTATGATGTCACACGAAAAATGTTGTCCTTCTGAAAAATAGAGCTCTGGAGAAGGGGGTTGAGCAGACAGAAGGGGCTTGGCAAGACATTCTGGGAAGAAGGAGGAGGAGTAGGAGAACTCCATGTGGCCACTGGCGGGATGAGGCTGCACCGAGAGACCGGGGACCATGACTGGCGGCTGTTTTGGAACCAAGCTTGCTGAAGCTATGAGAGGAACAACAATAGACTCTCTTGGGGTGTAATATTCTGCACTGCCTCCATTGAAGATTTTAGGTGTAAATATGTGTAAATTAAACCAGAATGGGGCAGACTGGAGTGGGGCTCGAATGGGCCACTATGGGGGCAAAGTAGGCTTATGCATGCTCCACCATCACATGCAATGACCCAGAACATGACCTCCATCCAAATCGGGGGTTGCCTGTACACATAATTGCAAAAAACTTTACTGTTTAGCACAGTGCTTTGTAGGATTAGATTGGATTCAAAACATTGTGGTTGGGCAAGTTCTGGTACACCCATTAAGGATTTCATCTTTTGTTTCAGTGAGAAAGTCAATATACACAAAGGAATAGATAGATGTAGCTTCACCTCCATTACAGTAAATGGGAATCCTTACCAACTAGCAATAGGGGTGAATGAGAATGCACACAGAGATCAAGATTTATAACCTTGCATTTAGTTTCCTTAAGGCCCTTTCTATGGCAGTTTCTAATGTGTTTGTTGGACATATGCACATAGTATTGCATCCAACATCAACAGCATGGACATTCTCAATCCAATAAAATCCAAGCTGTTTGTTATTTAGATGCATTGCTAGTTTAATTAGGTTCCTCAAACAGTAGCCACAAAATAATGTCTTTCATGCACTCTGGAAGCCAAGAACATTTTTGTCTCAATCTACTAATGTTTGGAGAGTAGCCAAAGCTATCTGGAAATGCAAATAGCCATCTTTTATGTTCAGAGGGACCTCAATTTGTACAAACCATTTAGGACATCTTAGAATATAAATAATGCAGAATAGAAGTCTTTTGTCTCATAACTAGCCCACATAGCTTCAGGGGGCAAAAAGTACTTCATTTGAAGACTACATGGCTTAAATTAGTTTCATTTTCATTTTGTGAGTTTTATGACTATTTTAAAAAATAATTTTCCTGTTTTCTGAGCAAATTACACAAGACATCTGCCCTATATTTAATCTAGGAAACTCATAAAGGCAAGAGGGCAGACAGGAAGCTTGTTTATTTTAGCAGTTTCTACTTAGTGTTTAACAGTAGTCTCCCGTTAAGACTTAAACATCAGTGTTGCAGTAGGCCAATGTAATGCTCAGATATAACACTAAAACATAATACTAATACTAAAGCAGCTTAATCCTATGAGCTGCTGGGGCTTGCATCCAACTGGTATGAGTTGGGGCATCACAAGGCTGAAGTAGACTTGAGGGTGGCAAAGCGGTATGTTTAAATCCAGGCCTACCCTAATCACAGAAAAAGTAACTGTAGTCACAGAAAAAGCATGGAGTATGGTGTGCGTGGTGATTTCTAAAGCAAAAGGGGTATGCAGGGAGAGTAGGGGGGAGCTGAATTTTCTCCATCTGGAGACAAGAGACCACAGCTTCCTAAAGCCACCCCCCCTTAAGTGCTCCCCCCCAGTTAAACTCTCTTCCTGTATCGGAGCTCAGCTGGGAAGGAAAGTACAGTACCATACACAAAAGACTGCAGGGAGATAAGACCATAGGGGATGGGGCAGTTTATCAAGCCCCTCCATGTTGCATTTGCTGTAATAATCATACCTCCTTCCCATGTTTCACAGGGTTGCTCTTCCGCTAAAACCAACAAAAGCTAAGAGAGGGAAACCACACTTTCGTACTTGAGAGGGGAGACCATCAAAAATGTGTGAGTACAAGGCAAATTATCTGAAGCACTGAAACGCTTTCCCTCCACGAATGACTTACTCCATCGTAGTTAAAGCACAGCCCTGCTTTATATTATGCATTGTGAGTGCTGACATAAGAAGCTGATGATATGAGTAGTTAAATGAGAATTCCACTATTTGTCTAGCTTTAGGTATATGAAAAGAATATTGTGAAAATCCGAGAAGTGTGAAAATCTGAGGGCAGCAGCTTATACATTTGCCGAGTTTCGTTGTGAACCAGTTCATTTTTCAGGCAAGTCATAAAGAGGCTCAAAAACAAGCATTTCACTGTTGGGTGTTTTTCTTTTTTTTCAAATGAGGTTATTTCCATGTGACTGCTATTCATCTGACATCATTACTGACATACCTTCCATTAGTGAGGTATCTGATTAAGGCTTCCAGCCACATTGGAGCCAGACATAAGTAGTCCAAGTAAGGTGGCTAAGAAAAATTAACATGTCAGTATTATTCAGAGGTGAGAGTGTCTGTCTTGATTTTGGTTTGGTCAAATAGGATTGAAACTATAGGTACTCAGAATAGGAAGCTTTTGAATATCTTTGAGTAGCTGATATGTTATATAGTACCAAACTGGAGCTGAGGGATGAAACTAAAAGAATAGAATAGCAGTAAATTAGGATTGTAATTCTTTCTTTCTTCTTCCTTTGCACTGTGTCAGTATGTTCCTCTCATAGCCATCTCATGTCAGGAGGTGACTTGCAATGAAGAGGAGTGTTTGGGTAGATAGAACAGCATTTATATTTGGTACCAAGTTTAAATGATGCATGTTTGTTTTGGATAAGTCTTTCTATTTGGCCAATCAGAGGGTTGGGTGGGGTTGAGCACGCTAGCACCTCTACCTGTCACTGTCCTCCTCACACTCCATGTTTGGGAAGCAAATGTTGTCAGAAGGGAGTCTACCCTACTTACATAGGCTCCCTGCACAAGACAGAGCCATGGAATACTGGGGTTTTAAATTCTGTGGGAAACCTACACAAGTAGAAAAGAGTTCCTGGTTTGCTTTTGCTTTTTGAACACAAAAAGCTTGAGAACCCAATGACTCACCATAATTGCTTAGTTTAAGGCAGAAATAGCTAACCTGGTGCCCTCTAGAAGTTGTCCACCAGCCCCATCCATCAAGGCAAATTAAGAGGAATAATGGGAACTGGAGTTCAACTACATCTAAAGGGCACCATGCTGCTATCTCTGGTTTAAGGAGATGATATGGAACCTGTGGTTCTCCAGCTGTCATTTAACACCATCATCTTGACCATTGGCTGTTCAGGGCTGATGGGAGTTAGAGACCAACAATAGCTGGAGTGCTATAGTTTCCCCGTCCCTGGTTAAGGTGCTCACAAATTCACTCAACAACTTTAATTTCATGTGTGTAGGTTTGTGGATGAGTGTGTGAGTACCTTAACCTCTCTTGTAAACCAAAGGGGTTTTGTGCCTAGAATAAGCTGTTAGAATGCAAATGATATTTGAGGCTACTTCTGCTGATGTGGAGAAACTACAGCTATTGAGTTCTTCTAAATAAGATTCAGTAACACTTTGTTGAGATGAAATTGTTCTTCAGAAGTTCAGCGGGCTGGGATTGAGTAGTTCAGCTGATAAGGCCCTGGCTCTTCACTTATAGGACAAACAGTTCAAGCCTCTTCCAATTTCATAAGTTAATTTAGTTATGCCAGCTATGCTCTCTTACAATGATAATACAATAGACATGCCACACATAGCTGTCCTTGTATGGCTACACTGAACTATAATAAAAAAGAACTGAGTGCCTTGACTTGGCTTTATGATGGCATGTGTGAACCTAGTGTAAATGATGCAAATAATATGGTAAAAATAAGCAACAATTTTAGTCCAAACCTTGGCTGTCATTTGTCTGCATCAGAGAGATGTTACAAATACCTCTTGAGTCCAGAGCTGCAGTAATGGTGTGCATATTCCAACATGTTCTTCACCTTTCAGTGTCGTTTTGAAGTGCCTCCAATCACGATAACAGAAAAAGACACTGATCCTTTGCAGAGAAAAACACACACACAATGTGTGAATGTAATAAAATGTTGTAACATTGCAGAAACACTTTACTACAGGGTGTTGCAAGCAACGGTGTCACGTCAGTAGTACAGCACTGAAGTGCCAGTATGTGAATACTAGAAACCCGGATGCACATCCCTCCTTAATCACTCTCTATCACATAGACAGCAGGTTCCTTTTAAAATGCTTCCAGGTACTTGGGGCAGCCATCATTTTACCAGTGAATTCCCCAGGAAGTGACTGTACGTTATGATGTACAATCACTTCCTGGAAGCATTTTTTAAAAGGATTTCTTTAAAAAAACTTTTGTTGTTGTTGTTCAGTCGTTCAGTCGTGTCTGACTCTTCGTGACCCCATGGACCAGAGCACGCCATGCATGCCTATCCTTCACTGCCTCCCACAGTTTGGCCAAACTCATGTTAGTAGCTTCGAGAACACTGTCCAACCATATCATCCTCTGTCGTCCCCTTCTCCTTGTGCCCTCCATCTTTCCCAACATCAGGGTCTTTTCTAGGGAGTCTTCTCTTCTCATGAGGTGGCCAAAGTACTGGAGCCTCAACTTCAGGATCTGTCCTTCTAGTGAGCACTCAGGGCCGATTTCCTTAAGAATGGATAGGTTTGATCTTCTTGCAGTCCATGGGACTCTCAAGAGTCTCCTCCAGCACCATAATTCAAAAGCATCAATTCTACGGCGATCAGCCTTCTTTATGGTCCAGCTCTCACTTCCGTACATTACTACTGGGAAAACCATAGCTTTAACTATACAGACCTTTGTCGGCAAGGTGATGTCTTTGCTTTTTAAGATGCTGTCTAGGTTTGTCATTGCTTTTCTCCCAAGAAGCAGGCGTCTTCTAATTTCGTGACTGCTGTCACCATCTGCAGTGATCATGGAACCCAAGAAAGCGAAATCTCTCACTGCCTCCATTTCTTCCCCTTCTATTTGCCAGGAGGTGATGGGACCAGTGGCCATGATCTTAGTTTTTTTGATGTTGAGCTTCAGACCATATTTTGCGCTTTCCTCTTTCACGCTCATTAAAAGGTTCTTCTTAAAAAACTATGCAGTCACAAACCTGCTTAAGAAGTTAAAGGAAGAAAGAGGCACACCTCATAAGTACAGTATGCAGTGCTTTTTTTACTTTAAAAAATGTTTAGGCGTACTCTCATTTTCCTACTCATATTGAAATACTGCCCCTCAATGAAGCCAAACTTAGATTCACAAAATGTTTAGGGGTATGCGTACCCCTGTGTCCCCCCAGAAAAAAGCACTGACAGTATGAACTCAAAAGCACTTCAGTCTGTTGATTATGTGGTTTAATCTGCAAATCAACATTCTGATCCAACTATGAATCTGAGGGGGACAAAATGGGAAATGTGGAGTGAACTGGAATCCTCCCCAACTCTATTCTTGACCCTTGTGTATCCTGGCTAGTTTGTGCAAGCTGTGGAGGGTTAACTGGATGGATCCAGGGTTCAAAGAACACTTTGTTGCTTGTTGGTGTGGTATAGTCACTACTGGGAATAAAACCCCACTCCGGATCCAGGGTTTTATGCCAACTACTGCCCAGCTATCAATATACATTTCTGGAGCAGGGTGATTGATGAGCAGGTGCTGGTTCAGATGGAGTTTCTCTTGGATGCAAGTGATTCTCTTGATTCATCCAAGTATCAGTTGAAGACCAAAAGAGAATCAGTCATGGTCACCCTGGTGGATTACGTTTTTCAGGAGATGGACAGGGAGACATGATCTAGTTTATTTTCCTTGCTCTCTCAGTGGCTTTTTATATTGATGAATACAGTATCCTCTGGCACTGGCAGTGGCATAGCGTGGGGGGCAGGGGGCCCATGGCTCCAGGCAAATTTTGTGAGGGGGTGCAACCAGGCATCCCACACTGGCTCCCTTATTAGAGTTTGGCTACAAAAAACTCCCTGCTTCTGACTGTCACTTTTCATAAGTTGGAAGGTGATGAAAACAGCAATGCAGGGTGGGGACAGAAATGCTTGCTGACCTCCTCTCATGTATGTATGTTTCTCTTACTGTAATGTTGGAAGAGGACCTAAAAGATAAACAAACAAATTGGCTGAGACAGCTGAATCACTTACTCCTGTGTAGTCTTACTGACTTTGGTTTGGGTCTGGCATAAATGCTTTGAAGATATGATCTGTGTGCTGTGAATGGGAGACTGCCAATGAAATCTTCCTTTGCTGTGGGGAAAATATAATACATCAAATGACCTTCTTGTGTAATCTAGGTTTGTATCTTGCTGAAATGATTCATATTTTTGGGTAATAATCCTTCTTTGTTTGCATCACTCTTGTGATGATCAAACTTCCCAGGAATGAAGAACCATGACACTTAAGAGTTTATTAAGTTTTCACATTTGTCATGGAGCAAATATTCTGGTGCGAAGCCAAGTCTGCAATTTCCATGGAAGCATATTAAGAAGAGTTCAAATCCCTGGTGTAAACACACTTTGTATGAACTGCTTTGGATGTCTTCAAGGAATATATCAGAGAGTGGATGCTGGTAGTGTGTGTGTGTGTGTGTGTGTGTGTGTGTGTGTGTGTGTGTTTTATTACTATTATCCATAGCTTAATAGGACTAATGTCACTTCTGGGCATAAGAATCTGGGTCCAACATACATAAGAGACTGTCTCCTTTCCCACTTACTATGCTACCATCTAGGTAGCAAGTTTGGATTGCCATCATGTACACAGCACCACCCTAGACATGACACCAAATAAATATATGATTTACAATGTCATCTGCTTTTATTTATATTTTTAAAAATAATAATAATAATAATAATAATAATAATAATAATAATAATAATAGCAGGCATATAGTGTGGATTTTCATCAAGACTGCAGCATGTGGACATGGGATGTTTTAACCCATTCCTAAAATCCCGCTCCCCAATGCTTGCAACCAGCAGAAAGCCTCTGCTGGTACTGGAAGCACTGTTCTTTCAATTCACGTGTACTCTTAGGCTTCATTGCTGCCTCCTTCATTTTTGCCCACACCAGTCCAGGCTCATTTAAAAATGCCTGCTCGTGTGGTTCAGTATCACCAGTGTAGAAGCAACCACAGAGGTTGTAGCAGCCATTCATTTATTTAAAACACTTTTTTTTGTTTAGTCATTTAGTCGTGTCTGACTCTTCATGACCCCATGGACCAGAGCACGCCAGGCACTCCTGTCTTCCACTGTCTCCCGCAGTTTGGTCAGACTGATGTTGGTAGCTTCAAGAACACTGTCCAACCATCTTGTTGTCCTCTGTCATCCCCTTCTCCTTGTGCCCTCAATCTTTCCCAACATCAGGGTCTTTTCCAGGGAGTCTTCTCTTCTCATGAGGTGGCCAAAGTACTGGAGCTTCAGCTTCAGGATCTGTCCTTCCAGTGAGCACTGAGGGCTGATTTCTTTAAGAATGCATAGATTTGATCTTCTTGCAGTCCATGGGACTCTCTGAATACATTAGGACAAGGGAACAAAACCTCCAATAAAATAACCATGTCAGACAAATAAAATCACAGAAAGGCATTAAAAATATACAGAAATACTGTACAACATATCAGATATATCTTAGCTAAGCATCAACAACAATTTCCAAAAGCTTGAGGTGTCTAAATGCCAGTTGTAAAAAGGTACCATGCTGTCAAAGAAATAAGATACTTTTATATTAGCGGGCTCTTGAAGCAAAGCTGACAACCTAATTAGATATCAGTGCCTACAATGGTGTTCCAACTGGTGGTCAAGATTGTTGTGTTAAGTAAATTGCTGGTTAGATACTCTACAATGGTTGGTTAATGTTTCCTCAATGGGAGCTAATTGTCAGGTAAGTAAGTAAGTAAAATTTATTACGGCCATTGGCCCATATCAAGAACAAATCAGACAAGCGAACAAAACATAGAATTTAAAACAACTTAACGTAAGACAATTAAAAAAAACACGAGGCAGCAAGACTGCAATTTAAACAATATCAAATCTAGCAACCCATCAAGAACAACATTTTACCTCAATTTAGTTAATACATATACAGCATAGGGATTCAGCTAAAACTTAATTTAAGAGTTGATTAATAACTTAATTTCTTCTTAATGATACTTAGTATTAGTTAAAGTATCGAAACTATGCAGTGACCCATTTCTCTTTTTCTGGGATAGGACATTTATCAAAAATCTAGCGACTGTAAGAGATCTACTCGGTTCCTCATCATTCAATAAATGAATTAATTTAGCCTCCTGGGTTCTATCAGCCTGTCCTATCAGAAGTGGGGACAGAAATCTAGACCGGGCTGCCGAATAAGCTGGGCAGGAAAAAAGTATATGCTGTAATGTTTCTACGGAACCACTATTACAGTTGCATAGCAATGAGATCTGGCCATTTGAGAGTCTGTTGTCCATGACATTAGAAGGAAAGGCATTAAATCTGGCCTTGATAAAGGCATACCTATGCGCCGCCACAGAAATAGAAGATAAGTAAGATGGTAATTTCGTTATTGGTGCTAACCCCAGGCTTGTTGGTGAACAGGTGCCACCTCCTGTCAGAATGTTAAGCTGGAGATCAACCTCCTTTAGCCTTATATTAACAGCTCTTTTGGCAGGGCCTAAACCCATTCCCAGTAGTTCAGATGGTGATAATCCAAGGGACACCAGTTTAGAGTGTAGAATTTTTGCCCAGGATTCTCGGCCTTTTGGCTAAGATCAAGTGTAGTATCTAATTGTCAGGTGTTAATCATGCAAAGAGTTGGACATGACTAAATGACTAAACAACAACAACAATCATGCAAAGGGGTCTCCAGATGAACACAAGTGATGGGGCCATGCTGTTGGCCTTGCCCCTGAGGTCATGCATCTCCCTGGCTCCACCTCACAGAGCAGAGACATCTGCAAGAGGGAAGCACAGAGAAGCTTCCAAAGGATTATAGGACTTCAGATTCATAAAGGTCTATGCGTATAGGCTTCCCTCTTGCAACATGTTGACTTTGAAGGGTGGGATCAAAAGCTGTGGAATTGAATGAAGTGATGCAGGGAGCTAGCACACTGAGATGTAGTGAGAGGTCTGAAGCACTAAAGGGGATGCAGAACATCTTTGAATATCTGAGGTGGGATGGCTGGTCTGCTGCCTTGTAGAAGAACACATTATTTGACAACATTTATGTTATACTTGTATATGGAAATAAAGCAGCGATTAAAACACAGGACAGTGATGAAGGGGAGGGAGTATGTTTAGATTTTCTTAAAACTCAGTTGTTAAATTGGGCTCCGCTCTTCAGCTTCCACTTCTTTGGCCACATCCACGCAATATCTTTTAAGCACTATTTTAAACAGTCCTAGCATCCCTCAAGGAATCCTGGGAAATATGACTTGTTAAGGGAGCTGAGAGTTGTTAGGAAACCCCTATTCCATTCACAGAACTGCAATGTTTACACCATCAGGAAATGCCAATAAAAGATAGTGGGAAGGGCCTGCCAAAATGTGCCCCCACTTGACCAAAAGTTCATTGCTTTTTCCACTTATTTTAATACGAGGTCACATAGTCTTGAGTTAATGAAAATAAATGTTAATGAAAATAACATTCTACACAAAACTCATGCTATCTTCTTTGGAGGCTGCAGATAACCAACATAACATAATGCTAGATTGCCAGTTGGCAAGGTTTTTTTCTGTTTTTTTTCTGTTTTTTTTTTTTAAAAAGACTCTTTCTTTGTATTTGTGCCGAAACTGCAAATACCTGGCAGGAGTAAAAAGGCAACTGGTATTTTAACAAAGTTTATTTGAGCTGAATCTTTAATGGGTGCTGTCAATGCCAAGAGTCTGTCATAGGAGGAAGACTTGAATCATCTTGGTCTAAACACCAGCATATCAAACACATTTTATCACTGTTTGACAAAGACTAACCTCCACGTCTGGTGAAAAGGAAGATGAAACTCATCTGTCTGCTCTTCCTGGCCCAAATTTGCTTTTATTCAACCTTATTAACTTCTATCTTACTTTGTCTTCTTGAAGGCATTTTGGCTGCCTTTGACGATTTGATATACCCGCTCCCCCAATATTGCATTTCTTCAGGAAATTCATATTAACATTCATGATGCTGAAGATTCTAATAATTCCCATAAATCATTTTTAATTGCCATCAGGATTAACCAGGAAATTTGTGTACTGAGCCTCTGTAACAGTGTACTTCCTCTTAATCCCTGCATTTATTTGCTTAAAAGTAATCCCTAGCTTTCCTACCACACAGATTACATTGTCAAATATATCGTTGTAACTTTCCTGTTGTTATTAGAGAACCTGGAAGGCAGTTCACACAATGTATGCTTTCATTACAGAAGCAGCCCTGGCTTTCCTCAAACGTGTGTTGCATTGAATAAACATAATGTGTGAACAAGCAATTTTAGATTGAGTGTAGCAACAGCCTTTAATTTCCAGCTACAGCAGCTTTCAGTAGCTACAATTTGTACAGGGATTGTTCCAGGTTTTGGGGTGTCTTCAGCAAGGTTCTCTCAGTGGTCCTGCTCTCTGTGAAACCTCCTCTTCTGCAAGGCATCGCTGCTAGGGATGGAAAAGAAATGTGATTTGGCTGACATTTAAAGGCAAATCTGCCTAATTTGAACTTTCCAAAACAATATGGGAAACAAAACACATCCACCCTTTGAGATTCACAAATTTCGGAAAGCTCTTATCCAGCTAAGTAATGTGTACATAAATGCATTAAACTGGAGTAAAGTGTGCATAAAATGCATCTGTTGATGAAAATAACATACAGAAATTCATATTTAGGGGAAACTTCAAATATACACATATTTTGCAATATTTGTATATTAGAAAAATCACATTCAAAGCTGTATAATGGCACATTTTGGACATTTGTGCAAATTAGGAGGAATAATCACTAAAATTCTGATGGATTTTAATAAATATCCTGTATTGGTAAGGAGATCCATAGTTATGTGTTCCCAGTCCCTGTGCAAATGCAGCACAGATGGTCCTTGTGTGTCCCAGTTTGGTTCTTAGGTTACCTGGTAGAGTGGAAATCACTGCAGTTCTGGTCCTTCCTGCAGGACCAGATAATGTGAGAACCCCAGAACATGCAGGAGTAGCCAAGAGCATGGATTATCTCAAGGTGATTTCCTTAGAGACTGGCTACCTTTGTTGTGAGGAAAAGCTGCAGTGTGGAGTCCATCTCCACAGCCAAGACCTCACATGTTGCTGGAGGAGTAAAAACATTGTTGAAGCAGTTCAGTTGCTGTAACTGTCAGTGAAATGCGGATGTGAGGCTCTGTGGAAGTATTTGCTTCGAGGCAGCTTAGTTGCTTCATTGCTAAGATTCAGAAAGGATTTTTAATGATGGTCCTTCTCAGAACATGAAACTGATAAGACCATCTTGGGCAAATTTTCTGGGATTGCGTGTGACTCATAAATGATTGCAAAACATTTTGCTGCTGCAATGCATTTTTTGTGTGTCCCGTGTGAGTTACTGCTGCAATGGTAGTGGATTTAATTTCTTCTTGAGGTTCTATAATGTAACATCTACATTTCTGTTTGGAGACAGTAGTCATTGTGCAAGGAAAGAGAAGAACATGAAAGGTGGGGTGTATGTGCAGAGAAGGACCAGTATGGGGCATGACCTGGGAAGGGAGAATGGTCTGGGGGCCGGAAAAAGAGGAAAGAGGGATCACATTCAACCCCTGGCTTGAAACTCCCCACCCCTGGTCTAAAGAAAGTTATTGTCTCAAAATGTGTACACACCAATGAATCTTGGCATTGTAGTTTATCCATCATGGAGCTAGAATTCCCAGCACCCAGAACAAACTGCAGTTCCTAGGAAGTGTATGTTCCCTCAGCCTTAACATACCACATAATTATTATTGCTTACCTACTCTTTATCTTAAAGTCCAGCAAGAGTTACAACAATTAAAACAGTTTAAATCAGCATGCAATCACAGAAATAAGATAGGTTCTAAAAATACATACCTCAAGAGTAAAGAGGTGCACAGGCTGTTATGTGAGGATAAATAAGAAAGTAGTGAAAACAACTTTGTGCTCAGTAGTTTTGTCACTCTCTTTTAAAACGTTAAACCTATGGTTCTGTTTGCATTTGTCATCTTTAGCTACTGGAAAATTTATCCTGTTCCCAGATAATTGGGAGTAGCTGCCCTTTAAATCATTTTAAATAGTCCTATGACTGAGGAACATGAAGAAGAACAGAAGCTCTTGAGAGTGACAGGAAAGACTGCTTTTGCAGTAAGCATGTGTGTTGCATAAGCTTCATGGTTTCAAGGTAATCTTTCTCATCTTTGCTTATTTTGCCTTCCAGTAAATTCATCATAGCAAACACCTGCGTTTTCCCAAGGGTTTTGTGCTCAGGGTGACTGAACTTCGCACTGAAAAGGCACCAAAATAACTTCAATTCCGTGCCAAGAAAAATCAGTTTCTCTGCCCCGAAATGTGGCTGGATCACCAGTTACAAGGACAGTTTCCTGACATCACTGGTCTTCAGCATGCCCTCATGGTCCTTAAAAGCTTCTCAGGAAATCAAGAAGGCCCTTCAGAACAATGGAGGATGCCATTGGTTGGTAGGGTAATCACTAAAAAAAGGGGGGGCTTAAATAACTTAACATCATGGAAAGAAAGTTTCTCATCCCTTATGTCACCCAGCAGCCTCCCAAACCAATCCACATTGTTCAAGAGTATCCCCCCACCAAACCTCTGGAGATGCTTTTTGGGAGGTCACAGGTAGCTTCAGGGAATAGCAAACTTTTCTTCTGTGAAAGAACTTATCTTAGGATCCAAGCTAGTGTAGACAAAGGAAGCACATGTTTATATATAGTTATTGAATCACCATCATTTAATCTGCTTCTGGTCATCATGGAATCACACAAGAAGACTTTGCACAAGAAGGTAGCAAGGTCACTGCCTCCAAATGTAGGGAGGTCAATGAAAGACTCATCAGCCCAAATCCAGAAGTATTTGCAACGTTTTGAAGTGTCTTTATATGTACAAGATACTTCTGCATGTTCTTTTTCCAAAAAATATTTTTTAAAATCTGCAAGTTGTTTTTTTTAAAAAATGCTTTCTTCCAAGATATAAAAGTGAACACCAAGTTCTGTTTATACTAAGCACACAACCCATCTATTTATCTCCAGCAAAATGTAGGTGATTTATCAGATACAGCAAATGATGTCTTCTGAATTCCTAAGTTTGCATCATTTGGCCCTGAAATTGTAAGCATTTTGTGGGTTTAGATGGGACAGGATTATTTCATGTGAAATCATTCTCTGGCTCAGCCGCATGTCAGACAGTGAATAAATGCATATTTTGGGTGGGATGGTGAGAGGGAGACTCTTCCAGACAGGAAGCTGTTAGTATATCTTTTGTTCCAGATAAGAGTTTCAACTATTTCTCAACATTGAAAATAACACTTGGCTATGACCTGTGGCCCTAATCCACTACACGTACTCACAGCAGCCAAGACTGTGTATTGGGGCATCTATGTGTTTTAGTCCCAACAATTTCTGTTTTCAAAGGTTATTTCCCTCACTTCTAGTTTGGCACAAGACTGACCACTCCAATCAATGACAAAATGCTGTCTGAAAGCACCCCAATAGCAATTTCCATTAAGGGGCAACTGTCTGTGATCCTGGCTAACAAGTGCATCTTCCCCTGTCCATACAAACTCTACATATGGTCTGTACAGCAGCATCGGTCCCTGCTAGCCACAGTGAGGAACCAGCATACAGTACAGTCACATCTTGTGTGTCCTTCAATTGCACAATTTCAACATTACATGGTTGAAAGCCGGCCAGTTGAAATCCCACAAATTAATTAAATGCAAGATGGGGAGCTTAAAAGTTTCTTTTGCCCTAAGTTTTTCCAGTGCAGAAATTGCTTTTAAGCTAAAAAATTCCTCCCAGTAGCACCTTAAAGACCAACTAAGTTTGTTCTTGGTATGAACTTTCGTGTGCATGCACACTTCTTCAGATATCTGATGCGTGGTATCTGAAGAAGTGTGGTATCTGAAGAAGTGTGCATGCACACGAAAGCTCATACCAAGAACAAACTTAGTTGGTCTCTAAGGTGCTACCGGAAGGAATTTTTCTCACCCCTTGCCTTTCCCTGCAAGACTAATTGCAGCCGTTGAGAGTCGTCAACAGGTTTTCCACACCTATCAGCTGATCACCCATTCCCACCACCCTCTGAGTAATACCCCTCCCCACTCCCTCTCTATATTTAAGGATCTGGTGACTTCTGTTTCAGTGTATCTGAAGAAGTGTGCATGCACACGAAAGCTCATACCAAGAACAAACTCAGCTGGTCTCTAAGGTGCTACTGGAAAGAATTTTCAATTTGTTTCGACTATGGCAGACCAGCAGGGCTACCCACCTGCTTTTAAGCTGTCAGACTTGCATCCTGGGCTCTGGGATGCCCTTCCATAGGTTCTGGGATGCTCTCACAGGAACTTGGACAGCCCAGTGAGATCTCACAAAGAGCATCCCAGAACCTGGTAAGCAAGTCTGAGAGCTCAAGTGCACTTTCTGTATTTGTGTTGTCACGAATATGTACCATGAATATGGGATGTAACTCCTGCGCAAGACATGATCGTACAGTGCATATCTTCATTTCTTGGGGTTGGAAGTGTTACATGAGAAGAGCATCCATAGTCTCCAAAATGAGGGCCACTTAGATATACCCAGATATATGTAGCTGACATTTTAACAAAATGAATGTTTTCAGTTAGTTGGACTCATGCACAAACCACACTTGCACAATTCAAAAATATTCCATGTGACAGATGTGAAGTATTTAGGAATCAGATATACCCCTGTGCATTTTAAGTTGTCCACATAACTGCTTGGTTTTGGTATATGAGGCCCACTAAATGGGTGAAAGAAATACCTCTAAGATTTCCATCTGCTTGTATTTGAGAACTGACTGGAGAAGAGGAAGAGAGCAGGTAAACTACTTTCCCCCCAATATAGCATAGCTAAGATACAAGCATCTGGCTTTAACAAGGATCTGCTCATTTACTAAATGTCCCAGATGGCTACACTGAAGCATAGCGTGGTGAAATTTGGATTTTCTCAGAGCAACCACACTAATAATTGGCTCAGCTGAAAAGTTTCTTGGTTACTTTCAGGGTTGCAAAAACTGATGATTTTATCAGTTTCGTTCATGAAACCTTTCTCATAATTAATTTATTCCCCTGTCCCTGAAACATAAAAATATAAACCATGAACAGCTTGCTCCCCATGCAAACCTTGTATAACTTTACATTCAGGGGCAGACTTTGGTCCAGCACAGACCATCCAGGAGGGAAAACGGCCTGAGTTAAGTTACAACTAAAGACCAAAACTGGACCAAGAATTAATTGCATGGCCAAAATCCTGCTTTGTATAGAGCTAATCTATGTGGGTGGGATAATATGTTCAACACGAAAGACTTCACACTTAGAGCCCTCTGCACCTCTACACGCCCCCTCCCAGTAAGCAGCAGTGACCCATAGTAAACTGGGGAGCAACAGAGCCTTACCCTTGCCACCTCATGAATTGCTACTGCATCGAAAAAGGACAGGGTGGGTTTGGTGAGCTGGAATGGATGGTGGCTATTGGGCAAGCTATAAGAGACGAGAGAGATGGGGTGAGATGTAAAGGGAGGGTTGGGAGGGCACACCTCCTACTTAATAAGAATATTGTAACATTTAAGTAAGTCCGAACTGTGTTCAGTAGAACTTCCAGATATGCTACAGGTTATTCCTAATTGTGCATAGGATTGCAGCCATATTATGTTAGATATTTCTTTTGAAAAAGCTTAAATTTCTGTGTGTACACACACACACACACACACACACACACGCTTTGTTTTAGGAAATAGAAGTGGAACTTCATTACAATAATTACTCCTGATTCATGAGTTTATCAAAATAACTGCAGTGGTTGCAACATCTCAAGTTCCACTGAGACTAAAATATTGTCAAAAGGCCTAGTCAAACAAATAAAACACACGCACACAGACACCAGTTGTACGATTTCAAACCACTTTAAGGCAATGCACAGAGTTGAAGGAACACATGAGCTTAAGCAATCCCTTTCTCAAGTGTTCTGGCATAATTACCTTTAAGAGGAGATAATTTCGGTTCATAGGGTTTGCTGTTTTAAGCCTTTCAGGGAAATGTGAATTTTCCATTGACAGCAGTTTGAATGTGTGACACTGGAGCCAGGGTGAATTAGATGGAAGAACTACACAGTCTAAACAAACAGAGGCTCCCATTATCAGAACACAAGCCCGACCACCAAATAGCACAAACCATGGTTGTAGATCTGCACAATGCAAGAACCAGATTTTTTTTTAAAAAAGAGTGTTTTGTCTCACAAGATTAAACACATAAGGCACATTCTACCTTGCTATAACACACATATATATATATATATATATATATATATATAGAGAGAGAGAGAGAGAGAGAGAGAGAGAGAGTTAGATATAATTCCAGAATTCTAAGAATCTTTCATAGCAGATATTAATGGGTATACTGGAATTTGTAAAGAACAAATAGCTGTTGCATTTTCTAATTCTAGCGAGGCTGCTGTGAATTTTCACAGGTCCCAAAGTGATCGTGAGACAGCCCCCTGTTCGGTTAATATAGCCTGCTTGGGTTTGTGTTAATATGTGAATTTGTGCCATAGCTGGATTAAATTACATCTATTTTTACTCACAGTACTGGGAAATGGTTCTGCGCCTTTCTCTTGCTTGCCATTTATTTATATCTAGAGTACCGGTACTCATCATTGATATTTTGAACCCACTACAACCTGGACTTAGTCAAGTTAACTCTTATTCATAGCTAGCAGCAGTCTTTAGCTTACTCAACACTGAAATTTTCATCTCAGACAGGAGAGATTGGCCAAGAATGTGAGTATTCCATCCTCAATGATTTATTTGACTTATTTAATATCTTACATTTATACCCCACCTTTCTTCTGCCATGGAACCCAGTGTGGTACAGAAGTAGCTTCCATGCATTGAGTAAACTCAGAGCTGCTTAGCCTCAGCAGGGTGGTGCCCTCATGTGCCTTCACACCTTATATATCCTTGCAGATGTCACAAAGTGACCTTTTTCTTTACCATTTTGGTCTGATTCAGGAATGACTTAATGTCATTTGAATGTACCTCAAGATAAGGAGTATACTTCTAATGTTACATATATTATCAAGACAATGAGACATAGCTTATTAACCATACACTTAACATTCATACCCTGACATCCCCCCCTCCCCTGGCCATTGCTTCAGTAAACCCTTAGCATACACTTTTATAAACAGGGATTCATTCAACTTTCTTTTTGTGGGGGGTTTCCATGTTATTATCTCACTAAGAGGAACAGCTGATGTTGCCAGGTTAGTATAATGGGTGTAGAGTTAGTATCTTCTCCATAATGTAGTAAAATCTATTGAAGCCAAAATGATAGTCATTTTTAACACAGTTGCACAGAAGACCAGATAGTCTTTGTTCTAAAACCCAAGCACAACCCTTCCTAAGGAGAAGAATGATTCTCATGTATGCTGTTGAAGTCATATTAAAATTCATGGAACTACACCAGTGTAATAACTGGGCTCAAGGTACTGAATATTACAAGAATTCCAGGACATAAATGTACAAACTATTCAATTATCCATCCTAGAAAGCGTTAATATTAGTCTGTGAGACAAGAATGACTTAAAATCCATTTTCTGCTCTGATGGCCATATTTTACTTTCTATGTCTGAAGCATAATAACAATCCCTCTTTCATCTTCATGGAATTACATACAAGAAGTACTGGAGAAGCAAATGGTAGGTTTGGAATATTTAAAACAAATGTGGACAAATGACTTCAAAAGTCACCTTCTCCTTCTCATGTGGTTTTGCTTTCGGTCTGTTTCACATGAAAATTAGTAGGCATATACAGCAAATTTCTTTCTTTCTTTTTAACAAGTTTCCTTCCTTCTAGTGTACCTTTATGGTCATGTATGTTGTATTTAAATTGCCCTACACAGAAGACTCCAGTTAACTGTATGTCAGGTCTAGTTTATTATTTCATTGTATTACAAGTCCCCCCCCCCTTTTTTAACTCATTGGTTGATTCTGTTAATGAAAGGTTTGGTAGAGTAGACAGTGATGATGGGACAGCAGGTTCAGTATGCAATGTAAATATGGAACAGGATGACTATGTTGATGGGGCCTCTGTGTGCTGGACTCTAAGTGCATAGATCCCACTGAAACATAAAGTCCATTGGCTGAAATAAAGTGGGCTCAGGATCAGGTAGGAAGTCGTAAATCCTGAATAATAAAGATGCTAGCAACTGGCACCAAAACAAATAAGGTATCCACCTGAAGCAAAAGACAAACAGTGGATTCCTAGAATCAGAATCATAGAGTTGGAAGGGACATTGACAATACTCTAGTCCACCCCCTGCAATGCAGGAATATGCAGCTGTCTCATATGGGGATCAAACCTGCAATCTTGGCATTATAAGCACCATGCTCTAACCAACTGAGCTATTTAATTAATTCCCACTCAGAGTAAGTGCATTGAAATTAATAAACCTAATATAGCCTTGTCCTTCAATGAGTCTGTACTGAACAGGACAAGAATTGAATACCACCCAGTGATTTTCCAGGGGCTGATAGTCAGGGACGGGAAAGGACTATCACCCCTGATAAATAATTGGGTCACATGCAAAATACATGGTAATTATTACCTAATGAAATGGCAACATGAATTGACAGGCATGCACTAAATTTTCACATCACAGCTATGCAAACTAACTGTTATAAACACTCTGAACCAATTACAACCCAATGAGCATTGCCAATTATAAATGTTCAGAAAACCAGGTTTATATTAGCAGAATGGTTTGCTCTTGCTCTGCAATCAGCTGAAAACTTCAGTGCCCTCTATTGGCTAATGTGATTTCTATTCCATGCCATGTGAAGGAACGTTGTTTGAAAAGTTTAAGCATGTTTAAGTAAACCAAGCAAGACACTTCTTGATGTGTGATATGTTCTGAAAAAATAACGGTGGCATAGCAAATTAAAGGCTGTGTGTAGACTGAAATACCTTAATTGGTTGTAAACAACATGTTAACAAATAATGGACAATAACAGGTCATTTTCTAAAAGAATCCATTAAATCATCTGACTGTCATAAAAAATAATTAAAATTAAAATATAAGTGTGGGGCACCATACTCAGCACTAAGAAAAGATTTAGCTAATTCTCCTTGAATATAATAAAAATGGAGGATTTAAAAGTATATTCAGCTTCCATATAATGAAAACAGAGGATTTAAAAGTACACTAAGCTTCCATTTCAGTGACTTTCAAATACATGGGATCTTAAAAGGTCCCAGGCTTAAAGAGGTAAATCATTTCACATTCATTGGCACTTACTGGTATTTCTTGGAAAACAGTAATAAGAAAGAGCCAGGAGAATAAGTGGGCAGAATGCTTGCTTGTTTCCAACACATCTCTAGTATATGTGGGTGACTGTAGCTCCACAGGAAGCCCCAGCTAAATCTCAGCAGCTGGATTCTGTCATTCCTGATGGAGGGCAGTCTTGTTAGTGTAGTGTGACCTCTGGAGCACTAACACAGATAATACTGGCACCTCTCTCTCCTCTAATCTACTACCAGTCTGAGCAATTCAGCTGGGGATGGGGGCATTAAGGCCATATTATTCTAAACAAAATTCAGCAATGGTAGCAAAGTATTATGACAGTGCATGATGGATTTCACTAGTCAACTAGGAAGGTCTTCCTTTCCCAAGATTTCTCCCCCCCCCTTTTAAAGTAGGCTGAAAATAAAAGATTTTATTGAAACCACAGCCTTGAAACAATTTATTCACATTAGCCATAAAGAAGAATAAGCGGTTTAAGGAGTGCACCATTAGGAACCAGCTGTTGTATCTGTGAAGCTGAATTTAAATCATGCTGGCTCCACTGAACATAGTGTTTTACTTTATACTAGAGTGTGGCTAAACTTTCATAGATGTTCAACACTAAATATTGGTGGGATTCCCAACAAAGGAGGAGTACAAATTGCCTCTTCTTTTCTACATCTTGATAGTATGAGGTGAATTTTGAGGCTTTTACTGTTCCCAGACATCACATATTGTCATTCTAGGGGCATTTGTTGTGTGTGTATGTGTGTAAATTGGCAGCCCTCATTAGCCATGCTCAGTGAGAAATGGGGATTGCATTTCAGTTCAGCCCAAATTTCAATAGAACAGAAACCATTTCGCATGACTCCAATACTCATCCCATTGAAGTATTTACATACTGCATTCAAATGAATCAGACCTATGTGAAAGTGCAGTCTTTAATTTGCTTCTGCGAGCAAGAGGGCACACCCAAATATGACCAGCGGCTGAAATCAGTTTGGAAGGGTTTTGGTGTGTGTTTTTTAAAGCAGAAAACAGGGGATACATTTTAGTTTATGAAAGACGTAAGCATGCCAAAGAATGCCAAAGGAAAATCAAAAGCACATTATACATAAATTAATGTTAGGCAAGGCAAAATATAAGGAGTTGTTTATGCAGTGGTGGAAGGTAATTAAGATATGATAATTGCAACATGTTGCTTAGTTCTACAGTGAGTGACCTAAATACTGCCAGTCCTCTAGTTAAAAACCTGCTACATTCCTAGCTGTCCTGCATTTTCATGTATTCTAGCCCAGGGCTTCACCTACTATTTGTGTGCAGACACATGTTACTATCCTATATCATATTGAGTAGGAATGGGTCTTTCTTGCCACGTAGAGAGTGCTTTCTACACCTTGTAAGGTGATGTGTCAATAATAGTTTTTATGCTGTGAACCACCTTGAAATCTGCAAATGAAGGGTAGTATACAAATTTAATAAATAATTAAAAATAGTGACCATCAGCTGCCAAAGGGTTCTGAATTCTTTTTAAAAGAATGATAACAGTGTTCATATAATCAAGTAATTAAACCTTGTCACTGGTGTATAATAATTTTTCTGCAATGATATAGGCAAAGACAAAGGACCCCTGGACAGTTAAGTCCAGTCGAATTCAACTATGGGGTATGGCGCTCATCTCAGCTTTCAGGCCAAGGGATCCAGTGTTTGTCCGCAGACAGCTTTTCCAGGTCATGTGGCTAGCATGACTAAACTGCTTATAGGACAACAGAACACCACGAGGAGTGCCAGAGTGCATGGAAATGCTGTTTACCTTCCTGCTGCAGTGGTACCCATTTATCTACTTGCACTGATAAGCTTTCGAACTGCTAGGATGGCAGGAGGTGGGAAAAAGCAAGAGGAGCTCACCCTGTTACACAGATTTAATCTGCCAACTTTATGATTGGCAAGTCCAAGAGGCTCAGTGGTTTAGACCACAGCACCAGCTGTGTTGTAAGGCCAGTTTGGTGGATAAGGCCAATATCTTGGAGTAAAAGTTCTTAGTTTTATGAAGAACCTTCTTTGATAAATGTGCCTAAATTAACTTTCCTTTAATTGCTGGGAATTTTAGCCAAGTATTGTACCACTGAGTAAAACAATGGTAAGGAATTAAATGAAAGTTACTCATGTCCTACTAATAATGCCAGTGTCTCCTTCCCCCTCCCCTTCTCCATAAACACCCAGGAGAATCTTGGGTTTGCACTGAATATGTAAATATTCTGACATTTCATCAACATAATGGATCAACTGTTAATCTGCAATGTCTTGTAACCACAAGTTCACAGGCTCAGTCTTTTGAAGAGTGAGTCATTGTTTTCTCGGAATTGTTTATAACTGTTGTACTTATATTAGTATGACGTATTGCTCATTGGGGATTTTACAGCTCTAGGAGGTACTGTATAAGAATTTGGAGTAATTGGAACTACTGTATATCTTGTGACGGCTGGGACCATCCATTTTGCCCGTTGTGATTCAACCATTTCAGCAAATACACAATGGAAATAAGGGTGCTCCTGTTGAGTCAACAAGGACTGATCTGCACAAGCCAGAGGTGCCAGCTTGCAGGGGGGGGCAAAAATCAGAGATACCCTGATTCTGAAGGTTCAATGTGGATTCTCATGGCTAAGACCCATTGATAGGTCTCTCTGCCATGAATTTGTCCAATCCTTCTTATAAGTTATCTAAAGTAATTTGTAGATGAAGGTAAATATACATACCTTGTTAAATTTAGCATAGACTGGACAAGATTGAAGCAAATGAAAACAGATATTTATAGAAAACCATATTACTTTTTTCATGAGCTTTCTACAATGCTCTCTATTCCATCCAAAACGGAAAAGCAGAATAAACTCTGACCCTTGGCTGCCTATTTGACCACCATTTTTTAAAAAGATTATTCATGAGACCTTTGATCTGTAGTAATTTTTACTGAACTTTCACATGCAAGAGAATGCATTTCATAATATATTCCAATAATTAATCTTATTGTGCAAACTCTCTTTCCCAAGACTATCACAGAATGCTCTTCGCTTTAATTTTCCATATTCTACAAAAAGCTATCCTTTGAATGTATTTAATGGTTCTCCCACTCAATTTTTTTTTTCATATGGACATTCACCTTTGCCCATTCTTGGCTTAAGGAATGTAAGGAAGAACTAGAAGCAAGAACTACATGGAAGCTTGAAGCTTTCAGGAGGCATGTTTAGTAGCTCAAGTCATACCAGGGAGTGAGGGGTTGTACCCAAGGTAAGCTTTGCACTAGTGGAAAGGTCTTCCACACATGCAAGGTGGTCCATTTGGTTTTCAAAAGCCCCTTCTACTTCCTGCATCCCTGCACATTATATGCCATTCTGGTCTTGAAGGTTCCCCAAACCTTAGAAAGAGATATTCAGGTGCAGAGAGGGCTGCCTTGTGTAGAGCACATCAGCAAAAATCAGGTGTCCAGTGTTGAGCAAGCAGAACTTGGATACAACTCAAGAACTTGTAAAAACTAGAAATTTACCAAAGAATGCAACACATTGTGCAGAAACAGACTTTGAAGCAACACCACAAGGAATTTTGCCATTGAACATGCCGCTGCTAACCAAACCAGATGGCTGGCTTGTTTTAGATCCATATTCTTGGTAGCCAATCCTAAAGCTTTATTTGCTTAATTTTTAGGATTAGGCCATGAAAGGAACTAATGTACTTACACTGTTAGTAATTTTCATGTTCAGTAATTAGAAACGTAAATTGACTGCAAAATCTCCTGTACCGAGGGACTCACTCAGTGTGAAATATCCAGTAAAATCCCTGTTTGTATTCCTTCTCAACTTCTGTTACAAACCTACCTGGTAGATTTATTAGTTGATTTCACTCCAGTAGTCTGACTCCCTATGGTGATCCCGAAATGTCTGCAGACCCTAACAAGTGCTTACTGCTGCAAAAGATTATGACATCATGGAGGTTAGCAAGAGAATGAATGATGTGGCTAGCCATGTATTCAATATTAATAGAGGAGGGGGTTATAGGCAAACATGGCCTTTCTGTCAGGTAGAATGAATGAGATATATAATTTGTTTTGTCCTTCCTTTTAAAGAGCTAGAAGAAGGAGATAATCTATCTTAATAAGGGCATGCTTATAGTCTTAACCAACTAGAATGCGACTTTTTCAAACCATCCATATGTGATCCCATTATTAAATTAGGATGTTGAACCCAATGTAAATTATCAATTTATAAATCAGCCAGTCAGCTAAATTAGCCAGCATTATACTGATAAATGGGGACTAACAATGCAATTGCTGCTTTCTGAACCATAAGGTACGAGTTTTCACATTCTGCCAAATCACTACAATGAATTATAGATTACTGAAGTAATATATGTTTTCCTTTATAAGACTGAACTCCCAGTACTTTGTTATTACAGACAATAAAATCTATGGTTAAGTAGCTTAGCAATGACATAGCAGTAAAGAATGACAAATCAATTGCTAAACTCGGAGGCATAACCATGTACATTCTGAATCACACTGAAATCAATGGTTTGAAATCAATATAGCTCTCTGCTGGATTGTTGCTAGAGTATTCTCCATTAAGAGTGATGCTTCATTCTTAACCACTAGTCAGCTGCAGCAAGCTCACTGGACTGAGCCAGAAATTACCGGTGCTGTATAACATTAAACAGTGCACCACATTAACACCACTAATATCAAAATAAAAGCATGCTTGGATTCTGAAAATGTGCCACAAAGATAAATGACATTAATGATTGCTTGAATCCCACTGGACAAAGGGGAGGGGGTGCTTCTTTTCCTTTGTTGTAAATTTATCCCCCCCCCTTTGCCCCCGGTAAACTGCTTAGGAGGCTTGGGGCCCCCTCTAGAATTGTGGGGGATGTGGTGAAGGGGTGGCTACAAGGTGAACAGGGATGTTGCAAAAATAAAAGCTACCTCCCTGTTACTCCATTGGAGGCCTTCCATTTGTGGAAGTGATCATTTGGATCCAAGATCATCAGTATCAACATCATACTATAATGGTCTTGGTGGACCTGAACACTGATCCATTGGGTTTGTTCTTATGTGCATCTACACTGTTTATTTTGAATTTCTGTGTCACCAGTTTTAATGGGCGAAGCTGGTTAGGCATGATACGCTGGCCTTGCCACTAAATACAGATTTCTGGTAATGCTTTGACTCTCATAGGACAGTTGGTGAGCCTGGATGAAGAATGTTAATGGCACATACTAAAAATAACCACAATACTTCTTAATAAGAAAAACTAGACTTAAGTAAAACGCAACCAACCAAAACCCTTATAAAAATGAAAATTATCCTAGTAAAATATTTTTAAAACCTCTTAATAAAGCTCATAAAAAAACACATTGCAATGCCTAATAGACCTAACAGAAAGTTGGGAAATGAGGCAGTCTCTTTCAGTCTGTGCTGCAGGAAAACTACTACGCTACTTTGCAACACTCCTTTATTTGGGCCCCAAATCAGAAATTAAAGTTATTGGGTGTGTTTATATCGCCAAGGCTAGCGCAATACATTTTGCTGCCTGAGGTAGAAGCTGGAACAGCAGCATCACCCCAACAGCCAAGGTACATTGTATCCAAGGCTGGCCAAGTTATTTTGACACCTGAGGCAGAAAATCTCACAAACACCTCTCTCTCTTCCCAGCAGCAAAAGTGCAATTATAAGTAATTAAATAACAATTTCATGACATCCAAAATCAATTGGCTACCTCACTCTACCTAACTTGGTTGACCCCCAACACCAGTCTCTTCAATGTTCATAGTCAAACCCATAATGGAGTTTATGTTACCAAATTTCCTAGTGGGCTGTATCCAGGATCCTTTCTCCTCTAATAAACATCACTGCGAGACCACTGACTAATAGCAACCTAGTGTGACTAGTAGCCTGCACAGTTACATACTAAGCATATTTCATGCTTTACCTTTTGTTTCTTGGCAATGAAATGAGTATATGCGCCTACTCATGTGCACATTTATTGCACAGGTCCCACATCCTACTGACGATTCTTTGCACAATGGGGTGGTGGTGTGAGAGCCCCAGGCTGGTTTCTGCACCCAGCCACATGCCATGACTATGTGTGAACCAGTTCTTAGTAAAACACATTTGGGATGAACAGCCCATTGAAATGTTTGAGGGCTCTAACAGCATAAAGGCTGGAGGATATAATACTGAACTTATGTATTTCAGGCTTCTTCTTCAACTGAAAAGGGCCCCAGGCTTCCTTAAGAAAAATCAGTAATAAGACAGTCCCTGCCTTCAGACCTACAAATCTACAAGACAAAGCTGTAAGCTGATCTAGGAGGGCTTTCCTTAAGCTCTAATTATTTAGGGTAGTAAATAACTAAAGTCCACTGATTCTGACAGGTCTACTTGGAGCATGACTAATGTTAGATATCACCAGTTTTATTCAGGATTGGGGGATGGTTCCTTTGTGCCACCTGCTATCAGGAAGTTCTAGATTCTATTTTGTTTTGAAGTGAGTTTATCATCCTAGGCCTCGCACTCCAAATTCCCTAAGTTCTCTCACAGAAAGAGATTAAACGTAATTTCACTTTTGTTGGGTTGTATGCAGCTTCTGTTTTTTCTGCCCATAGAAGGGTTTTTGTCCCTTAGAAGCCTCTAGTAATGTTAGGGTTAAGATTATTCCCACCAATTACCTTCCTCCCTATGGCTTCCCCCTATCCCATACCACCTCACCTGCTGTTCTTGAGAACACTATGGTGTGTGTGTGTGTGTGTGTGTGTGTGTGTGTGTGTAAACCACTTCTTTTCATTTCCATTAGCCTCTGCTGGATGAAGATCCATCTCATAAATACAAGGGCAGCACTGGATGTATCCTATTCTTTATTCTGGTTAGTGGGAAACTCTCCAAATGTTGGGTTTGTTATAAATATTCTTTGGGGATTTCTCCTGCATGAGCCCCACTGAAATGAATGAAAGGTGCAGAAAAGCAAGGTCACACTCATTTATACAGTGTATATTGGGGGACGGGAGATTCTGAGATGTAGGGGGGGGAGCTAATGCCTTTTCATTTGTTTTCATGTGTGAGTGGGGTGGGTGGGTGTTATGGATCAGGTTAGCCATATTGATTTGTATGCTGTTGGTAGATTTTTGTCATTGTCTTGTTGGGCTGTGTATATGATAAAGGGGAGCCATACCGGGTTGAAGGTGTCTTCTTCTGTTTGTCCCTGTGTCATTTTCAGCTTATTGGTTAATTTTTCTAGTAAGGCTGTTTCCCATACTATTTGGTACCATTGGTCCATGCTTACTCCTGACAGGTCTCTCCGGTATCTGGTTATGATGTTTCTGGTTGCTGACAGTAGGTGGGTTATGAGTTCTTTGTGGTGCAAGTGGGCATTATTGTCTTGGAAGGTGTTTAGTAAGGCCAATCACCACAGCCAATCACACCTTAGGCCAACCCCATCCTCTCTCACCACCAAAGGAACACAAGCAAACAAAAGAGAACCTGCACAAGCATTGCTGACACCAAACCCTACATATATTACCGATAAGTAAAATAGAAACATCATCACCCCACCCCACCCCACCTACCCTCCCACCCCTGTCCACCTCTTTCCCCCTTTTCCTTCCCAATGTCTCAACAAATGTAACTGATTTGTAAAAATGATACATGTAAAAAATACAAGAGAGAGACATCACACATACTTTTGTAAATCAATAAATCTTTAATAAAAATACTTCCAAAAAAAAGAATTGCTTTTTTATCAATCCATTTATTGTTGGCATAACATGTGACATTTTGCAATGACTGTAAATTCTGCAGTACTGATGGGAGAGAGGAATGCTTAGCATATCCACAGTGTGAATGGAGGCTGGTCAGTAGTGTGGATGGTTTTACAACCTGCCACCCCCTTTGAACAGCATGGGATCGTCCATGGTTTTGGCATGTATCCCAGAAATATTGCCCCAGGAAAGCGGAATTTTCACCTTGTGCAACGAGAGCAGCTGGTGTCAAGAGATGTTGTTCCCTTCAAGAGGTGGCACTTCTGGGAATGATATCATTCTAACTTCATGACCATCAGGAAGACAGAGGAATTGAAGACCATTTCCTTTGATCTGTTGATAGTGGGCAATTAGATTCCACCCTCCTTACATCTGTTTCAGCCTCTAGCTCCCGAGGTATTCCCTAGCCATGGAAAAGTTAAGAGAACTGTAAAAGGCATGTTTTGCTGGCAAACAGCAGCAAACTTGCTAGGCTTTCTTCATTAGGGTTAGCTATTTAAACCATCAGCAGCATTCTGGGAGGACATCGGACATGTGTCTACCAGATGCCTGCAAACAGAGCTCCACTAGGGACCTGACTCAACTTAACAATAATCTGCAGACAGCGGGTGTGAACCTGAGCTGGGCAAACACCTCATCAGGCTGCATGGCTAATTGATTTCAAAATTAGACTTGGTATTTCTGAACAATAATCTTAAAAGGCAGCAATAAAATCCATCAAAATCCTTTGAGCTAGCCAAGCTTTCATCCAAATGGCTTATTATACAGAGCTGGCACACCTGAACTTTGGCATGGACAAATAAATTCCCAACAGCAAATGGAAACCACATTTGGCACTGAAGGTTTTGTCAAGTGAAGTTTGTAGTCATCAGGAAACAAAATCTTGGTTTCTCCTTCCCCCGCACCCCCCAACCAAGCCACTGCCCTTAGTGACAGGAAATAATTCATTGAATTAGGGTTGCTGTTACTCTAGCGATCTTTTCAATCAAATATATATGGAGTGATTGTTTGGTAATTTTGGTTTGAGCATCGCCCATGTCCATGTACTAGAACCCTCTCCCTAAACACACAAACAACTACAGATTATCTAGCAGTGATAATTTAGTCACCGAAGCAGATCTATCCCTTTGAACTCTGAAGGTCTGCGTTCTGATATTGCAGTCCAAAAGAATTTAGGTCTCTCTTTTGCCTGGTCATAATAAATTATACCCAACCCCTGAGCAATGTTTAGAATTTTATCTGAAAACCTGGATGGGAGCAAACAATCACTACAGAGTAGGAAAACCCTGAGTACAAACTTTCTGGAGTTAGTATTTCAGACGATGTAAACTGTGCTTGATTTTTTAATCTGCTTATGCATTGCTAGATAGGGTTGGTCTCTGTCATCCGGAACAGGGTGATATTTAAGAGGAATGTAAGAAACTACAAACGGTTATCAGATCAGGTTTGCAATATTTATGTGTGATGCAATACATTCTCAAAGATTAATAATCAAAGAAAATGATGTTTTAGTGGCTGGTACCGAAGAATACATTAGGACTTCTTGTCCTAAAGTGCAAGAACAAGAAGTTGTGAGGCTATAGCTTAAACCATGTTTAGTCATTTATTGCACATAGAATGAGCACATATAGTAGAGCATAACAGTAGCAGGTTCAACCCCATCCATCTGTGGCTGTTCAGTAGAACATCTGTAGGGAACCCCTATGCATATAGTTGTACACAATGAAGAGTAATCCAGAAATGCATCCATTCTCTATGGAGTAAACCATGGATGGGGAACCCGTGGCCCTCCATAAATTGATGAACTCCAGCTTCCATCAGCCATGGCCAGTATCACCAATGGCAAGGGATAGTTGGCATTGTAGTCCAACAACAACAACAACAACAACAACAACAACAACAACAACAACAACGTATTACTTATACCCCACCCATCTGACTGGGTTGCTCCAGCCATTCTGAGCAGCTTCCAACAGAATATAAAAACACAGGGAAACATCAAATATTATAAACTTCCCGATACAGGGCAGCCTTCAGATGTCTATGGAAAGTCTTTGACATCTGGTAGGAAGGCATTCCACAGGGCAGGCGCCACTACCAAGAAGACCCTCTGCCTGGCTCCCTGTAGCTTCACATCTCGCAGAACAATAATAAACAGCATTGAGACAGCAAAAGGTTCCCCACCCTTGGAATCAACAAATGGACAGAAATTTATATTCTTGCATTTCCTTGGCGCTCTCTCTCTCTCTCTCTCTCTCTCTGTGTGTGTGTGTGTGTGTGTTTGTTTATAAGAGAATCGGACAGATAGACAGAAAGAGCAAAAGAGAGAGATGTTTAGGAATTTAAAAAATATGGCTCCCATTCTGCTACAATTTGTAGTAATAAAAATGTGGAATAAATCCACTATAATATTTAGAATAGGTTACATTGATATATGAGCTGCTAAGCAATTTCTTACACAGGTTTCTCTTTTCATTTACAGCAATTTAAAACAAATGTGTTCACACTGATTTCCAGAGCTGCTTCTTACTTTCACTGCTGAAAGGTGAACTGGATTCTTGTGGCTCACTAGCCCTCTGCCGACAACTGCACAGCAGGTACACAACTTCTACTTGTGTAGGTTTGGTGCGGAAGGCATAATCTACACAGGGGAAAGGAAAAAAAAAAATAAGTCAGTGTGGAGTTTCTGTTTTCAGTGGTAGCTCCATGCAGGGCATTATGGGTAAGGGTGGGGGATAAATTCAATTCAGTTTGTATTTAAAAGCAGAGCTATCTCTTTTGCAGTTTATACAAACAATATGCAACCTCGAACACAGCCCTTCTTCAAAATTCACATTTCTATGAATTTTGCAGTGCACTTCTCCAGCCAAGTAATGTGTACAAGAATGTACACACAAAAAGGTAAAGTGTGCACAAAAATGCCTATATTAAAAGAAATATCATACAGAAATGCATTCTATTAGGGGAAATTGCTTTGCAAAAATGTGTATATTAGACAAAATTCTATTAAAAATGTCTCTAATGGCAGGATTCATGTGGACTTTAACAAAGAATTATCACAAATGGGTTTAGAAAAGTGGAGTGCTACACGTAAGGTTGAAAAAAAATAGAAATCAAACTCATTCCCTATTTATGGGTAGCTTCATCCTGACCACAGTTTATGTCCTAAGAGAGGTGAGTTGCTATCTAATGCACACAGCCTATGAGAATTGTTCTTATACAGGTTCTCAACTTGTCAGGTGGGGTTTGAATACACCCTCCTTCAAAATCTTTTCTACAAGAATGTCCACCAGGTGTGCCATATCATATTTGGTGATACAGCAGCTCTAATTATTGACACATTCCATCTGAAACCCATATGTCTTGGGCACAGCAGGTTCTAAGACCATGCTAACAGTAAGTTAAGTCTATGAACTTATCCATTAATTAACTGGCTTTCCCTGTCCACCACCCCAAATTCCAGTTTCTGAATACAGGTGCTAATTTATTTAGTTGAGGCAGGGGTTTCTTTCAGTTAAATGAAAAATAATTCAAGTCATTCTAAACTCTGCTGAAGATTTAGGTTGTGCAGATAGATTATGCTATCAGCAGTGCCCATGCTTCTGTGAGGATAGTAAATGTGCTTGGAATGGTTTCTGAAAGTATACATTTTAATGCTGTGATTGCTTAATCTATGGTGTATGCTTGCGGCTGACTGAGAAATTATCTTTCACTTCCAGCCAAGAATAACGTTATAGTTTGATTCAAAGTATGAACTAAGAAAGTTGATACATAATCTCCACACTCTTAAACTTTAGATTTTCCAATAAGCATCTCTGTCCAAATTTTACCAAATTACTTCTTACAAAACAACATCTGCATATATATTTATTGTAAGCATAGATACAAGACCCATGCCCCAACCGCCACAATAGCATCTAATTTTTTAGGTGTTGATACTCGTCTTTTTTGCATGTCTTCAAAAACTACACACCGGCCTAACCAAAATGAAGAGCAGATGTACTAATAAAGACATTACAAGCAAATTCTGACCTATGTTACAGCTGTGGAACCCCACCGATTTCTGAGGGGCTTGCCTGGGTGTAAATGAGGGCAGATTTTGCTGTACGCTGTCATGGCATCCATCATGATAAGAATGTTTTCATCTGGTTATGAGGCAGGAGGAGACCTATACCGTGCTGATAAAGAGTATTACGTGACTGTTCCAAAACTGGCCTTTTATCATTCTCCACTTACGTTTTATATGTTTGCTACATGTAGGATACATATGCAGGGCACATGAAGGCTTTGAAGTAGTGCAAATAGCCGAGCAAAACCTCCCTAGAAAATCTTGAGCCAGCTGCTGCTATTTCTTACATGTTTTAGATTAAAGCCTCAAGTCTACTCATGCTGGACCACCACAGGAGAAAAACTATGGGACATTGAATGTTCTCATGCAGGGTGTTATAGAAACATCTGTGGCAAATTAATCTATCCTTATCCTCTGTGAAAATTCACAGGGTTTAATAGCTTTCTTACCTGTGAAGGGGTGGTCTAGTTATTGGGCTGCTACACACACACACACACACACACCAAAAAAGAGAGAGAGAAACCAACAACGCAACAATGATACAGGTTTGTATCATTGGTTTGTTTGCATTATACCTATCCAAGCCTCAATAAAGCATTCAAACAATGTAAGAGGCATACTGTGTGGGACTGATCCTTTCATTTTAGTAGGTGTGCGAACATAGCTCGTAGGCATGAGAGCAGAATTCAGAGAGAATTAGAAAGCATTTTATAACTATGTGGAAGCTTGAGAGGGATAATTCATGCCATATAAAACTGGCTATTAAATGCCATGGGCTTCCTAATGAGGGTGCACTTTTAGCATCGGTATACTTTCCAGGGGAAGATGAAAGCAATGGTTTTGGGGGTAAAAAGCCTTCTTAAAGAGATTTGCTTTTGCCAGCAGTCTCTGTATTTTCAGTGGCCACTCCTGTCTTCAGACTCTCTGTGTGTAAAGTGACCACCACACACACAAATGGTCTAGCTACATAAAAGAAAAGTTGCCACCATTCCACAATAAAAGCTTCAGAAAAGGAAAAAGTCCAGTTTGGTTGATTGTTAGAGTGCTATGCTTCTTTAAATGAGAAGGATAACATTAGAGGGCTAGACATGAAGGTTATCTATTCCAAACCAAATTTTCATAACAAATTATCATAAATAATCTAGATTATAATTTATCACAAGCATAGGTAAATGGAAGAGCAGTCCTATGAAGGCAGGGGTTGGAGGGGAGAGTCCATTCCTCCACTTCCTAAGTCCTGCTAGACCAATGCTGGCCAAGTTTCCCTCCCTCCCCTCCCCCATGATTTCAGTTGAAGGAGAAACAACTCCAGGGCTAGTATCATTTGTCTCCCTTATTGGTGGGTGATGTCAGAGGAACAGAAGTGCTGAAGATCCAATACTACTCCCAGTCTGTTCCCAGCATGCAGTTATTCAGTCCTTATCACTGTTGCGGCTGGAATGGTGGAAGAACAACAGTGCTAGAACTTTCTGCTCTGCAGTGAAGATGCTTCTGGAGGCAGACTCCCTTGCCACCTGCATAGACAAAGATCTGCAGGACCCAGTGGCTTCTCAGCTGGCCTTCTCAGGAGCATAAAATTGTTCCTTCGATTAGTAATAAAATGACATTTTGTGTGAATGTAATACTATAGAATTCACATTTCAATCATGAAAATTCTGAATGCTTTCAGTTTTCTCTTTTGAAATGCAATTAAAAAAAAAAGCTACAAGTCTTGCTGATGTAATTTAGAATCACAAGGACTACCAAGAGTAAAATGAAGCTAGAACATAGCATGCCATTTCCCCCTCCCCTTTTCCTAGCAATGACGCTGCACTAGTTCTTGTCAGCTGATGTGGAAATTCTGACAGTGCCAGACTCTGAGACTCTGGAAAGCTGACAGATGAGTGAATAGTCTGACCCGGAATAAGGCAGTATGTTATGTTCTCAGGCTGCACCTTTGCTGCAAGTCCTTTTCTCAAAAACTACTGGCACACTCTAGCTGGTCCTCTAATGGGCTCAGTCAAAGACCAAGGACCCTATCCTTTGGGTCAGACTTGGACTTCAGATACTGTGTTGGACTCCCAACTCCCATCTTCACTGACTGTTGGCTATGTTGGCTGGGAGTGATGAGAGTTGGAGTCATCATCTGGAGGGCTGCAGGCTCCCCACCCTTGGTCTATGTCGATGAGATGCAATTAGCTGAAATTGAACTGTACATAAGTAAAGACTTTTTCAATAAGTCAAAGGCATCATGACCAGTGGACTATGCAATTAACGGGCTGAGAAATTACTGGGCTCTGTATATTAACTGAAGGTGTAATTTACTGAGGTGTAGCTCAACACATTTTGGGATTGAAAACACAGTGTAATACAGTAGGGCGGTTTTAGCAAGCTGTCCCATTTAACAGCCTGTGCAATTTAATGTGCTGCACAGGTGAAAACTAGGATGGTGCAAATTAACCAGGTCGTGTTGTTTATGGGAGCTGTACAAAGGTATGTGGCTCGTGCAACTCTTTGACTTAGTAGAAGCTATGTGTATTTAGTAGGAGCTGCAATACATGGAGTTTAGGTTACTATTGGACCTGCATGTCAAACACAATGTGATACTGTAGGAACTGAAAGAGAAGTTGAAGAATGACTACTCAAACCATTCTAGCTGCAAGCGTTGAGTCTGAAGCAGTGTTTTTTTTCTGGGGGGGGGGATGCATACCCCTAAACATTTTGTGAATCTAAGTTTGGTCTCATTGAGGGGCAGTATTTCAATATGATTTGGAAAATTAGAGTACCCCTAAACATTTTTTAGAAAAAGAAAGCACTGGTCAACTCTACTCAGTCTTCCAGAACTTAACTCAAAATCAGATAATCAGGAATCATCTGAAAAAGCTCTAGCAAGTATTTTGAAGCATACCACTTGCATGATAGCCCCTCAGCACAGCTTTTTTCAAACTGTGCACTTCCATCTTTTCAGGTGACCTTTACTAGCTTTAGTTTGTAATGCTCATTTCTGAGACTGAACTCAAAGAAACCAGAAGAGGGTAGGATCATATGATTTCTAATTGCTTTCCCTGTCGTCCTGGCTTGTAAACCTACAGAACATCATGGGGTGATGATCCGAAAACAGGCATTTTCCACCACTGTCTTTGTACTATGAGATTCCCTTCTTTCTGCCATATGTGAAGCAGCAGATGTCTTGTAAAGGAATATCTTTTTGCCCAGGCTTTCCCTGATCCATAAGATTGGACCTTGTTTTTATTTGTCTGAATTCCTGTATTTTGCTTCTATAGGCTTTTATTGATGTCACGTTTTTGTTTTGATCATATTGCTCATTGTTTTAATGGTGTACACTGCTTAGAGAACCATTAATTAAGCAATAAGTTGAGAAGGTTCCTAATGCTGTATACCACATTGACAGAGGCACCCACCAATTCTCTCTTATTATTCACAGCTCTTCCCAGACCCATTGCTTTTACAAAGGGAAAGATTTTTATGTACAGTGGTACTTCTGGTTACAGACGCTTCAGGTTACAGACTCTGCTGGTTACAGACGCTTCAGGTTACAGAAACAGTACCTCGGGTTAAGAACTTTGCTTCAGGATGAGGACAGAAATCGCACGACGATGGCACGGCGGCAGCAGGAGGCCCCATTAGCTAAAGTGGTACCTCAGGTTAAGAACAGTTTCAGGTTAAGAACGGACCTCCAGAACGAATTAAGTTTTTAACCCGAGGTAACACTGTAATTTGAACTTCAGCCTTCTTCTGAATCTTTTTTGTTTAAAAAATCATTCAGAAATTGTGTCTGTGTGCAGTAGAGAATACAGTGGTACCTCGGAACTTGAATGGCTCCGTTCTTGAACCTTTTGGCTTCTGAATGCTGAAAACCCAGAAGTAAGTGCTCCAGTTTTCAAACGTTCCTCAGAACACAAATGTCTGATGTGACTTCCACTGTGCAAAAACTTAGCTGTTGGCCAATCGGAAGCCGCACCTCAGAACTCAAACGTTTCAGAAGTCAAACGGTCTTCCGGAATGGATTAAGTTCAAGTTCCGAGGTACCACTGTATGTCTAAAATTTCTGTCCATGGATACAGAAAGATAGACATAGATATACACACATATACGTGTGTGTGTGTGTGTGTGTGTGTGTGTACATACACACATGCATACATATACTGTGTTTGTCACTACTTGTCCATATTTGAAAAAAGCATTATTCCGACATAGAAATGAACAGAGAAACCATTTGAAACAGATACTGAGAATTCAGAAGACCTTCATAAGAAAAGTAGATCCCTTATAATACTAACAAAATTGTTTGACAATGAATACATTAGATTAACGTGAAATGTATCAGAACATGCTTTACACTAGGCAGAGATTATTTGAATTATGAGAAAAACAAGAAATATTATTAGTTTATAGACTAGCCGGGGTGTGTGTGTAATGATTGTGATTTCACCCACCAATAAGAAAACATGTTGATGTGTTTAACTCTGTTCAGTGAATTAAGTAATGAAGTAATAGCTGGATAGCTCACAAGGTATTCTAAAATGGTGTACTCCAAATTATCTTGATCAAAATATAATAAATATTTTTTTCCAATCTAAAAATAGCAGGCTAAGTGATGGCAATAAACAAAGTATGGACGCTCAAGTTACAATGAAGGAAGGAGTCCAAGCAATTAAAAACCTAAAAAGCAATAAATTGCCTGTGCCTAATGGCTTTATCTTTAACTTTTATAAAAAAGATTTTGGAATATTTTAGCAAAGTCTTTGATGAAAGCAATTAATGAAGCCCATGAAAAGGGAATGCTTCTGTAACTGAGCACAGATTAGTTGTAATACTAATTCCTGGAAAAGATAACTCAAATTTAGCATCTTATGGATCAATTTCCTTACTAAATCCTCTTACTATCCCATTTCAATTCATCCATTTTTTTCATTAGTTAATTTTGCAAGCTTTCCACTTTGCAAGCTAGTTTTACAATCCAGGATAAAGTGGTTTACAAATTGAAAAGCCACGTAAATGAAAGGCAGCAATCTAAAAGCACACAGGGTGTATGTGTATTTATCCACAATAAAATAATCTGAAGCAGCAGCAAAATTACACTAGCAACAGTATTATGTTTTTATTCTTATGCTCCATAAAGGGCTACTGAACCCCTGCTCAATCTCCCAGGATTTTGTGGGCACAACAGAAGAACCACATTTTCCCGAATGGGTTTGGTCATTCATTAAGCTTGTAATCTAATGCACTGCCTCTTTGTGTGGTTGTAGGGTCCCAGTTAGCTTTTAGCCTTTCTATCAAACAAAGGCAGAATACAATTATGCAAACTATGCAAGTACATGCGTGTTTTACACGTCAGAACATTTAAATGTTCTCAATGCAGATGGAAATGTTCTTTTAGCACAGAAAATGCACAGCCCTGGTTGTAATTCGACATCCGCAGGAAGATTATACTGAGTCAGACCATTGGTCCCTCTAGTTCAGTGGTCTCCAGTTAGCTAAGAACTGTGGACTCCCAGTTCTTCAAAAGCCATGCCATGGACCCCCTACTTTTGAAAATGTTGATATCTCTGTGGTAGTTTTTGTTAGGTGAATGGTGCCACCATATCCTCCAACATGTTCCAGTGCAAAACTGAGATGCTTGTCTTTCAGGTCGGGCTCCTGTGTGAGTCACATAACTCTCACAAGAGCATGGTGCCACAAAATGCACATTTTTGGGTGCTGTGGCTGCAATCTCATGGGGTTTGGGGCACCGTGCTCTCATGTGGGAGCATGGCCAAAATTGTATGTCCTGGACAGTTGATGAGTATGTGCCACAGCTCCCCTGGGTGGGTTACACGGACCCCCTGGGATCTGCGGACCTCCAATTGGGAACCATTGCTCCAGATCATTATTGCCTATACTGACTTGCAGGAGCTCTCTAGGGTATCAGACAGGTGTCAATCTCAGCCAGAGATTGAAGTCGGAACCATTTCCATGCAAAGCATGTGCTTTCCCTCTTAGCTACAGCCCTTCCCCAATACTACACAGATTACTCTTCTGAAATGCATCTAGTTTTCCTCTGAAACCATTGACAGTTGTTGGTTTTTTTTGTTCCCACAACTGTCTTTGGAAGACTATTCCAGGGCTTTACTCATCTTAAATTTTCTTCTGATCACCAGCCAACAACATATTAATGGAGTGCTCATAGCTATTAGATCTTATTCCAAGAGTCCTGTACTTTTCATCCACAACTGTATTAATTCTCCTGAAATTATGGTATCTATTATCATCACAAACACCACAAGGAATGCATGGAACCTACCTAGGCAGGCCATTGATCTATTTAGCCATTTATTGTTTACTATAACTGGTGGCTGCTCGTAGGCAGAGATTTTTCCCAGCTGGGGAGACCTAGGATCCTTGATTGAACCTATTTACGTGTAAACTGTAAGTTCTACCACTGAGCAATAGTGTCCCCTTTTAAGGAAATCTGTTCTGGGCTGCTGTCTGATTGGGCTTACTTTGGTGTGAACACACAGAACAGGGATGATGTAGCTGTACAATGCATCATCCGCAGTTGTTAGACAGAAATGGAGAACTGTTGGCCTACAGAGTATCATATGAATCTGCCACCCTGAAGATGATGTTGGACTCCCATCAGGGTCAGCTTGCATGTACTTCAAGATCTAGAAGGTTTAACTACATGCTAACTGATCCTAATGGGAGTCCAACCTCATATTCCAGGCAGCAGATCCATATGATACTCTGTGGGATAAAATGTGCAATACTGTACTACTGTTGTACATGCTAATGAGTTAGGTTTGTGCTTTTTGGTCTGACTGGGCTTCTGTAATTTTCTTCCAGTTCTGCTTGCTGGGTGGAGCTTTTCCATCAGTCTAGTTATGTTGCAATAAAATAAAGTTGTGTCTGAATGCCTGTTTTTTACATGGTTGCTTGTTTTTTCTCTGAACCCCATCACAACAAATACCACTGTGTAAAGACTGAACATGTTGACTAACTTAGCTGGTGCTATTTTCACATTTCACTTAAGTGCCCTTTCCACAGTTTTATCTCTTTTCTCGACCAGATCAATCCCTGCCATTTCCCCCCATTTAAAACTCTGATGCGTTCCCCTCCCCCGCTTTCTTGGTTATCAGACCAAGCTCAGATCCAATTAATGAGTCATAGTGCCCAAATCCATGCCCCTGGCAAAAAACCATACCATGCAACCCATTATGGTAAGCGAATTAAAAGACCATCTGAGCAGGTATCTGGTGTGTGTCTCAGTTCATTCTTCCATAATAAACTATGTTCTCCCCCTCATTCATTTGTCAATCATAGGAACTAAAGATTATCATTTGCTGTTTGTACGTGACACCAGCAATTTGCAAAGCCTGTTGGCAAGAAAATCAGGTTAGAATGACAGAGCGAGAAATTAAGCAGAAGTCTGATGCAATTAGGTATAACAATCAGTGCTCTAATTTCTGATTTATTGTTTCCTGTTTTCTTGCTGCGCTCAAGCCATGAATACTGTATGTGCTTCATATAGGTCAAACAATTGCCTTATCATTCCCAGTAAAACCAAGAGGTCACCCTTAACAATATTTATTTAAACATGCAGGATGCTTCCCATTGCAGTTAGGAAATTGCTATTGCTAATAGCTTGTTGGCACTATTTCCTCATTTACACAATTTTTATAAAGACCAAAAGCCCTAGAACCAGCAAAAGGGGGGGGGGGTCGTCAAATGTCCAGTTATTCCAATGGTATATTAGCTGAGTGTTGTTGTTGTTTTTTGTTATTGCCAGATTGCCTGTATTTGTATCAGAACAAAGTACATCCCAGTTTAAATAACAAGTCAAAACAAAAGGACTTTTCCAAACATCTGCTTAGAAACGTTGGGCACACAGAGTCCTTTTGCATTAACACTATGAAACATTGTCAGCTGTGAGCCAAATCTTGATCCTACTGAGATCAGCAAGAGTTTGCCACTGATTTCAATAGGATTAGGACTTGGCTCTTTAACTCTGCTTTGGCTGCCACTTTTGCCTTATGCATAGTTTGAGGATTTTTGGACAACAGTCTCATTCTCGGTAATCCAGAGCCATTCATAAAGTATTATTATATAATCATTACAAATCCACTTGTAATGCAAATAGCTGTTATTTTTAGTGTGACAGTTTTACAGCGATGCAGCACCCAAAGTCCGAAAAGAAATCTGCCCCGGAATATTATTAAATTGGGTTTATATGCACTAAAGAAAGGAGGGGGAGGCAGGGCTGCCTATTAGGTAAAGTAACATGTAGGAAAACTATGCAGTACTTGAAAATTAGCTAGCATGTTAAGTTTTTCTTCAGTGCTCTCAGGTTAGAAAAAAGGGGGGGATAGACAAGACAAATATGGATTGCTCCATTCTGTTCCTCCTTCCACCCAGTTTTCCATTCCCTTCATTCTGCTCAACAGCTAGTCAGCATTCCCCAGCCACTGAGCATACTCAGTCTTCACTGCCCCAAATCCATTTGTCCTTTTGCAAATTTTGGGGTTCCCCCAAGCTTGCTGATACCTCTGATACCATACATTTTAAGCAGGAAGGTGTGGCTCAGTTAACTGACTGACACCCAAATAAAAAGAGGGCCATTCTGGATTATATAGATGTACAGATTTCACTAGTGTGCCATTCCCTCAAGCCCTGGTATATCTAAAGTTAATATGCCCACTAAATAACTTTTGCTTCTAACCAGCAACTTCTTATCTATGCCCAGAAAGATCCTGCCCATTTTTTCCTCAGAGGTGGCCTAAGTGCATTACAAAATATAACCCCTAATTTTTCTTCCAATTACCCCTTGGGCGGAAACGAGAAATTTCATTTTTGCCTCTCTGGTTTAATAATGTAATACTAATATTCCCTCCATTATTAGTTTTACTGGTAAACCAAGGAGCAAGCTGGCGGAGTCCAGCTGTGACCCCAGGGCAGGAACTTTCTGCCTGCTGTCACCTTCTGACAGTTTATGCTGTTAATTACCTCAGTCAACTGTAGCACAAGTACCTCTCTGTCTGCCAGCTGGCAGGCTTGAACTCGCAGCCTTGAAGATTTAGAACCTGCAACAAAGGGTTGTTAATGTAAACAGTTTACTGAATAATACACCCAGGCAATCAAAGGTAGGCTCTTTTGCATGGATGTGTTACCTTTGAAAGAAGGGAACGATCCTTTCTCAGCCATTCTTCCCAGAGGAAGAGGGCGTGTGACATTCAAAGCAGGAAGAGAGCCTGCATTGTATAAAAAGTCACAGGGATTAAGACAAGGGCTCCATGTACAGTCTGGGCAAGGATGTCAAATGTATAAGGCCATCTTTCAATTAATTAATTAATTAATTAATTAATGGTTCAAGTTAAAGAGAGGATAACTGGGGGGAAACACCTCTTTGAAGTCATTTTTCAATAAAATAAAATTCGGATTCAAGAAACCTGTAATGTTTGTGTCCAATCTATCTAGCCTCACTGAAATTCATGAAGGATCATGGGTTGCTGAAAAATACCCATTCACCCTGATCAAGAATGCCCAGGGAACTTCTATGTAAGCAAAGGCCATTCTGTGTGGAAGCTCCTTCACTTTACCACCTTCACTTCAATGGAGGGAGCATGTCATTGTACTCAAAGAAAGGCATGTGTACACAGAACTGACCATTTCTACTGGGCAGTCCTTAGAAGTGTGCCATGAGAAAGGCCGAAGATGGGCCAAATTTAGGGGCAGGACTATCATGGACTATCTACTCAGTGATCCAATCTACAGGTCAAACACTTGTAAAGCTGGCAATACTTGTCCGGTAGCCCAAATTGGGTGAACTGTTTGTTTGTTTGTGTGCTAGAATGTTTAGAAGAGGATTAAAGAGTCTCGTTTGCTTTCCTCACCATTATCTGGTGGGTGAGATGAGCCAAAGGCTTCCTCCAAACCCAAAGCTACAGAGGAAAAGGTATGAACCCTGTCCCCCTCCCAAAGTTTGGCCGAAGCCTTGCAGCTTGGCTCTGTGCTTGTCAAAAGCCACGGTGAATTGATCAGGCTTCTAAGCACTTCACTGCAACAGATAGTAGTTATTGCTCTGGCATAATTTACACAGGCACAAGGGAATGTTTATAATTGTGGTGCTACTGACTCTCAAGCTTTGAAATTGTTTAAATATATACAAAAGAATAATATTCAATTTGAGTTGGGCCACTCCAGTTGGGTCTACTAGACCCAACATTTTAAAGCAATGTGGCCTAAGTTTTTTTGGGGGGCCCTCTGGGATTAGGGGCCCTGCAGTTTAAGCTTCATTAGTTTCATAGTAGATCTGCCATTGATGCCACCTCATGATTTATCATGTAAGTGGCTGCAGCAGGAACCTGTAAAAATGGTGGGGAAGTTACTGTGCAAAACTCCAACATTTTTCCATATTATGGGGGCTGCAAGCAGATTTTCCCCAGAATCAAATAACATAAAAACGAGCATTAAGCTCGCACTATATCCACTTGCATCCCATTAGTTTTCTGGAACTGGCTTTTACGTCATGTAAAAGCTCAAATATAATGGACAAATTTAGGGAAACGTTGGGGAAATGGAATAAACTGCCGTGTGAATGCATCTGAAGTTTCATTTTAGATTTATCTAATTAGACATGGGTGGGTGTGTTATTATTGTTGCACCACATTTCCACACACAGTACGTGTGTGTGTGTGTGTGTGTGTCTTCTAAAATAAACTTGGGAAGAAGCTGTTGGAGAAGAAAGCCATCTATGATCCATCTTGGATGAAAAAGCAATTGTTATTGGCAATGGTTCAAGGCACTTTTTTTGTTTGTATCTTTGTCATTCACAACAACAGACGTAAATGTAAATGTAGTTTTTTCCCCCCGGAGTGGAAGGAAATGTCATGCTTGCCTTTGGCACCAAGATAGGCTTGTGACAGATCAGGTTGCTCCCCTCTGATGTTGTCCAACAGATCTTACAATCAAATTTTACAAGCTAACAGAAGTTGTGAATTATAGTAAGATGGACCTCATAAACAAAAACTAAAACTTATGCATACAAGAGAATATTGAAAAGTTTGCAAAAAGCTGTCAACATGTGATGTGCCAGTGGATTTCTCTTCCTCCCATTTTATTGTGTCTTTTTTCTAGATAGAAGTACATCTGCCAAGTATGTGTGCATGGATTTATGCTTCCAAATGAAACAAAGCTGTGGCATTATTATTCCAAAACCTCTCCTAACATACCTCAATCCATATATATTTACCATAGCTCAGCTTGGTTATTGCTTGGGGTTGAGTTTGTTTTTTCTATGTAAGACCAAAAGACCAATTTAATGAAAAAAGCAGCTCTGTTTAAGTGTTTCTTTGTATTTGACATTATCAGCTATGATGCTGCTGGAAGTGGCTGCATGGAAAAAGGCATTAGGGTCACAGATATCATCATGAGTGTTTGAATTAAATGGCTGTATCTTACAGTATAATCCATACAAAATCGAAAATTCTTTCTAGTAGCACCTTAGAGACCAACTGAGTTTGTTCCTGGTATGAGCTTTCGTGTGCATGCACACTTCTTCAGATACACTGAAACAGAAGTCACCAGATCCTTAAATATAGTGGGGGAGTGGGGAGGGGTATTACTCAGAAGGGTGGTGGGAATGGGTGATAGGCTGATAAGTGTGGAAAACCTGTTGACGACTCTAAACGGCTGCAATTAGTCTTGCAGGGAAAGGCAAGGGGTGAGATGGCTAAAGATAGCTTTGTTATGTATAATGAGATAAGAATCCAATGTCTTTGTTCAAACCAGGTTTCTCCATGGTTTTAAGTTTGGTGATTAGTTGCAATTCAGCCACTTCTCTTTCCAGTCTATTTCTGAAATTTCTTTGTATTAAGACAGCTACTTTGAGATCTTTTATAGAATGTCCTGGGAGATTGAAGTGTTCTCCTACTGGTTTCTCTGTCTTGTGATTCCTGATATCAGATTTATGTCCATTTATCCTTTGGCGTAGGGCGTTTACCATGGAGAAACCTGGTTTGAACAAAGACATTGGATTCTTATCTCATTATACATAACAAAGCTATCTTTAGCCATCTCACCCCTTGCCTTTCCCTGCAAGACTAATTGCAGCCGTTTAGAGTCGTCAACAGGTTTTCCACACTTATCAGCCTATCACCCATTCCCACCACCCTTCTGAGTAATACCCCTCCCCACTCCCCCACTATATTTAAGGATCTGGTGACTTCTGTTTCAGTGTATCTGAAGAAGTGTGCATGCACACGAAAGCTCATACCAGGAACAAACTCAGTTGGTCTCTAAGGTGCTACTAGAAAGAATTTTCGATTTTGTTTTGACTATGGCAGACCAACACGGCTACCCACCTGTAACTAGTATAATCCATGATGCAGAATCTGAGTGGCCATCATGTACTTATCTTCTCTCTCTCTCTCTCTCTCTCTCTCTCTCTCTCACACACACACACACACACACACACACAAACATCAAGAGTTGGCAGAAGCCAGTTAAGATTATCACCACTTTAGTGGAATATAACCTGGCCATCTTCAACATGAATACATGAATCTACTTTAGTTTAAGACAGACTACTGGTCTATCTAACCCTGTATTGTCTACTCCAACTGGCAATGTTTTTCAAGGTCACAAGCTTTTCCAGCCCACCTACCTGAAATCAGGGGTTAATTTCAGGGTAAAGCCAGATGGGTCGAGCGCACCCCCACTTTCCCAGGGCAGGCTTTTGCCAGCGTTTCCCCACTCTCATCAACAATGTAAACGTTTCAGTGACTCATAACGTCTCCCTTTTTGCTCTGGCGGCCAAAAAGACCAGAAAGAAGAAGACCCTGGACAATATAGCAGTGAACTGTAAGGTAGATGCAGAGATGCAGAGATCTAAACAGAGACTATTATTTGTGGCGTGGCATCCCTTTATGTGTATCTATTTTTGATTCGGCAATAGCTAGTACAATAAAGTTATTTGGATTGGATTGTCCGTTATGCAATGTTTCTTATAGGTAGTTTTGAAGAATATAGAAATAACCCTCATTTATACATACATTTTTCTTAAGAATTGTTTGCAGTTTCTTTCTTTTTCTTTTTGGCCAAACACAAAGTTTCAGTCTGTTTAGAGTTTGCTTCATTATGTTGTAATTATTGATTCTTTTATTACAATATAGAAGTAAGGTGGTGCTCATACCAAAGATCACATATTTCTGTCTTGATTGGCTATTATAGCAAAAGATATATATATATATATAGCAAAGCAAAGCAGAAGCCACAAAACAATAGGTGCTTGTTTTGCAAATCAGTGGATGTAAATATATATAGATCTAACTCTGGTAGCCTGTGGCCTGAGTCACAGATTAGTGATTTGCTGCTACTGTAGTTGTACTAAGAATGCTTATTATTCACAAGGACAGTTAACACCAATGAAGGACTAATCTAAATTTAAAATGGCATCTTTCCTTTCATGTAACCTTTTAGCTGTTTGCCTAGGTGTTTATTAAATCCTGAGTGCAGTCCATTATTTTGGTCTTGCTTCTCTGTGTTTATTCCTCCACTTACACACACGCACCATAGAGACACATGCACATGCTGTATTGCTACATTCTAGACAAATGAAAATAATCATTATGCCTTGAGAAAACTCTGAACAGCAACAGAGACAGGATTTGCAGAAAGGATGTCGGGTAGGAGGAGAAAAGAGGAGGAGAGAATGTTAATGCATGACAGCAGTGAAATTACACAGATAAATTTCCGAGTTCTTTTATCTTGTAAACATCCTAATTATCAACTTCAAAGGAACAGGGAAAAGACATTCCCTCTTCTTCTGTGCCAAACTGGGAGAACCAAGTCTCCTTTAAATCTCATATGGGAGATATGAGGAGCCTTTGAATGGTTCATTGATTTTTATGAGTAGCAATGAGGTGAGAAGTATTCTGGTGTGTGGCACAGGCCTTCATTAAAAAGTGTGAAACGGAATGGCTTATAGTTAAAAGGAGCAATTTGTTCTAACATACTTGCTAAATTGTGTTGTAATCATGCCAGGTCAATGGAGTACATTTTCCTCGGAAACATTTGCATGCAATTCTCTGTCCCTGTTGAGGGGCAGTTCCTGCTAATTGCAAACTAACAAGCTGGCGAAACAATATTTATCCTGACATTTGAAAGGGAATTAACAACAACTCATAAGAGGAGTGGAAGGATCCTGAAATGCCTTCAGTCTGCTGGTTGAGCCAGCCTATTATTTGGTCAACCGATTGAATTAAAAAGCCTTGCAATTACAGTACTAGTACAATGTACTGTATATGAAAAGCTAGCTCGAGTATTCACCTGACTGCAGAGGTCTATTTAGGGCAGTGCAACCATTTCCACTGCACTGGGCGCTGCGCTGAGCCTAGTGTGTGCTGCAGCTGTGACATAGTGCACTGAGCAGAACGGAAGGTGAGAGGCAGGGGGAGAGCCAAATTTTGGCCTTGCACAGGGCACTGCTAAAATTCGAAAGACCAAAGTCTGTCCCTGCTGAGTGATACCCCATGAGATCCAGGTGTTTCATGGACAATAAAGCCTGCAGATTCTACAACTCCTGATACTCTAAAATGCAATTTCGAGTATGTAGAAGTTTGGTTTCCAACTGCACATTACATCTGTTCTTGTGAACTGGAAACTCACACAAGCATTTGTGAAAGCTGGCGGGATCATATGGGCACTTGCAGAATGTTGCACCTTTTATTTTCAACACTGTTCACAGTAGATCAAGATGGAAGTTCCAGGTCAACATGTAATCTATCCCAACATACAAGTAAAATATGCCCACCCCAGCATTCAACCTGATGTTTATCTATATACTTTCAAGTATTTCTAAGAGACATTTGTTGCTTTTATATCCCAACTTTCTCCCATGGTGGAACTCAAAGAAGTATACCTAGGGTTCACTGGTGGCCTGATATCCATTATGTAAGTTATACTGGCTGAAGCCCTGAATTGTGGTTGGCTGATTGTAGTGGCTTTCTCTCAAATTGCTTTAATTGAATCTTAGCTATGTTTGGTTTGGTGGGGGAGGGAGGCTGTTACTTTCAGCCCAGCAGAGAAATTTGTCTTGGCTCTAAAGAACCTGCACTAGATCCTCATACACAAGGGAGCTTTATACTTTGGTTACTTAAACAGCAGCTCTGTATGCCACATGGCAACTTTCTTTAGAAACTGGGGGAGAGGGGAGGTTCAAAAACAGCTTGTAATATGGGTTAGCTGTTCAAAGGAAGGGAGTCAAAAAGTCTACTAGGCATGCCCAATCCCTTGGATGCACCTATAGTGACTCTTTGGATCCCTGCCATTGAATATACATTAACTTTAATAATGCAGAGGGGGGAAAGAAAGCAGATTTCCAGTGCTGTGATTGCATCCCAGACATATTGACATGGTATGGATTATATGCTTTGATCTAGATGGAAAGGGCTGGTGAAAGTTGGACTTGCCAGTTTTTTCCAACTCTATGTGTCTCTAAGTCCCATTAACATCCGCAGGACATGTTCACAGATGTGTCTAGAATCAAAGCTGGGTGCTGGAATTCTCAAGTCACTTGCTGAAATCAGTTGTACTACTTGAAGATTCACACTTTGAGGATCATGTCTAGTTTCCATCAATGAGATGATTTGCTGGGTGTTAAGTTTTGCTGCCAACCCCCCCCCCCCCACTGTTTTACTGGGTCTGTTTCTTGGGGTTTTGTACTCTTTTTATTGTAATGAACTGTTCTCCCCCCCATCCCCTTTTCATTTAATGTTATGCTTCATACTTCTCTCCGGCTTAGGGAGGGAGGTGCAATGCTCCAACGGGTCCTAGAGCCCTTCTGCCACCTTCTCAGAACTAAGCTGGCTTTGGGAAGGAGGCAGGAGGGCTCCAGCATCCTTTCAGGTGCCTGGTGCCTCCTTCCCAAAGCCCGATAAGCTTCTGCCCAACTTAAGGAGGCACGATGTTCATGCGCATGGTGTCAAGATATCGCCGCCACCCAATTGCCCTTGCAAGCTGGCACCTCTGGCCCTAACTGTTCCCCCACAAGAAACTTCACCCACGCAGCTGATCTCAGTCATGATCCTTCCACTGCAATTTAGGTAGAGGAGGAAAACAATTGGTTTAAGGCAATGATATTTCGAAAGGGAATAGTTACAGTGGTAGTGTTGATTCCTAGACAGGAGACATAGACCAAACAGATGTAAATGACTAGAGTAACCTAGGAAATGGTTACAACCATCTACAAAAGCCATAACTGACCAGGGAGCAGCACAATAGGTCATTGGGGCACATGTGAAGTTAGTGATCTGAATAAAAAGAAAGAAAGAAAGAAAACCAGATTTTCTGAGGTCTTGGGGGGGGGAAGCATGCTGAACAGGGGAAATGTGAGGGGTGTGTGTGTTTTGTCCACAATTTCATGCAAATATCCATAAAAAGTAAATGAAGAAAGCATGGCTATTCCACAGTAATTGCCTAGTGTGGAAGCAGTCAGACCATCGCGGAAAGAGTGTGAGTCAGACCATGCAAAGAAAGAGAGTGTTATTTATTTATTATTAGTAAATACCTTTGTACTATATATACTGTTATGGCACTTCATTACCAAGCTGGTTATAAATTTGAAATACATAAATCGGCAGGTCAACAAATAGATAAGACATAAGCAATAAATATTTCAGACTTCCAATACTCCTGAAATTACATTACATTATCCTATAATCTATCTTCAGCCCCAGAAATTTCCTACTCTTTTATTATATATTGCACAACCGGTTTCCAATTATTTAATCTGTCCTTATACTCCCTCTCCTTCCTTAACGTTATCATTAGTTTAATAATACCCATCTGTTCCTATGGGCTTCTAATTAATTCCTTCTTACTGGGCTTGCGGTTGTACTCCTGAATCTCCACAAGCACGATCCTTATGTATATATTTATTTAAGAAGGGTGATAAAATGCAATGAAAAAAATATTTAAATGTGATTAAAATCTGTCCATAAGAATACTTACAATTCTGTATCAACAGGCAACAAAGGACATGATAAATAATAAGAATGTCTTTAGCATGCACCAGAATTGTATTGCCACTTGATACATAGGTGGAATATTCTTCACTTGTGATTCTAATTACCACCTCTAATGCTTTATCATTCACAGTTCCCCATCCAGGGGTCCTTTACCTTTACCTTTACAAGGCTGTAGTCCACAGGAGTGGTAATGGCTGAATTCTATACACCTGCCACTCTCAGACCTGCCCATCCGAGACTCTCCCTGGTCAAGAGTCATCCCCACCACCACACACAATTAAGTAACACTGAAATACACATGTCCTAGACACTTGGACTTGGACTACAGACATTTATCTTGATTATGAATAAATTGTTGAGTTTCTATTCATTTCTTTGAAATCCCACATGGAATTGGTAGCATCCCTTCAGAAAAGAAGGCTGGGCACTTCTCTGAGTGAGTGATGATTTGGAAGAAATCTATGGCTGGCTGTCATAGAGCCATCCATTTTATGAGGCACAAATTTTCATGCTAAGAATTCAAAGGAAACTTTTGACAGACCATAAAATGAAGTCTTTGGGCGCACACTTTCAAGTTCACTTACTTATTTTTTGACATGCATATAAGGACCTCTGGTGCCAAGGTTATTCATTCATCAACCTTTTATTGGCATCAAACAAACAAACATACATACAAAACAGAAGCGGATTAATACTTTCACAGTGGCACAGACTATGTTAGAAGAGAAAAGAGACAAGGTTATGAGGTAAATACCACTTCTGTAAGTGTGCTGATCAAGCCATTCTCAGGAAAAGGAGGTACAGGTATACGTAAGAAGCTGTCAGGTCATTGGTCCATCCAGCTCAGGATTTTCTACACTGACAGACCACAGTTGTCCAGGATTCTCCCCAATCTCTACTTGGAAATGATGATGCCCTCTACCACTAAGCCATGGTCTTTCAGTAATGGCTTGGTAAGTGTATGTTCTTAAACTGACCACTGTCAAGGAACCAGCATAAAACTTTAAACAAATGAGACAGAAAAGACTTATCTGAAGAAAAAGCTCTTTTCAATCTGCCACTCACAACAGGATGAATTGGTTTCCTCAGAAGTTGGCAGGATCTGTGAGTGAGTGAAAATTTGGGCTATGTGGTTGAGAAGTAGAGAAAGCTGGGCTCATTATGGGTTTTTCCCCTTCTTTAGTTCTCCCTTTTTATTGATTTTGTTCATATATGAAACAGAAAGTGCTGGCACACATTAGCCTTATTTAGCACAACTGGGAGATATTGCGTGTGCAGCAGGTCTTCTAACATAGCAGCGGCCAAAAAAATTGAAAACAGAGCTGCTGCAATGAAAGGTATTTTGCAGCAGAGTATCCAAGAAAATGGATGCTTTTGAAAGAGATGACTTTTCCTTAAGAGAGCAGAGAAGACAGAGCAACCCATCACCAAACAAATTCCAGCTGTATAATGTTATGGCATGGTGTAAATACAAAACCTATCATCTCCCAGTATTGCTAAAGATGCTCAACTACTGTAACTCGCTCTATGTGGGGCTGCCTTTGAAACTGTCCCAGAAACTCCAGCGGGTGCAAAATGCTACAGCAAAGCTCTTCACGGGGTCCTTGCCATGGGAGCATTTTCACCCAGTGCTCTACCAGCTGCACTGGCTCCTGGTGGAGTATAGGGTCAGGTTTAAGGTGCTGGTTTTGACCTTTAAAGCCCTATGCGGACTAGGACCCTCGTGCTTACAGGACTGACTCTCTTGATATGCCCCACAGAGGACCCTAAGGTCCATGAATAATAATAGCTTAAAGGTCCTAGGCCCTAAGGAAGCCAGACTATCCTCCACCAGGGCTTTTTCAGTGACGGCTGTGACCTGGTGGAATGCTCTGTCCCACGAGACTAGGGCCCTGCAGGACTTGATCTCCTTCCGCAGGGCCTGTAAGATAGAGCTATTCTGCCTGGCCCTCAATTTGAATTAGCCTGATCCTCTATTCCCTTTTCCATTTCCTCTTCTATGAATAAACCCTTTCTGGGACCCCACATTTAAATTCTTCTCTGGTCTCCTTGCTGGCCCTAGTAGGACCAACTTGGCCAGTTAGCCCTGGTGATCATTTGATGTCTACTGAGTGGGGTCCGTTCCCCCCTCCCCCCACAAAATGACCCCTGAATTTTAGAATTTTTTTGATACTGATGCTGCATTTTATGTTGCATTTTATGCTGTTTTATGCTGTTTTTAAGTCACATTTTAATCAATGTTTTATATTTGCTGTTAGCTGCCCTGAGCCCGGTTTTTAAACTGGGAAGGGCAGGGTATAAACAAATTATTATTATTATTATTATTATTATTATTATTATTATATTTCCTCTTATTTTTGAAGTTCAGCGTGCATTCTTCTGTAGCCAAAAGAGGACTACTCATGCACCAAAATAAGGTATTGGCATGCTTTAATCCTAAGGTTTGCAGAAAAGCAAAAGTCGCTGAAGAAAACTGAGGGGAAGGATGACCCCAAACACAGCCAAGGAGGACTGAGAATGCCTGGCAGACACAAGGTGGTCTCTGATTTTAAAAAAATCAGTAGGATGGGCAAGGCTGACAGACTGGATCATTGAACCACCAGTGATCAGAACCTTTGAGGGTGTACGGGAAAGGAAAGGGAAGTTCTGTTTCATGAGCAGAACTCCCTGCACACAGGATTGGACACAGATTCCTGCTGGTGTGTCCTTAAATATAATTCCAGCTTTTTGCACCATGGAATATCTGCAGAATTGTGCAATATGCAGATTATTGAAATTTACCAGTGGCAACGCCCAACATATGTAAAAAAGTACTTCAAATATATTAATTTTTTACCCCCAGCATCTTATTTTGTAAATACTTGAAGGAAATTCAACAGGGGAGAATCCTGACCTTGATTCATAAGTCTCTATTTATGTCTTTGAGATGTAGCCCATATGGTACAGAACATTGCAGCCAGCTGCTAATTAGGCACCCGGCATGCTCAGTACTTAAGGTCAGCCTCAAACAAATAAGGACAAAGCTGTAGTATTAGTAGGATATATTATCCTGTGGATGGATTCATGCAGGTTCCATTAGCATTAATGAACAAAGCATTGCAAGTATCCAGAAAGGGGGTAGGAAGGCAAATCCTCTGCAAATCATGGTTGGCTGCAATTGGTACTGCATGATACAAATGAAAGCACTGGTTGCCTATCCCAAATGCTAAGATTACAAGAATATGTTTCTTGTGTTGTTTGAACTCATTCAAGAGTCATAAATGTTTCTTATAATGTCAGTAGTAAGGTAAAAAAAAATAATAGGTAAAGGACCCCTGGATGGTTAAAGTCAAAGGCAACTATAGGGGTTGCAGCGCTCATCTCGCTTTCAGGCTGAGTGAGCCGGCGTTTGTCCTCAGACAGCTTTCCAGGTCATGTGGCCAGCATGACTAAACCGTTTCTGCCATAATGAGACACCGTGATGGAAGCCAGAGCGCACGAAAACACCGTTTACCTTCCCGTCGCAGTGGTGCCTATTTATCTACTTGCACTGGTAGGCTTTCGAACTGCTAGGTTGGCAGAAGCTGGGACAGAGCAATGTGTGGACTCGAACCACCGACCTTCCTATCGGCAAGCCCAAGAGTCTCAGTGGTTTAGACCACAGTGCCACCCGTGTCCCTAATGCCAGTAATATGATATCCATTAAAATGTAAATGGATGCTAAGTAAGGCTTTGAGAAATAGATATATCCTATAGATAGTATATTCAAGATGACACAACTGGGATTTGTGTTCTCTTTGTATCATTGGGTTACCACTATGATATTAAATATGTCAGGCCCAATCTGACTAAACTGAAGTGCTTTGATGACCCATTGATTTCAACAGAAAAGTTAAAAAGCAATCCTGTACAAACTTACTTGGGAGTAGGTCCCATTGAACTCTTGGGAATTATTTCTGAGTAGATGTGCATGGCACCGTGCTGTAAAAACACACACATTTGGAATCCAAATCCCTTCTATCTCAAAATGTTAATAAGCTTCAACTATGTTGTATGGATGTGGAGAGGGAGATGTGGGATGAGGGAACTATTATAGAACCAAACACAAAGGAAAATTAAATAATTTGTCCGTTGGCACAGATTTCTGAGCTTCCAGAAACCCGCCTAGTCATTTTTCTCCAATGACAATAATTAATCTCACTCCCAGACTGCACAGCCAAACATTTTTTTAATGAGCTTGTTAAGTGTGCTTACCTATCCTTGTTAACTCTGGGGTGGGAGAGTTTTATAGAAACTTGGAGCAGATGCTGGCAAGACAGATCTATCGTGTGGTCGTTTAATCAGAAATACCATGCTATGAAATATTAAAGATAAAATATTGGCCTTGGATTTTCCTCCTCCTCTGTTTTGGTCGGCGTACACAGAGGCTATTATAGTGACTATTTCCATGCTAATGAAAAGAAAACTTAGATCTTGAATGCCATACAGTGGGTGTAAATTATTACAGTGGTTTCACATTTTCATGTGATTGAGGCAACAGAAGTAAGCTCATAAACAAGATACTACTAATTATACAGAGGAGAAGTCATAAAGTCACCAGTGGATGCATGCCTTATATTCATGGACACATCGTTAAAATGTTCAGACTTGCTATCAAATTCTACATTTAATACTAGACCCAACAGCATTAAACCCTCCCAACAAGAAAATCAGATTGGTTAATGATCCTTTTTTGTCACACAAGTTTTATATGTCTGCTGTTGAAGCAGCTGGGTGATTTTCTGTTTCTGGACAGCTTAATCACTGGATGATTAAAATAATTTTTTATCTGTGCTACTTGGTACATATAAAGTCTGAAGATGTTTCAACATCCTGAGTTGCAAGTAGACATATTTAACACATAAGAATGTTTTTTAAAAAAAGTTTTTACACATCTTGTCTTTTTTCATTTTTGCTTTGGGGTGTGTGAACTTAAATAAATAAGTAGTTTATTTATATATAAAAATATTTTTATATAAAAAATGTATATACCTCTATTCAGGGGGGGAAAGGAATCAGAGTGGTTTACAACCACCTGTAGGGTCTGGGTTCTGTTTGCTTTACTGTAAGAGTTGTTTGTATTTTAGTCGTTGTCATTTTTTATTTGGAAGTTCCTTCTGTTTGATGGCATCATAAATAAAAAGGCCTTGGTGGCACAGAGTGTCTTCCATCCATTTTGGCTCATGGTCCAGCGTTGGTCTAATCTAGACAAGGACAGCCTAAGTACTATTGTCTATACACTGGCTATTTCTAGGCAATGCATTCTGCCTGGCATTGCCTTTCTGGGTGGTTTGGAAACTGCCACAGGTGCAGAATTCAGCAGCCAGGTGGCTCACCAAAGTAAGGCGGGCCAAGCACCTAGCACCAGTCCTGACCCAATTGCACTGCAAGCAGCAGCACCCGCTCCAGTGCCAACCAGGTATGGGAAAATACGTCAGTTTGCCATTTTCCTCCCCAGTCTTATGTTGTCCTCAACATTTCTATATAAGTTTGTGATTTATTTATTTATTTTTGGAACATGGAAAAAGTTATCATGAATATTCATTAGCATCTTAGTGTCAGTTTCTCAAAACTTGCACAATTTTTGGTATGCATTTTCCCCCAATAAGCATATTTTTGCAAAGCAATTTCCCCTAACAGAATGAATTTTCATGTCTTGTATTTTCTTCTTCTAATATATGCATTTATATGCACACTTCCCCTAAGTGGATATTTATTTTTGTACATATAACCTGGCTGAAGAACTGCATTGTGCAATTCAGGGACATGCAAATTTTGAAGAATGGCTGTTTTGGTTGGTGTATTGCTTTGGAAAGGGCAAAGTAGGTAGGCTCACTTTTAAATGTGAACTTAATTTAATGTAAGGTAGCCTGGTAACAGCAGGAGTCTCATCCTATTTCTCTCTCTCTCTCTCTGCTTGACACAGCCATGTATGTGTTATCTAGGGCAACAGATGCAGGATTCCCACTGCCTTATGGGGGTCTTCTCAGAAGTACAAGATAAGCAAGCTCAATTCCAAGTCTCCTATTTGGCAACTTTCACTCCAGGCACCTTAACAACCAGTTGCATACTCTAAACAATCTATGCAATGTGAGAGGACAACACACCCTTGAATGGGTCCAGAAACCAGTGCAGCTCAGATATCCAATTCAGGCTTGGGTTTCTTCAGGTGAACAGGCAGCAGCTGCAGCAGAAGGAAGATGGGCAAGTGCCATGGGCTTCGAACAGCCAGGAAGCTGTGCAGTCATCGCCAAGACCAGAAATGGCATGACAAACAATAAAAGAAGGCACATCTGGGTACTGCTTTGAAAGCCAACCCTTTTGGGGGAGCTTCCCATGCCAAAGGAATTGTCCTGGAAAAAGTTGGTGTTGAAGTTAAGCAGCCAAATTCTGCCACCAGAAAGTGTGTCCGAGTTCAGTTCATCAAGAATGGAAAGAAAATAACAGCCTTTGTTGCTAATGATGGTTGTCTGAACTTCATTGAAGAGAACGATGAAGTCCTGATTGCTGGGTTTGGTCGGAAAGGGCATGCTGTTGGTGACATTCCCGGTGTTTGCTTCAAGGTTGTTAAAGTAGCCAGTGTTTCTCTGATAGCATTCTACAAAGGCAAGAAAGAGAGACCAAGATCGTAATATCTGTGATGCTGCATTCAGCTATAATAAAACTTCTCATTTGACAATATGTTTCTGAGGAATCTTTTCATAGTAGTTCAGCTTTTTGTAGCATGGAAATAATTTCACAGCAAAATTCTCTCTTGTACAAGTTGGGTTGTTTTCACTTTTACATGGCTTTTCTTACTGGCCCTGTACAAGTGTAGTTTCTAATTGGTGTGTATATGATTTCAGCCTCAGTTGCAGAAGAATTTGGTTCCATTCTGAACCGCAGAAATGAAAGCGGTATAAAGGAATGTTTACATATTAGCGACACTTTAAAATTCATTGAGTAAGTTCTTTAATACTTGTGCAGCAAGTATTTTAAAAAGTCACTTTTTAAAAGTATTGACATAACTAAAGGTTAAATGACAATTTTTTGCTTGATGCTTATGTTGCTGGGCTTGCTTATTTTAAAAAGGAGGAAACTTTTTTTAAAAAATCCAATTCAGCAGTAAATTCAAAATTATAGAAGGTAGGAAATGGGGAATAACAGTGAATATGCAGTTCAAAATTGAAATAAACCCTCATATTTTTATTTATTTTATTACATTTCCTCCAAGTAGCTCAAGATGGTGCACCCAGCTTCATGGCTGAGTGGAGATTTGAAGCTAGGGTCCTAGGTTCAATACTCTAACTCAGCCTTTCTCAACGCAGATGGTCTTGAACTGCAATTCCCATCATCCCTGACCAATGGCCATGCTGGCTAGGGATGATGGGAGTTGTAGCCCAACAACATCTAGGGAACCAGAGCTGAAAAAGGCTGCTCTAACCACTACTGAGTTCAGTCAGTCTCCCAGCCTAGCTTACCTCCTAGGGTTCTTGTGAGGGTAACCACCCACACCACTTTGAGCTCCTTGGAGGAATAAATAGATAATAAATAAAAGTTACATTATGTCATGGCTAAAAACGTGACCTAGGAGATTCTTTTATCCAAGAATCCCCTGGATAAAATCTCACCTCAGATACAAACACACCAGATTGCCTCACATTATGTTTTAATCACTGGCACTATTAGTTAAGTTACTAGCAAGTGAATTTACCCAATTCCTTTTCTTCACTGCTTTTCCTTTCTTGAGTCTCTTTTCTGTGCTTATACTGTCAAATCATTTAACCTGAAATAGCCCCAGGCCTGAAAAAACCACAGCCAAAATTTCTTAACTAGAAAGAATATTATGTGCTAAATTATTTCTTCTACTCACTAGCATTTGTGTGTTTTTCACCAAATTATTGACAGATGACAATATCCTATAACAACTGGCAATACTGTACATAATAGGAGTTTCAGGCTCTTTCTACTTCTTCATCTACATTCTGTATATGTGTATAAAATCTGCAATTTGCTGCCAACAGTTATCTCTGTGTACTACCCTTATCTACAGACATTAAAGGATTCCTTAAACCCACTTGCGTGCACTCATTGTCTACCAATACTATTACAAGCATATCGTCATCATCCCATATTCGTCATGTAATTTAATGATTCACATAAGGACCATTTTAAAAAAGAAAAGAAAAGAAAGAAAACTCAGTCCTTTTCCTGTTACCAAAACATCTGCTCATAGGGGGAAAGAGAGAGAGAGGGGGGGGGGAAATCATCTTTGATTTGATTTTATTGCAGGATGCATGCTCAGTCGCTAGCCTGACGAACGCCAAGATGCAGGCGAAGCTGTGTGGACCTTGCCCCTTTTTTTGGAGTTAACCAGTGAAAAAGCTGCATCTGTTTATTCTCAGGCATTAGAGCTACTAAAAGAATAAGACATCAGAGGCCTGTGAACGAGAAGCTCTTTTAAAACACACAAAGCCTTCGCTCCCGAATCCACCTTAACCAGTTTAGAGAGAGAGCTTTTGGCACCAAGTCTGCCTTCGGTGAAAGACTGATAATGATCACGAAAGACATTCTGTGGGCTCCTGCTTCGCTCACTTCAAAGGCCTTCTCTCTTAATCAACATTAAATCATCATTTTCCCCTTGCACACAGGACAGCTGTACACAATCTATTTGTTTTAAAACAGATTATGGCTAGTTTCCCTGCTAGAATATATGCTGCACTGATTTTTCTTTCTTTCTTTCTTTCTTTCTTTCTTTCTTTCTTTCTTTCTTTCTTTCTTGAGAGAGAGAGAGAGAGAGAGAGAGAGATTTAACTGGTTTAGCTAGTATAAACTCCTTCCCATCTGTACAGTCTAAATATCTTTCCAGGATCTGGCCATTATTTTGGCAGTACCACATTATTTTATTGGTATCACAGGGGTGTGCACGATCTTCAAAGCATTCTCCCCAGTACAATGTTGCAACTACGAATCAGGCTCATCCAGACCAGGCTGCCTTGAGCATTAGACTCCAGGAATTCCATCCTGGGTTTTAAAATGTGGTTTTCATTAGGACGGGGATATTTATTTATTTTTTAAATGCTAGTCTCTCTACCTTGAACGCTTGCAGGGATTGTTTCTTCTTTTTCTTTTTTTGCTCCTCTCCAAAATGCCAATAATTGTATAAATTCCAGATTTTAGGTTGCATAGTCCATTGAACCCAATGGGACTTCACCTCTGATAAGATTTGTACAGAACTGCATTGTGAGCAGGACCTAGTTGACCTATGGGAGTGCCCACAAATTCTAGGATGACCAGAAGACATTTTATTGCCCAATTAAAGTAAATGTAGATTTTAAAAAAAGATAACTGTTGACTAATTAGTGTAAGGCCCCTTAAAAAATCAGCAGATTGCCTTTTCCCATATCAGTTCCAAAGATATATTGTAAAGGGCAGTCCCTTTGTTTAGTGGAAGAAGAAGCATTGTGACCCTACAGTGACCCATCTCTAGGGTTGCTTGGCATTCTGTAGTCTCTATCTGGGTGACAGCATATAGGCCTACCATCAGCAGAATTGAGCAGTAATAGAGCTTTTCCTGGACATTGGAAATGATTCCTTTCCTGGATACAGTTCTAAATGCGGGTTATCACCTGTAAGGTTTTACAAAGTCTTGTGATCAGGAAGGATAAATAAAGACCCGTTTCCTCCCATATGCTGAGATTATTTGAAGAGGCCTCTTTCTGAGATTTGGTAGGAAGAAACATAGGAAAGGGATATATCAACCATACCATCCAGGTTTTGGAACTTCTAGCCCTTCAAGGTCCATTTAACCTCCTCCTAGCTGGCATTTGGGGAACTCATTTTGCTAGCCACCTTAGGTGGATTTTTTAACAGAAAGGTGGAATTTATGGGCGATATCCACCATTAGTTAAGCTCTTGTTGAAATCAGTACACAATCAGTACAAGTCCATAGATTTCAAAGGGTTTACTTGGAGTGTGTCTTAGTTGTCCATCACTGTGGTCTAAAACACTGAACCTCTTGGGCTTGCCGATCGGAAGGTTGGCTGTTCAAATCCACATGAAGGGGTGAGTGCCTGTTGCTCTGTCCCAGTTTCTAGCAGTTTGAAAACACACCAGTGCAAGTAGATAAATAGGTACCACTGTGGCAGGAAGGTAAACGGTGTTTCCATGTGCTCTGGGACTCATCACAGTGTCCCATTGCACCAGAAGTGGTTTTGTCATGCTGGCCACATGATCCGGAAAGCTGTCTGTGAACTAATGCCGGCTCCCTCAGCCTGAAAAGCGAGATGAGCACCACACCCCATAGTCACCTTTGACTGGACTTAACTGTCCAGAGGTCCTTTACAAACTTTACCTTTTACCACCCTGTGTGTTTTAATAAATAATGAATAAATAACAATATAACAACAACAACAACAACAACAACAACAACAACAACAACAACAACAACAACAACAACAACAGAAAGCAAGGCCAAAATCCCCAAGACATGGTAGTTTTTTGCTTTTGTTTTGCTATGCAATGGAGGTCACTCTGAATTGTACTGATGACAGCTGTCTCCACATGCAATCTATTATCGCACATGGATTGGACAACATTCTTCACAGTCATTCAAATCACCCAGTCCGTGAACTGTTGCAGATGAGTGGCTTATTGCCCAGACAGAGAGTTGCCACAGAATGCAGTTTGAGGCAGTCCCCGCATTGTGACTGTTACATTATGTGAATCAGCTTTTTAAATTCTTCCAGCTTAACTAAGAAACAAGTTAAAGGCACATCTAATCAGTGAGTAGAATACACAATGGTACTTGCTTAGTAGCAGCTGAAATGGGTTGAACTGGCCGTCATTTAGCATTGGAGAGCTGGATCACTTCTCACGACAAAATCATCTTGGCAAATAATCACAACGTTCACCAAACGAGAGTAAATGCAACGAAGGCAGTGCCATCACTTTAACCAGCCTATCTTTGAAAAAGAAAACAAGATAGTATTTTAAAAATGACAAAAATGTTGGTTTTATTCGTGGAGCGTATGTGAAGTGAATCCACAGGCATACCTAGGTGTTCACTGCAAGGAAATTCCAAGGTGACACAGAGTGAATATTTTACATATGAACGAAATGCGCAAAATAAATCATACAGTTTGAATCACTCCATCTGTTTCTATTGTTCAAAGGCAGCTCATCAAAAAGATGTGCTCAAGCAATGTCTATTACAGATTTTCACTATAATATAAATTGTTGTCTTATGTTGCTGGGGGTTTAGGGAGGTGAGTGATGGCCTTAGTCTGAGTGTGCTTATATAGAGATACGTCACTGCCTGATGATGTGTTTCCTCTGTAGACACAGAGTGCGATACTAACTAGTTGTCAGAGGGATGCCAAAGCTTTATACATCCAGTGTATGAAAGGATATGAGATCCTTGCCAACTATAACTCTCACTCGTCTCTGAAACATCAGCTCACACTCTGGTGTGGAGACTATTTTGAGAACAAGCATTTTAAACAGTTTCTCTTCCAATATTAACATCTTGTAACTTTCAGAAGTACAAATGTTTCCTGTTTTCCTGTACCAGAAGTATGAGTCCAGGAGTGCAGGGGGTGGGGTATCTCTTCAAGACATCAGTATCCAAAGTTGCCAATTATGGCCTGTCAAATTCTAGAATAAAAAGTATTTATGTAGTTTTGAGTCCACAGTTGATGAACGTCTCAACAAAATGGTCTTTTATTCCCAGAGAAAATATTTGCTTTTTTGACCTTTACAGTAGCTATAGTGCTGTCAGGGACATTGTTTGTGCTTGAACGTGTACATTCAGAGTCAGAAGACATATGGTTTAATGAGGTTGGATCCCTCATATGAATTTTACAGGCCATGATACTCTTGGGACATAACAGCACTAGAAGAAAAGTCCAGCTAGATTGGACCAAAGTTTCATCTAGCCCAACATCTCATGTTCACAGTAGCCAGCCAGATGTTTAGACAGAACACAGAGGCCCACAATTTGGATGCATGGACAACAGCCTTCTCCTGCTGCTGTTCAAAGGCATCTTTCTGATCCTAGAGATAGTTTCTAAGCCATTGTGGCAGCTTACCACTTTTTGATGCACTTTGTACATTGTTCAGAATTCTGTAAGATGCAAGCATTGATCCAAAGAAGAAAGGGGCACTTGAAATGGTTTCATTCTAAACTAGTAAGACATCACCTGAACAAGATTGGCAGCATATGTGGTGTCTGGACAGACGCAATGTTGATTCTTGCTTCTGTCCCCCCCCCCCCACACCTCTTTCCTTATACTGGGATGGCATACTATTTCTTTGTGCTTATAGAGGTGATGCTACATCTACTGTTAGCAAGGTTGGGGTGAGATAATAGCTTACGGGTACTGTCTTTGGTAGGGGTAGTGGGTAAAATTGATTCAGTTTGCATTTACAGGCCTACTTACCTAATTTGTACTTTCCAAAACAGTCCTCAAACTGAGACACAGCCACCCTTTGAAATTTTCAGTTCACTGAATTTTGCAGTGCAATTGTACAGTAACATGGTGTGTACAAAAATACTTACATTGGGGTAAATTGTGCATTAAAATGCATATATTAGCAGAAATAACATGCAAAAGTATTCAGACTATACCTGCCACCACCCTAGCCAGCGTGGCATTGACAAAGTCCAAAGCATCTGAAGCACATCAGTTTTTGGATGGCTGTCCTAAGCATATCTCTGTCCAAGCTCTGATTCAGCAGCAACCACAAACGTCATTCCATCTGCCTCTGGTGCTTGATGAGAACTTCCATTTGGCCCTGGTTTGCAGAATTGATATTCTCAGCTCCCCTAGGCTAGGTTCTGAGTTCACCCGCTTTTCAAGGATAGGACATAGGACAGAATATCTCTTGGTAAGTAAGATAGAGTCAGGCATATGCCATGCATATAGTTCCATTTTAGCTATGGTTTATTCCACAGTGGCAGTGGCAAAAGTGAATGACTAGGATCAGTCATGCCTTTGGTATAGGCAGAAAATGTACTATTGAAATACTTTGCATATTTGTAAGAAAGTACACTGATACAAAGGGACGTGGGTGGCGCTGTGGTCTAAACTACAGAGTCTAGGGCTTGCCAATCAGAAGGTCGGCAGTTCGAATCCCCGCTACGGGGTGAGCTCCCGTTGCTCGGTCCCTGCTCCTGCTAACCTAGCAGTTCAAAAGCACGGCAAAGTGCAAGTAGATAAAAAGGTACCACTCCAGCAGGAAGGTAAACGGCGTTTCCATTTGCCAGAAGCGGCTTAGTCCATGTGCTCTGGCACTCGTCACGGTGTCCCATTGCACCAGAAGTGGTTTTGTCATGCTGGCCACATGACCCGGAAGCTGTCTGCAGACAAACACCAGCTCCCTCGGCCTATAGAGCAAGATGAGCGTGCAACCCCAGAGTCATCTGTGACTGGACCTAACGGTCAGGGGTCCCTTTACCTTTACCTTTACACTGATACAAAAATTGCTCAAGCTGAACATGGAACAGCCCAAGGACCACAAACATATCCTTGAGTAGCCTCATTGATTTCACTTTTGCTACTTCATGGCATGTCAATATGTCTTACTTTGAGTTCCTTTTGCTATATAGGGGTGAAACTACTAAATATTATATTATCTCATTTTTAATCCAAAACTCTTGGATTCTTTTCCAGTTTCAAGTTGTGGCATCACCCCAATTTCTACTGGAATTGAGTGTCATCGTTTCTGTTTATATAGAAAAGCTGTAATGGGAATCCTGTGTGTGTGTGTGTGTGTGTGTGTGTGTGCGCCAGAAACCCAGAGTTGAGTGTAAAATACTGGCAATTCTTCAACTAGTGCAACAAACCAGCTGTTAATTCTGTTGGGAGCTGCCCAGAGTGGTTGGGGGAAACCCAGCCAGATGGGTGGGGTATAAATAAATATATTATTATTATTATTATTATTATTATTATTATTATTATTATTATTTGGTCATCATTGCCTCTTGTGGGAGGGAATTCCATCATGGTGCTATGCAAAGAAGTGCTTTCTTTTGTCTCTCCGGAATCTTCCACCATTCCTCTTCAATAACTGTCCATGAGTGGCTTGGGAAGTGGTGTACAGATGACATTAGCCACAATCCCTATCTATCCCATCATTTCTTACAAAATTATGCATTTTTGATGCACCCTCCCCAAACCCCAGCTTCAGTCCAAATTGAGAACAAGAACAGCCTAGCTGTGTTTTTAAACTGGTAATGTGAGCACGGCCTAAATCTTTCATCATTTCTTTTACAACTTGCAGGAGTAACCTGTGAATTTCTTCTTTTGAATTTCCTTGCAAGGAAGTTTCTGAAATGGGCAGGTTCTTTTGGATCACACCCACAGCTGTTCTATTCTACGGAATGATGTTTATGCCAATGGTGGGGGGGGGACAGCATGGCCAATGGGCAGGGCTGATGGGAGTTGTAGCCTACCAGCATCTGGAGAGCCTCAAGTTCCTCAGACCTGGTCTATACTGAAGCATTCTGCTCCGAGAACAGGATGTGTTGAATTTTCACCTTGTTAGAAAGGTAGAGCAGTGCCAAAGGCCTATTTCCACATTGCCTCTTGAGAAATAAAATCTTTATTGGTGACATAATTTCTGAACTAAGAGTAACTTAAGAAAAAATAATAATAACGTGGATCTATCCTTCCTGTTCTACCTAGTGACCTTTCTGTGCCTTTGACCAATGATCACCCTTTAACTCATCCTTTAATACAGGTGTCGGGAAACTATGGTCCTCCAAGTGTTGCTGAACTCCAGTTCCCATAATCCCTGGCCCACTGTCTCTTCTTGCTGTGGCTGATGGAAACTGGAGTCCAGAAACATTTGGAGGGCCATAGTTGCCCCACACCTTCCATAATGTATATTTATCCAGTTCTGGTTTAGGTTGCACCCCTGCTACTCACTCCTGCTGTGTGTGTTTTAAATAATGATAATGATAACAGAAATACCAATCCTACTGCTAATCACATAAACTTTGCAAAATCAAATGCTATCTCTGGATGGATTATTTTTTTAAAACATTGCTCAATATGCTAACTCTCCTTGTCTGCTTGCCTTGTCACCACCCTGTAAAATTAAATTTATATGTGTCTATAGAATTCTATTGGTATAGAAAATTTACCATGTTATTTTAATATATATATATATATATATAATTTTTTATTAGTTTTCCAATAATTATTTTAATAATGTTATTTTAAGATTTTGTACAGATGTGCCAAGATACGTTTTGACCCGTTGACTTCAATAGTGAAAGATCATAGAATCATAGATTTGTAGAGTTGAAAGGGACCCTGAGGATCATCTAGTCCAACCTCTGGCAATGCAGGAAAATGCTGCTGTCCCATACAGGGATTGAACCTGCAACCTTGATGTTATCAGCACATGCTCTAACCCACTGGTCATTTAAGCCATGGACTTATTTTCTGTTAAGCTGACTGTGCTTAACTGCAATCCTATATGTGGCTGCTCAGAAATGAGCCCCATTGAGTTCAATGGGACTTGCAGATAAGTGTGTATAGAACTGCAGCTTATGTCTACTTCTGTCCTATGCTTACTTGCCTGTGAGTAAGCCCCGTTGAACACAGTGGAGCATACTCCCAAGTAAAAATTCATAAAATCAGATTGTAACTTTTGCTTGATATAAAGTTCCATAGATTTAGTACTGAAGATTCAGCTGTGCGTTACGATTACAATCCTATTTAAGAGGTTTCTATTGCCACCTAGTGGCCATCCTTTTCTTTGAACGGCAGTCTCCAAAGATGGTGAGTTCTTAACATTGTCAGAAGTTGGCCCCGTAGTAAAACTCATCCACCACCCCATGCCTGTGACCGGGAAGGCTTCTGCACTAGCTAAAAGGACACCATACACTTACTCAGTTATTCCAGAGATTCTAGGAATCATTTCCAAACCACTTCATTTCTGTATTTCTGTTTATCAATTTTCCTGGCGATTTAACTGGTGTGAACTGTACACATGCAATCTTTGGTATGTAGCACAATTGCCTTGTTTTCTTGCATGAGTAGTGATGCAGCTGATTAGGGTAAATTTTCCTATATCTTTCTGTTACCATGTTGCTTTAACTACCTGCAGCAGAAAATGTGAGGACTTTCAGAGGAAATGGGGGAAGTTATGTTTGATGTGGAAAATAAAATTGTGGTGAAATGCAGGAAGGAGAAAGGGAAGGAAAACAGGATGTTGGAAACAAGTTGAACCTTGTCTTCAGATTCAGACTCTGCCACTATTTCCACCCTCACCTCACTTGGGCTATTTGACTGTGGCTGCCAGCCTTCACTGTTTTGTACATAACAGTAATCTTTCAGGGCTTCTTAGGTAACGGAAGGCAGCAGGTTTGGCCTCCAGAAAATGTCAGAAATCTCCTTTATCCCAAGGGACAAAAGTGAGGCTCTTGCATGTATCTCTTGAAGAACTGCGGCTTAGTTACTTCCAAAGGCATCAAACCACCCTTCACTCAAGAGAAGCGAATGCAATCTGTGAAAGCAGAAAATAGATACAGTGGTACCTCGTGTTACGTTACCTTTGGGTATCGTAATTTCGGGTTGTGAATGCAGCAAACCCGCAAGTGTATACCTCTGGGTTTGCCACACGCACATGCGCAGAAGCGCTCAATCGTGCCGCGTGTGTGTGCAGAAGCAGCGCCTCTGGATACAGACTTTTCAGGGTAAGTACGGACCCCTGGGACAAATTAAGTTCATATCCAGAGGGTCCACTGTACTCAAGACCAATGGTGGGGAACCTATGGCTCTCCAGGTGTTGTGGACTCTAACCAGAGTTGGCCCAAAACATTTTGGCACCTGAGGCAAACTGCAAAATGGTGCACCCCTCAACAGGGGAGAAGAGGTGAGTGAGGATCTACATCAGAAACAAAGGGAGAGTAAAGATCTACTTTGGGGACAAGAATGGGAGGAGACCAGCCACAGCTGTACTTGCCACTGCAGTAGCAGTGGGCGATGCATGCCTTGGAGACCATATCTGGTACCCTGGGTATCCTGCCGCCTGAGGCAGGCACCTCACCTTGTTTCATGAATGGGCCAGCCCTGACTCTAACTCTCATTGGCCACAGCCAGCATGAACAATGGCTAGAAATGATGGGAGTTGCAGTCCAGCAGCATTCCCCACTTTTTTGGGGGGGGGGGTACAAATACAAAACTTGTCACACATTATGGCTTCCATTCCATTATATCTACATAGCACTTCTCTAGACATTTATTCCAAAGGTAACTACCGAATATTATTGAATCCTACTCATAAGGTGGAGTCTTGTTGTCTAGTTACATTGTGTTTAGGCTTTCCAGACCCAAGTGTGGTGATCACCCAAACTTAGGAATGGCATAGAAGGAGTTAAAAGGAATAACCAGTAAGAACCTTTAGGGGGCGGAGTTATGTGGGCTATATAAACCCCTCCCGGGGAAGGAAGAGGGGGCTTTTGGTCTTGTCTTTTGTCAGGGTCTTGGTCTTGTCTTTGTCTGGGGGCTTGTTGTGGGTATTGAGAGGCTGGAAGGAGGGTGGCAAGGGAAGGAGTAGGAACAAGGGCAGGAGAAAGTGTTGGGCACTGTTATTAACAAGAACACAACCAAGAAAGAACTGTTTATTCAGAAACCACATGCTTTCGTACTAAACTTCAAATAAAATAGTTTTGTTCCAATATTCTCCTTGACTGAACTGAGTGAAGTAAATACCAGACAGACTGGTTGGTGGCAGCGGTTAATTAACAAAGTGGTGAGCGCAGGTATCAACGGACCGTTAAACGTCTGGGGGACCTGTGCAGGTTGAGCGAACCGCCACACCAAGACACACCATTAATCCAAATATGTATTTGGGGAAGCATTTCTTAATTTGTTCTCATATATTTGGATGGTTGGTTGCGCTGCTGTTGCAACACACCTTGAATCAGGCTCCGAACTAGTAGTGGCTTGTGACCCACTAATTGAAGAACATTGTCAGATGGGGGTGAATTTAAACAAGCACCTTTTACCCTCAGGGCAAATTTTCACAACGTTAAGGGCTTGATTTAGGAAAGATGGCAATGGCTCTATTTGGGGCACGTATAGAAAAAGGAAACGCAAGGCTTCCCACTACCTCCAACATCTCTGTAATATCATCATATCTCGCTCCAACTTTGGCAGATGGAAATGTTTAATTAATTATATTAATAATTGTTAATATATGTTAGTCATCCCACAACACAAGTTCTTAGGGCAATGTGGTGCTAAATGAGCTAAAACAATGCAAATAATATAATATAAAATGAATATAAAATATAATATATTAATAAAAATCCAGTCACAAAATCCAGAACTAGCTTACAGCAAAACAAAATTGCAACCACTATTTATTCACTTTATCACACAGAGAGTTGGAACAACCTGGGAGGGGGGGCGGTGGATAACAAACTCCCATGAGAGAAGTCATTTATACCTAACACATATACTTTCCTCTCTTTCTCTGCGTATTCATGACCAGAGAAACAGATGAGTTGCACATGTCACATGGACACACGACAAGCTCCCCGCCCCTCTGCATTGAAATGCTATCTGTGTAAAAATAATCCTATATGAAGCGGCACTCAAGCTATATTGCAAGGCACTTGAGACAAAGGGCAGGCAAAGTGACCACACAAGGACCTATAGTTCTGCAGCAATCCCCTGCCCAAACCATAGCCTAGAGAAGGCACTTCCTGCCTCAAATACCACAGGAAAATGAACGCAACCACATTGACTTAATTGAGAGAGAGAGAGAGAGAGAGAGAGAGAATGAATCATTCACATAGCTAATATCAGTTTTCACTATAATGTACTAGTGTGTTCTGAAGTACATAATAGAAAGTGATAAATATGAAGCAGAGGTAGGAAACATTCCACACACACACACACACCCAAAAATATCAAGGGTTGCATTGCACGTGCCAGTGGTGGGTGGGACCAGAACCCAAAGGGGTTGGGTATAAACATGCCCCCCTCTCCTTGCCTCTTCAGAGAAGAGTCAGAGCACTTGCAGAAGGATCCCCTCCTTGCCCCTTTCCCTTTGTTCATCCCTCCATCCATTTCAGTTCCTCCTCCTGCCACTGTGCTTTTTCTATTCCCACTCTTCCTATCTCCCTCCAGGTTTTGCTCACACATGTGAAATTAGGCTTAGGGCCACAGGTAGCTCTCAGACCTCAGGTTGACCAAAGCTGTTACGAATATTGTCTTGAGTTGCCTTCAGTTCAAGGGCACAATTCTCTTGGGGTCATTTTATGTATTGATGACCAGGGAAGGGTTAATTTTGAACAACTTTTTTATTATTTTGATTGGTGCTACACATGGCAAGCTCTTGGGATGAGGCTGGCTCGAAAGCATAGAATAAGTACATTTGTTTTTGTTTTTTTGTTTTTGTTTTTTTTAAATCCCATGTTTTAAGAACTCAAACATGGAGATAAGCATCATTTAAAGAGCATCTATTTTTACCATTTAAGTTCATGGGAGCCTTACAGCTCATCATTTTCCTGAAAATGCCAGATTTTTTTTTTTAAAAAATGATAGCCTAGAGAAGAAAAAATGTCTGTTCATCAGTTTCCTGTTCTTGAAGAGATATCCACTGCTTCAGCCGGCTGGTTTATCTTTGCCCCCAGGCAGGAAATTTATCATAATTTATTCTAGTGCATGCTAAATTGGCCTTGTTGATTGCTGTTGCATAAACAATGTAGAACATTTGCCTTGGTTAGAGCTGGCACTGATGTGGAGCAGAGATTGGCTGAGGAGTTTCAATTTAGTGAAGTGGTTGTAATATCAGTACAAACACCAGTGTAATCTAGCAAATGCCGAAGAGCTTTAAAAAGACCAAGGAGGAAAATCATCTGGATATTTCCTCTGTGTAGTGCTAATGGGCCACTTACTGAAATATATCTGTTTGGAGAGAGAAATCCAAAATGGCACAAGGTTAGGTCCCATTCAAAAGTGGTTTCTACATGAACATCATGCTACTCTCCCTCATTCAAAGGTTACACTTAAGACATTTCTAAGGGTCAGGATGAAAGGGTTCCACTGAAAAGTCTGTCTGCTCTTGCTGTATACAAACATAAGTCATGCATGAGTATTCTCACAGCTTCATAACAAAGTCAATCCAAATAAGATTTTTAAAAAAGAAACGAAAAAGAAAATCTGACTGAGAGCAGACTTCCGTCAACTAGAGGAGAAAACATTCAGAAAGTTTTAGGATGAACAACAGCTGACCTGGCCCACAAACTAAACAAGACCAAGTGCTAGCATATAAATCAACCCTTAATACAATCGCCTTTGATTAATCCTGAGAAAGCACATGCTATCGTAATCTTTTTCAATCATGCCAAATTTGTCCGTTCCAGATCTGTGATTGGTCCTGGGTGGAAAAGGAGGTTCCACACCAAAACCATTTTGAGAATCTTGGAATGAACCAACATGGACACCCATCTGCCACTAACATGTGGGGCCAGAGACAAAAGTGGAGAGACACAAATGTGAATTGATTCAATGGAAAGTATCCTGGGTGTGAAGTGGTTACAGTGAGGGGTACAGCCTACAGAGAGTTCTGGGGGTCAGATAGATAAGCCTGGGGTGGCACTTGAGTTCCCCGAGTTCCCCAGCCCTGTTGTAGAAGCTAATGGAATGATGTTCACGTAGACACCCTCTGACATGTTTCCCACATATCCTAAGTCAGGCTGTAGCTCAGGTTAACTGCTCTGAGAGCTTTGTGAGCCCAGAGCAATCTTAGCTCTTACGGTGCTTCTAAAGAAATTGCATTACTTGCACTGCTTCAGAGTCAACCATCATTCTCAGTCATGGTCTGTGGAGGGATTATGTTTAGCTGGTCTGAGTTATTTTCTTAACAAGTGTAGTGGAAGTGCAGAGCTTCCCATGTCTGGGAAAACGAAAGCTTCCTAGCTCACGCAGTGGTTCCCTGCGTGTAATTGTCCCACATATGTTTCTGTATTGTCATAATGCGACTTCCACCGAGTCAACTGAGGATTTCCCCCAAGGATGTTAATGGGAGTTGGACTAGTCCCTAAATGAGTAGTGAACATTTTACCTCCCCTCAATTTATGCTTAATTTCCTAGCTCCAGAGGTTCTGTTTCATCCATATTCCTTATATCATTTTTCATTACTTTCCTTGTTATACTAAGGAAGCAATAATATGCAGAGCAGCCAGATGCCTAGATTGTAAAGAACGTAATGTATATTCCCTGTGGTTCCTTGGATTTCCCACATGAAAAGATGGATATATGGAGTATCAGAAACAGTGTTCAAAGTTCATCCAAAATGCATTGTTCACCCATAAGCTTGTGGCCCAAATGTAGCCAAATGTGCATTTCAACACCGATTTAAGATATTGCTTTTCCTCCATATTGTGAGTGATAACAAATGTCCCCAAATATTTATATGGATGTAGATTTCTGATCACATAATAAGTTCTCTTTCATCACACACACGCACGCACGCACACACACACACACAAATAAATCCAGAAGTTAAGGAAGAAGCTTTGGTTGGCATGTGCTTTTTGTACAGTAAATACAGCAGTTGACAAAAGTGTCATGTTTCCCCATTCCGGGCAAAATCAGGAATGGGGAAATTGTGGCTCTCCAGATGTTGCACTTCTTCTCCTATCAGCCCCAGCAGGCATGGTCAATGGTCATGATGATGGGAATCAGAGTTCGGCAACATTTTGAGGGCCACAGGATCCCTAGACTTCCTATGAAGGATTCTCATTCCCCCTGTCTGATAATGCAGACACAGATGATCTAAGTTTTATGCCTTGTACAGGATTGAGCTAGCCCAGTCACTGTCCTGCAGTGCTACCATTGTGCCAAGATTAGGCTGGTTTCCACCCCAAGAGGCAATCAGCATCACCAGCCGGCTTTTACAGGACAGGCCTGGAGAGCAGACCAGAGGGAAAACTTGTTCCCTCTGGTTCACTCCACACTCTCCCTCCCTATGGTAACAGTGTATGTAGAAGAAGAAGAAGAAGAAGAGTTTGGATTTGATATCCCGCTTTTCACTACCCGAAGGAGTCTCCAAGCGGCTAACATTCTCCTTTCCCTTCCTCCCCCACAACAAACACTATGTGAGGTGAGTGGGCTGAGAGACTTCAGAGAAGTGTGACTAGCCCAAGGTCACCCAGCACCTGCATGTGGAGGAGTGGAGACGCGAACCCGGTTCCCCAGATAACGAGTCTACCACTCTTAACCACTACACTACACTGGCTCTGTGTATTCATTGCCCCCAAACAACATACCTCACTGCATGTGGTTCAGAATCCCAGTCTAGCAGAAATAGTTGCTGATTTGCATAAATAGGAAGATATCTCTAAAAAAAATCATAATTAAGGAAATGGTTTGCAATAGTTTGAGATAAGTAAATTAAACTTAATCTAAATGTGAGATATTACTTTATGTAATACAGTAAAGAAAGATTATAAGAGAATGAAATGAATGGATAATCATGAAGGTCACTTTGGTTAACAAACACCAGAACCCAAATGTCCTCATTTATGCAACACATAATATTGAATACAGCCTGATAGTGCAAAGTTATCTCATAGCGTGCTAGGAGACTAAAAGATTTAATTGTCATGTACATAAATGAATTAAATTGTGTGTGTGACTTTTTTTAAGCTGATTAAGACATATTATTTACTTTCTAGATAATGGAAATTTATTCTATCCACAACAATTTCTAATTTTGTTTTAAGTACAAAGCATGGAGTTAACTGCCCGCATGTAATTTTGCCCTCTTCTTGGACCTTTCATTTAAGATCACATAACACTAGTCATATTAGCTTCCCTTTTTCAGTGTTTCAGATTAGTCATTGTCTATGGATGATATCATTTCTTGGCTTGTTCTTCATTAGTTGTTCTGCCGCAACATTAAAGAATGTAAATTTCATGCACTCAGCCACATCTGCTTGGTATATTATACGTTTAATTTAATTTTCATCTTTTTAAAGTGTAAATAAAAATATTTCAAGAAAACTCTTTTATAGGGTAGATTTCCGAAAGGCTCTGCGGTTGCCAAATCATTTATTCCAGAGTAGCTCCACTGACTTCAGTAGGACTGCTTCAGAATGATGAGTTCTGTGGAGTGGGGATTACAGTGGTACCTCGGGTTAAGAAGTTAATTCGTTCAAGAGGTACATTCTTAACCTGAAACTGTTCTTAACCTGAAGCACCACTTTAGCTAATGGGACCTCCCGCTGCCGCTGCGCCGCCAGAGCACAATTTCTGTTCTTATCCTGAAGCAAAGTTCTTAACCTGAAGCGCTATTTCTGGGTTAGCAGAGTTTGTAACATGAAGCGTATGTAACCTGAAGTGTATGTAACCCAAGGTAACACTGTATTGGTTTGTTCTTGCTCCTATGTGTTGTGTTTTTTTAAAAAAATATTGGAATTTTACATTGTGAACCGCCCTAAGATCTATGGATAAAGGGTGCCATACAAATTTATCACAACAAGAAAAATTCAGCTAGAGCCTTGCACAGCCAACTAACATGTAGCGGATTGGTAAAATCCTTTAAAAACAAAATGAGATAAAAAAAAGTTTAAGAGCAAGTGAGCAAACTGAAGACAGTTCTGAAAGGCATACCTACACTCCAATTTTAGATCCGTTTTCTCTAAAATCTGGGCAGAGAAATCCTAAAGTATGTGTGTTGGGGAGGATATCTGGACCAAAGCCAATAACACTTCTAGAATCCTGCTGGCTCAACCTGTCCAGGGTAGGAACAGAGGAATGCTTCCCTCTTTGTGTCCTGGCAATATTGTTGTTGTTGTTTAGCTGTTTAGTCATGTCCAACTCTTCGTGACCCCATGGACCAGAGCATGCCAGGCACTCCTGTCTTCCACTGCCTCCCGCAGTTTCATCAAATTCATGTTGGTAGTTTTGAGAACATTGTCCAACCATCTCGTCCACTGTCGTCCCCTTCTCCTTGTGCCCTCCATCTTTCCCAACATTAGGGTCTTTTCCAGGGAGTCTTCTCTTCTCATGAGGGGGCCAAAGTATTAGAGCCTCAGCTTCAGGATCTGTCCTTCCAGTGAGCACTCAGGACTGATTTTCTTAAGAATGGATAGGTTTGATCTTCTTGCAGTCCATGGGACTCTCAAGAGTCTCCTCCAGCACCATAATTCAAAAGCATCAATTCTTCACCGATCAGCCTTCTTTATGGTCCAGCTCTCACTTCCATATATTACTACTGGGAAAACCATAGCTTTAACTATACGGACCTTTGTCAGCAAGGTGATGTCTCTGCTTTTTAAGATGCTGTCTAGGTTTGTCATTGCTTTCCTCCCAAGAAGCAGGTGTCTTTTAATTTTGTGACTGCTGTCACCATCTGCAGTGATCATGGAGTCCAAGAAAGTAAAATATGCTTATTTTTATTTTCCATCCCATTGAATCCAATGGGAGAGAAAATGCCTAATCATCCGGCATATATTGGGGTCCAGTATATGGCCATGCTGGGAGATCAAGGGGGCTTTGGATCCATTGGACCCAAGGCTATACCCAACATAGCCTAATATGCCCTGTTCCAGCAATTACCCTTGAGATTTATGTGACTGTCCCAGGGGCTTCCAGGGCAAATATGCTGCCTTCATCAGTGGATCTATTCCCTGCCAGTAGAAAGCAATTTCTGCCTCCATCCCAACCCTGCCTCAGTTGACATTTGGTGGAGATTGGGATTGTTCTGTAAAGCTACAATCCTACGCACATTTACCTGTTACAAAACCACAGTATTGCGAAAAGCAGGGATCCAAGAGTGGAGAGAACACTCTGGAATAGCAAGCAGATTAATGGATCCTAAATAACTGGATAAATAACAGGGTGAAATGTTAAGCAGAGCCCTACTGGATCGGACCAAAAGCCCATCTGGTCCCGCATCCTGTTTTCAAAATGGCCAGCCAGATGCCGTTGGGGTGATCGCAAACGGGACAGCAGTGCAACACCAGCAACCGGTAGTCAGAGACATACTGTCCATAATAGAGGAGCTTGTAGTCATCAACAGCCTCCTCCCTCCATGAATTTGTATAATTATCTTTTAAAGCCATCCAAGTGACCATTATCATTACACCTTGTGGAAGTAAATCTATGTGCTATGTTAAATAGCTCCTGGACAACTCTCACAACATACAGTCTTCATGGCTCTCTTTCCTTGACATTTCTTGTCCAATCAACAACCCACTCAGTCTGAAATTTGTACATTTCATTATGTTTTTCCTCACCATGGGCTTGAATGTCTTTGATAAAACCTGCCCTGTGGAAATGTCTAAAAATGTCTAGGTATCAGCTCACAACATAGTCTCTGTGTTTCAGTAAATTTCATTATAGGAGATTAAAGTTGCAATGCTATATATGCACTTACCCGAGACTAAACCTCACTGAACCCAAAGAGGTTTACTTATGAGTAGATGTGCCTAGGATTGGACTGCAATGCAAAGCTCTAATCCTGCACAGATTCTAATGGGAGTAAATTCCATTGAAATCCATTGCATTTCCCCCAGTAAACTTGTATTGGCTGCCGAACACCTTTGTATAATCTGCTAAGAATCTAGCTGTAAATTTCTAGACAACCAATCACAAAATTGTATCAAAGAATCTACAATATAAGCTATTGCTCAGCACAAAATAAATGTTTTCGTTTCATTTGTGTTCAGAAGGGAGGGCTGTTGCTTTTCAGGTGTGATTTTCATGAAAAAAAATATGTTAAAGTAAAATATTGCAGGGGGGGCGCTTCTCTTATTTTTTTACTGCCTAAACATCAAACAGCTTGACACAGCAAAAATTCTCATGAGTTTGAGAAAAATGCTGATTGGTTTGTTGGCTGATGGCCGGGGAAATGTTATGACCAAGTAATTATGTGTTCTGGACAGATGCATTAACCAGGCTTCGGACTGGAGCCACTGAGTATTATTTTAGTCATATGGCTAAGGGAAAGGCATCATTCAAAGCCCTGGATAACCAGCACTGCTTTAAAGATTCCTTACTGAATGACTTCCCAAACTGCCTTCTGATAGAGTAAACAAAATTGATATTAAAGGTTTATTTGTTTCCATTAAAAAAAGAGAGAATTATACTGATATATTTTCCTGGTTATCAACTGACATTAAAAAAAAACAACCTATCCTTGTTTCAATGTGTTCCTTGAAAATACTGTAGGAGTAAATAGAAGGTTGCCAAGATTGAAGTTATTTCAAGTGTTGTATAGACCATGCAAACTTCCTCTGATGACCAACATATTTCATGTCTCCTCAAAAGCAGTTGGACTAGGCCCTGGAAGACCAGGCTTCAAATCCCAAATCAGCCTTGAAGCTCACTGGGTGACCTCGAGCCAGTCACTTTCTCTCAGCATAACCTACAGGGGTGTTGTGAGGATTAAATGGACAAGTGGAGAACCATGTAGACCACCCAGAGCTCCTTGGAGTAAAGGTGAGATATGGATGTAATAACAAAAAAAAATAAATGAGCCCAGGAATCCAACACACTATAAAATACACAAAACCGTGAAAGACACTACAATATGAACTACGAGAATATTATGAAAATATTTAAACTAGAAATTATTTATATCAAGAAATAGACTGAAATCACATAAAACATATAAGCAAGTATCTACTCGAAGGCATGATCTATGGCTTATTATCCAAATGATCAGCACTGAAGGTGCAGAGTTTGATGTGCTATATTTACCAGTATATACTGTAAAGTGATACTGCAAAGTCTCTCAGGCGTCCTCGTCTGTCCTCCGATGGGTGGCTAGCTTGTTGTCCCCTGTTTCATGGGTACGGTTTCATCAAGGAACGGACTTCATGAAGAGGTATACAAGATTAACCCTGACTAAACAACTCCAACACTTCAATGGTTCATTTCACTAGCAAAGGCTCAACATATAAGAAGGAGTGCATCATCCAAAATGAAGCCAAACAGGGGCACTGATCTGCATAAAACTGGCACATGCTAACGGATAACTATAGCAGCAAACCTGGAGATCATTACTATAATTTAAACGGAAATATATATATATTTCACCACAGTGATTCACTAGGTTTTCTGGGACAGGGGGAGCAAAATGTAAGTGGTCAACCTGTTTCAACATCTTTGAACCTCACTGGTAGACCTTACTGTACTTCATGGGGATTGCCTCAAGAAAGCAAAGTAAGTCATTATATTAGATTTTTTTTCTTTTAGGGTTGGAGATAGAACAACTTTTTTCTTAAAAGTATGTACCGGTAATAGATTTCAGAAGGAAGATGCCAACCACACACTTTTCAGTTTCAGATTATTTATTTATTTATTTATTTATTTATTTAAATCTCCCCTTGTGTGGGGGGGAAAAAAACATAGAAAGCTGGGGTCGAGGCACGTGATGTAGCCTTTCTGGATTATGCATCAGGAATATTTTAAACCATCATTCTTAGCATTTCTTTCTGCAATATATTTAGAATTTCTCATTTTAACTACAAACTAAAGGAGATGACTGATCCACATAATTGTAATTAACCAATATGCCAACAGGAGTTGTTATAGGGAAAATATGTGGGGACTACCGAGGCAAAGCTGCATCAAACGTTTGATCTAACTCATACATCTCATCCTCACAAAGATTTTCCTTTCAACCCAGAACTACATTGAGAGGTAGAAAGATATACAGCTGATGCTTCAAGCTGAATGACACCACGATAAACTAGGGTTTCTCCAGAAGATAAAATACATCATAAATCGATCCAACACTTACCTCATTTTAAATATTACTGTCTTCTTTTATCAGGTAACACTATATAACCCCCCTTTACCTCCCTCTTTCCCATATTTTATTTGGGATTTTAATTCTGAGCAACGATCACAACCAGAATTTTTTTAAAATTAAAATAGGATATATAGCTTTTGAGGTTTAGGTTATCTGATTGAAAGGTTTAATTAAAAGCTGTAGGGATGTGCTTTTATTTCCTGAAGAGAACTTCCATCGAATGGAGGGTGTTAATCTTATACCATATTTATAATCCTCTTTTTGAGGTTGAACAAAATCACTGTGATGCCTATTGTGGCTTCTTGTTGGGGATAGACAAATAATTAATCTGTCATTTTCAAGTACATCAATGCAAGCAGAGAAGCCATTCCCAGCACAATGGGTTGTTTGTATCTGTTGGCCTATTCATTTGTAAACACTCTGCTATCGTTACTAATTATTTGCTAAATATGATCATATTATGTCAGTACTCCTTCACATGCCTCCAGTCTGTTTCCAAGCCCAGTTCAAAGTGATGGGTTTAACCTTGAAACCCCAAGACAAGGCTACCTGAAGTATCACCATCTCCCATATGTATCCTTCCTGGAAGTTTAGATCTCTAAACCTCCAGGAAGGATCCTTCTCTGCATTCCCCTACTTAATGGTGGAGCAGGTGGTTACTAGTAGGGACAAGGTCTTTTAGTGGTGACGACCCATTTATAGAATGTTCTCCCCAGAAAGGTTCACCTGGAGCCTCAATTATTGTCATCTGGTATGTTTGTATGTCTGTACACATATGCAGGCAAACATGTGTGTTTATGAAGATCTTGAATGGAGAGTATTGCATGCCACCAACCTTCTTGAAATAAATCCTGTTACCTCACTTGTAGTGGGAAACTGAGCCACGATAAGGAGGGTGTGCTTGCTTCAGGGAATTGAATGAACAAATTGGAAGTCCTTGGGGAATATAGGTAATCAAATAGAAAGGTTGTTCAATGTTCAATGGTTTTAATGTTCAATGGTTTAAATAAAAGTCTTAGTATCCTTTATGTATGATGGAGTATCACTGGCAAATGGATGAAGTAATTGATCGATGTATTTACACAGTGGTTCCAATAGTGAATCATTGCCTGATACTATTGGTCTGCTTTAGTAATTTACACTAAAAACTTTAGTAATTTACACTAAAAACTGTATATATGCATGGATTTGCCCATGCCAAAAATGTACATAGGCAAATGTTCCAGACCTGTTAAACTGAGAATAGGCGAACACCGTTTGAGGATTTGCAACCAGATTATGCAGGCACCATTGGTCGAACACTACACTCACTATAAACATACAGAAGATGACTTCTTATTTTTTGTAATCTGGAAGCTACCACCAGCCCGCTTTCATCAGAAGAACAGCGATAGACTTCTCCTCCAGCAAGAATCCAAATTCATACATCTCTTCAATACGCTACATCCGTGGAGGTTAAACAATAGTCTTGACTTCTTAGCATTTTTAAAATTTATATTACGCTTATATACAGTCTGTAGTTCTATTAGTACACTGCCTCTTTAAACTACCTCAGCTGAATTGAGTGTCTGCAGATGTAGTCCTGTCTCTTTAACTGTGTAGTAGATCACACCTCAACTTACATTTATAAGTTGCAAACAGAGTTAGCTAGTCAGACACACTTGGTACACTTTGACCATAAAACTAAGAAACGACAGGTAGGCTGTCTCTGTTTGCTACATGAATTGCTATATTATTTACTATAATTTTCTATATATAATTTTTATGTGTATTCTTTCATATAGATATGATAAAACATAGATAAACTTTCTCTGGATGTTGGAATGCTTGGCACACAATTGTTTTGATAGAAATTACTAAATGGATAATATTGTTAGAAGATATAAGTTTAATTTGAGATTCTTTATTGTTCCGGCTGATGAAGAATAAACGAAACAGGGCCATGTCCTGGAGTTAAAAATCATTAAAAATCATTGCAACTGGAATTTGTTTCATGCTTCAGGGAATTGGCAATATTCACACTGCTGTTGTATTTATTCACAAAAATGGCTTGAAACTGACTAAAAGGGGGTGTTCAGCTTGAATTGTTGATGCAGAAGTATAGAATGGAATGATCATTTCATAGCCTGTTCAACCCATGCTGCCTGGACAATACCCTTAGTTACTATTGCAGAGATAGATTGGAGAGGCTATAGACAAGAGAATCATGTTATATAGCAAGTGGAGTCTTGAAGACCAGGCTTAGCTATAGGAAGACAGTCAAAAACCAGCTAGGGGCAGGACTTTTCCCCCAGCTGGAACTCACTGTAACTTAGTTCTGGCACCTCTCAGGGTGGGTGTCATTGCCATTTTAAGAGAACAAGGGAGGAGTTCATGGTGAGCACCGAATAGAGGGAAAGCTCACATGCAAAATGCCAGATATTCCAACCTTGCAAAATCAAGATGTAACCAAGACTGGAGGAATAGGAAAGGTAGAAAGAAATGCAAAAGTCAAAAAACAGGGAATTTTGGAAATGCACTGGAAGTGAAAAACTGGATTTTCACCATAATGCGTTGGTAACCCCTCCTCCTGACAAAATAGTTTTGAAGGGGCAACTGGCAAATCAGCGCCAGACTTGGACTATGTATCATTTCCCTTGTGTTCTTTTGAATTCTCCTGATCATGAAATTGGTTACCGGCACTGCCTTGTGTGGAAGTGAATTCGCTAAGGCAACAATGCACTGTGCCAATAAGTACCGTACTTTCTTTTGTCTGTACTGAATCTTCCAACATTCAGCTTCATTGAATGTCTGTGGCTTGTAGTGTTATGAGAGAGAAGGAGCAAAGTATTTCTGTACTTGCCTTTTCTCTAAAGTAAAAAAAGCCCCAAATGCTGCAGCCTTTTCTAATAGGGGAGTCACTCCTTGCCCTTGATAATGCTGGTAGCCGTTACTCTTTTCTGAACCCTTTCTCACACTACAGTATTCTTTTTGAGCTGTGCACAGGATTTCAAGCATAGATTTGGAGAACATTATGTCAGCAGTTTTATTTTCAGTTCCTTTCCTAATGATCCCTAGCATAGAATTTGCCTTTTTCAGAGCAGCTGCCCACTGGGACAAAAGCTTTCTACCCATGAATTAAGATTGGCTGGGGAGACCTTCCTTCATGTCCCATGACAAGGAGTGGCACATTTGAAAGTGACAGGCATGGGGGGGGGGGTTGCGCAGGCTTTGGGACATTTAGCAACATTTTGCTGTTATTATATGATTTTAATCTATGGCACTTGATTTGATTTTGGTTGCCTGCCTTAACTCTTTGAATGAAAAGCAGGTTGTATGTTTGTGTGTCTAAATTGGGCCTAAAATTGCTTCTGAAAAGTATTCAGGGTTAGAATTTGATCAATTTCTAGGGCAGGGATGAGGAAGTTACAGCTCCCCAGTTGTTGGAGAACTACAATTCCCATCATCCCTGACCTTTGGCCATGCTGACCGGGCTGCTGTGAGTTGGAGTCCAATGTTATCTGGAAGGGTACAGGTTCCCTATCCCGGTTCTAGGAGAAATGTGTTATCTAGTAGGAACACCCATTGAGAACACATAGCTCCATGTTGCTAGCTAAGAAGTTGTAGTAGTAGTGATTGTAGTAGTTACAGTGGCTATATTGATCCATCTAGACACCACACATGTTCTCCATTTCTAGGAAGGTTGTACCTGACACTTACTGGGCAGACGCAGACATGCCCAAGAAATGGCACTTTTCAGTGTATTGCCTTCTAGCTATTCTAAGACACTACAGTACCTGGTACTAAACAGCTAAGATTAAATGTTCTCAGAGCAAGGTAGACACATGTTTTGGGATCAAATGCATACATCTGGAAACAGGTATAGTGGGAAGATTGTAGTGGCCTGGCAGGAAGCAGGGAGGATGGGATCATAAGGGCAGCCTGCCCTTTTTAATGCAAAAGATGTCCCATTTTGTTCAAGACAGCTGCCTTCAGTTGAGCAATATTAGAAGTGGCTCCAATTTTGAGTAGAAGATCAGCAATGGTTGTAGTCCTTGTTGGTGTCGTCACCAACATCTTATGAAGTGTTCGGGAATGCAGGAAATTCTCAAGGTCAGCCCCATATCTAGTGTGAGACATCATCCATATGATTAAATCAAGGCCTGTTGACTGCAGTTGATATATAAGCATGAGTTACTGAAGGACTGACTTTGCTCCTTACACTGAAGCAGGAAATCTGGTGGAATTTCACTTGGAATTTCTTTGAACTGAGCAAATGAATTTTTATGCTCTGAACTCTTAAAACGTAGCTTATAAATCACTGCAGGAGCTTTGCTCACTTCAGGAAGCATGAGATCTGTCCATTGCTAACATAACTGCTCTCTAATCCTGTAAAATCATGCTTTGAGGGGCAACTAATCAAACACTTGACCATAAGCTGCAAATTCTCATGTTGCAGAGCTCCATTGAAATCAACAGTTACTAAGTAGAGTGAGGACTGTATGCTTGAGCTCAGTGGGACATATTTAGGTATAATTAGGTGCAGAATTATGAGGCGTGGGTGGCGCTGTGGTCTAAACCACTGAGCCTAGGGCTTGCCGATCGGAAGGTCAGCGGTTCAAATCCCCGTGACGGGGTGAGCTCCCGTTGCTTGTTCCCAGCTCCTGCCAACCTAGCAGTTCAATAGCACCTCAAAAAGTGCAAGTAGATAAATAGGTACCACTCCGGCGGGAAGGTAAACAGTGTTTCTGTGCGCTGCTCTGGTGTCAGTGTTCTAATGCACCAAAAGCAGCTTAGTCATGCTGGCCACATGACCCGGAAAAACTGTATGCGGAGCAGACAAACGCCAGCTCCCTTGGCCTGTAAAGAGAGATGAGCGCCGCAACCCCAGATTTGTTCGTAACTGGACTTAACTGTCAGGGGTCCTTTAGGTGCAGAATTATAGCCTTGCTTTCAGGATATTTTTCATATCCACTAATCATTTTTTTGCACATGTCATGAAAGTGACTAAGGATGGACAATTGTTTGGATTTTTATTCATTATTCAATAGATCTAATCTATGTTGCTTATCCAAAGCACAGAAACATTAGGTATTGGTTACAGTATTCTATATTACTTAGTTCAGAATAAATTGTAGTAACGTACATATTTAAGGTCTGCATATACACCATACATTTAAGGCACACAACTTTCTCCAAAGAATCCTGGCAACTATAGTTTACTCTTGACAGAGCTGCAATTAGAATCATAGAGTTGGAAGGGAACTTGAGGGTCATTAGCCCAACCCCTGCAGTGCAAGAATCTTGGACACAGCTGTCCACCACTCATAGCAAACCTCAGTTCCCAGGATTCTCAGAGGAAAGCCATGTGCCCTAAATGCAGGGTACATCTATACAGCATTAAAGAGTCCAGACCACACATGTCAACTCAGAATTCAATGGTACTTACTCCCCAGTAGGTGTATGTAGAGTTGTGGCTCAATTAAGGCTGTGGTTCCCTAGCATGGCAGCAATGCATTACCTTTACCTTACTAGGAAACATGCATGCTTAAACACAAAGATCATGATGTAATTTTTATCAGTGTCTCATATGAAAACATCATATTAGCTTTGACTATGTCCCACAAAAGTGATTTGGTAACTGCCTTGCCCTGGTCATTCTTCCAATCTCTCTCTCTCTCTCTCTCTCTCTCTCTCTCTCTCTCTCTCTCTCTCTCACACACACACACACACACACACACACACACACTTCTCAAGGTCTTGCCTTTCTCTGATCTTTATTCCTTTCTCCTACCCTGGGAAGCACAGGAACCGCTGGAGTCTCTCTTGCCAGATTGGGGTGGTATGTTACACTAGTAATTGAGTGTTTTAAAAGACTAAAGGAGCGGTGTGTTTTCCCCCTAGGAAGCCCAGACTCAATCAGATGCCACGTTCCTAGTGCCCAAGACAAGACATTTTGCTACCTTAAAATAAATAACAGTATGCTGCCACACACACACACACACACACACACACTGTATATGAGATTGGCAGTTGAATCTTCCTTCAGCATGGTCAGTGAGATAGTATCCTTCACCATCACTGTGTGCAGCAAACAAGCTGGTGGGATGCACACAGCTTCATCCTCCAACATCTCACTGCCACTCCCCAGCACCTGAGCTGGCTGCCTCACTGTCTAATAATAGGAGCAGCCATAAACACAGGAAAATGTGAGCTGAGCATTCTCATTAAAAGGAGTTTAATTATTTTCCATTTCTTGGTGGTGCAGCAACTGAAGTCCTTGAATTGTGACTTGGCCTGTGACTCTTCTTTGACCCCCCCAAAATTATTTTCCTGAAACTTTTTTTCTTGAGTTAAAAATTCCATAGAGAGGAGGTCCAGTCCCAGTGGTTCTTGACTGCTTCTAGTCTAGACAGACATTTTCACATTTTAAAACCTACATTAATTCCTTTTCCAAGTGTATGTCAGTCAGATGCCACCAGGGGAATCTGCTGACTTTTGTCCAACTGCTGTGCATAAGAGAAAAATCCTAATCATTGCTGCAGATACAGTATATTTATTTGAGAAAGGACTGTAGCTCAGTGGTAGAGCAGCCAGGTTCAATCCTTGGGCTAGAATCTCCAGGCAGAGTTGGGAGATAATGTTGGGAGATAATGTTGTCTGAAATTCTGGATTGTCATTGCCAGTTAGTGGGGCTGTACTGAGTTAAATGGACCAGTGATGAGACTCGGTGACCCGGTTCACCCATAACACTCAGCCAAACCATGGCTACATGTGAACAAACACAAAGTGAAAATCATGGCTGCTTCAGTCCTCACTTAGTTTTGCTGCTGCTGCTGCTGCTGCTGCTGCTGCTGCTGCACTACCCACAACAAAGCCATGGTTTGACTTGGTGATAAGTACAAATATTGATAATTCAATAAATTGTGATGCCCACGCACACAACTTCCAGGGCCACATCTCCCAGGTAGCGTTACCAATCCATAACCCTATGTTCAGTATCCCATAGGGGCATCACAACTGAATGAAGTTTCTTCTCAGGTGTGATGCTGCCACCTGTGCATACATGGGCATCCTTTCCAAATGCTGCTGTTTTAAGAGTGTAAAACATCTGTCCATTGAAACACACAGCGATTATATGAATTATCAATAGTATATGCACGTCAAAGAGCATGTGGATTTTTATTAAATAAAAAAGGAATTCTGAAAAGTTGCTAAAGCACGTTTCTGTTTTCATGGCCTGCAGAGCGAAACCTGCCTTTTATCGATATTTTGCCAAGAGTTGAACATTGGTTGGGGAGGATGGGTTTGGTTATTTTATTTTATTTCATTTAAAAAAAAACACTATTTAATACTGGGTGCTTTTCATTGATAAAGCAACCACATGGAACTCAACTTCTCGCCCTGAAATTGTCCCATTGACCTCAGTGCTGCTGCTCTGGAGTAAATGTAAGGGAATTGCCTCCTAGAAAGGGGTCTGTTGGAATTGTTTAATTTTGATAGGGATGATATATAGCTTGGGAAGTAAGTAGAGTCAAACAATTATGCTGCCTTTGACAAGTAAGGTTACTTAAATATAGATTAACCAATGAAACTGAAGTAGTAGCTGTCAAATTATCAGGAAGCAATTAAACAAACAGAAATTCTCCCTTTCTACTGGGTGTCTCTGGAATACATAGGGATTATGTAGAGAGACAAGAAAAATGACAGAGGAGGCTAAGCAGCCCATGAAATGCTCAGTGGATCAGTTTTCCTGCTCCAAAATAGCTAAGAGCCATTCTGCAGAAGTTTGTGGGTGGAAGTCTGAGAGCCCAAGAGTGGATTTGGGATACAATAAAATGAAATATGTATCTCCCTAAAGGATTGTCTCTTGTTCCTTTGCAGTATTTATTTGAACCTGGCCTGGTTGGCTGCCATCTGGCATTCTGCCTTCCATTTCAGGCATAAGATCTCCCAATTGTTTCTACAGCTGTTGTCAGTGCTATGCACCACTCTGCAGACCCAGGACCCAATGGTGGTCTTTGATTTGCTCACAAAATCCAGCTAGGCCACTGAAACATAGCATAGCACAGTCCAGATTGTGGGCCAGTTCATAACATTCACTGTCGGGGCTCATTTCAGTACTACATACACATGGCGAGCTAGTTCTATGCACCGCCCTGTTCCAGGCACAAGACACTGGTGGGATCCCACACACCTCATTACAGACAGATTTTGTGACCAGGCCAATGCACACAATCAAATACCACATGCCATTCAGTTCAATAAAGTAAGAATGCAATGATTAGAAAAAATACGCTTTAACAGAATTATAGCCTCCTATAGGAAATAACCAGCACTTTGAACTATACTTGGAAACAAACTGATACAATAGATGCAGATTGAGCAATATTTTAGTGCCATGAGTTCTTCAGTGTATGGGTCTCTGAGGTAATGCAAACTCTGGAATTCACAGAATCATAGAATTGTAGAGTCGGAAGGGACCCTGAGGATCATCTAGTCCAACCCCCTTATGGGGATCGAACCTGTGACCATGGCATCAGCAGCACCATGCTCTACCTAACTGAGCTATCCAGTATTATTATTATTATTATTATTATTATTATTATTATTTATTTATTTATTTCATAAAATTTATACACCACTTGATGGTTAAAAAAAACTCAAAATGGTTTAATATATTGCAAACCTCCCAATGGTAAAATTGGGAGGTTTGCAATATATTAAAACATACACAAAGTTAAAGTACTAAAACTGATTAAAATTCACACCAGCTTTTCTAAGCACCTGGGTAGGCTTGACTAACCAAGAATGCTTTTAGCAGGTGCTGAAAAGAAATCTGTAAGGGTTGCCTTCTTTCTCAACATTAGTATCTTATTCTTTCTCACACACAACCATGCTTTTCTTCATCTCCTCCTTTCCTAATTATCCCTACCGTGTTTCTCCTAAAATAAGACACCGTCTTATATTTTTTTTCCCTCAACAAAACACAGTATGGCTTATTTTCAGGGGATGTCTTATTTTAACCGCGTCACATCCGTACGCTGCATAGCCACGCCTCTCCGGGCTGTTTTAATGGGAGGTGCCGCATCACTATGGCTTATTTTCGGGGTATGGCTTATTTTCGGGGAACGGCTTATTTTTCGCAAATGCATAGAAATCCTGCAATGGCTTATTTTATGGCCATGTCTTATTTTAGGAGAAACAGGGTAGCATGAAATTTGTCTTTTACGCAGCTGCTGCACACAGGGTCAACATCAACAGTTCCCAGGTTTCTTTGGGAGAAGTCAAGTGTTTTTTAAATGTGTGTTGAATATGTTTTAAATGTATAGTGTGGATCTACCCTAAAAGACAAGTTGTACAGGACCTAGGAGAGCTCCCAGATAGCATAGACATTGCTTCTGCAAGAGCCAGAGTTCAGCTAAGACATTTGAGCTCCACAACAGGCCTAATCGGTGTCTGAGTGTCTGTAAATACCCTCCAAAGTATTTGCTGCCTAACTCACAACACCAGAGAAGCTATAGGTGTATACTAATTGCCCCCACTGAACCCCACTTTGATTGTCTCAAAGCCAGAGTAATTAAATAACCTAGTGCAGCGCATTTTTTAAAATCACCTTTGAACCCTTTAAAATCCAGCTCAGCTCCTAAAATTGTCCATGGATCCCATATTCCCTGGCAGTAGAAAGAAGATGCTAAACTCTCAGTGGCAGAGAAACTGAAAGTGCACTGCCTGGGTATGTCTCTGTGAATGGACTCATTGTCCTGAGTGCCATGATATAGTTCCACAGAGAACCCCAGTGCCCTATAAACTAGCACTTACATTCTGACAAAAGAAATTACTGTTCAGACTTGTCCACTGAGGCCAGAACAAGAACTGAGGGTAACTTTACACATCAGATCAACTTCCTGACTAGGAAAACAGTCAAGCGGTGGCACTGGCTTCCGAGGAAAGTTATGGAATCTCTTTCTCTGGATGTTTTCAAGGAAAAGTTGGGCAAGTATTTCCAGGGCTACTTTTGGGATCAGATATTAGGCTAAATGAGAGGTGGGAAACCCTCTGGCTGGGCTGCAATTTGATCAGTAAGTCGTTTCCCCAAGTGGTCTACCCTGCCCAACACCAGACTGCTGGTTGAAGAGATAAAGGAAAAGTTCAGGTTTATTATTCACAGCAGACAAATCCATTCTTAGTATGTACAATTTTTGCATGTGGGCAAGATGGAGCCAAGAAGTTAACACTAACACATGCTAACTCATACTGATACTGACTGAACCTGGAGAAAAAGCATGAAGGAAGTAAAGCCTGAGTGGAAGTGATCTACAACAAACAACAAATAGTTACTGGAATAACAGGTTGCCTGTCTGTTTCCCATCCCCACCTGCTTCAGGTAATTTACTGCTAGCCTTGTTGCATTACTCCTAACAACAGAGGTGTGTGTATGTGTGTGTGTGTGTGTGTGTGTGTGTGTGTGTGTGTGTGCAAAAAAACATATGTTGCTCTTTTCACTTTTGCCTCTGGCCTCACCCACCAGAAAGCTGCCCAGAAGAGAAGGTGACCTTGAGCTGAACATAGTTCCTCATTTGTGATCTATACACTATTCATCTAGATCCCCCATTCCTGCCCTAGGGAGTATTTCTCAAAAGAGGACCCCTCCCCACAGATACTGTACCTCACTTGACCACTGGGAAATCAATCCTGGGCATAACAGTACTGTCTGAATATACCCTCAAATGTCAAAAATTGGAAAAGCGTAAGCCAGCATCAGGATAATTATTCATGGTACCTCAGTCACTGACGGAAATGTTGTTGTGGGTTCTCTCATGACAGTGCTTCAATGTGTGAGGAAAAGCAGGGCTGGTTCCTTCCCTTTGAACAGGCCGAGCCCATCCCAGCTGGCCAGGCCAGCTTTCCAATGCGCCCAGACATCCCATAGCTGCACATGTGCCTACGGACCGCCAGTTGTCTCGTGTCGTTGGGTTCTGTTTTTCCTCCGTCTGAAGCACTATTTATACAAACAGCTTTCTTCTTCCTTTCAATTAGGTACCGAAGATTTATTTACTTTTGTGGTTCTATCATCCATGCACAGGATTTTAAGCTGCAGCTCATGTCAGTCTGCGGTCATGTTTGTTATTTATTTTTATTTCTGATGAAGCAAGCTTTAAATCAAATGTCAGTGTCAGGACGCAGGGCCGCTCACCCTGCAGCCTAACCAGACAGTGCCAGAAGGGTGTCAGGCTGAACATGTGGAAACTTGGAGGTCCTCTGCAAAGGGGTGAGTCTTTCCTTTTGAACCAAGCAAGCGTCCAATGGCTCTGCAGAAAAGTGACATCCTTATAATAGCCATGCTATTTTTATCAAATGCTTTCAAAGAGTATTTACAAGTAAATGTCTAAGCAGTCATTTTATACTGCAGTTGCCTAGCTAATATATAAACATGTTTTGAAAGAACTCTATAGATCTCTATACTGTCTATTAAGAGTCACATCAGAATGGATGGTTACGAAGGACAGATCATCATCCCATTTACAATCTATGGTCTCCTAGCATATCATAAGGTTTAAGTCTACATTCTACCTTACCTGAGAGTAAACCATAAGAAGCTCAGTGGGACTTACTCATCATTAAACAGTATTAGATTGCACTATTCATCCAGGAACTGTGAGCAGGACAGTCCTAGGCTGAGTTTTTCTTTTACCCACGAACTTTCCAAGTGGCATTTGCACACTCCTATCTTTCAGCCTCAGCCCCCACCTCCAGCCATCTGCAGCAGGAAAAGATTGATACTGGCCTACTGTGCAAGGCTGTTGTGTAAGGATCACAGAGACAGTATATGCGGAGCATTTTCATAATTTGCAAAGACACTGCGCCAAGTATTACTATAATAGGCAAATAATTATGCTCATAATGATAAAATTCCCTGGGTCAGTCACAATACCTCATGAGTGTGAGGATAAAGAGGGGGCTATCCCATGTACACACACCTGAGTAAAGAGTGAAATGATGATGGTAATACAATGTCAAAGCATGTTATTTGTAAGTATACTGTAGATCTTTAGAGGGAGGTGTTTTATCCTGTAACCCCAACCACTGGTTTTTGTGTTTTTAGAATGGACATCAGTAATTATTATTAATGTGTTTAATTAAAAAAAATCAAGGATACTTTCCAAGTACATATTGCTTACAGCCTCAGCTAGTATCTGTGGGTGATGTTCTGGTATCATTCAGTGGCTGAGTTATTTTTTACTTGAAATAGCACAACATATCTGCCGTTTCCAAAAGGTATTAGAAAACTTTTCCTGATTCAAGGAACGTGAAGATTGGGGAAGCTGTGACCTGTTACCTAGACTGACCTGTCTATTCAAAGGGGTCACTTGGACTAAGAATCCACATATTGTCTGAAACTGGGGGAAATAATAAATTACCTATCAACCGAAACCCTTGGCCATACAGAAAAGTACTCCATTGCTAAAGCATTTTAGTGACCTGTATCTTTTGGGCACAGCCTTCTCCCTTTCAGAAATTAAATTAAAGCTCTATCAGTTTAAAATATGTGACCAATCAGCAACTGTCTTCCTGATCTATAACCATATTCCTTATTAGTCTAAAATCTTCCTTTGCGGGCAAAGGAAAAGCTCAAAAGCACCACTTGCTTTCTTTGTCTACTATGGCATAGAAAAAGGGGCATAACAGATTCAATTTAAGCTAAAGTTACTTGAATTTGTGACTAGATACTGTACGTATTGAAACAGGCTAACAATCTGTTCTGCAGCCTGGTCCTAGCCTGTTGCTTTGGGAAGCAAACGTGGCTTCCTCAATAAAGGATACAGATCGTCATTGCCCTGCAGCGTAATCCGAAGGGTGTTAGCCCCCATTGAGTTGGATGGGCTGCAATTCTATACCCACTTAGAATTATTTAACTCAATGTGCTTTACTACTCAACAGATGTGTATAATAAGAGAGTGCTGTTGGTCACAACTAACTTGAACCAGGTCTTGGCTCACCTCCGCCCCTTCTTTCGAGAGGAAAAAGTAATAACCTTAACTTGGTGCAGTCAAGAATCCTAGAATCTCGCGTTTAATCAGAATCAGTTCTACCCTCGATGAAATGGCTTGCTAGTTGGCGCTTGTTAAAGAGCTGCTTTCGGGCCCATTGTTGCTCACAGCTTCAGATAATTTTTGTTTTTTGTTTTGCAGGCGGTGGGGGCTTGTTCCGCTTGTCTTTTCCTTCTTTTGCTTGACATGTATATTGGGCTGATATCCCTTGCGTGAGGTTGCCCTAATCCAAAGCAGCAAAGAGCCCTCTCTCCCGGCTGCAACACCAGCCTTCACATAAACCCAGCTTTAAGTGACTAACAAGGAAAGCATCCGGGTTCCGCAGAGTTGCAACTGGCATGATGTCATGGAGGAAGCCAAATCCAAACCTGACCGCCGCTTGTTGACGAGCTCGAGTTTTGATCTTCAGGAGAAGGAATGATTGCCAGACTCCGGAGTTGCTTGCGCTTCCGTGTTGATCTTGGCAACACATCCATACCCCCTCTCCCCATCGCTCAATAAAATAAAATAAAACCGGGGGGGGGGTCAGCGTTCTTCTTCCACCCCATCGTTTCCCACTACCATCATTCCACAAAACCCCCAAGGTGGCCAGATCATTTCGTAATTTCTCCCCTACAGTCGACGAAGGCTTAGAAGGAAGAGGGAAGGAGAAGAGAGGTAGTCAAGGAATGGGAGCCGATTCCCCCCCCCCCCCCGCAAACATCCTTTTGTTTGATCTTGGAGGTTTTGGCAAGTGGACAGGGAGGAAAGGAATCCATTCGTTCGCCCTGACGTTTGCAAGCAAGCAGGGCTGTTTCTTTGTGCCACGAAGGAAGGCGAAGCTCTAGCCTTGTTAATATAACCACGAACAGCAACTTGTCCCTCTTGAGTCTTGACTGCGCAGCAGGGTCTTGAAAGCCAAGAGAGCTTAGTAAGCCTAGACTCTCTGCGCGCTCACCGGTGCGTCCTGGAGACCAGGGAAGGCCACGTTCGAAGCTGACACTCTCTTGACTTCCCGCCTCTCTTTTGCCAGCCAATGACCCGTTTGTTTGAATTAAGAACTCCAGGCCGGTCCATTTCCTTTCGCCCCACCTGCGATGAGAGCTGGATGGCCACCGATTGGCGCTATGCCAGCCATTATAACTCCATCGAGGCGGCGCCTCTCGAGAGGGAACGGCGCAGCAAATGAGGCTTGGGCAGAGCCAGCCCTGGAGCTGTGCTGCGCGCTGACTAGTCGCTTCCCAGTTAAAGGTGCTCCCAAAGCAGCTTACAAAAAAAAATAACCTAAGTATCGTGGCCTAATGGTTAGGCTATTGGTCTTCGAGGAGAAAACCCGTTTCGAATTCCTGCCCGGCAACAACAAAAAATGCACGTGGTGACGACTTTCTTTGTCTCTCCGCCTAGACTACTGCTGTGAGTTTTGGCCTTTGCAAAGAGAACGTTGTAGACCGCCTGGAGCGCTTTGGAAAGAGGGGCAGGATAAATTGGGGGGGGGACACCTGCTCAAGTAAAAAAAAAGAACGCCTTTGCCCCGTAGAAAGGCACATAAACGCTTTTGGGCAGCGATCCTTTCCACTGAACACGTCGGTGGCACTAAGCTTGCACTTCAGGCGTTTAGAATTGGGATGGATAAAACGCAGTGCCCAAAGACGGTTTTTGACGTAAGGAGGTCGGTTTGGAGCTTGAGCGAGTGCTTAACTTGCGCACAAATGGTCCGCTGGCACCGGCTGCTGAATACACCAAGCTTAGCTTTCTTCCTAAATGTCTTCATGGGGTGAATGAATGAACGAGTGTTTATTATTACAGCTAAACAGCCAGCATACAAAAACCATTTTTTTTACATAAACATTAAAACGGCCCATGTGGAATTTAACAATCAATACACTAATTAAATAGACTTAGGATATGTATTCAATGAAATATAAACATCATTAAAAGATTTTTTTATGAAAGAATTTGACTGTGAGCTGTGTCAATTTATGACTGTCCCCCTCCCCCTACTCAAATGATAAATTTAGCAGAGCAAAAGATTAGCGACAACCCAGTTAACTGCTGTTGTGAATGGTCACTGACGTATCTCGTACACTTTTGAGTCGAAATGTCGCAGACCTTTTTGCCCCTCTCGTTTCCGATTTTCCCCTCTGAAGTTTTGAGTCCAAATTCATTCACCTGCCAACGAAGCTTTACAGCTCATAGAATGGTAGAGGTGTGGAAGGGATCACCAGAGTCATCTAGTCCAACCTCTGCAATGCGGGAATCGTTTTGCCCAACGTGGAGCTTGAACCACGACCCTGAGGTTAAGAGTCTCATGCTCAACCCACTGAGCCATCCTGTAGTAGGCTCAGCTCTGCGGAGGCTGATGCCACAATTAACAGCCCGACCCCCAGGAGCACTAACGCGGAGCGCAACTCCGTGTCCGCATACTTTGGGAAACTACCCCCAGGGAAGTGTGGCAAACCTTCAATGTCAAATTCCGGTGCGTTCAATGGGATTTGCTCTCAGGTAATTTTGCCCAGGTGGTTTACTAGGTAAAGCTTTGCTACCTCCATCTAAAACAAGAAGACCTTTTACTGTGTCCTTGCTATCGCAGTTACAGGTGGGTAGCCGTGTTGGTCTGCCATAGTCGAAACAAAATAGAAAATTCTTTTCAGTAGCACCTTAGAGACCAACTGTGTTTGTTCTTGGTATGAGCTTTCGTGTGCATGCACACTTCTTCAGCTATCGCAGATTGACAGATTTAGCTCTCTAGCATGTACAAGGTTGTGAGACAAAAAAGAGCGAAGCTCTTGATATGTCAGGCAATATCTTTCGCCCACGAGAAATGGGGCCGTTTTTTGGTTTTCTAATGTTTAAGGGTCATCACTAACAGCGCAATGACAAATTCAATTTTTTTTTAAAGACGTTTACTTCTAAGTAAGGAGCTTAAATTCCAAACACAGGAATAATTAGATAATGCCCCTGCAGAAACAATACAACTGTAGCCTCCTGTTCAGAAATCAGCTCTGATGAAGATGGAATTAAACCTCGGAAGTTACTCTCCAGGATTTTTTTCGACTGACAGCCTAAAGTTATCTTTTCTCTAACTTGCACAACGTTATTCCGCTTCTTTCTCAGCTCGGTCCACAAACCATTCATAAGAAATCTTGGAATTAGCAGAATTGCCTCAGGGTTTCACTCTTGTCAATTTCCACTGGAATGCTTCACACGGGTGTCAATCACTGCGGGATTTTATCCCGGGAGTGGTAGGTTATTCCGTTCACACGAACGACAAAGCACAGAAGAATTTACCAAGCAAACCTAATTCGCTCCTCCCTCTGCCTTTTCACCTAAGAGGTATCAAAACAGATGAAAACAAACAAAAGCCCTGCGTTTTAACTTTTGGATATACGAGGGATTTATTTTTAGGGGAAGGGGGTTTGACACTTGAAGAGTTTTTTGTTTGTTTGTTTGTTTGCAAAGGGTATAATTTTATTTTGAGATGCTAAAAGCTCGCACACACTGCGCACTCACGCACAAACTGTCAATCGTTTTCCAGACTTCACATTTATGCTGCCCAGACTATTGCCGCAACGTGACCTTACTGTTTTCAAGGGTGTCTTCCTGTAATCGTTTGTTTGTCTCAGAGAACAATGCAGAAAGAGAGGAAAAACTGGAGGGGGGGTGGAGATTTCCCCATAGACCGTTTATTATTATTTTTAATCCACTACCCCCCCCCCCCAAACTGGAACACAAAGAGTATGTTCGCTTTCCAACAACAGTAGCTAGCTCTCCCTGTTACCAATCTCTCGTGCAAAGCAGTCCCTATTGTTTAAAAAATGCCTTTAGATTCGAACCGATTTTAAATCAAATTAAATAGCAGATCCCAGGCCCGTTTACACCCCGATCCTAAGGAAATCTGCAGGCCCAGTTATGTGCCTGTTAACTCCAATTGAACTCTATAGGACTTGCTCCCGAGTAATCAAGCTGTTTGTTTTATCCGGAGTTTGGCTACGGAGTCAAGCTGTCTCACATATCTTTGAAGCCTGAGTGATAGACTGCAGGTTTTTGTCTGTAAACAAGGAGCAAGTCTTTACCGGAATGGTGAAGAGTAGTTTACAGTATGCATGTTTACTCGGAAGTAAGTCCCACTACAGTCTATGGGTCTTACTCCCACTCCAGTCCTAGCAATGCGGGCATTTGATTGTAGCCTGACATACCAATCCTATGTATGCTTACTTAGGAGCGAGACCCATTGAATCTAGTAGAGTCTGCTTCTGCGTAAAGATACAACAGGGTTGCCCTGCGCGGGTAATTGATTTTAACCAAAATTTGCAACAAATTGTTCAGAAGGCTTCCAGCTATCTTGTTTCTCTAAGACTGTAAATATGTTGCCCCCCCCCCCCCGCTTCGTGTGTCTGTAAAGATACTGATACATTTCAGAGAGAGAAAGAAAAGTTCTTGACTACATATTTGAAATAAGGCGAGCTGGAAATTAATAGAACCTCTCTGCCCTTCCCCCAACTGGATGTGTAAATATTTATATCCTTATAATCCAAAATAATTCTTGAAATCCAAACCCTTAGTCAACTTCAAAGCAGTTAAGAATGTAGCATTATTCCTGGACAGGATACTCCCTCTGAAATGAGCATTTAATCTTCTGGTGTTTTGTTTTGAAATACTGAAACAGATCCATTTACTCAAGAGGTTGAAATGCTATAAAAGCTAACATGTTCTGCACACATGAGCTGAAGTTAAAATCAGAGGCAGCAGCCTTTGTTTCAGCCAAAACAGAATCAGAATTTCCCTCTTAGTGATCATTCTCCATTATTTAATGGGGGTTAATAGGTACAAGAACAGATTCCAATCTGCATCACAGTGTTGATTATATTGTATGTAGGAGCAGAGAAGTATGGGGAGGGTTTTTGTTTATTTGCTTTGGAGTACCATGACTTCAAGTAAACTGCAATGCAACTTGAACACAATTACTTAGGGAGAAAGCACCAGTGAGCAAAATGGGGCTTGTATCTGAGTTAATACGGAGGCATCTGTAAGGTAAGGGTATGTGGCACAAACCAGCTAACAGCACAATCCTATACATGGCTACTTCAGAAGTAAGTTTCATTGAGTTCAGTGGGCTTACTCCCAAACAAGGGTATAGGGCTAAAGCCTAAATTGCACATATAAACAGGGATGGATCAGGTAGGGAAGTGGAAAATATGTTTTTGACTGCTATGAGGACATCATCCTGACAAAACAAAATTCAGAAGGCTTGATAAAGATATGTAAGGCATGGATAGAAGATCCACTCTTCCCTCCTCCTGAATTCAACATTAATCAAAGCATTTGACTGGCAGTAGGTTAGTGAAAACAAAAGAAAGAAGGAGGAGGAGGAGGAGGAGGAGAAGGAGAAGAAGAAGAAGAGTTTGGATTTGATATCCCGCTTTTCACTACCCGAAGGAGTCTCAAAGCGGCTAACATTCTCCTTTTCCCTTCCTCCCCCACAACAAACACTCTGTGAGGTGAGTGGGGCTGAGACTTCAAAGAAGTGTGACTAGCCCAAGGTCACCCAGCAGCTGCATGTGGAGGAGCGGATACACGAATCCTGTTCCCCAGATTACGAGTCTACCTCTCTTAACCACTACACCACACTGGTATCCTTCCCTCCCCAAATAAGACATAGAATTTGAACTGGATAGCCTGTTTTAGTAATAACATAAGAAGAGCCTGATGGATCAAGCCGATGGTTCATCTGGTCCGGCATCCTGTTCTCACAGTGGCAAGTAGTTAGATGCCTATGGGAAAGCTGAGAGCACAATTCAAGCACAAAAGCCCTCTCCCCTCCTGTGGTTTCTCGCAACTGGTATTCAGAAGCACTGCTGCCTCCAACGATGGAGGAAGAGCATAGCCATAATAGCTAGTAGCCATCAATAGTCCTTCTTTCCTCCATGAGAAGCCTGTAGTAGCAGGGACAGCAAAGGGTTTAATGGTGCCTTAAAGATTTGTGGGTATATCACAGTGTGAACCTTTGCAGAGTCATTGGCTAGAGCCCACTTCATTAGATGCATGGAATATTATCTCGTTAACACAAATGAGACAGCAGAAGTGGATTTAGGGGAGTGACTGGTCACACCAGGTGGGGAGCCTCAGGGGTGCTGCTGGGGATGCAACAACTATTCTATAGACTGGAGCAGAAGAAGCAGGGGTGCTAAATTTGGTATCACAGAGGGCGCCACTGGAGACAGGGAGGGCCATGGAGAAGATCTCGCCATGAAATGTCATTCTGGGGCATAAAAGAGCTGCAACATAAGATCCGAGTGGCCAGTCATCATGATAACACTGCCTTTCTAGCAATGTTTTGCTAACATAACATAGCTTTAATGAGACCCCCAGTTCCGATTAAACCCAAACTGAATAGAATCAAATTTTGGTCAGCAAATCCAGTTCTACTCAACTCGGACTTAACAGGAACCCTAGGATTATTTCTCACTACAGACGCTGAATTAATATGGCATAGCCAGAAAAACAGCATTATCAGCATGATTCCTGATGTGAATGGGTAATCTTGTTGCATGGAATTTGGTATTCCAAGATTGTCATGACTACCTGCTCCAACAACATCCAGTCTTTAGAGATTAGAGAAATCTGATCACTAAATGGAATTCTCAGGATTATGGAGAGTATACCCAAATACCAAGCATGAGGAGGATTTATTATTATTATTGTGATCTGGCCACTGATGGAGACAGAATTCTGGACTAGGGAGAACTTGCTCTGAGCCAGTAGGGCAATTCTTAAACAGATCATTGTTTGTCCCAGTTTCTCAGACAATGCAATAAGACTACAAGCATTCACTTTTTCACAAGGCCACACATAAATGTGCCTGCTACGGCACTTCACTCTGCACTGTTTTGTGGCTAACACCTTGAGTACCAAAGTACTCTGTTTAGCAAACCCTGCCTGATGCAACAGAACGTGGATGTCAGAGGCAAAGATTTATATGGAATGCTCTGTCAATAGAGATTCAACAGGCACCTTCTGTTTTAACCTTTAAACGCCTGCTGAAAACTTTTCTTTGCTGCCAGGCTTATGCAGACAATTAGGAGGACACCTTTCTGTAACAGTTAAGTTGACGATTTCTGATTTTAAATTTTATGTGGGGGTTTTTAAATTAAAAAATTGTATGGGGAAATCATTGTAAACTGCTTTAAAAAAATAATATAGCAGCATATATATATATATAATAAATGATTGCTAATCTGTGGAAATCTAAGGGTGGCTTTAAGGCTGTGTTATACCCTTCTCATAACAGGGAGATTATTGTAAATAAATGTTAACCTGATCATTAATGCCTATATCATAATGTTAAATAACGCATAAAATCAGCAACGCAAAAGGGCTGAATAACTGGTAATTTTTTCTTTTTCAAAAATAGTTCTCATAAACTGAGACAATGGATGTGAAGTGCTTTGAAACAGTTCCCACCATCAGAAATGGCAAACCGCCATTCCTAGAAATTGCATGATCAGGGGCAAAACAGCTCTTGTATCTATGCAAAGAGGGAATTTCACGAGGTGCAACTTTTCTTATCACAACTATCACTTTACACAAACAACTGAACTGTACACAATGTCATCTTCTAGTAAGGTAGAAGGTAAATCAAGAACTACTGGTAGATATTTGTGTGATTTGCAGCAGATCACCATGGGTTTCCAACTTTAACAACTACTCCCCCACACTTCACAAAAAAAGCTTGTTGAAAGAAAATATTTTGTGGGAAACCAGAAGTGGATTTTTGTATCAATGGGTTTGTGGCCTTGGTTCTGATCCCAACATTTATGGACTAAATACAAATACTTCACTTGTTAATTAGGATAGAAAGTGGATCAATGTAAATTCAAGCCAATGTATGCCTCATTTCTGAATGACAATGCAATGGAAATACAAAAACTAATTTAAGGCTGCTGTGGCATCCTTTTAGGAACAAGTCCCACTGAACCCAGTCATGTGACGTCAGGTTTATACCACCTTTTTGTAATTCCTGCACTTTAAAGGAGTAAACGTATTAATGATCTAACTGTGGCATATTGGAATGAAAACCCCCTCTGATTAGAATAATACACCATTATGCTTGTAATAATTGCATGCATTGGGCTGGTACCTTCAGTAAATATTTTGTGAAGCACTATGTACACTGAAGGCACTAATAAATAGTGAGCTGAACTTATACACTTACTACCACTTTCATGTTCTGGAATCTCTTAGCATCTTATGCATTCTTTAAGTGTGGATCCTTATCTAGTCGAGATGGTACTATGCATGGACAAGAGGGAGAGATATTAGCTGGTCCCAAGGGGGGACCCTAAGGGGAGCATTTGCTCCCCGCTCCTCATTATTTTTCTCTTTGTGCTTCCTGGAACAAGCAAAGTAGCCATGCTACTACCATGGTTCCCTGAAAGTGAACTGAATCTCTTTAAAAAGATATTTTAAATCCTGTACCTTTCCTAACCCAAATATTGCACAATCCTTTTTGAAAGGAAACCAAGCACTTTTCTTTTTATAACTCATTTGGAACCCTTTTTCATCTTTGTTTTACTGCCAACTGACGGAGACTTGTTTGCTGTAACTTCTGAAAACTCAGTGAGCAAAATATTCACTTATTTGTGAAGGTAAGAGTCTGTGATTTATTCTAGCCTAAGTATTTTCACAGGGAATGTTTGTTTAAAGGTGGATGAGGGCAGAAGCAAATCAAACTCAGTTTTAATGTGCTTGGAGCAATCACCATTCTGCTAACTCTGCTACTGGAGAGGAAGAATCTCTTTTCTAAACCTCTCTCTCCAACACAGCCCTCTGTAATGCAACCTTTTGTATCAGGACCCACTTGATCTACCACCTGTGTGCAGACTGGTTTGTGTATGCCACAGTCTGGGAGCCAATGCACCCAGCTCAGACTTCCTGTGGCCACAAAGTATCTGCTGGGTTGTGTGAATAATTCCTAATTGTGCTTAGGGTCAGAACCTTAGGATCAAACTGGGCACTTTTAGACTGCGGCTAAAAAATGAAATGGACCTCTTCACCAGTGAGTTTCTTAACTGGAAAGGCCCTTCCCAGGCTCAGAGTCTAAGCAAGGACAGGATGATTAATTTTTCCCAGGGCAGAGTTGCAATCCCTGGAGGCTGCTTTGCTTAACCCTGCTTTATAGCAGCTACTCATGCCCTTGATGCTACTACAGATAACCAGCAGGCGCTCTGCAAAGGGGAAGCAGACAGACCTCTTCCCTTGATTGGAGACGTCAGGGGGAAAGATTTGCTGTAATATCTCCAAATACCTTGCAAGAAGTCAAATGACAAGAGAGAGCGTAAGACAGAGAAAGAGGTGGCCAGAAAGCCAGAAAAAAAACCTGGCTAGGACAGATAGTTTAATCATCACCCTCCGGCTAACCTTGGCAGATATGCAGACTTAATAAAATGTCACAGAAAACAGAGATTTAGGTGTGTGTGTGTGTTTCACAACTGCCTAACATGAATAAATTCAACAAGTAAAGCCCAATTATTCTAGCTCTATACCAGAATCGCTCATTTTCCATTGTGGCAAAGCAGGGAGGGAAGGAACAACACAATTCAACGAAGAAGGTTCTTTCTTGCCTGTGTAATAGTGAGGATGAAAATAACGGAGAGAGCAAACCTGAGATGAAACACATCAAAAATGCTCTTCTTCATGCATCCAGAATGACTGCAGTTTAACTTAAGGCCAAAGGCTGAATTTCTGCTTGAGCATGGACTTAAGCTTAGGTTTTCTTGTATTAATTTGACAAATTTATGATATTGTGTCTCTGGTTATGTCTTTCTCCACAGGGTGGTCAGCTGTTGCTAAGTTACTGGGTACAATTGTAGCTGCAGTAAAAAAAAGGATTAAAAATGTAATTATTTTTGAAGTGGAAAGCTGAAAATATTCTAGATGGCTAAAGGCTTTGTTTAAACATTCTTTGCCTGTAATCCTATACACACTTACTTGTGATGAAGTCTCATTGTCAGTAGTGAGGCTTACTTTGCAGAAGAATAGAATTGCAGTTGGAAAGGACCCCGAGGGTCATCTAGTCCAACCACCTGCAATGCAGAAATCTCAACACAGTACCCCATCCAATTTGAAACCATACTGGATCCTGCTTAGCTTTGCAAATGTGCTAGCTGTTCTATTGCTGCACCACTAAGAGGACACATATAGGTTTGCACTGGTAGTTAAATAAGGCAGTACATACATATGTAGATGCACCCAGGATAATAGTGTAATCCTCTACAAGTTTACTCAAGTAAGCCAAATGGAGTTCAGTGGGGCTTTCTCCCAGGAATATTAGAGTGAGATGGCAGCTAAGGCTTTAGTTACCTTTGTTTCCTCAGTCCCTTTGGAGTGCCATGCTCTGGATGATGACACAGAAGCCATCATCTGCAGGGTCTCATGCTGATTTTTATTATTTGGATCACATTCAGTTCTGCTGCAAAGGATTCGTATGAGCCTCACCTCAAAAGCAGGTTATTTCCTGCTTTCCTGCCGCTATTCTAATCTGTAAGCAGGGAGCGAGCCTTATCTCTCTCAAAATCCAACAAGACTGTCATGTGTTTGCTTATTGGGTGGGTTGGTGGAAAACAGACATGCAATTTAATTCCAGCATCACACATTATTTTTTTAGAAAACAGAAAGCGAATATTGATCTCTAGCATAAAAGAGAGAGAGAGAGAAACCTACTTCAGTAACTAATTAGGTTCCTGTGTCCCAAACAGGTAAATATCTTAACTTGGTATTTAACTGTCAAGCAACCAAAAGACAATGCCATTGATAAGTACCTGGTGTCGGCTACTCAGCTTTAATTTTTCCTGGAAAGCTGTTTGGGGCGACAGAGTGGCGTCCGTTTTCCCAGGTTGTTGTACTGACATACTGCAGTGGCGGTAGAGGGCAGGAGTCTGACAAAATCTCATTAATCATTTTAAATTAAATACAACATTCCTCCTCGTTGCCAAGAAGAAGGCTAACTTTTACAAATGAAAATGCCTTCGGAAAAAGTCCCAATATCCCAGCCTTGTAGCTCGCCAAATAAACAGATATAGCCTACTGAAAGAGAGCCGGTTCATCTTGTTTTGGAAGCCAAAAATGGCTAGCATAAACCAGAGGGATTGCAACAGATTAGGGGTGTTAAAATCACTGTTATGGCCTTTTTCATTTCTCTTCTTCCAACAGTTTAGGGCTTCCAGCTTATTTATGAAGAGACTCCTTAGCTGCAGAGAAGAAATCTACAGCTGAAATCAATCTGATCACTGCGTCTCCATTCTATGAAAAGCTGAGGGCAAAGTGAGCATAGCACCACGGACAAACACTAGAATGCCAGTTTCTGTCCCACTTGTGTGCTCCCTGTTCCAGCATGCCCCAAACAATAAGTGGGTTGGCAGTGTCATGGAACACAGTGGACAGAGGCAAGACAACATTCCAGCATGCAAACAAAGGTAGCAGCTTTAAACAAGCTGGCCCGGCATAAGCTAAACCAGCCTTGCTATTTGCTGACATTCTTTGGACATTCTCACACCCACCCTTAAGGTGGCAGTATAGGTCAGGTTGATTGCGTCATGGCCAACTACTGCAAGTTTAAAACAACAACAACCAACCTGGGGAGGTGCCACACTGTGGGAAACAGGTTTGGTTCTTTTTCTCTCTCTTTAACTTACTCTAAGAGCAGATGAGTTATCAGGGGATGCCCCAAGTCACCTTTATGGTGATAGATTACAGGCAACTCCCCATTTATGTGTGTTCAATATGTGTGCGACCGTGCACACACGCATCAACCCAAACCCGGAAGTGACCCATTGTCACAAAAAGGGGTGGGATGGAGTGTTTGCAGGCTTTTCCAATGCTGTTTCAAATATATGCGATTTCACAGATGTGTGTGATGCCTTGGAACGTAACCCCCATGAAAAATGAGAGTTGCCTGTATTCCAAGATTTGCCCATGAGGGCTTTGAACCCCATGGGGCAGGGTAGGCAATCCTCTGGAAGCTTGTGTGGAGCATACACCTAAAGCTGCCATGCCAATTAAGGTGTGGTCAGTGGGTTCCTTCCTTTTCATAGATGTTGGAAGGATCTGCAGATTTCAGTTCTGCACAGCTGGAGCACCACTGCCAATCACTTGTTTTAAATGTCAATGAAGTTGCAGCTCTTAGTTAACCCTATGTCTGTCTTCTGACTAAGGGTGCAAATGATTTTAATTTCATTGTAAAATCAAAAGTCCAATTTCACAACCAAACTGTGTTGAAAATGTGGCTCACAGAGCCACAGAATAGTAGGGTGACTACAGTATTTGATCACAAATGTGCATTGCAGACAAACCCTTAACAACAGAGTTCCTAAAAAAACCGCACCACCAAAATAGTTAAAGTGCAAGTTTAGATTTATACCTATACATGCATGCTATTTGAAGGATTCTTATTCATCAGTTTAATAATAATCTAGTTAAGGCTAACATCCCATTGAACTTCATACTTACATCTGCATAGCCATCCTTAGGACTGCACTATAGTAATATTAAAAGCCTTTTAGCACAGTGGGACAGATTTGCATGCAGATTGTGAAGTTTGTATCTTATTACACATTAAATGAAAATGAAGCCAAAACATGCATGGCAAGGGAAACAGGAAATCCTTCACGTCTGTCCTTTGTTCCTTTTAAGAATGCTTTGGAGATTAGAGGAGACAATTTTCTAAAAGCAGTAAAAAAAAAGCTGGTAATCAGCTCTAAGCTTATTGAGTGAGATATTTATTTAAAATAACCATAAATGGGGAGCACATATTCCTCAATCTGCATTTCATGTCTTCATTTGCAATTAACTAGGAAGCATGCCTGCCTTTTTCTTCTTTTTTCTTTTTAAAGAAATCTGTAGTGCAATTTAGAAATTTCTTCTAAATGATGTAGCTATGTACTTATATTGGCTGAAAAGTAATACCAGTTTCAGGTTTGTCAAGCTAAGAAACTACAAATGAGTAGTTCGCATAAATCACGAATCCTAGTAATTGGGAAAAATCAATTATAATGAATTAAACAGCATTATCAAGCACTGTCAACACCACATTACTTCAAGTGGTGTTTTAAATCTTTTCAAAACAGACACACTCAGCCTTTGTCAGTCGAGGACCTTTTAGTCAGTAGATTCTTCTTCAAATTTGTCCTTTATTTGAAGCTTTGAGAAACGTTTTAACTTATTGCATGTTTAAAGATATATTACCGGTAAATGTATCCTCCTAAATGTAGGAAGTTTAACTTGCTTTGGAAAAGATACAGAGTAGCCCTGAAAACAAGGAATAGCAGCTTTACAAGATTTTTTTTCATATCTAAAATAAACCTGAACGAAACTGATATACTGAACACCCACAAAGCATGGAACTGAAATTCACACATTGAACACGTTTCTTTGCTTTCGGATGTCTGGGTTTTCTACGGAAATTTTAAGTCCATGGGTTAAGTTTTTATATTGGGACTCCAATTTTTCCTTTGGCTCATGTCTGTCTACATTATAGCATGAGTTATATTCCATATCAAAGCTGGCTTTTGTTATGCCTATATTAAAGGATGGAGAGAGTTTAACTATTATCCCTATGAGATTTTTTAAAATAAAAACCATATCTTCCTCCACCCCAAAAAGAAAACAACCTATTTCCACACACTGGGATTTGCCAAAGGAAATAAAAGCAGGTTCAGTTATCTGTGCAGGAATGAAAGGAACCCAAGCTGCTTAATTTCCATAGCTTTTATCTTCAACATTTCATTATCCTAATTAGGACCCCGAGTTTTCATACTGTACTGTGAAACTCCATGAGCATATATGGTTCTTGGGTGGGCTATTCTACGGAAAAATGGACACCAGGGGGAGATGGACTTTTCCCCACTTGTGAGTTAAGATTATTGTGTTTCACTTGTGCCAGCTCAAGTACTGCTTGTGCTGCTGCTGGTGAACAATACTGCTCAGATAATTCTCACAACCTATTCACAGGCATGTAGTAGGTAGCAGCAGAAAGTAACTGAGAAAGGAGAAATTTCCATATGCAAGGCACACTTGGGTTACTCCAGGCAGGAAAGAGATTTAATTGTTAACCTTGCATAAGCGGAACTTCACACATACAATGCGGTTTTATCATTTCTCCCACCTCAAGAATTCCTGAGCATCATGGATTTTTCTGAATAGTTGGGTCAGGACTTGAACAGGAGGAATTGGTGGAAATTGGGTATGCAAACAGAAGTGCCTTAGGCTCGTGCAAAGGATCCCAGCCACTAATTCTAGGTTAAATTCACAAAGAATGTCTCCTGCCTAAGTGGAAGTGAAATGAATCAGCTGTAATGCAACTGTTCTTGCATAACCTCCATGATTTTCAGTGATATTTTTATTATTATTATTTCTGGGCAGCCGCTATGAAGGCACCCAACCCTGAGGAGCCATAGCTACAAAAAACGTCCCATGTTTTAAGGCACTAAACATTGAGGCACAAAGGCAGCCAGATACTATCCAGTTATGCTAGGCCAGTGGCTGTAAATGGCAGTTTAGAATCTAAAATGCTTTGTGTCTTTAAATTAGCTTTTGAAGAATGCACACCAAATGTTGTTAAACAAAGGCAACAGCAAAATGAACCAGAGCAGCCTCACATAGTAAAGAAATAAATACGAAAAGACATAGTCTAGTCTAGAGAAACAGGAAATTTTTTAGTTAAAATATTTTACAATAAAATAATTATGGTTATAAATCTCTTTAAATATGTACACATTACATGGTATTTAAAAAACAAATGAACTGGTTAAAGTGTTCAAGCAAATCTACTGCATAAGTCCACCATCTTGTCAGTTTAAAATCATAATATCAGTTTAACATTCAAAAATTGTAACATCAGACTATTGGTAATTTTTGTGCAAACTGTAAGCAATTTTTTTTAAAAAAATCCAAAATTCTTCAGTTCCCATGGTAAATTGCTAAAAAAATGTTGTTCATGTACATATTTTTGATTGCAGACGGAGGTTAGAATGACCAGCACTAATATAACCCCCATATCTACCAACAAAACAAAACAAAACCCAAATCTCATTGGAGTTCCAATTCCTTTTAAACTATAAATTCTAAGTCCTAGCAAATTGTGCTTTTTAGGCAGCCACATGGCCTATAAGGTAGATATTGTCATAAAGGTGCCCAACGAAATCTTCACTAATATTCTGAGCAGCGCGGCGTGTATTTCGGATGAATTCTCTCTTTGACATTTTATTTTTCACATGAGGACTAGTAAGATCAATGGAAAGCAGAATCAAAGAGTAGCATAGTACATAGACAGCATCTAAGGGGAAAGGGAAGAAAAAGTCATGACTTTGAACAGATTAACATTTAAAAAAAACACAAATTTTTACAATAACAAATTTTTAAACAAATATTTTTTAGGGCATGGCCCTGCCAATGTTTTTCTTGGGTTTTGTTTTTTTAAAAGAATCAACATAATTAAATATTATGAATTAAAATAAATAAATCTACTCTAAGCACGACTGTTTGGATCAACTAAGAGTACTTAAAACATTTTTTATTATCATAAATGTTTTTAAAGGGCTGGGTGGAAAAAAAGAGGGCTTTGTCTGGTGGGTTTTTGGGTTTTTTTGCCACATGTATCTTCCTGGAGACGGTGTTCTATAATTGGGCTTCCAATTCCCAAATAGTCCTGTCTCTTGCTCTAACAAGCTTCACCTATGATGCATCAATATTCTTGAGTTAAAGAAGAAACAATCACAGGTAAAGGAATGGAGCACATAGAATATGACTCTGTACCTGAAATGCTGTACACAATGCTTACTAGAAGTGTCTATCTAGCTGGAACAATCCACTGTGTAGTTAAGTTACTGGTGCTCAAATAACACTAAAACCAATCTGACCTTAAAAGGAACATAAGCCTGTGTTGGGTTACAGTAAATATATTTGCTGGGAAATAGACTCCATTAATGCATTACTAAGCCACAAGGATATGCAGATTAAGAGCTCTTAAATCATGCAAGACCTAAAAAGAAACATTTGCATATTTGTCAGGACTTGATTAATACTACAAAACAACATTCCACACCATCTAAACTGCAGGCCATTTCTTCTTACCTGGGCTAAGGCCAAGTTCTCTCATCAAATCAGGGTTACAAGCACAAAATCTGTGTGAGAACTTTGTAATAAGAGTCTCAAGATATTCACCACGCTCCTCGGGGGCATGAATGTGCTTGAAAAACTCTCTTAGTGCATTTGGCAAGAACTGATTTCTGAAGTTGTGTAGTGTCACAAGGTCATCTAAAACATCTCGCCTAATTAAAAAAAGGAAAAAGAAAATCCTTTTAAGACAAGTGACAATTATGCAAGACACATATTTGAAACTTATCAGTGAAACCTATGCAAGTCTACTCGGATGTAAGTCCCAGGGAATTCAATGGAACCTACCCTGTGTGTATAGAACTGTAACCATAAGGACTTTGGGGGGAGGGTTACTTTTCGTTTCTAAAACCTTCATTTCATCAAGACTTAATAAGGGAAGATCTGCAAACCAGAACAAACAGTATACAGTTCAACCTAACATATATTTAGCACGATAGGTGCGATTTGTACTATAAAGAACACCAAAGTATTATGAATCCTGTCCATTGGTATAGCATGTTAAAGAGTGTTGCAATACAGTATGTATAGCTATTTTCTTTCTGTGGATATAGAATGGCAAAAATATATTGCATTGCAAGTCTGTATGTATCAACAACATACTGTAAAAAAACCAGACATCATATTTTATCAAGATATGGAAAACAAAACCTCCCTCTGCTAGAGGAAGATATGGCAATAAGACTAACAAAGTTCTTTTAAAATATTGAAACAATGCACTGCAATGCAACCAGATATGCCACAGAAACATCTGATGAAGGTCATATATGCATGTAGTACAGTAGTCTGTAAGACTGGTTCATTGATAGCTACTAGAGCTGGAAAAACAAGTAACAGTTCTGAGGCTGCTGTTTTCAATCACAACATGGCTCTCTGAGTGGATCATACACATGTGTTCTGCTCTTAATGCACCCAACCTTAAGAATCTGCATGGTATTGTCCATGAGGACTATATATCCTGGACACTTCCTCAAACTTTTCAGGTTGCAACAGCTCTCAGTAAGTGCCAATCAAGATTACATGAACATTTTCAAAATATTTTCAATACAATTTACAACCTAATCCTACGGCAGTTTCCAAAGAGCTTACTTCCCGGGTACGTATGTACAGAACTGATACCTTAATATTTCAAACACCTGAGCCATCAACTGACAAATAAACAAAGCCAACTACAGATAATATTAAACAATAATACATTTCATATGAACACATTTACAACAGAGAATGTCAGATAAAAGGAAGAGATCACATGATGGAAAAGTTATACAGGAAGCAGGTCACAACAGGCACCTCTGCTATATGTTAGTTACAGCCTCCAATTATAGTCCAGGTTTTTACCAAAATGAGTTGTCTCTAAAACTCTAAAATTCATTTTATCCTCAGATCACTTTGATATCCTTTCTGATATTTGTCTATGGGTTTTTGTATATGGAACATTTTTAGGTTTTTTCTGTTGTGCACTTCACTTTTTCTATTTCTAGGGGCCTATTTACATGTTCCACATTCCTACTCCTACATCTGCTTGGCTCTTTTTAGCCTTTCATTACTTTACCCTTTGTTTCAGCCCAAAAGAAAACTCCCTGGATAAATCAACAGTGTTGTGGTACCTTAACAGGAATAGATTTATTAAGGCGTAAACATTTTGTAGAATACATGGACTTTCATGGACTGGACAGAAGTGAGGGGCTCTCACTTTTTCTCCCAAGAAATCACAACTTTGACTGTTGTTGTTGATGGTGATGATGATGATGATGATGATAATAATAGTAATATCATAATCATCAGCCGAGACCACAATTCCAGACATACATAGTGAGCCGATAAAAACCAAAGTTAGCAGTCAAGAAAACAGCTCTGGAATTCCTTCTGCAAGCTAGACAGCTGTCCCAGGGCAGCCACCCAGAGATAGACTTGAGCATGTAAACAAATAACTATTCCTAGGAAATCCTCCATACCATATATGGATAGTGTATTTTTAAAATAATATCAAGAACATCTGAATGTGCTGAAGCACTATAAGCAAGTAGTGCTTACTAGTTTGAACCTAACATGGCTAAAGAAACAATTCTATAACTGGGGCAAGTGAGTGTCAGATGCAACTTGAATAAGATTTTAACTGAGGGATTGCTTTCCTTTCCAGAATTTGAAGTGTCTGATGAAGAGCAGAGGAGCACCATTCCAATTAATGCTAGATTTCTATGGCAAGAAACTTGCTATCAACACATTTTCCAACTACTGGGTAAATTTCATTGGTAAAGTGCCAAAAAAAAATATTTAAAAAATCCTCAGCTTTGCCATCACTAAATTGCTATGTATTTTATTATTACTAATGCCCCATTCTTCCAGTGTTTCAAAAGAAAACACAACTCTACTAAATAAAAGGGAATACAATGTTTCCCAGTTTATAATAAAGTTACCTTTCATCAAGATAGATTCTTAGTTTCTTCCAATTTAGTGTTCTCGTACAGAAGATAAACTTAGCTATTTCCTTTGGTGAATCATCCAGTATTCCATTGGACATGAAGTAGTTGACTCCCTGGGACAAAGAGATGTTTTATATATGCAATATTAGGTTTTTGTGCTGAACAGGGGAATTTGGAATGGAACAAATCCTAATAATGATGAAGAAATTCTATCTTCAGACCTACATTTCAATATACGCCATCCAATTCATATGCAAATAAAACATGCATTAGTGTAGTTATGAATGAGATTTTATATGTAGTAAAGCAGCAGGAAACATACTTCCTTCAACATGCACCTTCTCTCTTTTTTGATTGTGTGTGTCATACTAGGTTGAAATTTAAGACTGCTGTGGAACCATACTTCATTTCCTAACTGGGCATCATGCTGAAATTTTAGTCAGCCTTTATTATTTAGCATTCCTTTTACTTTAAAACAGTCATTTTCATGTCCTGCTGTGTACAAGATCACATTCAAATGAATGCATGGTTTTGAACTTATAAGATGTTAAAATGCAGGCATGTTTAGCTTGCACATGTCTTGAATCCACATAACATATTCTAAATGTTAAAAAATATATTTCAGGAAACTCAAAGACCAGCATGTGCAGTAAAATATGTTATTTGTCTAGTTTTTATAATAAAATTACAGAAATATTGATTAAATTTTCTAGGCTATTCTTGCTCTAAAACAGACATAGGCAAACTTGCCCCTCCAGATGTTTGGGACTACAACTCCCATCATCCCTAGCTAACAGGACCAGTGGTCAGGGATGATGGGAACTGTAGTCTCAAAACATCTGGAGGGCCGAGTTTGCCTATGCCTGCAGTCTGAACACTATCCACATGATCATTTAGATTAGAAGAGGAAAACCGCTCACACACGTTTAATGAAAATTATAAAATATATGATGAAACATAACACTTGCACAAGGCACTTCTGGTATCCCCCCCCACTGGAAACTGAACTTACTCCCAACAGCAACTTGTGCTCCTTCATCAGTGTTTGTCCTTGCTAAAAGGAGCAAGGACACCATAACTAGTTTGCTATTGACAAGAACGGATTAGCTGATGGTCCTATAGTGCAAGTCTGAGGAACCTTTTGGGCCCAGCAGGCCAGATCTTTATCACCTCCAAGCCCATAGGTCAGCTTTGACAAGTGGATGGGAAACCCTCATTTGTCAATCATCTGATGCCATATTGAGAATTGGCAGGTGGTTGGTCCAGCCCACCTAAGTTGGCCCAAGGGGGTGATTACCTAACCTTTCTTTATTTCAACAACAGTTTTACAAGACAGAAAAAGCAAATAGAAAATTAGAAAATGAACATGATCAAAAAATTAAGGGCTCTAAACACACACAGGATACATAAATGTAACACATAACAGTATTTAATTTATTTGGAGTATTTCTAACCCACCTGCTAACCAAAGTTCTCAGTTATCAAACCCACCACAACTTTAGATTTAAGGTTTGTTTCAGCATTACAAAGTGATCAGAGACAACTCTGTCTTTTGTTAAAGTAAAACAATCATTTTGAGTCAAGCTTTCTTTGTTTCTTAATTCCATAACAAAGCTGAAGTTCCAATTAATGAACAGCTTTACTACACTGGATTATGTCAGCGTTTTGTGCAATAACTGCATATATTTATTTTCTCATTTTTTCTACAAATGAGACATTTATTCATAAGCCTGAAGTCAAAGGCAAAGTAAAAATAACGTACTTTGTTAAACCTTAATCCTAAAACATTTGCTTTAAGCAAGTACAAATGGCTTTCAACAAAATCTACATCCAAAAAGTATGCTTCTAATTAATGATTATTATTATTTTTCAGTTGTACATCTAGTGGGCACTTCTGTGCTCCACTAACTTTAGATCTGCCCAGCAGTTAAAAAACCAACAAGAGCACCAGAACTATCGCCAACACTTACTATTCTCATCACAACTTAACTCACCTCTTCTGGATTGGCATTAAAGGTGAGGCTGCCTTCATCCAACTGCATATACAATTTTCTAAATGAAAATCCCAGAGGCGGACGCTTATTGTATATGGAACAGTGACCCCAAGTGGATTTGCACAATCTACAAAAATGGAAGAAGCATGTTCAATATGGAAACAGAAGGTTATGCTCTATTTCATTTTCAGGTCCAAGATTTCAGAATTCTAAGAGCCCACCAGATATGACAGTAGTACTTGAAAAGTACCACTTAATGTTTCAGTTATATGCTTAGTACACAGACTTTAATGGTAGTTCTCTAAGTAGTCTGAAACATACTTTTCATTATGTTTGATGAAGAAACATGAGTGAACCAATTTAAATACCTAGGATTTGCACAACTATCGGAAAACTAACTTATTTTTTTTGTACTGCATCATTGCCAACGCAAGTAGTATCAGCACAAAAATCTTCCAAACATATACCGGTACATGTCTAAATTTTCACACAGGAATAGTCAAACAGATAACTGTAAGTAAATGTAAGCCTCTGTAGCATGAGGGGCTTAATGAATGGTGCTATCCAGTACTTGCCTTCTCATCCTAAAAGTCTCATTAATATTTCAGAGACTAACCGGGTAAGTAAATGTAAACATCAGTTGACCCAAGCATGAACCTTAAAAAAATAATAAACCTACCAGGCATTAGGAGAGAGAAGCTTTACTTTCAGAGAATTTATCATTTCACAGAGAAGGAATGTCATTCAGTGTGTGGCTGTGTGCTTCATGCAGGATTACAACCCAGCACTGCCTATCCTTTAGACAGTATATAATAAGTAAAGAACATCTAACTATATCTGGAACTTGGTGCTTTAGGATGCAATTGAACTATTAAATTTATTTTAATGAAAAAAATAAATTTCATGAAGAAATTCAAGACGTATTTACAATTGCATGGGTCAACACATTCCTTTTACCCTTCCAAGGGGTTTTTAACTTTGCCCTGCACACAATCTTATTAATGCACACCCACATGTTGGGAAGCGGCACATACAAAACTCATTTTCTCCACTCTCTCTTTTTTGTGACCAGTTAGTAAAGTTGTAGTCAGGCAAGCAGTTGTTTTGAGCATTAGAAGGCTAACTTTCTGCTTCCGGAAACATTACTGACTGGTGCCATTACACAAAAACAGGCCCTTTCCATTTAAGATAACCTTGCAGTCCAAAGCGCTGATCTCGAAAATATTTGCACTATCGAATTCAGCAAGCCGTACGTAGACCAGGGTAGGAACTGAATTTTCATGAGCAACTGAATGATACTTGCGATAGCTATGCTGAAGAATAGTTCTAGAAGCAGACACAATGAGTTCAGTGTTATGTTTCATGCTCTTACCAACCATGTAGTTTCACTTTAGAGTCTTTAGACCACGCATAGGCAAACTCGGCCCTCCAGATGTTTTGAGGCTACAATTCCCATCATCCCTGACCACTGGTCCTGTTAGCTAGGGATGGTGGGAGTTGTAGCCCCAAAACATCTGGAGGGCCGAGTTTGCCTATGCCTGCTTTAGACCATCATGTACCTAGTTTTCTAATACTGTAGAGCAGTTACAGTTTCCACAAGAGTAAGAAGCACGTGCAAGAACACTAATGCATTTCTGAAATGCCTCTGCATGACCCGAGAGCACACTCCTTTTCTGAAGTACCATCACCTTTGAATACTTAAGTTAATTGCTCCTGAGGTTCTATCACTCTGTACTCTCCTTATCGAATTTAAGTTGCAATTTGGAGGCTCAAAAAGCCTAGTTAATTAGCTACAATTACAATTACACAGTAGTTTTTCATTTCTGATGTTTTGTTTAAAGAAGCAAGTGGTTTGGACAATAAATCCTGGATCTAAATTGACTGTTGTAACCTGTGCTCATGACCTCCCATTAACTTACCCTTGCCAAAGAAGCTCATCATTAGCAAGATCCTGCCAAACACATGAAGCCAGACAGAGGTCTGTTGCATTCAGGTATGACAAAATGGTAAAGCTAAGTTCAGGAGGCAACATTTCCAGGTTGATGAACCCTTCTTGTTCTTTTGACTTCCGAGTTTTCAACAGATGGTAAATGTCAATGCCTCCCTGGGCATGTTTCCGATGGTTTGCATTTGAAACGTTATTAGCAGCTATCCTTCTACCATGCTCTCTGGACAGATAGCTTTGTCCTGCGTATCCCTGGTGTTGCAGCTGCTGGTTCCTGGCCACTCTCCACAGCCCCTGACCCATCTGCAAGCCTGCAGGTTGTAAAGAGGGGAGGAACACAAGGATACACCCAGATTAGTTCATTAACCAACAGAAGCAACAGTTTCATAGTCATATTTGTAAGAACAAGCAAATAGAGTCTATGATTCTACGTGCAATTATGCTTAAACAGTGCACAGCATTAAAGTGATTTTCACCCAAAGGATTACAAAATGATTGAAAGGCATGACAAACATAACCCATAACAGCCTTCTCCAACCTGGTGCCCTCCAGATGTTTTGGACTACAACTTTCATTCATCCTAACTACTGGCCATGCTAACTGTGGTTGACAGGAGCTGTAGTCCCAAACACTGGTGGATATTGTCTTGGTTACAGATTGGGGTGGAGAACCTGTGGCCCTCCATATGTGACTGGATTCCCAATGTGGTTGATGAGGATTGTTCTCCAGCAATTTCAGGAGGGCCACAGGGTTAGACGGTCATCAAGTTGATCTTACAAATATTAAAACTCATGAGGCTGTTTTACAACTGGGTTGATTGGTACTTCATAAAATATTTTAAAATTAATATTTACAAAACTTCCACAGGGTTCAAAACAGCGATACTACTACTACTACTAATATTAATTATTATTTCTACCCCGCCCATCTGGCTGGGTTTCCCCAGCCATTCTAGGTGGCTTCCAGAAAAATATAAAAACATAAGAAAACATCCAACAAAAAACCTTCCCAATACAGGGTTGCCTATCTTTAATCCACTTTATTAAGACTATCTATATCTCCATATTTGGCACTTCCTTTTATGGGCTAGATGAAAAATGCAACATTTTGGGGAAGTGGGTCAGGTAGAGCAGCACCTCTTAAAAGCTGCAAAAGACAGCTCATTGAAAGATCAGCCCCTTCAAGAGCATAGCTGTCAAGTTTTTCCTTTTTTTAAGGGAAATTCCCTTATTCTGAATAGGATTCCTCACAAGAAAAGGGAAAAGTTGACAGCTATGGCCCCTTCCCTGTGTGTGTGTGTGTGTGTGTGTGTGTGTGTAAGGAATTTCTACTTTGGGAAGGGGGGGGCTGAATTCTGGAAATTGTTCTCAACAATTACGGTATTTGCCAAATAATATTTTACAAGTACCAGCTTTGAAGGCAACTTCAGGACAGCTGTTTAGGATTTGGAATTTCTTTTACTTCTCTCTAGCATTAAGGGAGCAATGACATTGCCTAGATAAACAAACTGCACTGGGAAAGGAGTCATGGCAATACATGTGAGGCTGCACTGTGTATACAGATGGAATACTTAAATCCTGTTGATTTCAATAGAACATAACAGTAGTTTAGAGCTGTGCAAAGGACTGTATCCTAAATATGTCCAACATATGTTTTAGACTGCAATTAAAAACATCCTCCCTGAAGTCTAGTTCAGTCACCTTGTAAATTAGGCACCTACATTACGTTTTTCAATATTAGCCTGTATTTACTAAAAAGCTGAAGGAAAGCTGTATAAGCTCATGGTTTCTCATCATAAAACCTGCTAATTTTAGTGGGGCTTGTGCAAGCAGAACAGGCTTTCCAGGGTCAATCCCAAAACTCAAAAGTAGTTATCCGTTCTTGACTTGCACATAGGCGCATGTACAGAATAAAAGCAACTTTTAAAGAAAGAATCTATGTTGTGACAATATAGAACTTGTCAAATCACATAATGTAGAACAATTATATCAACTGTATTTACATGTTTTAAAAGAGATCAACAAAGGTAAGAATCCCAACAACTTATCTCAGGAGTAATCAGAAGATGGTTCACAAGCTACAAATGTGGACCAACCCCGACACCAAACAATTCAGTAACAGTAGTGTAGGCTGCATAGGTGAGGAGGCTGTGAAGGCTTGATAGGGCTGAGAGCCTTATCTTGCCCATACATGATCATACATACAAATGAGCAAAGCCAGATTAAAAAACAACAACCATGAGTCTTGCACAATTCTTAGAAGGTCAACAAATCAAAGGTCTCCTGAATTAGGCCATAAATGCGAACTCACGATGGAAGAAACATAGCCCAGAATCTCAACACTGCTTTACCGGTAGTACTCAACACTGCATAAACATGTCCAATCTGCAGCAGCAAAGACATTTAAAGGTACACAGTTCCTAAATCATTTGGGCTTTATAGATGAAATGTTCATTGCAGCTCACTGCAAACAACAGAGCACAGTATGTATCATTTAACCCTAAAAATTAAAATTCAAAATTAGGCAAAACTTAATACAGGGAGGGCTGCCCACCTTCCAGGGATAAGGCACTTGAGTGGGGGGGGGGTCGTCTCCTATTCCCTATGCAACATCATTACATGGAAAACAGTTTTCTATCACTTCAGTATAGTGCACAGCACATGACTGGCATTAAATAAGCATTGAATGTTATTGAAGAATTAAACTGTATTTTAGCTGATGGTGATATTAATTACTGTTAATCATGCTTTTTACAACTGATGATAACTCAAATAAGCATTTTGACTTATTTCTGTAACACAGTGTTCTGATCTGCAGCTGATCACAAGCTGTGTATAGTCTAGGAACAACAGATACACTTGTAATGACTACGAGTGGAACAAAAGCTTCCGCTTTTCAGAACAAATAATTATGCCAGTTGTTTTGCATTCCAGCAATCAGTAGTGTTCAGTACAATTTTATAACATGCTTCTCATCTTTGAAGAATACAGCAAAAATTCATTTTTATTTATAAATTAACTTGTTCTTAGGTTCAAGATAGACAATAAGAACATAGGCAATAAGAAGCAAAAATATACGAAACTTAATATACCACATACACCTCCCCTATTAATACAAGCCTGCTTAAATAAAGATGTTGCATTGCTTTGGTGAAGTGTTTAGAGGCTAGGCTTTGGTGAAATCCCAACTGTAAAGCAGCTATCCAAACTGAAAAGAGCCTATATTGCCATATGTACTGTTTGCAAGGGCAACTAATGGTATAAGACTGCAAACCGTGCATACTTATCTAGGAGACACACTCAGTGAAAATGCATAGAATCAGACTGTAAAATGGGTAACAGATTAAAAATTAACTGAAAATTAAGATTTCATAAACAACATGGGAGCATTTCACAAGAGAGGCTCTAATAAAAATATATTTGTAGCTACTGAAACCTGTCAACAATATTTATAAAAAAGAGGTTGTGCTCTCCTTTATACTAAGTACTAACTGAACAGGCTGAAGAGATAAACCAGATTGACATATATAACTACTAGCGAACCAATGACTGCTGTGAAACCAAGAGCTTAAAGCTCTCTGTAGCTTTTCCAAGGATTTATCTCTGGGTTTTTTTCCCTACCAAGCAATTATTTTTAGCAATAATCCTGAGATGGACATTCCAGAAGCTGACTACTGGAACATCTTGGATAAAACCCTCATATCCTGTAATAAACAATGCCCATTGGAAGAAACATATAGCAAAAAAGAGCATGATGCAAATAATGAAAAGCACATTTTTGTGCAATTTGTCTTTCAGTACCCCCCCCCCCCACATTAATAAAGCTAGTACCACCTTTCCCCTTCAGCTGCCAGGGTGGGCAGCCAATGGGCTGCAGAATGCCATAGCCTTCCCCTCCATGGCTGGAGAGAGTTGGAGAAGGATGTTTTCTACTGCTAGAGGCTTCTTCACCACCACACCCTTCCTATCAGTGAGGGATGAAAAGGGGAAATATGAGGGTGGGGGCTTGGATCCATAAGATCTAAAGTCCTTCCATTCCCCCAAACTGGCCACAAAACTATGCCAACCCTTGAACTACTGTAGTTATTTCTTTTTCCCAAACAGGCAGTTGCAGCAAAATAAAAGAAAACCCTTGATCATGGCAGAATTTCTTTTAATTGCCCTGCCCCACCAACTTTCACCCTAGCCAGCAGGGCATAAGAAGCAGCAGTTCCTCTGCGATACACTCTCTGCCCCACCTCATGTTGTTATTAGAGATGGGCAGAGCAATCATGTGGAGATGAGGTGGGGCAGAGAGTCTACGGCAGAGGAACTGCTGCTTTTTATGCCCTGCTGGCTAAGGTGAAAGTTCTGAAACCCTCTCTAAACCCTCACCATAACAGGGCACCATAGCAGAACCTGCCCAAGACATATTGCTGTCTAAGGCAAAGGTTAAGATGGTGCTGTCCATGCCATACTCGGAAGCTGGCTCAACTGGCAGTTAAACCATACTTCAATATTGGCAACAGGCAACAGGCTAAGTTTAGGGGGTACATGAAAGCCTTTGTGGCACCAGCAGTGGTGATCTCTGATAGGGAAGTGTCAAAGGGCTGAGGACGACCAGACAAGCACACCACCACACCAATAATGGTATCTGCTGCCTCAAGCAATTAGGATTTTGCTTGTTTTGGCACGCACAAGTTTGTATGGAGAGAAACACCAGTCAGATCATCTATAAACTTCCCTTTATTAATGATTTCAAGGCAAACTGCAAAAATTTAAAACGAGTAGAACTGCAGGAAGGAAGACAGCTTGGGCTAGAGGCACATATCCAATGGCAAAATCGCATTAATGTCTACTGTGAAACTTGTACTGAATCCAGCTAGACTTATTCCAACTTAAGTATGCAATAGACTGTAGCCCAAGTTAACTTGATCAGAAGTTATCTATTATGCATTCACGTTCCTCGGTTCCTAAATACCCAAATTATTAAACAGGCTTGGTGGCTTTTAAAAACAACAACACGCCATATACTATTATTATTAATTTCCTCCATGCACATGCACCGGAAGGGCTGCTGGCGGGGTGGGGGGTGGGGGGTGGGGGTGGGGGAGAGACTACACCACATTTGAACTACTCCCTGGGCGATTTCAGGCGTGTGGCACTCTGATGTGAAGAGCCAGACTGTGCAAGGAAGGGATGCGTGGAGGAACTTAACCCTATGAAGGACACAGGCAGCTGGGGCAACTTCCCAGCCATGAAAACCCGCTCAAAGAGAGATGCTGCCCAACCCCATCCCAACCCGGCAGTGGATGAGACTGCACTCCCCCCCCCCCCAATTCCCCGATTAACCTCAAATGCCAGCTGCGACCCCCGCCGAGGCTGACAACTGGGCGGAGCGCCGCCCCCTCCCCCCCGTGCCGCCCCCAAGGCTCCTCTTACCTGTGCTAGCTCCAGTCCCAACCGCCGCCGCGACGAGCCGTGTTCAAATCGGGTGCGCGAGCCTTATAAGCAGCGGGGGGAAGGGACCGTCGTCAGGCGGCCTCGTGCAGCCGGTGGAGGAAACGGGCTTCCGGGTCCCTACGCAAAAACATGAGTCGTCACCTCTTCCACACACACACCCCAGAGCGTCTAAACGGTGGTTGTTGTTGTTGCTGCAGCCGCCGCCGCCGCATATGTTGTTACCGGAAGTGACGTTGGCCACTCCTGGCCCAGAGGGACCGACGCGGGGTTTGCAGCGGCAGATTCGGTTCTACAGGGGTCGGAAATAAAACATACATCTATTTATTTATTTTTTTGCGAAAGATTGGCGCTTTTTCTCTCCCTTGGAGGACACAGCGCTGTCTGAGAAGACATTCTCGGGGCGAGCCAATAGGGCTAGCAGCCTCAGCGGGGTAGGGTGAGGGGGGGAAGGTGTGAGGAATCTGCCGGAGCGGAACGAATAGCTGTCTCGAGTTCCCGCGGGAGCGCTCAAACTGCCGCCAAGGAAGAAAGAAAGGGCGGGGGCGGCGCGAGGAGGTGGGCGGGGCTCCGACCTCCGGCAGACCAAAGGCGGGCCGGGGCCGGTAAGCTGACTCTGCGACCTTATGCACGTGTAACCGAAATAACCGCCTATACTTCTCCCCTATACCTGTGCTTCTCTTTCCCTCTTCCTTTTTCTTCTTGTCCCGAGTCTGTTTTTGACTATGAGGAACCTATCATACCTGTTCGTTATAAGGCGCCGTTGACATTGCTGTTGATTAATGGCAATAGCGATGTGTCAGCTGCAGAAATAAGCCTCGCCGGGTTCAGTAGGTGCTTGCTAAACAGCAGGTAAATTAATTGTGTGTAAGGTTGCAGCCTGTGTAAACAAAAAAAAAGGGAGGAGGGGGAATTGCAGTCTGACCCTACACCTGATTTTCGTGGCGATGAGCTCAATGGGCAGCAGAATCCTAACCATATCTGCTCGGAAGTAGTCCTATAGAATTCAACGAGGCTTACTTCCAGGTAAGTGGGGTTGGATTGCAAGCAGAGTAAGTGTGCACAGGGCTGTAACCTTCCCAGTGCAATCCTATATTATGCTTCAGAAGCTTGACCTACTGGGTTTAATGGGCATACAATTGTAGCCTGGGTTTCCAGAGTGAAAGTGTGGTATTTGCAAAACAATTCTTTGTTTTGTTTTGGCGACCCTAAAAATGCCATTTAAGATGAAATGTGTTCTTTCTGTGTGCAAAGTTGAAAGTGGATACAGTATGGTAGTTGTTTTCATTGAACGAAGCTTGAGACCGTTTTTGCTTTAAGCTAGTTCGGTAATGTGAGCGTATAATATGACTAACCAATACATTTGAATTCTAAAATGCAACTATTCTGTGTTCTAGTCTATACTGAGCACTTCCTATGATCTGAATGAAATAAGAATTGTAACGTGATAGCATGGCCACAGGAGATTTAAAAGGAAACTTGCGTAAAATAGAGCAAGGACTTCGACTTTTAAATTATCCCAGAGATGTCGATTATGCTGGGTAAGTGCAGGTATCTTTATTTTTTTATAATGTTCATTGGTTCTATAGAATATGATTTTCTGGGAAAGGTATCTACTCTTCTCATATCAGAATCATGTTATTTTAATGTTGCTTCTACTTGGACTGTGGATCAGTTAAAAAAAAAACTATACAGTATGGTAAACTGACCTGTTAAATAATAGGCAAGAATTTTGCTTGTATTCCTGTTTGGATAATAGAAGAACACTGGTAGGCGGCTAAAACCAACTACAGTGGTATCTCGGGTTACATACGCTTCAGGTTACAGACTCCACTAACCCAGAAATAACGCTTCAGGTTTAGAACTTTGCTTCAGGATAAGAACAGAAATCATGCTCTGGCAGCGCAGCAGCAGCGGGAGGTCACATTAGCTAAAGTGGTGCTTCAGGTTAAGAACAGTTTCAGGTTAAGAATGGACCTCTGGAATGAATTAAGTATGTAACCAGAGGTACCACTGTATCTGCAGCATATTAATCCATATAGTCTGTTGGATGGGGAAGGGTCTTTCCAGGCATTCTTTTAGTGCGTTCATGATGCTTTGGGCTCATAATTGTATCAGGGTATTGCAGAACATCTGATAAAGCTGAATGATGTGTGGATGCTGCAGTTTAAATTCACTACAAATGCAGAATAGACATGCAGAAAACAGTGGTCTGAAGGGACCCTTTTTATATGTTACCTTGCCTCCCCTTCCTGTGTCTTTAAATGGAAAGCAAAGATGCTTATCAAGTAGAAACTTTCTTACAAAATGTTGGTTGCAGTTAACAAGAAAAAGGACCGAGATATGCCTGGAAATTTGAAAGCACCCAAAATGCGAGTACACTGTAAAATAGTTACAATTCTGATTTTAATATAGTGTCTCTAGAGGAAGAGAAATAGAACAGCTACACTTCCACTGGTGCAGTGGAATACAATATACTGTCTAGCTTTTCTCTCTATTACAGGTTGGCAAAGGGGGATGCATCTGCATTTTTGCCCATCATCAGCTACTGCTTCACATCCTTCTCAATGTATATTGCAGAACTTCTAGTGGAATCGGATGTGAAACTCATGGCAAAGAATGACTTGCGTTTTGTTGATGCTGTTTATAAGGTATTTATATAGTTCAAATGTCCTTTGTGACACTACCACTTGTTGGGAATAACGGAAAAGTAAAAGTTTGTTTTAAACTTTACTTTTACCACATGTCTCAAAGCCCCTTACAAAAATGAAAAATGAAAATCTACTTTAAAACATAAGTTAAAACGTCCAAAAGTAGAGCAGTAAAGCAACATTCATGATGTAAAGGTCTTCTGAAAAAGTTGTGTGGCATTATGGAGGCTACAAACAGGTTTAAATTGTTATAGCACTCACATGATTGTATGAGCTCAGCATATATTATATCTCTAAACTCTTGTTCAAATAAAAAGTGTAGACTTATGTACACTTAGGTACCTAATAGGAATCCTAATGAACAGAAGTTTTTTTTTTTTTTAAAGTACAGTGGTCTCTTCTTTTTTGATATGGTTTCAACTGCTGGACAGGCCTAGAAATTACAGGAATGCAAAAAAGCACTTCCTGGGTGTTCATGCACTAGTTGTAACCCACAGTTATACTCACTATGAAAGCACTTTATTTTTTCTCTGTTCCTTGCAGGTTCTCCGAGATCATTTTCAGTATAAGCCAGTCTTATCAAAACAGCAGTTCCTCCAATATGGCTTTGCAGAGAGAAAAATACAGATTGTTTGTGACATTATTAATTCAGTCTATAAAAGGCATAAAGAATTAAGTAATATGAATAAGGTATTGATAAAGTTAATTTAGTTCATACTTCTGAGAATTAAAAATGTTAATATCTTTTAAGGTCTAAGTAAAATAACCAGCACATTTTTGTTATTACAGCTTCTTGGATGTGTGAAAACTTTGTGTTTGCTCCATTTATCAGTTCATTATTTTAATTAACAAAATTTATGAATGACTCTCAGAGTGTCTTACTGAACTGGCTCTGGTTTGGGTATATCCCACTCCCCTTTTCTGTTGTCTACAGGTATTGGGGAGATCAGATAATTCTCATTTCCCCCCAATGGTTTTCTTCTTCCTGCACATTAGTGTATAGGCAGTTTAAAATGACATAGTGCTATACTTTGACTTCATTTCAGTTACAACTTCTTGCAAAGTTGTGTAATACTATGTTTGGATTGAATTGCTACAATTTGCTCTTCAAAATCACTCTTGAGAGGATACAGTGTATGTGTTTATATCTTTCCATTAGAGCTCATATACTTGCATTATTACATCAACAAAATGTTTTGTTAGAATATACTTCATATTTTAAAAACAGGAAAACACTAACTATTTGGATGGGACTTCTGTGTGTTTTTATAGGTCAAATCCCAAACAAGAAAGAGAACCCATCCAGTTAAACCTCAGCTACAAGCAAACAGTCCTAGTGTTCCCGATTCTACAATGTTCTGTGCTACAAATCTTTTCCCTACTCTTTCGGATTCTGCAACAATCTCTACTATGGATTTTCAGCAGGCAAGAGCACTCAAAATTATTTTAGAAGAAGAATTAAAATACACAATTATTATAGACAAAAAACTAAAAGACTGTAGACGACTGTTTCCAGCAACAATAGCTTTTTTACTGAACAAGTTGACTGAAAAATGCTCACCAGAAACTGAACTGGGTTCAGATGTCTCATTGATTCTTTGTGCCACTGCCTTCTAGGCTTGTCAACCTGGCACTGTAAGATTACCTTTCAGAATCGCACTTTATAGTTTAGTACTTAGCCACAGCAAACTCCTACAGCATTGTAACTTGAAACAGAGGTCTCATTAAGGAGCCTTTATCCTGCCAAATTCATGATTGCTAGACAGGGTAAAGGAGTTGCCTACAGTGAACTCCTGCTTTGCTTGTGCTCATGCTCCTAAACCACTGGATACAGAAGTTTCCTGGCCTCATCTAGTGTATGCAATCTTCACATGGATCCCCTCTCCATGGATAAATATATCAGTACAAGGATTGGTATTTGAGGACTGTTGGTTGGCATCAGTGATGTTTGATGGGCCCCTGTGTTGGCTGCTTGCCAGGCTCGGAATATGGAGTTATGAATCCTGACCATGTGGTCTTGAAGCAGTTTGACTGGGGAGGATTCCTCAGTAGTTTGGTGTGTCTGTAGGAACATAGAAAAGAAAAGAAATTTATGAAACAAAATAAACAAAATTCAAACAACATAAAGAAATATCATTACAGCAGATTGAAAGCAGCATAAACTTGGATATTATCATTGAACTTGTTCCAAAGCATTATGAAAAAAAACCATTTTTCCATAAATCTGTTAGGCTGGTTTATATGTAGTCTTTTATAATAAGTTGGCTTAATCATAGCTACTATGGACCAAAGTTTTTCAATCCATTCAGATATTTTTAGCTGTTATAATCTTAGCAGCAGTAATAAAGTTGAACATTATTTCTTGATCATTTTCAAGAATAAAATCTTTTGGATAACCAAGCCGAAATACTTTAGGTTACAAGGGTATACTAACATATCAGAGATATTAGTCTGAATGGATTTCCAGAATATTTCTGTTTGAGAAAAATTCCAGAATATGTTTATGTGATCTGTTTTGTTTAATCCACATATACAACATTCGTCAGACCCTATTTGTATATTAATACGGCATCAAATACCATTGATAGAGGGTTTTCAAAACAGTCCCTTAAAACAGCTTGCAGAAACTCAGTTCCTGGTTCTCGCAACTTATTAAAAATGGGGCTAATGCTGAGCCAATAGGAGGATGGGGCCTTTAGACTTGAGATTCCTTGTCTATACAATACTGGGAGTGGTTTTTTATTTTGTTTTTATCTTTTCAAAATCACTTCTAAGTTTTAGTTTTTTATGCTGCAAATACATGTGTTTTATAGCCAGGTTCAATTAAAAGGTGTTCTGCTGTTGACTTATATTGTCTTATTAATACTCTCTGCATCACTTTGTGTGGGGGGTCTTTTACATGGCAAAGAATCCTCAAATAGAACATCATAAAAGTATGTTGAGCGCAAGACTCCCTCAAGACATAATCAAAGAAGCACTGGAGGAAGAGGAGCAGGAGGAGCAGGAAGAAGTTGTCTGTATTGCTGATGATCCAGACAGTGTACGTGAACAGGTAGGACCATTTAAATTTTCTTTACTCACCTGCCTGTTGAAATAATCATAATTTTTCAGCTAATATATCTTGTGCATTGTTATAGGCTGGATTCAGCTAAAGAGGTGTGCTAGTGGGAGCCAGCAAGAGTCCCGCTAGCACATCAGGGCTTTCCTCCCCCTGTGCACCCCCAAATCTGCTCTGGTGGGGGGTTGAAAGAACCCCTAGAACAGTATGTGGGGGGAGAAGAGGAAAGATTGTTCCAGCGGTACAGGAAATAGTAATAAATTTGACACATGATTAAATAACAAAAGCAGCTAGTGGGGAAAACAATCTACATAATGCTGCCAGTAGCCCCCTTGAGGCATTCATCATAACAGCAGGGCCCAAAGTGTGGCTGCACCCACCCTTTAAGAATGTAAGAGCCTGTGAATAAGGCCAAAAGCCTGTCTAGTCTAGCACTCCAGTCTGACAGTGCCCAGAAAGATACCTGTGGTAAGCTTGCAAGCACAACCTAGGAGCAATAGCATTCCCATCACCTGTGATTCCTGTCAAGTGGTATCCATAGCTGTCAACTTTTCCCTTTTTTAAAGGGAAATTCCCTTATTCCGAATAGGATTCCTCGCAAGAAAAGAGAAAGGTTGACAGCTATGGTGGTATCAGAGGCATAAAGCCTCTTGCAGTGGAGGTGGAACATACGACTATCCATGGCCACTAGCCATGATGGCTATCTTTCATTCATTTCTTTAACCCTCAATTCTCTTTGAAGCAGTTCAGGTTGGTGGCCATCACTGCCTCTTGTCGGAGAGAATTAAGGCACAAAGGGGGGCTAATGAGTAAAGATTATCTAAAACTTTGGATGAACAAAATATTATTTACAGGTCTTGGCGGAAAATTATAATGAAATGCAAGAATTAAAGAGCCAACTTGATGAACTGCAGGAGAAGTTTAATAAACTGGACTGGGTAGAAGAAAAGTTACAGGCGTTAGAAGATAAACTACAGGGAAAGGTTGTTATAGATGAAAAGGAGTGGAATAATTTACTGAGCCGGGTGTTACTACTTGAAACACAACTGTTACTGCAGTCCAAAAAGGTATGCTTTTACCACCTACATCTATGTTGATGTATTTGCCACTTTGAGCTCCATAATAATAATAATAATAATAACAACAACGATGTTTTGTTTTAGCTTACCAGCTGTGTATCCTTTGGGTTGCTTCTAGTAAAGCTGTTGTTCAACTGTGGCCTTTTTTCTTATGAGGCAACTTAACTCATTTTTACTATATTGATTTTTTATTTATTCTGACCACCAGCACCTTGAATTTTATTCTGTTGAATGTCAATTGTATAGGGCATATATTTCCAACTGTGAGATATAACTAAAGAATAACTCTTGGTTACTTTAGCAAGAAATAAACTGTGCTTCATTCAATGTACACTGTGTGTATAGAATCATAGAGTCATAGAATTGTAGAGTTGGAAGGGAGCACTTGGATCATCTAGTCCAACCCCCTGCAGTGCAGGAATATTTTGCCTAATATGGGGCTTGAACCCATGATGTTTAGATGAAGAGTCTCATGCTCTACCAATTGAGCTAGTTCCACTGGTGCAATGGGACTTCTGTTTCCTCTCTCATCTCCCTCCTGAATGGTCCCCAGTCCTTTAGAGCGGTTTTGAGGCGCGAGGGAGTGCTGGAAGGGACAGGAGAGGGAGAGGGAGCTCTGTTGGTACACATGAAAGGCTGTTGTTGCTTCATCAGAATTTCAGTGTTGGATTCAGCCCAATGTGATGTGCAAGAAACATTGGTGGCTTAGTTTAGACCATAGTTTGCCAAATTTGGATGGTTGTAATTGGAGGAAACGAGGGATAGAACTGGAATACATGAACCCATGGTATGTTCCTGATTAAAAGGTAGTGCCTTCAAAAGAGATGTTGTCTATATGCTGCTGATACTGTTTTAGGGAGTGTATTATAACCCATTCACTGAAACGTACCGAAGGAGATCATTAACCAGATCTAGGAAATGCTAGCTATTTTGCTGAAGACCACCGTTATAAAGGGGGAAATGTCTTATAATTTCAGGCTGATTTATCTGCAGATTTTAATAACATGAGCGAAGAAAATACCTCTAGCAGAAATATGACTCCAGTTTCTCCTGGTGAGTATTTGATGTATATTCCAGTCCACTTTTAAAACTACACAGTGAGATTGTCAGTTTAAATGTGTTGTTGCAAACTGAAATACAGTCTATTTAAATTTCATTTTCTGTTGAGCAGGGGTTGGAAACCTCTGGCCTGTGAGTCAAATTAAGGCCACCAGTTTGGCCCATGCAGCTATTTTTCGGCCAACCACACTCACGTGTCACCTGCTGTCTGGAACAAATCCTGATTGTTCCATTGCAGCAGGGCTTGCATTCTACGCTATTTAAATTTGGGCCCAATTGCAAAACCTAACCCAACTGGAAGATTCCAAATGGAACCAATCCCAGTGGGGCTTATATTCTGCGCCAAATTTAAATAACACCAAATGCAAGTCCTGGTGCTTTTTGGTGGACATAGAACCACCTGATGTCCTATGATATCAGGTGATTTACAGGTAGGCAGATCTTCCCACCTGTCAAAAGTAGCCCTTAGAAAGATGCCTAGTTTGGGATCCAGACCAAAGTGGATAGTCACTTTTGGGAGTGTTGCCTTGTCCTCTCTTTGTACAAGTACAGTATTGCCCTCCCCCCCAACTAAGAAACTAAATTCTGATTGAAGTTAGGCAGGCTCCATCCCTCAGGAACTTTTAAATGAGCCTTCAAGGCCTATCTTTTTACTGATCCTTTTAAATGGCTAGTTTTGGGTCGTGACTGTTTTATGTTTTGTTTTGTATGGTCATGTTCATGCTAGTTTTTATAATATTTTGTAGTGTTTTGAAATGTACATTTTTAGACTTGTCTTAAAATTGTGTTATAGTTTATTTGTATGTTTATGTTTCTGTAAACTGTTTTGGAAAACATCTTGTTTTGAAAAATTATAGACCATAATTGCAAGAGACACATTTAAAACTTCACCATGCCTTAGAACTGCAGAACAGACAGAAAATTTCCCACATCCGTTCTCATTTTATCTAAAATGTATATTAACTATATGGTTGGTTTGCTGTATGAATACTTGTCAATCAACTCATTGTAGTCTCTGTAAGTTGGAACTGATTTATTGTATGATAAAGTACAGCTGCTCTCTGTTGGCTCTGAGACCTACCAACAGGATATTTTATACAATGTGATGTTTTCTCACTGCAGATAGGTTTTTGTTGGCCTATAAAAACACTTTAGGGTAATGCCAAGATCCTACTGACATGAACAGTGTGGCATTTAAGAAGGGCTTGGAGGAACCCTGATGCCCCCTAATGCCATTTGTGTTGCCTGTAAAGTTGTTGTTAAACTTTTGGTGTCTCTCCCCCCCCCCCCCCGATAAGCATTAGCTCTCAGGAAAGAGTTTATTCTCAAGTAATGACCTTTTTGAATAATGGCATCTGCAACAGTTTACATTGTTAGGAATCATGGCATACCTGGTTAATCGTAGCAGGTAGTTTCTATGTTATAATTGCAATATATGGTTGTGAAATAACGTGAGAGAAAGATCTTGGAGCTTTGCAAATTCATCTCCCTCAATTTCCTTTGTCAATATATTCTGTAAATCAAACTGTGTGATGGCTGACCTGATGTGAGAGAGCAAAAAGGCAAAGGTGATGTTTAAAATGAATATTTCTTTGCAGATAGGGAGAAGGCGGACCTGCCAGAGACTCTTCATCAGTCGTCTGGATACAGTTCACAGTTATCTGCAGACCCATCTCCCAAAGCCACGGTCGTTAATAATCATGGTCTGTCAGAGGTTTCAAAGGTACTTTAAAAACCAACAAATGCTAGCTGATTTGCTTTGGAAGAGCTTGTAGATGTTGGTTGATTTTTATTATTATTTGGGGGGGTGGGTAACAGCAAACTTTTTCAAAGCACTTTTGATAAAATTAAGTGCTTGTATAAAGTTACTCTGTTCATGCCTTTAAACTTAGAAAAATGTGGACTTCAAAGAATTAATTTAGCCTGTTTTGAAATTGCAGGAGACAACAGTACAAAGAATGGAGAGAATAAGCAAAATGTAAGTAATGGGGGGGGGGAGAGAAATTTATTTCTCTGCAGGGAATTGTCTTGGCTTAAAACATATCTAGAAAGTACATGTGTTTTCCAAACCTCAAAGGCCTTTGCATCAGGTGTGGCATTTCCTTAAGGCTGTACTGGATAATAAATCGAGCTACAATTCCATGTTTGTGGGATGAGTCACTATTTTTGTTTCCGAAATACAACATTAAGTAAATTTACTGGTGGCTGTTAGAGATTAGAGTGCTAAATATGTTTATTAGTGATTAGATTTTTTTTTTGGTAATGTTTTACTGAAGGGGTTTCTCTTTTTAAAAACAAAACAAAAACCATGATCATTTTCACACCCAAGAGCATTGTACTTTGATGTTGTAATGCCTGATTGTGAAACTTTACATTATCATTGTTTGTTTGTTTTTTTCCTTCAGTATAATTCTATTTTAACAGGTTTCATTTTTAACACCCACCCCAATTTGTATTGTTGTAAAATAATTTCCTACTGAGAAATAAGATGTGCAAAATGTTAAGTTGGAAAATTAAGAATATGTGTTTGATATTTTGGAATGTGTGTTTTCTATAATCCATATTTCCATATTGTCTTTTAGTCTGACCCCCCCCCCCCCCGCTTCAATATAGTTGTGAAAATGCAATTGGTGCTTATTCACTGTTACCATCTGCAAGTAGACAATTTTGTTTGGCATATCTAACATCTTTGTATAATACCTTCAGCATTGAAGAAACTTCAGAGTTGTTGAAGACCTCAAGAAACACCTCTTAAGAACATTCTGTCCCACACAGCCAGATATCTGCAAGCAATTATGTATGCCTTTAAATTTTTAGAGCTGTCTGAATCTCTTTGTGATATTTTGTAACTCAAATTATTTAAAGCTATTTATTTTTATGAAAATAAATATTTTGTAGTATCTTTGTCATTGATGCAATTTTCACCTAACTGCGCTTAATTACTTGCTGCACATAAACCCTTCTGTGCACGTGGCAGAGTTGTTCCAGTACTTTTACTCTGTTTTCGTATTGACATTTGCTAGCACTGACCTAAGTAATATGTTTTTGAAAGGGCAGCTAAAGGACCATGGTTTACATCCTGTTGGAAATGCTCCAGCTGGGACTTTCATATTGCACCCAAGAGAATTGCATGCCTTCCATCTGTAAAGCTGTAGAAGCCTTAACGAAAACTCCAAGTACACCATATTGTAAATGTGTACTTTCTAAAGCCTTTTCGAAAAAATATACATTTTCATGCTTGGTCAGAAAACACCAACACGTTGTAGCATCCATTAAGACTAACAAAGAGAAGGCCATTTTGATCTGAAACACTAAAATATGTAAGTAGGTCTACAGGTTTGGACTGGGAAATGTGTTGAGCGTTTTAGTGCTGTATTACCTGACACATTTTAAGACTTGGCACAGCTGGAGGCCATCCAGTCAGTATACAGAGATACACAACAGTTTTATGATTTTGAAGCCATATAAAACGTCTCTTTGAAGAGGAAAGTTCATGTAAAGCAGACATAAATATGATGTACTTGGGTGAAAAGTAGATGGTGGAGGACAGGAAGGAACTTGAGATATTTGGATCTCAGAATTGCCACATACTTATCTGTCCTGCACAGGGACCTATTTAATCAGAAACTATTAACCTTAATTCCACTACTTTCTATGATAAGATCTCACAGTGATATTGCAACAGCATTCAGCATCACAGGTTTTTAATGTGGTGGCTAGCAGATGATGAGTAAACAGTTTTTCTCTTTTTGTTGTAAAACATGGCTAATTTCATAGGCTTTCTTGTCTTTTTGCAAAACATTTGTGAGCTACACCAAATTAGCTGGGATAGGCATTTAAAAACCAGATTTAAATTAAATCGAAAGGAAAATATCTCAAAACTGGTGTAGCAGATTTCCATTCCATAAACTTAAAAAAAATCCTAATGTAAAAATTTCTAAGCTATGCTAGGGAGTTAATTTTTCTACCTCCAGTTATTCACTCTCTATTAGGCCAATATTGCCCCAGCACCTTACATTTCTAAGGTTTTAGATGTTTCAGTGTTTTTCACGAGGAAGATGTGAATATATATTTGTCAATAACTAAAGCTGGATTGTCTTCATTACCTTTTCTATCTGTACTACACACCTTTTCCATTTGCCACCTTTGCCTGTTGTGTGGAATTAGAACTGTGCACAACATGAAGTGGCATGAATACACTTTTAACATTTTCACCCCTTAAAAAAAATGAATACTTTGTTTGCCTGGACCTGTATTTCATGGAATGTGAGTTTGGGATGATTCTCTTTTTTAGTTAAAGGGAAGCTGCTTTGGGTACTAGGAATTTGGACTGGAGAAAGAGTGGAGCATTGCTTGGAGGAGAAATAGGTAGGGGATGTTTACTGGAAATTAACTAGCCAGGTATCTGAATTGCTCCAATTTTAGTTAAATCATTTTCGCTCTAGCCTTCCCAAAAAAGTAGCTAAGTGGGTTGTCACCCCACCATTAGGGAAGAGAGGTTGCTTAACACTTTATCTTTTCAAAGATGTATTTGCTCTGGATTTCTGTCTTACATGCACACACTCCTATGCAGTTCAAACGGTGTGTTTCGAAGGGCAGACATTTGTGGGTAATCTGGAGCAGAAAGGTTGCAGGCAGGGAAACTGCAAGAAGCTTAGGTAGGCCTAAGCTATTTTATGTTCATTTGCATAAGCAATGTGGTTAGCTTCTCTTCTCATTTTTAAATAGGCTTCCCAGTGCTCAAGAAAATTGCATCCTGGAGAATTTTCATTTTTAAAAGTCTCTACTTTGGTTCTCATTGTGCTATATGGGACACCCATGTACTTTATAAACAGTTGTCATGAACTGAGTTGACATCCACTCAAGTGACTGACAGTAAAAGTCACTCATTAATATTGTTATTAATATTAATATAGTATTTTTTTTTAGTTCTGAGTGCTTTTGCCTCTAAAAATATGTTTGGAAATTTGTGCATTAAGGACACTTACTTTTTTCTTCCACCCCCCCCCCCCCGCAGCATTTTCACTAACAGGAATCCTATGAGTAAACATTGTCATTTTGATGTTGTGCTTATTTAAAGTAGAACTTTCTTGCTTTCTTTCAAATATTTCTGTGCCCCTGTATCATGGAAATATATCACAGTTATATTCCAACACTATGAAAACATAAAGCCAAACAATAACAACTTGATGGCTGCAATGAAAGGGCGGGGGGGGGGGTGTTCTTGAAAAGTAAATGACCTTTTGATTTTAGCTATAACTAATTTCTTCTCAAAAAGAGCATCTTACTGAAAACCTGTGAGATCTAGTAGATTTTTGGCACCACCTTGTGGTACAAAGAAAATTCCTATAATTTTTGTTGTGGAATAGCAGTAGTTCCCAAACCTTTTAAATGTGGTGTCTGAAAATAAATTTTGTCTCTCATCCACATGCAACTTTAGTAATGTTGAGTCACCAAAGTAATCTGCCAGCAACTCTTTCAGTTCATTCTCATAACTTGCCCGTCTCACATAGCACAACCCAGCCATAGGCAAACTCGGCCCTCCAAATGTTTTGAGACTACAATTCCCATCATCCCTGGCCACTGGTCCTGCTAGCTAGGGATGATGGGAGTTGTAGTCCCAAAACATCTGGAGGGCCGAGTTTGGAGATGCCTGGCACAGCCCTTGAATGGATGTCAACTCAGTTCATGACAACTGTTTATAAAGTGCAGAGATGGTGAACTTGTGGCCCTTCAGAAGTTGTTGGACTCCCAACAGCCTCAGCTGTCATGGTCTATAGCTGGGAATATTAATATTAATAATATTTATATGCCACCCATCTGACCTGGTTATCCCAGCCACTCTGGGTGGCTTCCAACAAATTACCGTATTTTTCGCTTCAAAAGATGCACCTGAACATAAGACACACCTAGTTTTTAAAGGAGGAAAGGGGGAAAGCCCTGTTTTTTTTAGGATCAGCTCAAAGTTCTGCAGCTTTTGCAAAGGGAAAAGCCCTGTTTTTTTGAGGATCAGGTCACAGTTCTGCAGCTTTTGCAAAGGGAAAAGCCCTTTTTTTTAGGATTAGCTCAAAGTATTGCAGCTTCTTTTGCAAGGAGGAAAAGCCCCATTTTTATGGGGTTCAACTCAGTTCTGCAGCTTCTTTAGGAAAGGAAAGTGAGCCGTTTCTACAGTTTCCAGAAAGATAATCTAATCAGTCAGTCACATGTCACTGGGGAAACAAACAGCCTCCGTCTGCAGAACATTCAACAATGGAGGCCTGAGCAAGGGGCCGGGGCCGGAAAGGGAGTTAGCGACCCTCATCTCTTTCCTGATCACCAGCTGATCAGCGGCTTCCTTTCAACACCCCCTTCTCTCTTTGTAAAAAAAAAAAAAAAGCACGATCTGCTTTTGGCCCCTGGGCAATTCAGCTCCAGGGACCACACATTCGCTCCATAAGACGCACAGACATTTACCCTTCCTTTTTAAGGACGAAAAAAGTGCATCTTATGGAGCGAAAAATACGGTAAAACATCAAACATTAAAAACTTCCCTGATCTAAGGAATTCTTAAGGGGAAAAATAACTCGGGAAATTCTAGTATTTGACTGAGAAAAATAGATTCATGATAAACCACATTGGAGGGCATAATGTCAATGAGCTGATGTAGCACAGTGTGCAAGATTGAACTGCATATGAGGAAATCAATGGTTCATACCTCTTTTTCTGTTTTTTCATGGCAGTAAGCCACAGTACCTATTATAGTTTGAGTAATAGAAGCCTATTTTGGCCTTCATTGGTATATCAGTAAATAATAGTAATCGATGAGGCAGCTGCATACAGAACTCTACCTGTACTGTCCTGCTAAGCTCAGAGTAAACAACTGAAGGGAATGGTGTGAATTCAATGATACAATGAAAAAGGTCTTTCATCAGTCCAGTTTCATCTGTATTGATCTCATTTTGATCTGTATGGATCTCCCATGCAACGGCATTAGTGCTGCTCCAGAGTGTACCTAATGTCCCTGAGTGAGTTTGAATTCAAATCATCCCAACCCCTGAAATTTCAACCATTAAATAAAATAGGAATTCATTCACCAGCATTTAACATTATTTTAGTACCTTGCATAGCTACGGTCTAAAATATTGGAAAGAATGTTGACACTCTAGTGATCATTTTATAGCACTCACAGTGGGGTGGGAATAAATGTCAAGTAACTGGTATCACTTAAGTGAGTCTACTGAAATACAGTTCTGGGTTTAAAGCAGAAAATACAAGACCAGTGAGAGAATTTTCTCAATAAACATGGAGGCACCAAAAGTTTCCCTTTAGACTTTCAGCACTTGGAGTTGAAATATTCTGATCGTACTTTATGACTGAAGTGACAATCTGGAAAATGTATTCCTGAAGAAGAATACCAGCATAGCTGTAAGGCAGTATGTTAACATCAAATTAACTACAGAACCTTATAAATCAGGCTGGAGAGAGGGAGAGGAAGTGCCAAGGAATAAATACTCTTGCGGTGAAGTGCTCGTGCCTTGAAAATAATGTAGCTTCACACAATAAGTATATTCATGTCAGTCGGTTTTTAAATGTGTGTTTATATACTTGTGGTGAGTCTGAAAGCATTAATAAATTAGTCAGTGCAGTTAGTTGATTTAAGTAATTTATCAAAGGGGAAACGTGGCATTTTTCTTTTTCTTTATAAAAAGTTAGCTGTTCCTAATGAAAATGCATGGCCACATGAATCTATGCTCTAACCAGATTCTGAAGCACTAGAATCAACATAAAGGTGCTGTGTTAGCAAGGCTTTCCCTTCATTATTGGTCAAACTTGGGAGGGTGTGACAACATTATATGCAAACAGCTGTCTTTGTGCATTGAACAGGGTAAGAAGGCTCTTGTGAACTGCAAAAGTAGGATTGTGTTGCAGCATTTGTGTGATGCCCAATGTCAGATAAGACAAGATTATGACGGAAAACAGATGCATGGTGCCCTGAAGCATTCAGCGAGCTGGGCTACACAAATGCTACTCATGTTGAAGACACAAGTTTCCCCATGCTGGATGTATGATGTTCCTGAGTAAACTACTGGAGCTGAAGTTCTAATATGTCATCTCATCGATTCACATTAAAATCTGTTGGTTCACTTACAACAGTTGTTTACAAATATTCTTTCTTTTTTGATTACCCATTTGGGTCAAACAGCTCCTGGCCCTGCGGGAGTGCCAAGTAACCACTGGAAACCGCAAATGATTATGGGCGACATTCTAGAACAGATGCTTCATATGGGATATTAGCTAGACTTGTTGGCCTTTTGGGTTGCCCCTCCCCATAAATTGAACAGTGTGAGCAAGATGCTGCTTTGTGGCAGACTCCGGATGCTTCCAGACTCACTGTTTTCAGGTGAAATTCAATCAAGTTGCACAGTTATGATTGATTTGGAGCTCTTGTGCAACAACCCTGCTTCCCTGAAAGATTTGTGACAAGGAAAATGGTGGGGAAATGGAAACTGGAAAGTGTGTGAGAACATTTATTTTTATGCAGCAGCATCAAACGTATCCAAACTAGACTCAAGAAACAGGATGTCAGGAAGCTCCATTTGTGTCCTGTGTTTTGAAAGTGAACATCTAACTGAATTTTCTAGTAACTTGATATGGTACCAAATTTCAGCTTCTATTTTACATAAACACCTCAGCAATTTTGTGAGTCCTAGTCAGTGAATAGATGAGACCTAGGATTTTAATCTAACCATTTCTCGTAGATCAATAGTTCTCTCCAGATTTTGAAATGGATTCTTCCAGGTTTTATTTTTATTTTTAAAAACTCCTCCCATATTTTAGTTATTTAACACATTTCAACCTGTCTTTCATCCAAGTGTATTCAAGGTGGCATACATGGTGCTACATTTTAGACTCATTACAACCTTGTGAGGTTGGTTATGCTGAGTCATGACTAGCTCAAGTTCATCCACTGAGCTTCATGGCTGGATAGGATTTGAACCGGGATCTCCTCGACCCTAGTCCAGTACTCTAACCACTACACCACACTGGTTTGTCTTATTTTGAGTACAAGTGACTCTCAACTTGCATGGGGGTTACGTTCCGGGGATAGCATGGAAAGCGAAAATCGCGCGTAGCCAAAACACATTTTCTTGGGCGCCCACCTCCTTTTTATTTTTTATTTTTTTGCCAAGCATGTAAAGCTGAATGTGAACAAGTTAAATGTGCATAAGTTGTGAGTTACCTGTATAATGTAGTTGCTCCAAAGTAACTGGTACAAATATTGGCTCCACTGTGACTCCATCAAGCCTCTTCTTCCCTCAGCTGTCCCCAGGAAGCAGCCGTTCAGTGAGACGGCCTCAGTGGGAGAGAGAGGAAGCAGGACTCATTCCATCAGCTTTGCTGTTTAGAAATGGGTACCTGAGTGTAGATTTTTATTTTCATCTTCCCTCCCTGTCCTCCCCCCCCTTAAAGACTAAGCTAAGCCTACAGGTAAGGAGTGTCTTGTTTTAATTGATCTTATGCTAGATGCTCTGGAGACACTTTGTCTGAAGTGTGGGCTACAAATGCTCTAAATAAAGTAATAATGCCAGACAATAAAAACAATAATAAGGACAACAAATTGCTCCTCTTTGTAGCATAGAGTGTGCTGTCCAACTTACGCCGACACAGACTTCTAATCTTTTACAACCCTGTCACAGTAAAATACTTTTTAGCTAATTATTTCAACAGAATTCTTTGTGCTGGGAAAGTTAAGCCTGTGTATAAATCGTAGTGGCATTAGTGTGCTAATTGTAATGTTTCTTCTCATTTCTGTCCAAGTCGTTGGCGTATTGCCATCCACACATCTTAAATTCTTCGCCCTTTCCAGTGGAAAGCTCCATTAATCATCAGCACTTATTCTGGAATAAATATACAAAGTAAACAAAGCTATAGTCACTGAAAACATAGAGGTGTGCAGATAGTACGTGGAGATTATTCGGTCAAATACTTACAAGCTGGCACTGCACGTGTGTTCTTGGAGCATTTAGCGCTAATTTCCCTCCTAATTGGATGGATCTGAAGCATATCATTGAACCTTTTGCATTCCTGGGAATGAAGCCTAGAACATTAGGCCTTGCTCGGTTGGTAATTGAAGTAATCAGTCAGAGTAATGAGGGAAGGTTTTCCTATGGCAGCAGAGAAATGCGTGGAACCGTATGAAAACTGAATACGGGGCTTGCAGGAGGAATGAATGAGTTTTGGCCTCTTGGCAGCTTTTTGCAGTTTCCCTGCTTGCTTTTCAGAGGCAGTTCTTTTTTTAAAAAAAAAACATAAACAACCCTCACAGTTTACATTCACAATGTGAGAGGTGGCTTGAAACTTTAAAAGCAACCCAACCCAGCTCAAACCATCTTCAATGCTGACATAACTTGGAAGACGTTTGGTAGGTCATAAATTAAGAGGAATGCTACTTGAAGTAGGCAATCAGGTCCCTACTGTATTTTTGTCCAGCTTAGTTTGTGGTGTTTTACCTTTCATTTATCACTCTTGCATACCTTTCCGCGGCTGGCTTTTCAAATCTGATTTTCAAGGTCGTTTGACATTCTTTCCCCAAAGGTGAAATCTGTCAGTGTGCCTTTTGTTTTGCTTTACATATTCATTCTTAAGCGGGTTATGTTTAATACTAACATGTGCAACAGTCGTATTTGGCTTGAGCTGAGAAAGTCTAGTATCATTTGCAGATTACAGAAAATGATATAGAAACACCTGGCATTGAGATTTATAACTGTGCTTAAATCCTGAAAGCTCTGGAATTTTATAGCTCTTTAGAGAGAAGGCAGGATCTACATTAGCACTTGTTAGTGTAAGAGTTAATGTATTGCTGAACAAAACTTCAACAAAAAAGGCTTAAAATAAAATGTCAGAAATGCCTTAATGATTCATTAACAATTTTTTTTAAAAAAATAGTGATTACATTAGGCTTGCACTCACTTTTGTAGAAAAATAAACATGAAGTCATTCTTTGGTATGTTTTGTTCATTTTTTTAGTATGCTATTTATTTTTATTTCAATAATGGTTCCAACTAGAAATAATCAAATTTATTTTTCATCCTTTCATTGTATTTCACTCTGAATAATGGAAATATTTTCTTCTAATCCTGTTGCCATCAACAGGTATTCTACTATGCACACATTTCTTGATTTCTTCTGTTGTAGAACCAGACTTAATGTATGACTTTTGGCCTCTGACAACCAAGAAAACCTGTAAACTGAAGCACAACTATTATGTACAAGCAGTCCGAGCATGCTTATTCTTCTTTCTAATGTAAATGCTCATTGATTGATTTCAATGGTATCCCTCCCATTTGTTTGCAGTGTTAGGGTCCATTCTGAAATAAATGCTTAATCAAATGCTTAAATAAGCATTACAAGATATGCCTATATTTCCATGACAGTGGTGGTCTAAACATTCATTGCATGACAAAGTCATGTGGTAGATTAAATGCAACTATGAGTGACATTTTGGAGAGAGCATACATGTCCAGGAAGGCACGTCAGTTGTATTCAACTAAGCCCTACTCAGAGTAAACACACTGAAATTAACAAACCTAAGTTGGTCATACCCATCAACTTCAATGGATCTACTCTGGGTAGGATTAGCATTTAATGCTACCCAGATTCTGTATACTGCAATCTTTGGGGCTGGCTCTCAAAGAGGCAATGCAATTTGCCTTGACCAGGTGATACTAAACTAAAGTTGGGCAGGATGTGGGTCAGCAAAGACATTTTTCCTTACTGTTCTTTACACCTTGGTGTTATGAATTTTGGCCTTCCATTCTTCTATTAGGCAGACTGCTGGTTAACAGTAGTCCAGAGCGGTTAGTTGATGACATTTCTGCTGTGAGAGCTCTTGGTTAGGAGGTAGTCAGGAATTAGATACTCCCTTCTCCCCCTGCTCCCTGCTAAAGTAAGTGGACTGATAAGTGTGTGAGAGAGAAAAAGAGAGAGGCAGCAATAGAGCTAGAAGCCTGGGAATCTAGAATGCAGTGTTGCATCAGTGCGTGTTCTTTGTCTTCAAAGCTGGACAAATCGTCTGACCCAGATCAAGTTTTTTGTCTATGCATCCTTTGCACATAAGAGTTTCATGCCTTTGCAGCATATCAAATAGTAGGGCCAATTTGGGTATACCAGTAAGGTACCACCCATCCAAAGGTTATTAGACACAGGACAAGGAATTCCAGAGGAAAAGAGAAGACCTGTAACTGGTGTGCCAACTTCAACAAAGTATTGGGGCATACCTGCCCCGCCCTGCTTAATCGATCACAAGAAGCGGCACACACACATCATTTGAATGGCAATGCCCATCAATTTGGGTGAGTGGCTTCTGTTCTCACCTATCCAAATGCTGTCTAAATATGCACAGCTGAATCTCCAGTATTATGTTGCATTATTCTTACGCTGTGAACAAGCTGAGAGTCAATTTAGACAGGAAGGGTAAAATATTTTGAAAACTTTGAAGATTAATAACTCTTCCTTTAAACTCTGACTGATCTAAATCAATCCAGTGTGATTTGTCGATGAGGTACTAAGTGTTTTCTCCTGTTTGTTCTGCTACAGAAGTTAAATCCAGGGGGAACCAAAATTGTGCATATAATACTGAAAGCTGCTTATAGTTTATATGCAAATGACTCACAGATCCGGGTAATGTGACAGCGCTGATGCTCTCCATTTATAAAGTGAAAAATTATCTGAGCTCTGGCAAAGAACATACAGCGCAGACAGAATGACAATTATTAATGAATCTGTATTGCAGAAAGATTTCTCAGATTCTCTTTACAAATTAGGATATATATATATATATATATATATATATATATATATATATATGACCTACAATGCATTTGCAATTGAAAGAGGTTGAGCCCTGTCCTGCCTCCTCCTCTGGGGCTTATTTCTCTCCTTCATCCAACCCACCCCCCAAATTGCTATAGGAAATATGAAGGGGGAAATGTGCATTTTAACTGAAAATGTGTTTTAGTTCTTGGAGGGTTCCCCTCCCTATACCCATGGCAGCAGTGAAGTGTAAAGGAAGGGGGAGTAAAGTGTAAAGCCAAGGGCAGGGGGGTTGGCCAAGAGGTGGAGTGGCTTTGGGGGGCAAACTGTAAAGGAGGGAATGTTTTTTTGGGGGGGCGTGAGGTGTAAAGTGGGGGTTGGTCAGGTGTAAAGAGACAGGGAGTTGACAAGGAGCAGGTAGGTAGAGTTGGTGGAAGAAGTGAGCAAGGTAGTTGCCCCTACTAATATAACACAATTACAATATTGCAGCAGGTGAAACTTTCTCCATCATCAAATCCTTATTCTGGGCAGTGGGGGAGCTTTTCTGCATTCGGTCAATCATATTGTTACAGATCTCAGGTAACAGTGTTTGGGGGGTGTAAGGGCTGGTAGAGTTAGGGGATGTTAGAAATTAATAAATGGTAGCATTTAGACAATGTTTGGAGTACTAAAGTGAAGATGCCAGGTGTTAGATATAAAATGCAGGCTAAACAAGGAAATCCCTGGGGAGAAGGGCCTTCAAGGTGTACTTACCAGGAAATGGCCAGTCATTGACCCTCTTCCTGAGCTCAGGGTAAATAGTTGAGTTGGGGGGAGGAGGTTCCAGGAGGGGTGATGTCACACAGGAAAAACGTATCCTGTTGAAATTTAGAGGTTGGGGAACAATGGAGAGAACTCAATGAGCTGCTGTGCAAGGCCAGAAGCATATTGGCAGACTGGCTGAAGCTGGCAGGCTGGGAGAGAAGGACAGAGATGTATGGGAATCCAATGCTGGGCTGCTGTGGAGGACAGGCTGCTTCTGAGATGTGAATGCTGTGGAATCTCTCTCCCGTGAAAGTTTCTGGTGTAAATAAATCATATTCCAAAGAAACTACAGACTACACTGCACCTCATTTCCCCCAAAGCATCACAGACCCTTGTTACTTTGCCGTTTGCTTATCAGACAGTACTGGGAATTTCACATCTGCATTAAGAACTGAAACACAAAATGTGAGTTCTTGAATGGTAAGAAAACTCTTCAGTAAAAACTCTGGCGAATACTAAGTGCATCCAGTCTGGATTTCAATATTCTACAAGGAGACTTCACTTCTTGATTAGATGGCCAGGTTTAGAATCTGATGTCTATTCTTGTAGATAATCCATTACCTGAGGACCATCTTGTGGGAGCTTCAAGATATGTATTATTTATAGGGTGCCATCAATGCACATAGTGCAGGATTAATGATTAACCTTTTCTTAATTTATTCCAGAGTCGCTTGCTCTTTTGAGCTGCATCTTCAAAGCCTCCTGTTGTGTATGAATCTTGCCTGAGCACATTTGCCAATTTGCTCCCTCTGTTATTTCCACAGTGTGCTCAACTCCTTCCCCCAAATGTAGCTCTGAAAGGGTAATAGAGCTCTCCTATCACTCTTAGCACCCTTAGCAAACTGCAGTTCCCATAATTCTTTGGGAGAAGCCACCACTCTTTTAAGTGGTATCATAGCGCTTTAAATGAATGGGGTGACTTTGACCCTAGTGAATGAAAAACCATGACACCATTAAATCATTTGTGAGCTTTTTAATAGATAAATCCATGGCCAGCTATAAAAAGTCTCCTATTTTATTAATTACTACAGTTTATAACAACAGTGTTTAAAAAATAACAATTCTAAATTTTTATATAAAATAAACATATCTTGTTTTCTAAAAGACCAGGTTCTTTCTCTGAATCTGATAGCCACAAATATAGCGAAATAAACTCTTATTCATCCAGGTCTAGCACTTCTATAAATCACCTTTGCTTTTGCATGTACGATTCTGATCACTACACCTGTTTTAGCATTTGGGACGTGGTTCTGCTTCTTCATGGGGAGGGGTCAAACTATGTGTGTGTGGGGGGGATACTCAGGAGCTTTTGGAAAATGTTTACCAAGCATAGAATGTCTGCTTTTCACATTTGTGTGTGTGTGTGTGTGTGTTTGTGTGTGTGTGTGTGTGTGTGTGTGTACATATATATATACACACAACCTTACTAAAGTCCATAAAGCTTTCCTGATATTAACATGCGTGTGTATTGTAATATACCATTTTAATTTTATTTTATGATCGCAGTTGCATCTTTATCATTCTCTGGAAAACAGTGCAGCCTGGTTTCTGTTTCCTCTACTGATGATAAGCAGACTTTGCCATGCAGCAGGGAAAACAATGTTCCATTTTATGTTTTCTCCCCTTTTAGTCATCACCTCCTTGGCGAGAGCGTCTCTAAGCAGCCATCGCTGTCGTCTCTCTCAAGTAAATCAAGCTTTGCCTCAATGTTAATATCTCTCCCCCAGCTCCCCCCTCCCAATAATCTCTATGGTCTCATATTTGACTGAGATGCTTACAAAATTGGAACAATTCCAAAATGGCTCCCTCGCAGCATTCTAATGTCTTTGAGAGTTGAGTACTTTTTCTGCTGTGGGCAATAATGTGATAATGTCGCAATAAAAATCTCCATACATTTCATCACCAGTGGCTTTGCTTATGCTCCCTGAAGACTATTTCGCAGGATGGGTGTACTTAAGCCCAGACTGATTTGTTTTAATGGGGGGATAGGGTAAATGTACGCTAGAGCAAACCCAGGTGAATGTGAAAGCAGCTGAAAAAGCCATTTTAAGCATATCCAGTCAAATGGACGTAGAAATATTTTACAGAGTTAAAGGGGCAGGGATGTGGCTCAGTGACAGAACATCCTCCTTGCACACAGAAGGTCCCCCCCCCCCATCTCCAGGTAGGGCTGTAAGAGATTCCTATCTGAAACCCTAAAGAGCTGCTGCGAATCAGGGCACACATTACTGAGCTTGGTGGATCAATTCGTTTGACCTGGTGTGAGGCAGTTTCCTGTGGTTACAAAGTTCATCCTTGTCATTTTCTACTCTTATATTTACCATTAACAGTTCATTCACAAGGCAGAAGACAGAAACATCAGCCTACCTGCTCTCCTGAGGGAGAATTCCTTCACACCCACAACAATGAATTCTCCGGAGCAGTCTTTTTCAAAACTGAATCCCCAGATGTTGTTGGACTACAGCTCCCATCATCCCAGACCACTGGTCCTGCTAGTTAGGGATGGTGGGAGTTGTAGGAAAACAACATCTGGAGACCAAAGATGGAGGGTCATCTAACTAAAGTGCTTGCCTGAAAACCTTCCCTGACTCGACCGATTACTGTCCTGATGGACAAAGAGAAAAAAGATTAAATATTAACCACCCCTGTATGAGCAGGATGAAGATTGCACTTGACATGCCTCGATTCTCTTATGTCCATCAAAGAGTTGAGGCCCCAAATCCCAAATGGACAGATAGTGCAAATCACAGTTATTTCTGTTCTTCATCATTCTGTATAATATCAAAAGTGGCACACCACCCCAATTTCTGATCAATGTGAGATTCCAGACGTTCCTGGTGCTTGCTTGGGGTTCTGTTTCCTTGGGATGAGGGAGACTGTGGTGTCTTTATGATAGATGGTTTATTTACACATATATACAACCTGGGGCTATGATGAAGGGGCTCACAGCATCAATACCTGAAGAAGGTCTTTCCTCTTTCATAGCCACAGCCTTGGATCTCAGCAGATATGAGGCATGGTTCTGTCACTCAGCTTTCCAACCTGCTTCCAGCTTCCAGCTCACACACCTTGACTCTGGCCTTTGTCTTTTTAACAGCCAGTTGAGGGATGGGCCAACACCCTTTTGCTCTCTGGGACAAAGCCACTTCCTTTGTTACCTTAAGGACCCGTGCTTAGCGAGAGGTGCATTACCAAGAAACTTGCCTGGCTATTCCAGCAATTGATTCCCTGTTGGAGCCAGGAATTGGAAGGAACTCAGGCATACAGCCTGCCCCCACCCCCCAAACTCACAACAATATCTTGTGGCAAGATGCATGACCTTTTCCGCTGTAGGAACACAGTCTTCTCATGACAGGAGAATGTGGTACTCACTTAAATTCATGACAGGAGAACTTTGCGTTGCTGTGTAATATATATATATATATTTAAATTGTATTATATCTTACGGTGAGATGTGTGGCCTTTTCTACTGTAGGAGCATGTTTCTCCTCGTGACGTGAGAAATGCCATTTGCAGCATTCCATTTTTCCTCTTTCTTCTCTCAATCTCTCCCTTCCGCTTTCAATTTCAGAAGGTGCTTCTGTTTCTGGGAAGCTCTGTCACCCACACTGTAAAGCGGCAGAAGGAGACACCCTGAGAACGGTGAGCAGTATCAGCTTTGCTTCACAGCCTGAGAGAGAACGGAACCCACATGAAGAAGTATGGTGGCCTTTCACAAACAGCTGACCTCCAGGTTCTGGACCACAACTCCCATTAGCTCCAGTCAGCACAACCAATGGCCAGGGAAGATAGGAATTGTAGCCCATTATATCTGGAAGGCATCGAGTTAGGCAATGTTTTCCTGTGGCATCAGAGCTGCAAAAGAAGGACATGTTTCCTAAAGACATAATTACAAATCATGGCTGGTTGATTGGCTTTTATGAGATTCTTCCAAGGGGAACCTTGAACTTGTGTACTCCCCCTTCACTCTCTTTTGCGTGCAGATGTACAGTATCAGAAATGTCTGATCATAACCGACAAGGAAACACAGTTTCCCATTTCATCCAAATACTGGAAATTTCTCGAAGGGCTAGAGAAATGAAAGCTCAGATTCTGGGGCTCTGACCCAGGATGCCAGTGAAGGTCCCTGCAGGCACCATGGCACCCACGGGTGCTGGATTGTGACCCCTGACAATACTATCTGCATTAGGATGGCAGTGTAGCCTACTATACAGAGGACAGTTCTCTGTTTGAAGAACTGTCTGTTTCACACCCAGTGTAAAGATGAAGAACCATATGATGGGAGATCAGCAGGGATCTTGAAGTTGCCCATCAACATTTAACAGCTGGACAGGAGACTGAGCAGGCACACGGCTCACTTGGTCAAAGTCTTCTTCACTATGATGAGATATATCATACTTCTTTATAAATTACAGTCATTTGCATCTATATGTATACATTAACCAGGGCAAATTTTATGCAAATCTGTGCCCTCTTCTTGTGTGATGCATTTTCTTCTTGTTTTTTCCATGATGCATCAAGTAGCCACTCTAATCTGCATACATATTTGCTTGCTGGCGATGTGCAAATAGGCTGTTTTATTATATGACGCACCATAATTTGTTCACGTCCAGAAGGAAACTTCGAATAGATTTGATATATCCTGCATCATGGAGTAGATGGGAGCAGGAGGCACGATTGTAAAAGATACAGCTCTTTTGCAGTTTTGTCTTGAGCATGATCACAAACTGTAGGTGTGGGTGTTTGTCAATGAAAACTGATGCTAAAGATCTGTCTAAACCATGATTTTCCCAATCTAGTGTAGGAATGGGTGAATTTGTCAATTTCAGTTTATCATTTTCCAGTGCTATTTTTCTTTAAAAAAAAAAAAGGTGCCAGAACTCTCCATGAACACCTCCCTTGTTCTCTTATAATGGCAATGGAGCCCACCTGAGAGGTGCTGGAACAGAGTTCCAGTGAGTTCCAGCTGAAGAAAAGCCCTGCATTTTTCCAACTTTTAAGTTCACTCTACCATTTCCACATCAATTTGCAATTTATTTATTTTTATTTTTTGCATGGAAATTCATATGCATTTTCATGTGTATTCCCCCTAATATATGCATTTCATATGCAATTTTGCCTTATCTAATCTACAGGCAATTTCCCCTAATATAACATAGTTTTTTATATTATTGTCATGAATATATGCATTTTAATGCACACTTGCCCCTAATACAAACATTGTGGGGTGGGGGGCATGCTGTTTGGCTGAAGACCTGCATCACAAAAATTCAGAGAATTGGTCAAAGCAGTTAAGAGTTATATGTGTTTCAACAACATTTAACTGTGACTAATGACAGACCCTCCAAATGCCCCTATTTTCCAGGGACAGTCCTGGATTTCCAGAAGCCATCCTGGTTTCTGATTTGATCCCAGAATGTCCTGCTTTTCTTTAGGACATCCCTATTTTCATTGGAGAAATGTTGGGGGGTATGGAGTTATGTGATCCTGGAGCCAAGGAGATAAGTAACTATGCAACCTTTAGAAGACATCTGAAGGCAGCCCTGTTTAGGGAAGTTTTTAAATGTTTTATTACGTTTCTATATATGTTGGAAGCCGCCCAGAGTGGCTGTGGCAACCCAGTCAGATGGGTGAGGTATAAATAAAATGATGATGACGATAATTATAATAATAATAATACTGAAATTGGACATCCCTATTTTCATTGGAAAAATGTTTGAGGGTATGTAATGACTACTATCTAATTAGATGTCATTCCAGATACCTTTTTAAATGTATTTATTAACTTTTTTCAAAACATCAACAAAACACATAAAATAAACCAATACAACAACTACAAACACACCACAAATACAAAAACAAAAACTATACAAACTACAAAATACAAAAATACAAAAATGAAAAACAAAAAATTATTTGTTAAAGACTGCTTCTTTCCTTAACATTGTTGCTTGATTTCCTCACGTCTGCCCTTTCTGCGTTCATTGTCCTTCATCTTTAGTAATTTCTTTACATTGTACCAACCATATTTTCCAAAAAATCTTATCCATTTCTTAAATTATTTTCTTAATTTATTATTTCACATTTCATTAACACAACATAATTCTAAATCTGCAGTCTAACATTTCTTCCAAGTTCTTTCTAAATTTCAATCTTACTATATTTTTTCAAATACATTTTAAATTTCTTCCATTCTTCTCCCACTGCATCGTTCCTCTGGTCACAGAGTTTCCCGGTCATCTCAGCAAGTTCCATATAGTCCATCATTTTCATCTGCCATTCTTCAATCATTGGTAGTTCCTCTGTCTTCCAGTTTTTAGCTATCAAAATTCTAGCTGCTGTTGTGGCATACATAAATAAAGTTCTATCACATTTTGGGATTTCTTGGCCTAGGATGCCCAGTAAAAAGGCTTCTGGTTTCTTTTTAAATGTGTTTTTCAACACCTTCTTCATTTCATTATAAATCTTTTCCCAGAAGTCTTTTACCTTTGGGCACGTCCACCACATATGGAAAAAAGTTCCTTCTACCTGTTTACATTTCCAGCATTTATTACTTTGTCCATGATATATTTTTGCCAATTTAACCGGTGTCAAATACCACCTGTACATCATCTTCAAAATATTTTCTCTAAGCATGTTACACGCTGAAAATTTTATACCAGTTTTCCACAATCTTTCCCAGTCTTCCAACATGATATTTTGCCCCACATCCTTAGCCCAATCTATCATTGTTGATTTTACCATTTCGCCTTTTGTATGCCACTCAAGCAATAAATTATACATTCTGTCTAAATTTTTTGATCTAGGCTCTAACAATTCCGTCTCCAACTTAGATTTTTCTAATTGAAAACCAATTTTTCTATCTGACTTAAATACTTCATTAATCTGATAATATTGTAACCAGTCTGTTAAATTCCCTTTCAATTGTTCATATGATTTTAATTTTAAATGTTCTCCTTCTTGTATCAAAATGTCACTATATTTCGGCCATTGTCTATCCATGTTTGCTCTTTTATGGGCTTTTGCTTCTAGAGGTGATAACCATCTGGGTGTTTTCCTTTCAAGTATATCTTTATATTTCATCCATACCTTAAATAAAGCTTTTCTGATTATATGCGATTTGAAACCTTTGTGGGCCTTGATCTTATCATACCAAAGATATGCTTGCCAACATTCCAGATACCTTTTGACTGCTACACATCCTTTTCACTGACTTACAGTCAGAGGCAATTTAGGGGACCGTGACCAGTTTGGTTGCATTGGGTGAAGAGCCTTGGCAGTGTTGCTGGGAATGCTGCAACTGTGATTTAGAATGGAGTGTGAGAGGTAGAGGGTGCCAAATTTTGGTATTGCACAGGGCACCACTGAAATTTGAGACTCCGGGGTCTGCCACAATCCAAACTCAAGCTCCATTGTGAAGAGCAAGTTTGGAATAGACAGTTTGTGGGCTATTTCACTGGGGCTATGCTGGCACAACTTCCTCATCCTGTCTTAGCCACCAGGATTTTAAAGTCTTGTTTTCCCTTTGTTTGAGCTGACTCAGGTGGCAGTAAATCTGCTCCTGAATAGAGTTTCGAACAGGAGTAATTGAAACGTAGAATCAGAATTGGAAGGGACCCCAAGGGTCATCTAGTCCAACCCCCTGCAATGCAGGAATCTCAGCTAAAGCATCCATGACAGATGGCCATCCAACCGCTGTTTAAAAACTACCTCTTGTGAGAGTCTGTTCCACTGCTGAACAGCTCTTACTGTCAGAAGGTTTTTACAAATGTTTAGTCGGACTCTCCTTTCTTGCAACTTGAAGCCATTGGTTTGAGTCCTACCCTCCAGAGCAGGGGGGAAAAAGCATGTTCCCTCCTCCATGTGACAGCCCTTAAGATATTTTCCAGTCTCCTCTTTTCCAAGCTAAACATACCCAGCTCTTTCAAGTGCTCCTCATAAGGCTTAGTTTCCAGAACTTTGATCATCTTGGTTGCCCTCCTCTGCATACGTTCCAGCTTGTCAACATTCCTTCTTGTGGTCCACCAAGACCCCTAGATCCTTTTGACATGTACTGCAAGTAAGCCAGGTGTCCCCCATCCTATGCACACCAAGAGACAGAACTCTGGGCCTTCCCCTTAAACGCTCCTGCTAAACGCCCTCGCAAATGCCCCTGGCTTTAACTCAGAAACCCATTGTAGAAAAGCGACATAGTCTACTAAAATAAATCTTTTAATTAGTTGGCAACTGCACATTATCTAAACCTTATAGGAGAGAAAGGCATTAGAAGAAAACTTTGGAGAAAAACGAAGAGTTCCTATTGGGTAGTTTAATAACAGTTGGCAAGGGGAATATTTTGGCTACATATATGAACAGTGCCACTAGGTGGCAATACAGGAATCTTTATAACTAAGTAAGAGACCTACATAGCAGCTAAATTTCTGAAGGCCAAGTCAGTATCAAAGTCTGATAAACATTTAAATAGCCTTCTGCGCCTCTTGCCTGGCAGCCAGCAATCATTTTTTCTTTCTGCTATGAGTTTCTTTTTTACAGACTGAGGATCTGGTTTGGGATTCTCTTTTCTTTTAAATGTCAAACCAGTTTGTTCCTCTCTATGTGTGGGCAATTTCTTATTCAGGGTCAAGTTATGAAGCATGTCATGTGTTTGTGCATGCAAATACTGCTCGCCCCCTCAATTTTTTCCATCTTTCTTTTCCAGCTGATAGTAAGCATTCTGTGACTAATAAGCACCCTCAGTCTTCAGGGTGCTGATTTTGGTTATTTTATTTCTTGCTTTTCTCCCCCTCTCCCTCCTGTACCCTTTTTCTTTCTTTATTTCTTTTTCTTCTACAGAAAACGTCAGTAGAAATACCTTCCTCTGGATTCTCTCTTTGGAGTCTGTCGGCACGCATCATCTGAGTTTTCTATTAGATGGCACAATATATATGTATATGGGCTGATCCTGAGTTTTAAAAAGCGAATGCAGATCTCTTTGCACCTTGGAAAAAAAAAACCTTGAAGTCGTGTTAGGTTTCCCATGCCTGTTGCTTATCTGAGCACCTTTGTAGCATGAAGTCAGAGGTTTCAAAATAAGTGGCTGAGATACCAAGCCAAACAAGAAAACCAAGCCCCTTAAGAGGCTGGAGTAAAAAAACAAACAAACAAACAAATATTCTACCCTTCAAGGTATTTATTATTATTTATTGCCTGCCTTTCTTTACAGTGTGGTTGTCAAGGGCTGGACTGAGGAGGAATGGTGGGGACTGCCCCCCCACTTCTCCTGAACTTTCCCAAGAACAGGAGGACAGTATAGATTTAGAACAGTGGTTTGCAGAAGGGCATAGTTCAGAGGCAGCAGAGGGCTGAAGCTGGGAAATATTGGAAAATATTGGAAAAGCATTATTGACCCCCTCCCATCTCCCAGGACCAGGCAGGCATTGAGGGTAATAGAATAGAGAGCTCAGATTAGTCAATGCAAAGGTGACGAAGAATGGGGGAGACGTGGGGAGGGGACTTTACTTAGAGCAATGCCATTATTTAGGGGAAACTGCATTCCTTCGTTGCTCTCTGTGAATTATTGAATAAATTGCTCGGTAAGAACTTTTCTCGTTTCTCTGATTCTTGGCTGCCACTGTGGGAGGGATCTGATCCCCCAAAGCCTGACAGTGCTCAAGGTGGCATGCATGGTTCTTTTCCTCCTCAATTGATCCCGACAACAACAACCCTGTGAGGTAGAATTAAGTAGAATTAGCGGCTTTGACAGGAAATAAAACATGTTGGTGTCAACTTGTTTTCTGTTTAATTCCCATGCCACATTGTTGTTGTTGTTGTTTGTTTTAAAGAGGAATCACAATTTCAATTTCTCTTTCAAAAGGAGTTGGAACTGAGTTGCCTTGGTCACCTGGATGGATGACCTTCACAGAGAGCAGGAAAAGGGGAGTGCAAGTTTGCTCTTGCTCTTTGATCTCTCGATGATATTTGATACCTTTTTTGGATATTTGATATTTGATGGGCTGCGGGTGGCGCTGTGGTCTAAACCACTGAGCCTCTTGGGCTTGCTGATTAGAAGGTCACGGTTAGAATCCCAGCGACGGGGTGAGCTCCCATTGCTCTGTCCCAGCTCCTGTCAACCTAGCAGTTTGAAAGCATACCAGTGCAAGTAGATAAATAGGTACCACTGCGGTGGGAAGGTAAATGGCATTTCCATGCGCTCTGGTTTCCATCATGGTGTCCCGTTGCACCAGAAGCGGTTTAGTCATGGTGGCCATGTGACCCAGAAAAGCTGTCTGTGAACAAACGCCGGCTTTCTCGGCCCGAAAAGCGAGATGAGCACCATACCCCATAGTTGCCTTTGACTGAACTTAACTGTCCAGGGGTCCTTTACCTTTACCTTACCTATTTGGTACCATCAACCCTGGTAATCCTCCTGGACTGCTCCAAAAATGGGAATTGGGGGCACTGTATTATAGGAGTTCCATTCTTGCCTTCAGGACTGAGTCCGGAGAGTAGCACTGAGAGAGTGTATTTTGGCCCCCAGGCGGCTGGGGTGCCACAGGGGACTATCTTATCTCCCATACTATTTATTATCCACATGAAGCCATTGGGAGAGGTCATTAGGAATTCCAGGGTGAGGTGCCATCAGTATGCTGATGACATTCAGCACTATTTCTCCACAACATTTGAATCAGGAGAGGCCATGCAGTCCCTGGCCACTGCCTAGATGCAGCGGTGAAATGGATGAGGAAAATCAAGCTGAGCTTGGCTCTTGGCAAGACAGAGGCACTGTGGGTGAGTCACTCCCATGCCCAAGAAATTGGTCAGTTGCCTGCCCTGAAGGAACAGGTTTGCAGTTGGGGGGTACTTTTGAATCCAGCTTTGTCATTGGAGACTCAGGTAGACTCCATGGCTAGAAGTGCTACAGTATTTTACCAGCTGCAGCTGGTTTGACAGCTATGGCCATTCCTGAACTGGGAAAGCCTTTGCACAGTAGCTAATGCCTTGGTTGCCTGCAATGCACTCCATGTGGGGCTTCCCTCGTGCTTGATTCAGGAACAGCAGTTAGTGCAGAATGCTGCAGCACAATTGCTGACAGGAGTGAGGCCTTGTCAGAATATAACAGCATATAAGAACTTGATTGTTTACTGGGCAGCACTGGAACTCCCTGTCTATTGAGATCTAGCAGGCACCTTCACTGTACATTTTTGGCACCTGCTAAAAATATTCTTGTTTAGGCCAGTCTACCCAGATGCTTAGAAGGTTGAGGTATTTTTAATCCATCTTAGTATTTTAACTTTTCTATGTTTTAAAGTAGGATTGTGAATTTTTCTTGATTGTACTGTTTTATCTTTTTGTAAAGGTTTTCTTTTTTAAAAAAAAAAATCAACTGTAGGCAAAGCCTCCCCCTGCTCCACATTCTCATGTAAGTCCTCCTCATTTCAGCGGGGCTTTTGCAGAGGGCCTGCCCAATGGACTTGCCCCTTCACTCAAACAAGAGACAATGTAAAAATGAAACGGCTGCTAGGACAGGACCAAAAAATGTGACTGTTCTCCATTCCTACATCTAGCTGCATATTAGAAGCAAGCAAGCAAGCAAGCAAGAGTAATTGCCTACAGCTATCTCTTTAGACCATCATGCCTCAAAAGGATGAAAGGAATGCTGTGCAAATTAGGTCAGTGGTGCAATCAGGAAAACATTTGGTTCAGGGGCCAAATGTGGCTCTTCACACTTCTTTATCTGACCTTCCAGAACTCTCCTTTCTGTACTCCTCGCCCCACCCAGATGACACACCCCTCTTGCAAAGTCATGCCCCTCAGCCCCATCCTCCTTAAGGGGTTTTACCTGCCTGCAAAGGTTCCTCAAAGCGTGAGAATGCCTCAGGCTTACCTAGAGAGAGGCAGAGCTGCGCATGTGTAGAAACCACCGATATTTTCATGACTAGAACTCGATGCCGTTATACAAATCTATGGCGTGACCACATTTGGAATACTGCGTAAGGTTCTGGTTGCTTAACCTCAAAAAGAATATTATAGAGTCAGGTAAAATTCCCTTAAGGTGCATACTGGAACATTCAGGACGGGTTAAAGAAAGCATTTCTTCACAGTTAAACTATGGAATTTGCTCCCACAAGAGGCAGTGATGGCCACCAACCTGGATTGCTTTAGAAAAGGTGAAGTCTTCCTACCCGTGGTCCTGCTTGAGATTATGGAGTCCTAAAGATGTGCTTTGGGGTGCTGCATGAGATCACAGCCCCACCCAGTGGTTTTCCAGGGCAGGGGGCATTTTTTTTCAGGTTAAGAACTTGGTGTGAAATCATGCAAGATCATGGCACACAAAATGGCCACTGTGCTCTCGTACGAGAAAACAGGATGTCTTGTTTCTTCCTGGACACTTCCGGGCTATGTGTTTATCTCCTACAGAATAAAAGGCAAAAGTGTTTTTGAGAGGAAAATAGTTGGAACGGAGCATGCTCAAGGCCTGTGTTCTTTGGAGTTGTTTCAGTGTACCAAGAAATAAAACCAATTATTGTTCATTCCACTGATGTAGGCTACATGCATTATAAATCCCACTAGCAATACAGAGTCCTCTCTTACCCTAATCTGAAAATAAATGAAATGATACAAAAGAAAATGTTACCTAAGTGGACTTAATGCAGTTTTAGATTTACCTAATGCAGCCTTGCCCATAATTATGACATCATCATTTCCACAGTCATTAAGCAACTTCAAAGGTGGAAAAGTGGAGAGGCTAAAGGATAAAACTAGGACAAATTGACAAAAAGTCTTCCAAAAGTTTTTATTGGAGTGTTTATGAAGGCCCCATGAGTCACTTAGAGCTCTGCCACGTGTCTTGTGGCAAGCTAATGGCAATTAAAGATTTATAGCACCCACAATGTCACATTTTTATATCACATAATCATGCTTATTTTATATGGTGTAAGTGCTTAATTGAAAAGTATTACAGGTATTATGGAATGTGATTCACCTAGTAATGGATTTGACCATTTACTGAGGTGATCACTGAGTTTCAGGGGAGAGTTTCAGGTAGCTGTTTCAGTGCTTAATAATCTCCCAGCTAATTATGATTAATCAGAGGAGATGTTGGGAAAGTCTTACTCATGCCTTTATCATCCTCGAGGCCGCATCTTTCATCCATTGAGCCAGCAAATAGGCTGTAGGATTGGGTGCATCACGTGCAGCGTTGTAATGAGACTCAGGGTTCCATACTTCCAAATGAGAATGGACCATCTCCCTATAATTTAAAAAGTCTCTCTGTTGAGGGGTCTATAAAATAGACAAAAAAGACCTCCTCCCACCTCTGTACATGCATTTAGAAGCACTGCTTGTGAGTTCAGTTTTTAAAAGTTAACATAAAGCTGTCTCTTTGGTCTCACAGCAATAACTTCACCTTCAAAGATTTATTCTCCCTGAAGCATGGATGGGGAACTTGTAAACTCTCTGTGTGGTGTAGTGGTTAAGAGCAGTGGACTCACAATCTGGTGAACCGGGTTCGTGTCTCCACTCCTCCACATGCAGCTGCTGGGTGACCTTGGGCTAGTCACACTTCTCTGAAGTCTCTCAGCCCCACTCACCTCACGGAGTGTTTGTTGTGGGGGAGGAAGGGAAATGAGAATGTGAGCCGCTTTGAGACTCCTTTGGATAAAGCGGGATATCAAATCCAAACTCTTCTTCTGCTTCTTGCTATTGTCAGCCATCAACCTCACCATTGGCCATGTTGATAGGGGCTGATTAGAGTCATAGCTGTCAACTTTCCCCTTTTTTTTAAGGGAAATTCCCTTATTCCGAATAGGATTCCTCGCAAGAAAAGGGAAAAGTTGACAGCTATGATTAGAGTTGGAGTTCAGCAATGCGCAGAGAGACATAGAATCCCTATCCCTGTTATTCACTTTCCCTGTACAGTGGTACAGCAAATATCAAAATGTCTATGCATGTGCACTTTAAAGATATCCTAAATTTATTGCTCTGCTTTTAATAGCAAGATTAGGTCAGGGGCTGTGCAAGGCATTTACCTGCCCATATTCTTTCCCATAGAGAGTTAGTGCTGACTGAGAGGGGTTTGTGATTAAATCACCAATAAAAGTTACTCTTCCATTAACTACATAGCTCTAGATGTCACATCTTATCATTTTTCAGAGTGTGAATTGTTAATTCCTCCCCCCCCCCCCGCTTCATCCTCCCAAAGCTAAATTTAAGCAGCCTGAAAATGAGGAGGAGGTTAAGAAGGCACTTTGCTGTGGTTCATGTAAAAGTACATTTTGTTCCCTCCATCTCACTTTTGCCCTCCATTCGGTTTCTGACTTGCATAAAAACTATGCACAATTCTTCAGAAATAACAAGGGGAAATGCTGACGTGCTCCACATGCAGCTGATGTAAGAAATTGTGAAGTATAAATAAAATTCTGTGAATTAGCTGCAAAGTTATGTTCAAATCTGCTGAGGTTTCCCTTTTCTTAAAATGACAAGTCCAGATTCTTTTTATTTATGCAATTTAAATACCCCTTTAGATATCCACGCTGACAAATATTTCGTCTTTAGTAGAAAACAAGATTATCTATTTAAGCTTCTGCCACAATCAATTACAGCTCGATCCTATGCATGCATAGTCAGAAGTCCCACTGAGTTCAATGGAATATACTCCCAACTAAAAATGCATAGGATTGCAGCGTTTATCTTTAAAGTGGCACAAGATTTTAATATTATTATTATTTTTGCTGCAACTAACATCTCTATCCCTCTGAAATCCATTTAATCTGTGCGTCCAGCTGACATTTACACCCAGAGTACTCTAGAGATTCAATTAAGATAAGTAGCTTTCCTGTTTGTGAAATACAACTAGTTACTTCACTTTCCTGACTGATTTGGAAAAAAAATTTCTCCCTTCACCATTCTTTACTTGAAAGATAAACATAAAGCAGGAAAGAACAAAGGTCAGCTCTATGTCAGAGGCGGTTGCCAGCATGTGATTTCTTCTGATGTATTAATTCAAATGCATTGTTGGCTTGTGGGCTTAACAGATAGCAAAATCAGTGAGGAAATACAGATCAGGTCCCAAAGAGTCCCGAAAGGGGTCCAACTTATCTCTTGCCCCTATTCAAACAGCGGCTGATGCAACATGGCAAACTGCGTTGGAAACTGTAGTCACCATGGAAGTTTTACTGAAAAGTGGCCTGGGAATCTTCTAAAATACATTAAAGATAAACGGAATCCAGGAAATGACAGCATTTTGCTGGGCTGCAACGATGCTTTCTGTGATGCAATTCTTTGAACCCTGGAAGAGCACTCCAAGTGCCATAGGATATATGAGAGAGAGAGAGAGAGAACACACTCTGGTGTTGCTGAGGGAAATGCAAGAAGAAGAAGAAGAAGAAGAAGAAGAAGAAGAAGAAGAGGAGGAGGAGGAGGAGGAGGAGGAGGAGGAGGAGGAGTTTGGATTTGATATCCCGCTTTATCACTACCCTATGGAGTCTCAAAGCAGCTAACAATCTCCTTTCCCTTCCTCCCCCACAATAAACACTCTGTGAGGTGAGTGGGGCTGAGAGACTTCAGAGAAGTGTGACTAGCCCAAGGTCACCCAGCAGCTGCATGTGGAGGAGCGGGGACGCGAACCCGGTTCACCAGATTACGAGTCCAGTGCTCTTAACCACTACACCACACTGGACACCACCTTTCTGTTGCCATGGGAACCTCTGATATCCTGGCAAAACTGACATTGGAGCTTCAATGTCTTAGGGCCTAAAGTGGTGTGGGGTGGGAAATGCCAGGACAGACAGGGTATTTGGGTAATGACTTGGATGCAAAGCCATCTCAAATGAGTGGCACACCCCAACGGGGCAGAAATTTAGACCACTACAGGAGCTGGTCTGAATCTCTCCCTCTGATTTTCTTCTCATTGCTCTCAATAGTAGGCAAATCATTTCTAAAAGCTGCCCAATGGATGAAGGAGGACAAGAGTCATCTTCTACCATAACCTCTGATCTGCTGGTAGGAGCTGAGCAATGCTTTGGTAAATGTAGTTCAATCATCTTTGGAGAGGGCTCTCTTCACCAAAACGAAAGAAAGAAAGAAAGAAAGAAAGAAAGAAAGAAAGAAAGAAAGAATTGCAGGCCTAGTCACTTTGTGGATCCTAGCTGCAATTTATAATACAGTGCCCCCAATTCCCATTCCCTGGATGATTACCATTGTCAATGGTATCAAATTTAATATCTTTAATATATAACATAGGGGAACAGGAAATATCTGGTTATTAAATACAGTTCTGGTGGTTTCTATAGATCGTGTGGAGGTGGTAACCCATTAATGGCTGAAGGAATAAGCCATTTCTTTCGTTTCATCTGTGGCTAGATTCATCAGCAATGAGTGCAAACTTGATATAACCTTGGAAAATATGTATGCATGGGCATATATGATTGTAGCCAGAAAACTACAGTTAACACACAAACTGGATCTTGCCTAACTGCAAGGCCACGTCCTTCGCAATCCAATCTGATCTTCAGTGGCCCTACAGTATATCTAATTACTTGCTTTGTCATGGTGCCAAAGATCTTGCCTTGTGTTTATAATGTTGGAATGGCAACGAGGTAACATTGCCTGGCTCTGTTTCTCTTGTCAACAGGGCTCTGTTACTATTAAATGTAACAGCCACATGGTTTCATAGAGAGCTGGCCCTTAGAATGCTCCAACAGGCCTTGAGATGTCTGTGCTGTACAAGTGCCTGTGAGTGGTACTGAGTGCTGAGATCCCAGCATGCATGCACTGGATATGTACCTGCATCACATTTAGAACACCGAAGCCTGCTGTGCCAGCTCTGACTTCTCGAGAATTGTCCCTGGGGTATGCAATCTATCTGCCAAGTTGGTAAGGCAAAAGGAAAACAAAAAGAGTCATTCTTCATGTTTCCTAATCACAGTTCTTGTGGTTTCCCTTCCCACCCAAGTAGAAAGTACCTGGCTCCAATTGATGTTTTGCTATCAGTTATTAATCCACACAATGTATTAATTGGTTATATATATATGAATGGACAGAATCTACAAATTGACTCTGTGTATGCAATGCAGTTTCAGTAACTAGTTGGATCACTTTACTCCACATAAATGCCTGTCTTGGCTATGAATGTGGAGTTCTGTCACCGTCCATTGAAGCAGTTATGTTACTGTTGTCCGTAGCATAAAAGCAGCATTGTCTACAAGTTTGGCTGAATGAGGATTGGGGTTTTTTGTTGTCAGCGTCCAATACTACACCACAGAATGGTGTATTAACTTAAAGAATGGCTTATAAACTTTCTCCCATAATTTGCACACGATAGCTCATACCAAGAACAAACTTAGTTGGTCTCTAAGGTGCTACTGGAAGGAATTTTTTATTTTATTTTGTATTTGCAGGCAGTTGGTGGTGGCACCCAAAGAATGATATAAATTAATCTGCTAGTTATTGCTATTCTTTATATGCTAAAAAGTAACAGCTGGAAGCCTGAATCTTACCTCAGAAATGCACAGTTGGGTTATATCTCTACAAAAAAACAATGCAATCCCTGTTCTGAGGAGCTGCTGAGCTGCACAAGGTAATCCAGTGACTGTTGGAGACATCACCTGCGATGTAGAAAAGGTAAATGTGACTGAGAGGGAAACTGCTAATTGGTTTATGACAGAAACTACCAGCAAGCCTAAATAACACTAAGAACAGGGTCACATTGCTGATCAGAAGGAAAGAGCACCTGAACCCTCCTGCATTAAGACAGACTAACATTTAAGCACATTTTCCTCTGAGGGAAACCTGGGAGCGGTAGTTTGTTATGGGTGCTAGGGATTGTAGATTTAGTGTGGGTGGGTGTGCTTTAAATCTATGCTATGTACACAGCAAAACACCCTGTTGCATATTATTTTATTTCAAGAAGTTGAAACTCCTGGAGCAACGACTTCACAACATAGACTTGAGGTTGTGGCAACCTCAGGACGTTTCCCCATGTAGATCTCTTTTCCCCATGTAGATCTCTTTTGGTCTCCTGGGGTAGAGGAGGTGGCAGAGGTAGCAAGGGGATGGAAAGTCCAGATTCCATTTAAAATGATAGAATTTTAAAATAGGGACATTTTAAGAGCCACATTCACTCGATAATGCAGAAATGGGAGCTAAGATTTAGATGGATGTGTGGAAGGCAATAAAGGATGAATTTCCAACATCCTTGCATGCACGATACAACTTCTAAACCAGAGACTAAGGAACCTGTAGCCCTCCAAATTTTTCTGGATCGCAGTTCCCGCCAACCCCAGCTCAACCACATCTGCAGGGTTCCCACCCTTGGTCTGGCTCGGTGGTTCCAAAATGTTATAAGGAGGAAATCGGGTCCTCCATTAAAAGAGGGCACGTGTTGCGGTGCGACCTGCAACCCAACCCAGTGTTATGGGGGTAATTGGAAAGTAAGGCCACAACCCCTGATAGGTCAGTCCCGTGTTGCTGGGGTGAAATCTGGCCAATGGGGCGTCGTAAAATGCAGCAACGTGGGACCTATTTAAGCCCATGCGAGGCTGCTGAGCTTCCTCTTTGGGGCCCAAAACATTGGAACACCCACCCACCGCTCCCTATATTTAGGGCTTGAGTTGACCTTGCTATGCTGTCATGTGTCGTCTGTTGTTGAGACAGGGGCACGGTAGGAATTTTCCCCACTTGGCTGATTGGCTGGTGCCATTTGGGTTTCGCCTGCAGCATAGCAACTAGTCACAACTTGTAAGTTGTGGATAGACTCTGGTTCAGGTGATAGGCATGGCACGTGATGTGGCCACGCCTATGGAAAAGCAGGATATTCCGGTACAGGAATCCAGGGACTCAATGGTTTGTCGGTCCCTGAAAGGGGTCTGGCCAGTGGCCGAGTCCCAGGGACATCAGAACAGCTGATTGGCAAACCTTCCATCAGCTGTGCCTGGTGTTCATCCATGGCTGTCCTATGAACTTGGCTCTGGGACAGGTCTGCCTGCATGGGTGCAGGGAGGTAGTCGAACAAGAACCTATGCAACCACTCACTTGGTTGTAATCAATAAAGTTGTGGCCTAAATTCTGCCAAAAACCAAACCAAACATTTGAGACATGTGTGAATTCATTTTGGGGAAGGTTAAAGGTCTAAACACGCAAGTGATTTTCTTCAAGAGCTGTGAATTTTTACCACCTTCAGATGCAGAAGCTTTCTACCTTTTGTCTTCTCTTTTTATCTTCCTCCAAACCCCGAGGCTGTGCACACTTTACTATTTACTTCAGCTCCAATGCATTCCCATTCCTGGTGTTTGAACCCCAGTACACATGATGCTAGTCGCAATCGATTTGTAACATGTAGTTTCTTCAGAAATACTCCTGTTTGATGCATGCCCCCTAAAACTAGCTTTTATCCCATTTGAAGCAGTAAATTGTGGTTAAGCTGAGGTATATACATTTTAGACAGCCACCACACATGTGCAGATGACAGCTTCATTGAACAGAAGTTCATGGTGGGGGTTTCAGGCACAGGGAAATTAATCAGGTAATGTGCATTAAATGAATACATCTTTGATGTGTACAGTAATGCAAAGTATGACTTGAAGTGCAGGTGGTGGTGGTGTGATTACTCGTACTTGCTCCATTTTCATCTGCTATGGTGTATATAACCTTACTTTCTCCACCAACAGTGCTAGTGCACATCTCAGTGTTTTGTCCCAACACAGAATATTTTGCTTCAGTGTCCTGGGCAGCACTTGAATTTTTCAGAAAGGTCAAGCTTTCATTGTGTGATATTCTTACCAAAAATATAGCTAAAGCCTGAGATCCTATCAGACAGACTCTCCGTTTCTTTTCATTTCCTTGACTGGAGGAATGCCAGCCTATTTTCTTTGCAGAATATTTGCTACTTGGGAGCCCACAGTGGACTATTCTCTGAGAAATTTGTGTAAGTATTGCCTTCCCCCACATAAACATTTCCCTTTCTTAGCTAATTGGCACTGACATGAATGCCTGTCCTCTTTGTAGAAGAACCACACTGGCAGGTCATTAAATTTACCAGCATTTTAAAGCATGTGAAGAGGTACTCCTCATTGTTCTAACATCTGTTAGACCAGAGAAAGCCAACATGGTGCTCCCCTTTTGTTGTTAGACAACAAATCCCAATGGTTGGCCATTGGCCATGCTTGTTGGGGCTGATGGGAGTTGTAGTCCAACATCATCTGGGAGGGGGCAAACTTCTGTTTCCCGTCCAGCGCCAGGCCCCTCTTCTCCCTCTTCTGAACATTAGCTTCCATACCTCAACCTCTTATATCCTCTCTTAACTTAACTTCTAATACTGTAGCCTGTATATCAACTGATTCCAATTTCACCTATTAAAAAATCACATCTTAACAAAATCCTAAGTATTTCTTCTAATTCTCATACACCGTTTTCCCTCTGGTTTCGGAGTTCCGTGATCAGCCTTTTTTCCATATCCCCTTTACAACTTCATCCTTTACCCCACTCCCCTCCTGGCCATCTCAACCCTTGCCTTTTCCCTTTCCCTCCCCCACAAGTCCCCCCCCCCAATCCACCCTTTCCAGCTCCTTCTTGTGTTATTTCCATCATGTCCAGTTTTAAACTTAATATTTTTCGTTGTAACTTCTTCTTTTCCAGATTGTAACTTTCTTCTTGGTAGATGGTTACACTAGCAACATCATCTTTGTTCTCGGCAACATATTGCATTTTCCATAATTGTTGATCTTGAGCACTAGGGCTCACACACCTAGCACTCTCTATTCTGTCCAGTCTGTAGGCTCCCAGCCTCTCACGCCTAGGGAGCTTTCCTTGTTTTTCAGCTTGCCCATCCTCTTCTTCAAAGGTTTCCTCTGACAGGTTAAGAACAGTTTCAGGTTAAGAACGGACCTCCGGAACGAATTAAGTTCGTAACCAGAGGTACCACTGTATTTATGACTTTCAGTCCATGTTAGCATCCATCTTTCCCACTTTCTGTTTGACCATATTTCTTTTTAGTCAATGTGTCACCACATTGTCCATTTCTTCTTCCCACAACAGGTCCAAAAAATAATGAGCTTTACCTAAATGAGACAGTGGGCTGCTCAGATGCTATTCACAGGGGTGGAGGAAGGTGGGGGCAATGGGAGTGCACCACCCCCATTGGCGTGATTCTGGTGGGGTTCCATCGTGGCTGCCCCCCACCTGTGGTGGGTGCCCCGTCACTGTGGGTGGCACGCTCCGTCCCCACCTGCTCCCCACCCACGGTGCCGGAGAATGAAGCTCCGCCACTGGCTATTCATGAGGCTTTGGGTTGCTCCCGAGCTAGAGATGCAGTGGGTTAAGGCATTGTTTGGAGAGAGAGAGAGAGAGAGAGAGAGAGAGAGAGAGAGAGAGAGAGAAATAAATAAAGAAATAAAGAAAAAGAGAGATTCTGAACGGCAATTATTGGACAATTTTCTATAGCATTAGTAACACGGGAGAAGATATATTATAAACGTGCTTCCAAATAATAGTAGTAAAGCATGAGTCAGTTTGGGAGTGGCTTAGATTGACTCAAGAATCTCACTGCAGCCAAGAGATGAGTCATTCACTCAAACAGTGAAGAGCAGCTAATAAACACAATCCTAATGGGTATCTTTAGGGCTATTTGGAGTATAGCTAGGCATGATATAGAATTCCAGGTTAAAGAGGGAAAGGTGGCATTAGCGGATTGTTCCCTGGCTATGACATCAACACTCTTTTAGAAGAGCTCTCTTTAATATGTCTCCTGCACCATTTTCTTCAATGACTCTTCTGATGCTCCCTACAGTATTCCATTTGGCATTAAATTCTGCAACACTGGAGGGTAAGGATCCACCTAGACTGCAGCTTTTACACATTTATTTCCTACAGAATATTTTGTTTATTTGCTATATTTATAGCCCACCTTTTCTCTAAGGAGCTCAAAACAGCGTACAAGACTCTCCCTCATTCTATTTTATCATCACAATAACCCTGTGAGGTAGGCTGATAGTGACTGGCCCAAGCCCACCTAGTAAGTTTCACAGCAAAGTGGAGATTTGAACTCTGGTCTTCCAGGTCCTAGCTCATAGTGTGACTCATCTATTGACAAAATAGAACACTTTCGGCTTGGGCCTGCAGTCTAAGCTGGCTTCACATTTGTTTGCATGTGTAGTTCAAGCTGTGTGGATGTTGATTTCTAAAGCTCTGTAAGGTTTGGCAATGGATTAATTTGATGTTGCTCTTTCTCCCGTGAAACATCATGGTATTTAAGATCAGCCCGATTAAAAAAAAAATATTTGAAAAACTAGGCAGTACATTTTTCATCTTAAGAGAGTCCTGGTTTGTTGATATAGAAAATCATACTATATATTTCTTGGCAGGGCATCATATTTTTAAGAGCTCTTTTAAAAATCCAAATATGGAACATTTGCTAAAAGTTGAATTAATGCAGATGTTTCCTATTTTAAATTAACAGCCAGAATGTTGGTGTTTGCCATTTTAAATGGGCAAGTAATTGGCTTTTATGTTAGAATTACTGCTTAAACTCTCCCAATCCTATATTAGAACAATTATATGGGCAATACTGCATCTGGAACTCTGAAATCATAACTGCTCACTAAATTCAAGAGCAAACCTGGACAGAAACATTCCTATATCTCTTAACTTGCAAAATGTTATGTGCAAATAGATTGCTTACCTACTTTTTGTATTGCAAGCTGCCCATGGGAACTATTTTAAGAGCAGGTGGAAATACATATAATTAATAAATATAATAAAATAACTATAACTAATGAATATCGATATGACTACTGCTGCAGATTAAATTCCAGACCCTCATGGTGCTTGAAATGCAATGCATTTGAACAACATAATTTCACAGCTAGTTTTCATGTGGCTTTAGTTTAGTCAATCATACCAAGACCAAGGGAAGGGAAACCGGCAGCAACCCAGATTTGTTGGACTTCAGGTTCTATCACTCCCTCAGGTATAATGTGAGTTGTTGTCTAGCAGCAACTTGGAGGGCCACAGGCTTCTCATCCCTGCTGTACAGTAATAAAGATATTTTAGAAGTAAGGCCATTGGTTTGACACACACACACCCAATTGGGTGAGAAGTTTCTGTCTCTCCTCAATTACCCCTCCACAGTGCTGAACATGATTGACTTTTAATAAGTTTTTTCCTGACTCAGTGAATTTTGACCTTAATGTATAACAAGTGCTGTATTACCTTTTAATCACCACCTTTTCCCCGCAATGGAAATATTGTGCAAAAACATCATTAGATTTCTTATTTTTCCCAGCGCCTCCAAAGGCGTGAGCTGGCAAACAAAGGGAACCAAGATGGAGAAAGATAAGCAATTTCATTATGATGAGTTTACCTCAGAGGTACTCATTCCTCTGTGTGTCAGGCACTTATCATCTTGTTCTTTGATGACAAAGAAACTGCTCCATGTTATTTTAAACTGCCTTGTGATCCTCAGCTGATGGCTGGTATAGAAATAAATAAAATAAAATTAACCAAAGGAGCTGAGTATAAGGAGGCCTGGATCCTGATTGAAACATGGAGAATTCTTCAGGTTTGAAATAAAAGGGTTCTTTTAAGATAAAATATTTAGTGCTGAACCCAAATATTCAGCCCAGCTTTTCCCAGCATGAATGTGAGAGGATAAGAATAGCCTGCTGGACCATCTCTCTAGCATCCTTTTCTCGCAGTGGCCAACCAGATCCCTGTGAAACCCACAAGCATGATTTGGGAACAAGAGCACTCTCCCCTCCTGTGGTTTACACAACAACTGACTGTGGAGGCAGAGCATAGCCATTATGGCCAGTAACTTTCAATGAAATGGTTCCCCTGGCATGTTTAGCGGGGGAACCATTCCCAAAGGCTATCAGTTCTTTGGGAATGGGGTCAGAAGTTGAAGCACATTCAGGCCATGTCAGGGGGTACTTATAATTTGGCAATGTGGCCAAGGGTTTTCTACTTTTGCTTGTTCCTTTAACTCAGGGGTCAGCAAACTTTTTCAGCTGTGGGCCGGTCCACTGTCCCTCAGACCATGTGGTGGGCTGGACTATATTTCCTATGCCCCACAAATTCCTATGCCTCACAAATAACCCAGAGATGCATTTTAAGTAAAAGCACACATTCTACTCGTGTAAAAACACGCAGATTCCTGGACTGTGTGCGAGCTGGATTGAGAAGGCGATTGAGCAGCATCTGGCCCCCGGGCCATAGGTTGCCTACCCCTGCTTAAGGCAAAGGAGCTACTTGGCAGCCCCAGCTGTTTTTCCTTTAAAAATGTGGGCCAGAATGTGCCATGGGGACGATGCTACATAGCAAGGCATTCCTGAGAGAAGCAATGCTTGCCCCCCCCCCCCACCGGACCACATTTTCAAAGGAGCAGCAATCGAGCTGATAAGGTGCTGAGCTAAGCCTTTTTCAAAATTCACTCTAACCTTTGGTAACTAAACTGGCCTCTGTGGTGGTGCTCATTTATTTATTTTTTAGTGTGGTGTGTAGGACTTGCCATAATTATGTTATTGGACAAGCATTTTATATATTTTGTATTATGCATTGTCATAATTTTTTAAAAATTGTTTTTATCTGTTGTATTTTATCTTGTTAAGTCGCTTTGAGACTCTTTTTGTAAAAATTAAATAATAATGTTGTTATGTTCTTTTACCTTAAAATGAAGCTGAATGTCCGCTTGACTTCATTTTAAGTTAAAGAAAGTGTTGTGTAGTGGTTAGAGTGTCCTACTAGGGTTGAAATCCCCATTCATCCATGATGCTCATTGGGTAAACTTGAGCCAGTCACAGCCTCACAACATAACCTACCTCACAGGGTTGTTGTGGAGATTAACGAAGAGGGAGCCTTGAGCTCTTGGGAGGAAAAGGTGGGACAGAAATGCAATAAAATGATAGATAGATAGATAGATAGATAGATACCCTTGGCTACTTCTTGAAGTGAATACGATCATCCAAAAGTGCCTGACTTTTATACATTCTTCATGAAAATCACCTTCACAGGGGATAAGTGTTTCCCTATAGGTGTTGCAGGGAATTCTGACCAGCCCATAGACGTCTTATCTTAAGAACAGTTCTCTTTTCCATGGAATTAAAACAGCAGGCATATGCACCAGATAAAGGCACTATTGTTTAGAAATGCATTTGGTGTGGGTGTATATGAAGTGATTTGAGTAACCTCTGCGTCTATTTATCTTCTATTGACTGCATCTGTTGTTTAACTGGTTGGTTTTGACTGAGTTTGTTCAGTGCTATCACTCTTTAATGGCTGTTCAGCGATTAGAATACCTTTTTTCGCAATGGTTGTCGGCTGCGATGAATACTTGATCAGCTTGGAAAAGGGAGTAAAAATGTTTTAATTAATAAATAAGGTAACCCCCTGGTTAAAGGAATGTGTGTGTGTAGTGGTTCTTTGTTATTCCCTGCCTCCCACAAATGATCAAAATACCGTAAGCATACAAAGCAATACATATCATAAAATCCATATCTAAAGCAAACCCCACATATTGAAATCATAGTAGCTTCAAATGACAATTAAGTAGATAAAAGAGTGCATGAAGTCACATCCTGGAAATCAGGCTGAAGCAAAAAGGCATTTCACTCCTATCCAAATGCTTGCAATGGCAGATTTGACAGCAGAGCCTGTTCCATAACACTGGCACTATTGTTGGGAATCTGGCAGCCCATCACTTCCTTTGAAGATGGGCCAGAGCCTTCACAACCACCCTCAATTACCGGTAAATGGTTTGATATGAGCAGGGGAACCTCGGTTTCAAATCTCCAGACAACCTTGAAGCTCACAGAATGATTTTGGGCCAGTCACTATCTGTCAGTCTAACCTACCCAGGGTTGTTGGAAAGATAACATGGGAAGCAGGGCAGGGACCACATACAATATGCAATACATCTTGGAAGAAAGGTGAGAGATCAGTGTGATAAATAAAGGATCCAGGATCCAGGATGCACACAGAATTAACAGATTAAAATCAAGCACTGTGTGCTGCTATCAAAAGCCATCTGGTTGACAGTGTAGTTGCTGTATCTTCTGTTCTGGCTCCCGAATGCCACAAACCTGGAAGTGAGTGTTCCGCTTTGCGAATGTTCTTTGGAACCCAAATGTCTGGTGCGGCTTCCAATTGGCTGCAGGAGCTTTCTGCAGCCAATCAGAAGCTGCACCTTGGTTTCTGAACGTTTTGGAAGTCGAACGGACTTCTGGAATGGCTTCCGTTCGGCTTCCAAGGTACGACTACATTTGCATATTCCCAAACCTGGTGATCTGAAAGGAAGCAGACAGGACCTCTATTTGCATGTTTACTTATCCATGTACACAAAAGAATAGGGTTGGTCCTTATCATTCATATATATATATATATATATATAGTGTGTGTGTGTGTGTGTGTGTGTGTGTGTGTGTGTGTGTGTGTAGTGTCAAAAGTAGGTCTTCAGCATGCAACAGAACCTACACAGTGAAGATGCCAGGTGTGGGGAGGGAATCCTGCAAATTAAGAGTTGCCACACAGAATGCCCTCCCCTAGGAGATACATGAAGGTCAAGGGCTATTTCTTTTGAGTCCCATCTTGCTTGCTTAACCTTTAAAAGGAACACAACTAGGGATGACACCTTCGATAGGTTTTCACATACCGGTAAGTCTTCTGGTATAACAAATCAACAGAGCACCACCCATTTATTATTATTTTAAGATTAGTATAAACCTTCAAATTGAAATTACCTTCCAGAGGAATGTAGCTATGTTAGTCTGTTTTAGCGAAAATGATAATCTTGTAACATCTTGAAAACTCAGATTTATTGTAGCATAATCTTTCCTGGACTGGAGTAATTTCATGTAAGCAAAAGCGTATGTTACAATAAATTCATTGGTCTAAGTTGCTACAAAACACTGTTATTTTTGTGGTGTGTGTGTGTGTGTGTGTGTGTGTGTGTGTGTGTGTGTGTTTAAAAAATCCCATGTAAATTATTGCGTTCTGCCCTCACCACAAATATAAGAATTCCTTTGAAACTAATAGGAATTATTCATCTGAACTTGATGCCCTCATCTCTTATTAATTTTGAACCCTAGGAAAAGTTGAGTTGGCATTACAAACACATTTCCCTCTGACTAGTCATCACTTTTGATATTTCACTTCTCTCTAAATATGTTTTCCTCTGTCAAAGTCATGCTCATCATAGTCTCATATGACTTTCTTACTTGTACAAACTGGGTTACAAGCAGCATAGTTATTCCATAAGAGAAAGCATGAGGAGGGGTAATTAGGAAGCTTGAGAAATAAACCTGACAACTGGCTGGTGGGAAGCTATGGAGAATAAAATTTGAGGGTTTCTTCCATAAATTGCAATCCATGGCCTGATGCTGTGATTAATAATCATAGTAAAAAAATAGTGCTAACTTTATTCATTCTAGTAATCTCACACATTACTCCAACGCACATAGCATCAAATATAAAGAAAAGAAAATGAGGGAAAGGGTGATTTCCCTAAACTTTGGAACTCCCTCCCTATAGAAGCTAGACTGGCTCCCTCCTTGTTCACCTTCTGCCAGCAGGTGAATAATTTCTTGTTCCAACAGGCTTTTGGGAACTGACTGCTTTCAATGAAAGGGCCGGTGCCATGCTGTTTTATTGTAATTATTTGTATGGTTTTAATAGAATATATTATATATATTCTCTCTATATAAATTCTCTCCTCTATATATTCTCTCTCTCTCCTATCAATGTTTGATTGTTTCTTAATGATTGTTTCCACCCCCCTATGTTTTTAGAGGTTCTTATTTTTATATGTAAAAAAAAGGTCATTGTCAAGAAAAAGGTGGCTAATGAATATATAACATAATAATATATAAAAATATAAGGTACCCAAGTAGATATTATGAAAATAATTCATATAGCATTCTACATAATTGCCCACTAAGAAACAAATTTGCTTCTACTCCCAGTTTTCGAGCCTTTGAGCTGGATATAAAGTTCCCTTCCTCTGATCCAGTTCAAGAAATGCAAAAGTACTGGGATGTCTGAGAAGCCTCTAGGCTGTTGGCACTAATGGTTAATGTTGTCAAAATGCTTATTATATTAACATTAAATAAATTCACAGGGGCTTACTCTGTGTATATAAACACATTAGACTATCTGTGCTGGACAATTGGTCTGGAGCTGATGCAGTAAAAAGAAAGACTCTGTGCCCAAATGCCCACACGTTCCGCTCTGGTTGGTGTGAATGCCAGGGCTTCAGATGCATTGGTGGTTCTGCCTGGAACTTTTAAGAGACTGAAACATAACAGAGCCATAGCAGCTCGACATTAGGCTCCTACATTTCTGAGTTTATTATAGAACAGTGTTGCATAAACTAAGTTTATGACAAACGAGCTTTGGATTCTAGCTCCTTTGGCTGCAATCAGCAAATTTTTCCACTCCAACTTCACAGACTTACAACAACAACAAATGCCCCTCAGATTTAAGCCATCATTTCTTTTCTTTAATCTATCCAGATGCAACTCCTTGGGTCCACCGCCTGCTAAAAGTGAAGAGAGTATTTTAGCCGAATTGCAAAACAGATCTTCCTAATCCCTGAGAGGCAGCCATGCTAGTCGGTTTTAGCAAATGCAACGAGCCATTATTGTCACATTTTAAATGTGCATTTTGGATGTGATCCAGGAGATTCCTGATGATCACTTTCAAAAAAGAAAAAAATAACCACGTTAATAATTGTGCTCTTCTTCCCAAGTCTGATTGGTGGCTGTGAGAGTGTGAACTCTCCCTTCATGCTGTTTTGGCCCTTGCCCCCTACCCACTGCTATTTGCCCTGCAGGGGAAAACATGCAGATTAAAAATGATCTCTCACAACACCTCTACTTGCACTCTCAGATGCATCAAGATGCATCCGATAACACAATCTTCCTTCTGTTATTGCCAGTGACTACAGCTGTGATTGCTCATTTTACTTCTCTTACATATGTCTCTGAGCTTTGTATAGATCAGGGTGCCTGAGATGACAAGTCCTTATATCCTACCCTGTCACTTAGATCTGTGGATGAAGATCTGCCGACGGTAACACAGGTCCCTGTGGTGATGTAGGTTGTGATTTAGCGTTGTGCCCTTACTTCTGTCGAATACTCTCCACTCAGAAGTGAAGCAACCCTAACACTGTTAAGTTTTCACTATCTGTTTAAACAGACATTGAAAACTCCCCCAAAGCTAATCTATTTTATTGTTGCAAGTTTTAATTGTTTTTTTTGTTTTCTTTCTCCTTTTTATTAGTTTTTCTTAAAGATTTTCTTACGTTATAAAACAAACAAATAAACAGGGGAAGGTACATATAATGTCTCCATTTTCGATTCATAAGGTATTTTCCATAGTTTGTTAATACTTGGTATGAGACACTATTGTCATAGACACCATGTGTGGTGGTGTGGGGGGAAGAGAGAGGAGAGAGAGAGAGGAAGGGAGAGAGAGAGGTGGGGGGTATTATAACTGTTTTAATGATTTGTATTAAATTTTACACTCTGTTTCTGCACACTGCTCAGGTATTCTCTGAATACTGAGCGGTTTATAAACTCTTAGACAATTAAATAAATAAAGGCCTTTCTCTACACACCCATATGCTGAGGGCAATACTTAAAGGCAGTGTGATGAAATGATTATGCAGTGGAATTCAATGCAAGTTTCCTCAGAAGTATAATTTATTCAGTGCGGGTTAGTCTCTTGTATTTGTGCTAGGATTGCAGCCTTAGTCCATGAACACTTATGCCACAATAAATTTGTTAGCCATTAAAGGGCCACAGTATTCTTTTTCCATGTTTCTATTATTAAACATAGAACTAAAATGTTATCCATCAAGGAAGAAGAGCAAAAAGCTACCCCTCCGTCTGCCTCTTTGATTCCTCACAGGATAACTGCAGGCAGAAGGAAACTCATACAATGCAAATTCCTTTCCTTTCCTTTCTTTTCTTTTGAATACAGAGGAAATGAGGACAGGCAGGTAAGCTGAAATGTGAAGCAAGCTCCAACTTGCAATGGAAAGCAAAGTATTAGGAAAGAGATTGAAAAAATAAGACAGCAAGCAAGCACCATAATGTCATTATTGATTTCTGTGGGTCTGTTCTGAGTATGAGTAACACCACTGGCTATTACCCAAAGTAGCATCTATGCAAGGTGATGGTTCAAGAAATCACCGTTTTGGTAATTTTGGTAGCGCTTTGTGAAAGACTGTATAACTGCTCAGCAAGTAGCACTAAGGGGATATTTCTGAAAGGGCTGGGAAGCCTTGGGAAATGGTGGAATGCTAATCTACTCTTTCAAGCAATCAGGTTCAATGGAAAATGGTTTGGTTTTCTTTATTGAGCGGTCAGGTGGTTTCCACCAATCCAATAATGTGATAGTACAGGCCAATCTCAGAAAGACCTGAACTGGTTTTTCTCCTGCAAGATAGAATGATTCTGTAGTCATATTTGTACTTTCAAGAGTCATTCTGGAAATTAGCCCGGCTCTGGTAGACTCCACCTCTCTGTCAGCAATTCAAGCTCTGTGAAAATACTTCACATGCACTCTGGATGGATTTGAAGCTGAACAAATCAATATTATGCCAGCAAGCCCAGAACTAAATGCTCTCACACCTTTAAAACTAACCAAAAGGCTTTTTCTTTAAAACAACAACAACAGGTAGGTAGATTTGCATATCCAGTAACGTATTTAGAAAACCTTAAAACCCTGCCAAAAAATATAACCAGGCATGTCCTAGTCTGACTTTATGATTCAAGACTTGGCAGCTGTTCCATAAACAAAGCTACTGAATCAGATGGTTAGTTGCATTTCAGAGCTGTTTGCTTAGCTCCTTTACATGCATGATTTTTTGAGAATTGCTAGAGAGTATAGAAAAAGAGAAGGGGCAATGACCAGACTATAGACAGTAGAGTATCTTTCAACACACATTGCTGTATTGTTTCTCTGACCCCCTCCCCCCCCCGCCCACTGTACACACAAACAAAGCCACTTCTGCTTTCAACTTCCCCCAATGTGCTATTCGTTTTGTTAACCCTTGAAAACAGGTTTTCTGAGCCTTCTTGAAGAATTGTCAGAAAATTGTGAATCTTTCCATTTTTTCCAAGCCCAGAGAAACCCAGAAATCCAAGCCCAGGGAAGCTTCCCCCAGCCCTCCCTGCTAACCTCCTGTGAGGGTCATGGAGATCGTATTGCCTCTGTTTAATACATTGAGTCAAGAAGTGGGATAGAAAAGCAGAGAAAAACAAAAAGAAAAAAACCCTTGCAACACTTCTATACTTCTATTGGTAAGCATGCCCTTTTGTTTTGCAGATGCCGGCCATAAAGTCTACAAAAGTTGGGACACAAATATTCTCATCTCTGCCCATTCTTAATGTAAGCCATGTCAAAGCTCTATATAGTTAGAAGTATGCTGTTGCATGTTTGTACATTTATAAATCAAATTCAGCAAATCTGATCTTAATCTAACTTTCAGGATATATTCAGTTCACAAGCTAGGTGCTTATCTATCGCTTTTTGTGTGGGCATTTCTGGGGCTTTGGGAAATCTGCAAGAGAACCTAGTTCTTCTTGTTACAGGTAGGTAGCCGTGTTGGTCTGCCAAAACAAAATAAAATAAAAAATTCCTTCCAGTAGCACCTTAGAGACCAACTAAGTTTGTTCTTGGTATGAGCTTTCGTGTGCATGCAGACTTCTTCAGATTAATCTATGTTATTCCAGACAGCAACTGCAGACAGCCCTTTCTAATAAATTGGTGGTAGTGATGAATCTCTCCTGACATGCAACAAAGCACAAAAGAGTAGTTTGATTCGGGACTTGCTTCTGGTGTTCATACATTGATTATTAGCTGAAACATGACAACCACTGCCCCATGGCTACCCACATCGCTAAGTACTTAGCAGGGAAAGAAGCAATCATGAATTATTAGGCAGAGATAGTTCACACTTTAACATATTTGCACATACACAAACAGCACTAGGTAATGTTTGCTCTAGTTCCTATGCATTCAGATTATTCTCCAAGGATGTGGGAAACTATTCACAGTAAGCTCCAGCAATAATCAAATTTCAGAAAAGGAGCCATAGTTTAAAGTTATAATTATACTGAGAATGAATAGCCATAATTAAGCACTGTGTGTTTCATAGGATGACATAAATCGTATTGCAGATTCAGAGAATGAAGAGGAACCATATCTTTTCCAAGGAGAAAAATAGTACAGCTTAAGTCAGAGAACAGTACTGATGATGCCAACTAATAAGCAAGTTATTTTGGATGTGGTTGCACCAGAAGATCAGTAAATCTGACAGTGTTGGGTGGAGGCTGTAAAAAAACTGTGTGTCACTTTGTACGTCATCATATACGTACACTGCTTTCTTCAGAAAACAAATACATTTATTTTGTGGTCCAAAAGCCACAGATAGCAGCTTACTCTGAAAATAGCACAGCAAAAGAAAGAGGGCGACTCTGGTCTGAGGTGGTTGTTAGGGTGATGGAACATTCTGAATCCATGCATAATTGCAGATTTAACCAATTTCTCACATTTCTTTGGATCTAGATCAGGGATAGGCAACCTAAGGCCCATGTAGGACTACCTGGGGATACGTGGACAGGCCCTGTGTAAGACCTCGCTATGGAAGTCTTTGGTCACCATATTCAGAGCCAGGAAGGAAATAAATTGGGTTCATCTGGGGTTTTTTGTTTACCTCATAGCAATTGTCACAACTTGATGGTGGATAAGGCATTGGATTGGATCCTTAGTCTAGGTGGATGGGGGGGGTGGGGTTGGGAGCCCCCTGGCCTGGTCCAAGGAATCGGGGTATCTCCTTAAGGGGATCAAAGGGGAGGTGTTTCTGTCTGGATGCCCAGATGGGGGTTGATGTGTGCTCCTGATTCGATATATGTCACAGGACAACCCTTAACCTTGGTTAATTCTGAAAAATAATCAAGCAACAGACTGGTACCTATCCAATGTCTGTGCCAAAACCTGGCATCAATAATCAATAAAGTTGTGGCCAGTTAAAATCCCAAGTGGTTGTCCTGTGTTTATTGTAACAACACCTTGCCTTGGCCACACTTCCCATGGCTTCACTATGCTTGGACCCACAAAGGTTGTCTCAAATTCAAGTGAAGTCCTTCTGTTTGGTATTTTAGATGGAATACGTAAGGAAAGCTTTAAAATGCTAACATTGCTTGCATATCTGAACATTTTAAGTATTTTGAATCTACTATGTAGCTTTTTGAAATGTAGTAGTCAAAAATACAGCTTTCTAAGAGCAAAAAAGGAGTACAGGGATATTATTTCCTACTGAAAAGGAAAATGAACTGAAGTCATTTTATTAAGTATTAATAAATAACAATTGGTTCCCTTTGTATAACAAAATTATCTTGTTCACATTAAGAAAACAAACATGTACCTGAGTTAAAAATAAATAAATGCCCATAACAGAATACCCAAATTGATTTTAAAGTTTATTTTCTTTGTAGTAACTACACAGGCCACATACAAGGTTTCTAAACCACCAAATTCAGTAATATGATCCTTAAGTAGTTATTGATATTAACCCTTTACAAGCTTTCTTTAAAGAGAGAGTAACTTATAAAATGTCATTTTTATTTTAAAATATTAGATAGTAGCAGCCTTGGCCCTGGCATTGCTCAGGAATTCTCAGATCCAACACTCCCCCCCCATCAGTGCAGCTTTGAAATCAGTGGTTAAAATCAGTGCAGTTCAGAAAGGTTCAGTCTACCATATTGATTCAAAATGGCATCCAATTGTACCCAAACACAGACGAGGGGACCTGTTACTTGATCTCAGGAACCATCATGCAAAATTTGGTTATGATATCTTAAGATATCTTCAAATGCATAGCAAACAGACAAACTGTCCCAAATATATGGTTTGATTATGTATTTCACACCATGGCTGGAAACCATAGATGACCTGTGTTTTGCTTTGTATCAAACTAGCTTTGATAACTACTTCTCCACCCTTTCCACACATGGGTGCTCCTGTTTTCCCCATGATTCACTCCCCAGTATGTCAAATTACCACCCAAAAGTTCACTATGTGAGCAAAACTCATGTGATTTTTCAGTTTTCCAGGGCTGCAAATTGATCCCCCCCCTGGAAGCAATTAACATGGGGATGAGTGCTAAACTATATTCCACTAGATTTCTAGAGGTGGCTTTTACGTTGTATGGAAGATCCAGTGAAATGTGGAAATTATCAGGGAAGGAAACATCAGGAGAACTGAATAAACTGCCATCTGAATGCAGCCTCACATTAAGTTAAGAACTAAACTTCTAAAATTCAATTTTTAATATCAAAAATCATGTTTGTTTTGTATCTAATTCCTCACACAAGGAATATACTGGCAGCAATATTTAGAACTCAGATGTACCATTAGCATTGCTTTACAACTCAAAACAATTTCATTTCAGGAATGAAAACAGTCACAAATTAGAATTCCCTGTTTCAATGGGTGCTGTGTTGTATTCATGAAAATGAATTCCTTGCTTCGTTGTTATCTTCATAACTTGTCCATTTAATGAATCATCTTCAAGGATTTGTATCAATCCTTTGGCAATTAGTGTTGGTCTAAAAATGAATTTAAGTGATAAGAATCAGATACTCTGTCAGAATAGGTCCCCTGTCTGCTGTTAACTAGGTCTATTCTTTAAATACAATCTGCCTCACAAGAGCATGTGAGCTTACAGAATGATGATGACAGTTCAGTGAAAGAGAACACGGGATGGGAGAGAGGAGAAAGGGTCCCCACCCCCGGCCCAGATGGTACTCTTAATAGCTGGCATGTTGTAGCGGCTCCTTAAGTAAAGTTGAGACCTGTCTGGTATGACCTACTGTTGGTTTTTTTTGGTCTGTTTTCTTTCTCTAAAACATTGCTGATGCACTTTAAGTGCTTTGATTACAGGAAAACAGGAATATAGCTCTTTCCAATATTATTAAATAATTTCTATTAGGCTGAATCGGCATCCGCCTACCTCGAAAGACCATGGAATGTGCCTCTAGTGGCAAAGTAAAACCACTGGAGAACCACAGCACCTGCTGTGGCTGCAGAGACCAGTAACTCGTAACTGCTGCTTCCTGTGTTGTTTTTGCTGTATTAGCAGCGGCACTGTGACCTCCCCAGGGTACAAGCCTGGGCAGTGTGTATGGAGGAACTGGGCTGCGCAGACGACAAGACTCCCCCCTCCCGCCCTCACTGATGGGGCCCAAAGGAAAACAGAGCTTGGCTGCAGGAGTTGCCGGAAGGAAGCGTGCAAGACGCCATCCAACAGGGTTAGGAACTCCACTCTGGATTTGTGTAGCGTTTACTCCTTAGCCTTTTCTCCTCCCAAAGTTGTCCCGCAAGGCAGTGGGTAATCTGACCAATACCACTGTGCCTACTTTACTTACTCCAATACGCCGTAGACTTCCATCATATCTTTAATCTTGTCAATGTATGCAACATATTGACCCATGTTTTCTTCCTTGTCTATTGACTGAAGAATTGGTGTGTTGACAAAAGCAGGGCAGATGGTATTTATTCGTACGCCATAGTTCGCTGCCTCAGAAGCCATCTACAGGAAAATGGCAGACATGTTAACTGTTGGTGGTGTTGGGGAAACCATATTGCAGCTGACTTGAGGGTGAAAAGAAAATGAAAAGAAAGACACAGCTCCACTCCTTGCACCCTCTTGCTCACAGGGCCAACATTATTGGGGTATAGAGTTCCCAGTTATTAGTATATGGATGGAGATAAAAGAGTGGGGGGAGGAAGATAGATTTGGCCCATTATCTCTCTGCTTGGTGGTCAACTGACCAATCCAGTTGCTGATCACTTATAACAATAACTATCAGAGACTAGGAAACATATTGTATGATCAACATTTGCCAATGCAATACATATTTAAGACAGGTAGGTGTATGATAATATTCATGTAACACTCAAATAACTATTGACTACTGTCACAAAATATGTTTCTCGGAACTAGAACTAGCCCATTCTTTGTGGCTTTAGGTTTTCCCCAATTCAGATGCCTCTCTTAGCATTGCTGTCACTTTAATGAGCTGGATGACACTCAGAAATCCTGGCAACCAGATTCTGAAGTAGCAAGATAAATTTTTATTTATAAAACATAGTTACTTTGAATAGCTAAGATGTTCAGATAATGCAGTTATTTTATAGATGAGAGGAGGGAAAATAGCATTTATGAGGAAAACTATGAGAATTCTTCAGCTGCCCATACTCACGGCTATCGAACGTGTAAATCCAATTACCCCATGCTTTGAAGCACAGTACACTGGCTGGAATGCAACAGGCATAAGTCCTTTAACAATGGAAAGAAAAACAGTTACAAATATTTATTAAAATGAGCATCACTCCTGATAACTAATACTGAATGAAACTAAAAAGAACTGAGCCTGCATAAGTAAACATTTCTGGTTTTATATGTTTATTTTAAGGTTTTTTACTGCAATAGAAGGTGGGAAAGATGGGCTATTGTTTTTTTATACAACTTATTAATTGCTTTTCCAGTTCATGTGGTATTCAAAGCAACATACAGAATAGTATGAAAATGAACATTTCAGAAGTGACTCAAGTGATATTAGGACAGATATAAGGGCTGCTTTCCATCACAAACACAAGTCATGCTTTTTCACAAAGTGGCTCATTCCACACTCGTGGGTGCTACCAAGGTCCACAAAACAGTGTCCTCGGCATGTGGCAAACAATTCACCATGGGGAGGGATCTGAAGATCTAACTAGAGTCTGATTAAGACAAAAAATTGAGGCTAATCCACAAGCATAAAGTCAGCCTTGTCAGATCCCATGTATCAGCCAAGTTCTTCGGTGGGATCCCTCCTGCACCTGTGGGATTCCTACAGTGGGCTTGCTCCGTGACGATGATCCATGTGGCAGCTACCACTTTAACATAAGGTTGCTTGGGGGAATTGTGGGGAACTTTAAATGGCATGCAGCCACCCCTGTCCCTGAGGATGGAGGTCCTGTGAAACATGCCTTCCCTCTTAGCGGTGTAACTGGCGCTGACATTGTTATCATTTTGGCACCAGATCAAGACTTAATTATTTTCTCAGGCATTTTAAGGGTTTTGCTGTTTGACTCCGCCGCTGTTGTTTTGCTTTCGGCAGCCTCTGTTTATTTTTATATAGGATTTTATTGTTTTAGCATTTTATTGTGTGGTTTGTTTAAACTATGAACTAGACTCCACCTTGGTAGGTGAAGGGCAGCTTATAAATATTTCAAAAATAAATAAATAAAATAAACAAAATGGATACGATCTGTTTCTAAACATATGTATTTGGATTTCTGTAGTTGCATATACTACAGTTAGTATTTTTGGACATCAGAAAGTAAGACTTTAGACTTTAGCTACACTCTGAAGGTATTTACAAATGGTTAAGTTCTCTCAGAGTCCTTCATTAAGTTCATGGATGTTAAGAAAATAAAAAATGAGAAGTTTATTGTTCTTATGTGTTTGGCTGGAGCAAGAGCAATTCACTTCTCTGTGGTGTGTGCTATTATAGTTTCGGCATTTGGGTGGGTTTTGTTTTGTGTTTTGCTGGTATAACTTCCCATGTTTACTTGAACTGGAAATAATAATGTTTAATGAACACATAGTCATAGCACCCTCTACAAGAGACGGGAAGTTTATAGATAAGACAGATTACAAGCCCTTAACTTCTCATTGTTAACACTGCTATTATACTGCATATCAAAAAGTGCAATTGTTACTTAATTTGTTAGTAGCCCAAATCCATGAGTCTGTAGGTGACTTGCAAAAAAATTAAAATATAAAAAGTTTAAAACAACATCCATAAACAGATGACATTTTAAAATACATTGATCTACTGTATTTTGATCTCTCTCCTCCTATTTGGTTGAGAGATGACACTAATTCTTTGACTTGGCAAATGCTACAACAGAATTTTGGAGAGCCGAAGGCACGTTTTCATTGCGGAGAAATACATCATTAATTAATTATTTCTTAACTTCATAAAATTTATACACTGTTTGATTGCAAAAAAAACCCCTCTCAAAGTGATTTAGAAAAAGATAAATCATTAAAATCGAGAAAAAAAATCACAACCATACTTTAAAGGCTTTAGTTTGTAGAAACAAAATGTCCCTGTGCCTTAACATCCCTGATGCACTAAGTAAAACTTTTCTTTCACCCCTAGGATTTGGTGGTTCTTTAGTAGTGCTGGTTTTATTTTTTTCTGATGTGACACTGGTGTCAGTGAACTGGTGCAATGTTTCAGTTGTTGCTTATATCATGAATTCTGCTCATATTGTTCCAGAACAGATTCCAAGGTGTAGTTAGCAGAGTAAAAAAAACTTAAACACGTTGCAGGATTCCCAAAATACAGACCAGAGGCAATATTTCATCCAGCAGAGCTTTACTGCTACTGAAGGCAAGTGAGCATAATGGTCACAAATCCAATACATTCAGGATTGAAACAAAATAGAAAATTCTTTCCAGTAGCACCTTAGAGACCAACTGAGTTTGTTCTTGGTATGAGCTTTCGTGTGCATGCACACTTCTTCAGGATTGACACACTCCATAAGAAATCCAGTTGCAGCAGACTTAACGTAAACTTACAGTAACTTAGCACTTAGCATACTATATACAGAACACCATACCAGAATGAAAGAGAGATAGAAAGTGAAAACCAGACTCCTTCTGGCCTATTACTATAGTCAGTATGACCATGAGTGAAAGAGATAACAGAACCAGTTTAAACCAGCTGTTCAGCTTCTCTGAAGGAATAACATCAGGAACCTTCCGCTTGTTTCTGGGGAGAAAAGAAACTTACGTGTCAGCTAGAAACTTCCAGCTTCCAGAACCTTCTTGAGTCAATTAGAATAGGAAAGATCTCTACACTTTAAACCAATTATTTTTGTACCAAGGAATGCAAACTGACAGTTTTTAAGAAATTAATATAATCTCACTGGACTTCAACCTAATGGAAATACAAAAAAACAACCTTGAAATAAATAAACTATATAATATTCTTACCTGCTAGTGATGCTACATTAACAATAACTCCTCCATTATGTCCATTTTGAGTTTTCATGTGTTCTAAGGCGATATACGTTCCTCTGATCACTGAAATCTGGTACAGAAAACACAAAGGAGGTACCACACTTAAGTCTCTTCTCAGTCTGACATTAGTCTGTTATAATCAGACTCTCAGTAAGTATATTCAGCAAGTTTAAAATCACTGTGGTTGCTTGCCTTTGTATTCCTCAAACATCTAAGTTATCTGGAAATAGATTATTCAGGTGTCAATACTTTGATCTGCCTCCTTTTTTATAATGTCCCTTATCTTCAGCTCTTATAAGTGGTCTTCTGGATTTCCTAGAAATTCTGATTAACGGCAAATGGACCTAGAGTCCTCCTAGGTGCCTGACAAATTAACTGTAAAACAGCTTCACCCATGTCAAGGTACCATATCCATGAAGTTTGAAACCCTAAAAAAGGGAAGGGGAATTAGATTTGTCCAGAGAGCCAAAAGCGACCAACCCTCCATAAGCTGACAGGTAGGTGGCTTGGTCAACATGAATTGGCACCTTTGTCAGAATGCAGGATGACAGAAAAAGGCACCAGGTTCTAAAAGTGCCACATTCTGCCTGCAAAGGAAGAATTGGGGGTGTATTTAAATTACATTCCTGATTCTTCATTTGCAGCAGCCATGGCTTGAACTTTTCCACATCCGAGGATGGCTCAGCAAAAAAGCCTTATGGACCTAATTATGCCTGCAAGCCCAAGAATCTTCAAAACTTATCATTTTCACTTCTGTGGAGAAGACACCTCTCCATGCTTGCTGTGAGAGTGGAAGGAATTTTTCACCTAAGTTGCAGATGTATGCAACTGCTGCACACAGTTCTTCCAGCAAGAAGTTGTGCATTGTGTGCAAAGGCTGCAAAAAGCAGAGCTTGCAAGCTCCCCCACCACCCCCTCTGCAGTTTTGAAACTCCTTGTCAGCTTCCCCTCTACAGTGAAGGGGCTTCTCCAATACTGTCACGGTTTCACTTTAAGCAAGAACTGTAGAAAGTACAACAGCTTGTTTAAAGGGTTATCTAGCCCAGAGGTTCCCAAACTATAGTTTATAGCCCACTGGTGGTCTGCAGGCTTCATTCAGGTGGTCCTCATAGTCTGAAATGCAAAGGTGGAATCTAGAGAACCCCCTTACTAGAATCACACAACTCCTGTGAACAACCTTTGCAGAACTAGAGCAGGAGTGGGGAGAAAGCTTGTAAGTTTCACCATTACCCTTTACAATCTTTGAGTGGTGGTTCAATAACATATATACAGTGGTACCTCAGGTTACAGATGCTTCAGGTTACAGACGCTTCAGGTTACAGACTCCACTAACCCAGAAATAGTACCTCGGGTTAAGGACTTTGCTTCAGGATGAGAACCGAAATCGCGCAGCGGTGACACGGCGGCAGTGGGAGGCCCCATTAGCTAAAGTGGTGCTTCAGGTTAAGAACGATTTCAGGTTAAGAATGGACCTCCGGAACGAATTAAGTACGTAACCAGAGGTACCACTGTAATTAGTGCTGATTGTCCTATCCTGTTCTTACAATAGCTATCCAGCTTCCTCCAACAGTGGAGACAGAGTACAGCCAGGTATTGATATCCTCCATGAATTTGTCCAATCCTCTTTCCAAGCCAACCAAGTTGGTGGTCATTGCTGCCTCTTGTGGGACTGAATTCCATCGTTTAACTATTTGTTGTGTGAAGAGGTACCGGTACTTTATTTTGTCTGTCCTGAAGGTTCCAACAGTGAGCTTCAGTGGATGCCCACGAGTTCTAGTGTTATGATACGCTTGAGTTAGCTTAAGAGACCAGGATAAGCAGTACTGGTTAAAAAGTAATCATAATGTTATGCACAGCATGTCTTCTCTCTGATGTCTGTTCTGGGTACTCATTTGCTTTGAGAATTCTGAATAACTAGTGACAGGAAGAATAATAAGTGACTCAGATTTCCTTGTTCGTCACATCTGGATTGTCTACATGCCCTGCTCCCTGGCCCTGGATCTTGTACTCATCCAAAGCAAGTCTTTCAAATGCTCTCTACTTCTTAACTAGGACATAACTGACTTTCCCGATAGCTCTTTTCAGTTGCATAATTATTCCCCCCGCCGACAGCTTCTAGTCCTGCAAGTATGAATATGACTACCCCATTTACCACCAGGCCTGTCTCACTCATCATGACGCAAGCAAAATTATGAAGAAGAAGAAACGCATCATGTCAACTTCCTCTTATGTCATCCAGTTTTGAAGAGGAAAACCTAGAGATGTGGGTAACCTGCTGTATGTTACCCTTCATCAGTCCTAGAACTCAAGCAAATACCCTCTGTCTCAACATCACCCTCTGGGCTCACCTCCCATTAATGGATTTTTCTCCCATACCCTTTCATTTGTCAAGCATATTGCTACCATCTTTCTTCATTTTCAACATTATGAACATCTGCACACTTTTCAACACAAATGTTTGTTCAAAGCCTTAGTAGCTTTTGCTAATTTTGTATGTAGTAGCATTTAGACACCAGCTTATTCTATGTGTCATTTGCCTGATAGTTCTACAACAAACAGCACACATTTGCTAATCTTTACACTAGTAATGCCCAGTGATCAATTCACAACCAAGGGTAGATCAATTTAAACTGAAGTATTTTCAACTTTCCTTAATTTCAGTAGAAAATATCTGAGTACTAAAGTTCCCACTGAAGGGCAAGATTAATTAATTTTAATAGAACCTGGAATTTAAAAACCAGTGGTTTGTTATTGATTTTTATTTAATTTTAATATAGCTTTACTGTCTTGCTATAAAAATATTCAAAGTAGCAAACAAAATACAAAAGTTAATGCTATCTATCCCAAATTATCAATAAATATCACAATGAAGCTCTAAAAATCAAGACTGGGTCATGCAGCGGCAAAGTCCATTTAAAAGGCAATATTTTGCTCTCTCTCACCAACTTTATTTTAAATCCTGCATGAGAAAGTTCTGTGTCAGGATGATTTTTATGAGGTGCGACAGGACAGTATGTCTTGTTAGCCAGTTTTTGCCTTTAGTATGTGTGTGTAAGGAGTTTACATAAGGGAACTAATAGATGTATAAAAGGGAACAATTATTGTTTTGGTCTACCAGTTAATTGAATAAAAACATGCCTGAACAAACCACATGCAATCAAAATTCGCCTTCTTTAAAATGCCTTTGAGCATTTCCATTTCTTACTGACAGCAGATTTGGCTTATGCATTGCTTTTTTAAAAAATGCAATCAGTTGCATAGAGATTCGGCAAAGGACAGGAGTACATAAAAAGCTGTGGAAGCCACTGCCTTGATCTTGAAAAGAGCAGGCATATAATAATCACTGCAAAGTGTAAATCACTTTACTGATTAGCTGTTACTAATTAACTGCTCATATAATGTATACTTTGTCCGGGGTGTTAGGGGGAGGTTGTACCTCTGGTGGGGGACACATGCTCCTTCTTGGCTCCTAGAAGCTGACAGCATGCGATAGTGGCCATAGCCGGGGAAATAGCTTTGACTGGCTGGCTAAACCAGGTGAGAGTAGCTGATGGGTCTCAAAACCTTGGTTAGTTATGGGCTTCTGGCAGATAGAGTGGACAAGACCATTAGTGGGTCCAAAGGTCAAGAAGGCTGTTTTAGCACTCACCATAGAGGAAAATGAGGTGCAGATGGGGCTCATTACCCTAGGAAAGTAGCTCATTGAGGATAAGGAATACTCTGATCCATAATCTCTGATGCCTTGCGGCTATGCTGTTTCCTGATAAGGGCTTTGGGAGTAAACCCCAGGGAAAATCTGTACCTGCTGCCTTGCAGGATATCTTCGGGAAAAGAAAAGGCAAAGGAGTAAAACCTACACAAATCTGGAATGGAGCCCTAAGACAGTTGTACACCTCTTTCTGACAACACCTGCAGCCAAGCTGGTGCCAAACATATTGCTCTGCTTTCCTTTGGACCACATTAGCAAGGCCAAGGGGGGAGGGTCATCTGGGCAGCCCAGGACCTTCATACACACTGCCCTGGGGAGGTCACTTTGGTGCTGCTTATGCAGTGGTTTGCAGAGACATCACCTTGCTGACAAAGGTCCATATAGTTAAAGCTATGGTTTTTCCAGTAGTAATGTGTGGAAGTGAGAGCTGGACCATAAAGAAGACTGATCGCCGAAGAATTGATGCTTTTGAATTATGGTGCTGGAGGAGACTCTTGAGAGTCCCATGGACTGCAAAAAGATCAAACTTATCCATCCTTGAAGAAATCAGCCCTGAGTGCTCACTGGAAGGACAGATCCTGAAGTTGAGGCTCCAGTACTTTGGCCACCTCATGAGAAGAGAAGACTCCCTAGAAAAGACCCTGATGTTGGGAAAGATGGAGGGCACAAGGAGAAGGGGACTACAGAAGATGAGATGGTTGGACAGTGTTCTCGAAGTGACTGGCATGAGTTTGGCCAACCTGTGGGAGGCAGTAGAAGATAGGTGTGCCTGGCGTGCTCTGGTCCATGGGGTCACGAAGAGTCGGACACGACTGAACGACTGAACAACAACATGCAGTGGTTTGACTTCACCACTGGAGGCGCTGTCTCCTGAGACAGATGGCTACCACTACCACCACCACCAATACTGTATACTGAGTTGCCTTATGCTGAGACAAACCACTAGTCCATCTGAACTAGAACTAACTTGACCAGCAACAGCTCTCCAAGGTACCAGACAGAGGTGTTTACTAGACCTTTAAGACGGAACCTGCTTCTGTGTTCTATGTGCCATGAATCTATGGCCTTTTCCAATCTTTTGGGCTATTAAGCTACTTCATTATGAGATTTAAGAATAGAATCCTAACCATGCTTACTACAGACTTACTTTTCACACTTTAAATGAGAAATCAGATATAAGACTTTCTAGTGTAAGCCTGTTTCCCTGATAGGACATTCTAATGCCAATTACATAGGGTGAGTCTTTTAAAAGAGGCCCCATGGAACATGTGTACTCTGTATCCATGGGGCCTCTTTTAAAGGACTCACCCTGTATAAGGTGTGTTTGCAAGTTACATTCAATGAATTGTAAAAATAGTTGAGCTCTACACTCACAGTTCAGTGCAACATGTGAACAAGCCTGCCCTAATACTGTTGCTGTTATGAAATATGCACAAATGAAGTTCTCAGTCATTTTGAGCAATCTGTTTTCACATGTTTTGTTTTATTCTGCATTTTCTGGTACTACCCTAGGAGACATTAAAACACCATTCTTTGTTACCTTTCCCCTTCTTTTCAAAAGCTCATTCTGGTCTTAAGGCCAACACCCTCTCCTTTATTTGTTTTAGTTTACAGGGTTTTGTACTGTGCTGGTTATTGCCTTTGTACTTTAGGACAATGACCTTGTTTAGGTCCTGCTTTTCATTTGAATTGTGCTTTACATATTGAGGCAATATCAAAAGTAATTAAGTATGTAATCATTCCTGGAGACCAGCCAGGTTTCAGCAGAGTACTGTGACACAATGCTCACAGTGCTCATTGCTGGATCTGTGTGCCAGTATTTCTTCATCACTATACCCAGCCACTGAGATGCAGTTTAGTTTGTCATACTAAAACAGCAATACAAGGAACGACTACAGGTAAATGAAACTGCAATTTAATTTTGTCTTGTAAAAAATGTAGCATCCTAAAAGACAGAATTTAGCATTGTATTATTGCTTCAGGTGCACTTTTACATACCGTATTTTTCGGTTCAAAAGACGCTCCGGACCATGAGACGCACCTCATTTTTAAAGGGGGAAAACCAGAAATAATTTTTTTCTGGTTTTCCTCCTCTAAAAGACTGGGATGGGGAGCAAAGGAGGCTCACCACTTCTCCCCAGCTCCCTTTAAAAAATAGTGGGGTTAAGCCGCTCCGAAGGGGTGCCATGCACCCCTTCAGACGACTCATCGCTGCTTGCTTTGAAGGGAGCTGGGGACAAAGGGTGAATGATCACCCCTTCTCCCCAGCTCCCTTTAAAAAAACGGGGATAAGTCGCTCTGAAGGGGCGCAATGCACCCCTTCAGATTGGCTCATCCCAGCTTGCGTTGAAGGGAGCTGGGGACAAGGGGTGAGCATTCACCCCTGTCCCCAGCTCCCTTCAAAGCAAGCGGGATGAGCACAGGGCGTGGGGTGGTGGAGAAAGCAGCAGCATCCCCGCTGCTTTCTCCACCACCCTGTGCCCCACCGCCGATCCCAAAAGCCTGCTTTTGGGATCGGCGCACAAGGAGAGGGGTGGATAAAGCGGGGATGCTGCTTTCTCCACCCTGCACCCTGCCGCCGATCCCAAAAGCAGCAGCATCCCTGCTGCTTTTTCCACCACCCTGCGCCCAGCACCAATCGGTGGAGGGGAGGTGGTGGAGAAAATAGCGGAGATGCTGCTTTCTCCACCACTCCGCGCCCTGCCGCTGATCCCAAAAGCCTGCTTTTGGGATCGGCGGGTGGCGCGGAGGATGCAGCAACATCTCCGCTGCCGCCCCCCACCTCCCGCCAAACGCGGTGGGGGTGGAGGGAGGCAGCGGAAGCTAAGCCTTCTCTCCATAAGATGCACTAACATTTCCCCTTCCTTTTTAGGAAGGAAAAGGTGTGTCTTATGGAGCGAAAAATACGGTAGTTATTAAACCACTAAGCCAAGTGTGAAGTACCATTGGAAGTAAGTAAACATGTAAACTCATCCTCACTGTAACACAGGTTCTGTACAGTATGATCATCTCCATAGTATTTCAAATCCCACTGCATTCAGTGGGACTTAGTCCTGAGTAACTGAGTACAGAACAACAATCTTAAAAATGTTAGTGGCTATCAATCCTATTTGTTCTCATAAGGAGCTATCACTATATGAATAGTGATATAGAAGAGATTAGCTTCCACGTGGCTTGCATTACCTGGCCTGAAAGCCAAGCAACATCTGACCCCATCACAATTTGATTTTGACATGGTATGAAGAATTTGAATACTCTAGCAGTACCAAAAAATAAGTATATTGGTCAACTTAAACAATTAAAAAACCCTTGTAATCTGATAATACAATTGTCATATGTAAATGTTTGCATAATGAATGAATGAATAACAACATTAGCAATTTCTGGTGCATACTAGATTTCTTCCTATATATTCTCCAACCATGGATTAGAGTATCAAAGATTAATGCATGCCAATAGCTGATTCAGAGATGCTGATTCAGAGAAACTGAACTTGATGACATGGGATTATATAGCCAGCTTTGGTTTAGGACTGAAGAATATGTAGCGGATTTGGTTTAGGACTGAAGAATAGATAAAGGACAAACAGAATCTGATACAAAGGTATTCAGTACTGCTTGTGTCTAGGGACCAATAAAACGTTAGGGTAGCAAAATCTGACTTTTCCCTCCTCAAGGGCCATATTAAAAGCTGCAGTTCTAGAATAGTCTACATTAGACAGATATGTGAGAATTAGGAAAGCTTGACTTAGTATGCAGGGATCAGACAGAGTTTATGGATTCTGGTTCACAGGGAAATGCAGGAATATACATTGATGTTTATTTAAGTAAGAGCCTTTTAAAAACCTGGGTTCAAGAAAAGTTAGCAGTTCTAAGTACCGGTAATGTCTTTTATAAATGCTACACATGCTTGGCTACACATGCTATACATCTCTGCCGGATGCCTACTCGTGTGTAGGACTCTCCTGTCAGGCAATATGTCTCATTGACTCTAGAACTTACTTCTATGTTAAGATGTATAGGATCAACATGTATAGTTACTTACTATGCACTTAATAAAGCAGTCAATATAAAGCATATATATATATATATATATATATATATATATATATATATATATATATTCCTAAATACAGATCATATTCTTCAATTTATAGGTATTACAGATTTTTTTAAAATGTAAATATTTAATGTTTAATGTTTAGGGAAGTTTTTAATCTGTGACTTTGTATTGTATTTTAATATTTGTTGGACACCGCCCAGAGTGGCTGGGGAGACCCAGCCAGATGGGCGGGGTATAAATAATAAATTATTATTATTATTATTATTATTATTATTATTATTATTATTAAACTTACCAAGTTAACTTGGACTGTGATTTCCCAGTTTTTTTCATTATTCACTCCAGCGTTGTTAACCACAATATCCAGCTTTCCAAAATGTTCAAATGCCTTCTTAAAAGCATCTGCAAGTAAATTGGGGTTAGAGTGCAAAGAGAATTTTTTCATTATTTCCATACAATTCATCATTCTAGAATGATGACAACGACACGATCTAAAATATGAATTTTGCTTAAATGTGAATACAAAGAATTATACTCATGTACAGTATAGCACTCCCTTAATTCTTCATAAAGTATATTTGTATTGTATGATAACATTTTATCAATTGAATAGATAAATTGATTCAGCCACTTGATATGTTGGTATGTTAGTCTTGCCTGTCCCTTGCTAACATAAAAGTTTTTGCAGTGCTGTTTAGGTAGGGGTCAGAAGAATGGCCTCCCTGAATCTGTCTTTGTGTTTTGTTTCAGAGCAAAGCATTAGGTAACCCTAGTGTCTGCAAAGATGAAAAACTGAATTAGTGAAGGGGTTCCTGGTGCTCCTGATAGGATTTGTTTCCATGTGAACAGCAGGAACCTCATGCAGATTCCAATGTGTTTAAATAAATATCAGTACAGAATTATCATCAGAAGATGGTAATTATACAGGTTAATCCTTTCAGAACAAAATGATATGATTTGGTTTTTTAAATGTATAGACATAATCTGTAATGCAATCACAGATTAAAGAAATAATTAAACAAGCAAAAATTGACTGGTTCTTGATATCTCCTTTCTAAAGCTGTTACTAAAGATCTTTTCCCCACCCCTATAGTTCTCTAGGGTCCATGATAATTAATAGACAAATATTTGCACAAAGAGTACACAAACTGCTTCATTCCTAGATATTGTCAACTCATCCCCTTAAGTCCCATAACCTAGAAATGATTTAGCTTTACCACCAGCCATAGTTGTGCAATCCTGCCAGGCTGACAGAAGAAGAGTTTGTATTTGATATACCGCTTTTTCACTACCCTGATCAGAAGGTCAGGGGTTCGAATCCCCATGATGGGGTGAGCTCCCATTGCTCGGTCCCAGCTCCTGCCCACCTAGCAGTTCGAAAGCATGTCAAAGTACAAGTAGATTAGTAGGTACCGCTCCGGCGGGAAGGTAAACGGCGTTTCCGTATGCTGCTCTGGTTCACCAGAAGTGGCTTTGTCATGCTGGCCACATGACCCGGAAGCTGTACATCGGCTCCCTTGGCCAGTAACGCGAGATGAGCGCCGCAACCCCAGAGTCGGACATGACTGGACCTAATGGTCAGGGGTCCCTTTACCTTTAAGGAGTCTCAAAGCGACCAACAATCTCCTTTCCCTTCCTCTCCCACAACAAACATTCTGTGAGGTGAGTGAGGCTGAGAGACTTCAGAGAAGTGTGACCAGCCCAAGGTCACCCAGCAGCTGCATGTGGAGGAGCGGGGAAGCGAACCCGGCTACCAGATTACGAGTCTACCGCTCTTAACCACTACACCACACTGGCTACACCACAGTGTACGCTTCTGTGTTTTTTTAATCTTGTCTTTAGTGATAGCTCTCTCTATTAGGAAGTGCCCCCCCCCGTTAGCATTGCATTCAGCTACTTTGTGTACACTCAGTTATTTTACTTTAAATGGATACAGGAGCCACCTGTTGGATCATGCCAATGGCCTATCTAGTCCAGCATCCTGTTCTCACAGTGGCTAATTGGTTGTCAATGGGAAGTCCAAAAGCAGAACCTGAGCAGAACTATGCTCTCCCAACCTGTGATTTCCAGCAAATTCCATTTGTGAGCATACTGTCTCCAACAGTGGAGGCAGAACATAGCAAACATGGTCATTAGCTGTTGATAACTTTATCCTCCATTCTTTTTTTAAAGCCATCAAAGTTAGTGGCCATCTACTTTTTGTGGGAGCAATTTCCATAGTTTTTAACGTATGCACTTTATGAAAAAGCACTTTCTCAAAAGAAAGTGTGACTATACCAAAACCCTCCCATTAACTGAAAAGAATCCTGCTACAGTGGTACCTCGGGTTAAGAACGAATCGTATTCTAGTATTTTGATGAATATCCTACTTTGTGTATCTGCCAATGACTGTTTTTTTCCTTCCAATTTAATTTTCATTCAATAAAAACACAACAAATTTAAATCATTATTCATACAGTGCAAATTATAAACCATATGGTTTTTATTAGACCAATATTACAATTTATAAGTCCTTATAAACCATCTCCTACCAAATCTTTCTGCTCTATTGTTTTTCTGAGGTAAGTACCTGTTTTCTTTTTTATTTTATTTTCTTTTTTTAAGTGGTGATCCCACAACCACACATTCCTGTTCAGAAAATAGTACCAGGAAGACTAATACCGGTAATAAAGAGTTATAACAAAAAACAAAATTCAGACAAAATCTTTCATGAAAAGCCTCTTGGTCCAAGTGTTTAGGGCTTCTGTGTTACTTATTTGGACTGCTGAACAAATGTGTGAAATAACAACTCGTATTAAATGCTATCAGTCGCTGAAATGTTTTCTGCACTGAGCAAAGTCCCATTGTAGCCATTCAGAAGTCAGCTTCCTTCTATGTAAATATGCATAAGATAACAGCACACAACTTCAAACTCCCAACAAATCTCAATTCCTCCAGACACTAATAGCAGCAATAGCAGCCTTCCAATCTGCACTGTAAATTGCTTTTTAAATTTGGGGACATTAAAATAATGTTAGTTATGCATAAATGGGAGAGGAAGTGCTACCTTTAATGTTAAACCATACTACTGTACTGGGTTTATTTCAATACCAAGTAGCTGTTTTGAAATAAATGTTTTCTTCTTTCTTCCCTACATATGATAATTGGCTTTCAATTTCATTTTTTTTTTATAATGCTTATTTCAATATCTAATGTCAAGGACTAGGTGGGAATGTCCTGTATTGGAGTTTAAGAATAAAACAAAACACGGTACTGTACTGTACTTGTAAAACACTTTCCCCACATATTGTGTTCATACAAACATCACAAAATATCCTGCAATTTATTTTTCTTTGTAATATGCCAACTAATTCAACCTAGGAAACACATTGCTGATGCTTCACATTTGTAGATTTCCCACCCATTTATAAATCCTGGTTGAATATTGGCTTTCTTTGCCAAAGCCTAACCTGCACAGATTTTATATCTATAACACATTTTCTTCTCCTGACTCTGACAGGATAAACAGCACACACACACACACACACACACACACACATTTCTTCTTTACCTTTTAGTTTTTCTTCACTTGAAACATCACAAGAAATAAATATGGTCCTCTGTGCTTCAAACTGCTTGTCAAAGGCATCTTTGCTTGCTTTTCCTCGTTCCACATTCTGATCCACAAGTGCTACCTGAGTGAAAAGGATAATGACAAGAAGATTATGAAAGATAAGAAAGAATGATTATGTTCTTCACAGGGAGAATGGAAGATCTGTTTTAGAGGGTGATAAGAAGACTGAATATCTAGGCAGCACCAGATTTTGGGTGGTACAGGCGGTTCCCCTGCATAGGGGGCACTGGGCTGAGGGGGCGCCAAATTGAGATGATCCATAATTGAGAAGATCCATGTGGGGGCACCAAATTTTGGCCTTGCATAGTGTGCCATTTTACTTAAGATTACCAAAGTCTGCCCCTTAGCATTACATAAGATAATGTGTGAAGAAATCATGTTTACATGATATTCAGTATACAATGTATATACTAGACATACACTGCACATAAAGTTCATGCATGATCCAGGTAACTTAAGCACTTTTATGTCCTGTTCAAAGGGAAGATTAAGCTTGTGCTTCCATCTTTCCTCATTAAGTCAATAGGCACTTAAAGTGTTTAATATTTGCTGGATGCTTCATATGTCTAACAGTGCAATACAATGGATGTTTACTAAGAAGTAAATGGCAATATGTCAGATGGGACTCGCTTCCTAGTAAGCATTTTTGAGTGCATGTGCAAAATAACTTGCCAGGTAGTAAGGCACCTTCTGTTCCGACTTTTAAACACCAGCTGAAAACTTTACTGTTGTTGTTGTTGTTGTTGTTGTTGTTGTTGTTGTATCAAGCTTATGCAGGCAATTATGACCCTTATCTTTCCACAATAGATAGTTGGCTTCTGATTTTAATTTTGATTTTTATTAAATAGCTTTTAATGCAGTATTGCTGTAAACTGCTGTATGGGAAATGCACCCAGAAGACAAAATGTATCCAGAGGAGTTAGTGATCTGACACGGTTAACCTTCCTGCCTCTGTTCCTTCCCCCTTCCTTGCTGTGTTAAGTTTTATGATGGTGTGAGAACAGTCTTTAATGTCCTGAGAGCGGTTGGGAGCAGGTGAAGCGCCACATAGCTGCCTTAATCAGGTGTGGAGAATAGTGCTGGGTACATTCTTTGATGTTGGACATGTGTTTGAGAAAGTGAGGCATTGGGAGGGGGTGGCTAATGGATGATCTGCACATAGCCAGTCTGGCAAGCCAGAGTCTGGCAACGCTATCTATAAAATCGGATGTTTTGGGCAGAGTTTCTTTGAAGCTGGTGCACGGACTGATCAGCCGCAGGGCCCTGCAAACTGAGGCTACCTGGGAGAGTCTCTTCCAAGTGGTAGATTGAACTGCTTGCTTGGTATGTATACATTGCTTGCTGTTTTAGAATAAAATCTTTAATCTTCTCACTTGCGTATTTTGCATTGCTTCTGAATCTCATTTTAAAAGGACCACCTTGTGTCTGGCAATAATAATAATAATAATAATAATAATTTATTTATACCCCACCCATCTGGCTGTGTTTCCCCAGCTACTTTGGGCGGCTTCCAACAAAATATTAAAATACAAGAATTCATCAAATATTAAAAAGCTTCCCTGCAAGACAGCTGTTCTGATTCTTTTTAATGAATAGCAGTATATCATATTTTATAACTAAAGAATAAAATAAATAAATAAATAAATAAATAAGGCCCATTGATTTCAAAGGGACTTCTTTCTGAGTTACTAGGAATAGATCTGACCTTTGAGTGTACATATGGCTAAGGTTTTGTCTCTATAGTGACGGCTAAGCAAACGCATACATACGTGTATGCCAAAAGAGATGCACACGTATACTGCGTAAGTACACGTGTCTGTAGTATTTGTAAGTGTCATTTTGAATACAGACACAGTGGATACATTTGAGCACGTAAATGTATGCATTTTACACATACGCAGCATACTTTGAAACACTCTCTCTCTCTCTCTCTCTCTCTCTCACACACACACACACACACACACACACACGAGCTTCGCAGCCCACAAGCAAACGCAGGAGGAAGACCAATAGCTTCGCGGGAGCCACGGCGCGCACTCAGAGGAGGAGCCCGGTTGGTCGCTGCGTCCTCGGAGCGAGGCGCCTGCCAGCCCCTTGCGGAGGCGACGCGGAGAAGGCGCGAGCCGAGATGCCGCGGACCCTCGCCCACCACTTCCTTACCTTGCAGCCCTTCTCCAGCAAGGCTCGGGCGAAGGCGTTCCCGATGCCCTGCGCTGCCCCCGTGACCAGAGCCACTTTGTCTTTCAGGTGCATTCCGACGGCCCGCGGGAGCGCTCTCCACCAGTGCCCTGCCTCTGTCTCTGGCTGCCCTTCCCCAGGCAACTAGGGATTGATTTATTACTCGCTCCTCGTTTTTAATCTCCCCACAGCCTCGAGGGTTTCCCCCCCTTCTTCTTCTCCCCCCCTTCCCCTCCCTCCCTCGCTCCCTCCTCTCTTTTTCTTTTTTCGAAGGAGGCGGGAACGCGGGAAGTGCCTGAAGTCGGAGATACAAATACGCGCGAGCGCTTCCGAAGGAGCCCAACTCGGTTGTCACCTGCGCCGGAGTTGCCACCCGCCCTTTGTCCCTCCCCTCCTCCACCTCCAGCCGCCGCTGGCGCTTCCCCTTCGGGAGGGACTGTCGGCGGCGCGGACGGGAGCCGTCGGCTGCTCTGTCCCTGGGTCTGGTTTCGGACAGCCCACCAGCGCCTCGGGGAGCCCTGGAGATAAGGGGCGAAGCGAGCTGCTCTGCCGAGAGAAACGAACCCCCTTCACCCACCCACTCCGCCGCATCTCGTGCGTTCTTACCGCCTCCTCTTGATAAGCAAATTATATATATATATATATTTCCAGGCTAGGGAGCTGTCTTCATTTCTGTTCGACAGCTTCCCGCGAAAACAAGCAACTTCTCTCTGGAGAGGGACTTTCCCTCCCTCCCTCCTCCTCCTCCTGCTCCCTTTCTTTCTTTCTTTCTTTGGCAGCCCCTGAAGCCAGACACGTTTTCCTTGTCCCAATATGCACGATAAGGGCAGGGCGAAGAATTGAAACTACAGAGGAAACAAAAGATCCTCGATCATGATAGGGAGGAGGGGCAGGGCAGCTTTTCCTCTGAGACCATCAGTATGGGTGGGTGTGTGCCTGTAAACAAATATTGCTGCCATAGCTTTCTTCACCTTTGCAAGCCTTGGGAAAGAGGGGAGGGTTGGGGGAAGATTATCCAGCACCCGCTGCTTTCCTTGTAGGTGTCTGATCGTTTCATTTTCAACAAAAAGAAATTGTGGGGCAATGATCAAACTATCAATGGTAGAGTGGAAGGGACCCTGAGGGTCATCTAATCCAACCCCCTGCAATGCAGGAATCTTTTGCCCAACGTGGGGGTCATGACCCTGAGATTAAGAGTTTCCTGCTCTACCAACTGTGCTATCCCAGTTTATAATTTCTAACGTACCTATGAATTCACTAGACACAATCGTTATGCTGGGGTGAAATTAGGCTTCATGGGGCTTTGTTATAGTTTTAAACCTTTCTTTCCAAATAGATTTCTATATGTGGGATATAAAGGTAAAGGTAAAGGGACCCCTGACCATTAGGTCCAGTCGTGTTTGACTCTGGGGTTGCTGCGCTCTTCTCGATTTACTGGCCGAGGGAACCGGCGTACAGCTTCCGGGTCATGTGGCCAGCATGACTAAGCCACTTCTGGTGAACCAGAGCAGTGCACGGAAACGCTGTTTACCTTCCCGCCAGAGCGGTACCTATTTATCTACTTGCAGTTTGACGTGCTTTCGAACTGCTAGGTTTGCAGGAGCTGGGACTGAGCAACGGGAGCCCACCCTGTTGTGGGGATTTGAACCGCTGACCTTCCGATTGGCAAGCCCTAGGCTCTGTGGTTTAACCCACAGCTCCATCCATTGTAGTGGATAGGTAAAGGTAAAGGATCCCTGGACAGTTAAGTCCAGTCAAAGGTGATTATGGGGTTGCAGGGCTCATCTCACTTTCAGGCCAAGGGAGCCAGTGTTTGTCCACATACAGCTTTCTGGGTCATGTGGCCAGCATGACTAAACCGTTTTTGGCACAATGGGACACCATGACGGAAGCCAGAGTGCATGGAAACACTGTTTACTTTCCTGCTGCAGCAATACCTATTTATCTACTTGCACTGGCATGCTTTCGAACTGCTAACTTGGCAGCAACTGGGACAGAGCAATGGGAGCACACCCTATTGTGGGTATTCGAGCTGCCAACCTTCTGATCAGTAACCCCAAGAGGCTCAGTTGTTTAGACCACAGTGCCACTGGTAGTACAGTGGTACCTCAGGTTACAAACACCTCGAGTTACAAACACTTCAGGTTACAGACTCCACTAACCCGGAAGTAGTACCTCGGGTTAAGAACTTTGTCCCAGGATGAGAACAGAAATCATGCCGCTGTGGTGCGGCGGCAGCGGGAGGCCCCATTAGCTAAAGTGGTACCTCAGGTTAAGAACAGTTTCAGGTTAAGAACAGACCTCCAGAACGAATTAAGTTCATAACCAGATGTACCATTGTAGATACAGTGAAAGAAACCAAGTTTCCATCTCTTTTTTAAAAAGCCATAAATACAGCATTTCTGAAGACAATATTCACTTGAGGACTGCAAATATATAGATGCACCCAACATAGATACACATCTAGTGTTGCTTATGAGCTTAATAACACAAATGGGGGAAAAAAAAACAGGGTTCAACTTTTGCAAGGCAGGACATTTGAGTTTCTTCAATTTCTCCTACCCAATGCTGTCTGCTGTCTGCCCCCTCTCCCCCACAAATTCTTCAAAGCTGCTCCTGAGTCTTGTGGGGACACCTCTGGAACAATATGGGATGTGACAATAGAGGGCTGTAATGGGTGGATGTTTGGATTGGATTCCTCACCTTGTGCTAGCAGGAAAGGTTATGCTAGTTCAAATCCACCATGTGATGCAACTCTATATTCTGCCGTGATAAATGTGGGGAAAAAAGAACACATGTTTTGTAAGCAATAGTTGCATCTAATAATGGAATACTTAAATATAAAAGTTTGTAACTGGACAAAGCAATGAGGCCAGAGCTAAATTGAATTGCAGGAGGCACATAAAGCATGCAGAGCGCTAACCAGAAAAAAATGACCAGAAAAAAATTATTAAAATGTTGAATACCTCATGTTGTCAAAGCAACATGAAATGTTACAGATTCTTTTTACAGTCCTTGAATTTTCACTGGCTTTGGCCTGTTTCATTGTATATTCATGGAGTAAACATGTCCAATAGGATGCAAATGAGGAAAGGAAATTGGGTTTCCATATTGTATATTTTTAGGGGTGGAAATAGGAGATATTAAACTGCCTGCCCTGAAAAGAAAAGCAGGATTTCATCAACCCCTTTACTTTCTATTTTATAAATCAACTGTTGAATTCCTTTATTAATAATTGCTGTTGCATTTGTATTCTACCTTTTTATCTAAAATGCTCAAGATGGTTTACATGGTTCTCCTGCTCCTCCTTATTTACCAGTAATCCTCACAACATCCCTGTGAGGTAGGGTAGGTTGAGAGGTAGTGACTGGCTCAAAGTCACCTAGTGAGTTTATCCTGGTCCTCCACCTACTGCACTGCCCAGAGCTGTCATGGTTTGGCCAGGTCAATAATTGTGTTTTAATGTGTTGTAAAAGATTCTGATCTCCTCAGGCTGTGCTGAAAAAGGAGGAGAGTGCATGAGCTTGAGGCTTATTTTTGTAATAGTAAACTATGTGTTATATCTGAAAAGGCCAATGTTTCATTTTACCTTGAAAAGTTGCTGGGAAACAGATCTTTCTTTGTGAATGACCATCAGATCCCCTGTCTTTAGAAATACCATTTATTGTTGTTGAATGGCTGCAATAAGAAATACAATGATTTTCTTAAGAAATTGATTTATTTTCACGTCTTGCTCTACTGGCACAACTACAGAAAAAGGTTGAACAAAAGTTGGGAACAATTTTAAAGTGAAACGTATTATGATGAATTAAGAGGAATCCCATACTCAAACCCTGTTTTTTGATGTTCAACAAAAGAGCATGCCTAATGTGTTTGTGCTGAACCGATCTAGAACCTGCAGGAGCAAAAAGTTACCTTTAGGGAAAGTATTTCTTCACGGACAGATTCGCTGCAAAATATGGCATCAAACTTCAGAAAGTATGAGCATAAGGCAGACAGGAAAGCGGCTCTGTTTGAGAGGCTGAAAATTATACTCCTAAGGCCTATTATAGACCAAGTAATGTGTGGGAGTCTGTTACTGGAGAACCTGTGGAGTTTAAATGCAATCAAATTTTGTCTGCGGGATATGAATTAAAATTTGAAGATAAACTGGGAAATACATAAAAGTGCTTGAACGAAGTAATTTTGCAATCAGATAAGAAGTGTGTAGTGTGGTTGCAGATGTGCACAGCGTTCATCTCAGGAAACTTTTGTATCTATCTGTTTAGCTGTGCTGTCTTCTTTTTTTTTAAAAAAATCGGGTCAGTAGAAAAGGGAAAATGTCCTCATGCGCCCTACTGCCAATTTGACTAAATGTTCTGTATTTCTTTGGAAATGTGGAATTGCAGCTTCAGAGGTCCACGTTAGTTGGAGAATTACAGAGCACAGGGACCGCTTTGCCTATGGAAAGCAATTTCAACGCAAACATATTTAGAAATGGTAGAGTAGGTTGATGTGGTGCTAAATGTTGCTTCCATGCTTGGTTGCAAAAACATGTTATAAATAAGTCCACACGTAGGGTGTGGAAATGATATATGAATACCTTTAGGCACAGTGTAATGCTTCCTGTGGCAGAACCAAAGGCACAGCTGCCAACAATACCATGTGTACAGCCAAGCACAAATTCTCCTTCCAGCCAACTTTGCAGTGCAAATGGAAGTGTATTTGTGAGAGTGCAGGGTGCCAGCAGCTCATCTCGGTGAATTCTGACCAATTCTCCAGACATGTCACTTGGATCAGAAAAAGGGGGAGAGAATGCAAAGAAGAATCCAAACAGCATAGTAACAGATTACAGCAAGAGCTCTGTGGGGACACTCTTAATGGAGAAGCCCAGCACAGGGGATAGTGTTGATTGTTATGAAGCACTTTGACATTTCAGATGTAGCTACATGTAGATGCTCCAGTGGTATAGAATTCTTATAATACCACAAGCAATTTCTGCCAGTATGTAAGGCAGGGAAAGGGAAACGAAGACAAGCTGATTGCAGAAATACAACTGAGTATAAGGATAGGCGTGCCTGGCGTGCTCTGGTCCATGGGGTCACGAAGAGTCGGACACGACTGAACGACAGAACAACAACAACATTTTCACATCCCCTCTTCTCAGCAATTTTTCTCCCTCCATTGGTAAAAAACTCAGATAAATCATTCCAATTTTTCTAGCTTTAAGGATAGTTGTAGCTTATCTACTTACCATACAAAGAATGTCAAAGTAAGTAGATGTCATAAATCAATTTGTTGTGCAGTACTTACCTGCTCCTTTGTAATTATATCAAATAAACTCCCAAACAGAATTGTTTAGTAGCCGATGGATAAGTGGAAGAAGACAAAATCAGTGGGCAGAAATATCCAAATGCAATAATAATAGAATACTAGAGACACTCCCTAAAAGTGGCGGCAAAGATGAGTAAGAAAACTAGAGAAATAGATTTCTGCTACGTAAAGCTGCACTGTATTTTAGGAAACAACTGGGCAGGGAAATTTCCATGAAGACCTGAAAATCTATGAAGTGTAAATGCCCAAATAGTTTTTTGTCCACATTTTTTGTCCATATTTCTGGGAAGTCCGCTGTATGGAAAGCATCCTTCATGTCTTGGGAATGTAACTTCTGCATCCATGTTGCCCCTACTGTCCAACAGATAGCTCAATCAGTAGAGCATGAAACTCTTAATCTCAGGGTTGTGGGTTCAATCCCCACATTGGGCAAAAGTTTCCTGTTTTGCAGGGGGCTGGACTAGATGACCTTTGTGACCCACTCCAACTCTATGATTCTATGAATAATTCCTAAGAGGACAAGCATGCTTTCTTTGGATCCCAGAAACCGTTGTTTGTTTGTTTTTTAAATTGATAGGTCTGCATCAGTGTTAGAAACAGATATGAAAGCTAGGAGCTAAATGGCACCTTAGGGAAGTTTTTTAATGTGTGACATTTTAATATATTTTTAATCTTTGTTGGAAGCCATCCAGAGTGGCTGGGGTACAAATTAATAATAATAATAATAATAATAATAATAAGCCTTGGTTATGGGCGCAACAAGAGAATGTCTAGGCATGCTTTTTAAATAACAAGAATACAAAGCTGAAAATGAATGAGCTGCAGCTGAAATAGTATGTTCATTTTTCACATGGTCTAATCCTTCCCCTGCCCACCCCCCTAATATTCTTAAGAGGGTCTCTTCCCCAGTCTTCAGAGAGTAGCTGGAAGTGGGGAGGCAGAAAAACGCCCTCCTTTCCTTCCACTCTGCAGTTTTAATCTGAAATCTTAGGCGCAGTACTGCACCCAGAGCCCAGAAACTGCTCACGCTAGTGAAATTCCCTGTCGCAAAATGCGCCTAGAACAATGGGAGTTTCAAACACTGGTCTACATGATATCATGGGTATCATTGAATGATGCAGCTCTGCATGCTCATTTCTTTAAAATGTTAAACATTCTCTCCTCCTAGCAGGGCAATTGGTCACGAATCAGGAAATATTCAGAGGAAGACAACCAAATGAACTTCCCTCAACTGTATGGGTGTTATTTCAGCTGCAGCTTGGTATTTTTCATTTACAGGCTATTTTTTAGGCCAGCTGTGCTGTAAGAATGAAAAGAGGGAAAGCTAAGCAAACAGAATCCCTGACATGACTTCATGTTGCTGTTCTAGGTGAAAACAGACCAATCCCCAACATGATGGGGACTGGCTATCATTAGGTTTTCATTAGGCTTTTCAAAGTTTAGCTGCATGGGTGCTAAGCATTTTTATATTTTATTACTTTATTATTATTATTATCTCTCAGGGCTGTTTCAAGCACTGAGTGGTGGGAAGATCTTACACATGTGGTGGTGGAATTAGTACACATCCCCCCATTACTTCTTTACAGAGGTGCCAACTTGCATAAAATATTGGGGGGGGGGGCAAGTAAGCCCTATCCCGCATAATTGATCACATGATGCAGTGCACAGACACCATTTCAATGTCAACGCCCATCAACTTGGGACCAATGGCCCTCTCAAATATTTTATTGGGGAGGCTGAAGGACCCTCGGCCCTTAGGAGTTGGCTCCTATGACTGGGAAAGGCACCCACCCACCTCACATACAGGCTGTTTGGAAATATCCTGTATGGGATATAAAACTTTTAAACCATGAAATGGATAGGCATGAACTTGTTTAATTTATATTATTTGCAGTGAAATCTTACAATTGGCTATTTCTGTGGGTTCTTTTAAGCTAAAATTAAATTTTGCTCAAGTAATTTCTGTTGCATACCTCAAAATGAAGTTTGACAGATCTTCCTGTGTTTAAGTATCTCTGAAACCAATTCAGAAATCGGTTCAATTGAAGTAAATGGCACTGTCTTTGAAGTAAACAATCTTAGAATGTGGATGTAACATTCTGATGCAGCTTATGCAACTATTTACCATCACTTCAGAACTCTCTTTGTACTCACACTGTCTACGGTAGCATGCAATGTAAGACAATTCTTTGGGGTGCAAGACTGAACTTGCTCATTATATGTAAAATGTGTCTAGGATAGGAATTCAGAACAGTCCTAGCATCTCTCCAAAGAAAAGGATCACTTTCCTGCTTGTTCTGAAATATGAATATCATCACAAGCATTTTAAGCATACTTTCATGAGAAAGGAATAGGGCACCTCCAATGCTTTCTTGCGGCATGTTTGTAAATATGCAGAAGCTACATATGAAATTTAAACTTTTAAGGTGTTGTTAATTATAAATTGCCAGTTACATATGCTATTAGTAGAAAACAAATTTATCAGAAGGCTGGTTTCTGTTGAAGTAATGTTTAAAGGTTGCTTGATTGCGAGCAGGAAGAGAGAAGTAGATTGGGGATTCATTGTGGAATTTTCTCTCACCCCCTTTTGTGTTTGATTTAGTTGGAGTAACAAATGTCTGTTTTAAAAACTTGTAATGTGGCATCCTCAACTCTAAGCACATTTTCCTCAGTATTTTTTTTTAAATCTGCCTGCCTTTGTGGTTAGCTCCCAAGTAGCTAGGTCAGCAGCAGGCTGATAGGGAACTTAAATTTTTAAAAATAATATCAGTGCTCCTTAGCTGACAATTCTGCCCGCAGGGACAACCTTATCTGAGGTTTTCCCACAGTGGATATAGTCATGCTGCTTACTCTGGCCTCCACTGAACCAAAAGGCTAAATCTGGCCAGTTTGAGAAGGTGCTCTGACTCATAAAGTAAGCTAATGAAAACATCCAGCCACAGCGAGTAGATTATGTTAACGTTTCCATTTGTCGGTAGAGCATTATTGCTGAATAGGTTCTTTAGAGAGAGAAGTAAAGTGAGCTGAATTTCCCTAGTGGGAAAGTAGAAGTATAAAAATAGGACTGTACGTATAATGAAAAAGCAGCTGATGTTTCATGTAGTCCAAACTCCCTGCCCTTATAGTATAGCTAAAGTAATTTTACCCTTAAAAACTTCAAAACAGGTGATTTCTCAACTCATTCATTTATTGTACTTAAAAACAAAAAACAAAAAAATCCCACTTAACTCCCTGATAGTCCTTTTGAAAAACAACAGCACTGTTTCTTATCCTGTCTGAGGTTCAGTGCTATCTCCTGGGCTACACTGGTTTATGTGATTCATGATGGAAAGAGTTTTAGTGATAACATTTTGGTTTAGTTATTATTTGCATCGCATAATGGTAGATTGTAGCTTTAAAACAAAAACAAAACAAAACAAAAACAAAAACAAAAACAAAAACAAAACAAACTAGATTGGGTGGGATATTGACCGGCTCAAGTAATAGTCCTGATTTTACACTTGGGATTTCAGACAAAACTTTGAAGGTCCGATAATATAGATACCTTTATTCATGACCGCTTGCTTTAATACAACACTTGCGTTATTATGAGCTTTCTGTCTCCAAGTACAAGTTTTATTTAATCCAAAGAGTTCAGGGTTTAGGCCATTGTTCTGATCTAGGACAGAACAATGGAGAAACACTGAGAAGACAATTGGGAAGACCTCTAGCCAAGAAAGCTTTATGGAGCGCATGTACTCTTTGACTTAAAGAACACGGGGGTTACAGTGACATGTACAATAACATAAGCAGTTCGCCATAAATTGCTGCTTAAATATAGGAATATGCTATCCTATTTACAGTGCAGGTTTACTTAGAAGTGAACTGTGTTCAGTGAGGCTTATTCTCAGGAAGGGTTGGTGCCAGGCTTCAGGCGGCCCTTGGCATTGTGCCACCGATAGGCCCTCACCTGAACACATGATCCATCCCAAGACAGCAGTGTCCTCCTTCTGCTATTAACACAGCATGTTGTTGTCGTTGTTGATGATGATGATAAATTTTATTTATATGCCACTCATCCAACTGGGTTCCCCCAGTCACTCTGGAAAGCTCCCAACAAAATATTAAAAATGCTTAGACATAAAAGCAGTTGATTTTAAAACAAGTCCAATTAAAACTAAATTAAAACTGTGTTATCTGGGAGCTCCGGGACCGGCTGCATAGTTCAATGCCATCTTGACAGGAAATCCATATTAAAAACACAATAAAACCTAGAAAATGAAAACAGAAAATACAGATACAGATACAAAATACAAATTAACATTTGAGAACAATTTACACCCCCCCCCCCCAAAAAAATAATAATTTGCTACCCTCCATGCTCAGCTCCTGGGCTGTAATTGAGCAGCAGAGAGGAAGTGATGCCACTTTTGAGCAGGAACCAAGCTCGGATCCCCTCTTCAAAGGCCACCTGCCATTTTAATTAACTCAAAATGCAAGGCTGCAGCCCACACATATTGGAAATGATTTCCTAGATCTGTGAGCTGGCGGCATTTCCTTTGGGGTAAATGAAAATGGCTGGTGTCCCCTGTGAATGGGGCCAGGGAACCTACCCTTGTCACATGGGTGAAAGGCTCTTCTGAAACACTGGAGACCTTGGCCAACGCCCAACCTTGTTAGCCACTGGCCCTGGGGGGGAAACATTAAGTAAGGTTGTGTGTATGCTATAAATTGTATGGCAAATTTTGTATAAACAAGTGAAACTGACAACACCATGTTGCAGCATGGATGTTCCTGCTCAGGATTGCATCCTCTACATCCCTTCCTGCCCCACAGTGATATACAGTGGTACCTCGGGTTAAGTACACTTCAGGTTAAGAACTCCACTTAAGAACAGAAATCGTGCTCTGGCGGTGCTGCAGCAGCAGCAGGAGTTCCCATTAGCTAAAGTGGTGCTTCAGGTTAAGAACAGACCTCCGGAATGAATTAAGTACTTAACCCGAGGTACCACTGTAGTTGTCTATTGCCACAGAGCCTGCTCAGTCCTCATTGAGCCGTCTTATTTCATTACTCACCCTTTTAGGGTGTGTGCTTCTGCAACCCTGCTGTTACTTCTCTGTTGTGGATGGGGCTGTTTTGGCTACATATGCAACAACACAGATGCACAACCACTGGAAACAGAAGAGCTGCTTTCTCATACAGTAGCTAGCAGTATGAATATATCACCGGAAACCCAGAACTATCACACTTGCCACTTGCTTGAAAATCCTGCCCTATGCAACAGTATTCAAGGCAGTTTGACACTAATTACTAAACATTCCTGACAGACAAGTCAGAAAAGTGCCTGAAGAAAAATACACACTAACTTGTTCTTTTGGATGTTGAGTCAATACAGGCACTAAAAGGAAATGTATCTAGTTGGGGATGAATAACTTCCTAGAATAACAAGGCAATCTAGAAAGTTATAGGAGGGTAGTTCTATGACAAGAGACTCCTTTATTTTTGTCACAGGATTCTCAATGAGTGGGATAGATCTTTTGAAGGAGACATATGTATTTACACGTGCAGATTTTTGTCGGTATTGATCAAACACAGAAGTTGCACAGTTCTGCATCTTTCTTTAATTTTGGGAAAGCCCTGAAACTTGTGCTGCCTCCCCCCAAAAGAAAACTGGAATTCTGAAACTTTAAATAAATTCCGAGGTTGGTGTTTCATAATTCCATGGTGCTGTTCAATCCCTTAAAGCTGACATATTCTATTTCTTTTTATTCCTAGAAAAAATTATTTCTCCTATCATTAACCTATTTTTGTTCATTAGAGTTATGTTGTTCATTAACTGATTTACTGAGAAATCTAAAAAGTTGTAACTGATTCAGTTCTGAAAATTATTCAATAAATTTGAATGTCGTCCCTGAACCAATTTGAACATGCCTTTCCCAGCTAGATAAATGGGTATTTACGTGTCCACTCTTGTTCTGAATATATAATAATAATAATAATAATAATAATAATAATAATAATAATAATAAACGCCCCGCCCACCTGACTGGGTTTCCCCAGCCACTCTGGGTGGCTTCCAACAAAATATTAAAAATACAATAAAACACCAGACATTAAAAATTTCCCTAAACATGTGTTGTTGTTTTTGTGCTTTCGTTTTCAATTATTTTATGTGTAAATTGCCTGGAGGATTAGAGTGAAATTAATAAATTAATTGTAACAACAACAATGTTTCATTGTTTAAAAGTCCCCCCCTCATCTCACTTCATCTCACTCATCGAAATGAGTATATATGCTTTAACTTTATTTTTATGCTATCTTTCTTATGCCATACTCTAAACTAAAACCCCTCATAAAACTTAGGCTTGATGGTTGGTGGGGAGAGAGCCATAGGGAGAAGTGCAGGCTTTTCTACATCAGGTTGCAGCAGAGGCCTGAAACACGATATTCCAAAGACAGAGTTGGGCCAACCATGGAATTGCTGGATCCAATGCCAGCCCAATTCCAGTAAAAGAGCCTGATATTGGGTCATCTGCTGTGCCAGACTGGAACTGGTGCAGCTAACTCCCCAGAAAAACCATATCTACCTTCCATCTTGACTGGTAGGGGTACAGATCCTGTGGTGGTTCTGCTGCTCCGTTTGACCCTCAGTTGGGTTAGGATTGCTCTGCCCCTGTCTATCTGTTACAGTATGTTCCCTCTCCTGTGGGTAGCACACAAAGTGGTTTGTACCCAAACATCTCCAGCAGCAGCATCCTCGGTGAAGCCACCAAGGAAGGAGGCACCCACCATGGTGCTGTTTGTTAACTGAAATTCTATTGCAGTTTGTTGCACAACTATCAGCCAGGAACACATCACAAACTGTCACTTCTTTTTATACTCAGTAATTCCATTCACTTGAATCGGCAGATTGAGCAACTCAAGTCTGATGGCTTTTGATTTGTGGATGCATGTAGACAGAGCAAAACTCGGCACATTAAACCCCTATTGGCAAGGTGTACAGAAAATGTCTAAAGATAATTGCGCATTTCCAAGAAATGGTTAGGTAAGAGATGAGTGATGGTGAGAAGTGTTTTCCAAATGCAGGTGAGGTAACAGTTGGTGGTTAACTTTTATTCCAGTCTTTTCACCACGTGGCACCAACAATGGATTTATTCACATATACTACCTGGTCACGAAGGGGTCACGAAGAGTCTGGTCCATGGGGTCACGAAGAGTCGGACACGACTGAACGACTGAACAACAACAACAACAAGCTTATATCACAGCAGATTCATATATTGGCCAGCTGATGGACAGGAGAAGGTAGAGAGTATTTACTTTTCAAACTACAGATCACATTACCTCCTTGAGATGTTCCAGAAGAAACCACCAAGATATCGAAGAGAATGACCTGGGTTGCACTCCCCGAACCTCTCTCCTATTAAATGTCATTAATCAGGGTGATAAGGCAGTTTCAGTGTCGTGATCAGGCCTGAAGCCAGACAATAATGTCTCCAAGTGCAGGTGACACTCAATTTACGTGGGGGTTTTGTTCCAGGGATAGCATGTAAAGTCAAAATTGTGCATAGTCAAAGTTTTAAAACAGGTGTACTAAATTCTAGCCTTTTTTCTGGACACAGTGGCCACAGTTCAAAGTGCTTATGGAGAACTTATTCTTTTCACGGTCATTTCTGAGGTAAAATTTTGTTTTGAGGAAATGTAAAAGGTTAACTGTATGTCAGCTGTCTATGCTTTATACTAAGAGGTGTTTAGATACATGGTATCAGAATGTGCAGGTGGCTAACTGACTTTGGATGGATGCTGATGATAGATAGAGGATAGAGATAGATTAGATACCGGTAGATAGATGATAGATAGATAGATAGATAGATGATAGATAGATAGATAGATAGAAGATAGATGATAGATAGATTTGAGTGCAAGGCCCTCAAAAACAGAGCATTGAAAATGGCAGACTGAGTGGTTCTGCCACTCATCCCATTCTGCCTCATCCCAGTGAATCACAGTAGTGCCCCAAGGGAAATTTGAAGTGATTGGCTGCAGAGAAGCCCTGGTGGGAAAAGAAAAGGTAAGTCATAAGCCAGAGTCCAGGTCAGTCATTGTGAAGAAGGTCAGTCACAGTGAATATGACAGCCAGCATGAGGAGAAGCACAAGCAGAAGTGGATAACTGATAGTATGAATAGGGAGATCAATAGGTCTCATTCATCCTATCTCTCTCCTGAGAGAGACCAAAGCAAATTCACTCAAGATTGGGCTCATCTACATGTATCTGCCACTGTGCCACCACTACCTACTCCAAAAATCCTTCCAGCAGAAGGGAATTGGTGTCTGGGCAGTAGTTGTTAAATATAATTGGGTCTAGGGTGGTTTTTGTTTTAGGAGTTAGTGCCCTGCTACACCCTTCAAGATGGCAGGCACCACCGAAACATAATGACACATTTAGCACATCCTGAATCCACCCTGTCACATCTTCCTGGCTAACTGATCATCCAAGAAGGGCAAACCTCAAACCAATGTTCCCTACTCAAGGATGTCGTGAAGCTAGTGGACCATTTTCATTGCATAATTATGTGCTCTAAGATGTGTTTGATCAGCTTCACAGGATGTATTGACCATATGTACTGTAGCCATTCAGAGTCCATGGTTCCCTAGGTTATCCAGGCCTATTATGACCTCCACAGCAGTGGAGAAGCCACTCAGGAGCAATTGCCCTGCCAGATTTTGCCATTTCATAATGAGAATAAGGCATTGCTGGGATCACCAGTTCTGTACACTGGCAAGTCTCCCAGAGCATTGAGCAATTCATCAGTGTTATCCATTGGTCTATGGGACTGGAAAATCCAATAAGATCCCCCCATTCCTGCAGGAGAGAACTGCTACTGTGAGTCCAAATCTCACCAGGAACTGAAACATCATGAGACCACCCCATTCCCCTCAAACACCTACCAGTCTGTGTTCATGCTGCACCAAACCTCATATGGGTCAAATTGAGTCAGACCAACTCCACCTAGCTTGTCAATCCAAGTCTCAGTGATGCATGCTAGGTTGGATTCATCATTCATGGCTAAATCCTAGATAAGCAAGGGTTTATTGTGAAGTGCAAGCCACTGTTTGCTTTGCTCTGCCCATTATGTTGCTTTTTGCTTGCTAAAAGCAAGCCACAGAATGCCTGATGGCTTTGCTTTCTTACCTGAACTCACCTAAGAACATTAGAAGAGCCCTGCTGGATCACTAGATGATATCAAAGGTTCCTTTAGTCCAGCATCCTGGTCTCACAATGCTCAACCAGATATCAATGGGAAGTCCGCAAGCAGGACATGAGCACCACAGCACTCCTGCCACTTGTAAATCCCAGCAACTAGTATTCAGAGGTATGCTGTCTCTAACAATAGGTAGTACATAGTCATCATGGCTAGTAGTCACTGATAGTATTAATCTGCCTAACTCCCTTTTAATACCATGCAAGCCGGTGGTCAACTCTGGAGACAACCTCTGCTAGTGGAGAAAGGGGTGGAAGAGGCACATATGTTGCATGTCATTCATGCATGTGGGTGGAGATGAATGAACAGAAGAGAATGCTGTTGCAAATTGCACATGAACAGCATTCTGTACAAAATTTAGAACTCAAGATAGAGCAATGGAGAATTCCTAGTGAATTGGTTTCCCATTGGAAACAATATCATGTAGTTCAGAATGCTGAAATTTGGAGAGAAACTTAAATGAGGATGATTTTGGAAGCTTCCCTTTTCCCTTTGCTCTTCAGGCATTTTCCATGAAAAATCGCCATAGTTTGCACTACATCCCAAGTACAGTTGTTGCTTAATGCTCCAATTCTGGAGCATTAATTCTGGAGCATTACACAGAAGCAAGGAACCTGCTTCATCTTGCTGTTTTGTACAATGTCTAACTAAAAATCATGATGAATGTGTACACCATAAATGACTGAAACCCTTCTCATAAGATGATTTACCTTGCTGCTTGAGCAGTACTTACTCAGAAGTAATTCTGTTTTTTTTTTTTTGCAGGAGTGAATCACATGCAAAGTATCCAAAGAACATTCCACAATGAGGAAGACTGACGCAGAAGAATAGCTTGCTCCTCCTCCTCCTTAACATGAATTGGATAATGCAAATGCACTAGGAGAATACAGTGCTTCTCACACTCAGGTGTTTTCAAAATAATGCAGTTAAGAGAACCAGTTGGTAAACCAGGAAAGTCGCCAACAATATTTTGGCAAGGTTATTAATTTGTGTTGGCTGAAGAAATATCATGCAAGGTGTTCTCTAATATTACGGCCAGATGATTGATTAACTGAAGTGATTTACAAAGTGCTCCCTTTCTCTATCCATTTTTTGTATATAGAAACCAGTGTATATAATCTAACTTTGCTAGTGATGTGGCCTAAACATTCATGGCATCTGAACTGGTGGCGACAGACCAGGAATGAAACCTTGGGTTCATAGTAGATGGCTGAATGTCAAACCAGCAGCCATGAAAAAGAAGAAGAAGAAGAAGAGTTTGGATTTGATATCCCGCTTTTCACTACCCGAAGGAGTCTCAAAGCGGCTCACATTCTCCTTTCCCTTCCTCCCCCACAACAAACACTCTGTGAGGTGAGTGGGGCTGAGAGACTTCAGAGAAGTGTGACTAGCCCAAGGTCACCCAGCAGCTGCATGTGGAGGAGTGGAGACGCGAACCCGGTTCCCCAGATAACAAGTCTACCGCTCTTAACCACTACACCACACTGGCTCTTAACCACTACACCACAAAGGCAGATTCCATGCTAGAGATTATTAGGAAAGGAACTGAAAATAAAACTGCTGGTATCATAAAACAAATCTATGGTGCAACTACATTTGGAAGATGAGGGAAGCCCCAAATAGAGCGCATTGCAGTAGTCCAGTCTTGAAGCAACCAACGCATGAACTACGGTGGCAACGCTTTCTTGGTTCAGGAATGGCCATTGATGTCAAACCAGATGCAGCTGGTAAAAGGCACTTAAAGCTGAGTGTCACCAGCATATTGATGGCACTTCACCCCAAAATGCCTAATGACAGCTCTTAATAGCATCATGTAGATATTAAATAGCACTGGAGGTAAGATAGTCACCTGTGGCACCCCATAACACAGCAGCCAGTGGGGCGAAATACAGGTTCTTATGTTCTTATGCTAGCCTGTGTGCATTAGTCTACTAATGGCTTCTCCAGTGTTCATGCCCCAGCAAATGATTTCTTGAAAGTATTAGCAAAGTGGGGAGAATTCAACATCTATCGGTTCATAAGAAAGATGCACCAATGTTGAACCACTCAAGATTCCCATAGCTAGACAGGTGAATATTAATAGCCTATTCGCGGTTCATGGTGTCTCGAAGAGATATTTTTGTGGAATATGTTTCTCCAAGTGTTAAAAAAAAACCAAGCAGCTGAAACCATAATTAAACGTACTTTATATTAACCCACTGTTTCACTGCACAGTCTGGATTTTGCCTGGAAATATATCTTGCGGAAGAATGTATGTGTGATTATTCGCGGTTGCCTGTAAACCAAGATAAGCTGCTTCTGTGGAAGTCAGACATGAGTTTGGAAAACATGAATTGTGAATATAGAGTAGATATATAAAGCAGTCTGACTGCTGTACACCTTTCCATGAAGTTACTTGCTTGCAAAAGCATATTTCTTAAGAAAGGACAAAGAAAGGCCATATGACCTCTGTTGAACTGGTTCAGTTGTTCATGAAAAACAGGATCTAAATTCCATAAAGATGTCATACATCTGCAGATACCTACTACTCTCTAATCCCTGATATGTGACATGTTGCCACATGCAATTGGAAGGCAACTGTGTTGACCCATATTTTCTTTCTAAATCAAAAGCAGCTTTTAAAGGCAAATGTTTCAATATAAGAAGTGGGCTGAGGAGAAGGAGGCTGCTTTATCCTTTCTGTTTCAGCCATTTTTTGCTCAGCACCCCATGACAGCCTGCTATTTATCACAAAAGAGTAAATAGTCACCTCTTCTTTTGTGAGTGGGTGTAAAGTAGCTTGAGGGGAGGTGGATTCTGAGCAGAAAACATTTGGTAGGGAAAGGGTTAAGCAGCTCCTCCCACACCTGTTTCTTTGGTGAAACTCACAAGTTTTGGTTTTAAAGGTTTAAGAAAATGTCAGAGAAAAGGCATGAGCTTAGCTCATTGTCCTTTTGAGTGCAATAAGTTCAACAGGACAAGATGTTCTTATAAGAGTGATGGTACTTTTGCATTCTTCATCAGTGGGGCTATCCAAGTCATGTACTGTAGCTTTTTGTAAATGAGTCACAAAAGCATGTAGGAATATATCTGCTGTAAAAAGCAACAACTCTTAGGCATTGTTTTTGCATGTCAGCACATGACATCCATCTCTTTACATCGGCCACTTTAAACCTGCAGGTGTACCTGGTATATAATACCCAGGGCTTTTTTTCAGTCGGAACTTGCTGGAATTCAGTTTCAGGACCTCTCAGGTGGGCGCCATTGCCATTCTAAGGGAACAAGGGAGGTTTTTCATAGTGAGTTCCAGCTCCTCTTCTTCTAGAAAAACAGCACTGATAGTACCCAATAATCTTTTTAATTATCTACAAAGTTTCTTCCCAACAGAGATGTGAGCAATCCCTCCAAAATACGTACGATATCTGATCCCAGAGCCTGATATCTCCAAATTTATCTTCTCGGAAATTATAGCTTTGTTTCAGATACAGCTGTTGCACTCGTGTCCTGCCTGTAAGCTCACCGCACTACAGGCACCTGGCTGGCCACTCTGTGAGAACAGGATCCTGGCCTACATGGCCATTGACTTGTTACAACAGGCTGTTCTTTTGTTGCTGCTGTTTTATCATTGGTTTATTAATTGCCTTCTAAAACTAGCCTATCAAGGCGACTTACCTGTGATTGAAAACAGTTATAAACACAAAAACAGCAAGAACATTTCAAACAAGACTAAGAACATAACAAAGTAGATGCTCGTGGTAAATACCTATTTATCCAGTTGGGAAAGTCTGTCAGAACAAAAAATGTCTTCAGTTGTTTCCGGAAAGTGGGAGCCTTTGGTAGCATTACACCAACGAAACAGAATCTTATAAACATTTCCCATAAAGAGAAGGGTTATATACCACAGTGCTGCCCCTCTGATTTTCTGGCTGTGCCAAGTTGTGCTGTACCAAGAATCTAGGCAGGCGCAGCAGGGTGAGATCCATTTTACCCAGCTCACCCACTTAGGTTTCAGTAATACAACCTCAGGTCAGCTTTATCATCCATGATCAAAGTATAATAATAATAATAATAATAATAATAATAATAATAATAATAATAATAACAACAACCCGCCCATCTGGCTGGGTTTCCACAGCCACTCTGGGCAGCTCCCAACAGAATATTAAAACAGAATAAAACATCAAACATTAAAAACTTCCCTAAACAGGGCTGCCTTCAGGTGTCTTCTAAAAGTCAAACTGTAAGCTATGCTAGTGCATTATGGAAGGCCTCAGGTTCATTCCCTAGCAATCCAGTTATAAAAGGACTGGGTTGCAAATGAGAGAAAGACCCTTGACTGAGATCTTCAAGAGAAACAGGAACCTACATAGGAAGTTGTCTTATGCCAAGTCAGACCTGGAAATGCCAGGACTTGAACCCAAGACCTCACCCACTGATTTGTGCCCCTTTCCCAGTGTGAGAGCTCATACCAGTTAGAGTTAATACTGGGTAGATGAACACATAATCTGACCTTGTATAAGGCAGCTTCCATTTTCCTAAAGGCGATAGCCTGAAATCCACCTTCTATTTACCCTTACAATTGTCCTGGGTTGTTCATTTTACTTAAAAGCATTTTTTTTAAAGTGAAGTACCTCTGAATAATTCAGGGCCATTCTGAGGGCAAACAGATAGTGACATTTAGGCTATCACCTCTAGCAATTGATATATTTTCCATGGTGTATTCTAATAACTTATAACATAGCCTGAAGTTTGGTGTAAGGAAAGGCCGTTCCCTGTTCTAGATTTTTAAATGTGACAAGCATGAGGAAAAGATACAGAAAAGAAGTTAATTGGTACACAGTGTACAAAAAATAATAATGCAGCCTCTGCCTGCAGGCATGCATATAAAGGATTTCATTCCATTTGCCAATCATTAGCAGCAAAATACATATGTAATATATCAGTAGAAAAGGAAGGATTTTCTAAGAATTTAAGCACTTTAAGTCCACCTCCTGTAGTTTGCCAGCTATTTATGGAAAGCAATTTGTGTGTCCTTTCAATGTAAGATTCATTTATTTATTTCACCTTTTCTCCAAGGAGCTCCAAGGTGATGTAAATGGCTCAGGACCTCAATATCTCGAGGACTGCCTCTCCCCATATGAAGCAACCTGGACTGTGTGAGCCTCATCTGGGCCCTCATTTGTGCGCAGTCTCCACAAGATGTTTGGAGGGCAGAAACACAAGAGTAGGCCTTTTCTGTGGTGGCTCCCTGCTTGTGGAATGCCTTCTCCAGGGAGCCTTTGTTACATATCTTTAGGTGCCAGACAAAAACATCCCTCTTTCTCCATGCCTTTGGCCTTTTAAATGGGTGTAATTGTTTTTGTTTGTTATGTATTTTTGTGTTTTTATATTGTAAACCTCCCTGTGATCCTCGGATGAAGGGCGGTATAGAAATTTAATTAATTTATAATAATGTCCTCCTCCTCATATAATCGGCACAACAACCCTGTGAGGTAGGTTAGGCTGAGAGGCAATAATTGCCCAAGGTCACCCAGTGAGCTTTGTGGTTGAGTGAAGATTTGAACCCTGATCTTCCAGGTCATAGTCTGGCACTCTAACCCAGAGGCGTACCGAACCGCTTGGCTGCCAAGGGCGGCAAGCCAAGCAGCACCCCCCCCCGGGGGCAGGGCCTCGCTCTGTAGCGTATGCATCATGATGTCATGATGCATGCACTACGGAGCGCACCCCGGCCGGACTTCGCATGTCCGCACATGAGCAGTCCTGCGGGCTGCTGCGGACATGTGCAGTTCGCCTGGACTCCCAAGCTGCCGCCCAGCACCCCTTCCATGCGGCGGCTGCTCGCGCGGAAAGGCTGCTTGGCGGTGGCTTGGGAGTCGCACTTGCAGGAGCGTGGCACAGTGTGTCACCCTCCCCAGGCTGGAACCCGGGGCGAACTGCCCCCAATGCCCTGCCCTCGCTACGCCACTGCTCTAACCACTATACCACACTGGCACTAGTACTGTGGGAGTTTGCTGCTAAGGCTAATTATGCCCAGTGTGCTAAGGAAGAGCAATTTAAATTGTTGTAAAACCTGCTGAGAGAGACTTGCCTATATGCATCAAGGGCATTTTCTGGGCTATGGAGCAAAGGTAGATTTCTCCATGGTGTTTTGATTAATGGTAGCTGCCAACAGATACTGTAGGTGTGTTTATAGCATGTTTGCTTTTTACAGGCGTAGTCACAAGGAACACATTAACCCGTCTAATAAATCTAAAGTAGCATAGAAAATCTAAAAAGTGCAAATGTTTACATTATTATTTTAGGAGAGGCTCATTGGTTCAAAACAGGCAACACCCACACTCGTACATGTATATGGTTCATCTTATAATTTTTTGTGAACCTTTCATTTGTGTTTGTGTTAACATTTAAAAAAAATTCTGGAGGGCTGATAGTCTTAATTAAAAGTAATAAACAAAACTTCGTTCAACTTGCATTCTTCCTGCAAATTTTTTAAATAAAAAAACTCCCTGTGCAGAAATGAATAAACAATTGCCTGTGTGACTATTATTGGGGGTGGTGGTGGTACAGGAGTGATTGCGGAGAGGGACAAAAACACATTCTGTCAAGGTCTGCCCACTGGCGTGGATAGCAAGCTGCAGAACAGCAAATCGGCATCCAGGCAGAATTTGTGAAAACTCATTCGCCAATCATACACACAGAGAAAAAAAAGAACATGAATGACTTTTTTGGGACTCACTCACCCTGCCCTACTTCCTCAGAGTAAGGCATAGGAATGGGGCAGGCACTCTGCAGAGAACCAAGCAGTTGCAATATCTTTGCTGGGTGAGTAGCTGGGGGTGACATCAGTGGTGGATGATGAGGCAAGTTCTTTCACTGCTAAGAGAAGTGCTTCACTGCATCTCATGCAAATGCCAGCCCTGAGGCTCAGTGTGTCTTAAGACCATGTTCTCTAGGAATGAGACTACAGAAATAAGTTAAAACACTGAAACCATTTCCGAGATATGAATGTTTTCAGTGATGGTCCAGTCTCACAATCTGCGTTTGGTGTGTTTTTGAAAGCCTGAGGAAGAAAAAAGGATTACTATGTCAGCGCTCTGAAGAAAAGTTCATTACCAAAGCAGCCTGAGAAAGTGATATGAGTCAGGCTCCCAGCTCAACTAGTGTTATCAGTGCTCCCATTTGCAAGATTTCCAAAGTAAACGAAAGTTAGGAACAGCAAGATTACAAAAGTACTAGCTAGAATACATTGAAGGAGCAATTTCTCAGGAGCTTTTCGAGGAGTTGATAGTTGAGGCCTGCCTTTAAAATAGTTATCTGATGAAGGGGGTGTATTCTCAGTTCAGTTTGTTATGAATGAAAATAGCATTGCTTATCAAATGTCAATATGGTAGTGTAATCAGGCCTGAAACGAAAATTTCACTACATTGCGGGTGGGGGTGGGGGGTGGTATGCCAAAATTAAAGTTGTCTAATATTTCATTTTAGACTTGAAAAGCCTTATTAATGATTGTTATTTCAAATTTCAGCAAAGGTTGCTTTGGTGAAACTTACGTTAGTTGATTAAATGTGACAGAGCAGGTTTGTTGCTGTTTAGGGATGAAATATTCTTATTTTATGTGCAGCTGCCCTAACTTATTTAAAATACAAGATACAAGACCAGAACTTTATGGCTGATACCAGTGGTGTGAGCTCCCAGAAATCCTAGATCCCGCCTCTGTATAAATAGTTGCGTTTGCCAGACTATTTTGAATTGTGGAACAAGAAGAAATACAGATGTGATTCATTCATTCATTGTTTTTGTTGGGAATTTAAAAGCTCCACATCAAAATGACATGATTCAGAACTGTGGAATGCCATAGAGAAATGTTTGATTTCTGTGAGGAATTCAGAACATTAGGTTATTTCTGACATTTTGTCCCTAAGTGCTTCTGATAAATGATTTCTTAGAAGCCCCAAGCTTCTAAAATGCCATAAATAGTTATATTAGATCCATAGTAGGGAAGAATGAATATGTCAGTTTTGGTTCACTACTTTTCTCATTTTTCCAACCTTAAATTCTGTTTTCCATATTTCTGCAGCAATCTGCAATCTGTTGTTTTATCTTTTTCTAAAAAAGATTCTCTTGAAAATATGTCAGCATTTTAGTACAACTTACTCCTAATATCTGTATGCAGTTTTGAGTTTTTAGAAGAAATTTCTCGCATGTAAAACATGTTTATGTATTTTATGCACATTCTCCCCTAATACATATCTTTTGTGCATATTGTGTGGATAGAGAACTGTATTGCAAAATTCAGAATTTCGAAGAGTAGCTGTGTTTTCATTCACACATTAGTTCAAGAAGTGTGAATGAGGTAGTTTCTCATTAAATGCAAACAAAATAAATTTTCTCCTCCATCCCCAAACTATATGCAAAAACAATATATTTATTTAATTTGATAATGCAAGAACCATTTCCTGTCCGACATTGGATGTATCTCACTTATTTGCCTTCTGTTTGGTTCCTTCCTTCCTTCCTTCCTTCCTTCCTTCCTTCCTTCCTTCCTTCCTTCCTTCCTTCCTTCCTTTCATAACCTTAGATGTGTTCTGCAGTAGCTACATAGTGGCCTGCTATACTGAAGCTTGAGTCAAAGCTAGGGCCTGTGCCAGAGTCAGAGAAACACCTTGAGCTGGAATTTGAAGAGTCACAGACAAAAAGTGAATAGAAAGCCATGCTTCTAGTACTTGTGCTATTTCTCACCAATCCAAAGGTTTCATGCAGCCTTCACTTTGGCCTGTGCAATGCCAGGCAATGTTGCACACCCTGTTCTCTTCTGAAGCCTGAGCACACACAGTTCTGAATCACAGTGCAATCCTAATCGCACCTGTTCAAAAATAAGTCCTCTTGAACTCAATGGTGTTTACTCCTGAGGTAAGTTGCTTACGGATTGCAGCCCTAGCCTCATTAGAAGTAGGTCTTTTCTAAATGCTGTGAGGTTCTTAACAATTAAAAATAATTATCAAGACATACATATCAATACATACATATCAAAAAAATAACAACCCACGTTTGTATAAAACAATACAAATAAACCAATCTAATTTAACACCTTAAAAATAAACAGGAGAGCAAATCTGGACTGAGCTTCAGTTTGTTGGCTTTCATTCATTAATGGACCAAGACATCAGTCCAGCACATCCCCTACCACACCTGCAGATGTGAAGGAGAAGTGGAGCTAGGTATCAGCATATTGCTGACAACATATTCCCAAACTGAAAATGATCATTCAAGTAGGACCAGAACCACTACAAAGCCCACCCCCAACTCCGACAATTACTCCAGAAGGATACCATGGTTGACCAAAAGCTACTGAGAGGCCGAGGAGAATTAACAGGGACACATTTTCCATGTCTCTCTCCTGACAGAGATTGTCATACAGGGTGAACCAAGCAATTTCTGTGCCAAAACAGGGCCTTAACTCAGATAGAAATGTATCTAGAAAACTGAAATGTATCTAGCCAACTGTCCCCTCTCTGCTAGTATTTTTATCAGCCACGAAGGGCTGATGATACAAATGGAATACTGATTTTTGTACTTTGCTCAGCACTGCTGAGAAATGTTGAGAAATGATTTGGAACTTTCCAGTCAATGCTATTTGCTTGATTATTAGGTTTTTATTTTTAATAAAATATTGGAGGGATATTTATGTGTGCGCTGGCATTTTTTACATTTCAGAAGACTCATGAGACTCTTTTGTCTGTTTTCATGATGAATGTAGGTAATGAAAGCCAGCACTGGAAAGAAAGCCAGTATGTTTGACCTTACACAACTCCTGCAGTTTCTTTCATACAGATAATATTTGCTGAATCTAGCTAAGAGATAATAGTGTGTATATTGGACTAAATGACTTTAAATCAGTGTAGTCCTAGCAAAGTCCAAATGAAAAATGGAACCAATCACCATAATGGATGAAGTTCATTTGACTTCTTAAGCTCATGTTTCCTGTTAATTCTGCTCATTTACTAAGTAACCATTTAACTCACTCAAAAGGTCTATATTTTGGACAAACGTACCTTTCAAAATAGTATATACCTTTCTTCTCTGCAGTGGATTGAATAGTCCATATATCGCTAAATGTTAGTGCAGATAGCAATATTTCTTTTTCATTCAGCACCATAACAGCCTTGTGAGAATTATTACATTTTAACTGAAGCTGAAAAGAAGCAGCATGTTGCTAGCTGACATTTGAATAATAAAGCTAACAATTATTTGATTCTATTTTTATGTCCCAAGGTAGCCAAAAGGCATTACTTCTGCACAGCAGATGGGTGGGTTAGGAATAATAATAATAATAATAATAATAATAATAATAATAATAATAATAACATCTTTTCTCCATCCATACATTGTTATCTCCCCATTTCCCTTTATCCACCTGCTCCAAAACTTAATTTATTTTTTTATTTATACCCCACCTTTTCCCCTGACATGGAATCAAGGAAGCTTACAGAGAAAATAAAAACAGCATAAAACACAGGGGGAAACCATTTAAAAAACAACTAAACATTAACAGAATTAAAACACACAGAACCTATTAAAACATATGTATAAATACAATAAAAAGTGGTAAAAACTGATTGTTCTGCCCACAGCTCCCCTGTTACCAAAACTAGTTCTGTAGGTCTGTTTAAATCTGGGGTAGGCAACCTAAGGCCCGTGTTTTAATCAGGGGTAGGCAAACAATTGCCTTCTCAATCTGGCCCATGGACGTCCTGGGAATCAGCATGTTTTTACATGAGTAGAATGTGTCCTTTTATTTAAAATGCATTTCTGGGTTATTTGTGGGGCCTGCCTGGTGTTTTTACATGAGTAGAATGTGTCCTTTTATTTAAAATGTATCTCTGGGTTATTTGTGGGGCATAGGAATTCGTTCACATCCCCCCCCCCCCAAAAAAAATATAGTCCGGCCACCCCACAAGGTCTGAGGGACGGTGGACCGGCCCACGGCTGAAAAAGGTTGCTGACCCCTAGTTTAAATGTAGACAGTTTGTGACTTGAAGTTTGAAGGGGGTTTTTCATTGCCAACTTCAATTGCAAACAAGCAAACTACTAGTAAGCAGAGATGTGCAGAACAAAGTGATGAAAATGCGCAGAAGAGGAAAACAAGATGCAGGTTGAGACCTGAACGTATTCAGGTGCTGCATATTTTGTGATCTCATTTGAGAAGAGGTCCCTGGAGCTCAGAGGCCAGGTTCTTTTGGGAGAGAGACTTGGGGAAGATATGTCCTTCTTCAATGGACACATTGGTGCCTCTGGAAAGAGAGGCCAAGGACAGAATGCATATCAGCAAATGTAGAGCTTCATGACAAAAGCAGGGAGGCCATTCTGTAGAGTGTTTCTATTTATTAGAAGCATCTTCTAATTTGTGCATTTTATAGGCAATAGATTAAAAACACCTTGTTCTATATTCAATTGAGATTGATAGGTGAGACACACAATATAGTAAAAATGAAATAAATGTAACCACCGCAAATAAAGGAACATTCTAATGCTAAGTACATCATTTGGATAGAGGTTTATTCAAAATTGACATACTTGTGTGTCACGGTCTTAATCCAGTAATACATGCAGTAGGATCAATGCATCAAAGCTTTTAAACTTTTGTTAGCCGACAGTCCTAATTCTCAAAGCACCAGAAATTAGTTCTGAAACAGAGAGAGGTGTTAGAAGACAGTTCTCGATGCACTGTTGGGAAGGCTGTGTTGTGTAAAGGCAGTAAAAGAGACATTAGCCCTTCAGAGACCCGTCTATCAAATATATAGATTGACATAGGCTGCAATCCATAAAACTGCACAGCTTCAGTTCATTTCAGTAAGGCATTAGTGATGCATGCCTCACAATAATTAGTAAGCATGAGCAGTAAGACAATGCCTGATGGATTGCAGCTGTACTGTATTTTCTTTAACAAAGAAAACAGCCCAGAAAATGAAAAATTGCATTAAATAAAAGATACTGGGAAGGAAGTTGTTTTGGCTCAAACAGTATTCTGGAACGTTTAATGCAGAGCCAGTATTTACATGTCAGCAGTTCTAAATGAACTCCTAATGGTGATATAATTTGAGACATTTGGCATCTATCTGTCCTAAGATGTCAAGGAACTGTTTCCTTTATTGTGACTTATGCAGGGTGGGGGTGGGGACAAAAGCACCACAGCACTGATTTGTATGTCTTAAGTTTAACAGTGTCTCTGCTAAAAATAATAATATTTAGGGCAAGTTTATATTCATTCTGAAACTGTGTCCAATTTTATTTTACCCACACAATAGCAATGTAGTCATGAAGCTTTAGGGGGGAAAGACAAAAGAAGAAGATCCATTATTATATCTCCCATGGTTTTTTTTTTTTTTACTGCATTTAAAAAGGGGTAATAAGAAAACAAACCAGGAGCTACTGGTAGATCTTTAGATGATTTTCAGTAGATCAGCAAAGGTTTCTGATTCCGAGCTGTTCAACAATAGCAACAACAAGAAAACATTTCCCAACTACATTTCACAGCTAAAATGAAGTCAACGATGACTAGAGTGAGCTTTTGAAGAAGAAGAAGAAGAAGAAGAAGAAGAAGAAGAAGAAGAAGAAGAAGAAGAGTTTGGATTTGATATCCCGCTTTATCACTACCCTAAGGAGTATCAAAGCGGCTAACATTCTCCTTTCCCTTCCTCCCGCACAATAAACACTCTGTGAGGTGAGTGAGGCTGAGAGACTTCAGGGAAGTGTGACTAGCCCAAGGTCACCCAGCAGCTGCATGTGGAGGAGCGGAGATGCGAACCCGGTTCCCCAGATTGCTAGTCCACCGCTCTTAACCACTACACCACACTGGCTCTTTTGTGTGGATGGATTGTGAAATCAGTTCGGTTCTGGTCCTGAGAACCAATTCCTAGGTCAGAATATAATCAGGGGCACCCTTGTCTTTTCAAGCTCTATGATATTGGCACCTGGCTCTCACTAGGAGATTTTGGAATTCTGGTAAAGAAATAACGTACACCTGACAACTGTGAAATCTTCCCACTCCTGATTTAAAGTGTCAGGGTCTCCCATTTTGATCAGGGGTGCTATTCTGGGCTAAGAGGGAGAGGTTAAATCTTCCCATCATGCTCTTTCCACAACTTAAATCGTATGCGTGGCCCTGAAGCTATTTCATTTAGCCTTTAGCCACAGAGCTGGGTGAGTGAAAGACCACTACAAGTACCTTTCTTTCTCATCTCCTTGATAACTAATAGCTTCATGCTGTGTGTGTGTTTGTGTGTGTGTTGTGGGGGTAAATGCCTGATTTAAGTTAATGAACTGGTAGAGGGAAGGGTTAGTTCCTCCCTCCCTCAGTCCAATAGTACTGATCACACATCTTCTTCAACTGCTTTCAATGAAGGAACGTTGGGAGTTGTTGATCATGGATCTCCGACTTTGGATTATTTTTCCCACCACACAGCTGAGAGATATTAGTCATGAAACTGAGCATTTGGGCCAAGCAGGCTAAAGTGAAATAGGCACACTTAAGCCTATTGACTTGTTGGATCCTGCCCCACATCTAAATAGGTTAATTATTGTTTAAAAGAACTGTTATATAATGAAAGTTTCAGAACATTTGTAGTACGTTTGCAGAGTTCAATCAAACTAGACACAATATGAAACACACATCTTTTGATGGTGTGGGGAAGGGGATTAATGTCATTCATGCCATTTCCCCCACAAAAGTTTCCTCCCACAACCTGCTATTTGCCTCAGGAGATAAGCTGCTATTTGTGTTTCCGGTGTTTCAGGTAGAGGTCTAGATGACCAGCACCTTGAGGCTTGTTGGATGGAAGGCACTCCACAACTACTCCCATGATCAAATGAATTGGTGGGACTGCTTGATGTGGTTCTCTTGGAGTCTTCCGGATGCCAAATGCTGGGGGGGGGGGGGGCTGACACTTGTCAGGCCACACACCTATGGCTTCACTTCATGGAAATATGGTTTTGCCATCTTTCATGATAGCTTGGGTGAGGGAGCTGCTCTGGGGTGGTTTGGCAGGAGATTTCCTGCCTGGCAGAACAGGCTGTGCCTCACCACACTTGTGTTTGGATTCACACAAATTCTTCTATGTTATATTTTAATATATATAAACTTTAAAAAAATCACAAATGTTTATTTATGGATTTTGGAGTTTATATATCACAGGTAACAGTGCTGATACCAAAGGGCATCAAGGGAAGGGGAGCACCACCTTGGCAATTAGAAAAATCAGGATAAAATTTTCAAATATAAATAAAGTGGAAGTATAACAAAATAAAATTTATTTACCATCTTACTGTAGGTTTTGTTTCATTTTGAAAAATAAAACTTCCTTTTATAGTTTATATCTTGAATTAGATATATATGGGGGCACAGAAATCTCTTAATTTCTTAGGGCCCCTAAAGGTGTTGATTCAGCCCTTCCAAAATCATAACATGTCAGGAATAAAGAACAATATACCTGAAATATGCAACAACTCTCTGGCCCAACATGCTCCCCTGCTTGGCATATATTTTTCTCATGCTATGGTGCATGTAGTCTGTGAAAAGGAAATGTGTGTTCCATACTTAGGACTACACAGAAGAAAAGGTATAAATGTTTATAACTGTCTTTCCCCTGGAAAAGCAGGCTTTATGCTCATTTGTCCCACACTTTGATTCCAGGTGCCTATATATTTGTGCCAATATACTTCCCTAGCAGGCAAATAAACAAGGAACTGGTGCAGGAGGAAAGCGTTGATCCCAGATTATCCACAATGCAGCCCTAATTTGCATCAGAGGCTTCTGTAGTTACTTTAAAAAATAATGAAGAATAAGGAGATGGTATTGTGATAACGCATCTTACATCTCAGAAACGTAGAGCCTGAAATGAGACATATTTGGAGCCAGAGCCGCTGGCAATTTGCAATGCAATCATGGACCTGTCTGTTGAGAAGTAACCCCACTTGAGTTCAATGGCACCTATTATCAGTTAAGTGTAGATAGCTTTGCAGCCTTAGCCCATCTTTCTTAATAGCTTAAATCACCTTAGAGACAGGGAAACTGTACAGTCTTTGCCTTCCATGTGGTTTGGAGATAAAAATTAAGTAGAGGCATGCGAAATGAATCAGATTCCATTTATTCCCCCCTAAGACTGCAAAAAACCCTAGAGAGATTTGTTCATCTAAAAACACGGCACTAGAAATTTGTCTAGGCAGCTTAATTTTTAATCATTTTATTAGTTGATGTGAACAAATTGCCTTTCAATTGTGTGAGTTCCCAAAGAGGAGATTGTGGATGCTATGCTTCTCTCTTGTCCTCCTGATGCTTAAGGATAAGCCATTGTTTGGCTCGGTATGTCACCCAAACCTAGGCTTATGGTTTGTTTCTTCAAGACATGGCATCCATCTTTTTCTGCTTAGTGGTACCTAACAGGACAGAAGTTGAAAGCTATGCATTGTAGTTCATAGATATGTTGGTGCAAACCACAAATCCATCCCCAAATCCAGGCAATTCCAGATTCCTCTGGCGTTACTATTTGGAGAGGGTATGTGAGAGAGGAGCTGCGAAGACATTTACCATGAACTCCCTGGAAACAGGGGCGTAGCAAGGTAAATTGGTACCCGGGGAAAAAATTTTTTTTGTGTCCCCCCCCAGAGGCATAGGAAGGTCAGGTGGTACCTGGTGCAGAAAATTTCTTGTCACCTCCCCCCCCCATTGATCCCCCCCGCCAAAATGGTTTTACATTATTTCATATTTTCTTACAAAGGAATAATAACATGTATTAATGATAATAAATTTTTATTTATATTCCTCCCTCCCCGGCCGAAGTCGGGCTCAGGGTGGCTAACATCAGATACATAACTTTGGTATAAAATCAAACAATAATTAAATTACTTCCTAAAAACATCTCAAAATCAAATTAAAGTCTAATTAGATGGCTTTCCACAGGGTTAGGGTTGGGAACAGTAAGTGCTCCACTAAACTGAAATTTCAGCCTTCACAACATAGGAAAACAGCCAAGTGAACAGCTATTTTGGTGGAGGAGGGTCAAGATATTAACCGATATGCATGAAATTTCATATATAGCTATATAATCCCTAGTATAGTAAGATAAGACCTTTGGAGCAGACATTTTTTTTTTAAAAAAAAGTTTTTTATGAACCGCCCTAATAGGGCAGTAATTGTTCTTTGATAGTTTGTCACCCCCTCCATTATGGAACATGGGGTGGCCCTCCCCTTATGCCCCCCCTTGCTACGCCCCTGCCTGGAAATGTATCTTTACACATCTCTTGATTTAATTTTGGACAGCACCCTTTACTATGAGATCTAGCTTTTCAACTGATTCACTTTTCTCCTTTCAATCTTATTTGTCAACCTGGCATAGAAGCCAAGCTTAAATTTAGCAGTGTTATAAGGGGATCAGTGTTTGGCTCTGAATATTAAGAGAATACCTACAACAAACAGTTGAACAACTTTAATACTGTGCCTTTATGAAGTGGGTTTTATTTAAATTCCCTGTTTAAGATACTTAGCTTTATGTTTCTTTCAAGTTATACAGCAATGTAGAAAGCATATGAGTGTTTATTCTCCCCGTGTATATAATCTCCTTTATATTTGCGAAACATTACACACACGTAACAGTAAATATTACTCCATCATATTATGACCTTCAAAGGTCGTTGGCAGTCAGTTTTGTCCTACACAGTTGCTAAATAAACTTTGCGTAAAAACACCACGCCACCTACCTGGCTGGATGCATTGAGACTGAGATACCTGTACTGACTGGTACAGGACTATAGGCCAAAATATATTGAGGGCACCAGCTTAGCAAAGGCTATTTTATACATATGCATATAAATGGAAGGCCAGTATATAGCTAACTTTATCGTTAAGTAATTTGTCCTGGTGCAGGGATTGTGTCACATACCCTCAGGTCAGAAAATCAGCAGTTTGGAAGTGCACACATGCCTCTGCGATCTTTTCACATCTCTGATGAACCCAGCATTTGGGCCACAGCGTATGAGTTAAAAATATGTTTTGAATCAGGAGTGGGGAACCTCTGGTCTATAGGCCAGACTTGACCTGGCAAGCTTCTTCACTTGGCCCATGAGGCCATTTCCCTGAAACCATGTTCACCTGTTCCACATCTGACATCATATGGGACATTAGCTGGCAAGCAGGTAAAGATGCAGCTGCAGAAAGCAGGATTAAACTTCTAGCAGATAATTCCACTGGCAGTGTGCCACTACCAAGAAGGCCCTGTCTTGCATCGGCACCCAGTGCGCTATGCTGGCTGGTGGGGCCATGAGAAGATCTTCCCCAGATCTTAATGCTTGGGCCTGCAGATATTGGCTTTGTGTAGACAAGGTCCCACAGCTTCTGTAAAACTGTGCCGCCAATTCCCAACCCTCAGACCCACTCCGGGAGGATGCCACTGTTGGTAGTATCCAAAGCCACTGAGAGATCAAGGAGTTGTTTTTCGCCCCCCTCTCTTTCAATAAAGGTCAGGGCAACCAAAGCTGTTTCACTGCTGAAACCAGATCTTAAGACATAGGAAGCTGAGTCAGATCACTGATCTCCCTAGCTCAGGAGTGGGGAACCTTTGGCCCTCCAGATGTTGACTCTCATCACACCTAGCATGCATGGCCAGTGGCCAAAGAAGAAGTTGCGAGTTTAGTTTGGCAACATCTGGAAGACCAAACGTGCGAGCTAGCTCAGTATTACCTACACTGACTTGCAGCACCTTCCTAGGGCAGATACGGCTTCCTGTGGGAGTGCCCTGGATGCAGAGTAAACAGAAGTACGCACACAGCCATAATTAGAAGAGCCACCCATATTGAAACTGCACCGTTCAGCCTTTAGCTGTGCAGCTGAGTGGGATGCAAAGGAGAGATACGAACGTGAGGTAGGCATGGACTTTGCTAAAGTGTTTTATCTCGTCGTCAGCACTGCTGCTGTAGTGAAATAAAAGCAGCCTAATTAGGCACACAATTTCCTCTAGCGTGCACATTCTCCTGGTGCCTGATCAGGGTTCCTAATTAGTAACATGACACCTTTCAACTATGGTTTATTTGACAGTAGGAATGAAGCTCGGTAACCTTATGCATTATACTCTCTAACGTGTAGAGAAAGAGAGCCACCTGGTGGCAGGCTTGCCGTGATACTGATAACTAGATGTGCTTGTGAACAAAGAAGCATTAGGTGACATTCTCAGGAAGTGATAAGCTGTAAAATAAAACCACATAATGGATACACACGGTATATTTGGAGGCAATTCACATGGAGAAGAGATGGCATGTCCAGTGTTGTTGCTCTTAATAGTTTTTAATTTCTATTTTCTGCTGACGTAGGCCACCCAGTAACCCAGTAACAGAATGCATGAAAGAGGTTCAAGTAAATTGCTTAAAGAAACTTTTGTGTCCATTTATAAAAATAAGACTACACTTACTTCAGTCTTGGGTGCATATTTATACTAATTTATGAAACTGATCCAAGCTGATTTCTTCCCAATTTTCAGAGGTGTAAATGCACCAAGGTAAATGGTTTTATAAATGGTTTCGAAAATGGGGCAATTAAACAATTGCAGAAGTATATGCGTTTATAATTCCAAGGTTACAGACTGTGTGACAGAAAGCCAAATAACGTCTTATGTGAAAAAATCTGTGATTGGATCACCAAACATAATTGTCTTCATCTAAAAGTAATTTGGTGGGGGCATGTCCTGGTTTTGATAATATCATGCACCCCAAGAACTGCAGAGAGATGCACAGGGGGAAAAGAAGGGAGATTATTTTGCTACCATCATAAAAGGATCAGGTCATATGAAAAAGTTTCATCATATTAAAGAAGTTTGGGCTGCTTCCAAACAACCTGCTTTATTGACTATTCATCCTGATTTGTTTGCACAAAGTTTGCAGGGATGCTTGATGTTTACTATTTCATGAGCATTTTTCCCAATCTGTTTGCACAAAGTTGTTATCTGGACTATAAGCTGTGGCTAATTCATCAATCTATTTATATACTAAAAACAGTGCCTTTTTGTAAAAAAATGTTTAGGGGTACTCTCATTTTGACTCAAGAAAACCACCATTTTATAGTTCAAATCGGGGAAAATAAATACAGTAAATGGACAAAAGTACAGAGATTCACAAAATGTTTAGGGGTATGTGTCCCCCTCCCCCCCGAAAAAAGCACTGACTAAAAAGAACCGCACAAACAAAAAGCTTTTTAAACTGTTCATCCAAATTTCATTATCTCATGCTGTACATTCTGTACTCACTTACCTGAGACAATGTCCCACTGAGTGCACCTGTGCTTACATGTTCAACCTCTAAGTGAACATGTCAAGGTCTGCAATGTTCACACGCTGCTTCCATTGTGTCCACATAATAACTGCTATATCAAATCATCACTTCTATTCTTCACAACTTCTGCTTATCCCATACAATAATAAAACTGCATATTTTTCTACTTTTTCAATCAATTGCAGGGTCCCTTTCAAGTCTACAGTTCTCTGATTCTATATAATGTGTTTAAATAGAATCATAGAATTCTATATAAACACATTATATGGCCCAAGTAGGACTAATTTAGCCAGCTAGCCCGGGTGACTATCTAATGTTTATAGGATGGATTTCCCCAATTGATTTTTGAACTTTGAATTTTATTGTTATTCATGCTTCTGTATTTTATGCTGCTTTTATGTTGTATTACAATTAAGTGTTTTAAATTTGTTGTTAGCTGCCCTGAGCCCGGGTTTCTGAACTGGGAAGGGTTGGGTATAAATAAGAATTATTATTATTATTATTATTATTATTATTATTATTATTATTATTATTTTCATGAATGTATGTGCTTTTATGCACACTTTCCCCCTAATATATGCATTTTTGTAAACATAGGTTTGAGTACCCTGTTGCAAAATTTGAATAAGTGCACATTTCAAAAAAATGGCTTTTTTCAGTTCTTATATTGTTTTGGAAAGTGCAAATTTGATGGGCATGGCTTTAAGTGTGAAGTGAATCAAATTTCTTCCTTGTTGCTGCCGGAGACTGAATCCAGAGTTTAACTTACTTAAACTTTAAAATGTATTTGGGGGATTTCAGCCCATGCATCTTCTTTAAGGATAACTGCTTATACAAGCTGATGTGCATGGACTATTGCTTTTGTAGGCAAATTATTCATCTCATGGCACCCACATGACATGTATACATTATTTGTTAATATTTCCTTAGAAGTATCTCCCACTCTCCAGTGAAGCATCTGAACTTAAGAAGGCACTTGGTTATTGGGTACTGAGAGTTGCTTATCATGGGAATTTCCATATTGGCTGCTCTTGAAGGAGGTAAAGGTAAAGGTAAAGGTAAAGGTAAAGGTAAAGGTACCCCTGACCGTTAGGTCCAGTCACGGATGACTCTGGGGTTGCGGTGCTCATCTCGCTCTATAGGCCAAAGGAGTCAGCATTTGTCCACAGACACTTTTTCCGGGTCATATGGTCAGCATGACTAAGCTGCTTCTGGCGAACCAGAGTAGCACACGGAAACTCCGTTTACCTTCCTGCCAGAGCGGTACTTATTTATCTACTTGCACTTTGACGTGCTTTTGAACTGCTAGGTGGGCAGGAACTAGGACCAAACAACAGGAGCTCATCCCGTCGCGGGGATTCGAACCGCCGTCCTTCTGATTGGCAAGCCCTCGTTCACAGGATTTTCGTTTATCATTTCCTTTCATGTTTGCTCCTGTATCCACCAGAAAAAGCATTCCTTTTCCCGACTCCAGTTTGTTTCCTAAATATTAGCAATTTGACAATCAATATGTCAATGCTTAAGTTGTGTGAACAGTTTGAGCAGTGTCTTGAAAAATGGTAGCTTTTATTCTTGTTTTAGAACAAAATATATACAATTACATGAACACCATAGGCAGCACACAACTTAATACCTCTGTCAGCAGAGCATGTTAGCTGTAGTGCTGAATATAGGAATACAAGAAAGAAAAGGAGTTTAATTAAACTCATGCATGACACTTTTCATTGGATTTTACTGAAAAGAAATACTTCTAGACACAAATTGGTATTTGCTGCTGTCTAGACAGAACTCACAGGATGATATGTTTAAAAATCACAGACAAGTCATTAACACACTAGTATAACAATATATATATTTTGCTCTCACCTTTTATGGAAGCTTGGCTGACTATCACACAAGCTACTGTATATAATGTTTAAACTCCATGTTAAAAGCTTATGGCACAGTTTCTTTTCATGTGGCTCACAATTAAATATCCATAGAATGTCAAAATTTACGCAGTCCATTTCATCCATTGATGCTGTCCTGTCATAGGTTGACATTTGCTAACTTAAGGAATGGCTCTTGCATATTTCATGGAGATGAAAGTGAAGAAGTGCAATAAATATCAAAGCATATCGAGAATACAGCATGAGCCAGCGTTTCATGGCCTTTAACCCAACTATTTCCCTCAATCTCATCTGTTTGCACAAATATTCCATACTGATAATGGCTAAGAGACCACAGTGCAATGTATGTTTCGCCAGGAGGCACCATTCTGTAACCTCTGCAAAAAAGAAGAAGCTCCCATGCAATAGACACATCCCAAAACCTGTATGCACATCTTTGTATTTCCATATGTTAATTTGCAAAATAGATTTCAGAGCTGTTTCGAAAGCAAACGAAAACACCATTAACTCAATTTTTTCTTATCAAACTAACCTGTGTTAGTACAGATTCTGCAATGAGTTACAAGATTATTGTAAGAATTACTATGAAGCAAATTTTGGAGAGCTATCAAGGCATTGAAGCAAATTCTACCCCAGTCAAACTGAGAATTGGAATTACACGTGGAAGGTTTATGTTGTGCTCTTTGTCTTACTATGTCACTTTCTTGCAGTTACAATTTAAGCTGGGCTTAATGATATTAACAAACAGTTCTTTCATCTAGTAGAAAATATCATGAAGTAAAAATACAATTTATATTTTTAAGGTTAGAGAATCTATTACCCCCCAAATATTTTTAATACAAAGATTTTTAACCCCAAATAATATTCCTTAAAATGATTACTTATCAGTGCTGTAACAGGCAGAGCTATGTAGCAGTAGCATTTGTCTTTCTTTAAGTCTAAAGTGCACATTTAGATTGTTTTATAGAAGTCTACCTGGTATTACACAGACAAAATATGTGCTTTTAATAAAGATTTGTATCAGTTCTCTCAAATATAAAAATTTACCATAATGCCTAAAATAAAACTCAATAGAAGAAATATATATGATTAAAATGGAACTGGTGGGAAACAAGAGGTTTATTTTGTAACATCGCCAAGTCCATTTAAACAAATGGTACATGCACTCAAAACTCCTCTAGCTATTTTAAATACATTGCTTATAGAAACTGGGTCGTATTTCCCTCTGAAATAACACCTCTTTCCCTCCTCTTATGGAAGCTTCATGGTGAATGAGAAGCAATAGCACATTGGCTGCAATAATTAGTAGTACAACCATACAACTTTACGATATCTTGCATCTAAATGTGTACTAAGCTGACAAGAATTGAGCTGCTTTAAATTCAGGAGACTGATAATAGTGGAATATGCCTGCAACACAGGATAAATTGTAATGAAATCGTTCCTCGTTCTCCCTTAACATCTTACATGGTTATAATCTATAAAAGAAGCCAGACCCAGGCCTCCAAATTTCAGGTCAGATATCAGTGCTTTATATGAAGCTGCTTTTATGCCTGATCAAATCATTTGTCAATCAAGCCCAGTATTGTCTAGTTTGACCTATAGCAGCTCTCCAGGGTTTCCCTCAGAAGTCTTTGATATCACTTTCTGCCTGATACTTTTAAATGGAGATACCAGGGATTGGACCTTGGATCATCTGCTTGCAAAGCTTCCAATAAACCATATCACATCCTCCATGGCTTCTTCTGCCACACAGAAGACAGAGTGACTAATGCTGTCTGAGCATTAGTGTGCACCTCAAAGCTAAGTTTCCTTGTGCTTGTTCCAGAAATAAATTGTTCCCAAAACATCCTGCGGTACCTTCTTCCGCATATTCTACAAACAATGCTCTCAGTGAGGGTTTTTTTTTTTAATGGCCTCAGGTGTCTAACATAAATTTTAACACCCTAGTGGTCCATGTTTGTGTTTGTGCATCTCCTGCAATGCCAGTGGGCATTGATGTCTGTCTGCCCCATTTCAAAGCACTTTTTAGGTGGGGCAACACAGATTGACATTGTGCCCAAAATACAACAGGTATGCTGTTCCTTTCGGGGGGGACGGGACTACGTAGCCACAGTAGGGAGAATCCGAGTATGTAAACTGGATTGTGAATTCTTTGCATATATTCCATAAGGATATAATAATGATACTTGCCTAAGATAACTGAGCCCTTTGATCATAATTTGGGGCTGAAAAGGTCTTTCATATTTCCATATGGATGTGGACTACAAACAGTTCTTGTGTTAGTGGACTCTGTAATAAATAATAATATTTAGAGAGTGGAGTAGGAAGCAGAACCCTATTCATGTGGCTAATACATGAATGAGAGGTAGAGCTACTATGCCGTCCTTTATGCTGTGCATACATACCCAGTTCTGAAGGTGGAATCATGCAGACCTTAAGGAAACCCAATGCAATTGGGAGCCCTGATCACATACAGGACCTACACAAGTACACACATGGGGCTGAAAACATGGGAGGTAAGGCCAAACAATAGGGTCCCTATCAATGCATTAGCTGTCTCCATGGAAATACTAATGCCTGGAAGGGGTTAGAGATAGAAAGAGATAAATTCCACATATCTCCACTCATGAATGTCTTGTGCTTCACATATTTCCAAACAAACAAACAACATTATTTATACCCCTCCCCACCCTCTCACTATATATAAGGGTCTGGTGACTTCTGTTTCAGTGTATCCGAAGAAGTGTGCATGCACACGAAAGCTCATACCAAGAACAAACTCAGTTGGTCTCTAAGGTGCTACTGGAAGGATTTTTTTATTATTTTATTTTTTGTTTTGACTACGCCAGACCAACACGGCTACCTACCTGTAACTGAACATATTTCCATATGGCACATAAGAATCCATGGTTCATTTAAGACAGCATTTTGGTTCCAACAAAGGCCAGTCGGATGCTTCTATTCATGAAAGGGCTCGTCTACAATTCCACTCATCCCATGTCTAGAAAGCATGGGTCCAAGTGGTTTCCCACTTTCCCCATTCTTTCGAGGCAGGAATCTGAGTGGTTTTGCTTTTGCTCTAAACCAGGAAAAAATGGGAATCTGTGGAAAACGTGATTGCCATTTGTTCCAATTCAGCACTTTATTGCAGCCTTGTTTAGAGGTTGTGAAGTGGCATCTGATTTTTGTTGTTGCTTTTTGTGTGTGTGTGTGTGTGTGTGTGTGTGTGTGTGTGTGTGTGTGTGTGGAGGGGCACAAAGTTCAGTCATTCTGGTGTCTCTGCCTCCTCCCTTGTCCACAACGTCCCACACTAATTTCTTCTGGGTTCGTTCACAGGCAAAATAATGATCACCATGTTGCAAAACAGTGAAATCAGATCAAAAGTGTTGCCCAGTTGCCTAGGCAATGCGGATACACTTCTCTGACTTCTGTACTTTGCTGCCTGCATCACAGTGATTGAAGATAGGAACAAATGTCCATTTGACTAGGAAATGTGGGGATGCTTCATTATCTTCCTGCAATTTGCTGGAGATCTTCCAATTTTCTGCCAAATGGTCCTTATCATCATGACTGTGAGAAGCCATGAATAACAAAACTGGTGTAAATTGGATTCTCCCCCTGGTGGGGGATTTCACACACTGGACATGTCCTAATTCACCCCAGAATTTCGCAGTGGCTGATACTTCATCTCAGCCCCAGCTGTAGCACTATAGGGTCTGACACAGAGCCTGCAGTAACCTGGATACAGGGAAAACATGTTTGCTAACTGGTTGTTTTTTTTTTTAACAGTGCACTAAATTCATAAGAAGCATTAGTTTGTCTGACAAGGGTCTGCAACACCATTCCTGGATTTATTTGTGTGATAGGTTGTCATATGCCTGCTGGTATTTTAGATTTAATAAAATAGGCACTAGTGGGTTGCTGGTATTTTTTGGTGGCATGAGACAACACAAAGTCTTCCTTTATCATTCTGCATTGTAAAGAAGAGAAATGAATTTGATGATATGCCCTTATGGCCCAACTTTATCCCATTACCTGCACTCTATATTCAATGAAAAAAATAATTTTGTGAGCAAAAGTTAAAACTTAGTTTATAATGCTTTGTGCAGAACATTCCCCTAGGCCAGGTTAAAGGCTATATCTTAGTATCACACTCATGGCTCATGAACTGGGGAATATTGGATTTTCTCTGTAGGGCTGCTTGCCTTCACTCTTTCAGACTCACAACCTTTCCCATAGATTAGGCACCTCATCCTGTTCAAATATAAACTATCTCAAGCCAATTGTATCCTCAATAGGCATGCTGAACTTTTTACGTTGAGTTACCAAAGTAGTATGGCTGCACAATCTGTGACTACTGGAAAGAAAGCTGAGAGGGCTCTCCCCCTTCCCCCCCCCAATTCATAGCCCTAGAGTGTCTGTAGAATTCCGTCATGTTCAGAAATTGTACAAAATTCATTTGCACAATTATTTACTTAGATTTAACAACACATTTTAAATCATTAACCTTTGTATTGATCACACTGAAGGCAGATTCAGAAATGTATAACTGAGATGGCACGGTCCTCACAGATTGGCCACACCACCTCAAGTTTTGCATTGGGAATCATTTGTTTGAAAGTACTTCCTCAAGAAAATATCTCCTGACATCAACATACAACTATGTTAGAGCTGTTTTTGACACAGGACACAATTTGCATATGGTTTACACCCACCCATACTTAAATGGATCTATTCAAATCAAATTTACTTTTTTCCCTTTTTAAAGTCATCTTAGTAAATATTTCTAGCAAACAAACACATTACGGAAATAGTCCTGTATCACATTTGTTCTTATTTAAAAATCAAAGTAAAACTTCAGCTTTGATTTCCCTTTTCCTTCAAAGCAGCATCTTCCTTCTCTGGTGTTCAACAATAAACTCTTGTGGTTTTTCTGTTGGCACACTTACAGAACACATATCATTCCACTGCATTAGATATGCTGTAGAGCAAATATATTCTGTCTTTGCTGATGAGAACTGTCAGAAGAAACAAAACAACAACAAAAAAACAGCTTCTAGGTGCAAAGTTCTATTCTATATTTTCTTTTAAGCCCATAACACAATATATAATTATTGAGAGAATAAATTTAAAGGGCTGTGCAATTCTAGGAAAAGGAAATAAATTTCCTTAATTTAAATATCTAGATGAAACATCACACCAGGAGGTGTGCTAGATTCTACTTCCACCATTCACACTGTGGCCCTGCAAACTACCCCCAATCAGGGTTTCCCAACTACGTAGAGCAGATATTGGGAAATGTGGGTGGGAATTGGGAGGGAAGGGAGGAAGAGCAATTCCTATTTGTGCAAGTGCACTGGTGTAGGAAGGGCGGGGCATAGGGGGCGGGGCATCCCGGGCAGCGGGATCCCAATAGGGTTCCATCTCGGCGCATCCTGCCCCCAGAATGCACGTCCCGCCCCCAGAATGTGCGCCAGCCCCACCCCCACCTGCTTCCCGCCCCCAGTGCCAGAGCATGAATCTCCTCCACTGTGCAAGTGACAGTTACAGTCTGTTGCACAAGTAGAATGCCATAGTTGGCTATCTGGTATCTTTACTAAAGAATTTGCCTTTCATAGGAAGGTTTTCGTTTTCCCCAATTTTGTTCTAGCACTTCTTTTGATATTGTTCAGAACATATGTATGTAAAGTCAGTTAAAATAAATGGGAGCTACATATGATTTTCAGCATGTTTACCTGGAAGTAAGTTGAACTGATTTCAATGACACTAACTTCCTAGTGTATATTATGTGTATATTACAGAATCAAATATGCACCACTGCCCCATAATTTCAATAGCTTTAAGCATATTTAACCTTCATGGAACAAAATCCTCTCCCTCTCTAGGGCCCTGGAGGTGACAATACTCATTTGAGTGACTCAGAATATCTGACCTCACATCCTATCATGTAGAATCTATGTTACATTTTAGAGTAAATACCAGAAGCAAGTGATCTGTTTACTCAACAGAAGGTCTAGCCTGCTGAGTCATACTCTCTGTACTGGTAAAGGATGTGATAAGACAGTTTCCTGCCTTGAATGCACAGAGAAATTTCACTAAGACATACTTTTTCTTTTTATAAAACGGCCAGCAATCAACAAACTTCTTATTCCAGTGCAGAACTGAAGCCTCACCAGAAACACCAGCAGCATTTCTCAGAGTAAGTGGTTTGTGGATTGTGTCACTATGAAGTATTTTATATGAGATTTCTCTCTTTAATGTACAGCCCAATATATGCTTGGTGTTTATTATAAAAGACGTTGGCAGTGTCTTTAAATTTAGAAAATGTGCTTCATCACTTAAAGGGAAACTTCTTTTTTAATCAGCCCCCCCCTCCGCCCTCCCCCCCCCCCGTGGCAAATCTTGACTTATAAAGTTTAAAGGAGACTGTAAAGTGGAATAGCATTTCTGTTAATACGGCACTTTGCTGCAAGAAACGTCAGAAAATATTGTACCATTATGGAACAGCAGCATATATAAACACATTGGCAGTAGAGTTTTAATTTAGAACGTGGTGGTTTCTCTTTGCAAATGCTGGATACTTTTAGTTGATAAGAAGTTGAATCGCTGTTGCAGCAGATACTGTAGCTTCTTCGGATTCCACTCTTCTATCCTTTTGTGACTTTGCATAGCAAGTCAAATGTGATTCCCCCCCCCCATGTCCTTTATGAGCCAATCGGTATTTGTACCATAGTAATAGAGAACCAGAACTGTTAAGCACTGGAAACCTTAATCTTGTTTTTGGTGAATGTCCTCGTGCCGAACGATTTTGTAGATGACCCAGTAAAAAATGTTGAATATCAGAAAGGCTAGCGGAAAACAGGCTCGGGAGATGGTGTCAATTTTCTTGGCCCGATCAATGAATACCTTCCTCATGTCTTCAGGGCTTTTTGGTGCTGGTTGAACTGGATTGTTTGGTGCTTTTGGAACCACTCCATCTTTTGCTTGTATACAGGTTGGCCCCATTCCATAGCCTGTAAAACTGAACCGATTTTCTCTTGAATCTTCATCCTGTAAAAATAAACCAACAGGAAAAATCTTCACCTGGAAATTCTAACAACTGAAATCTTCGAGACCCTTTATATCGTTACTCAAAAAAGAAAAAAGAAAAAAATTAAAACTATCGCTCTATATCCTCCCCTCCCACAAGGTAATCAGCTGCTGCAAATGCAGTAATACCAGTAGCCCAACTACTGCCGTGTTGGCTGCAATTTGATTTCTATTTGAGTCGCAATTCAATAATTCTAAAGTACTTGTTGGCTATTTTGTCTATGAAGCATGGGTCCTGGTTCCATCAACTCCCTCAACCTTCTTGCATTGAATGAAATTGTCTGAATGGAGATTGTAAGCATGGTCTGTTGAACATCTTTTCTGCGATCTGTTGAATTAACATTCATCTGGACACACTAACAGATGCCCCTTCTGACCTTCCTGTCCAATGTGGGAAGTCAAATGCAGGGGTTGTGAAGCAGTGTGCTCTCCTTTCTGTATCCACTAAAACAATTAAATCTATATATCTGCATAGGGCTTTTGGCATCTGGCCATGTGAGAAATTTTAAAATCCAATATCTGTTCCTGCCTGTCACTGAGTATTATGTTTCTTAGGATGTTATCTTACATCTGCCTATAGATGATGTTTTTAGTTGTAACCAGTGCTATTTTTCTAGAAAAAGAAGTGCCGGAATTCACCATAAACATCTCCCTTGTTCACTTAAAGAACAAGGCAATGGCACTCACCTGAGAAGTGCCAGAACTGAGTTCTGGCAAGTTTTAGCTGGGGGAAAAAAGCCCTGGCTGTAGCTGGATAGATTGTAGCTTTCAGTTGCTTGCTGCAGTGGAGGACAGAATATAATAACCACACCTTTCATAATAACTATGTTAATTTGTGATGCTGGGTTAGAACTGGGCTGTTACCAGGATACATGCAATAATAGTTAATGGCCTAGATGACCATTACAAGTGTGTACTTGGTTCAGATGAATATCGAATTTTGAATTGAATCAGGAAGATTCAGAGAGATTTGGGGATCTTCCAAGGCAAAGTGGGTCTCCTTTGAACTGAGCTGCTCCTGAAGTATCAGATAGACTCAGATTGTGGGTCTCTTTGAAATGGCAAGTGTCTAATGCAAAGATTTTTGCAGAAGGTCAGGAAGGGGACTTTAGTTTTCTTTTTGACAGATCTACCTTCCAAACAGGGAATAATTTTTCTGCATTAGGAGTGATGAAAAAGAAGGAACTGACTGTTCTCAACTGAGCAGAAGTGTCCCCGCAAAACCCACAAACTGCTTTTATTGATCCCCTGCACCAATTAATTCTCCTGAAACATTACCAGTTACTGATCTGCAGGCATTTCTACAACATTTGCTATTTTCATACAAACTCTGCCCAAACCACAGGAAGGTAAGCGAATCCTTTTCTTCATTTAGTTCTCTCCCCTCCCCCCAAAAAAATGGTTTCAAAGGCACCCAACGCAAAAAAAATGTTGCACCTTTTGTTTTGAAATCTAGCATTTTTAAAAACCTAGAAGCACCTCTTTGACATATACTACTTTCATACCAACTGTCTACAAAACAACAGAAGTTGGTGAGGGTCATTGGACAACAACACAGAGCCTTCAGTATCATTGGCCTAGTCCTGTGGGATATTCAGCAAGCACTTACTGGGCTACCTTTTGAGTGCTTTCTGAAAACCTTTCTATTCCACCAGGACTATGCCGGCAATTAAAAATGCATACTTCCACAATGGTTAATTGGTTAATGTCTGTTTTTAACTTTTCTATGTTTTTTATTGTATAGTTTTATGTTTTATGGCTCTAAAACACTTTGATATAGTTTGTATGATGTAGTGGTATATACATATTTTAATAAATAAATAAAAATAACCTGGGAAAAGAAAAACCCCTTTTAAAACCACCCTAAAACTGTAGAGGCTGTCTTGGTAGAAACTTCCTTGTACCTATCCTCCTTACATTTGATGGTACTCCTCCCCAGAGAAAGGGAAATGCCAGCTTGACAAGGGAGTGGAAACAACTCCATCAGAAGCCCCCCTGGTTGGCTGCTGGAAGGCTCCACTGGCTGGAAGCAGTGGTGGAGGAATGGGGGTGTAGAGGGAGCGGACCGCCCCCCGGCACCACTATTCTGGTAGGGTGCCATCGCGGCGGCCCCCCAGATGCGTGCCGCGCACCCCCACGCACCGGGCACAACACCCCCACAGGTGGCGGACCATGCCCCCAGAACACACGCCACTCCTCTGCAGGCGGTGCGCCATGCCCCCAGGGGTGCCAGCCACGCCCCTGCCTGCTCTCCACCCCCGGTAGTGGAGCATGCAGCTTCGACACTGGCTGGAAGGCTTTGCTGGCAAGACCTCCCAAGAACAGGATGTGAACATAGCTAGGTATCAATGGGGGGGGCGGAGTTTCTGAATCATCTTTTTCTGTGTTTTCTTCCTCCCCTTTTGAGCAAGGCACAGCTTGCATGCAGCAGAGCAACTGTTGGCAGACTGGGGGTGGGCCTCAAAACTAGATGATCCCTGACTTTAGTACTGCTCAGTACTGGGCAGCTTCCAGATTAACTTTGCCAAGATAATGTCATGTGAAGATTTTTGCCATGGCATTTAAGTATGTTGAATATTCCATTTCAAGGCACGCCCTCGTGTGGTGAGATGTGGTGCTTTGCCCTCCAAGGGAACATTGTTAAATAAAAAAAAACACCTGTGCTCAGTGTGTTAGACTACAGTAGTTTCCTTAATGTGATACCATATTCATACAAAGTGAGATTGAAAGAGTTACCTGTTGGTAACTTTTTCACATTAAAAGGTGATGTGTGATTATGCCAAATGATGGGTAAAGGTTGTAATTAAAATAATTACATCATTAATTAATTTTAAAGGGTCTTAAAAACAAAAGAGGGCAATACACAATTATTTTATCAAGAAATATAGATGCTTTATTTCCATAGGGTGCCTTCTAGAGGAAACATGACACAGAGTTCCATGACAAGGGATTATTGTTTCTAGGAGACTTCCACACTCCTTACTTTCTCTAGACTATGTACTTAGTCTGCAGCTGAGCTTGATTAAAAAAGTTCGGTGCGAAATAGTGAAATCAGTGCAACAATAAGAGGAAATTGCTTTCAAAGCCTACAGGTGCACCCAGAAGAACTCACAAATAGGATGAACTGAAAACATTAACTGGTATCCAAAGAGAGCCCTTTTTAACAAGAAAGTCTACATTGGCTTTCCTGCAGGTATGGCTGCCTCCCCACTCCTGATAAACAAAAATAAATGAAGATTGAACACAACAAGAAAATAAATAAGCTGTGGATTGCTAACAAATGAAGAATAACAAAGTTACAAAATGAAAATAGGACATGAATGGTATGACATGATTCAAAATAATAAAAAATCTTGTTTTTACTTCAAATACTGTGAAATATAACTTCTTCGTTATAATTAATCCTAGGCAATTATATATAAAGCTTGATATACATGGTCAGCAAATGTCAGGCATGTAGATTCTACTAATATGGAACCCATTTTAAACCCCTAGCAATGTATTATATTATATTATCATTTTACCCTGTCTCTGTATCCTGCATCATTCAACGGAATGAAGTCACATTCACTATAATTTCCCCCCCATATTATTCATAATTCAACATTCACATTCACTTCTGGGCCCTGGGCACAAGGGGCACCCTATCACTGACTTATTTGCTTATCTACTGCATGTCTCTCAGATCCTGGCAATGCTTTAACATTGCATCAGTATAGGAAACCTTAATTGTTTCTTAATATTTATATTGTTTTTGCAGAAGTATTTAGGTGTACCATATTTAGATGTATTAATTTCTAAACCATGTTTTGAGGAGAAAGAAAATCAGATGTGAATTCTATATTACGAACTCCAACTTAACCACCACAAATTTTATTTCCATGATGAAGGCAGGCTGAACCTCTCTAGTAACAATATGTATCATCACACAGAAGTAGTAATGGAAGTTCACAGAGTCCACATGGAAAGACATTAGTTCAGACAAATGGACTGGGCCTTTGTTAATGACTGGGTAGCATGTTAGGACAAATGGGACATCTTCTACATAGTTTACCCTTAAATTTATATTGTAGATTTGAGGCAAAGTCCCGTCTATGAATTCTGCACTTCTCAAGCCATTGCTACGCCGCAATGATTCATTGGTTTCATTTCCATCAAGCACTCCCTCATAAAACTTTCATCAAAATGGAAGGCAGACCACAAAGACAACAAAAGAAAATAAAAGGGGGGGGGGAGAAATGATTATTAGTGAAAAAAAACATATAACCAACCTAGTCTACAAGTAGTATGGCATTTAGAACTTGGGTTAAAAAGTTGAAGAAAAGTTGAAAAGTAAATAAAGACTAGTAAAATGTAGCCTTATATGTAACACTATATTTTGTTCAACACAAGCACAAAATTAGTATGCATGCTTGCTTCTTTAAAGTGGAAATGCCAACAAGCAAAGCAATATCCATATGTATCATTTATTTATGATACACCGCCAACTTACACTCTGCAACCCCTGTAAGTGCTTTTTAAAGGGCAAAATGGGTGTGAATTTTAGATGTATTCATCCTAAATATCTTTAGATCCAGTTCATGAATTTAGGGATACTGATTCATGCAAAGGCAAAACCCCAACTTGCACAGATGACTGCAGAATCTTCAAAATATAAGTATACAATTTCCCAGCGCCTCTTCCAAAGGTTTCCTGTTGCAACCACTATTTTTTAATCAGCTACTGTATGCTTTCCATGCTTGCATTACTGATACCCCTCATAGATGTGATGTTCTCTCTTCTCAAAAATAGTACAGAAGGTACAGCTCCCCATCATAATGTGGGGAGCACACTTTGTGCAATGCCCATGTGGCATGATGGGAGGGAGCCCCGCTCCCTCCCCCTCAGAACCTCCCTTGAGGTCCAAGCCCATCCTGCTCATAGAAGCCAATTGGAAGTCCAGAGGTTGGAACTGGGCAAGCAGATCTGATGGATAACATGTTTCCATAAGCCTGTACCTAGATTATAAATTTGGGTATGGACCATAGGCACAGCACTGATATTGTTGTCATGTTTCCTACCCACCTTCTTTCAGATAATGGGCATCATTGCTATGGGCTTTGGTTCATCACTGGTTAATAGGGCTAGGAAGGAATGTTACTTGCAGCTGCAATTGGCCAAGAAGCTGTGATTTTTTTAAAGAAATATTTATTGTCACAACTTTTATTTGGTTGGAATTCATAACATATTGAAAGGGGGACCCACCTCATAAGGGGTCTTTGGAGTGTCTCACTACATTATCAGAACATGCTTGAGGGGCTGGGCTGCCCCACATCCAGGCTTCTGAGGGGTCTATGATTTGCCCACCATGTGGACTAGGGGCGACATAGGACAGCAGATGTTGTCTGCTTGTTTTGTCAGGATACTTGCCTATACTATGTCAAAAGTTGTGGCAAGTTCCAATCCACATCAGTTTTCCCGGGCGTGTGCCATGCCTGTAGAACATGCCATAAAGTGTGAGGGCCACAATTTCCCTCTTTGCTGTAATAATGTTTTCAGAAGGTAGTGTAGAAACATGTCTATGCATTTACTTAAGTCTGTAGTATTAGCTTCTGAGTATTCTAGACAGAGCAGCTGAAGTCAATTTGCAACTGCAGCTCAACCCTGGAACTATCCGGTGCAGATTTCAGGGTTAAGCATCAATTGACTTTTCAATATCTAATATTCAGTGCTCATCCAAAAGTATCTGATCTTTGACATGTGATATTTTATATGCATCAGTATGCAGTGTTCGGCACATTGTCAGTCAGCACTGCTGGTTTACCATATTCCCCCACATATTATTTCTCATTGAGCAATATTTGATACTTAGAATTTGATGGCACTTGATATCTGTCATTATCTAATAATCTGCACATAATACAGCATTTACTATTTAACATTTAGTTTTTTTTTTTGCTATTTCTTGTGTTAGTTTGAGGCTGTAAGTGGCTACTTGCTCGGCTGCCTATAGTAGGAATAATCTCCAGACAAGTGGTCAGGATTTTAGTTTAAAAAACAAAAGAATAAGAAGATAATTGGTGGCATTTGTGGGCTAGTGGGCTCCCCCCCTCCCTTAAGGCCTAACTTCTCATTTTTTTCAGCTAGAAGCTCTCCGAAGCTGGTGTTGTTTTGGGAAAAGGTCAAGCCACTTGTTTTCTCCCCCAATTATATAGCTCACTAGGAAAAATAAGTAACACCAAAAACATGTTTGAATAACATAAATTGAAGTGATAAATGGAGTGATTCCATTAAATGAATGCTTGACGAGAATAATAAAAAAGGGAAACCAAAATGGAATCTCACAAAATATTTACGTATCAGGGGTTGGTGGATCACAACTTCGCTCCAAGAACTAATAGGAGGAACTGTGGTGAATTTTAGTTACATGTAGGTAGCCGTGTTGGTCTGCCATAGTCAAAACAAAATAAAAAATAAAAAATTCCTTCCAGTAGCACCTTAGAGACCAACTAAGTTTGCTCTTGGTATGAGCTTTCGTGTGCATGCACACTTCTTCAGTGAATTTGACACTGGAAGGGTTGAAAGGGGGAGAAAAAAAGGTCTTCTTTACATCTTGTCCGAGAACAGAGAATGGTCCAGCACTGTAGCTCTGATCATTCCACTTTTTCAGTCTACTACAGCTTGTTGACCTGGATATTCTACCAGAAACCTCTAACCAGAAGACTGTTTTAGCAATAATTCATGCAGTCTCAAAAAGTTCTGTGTGTGATGAGAGACTGTGCTTCTATGCATTTCCCATTGCATATGTATTGTAAGGAAGGTGGGGCATACACATCTACATCCATATAAACACAGGTTTGACTGCAAAAAGAATCCTTCCAAAAAGTGGAAGAATGATGGAAATCAAGTGTACCTCTGTGCAAATATGCATACTTGTTCCATGCTGCATAATGCATACAGCATTTGCAGTCTACAAATTATTTGGACAGAGCATTATTCAGCAAAGCAAAGGAGGGGAATTTAGTTAACAATGGCTCTCCATTCAGGAAGGAATGTAACAATTAAATGTCAATAATCATCTCACCAAGGGACAACCCAACCAATCGTTCATTCTCAATTCTTGAATGTTGAAGTCAGATTCCAAAATCATTAACAGGTTTCTAGATCATTGGCCTGATAGTGTATAAAATAGCTATCCATATGTGAGGAACTCTGAGTGGATGGCATATGATTATTGAATGGCAGTTTCATTATTCCTGACCACACTTCCCATACAGTATTTAATATTGCCATGTCAGAAATGGAATACAGTGGTACCTTGGTTCTCAAACTTAATCTGTTCTGGGAGTCTGTTCGACTCCTGAAACTGTTCGAAAACCAAGGCACGGCTTCTGATTGGCTGCAGGAGCTTTCTGCATTTAAGCGGAAGCCGTGTTGGACATTCGGCTTCTGAAAAATATTCACAAACCAGAGGAGTTACTTCCAGGTTTGCAATGTTCGGGAGCTGATTTGTTCAGCAACTAAGCCATTCGATAACCAATGTACGACTATACTGTGTTAAGCAGCACACCTTTGATCAATTTACACAGCATGCTTCTAACATTCATGAAAGGAAATGGTAATGTAGAATGCAACAAATACCGTACCTTATGGTTGTATCAAACTAAGTCATAGTCATAGTAGACCCCATGAAATCAATGGACTTAAATGAATTAATACCCAAAAATTCAATGGATTGACACTGAGTATGCCTTAGTTGGATAGAGCCCTATGTGGGGAAAAATGATTTCTTGATCTCTGCTCATTTCCTGGTTAGATATAATCCAATTGGCGAAGTTTTTTCTTTTTTTCTTTTAATCTGACTGCAGATTAAAAAGAAAAAGAAAATTAAAGTCCTAAACTAGAAAATTAGTGACTCTTTAACCACTGTCAGATGGGTAAAAAATTAGAAACTAAGCTTTATAATTGTCTGAGATCTAAAGGGAGAAGCAAAGCAGGATATTGCAGGTTGTTAATGAAATCAAATTACATGTTCTAATTTACCAATGAGAAAATCCATTCCTCTTACAAACTGAAATGGAACCAACTATCTGCCTGTGTTCACTAAAATTCATTTTTGTTCCATAGGGGCTTCAGCACGATACAGATTCTCACTTCTGCAGATTCTATCACATTATAATCTGGATGATTGGACCTCATCTGTTAGCAATGTTAAATACTTTTAAGTTCTAGGTCACCTCCATCTGCGTAAGCCTATAAAACATCTGTACATATGTGTATGTATTTAAATTTGTGTTGCATTCTGTACCAAGAAGAATACTTGAGTTAACTCATTGTCCCATGAATACCAGTCATTTTATAATATGATAAAACATTTTAAGATTTGTCAACATTCAGTGTCGTGTGACTGAATTTTATTCCTGCTGTTATCTGGGAAGAAAGATGAATGTCAGCTTTGAAACAGGAGGACTTTACAGCCCAGCCCTCCATGAGAGTTACGTTAGTCACCACCCATAAGGAACTGTTGGGTTATGGGATCACCTTAGCACTCTTCTTATACTTGGATACTCATTTGCATCTATTTTTATTGGTGCAAAAAAGAAATGAAAATGTATCACAACTTATAAAATGGTCGATGTCTATTAAGTTGTGTGTGGGGTGATTGTTAAACATCTTACATTGTTCTGTTCCACTTACAACATCTAGAGTGGTTTACTTTGAGCATGCCACCAACCTGGTGCTGGTGCTCACAGGTGTCATGGCACCCATGAAGTCTTCTAGTAGTGCTACACACTGAGTTTTCCTTCGTTCCTTCGTTCCTTCCTTCGTTCCTTCCTTCCTTCCTTCCTTCCTTCCTTCCTTCCTTCCTTCCTTCCTTCCTTCCTTCCTTCCTTCCTTCAACATTTCTAGCCCTCCCAGAGATGAAGTTATGGGAAGGCACCTTCTAAGCAATATATGTGAATTGAGAGTGGTATGGTTACCTCACATTTTCCCTCCGGTACTGAGGAATGCTCCCTTTTGTTGTTAGACGGGAACAGCATCAGTTTGTGTTTGAACGCCATAATCAGGAACAGCAGGACACAGCTGACTTCTCAGGGTAAGCATAAAGTTGTTAGGGTGGTTGTATCTCTAATTTTGTGTTATGCCATGCTCTTTGTGGCAGACATTTTGTTTTATGCCATTCCCTCTCCACGGCAGCCATTTTGTGACAGGCACCCCCAGCCAATTCAAAATGTGCCCACTAGTAAAAACAGGTTTGGAGACCCCTAATGTATAGAATGTGATATAGATATGCAGTGGCCCTCTGCATCCATAAATTATTTCCTGCTGCAGTTTCCAGCTCCTTCTTGTTCTCCAGAGGATCAGTCATAGGTGTCCTTCCTTCCTATGATGCAACTATGTCTTCAGGGTCCTTGTACCCCTGCTCAGATTCCTAACCCCTTGGCTATTTTGTGGGCTGATCTTCAACTTGCTGCACGAACCATTTTCAAAAGGTTATGATAAAAAGATAAACCCATATTGACTCTGTAAGTTAAAGTGTGGAATCGAACTGCTAAATACATGCAGTGTCTAATTCCCTCTCTTGCAACTCCCCAATACAAAAGTACCAAAAACGAGTCTTATATAAGTAAAAAGATTAAACAAATGTGAATACATCAAGGTCTTCCATTGAACCATAGTAGGAAATTATTTTAACACATTTCAAACCATCAGTTTCCATCATGAAGGGGCAATCTGCTAGTATTCTCAGAGGGTGAAATTAAACTCTGTGCAGCAAGCTTCCACGAGGCTCTTGTCCCACTTAAATCCCTTTTTAATCCTTTCTCTGAAGGTTTCAGCGGGATTTGTGAATTACACAGGCCTTGTGCTGACCTTAGGCAGACAGAATGTTATCCTGTGTTAACATGTTACTTGTACAGCCACTCCTAAGACACTGTACCATTGTTACAAAGCAGACAGCCCTTTCTGCTGCCTGTATTTCTTTAACCTATGGCTGTCATATTTACCTTGTTCTTCTTCCTCTTTCGGTGGAATCTCAAAAGTTCTTTATGCTGCCTTGACACAAAGTTTACAGCTGCATATTCCAGAAGTGCCGAGAATACAAAAAGCAGGCATACAGCCATCCAGATGTCAATAGCCTTGACGTACGAGACCTATAGATAGCACAGAGTAGAAGACTGCTGGTATTAGAAACACAGATGGGAAGTGCAGTGTTTCCTAATGTCAAGGAAAGAGAAATGTGTTTCCCCAAGCCCAGAGAGAAAGCTAGTTTTACGGGGAGAAAGGGCAAAGGCCAAATCTATATTTCCCATAAAAGTAACATTTCCTGAACACTTCACACTAAAAGCACTATCCTAAGATTTCCTGTGCATTATATATAAATATATAGGGTGAAAACTACTAGCTATTGTGCTAACACAGCATTGCAAATCATTCTTCTTTCTTCTTTGTCAATCATTCGTAGCTAAGTAAGATTGTCTTCCATAAACATGGTTTTAACAACGAGTCCGTAAGTGACTGTGGAGGCTGATTCTGGATCCACGCGTCCTTCCATGGTGGGGACATTGGTTTCCGGATGGGAGTTGAACACTGTGTGGATTTGCCAAGCGTGCCTTCCACTTAGCACGTTTCTCCCTAGTGTCCTGAGTTCGAGTGTCTTCAAAGCCCGTGACACCTTTGGTAAAGGCTGTTCTCCAATTGGAGCGCTTGCAGGCCAGTGTTTCCCAATTGTTGATATGGAATGAACAAAACCCCAGCACAAATGCTCACAATCTTGCCCACTGAATATTTTTGAATCTACCAAAAATGTCTTATTATTCTAGATATGACTATGTCTTTGAGCTCCACATGTCCCCACATGGTCATATGGTTCCCATTCCCAGTTTAGACGGCTGGAGTTCCACAAATTAACTTATTTTAGGATTTAAGTTGTTGGTAAGATCCAATGATGCCAAGCTGCTTTTGGAATGGACTTCTGCTCAGGTAACAGCACTTGCCTTTCTCTTTCCGCTGCACCCACCTGTCCTTGAAATCTACATTGTGGGGTTGGGGAACCCACTGTGGAAGATTTGGGGGGGGGCAGGGTTGCAGGAAGGAAAAGAGGAGAGTCCTGTTGCATCCATTTCCACAACACTGACACATACCAAAATCAAGAGCAGATGAGCTCAGATCAGGCATTTAGCTTTTTAAAGTTGTTTGCCTGAATAGGAAAGTGAAAATTATGTGTATTTAGTTTCTAAGATCATGCTCTTTACAAGCAGTATTTTTTTTAAAAGAAATATTTCTCAAAACAAATTTTAAGTGCTAGTGAGAAATAGATCAATTCTCTTTAGATATCTAATAAGATATGATGAAAATATTCACTGTAAGCCAAAAAGGAGCTAATGCACTTTGTTAAAGCATCTGTAACATTTTTTTTGGGGGGTGGCATATCATTTAACTACAAAATAGTGCATCCCAGCTGTTCAAAACAGTCAGAACTTTAGCTTTGCATCAAAAAAGCTTTGGAGCTAGAAATAAACAACTTAACTTTTCTTTTATTAATAGCTGGGATGTAGTATATATCTAGAAGCATTTGGAACCATTTAAAGAAGCAGCAAATATTCCACTTTTAGGGGCTGAACACAGTATTTTAGCCCAGTTCCTTACCACATCCATTACGACAAAAGAAATTAAGCTACACAGCCAAGTGGACTGTTTCTTTTCTTCACAGACATTGGGCAATTCTTTCTCAGAACTGAACATCTAGTAGCAAAAGTTTCAAACAGTACAACACTTCAGAGCACTTTTTAGTTTCAGTTATATTGATGTACTGTTCTGTTGAAGTCAGCATCAGGGTTTCTTCAAAGTGAAAGGAAGCGGAATTTGACCTTGAAACAGTAAATCAAATAACAGAGATCTCACACTAGTGGTGCTTTATGTCTGCCATCACCTTGTGAACTACAGGGAGTTGTAAGACCTGTATGTACAAATCAGGGTGTTGTAACTGCCAAAAATGTGTTCAGGAGAAAAATAAATAAAGCTACTACTTACAACTATATTCACTATTTTATGGCAATGGGTATCAAGTGGCTATTTCACAAGAGAGTTGCAATACTACTTCTGAACAGCAGGTTTTGTAATCATAGATTTATTATAATATCTAGCTTAGTCATTCAAGTGCAGCTATATAGAGATTTACGCATAAAATAGAAATAAAGGCTAAAGTGCACTACACAAATGGTTTAGCTTTAATCACCAAAACTTGCCCCACTGAAAAGATCTTTCAAGGTTTATGAAGGTACACTAGCCACCCCCCATCCAGATTATGCTGAAAACAAACTCTCTCTTCAATTATAATGTTTGCAAGTATCAATAGCATGAGATAGAAGAAGAAGAGTAGAAGAAGAGTTTGGATTTGATATCCCGCTTTATCACTATCCTAAGGAGTATCAAAGCGGCTAACATCCTCCTTTCCCTTCCTCCCCCACAACAAACACTCTGTGAGGTGAATGGGGCTGAGAGACTTCAAAGAAGTGTGACTAGCCCAAAGTTACCCAGCAGCTGCATGTGGAGGAGCGGAGATGCGAACCCGGTTCACCAGATTATGAGTCCACCGCTCTTAACCACTACACCCCATGATTTGTGAATCCACCCACACTGGATTATTGGTGGTATCTGGAGAAAGGCCAATATTTACAAGATGATAGGCTAAGACAACAATGAGCATTTACAAAGATTATGACCAGGAACGGGTATTGTTTGCCTCAGGGAAGCTATTCTTGGCAGCAGCATCATGGCAACTGCAGCTTCAACTCCAGCCCTCAGCTTGGATCTCAACAAATCTCTGGACAGTTCCACATGTGTGGGTCTAATATAACTGCCTGTCTTAAGTACCTTTGCTTCCAAAAGTAGTTGTCACAAGAAAGCACCGTTAACTGATACTAAGAGGCCCTGAGGGAATGTGGCACAAAAGGAAGTAGATCAATATAAAACAAACGCCCTGCTGCACAGTAAGGAATATCTCCAATGAGAATCTACATTTCCACCACCAGCAGAGAATTTGACATAGTTGAAAATGATTAAAGCAATTTAAGGTTAATTTACAAGGTGAAAATGTCCTCTGCTACTGCAGTTCTTTCATAAACTGTGCTATACATATATTGCTAGTGGCACGTGTTTTAAGACTAACACACAGTATACGCAAATAAAAATAATAGCCCTATGTTCAAGGAGGAGCAAAAAACACAGAGAGAAATACATAGTCCAAGAGCTTGCATACCTTTGGCAGGGAAGCCCGTGACCCTGAACTCTGTGTTGTCATGGTGAGTACTGTTGTTATTCCTAAAGCCACTCTTGCTGGTGCTGCATCCATATTGATCCAAAACGACACCCAGGAAAGTATGACAATTAGGAGACTGGGTATATACATTTGAATGAGATAATAGCCCATCTGCCTTTCAAGGTGGAATCGAACTTCAATGCATGTAAACTTGCCTAGTTACAACAGAGACAAATTGTTAGCGGAATTAGCTGTGGGGTTGTTGTTTTTTTTATCAGCGGTGAGAAATGCAATGATAAAGCAAATTTTTAAAATAGCTTTCTGTTTATAACAATTGGTGAAAGTTACTAATCCAGGGGGTCTGCAACCTAAGGCCCATGGGCCACAAGTGGCCCATGGGGGTCGTTTAACTGGCCCATGGACCCCCGCCGCCTGCTCGGTCTGCTCCCATGCACCACACTGAACCGTGCACAACGCTGAACCAGCGTGGAGCTGAGCAGGGACCGCCTTCCATGATGTTGGCCGGCTTCCCATTGGCTGCAGGAAGCTCCTGCAGCCAATGGGAAGCTGCGCACGCCTCCTCTGTGCCAGAAGGAGCACCGGAAATAGCGTTTGCGTGTGTGTGCATGCGCACACACTCCGGTCCACTGCAGCGTCTGCAGGACCGTGAACCGGCCCAAGCCACAAAACCTTTGCCGACTCCTGGACTAATCTATAATTTTTTCCAGCCTTTTCTTGCTCTTTTCCATTTCTATTTGGTGGGGGGAAATACATTCATAGGATTCACAGTATACTTAAATCATGTTACATGCCAGAGACAAACAGCGGGTAGTCTTTCATGTCATTATTGTGAACTTCTAGAGCAGGTGATACTGACAAGACTTCTGAAGAGAATGCTGGACTAGGTAGACTTTTCATCTAATTAAGCAAGGAGTTTCTTAAGAGTTCTGGAAAACACAGGCTTTGGAAAATTCAGTCATTTGTAACATTACTCTGACTTTTCATAATAACACTGCACAGTCACAACACAACTTTGAAGGCCACTTTAACAGCCATGGCTTCACCCAAAGAATCCTGAGAACTGTAGCTTGTTAACAGTGCTGAAAGTTGTTAGGAGACAACTCACAGAGCTACAGTTCCCAGTACCATTAACAAACTACAGTTCCCAATAGTCTTTGAGGGAAGCCATGACTGTTAAAGTGATGTAAGAGTACTTTAACTGTGTGGTGTGGCTATGACCTAAGTCAACTGAAGTGCTTCTCACGCAAGTAGGTGTTGTAACCCACATTATTACAAATGTCTTCATCATAACCTGCTTCTGCATGAAGGAATCCAGTTTGAGCTTTGTACAAGGGCTGATGAAAACTGGAACATTAATTTGGGAAGACAGGGAGTATAAAGAGCAAAAATTAAATTCATGATAAATGCAAAGAGAGAGAGAGAGAGAGAAGCAAGCAAAATACAGTTTGCTGTGTGTGAGGAAAGAAGCCATGCTGTTTTCTTGGGAAACTGCTTACTTAAATCCTTGTTAATAATTCTCCATTTTCCCCTCTGATCATTTTATTTAATCAGGGAACTCTTATTACAGGGATTGGCATATGGTTTGTTCCACAGGTTGATCAACAGAGGCAGAGGCATAGCTCTGCCAGCTGACACAAAGGTGATTAAATTTCTGTTTTGCTATCTACCCAGCAGCAGTCTAGCTTTACTATATTTCTGTCCAGAAGCTAAAAATAGGCTAGGGTTGTTCTGAACATTCCAACTTGTGGAACATTTGGTGGGTTCATAGAGGGAGCACCTTTTTCATGCTAGAAATAATGCTACATTATCAGGTAGAATAATTTCCAGGAACATTCCAGGGCTGATTTGAAAGCACATGTCTTTGTAGCCACATGCTCTAGTTCTTTTAAGAAAAGGGTTTTTTTAATTTTTAAAAAATGGATGTAAAGTCCTCAGACCACCTCATAGTATTGTAAGCTTACTATGTACTCTCCAACCCCTCACATGACTTTCTTTCTCCCTGGATATTGCCAAATTCCTTCCCTTTTATGCTTTTCTTTCAGAGTCCATGGATAATGGGTATTGAAACTTAGCACCCAGGTGAAAAGATGTGGTATTATTATTATTATTATTATTATTAGGTGAACAACAATTTTTTAAAAAAATAGTATGTTCCAGAATGTGTAAGACTTAGGTTCAAATCTCTGCTCAGACATGAATTTATTGGCTTCGGTTCACTGTGTGAAAAAGAGCTCTGACAGGAAAAACGGAAGACTCCCAACAATCTATGTGAATTCATTGGTGTTTCATTGTATGCCTCTTCTCCAACTTCTTTGGCTTTCACCCAAAACCCAAACTCCGTGTATTTTAGCTCCCTTGCGTTTCCCTGCTTTCCTCTTGCTTTTCTTAAGCTCCTGCATATAAAATGGACTCATAAAACTATAGTTTGGATTCTCCCCCCCCCCCTGCTTCAAAAGTCTGGTGCTGTTTTTCCTATGAGATTATGATCCCCTTGGTTGCCACTTGGTGGTGGCAGCCATAATGTTCAGCAGACAACATCCCATCGCCCTCCACAAGCCATTGCTGCTTTGTCAACACTTGTTTTGAGTACTCCTAATGACTAACAGGGAAGAGAAACGACGGGACTTTCAGTTGTCAACAAGCTGCGTGATTCTTCTACCTGTGTTGTAATGCTTGGTGCAGTAACATAAATCTTTATCTTCTTTCAAGAGAAACTGTGGCAAAGTGAGTCCATCGGCCACCTGGACAGCCCCCTTTTCTTGCCACTCAAAGATGAGATCGTTCATCGTGTATCCAACTAGGAATTAAAAACAAAGCATACAGAAGATGTTGTCATAACATAAAATTTGCTTCAACTCCAGATTCCACTATGAAGGGAAATTTTTGAATTTTGCCTGAGATTTCCCTAAATGAAGAAAAGACATTTTCTTCTTTATCATTCTATTTATTATTATTATTATTATTAATCATCATCATCATCAGTGTAAAGTGTAGGAGGAAACGTTTCTTACATCCTGGCTCAAATTAAGCTCAGAGTATCCCCATTAAATGTGCTGATCTATGAAATCAATCCTTATTAATTTCATCAAAATTGCCCAGACGTTCTGAAATATTCCTTCTATTTGTTTGTCTTCCATGAGGTTTTCCTTTGATGCTTAGCTGGGCAGTGATGACAACAATGCAAAAAAGTATAGTGTAAATGTTTCCTGTTTTAGTGTGGATTCCTGTGTTCTTTTGTGTTTGAAGTTTTTAATAACTATCTAGAAAGCAACCTTAGCTCTAAAATGGTGTTATCATGTAAATACTGTAACCTTACTGCTGTGTTTCTCAATGCACAATATCATGCAATATTACCCTATTACAAATCCATAGAAGAAGCTTACAGAGAGAGAACCACAGATGCATATATTTTATCACACCTTGTATACATTCAGATGAAAACCAGCTGTGTGTAAAACAAATTATCATTTGAAGCATGTAGATTCTAGCCAGGAGTAAAATCTCATGAGTGCAACTCATTGAACTGACAAGGAACAACTGCTATGTCAAAATGGATTTTCCAAAATGAGATTCATTCATTTAATATGTATTTTAATTATAATTATCTGCCATGGCCACTAACTCGTTCTATGTTACAATTCATTTAACTATGAAAAATGCATAGGCAATTGCTGATACAATATTTTCTTTCTACCTTTTGTCCTTTTGAAGACATGAGGCAACCTGGAATTCACTTTTTCACTGCTATGTTTTAAAATCACTAAGAAAAATATATCAGACTAGTGAAGGTTGAGATAGTATAAATTATTCTACAGGGTTGTAGCTGGGTTGAATTTGTGCTTTTCATATATACACACTATATAGCCTGTGCTAAAACTTGCATTGCACCAGCGTGTACCTAATCTGTAACACAGACATGCCAATTTTAATAAATCTGGCATTACGGGAGCAACAAGACGGCACCCTAGGCAGATATGCCAACAAAACACATCTAGTATTTGGGTTCCATTATCAAAAGTAAAACATTTTAGCATTATGTAATAGGCACATGGAAGAGACACTTAAGGGATTTTCTCCATGGATAATACAGAAATTAAGGTGAAAGCCTTGGATACTCAGATGTCATTAACTCAGCAATCCTATAGTTCCTCGGAGGGCATCTCAGGGGCCATATGAAACATCAGATCTTACTCTCTGAGTTCAGAGAGAGTGCTACAATAGGAATCATGGTCTGATTTAAATTCCTCCTCCCCAGTGCTGTGGAAAGATGTAAAGCCTTGCCCCAAAGTCAGGACAGTCCCACAAATGGATCTGTTGGAGTGGTTTGGATCGTGTGACAGAGTGGTTTAAGACAACCTTTCTCCACCTTGGGTTCCCAGATGTTGTTGGACTAAAGTTCCCATCACCCCTAGCTAGCAAGACCAGTGGTCAGGGATGATGGGAGCTGTAGTCCAACAATATCTGAGGACACAGCGTTGAGAAAGAATGTGTGCCAGCCCAGGAGCTGGTGTAAATGAAGCATCAGAAAAATCAGGAAAAGTACATAAAAAAATGCCTTCACCTTCACTTTCATCCTACTGGGAGAGAGCTCAGTGGGTTGTTTGATAAGGCAGAGAAAACACCTTCAGTCCCCTTTTCTTCTACCCCATGGTCTTATGGATATTCAAAGAAAGAAAGGTTCTTGTTCTATCCTTTCCCCTCAAAATGCATCTTTGGGAAAGTTGAGGGGGTCGTGCTCCATCCTTCATGGCTCAGGAGGCCCCCTCAATTGTTCAGAGAGGCTTTGAGGACAATCATGTGCCTGTGAGGGACTATTCTTGTGTGAACTTATCTAAAGATGGAAGCCTTTAATCCTAATGTGTACATTACCCACCAAGGATACCCCCTTTATGTCTCTTCTATATACCTATTATGCCATTCAGTATGTGCTGTTTTTAAAAATAAGTGATCTAACACTATATAAGACTGAGCTTTTACACACTTCTTGTCTATCAAAGAATAAAGAGTGGTGGCATCAACACTATTTTTACACACTCCAGTGTGTGATCCCAAACAATCAGGAATCACAAGGAGAACATGATGTCCTTGCATCACATAGCTGATCAAATTCATGGTGGTGTCACAAAGGGTACACTTTTCTACTGTTCTATCTCTGAATTGGGCAGGGAGAATTAATATGTTTGTACACATTACCCTGGCAACTGAGCAACATTCCCTACTTTGCCACAATGCACTAACAGTTACATTGTTTTCCAGGGCCACGGTGCAATAATTTTGCCGGAACCAATTTCTAGTTGCACTAGGTTCTGCATGTCTGGCTGGGAACAGGGCCGTCTCGTCCCTAGGGGCTGGTGGCGCGCCACGTCAGAGCGCCGGCCCCCCCAGGGGCGCCCCCACGAGCCCACCGGCATACCGGGCGCCCCCTCCCCAACTCGCCCCCGCCCCCATGGGCCCTCGCCTCCCAGAGCCCCAGCTGGAGCGCTGGAAGGGTGCGCAAAGCCCTGTGCCGCTCCAGCGCCATGCTCCTCATCCCTCGCTCGCCCACCCCCCTCCTGAGGGGCAGCCAGCATGGGAGTGAGGTGGGCGGAGAGGCGGCATGCCAGGGGCGCCTCTAAGACGGCCCTGAATGGGAAGTTAGTTAGGATTGGTGAAAGGAATTCCAGCACAGTTTCCTCCTCCACTTTCCCTTGACTATCACTTCCCTTTGAACAATGGTACATAAATTATCGAAGAGGAGAGGCATATTATATGGGATCAGACGAACACTTCATGCATTAAGTATGTACTGTGATAAATATATTATAGCACATTCCATGAAGATCCCATTCAATTCAATGGGATTGCATTTTAATGTGCTACATGACTATTTTCTGCTTTTGCTATAATAGACTAACATTGCCCCATACATAACATTGGCAATGAGAAAGCTATGTATCCTTTTACATGGTTATTTAGTTAATTTTAATTTATAATATCAAAATTTATAAATGAGCTTCATGGACAACTAGGAGACTACATAACCTATTACAGTGGTACCTTGGTTTATGAACTTAAATCTGTTCCAGAAGTCTGTTCTTAAACCAAAGTGTTCTTAAACCAAGGTGTGCTTTCCCATAGCAGTGGGGGACTCAATTTACAAACGGAACACACTCAACAGGAAGTGAAACTTGTTCTGCTTCCAAGGCAAAGTTCACAAACCAAAACACCTACTTCTGGGTTTGCAGCATTCTTAATCCAAGTTGTTCATAAACTAAGCTGTTCTTAAAGCAAGGTACCACTGTAAAGGATGAGTGCATCATTGGCTATAGTTTAGAAATTACTGGAACAGCCTGCCAAACAGTGAGACTTTGGACTGATCCTGTGAGCAGTTGGCAGTCCCCCGTTCTTTCCCAATTCAGTAAGATTAGCACTTAAGACTGCTTAGTTGATAACAGTGTCAAACTTATTTCATTTCATTGCAATCATGAGCCGACCCAAGACATATAAATATATTAGAAATATATTAGAAAAACTCTGTGTTAATGCTACTGCACCAGAAATGACATCATTATCAAATACAGTTTGTGCACCAGAGGGCAGAAAGTCACTGTGCTTGCCTCAGTGGGGAAGAGTGGGATTGTGAAGAGATGGGAGCAGACAAGCAGACCATGGTATGTTCAAACAGCCTTTCAGAAACCGCCAAGCAAGCTACATTTTTGTAATTGATACAGGGTAGAACCAATAGGGATATGATTAACAGTCAGTATGATAGGACAGTCTTGGATAATAAGCTTGTAGCATGATGCCTACATAGCAAAAAATATCACCCCTGGGCATCAAAGTCTTATTTCTCCAGCCTACCTTCTAGGATTGCCATATTTTGAAGAGCAAAAAAAGAGGACACTATGACGACTCTGATTTTAAATACTCCTACTATATGTAGCCTCTAGAAGCTGTGATATATTGCTGAGGGGGGCAGGTAGGAGAAGAGAAGAGGAAAGCAAGTTTTCAACCACAAGTTATGTCTATGTCTCATCCAAAAAGTATAGCAAGAGACATTTTGGCAAATTTTTAAAAAATCCACCCAGACAGAAATTTAACCCCTGAAAAAGAAGTGTCCTAGAAAAAGAGGCACATAGTAATCCTACTTATCCCTAAGCTTTGACTATGTGCTACCTGCAGCCATGTCATCCTGGATGAGAAACAAGCCCCCTTCAGGCATTGTCTCCACAAAATCCAATTCCTGTGGAGGAAGGCAGTGGAGACACATCCACTTGTCCTGCTGCCATCATCACATCCTTGTAGCCTGCCCCTCCATTGTCCACATGTTGGGGTAGTGTCTGAAGAGTGGTGCCTATTCTATATGTGTCAGAGGTTCTAAAGCACAGGGAGGCAAGCAGGCTCTTTCTTCAGATATCCTACCTGGCAACACGTAGCCACCAGGAGTATGGGATCTGTGGAAATGCTAAGGAGATAATGGGGTCAGGAGGCACAGCCCCATTCTCTTCCTCCATGTGATTATGATCATACAGAGGAAAATGCCTTCAACTATTGTGAGGGGCTTTACTAGGGAAATCAATGACCTATATGTGTCCCACAAAGCCTAGCCTGGTCTACATGTCGATAACTAATACAAGTGGTGGACTCTGTGGCCTTAAAATAGAAAAAAAGGAAAACTGGAAGAAATCTTTAATTTTATTTTTCAATGTTACTTTTCCATTCTACAGAATGACCAGCATTTATTTGCTGGATACCATCCCCCTCTCTTAGTTTTATCATATTCACAAAAGTGCCCTCAACACAATGGGAGGCTTCATAGTGTTTTTGTATAGGAAGCTTTTGTTCACAAAGAGCTCAATTGGTTTAGACATTTTGCCTTACAGTTCTCTGAGCCGAAGTGACTTATTTGAGTTCTGTTCTCATTATTATTTTTACAAATTACTATTTAGGACACATGTTCCAGAGCAGCTTTGCTTTGCTGACTGAATCTGAGTGGATCTCTAGGAATCCTGCTGTGGTTCAAAAATATCAAAATGTTGACTGCAGTGATTTTACTACTTTTCTGCAAAGCAACCCAATAACATGCCTTTAGCAGGCCCAAATGCACAAAGCTCTACAGTGGTACCTCGGGTTACAGATGCTTCAGGTTACAAACTCCACTAACCCACCCAGAAATAACGCTTCAGGTTAAGAACTTTGCTTCAGGATAAGAACAGAAATTGTGCTCTGGCGGCACAGAGGCAGCAGAAGGCCCCGTTAGCTAAAGTGGTGCTTCAGGTTAAGAATAGTTTCAGGTTAAGAATGGACCTCCAGAACGAATTAAGTACTTAACCCGAGGTACCACTGTACTTGAAGAGTAGAATTCTAGGAGCTACATATATCACACATGCTTTTCAGTGTGACCTAAGTTCCACTGAGAAAAACAAGTGGATACTATGGTTTAACATTCCAGCCCGCTCCTTCTAGTCTGACTGGAGGACTATCACTACTATTAATATAAATCTCACATACATACAATGTACCTATATCACCCAATAATTGTCATTTTCTGCTACCCCATATCAGGACCATTACAGTAGAAAATGTGAAAGAGAAGGCATCAGTGACTGTGTTTCCACTCTCCAAAATTTGGGGTCTCGTTCAAAGAGGTTGGGGAGATGAGTATTTTCTTCATGGAGAAACGTGTATTCTGATCCCAAAACAAGGGGATCATTATGATTATTTAGGATTGATTTTTTGGCATAATTCACAAACTTTGGCTACTAGACTGCCGCTCATTCAATCAGACTTTCCTTTTCTCTCTTCCCCTGTAGCCCCTCATGCACCCCAAAATAGCTTTGGAGGGTCCTACAAGCAGAAGGAAAGGAAGGTGGAGGTCTTATTGTGCAGAGGAAAGTCCATTCCACTTCTGCATGGATACCATTGGATTTCACCCATTACTGCCTATAATATTTGATCCATATAACATCAACATGAAACATGATGCATTTGAAGAAGGCAGCTTTTGCCTATGAAAGCTTATGCTGCAATAAATAAGTTGCCTTCAAGTTGCCACAGGACTATGTGCTATGAACATGAGAATACTATGTTCACACTTACAGCTTTCCAGCTGCATGATACATGTTTGGACATCCATTGGGAAATTTTTGAGGTCCATTGGGCAGGAGAGTATTAAAGTCAATCTGAAAGAATACAGAAGAACTATTATAAAGTGAATGTTGGCCAACACACATTGTCTCATATTCAAAATTACTACACACACACATCCATTATGCAATAAAGAACAAGAGTCTTGACAAACAGGCAGGTGTACAAACCATTTAGGCATTTGGAAAATAATATGAAGTCAATATGCTTAATTTGTGTGTGTGTGTGTGTGTGGGGGAGAATAAGGTTTGCAATTCTACCTTACTTGGAAGTAAATCCCATGAAAATAAATGGAGCTTACCCCAGAATAAACAAGTTTTTCACCACAGCATTTTCTAAATACAATTCCTGCCCTGATCAAATTGTATTGTAGCATAGACCCTAATCCTGCAAGTCCATATTAGTTGATTGTGATATTACAACCAACAGGAATTTAAGTCTTTCAAATAAAAGGCCTCTGAGCCTGCTGGAGGAAACCTTCTGTTTCCTACAAGGAAAGGTGATCCTTTATGATTTCAGTGAAAGTGTTGCACTGGTATCCTCTGTCCACAGATGCCAGAAAGGAAGAATGAGTTACCGTAAGAATCCCCTAACAAGAGTGCAAATGAAGGACCTTTGCAAAACAAAATTCACAGAGGTTGTTTTTGGGGTTTTTTCCGGAGAGGAACCATCTAAGAAGGGCTGAAATCTAAACAATGTTACACTTTCCACAACGTTGTACAATGATCTACACATGGATTTCTCAAAGGATGAAAAGAGTTGTGCCAGAACTGGCTCTCTGTGTGTCTCCCATTTCATAAAGGCAGCAGGGAAAAGTCATTTTGTGTCTGAGACCTGACCAAGGGGCAACGATTACTGGGTGGTTAACTTTCTGGATCATGGTCAGAACTTGGGTCCAAGTCAGGTCTTGAACCAAGAACATGAGAAACATCAGGCAGAGATTTCAAACCCAGGTTTGATAGTTATTTCAGTTCCAAATGTTTTCATAGTTCTCTTAAAACTACTATTTTCTGCTACATATGCTTAACTGAGTCATGAACACACCCAAATGGTGGGAAAGACTTCTTCTTTTTAACGCACATTGCATACTTACACTATGGACTTCACTAACACTAGATAGACACCAGCTTAAGCTTAGATGGTTCTAAAAGATTATACAACTTCATGAAGACAAAGCTATAAATAGCTACTAGTAACATGCAGGGGCATAGGAAGGGGGGCCGGGGGCTGCCGGGGATGTCACCCTGAGGGCAGGTGACAAAATGGCGGCCGGCTGAAGGCTATATTCACTGTAGGGGAGCCGAGGGCGCACACATGCCGTCATTATGGGCGCCACTCGATCGCCGTCTGTATCAGCGGCGCACATGCGCATCCATCAGGTGGTTTTCCCCGCCCCTCCACAGCCCGCACTGGGTGCTGGAGAGCCTTACTTTGCCACTGGTAACGTGCCACCTCCTGTTTCAGAGGCAGCATGCCTGTGAGTATCAGTCACTAATATCAGGCAACAGTAGGAGAAACTATTGCCCTCATGTCCTGCCTGCAGCCTTCCTATAGGTATCTGGTTGATCACTGCAGAAGCTGGATGCTGGAATGTTTAAGATTTGGTCTGATCCTGCAGGGCTTTTCTTACATCATGTTTTTTGTTCTTATTTTGGTAACTGCTGATATATTGTGGTCAACAATATATGAGAAATTAAATATTACAAATCTCTAGAAATCTAGAAGTGAATAATCACTGAACTGTTACTGAAATGAAGTAAGGAATTCAGAGTAGACATTTATCTAAGACTTCCATTCAATAGTACTACTTTATCAGAGAAAAGACTCACCCCTAAGAAAGAGACACAACTCTTATTAGCACAACACTTTTCTCCCACATCTAAGCTTTAGTTTGTTAATAGAAGGCTAGAACCAGTAAATAAAACTAAAAATAATGGTGGTGGTTTTTTGTTTGTTTGTTTTTTGCTTTCAGAAGAAAATTCAGCAGTGAGACCTCTGTGTGCAATTGAAAGAAATGGCCTCTACATGGAACCATGGCATTTTAAACAGCCTCCAGTTATTTCACCAATTGAATTACATATGGATGACTTAGAGAAATCAGCCTATGTCCTTGTATCTATGTATGTTTAACAATCCACAACAAGGGAATGCAGTGACTGTTTTCATTAAGGGAATGTGTACTGCATCCAAACTAAATCATAACCTCATTGCTTCCATATCACATCAGAGCCTTTTATTTGCAATTTACCTGATGGAATAGAGAACGTTTCCATTTTTAAAAATCCGTAGCAATTTGTTGTCTGTTGTTACTTCATGAAAATTGGCGCCTTTTTCATTGGCAAAGAACAAGTCAGGTTTCCAGATAGAGTCCAACATGGATGGGTCCAAATCTAGAGAGTCATCTGGATATTCACTATAAGCAAGACGGGGGTCATTCCAGTTCTGACGGAGAAAGATGTTCACACGATAATCCTAAAGTAAAACCAAAAGTAGTGTTTTTAGCTCCTACCTTTCATTTGGTTGAATAATATGGAATTTACTAGCTGTATCCTTTAAATAAACTTAACTCCCTGAAGTCCTGGATTATATTACTCATCCTTGGCTTGAACCATACTGTTTAGTCACTGAACATAATACTGTATTAAAACCTAAATTGCATTACAAATATTAATCTATCAATTTGGAAAGAAATGGTCACGGACCTGAAACACTAATTATTTACAGAGAATAAAGCTTAAATGCTTCAAACATGTATTATTTTGTGCAATCAAAGAGCAGATTTATATTTACAGAGGTAATTTGCTTTCCTGTAAGAGGATTATTATATAATAATTCAGTTTCTTCTGTTCTCAGTTTGTATTAATGGACAAGAAATAAGCCTGACCTTATGTAAGCCTAACAGAACATGTGCGTGAAGTTCTTTCCCAAAACTCTGGAGAAAAATTGGGGGACTACCATATACCATTGTATGGCATGCCATTGACATTCTTCAATGAACTCAGCAGCTTCAGGTGTGGGGCAAAGAAGAGAGAAGGCAAATCCTCATAGATAAGGAGTTGCCTCCTTTGTTCCTAAGGCTTTTTTTAATGGCTGCTAGGGCCAGTGCCATGACATGGGTAGCGCTGTGGGTTAAACCACAGAGCCTAGGGTTTGCCGACCAGAAGGTCGGCGGTTCGAATCCCCGCAATGGGGTGAGCTCCCGTTGCTTGGTCCCTGCTCCTGCCCACCTAGCAGTTCGAAAGCACGTCAAAGTGCAAGTAGATAAATAGGTACTGCTCCGTCGGGAAGGTAAACGGCATTTCCGTTCGCTGTTCTGGTTCGCCAGAAGTGGCTTTGTCATGCTGGCCACATGAACCGGAAGCTGTACACCGGCTCCCTCGGCCAGTAATGCGAGATGAGCGCCGCAACTCCAGAGTCGGACATGACTGGACCTAATGGTCAGGGGTCCCTTTACCTTTACCTAGGGCCAGTGCAGTGTAGTAATAAGAATGCTTGACTAGGAGTCAGGTGACAGAGGACTTATATCACTCCTGAGCTATGAAACTCTCTGTTGTTTCTTATTTCATATATCAAGTTTTTCAAAAGGGGATGAAGATGTCTCAAAATGTCACAAAACAATGTGCAAATGCTAAGCATACAATATCCAAGAGCAGGGGTCAGCAACCTTTTTCAGCCGTGGGCCGGTCCACCGTCCCTCAGACCATGTGGTGGGCCAGACTATATTTGGGGAAATGAACAAATTCCTATGCCCCGCAAATAACCCAGAGATGCATTTTAAATAAAGGGACACATTCTACTAATGTAAAAACATGCTAATTCCTAGACCATCCGTGGGCCGGATTGAGAAGGCGATTGGGCCGCATCTGGTCCCCGGGCCTTAGGTTGCCTACCCCTGTCCAAGAATGTATATAAAATATGCAAATTATACTGGGAGCTTGTAGTGTATTCATTGTGAATACTGGATAGCTGATAGTAACTGTGAATGAATAGGAACAAACGCAACAGTTGGAGATGTGACCGTCAAGGGTGAATCCATTGTGGGGAAAGCTGGATAGTGAAAGACATAATATAGCCCTTCTGGCGCTAAAACAAGTAGATTATTTGTGCATTTGTCTCTAACCAGTAGAAATATATATGAATCTGGAATAATTTTTGGAGGGTGGGGGGGGGTATAGTGGAAAAATTATGAAGTGCAAGAATCTTTACCCCAGTAATTATGTTTTAGACATTAATTTCCACTCTTTCTTTTCCTTTTCCATTTCCCCTTTTCAAAAAAGGGAAAGTCCAACATTTATACGACGATTGTATTTACTAATAGTCTACAGTGCATGTTCACCTGATACATTTTGACAGCCTTTCTAACTTTAGGAACAACTCAGTGAGAATCAAAACCCCTCCAGTAATTTTGCACTTTCTCTAATAAAGCCTATGAGAGTGCCCTCAAATTTGGGAGTTTAGAGACGACCTCCCCCACTGTTCTACTGGGGTAGCATACATGCTCAGTGACATTATTCTTCCCATACATCTTTTATTTCTTTAGACTAGAAGTGAGAACATCTTTTTTTTTTTTAAACCAAATCTCTTGATAGTAAAATCCTTTACGTGGAATAGTTGTCGTAAGTGTGTGATGAACAGACCAAAAGCTGTCGGCGCTGTCAGTAGTGTGAGTCACAATAGTGCTGCTAATTTCATCAAGGTCATGCAATCAAAAGAAGTGGGCACATTTCAAGGGAACAATAGGCTTGCACAAAACAATTGCTTTTCCTGCTGCACCAGCCCTTAAAGGAACCACCGCAGCTCCTTTCCTTATGACCCTCCTTTTGCTTCATTTCAATATTACCTTTTTCTTCTTTGCTTAAAACACAAACACAAAAGCAGCACCTTTAGCTGCTTGAATGAAATCTCCAGCATCCCCTGGCCTTCTAATTTCATTACCATTTGCTCAAACTTGGATGAGCACATTGGGTGCATGTGCCAACACCCCCAAGCAGCTTTAGCGTATAATCTTTTTAAACCTCACATGGTAGAACTGCATTCTATAATTAAAAATACAACGAATGGTTTGCAGTTAATTTGTATTGCATGATTTACATGCTTACAACACAAAGATGTTTTTAAAAAATCACAAAATGTTGTTTGACTAGGGCAAAGAATGAATGCAGCCTCCTTTCCTCAAACTGCAGACTCTTACAGTGGGTCCCTCCCAAGAATCGCACTCTCTGTGCCACAAGGTTAACTTACCAGAGGAGGGAGCTGACAACCTCTTCTCTGCTGTAAGGTAAAGGTAAAGGGACCCCTGACCGTTAGTTCCAGTCATGGATGACTCTGGGGTTGCGGTGCTCATCTCACTTTACTGGCCGAGGGAGCCAGCATACAGCCAGCATGGCTAAGCCGCTTCTGGCGAACCAGAGCAGCACATGGAAACGCCATTTACCTTCCTGCCGGAAGGTATTTATCTATTTGCACTTTGACATGCTTTTGAACTGCTAGGCTGGCAGGAGCAGGGACAGAGCAATGGGAGCTCACCCTGTCATGGGGATTTGAACCGCCAACCTTCTGATTGGCAAGCCCTAGGCTCTGTGGTTTAGACCACAGCGCCAGCCGTGTCCCTTCTCTGCTGTACTTTGATGCAAATATAGCAGATCGAAATAGGGTAGTATTGTAGGAGTCAGGTGCAGAGCTGAGCTGAAACAGTCTCTTTGGTTTTGTTTTCAGTTTCATTATTGCCAAAAAGCACATCCATTTTTTCCAGTGCATTTTCCACAGCTTCCTGGAATTTTATTTGTTTTTCAGTTAAACTCTGCACATTACACAGCTGTAAAAATCCTCAAAGGATGTTTGTTTAAGACTCTGTGGTAGTGTTCAGGCCCTGAGCTAGCTCAGGGATGGGTGAATCAGCTTGTTTCCTTACTGTGTTCACTCATAATTCTGTTCCACCCTGTTTCCACATTAATCTGATCTGCATGCATATTTGCATAGTATTTCAAAGACACATTTCTTCTCCAGATAAGCATTTCATTTCTAAACCTAGGATTTCTCAAAATATATGTTTTGAAATGCACTTTAAAAAAAGAAGACAAGAAATGTGTCACTGCAGAGCAAATCTGGTAGACAGCTATGTTCTGATCGACAGATTACTCCAAGAGGTGCAGATCAGGTCAGTTCATATCAGGATTCCTCCCGCATCCTTTGCTCATCGTGCATAGCTCAGGTGAGCTCCAGAGCTTTTGGAGCAAATGAACTGTGCAGACAGGCATGTGGGAAGCTCTCAGACAGAACAGAAATGCTGTGACAACTAATCCCTGATCTTGTGTAACCAAGACCAAGGAAGCTCCGCACCCAAAATTGCTATTGGAACTTCTTTGTAGGGCTTCCAAATCTTTAATTAGCCCCTACTACTTTGTTTATAACAGCAACATCAGGCAGGTGATAATATTTATCTCCATGCTGTGAAAAGCAGCTTCACTTATTGATTTTTTCGGGGTAGCGCAAACTGCTGGCCAGACTGTTTAGCTTTGATCTGGTCAATTGGCAATGCTCAGAGTGGGGGTGTCTTTTTTGAGGGTTTTTTTTGTCTTTTTCCACTTCTCTGCCCACCAGCCATTTAACCAACTCTACAGCTGCCACCACACAAAGCTCAGAAGGTCATGGAATGGGAAAGAAAGTAAGATCAGAACAAAAAGAATCTTGTCTCCTTCATATAAATGATAGCTAGGCAGTCATCAATACCTTTTTAGTTTATCTTGAATCTTTGCTATCTACAGAACTAACGATTGGAGAAACAAGTCTCTTTTCGGATGGTGAAGGAATTTATTTGACAGGCAGGCTCAATAATGAACCATGTAAAGGTGTGATTACTGACTGTGACAGCAGGCGTATGGATTTTTAAAAATGTAATCCCTGTGTTTATCATCAGTGCTACTGCAAACCAGTCACCAGGGAAGTGAACTGTGGCAAATAATTTGCTAAAGGCCTGCTTCGTAAAACACACAGACTTTTTGCTGTTTTCTACGTACCATTGGTAAGCTACCAAAAAAAACCCCAAAACAGTGTGGGAGCAAGAGTGCACAAAGGTTTTATGGGTCATATAATCAGAAATGCATTATACAAGGTTTGGAAAGGTACAAAGGGCTGTTAGAGCCAAAAACTCCAAAGTGGATTTCTCCGGAAGAGGCGAAGTCGGTAAAGAAGAAAAACATGAAAGGGAACTGGTTAACATATAACTCTTTATTGATAGAGGAAAATAATCAATTCACACTTAGGAAGTATGAAGAGGTAAAAGATCATCTTTCAGGCTGGGTTGATTACCATCAACTGCACGGAACATTTAAACAAGATAGGAAAAATGGATTTGTGAAAGAAACGTCTAAATTTGAAACATAAATTTTAAATAATAACACCAAAATAATATAAAAAATGTACCAAATCCTCCTTGAATGGAAAGTCAAGGAGGAGGAGGTTAAGGAAGTTATGATCAGATGGACGCAGGACATCGGCCACCCTATAATGTTAAGCCAGTTGGAAAAACTTTGGAAATCAATGATGAGGTTCACTGCATGTTATAATAATGAAGAAAATATACTAAAGATGCAGTATAGTTGGTATCTAACCCCATCAAGTCTTTCCAAAATGTCTAAAAATCTTCCCAATAATTGCTGGAGATGTGGGGAAAGCAATGGAAATATGTTCCACATGTGGTGGACCTGTAGAAAAATCAAAGAGTTTTGGAATCTAATATACGACGAACTTAAGAAAATCTTGGGTTTAACTTTCCACAAAAAAACCAGAAGCTTTCCTCTTAAGTATTATAGGAAATGATATCCCGGAGAAACTAAAAGATATTTTTCTATACACAACTGGTGCTGCACGAACACTGATTGTGCAGAATTGGAAAGGAAAAAAATGCCCTGAATATAAAGGACTGGTAGAATAAGTTTCAGGAATATGCCGAGATGGCTCAGTTGACCAACAGTCTGAGAGGGAATAACAGACAAGCTTTTGTGGTAAAATGGGAGAAATATAGAATGTATTTACAAAACATCAATAATGGTATAAAGTCTGTGACGGCCTTTGAGTGACCCTGGAGGGGTAAAATACGGATGGTATGAGTTAAGGCTATTTTTCTGGTTGTAGATTGTTTTTGAAATGTATAACGGATAATCAAAGTGTTGAGTACTTTCGCAAGCAGAAGAGGAATGTTCATGGGAAAAGATAGGAAGTAAAAATAACTTGAAGAATGTTATTTATAGGGTCCCCCCCTTTCCTTCTCTTTTTATATATATATAGCTTATTTATGTGAGGATAAAAGAAAAAGAGAGCCAACTGAGAGACAAATAGCACTATGGATTGTATATATACTTAATTTTTTCCCCTTCCTTTTTTTTTTTTTTACTATTTTGTATAGTGGAACAGAATTGTATAAAGTGTTTAGCGCATATTGTATGTTGGTGGATGTCTGAAGCGAAAACTAGAATAAAGTATTTGGAAACATTAAAAAAAAAACAGTGTGGGAGCCTGCTCCTATGCATATTTACTGACTGTATTCAGTGGGTAAAGAAAAACCGCGCTGGAGTATGATGTTGTTGTATCCTTTGTGTTTCTCTTGACTCATACTTTACAGAAAGAATTCAAAAGTGACTAAAACTATGGAATGCACTTGCTAATACATTGTAAATGGTTCTAGCTGTACATAAAAAAGGAATGTAAAAGGCAAAATGATTATATCCACATTGAAGCAGAGGAGAAGGAGCAGGTTTTTCAACATATTATTAGAAGTTTATTGTGCATAACAGCAGCAAGGGTGACATGCTGCATCCTTCAACAGAATTAAGGGTAGTGAACGTGTCGCTCCACTGTGAGAATTCCACAAGACGTATCTTCATGTATATGGTAGACCAGGGGTCAGCAAACCTTTTCAGCAGGGGGCTGGTCCACTGTCCCTCAGACCTTGTGGGGGGCCAGACTATATTTTGAAAAAAAATATGAATGAATTCCTATGCCCCACAAATAACCCACAGTTGCATTTTAAATAAAAGGACACATCCACTCATGTAAAAACATGCTGATTCCCTGACTGTCCGCAGGCCAGATCTAGAAGGTGATTGGGCCGCATCTGGCCCCTGGGCCTTAGTTTGGGGACCCCTGTGGTAGACCATCTTCATAGGGAGGGACACTTGGATAGCAGAGTACAGCTGGAGGGAAAGTGCAATCATATGTTTCATAGGCTTTGCTGAGGATAATGGCGCCATAGTTTCATATTCATCCTTTTCACTAAGCACCTGCAGGCAGTTTACTGATGCTCAGGAATAGCAGCCATATTGAGAAAACAAATGGCAGACCCATTCCTAAGGCTAGTATTGCATATATCTATACTCAGATTTGCAAAGAATGGCAAAAAATCTGGAGGACTTCCGGTTTGGCGCCATCCCCGCCGGTCGGGAGAAACCTCGCGTCCGAGGTTTCTCCGTCGCTGCGGGGGGAGGGGGAGTCGAGACTGTTACTCGACCCCCCAAAATCACCAGGTGGAGAGTCCTGGTGCCGTGGGATCCGGCGGGCCCCCCAGGGCACCTCCTTTGCTCTCCGGTTTGCCCTAGTAAGGGCAGCCGTGATGAGCGAGGTTGAAGGCGTGGGGGCTGTGGATTTATCACTAGCTTCGCAGCGGGAAGTGGCGGTGCCGGCGGGGGTGAGCGCCAAATTCTTCTGTGATTCGGCTAATTGGATCTTGTAAGTACCAAACTTGCTAAAAATTACGAAAATCTATTTAATTTGGAAGTTTTGGGAACTCTAAAAACGGAAGTTGGTTCCCTAAACGTTGAAGAAGGAGGAAGCAGTGAGATTTTGAGTTCCGAAGCAATTTATGGATTTTGTAAATAGAAAATTTCTGAAGCTTTTAAGATATAATTGTTCTCTTCCTGAGATACTGTTTGGACTGCATAAGCTTGCTGGACTTTACTGACCTTATGGACTTTATTGATTTTATGGATTTTATGGACTTTGAGGATGCCCAAATGGAAATGGTCTAAGGATTTTAAAATAAAAGTCTTGGAACTTTTGTGCAATTTAACAGAAGGAATCAACCAGCTAAATCAGCTAACGGGGACAGTACTAGCTGCGGACTTAGCTGTGCAAAAAAAGGAATTCAAGGCCTTTTGTGAGAGCTACAAGGACAATTACAATGAAGAGGAGAAAATCCGAGGGAAAAAAGGTGGATTCAATCCGTCGAGGAAAAATAGAAAAATTAGGAGGCAGAAAACAACAAGAAGAAAAAATGGGAAAACTGTAAGGAAAAAGAGTGTCCGGCGGAAGGCGGTACAGACTCTGGTGGTTGAAAAACTCTCAAGGACATATGAGATAAGAATGGAGTACAAACCAGTTTCCCAGGACTATGGAATTATGGTATTTGAAAGGGTGGGTTGAAAAACTTATGAACTTTGTGGAAACTTTTTGTCTACTATGGTTTGACGTATGGTATGTTAACGGATAATGGTATGGTCTTAAAATGAATGATGAGATAAAGGGGTGAAGGACTTTAAGGTAAATTCAATTTTAAATATGTTGTCATAATAGATTGGGGAATAACAATGAAAGCTTAGGAATACAGTGAATGTGGAGGATAGTTAAAAAGGATGAATTAGATTTGTAAACTGGAAAAGTATTGTGTAAGAAATATTAGTAAATGTAAGAAAGAGAGGAAATAATATTGAGATTAATTGGCAATAACTGTAAATTAGGTTCTTGGTTGGAGTCAACGGGTGGAAGCCGGGGAAGCCCTTAAGGCTAAAGATGATACGTGCATTGTAAGTGATTAAATTGGCAAAGCATAAGTGTTCACCCCAGTGAGAGGGGGGTTTATTTGGGTATGCTTCTCTTGGTGAGAGAAGGGGGGGTTAGAAAATTTAATCATGTGTTGTAATTCGATTGTAATTTGGTTATAATTGGAAAAAGTCTAATAAATAATTTTTTTTAAAAAAAAAATCTGGAGCATGGAGGAATTATGTTTACATGTTATTTGTCTCAAAAGTTTTCTTAAATGCATCTTCAATTGATTCAAAACGAAACAGAACAAAACATGGGTGTGAGCTAAATGAAGGACAGAAACTTCGGTAATAAATACTTCAATATTTACTGTATACAGGGGACGCGGGTGGTGCTGTGGTCAAAACCACTGAGCCTCTTGGGCTTGCTGATCAGAAGGTCAGCAGTTCGAATCCCTGTGATAGGGTGAGCTCCCATTGCTCTGTCCCAGCTCCTCCCAATCGAGCAGTTCGAAAGCACACCTGTGCAAGTAGATAAATAGGTACTGTGATGGCGGGAAGGTAAACAGCATTTCCGTGTGCTCTGGTTTCTGTCACGGTGTTCTGTTGCACTAGAAGTGGTTTAGTCATGCTGGCCACATGACCCGGAAACCTTCTGTGGACAAATGCCGGTTCCCTTGGCCTGAAAACGAGATGAGAGCCCCAACCCCATAGTCGCATTTGACTGGGCTTAACCGTCCAGGGGTCTTTTACCTTTACCTTTTATTTACTGTATGCAAAATATTTTACTTCAGTTTCCACATGAGAAAAACTTTATATTGATTTCCTCTTTCATTTACCTTGGTAATCACTTCACACAGGAGTTAACACAGCAGGTTCAATTTTGAGTGTGCAACAATTTCTGTTACCATTATGCAATTCATGCATATCTACACAGTTGCCCTTATTGTGTTAGGTGCTTCCTTTGCTTAATTTGTGAACATACTGGGACCAATCTAAACATAATACATGTTAAAAACAAAAAGTAGCCAGAGGGAAATAATTTTTCCAATGTCTTCAGCATTTAGCTGTCTCTCCAAGTGTGTAGGTTAATCTCAGCTTAATATATAGATGATTTTACCCTTAACTCCTATTAGAGTTAATGGCACTTAAACTCGCAAATCCCTCTCCATCAGTATAATGCACTCTTTTAGCCTATGTTCCTTTTGCAGCTGACAGTTTATTTGCAGTCTTCTTTCAGAGCCAAAAGTCACAGAACTTTACAATAATGTGAAATCCGAAATAAACACAGAAGCAAAACAACCTGCCAACTTCTTTACCATCCATGGTAGTTGCACCATTAACAGCTGCTTGATGTGCATCCCTCAGCAGGTGACAATGTTTATTTATCTACAAGCTGCAAAAAGATTTGCCTGTTGATGTCTGCCAAGCAAGTGGTTGCTGAAGGCTTTAAAAAAAAATTGCTCTGGCTATTGCAGATACAACATTCTGTTAAATTTCTTCTCAGGACCAATGGACAACTGAAGCCTGAAACTTTCTATGAAAGTTTCCACAAAGCTTATTTGGGTAGTCTAAAAGGTGGTGTTTCTAACATTTATAGAGGTATTTTATATTGTTTAATGGTTTCCAACGTGAGTTTAAAAGGAAGTATGGGAAGCTGATATCGGTTTGACAATAGATGATAAAACTTGGCAAGCATTGTGGCAAAAGCCTCCAATTAGTGTTATGTTTGCTATCCATGATGGAAGTAATGTTATGCTGGTATTTTACCCCTGCTAAAGTTGCTAGGAAAAATGCTGGTCTTTCAAATATATATTGGAGAGGGTGTTGGGGGTAGAGATTCTTCCACCCCTCTCTTTTTGTTTTATTTTAAACTAATAAAAGTGTTGTTTTTTAAAAGAAAAAGTCAGGCCCCACTTTTTCCTCAATCAGTTAAAAACCCCATATATTATCATTTCAGTTCCTGTGCTTCAGTTCCTAAACACTCAAAAACAGTTGCCCTCTTAAGCACTTAATTCAAAGCAAGCTCATTGACTTTAGACTGCTCATTATGAATGAGGTATGGTCTGCCACATTTTGCCTTTTGAACATACCCAAGGCGGGTAGCCACTTCATTTTTACACCAGCAGCATGCAACCTGGTGCCCCCACATGATGCTGATCTACAGCCTCTATCATCTCTGACCATTGACCATAGCTGGGGTTGATGGGGGCTGGAATACAAACACATCACTGGGAGGGCATCTCATTGTCCATTCATACTCTCTGTACCCTGAATTTTCAATGAAATGCAAAGACACACTTGCTTCTCATGATTTTTTGGAGCTTTCTGGAGGCGCGCTGGGCTAGCAGCTTTGGAGTTGGGACAGCTGAGGTTGTCACATCCAAACAATAATTGTCATTTTTGCTGTTCAGGCTAGGCACTGTTGGCAATCATCTCCCTGTGCCTTTAAGTCTATTTTCTCAGTGTGAAATGCAGGGAGTGAAAGTTCCACTTGTTGAATTTTTATTTGTCACACAGCAAGGTACATGGAACCTGCCAGAAGTGAGTTAGCATGCAAGCCTAATTTCCTAGTTCTTCTTCAAACTGTGAATAATGTGTTTCCAAGGCTGACTCTCTCTATGATTATGAGATTAACAGCCTCTTTTGACCCGAGTTTTCTAAGAATAAGACAACTAGACAGCCTCACACAAAAGAGCAGAACTAGTGCCAGATTCAGCATGCAAGTCAGATCAGTCACTTCCTGTTCCTGGTCCAGTCAATGTGCCTAATAGCAGCCAGCCTTGAAATGCCTGTGAGGAAAAGCTTGGCAGGACTAAGGAAGAGACATGGTTCCTTTACACAGATAATTGGCTCCATTAAAGTCGCTTGCTGTTCGATCCCTTTCCAAGTGTCAATGAAACAGTGGCACATTTACTAGTCTCTTAGGATCTGCTGCTTATTTCATAAGTGCTGCTGTATTTTGTTAAGCAGCTCAAGAACAACAAAGCACAATCTCTCTCATTTGGGGAGATCATCGCAGAACTATGGCAAGGGCCACTGGCAGGATCTAAAGAAAGACTTCCTGAAGAATGGGAGATTCCTGGTGAAAGGATGTTGGCAAATACAGGGCTGACTTGCTGCCTCCTCTCCTTCTGAACCAATGTGACATATAACAGCCACGAAAAATGCCAAAGGGCACACTGCGAACAATATATTGATAATGAGAAGAGTCTACAATAAAATAGGCAAAAAAACAAAAAAACAAAAACAAAATAAAACCCATTACAATCTCAAAACATACATCCCAGCAAGATGTACAAAGAACCATATAGCACAAACATTATTATTGTATAGATGTTTCTCTCGTATCGGTCTCTACAGCCACAGCAGGTGCTGTAGCCTTTCAACAGTTTGACTTCATCCCAAAGGCGCATTCTTCCGTAGTATCCCAAGAATTCTCCAAGAAGCTGATGAGAGGCTTCCAGGTAAGATCCTGTTTGAAAGAGCTTCCTAAGATGGTAACACCTTAAAAGCATTTAAAAAATAATAATTAAGGCCCTGATTGCAGTTTTCACAAATGGGTGGGGAGACTTCATGAATGTTTAACTCTCCAAACTAACTTGATTCCAGGAGGGCAAACCCACTGCAGGGGTCTAAAATTATAGGCAGGTGATAATTTTGGGCTGCCTGGACATTCCTTGAAATGTGCAGTTTGACCATTAGGCAAGCATGGTGGTGTGGCAAGTGTGTGGTTACAAACTGTAGAATGGTGCCGTTGCATTTGATCCCCCCCCCTTTTTCTTTTTTTGCACAGTGTTCTGAACTCCCTAGTTCATGGGTAGGAAAATTGTGTCCCTACAGGGGGTGTTAGACCTGCAACTCCCATTGTCCCTGATCTCTGGCCATGCTGGCTGGGGCTGATGGGATCTGGAGTCCAAAAATGTCATCCAACGGCTGTAGGCTAGCCACCTTCTGCTCTCATTCATTAGAACTCCTTGCTGGTGACAGGCAAACAGTGCTATCAGGCTACAATTCAGGATGCCTCTATAATCCCTCCCCACAAGCAAGGGGGAGGAATACAGCTGTGACTACCAGCTCTTGCATTTTTATTCCAAGTTTGATGGAAAGGAGAGACCAGCTGAAGAGGCAAAGCAGTCCCATCCTCTCTTGGAGTATGTAAATATATAAACTAGTAGTACCATATGCATTTTCCCAGTAGTAATGTATGGAAGTGAGAGCTGGACCATAAAGAAGACTGATCGCTGAAGAATTGATGCTTTTGAATTATGGTGCTGGAGGAGACTCTTGAGAGTCCCATGGACTGCAAAGAGATCAAACTTATCTATCCTTAAAGAAATCAGCCCTGAGTGCTCACTAGAAGGACAGATCCTGAAGTTGAGGCTCCAGTACTTTGGCCACCTCATGAGAAGATAAGACTCCCTAGAAAAGACCCTGATGTTGGGAAAGATGGAGGGCACAAGGAGAAGGGGGCAACCGAGGACGAGATGGTTGGACAGTGTTCTTGAAGCGACTGGCATGAGTTTGGCCAAACTGCGGGAGGTAGTGGGGGATAGGGGTGCCTGGCATGCTCTGGTCCATGGGGTCACGAAGAGTCGGACACGACTGAACGACTGAACAACAACACCATATGCAGGCGGGGGTGGGTGGGTGGTAACTCAATAAAGCTCAGCCTACTTGGATACTGTCACCATCCTAAAAATTTGGCCCACAAAAGGTTAAATATGGTAACTAAGTGGTTGAAGTACAGTGATCTCTTGTTGGAAGAGGGTAATAAATTTAAATTAAAGTCTTATGACCAACTTAAAGATAAATTGAATGATTGGTTACAATATCATCAGATCAATGAAATGTAAACAAGTTAGATAACTTTAATTTTGAAGAGCTTTTCTTGTTCGGTACAGTGAAGTTAAAGAATATAGATGCTAAACCAAGAGAGAGGTCACAAACAGAGCTATGTGTGTTTTAAACATGCTCATATTCTCAAAATGATTGCTTTGATTCTGACAGAATTTGACAATTGCTGACCGCAAGAAAGTCCTCCTTTGAGCTGCATCAATGCATAATTTAGATGTGAACTATTACAGAGCCCTGGCATTCCTCTGCATTCAGGGCAGCAGTTTACTAGGGAGTTCTGAAAATGATGTACTATGAGCAGTGAAAAATAAAAAAAACCCCTATGTAATAATTTATAATTGATTGCAGCCAAGGCCCTAGAGATGAATATGTATTGCATGTGCCCACCTAATTGCAGCTTTCATTTTAGATGAGTGAGTTTCTGACTCTTATCATGGAATGAAAGGATCTCAGTGTGTGTGAGGAGGGTCTGCCAAAGACAGAGAAACAATGGAGTCAGTATGATCAGGATACAACACTTCAGTATATATCTGTGCATCTTCCTCTCTTCCCTAGGACCTTCCTCACTTTGTCCACAATATATTTCCACTTAATTGCTCCATCCAGTGGTACCTTGTTCTGATAGGATTCTTATGCAACGACTTATCCATTCACTTCAATGTAAGGAGCAGCTCTGCACATGTAGATCTTTCATTTCCATTCAAATAAATGTGAATGTTTTCATATTGTTTCATAATGTGCAAATATGATAAATTAGGCTTGAAAGATGAAATGGATTGAATCTCTCCTTCACATTCACCCTTCTTTGAATTTTGCAATGCAACTCTCCAAACAATGTTTATAAAAATGTACATAAAAACAAATGCAATAGTGGAAGTAACACAAAAAAGTATTATGTTAGCAGAAATTGCTTGCAAGAATGTATGTGTTAATCAAAACTACATACAAAATATGTTTATTAGGAGAAATCCACTCTGAATTTTCTGAATTAGGAGAAATCCACTCTGAATTTTGTTTTGTAAATTGCTGCAGAAACACTGAGAACTGAATTTAAGATTGGCAAAATGGTACAACGGAAATTGGCAGATCCTTCCGTCCCTAGCAGTAAGGTGAAGGAAAATTAAATAAGGGCAGAGTAGAAAACAAGGGATGAAAAGAACACCAGGTCACATAATATCAGAAAAGAAGTAAAAGATCATGCATTTAAAATAAACAAATCCAGATAGGTTTGTTTCCTTCAAAGGCATTCAACAGCCAATTCAATCCTTGGCATTTAGAAGTTAGATTTAATACAAAGTTCTTGAATTTTAATACAAAATTTCTTGAATGTCTGACATGAGGAATAATCCTTCATACTTGGCAAAGGGATGCAGACACGAAGCTGCCCTTTTCAGTGAAAGGAATGGAGATGCTTATGCAGGAACTCTGCAAGTACATGGAAGCATATGCCCTGCTCAGCACTCAAGGGATTAGCCACAAATGAGTTTGTTTCATTTTAAGAAGGCTTCACCTGCCACTTAAAGATCACTGATCAGGATTGCATGCAAGTATATTCAAAAGTAAGTGCTAGTAAGATCTGCGGGACTTACTTCCAGGTTAGTGTGCACATGACTGCAGTCAAAATATTTGAAATGTAATTGTTTGTGATAAAGAACATCTTACCATGGTTGTTTCTGCAATGGACCCAAAACTGTTTATGAAGATGTTGCATGTCACATTTACCGGAGGCCCTGTAAATGAAATCAAAACGTGCAGAAATTACTGCTCACACCAAACAAACAAGCCAAAATCTATGGCTGCTAAACCAGGGATGGCAAACCTTTTTTTAGTCCAAGGTCCACATTCTCTTCTGGACAACCTTTTGGGGGACCACATGCCATGGCAGAAGGAGACAGAGCAATGAAGGTGATGCTTATCGTTGTGCATACGCTAGTTTCTACCCACCCACCCACTCTGCCCTCCATCCAAGCAAGAAAGAGACATTGTCAGCAGAAGGCAAAGCGGGGGGTGGGTGGGTTTGAGGATCATTACTTGAGAGGATGTATGGCCTCTGAGGGGCAGGCTTGGAGGGCAGAATTTGGCCCCATGCATGACGTTCTCTATGCATGAGCTAAGAGAAATGGAGGTAGTACTGCAGCCCTAAGACCACCTTTCATATATCCTTCTCTTTGAGTAGCTTTCCATTTTTATATGCATCTTAAAGAATCTCCCCTTAAAACTCCACAGAGAAATGGGATGGGATGGGCTTACTTCCATTCCCTTGCAGAACTGGAGTGGAGATTGTCCCACAACATCTTTTTTCTGTAATACACAATAGGCCGCCACCCAGAGACGTTGATAGCCTATGCAAAGTTCATCTGAGGGCCAGATGTTTGGAGAAAAGGCATATGGGTGAGTAGATGCAGAAAGTCCCAGGTTCGGTCACTAGGATTTCTGATAAATTTAAAAACGCTCGTGAATGGAGCTCAAGGACAGGCGCTGTCAGTATGGGCAACAATGAACTAGTTGAGCCAACAGTCTGACTCAACAGCAGGACTGAGACCATGTTGTGCTGACAGAATCACAGAATTGTAGATTTGGAAGGAGTCCAAAGGGTCATGTTGTGCAATGCAGGGATCACATAGAGGTTTAACTCTATTCCTGTGCATTACAGTTCCCCCAATACACTCATGTAGCAGATACTAGCAACCAAACTTTCCCTCCCAGAACTCATATCAGCTTCAGGAAATTTTTGGGGAGGACTGGTGGAGAGAAGAGTTAAACTGACTCCCAAAATCCTTGGGTCTGCTTACATGCATTTAACATTGGGCACGCATGGTGGTGTCACAATCTTTGTCCTTTTGGTTTTCAATCATCTCATTCCACTGCCCCCCCCCCCCATTTGTGAATGGGAAGAATGAGCGTTCCCCACATCAAACGTGGTGCACATGTTGCGAGGTTGCGGGGAGGCCCGTTGAATCACAGTGGTAGCTCCTGGCAGTTGGTCTGGCTTCACCTTCCCAGGTTGGGATACTTGTGGACTCCACCTACTCTAGCAGCCGCCCAATCCCGGCTGGGGAGGTGTTGCCTCCACTGCCCCCCCATTTGTGAATGGGAAGAACAAAAGGCTGTTGCCAGAAGGGAGGTGATCAAATGCTCCAATGGATGCATGGAATACCATTATTCCAACACCTATTGCACAATTGCACAAATTTAATTTAAACTGGATGTTAAAGTCATTTACCTTTGGAGGAGAAAAAGCAATCCAGCTGGTGCTACCAGTTGGTAGCTGATCAGAATGATCAGCTAAGCGCCTGCTATGAGACCTATAATAATGGGCAGTATGCTTGTCACTTTCAGTGGAACAATGTACACTGCAGCCTTTCGGTGCAATGACTGAAAGTGACACTGTTTCAACAGATCTATTCCTTTAAGTTAAATCAAATCACATTTTACCGCCCTGACAAGTTAGACAGGGTTGTCAAGTAGAAGAAAAGGGACACACTCCCTCAGGCAGTCTAGACATGTTTTCTGCCTCAACATCCAACATTTGCAGAGGCCTCAACATCCAACATTTGCAGAGGCCCAACACAAAAAACCCACACCGCATTCTGAACACTGGTTGTGTAGCCCTTTGTTTCACATGCATTTGAATGTATATCGCTGGATTTTTCCGTTCTTTTCTGGGAGATCCACTAGTGAGGATGGGGAACCTGTGGACCTCCAGGCATTGTTGGACTCTGGTGCCCACAGAGGAGTGCCTAGCATCTTTACTGCGCTCCTTTTGCCGTGGGCTGAAGATGCACCTCTTTACCGCAGCCTTTGACAGTTAAGGTATTTGCTGAATTTGCACTCTTTTGTTCCATTGGGATTGGTTTGATAGTTGTAATGGTTTTAATTGTTTCTATCCTTTTGCACTCTGTTGTTCTATCCTGCTCTGGGACCTTGCAGCGAAGCCTGGGCATGAAATCTTCTAACTAACTAAATAAATGAGACCCAGCCAGCATGGTCAATGGCCAACGGATAACTGGGCACTGGATCGCCAGAGGTTTTCCATTCCTGAACTAGGAGAACTGTATGTAAATTGCTTTGAGTCCAGTGATTTTTTTTCTGGGGATACTCAAGTCTACGCAGTACTAGCACCTTCTCCCGCCCTCCCACAATGTTAAAAGTGTGTCATTTACTGTAACAACTTCATGGTGAGTACCAACACCTTTTTTCCTTTTAAAAAAGCACTGTTTGAGCCATTTCTGTTAGTAAAGTGATTAATTATTATTACTAATAATAAACACCTGTGGTTCTGCTCACAGACATGCCCTTCCTTTGTGTGGGTACTGCGAGGATGAAATGCCCCTCAAACCCAACACTCAGGGGTGCATTCACACTGCACAGCTGAAGAGATGGAGCAATTCAGAATTGTTGCATGAAGGGATTAAATTCCGGAATAATAATAATAATTCAATCAGTGCTTGTTATGTCTGAAATGCAGCTTTTGTATGGCTGATGTAAGAAATAATGGATTATTATTCTGACAGGAAAAGTGCTTTTTGCAGAAGCAATGATCTCCTTTTTAAAAATTTATTCTTATTAAAGATTTTCTTGGTTTACAAAAGTACATGCCCTGTCTGTTTTTTTCAGGTTGTGCAGTCGTTCTTACAAATCAGTTTAATTTGTTGTGAAACATTAGTGTTGAGTACAGTATAAGGTTGGGGAAGAAGAGGGATGGTGAGAGGAGGGGTGGGGTGGTGAGGCTTATATTCTTTTGTATAGTGCATGTATGTGATCTCCTTTAAAAAAAATCAAATAAGGTGTCTTTTGAGACTCATTAGTACTGGATTATTGGCACTCTAGTTGGTGTAGCTTCCCCTCATTTATATATATGGTAACAGGCCAGTTTTGTTGTACTTTCCCTCTTTTCTTCTAACATGCACTCAGTGCACTTGTGGGGCTGAAGGTGAAATTCATAAATGGGAAATGGAATAAACTGTCATGTGAATGCAGCCAATGTTTCTCTCTCTTACTTACTTATCAAACCTTTATTAGGCATTTACATGTAAAATCACGAGAGAAAGAATCACATACAGGAACTTTAAAATATATATACACAAAGAAACAACAATTAAACTCATAGGCTGATCGTATGTGTGTATTAGTAAAATCTAGAATTTCGTCCTGTTAAAGTACTCCTTGAAGCACTGCTGCCAAAAACTCGGCTACCCCCGCAGTCACCCCTTGGTCAATGTCAGACTCTCTCTCTCTCCCTCTCTCTCTCCAACATATCTAAGTTTCTGTCTGTTATTCAGGGAATAAATGTTTGGATAGTTTAATCATGAGGGGCAACTTGTATGAGTCTACTGAATGTTAACTTAGAATGTTTGAGTTCCTCTCCCACCATCAACCACCAAGTGGCCTTGGATATGCCAGACTTAGATGCACATCTGTAAAATGGGAAATTTTTTATATATTATCCAAAGTAGTTATAACAAAAGGAGGATATTAGTGCATTTTATTAATTTCCATTCATAGCCAATTCCAGGAAAATTAAACTAAACCTAAGGTCCTTCTTGGATAACAATAATAATTAACATGCAAGGTAGAAAACAACCATTAAATAAAAACCACTATGAAGAACTATAGGGTTGTGTCTAATGTATAAAGCAATTGAATCACTGGAAGAGTACAATGATGCTTTGCCACCATTTTGCTACAGGCTAAAAAACAAAAGTTTTTTTGATTTATTTATAATGAGCTAGACTGTCATAAGGGATAAGCGGCTGTGTCACTGCTAATGCTTTCCTGCACAGAGGCCAGTAGTAAGGAAACAATGCACTCGACAATCAATAATTGAAATAATAATTTGCCTGCTGGAAAGTGCTTGGACCATCCTAGAAAGAACCTCCATCCCTTCTCTCTAATGTGTGCAGTCCATACATGGCAAAGCCTTTTCAGATGTAAAGCTGGTGGAATGGTGTCTATCAAACACCAATTATACTCTACAATAGAGTTTGCTTTTTAAATGATTTTACATTAGACTATGGTTTACCATGACCACTTGAATGTGAGAGGTCCCAGAGAATAATTTGCACCTACTATGTCCCTCTGTGGTTTTTTTTTTAGCTAACTGAAGTGTGGCAGAGTGTGTGAAGGATTTAGGACAGATAAAAGAAGCCTCTACTTCATGCAGTGCACAGTCAAACTATGAAACTTGGTCTCCCAGGAGACAGTGATGGCCACTGATTTGGATGGTTTTAAAAGAGGATTAGACAAATTCATGGAGGCTACAAGCCATGATGGCTATGCTCCACCTCCACAGTTGGAGGCAGCAATGGAAACCACAGGAGGGCAGAGTGCTCTTGTGCTCCTGTTCTGCCTTCCTGGTTTCCCACATTGTTGGCTGCTGTGAGGACAATACAGTGGTACCTCGGGTTACATACGCTTCAGGTTACAAACTCCGCAAACCCAGAAATAACGCTTCAGGTTAAGAACTTTGCTTCAGGATAAGAACAGAAATCATGGTCTGGAGGCACAGCGGCAGCGGGAGGTCCCATTAGCTAAAGTGGTGCTTCAGATTAAGAGCAGTTTCAGGTTAAGAACGGACCTCCGGAACGAATTAAGTACTTAACCACAGGTACCACTGTATGCTGGACCAGATGGGCCACACTGGCTGTTCTTAGCTCATGATGAGTTTTTCAAACCAGTAATCACAGCTAAGGTCTCTCCATCTTAACCATGACCTATAGCCAAGGTTTGTTCCATGCTTAGAGTTTGTAAGCATACAGTTTGTAAGGAGGAGAGACCTTAACTACAACACCAAGTTCAGATTACATGCTAATCCAAACTTTGATGCACCGTACTGAGCTAAAAAGCCCAGGGAGGAGAAGGAATGTGCAATTCAGCCAATTTTGGTTTCTATCGGGCCTCATCCATGCTCTTTCTTTTCCTGCGCCTAGAAAGCACATATCTGAGCAGTTTTCTGCTAGTCCTGTGCTTTTCTAGGCATGGTTCCAAGCGGTTTTGCCTTCGCCCCACCACTTTCTTCCAGAAAACCCACTCTTTAGCCGTAAGTCAGAACCAACAACCATCCATGGAAAAGCCAATTGCTGTTTGTTCCAATTTAACACTAAACTGCTGGTTTTCCCACAGGGAAAGCAGTGGGGCACACAGAGATATGGATAACCCCTTAGTTTCTCATTTTCCCACTTATATGTTGTTTTCCACATTTCCACATCAGTTTGCAGATTTTTTTTTGGGGGGGGAAACAAACCCCTTCATGATAATTCAGCCTTTTAGTGTGATTTTCTCCTAATATACACATTTTTGTATGCAGTTTTCCTTATATACACTTTTTTCAATGCAGTTTCCCCTAACAGAATGCATTTTTGTATCGTATTTTCATTAATATCTGCATTTTTACGCACACTTTACCCTAGTATATGCATTCTTATGCATGCTACTTGGCTGGAAAATAGCACTGCGGAATTTGGAACAATGTGAAGTTCAAGGGGTGTTGTGCCTTGTTTAAAAAAGTGTGAATTAGGTAGGTTCACCTTTAAATTATAGCTGGATTGAAATTTTTCCTATTCCTGGCAAGAAGCAATGTGGCTGCCTCAGGAGCCAGGACATTTGAGCATTCATGCTAAATCATTGGTTGGCTTTAGGTGCAGAGTCCAAAATAATATGAAATTCTATTTGGCAATATTTTCTCCCACAGTATAGAAACACACACAAACCACAAAACTCAGCAAAGAGAATGTTTATCTGAGCAATAAGTCTGAACCTCTCCTTGCAGGTATTCCTGCAACTGACATCTTTAAATGGCATCTCAAGATGTTCCTATTTATCCTTGCTTTTGGAACATGAATTGTATGATTTTACAGATATTACTTAGTGCTTTAGTATTTTAATTGCAATCTTGCGATTTTATTGATATTTTTATAGCATGATTGTTTCAGTTTTATGTTTCTGTTAAGCCACTCTGTGGCAGAAGGACAGGACTTAAAAACATTAAAACTAACTACTGCATAATAGTTCCGATTTTTATTTTTTTTTTGCAAAGTACGCTTTTAAGAAAGAGAAAAGTGCCAAATTAGACTTGTGTCCCTTCTGTATTCCAGCAATGACAAAATAAGGCTTTTGATATTTAGAAAACATGTTGCATGCACTACTGGCTCAACATCTGCCCTATTCCACACTGTTGGCATGACCTCCTGGTGTCTATAATAAGCTCCACTATCCAATCTCCAAATGACCCTCCATGCCTTCAGCTTTCTACTAATGCTTCCCCCCCGGAGATCTTGAAAAGATTCCAATAAAAAGTGGAAAGAGATTGGGTTGCCTCCCATTATTTGCCTGAAGTCATCTTCTGTGCAGCGTAGCTAAGGTAGATTGAACTTGAAGTTTATGTGCTAATGGGAATAACTATGGTAAGCAAACGAGAACAGCTTTGGCTGCAAAGCAGTGGCAGTGGGAGAGAGAGAGAGTAATTAGGGAGATGATACCGACACAACATCAGGAAAGTAATATTAGAAGTGCATATCTTATGTAACTGTGCAAGTTCACTTATATAGCAACCTTCTTTTTTCTCTCTCACCAAGCAAAAAACCCAAACACACAAGGATCAGCACATATGGAACAGCTGCCCATGGAGGCAGAATTAAATGGTTCCCCATAGCTAAGAAGCTGTTTGTGTGAAGTGGTTCACTGAGTTGCTATGCAGATGAAGGAATTCAGTCTGTTCCTCTGCACATGTTTGGGTTTAAGGTTTCGAGGACACTGAGAACACTGATAGCTCACTATGTGGTCCAAGTTACTGTGGGGAATGATTTAAATAAACCTCCCTATGAAAACCATTTTGTGTGAAAGAGAATATCTAGAAAGAGGGGAGCACTGTATGCAAGCAAATGGGATAAAATGGTCTAGCAACCTACATTCCCACATTATTCTGAGTTTAAACTCTGCTACTGAAGGCTCTCTCCTGCATTTTGAATCCAGGCACCCAGCCAATCCATACACATGGATCAGAGGGTTTCATATTTTCCACCCACATATAATTGCATGATGCAGTCATCCACAGGGATGGTATGCACACAAATACTGGACACGAATACTGGAATCATGTGGGCAGGACAAACTGTGTGTGTCTTTCTCAATTAGGTGATTTATTGTGTGTGAAAGACCCACACAATTGGCTTATTCATCCACATTACTATTGAGTAAGATTCCAATACAAGGACAGAGGTAGGATCAGATATGGCTGAGCCATCTGAAACCCATGTGGTGGTCTCCCTCCTTTAGGAATGGTGGGCATTGCTCTCTATCCTTACCCTGACCCAGTATTTTAGTTTGCCCACAACACCTGTGTGACCCTGACAGCAATGTAGCATCTAAGTTTTGGTTCTGACCAAATCTCTAGCGCCTGATGGCTTGAAACAAACAGAATATTTGAATAATGTAAGTTCTCAGTACCACCCATAACAGTCCATCTTTTCAAGGGAGCATAGCAGAGTACCATTGGCCTAAGGAATCTCATATCTGTCTATTTTTTTATTATTATTTCCACCCAGTTCTAGAAATACTTCCACCTTTGTATATTTAAATGTCATGCAATTTCTGTGGTTGCTTTTAAACCATGTGGGCATGTGGATGTTTAATTGCAATAGGGTGCATTTTTTTTCACCCCATGCCTACTCATAACTGTTTTAGCGCTGTGCTACCTGTTATAGCTACCCGCTTGTGTGATGTTTTGGGGACTTTCTGCAGGATAGCAGGGAGGACTAGCTGGGGTAAAGTCAGAAGGTTGGCAAACTAGTTCTGCGTTCTTCCCATTTTGTGTGACAAGACTGTCACATCCAGTTTGACACTTCATAACAGACATATTATAGAACTGTTTGGCACTGAATAGCTGCAATATTCTTTAATGTTTCTAACATAACCTTAACTACATTTAGTAATTTATATTCTGTCATCCAAAAATGTTGCAGGAATTCTCCATTCCAACTGAAATTTAGCACTGTAACATCTCTAGAAGTTTCAACCAGCATGTGGTTGAAACATGTGGTTGTTGTTTTAAAAAAGAAAAGATCGCTGAAGTGTGAATGATCAAAACCATATTCTCAATTATGAGCCAAACATTTTTCTTGCTTCTAAAACAATTCAAGCAACATTATAACCCAAATGGACACCTGGGAGAGGCCATTACCTTTGAAGTTCGGTCTTATTCTTGCATCGTAGCCAGACATCCTACCCATTAATTTATCCAGGAAATCTGATGGAGACATTGGCGGGCTGCGTGATCTTGCACTGTCTGTTTCCTTCGTGGCCACCAAACTAAAAGCAAGCAAAATCCACAATTTTAATCAGCTTAAGCGTCCAACATTTTTGAGATTCAAAAATGATGTCTTTGTAAGAATGAGCTTAAATGATAATTGTTGAAAACTAAATTGAGAATTACATTGGTACTACTTTCCATATTTTCCCCTTCCCTAAATTAACCAACCATATTTTAACAGAATAACACCAAATGAGAAAATGAATATACAGTATTTTCAAGGTTGCCATCCTAAGCAAATAACAGTGGAAACCAAAGTTGTGGCTTAGTGGAAAAAAGTTGTACCAAATCTCTTTTAATAAATTTCATCTGGGATGCCCAAGAAGTGAATGACTTCCATTGTGAAATATATTTCCATGGGATATAAACCCTATTCAGGAGTTCAGCTCATGAGTAAGTGGCCCAAATGCTACAGCAGAGGTTCTTACATGCGAGTAAGGAGAAAAGCTTTATTTAAGGCTTACAATGGCACAGGTCAGGCTATGGGTACAGATTGCCAAAAGCACAGCTAGAGAATTTAAGATCAGCATCAGGGATCTAAAACTAGATGAAAGCTGCAAAGATGTCCCAACAAATGGTCACACCTCCCTGTCAGATTTTGAGTTTAACTGTGGCGTGCTGTCCCTGTGAGACTGACACACTTGGAGGCACAAACTTCTATGAAGAGCATGTATCTGTTAACAACAGCAGAGGCAGCCCTGAGTTTTCAGTGATGGGATGAAGGTCAGTCCCACAAGCTGTTGCTCCAGCTGCCCAGACTCCCCTCCTGGCAGGTTATAACCCTCATTGATTGCTAGGGAATCTTGCTGCTCTGTGGCTAAGAGCAGGATAGGCAGCTAAATGGGACTGCCTACACTTTTCCAACATCTAAATGTACAGGAAGCCGCATCCTCCCTCTCAGCCTACTCCCCACCTGTGGTGCCTTCCATGCTCTGCTCCTCATCTTCCTCATCTTGCTCCACTTGGGCTCATGGTAGTAAGTAGAAGATAAGAGTGAGAGTGAATGCCTTAAGCTTTGGCCCCTCCCACACCTGCTACAAGTTGGGCCCTTCTGTACTCATGGGGGCTTCCTGCATCACATATAACCCTCATTTTCCAGGGCTCCTCTTTGTGTGGGGAACCTATACAGTTAGAGCAGCATTCTCCAACCCACGGCAAATGGTCACCCTCCAACTTGCTGAGGGAAACAGCAGGGGTCAGAGACAGCACATTCTGTTTGCCACAATAGCTTACTGGATGTCCATGGGAAGACCACAAGCTGAATTTGAGGGTAACCACTCTCTCTCACTGCTGTTCTCCAGTGGTTAGTGTTCAGAGAAATGCCTCTGTTGATTCTGGAAGTAGCATATAGCCACAATGACTACTGTACTGGCATTACACGAGAATAAATTACAAGACTGACCGGTAATGCATACAAAGATTCCTCCAGTCACCCACCGATGGTCTAATCCTCTGTATTTATGCTGTGTTGTATAAATACCTTGGATCTCAAATGCCTTGGCTGCTGAACAAATCAGCTCTTGAACAATTGAAACCCGGAAGTGAGTGTTCCGGTTTTCGAATGATTTTTGGAAGCTGAACGTCTGCCACAGCTTCCGCGGCTTCCGATTGGCTGCAGGATGCTCCTGCAGCAAATTTGAAGCTGTGCCTTGGTTTTTGAACGGTTTCGGGAGTTGAACAAGCTCCCAGAATGCATTCTGTTCGAGAACTAAGGTATGACTGTATAGGAATGGACTTGGTAGCACAGCCATGTGCATATATTCACAGTGTTCAGCTGGGTTTACATCCATTTAAATGGGCATAGATTGCAGCCTCAGAGTCTGAGCATACAGCTGAATGCAAGCAGGTGCCAACAATTAAGTGTCTGGATGTTGCAGCAAGAGACACCCCTGTTGGGTTTTATGCGTGAAGGTGCCTATGCAAATTTGACGGCCAGTCATAGACTTTGAGGGTGCGGCAGAGAGAAATTGGGCAAAGCGATCAAATCCCAATCCCTTTTACGCATGTTGGATCAACAATTTGCACAGAGTTACTGCTGTATCACAGATTAAAAGTGTTCCATGTACTACAACCCAGTGTCAAGGACACCTCTTAATGTCGGGGGGGGGAGCATTACAGTTTCAGAACAAGATGCCACCCATTTTCTTTCATTCTTATCTCTTTAACTTGGTTCATCCTTTGACATGCTTCCTTCTGAATCTACTTCAACGGTTTGCCTCAGCCGTTTCCCAGAGCAACACAAATCCATTTCATACAAACGGTGAAGTAGGTGACTCCATATGAAAGCTCAGTCCACAGGAAAAATGCATAAAGTACTGTACTCCTGCATCATGTGACTTTTGCTGCTTATACACTACAGTTTAAATCATATCACACGCAGCTCCCTAAGAGGCTTTGAATCACAACAATTTGGCATGGTGGCAGCAACGACACCACAAGACTAAAATGAGTATTAAGCCTCCAGTGACTACTCTTCAACCAGGCCTTGGGCTGATTAATACTCTACAGCCTTTTAAGTGTGTCTGTGGGAAGGGGGGTGTTATTGTTTTGTTGTTTTGGTTTAATTATTTACTTGTGTTTTACCCTGTGTTTTATTCTGTGAACAGCCCTGAGATCTTCTGTTGATAGGCAGTATATCAAATAAATAAAAATAATAAAATAAAAATACTCTTCTACATTTTACCTGTGTCATACATTTCAGGGGGGGGGGATACATCATTTTCTCCTAAATGCATTTGAATGACCCTGCAGCTGTGCTTCTAAAACACTGGGGCACATGACCCACTAGTGGACCTTGGTGCCACAGCCTGCCCTGCCCTTTAGCTATGCCACTCCCCTTTCGCTTGGACTAATGTCAGCATCAGAATTTTTTTGTATGCTGAGTAAAAATGTCTAGAAATCAAAAAAATGGGGGGGGGGGTTGTTAAAGAGGAAACTCTCCTTCTTCTGAGGCAAAAGTGCCAGAGAAGGTTTTGAAGGAAAATTGAAAGTGAGATAAAATGTGTGGGTGGCATTCAGTTCTTGTCCAGATTAGATCTATTGAAGTGAATGGACATGGCTAACTTAGATTTATTATGGTACTTTCTACAGAAAGACAACTTACCTAGAACAGCCAGCATAGTGCTTGAGGTGTTGTTATGCACCCCATGACCTGGATAAAACAATATCTCCCCTGAAGTAAACTCTTCACCCCAGAAGGTCATATGGCACCATATTGTTCCAGATAACTCATTGTGCAGAAAGTTCATCTTCCTTTAAAAGAAGCCTCTGCAGCGGAATTAAAACTAAAGTCAATGAAAGCAACTCTCTCCCAGGCAAAATTGTCATCTTGGCCCAACATGAAAAGTGTCATTTTAAATATCCTGCTCTTCTTGTGCGTTCTGAACTCTCTGTGATATTCTAAAGGATGCTCACGTACACAGATCACAGTCCCAGTATAACCTATTTCAACTAAAACAAGTTAGTTTATTTTAATTTTAAATAGAATTGTTTGTAGGTCCTCTAAAAAAGAATCTAAAGTAGTCAATAAATACACAGAATGACTACAGCAGTCTGTGCTGAAAAGAACCCAAAACATGCCTGAAGGGAAAATAAATGTAATGTTTGGCTTCATACTATTTTTTACAAGTGCTTGACCCCCTCAATACATCACTCAGTACTCATCACAATATTACTCCAGTTACCAGGAGTCATGCCCAATTAATAAAAAAAACAATATATCTTTATGAGGTACTCAGTCTCTGCTGTTGCTTCACCTGCTCCCAAGCCTCAACACTAAGAATTAGGTGTGGTGGATATTTAAAATAAAAACCAGCCTATACTCTGCACAAACTCAGGCATTTTTGATTCTTCATATCTGTAGTACATGACTTGACTCCTGGCACTGAACTGAAAACATGTCCCTTCTAGGCCCAAGTCACTGACACAATGCTGTTGCTTGAGTGCAGAACCAAATGTTACCAAGAATCATATAGAGTTGGAAGGGACCCTGAGGATCATCTAGTCCAACCCCCCGCAGTGCAGAAATATGAAGCTGTCCCATACAGGGGTCAAACTTGCAACCTTGGCATTATCAGCACCATGCTCTAACCAACCGAGCTATCCAGGCTGACATACAGTTGGAAAGGATCTTAATGCACAATGGAAACAAATAGATTGATGCTGAAGATCTAACTTACAGCAATAGCTCAAGGGCTTCCAAAGTTTATGCCACCACAAGGAGTATTTCTCTTCATATGACAACAAAAATTCCTGGATAATGTGCCTAATGTTTCTGTTGCTCTAAGGGTCCTTCTAAACACTTCCAGTACCAGTGGCAACTTACAAAGGCTCAACAATGTTGCAAAAGAGACTATTTGGTTTGTCTGTTATATCATTTGAACATGCTCAAGCATCAGCCCTTGACCTGAAGGAACTGGTGGCCAAATTAGCAAAGGAAAAGGCATGCAAAGTGATATTTTGATGTGCCTAAAATTGAAACTTTTTAGAGACAAGATGATTCAAAAAGATTTGTGTGCTAAAACATCTACTGCATTTGAGAAAGATAATTAAAGATTGTTGTGTTACTTACTGTTGCAATTTAAATTTAGCAGTTTCAAGTTTTGTGCTTTTCATCCCCCCCCCCAAGGTATCTGTGTTTGAAAACTGAAGATAGAATTCTTTTTAGGTGGGATGCAAGTACTTAGCCTTGCCTAGGACACAAGATAACCCAGACAGCTGCACTGAACACAATGCATGCCTGAGAGATGGCCATCCAACTTCCTCTAACATCAAGGAATCATTTACAGCATTCTGAGGTGCTGTGAAGGAGCCCACCTTGGACCTAAACACCCATATTTCTGGTCTGACTAATGAAATAGCAAAGCTTCAGCTTGAATGCTTGCTAAAAGCTGAAAAACACTTTTCAGTGGAATGTGATAAGGGAATTCATGGAAGAAACACATTCAAGCACAGGCAAATAGGCAAGCACTTTCAGTAGATGGGCATTAACAACATCAAAGTTTTATAAGGAGTGCACTGAAGGAAAAACTGATATCAGTTTATGTCTACATCTGACAAAGTATCAGTCTTATGTGGGCATGCATATTGAATATCAAACATGTATACTGCATCTGAGGAACATACCATGCTATACTGGTCTGACCACAGCTGTAGAAGACATCATTCTTGAATAGTAAAGGTAAAGGTAAAGGTAAAGGCACCCCTGACCATTAGGTCCAGTCGCAGACGACTCTGGGGTTGCGGCACTCATCTTGCTTTATTGGCCGAGGGAACTGGCGTACAGCTTCTGGGTCATGTGGGCAGCATGACTAAGCCGCTTCTGGCGAACCAGAGCAGCGCACAGAAACACTGTTTACCTTCCTGCCAGAGCGGTACCTATTTATCTACTTGCACTTTGACATGCTTTCAAACTGCTAGGTTAGCAGGATCAGGGACCAAGCAATGGGAGCTCACCCCGTCGTGGGGATTCGAACCGCTGACCTTCTGATCAGCAAGCCCTAGGCTCTGTGGTTTAACCCACAGTGCCACCCACGTCCTATCTTGAATAGTAGTTAGGAAAAAATGACAGCCACATGTTAAGTGCTTCCTTACCAAGTAAAATCTTTGTATTGTGTTGTTATGAGTTTGGGGTGTTAAAATGTATGCTGAGACCCACCAGATACCCTCACCTGGTTTAGCTGGCCATTTGAAGCCATTCCCAGGGTGTGGCTGCTGTCACATACAGACAGCTTCTAGGATCCACAGGTGACAGCTGTGCAGGGCGGGGTCCAAAGGTGGACAAACTACCCCAGAAGGAGTATGACATGTCACTCACCCACTAACACCCCATACACCCCAACTACACAGACAACAAGCAACATTCCAAAATATATAGTACATTGTCCAGAGGCCCCATCCAGTTCCCCCAAGGAGAACACACAACTAGATGTTTAGTTCTTTATTGGCAAAGCACTAAAGCACATCAGCTCCTAAGGCACAAGAATTACATGCACCACTCCTGCTAAAGAGCATGCTAGGTATTGTTCAGACCTGTGCTCCTACCCAACAGTTGGAGTAACAGTGCGCCATGCCCCCTTCAGCACATTTAACCCCCCCCCCCTATGACTTGGTGTGCACAAGCAACCAGCCACTTCTCCTGCACTGCATCTCCAGCTGCTCCTGATACTTTAAGCTCTTCCTTGTCCTTGGAGACAGTGGGGGAGGTGATGGAGGAGATTCTAACAGCCCAACTCTCTTTGGAACTGTCTCTTCCACCTCTGTGCCTTCCTGCAACTCTTCCCCCACCTCTGAGTCTTTTCTCCCTGCACAGGTGGCATAAAACCACTGGCCCATTTCTCTGGATCATTCTCCTGCTCCTCTGCCTCCTCTGCACAACCTTCAGACTCCTGCCTGTTCTTGCCATAGAAAAATGCAAAACAAAACAAAAAAACAAAAACAAAACCCCCCAGCTTTTCAGGTTTTTAGTCCAGTGTCACAATGACACTAGATGGTAGAAGATTTGCTAGCCTAGCCTAGCTCCACTGTAGGTCACTTCTAGTTACTGTAACATCGGCAAGTGAAGGAGTAAGTAGAAACACAGTTAGCGGCTATGTATTTATATATTTGACAGAAAAACAAACTTGTGCAGGGAACCTTAACAAGAAGCTAATGAGACATATTTTGCTCACAGATAGTTTCTGTGAAGAATTGCCCAGTTATATCACATACTGCCTTTGCAAAACAAGACTCTTTAATGAGTGGGTGCACAGTATAAAGGCACATTTCTTTATTACCATTGCAGTTACAGCTTCCATTAGTAACAATGCAAGTTTTATATATGCAGAAGGCATGGAATTATTCTTTTCATGTTCTGCATATCTTTATTAGCAGCTTTAAAAACAACACAACACTTGGACTTCAAGTGTGTGTTTAGACCAGCCTTCACTAGCTTGGTTCCCTCTAGATATTTTGGACTACAAACGCGTACCAACTCCAGCCATCACTCTCATGCCTCTGTGGGGTTTGTAGTCCAATGCATCTAGAGAGCAGTTGGTTGGCAACGGCTGGTCTTAAGAGAAGGTAAAATGGAAACTGGATGGAGGTTACCAAGAGAATTTTCACTAACTTGGCTTTGGAGAGCTACATTGTGTATATGAATGGGTGGGAAACATTTTAGTGCCTCTTCCATGTCAGAGATGTGGACAATAACATTTCCTAGCTTCTTGGATTTCAGCAGTATGTCAATGAAAGTGAGAAGGAGACACTGCAGCTGGGTCCCTCCCACCAAGGAGAGGAATGAAGGTGCCCAACCCTACTCCTTTTCCTACAGTTGTGTCCCCTGGGCAATATACAAATATGGTCTTGTCAAAGCCATCACCTGGCTGATGCTTGATGGTGCAGATCAGGACCTTTTTAAAGGACTGGGTGGGCACTGGAGGCCTATCACATCTGGGGAGTTCTCTGGGGCCAGAGAAAGAGATTTCCCCACTCCTGCTATAGGTTATACTGGATGTTCTTAGTACCATGATGGAAGGCAGGGGAATCCCATGGGATTTAACCTTAGTGAAAAGCAGTTTGTAGAGCTTTAAAATAAAATAAAATAAAAAAGATTTTAAAATGCTGATTTTAAAGTTTAGGCTACATTAACACTAAGGCTATACGATATGGGGCTATCTGTTTAGCTCCATTCCATTGTGGGTTATGTTTTCCTTTTCTTCTTCTTCCAAGTTCCTTCAGAAGTTTTTAATTCTGTACAAATGTATTTTTTTCCTGACTGACAGTTGAATAAAAGAATGTATGTAACACTAAGGCTATTGATTTTTTCTTTACAAATGCATTGCTATTTCATAATAGCACAATGATTCCAAATGCTAGAAAACTAAACTCCTCTGAATAATTAAACAGGATGATACTGTTTGGTTAAACATTATAACATTATTCATATTTTGAAGAGGAGAGGAATCCCGAAGGCTCCATCGACACAAAGTGTTCCTGACCAAGAAAGGGTGGGAGGGAGATATCATCAATAAATCATGCTGCTCAGAGCTACAACTATTCCATGTTATTTATCAAAATGCATTCTCATCTGAGTGCAGTGGCGTAGGCCCCGGGTTCCAGGGGAGGGGGGTGTCACGTGGCGGCCCCTCCCACCACTCCCCGCCGCCTGGCACCCCATCCGTGCTGCTCCATGGATGGCCAGGGCAGCCCCATGAGCCTCTGCTCGCCCGGCGGCTCCCCCGGTTGCTGTGGGAGCAGCAGTGCCGGGCGGGATGCACTGCTCATGTCCAGAAATTCCAGGCATGCACAGTGCATCCGAGTCGGCGCCGCTGCTCCCGTGGCGACCGAGTAGGCTGCCAAGTGAGTGGTGGCTCGTGGGGCTGCCCTGTCTGTAAAGCAGCACGGATGGGGCAGCCCACAATCCGTGGCCTGCCCGGTCATTGCAGGAGCAGCAGCGCCAGGCCGATGGACTGCACACGTGTGGCATTTCCGCACATGCGCAGCCCGTCCCAACATGCGTTGTGATGTCATGACGCACGCGGCGTGCCATCGCGATATCCCGCCCCCAAGGGGGTGCCTCCGTGTGCCGCCCCGGGCAGCGTGGAGGCTTCCTCCGCCACTGACTGAGTGAACTGTAAAACTGAAATACTGTAAAAGGCAAATAACAAGGCTCTCAATGCAGCTGCAATATATATTTTCTTCTTTTGTTTTAATTTATTCCTCAAAGTGAAACAAGATGGTTAATATCAATAGCCTCTAGATGAGAGATGTAAAACTTCTAGAAAATTTGAAGCCATGGGAATGAAAACCCTTTCATTTTGCTTGTGTATGTGTGTGTAGGAAAAAGCAGAAATTATATATGCTTCCTTTTTTTTCATGGGAGAGATGGGCAAGCTCTCCTCAGTTTTGTATTAATTTAGAAGTGATACAAGTTATTAAAGAAAGAAAATCAGCAAGAACTCAGATTATTTTCTGATATAATCCAAAGCTTAGAAAATGATCCCATCCCCTTTTTGCCAGACCAACAATCACTCAAACAGCTTCCCTCACAGCCCCCAAACACAATCCCTCTTTCTCTTTATTTTCCAGTAAGGCACTGACATAAACAACAGTAGCACATGGAGACAATGGAGGGATGGAGGCCTTCTCCTTTCTGCTCTCCTTCTTCACCACTAAGGTGTGCTATGGAACAGCATGCCAGGAAGAAAGTCTAGGTGGCCCTTTTGGACTGGTAGTTTACCCAATGGCTACTGCAATGTGAAGACTATTAAGTTTAAAGGGCCACTGTGCCCTTCATCCACAGCATGCCAGAGCACAGAAGCAGGGAGGAGAACTTCTCCCCTACCCTCATGACCTGCTGTTGCTCCTGTTGCCACAAGTTTAGTAAAGGAGAGTGGGAGTTTGTTTGAGAGGTGCTGGCAAGAAGGATGTTGACCACTCTTTTGGACTCAGATTTTAATCTGAGCTGGAGAAGAATTGAAGGGCTTGAAAAAAGATTATTTTTCCATTCAGGAGAGCTTTTGCAGTCTCCAAAATTCTCATCTGAGGCTGAGCTTGGAGAAGGTTGCTGGCATCTTGTAATCATTTACCAAAGGTGTCATGGACTTTGAAGATGCTCAAACTCAGGACGAAAGAGAGAAACGTGCTAAGAGAGGAAGCATGTTTGACAAACCCTCACCATGATCAACTCCCATCCGGAAACGTATGTCCCCACTGTGGAATGACGTGTGGATCCAGAATTGGCCCCCACAGTCACTTGCGGACTCACTGTTAAGCCTGTGTTCATGGAAGACAATCTTACTTGGCTACGAGTGCTCACCAAAGAAGAAGAAATCATTTGTGAGGGGAAAGCTACATGATCAATTTGTGATCAGCACACAAATGGTTCAGTCTTTTCAACAGCATCTCATCTCTCTGGAATGACTTAAAATTGACCTCTTACTGGCCAATTTGTGCACATTTGCTCTGATTTCTGACATGCTGCCACATTCTATGCAAAAGAGAATCAGGTGGTGATGAGTATCATGTTCTGGAATCAATGGGGAAAAGCTGGGGCACTTGCTAGACCTATCAAGAGCCCCATCAATGCATCCCGATGTCATAGCTGTGATGAGTTGTGGCCAAGTAGCCTTTGCAAATGTTACAACACATTTTTTCACAGAGCTAATCTTGCAGAACAGATGAAAAATGCAGGGGATATTGGATCTTTTAACAAAAAAAAGAAAAAAAAGATGGATGAATAATTCTGTTGATTTTTGCAACCCCTGCACTGGCTAGGTCTTAATTTAAGATTCTTACCATTAAAGAGCCCTTGTGTATCTTAAGAATATCTCCTTCTGTAAAATTCCATCCATCCATCCATCCATCCATCCATCCATAAAGATCTAGTGAATGAGCTCTTTTCATATCCCATCTATGCTGGAGATAAAAATTTGTGCAAGAGCAGCATCTTGTCCATAACGATCCCAACCCTTTGGAACCAATTGACTTACCATCAGAATAAGACTAACCTTAAAATTATAATGAAGCAGCAATGGTGCCTTCTGTTATTGGAAGACTTTCTAATACTATACACTTCATTTTTAATGACCCATGGCTAGTTAGTAGTTTTCTGAAAATACGGCTGACTTATTAATCCTTATGACACTTAAATGGTGGTTGAGTTTTTAAACTCTTACTTTATTACTTTGTAAGTTACTCAGGATGTGTGATGATGTATTTCAGTTATTGATAACTGAAACGTGGGGCATAACTTAACTCAATAATGTTTGAAGACAATTCAATAGAAAAATAAATAACACTCCAATGGACGGTGGAATTAGTGATGAATCAGTGTTATAATACCTTTACTTCACTATTCAAGGTGACGTTTAGCCCAGCAAAACCAGCCATCATTACTATTTGGAAACTTGCATTAATACAGGAGTTAACTTATTTTCTCTGTTAAAATAAAAAAGGTAAAGGACCCCTGACAGTTAAATCCAGACAACTCTGGGATTGCAGCACTCATCTTGTTTTACAGGCTGAGGGAGCCGGTGTTTGTCCGCAGAAATTTTTACTGGGTCATGTGGCCAGCATGACTAAGCCGCTTCTGGCGAACCAGAGCAGTGCACAGAAACGCCATTTACCTTCCCGCTGGAGCGGTACCTATTTATCTTCTTGCACTTTGATGTGCTTTTGAACTGCTAGGTTGGCAGGAGCTGGGACCGAGCAACAGGAGCTCACCCCGTCATGGGGATTCGAACCGCCAACCTTCTGATCGGCAAGCCCAAGAGGCTCAGTGGTTTAGACCACAGAACCACCCACGTCCCATGTTTTTCTCTGTTAAGTTAGTGCATATATGTGTTAGGGGGGATATAAATTAGGCAGTTAATGTGCATAACAACTGGCCATTGTGCACCTTTACCAGGCCTCATAGAAAACGTGCAAATAATTTGTCTATGAAGAGGGAATTGTGCAAATTTCCAGGTCAAGATAAATAATCTCCCGCCAGAGCTGGTGTACAAATGTGGTGGGGTGAAGCAGCTGCCTCAGGTTGCTGAGAGGCAAGAGGTGGCATTTCCTACCCTATCCCACTGCTTCAACCACTGGTGGAGAAGCTCTGCTTTGTTGCTGATCTACAGCACCAAAGCTTTCTGGAACGCGCCTCCCCCTCACTTGCCAATCTTTGGCAAGAACGGAGTGTTCTGTATGCCCTTGCAGAATTTTACCACCACCACCACCACCACCCAGCAGAAAATACTTTGCAAGGGGAGGGCAGCCCTCCTGGCTCCAACAGGCTCCTGAAAGCATGCATATATTGCCCTAATATTGTACATTCCCCTGTCATTACGCACAATCTCTAATAGGCACATTCTCCATAAGACCTAGTGAAACTGCACATTGGCCAGTTGTTTTGCACATTAACTGTTAAAATTACATTGCCCTTAAAATATTTATCTGAGGGTTATTTTTTAAAAAGCAAATGTTGTTGTCTTATACATGGAAACATACAGTACATTTAATTACTCATAATTTGAACTGTGGGCCAACCATATAACTATCAAACATGCACATCATTACCAATCCAATAATTATTAAATAATCATATTGACTTAGCTAATAGCATGTATTTGATCCTTTGGACATTGTGTATATTAGTAGATGTTCTCAGTCTATCTGTTAAAAAGATTTATGTTGCCTTTCATCGATACAAGAACCAGAGTGGGGAACAATAATAAAAAAACCTATAAAAGATGCCAGTAAAACCAAAGCCCACTTCTTAAAACACCAGTAAAACAAGACAATTTTAAAAGGGTTGACAGAGGTGAAGGCTAAAAGAGATATACTGTATCTTTACGTACTGAAGTGGGAGAGCATTCCACAAATGGGGTATCACAATGAAAAGGGGCCTCTCTTAACAGTGGAATTAAAAAAAAAAAAAGAGTCCCCTTTGCTGCTCCTAAAGCATGGACAGGCTGATAATAGTGAGGAGCCCTTTTCAGGTACCGGTATTTACAACAAGGGTGAGGAACTGCATCTGGATGGAAGGCCAGATCATTCCAGATCATTATCTCTCTCACCACCCATATGCCAAGTTGGACAGGTGTACAAGTCTGACAAGTGGGTGAGTTGGACAGGTGTGCAGGTGATCCTTTTTTTGCTTGCATGGTTTGAAATCAAATTGTGAGGGCAAAGACATTACTCATGGTCTTGGAAAGCCCCATGTAAGCCCCACCTCCATTCAGCTAAACAGCAGTGCTTGCAACCCTCATTTTGACTGAGTCAGGATTTCACCTGCCCCATACCTCTGGCAGCTGTGTATGGCTTGGTTGAAATGGCCTTGTGGGCACATCGGAAGGCCTAGTGAGCCTAATTAGATCTCCAGGCCAGAGCTTGCACACCCCTGATGTGGGGCTTTAAAAGTAAGCAGCAGCATCTAGTATGGCACAGTTTACTGCATCTTCAAGCCTTGCTTCATAATTTCACTTTCCCACAGGGAAATTAGTATTATTTTGGAGGAGTTTGCACATTCTTTGATTGCTTTTCCATGCACAAGTCCATGTAGTACTCAGTATCTAGAGCCATCAATATCTAAATTCCTTAATATCTAAAGCTGAAGTCCAAGGGATCAAAACTGACACTAACTTTTGTATTTTTCTTTACTTAACTGGTTTGTGGTTTCGAGTTCTAGTGACATGTGTTGTAAAGAATAACAATATTATTTCCAGAGTGACTTACCTCTGTTTGTAGAGCAAATCAGTTAGCTTGGAGCATATTAAGAATGGTTAATAATAGGAAAATGAGTTTAGCACAGCATGCGGTGTGAAATGTAAATAGAAATCCAAGCATCATTTTAACTTGGTTGTCCTATAAACTGCCAAGTCCCACGATAGTTTCCAGCCTTGGCTTTTTCTTCATCTGAAAGATGAACTATTTCACTTAGACTCTCCTATGGGCAAGCCGATAATGTGCGTTGAGTCCGTGTGTGCAGAATGTGGAATGCAGAGAATCAACAAGGTCTTATGTACCATAGAGCAATCACATAGCCACTCTGTAATGTGTCAAAGTCTGCATGGAGCCGTTCAATTTCTAGTTTAGGCATGGTAGTCCCATTGCTCCCATGACTTCAAGAAGAGAGCTTAAGCTAAGTTCATTTTCACTGACTTGGCTGAGATGAAGTCATCTGAAACCTGCAGCTTTGGTCACATTTAGTAATTTTATTACAGTATTAGGTTTAAACCTTTCTGTACTGGACATTCAAAATTCAATAGAATATATAAAAAAAACATTTATTCACAAAACCATTTAGAAGCCTGTTCTGTGCTTCTAAATGAAGCATAGACAGGAGCAAGATGAGGGGGACCATTTTAATTCCTTTGTAGGTTGCTATCTTTGTGGCCACCAGAATTCCTCCCCCCTTCTTTCTAGTGCAACAACACAACCAATGGCATTATGCTGGTAACAGACATACCAGTATTCCTGACAGTTGTACAAGTGTAGCAATCGACCGCTTGCATGGGCATTGGAGAAAAGATGGTGGGATAAACTAGTATAGAAGATGACACATCTGTGATGCACCATAACAAAGGCCTTGCCTGGTCGCTTGGCTCTATGCAATTCTACACGCCAGTTGTATCAGGGTAAGCCATGCTAATGGGATTTAAACGGACAGGCAGCATAGTAGGCCAGAATTGCTTCACACAGAATGCCTCTGAAGCTATGTCCTAACAAGCCTCTGTGTGCACTTCTGCAGCTACTTATATCTATACATCAGAGTGTGAAAGCAGAAAAATCAAAGGAGATAACAAAATACTGGTTTTCCAAAAGCAGAACAATCCTACTACATTTTCTTTTGATACGAGATATTGTTAGACCAATTTCTAAAACATATAAGGAAACCTTAGCTGACAAAGAATTTGAAGACCTGACCAAGATTTGTGAAGAAAATGAATAGAATGTGAAAACCAGCATAAAGATTCATGACAGATTAATTGTACCAATCCTTAGCTTTCTTAATAGTAAAGTAGTGGCAGTAGCAGACAGCTATATAGGAAATACTGAACAATGAACTAAAAGAATAATGGCCTATATCATGTTTTTCCTGTAAAAAACATAGTCAAATAATATGAAAACAGGACAATCTTTTCTCCAGTTTTCAGATTCCCCCCCCCCCCCCAACAAAAGCATTAACACTATTAAGGGGAAGTATCTGATGGCACATCCCTCCTCTATATTGAACTTTTGGAATTAACTTTTTATTTCTTGCTGAAAACCTATTTTAAATGCATCTGCAAAGTTTGAAGGCCATAGAAATGGCTTGAATTAATTCAAATCTATATCTCGTTCTTTGAAGACCTTAGAATGGGTCAAAACATTAAAATAAGAACAATAATAAAACCATAAAACAACCACAACCATCCTCCAACTGTCTGTAAACATAATAATACACAAGCCAGACATGCAGCGCTGTTGTTGTTTTTTTGGGGGGGATGGACGGGGGACAACAACTAAAAAAACAGTGTTCATATATCAATAAAAGTGTTGCTCTATGCAGCAAAAATAGAAGTGATAGTATTCTGTACTGTTAAGTGCTATCACCAAAAAGGCAAAAAGCAAAAGCAAAACAGTGCAGGTGTATCAGTCAAAGGTATAACAAAAGAGATTTTTTCTTTTAACCTTCCACCTAACAATGAAGAAGAAGAAGAAGAAGAAGAAGAAGAAGAAGAAGAAGAAGAGGAGGAGGAGGAGTTTGGATTTGATATCCCGCTTTTCACTACCTGAAGGAGTCTCAAAGCGGCTAACATTCTCCTTTCCCTTCCTCTCCCACAACAAACACTCTGTGAGGTGAGTGGGGCTGAGAGAGTTCAGAGAAGTGTGACTAGCCCAAGGTTACCCAGCAGCTGTATGTGGAGGATACACATATGTATGTGGAGGTGATGTCACCAGCCAGACCTCTAGGAGTAACATCTTCCACAATCTGAGAAAGCCATATGCTGGGCTATAGATTCCTGGGTTTCACTAAGAGAGAGCATTTCCAAAAGGATCTCAAATCATGAGCAGATCTTAAGTCATGGGCAGGACTAAAAGAGAAGGAGTCCTTCAGGTAACCAAGTCCTAAGCTGCTAAGGAATTTATGTCAAAACAAAAAACTTGAATCAGGCTTGGTAGCAAATAGGCATCCAGGACATGTGTGCTGGCCCCAGGGGTTTGTCTGTGAAGGGTGGTCCAAGTCCAGTCCTGGGTCTAGGGGTCCAAAGGAGGTCAGTCCGGCGGGGAGCGAGGCAGGGAGCAGGTCAATGTCCAAGGCAGGTGCAGGCACGAGGTTGCAGGTCAAGCATAAGCTTGCAGCTAAGTTGCTCACGCAACTTGGGCTGGGGCTGGCTGGCTTTTATCTGGCCCTATGCTTAGGGTGTCCCCGATCCTCTGGAGACTCGCCTCTCCTCTGGGCCTGGAGGCGAGCACTCCTCCTGTAAGCACTTAGCTCTCTTCGCCGCTCTGTCCTGAGCCTCTACAGCTCAGGAGAGGCTGGTGGGTTACTGGACCCAGGGGCCGCCTCAGCTTCCTCTGATGAGGCTGGGAGTGGAGCACCTGCAGGCAATGGGTCCTCCCTCCCATCAGGAGCCAGAGCAGACTCTGCTGATGCCTGCACCTGGGGATCCAGCACAGGTGGGGATCCTTCAGGCTCAAGCCCTGGCCCTGGCTCAGCTGGTTCTGGAGGCGGGGAATCCTGTGCAGGCTGGGATCCCTCAGGTTCAGCATCTGAGTCTGACTCCCAGGCCATCACACCATGTCTTTACAGACTGGTGTTACATGGCGTTACATCTATCAGGTTCATCAAGATCCTGGTATCTGTTATTTTGCACTAGCAGCAATCTCCATATAGTATTCAAGGGCAGCTGACATAGAGCACATTGTAGCATTCTAGATGTGAGGTTACTAAGTAGAACATAGATTACTGTCCCCTGGCTATATCTATTGAGCCATAGCTGAAAACAGGCCTTCTGACCCTTGCACTTCTAGCCACGAGGTAGAATCACATCTAGATTATGCACAAATGCAGATTTAGGACCATGTGACCAGTTCCCCTACACAGGGTGCAGGGGCCAAAGAGGTGTCTTCTGGCCTCCTTCCCAATATCTAACTAGTGCTTGCTTGGCTTTGGAAAGAAGACAGGAGGGCTTTAGGACTCTGCCAGAGCCTTGTACCTCCTTCCCAAAGCCCAGCACCCCCTTTGGAAAGGCGGCTTTGACCCAAATTTTAGCATCACACAGGGTGCCATATCACCAAGGTCCCCACCCCTGTTATGTACCTGGTCCTTCAGGTGCAATGCAAGCCCATTTAGAACATACCTAATTCCTGCCTACTTAGTATATGTTTATTAAAGTTTTATATATGTTTCAGAATTCAAAAGAAATAACAAAGAAAATTAGAGATGCAAAGATATGCCACATAGAGTCACAATAAGCTGTTTATCCTAGAGCAGGGTTTCTCAAACTTGGGTCTCCAGATGTTGTTGGACTGCAACTCCCATCATCCCTGACCACTTGTCCTGCTAGATAAGGGTGATGGGAATTGTTGTCCCAAAACAGACCCAAGTTTGGGAAACCCTGTCCTAGAGCAACAATGGGGAACCTGAAACCTTCTAATCAGCCCCAGCCAGCCTAGCCCAGTCCAACTACATCTGGAAGGCTTCAGGTTTCTTATTCCTGATGTAGTTCGGAGCCCAGTATGCATTCATTTTGAGATTTGGCTCCTATGCGTGAAATAGTAACCTTCCGAGCATGAACTATATATGACCTACCTTAATGTCTTCCCAGTTTGAGGCAGCCTTCGCCAACCTGATGCTCTTCAGATGTTTTGGACTACAACTCCCATCAGTGTTGGCCATCCTATCCAATGGTCAGGTATAATGGGAGCTGTAGCCCAAAACATCTGGAGGGTAATAGGATGACAAAGACTGGTTGAGGTGTGTGTGTGTGTGTGTGTGTGTGAGTGAGCTCCCCTGTTCCCTATTTCATTAAATAATCTAAATGTGATACTTCAGTATCAACATCAGTGCTTTTTATTGCTCAGTATTCTCACTCATGGGAAAAAGGAACATAAAGCACTATCCTGGGCATGTTGCCATGCTTCTTAAAGTAACTATTTCTAATTATGTTTATACAAGTATATTTATACAACATTTATAAAATGTTGGCGTGTGGAGTGCTCCAGTTCATGAGTTCAGCTAGCCAACCATGTGGTCTTCTAGGCTACTCCATTCCATTCCCTGTTCCAACATTTAGCATTCCATTACTACCAAGCATTTGCAGTCCTCATTTGGCTGTTTAGTCCCCCCACCCCAATATTTTTGGTAGTTCTGCAAACCTTGGGGGACCCCTGGGCATACAGATACTGCTTTCTTGTTTTTCAGTGGCCTTGAATTGGCTACAATCTTTTCAGCACCCGTCAGATGAGTTTGCTATTATAGTTTGTGATACGCCAGAAATTTCCATCCACATAATTTCCCTCAGTCTCACTTCACTCTGGGCATTGTAGTCTTAAAACTGCACAAACTCCTTCACTTCCCTTCTTAGCCCATGTCTGCTCTCTGTCTTGTATTTTGTTCTATAAAACCTTTAATTATTTCAGGATGAACACAGTGAATCCAAAGCAGTGAGAATATAATTCATGCATTGTATGGTTTGGTAAATGGCAGTCTTATATTTCACACAGGGATGCATTTAAAAGACTATTTCGCCACACATAATATTGCAGCAAAAAAAAGTCTGCTTCTGGAGATTTTTCACATAATACACATTCTGGTGAATTTCTTGTAAAAATGGTTGGATGAGAACATACACCTCCAAATGAAATAAAGTTAGTTCTAACTTTAAATTATAGGATGATAGCTCTTATATTTTACGCTCCTACATAATTGCTCAACACACCCACTTGCTCTGTTTCCCTGTTGTGACTCAAGAACAGATCCCTCCAACTAGAGGTCACTCTCACTTGTCACAAACACTTTTATATGCGTCATTACCTCTCAACTATTGTCTGAGATTATTTCCCTCTCACTCAGATAGGGGGCTGAAGCATTGTGGCATCTTAAAAAAAGCAAAAGCAAAAAAGCAAAATGTACTCTTCTCATTATTGCTGACTTTAAAAAAGGAAAGAAAGTATACTACCTCTAAGTTTTGGCACATTTGCAAAATTTTATCCAAAATTAGAAATACATTTTCCACAAAAAAATCAGAGGCATTCTCTACTAATCTTCAGCATATACAGGTCTGCTGGCCCCTGCGTATTGGACATGAAATGAAGTGATGTTAGGCACATTGAGACTACTGCCTCTACTCTCCAAACAGACAAACAAGTGGAGCACATGGCAACAAAACAAGTGAGGGGTGCTTTTGTTCTAGGTTCAAGCCATGACATCTCTCCCTCCCCCATTGTTCTTTCCCCTTTCAACAAGCAGTTAACATTCCATGCCCACTGAGCATGCTCAATTGTCATTGAGATGGTATGCCCCTCTCCATTATGGGGTTTTCCTTGGGCTGAGTTGGGGTTGTTGTTGTTTTCTGCAGGATCTCAGTCCCATTATACTCTTAATTTTTAAGTTGATGCCTACAGACAGTTCTGTCTCCAGTACCTGAAGCATTAAGTAACTTCTCAGTGTGATTGAAGAAGTGACTTACTCAAACAAGTAGACAAATATAAATATATTGTTCCATTCCAGGCACCCCACTCTGTTGTCGTCGTCCCCCCCCACTTCTCACAGTTGTATGGTTATCCCCCTCTCATCCATTCCATATTCTACCCCCCACAAAACTAAATATTGTCAATCCAGGAACCTCTCTCATTCTCTTAGAATGGCAATGGCACCTACCAGAGAGGTGCTGGAACCCACATGAGAAGTGCCAAAATTGAGTTCCCGTGAGTTCCCCCTGAAAAAGCCCTGCCTGTGTGTATTTCTGGGTTCCGCTGTGTCTGCAAGTATTCTGTCTTGTGCATCAGTGGTTCACATAAGCACAAACATGGGAAGACTCAGATTACTATTAGCATATAGACTAGTACCTCAATTTTAATAGTATACCAGGAATTCTCTCACTCTAAGAAAAATCAGGTGCACCTACATCCCATTGAAGTGGATTTTAAGTGTATGCACTTTTTATTTCAAGAGATTTATATACATTTCTTGCTGCTTCCAAATAGTTTTTGTCATACATTAAAAACACACCTGCTTTAGTAAAATAAGACTAGCAGCTAAAGCTAAAATATGTGGTTTATAAATAACATGCCAATGGCATATCTAGTGAGGGCTCATTTCATTTCAACCTCTAACTCTGCATGTCCTCACAATGTTGTGCACTTTCTCCATAACAGCCTGATAAGGAGTTCCTCCCTTTGACCCTCTCACCCTTCCTAGTACCATCATAGCTATTACCTTTTAACCAGAGCTTGATCATTTTACCAGTCTGCCAAAGTGAAATTAAATGAGTCCATCTTGGCTGGTGGTCAACTGAGGATATAACCCCAATAACCTCTGGAGTCAATATGAACTTGAAATGAGTTTGGGGTGTGTGTGTGCAAGGCTTCAAGTATAATTGCCCTGTTGACTTCAGCTTCTCAGAAATGCACCTAGTATATTACCACTGAATAAAAATGATTTAAGGATCCCTTTGTAATACCCTTTCACCAAGTTGAGAATGGAAGCTCAGTTACTTGTTTTGTACATGAGCCCTTCAAAAAAACAAGATTTACCTTACCAGCCATGCCATAAAATAACCACCAGATCTACTTCATACCGTAGCCTTCCATTAATGTTATAACCATCATGATAGTGAGGCACAACCTAAAGAAATTAGTTCTGCATTTCATAATGCAAATTAGCAGCTTAAGAACATGCAGACAAACATGCAGAAGCTTCAGGTGATGCTTGCTAATTTCAGGGGTCCTTCCATGTTTTTGTAGCACAGCTCATGAATATTTGTATGTGAAAAAGAATTTCACTTACACATCAGTTTTCTTCCTGCATGTTTTTTTATTTGAATATGAATATGTGCATAATATTTCAACATCTCATGCATGTTTGTCATGCATGCTGTATGAAAGTTGGATTTTGAATAAGTTAAAATTATTGGATTTAAGCCAAATTTTGATGCATTTTATTTTAATAAAACTAAACTGGCTTAAATTCAAACATGTAAACTGAACTGTGGAATGGGCAATAATCATTATTTTTAAGGTTCTGTGTGAAATATCCCAAGTGAGAGTGGGGCAATCCACTAAAATACACATTTGAATATGTGGCACAGGGAGTACACAGTGTAGTTTTGGGGAAACAATCCAATATCAAATTCTTTCTTTTCTTTGTGAAGCAGCTATTGGGACATGGGATTGGCTCTTAGGGATTAACTGTCATACACAGGTGAAACTCGAAAAATTAGAATATCGTGGAAAAGTCCATTTATGTAAGCAATTGTTTTCATTAGCTACTGGAGTTTAATATATGAGATAGACTCATGACATGCAAAGCAAGGTATGTCAAGCCTTTATTTGTTATAATTGTGATGATTATGGCGTGCAGCTGATGAAAACCCCAAAGTTGAAATTGTAAATTTGGGGTTCTCATCAGCTGTACACCATAATCATCACAATTATAACAAATAAAGGCTTGACATATCTCACTTTGCATGTCATGAGTATCTCATATATTAGTTTCACCTTTTAAGTTGAATTACTGAAAGAAATTAACCTTTCCACGATATTCTAATTTTTCGAGTTTCACCTGTATTTATTTCAGTGTGAAAGAATAACAGAGAGATTTCTAGTTCTGAATAAACACTGTACAATTCAAATATTGCTCAGTAATATTCTGTGCTTCCTAATAGAATAGCGGACAAAACAGGATACAGAACTCCAGGAGAACCAACTTGGGGAGGGGGAGGCGAAATTTAAACATCAGGCACAGGAGTACAAAACAACAATGGTATGGTATGCAAAATACTATTTCACAACAGTATCAGAGTGTCCACATAAATCTCGCTTTGCTAGTCGACGTCTGTGGGGGCATTAGGAGTGGAAGAGGCATTTTCCACAGCTCCGTCCATGAGTCCCGTTGCCTCTGCCGCGCAATCACACCAAGTAAAGCACATCTGGGAGATCTAGCGGAGACTCACCTGAGCAGCACCGCAGCTTCCCACAGATAGAATCCCGAGACAGCTGCACGCAGGTATCTAATCCGGGCCATGATATGGTGAGGAATTCACAACCTCCTCCCAAGCGAACGTGTCCGAGTCATGAGGGAATCCAGGAGGGAAAGCGGAGGAAAGGAGAGTTCAGCCCGAAGGCTCTTCGAGAGGCTGCCGAGTGTTCAGCACCTCGGAGAGCTCCCCGGCACCCTCCAGCACCTGTAAATCCAATCGCGCGAGGACGCCTCTGCCCCGGGTCGTCTATTCTCCAGCGCCTGGGACTTCGGGCATTTTGGGGTGGTTGTTGTTGGCAACCAGCTCGCCAAGGGTTGCGCTGTGCATTTAAAGAGAGAGGCTGATCCCAGGAGGAAAAACCAGGCAGCCGAGCAGAGGCATCGGGAGAAGCGAAGCAGAGGCAGGGAAGACCTACTTTCCGCCTTCGCTTCCTCCGGTCCTTCCTTCTCCGGCCAGAAGCCAGCTCGCCACATTCCTGAACACTGGGAATGCCAGGGCTCGGGAGGGGAGGAGAGGGGAGGGGAGGGGGCGGAGACGGAATCAAAGCAGTGGACTTTCCTCAGCCAGTCAGGGTAGCTCCCAGGACGACGGAGCACATAGGCAGAGCTGCCTCGCGAAGACGCAGAAAGGGGCGCCGGGTGGGAGCGCGTTTGTACGGAAGCACGGGGATTGACGAGGGATCCTCTAGGCAAGGATGCTGTGGAAAAGGACGGAGGAAAGGATTCCCAACCGCCTCGAGGAGGAGGAGGAGCAGGAGCAGGAGGAGGAGGAGGAGTGGGGAGATGAGGGGAACTGTTGTTTGGGAAAGGGATTGCTCCTTACTGTTGGGGGAAGACAAGAAAGACCTTGCCCGAAGGGACACTTGTCCCCTTAGTGCTTTGTCTCTTCATGATGGAAAAGTTTATGTTGTGCAATGGTGTTACGGAAGCAATGGGGTCTCTCTCTCTCTCTCTCTCTCTCTCTCTCTCTCTCTCTCTCGCTCTCTCTTTCTCTGTGTGTGTAAACATCTGGAACAAATGTGGTGAGGTTGTCATGATTCTCCGGGTCGACGATGTTGATGGATGTCTCTCCCTAGAGTTCAGAAAGAGGACTGTTACAGCCAGTAAGTGTGGCGAATAACCATCAATGTCCAGCGCAATCAGTTATCTAAAATGAAGAAGGGAGGGAGAGAGAAGGATCGGCAGTACAATCCTGTGCATGTTTACTCAGGAATGTCCTACTGTATTTAGCAGGGTTTACTCAGTAACTGATTTCAGGATCTCAGCCCACATGTTTATATTGGTGGTGGAGCCGCTTCTACTGTTATCTTCATTGATAAAGCAACATGAACAACCTTCTTCTTTGTGGATGGTTGGGATGCATACAAATTGGCTTCTGCTCTTTTTGGTAGCATATCAATTAAATTATAAAATTAGACCAATTTAATGACTTTGTTTAAAATAACATGCACACAGGCACAGTACTCAGATTTGGTTTTAGGCATTCTTCCTCACATTCATCTTGGGCAATGAATCCACCCACTACAAGAATAATGTTAGAAATTGCATTCCCTTAAAATAACATTTTATTATTTTAGGCTGCACTACTAACTCTGTACTTGGATATAAACCCCATTGAATTTCAATGGAACTTACTTCTGAGCAGGCATGATAAGGATTGTGCTGTTAGTTATGTAAACATTGGGTAGACTGCAAGAAGATCAAACCTATCCATTCTTAAGGAAATCAGCCCTGAGTGCTCACTGGAAGGACAGATCCTGAAGCTGAGGCTCCAATACTTTGGCCACCTCATGAGAAGAGAAGACTCCCTGGAAAAGACCCTGATGTTGGGAAAGATTGGGGGCACAAGGAGAAGGGGACGACAGAGGACAAGATGGTTGGACAGTGTTCTCGAAGCTACGAACATGAGTTTGACCAAACTGCGGGAGGCAGTGGAGGATAGGGGTGCCTGGCATGCTCTGGTCCATGGGGTCACGAAGAGTCGGACACGACTAAACGACTAAACAACAAGACGTACTGAAATTAACTGGGGCCAATTAATTTCAATGAGTCTTTGAGTAAAAGTTAGTTGGATTCAATCTCTTCTTTTTAAGAAACTCTGAACTGGCACTTGAAGAGAAATGTAAAAATTTCATTTAAATTAGTTTCTACAATCAGCTTTGATAAGCATGTGCATGTATCAGAGGTGAGAAAAGAGGCATAAAACACACATCATATTTGGAGTACTAACTTTTTTAACTAAGCTATTTAATTTGTCCTGTTTCCCACAGAGACTTAAGCAGATGTCGAAACAAAATAGGAAATTCTTTCCAGTAGCACCTTAGAGACCAACTGAGTTTGTTCTTGGTACCTGAAGAAGTGTGCATGCACACGAAAGCTCATACCAAGAACAAACTCAGTTGGTCTCTAAGGTGCTACTGGAAAGAATTTCCTATTTTGTTTCGACTATGGCAGACCAACACGGCTACCCACCTGTAACTTAAGCAGATGTGTTTTTCTTTTCACAGTATTAATTAAAACTACTATCAGGAGGTTTCTAGTGTAAATAGGCTGCAGTTATAATTTATATACACCATCCTAAGTGTGCATTATTCAATACTATGGAAATTCTTAAAGAGAATGCATGTTGTAAGTACTAGTTTTTCTCATTGTTAAATTCACTAGGCATATTTTGAATTGGTGCACTGATTGCCTTGTTCTTAAGCTTATGGAATGGGGAGCTTGTGGAATGGGGAAATGCCTGCAGTATTGTATTAAAAAAACTATTTGAACACACACAAGACAGAGGATGCACAGTACATTCAAACTTTCCATATTTTACTGGTTTTGACTGTGTAGTCACAAGCTATTTGTTTGTGGCTGGGATGGAGAATCTGTAACACTCTAGATGTTGTGCACAACACTCACATCCTTTTACTGTTTCTTTCATTGTTAACGGCACTAGACATATTTCCTGGTTAATTTCTTGACCATTGGCCATAATGGTGGCAGCTGATGGGTTGGAGCCCAGCAGCCTCTGGAGGGACATAGGTTTCTCATACCTTAGGGTATGATTGATCCAGGCAAAGTTAAGCACTTAACACCTACTGAGAAAAGCATGTGCTCTTCACATGTAAATCAACTGGATTTAAAAGTATACATTTTTTCCCTTGGTTGTATTCTGATTTGTACTTTTTTATTCTTACACCAACCCATAAAAACTAAAACTGACAAAGGATCAAAAGAAAAACTAATCAAGTGCCGAGTAATGCCTGGGTTCTATTGGACTACACAGCTATTTACACGCATCCAAGGAGTCTTTGGGTTTGTAACCCCTGTGCTAGATAGTACACATTAAAAAAACAACACTAATAGATTTTTTAAAACAACAACAACAACAACAACAACAACAACATGTTATTGTATGGGTCATGGGTCTGCTATTCAAAGGGGGGGGGGAATCCAAAACTACTTCTGGAGTTCACCTAAAATTTATTATTGTTACTGTTATTGTTGTTAACCAGGGTTTATTAGTCAACTGGCTGTAATACATACCAGTAATCTTAGTGCCTGGAGTGTGAGAGCAAGCTTCATCCTTTCATCCTTCTGTAGCAGCAACATAAATAAGTGGGCAGCAGAAAGTTGGAGACTAAAGGAAGGGAAGGCTGGAAAGGCTTCAGTTTTTCCTCAGAATCAGATCTGAGCTAGAATATAATTTAGGTAGTCAAAATACTAACCACAAAATACTAACCATCACGGTCATGTGGCTGTTCCTCCTCAAAGTAGGAGGCAAGTCAACACCTCTGATTGCAGCTTGCTTGATTGTTTTGTTTAACTTGGAAGCAAACCTTGTTCATCTTGAAGTCACAAAAGTGCTGTGTGCATGTAATTGAGTTCTGTGATGTGTCTTACAATTTTCCAGCTATCATTTACACACACAAAAATGTTCCAGTGTTTGGACAGGGCTCAGAGTACTCTCCCTGTTTCAAGTGTTTGCTAAAGCCCATCTAAAAGATTAAAATTCCCACACTTTGCCATCCCAGCATAACTAGTTATGAGAGACTACTACTTTATGGAATGATGGAGAACAGACAGAATTAACCACTTAAAGGTCCAGGCCCACATAATTTCTAGGCATTATCTGAGCATGAGAGGTTCAATTGCTGGGCACCTCCTTGAAATCTAACCTCCTTAAAACACAATGGTCTTTTGTGATATGGCATTACAGCCCTCCTGATATTCCTGAACTCCAATTCCCATCAACCCAGACAAGCATATGATGATGGGAGTTGTAGTGTAACAACCTCTGGAGGGTCACAAGTTTCCCATCACTGGTCTAGATCATTTACATGCCAACTATCTGCATAAATCTTAAAGAACTATTTGTGGCAAAAGGTGTAAACAGAAAATACTTTTTCTTACTCACTATGAATGGCTGGTGCAGTCATGTTGAGTGATTAACTAGGGCACCCAGTTAAAACAACAAGAGAAATGGGTTTCTAACTTGAGAACTAAGGAAGGAAGGAAGGAAGGAAGGAAAAGAAAATGTGTCTTCACAGTTACAACCCCCAGTGGAAATTATACTACTATAATGCAGGGCTTAGATTTCCCATATCCTTAATATCTATAGGCTTATTTAGTTGAATGGTCTGTTCCCAGGGAATGATAGATTCAGATGGCTTTGTGATGGTTCTTCAGCATGTTCTTTTTGCCATTGCTTGTCATTGAGTTCAAGTTCTCGACAGGATGCAGTAGTGTCTTGGGTAGTTGATGCAACCAGTCAGCTGGTTTTCTGAGAAACTACAGGTAATGAAATAGAGGGATGATGGTAGACCATTTGGAGAGAGAAAACTAATGACCAATCTGATGAAACATTGACTTTGACTCACTTACAGGCCCACTCCATGGCAATGATGGTGGCAAAAACTTTCCTACCACCATTTCATTTGCACAGTCAGTCAGCATAGTGATTTTATACATGTCTATTAAGAAGTAATCTCCACAGAGTTCAACAGAACTTACTCCCAGGTCAGTGTGTATAGGGCTGCAGACTGAAATGTCAAACTGAACTGTGACAGCAAAGCTTCATTTGATCCAATACTTGTTTCTATTCTGTTCAGATAATTAATGCCTAAACTGATTCTCCTCTTCTGAGATGATAGATGAGAGGATAGGTGTTACTTCTATTTGCTATGTTCCTCCTCATAAACCTCTGACTGCTGAAGGTCTGGAATGATAGATAATGTTCTAAGCCCCCCTAAACAAGATGGTATGGAACATAATCCATTATGTTTGTTCTCCAGTAGCCTAGTCCAATGAAAAATACTATATTGCAATGAATTATGCAATTCATATTTTGGTGTTTATTTTTAAAGTTAAGAATGGTTTAGTTATGTCAGTTATGGTGGTTTTCTCAACCCCAAAGTTTTCCCAAGATGTAACTCAATCCAGTGTGCAAGCCCAGAGGTTTTAAGCTATCATTAAACATACAACCACAGAGAAAATGTCATTTGATTAATACTGCCTCACAATTCAAGAGACCAAGGCAACAGAAAGGAGTGAGGGCAATAGTTGTTTAAAGTTTCATACAATGACACTGATCCTGAAAGCAATTCAGGATACAAACCTAATAATTCTTACTTGAAATGTCCATGAAATTAGTAGGACTTACTTCTCAGCAAACCTACTTAGAACTAGGCTCAAGACACTGATTTCTATTGTATGTAGCAGTTTATGTTGCGTGGCAAGGTCCCAAACCCTCCCGGGAAGTGGAATAAAGACACATGAAACAGTATTTTAGGTTAATGGGTGAAAAAGGCCACAACTTTATTGGTTACAGAATTTGAGTGGTATTGGCTTAGGCATTGGAAACCACATGACTATATCTGACTCCTGCCCGTCCGCAGGAAGTCTTGGAAGGGTTAACCACCAGTAGTGGGAGCCCTGCTGATGCACATCAACTAGGAACTCCCCCAGGGGGAAACAACAGGGATTGTCCGGATTGGACAGCCTAAGGATGGCGTGGCCGAGGGCCATCCAATGGTGCAGGGGCTATACCGCCCTGTGTGCATGGGGAGGGCTTGCTCCCAGCCTGCAACGTCATCTCTCCCAGGAACGGAAAATGGCTTTAATTTTAGAGTAAGTAATTTGTCAACTACTGTGGAACAGCCTCCAGCATCTTGAGCCCCCTTCAGGCATTATGGAAAAGGAGGAATTACCATGTGAGATGAGATAATGGAGATGGGAGGCCTAGGTCCTCCCACTTCCATCACTGGCTTTATTGCCTCTCACAAGTTGGAAAGTAGCTGGGAACCTCTTGTACCTATGGAAGTTCCTCATGTATTTTGGAGCCCTGGTTTTCCACAATACCTATTCAGCTGATTATTTGCCATCCGGGAGCACTTGCTGCTTGATGAGTAGCATCTATCTTCTCAGGCAGTCATGGTCAATTGCCTTAGAAAAATGCAGAGTGCCTGCCAAATGCCAATTAAGTAGCTGCTCATATTTATCAGTGAACACCTATCAGATGCTCTCAACTGGCCTTGACTAGAGCATCTTGCTGTTAAATTGGTTATCTTAAACAACCAACTTTTGTGATGTTTCAATAAAGGAGTTTGGGTGGGATTGTACCTGTTAGCCCCCGCCTCCAATCTCCACAAATTGATCAGGTCATGTAAACAGAGCTGTAGGCCCCAACTGCGAGCAAGTTTAGTTATATGTTAGTCATGGAACATAAAACCCGAATTGACTGTATCCATTAGTAGAATTGTTATTGTGTGTGGAGCAAAAGAGACTTGCCATTGTTATGATAAGTGTAAACCATTGCTCATATGTGCACTGGAAGCTGGACATTTATTTTCGTGCCATTGTGGTCAAATTGTAGCTGAATATTATGCCTTTTTTTTATCAATGGAACAGTGGTAGGAATGCACTAATGGGGAAAACGTTCAGGGGAAAGGGCCAGAATAAAAGGCCTCCTAATAATGAGCATAGTATTGCATTCTGTGTGAGCACTCTTTGAAGACTTGTTACTACACAGTTAAAAAGCCATTAGGTAAAGGTGTGCAAGCATGTAAGAAAGGTATGTTTGAGAGTTCCCCCTGTGAAAGCATCTAATTAAATGTCTAAGAATAGAATGCTTACACATTAGTCATGGAACTTTCGAAATGAATGCTGATGCTTAAATACAGAAGAGCAGGTGCATAAATAGGATGATTTGTATTCCATTAACAGCTTGCCACTGAAAGATGAGTTCTGAAATTAATCTCGGGTGTTTATTTCTGAAATTGTAAATTATTAATGGGGTTCTGTTTTGTACTCTTAATACGATAATGCTATGCTAACCTACATAGACTCTCTGGTTGCAGTTGCATCTTGAAACAATATACTGTAAATCTTTGAATTATTTTAATGGATTTCCACTGCACTCAATAGTGCCCAGTTATAAGTACTTTGGTTTCAGTCAGTGTGATATAGTGCATAGTGCTGACTTTAGATTAGAGCAGGCATAGGCAAACTCGGCCCTCCAGATGTTTTGAGACTACAATTCCCATCATCCCTGACCACTGGTCCTGTTAGCTAGGGATGATGGGAGTTGTAATCCCAAAACATCTAGAGGGCCTAGTTTGCCTATGCCTGGATTAGAGAGAACTGGGTTCAAAACCTTTTCAGTCACAAAGCTCACTAGGAGATCGTGGGGCTCTCACTATCTCTCTAATTAACCTCCCTCCCAGGGTGGAGATAAAATGATGGATGAGCAGGATGCTCTTGAGGGTCGTTTCACCCAATTGAAGCCCATCATGTTGTTGGCCATCATTAAGCCCATCATGATCATTTCAGTTACTGAAATGATTCTCTGTTTTTGGTTCTCCGGTGAGTTGGAAGGTGCTTCCAGATGGATGTTTATTGTCAGATGGGTGATCTTCATATATACAACGTTCATACAATCCCAGTGGCATCAAAATGCCAGCCCATATTTCCCCTTCCCAATTTAATCTGGATTTACCCTTTCCAGGAAAGAGCCAATAACTTTAAAATAGAACATGCTACAAAGGACCCAGTTGTGATATCTGAATGATCACTATTAAGCCCACATCTGGAGGCTTCCAGAATGTAGGACCGCAAAGGGCTACCAGAACACAGATACTGGATTTTACTTAATTCACATGTTTCCTTCTGGCTTCCACAAGGCTACCCAAAATGTTGTATATGAAACCCCTGGTATGGTCATCATTATTAATGGTTGTGAAACCATTCATTTGCCTTTCCCTGTAAAGATCCCCATTTTCTCCCCTGTTGTTCTTGCTGGCAATTGAATCATTAGTCATAGATATTTAAGCACAAGTAAATGAGTCAAAATGAATTTCAAGGAAAAGAGACGTTATTAACTGGGGTATTGCTTTATAGAGTAATAGGAGTATGAGGGGTTTACAGGGTCATCAAGTCCAATCTTCTACTCTGCAGCAATGCTCACTAAAACTAAATTGTTCCTGACAGGCATTTATCCAGTCTTGCTGTAGAAATAGAAACCTCTAGATATGGTGTTTTAACAATTTCTCCAGGCAACTGTTTCCATACAAATAGTCTCTTGTGACAGACTCTAGATTCCATACTGGTTGCTTTACAGCTCAGGGCAGGTGCCCTGGCATTAGTTCACCAACTTCTCCTTGCCTAGAGCACAGATGTTAGCAAGTTATGCCACAGGCCGAAGCACCTGGGCTGCCTCCTTGGCTCTTCAATATAGAAAAGGGTAGTTGCTGTCCAAAGCAGGCTGGAGGGGCCTCAGAGTTGAGGCCAAAGAAATGCATATGTTGTCATGAAATAAGCAGCCAAATATTTGGCTTTATATCTGCAGCCTTGTAAACAGACAGTACCTGCCACAATGGAAAATGCTTTCAATTTGCTTTAAATATTCTGACTCAGGAGCTCCCACTGAAACAACAGACTTAAACAATGTGAAAATGAGTGTCCCTTTGTACTGTTCATTGGCGCTGTTGCTGAATGAGCTTTGATCTTATTTGGGAATGACTCTCAGATGAAAATTCCCACTCACCTCCTCCCAACAGGTGGGTGGAGTTTGTGACCCCGTGTGGGGCTTACCTGGCTGGGTGCCACTCACCTGGTAATAGGGTGTAATTGGCCCGCCCCTGCCTGGCAGGCCAATGGGCTGTGGGCGGGGGTGTGGCGAGGGACAGGTACTGGGACCGATCCTTCAGCCAACGCTCATTCTTCTTCCGTCTTTTTCAGGATCACCCACCCAACCCTAAATAATAAATTCGGATTTCTTGTCACCTTTTTCTTTTTTGCAGCTTAACCTCTCACATTCCAGGTGAGCGGGCGCTGCTATGGTCATAAGATGGTTGCTGTATTCAGAACCAGCAAGGAATTTTCCCTGCATTGGCAGGGTTTGCCTTCCCAGTAGCTATTCGTCACAACTTTGGCGGTTTTTGAGCCTTGTTAGGTATCCTTTAGTTTAGTTTATCTTCGAGTGTCAGGGGAGAGCATCTCATGCACCCCCATGCGGAGGCATTTGCAGGGCCCATTAAAGAGTGATTGCAGGAGTCACTGGTCCTAGAGTGGCGGCAAGTAGGTCAAACTCCCAACTTAGGTGCAGTGCGTGGGCACGCTGTGTAAGTTCATGCTTTGCTGTTCCCTCACATGACACCAGATTGTCCCTGCACATCCTCAGCCTCAGTGGGCTGAGAGGGATACCTTTCAAGGCCAGGGCCAAGTTTCCAACACCTGAAGTTCAATAAAGTTGTGGCCTAATTTGAACCCATACCTTGGTGTCTAGTCTCTTTCTTTCATGAGGGGAGGCTCCAAGGACAGGGTTTGGCACGTGGGCTCGCAAATTATTCAGTGGGTTATAGAAAATTCTGAGCATCAGGTTGGTTCCCTCTCCCCTATTCAACTCCAGGAAATAAAGGTATTTCTCTCATTCACACACACACACACACACACACACACACACAACCTATTTTGAGGACCACAGACATGGCTTGAGATAATATTTTGAATATATATTTTAATTAAAGAATTATACGTGTTACAGATTTTAATAATAACGAGCAGAAGGAGAGATGCGAATCTTACGTCACATGAAGCACTTTTACAGCCACCATGAGTTTTTTATTCTGTGAAGAGTCACTAAAGGTGGTGCTAGGGCATCTGTGACAGAACGTGATTAACTGCATGCCGTCTTCTAATAACCAAGGGTAAAAGAGGAAGATTTCAGCTGGAACTTGAGCATAACATGGCAATAGATAGTGGATTTCGGAAATCTGACCGTGGCTATTTATTGCTTATTCCCAGCTTTTTGCATATTCTGTTTATTGCCATTGTTTTAGTAATAAATTGAACACTTAAAAAAAGAATACTTCCACACCAATCTCTTAATGTATCTTTATTTTCAGGGTTCTAATCCCGACAGGCCATGCTGCAGAAGGCAATTGGTAACTTTGTTCATTTAACAGCAGTGAAAATATGGGGATTGTGCAAGAGAGTGATATAATCAGAAGTCAACAAGATGTTGTTTGTGAGACCCTTTCACCCCTCTCTCAAAAATCAGAGAGAAAACTAATTAATTTTCCAGCACCAAATGCCTGTGGCCAAAATTGCACAAATTATGTTTGGAGCTTTAAAAGTTAACTGCAGTTTTAGCCCGCTGACATGTGGAATGATTTATAAATCTTGTACTCATGAATTGCAGAATTTGCCCTTTTAACACTGTTTCGTTTCATTTTTCTCATCAACTTTTGGAAACTTTCATGCACCTTCAGTGGTCCTCTAGCCTATGAAGTTCTTCAAAAAGGTTAATGAAAAGGAAGATAAAGGTAACTCAGTGGACATAATTTAAGTGATTTTATAAAAACTTTGATAAGGTCTTTGTAGGAGAAGGCAAATAAATAACACTGGTCTTCAGTTCACTCCAAGTTATCATATATTTTAAAAAGTGGATGCTGATAGGAAGAAAGTGTTAGTGCACAGATAATCCTGAAGTATGTCCTGGGGTTAATGTTACCTACCATGGTAAACTTGAAGTCAAAGTTCAGAAACAATTTCCACTTGAACCAATGATTAATCTTTAACTTCCAGCAAATCATCTTACAACTTGCACTCTTAACTTTATACGTGATGAAGATTGAAAGCCCAATGTAACCAGTGAATACATTATTTGTTGCTTTCAAAAAAAAAAGTTATCTCCATTGTATGCTGAAAACTGATCACAAATCAACATGGAATAACCAGATGACCACTTTGCTATATGGACAGTTATAATATATACTTAGTTCGGTTTCGCATGCCTTGCACCTACCCCACATTATGAGGAATTTATGGGAGATGGGGCATTCCCACCACACTTTGTACATTTAAAAAGATGCACTGATACTAACTGTGCTTGAAATATATATATGGGGGGGGGATTTGTCTAGTAACAGCTTGTTGTTGTTGTTCAGTCGTTCAGTCGTGTCCGACTCTTCGTGACCCCATGGACCAGAGCACGCCAGGCATGCCTATCCTTCACTGCCTCTCGCAGTTTGGCCAAACTCATGTTAGTAGCTTCGAGAACACTGTCCAACCATCTCATCCTCTGTCGTCCCCTTCTCCTTGTGCCCTCCATCTTTCCCAACATCAGGGTCTTTTCTAGGGAGTCTTCTGTTCTCATGAGGTGGCCAAAGTACTGGAGCCTCAACTTCAGGATCTGTCCTTCTAGTGAGTACTCAGGGCTGATTTCTTTGAGAATGGATAGGTTTGATCTTCTTGCAGTCCATGGGACTCTCAAGAGTCTCCTCCAGCACCATAATTCAAAAGCATCAATTCTACGGCGATCAGCCTTCTTTATGGTCCAGCTCTCACTTCCGTACATTACTACTGGGAAAACCATAGCTTTAACTATACGGACCTTTGTCGGCAAGGTGATGTCTTTGCTTTTTAAGATGCTGTCTAGGTTTGTCATTGCTTTTCTCCCAAGAAACAGGCGTCTTCTAATTTTGTGACTGCTGTCACCATCTGCAGTGATCGTGGAACCCAAGAAAGTGAAATCTCTCACTGCCTCCATTTCTTCCCCTTCTATTTGCCAGGAGGTGATGGGACCAGTGGCCATGATCTTAGTTTTTTTGATGTTGAGCTTCAGACCATATTTTGCACTCTCTTCTTTCACCCTCATTAAAAGGTTCTTTAATTCTTCCTCACTTTCTGCCATCAAGGTAGTATCATCAGCATATCTGAGGTTGTTGATATTTTTTCCGGCAATCTTAATTCCGGTTGGGGATTCATCCAGTCCAGCCTTTCGCATGATGAATTCTGCATATAAGTTAAATAAGCAGGGAGACAATATACAGCCTTGTCATACTCCTTTCCCAATTTTGAACCAATCAGTTGTTCCATATCCAGTTCTAACTGTAGCTTCTTGTCCCACATAGAGATTTCTCAGGAGACAAATGAGGTGATCCGGCACTCCCATTTCTTTAAGAACTTGCCATAGTTTGCTGTGGTCGACACAGTCAAATGCTTTTGCATAGTCAATGAAGCAGAAGTAGACGTTTTTCTGGAACTCTCTGGCTTTCTCCATAATCCAGAGCATGTTTGCAATTTAGTCTCTGGTTCCTCTGCCCCTTCGAAATCCAGCTTGCACTTCTGGGAGTTCTCGGTCCACATACTGCTTAAGCCTGCCTTGTAGAATTTTAAGCATAACCTTGCTAGTGTGTGAAATGAGTGCAATTGTGCGGTAGTTGGAACATTCTTTGGCACTGCCCTTCTTTGGGATTGGGATGTAGACTGATCTTCTCCAATCCTCTGGCCACTGCTGAGTTTTCCAAACTTGCTGGCATATTGAGTGTAGCACCTTAACAGCATCATCTTTTAAAATTTTAAATAGTTCAGCTGGAATATCATCACTTCCACTGGCCTTGTTGTTAGCGAGGCTTTCTGAGGCCCATTTGACTTCACTCTCCAGGATGTCTGGCTCAAGGTCAGCAACCACATTACCTGGGGTGTATGAGACCTCCATATCTTTCTGGTATAATTCCTCTGTGTATTCTTGCCACCTCTTCTTGATGTCTTCTGCTTCTGTTAGGTCCTTTCCACTTTTGTCCTTAATTGTGGTAATCTTTGTACGAAATGTTCCTTTCATATCTCCAATTTTCTTGAACAAATCTCTGGTTTTTCCCATTCTGTTATTTTCCTCTATTTCTTTGCATTGCTCGTTTAGAAAGGCCCTCTTGTCTCTCCTTGCTATTCTTTGGAAATCTGCATTCAATTTCCTGTATCTTTCACGATCTCCCTCGCATTTTGCTTGCCTTCTCTCCCCCGCTATTTTTAAGGCCTCATTGGACAGCCACTTTGCTTTCTTGCATTTCTTTTTCATTGGGATGGTTTTCGTTGCTGTCTCCTGTATAATGTTACGAGCCTCCATCCACAGTTCTTCAGGCACTCTATCCACCAAATCTAAATCCTTAAACCTGTTCTTCACTTCAACTGTGTATTCATAAGGAATTTGATTTAGATTGTATCTTACTGGCCCAGTGGTTTTTCCTACTTTCTTCAGTTTAAGCTGGAATTTTGCTATAAGAAGCTGATGATCTGAGCCACAGTCAGCTCCAGGTCTTGTTTTTGCTGAGTGTATAGAGCTTCTCCATCTTTGGCTGCAGAGAATATAATCAATCTGATTTCGATGTTGCCCATCTGGTGATGTCCATGTGTAGAGTCGTCTCTTGTGTTGTTGGAAAATAGTGTTTGTGATGACCAGCTTGTTCTCTTGACAGAACTCTATTAGCCTTTGCCCTGCTTCATTTTGAACTCCAAGGCCAAACTTGCCAGTTGTTCCTTTTATCTCTTGACTCCCTACTTTAGCATTCCAATCCCCTATAATGAGTAGAACATCCTTCTTTGGTGTCATTTCTATAAGGTGTTGTAAGTCTTCATAGAATTGATCAATTTCAGTTTCTTCAGCACTGGTAGTTGGTGCATAAACTTGGATTACTGTGATGTTAAAAGGTCTGCCTTGGATTCGTATCGAGATCATTCTATCATTTTTGAAATTGCATCCCAGTACAGCTTTCGCCACTCTTTTGTTGACTATGAGGGCCACTCCATTTCTTTTACGGGATTCCTGCCCACAGTAGTAGATATGATAGTCATCCGAACTGAATTCGCCCATTCCTGTCCATTTTAGTTCACTGATGCCTAGGAGGTCAATGTTTATTCTTGCCATCTCATTTTTTACCACATCCAGCTTTCCAAGGTTCGTGGTTCTTACATTCCAGGTTCCTATGCAATACTTTTCTTTACAGCATTGGACTTTCCTTTCGCTTCCAGGCATATCCGCAACTGAGCGTCCTTTCGGCTTTGGCCCAGCCGCTTCATCAGCTCTGGATCTACTTGTACTTGTCCTCCGCTCTTCCCCAGTAGCATGTTGGACGCCTTCCGACCTGAGGGGCTCATCTTCCAGCGTCATATCTTTTATATGCCTGTTGTCTTTGTCCATGGAGTTTTCTTGGCAGGGATACTGGAGCGGCTTGCCAGTTCCTTCTCCAGGTGGATCACGTTTGGTCCAAACTCTCCACTATGACCTGTCCATCTTGACCTGTCCATAGCTTCCCTGAGTAATTCAAGCCCCTTCGCCACGACAAGGCAGTGATCCATGAAGGGGAGTAACACCTTCGAGACCAACTAAGTTTGTTCTTGGTATAAGCTTTCGTGTGCATGCACACTTCTTCAGGTATCTTAGTTGGTCTCTAAGGTGCTACTGGACAATTTTTTTAATTTTTATTTTTATATTGCAACTGTGTCAGACCAACACAGCTACCTACCTGAATCACTAACCGTGCTTGTTTATGAAAAGCAAAGGCTGTTGTAGTGATCCATAAGGGGGTGGGGACAACAATTGGGCAAAGATTTTGAGTTCTCAAAAATGCTTAATTAGATTGGATGTGACACAAAGCAGTGGGAAATGATTGGGGAGGTGGGGGGGAGGGCAAATGCTAAAGTGAATGTTGTAACCATGAGACCCGCATTTAGACTCAGAAACTGTTCACAATCATGTTTAACATACTAAAACGTGCAAGAATTTCTCGGGGATACAGTCCTTTGTCCATAATACAGTCAGGCATTGCAAGCTGGACAAATTCACTTGCTTACTCATTCATTAATAATTGTATTTGTACGCCGCTTTCCCACAAAAGGAATCATGCTCAAAGCAGCTTAAAGGTAAAGGGACCCCTGACCATTAGGTCCAGTTGTGTTCGACTCTGGGGTTGCGGTGCTCATCTCGCATTACTGGCAGAGGGAGCCGGCATACAGCTTCTGGGTCATGTGGCCAGCATGACAAAGCCGCTTCTGGCAAAACAGAGCAGCACATGGAAACACTGTTTACCTTCCTGCCGGAGTGGTACCTATTTATCTACTTGCACTTTTGTTGTGCTTTTGAACTGCTAGGTGGGCAGGAGCTGGGACCGAGCAACGGGAGCTCACCCCATCGCAGGGATTCTAACCACGGACCTTCTGATCAGCAAGCCCTAGGCTCTGTGGTTTAACCCACAGCGCCACCCGTGTCCCTCAAAGCAGCTTACAACAAAGAAAAATGGAATACATCTCAAAATCGGCAATCAGAATAACATCATAATAGCAAACATACAAAAACAACATTTCAGTACTATAAATATAATAATATGATATTAACAGAACCTCCAGGCAATAGCAAAAACAACAAGGGAGCTAGACATTTTCACCTTGGTCCTAGAAACACCCCTCCCTTGATGTTGATCACAGTCCTTATCCTGCAGCAACTTGCAAGGCTTCCAAAGGCAGAGTGGGCTTGCTGGAAACACCCCTGCCATGATGTTGCAGCTTAGTATCGCCCAAATTCATAGGCCAAATCAGATGGCTACAAATTTCATTGCTACTTTGTACTGATTTTGAGGGGTAAAATTAGCCCTTGGTGGATACACAATCAAGAGCATACCAAACTAAGTCATTATGATAATAAAAACAATTCCAAGTTTTCAGTTTCTTTCAGTAATGTACAGATAAGTATTATTTCAGCTGAATAGAAACTGCCTTACACATGTTCCCTGCTGTAATCCCCTATAGCAACAGTAGTCCTTTGATCATGTATGGACTTTTGCTAAAGGTATCAGCCCTCCCCATCATTACATCACCATACCCACTTAGCTTAACTATGTCTGAGAAGTCTGTAATGATGAGGTGGCACATGGGGACAGGAACTGCAAAGGAGAAGTGAAAATTCTATTTTGCAGTGGTGAAGCATCAGAGAACTTGGGGTCCATGATACATAGGTATCTTATTTCCTTTGTTCTGTAATGTCCCAAGACCTTTCTGATTGTGCAGTGTTGAAAGAGGACCAACTTGTGCCAGAAAAATATGCTTGTCCTCTCCGTTTATGACATTGTCTTGTATTCAACTCAGCACATTGGTTGAGCCATGCAATATTCCACAATGTTCCTGAGACCTTAGCAGTCAGCAATGTACACGAAAGGTATTTGTGCTCGCCGCAAGGTGGAATAATACCTGTCAGCAGGTTTCTTCTGTTGAACACATCACTTTGCAGCATATAATCACGTTGGAGACAGCTACAAACACAGCTGAAATTCAAATGTGCTCAGTATGGCTAAGCTAAGAAACATCTTGATAGAAGAAGAAAGCAGTAAGCCAGCAAAACTTACCATGTAGAACTTGTTACTGAAAAGTTTGGCAGATGGCAATTACAAATGCCAGATGGATTTAAAAAAAGAAAAAAGAATAGCTGTGCAACAGATGTGGTAATCAACACTGGTAAAAATAAGCTAAACTTATGTTCATAGTTGTACTGTATGCTTGCAGGATCCTTTGATGAAATCATTTCTGAGTTAAATTGGCAAATTCAAGAAAAGTCCAGGTTATCTATAGGTTAGAGACAGGAATGGCCCTACCATTAGGTGGGTTGACTCAGGCAGCTGATTTTGTGACAGGGCAGGAAATTGGTACTTTCAGGATTTTTGTAATAATATTTTTGGGGAATATTTTCTGTCTCAAGTGTCTAGGATGAGCAAATCTGTCAATTTTCAGTTACTGTCAGCTTTTCTTCCTTCCCAGTTTCTAGTTCTCCACATTTCCACACCACAAAGGGCCAGCCAAGAGGCAAAGTCAGAGCAGTCCATGGTCAGGTTTGGCATAGACAGGCAATCCAGCAGCAGCAGGAAGTGCACAGAGCTGGTACACAGACGTTGTTCCAGCAGCTCTTCCAGCCCACCACTAGGATATTTGAACTAGAACTACTGGAACCATATCCGAACCTCAGCTGACTCCTATCATCTCCCTTTTCTCCAGAGGTCTCCCTGATATGAGCGTCTGACTGCTGAGAACACCTGAACTCCTGAGGAGTCCTTGCCTATAGTCAGGCACTTCTCTGGATGTGCTGGGTTTCCACCTGGCATTTAGCATGCCACCTTTTCCTCAGGCTTGGGACTTATATGGCCTCAATGTCAGAGACTGAAGTCATGCTGGGCATGAACGCAGGGGCAGAGGAAGCCTCTTGGCCACCCGGGGCGGACAAGAGTGCTGCTTTACGGATGGACGGGGCAGCCCCATGAGCCACCGCTCACTTGGCAGCTTGCACGGTCGCTGCAGGAGCAGCAGCACCGGCTCGGATAGACTGAGCATGCGCAGCATTTCCATGCATGCGCAGTCCATCTGACATCAGGATGCCCTGCCCCGGGGGTGCCTCCATGAGACATTTGCCGCCCCAAGCGGCCAAGAGGCTTTCTCCGCCCCTGCGTTCATGCCCAGCATGACTTCAGTCTCTGACATTGGGGCCATATAATTCCGGGCATTTTCCGGGCATGTGCAGTGCATCCGGGCTGGCACTGTTGCTCCAGCGGTGAGCGAGCCAGCCAGCCACCGAGTCAGCCGGCGAGCAAGCGGTGGCTCGTGGGGCTGCCCAGCCGTCCGTAAAGCAGCACAGACGGGGTGCCAGGTGGCGGGGCTCAGCTTGGGGAGTGGCGGGAGAGGCCACCAAGTGTCACCCCCCTCCCCTGGAACCTGGGGTGCCCCGTCCCCATCGCCCCTCCCTTGCTACGCGACTGCATGAATGGCCCTCCTTGGCCTCAGTTCAGGATCCTGGCTCCTCACCCCAGATGGACTTCATCAGCTGGGACCAGACACTCACCCGCAGTTTGGTTATTGGTTTGATCCCATACCTTGTTCCCACTATGTAGATTGGTTTTGTGTTTAAATAAATGTGGCCCAATTTACCCAAACTTTTGGGCCTTGTCACTTTATTTCCCCTGTGTGTCCATCTTGATAATTACTGTTATTATCTTTATCAGCCTCATTATTTTTGGTGTTGTGGTGGTGCTAGACAGATTCCTAAGAGGGAACAAAGAAGTCCAGAAAACTACTAAAATGTTTTCCAAATATACAGCTCTTAGTCTGGTCTGGTCTAGTCTCATATACTCATATACTCTTGTGTGCTGATAAAAAGTACTGGAGAGAAATTATGCAGCCTAAGCAAGAGGTGCAGAAAATTAGAATGCAATCTGGAACTGCAAATGTACAGTAATCACTTGATGGAAATAGCAGTGCAAATGAGATTTTCTTAGGATTTTAAAAACTTGAAAATTTTGTCATAATGGACTTGCACATTAACACTGATTATGATCATCTTGTAATCAAATTTTTCGTGCTGGTGGGAATGCTATTTAAGCACCTCCCCCCCCAAAAGTACTTTAAACACTGAAGTAATATTCCCAACCATAAAGGAATAGCAACATCATTTTCAGACTTTTTAAAGCATATTTGGTAGAGGTTATTCTAGACAAGATCAACAGTGAATTGATGAATGTCTGAAAGCTGCCGTTTTAATTGTTTTCATATTGGTTTAAAATTACCATTGGAATTTTCTTGTTTTACTCTTTCAGTGTACTGATGTTTGGCCCTGACATCGTGACTGATGAAGGGCAGTTCAGAAATAAATCAGGAGAAATACTGTAATATAAATGAAATTTGCTAGATCATAATCTAAACTGTATTGCTACAGCTGCTGGATGATAGGTACATTACCAATTAATAGCTCAAAATGGTTGACTGTTGGTACATAATGGCCATAGTTGGGAATCACCTTGTGTGTTTGAATGACGCCCATTTGGAAGGGAAAGACTGAAAATGAACTGAGTTGGCTGGAGTCACTTTGGGAGTCTGATGATGGGGAGCAATTGGGGGCCCTATTGTGTTTTAGAGGTTTTGTTGCTCCCAGACCTAACCACGAGCCACCATTCCTGGCAGTAGCGGTGGGGAGGACTCACAGTGGGGCTTTGGCTAGACTCTGAACTAGGAGTAGCTAGCATGCTGCCCTCCAGCTGTTATTGGACTACAAGTTCCATAAGCCCCAACCAGCATGGCTGATGGTCAAGGATGATGGGAATTGTAGTCCAAAAATATATGGAAAGCATTACACTGGCTTCCTTTGACCTAGATGCTGTTATGAGCCTTATTCATTATAGCATATAGAGATGTTGGGAACCACATAAAATGTAGTTCCTTAGGGGCATCAAGAGTCAAGGGAACTATATTTCCCATGGCTCCTGGTGGTGCTGGATACAGTGGTCGATAGGGACTAACATAGCAACTGCTGTGAGCCCTTCCTGCCATTAAGTAAATAAGGCTGTGATGTTGTGCTTCTTATCTGTTAATTCTCACCCCCAATTAGCTAAGAACGCTGTAAGTTACTTGTGTTAACTGGGATGAATGACATGGTTATAACAGGCATTGTATTGACAATTTTTTAAAAGAAAAATAAACATTACTTTACTAAAACAAACAAAGCCTTAATTTAAAAAAATCTAACGAGATATTTATAATATGATACAATATGATACACAAACAAGTTTGAAAGCCTAGTTGTAACAAAAAAACTCAAATAAATCTTTAAGAAATTTGGGAATGTATTTAAATCAAAATCTAATCAAGATCTTTCTAGCTTTCCCAAGAAAGAAAAGAGGTTGAGTTAAAAAGTTGATATTAAGCTTCCTAAATTTTCTGACCGTCTTATTTATATCTGGAACTTCATGAGCTTGTAAATAAGTTATTACTAACTTGAATGAAAACCATCTCTTCACAGTAAACTGTTTAAGCTTCTGGCTATACCTTTAAAATGTTGTTTACTTCATGCTCATGTCAGCATTTCCAAACAAAGATTTCAACAAACAAGACTCTTGACCTTAGATAAAATTTAAATTTCCACCCTTTAATCTCTGTGTTGCTGGGTTAGCATTATTCCCTGCCGAGTACTCTCAGTGATTGCTTAAAAATCTCTGCAAGATCCCAGGGGTTTCAGGCACTTACCCAGGGTTCATGTTTCCTTTTGGAAATGAGGCACACTGGAGACTGTGGTGTCTTTAGGATAGATGGTTTATTTACACATATATACAGTTTGAGATTACAATGGGGGGGGGGGTTTCACAGCATTGACACCCCAAAAGGTGTCTTGCTTCTCCCATGACCACAGCCGTGGATGCAGAACAGAAATCAGCCATCATAGCCTGACCCTTTCTCCTGCTTTCTGCCTTTACCAGGCTGCAACCTTTTACCTCTAAAACTTTCCTTCCAACTCTGACTTTGTCTGCTGGCACAAAACCCCCCAGGTGTACAACAAATAGTTTCCTTGTAGAAAAGTGACAGCACAGGTATTAGAACACACAATCAAAAATGGATCATAAAGCACAATTACACTTTTAACACAACACCAACACCAACACAGTAAGAGCTTATTTGTAACTAGCAAGTCCCAGTCCATTGGAAACAGGCCTCCTTCTTTCTCCTTGATGCACACTCCTAGTCAGTTCTTCATGCTTAAGCAGCTTTCTGACTCACACACAATTATCTGAACAATTCATAAAAATAATCAAGTAGTTCCTACCACCACAGGCACGCAAAAATCAGAAATCAACCACATTTCAAAAATCATGGCCAAAATTGCAGGTAGGATAGATCTGCTGCTCCTACAAGTGGATCAACAGCTACCAACTCATAGCAGTATTTCCTCCACTGATATGCTGTGATCATTATCAATGAATTAAAAGAAAAGACAAAATCGAAAATTCTTTCTAGTAGCACCTTAGAGACCAACTGAGTTTGTTCCTGGTATGAGCTTTCGTGTGCATGCACACTTCTTCAGATACCTATGGCAGACCAACACGGCTACCCACCTGTAACTGGAACTATTAAAAGAAAAGAAGCATGAAGGTTCTGACAGCATGCATAGACTGTCTCTAGTAACTCTTAGGGGAGGGGGACATACTTGGTTCAGGTCACAATTAATGAGGACCTACTTTATTAGCTCTTCCCCAAACAATAAATGAACCAAAAGACACACAGCTGGGGTCCTTCAACATTTGCACTTTTCTAAATTTTGCAATGCAGTCCTCCAAAATGTGTACAAATATGTGTATGGTAGGAGAAAGTGTTCATATAAATGCATGTATTAGTGAAAATAACATACAAAAGATGCATTCAGGAAGACCACTTGCAAAAATGTGTCTATTAGGCAAAATTGCATATAAATATGTGCATATGAGAAGAAATGCACACAAAAATGCTGTTTGGTTTTCATGAGGACTTTAAAAAAAGAAAAAGAAAAAAAGATTGCAGTCTGGTGTGGAAATGTGGTATACTGAAGTCGAGACTGGGAAAATAAGAAACAGAGAGATACCAAAATGGAAAAATTAATTCCTCACTAGTTTGTAATCTTATTTTACAGTAAGGGATTTGCCAGGTTTGTCTTGTCACTGCATCAACAGAGACAGAATGCAAAGGCAATATTTGTGTCCATGCCACAGAGCTCCCTAGAACTGGAACATCAAAGACACAAACCTGGGGAATTTATTTGTAAAGGAGCACCATGTGCTCCACTACTTCTTTTCAGACTTGCAAGAGAAGCATGGGCAGTGTTCTCTGGAAATGCAGGGACAAGGCTGTGCAGGAGAAAGCAATATTTGGTCAGTAGCAGATGGCATGACAGAGTAGCAGTGTTCACCTGTCCTCCTGACAGCTGAGTCACTGCTGCTTCCTTGGACAGAAATGGGGAGGAGGAAGAGAGGTTGGTGTGGTACAAACACACCAGCAGGAATGTTTGCACCATGCCAACCTTTCCATCACCTTGTCCTTCCAGGTAAGCTGCAGCAACTCAGCTTTCAGGAGGTTACATGAGCTCCACCACTCCACTACTGCATCTAGTACAGGATAGGCTGTTTTGCCAATGTTCTGTGATTGTTTATTTCTAATGTGTGCAGGGATCAGGGATCGGCAGGGCTAAAATGCTGTTACTTTACAGGAACTGAAGTCAGTAAATTATAACCCTAATATGATTATAATAATGTCTTCTGATGTACCCTATAGCTTCTGCTCCTTAAATTACTTGGAGTTTAGATATTGATGATGATGATGATGATGATGATGATGATTTAAAAATTACTTAGGACAATTTCTGATTACAGATAAAGGGGAGTTATTTCTAGAATGTGGCATATGCAGATGAAAATGGACATTCTTACTGACAGATGGCCATGTTGTCCTTTTTTAAAAAAAAATATGAATATGCAGATATTATGCATCGTGTTTGAGGCTAGTATTGCTATTTATGGGTGACTGTTTTTTATAGTAACTTGAAGAAGAGGTAGCTAGTACAAACATTGCTGCAAGTAATAGCCTGGGCATATGAAGTACAACTATATATAAACTATAAGGCACACATCATCTAAAATAGCAGGACAGTGATGGTCAGGTGTTGTTTACAAGGACTCCCACATGACATATGAATGGTAAGACTAAGCATTACTAAGCATCAGAAATAATTTCACACGTTAAGGGTGTTATTCTTGTAAGTCAGGTCAGTGTAAGGAACTGATGGAAATTCAGTGCTGTAAAGAAACAATAATTCCCCAATACCCAAAGTAGTGGTGATGCTAAGATGTTGCTTCAGCTGTATTGCCTAAGGCCTTCATTCTGTGTGCCTGTGAAATTCCTGGCTTCAATTTGTTGTGTGGGCTTAAAAATCCATTGGAACTCTAGAAAGATGATGGGGTTTAATCTGTTATGGCACCTCTGTGGAGTCACTGCAGGTTCAAACAGAAAGGCAATTGTATCTTATGCCTTTTATTTCTTCCGATGACCTAATCCTTTGCAAAAGCACCTCTAAAGTTAGAATAAATAATAAAGGAGAGAGTAAACACCCCTGTCTTGTTCCTTTAGTTATATTAAATTTATCAGTCAAATCGTTATTTACTATTAGGCTCGCTTTTTGTGCCTTGTAGATCGCCTCTATACCCCTCCTAAATTTGGTGCCAAATCCTAAAATTTCCAAATTAGTTTTCATAAAGGACCAAGACAGGTTGTCAAATGCTTTTTCAGCATCCAGGAAAATTAACGCGGCTGGTTTGTCTATCCTCAGATCCAAAAAATCAATAATATTTAACATCATTCGCATATTGTTTTTCACTTGTCGCCCTGGGAGGAAACCTGCCTGGTCCTGATGGATTAAATGAGTCAAGATCTTTTTCATTCTTTGGGCCAAGATATTTGTGTATAACTTATAGTCATCATTTAACAATGATATTGGCCTAAAATTTTTGACGTTTGTAAGATCTGAATCTTGTTTCGGGATAAGCGTAATAAACGCCTCTTCCCATGACTGGGGCAATTGTCCTTTTTCCATGATATTGTTCATCACCTCCTTCAATGGCGGGACCAGCTGTTCATATAATATTTTATAATATTTTATAGAGATACCATCTGGTCCTGGCGCCTTATCATTTTTCCCCAGCTTTATCGCTGCTATAATCTCTTCCTCTGTAATTGGTTTCTCTAATAGGTCTGATTCTGCCTGAGTCAACTGTTTAAACTTGTATTTCTCTAGATAACTTTTAATTTTTTCGCTACATTCTTTTGGGGCTTTGTAAAGTTCTTTGTAATACTTTAAAAAACTATTCTTAATCTCTTTTGGTTTGTCCACTGTTACGTTGTTTTCTACTAATTTATTAATCGTGTTCTGTGCCCGTCTTTTTTTTAGTTTCCAGGAGAGCCATTTTCCGGCCTTATTTGCATTCTCGAAGTTTTTCTGTTTTAATGCTTTAATCCTCCATTCCACCTCTTGATTTATCAAGTTATTTATTTGTATTTGTAATAACTTGTATGTTTGTTTTAGTTTTAAGTCAGTTGGTTTCAGGATCATTTGTTTCTCCACTTCCTTTATTTTGTGTAATAAGTCCTCCTTGTTTTTCTCTCGCTTCTTTTTAAGTATGTAGTTTTGTTGCAAAAAAAAGCCCCGCATGACTGCCTTACTGGCATCCCAGACTATGTTTATATCTGTCCCCTTATTCATATTTAGTTCAAAATAGGAATTCAGCTGTTCTTTAGTTCTTTCCAGAACATCTTTATTGTTTAGTATACTCTCATTCAGTCTCCATCTAAATTGTTTGGGTTTCTGAATTTCTAACTCTAATATAACTGCGTTATGGTCTGATAGCATTTTCGGCAGTATCTCAACTTTTTTGGTTTGGATTGATAGTTCTTTAGCTAGCCAGATCTGATCTATCCTACTCCAGCTTTGGTGAGGTTCCGAGTAAAACGTAAATTGTTTTACCATTGGGTTTTTAAAACGCCAAATATCGACTAATTCATTCTGGTCGATTATATGATCAAATACTTTTGGAAGTTTTCCTGAATTTAATTTTTGTTGTTTGCCTGACCTATCCATTTCCGTTGATGGGACTCCATTGAAGTCACCCATTAACATGATCTTGTAATCCACATATTCCAACAATATTTTTTTTAGTTTTTCATAGAACTCCGCTTTTTTGTCATTAGGGGCATAAATCCCCACCACTAAAATCTTTTGACCCTCTAACTGTACCTCCACACCTATTATCCGACCCTCTTTGTCTTTAAATTTTTGTTGTGCCGTATATTTACTTTTAACATACAAAACCACTCCCCTTTTTTTTCGTATATCTGAAGATATGAATTCGTTGCCTAGTCTGGAATTTTTTAATACCCTCTTGTGTTTTCTTGTTATATGGGTTTCCTGCAAACAAATTATGTCTGCATTCAATTTGCTTAATACATGTGTCACCCTGTTCCTCTTAACCTTGTCGTTCATGCCTTTTGTATTCCAAGATATAAACTTTATAGCCATTTTTTGCTTAGTTAAATATATTTATTTCGGTATTAAATATTTAATTTCCATTTTCTTTTAATGTCTTTTCTTCCTCAATAATTTCTCCTTCATCTTCCTCATCCTCTTCTACCCCTAGCTCTCTGCGAAATTCCTTGTACCTTCTTCCAAATTTTTTTAGTTCCAATTCGGAGTTTATTTTGTGTTTTTTCTCTTTGTAGTAGAAAGACACGCCCTCAGGATATTCCCAGCGGAATTTAATTTTCTCTGCATTTAAATTTTTAGTTAATTCTTTATAGCCATTCCTTTTTTTCAAAAAACGATTCGGGATGTCTCGAAAAACTATTATTTTCTTTTCGTCTATAATTAGCTTGCCCTCTCTGGCTTTTTGCAGTATTGTATTTCTTACCTCTATTGAGCTAAAGGTCGCTAGGCAGTCTCCTGGGTAGAGTTTTTTTTGTCTATTCTGGTGGGGAGGGGGTCTAATTCTGAATACACTTGTTACTCCATAATCAAGATCCTCTTCCTTTATTTCTAACATTTTTGCCAACGCTGTTATGAGTTTCTTTCTAACATCCTCTCCCTCTTTTTCAGGTACCCCTCTAAATTTTAGATTCAAAGCTTTTTGATTCATTTCCAGAAATGCGAGACTGTCTAGTGTACTTTCTTGTACCTTAGAGAGTTCCTCAATCTGATCTTTCATTTTCTCTCTATCTTTTTTATTTTCCTTTATCTCCTTCTGTACCCGCTTTTGTTGTTCCTCGACTACCTGCACCTTATTATGCAATTCCTTCATCTGCCCAGATAAATCAGTTGCTAATTCTGCCAATTTTTCTCCTATATTTTTTTCACTTTCCTTCACCGTCTCTTTAACCTCTCTTCTTATTTCCCTTATTTCTGCCAGGATTTTTGCCAACTCTCCTTCCCCTTCTATATCTGCTTTGGAAGGTCTTCTATCTCCTGGCGTCGTCACTTTCTGGGGTTTATGTGCCATTATTCTATATAGATGTTTACCAAGCCCTTTACTATGTTTCCCACTTTAAGATTCACCTTCAAAGCTATTACACAGTTTACCGCAGTTCACCACATTTCCAGTTTCCAGTTTAAGATTTTAAATCTCCGTTAGCATACCACCCCAACAGTCTCCCCCACACAGTAGTGAACACTCCTTCTCCAAGGCTCTAGAACGGGTAATAACGGTAAATCTTCCACCTTTGTCTTCCACCTTTTCTTCTTGATAGAAACTTAGCAAACCCTGTACTTTGTTGGTATTCGCTCTCTCGAGGGGCTCTCCGTCTTTCGCCAGTTCACCACTAGAAGAAAAATTTTTAACTCTCTTTTCGGCTTTGTTCTTATTGTCCTGGGACTTGAAATTTGCCTTCCCACCCCTTAGTTTTCTTAGTTTGTATCAAGTTACTCGAAAGACTCACACTATTGCAGCAGTTGCTCCGCTCAGTCACTGTTACAGTTGCAGTCCTGTATCCGCTCAGTCTTTTATAAATCAAAGAAAAACCAATGTCTTAGTCAGGCCAGGGGGTCGGAAGCTAAAAAAGACTTCTTCAGTCCCTTTTTTCCGACTTGTAAAGCGCTCGCCCTTGCTCCTTCCCACTCCGGAGCCGTCTCCTCCAGTCGCCGCTGCTCACAGCTGTTTCTAATCAAGCTCACTCAGCGCGTTCAAGTCCGTGCGCCATTTTCCGGCATCTTCCGAAAGAATTCCCTTACCTTAGTGAAATTGAATAAATTTACCGTCCTTTCCAGCTCCTTCCTGCGTATTGACCCAAGTATCTGTTAGTCGTCTATTTTCTTGCAGCAGAGTCTGGAATAATTTGTAAATCCCGGGAGCTTTTGCCGCTTCTCCTGAGGAGCTTGAGGCTTCGCTCTGCAGGCTAGCGTGTTCCCTGAACTCGCGACTCAATCCTGTGCCTCCCGGACCTTCTCTGCGGTCCGGTGTTTCACCAGGAGAATCGCCAAGAGTGCAGTGGGAAACTTTAGTCCCAGAGTTTCTCCTCTCTGGGGTTTGAGGTTTGCGTCGCCTTCGCAAAACCTCGCAAATAGCCTTCCAAAGCTCAGGATCATCTGACGAGATCGATCCTGCGCTCCTTCCCGGGCCGCGGCAAAACCGGAAGTCCCGGATGTGGGGATATTCAATGATTATGAGGGATTGGTGGTTTTAAAACATTTACTGAAGGGGGTTTATCTTTAAATTCTTAAAATTTGCTAGCTATGAAGATTCATCAAATTTGGGGGGGGGTAGAGAGTATTTTCACTTCAGCCCTGAAACTTACAAAATTCAGCCGAACACAAATTCAAATTAATAATGGCAGCCTTATTTTAAGGTTCTATATGCAGTATTTTAGCATTGCCTCTGTTTGGAAGCCTTGTTGGCTTATGAATCTGGCAGCATGCCAATCCAGTCATTCAGGAAGCCACATGAGGACCACAGTCTGTTTGAACTATGCTGGGATTGACTTCCTTTCTATTTCCACCTGGAAACATTCCAGGTAAATATTCCTGCTAGCCACCTTCTTGGATTTTGACTTCTGCAGTCACCATACTGAAACAAGCTGTAGGACTGCAGGTTGGAATGGCAGATTGCAAATTTCATCACTGCTGCACTCAATCAAGTCAGTTTGTACTTGAGCGTACAGTGGCATGTGTTTCTGGCTGATTGGGTGCATTGTCTCTTTAAATGTAGGTCATATTTCACTTTCCACACAGACAAAACCACATTTCCCTTTCATTTCCTTCTTTCTGCTTATCCCCCCCCCCCCGCACACACAGCCCAGAATAATGCACATGGAAGATTTCAGAGGTAACGCTCACAGCCTGAAGCACAATGTTCGAGAGGTTCAAAGGGGGAATGCCTATGTCATGTCTATCTGAATTTATATTAGCCTTTGCAATAGTGTTGTCTCTAAAAACTCAGGTATTTGCTTGTGCAAATGTATCATAGCTAAAGCTCTGCTCTGATCTTTCCACAGCATGGCATTCTTATAGCAAGGAGTCCGTTTTCCTCTGTCCTGTATTTCAGAATTTTACTGTCAGTAAGTATGAGAGGTGGTGTGAAACGAGGGCCTCTGGCATGAAAGGAGTTTGCAATATATCAACAGTCCACTTAATGCCAGAACCCAGAGGAGGTGAATGGCAAACAATTTACTCAGTTCATTACATACTGAATAGCAACCAGCAGCCAAAAAGTCACTCAGCTCGGACCTTTCTTTTCTTACAAGCACATTTTCCTTTGATCTCCTTCAAACTAAACCTGTGTGCACTGAAGAAACACAGAATTTCCCCATTCAAGGGTGCATTCAACTATCAGGTACATGTCAATGAGGAATGTAGTAGTAGTGTTGGTGGTGGCAATGACAGTAGTATTCATTAATATTTAATATTTATTTAATATTTAATATTTATTTAAATTATAGCCTGCCTTTCTCTAAGGAGTTCATGACCCGCCTCATTTTATCCTCACAACAAACCTGTGAGGTAGTTTAGGCTGACAGTTGACTGGCCAGTGAGCTTCATGGCTGAGTGGACATTTGAAACCTGTTATCCTGAGGCCTAGTCACACGTCACACCACATAGTCATAACAGTGTTGCATGCCACCCAAATCCGCTGGCGCATGCACACATGCCTCAAGCTTTTCCTGTGTGTTTTCCTCCACTGAGGAAAATGCCACCATTTTCTCAAGCTCTGGTTGCTCCTCCAAGTCCCCTGGCACACCTAGAGTGAAGAGATCTAGAAGAAGCAGCTCTTCATCTCCATCCTGCAGTTTGCCCTCCACTTTTCTCCTGTACTCCCTTTTCCACAGCAGGCTCCTGTGGAACAGAGAAATCAATCAGCAGCAGTTCCTCAGTTTATGAAAGTACCAGCTGCTTATATACTGTTTTGAATTTGTTTGCCAAAATGGAGGTGAATTCCATTTATGAATCCAAGTGCTTCTTCCTTTTTAGGCTAATCCACCACCCCCACCCCGAAAAAGGAATAGTAATGAAAGAGTTGACTTTCGTATGTATCGAAGTACTGCTACTTGGAAGGTAGTGCTAGATTTTGGGCTAAAGCAAGATGATAAGCAAGATGTGAAAATGACATTCGGTCTAGTTCTGGTAGGCTATGCATGGGGCAGAAGACAGCCAAAGAGAAATATGCAAACTATATGTTTGTCTGCATGAAAATTTGGAGTTTTTTTCGCCTAAGTTGCCATTGTTGTATTTTTCAGGTTTTTCGTCAAAAAAAATAAAAATCAACACTTCCGTTATGGGCTGCCATATCGAATCACATCTATGTCTGGGAGATTCCAGACGTATGACAGCCCTACCTATCAACCTTGTGATACCTGGCATACTGTTTTCATGGGGCCATTCTTGTCCACCACAATTACGACTAATTTACTTACAATTCTTCTTTGCCATCTCAGATTATAGAAAGGGTTGTAGCTCAGCATGATTATTTCAGCATTCCACTTATCAAATCATGCACTCAGTAGATTTGCTATCATCTGTCACCATCCTCCTTTCACATCATGCAGAGTATTAGTGCTGAAGTGATAACACTGCTCTAGTTCAAGATATGACCTTTCTTCTCCACTGCATAGTTTTTGTGCCTGTACAATTCAGATCCATGCATGATAAAATGAACTTTAGTTTTTTTTCTCCAGGCTTTACTCTCTCCATTGCTCTCTTTCACACACCCTGTATCAAAGTTCTTGTTTTCCTTTTGGCATGCTTATTTTTCCATTTTGCATCTTTGTTGTCATTAAAAATAAAAATAAAAACCCAGCAATTCATCTATTCATTAAGGATCACTTAGGCCAGCGTTCTCAAAGTGTGTGGCATGCCACGTTGGCGTGGCAGGAGATAATCTCAGGTATGGAGAGAAGATTTGAGGACAATTAAAGAAACATTTCAATGTTGTATAGCATAGTATCAATATTTTCTTCTTCTTATGTAGCTGCATTGTTTTAAATTTTCTCAGTGTCCCATGATCATATTATAAAGTAGTTGTGTTCTGTGTTATAAATCAAGCACTGCTAGGAATTCTTTTTTGTTTTGTTTTCCAATGTATTTCTTATCAATAATAAAAAAAAGTGTGGTGTGAGCAGATTTCACCCCTGAAAGTTTTGCCCCCTGACTTAGGCAATATGATGGTGATGACATACCAGTGTTTCCCACATTCTAAGCAAATGTCCTGACAATGTTAAATAGCCAATCAGATTTGGTTATTTGAAGACATCATGAAGCCAGATCAGAGTAAGGCAATCTTCAGTCTGAATGGGCAAATCCTTGTACCAAAATGGGGCATTTTTGAAGCATACCTGCCCTCACTTTGGCTCAACCCTAGTAATGCAAGACACCTAGACTAATAGTAATGTATGCTAAACTCATGATGGTAGAGAATTCTCTGCCCTTCTTCTTGCAGGCTGCCGAACAGCTTACAGAAACGCTAGTAATAGTGAAGGATTAGTGAATTATAATGACATGCTTAAGATTATAGACTGCTCTGCTGTACATGAGTCAATTTTCAGACATGGTAAATGAGAATGAAATTATCACAGAAACTGTCACCTCTTCAGCACCCTGTGCCACCACCCCAACATATCCATTGCTGCAGTCAGATTATGGCAGGCTGCAAATCATTTCTATTTTGCCTGTTTAGCTGGCAATGGAATTATCCACCCTTTGCTTCCTGAACTAATAGCTGACTAAAGAGCTCTGATTTCTTTCTCTCTGTCTGGGCATCATATGAAGCTTAAGGCCTACACTTCCCATTAGTACCAGGAGCAGTCAGTGTGGAGTGGTGCCGCTGCAAGGACAGCCTATTGACACCAGTATGATTGCTGCTTACCAATGCACAGGCACTCCCACTGATGTAACATAGCCCTTACCTTACCAGCATCCCCTGAGCATCTTCACCTCAGTAAGTGGCGGTGATGATGTCAAGAGGGTGCCACTGCAGAACCACCACAGTGACCACTCCCAATGAGTCTGTGCAAGGGTGACCTGCCGCAAAATGTTACAGTGTGGAGTGTTCCTGTTTAGGATTCCAATCAGCCAGTCATGGCCTCTTCGACGATGCTCTGTTCCATTCTTCTCCCACATTTTTCCATTCTCCCAGGAAATACTCAGCTTTCTATGCCTATTGAACACTCTCAGCATGCACTGCACTGTTTGGTTTGGGTTGACATCTTTAGGGCTCCCTTCCAGATATTTTGTTTGCAAGTCTTAGGGTTCTCCCCAAAATGCAAGTGCCTTCATCTTGCTTGTCAGTTGCCTTGTTTTGGCTAGGATAGTGGTAGCTGCATCCACTATTAGTATATATGGTGATTTACCCATCACCCACCTTCCTTTCTGTTTTCTGCTGGTGTTTTTTTCTGCATTGTTAACAGCTAGCCTGTGCCTGAAGTCCATTTTTTTTAAAAAAAAAATATAGAAAAGCTTTCCTATAAAAATTAAGGACTGTGAGCCAAAGTCTATCCAGATTGTAAAACAAGCCCCACCCCCTCTGTTTCCATGGAGCGTTATGAAATCCATCCACACCAGGGCTGACGCGTAACACAGTTGCTATGAACAGAAACAAACAGAACTACATTAAAACAAAAACGTTAACACAGAGAAAATTTCTTGTTCCTGTACTTAAATACGCACATGCATTGCCATAGAAATATAAACTATTATTAATATGAAAAGGTAAATTGGGTATAAGTGTCCAAAATAAATTCTGATAACAATGCCCTTTACAATTTCTTATCTATAATGGGTGGGCAAACTGAGATTTTATTTTATTTTATCTTGCCTTTCATGCTTTCTAAACAGTTCTTCCCTATAGAGTAAATGCCAATGTATATCAGAACACAAAATTCATCTGCTAGCCTTGAGGGAAGAAACCTTCATATAGCATAGCTGCATTAGCCATGGTACTGTAAGCTACTTCTGTATTAGAAATGAGTCAGTTCATCCCAAGGAGTTCATGCACTCTTGCATAAGCAAGAGTGCAACAATTATACTATCTAAGAGGGAGGGAGAACAAAATGTTGATACACTGTTAGCTGTAGAAGTCTCTTATAATTATTGAGTTTGGCTGACAGGATTTAGGCTGAGGAGGAAAATGCCTGTATTTTAGCTACATAAGAGAGAAATACATATCTTAAAGATCCATAATAAAAACACATCTGAATTATTTCCCCTTGAAGATAGAACTAAAAGAAGTAGGAAGGGGGGGGATCTCCTAAACTCATATTCCAAATCAGATCCAACTGATTCAATTCAGGTGGATCATGAATAATGGAAGGTCATCAATTACCGTCACTCAAAGTGGGACTTGATGTATTGCAGGGTTAGTCAATGTTGGGCCCCCCAGATGCTGGACTACAATTCTCATCATTTCGAACCATTGGCCATGATGGTTTGGGCTCATGAAAGTACAACAGCTGGAGGGCACAACATTGGCTATCTGTGCTGTACTGCATTCAAAGTGCATGGAGCCCTGGAGGCTAGACACTCCAGGATCATTCCCCCCCTCCCCCCCAAAAAAATTAAAAGAAAAAGATATATAATTTAGAGGGACAGAGGCAGCTCTGCAGCCTCCACATTGCCTCTACTTTTGTATATCAGCACAGATTTTAAAGGATTTCCCCTTAAAAATCCACAGAGAAATGGGATGAAATGGACATAGCCCCATCCCCATGCAGAAGTGGAATGGACTGGACTTCAGTGAGTCCAGCATTCCTATAAATATGCTTACAGTGTATGAAGTCAGAATGGGTTACAGTATATTTAACCAGGTGTAATACACTGAAAATAACCCCGCTTTCAATAAATTATGCTATTGTGCTCAAATATTTTTTCCTTATGCAGCTCAAGACAGCATTTAAACATCATTGGAGAGTCAGTACAGTGGTACCTTGGTACTCAAATGGCTTGGCTCCTGAAGAAATCGGCTGCCGAACGCTGCAAACCTGGAAGTGAGTGTTCCAGTTTCCGAATGTTTTTTGGAAGCTGAATGTCCGACATGGCTTCCACAGTTTCCAATTGAGTGCAGGAAGCTCCTGCAGCCAATCAGAAGCCATGCCTTGGTTTTCGAACTGTTTCAGGAGTCGAACGGACTCCCGGAACAGATTAAGTTTGAGAACCAAGGGACCACTGTACAAATTTATAAGTTCAGTCATCAGTAGAGCATGAGACTCTTTATCTCAGGGTTGTGGGTTCAAGCCCCACATTGGGTAAAAAGATTCCTGTCATCAGAGGGGGTTGGACGAGATGATGCTTGTGGTTCCTTCCAACTCTATAATTCTGTGATTCTAGCTCAAAGAGGTCTATGATTAACATGAAAAACAATCTTATTTGTTTAATCTCAAACTAAACATAATGAAGGAGTTCCATAACACCTTTTCTGTGATCCACAATATGCTGCTATCCAGAGATCTTGAAAGGCTGTGCAAAGTTCATTTGAGGGCCAAGCATGACATTAGGAGAAAAGGCCTGTGGCTGAGAAGATGCAGAAAATCCCAAGGTCAGTCCCTGTCACCTCCAGGTAGGGTTGCAAAAGATTCCTGAAGGAAACTCTTTGAGAGGAGGAGGAGGAGGAGGAGGAGGAAGAGGAGGAGTTTGGATTTGATATCCCACTTTATCACTACCCGAAGGAGTCTCAAAGTGGCTAACAATCTCCTTTTCCCCTCCTCCCCCACAACAAACACTCTGTGAAGTGAGTGGGGCTGAAGGACTTCAGAGAAGTGTGACTAGCCCAGGGTCACCCAGCATCTGCATGTGGAGGAGCGGGGAAGTGAACCCGGTTCACCAGATTACAAGTCTACCGCTCTTAACCACTACACCACACTGGCTCCTGCTGCCAGGCAGTACAGACAAGAATGAATTAGATGAGGCAATGGTCCGACTCAGTACAGGTATAAGATAGTTTCCTGTGTTACTATTAAGTTATCAACATCAGGGGGCATGTTGTGCTGGCAGAGGGTTGACCATATGCATTACAGCCCCCCCAAAATACACTCCTGTAGCATATACTAGCAATTGAACTTTCCTTTCCAGGACTTTGGGATTCCTTCCTTTCATTTTTACAGGACTGGGGAAGAGAAGGGTTAATCCAGCTCCCATATGTCATGTGCAGTTAGGCCATTAGGCATGCAAGTAGTGTGGCAAGTGTGTCCTTTTGGAAGCCAAGCATCCTATGTTTGCGACTGGGAAGAACAAATGCTGTTGTCAGAAGGGAACTGATTAAATGCTCCGGTGCATGCATAGAACACTATTATTTTATCTCTTATCACATGATGGTTTTGATCTAAGCGTAATGCGTGAAGCTCCCTTAATTTGCTAAAGTCACTTTACCTTTAGATGAGAAGAGGAATCCAGTTGGTGCCCTTTCTCATGTAAATTACTGTGTGAGTATTAATTTACTATGACGATAGGGATGACAATGGTGATAATCTGGCATGGAACAGTTTCCTTTATTTTTAAGATGATGGATCAAGTGATTTATTTAGCTTCGTGATAGGAGGTGTAAAGGCTAAGCATAAAATCTAGCCTGCTGACAGCTTTTCCAAAGCCCCTCTAAGCCTCCTGGATCGAGTGGGCAATGAGTGCAAAAGAAGCTGTGAACAAGTATTTTATTTTAAAAATGGAAATAAAAGGCTTTCCTTTTGTTTCTTTCTCCATGAAACCAAATCGCATTCAGTTTTGAGAAAAGTCTTGTGTACATTTACTGCAGTATACACAATCTCTGCTCAGGGTGCTGGTTTTCAAAATGTATCAAAGGATGGTTTTGACTCCGTTAGCCCTCCAGCATCTATGCAGTGGCTTTTGTGAACACACAACTTTCCATGGGAGAAAAGGCTTCCCCCTTCCTCAATGCCAGGTAAAGCTCTGCAAACATCTGAGGAAATCTCGGAGAGGAAATCTTTGCTTGATTGCAGCTCCATGTATGCATCATTTATCCACAAGAACTTGAGGACATCATTTGTGGTTGATAAGCAGGCAGGTCACGATTCTGCTGTGTGGTACACATTCACTGAGCTATGAATTCTTATGGGTTGAAAGCATTCATCTGTGGTGATGCAATTTTGAGACTATTGTTACTTTCTAATATTTCTTTTGAAACCAAGAACCATCTAGGTTATGGCCATAGGATGAGACACTGCTTGTGGGGAAGGACTTCATCTCCCTAGGTGAGAGGAGAGGAGAAGGCCTCAAGTGGAGGAAATTAGTATGGGTCTGGGTGTTTTTATGCTGCTATTGGACTTTTTGTATTTATTTAGTGGACTTATTTTTCTGTTAGGTGAATGTTTGAGTGCTTTATCAAAGTGAGAACTTAGTGGATGGAGTGATATGGTGGGTGTAAGGACATTGTTGAATGACTGTGTATGTGGGTTGTGTAGATTTTGTGTAGTGTGAATGTGTAGGTCACGGGTGTCAAACACAAGGTCCGCGGGCCTAATCCGGCCCGACAGACCTCGTCATGTGGACCGTGTAGCTGCCGCTGGCCGCCAGCCTTCACCTTTTATTCTCACTTTTTTTTAACAGCTTCAGCCGGTAGCGATTTTTAGGCCGTTCTAGGACTCCCCTTCTCTATAGACCGTCCCTTCCTCTTTCCCCCAAGTGCCGACCCCCTTTCTTCCTCATCTTTATGATCCGCGCGACCTTTCGGAGGCGATTGGCTGAGGGCGGCTTGGCAGAGCTCTCGCGAGAGGCACGGCTTTCGAGAGGCCGGCGGCGGGGGTGGGGAGCGAGAGCGGCGCTGGCAGGAGGGGGGCGGAGCAGGTGACGGGGCCTGGCATTGAAGGCCTGGTGGAGGAGGAGGCGGCGAGCTCGGTTGGTGAGTAAAATGGCGGCGCCGGTGGGGGAGAGAGGGTCACCTGTGGGTGGGGAGAAAGGCGGCGGCAACCCGTGAGGGGCATGGGGGCCTTCTCCGTGGCGGGATGCGGCGGCAGCTGAGGGGAAAGCAGCCATTTTGGGGCGATGTGAGGTCTGCCTGGTGGCGCCGAGGGGTCCGCCCCAGCCTGAGCCTGCTCTCAGCGGGTGAGAGGAAGGAAGCCCCGAGACGCAGCCGGGAGGAGCGGTGGGCGGGCAGCTCATGTTGCGGGAGACTCTGCCGACGCGGCCGCTTCTTCCTCTTCTACCTGGGTTTTTTTTCCTTCTTCTCTCCCCCTCTCCCCCCAATTGACACGACGCGGCCTCATCTTCGCGCCTGTTTCGGAGGCCAAGCTTTCGGGATTTCGTTTCTTTTATTGTTGTTATTTACACACTGCTCCCCCGACACGCTCGTTTTTATTTCAAAGAAATGCAAGCTTTCGTGGAGCACTTCTTTTTTTAAAAAAAAAAGGGGGGGAAGGAAAGGGAGAAACTGGATCCGATTCCTGCCTTGCGTGAAACAGATTGTGGCACCTCTTCTTCGCAAGCTTTTTTTCAATAAAATCATTTTTCAATAAATTGTACAATAATTGTACATTTGAATATCTACTTGTCATTATTCTGACTATGTTTCTGCTTTCAGTGCTAGTTATTACTTACGTTATTACAAAAAACAGTAATAATTGAATGCAGTGACAATAATTTATGATAATAAAGAGTGGACACATAGTCCTACAGATACAACCGGCCCTTTGAGGGTGACCAAACTGGTGATGCGGCCCCCAATGAATTTGAGTTTGACACCCCTGGTGTAGGTGAACAATTTTGCGATATTTATGACATTTTTATGATGATACATTGTAGTGATGTTGCATTTTGATGTGTTGCGATGTTTAGTATATGGCTTTTAGTTTTACTTCTTTACATTGATACATGAAATGTGAAGTCATTAGTAGTAGTATATGGTGTTGAATTTGGAATTTGCATTTCTTATTTTGAGGGGGATTTGTAAATCACTAAATGTTTCTGTTGAAATATGAAGTGGTATATAACAAATAAATCAATAAATACAAGTAATTGCATTTGTTTGTGTTCTTTCAATCTCCTTTTGTCTCTCCCTCTGTTGCCTCCTGCACAGTCAAAATGTAGGTTACAGTGTCATTTAGGGACATGGTGCTCTGGCCGTAAGCTGCCACTTGCTTAAGGAACTTTACAGAATGCTACATATGATGACAGCACTATATACATGAGCATTGTACAGGAAAGCATATTATTGAAAAACGGATTATAGGAAGAATAGCTATCTTGTGCTGTGTATCCAAGAAATCTGCAGATAATCTCTCATCTGCTTTGTCTTTTCTAACTGGTATGCAAGAGCCATCAACACTCAGCTTGCATTTGCGTTGAAGGCAGAAGTTTCAGGGAAAGCAGATGCACAGTAGAACGTGTCATTTAATGTAGGCTTTTGTATTGCACCAAATCCTCAGAGAACGGTACCAGTCCAGCACAAAGGAGTTGTTTGCAGTGCTGATTAGTGCTTAACCTTTTAATGCCACCATGCAAGCACAGCATGGGGTCCCAGGTGGGAGAGTGGCAGCCAGCCTGTGGCAGAGTTCATTGTCATTGAAAGTCTATTATATGTTGGTAGTGGAGGAACAGGCCAGGAAAAAACTGAAGCAAGCTTTACTAATGTGGCATTGTGATTTTCTAGCTAGGGGTGTATATAGGAAAGAGTATTTCTAGCATAGAGGGAGAACTGTAGAAGAAAATGTATTGAAATGGCTGCATATGGGCCAGCTTCCACAATTAGCTTTTTCCTGCCTTATTTAGTCCATAGTGCTCACTTGTTTCCTTGAGGAGATTCTGAAATTAAATCTGATGCAGAACCCAACACCATATTGCTCCAAAGATTATATGCCGATGAATGTTTGGACTGTCCCTTCATTTCAATGGAAGACCAGCTTCCCACACATTATGTGTGGCTGGAACAGTGCTCCCCACTGAAGTGAATATCTGAAGGTCTGTGTCCAAATGGGAGTACCCTGCAGAAGATTATCAGACTGGGTTTAAAAAAAAGAAATAGATTTTATTTACCTTTTAAAATTAGACTTTTCAACAATTAACAAAGTATGGATTCTCACGGAGGGCCTTCTTGAGGTAGAGCAAGAGTGGGGAACCTCAGGGCCAGGGCCTCTCTATCTGCCTAGGCCACACCCCTCACCAGTCTTGCTCTGTGCACCTTTACTTCTCATTAACCCCCATAGTAATCAGCTGGATCTTCTCCAATCCACTGGGCTGACAAGAGACGTAGAGAAACACCATTTATTCTTTGCCTGAGGGTCTGGCTTCCTGCCAATGCCCAGGCTCCTTAGGGGCCCAGCCCTGGCACTGGTGTTGCACCTGCCAGGTGATCAGTATTTGCCTGCCTCAATGGAAATGGTCATACAAGAACTGTTTGGGCTGGAGAGAACACCCAAAATGGAAAGACACATAGAATGTGGATGGAGAGGAATAGAAACAAAGGGAGAAAGAGGGGTTAAGGAATGGGATGTCCACAATATTATGGATATGGGCCTGCATTGTCCTTTCATCCTCAGACCAGAAACATAAACTCTGTAACCTAGCAGGTGGGGTGGGGTTGAAATAGGAGTTTGCAATGCAGGCAATTCCCTGAAGAAAAGAGCATACTGGAAAATGTAGAATGGTTTTGCCTAACGTCTGTTCCTTTTCTAGGGATATCATGTGAAGAGATTCATGGACCTGTATCCCTTAAAGCCTTAAAACACATGTTCTGTATACCAGATGACAACTTGTAGTAGTAATAAAGTTAAGTGTCATGCCAAAGTCTTTGCTTGGTGGGTTTAATGGCAACCAGCTGTTTTGGCTGTTTCTAGTCTAGTCTATTCCACAGGCTGCACAAGGCACCACTTCTACTATTAATGAACTGCAAAACTCATCTCTTTGCCCTGAGAGTAAAGGTTCTGGAAGCTCTTATTGTGCAATGTGTGCTATGTGGTTGTGCTACAAGCATATCATGCCGCTGAGTAAAGGTTCTGGAAGCTCTTATTGTGCAATGTGTGCTATGTGGTGGTGCTACAAGCATATCATGCCGCTGAAAGTCAACAGAACATGCTGTATGCAAAGCGCACCCAGGGAAAGAAGGTTCACAGTTCTCTTGCCAGAAAAATAATTGAAAGTTTTATTTGGGGAAAAAGAAGGAGTAAGTGTCAAATGTAATGGAATTACTACAGTGTCTTCCATGAGGAGTTAATTCTACATGACTGTAATGTGCCTTTGACTGTTATATGCAATAAAACAAAGTCTGAGTCAAAACCACAAACCACTCAATCTACGGTTTGCACTAGCTTTGCGAAAGACAAGACCTTAACTTAAAATTCAAAATAAAAAATAAAAAATAAAGAACAACTGGGGATGGTCTTATCTTTATTGTTTGTTTTCAATGAACTAGTACCCGGTAATTAATTGTGTAACAAAAGCTCAAGGGTCATAATGTACAACTGGATCTATATATTCTTTTCTCAGATAAGTACTGAAGTTGTAAATCACATCAGCCTATGAGAGTACACAGCAAAGGGCACATCATGAATGTATTTGTTTAAATTTAGCTTTTATTTAGCTCATCAGCATAATTGGAAGTGACCGCCATCAGCACAACATATTAAGTGAGCTTGCTGCTGTTCTGAGCTATGCAGCTCAGCTTGCTTTTTTGTATTTCAGAATGTTATCATTTTTGACACTGTTAATGCCTTTTCTCTACAAATATTTGCCCAATTACCTCTATATGCCAAGACAAGACGGAGCCCACTATTCTTAAAAGCTTAATATATTGCCTTGTGGTATTTTTTTTTAAACAATACAAAAAGCCTACCAGCTGCTTTGCTTTAACTTTTCAGCTATTGGTTGGTACTTAAAATCTGCAAAATCCATTTTCTCTGCTGATATTATTAGTATTTGAAATGCAGTAAGTCTTTGATAAAATGTATAGTGCACACTTTTTAATGTTTACAAGATTAGCCCATCTTTTCCTATACAGCAGCCTGCTTGCATGAATGACATAATTCTTTGCCTTTTTTACAGCAGAAAGTTGCCATATACTCATTCAGACCATTGTACCACTTAGATAAGTGTCAGCTATGGTGACCACCAGTAGCAGCTTTATATGGTTTCAGACAGGAGTCATTATCCATCCCTACTTAGAGATTCCCATGGATTGACCTTGGGACCCTCTGTATGCAAAGCATTACCCTTCCCCTATGACCTTTGATGACCACAGGAGTGGCAACATTTGGTCTGTGACACAATTCTGGTCAAGCCACACCCACTTACCCTACACCTGGGATCATATATGATATCAGCTGTGGGGAGCTCTGACATCCTATGTGGCCTTTAGTCACTCTAAGTAGGAATAACTTTATCCTTTGTTTATTCTATATTCAGGTGTAGGGAAGGTAAAGTCATAGCTGGGTCAAGAAGGCTTTGAAACCCTGACTTTCAGCTGGTTGCAGGGCTTCAAAGTGCTGCACAAGGCTCTCTGTAAGCACCAACAATCAGCTGGTTGTCAGGCCTGGCAGGGAGCCCTGCAATGCTTTGAACACCTAACAACCGGCTGATAATTGGGACTTCAAAGCACCATGCAGCACATGAGTGAAAACAAGTCACCTGACACCATTGTGATGTCAGGTTATGCCCACATTTCAAACCTAGCCTATGAGGGTGAAGAGGGCTTGGCCTCCTGTCCAGATCCAGATCCAGAGCCCTAGAGCCCTCCAGAGCCCAGCAACTTATCTATCAACGATGCTTAGGGCTCTGGTGTGAGTCAGAAGGATATGGAAGGCATTCTGGGGCAACCCTGCTGATGAGCAGAGCGGGTGTCTTTTGGTCCAGTGCTCTGTCACAAGAACTCGTGCCAGAGCTCTGGACCAGAAAATGGGACATTCTGGGATACAAACAGAAGCCAGGATGTCCTGCTTAAAATGGGACAGTTGGGAGGTATGAATAACTATGGGGGTAGGACAGATTCCATGTGTCTCTCTCACAGAATCAGCACACCACTGGGAAGCAGGGTGCTAATTCTGTGGAAAGGCCTCATGCAATCGGCCCAGCTCTTGTAGTTTTCATAATCAGACACAGCCCCAGCCATGTGGGATTGCAATAGAATCATAGAATTGTAAAGTTGGAAGGAATCCCCTTCCAACTCCCTGCAATGCAGGAATCTCAGCTAAAGCATCCATGACAGATGGCCATCCAAACTCTGCTTAAAAATCTCCAATGAAGGAAAGTCCACAACCTCCTGAGGGAGACTGTTCCATTGTCAAACATCTCTTACTATCAGAAAGCTCTTCCTGATATTTAATTGGAATCTCCTTTCTTGTAACCATTGGTTTGAGTCCTACCCTCCAGAGCAGGAGAAAACAAGCTTCTTCCCTCTTCCATGTGACAGTCCTTGAGATATTTGAAGATGGCTATCGTATCTCCTCTCAGTCTCCTCTTTTCCAGGCTAAACACACCCAGCTCCATTAGCCATTCCTCTTAAGGCTTGGTTTCCAGACCCTTGATCAACTTGGTTTCTCTCCTCTGACACATTCCAGCTTGTCAACATCCCCATAAAGAGAGAAGTGACTCCTAGGCACTTGTAGAAAAACTTCCAGATCTATAAACTTAAAGAACATTTAGCTGCTTAGCCAAGACTCAACTAAATTTCCTATGATGATGATGATGATGAAATCTATCACTCCATTATTTGAATTTTTTATGAAGTGATATACAGTGGTACCTCTGGTTATGAACTTAATTCGTTCTGGAGGTCCGTTCTTAACCTGAAACTGTTCTTAACCTGAGCTCCCACTTTAGCTAATGGGGCCTCCTACTGCTGCTGCGCCACTGCTGCGCGATTTCTGTTCTCATCCTGAGGTAAAGTTCTTAACCCAAGGTACTACTTCCGGGTTAGCAGAGTCTGTAACCCGAGGTGATTGTAACCCGAGGTGTTTGTAACCCAAGGTACCACTGTACAACAAAGAGTTTTGTGAAACTTTGTATATGTCTGTGAGAGTATTATGTCATTTAGAATCTCAGGATGTTAATTCAATTTGGACCCCTTGCTCTACAATTCCTGGATGGCTAGCTAGCAAGCCATATGCTGGTCTGTAAGTTGAGTCTTTGGACAAGAGGAAGGCATACAGCCAGCGGAAAAATACAGAGGTGGCTTTTATCATTTCTGAACAACTAAAAATAATGGGCTTTTACCCAAACAGATGGGCAGCTGCAAGGAAAATTTGTCCATCAGAGAATTCTATTCTTGGAAAGATATTGCCCCTTTTTTATTTATTGCAGTATAAACCATATTGATTTTTTTTTTGCTGCCTTAATGCTCAAAGTATTGCACAATATATAGGATACAGTATGTTGACCTAAATGGCTTTTTTTCTTTTTGCATTGCCACAAACTAGGCTGGCAAGAAAAGATGGGAAAAGCTCATCAGTTTTTCATGTATTTGCAAGTTTAAAGTTTTATAGCAAATGTGCAACATTGTGCAGAGAGGAATTGTAAATGGATAATGAAGAAACCTCTTACTGGAGCCCAAAATATCCTTCAGGCTGACATGTTACTTTGCTCATGAAAATGTAGGTAGGTTCCATGCAGATCCCAGCAGCTGCCCAAAGTGGCCAGTGAACTATTTGAAAGTCCTAACAGATAGATGATTATAAAATATACTTTCATGCACTTTCTTGTCACAGAACTTCTGCTTGATTGAAGAAGGTGTAGCAGTGTCAATACAAAGGAAAAGTGACTTGCCAGCATGCCTCATGCTTGCTTCAGTTACGCTGTCTTTTATCAGAGCTTCCGAGTGGAACTGATTCCAATGGGACTTGAATTCAGCAGGGAGTGGTTTTGCCTGGGAACTCTCATTGGGGCCCCCTGAATGGAACCAATCCCAGCTTGCAAGGAAATGGAGGTTCTCTATACCTGCTCTGAGATAATCAACTTACCAGCAAGGTGTTCCTCTTTTCCCGTCTTGGGTTTCAGCTCGCTCTTTGCATCATTTATTCTTTTATCACTAGGTTGGACACGGTTTTCCTTTTGGGTGAAAACAGAGGCAAAGTAGGTGTTGAGCAGTTCTGCCTTCTGTCGCCAACTGCGGCTCTTCATCTTCTCCATGCAGAGGACCTACTACTTGCTTGTTCTTCCTCTTACTTCAAACATAGTTGAAGAAAGCTTTATTATTTTTAACCTCTCTCCTGTGGCACCAACAAGAAAGAAACACTGGTCCCAAATCTTAGCTTAAAATGATAGAACTGTAAATTTGATGTCTGTAATTGTGATCAGATTGTTTTTGAGCAAATTCTCCCTGCCCTTCAGTTTCATTTAGAATGTCAGTCTTCGCAGGTGCTAAAATTAACATTTGATTATGGCGTGCCATCTTTAATATTTCAATAATTGATGTAAGTTGTAGCAGGAATGAAAAAATATATAGGAATGTACTAATTGTTTAAAGGCAATCAATTAACTGGCTCATCTTTCCTGCAATTACAGTTAAGATGGCTGAAGGATATTCTTATAGTTCAACAAGATGAGGAAGCTTTGAAATATGGGAGTGCAGGATGAAACTTAAACTACTTGTTGACTTATGACCAAAAGGTTTTTTTTTCCAAAAGACTGACAGATGAATATTCCTCGTTGTGTATGCCTGCTTTTATTGCTTTGGAAAGTGTCTGATTTGATGAGAAGCCAGACACCTTGAATTCACTAGAGCAGAATTATAGTAATGTTGGAGATTAGCGATAGATGTCATGTTTCACAGCTCTCTTTGTCCAGAAGTTGATGTGTATCCTGTCAGAGTAGATAACAACACAGCAAATAAGACACTTTGGGTGGTATTCAACCAAGTTTTACTTAGTTTATGAATTTCAGTGGGTCTGCTCTGTGTACAACTTAGTTGAATATCATCATTTGATTCATAATAGTTTTCATAACATTTCCTCCCTGCAGACTAGTCATGGGGTCCACTGCACATACAGGTCTCCATTGTACTGTACATTGAGCTCTGAGTGGTTGCTGCAATGCTGGGGGATGCTCAGTGCATATGAGAACCCTTTCCTCACAATAGAAGTGAATTAGCCCACTGTACATATTAGAGGCTTAAAGCAGTATGGCTCTAGTCTCAAACTGTGTGCTGAGGCTAGAATAAGGTAGAACCTGATTTCTAGACTTTGAGTAGAAGTGTGCATAACTACTAAGGTAGCTGTGCAGTGCAATCAAATGTATGCTTACACAGAAGTAATTTCTATGTTCAAGGCAGCTTACTCCCTGGCAAGGTTTTTTTTTAGGATTAGAGCCTTCAAGTGCAAAGCTACTTGAGAAATGTTTATTTTCATATGTTCCACTATGTAAGCACTAGTTCACACATACATGTTTTTTGTTTGATGCATACATAGGAAAACAGCATTGGATCCAGGTTTAGTCACACATGGAGTTAGACTCCTGAAATCAATGGGATTTAGTCATGACTAGCTAAGTCCCATTAATTTCAGTGAGTCTGTTCTAAGCATGACTATGTCTGGATCCAATCACAGACTTTGTGCATCATCACAGATCACAATCAAGCACTGTAATTCTCAGCGGAGTCTGCTGGACGTAAATGCAGAGAAACCAATTGAGATACAAGACTGTGTAAACTAGCTTTTAACCCATCACTGTTTGGTAGGAGGCACAAGGTAGGATCCCCAAGAATCCTGATTAAAATCCATTTTGTGTATTTTCAAGGAAATACATCATTGAGGTATAGCATAGTGAGAGTAACGTCCTACAGTAGCACTCAATGTATGAGATTAGAGCAGTAGTTATGTTCCTTGACTGGCTGCATGGGAAAACCCTACCTTGCTTCATGAACTTAATGGTCACTTTTTTAAAAAAAGAAATATCTCTTTATTGTTTAAAATCATAACAAATAAAACATCATCAAACATTAACAAACATAATTACATACATACATTACATTCATACCTTCAAACATCTTACATATACACATTTATTCTCACCTATTTTACAACACTTCATATCATTCAATCTCAAAACCTCAAGAAAGAGAACTACAACTGTACGTTATGTTAAAGAAATTAAACAAGAAATACAAAAAGGATAATTGGAAGTTTTGAGACTTAATGGTCACTTTTAACACGCTGCACATGACTGCTCTGCAGTGTAACAGTGCATGCTTTCACTCTATCCCCATGGATTGTTGCAATGTAATCCTTGTAGATTAAAAAATCAAAACATTCTACTCTGAATGGATTAATGAAACATCTGAAATTAAATCCCTCTTAACCACTGATTGAAATGAATAGTTTTAGCTAGAGAATGGGAAACATCTACTTTGTCATTACTCTTTTAAATTAGCAATAAAGGGAATTAACACAAGGCATTTCCCTAAGGAACAAACCAGCTTTTTTACTGGTCCTCGTTTGCCCTGCAGATGTGCAACTGATATCTCATGGGAAGGAAAAAACAGTGGGAGAACAATTTTAAGCAAAAGAGCAGCCCCTGAAGTAAGAGTTAAGAACTTTCACTCCCACCCTCCCTCCTGCTGCTTCTCTGCTCTTAAAGTCCCCCTCCCCAAGGCATTGTTGCTCTTTAACATTGATGTCACAACACCATCAAGTTCCTAAGAAAGTAATCTGTGGTTACCACCAAGTGTCTGTAATTTTACAAAATCCTTCTTTATTTCAAGATACAGAAAGAGCTTGTGGCATCACAATGACATGTATGGTATCAGATTGACAGATGACAGGTAAAAACAACTAATTCTAGCCCCCCCCCCCCCGAGATTCTGTCTTCTCAAGTTGATTGAGGGGACCTGATGTGACATCCTGAAATGAAGTGTGTGACTTGCAAGGAGCCAGCCCCCCCTCCCAAATTGCCTTGGCCCCTAGGAGCTGGTGTGTACGTTCCCCTCCCTGTCTTCCTCTCTGTTGATGTCTACAAAAGTAACACTGAGACTGGGGAAGAAGAAACTGAAAAGCATCTTAGCCCTCTGGATTTGTTATTAAGTCAGAAGGCAGGAAAGTGGGGCTGGCTGAGAACAAAGTTTGGTGGGGCAGTGTCCTATTCACCTTAATGGACCAGCCAGTTTGTGCCATAGGAAAGGAGTAGTAGTAGTAGTGGTGGTAGTGGTAGTGGTAGTAGTAGTAGTAGTAGTAGTAGTAGTAGTATTTATTCATTCATTCATTCATTCATTCATTCATTCATACCCTGCCCATCTGGCTGGGCTTCCCAGTAGCACTGGGTGGGGGCCTCCTCTGCAGCAGAGGCTACAACCATGCCCTGGGCAGACAGTTTTGCTGCTGATAGGAAGCAGCACAAAGCCCCACAATGCACAAAGCTTTATTTCCCTTTAACACAGGAGACAGGTGAAGGGCCTTTCCGAGCTCTAACAAGTGATCCCCACACAGGTTACTCTTTCCTTTCAAGACTGTGAGGGGATTTGTGTACTGGCAGAAGAGCGAAGTGGTTACTTATCTATTTGTGGGGTTTCTTTTATCTTTCTTATGAAAGACTCTTGAGATTATGGTTTTTAAGAAAGCGTTTAGTCTTAATCTTTTTTGAAACAAAGGTGCTTAGGGTGAGCTGAGAGGAGTTTGTCCATCCATACTGACTGCATGGCACCTGACAAGGTGGCTCTCTAGATTGCTTTCATGGGGCCATGGCATCACTTGTTTGGTACTTGATAGACCTGGACCTCCAAAGGTCAGATTTAATAAAGAAAAGCTGCAAATAGAATGAAGGTCTTGCCAAAAAGCTGACCATGGTAATGTCTTCAATTCAGATGATATGAATCTGTTATGTGGACAAAACAAAATGGTGCCTCATTAACTCACCAAGAAAACATAAGATGTGTTTGCATTTTTGCTTAATAGAGTATTTGAAAGATTTAGTTTTGTTTTGGGGTGTTGTCACTGTTTCTGCAGGGGGAGTATAACTGAAGAAAGCAACACTTTTAATCATCATAGCTAGCAGCAAACATGCCCGGTATTTATCTGCAAAAAGTGATTCATCAAGTGTGAACAGCACTGGGAGTTTTATAATGACAGCGATGGTGAATGTTTACATTCTACCTCTTTAGAGTTTGCAGTTTCTAAATCCCTAAGTGCTTGATGGAAACAGTGATATGTGGCATGGTTAGTACTGCAATCTTCTAGAAATAGAATGTGGCAATCAATGCATAACGGTATGAAATTATATTTAGCAGGCTCTTTTAGTAAACAAGCAATGAGGGTTTGGCGTCATGGCTGCATTTGGCAGGGAGGGGTGGGGAGAGGTAAGATGAGGCATGTCCATTTACATTTAAGGCTGTGTCAAGGTGATCGTAGCTTTTTGGTTTATTTTCATGAAGCTTCTGACCAGAGATGTAGGGAGGAAACACCATAATTGCCCATCATGCAGAAGTTCAGGATCTTTACAACTCAGGTACTGGAGCGGGCATTGGAGGATAAAAACCATTACAGCAAAAAAGCAAGTAATGAACTCCTAAAGTAAAGTCCAAAATCTCTGGATCATTCTGCCTATTCACAAATGTCATACCGCTGCAGCATTGTTGAACTTTAAGAAGGTAACAGCTAATGCTTATGTGCTCACTCACTCACCTCTGCTGTTGCCAGGGCATTTCAAAATTCAGTATGAAATTCAAACCATTTTGAGAACTGCTAGGAATGTTTTGGTAAGCTTTGGGAGGTAGCAGGTGGGGGAGCTGGGAATGAGTTTGTTCCTTTGTTGCAATATATATTCACCACCATTAATATACATGCTACCTTTCCACAATAATCCATGTTCCAAGAGGTCTCACAACGTCATAACATTTTACACATTTCTGTAACAGTTACAAGATATAATAGAATTTAAGTAGTCATATAAACAATGAATCAATGAAAACACCAAAGATACAGTGAAATTAAACAATCCACTGAATATTCATAATATGGTCTGACAATAACATTACCCAGATTAACAGCAAAAATATTACATTTCCTGAAGTAAATCTTGTCCCAGGAAAAACCCCAAACAATAGCTCACCCCGATGGTCTCTAGGTATCCTGAACAGCAGAAGTAGCCTTTGTAGCTGGAGACAGTCAAGGTCTTCGCACGTCAGGTGGAAGGGAGCAGACAAGTAAGGAGCAAGGTCTTGCATGACTAGCAGAATTGCAATGCAGGTATTATTATTTTTAGACCATATTAGGGTTTTGGAAAGATGGAATATATATGCTTTTAAAAAACCCAATAGCACAATCATTGGCATGTTTACTTGGAAGGAGTTTTGCTTACTTCCTACTCTTCTAAGTAAGTGTGTTTTAAGATAGAAGCCCAAGGCACTGAGTTTTGAACTTCTGAGTTGCAATGTATAGGACTGTGCTGTGTGATTGTTCTGTGCATTGTAACATGACCCAAAGAAGCAACCCAGAGAAATGACAGCAATGAAACAGTGCTTCTTAGCTATAAAGTCTGGGAACGTGTAAGTTCCTGGTAGTTTTGTAAACAAGGAGCGTCTTACGATGAAATCTTTATGCTTTTTTTTTTTTAGCTCTGGATTACTTTCAAGATGCACTACAAGTGCTTGAATGGAATTTTAAGCTTCTTTTTCTTTTCTCTTTTCTTTTCAGTTTTGTGCATTGTTTTGTTAGGCACATACACTGAAGTAGACAAAATGATAGGAAACAACAATGGCACAACATTACATTTCTTTTTTGTTTTCTACTCTCTCCTTCAGCTTCAGGGGTTAGAGAGGTAAAGTGCAGGATGCTTTATCACAACATTATGTTCTCATACTTTTTTGTTGGAAAAAATAGGTAGAGGAAAACAAAGATAGTAGAGATTGCCAAGGAGAAAAAATGAGGCCAAGAAGATTTTATGAATCATCCATGGATTTTCTTGTTCCTAAACAAAACCCCAAAGGTATGCCCCCCTCTTTTATAATGTTGTTGTGTAAAGTCTATCTCTCCTTGCAGTAAGTGCTAAAAGTATTACAGGATCTGATAGCCATGGTATGTGGGAACATGTACTTCTAGGCATGCCAAATAGTTTTTTAATGGAATGTTACTTTTTTGTGAGAAAGTACATGAACATGAAGAAAAGTAGAAAGTGTGTGTGTGTGTGTGTGAGAGAGAGAGAGAGAGAGAGAGAGAGAGAGAGAGAGAGAGAGAGAGAGAGAGAAGCAGCAGCAGCCTTTGTGTTTTTATTTTAAATAACTAACTGGTTTGGGGGAGTACATGAAGAGAACCGCAGCAGCAGCAGCCCTCACTGCCTCTCAGGACTCATTATATTTTCACTTTGTTTACTCCTAAGTGTCAGTCTGACCCAAGCAATACCAGAATATTAAACTGCAGAAGAAAGCAAAGCAGAAATATTATATAAGGTAAGAAGAAATCAGATTAGGGGAGCATAATTCAGATCATTCTTTGTATATTCAACATTCCTTTCTAATTAAGCCTTGCAAGTTTGATTGTGACTTTTACTATTGTTTCCATGGGAGGTTGCAAAGAGGGAATCATGGGAGAAGAAAAGGATAGAGTGTTCTGTGGAAGTGAAGGAAGATGACGAAGTAATATGGGAAAGAAAGGAAAACAGGAAGACCTTGCTGCTGCCACATCCCCTGACCCAGGGATTATGAGAGAGAAGCTGCCATTTTGAAAGAACTGGTGCAGATTTGAAACGATTGAGCCCTGTTTCTAATAAAGGGGTGTGTATGTGTGTAGGAGGCAGACAGATGGTGTTCTATGGGTCATTGGTTCATGGCAGAGCAATATTTTGAGAGCATGGCATCATTCAGGCACTCCTTAGGTCTCATTAATTTGCCCACAGGAGTGCTGGTACCATGACCCATTTGGGATCCTCTGAAGATGTAAAATGAACTAAATGGAAATAAGGGATCCCAAGGCTTATCCAGTCCACCCCCTGCAAAAGAACTGAATTGAACCAAATTGTGGGTGCCTTCACAACATCTTGTGTAAAATGGCTATTTGATGTGCATGGCAGTCTCTGGATTGCCTCATTTGCTTTGGCTGTTTGGAATCAGGTGCAGATGATCATTTCCTTTTTAGTCTGGATTATGTTCCTATTAATCCTATATTTTCATTGGTGAAATGTTGGAGAGTGCTGCAGGTATCCAACTTGATTAATAACAATTCCTCTTTTATATAAAAAAAAGTCATCATACAGAAGCCACCAAGGATGGTGTTGAAACTAACCACTACATGTAATTTGAGAATGAATCTTGGAATTGTGCTAGGACATCAAATAATATTTCCATCGTTTAGAGTGGCAGCAGTGGGGAAGATAGCAAAATCACCCCCATCATCAAAGGGCTCACAGACAAGACACTTACAAAGGGAGCAGAAGTGTGCAATGTGTACTAATGGAAGGACTTCCTAACCATTGAAACACATTGAGCTATTCTTGCATTGCTGACACAACATGGAGCGCAGCTGTTTTCGAGCTCTCATATAGAATATTCAGCAGATAGTTCCCCCTAGAAAAAGGTCATACGCATTACATTGCTACTCACTTGCTCATTATAAACTGAGTTGGGCATCGCTAGAGATCATTTATTTCTCACATTTGTGTTCCTTGCTTCCTTGAAGGAGCTCAGGGTCAACCATATGGAGGTTATTTTGCTTTGTTTGCTTTAGTTAAAATTATTTAGACTTCATATGGAGCAAAATTTGCCAAAGCCATTCTCAGCAACCTAGTGACTTAGGGAAAGTACACTGGAACCACTGAATAAGGGAATATATATTGAATTGGGACAACAAATTGATTAGGAAATAAACTTCCAAATTTCCACACATTGAGATAGAAAAAAGGGGGGAGATGGAAGAGGAATACCATATTTTAAAAGATTTCTAAAGCCCCAAACAAAGCATTATTGTGAGAGGCTATATTCTAGTATAGCTAAGGCAGCCCCCCCCTTTTAAAGTATTTGTTTTCATTTATTTCATAAAATTTATATACTGCTTGATAGAGCAACAATTGGAGGTGGGTGAATGCTAAGATACAACCATTTTGTTAAAAATAAATAAAAACGTGAATGAAACTGGGGTTGGTTGGGAAAGGATAGAAAACAAAGACAAGTTGAACTAATGCCACCCAATTCACCAAACACTTTCTAAGAGACAGAGTTTTAAAAGCCGTTAAAGACTTCACCCCCGCAAACACCACAATTTGAAAATGTTGGGTGGAGTGAGATCATTCTACCCCTCATTTAACTCGTCTCCTCTCCTCTCCACACACTGGTTTTCTTCTTATACAGTGTTGCAGATAATTATCGCAACATTTTGGAGACAGTCTCTCTGGCTTTCTGAGAGACTCTTTGGAGCTACAAATCACTACAGATCAATTTGGGACAACCTGATCCACTCTGTAGCAATTTGCAGCTGTTTCAACCCAATCAAGATGTGGCACAAATCAGCCCAATTCAGTTCAGCCCAAATGCATGTACTGTAGATCTCTGGGCAATCTGGAACTCTCCATACCTGAAGGTCAAGTTTACACAAAAGAATGGTGCACATAAGGTTCTCAACACCAGACACCCGCATGCAAAACATGGGTATTTGGAACAAAGCCAGGAAAGCTACACAATGTATAGGACTGTCAGGGGCTGGGTAGAAGAGGAGGAGTGGTGGAGACCACTTCCCCATCTACCCTTCCAGGGAGGAGGAAGACAAAGAGTGTAAAGATTTACAACAGTGGTTTGCAGGAGGTCACAGCTCAGAGGCAGATGAGGGGGGAAAGTTGGGAAATAATGGGAGAGGAGGAGCAGGCAGAGCTGGAGCAGCAGCTGGCTGACACATTGTCACTAGAAAGCATTCCAGACCCACCATCTCCCAGAACCCAGTGAGCCTTAAAAGTAGGAGAACAAAGAACTCGAAGACAGAGGGCACTTAGCAGTATCCTTAGAGGAGATAGTGATGGTGACAAGTGAGGAAGTGGGAGAGAAGGGTGATAGAGATTCACTCAGGACAACACCATTATCCAAGAGGTTGGGTTCTACAGTTTCTGTCTGCAAAGTTTGAAGAAGAAAAAGGAATGTAAGAAACACTTCTTTGTCTTTATACTTTCCTGGGCAACCAGCTGGGGGCCGCTGACGGTATCCTGACAGGGAAAGGGCCTACAGCACCTTCAGTGCCCGGAGCCCCCTTTCACTTGATTTAAACACGAAGGGGGGTTCTTACAACTCTGATTCTGTGGGTTTAAAAGTTGTTGAAATGTCCATATAAATTTATGTCTTATTTAAGTGTTTTTAGTGTGGACTTTCCTTTAAAAAAAAACACCCTCTAGCAATAACCTCTTACTGCAGGAACAAGAGCAGAAGTGTTCCCACCTGACCACAAAGGATTAGTCCTGCTCAGCCATTTATGGTATTTTATAGTTGTACTATAATTTATAAATCCACATGGGTTCTGCTCATTGGACTCAAGCCATTAAAATAGAGCACATGAGATCCCCTAAAGGGACACATTATATGAACCTAAGAGAAGTTAGCAGCAGAGGTAAATGGTAAAACATGCAAGAGAAATCTAGTTAAGAGCCTAAAATGTAGCAAACACTCATCAGCCTGACAGGCCCTCTAGCTATATAAAAGAAAAACGCAAGGTTTTGCAACAGATACTATTAAAATGCTGAAAGAAAGCCAGATCTGCCACAGCTTAGCCCCGTGTAGAGCTGAGACAATGCCTATGGGCAATGAATACCCTCAAGTTACTGGAAAGGAGGAAGGTAGGTCATTTGATAAGGTCAGGCCAAGTACAAGAAGCCTTAAAGCCAAAGAGGTGTCTAAATGAAAATTAAATGGATTATCTTTGTTTACAATGAAGCCAAGGCAATTTAGAAATTGTGACACCTATTGGAATCAATGGAACAATATGGTTCTGCACCAATGAATTTGATGAAAATTTCATTTCCTGAATTTCCAGATAAACTTCCAAGTTGAGCATATAAATAATTCCAGAACTATAGTCAGAGCCTGGAATTACCAAGAGCATCTGCTCTTGTTGTGTTGGATGATATAACTGACTCACATCAATGTATCTCCACTCAAAACTATGGGTCTCTTGTGTTAGCCCTAATGTGGTAAATTTGGTTCCTCATTCTCCAGGGTTGGTCTGACAATCTACCAGCACATCCCATCTTATCCAAAATTTGGTGGCATCTCCATACACAAACTGATCACTTGCTTTTCTCAGAATCGGTTCCACTGTTGAAAGGGAAAGTGGGGAGCACTAGTATTCCTTACATAATATCCCATGCATAATTCCAGGAGCTCGTTTTTTTAAGTGATATATATTTAACAATAAATTGAAATTTTGACTTGTGTTTTATTGACTTAATATTAAATGTTTTGAGAAAGCAGTGGAACTCAGTGGCAAAGCATCTATCTTGCATGCAATGGTCCCAAGTTCAATCCCTGATGTGTTTCCAAGTAGGATTGGGAGAAACTCTTGCTTGATACCCTGGAAATGTGCTACCAGTCAGAGTGGACAATACTGAGCTAGATGGACGAGTGGAGTCCGTAAAAGACAGCTTCCAATGCTCCTGTTTTCTCCAAAAGAAACATTCAATAACTGGTTGATTTGAGAGGAATGCATATATCTCTGTTGGATTTGAATTCTCTCCTTCTTTCCTTTCTCCATCCTTATATTCCACCTTTCCATGAAATGAAATGTTTACGCTGGCTCACAGCAGAAGTAAAAGCACACAATCATAAAACAATTGGTGCCAGTAAATCACAGAAATGCTGTTAAGAACTACTTAAAGATAGCAGCAGCATAAAAACATACCATGAAGGAAACTCTATGAAGTCTTGATGGAATAAAATACAGTGGGAGAGAATAGGGGTTGGCAACTTGTGGTTGCCCTTATGCTGATGGAGTACAGCTCCCATTGGCCATACTGGCATTTTATAACTCAGTATTGTAATTTGGAATCCCAAGTTGCTTGTTTTCCTCTTCCTTTCTCCTTTTCCTCCAATTTTAAGTTTACTGCATTGTGAGCCTATGCATCATGGGTACAGCATCTTGAAAAAATTTCTGTGTTTATCCATTAATTAATTCAAATCCCTGGTACTCTCTTTCCCCATTGTTGGTAAAGGAACTTGGGGGCAAAGGAATGATTTTGGACCCCAAAGTGGCCAATGGGGGAAAGAACCAACTTGACAACCCCTTCTTCCTTTTGCCTGCATGTCCATTAAAAAAAATATTTATACCTTCCTGTGAAATACACAGAACTCTGATGGGGAGCCCCCATGCCCAGGCTCATTGGGGCACGGCATGTCTATCGACCTGTGCCCCACTCATGGATGAAACTGAAGGATCTCCTGGGGTCATGTAATTTTAGCCTATGTGCAGTGTAACTTACTTCCTGGTAAATTTGCTTAGTACTGCTAATGCACATAATCAAACACACATACAAAATGCTCTTGAAATCTATACAGAACAAGAAAACATGATACTACAACACAATCCTGTACATATCTGTGTAAAAGGAAGCCATGTTGAATTCGATACAGTTTATTACACATTAAGCTGATATAGGGCTGCACCATTAGATTCTGTGCCTCTCACTTTGCCACCACAATCTACTCAATTAAACCTTTTGGCCTTGTTTAGATTCTTTATGGCAAACTGTGTACTCAACAGCTCTCAACTCTTTTGATAATAATTTGCTTTACTTTACAAATAATTTGCCTTACTTTGCAAAAGTACGCTTCGCAAAATGCTATGGTAATCATTGTCAAACCCTGACCTTGCTCATCTGCAAAATTGCATAATTAAAAAGAGTGAAATTATATGTGCAGCTGAAAAGCTTGTGCATTTATGAAGGATCAAATAAATGACTCTTCAAAGGTGTACAAATTTCATTCACATCATGCCACCTTGAGTGTTGTAAAAAATAAAGTGGAAAGGTGGGTTATAGATTCCCGAACGAATGGATTCAAGTTACAAGAAAGGATATTCCGACTAACATCAGGGAAAAAATTCTGACAGTAAGAGCTGTTCAGCAGTGGAACAGACTCCCACAAGAAGTGGTGGACTCTCCTTCCTTGGAGGTTTTTAAGCAGAGGTTGGATTGCCATCTGTCATGGATGCTTTAGCTGAGATTCCTGCATTGCAGGGGGCTGGACAAGATTCTATGATATCTTAATCATACTATCATTGTACCAGAAGAGCTGATTTCTCATACTATTGTTACTATTTTAAAATGTTTATAAGTAGTAGAAAGAAAATGCACTTTTAAACAGTGTGGTCATGGAATGAAAGAGGTAATGAGTTTTCTGGGACATATGTATTCAATGTCAAAAGAAATGGACAGTATTGGATTTTGTTTTTGTTTTTGAAGTGCCATAATCCCTTTACATTATGTGATAAGGGGATGGTGTGTGGGTACATATACAAAAAAAACAATTATACAACATATATAAATGTTACAATAAAGTACAAGGACTGTATAATAGAAATGGATCTTCTTCTTGTTGTTCATTAGATCACTTTGCAGTAGTATAGAGGCATTTGGTCCTCTGACTTCATATGCTTAGTGCTCATTTGTGCGCTAAAGGAGAAGGAAGAAGGACGTTCTGTCTGGGACAGTAGACTTTTGCTCCTTAGCAGCCCCTATGTGCAACAGATGAACCAGTTGTACAGTTGAAGAAAGACACAGGCATACTGTCATCTCATAAAACGTATCTTAACAAAGGCATGGGTGTACTCTGATGTGCGGGAAAAGGAAAGATTGGCACTGACTTATGTTTAATTTAGTTTAATTCGGGAAAAATTGCTGCATTTTCCAAATAAACATTTTAAATTGTTGTTCTTAAAGTACAATCTGCACACAATAACAATTCCACCAAAGCATTTAAACACCCTTAATTAAAATGTACAATAAAACAAGCCAGTTAAAAAGGACAATTAAAAACAGTTAAACAGTTTTAGTCTTCTAAATGCCATAAGAAATTTTTTTCCTTGTTTTTTTTTTCTTTCCTGAGTTTTAGACGATTTATGGTGATGGAGAGCAAGCTTTGTTATTCACTCTTCTGGTGCAGCTCTTCCATTGGTCTTAATTCTGCTTTACAGCCATGCTGATGCTGCTAGTTCCTTTTCATAGTTTACACAGTGGGCTCCTGCATTGGCAATAGAGCTCCTGCTGAAACTGTACTAGAGAAGAAACAAAGATCAGTACAGCTCTGAGGGGAAAATAAAATAATGTCGGCAGGGATGACTATCTTCAAAGAACAGAACTCTCCCCTGGATCTTGAGATTTTGAGTCTGGTGTATTTGGCAAACATCTTCAATGTAACAACAGATAGATGATAGATAGATAGATAGATAGATAGATAGATAGATAGATAGATAGATAGATATCTCACTTTTCATCAACAAGTGATCCCAGGGAGGGTTACTAATGGCTGAAATATTTGATAAAGGGAGTCAATATATTTTGTCACCTTTAAAAAATGTTAATAGTTTTTTTACATTTTAAAATACAAAACCATACCCTCCAACATTCTTCAGATGAAAATAGGGAAATCCTTAATCCCCTGCAACTGATCCTCCTTGACCCCCATTTTTTTGTCTTCCCTGCACTGCTGCAGAGCATTTCCTATCAGAAGAAGGGTAAGTGCCACCACTACTATACCAATGGTTCCTTGGTGGTCCTGAGAAAACCCCTTAATCCCGATTTTATTTTATTTTATTCTTTGGTATAAAAAACACACACACCAATAAATAAATTTTAGAAAAGGGCAAGATTAGATGCAGTCACTCAAAGCTTACACACACACACACACACACACACACACACACACATCAAGTCTCCTTGTGCCCCACACTACTCTGCCTTTCTTCCCACCCGGAGGTCCCTGTCCTCTACCTGCTTCTCAGAGCTGGTGTATCACACAGGGCTGGGGCTCAGTGGCGGCAGCCTTTCCTCCTCCTTATGGGCTCTTCAGTAGTTGTTATGAGCTGCCCAAGGGAGGAGCTTTTCTTTAATTTCAGCAGGTAGTATGTTTCTCTGTTTTTAATGGTGATTTTATACTGTATTCCTTTGGTATCCCAATTATACACCACTTAAAAATAGTAGTATCAAGCCACATATAAACAAGTGGTTAGTAGCACTAAATAATATTTTAGATTTTAAAAAATCCAGATATTCTAGATAAATTCTAAGAATTATGTCTGAAATCTAAGAAAGATTACATCAAAATATCAGAATTGATTGGAGATGTGCCTAGAATAAAAACGGCCTCTCTTTTCTGGAACCTATTCAACAATTGAGCATTCAGCTCCATAACTAAAACCATGCTCTCTTAGTGTAATTCCCGGAGTGCTGAATGCCACCTCCGTTGCACTTTTGTCTGGATTTCCAGCAGATCGCATTTTAACTGTTTGTACATAATTCTTGCCTAGGATGCCTCATTCCCATCTGTTGCAGTGGCATGCTGCCCATTCACCTGTCTACATTTAATTGAATAGGTTCCAACAAGAGATTATGTTGAAAAGGAACATCTGGAGATCTGAGAAATTATACCTGGTGGGAAAATGTACTAAATGGGATTTGCTGGTTTTCATTGGCACACATAAAGGCTTTACCAATACATTTCAGCCTGTAAATTTTTATCCCTGGTATTTAAATTATTGGAATTTTATGCAGGTGCATGATTAATTAAACAGGGGTTCACACCTCTAGATGTTATTGCAGTACCCTTGAAATCATTGCACTAGCTAGGTTATGTTACTCAGGAAAGCATCATCGTCAGTGTATTGTGGTCCCTGGGTGAGCTGGAGATGGAGGTGGTGGAAGCAATTGAGATCCAAAAGTCCCCTCAGTTGTTCCCCTAGTTTGCAGGTGGAGGAAGGGAGAAACAGAAGAAGAACTGCAATTCCAGCTACAACCTGAGTGGCATGAGGGTTCTGCAACCTTGGAGGTTTGTTATGTCAAGGGCCTGGAAAACTGGGAAAAGAAGACTCAGTGGGCCCACCACAACACTTCTGCTAGAACAGAGCTGGGGAACCAGTAGCTCTCAGGATGCTGTTGAACTCCAACTCGCATCAGCTCCAGCAAACATGGCCAATGATGAAGATTGACAACATATGGAAGTCCACAAGTTCCACTTCCCTTTGCTAGAAACTGTGCAGATAGTTACTTTCATCCACTCTGATTTAGATTTAGCTGTCATAATAATAGTGGATCCTATGGAAGTACAGTGGTACCTCAGGTTACAGACACTTCAGCTTACAGATGCTTCAGCTTACAGACTCCACTAACCCAGAAATAGTACCTCGGATTAAGAACTTTGCTTCGGGATGAGAACAGACATTCTGCAGTGGCGGCACAGCAGCAGCGGGAGGCCCCATTAGCTAAAGTGGTACAGACCTCCAGAACGAATTAAGTTCTTAACCTGAGGTACCGCTGTACAGTACCTTCAGTAGCTGCCTGGCTTCTTATGATGGATACTGTTCAATTTGTGTGACATAACGATGTGGACAAGACCCCTGGATATGTGAGATTGGCCTCTTGCATGCTTGGCCTTTGATGAAAGCAAAGAAGTCTTGGCTTGGTGGGTAAGCAGAGTGATAAATGCTTACCCACCCATTGCCTGTTGTGAAAGCTTTGCTTGGGGGAAGGGAGTGTCCCTGGCCAGCCACAAATATTCCAGTTTTGAGTCAGAGGCTTGAACATGTCTTGACTTCAGAGATTTGAGGGTGAAACAATTGCTTAGACTAGTGGTCCCCAAATTTATTTCCTATGGATCACTTGGAAATTTCTAAGGGTCTTGGTAGAACACAATGATTTTCTGCCTGTGTAGTACACTGTGCTAGGTGTTGTATGATTTTTTCAGTTTATTTATACTCATTTATTTATACTACAGACCACCTGAATGAAGCTCATGGACCACTGGTTGTTTGGGAACCCCTGACCAAGACCCATTTTAGTTTGGGTTCAGAACTGGTTTTGTGACTGACACAGCTTTGGCTATCTTGGTAGACAATCTGTTCCTAGGGCTTGGTAGGGTTCTGCTGATTCTCTCAGAAGCATTGCACCCTATCAGCAATGGCATCCTTCTAGATAACCTGGATGTAATGTGCTTGGGAGGCATTGTTCCAGTCCTTCCTTGGGGCTCAGTTCTGAGGTTCTAATCTTTCCTTGGGCCTCATTCCTAAAAGGTGCTGGTGGAGAACTTAGGTTTGATGTCTTGGCTCAAAGATCAAGTCTGACTCCCAACTACATGAAGCTGCTGGGAAAGATAGTCTTGTGAGCTGATAGGTGTGCCATCGATAGGAATTGAGCATCTCTTTAATAGGATAGCACTCCTCTTGAAAAATCAGGTTTGCCATTATTTCCAGCTTTACATCTAGATATTTTGCAGCCAGGGTGCTTTTGCCAAGCTGATGCTGATTCTTAAGAATATCAGACCTGGCCATTTTAATGCATACCTTATGTGATTCTGGGTTAGATTACTGCAATGATATTGACTTGGGCCTACCTTTGAAGAGTCTTCTGGAACTTCACTTTGGTCTAGAATGCAGCATCAAATATGTAAGAAGAAACTCACCCCTGAGATTTTACGTATTCTGCAATAGTTACACTGGTTGCCCCTTAGTTTCCACACACAATATGAAATGATGATGATTTGTTGTAAAGCCCTAAATGGCTTGGGTCCTGGATACTCAAGATTTTGTCTCATTCTGCTCCATAGGTTCTACCAGAAAGGTGCTTTTCTGTGTCTCATCTAGGAGGAGTTATTATATTCTATAATGAATATGGGCAACATCTCCTGAAAATGAAAATCAAATTTAAACTTCATAGTCAATGATCACTGAATTGCCAGATATATAGCATCCTGGGAAACTTAAATACATCTCTTTATTCATTGGCATTTATATGGTGTCTCATTAAATGACCATGAATAACCTTTTTGACTGAAGTACTGCGTCATTTGTTGTACAAGGCTTTGATCTAGACAAAGTTATAGACTCTCTTGGGATCAAGGGGGAAAGCACATACACATTAACAAACTAGGCAGAGTGGAGATACATGTGGAGCAGAAAATCGCATTATTAATAGATTTTGCAGTTCTAGATGTGGATAGCACCTTAAAGATGGAAAACAGATGGGTTTAAAATATTAACTGAGCTCACAACTTTTAATCAACTTTAATTACACTTACACCATCTAACTGTACATAGTGCTATAGTCCTAGATATTGAACAATAGTTAACACTCATCTTTGGCATTGTTGCTACTTGCTCAAGATACAGGGCTGTGATACTATGTACAATTAGTCAGAATAAAGTGCCATTAAATTGGTAAGTTATAGAGCTGGGTCCCATATGCAGTTACATTATGTGATGTCTTGATTAGTAAAGAACATGGATTTTATGGAAAAATATTATGTTCTGAGTTGGCATTCGGTTGGTATTAGTGTTGACACAAATCAGGATACAAAATCCAGACACAAAAGTTGTTGAGCTTTTTAAGTCAAAGAGTTGTTGAGCTACCATATTTACAAGGGCTGAATGTCCAGGAAATTCCAGATGTGTGGCAACCGCAGTCACAACAGTCATTTACATTCACAGTTAATACTCATCAATATATCTAATTAATGCAATGTTAAAATCTGCTGAGGAGAGCAACATTCTCCTTTAACTGTAAGTGTAACATGGAGATGGGTGTCAATTTTCCTGAAATAAAGCTGAATTATCATTGGGTTGTTTCATTAAAAACGTACGTGGAGGGCAAGTATTTTGGTTATTTGAAGATTACCTCATAAAAACTTGGGTGGCTTTAGCCCCAACAAAGAAATCAACCAACTGAATGGTCATATCTCAGAAGATACTGTTGCATGGCACCCCAATCAATGAGTAGTGTGAGATTCCAGGATTTCCAGGTGCTTACCCAAGGCTTGTGGTTCTTTTGGAATGAGGTACAATGGAGACTGTGGTGTCTTTATGTTATATGGTTCATTTACAAATATAAACAACCTGAGCCTATGATGGAGGAGTTCACAACATTAACACCCCAAGAGGACTTTCCTTCCCTCTTTGTTTCTTGTTCACATCACTCCACTCTCAGCTCTTGCCTTTGTCTTTGTCTTTCTAACTACCAGCCAGTTGAAGAAGGGGATCCACCCATTTGTTATCTAGCACATATCCACTTCCTTTGTTCCCTTAATGGTCCATTACCCAGGCTATCACCTCACCAGGAAACTAGCCTGGCTATTCCATGAATTAGAAGGCAGCCCAGGCATTTAGCATACCCCTCATCATCATCATCAACAACAACAACAACAACAACCCCTCATAACAGTATAAATTGTGGGTCCGTTTCCAAAATGACCCCAGTCTAGCTCTAGTTGTGACCAATTAATTGCATGTAGAAGCAGGCTCCAGTACTTTGGCCACCTCATGAGAAGAGAAGACTCCCTAGAAAAGACCCTGATGTTGGGAAAGATGGAGGGCACAAGGAGAAGGGGACGACAGAGGATGAGATGGTTGGACGGTGTTCTCGAAGCTACTAACATGAGTTTGGCCAAACTGCGAGAGGCAGTGAAGGATAGGCGTGCCTGGCATGCTCTGGTCCATGGGGTCACGAAGAGTTGGACATGACTGAACGACTGAACAACAACAACAACAACAGAAGCAAGTGGCCCCAGATAGATATGTGCATCCTTATTTATATCATAAGACTTATCCTGCAGTTTAGGTCTAAGTAAGCACTGTGATATGAGATGGAGATACATATCCAGACATTTACCTGCATCTGCACCAGCCATGAACCCAGAAAGCACTTTGTGTCAAACTCCCTTGCAGTGTGTATTGATGCTAGCAATAGAACTGAAACACAGGAGACTGTAAACCCATTTCTTTTGGTTATTTTATCACTATTTCAGAATGAAAACTCACCCAAAGGTGAGAGAAAGAGAAAGTAATTTTGTAGGTCATGTTTCATGCAAATGAAGCAGACAGATGGGGGAGGGGGGAATCGGTGACCTACATTTCATAAGCCTGCATAAACAGGAGATATATTTCCATAAACATACTAAATATAAAAAGGACATAATAAATTAGAATGCTCTAGCTGAAATTTGACAGTCTTTCTTAAACAATCTAAAAAATATGGGGGGTGTATGTGGGTATTTAAGGAACAACTGAACAAGCAGCACCTGAAGGTATCATTATGAGGCATGTCCTAGTTTATATGCATGCCACATCCTATTAATTTTTGGTTTTTGCAGTATTATTACTATTATTTTAATTTCACTATCCACCCATCACTGTAAAGTTCGAGGGTGGGTTACAACAATTTAAAATACATCAAAATGTTGTTTTGAAAACTTAGAATTGCTCTCTTTTTAAAAATTTATTTATTTATTTTTGGTGAGTCCTGAAAATATCTATTGTGGTTGACAAAGATAAAGGAATGTTGACATAAGGATCCACAAAAGAGGAGGAGGGAAGTCAAAGGGGGTGTATTGATTATATCTTAATTGTTTTCTTTGTTGTTGTTTGTAAACCTGAAAATCCAAAAATAACCTAAAAAGAGAGAGGCCAAGATAAAGAGGTACATCTTTGGCATTCACCCAAAACTGTATAATGAAGTTGTCAGATGCACCTCTATGGTGAGAGAATTCCACAACATAGGGGCTATCGCAGAGAACGTCCTCTCTTGGCCTGCCAGTCTCTGAGCTGTTGAGGGTGGCAGAACTAACAAAAGGGTCTTGTAGCGAACAAGGCAGTCTTTCATATATTTTGGGCCTGACTGGCAGCCTAAACATCTGTTTTAAGACAAGAATTTAATGTTATCTAAATGGAACTCCAGCTGCAGCATTTGGGACAAATTGAATAAATTTCTACCTCTCACAGAAGAAACATTATACAGATGCTACGGCTGAAAGAAATGATAATGAATGAAAGAGAGAAAGTTAAACATGGTGAAAATGTGGTGCTTATATCCTGGATCATCAATATGAATATGTATAACTTTGAGTTAGACTTAAGGCAATAAGAAAGACAAAAATAATTAAGGTTAATTGATTATGTGCTGGATATAATATACCACTGTTGTCAAATTTCTGAACTGCTTGAGGCAGGAAAGGATAAAAGATAAAGTGCATTTTTGAAGTTCATTCATTTTCAAGAACAGTTTGTATCCTTCCATTCCATGTTGTGATGCCTTAATTTGTGTTTGGTTTCTCCCCCAGATACATACAGGTACTTGGCATGAAATGATCCAGTGACAATCTTGTTGATTTTGTTTCCCCATGTGATGTTGCTGATCCCCTTTTTCTTGAAATATGTGCACAAAGATCTGGGTGAATGGTAAAATGTACATACATATAAAAATTATCAAATAGGTTTTTTATTGAGTAAAAAATAGGGCAAAGAAATTGACTTGCTCTACACCTTCTTCAAGGTGTATTATATTGCTTATAAATTATATTGCAATATTTATATTGCTTAAGGACAATGATGGGACATTCAATACGACGCTGTTGCCCCCCCCCCCACAAGTGTCATCTATAGAGCTGGGAAGCAGCTGCTCAGAATTTTGTCTCAAAGTATCTCCCGTAAACAGATTATTCATGTGAAGGGGCTCGATGGCAGGGCTGCCAAATGCACCAGGATTTCAAATGTGGAATTAATTTTGGGGTCTTCCTAAAAAAAGGTGAACAACTTTTGGGGTGTCCTGGTTTTTCATTTTTAAAATGTGCCAACCCTACTTCATGCAGATAAGGAGAAGTGGGTGCTAAGTACTGCCACTACACAGTTTTGTAGCCTTGATGTCCATGCATTGAGTGTGAATGTCCACATGTCTCCATGTGTTTTTTTTTTTAACAGAATTTATTGACATTTTCATAATATAACACAAACCCAACCCCACACCTACAAATACCAAAACAAATACATATACACATAATGTCAGGATTCTTCTTCTTATCTATATACTTTACAGAAAAAAAATTTCTAGTTCTGAATCTTGACGTTTGACTTCCCCCGCCTATACACCTTCGGTTTTAAATCAATATACCATTTTCTTAACAACTTTTCTCTATAAAAAATTTAACTTTACTTAAAAAGAAAAAACACCATTGTCTTAATCTTTGCATTATAACCTAAATCTTAACCAAATATTCTTATAGCTAAACTTATTTCTTCTATCCTTTATCATGCTGCTTATAACTTAAAATTCAATATCTCCTTACTTATTTAGAATAAACTTGTAATTAACAGACTTCACACTCCGATTTCGGATACCATGGCAGACCATTCAGATTATACATTTGAGGCTTCAACCCACTCCCCCTCTGTCCATTGTCCTTTTCTGTCTTTCTCCACAGCCAAATCCCTCATTGTCTTCCTCTGAGTGTCCACAGATCCAGGCAGCGTCCACATCAAACCCAGCATCGAGCCTCAGGGCATTCCACATCTCCATTCTGGGCGATTCTTTTGCTCCTTCTTCTTGTAAAAATCTTAATTCCATGTCTCTTGCCCCCGAGCTGCCACCTCGGGGTCTGGATATTGTAAATTTTCCTGTTTCAGGTTCCTTTTCCATTCGCCCAGCCATTTCCGACCATCCTCCAAGCACCCCTCCCAGCTCTTTGCCAAGGCTTGATTCCATTGTGTAGAACTTTTGAAAAGCCTCCTCTGTGGAAAGTACATCCTTTTTATGAATAATTCCACTCAAGACCTGTAGTTTCCGATTAAGCAATTCCATCTGCAAAATAATGAGCTTTTCCTCATCCCTTAAATCGGAGCTCGATGCCAGTGCGATCACAAAGTCCAGCATTTTGAGAGAGAGGGTGAGTATCAGATTTCAGTTCCTGTCTCTTCCTTCCTTTGTCTCAATTTTTCCCACGACAAACCAAGTCGCCGCCATTTCTCTGAAGCCGGAGTATAAAGACCAAAACTTCAAACGGAGATATTTTTTCCCCAATTAACCCCCGAAGGGAAATCTCAACAGACTCAGTTTTCAAATTCCAAGTACTTTCTATAATTGTTGTAGCAGCAGTCAATTAAAGGGTTAATCTCTTTCACCACTCGAAGGGAGGGAGGCGGGCTGCCTTTCTTCTTTCCCCCAGAGCATTCCAGGAATACAAAGAGTCAATCAATTACTCACAGCCTCTGGGTTCTTATCAGCTCCTTGATGACAGGTAGAACTTAGACGCTCATCACAGGCTTTGCCGCCGCATTTACATCCCGGTTGGGGCATGTCCCCTATAGCCCGGCTCCGTAGTCCCTTCACCCCCACTCCCCCTTTACAGGGGGCGCGGGGGAAGGGTTCGGAGCCACAACGGGCACAGCCGGGGAGCCCAGGGCACGGGACGCTCTTCCCGCACCCCAACCGGAGCCCCGCTATGCGGCTGCAGGGCTCCTGACCCCCGGGATGAACTGGGTGCTTTGCAGCCGAAGCAACCCACGACCACCCATAATGGCGTCAGCCGCCGGAAGTCCTCACATGTCTCCATGTGAACTGGAATCCTGATCATGTATCAGCTTGCAGGGAAGCCTATGTCTATACATGTAAACTTTCTTGCTGCAGAAACCCATTCTCAATGTTGGAGACTGAACACGGAGCCAGAGAGACCACGTGTTGTGAGAGGGAGAGTCAGTGGTGCAGCCTCAGTTTCCTAAATCAAGTAAAGAAAATCACAGCCTCACCTCTATCTACTTCCATCCTGCATAAGCTCTGTCAGGCTCAGTCTTTATGGGTGAAGCTATTTAGCTCCTAAAAGGTAAAAAGAAGTAACTCTGATTATTTCTAGAAAGTAGAGATACTCAAGAAATTGTAAATTCTAGCACAAAGTGACCTTATCTGCATATATATATCAGACTAATCTGAAGATCAGAACTTGGATAACCACTTGATTTTGCACTTTTCCAAATATTGTGCTGGGGCTGGATAAAGTCCCTGTCCTTTATTATAAGAACATAAGAATAGCCTGCTGGATCAGGACAATGACCCATCAAATCCAGCATCCTGTTCTCCCAGTGGCCAACCAGATGCTCGTGGGAAACCAGCAAGCAGAGGACGAGCACTCTTCTCTCCCATGGTTTCCAGCAACCTGCATTTGGAAGCATTAATTTTCCATGGGGCAGCATGTCTTTTGTGTGTACAGGACTCTGAACAGGAAAGCTTCACACAGAGGCATCTTAATGAGAAACTGCAGAAGCACTTAAATATATATATAGTTGAGGATCAGCTGAGAGCCTAGGGGATGCTAAAAAACCAAAAGAATGGATGATGAAAAGAAGATAACTCAGAGGGTTCCCAACAGGAACAATGTCAAGAGGCCCCAGGGGAATGTTCAGGAAGGGGAACCAGTGTGATAGCATTGTGGATGGGAGCTGCAGAGGGACCCAGGTGATGCCATTAAAGAACAGCTGAAAGTGCCCAAGGATATAGTTAATTAGGGAAATCTGAAGCACAGCAGAGAGGATCTGCTTTATTTTCAGATTGAGGCGATGTTAATATTGAAATGGTTCTCCTGCAAAGGCATTTTGAGATAGACTTCCCCTAATTAAGTTTTGACAGCAACAAGGGTTGCTGAAATGCAGACATATTTGGTAGACATGTCGACCTTGCCTTTGAGTTCTCAATGAGAGGTTGACTCATTTCCATACATGTCAGCTCTTCCTAGCTTTTGTACAGATGCCCAACAACATCCTGAATGCAAAGTCAATGCAGAGTCCCAAAGTAATAAGATATCAAATAGCATGTTTAGTGGATTGATAATATGTGCAGACCTAATAGGACCAGGTAAGTATTGTCTATGGAGCCGATTCCTAGCAACATGTTACTGTATTTTTCTGTGTATAAGACACCCCCATGTATAAGATGCCTCCTATTTTGGGGGACTCCAAATTAAGAAAACACCCCCTTAGCACCACCCGTGTATAAGACGAGCCCCAATTTTAAACCTATTTTTTTTAAAAAAAAACTTAGTCTCATACACAGAAAAATAAGGTATCTGTGGTTGGAACACAACAATAGAGGCATTTCTGGAATGACTCTATGCCACCCTGAGATGAGTCAGTGGGACAAGATGCTCCCAGGCTGCTTTTAGCTGGAATTCATTCACATTCCGACAAATTCAGGTTGCACAATTATAGTTTACTTGTGGTTTAAGCCTGTTAAAATAATGGGCGCTAGAACATATGTGGTCAAAAATAGGCGTGTGAGGGAAGGAGCAGCACATTCCTAAGCAGGACCCCACTTGCATTTACACAGTGGGCCGTACTCCTTAGAAAGCGCGTCCAGAGGATGTCTGTGCCTCCAACTTGTCCCAGAGCCACTTCTCTCTCCCGCTTCCAATCATGACTGACTTTTTGCCACCAGTCCAAATTCCAAGGAACTCCTCACAACGACCTCAGCAAGCTTTTGTGAACGCGAGCCCAGCTCTCCTCAAGTCTCTCACACCGCGCCACATATTGACTCGCCTGTCCCACTCAGTGCCCCTTTCCTCACGTCCTGCCGCTCTAGACCCGCGTTGCTTGGGGGGGGGCGAGCGAAGAGAAAGGCTGCCAAGTCGATAGGGTCTGCGAGCCCGCCCTCAGCCCGTGCCTGCCTGAGGGGAAGTGGTGTGGGCGGAGGAAAGAGGCGGCAAGGCAGCTGGGCCAAAGAGGCCTGCCCAGCAGTGTCTCGCCGCCCCAATGGGCGGCCGCACCGGCGGGAGCAACAACGGCAGCAGTAGCATTGGCGGCGTCTCGCGCAGCCTCAAGATGGCCACCTCTCCTGCGCGACCTGCAGAGGCGGCATCGGCTGCTGTGGGCTTGGCACTACGGAGGCACCGCTGAGGAGGGTGGCAGCCGGCTGGCGCCGTTCCCCCTGCGCTGGCGGCCAGCGGCGGCCCCGGGCAGACGTTGCGAGCTGCAATACCATGCGGCGGGGCTAGAGCTGGAGGCTCCTACTGCGAGAAAGGATGTTAGCTGAGGTAAGAGAGCCGCAGCCAAGATGGACCAGGCAGCGGAGGAGAAGAGAAAGGGGCCCAGAGGCTGCAGGGACGCCACGCTACCGCTCCTGGGCCGCTAGTCCTCGGGGCCCTGAGTCAGACGGAGGCTGCAGCAGCTGTGGGAGCGTGGCGTCCCTCTTCGTCCTCCTGAGCGTCGGCGCTCCAAGGGGCGGGCTGCTCTGTGCTGTTCCTGGGCTGCTAGTCTTCGAGGCTCGGCTTTCAGTGGCGAGAGCGGCAGCGTGGCCTCCCTTCTCAGCCTCCCCTCGTCCTCTGGAGCGCCGGAATTCTGATTCAACCGCCCCACTTCAACTGCCGCCGCTGCTCCCGGCCTGATCTCTCTGCTCCAATCCCTGTGTCCGTGGGGCACATGCGCAGTAGCGCAAACCCAGAGACACAGGGACTGGACGCAGAGACACTTGGGTTTTATATATATAGATTTGGAAGTCTTGCACAGCAAATGCACTCCCCTCCCCCAAAGACCAGACTTTCTGTGGCAAGAAAAGTGATGGGAAGGGAAAATGCATTGGAATATATGTGAGAACACTTTCTTGATGCAACATCATCTAATCTCTCTCTCTCTCTCTCTCTCTCTCTCTCTCTCTTACTTTTTTTTTACTAGTGCCAATAAAAACATGTTATAGTGAGATGTTTATGAGATGTCTGAATAGCCTACTGTAAATAATGAAGATGATGTTGTAATTTGAGATCCCTCTTGTATCACATTGCTCAGTGATAATGCAGAAGAGAAATCCATTTCACAAACCTCAAAAACTTTCTTCAAACCAGATTTGTCCAAAACCTGTAAAATGTGATGTGTGTGTTGTATCTCTGTGGAGACTTCCCTGTGGAGCAGTTTGTATCTCTTTTCAGTACAATGTATCTTTTCATCTTTCATTTTTGGTCTTTCTGTTGCTCCCAGTAATTGCCTAAGCAGAGGAATTTCCCCTATTAAAGAAAGAATAATAATGAAAAATTGTGCTTGCATTTCTTTGTCAAGCATTTAAGGGCTAAGCATGAACAGCCTCAGATAACTGCTAATTAATATTAATTCTTTCTGAATGCATTTTCAGTACTGAATTGTTTTTCCTCTAGTTATTTCTGAGACATAAATTGGGAAGAATTAGTTCCTGGAGGGAATCATTAGGCATACTATACTCTATCTTCCTACTAGGGGGGGAAAGCACCCCATTCTAGTATGTGTTCAGCTCTCCCAAACCAAAATGGTACTTAATTCATTTCAGTGGATGAGGAAAGTGTGCTTGTGCAAATAAATGTGTGCATGAAATCTCTGCTTCCACTCAACTGAATGGGCTAGCTTAGGGGTCAGCATCAAGGTGCTTGCGGGCACCAGTTCCTGGCCAGTATTTTCTATGATTCCAAACAGATCTAGAAGCAAAGGTCTCTCTCTCTCCTTAGAGCCTCCATTTTGCCCGGAGCTGCATTTACTCATGGAGATTACACAACCTTCTCCCAACCTGGCAAACAATAGACCAACTCCCCAAACTGGCAATTTGCAATTCAATACCTCTCATGTGATCTAAGGTTAAACACTCATGTGTTAGCTAGCAGAGGGCAACAGTAGTTAATTATCAACCCATCTAAGTGCTTAGAGAGCTTTTCCTGCTCTTCTTTAGCTTCAATGGAATATTCCAGTTAAACCCTTTCAGCAATACACACAGGCATTCTCCACTTCCATGTGAATTAAACAATATACTTAACAGAAATACCTGTAAGCCCATTCACTCAGCTAAAATACCGTAATCAAAAAAGCCTGGGCAAATAGTTTTCATCTGGTGCTCAGCTACAAAGCTATTAAATAGCCTAAAACTGAAGCCAGATCCTGAGCCACTGTGATATCACAGAATATTAACAAATAGTCTATGTGCTGAGGGTGGAAAGATAGCTCTATTTGGTTTGTACAGTGGTACCTCTGGTTGCGTACTTAATTCATTCCGGAGGTCCGTTCTTAACCTGAAATCGTTCTTAACCTGAAGCACCATTTTAGCTAATGGGACCTCCCACTGTGTCACCGCTGCGCGATTTCTGTTCTCATCCTGAAGCAAAGTTCTTAACCCGAGGTACTATTTCTGGGTTAGTGGAGTCTGTAACCTGAAGCGTCTGTAACCCGAGGTACCACTGTAATGGTTTCTAGAAGGGCTTAGGAACACATGACTTAGCGCCAGGACACAGATTCCAAACCATTACCCAGCATTTGGACTTTAGATCTCTACCCCAGTGAAGCAGTGACTTTGGTCACCTGACTCATGGAAGGATGGTATTTTCAGTCATCTTTCAGTAGTGCTTTATTGCATCCTTTCATTTTGCCGTTATAACACTATTTTTATTTTCTCATTCCTTCCTGTGCATTGTAATAACATTTTCTTTTGAGAGAGGCGTATATGAGTAATGGCAGTTACATTTACTGCACCATCGTAGGTCTGATATGTGTTTATTCCCATCTGTATTCAGGAGAGGATTTTAAAATAGCACAAATAACTGCTGAAGGAACAAAAAAGGGTGGAACAGTGTTTAATGACAGCTGTGTTAACCTTGGGATGTAAGAAATGTCAATTTTCATTGGCTTTATGTATAATGAGCCTGCGGTTTCTAAGCACAGATGTGTGCAGTTTTCTATAAAAATGTGATTAGCAAAAAATAAAAAAAATAATAAATAGTGGAAGGGAAATCTGTTTGGGGCAAGCCTGGTACAAATGTTGCTGAGGAGGGCATGGAACTTTGAATAGCGAGCCAGTATGATTTCTATATCTTCACATGTGAATTCTCTAATCCAACTGCATCCATAAAATGCCATTTGCTGTAATTGAATTGGTCTGTCTGGGGTCAATGATTGAACCATGTGATAATTTTACAATGCCCTTGAAAGACTGAAGGCCGATTGTGCCCCAAAGTGATCCATCAAGGGGCTCCAGGGAGCTCACTTAACATTTATTTACTTATTATATCTTTATTTCATGAAATGTATACATCACTTGAATGTAAAAACAAAACAAAACCAGGTTACAAAGAGATTTTTTTTTAAAGTAAAATTATCAGTAAAGACAATTAAAAACACCCATTTAAAACATTCCATAAAATAAAGTAAAATCAGAAATGAACGAAAAACAGATTAAAACACACATCAACAGTTAAGTCCAGTCATGAATGACTCTGGGGTTGTGGTGCTCATCTCGCTTTACTGGCCGAGGGAGCCAACGTTTGTCCACAGACAGTTTTTCCGGGTCATGTGACCAGCATGACTAAGCTGCTTCTGGTGAAACCAGAGCAGCACATGGAAACGCCATTTACCTTCCCGCCGGAGCAGTACCTATTTATCTACTTGCACTTTGACGTGCTTTCGAACTGCTAGGTTGGCAGGAGCTGGGACCAAGCTGGGACTGAGCAACGGGAGCTCACCCCATCACGGGGATTTGAACGGCCGACCTTCCGATCGGCAAGCACTAGGCTCAGTGGTTTAGACCACAGTGCCGCCCGGGTCCCTAACAATGAATACTATTGCCCACAAATTCCAACTTGCCCCCATAGTGATCACCTAATCCCACACTGAGACAAAAGTAGGGTGGGTGGGATTGGGCAGATTGCTCAGTCAGTAGAGCATGTGATTCTTAATCTCAGGGTTGTGGATTTGAACCTGACGTTGGGCAAAATATTCATGCACTGCAGGAGATTGGACTAGATGATCCTCGTGTTCCTTTCCAACTCTATAATTCTATAGTTCTATTCCATGTGTGAAAGTTACAAGGAGGTAGGAACTCCTGTATCCAGCAGAAACTGTTAGGCTGCAATGCTCAAACAATAGTACATAATTATGTTCTTTCACTAGTGTACAAAATCCTTGTAAAACTACACATTTTCTTCAGCCTTTCAAATGGTGCAACATTCACAGCTCTCTCTCTCTCTCCTGCTAAGTTATTAACCTAATGACATTACAGCAGATCTTTTCCTAGATTTTTATTTTTTAACAAAATCAAGATGGGGAAATAACAGCTCCCAAAGTGTCAGTGATTTGTCAGTTAAATGTACTTTTTCCTACAGTACTGTCTGTCTACAGTAACATCCCTTCCAGAAGGAAGGAACTCTGCTCTAATTCTCTCATTATCACTGTCACTTCAGATTGTCATAAGTGAAAAACCCGTAAAAGACATTCAAGATGGAAGAAGTCCAGTTTATTGGTTCAAATGTCAATTTCACAGCTCAGTAGCTATTTCACAACTATGTACCGCTTGGCTAAACAATGTTTGCAGGCAAATATTGATTTTTCTCCCCTTTTGCAAACCCTTCTTTAGTCCACTTTTCTGGATGTTGTCTCTTAACATGATAATGAAAATAATCATAAACCATAAATATCTAGTAAAGCATTATTGACTCCCTAAATAAGGTGATGTTGTTGCATAATACATGTAAGACCTCTCTAAAATATTCCACAATAAAATACCTTTTCCACAAGGTGATTTGATCAACCCCTTATTTCCTTTCCCACTGCAACTGAATTTGTTCACATTTATCTCTTTGTTAACTATCTCATTGTATTCATAATAGTGCTTTTATTAATTTGATTTATTAGCTGACTTTCATCAGTTCAAAACAAATTACAATCAAAATAATATGGTGGGTCCTAAAACAATACATCTCAAATATCAAAGACCAGTTTCCTTGGGGACAAGGATGTTGCCATTGGTTTGCTTATAAAACTTTACCATATGCTTTTATGGTGCTATATATCTGGGCCAGCATATCTGGAAGACTACTTTCTTCCATATGATCATCATACCTGTAAGTTGAGATCATATTCTATAAAGTCTTAAAAGGCTCAAGATCACAATACCTCAAGGACTGCCTCTCCCATATGAACCAACCTGGACCCTATGATCATCATCTGAGGCCCTTCTTCATGTGCTTCCTCCATGAGAGATCTGGAGGGTGACAAAACAAGAACAGGACTTTCCTGTGGTGGCTCCCCATTTGTGCAATTTTCTTCCCAGGGAGAATCTCCTGGTGCCATCATTCTATATCTGCAGGCACTACTCAGAAATGTTCCTGTTTAACCAGACCGTTGGCCTCTAACTACCAGTATGTGCGGCCTCTGAGAATGGCTGAAGTGTATTTTTAATGTATTATTTTAATGGTTTTCAATGTATCTATATGCTTTTTGTTTTTGTTTGTTTTGTTTGTAAGTCACTTTGAGTTGCCTCTTGCAAGAAAAAGTGACCAATAAACTTAATAAACAATTATAATAATAAAAAATACAGTATTATTCTTCCATTGTTTCATGAGACTGATGGATGCCAACGTTAACGGGTAAGATCATTCACCCCAGAGAGGTTTGGAGGTTCTAGCAGGGGAGCGCAGCTATCGTATACCCTTGACCGAAGAACGGTACACTCCTTCTATCTGGGAAGGTCGTCCTCTTCCACCGAGCGCGCAGCTTCGGGAGGGACGCACATGGAGCGGTGAGGGAGGAAGGGGACACCCGCCTAGCCAGCCAGATCAGCCGAATCAACCCTGGCGATCAATGGGGTGACAGATGTCGCAGCCAGATCGCCCTCACATTTGGTCTGGATTTGTCCCCTTTGCTGCGGCAGCGCGGCACAGGCTTTTAAAATCTTAAACCTATTTTAATAATTTTATTGTTTACTTTTTAATGGTGTTGTATGGTATTTTGTGTAAAGGCATGGACCTCACAAACCTAATAAATGTTGTACCTTGTTGTTGACTTGTTGTTGCCAGAGAGGTTACTTTGGGCCACAATGTCATGATGACTGCAACATACCAGTACATTTCAGAGACTTGAATGCTTGAGTAAACAGTCCAAAGCCAAGTGGTCAGTTCCAGTTCCTATTGTGTTGGCAGACTTCACAGAAGATGCCAAACCATTTCCTTCCTTCTATAAAACTGCTTTTTGCAGTAATCAAAAGCACTCCTAAAATGAAAATGAAATAGAGAAGATGTTGAAATTGACCTTTGGGTCTCAGACCAGTGCAGATTAATTTGGAATGCACGGATGTTTATATGCTAAACATATATTGGCACCTATTGACATTAACTGCATCAGTCTGTTAGAGGAGAAAAGAGGGGCTAGATTCAGTCACCCAGTCCCTGCAAACAAGTGATTGTCAGCCTTCACAGAGCCAACCTGCTTTGGCAGTGTGCCTTCATTCCCAAGTCACCAGCAGAAACAGCATACAGAACCCTAGATGATCTGCATGAGGACCAAACAAGGGGAACTGTGCATTTAGCACCCCCTTCTCCCAGACACTGGCTTATCTGGCTGTTTGCCAATCTGCTAAAGCCCCTCCCTCAAGCAAATAAATGCAATTACCGGTAGTTCCTGTAATATATATATATATATATATATATATATATATATATATATATATATATATATATATATATGTGTGTGTGTGTGTGTGTGTGTGTGTGTGTAAAGGTGGATTGGTAAAAACATGAACCAGATCATGATCTCTTTTTAAATTGCCACTTTGGTCTGCAATAGTAGGAGCCCCGTTCTTCCTTAAGACCTGCAATCAATTTGTACATTGAAATGTGCTTTAGAAATAATATATAACTTAGGTGTCCAAACCTACTTGAAAACATCTCATTTTAAATTAATAAACCTGTACTAATGTTTGAATTATTCACTCTGGAATGCTGGTAGTTTGCTGGCAAACATATTGATCTGCTGGATATTTTACAGGATGTGAATTTATTATAATGTTTGCAACTCAGTTGCATTTCAGTATTTCTAATTGAACCTTCTTCTAAATTATGAAATATTTCTACTCATGCAATATTCACATTTTTAGGCAGTGGTCCTGCACACACCAGGGAGTAAGTTCCATTGGATTTGCTGAGGTTAGCTTCTGAGCATGCAGGAATGTATATTATAGGATTGTATATTAAAGGCAAAATCCAGAATTCCATTCAGTGCAATGAAGGAGTTAACATTTCCTCTAAATGCTCACTACTTGTACTAGACCTAACTTGGTTTGTGCTCATTAACTAATTAGCTGTGTCTGGCTGTCTTAGCTCTCTAGCCTCTTTGCCCTCTAGCCTCGCTTTCCTATTTGTTAAGATTGATTGTTCTGTAAAGTGCAGTTGTGGGAGGGGGGGAAGCTCAGACTTCAGAAACAATCTTGAATCCTACAATTGTCTCTTGAGTCATAAATATGTAGACAGTTCTTCTATAATAAGCAATGTTTGTAACTCAATTATTCATTATTGCAGTTGGTTCTCTTTCTAGTGTGATAGGCAGAGATCTTTAGCTTCCAACATTAGCTGCAAAAAGATCCGCACACAGATGCAAGTTACTTATCCTCCCCAACCTCAAAATACCTATTTCATACTTTTAAGTTGGCAGGCAAGGTTGCCACCTGTAAAATCCCTGTTATGTTAAACCACATGGAGATTCCCTGTCTGTGTGAATCAATCACATTGGGTATTTACTTAAAACACGCTGTCATTGAGACCTGTTTCTTGTGACGAGCCGTTTGTCTGAAGCAGCTCCTCCTGTGGTTTTGGTGATCTTAGCCTCCACACTGCAAATTGGGTGGTGGTGCTTTCTATTTCTATCTTGTGGATCAGCATCCATATAGTTGTCATCCACATGTTGTTGTTTTCATTAGGTCCAAGCAGCAGCCAGGACTTGGCCATCTAAGGGGGAAGGTCCAGATGAATATGTGTAGCCCATACCACTAACAGATAGGTTGAGTATCAGACACTGAGTCTTGCTTAAGACTGGCAGTCTGGAGCCCTGGACCTGAGTCTCTGAGGCTCCTGCTTGTGCATTTACTGCATACTGCACCAACCTTCTTGTGCCTCACTTTCTTCTTCCCAGTAAGCAGCAGTGACACAGCTGTTGGGAAGTCAGATGAGCACTGCTGCCCCCATTATGCCATATTCTTAAGGCAGTGTTTTTCAACCTTTTTTGGGCAAAGGCACACTTGTTTCAAGAAAAAAATCACGAGGCACACCACCATTAGAAAATGTTAAAAAATTTAACTCTGTGCCTATATTGACTATATATAAAGTAATTTTTCAATTTTTCCCACTGCACACCAGGCAACATCTCGCGGCACACTAGTGTGCCGCGGAACAGTGGTTGAAAAACACTGTCTTAAGGAACAGAAGTTCTGGGACTTTTCCAGCTTATAGTAAGCAGGGATAACTGAATCTGTCTGTTTCCCCCATTTCCTTGCTTTCCACTGCTTAGTTCAGTTAACACATTTCCACATCAGTTTGTAAGTTTATATATTTTATAAACTTATTGCCTCACCTACTTGTTGCACACAAAGGTTCGTGAACACAGGCTAGCTCAACTGATGCCCATTGTAGTCTGATCAAATGCCTGGAGGAGGTTCAAAATTCCTACTCCTTCCCATGTTACAAACAGGGGTGTTAACAGTGTAGAAAACTGAGTATATATGAAGCAGTGGTTGTGAAGTAGTGCAGTTGCAGAATTATCACAACACTGTAACTATCTAGCAAGGAGAGTGAAAAATGGTTCCTGAAAGCAGACTTGTGATAATAGCTTTGCCTACTGAAAGATGTCAATTGTTTACATAGCTACTCACGCAAGAGAAGGCCCTTCTATCTGTTAACCTGTGATTTTAAATAAATAGGCTGTCTTCTTTCTTATTATGTTCATCAGCATCCTCTTCACATAATTATCCAGCAGAAACTGCCACCAGCCAGCTTTGTTCAAACGAAATTTAGATAATTTACACAGCTTGAGATATTTCTAATCTGTCTCCATATGCCATTAAATTAATGACACACAAATGTTGTTGAAAGCTGTTCGGTAGGTGTTGAATGTCATTCTTCTTGTGTACAGCCTTGGCATGCTGACCTTAAGTTGAAACACCTAGGAACACCTTGTATTTCATTTTCTATCAAGTGTTAACAAGATTAATAAACACATCATTATCTGAATATGTGTTTATCTGAAGATGTAATCTTTAGCTAAGGAAATGAGGTTAATCTAGTTAGAGGAAGATTTTTATTCTCACTTACTGGTGTGTGTGTGTGTGTGTGTGTGTGTGTGTGTGTGTGTAAGTCAAGTACATAGCATTTGTGGGGTAAAATATGTATGGAATTGTATCCAGTATTATTAATAATAATGTTACTGCAGAGTCAGAGGAGGGTTCCTTAGAACTGTGGGACAGGAATTCCAAACAAGGATGCTAAAGACCCCAGATTGATCAGTTCCATTGTCTTTATTAAGAAGGGCTTAGAGTTACAGCAAAAATCAGCCTGCCAGTTCTCCTTGCATCTCGCACAGGACGGACACCACCAGGCAAGTAGATGATGGACAGTCCACACCCAAGCAAAGATGCATACATTCTTTATACAACAGAACAGCATATGTCACATGGGAACACAGGTGACAAATGTCCCAACATTACCAATGTTTCCCCTTTCTGGGCTCTGTGCCCAACCTCCCAGGCCAGCAGATAAGATTACCATCCAAACAGGCCAATTAGTGGAGATCAAGGCAAGCTGTGTAGAAACGTAAGAGCTCAATGCAGGAGTAGGCAACCTAAGGCCCGGAGGCCAGATGCGGCCCAATTGCCTTCTCAATCTGGCTCATGGGCGGTCTGGGAATCAGTGTGTTTTTACATTAGTAGAATGTGTCCTTTTATTTAAAATGCATCTCTGGGTTATTTGTGGGGCCTGCCTGGTGTCTTTACATGAGTAGAATGTGTGCTTTTATTTAAAATGTATCTCTGGGGTTATTTGTGGGGCATAGGAATTAGTTCATTTCCCCCCAAAAAATATAGTCCAGCCCACCACATGGCCTGAGGGACGGTGGACCGGCCCACAGCTGAAAAAGGTTGCTGACCCCTGGCTCAATGCTACAGCTACTACCAGTTAAGAATGGGTCATACTGACTATCAACATGGTGTAAGCAGAGCTTCTGGAACAGTCTACCTTTGGTTCATCACAGATACTCTTCTTTTTACAGTGATATCCCCCTTTCTTCCATCATGAACACAAAGCAGCCTACATTCATTTTTTATTTATCCTTCACCTCAAGGTGGTGCATATGGTCATCCTGTCCATTTTCTCCCCACAACAACCCCATGAGGCAGGCTGGGCTGACAGGCACTGACTGGCCCAAGGTCACCCAGTACATTTCATGGCTGAGTAGGGTTGCAACCTTGGTCTCTCATTTTCTAGTCCAACACTCTAATCACTATACCACCAATGATGTCCATTAGTGGGCACAACCAATTTAAATCTATTAATTTCAATGGGTCTACTCTGAATATGATTAACATGAGAACCAACCCATCATTTCTGTGCCTGATGTTCTTGCATTAGTAACTGGACATTTTAATAGTTTGTTTGTTGTATTTATATCCCACCTTTTTTCCAGATGGGTCAACATGGTTCTCCCTCTCCTCATTTAATCCCTTTAACAACTCTGTGATGTACCGGTAGGTTAGGCTGAGAGTGACAAACCCAAGTTCAGCCAGTGAGCTTCATGGCCGAGTGAGGATTTGAACCCTGGGCTCCCAAATCCTAGTCAGACATCTGAACCACCACATCACACTGGCTCTCAATGCTGTTTTATCTGAGCTAAGGTTTCAATGTTGTTTTTATAAGTCCCCCCCCCCTTATTGGATTTTTTTAAAAAAATTCTTTTTAACTTGATTGCAAGCTTACCTGTAGAGAAGGTGGCTGTTGGAGGATGGCTCATATAAATAATTTCAACTTTGTTGAATTTGGGGGTGGATTTCTGTAGAACAAAAGAATGACAAGGGGCCTCCCTAAATTGTATTTATTTTTCCAGGTATACCTAAATAATGCACTCACTCTCTTGTTCTCAGCTGCTACAAGTATCACTTACCATAGCAACAAAACAAATCTGTATGTGGCGGTTCCCATGGCAAATAATGTAATTCGTAACCAAGGTTGTTGTTTTTCTTGTGTACTTTGCAATCTTAATATTATGAAAACTTGGGGGCTGGTAAGAGGACATATGGAGAATTAGGACATATGCAGTATAAATCCATTCAACAGAAGTGATATTGATCAGAATTTTAATTCCCCTCCCATGAGAATCTTAGTCAATCTCCACTTTGAAATCATTATGGAAGTTTATTTAAATGAAGTGAGCAACTTGGATTAAGACTGGATTTACTTGCAGTATTTTATTCATTAGTGATTTGCAGTACACAAATTTAATTTAAACATTTATTGCATCTGGGTTTTTTTTTATCAGATGTGACAGTTTATGCCACACCATTTGGCATCAGCTGACTCATTCTTCATAGTATGCCATCCAAACTTAATCAGTGGCTTTCCCAATATAAAGACTGCCACGATTCTCTTTACTTCTGTTATCTGCCTGCCCAGAAACCTGCATGAAGGCTCCAAGCCAGGAGAATGGTGGTGGGATGCAGGAGACAGGTCATAGAGGAAGAATAGAGCGCAGATGAGCTGGAGGTTGGGCAAGCAACAGGTTTAACTGAGAGTGAGGCAGCTGAGGAGAAGATTGAGGCTGTGACAGGCCCCTGCCAGTTCCACTGTTTCTTTCTCCCCTTTTTCTCATCTATCCCTGAGAACGAGGAGGATGTTACATGTAGCAGAACAAAAGACAAAGGGAGTCTGTTATCGAAGTACTTTGTGACTGTTGGGAAGGCAGCCGGCTGGGAAAAAGCTTTAGAAGGAAGTGGGAGGCTTAGATCCTCAGTCCAGGCAACTGCCTCACTCGGGCTAGTCCTGCCATGGAGTTCTCTGTTGTGCTTTCTTTCTCTGAATAAAGAATCAAACTTACTGCTCACCTCTCTGAACTGCAACTGAACCAGTCCTGACAATCACTGCTGATTCTGAATTCCTACCAGATCCTACCTTAATTTAGAAATATGCTGATGAGTTTAGCATGAGTTTAGTTTGTATTTGGGCAAAGTTATTTAAAGCTATGTATCTAATTTCATAGTTTCAATATTTATGCTTTCAATTCTAAGAACATGACAGTGTTTTTCAATAATTAAGTAGATAATAGAGCGTATCAAGCTCCAAATTATTTTGAAACTTGCAAATGAGACAACAGTCTCATTTGTATCTTTATTAAAGAAGGAAAATGCAAACCGTTCCAGGCTGTGATTAAACATTCAGACTTTGGTGTTCTAAATGGATGGGATTGCACACTGTGAAAAAGGCAAAACTGTTAGGGGGAAATGCACTCTCGGTTTAAAGATTTCATACCCAGAGGAAAGTCACAAACCAACAAAACCAACACAAAAATGGCAAATCCTTCAAACATGTCAGGAAACCATTTTATATTATGGAATAACATTGACCTCTTTCCCTTTCCATCAATATGGGCATGATTAGATTGTCTTGCTGTCAACTACAAATCTTTGTATGGCTGCTTAACTTGAAAATGATAACATCTGTGGAAGAACTTGATATAATTGCGACTGGGAGAGGAACAGTTTTTATGCCTTTGGCAGAGTTATAAAATATGTATTTTCTCTCTTCTGCTTGTTTTGCATTTTGTACTTTTCATTACATAAAAAGTAAATATATATGTTTTCAATCAGCCAGGGTAGGCTGGAGGTTATTTACCAAGCAAGATTTTTTTTAAAAAGAAAAGAAAAAGAAAAAACCTTTGCAGCATATAATATGAAGAGCCAACCGTCAGTGGGGGAGCAAATGCTTCAGTTTAGGTCCTTGCTTCAATTCATGGTATCTCCAGCTGCATGAAATCCCAGAAAGCCACTATCAGTCACTGTACACAATACCAAACTAGATGGACATTTGCCTTTTCCCATTGGTCATAAGTAATTATATGTATCTCATTGGCTAGAACAGTGTTTTTCAACCACTGTTCCGCGGCACACTAGTGTGCCGCGAGATGTTGCCTGGTGTGCCGTGGGAAAAATTGAAAAATTACTTTATATATAGTCAATATAGGCACAGAGTTAAATTTTTTAACATTTTCTAATGGTGGTGTGCCTCGTGATTTTTTTCATGAAACAAGTGTGCCTTTGCCCAAAAAAGGTTGAAAAACACTGGGCTAGAAAATAACGTTTGCTTTCTAGTTACTGCTTTTAATGCTACTGTTATTTTCTCCTTCATAAATCAATGGTTTCGAGACATTTTTAGAGATAAAACTGGGAGACAGCTTGAATATGAATGGAGAAAACTCCAATCAAATGCAATTGAACACTGGTGAGCCCTCATCATCAAGCCTACCTAGTGGCAGTGAAGGCAGCAAAGAAGGCATACTTTGCTGCCTCCATTGCATCCTCATTGCAGAAAAGCAGAGCTTTTCTGCGTCCTGAGGGGCCTTTTACAGTCTGGTGTAAAGGAGGTGACTGAACCAACAGTAACTTGCTGTGACTTGTTGGCAAAGCAGAGGATAAAACCATTTACATCTGCTGGGAACTTAACTCCACTATTTCAGCAGATGAATCTCAAGAAGTATCCAGAGCACTGTCTGGTCCTGTTACGTTGGATGAGATCCGTTGAGGATATGGACAAGATGCTTGGATCGGTCCGGGTGACCACTTATGCTCTGGACCCTTACCCCTCTTGGCTGATAAAAACTAGCAGGGAGGGGAGAGCTGGCTGGGTCAGGGAAATTATTAATGCCTCCCTACAAGAAGAGATGGTGCCTGTCTGTTTGAAGGATGCAGTAGTAAAACCACTCTTCAAGAAACTCTCCCTGGATTTGGAAAATCTATTTAATTATTGGCCAGTTGCCAATTTCCCTTTCTTGGGTAAGCTTCTTGAGCGGGTGGTCAAGGACCATATCTATATGCTATTTGAGGAAACTGATTTTCTAGATCCATTTCAGTTGGAGCTTAGGCCCAGTTTTGGCACAGGAATTGCTATGGTCACCCTCCATAATGACTGCTGTTGGGAAAGTGACAGAGGAAAGGTGTCCTTTCTATTTTTCTCTACCTCTCAGCTGCTTTTGATACCATCAACCATGGTATCCTTCTGAAATGGCTGTCTGAGTTAGGAATCGATGGTACTATTTTGTGGTGGTTCCAGTCCTACTTGGATGTTGATTTCCAGAGGATGATGCTCAAGAAGTGTTCTGTGGCCCTGTGGAGCTTTCAGAGTGGGGTTCCTCATAGTTTGATTTTATCCCCAATGCTGTTTAACATCTACACAAAACTGCTGAGTGGGGTCATCTGGAGCTTTGGAGTACAGTGGTACCACGGGTTTCAAACACTTCTGGTTACATGTTTTCAGGTTGCGGGCCGTGGGAAACCCGGAAGTACCGGAAAGGGCTGAATTGCACTTTGTGCATGCGCAGAAGCACCAAACCGTGTCACGTGCATGCACAGATACAGACCTGCAGGTTACGAACACTGTGGGTTGCGGACGTGCCTCCGTCACGGATTACGTCCACAACCCGAGGTTGTACTGTATATTGTCAGCAATATGCTGATGACACACAGCTCTACTTCTCCATTACTCCTTCGTCTAATTTTTTCTTGCTTGGTTGCTCTTTCATTTTTAAATTGCATTTTAAAGACTAAGGGCAAAGATATGCCAATACCATGTTTCCATTTACTCACTACAACCCAGTTCATGTTCTCTCTTTTCTATTACACTTCCTAGGCTTAATTATTTTTAATCTGAGCTGCAGGTTTTGAGTACACTTTTATTTAGGTTATGTTAGCAAAGACCTACACTGTCCCAATTTATATTTGCTTTGTGATGGAAAGAAGAAAACAGGCTATGCCGGGGAATGCTGAACAAAACGTCCCTGTTCTAATAAACATTACACAATGCCCAAATGTATTTCCTTCAAGATCGCTTTCTTCATATAGAACAAAGCTAAAACCATTATGTTTAGACAACAACCTGATCTAGAAGCAGTAGCTGTGCCTATGTTTGTCCTTGGATTTGTAGAACCTTTAACAAATTGTGAATAGTTGTTTTACTGTATGAGGAAAGGCACTCTCTCAAATACTGTGCGTTTAAACTGTGAAGAACTTAAAAGGTAAATATCACCATGTTCAATTTAAAGTGAGAAAAAAATACCTCCTCAGTCTTCTTCTAAGGCTCTTCTCTGGATGCCAAGTGCAGTGCAGTGGGGGACTACAACGGAATGAACCTTTATAAGGGAGAAATCCTAGCTACGGAATGCTTTCCCCTGAGAGGCTTGCCTGGCACTTACCTTTATACAATTTAAGTACCAAGTAAAGACTCTCTTTGAAATTTTCTCAGGCTATTTAACCTGTCCCTGCTCTTTATGTCTTTTATCTGGGTGATGTTTTAAATGCAGTTTGTGTGTGTGTGTGTGTGTGTGTGTGTGTACACACACACACACACACAATTTAAGTACCACTTACCGTAAATAAAATATTCTCTGAGCAGTTTAGAAAAGAACAATGCAAAGAATAAAAACCAATTATAACGATAGAATCTGACTTCAATTAAAATGCCTGCCAGAATTAAAAAGTATTCAGTATGCACTGGAAGTTCAACAGGGAAGATACTTTCTGACTTCAGCTTGAATAAGGTTCCATAAATTTGGGCCCACAATACTGAACTTATGGCTCCTGTTGGAGATGAGCCATGTGTCTGAGCCACATGGACCATGAACAAAGACCTCAGTGATTGGGCAGAGATAGAAGGGATGATTGTGGTCCTGGATGTATCCTAGACCCAAATTGTTGTGGGTCCTGTAAATTAATGCAATATGGTTTATTGAGCCACTGTATGCATTTTAAATTTGCTTTTATTGTTGTTGTAGGCCACCCTGTTATGGGGTATAGTCAGTGCTATTTTTCTAGAAAAAGAGGTGCCAGAGCTCACTATGAACATCTTCCTTGTTCTCTTAGAATGGCAATGGCGCCCACCTGAGAGGTGCTGGAGCTGAGCTCCTGTGAGCCCCAGCTGGAAAAAAAAACTGGGTATAGTGCATACATATTTTAAAACTGTCTTCTCCATCCTGGTGTTCTCCAGATGTTTTAGACTGCATCTCCCATGAGTCCCATTCAATTGGTTTAAACAAGTGAACAAAATTCCACCACTGCTGAAGCTCATAAGTGTTGCTTGTTTGTGGTCTATAAGCTGCACCAAAGGTGGAGTACATAAATACTATAACCCATTATAATGTTCAAACAGAAACCACAATCACCAATGAAATAACAAGGACACCAATTCACATAGGGTGGTCCCATGATGTAGTGCTTTTGGGGTTCCTACAGGCATCTGGTTTGCTACTGTGGGAACAAGTTGCTGGACGAGATTGGCGAGCTCCAGCTAGGCTCTTCTTGTGGAGAGGCAGCATCTTTTAACTAGCATGCTTAAGTCTAATTAATGCACGAAAGAGTTAATGCCATAGAGTAAGCTGTCCTGCCCAGGTTTAGCCAGGTCACTCCCCCTCACCTTGGGAGGAAGGGTTATCAAGCCTTTGTTCTTCCATTTTCCACTATGTGAATCTAACCACATGGCTTAAACAAGCCACCTTTGTATTTCTATACAAATAATTTAGAAATATTTACCATTTTGGAACCTAAGTTTTGCTGCCTGTGTTTTTCTGAATGCTGTATGGAAAAGAACATGAATCTAAACTTTGAAGAGTTCGTAAGTAAACCATGCTTAACTTACCGGTACCAAATGTATCATCTCTTTCAATGCTATGGGAGGTGGAGAACTTTGGAAGCAACTTAGAAGGGGATATTTAAAAGGCCGGACAGCCTATATTTCCACTCTTTAATTTGCTTAATATTTTGTGATTTTAAATCTCTGCTGGGATTCTCTCACCAAACAATACTTGCCTCAAACCTGGATCTTTATTATCCAGGAAATTTTCCTTTTATTTACCAATATATTTTTCTTTTACCTACCAACCAACCAACCAACCAAACAAACAAACAAACACCCTTCTTATATTCTTATGTTCAGGGTAGGCAAAGTTATCTTCTGTCAGAAAGTCATCAGTAAAGTTGCAAGCATGGCCCACCAAGCTTTCTGGCTCCTGCACTGCAAACTCTCCATTGACCAAGAATATAGAAGGCTATGGTGAGACTTGCTGTGATAAATAACTTCTTAGAACTATGTTGCATTTTATTTTTTAAACCCACCCACAACCTTTTTCAGCTGTTCCTGAACAACATTGTGTTCCATCTCCTCCTATTCTCCATGGAGGTTTAGCCTTTCTAGCTGCTACTCTTGATTTTTATCATTTCTTATTAGTTTTATTTTGTCAGATTTTAGGGGCAGCCGAGGCTATTAAAAATCTGGTCTTGACCTTAGTCATCAGTTTTGATAGTGCTGGATGCAGTAAATTTCATTAATTGGAACGGTGCAGGGATTTTCATGACCAGAGGTCGAAAACAGATTTTATTATTTTGTTTTTTTCTAAGTGCCTTTTCAATCTCCTCAGCAGTACCACTTTACTTCCTACCCTTTCACTACCACACGACCACAGGAAGCATGCAGTTTGCAAAGCAGATTCACATATCAGTGGACTAACTGCTCATTGTATACCTATGACAAAAAACACAGTTTCCAGGGCCTAAGGCTCCAGAGAGACGCGTGGAGAGGCCAGGTCTGTGAGGGCTGGTGAAACATCAGTGGGATACTAACCTAGAAACAAAAGCAACTTGGGATTACTGCTACATAAACTCTGCAGGGGAAACCTGGAATAGGTACACCTAAAATATCACAAGAGGCATGCAGGTGTGCTGCTCAGCTGGCAACCTCTGTGCCTGAGTTGTTACATTTTGAATCCAGTCCTTTTCTACCATGGCTTCAAGGCTTTCTCTGTACATACAGCATTAAATCATCTGCTGTTTATAAGTGTCAGTAGTACTGCTGGAACCGCAGACCTCCAAGTGTGCTTGTTCTCTAGGGACAGTCCCGGATGTACAGAAGCCATTCCATTTTCTGATTTGATCCTAGATTGACTCACTTTTCTTAGGACATCCCTATTTTCATCAGAAAAATGTTGGAAGGTATGGAGTTATGCAATCCTCAAGCTAAGGAGATAATTAATTATACAACGTTTGGATGACATCTGAAGACAGCCCTGTATAGAGAAGGTTTTTTTTTAATGTTTAATGTTTATTATGTTTTTAAAAATGTTGGAAGCTGCTCAGAGTGGCTGGAGCAACCCAGTCAGCTGGGTAGGTTATAAATAACATCATCATCATCACTGAATAGGACATCCCTATTTTCATTGGAGAAATGTTGAAGGGTATGGAAGGGGTAGTACAGAGGTGGTGATATCAAGGTGCATATCCTGATATCATATCTCATGACACAGGTAACACACGAGGAAACACATTCATTTATTTATGGTGTTTTTTTCCAGAGCAGCTTTCTCTCATTATACTTCTGCAGATCAAGCTCTGCTTTTGCACCACCTGCTCCACCAAAACAGTTTAAGTTCATATTGGTTTTTTTATCCTCTCAAACATGAAAAACAGTATGCTCTGTTGCTTCCTTCCTGCAATAAAAGGGAGATAGGTGTGATCCCCAATCCCTTTTTAAATATTTGTAGAGTTTGAAAGGAGGAACATGGCAGGTTTGTCAGAGGATGTTCTGAAGTGTTTCAGATAATACCTACATCTTCAAAGGAAGATCTTAAAGGCCTACGATTGGCTCCCAGTATGTTTCTGAGCACAATTCAAAGTGTTGGTGCTGACCTTTAAAGCTCAGGCCCAGTCTGTGGCAGAGGAAGCCGCTGAGGTGCCTGGGACGGTGCGCCCAGGGTGGGGTGAGCCGCCCATAGGGGCAAGGCGCACCATGGGGCATCCGCAGTCTGCCTGCCTCCTCCCACTCAGACGCACTACAGCTGGGGGGGGGAGGCAGGAGGCAGACCATTTGGGCAGTGTGGAGCCTACGCGCAACCAAACCACTGCGTCTCTCCCAGGAGAGACGCGTGGCTCAGGCATGCTGCAGGCCCTGAGGTGAGTGCCACCTGGCATTTTGTCACCCCCCTCAGTGGTGACACCCGGGGCGCACCACACCCACCACACACCCCTTCCTTCACCCTTGGGCCCAGTATACCTGAAGAAGCATCCCCACCCCCATCGTTCTACCCGGACACTGAGGTCCAGCGCTGAGGGCCTTCTGGTAGTTTCCCTCACTGCGAGAAGTGCGGAGGGCCTTCTCGGTAGTGGCGCCCACCCTGTGGAATGCCCTCCATCAGATGTCAAGGAAATAAACAACTATGTTTGAAGTTTTATTCTGTTTTTAGTCCTCTGTTGGGAGCCGCCCAGAGTGGCTGGGGAAACCCAGCCAGATGGGCAGGGTTTAAATAATAACATTATCATCATCATCATCATCATCATGATGTGTTTTTATAATAATGATGATGACGATGACTGGACGATTCCTTAACAGCATAGCAGACTTCATTATACCATTAGCAACACATATTTTGAAGACTAGGATGAAAGAGCCCTGCTACTGTAGAGTTGTCCAAGGATCAGAGCAAAAATATAAGACCTGCCAAGTACCTGCCTTATTCTGCTAGTCTGATTAGCGTACTATGAAAACAGACATTGCATCTCCAGAGAAGATGCTATATATGCACTTGTTCAAGAAATTCGAACCATACATAATTCTACAGAGATACAGTAGGAAGAATGTTGGAAGCTGTTTTATACCACAGCAGATTTCTAACCCAGTATTGTCGCTTCTAATCAGCAGTGACTATCTGCCTCCAAGCCAGAGGTCTTTCACATCACCTGCTTCCATGATCCTTAAATGCAGGGGTATCTAACCATCTTAGCTGCTGTTGCTATGAGAGCCAGTGTGATGGCCTGGGAGTCAGACTCTGATGCTGAACTTGAGGGATCCCAGCCTGCACAGGATTCCCTGCCTCCAGAACCAGCTGAGGCCAGGGCCAGGGCTTGAACCTGAAGGATCCCCACCTGTGCTGGATCCCCAGGTGCAGGCATCAGCAGAGTCTGCTCTGGCTCCTGATGGAAAGGAGGACCCATTGCCTGCAGGTGCTCCACTCCCAGCCTCTTCAGAGGAAGCTGAGGCAGCCCCTGGGTCCAGTAAACCCACCAGCTTCTCCTGAGCTGCACAGGCTCAGACAGAGAGGCGAAGAGAGCTAAGTGCCTACAGGAGGAGGTGCTCGCCTCCAGGCCCGGAGGAGAGGCGAGTCTCTGGAGGACCCGGGGCTGCCCTAAGCATAGGGCCAGATAAAAGCCAGCCAGACCCAGCCCAAGTTGTGGTGAGCAACTTAGTTGCAAGCATATGCTCAACCTGCAACCTTGTGCCTGCACCTGCCTTGGACCTTGACCTGCTCCCTGCCTCGCTCCCCGCCGGACTGACCTCCTTTGGACCCCTAGACCCAGGACTGGACTTGGACCTCGCTTCACGGACAAACCCCTGGGGCCAGCACAGCCAGTGAAGTGTAGTTCAGGGATGAGGACCTGTGGTCTTCCAGATGTTTTTGGACTCCAAACACTGATCAGTCTCAGACAGCATGTACAGAGGTCAAGGATTATGGAAGTTGCAGTCCAGCAACAACTGGAGGATGCTAGAGCAGGGGTAGCTGATATAGTGTACTCCAGACCTATTTCAAAACTTTCCACCTCTCACAAAATTCCACAAATTCTAAAGCTGGTATTATTATCTGACTCATACTGCGACTTCAGTGACCAATCTATGGGCACATCACACCACTCTTCCACACAGCAAGCCACACCTCTACTCTTGCCATTTCCAAATGAGCAAATTATGGAGTGACCCTTGGGCTGTTGCAGAATATTTCAGCTTGTCCGCTGCACTTGTGGGTAGGCCAGGCTAAGTAGATAGCGGGCGGACCCAAGGGAAGCCTGCCTCCTCATGTCCGCTCACCATGTTCCCCCCCCCCCCGTCATCATGGTTTGGCTCTCTTGAATGGGTGGGTTTTGGCAGGAACCCGTGAACCTCTGTGGCGGCTGAGAGGGATGGGGAGACAGACTAAGATGGTGTGGCACACCCAAAGGGAGAAGAGGGCGCTGCATTGGAATGCAACCACTGCTCTCTAGGAAGGGCGGTATGTGGACATTCCAAGCTCAAGCAACACCAGTTACTTGCATTTACTGTCCCACTCTCATTCACTGTCTTTATCCTTTCAGTGATTTACCTCTTAGGTTCCAGGTCTGCATTTTAGCCTTTTACAATGATCTGAAAACAACTGAATTCTATAATTAGCCTGCACTGTGGCCAATATCATAAATAATACCCATCTATGTGACTTCTCGCAGAAGATTTGGAATAATTGCAGCATTTTCTGCTATAAAACAGCCTCAGAATAAAACAAACAGAATCTGTTACCCTGTAACAATGTTTTCCCTATGTCATTCTGAAAAATCACGAGGGTGAGGGTGGGTAATGGGCAATTGGTAAATCGGGTTCTACCCTGAGTAAGAGCACGTGTTGCGGTCGGGGCCTGGCAAGACACTAAATTGACCTGTAGGGAGTGGCTGGACGCTGGCCTTAGTCAGGATTGGTCAGGCGGAGTTACTGGGCAAAGTGAGATGTAGCAATTTGTGATGGACAGGTCAGCGTCCTTTATAATCCTCTGCACGCAGGGTGATCCCTCTCTTGGCTTCGAGCTTCGGATCACACCGGTTGCTGAGCTGAGACTGTTGATCACGGTTGTATTGATTCCTTATTGCTACCTCATTATCTAGATCCTTCTTAGCCTGAATAATTTGCCTCCTGGTTTAGTTAAGCCCCTTATTGCTTTCCGAAATCCCCTTTTCTGTTACCCCCCCTCGTCCCCCCCCTCCCCTCCCTCCCCCCCCCTGTAATTAATCTTGATTTCACCCAAGCCCTACAGGGCCTGGGGTTGCATCCACCAACCCCCAGCGCACTGATACCCCTTACCAGGGCTTGCCTGTGGGGGTTGATTCGGGACCCGGCCTTTCGCAGGCGGCGAGACGCCGTGAGGCCTCCTCGCGAGGAGGCCTTTGCAGCCGTACTCCTCCCGCTAGCGCTCTCAGGCATTTGGGGGGGGCTTTTGCTGTCGTGTCTGCCAGCCGCTGGACCCGCTTGAGCCAGTTTGGCCCGTGGCGGCTTAACTGCTCCTGCCGTCGCGGCCCTGATCCAGGCGCTCGCGGAGCGCCGGCTGCATCGCGGAGCGCCCCCCGATCATTTACCGCCGTCCTAGGGAGCCTTTGGCCGCCCGTTCGGCCGGATTTCTCCGTCTGCCTGACCCAGGCCGTTGCAACGAAGCGCGGGCGGCGCTAAGCTTCCCGCCCGCACAACAGCTGTTTGGCGGCTTCCCGGGCCTTTCCCGGCGCCGCAGCCACCGTCCCAGCTCGCCAGCCCATCGGACAGAATTCCCCCGTGCTCCGCAAGTGCTCGTGGGGCCCGATCCGGCCCACTGCACCTCATCCCCAGGGCTTTGCAGCGGAGCACAGCGCAAGGGGCTGTGCTGAGCTGGCCCCAATCCGCTGTTACGACCGGCGGCCTCGCGGGCTTCTCCCGACGCCGCAGCCACCATCACCGCCTTCCCAGCCATAGCCTCCTCCTTACCTAGATCAGGCTGGTGCACTTGAGGGAGAGCCAGCTCAGCCTGCGATTTGCCAATCGCAGGGCTGTTTGCCGGTGGGAACGCCATTTTGTGTGTGCGTTCCCCCCCCTCACCTCTTCCCTTGGTGCTCTCTGCTGGCCTCTAGTGGCCGAAGTAAGCATTTCTCCAGCCAAGAGATCCCTGGCTTATTGCTGAGCAGTGCACTGCCACCTGGTGGTTGCAGTGGTTACTGCGGTCAGATTTTAAGTGGAGATTCCTGCTTCCTTGTCGTGCTCTCACGGGTGCCCCTAGGGGACGTTGTGAGATTGCACTGCCGCAAGTTTAATCTAGCTGAGGAATTGCAACAGCAAGCAGTCTTCTGATCATTCAGGCACGATGGCGCAAAGGGAGGCTTCTACCCAAGTAGAGGTCGAGGTGACGTCGAAACGTAAGATTCGTGGACCGTCTCAGGCCTTGCGTTCCTCCACGCCTAGCGCTACCTTAGGCCGCGTAGAAGCGTTTATGGCCACTTTGGCCAGTGATCCTGCGGCGTTGGCTCACTTCGAATTGGGTATGGAAGGTCTCATGCGTAGCTCAACCCCACAGGGTACCTCCCAGGGGGGCTTTAGCCCCCCGCCTGATGAGCGGCAGTCCCAAACCACGTCTGCTTCTAGCGGCGATGATGACTTTGTCCCCCCATCGGGGGTGGTGTCAGGGATAGCCAAGCCCCCCTTGGTCGTGGCCCCGCCCACAGTGCAAGTTCACGCTCAGGACACAGTGGTCCCCAGCCAAGAGTTGGTGGGCGGTTCACAGCCCACTCAGAAGCGGGGTAAGCAGCCCAGAATACGGAAAAAGGGAGCATCTGCTACCTCACGCCTTTCTGTTGGTTCAGTTGTTGCAGGTCCAGCTACCCAGGGCTCGCAGCCGGTGGACTCCACAGCGGTCGTCCAGTCATCGCAACCGAGGGTGGCACCGGCCAGAAAGTGTCGACAAAAATCGGTTGCTGGCAGGCGTGCCGGGAGGAGCCAGAGCAACCCCCTTCCGCTAGGGCCGGATTCGGCAGCCCCAGTCCAACTCGCTCCAGCACCTGCGGTCGTGGGAGTTCCTCAACTAGAGCCAGCTTCCGACTCCTCAGTGGAAGACAGCCTTCCAGTGCGGCCCAAGACATCGGCCAGAGGGAAGCGTCGGCGCAAGCGCTGTTGCGGGCACCGTGGTAAGAAGAGACGGGATGCGGATTCCTCGTCTACTTCAGGTACGACCTCTTCCAGTTCCGATGGCGAACAGGGGGTGGACAGCAGGCTTTACTGGGGCTTTGGCGAGTCGACCCCAGGCCTCCCCAGCTGGGCCCTGCAGAGGCGGGCCAATTCTCATAGGGCGAAGTATGGGGCCCCATTGGAGTACCAGGGAGGCATCCCAGTACCGGATCCCATCGGATCAACCAATAGGGCAAAGGACATTATTCCTGGCAGTCACCTGTCATCAAAAATCAGGAATAGGATTCTTGAGGGTCGATATGTCGACATCTTCAAGTTGGACCCACCCGAAGATGGGCGCCCGGATCTGGAGAGAACAGTTGTTCCATCCAGAAAACAGGCGGGGGCGGCCAGGACAGAGCGGACTTTTGAGCGCTGGCTTGACTGCTTCCAAGTCTTTGCGGGGATTGTTTCGGCCTCTTATCCGCGGAGAGCACTCCATCTTCTAGTCTACCAGTCCATCGTGCGCATGGCGTACGCGATGGCTGGCGAGACGGCGGCCATCACTTATGACAAGAAATTTAGGACCAGGGCTCATCGGATCCCGTCGGCCCGTTGGGATCGCAGGGACATAGACATCTGGTCCACCTATGTAGCGCCCCATATTCTTGAGAAGGCCCCCGAGCAGGGCAAGACTCAGCAGCCCACAATTCAGTCGGGCCGAAGGTTTTGCTGCTGGGCATTCAACAAAGGGACGTGCCAGCGTCCTGCCTGCACCTTCCCTCACATTTGTGAAAGGTGCGCGGGGCCGCACCCGATAAACTCGTGCTTTCGGGGCGGGCGGCCCTCCCGGGGGGGAAAGGAGGCGTCCAGCAGGCCGCTAAGTCCACCCCGCAGCCCCTGCCCGCCGCCTCCAATTGATGCCCTCCCTGAATTGGCGTCCACCACGGTTCGCCTTCAGCCCCCCCTTCTAATTTCCCCCCTGTTGGTTGTCCCTTTACCCTGATTGATCAGCTGGGCGTACCGTTGGCAGCGGCTGGACCGAGGGCCCGACTACCCGGCTGGTCTAATGGGCATTTTGCTAGACACAGTTGCCCAGACGTCTAGCCTGCCAGCGGAGAAAATCGCCACCAGCAGTGAGGTGATAGAGGATGTCCTTCCACTTCCCACATTAATTCTGTGGCACCTCCAGTCACTGCTGGGCCATTGGAACTTTGCCACAGCAGCAGGTCCTCCTGTACCTGGCTTTCCTTTTTAGCAGGGTAGGGCCCCTAAGACTCTTCGAATTCAGGCGGCAGCCGTTTCCTTTTGCAAAATCCTTTTTGAGGTGGACTCCTGTGCGTCCACTTTGGCACGACAGGCCCACAAGGGTTGGGGTAGGATGGGCCCACCAAGGGCCCCTGGGAAGCTCCCAATTTCCTTCAACCTGTTGACCAGCATGCGTTCACCATTGAAGTGCAGTTGCTGGTCAAGGTTTGAGGCCCGGCTGTTCGCAGAGGCATTTTCTTTATCGTTATTTGGTGCGTTGAGGGTAGGTGAAGTTGTCTCGGAAGCCACTCCAGCTGGCCATAGGGGTTGGCACTGCCTGACGTATCTCTTTCGCCAACTGAGGTAGTCATTTCCATCTGATATGCTAAGACCGACCAGCTGGGTAGGGGGACCCTCGTTCGCTTGCCTGCAGCGGGGCACCTAGGCCCCTGCCCAGTCCGTGTTACACGTAAGTACTTGGCGATTCGGCCGTTGGGGGGATGGCCCATTTTTGTGCTTGCCAATTCCCTTCCTTTCACCAGACACCTATTCTCTGGGGGCATGCGCAAGGCCATTGCCGCCTGCGGCATCCCGGCCAACAATTACGCCCTTCATTCGTTGAATTGGGGCAGCGACCAATCGGAAGGTGGAGGTCCGCAGCCTTTAAGGGGTATGTGAGACCTCAGCCCTAATGTTGAATTGATACTGCTTGTATTTCTGTTTCCAGGTCCCGTTCCCATCCGTGTCTGGATTGTTGGACACAGCATCGTGCACTGGGCCAGTGCCAGAGCACGGAGTCGGGGCTTTTTCAGCATCTTGGACTTTCTCCCCGGGTCCGGGTAACTTGGTTGGGCAAGCGGGGCATGCTTTGGAATGCTCATTCCCCTGGTTGAGAATAGGGTCTTTTGGTTGGGTCCCCCTGACGTTCTGCTCTTGCAATTGGGAGGGAATGATTTGCCCAGGACGGATTGCCGCACCTTGTGCCGGCTCATCCACGGCGACTTGCGGACCCTGAGGGCTGGCCTGCCTGACGCTATTTTGGTGTGGTCGCACCTTTTTGCAACGTTTTTCCTGGCAGGGAGCACGATCCCCGGCAGCGGTTGAGAGGGCACGCAAGCGGGTCAATGGTTTAGCGGTCCAAACGGTCCGTGCCCTGGGAGGTTGGGACATTCCGCACCCTGGCATCATTATTCAGTCTGCCTCCCTGTTTCGGAGGGATGGCGTCCACCTTTCCCCTGAGGGGAACGTTTGTGGTTGGCGGCAATAGTTGAGGGCCTTACGGTTGGGCTTGGTTTGTGAGTGGTTTTGGCGGGAGCCGGTGGCTCTGTGGCGGTTAGGCATTGGTTATGTTTTGGATTGCTCGGATGGTGAGGCCCCACCTCCACAATCATGTTTATGTTGGTACAGGGAATTCCGTTAAAGGAATCCGGCGGCTCTTTTGCTTTGTCCGAACCCCAGGTCTGGGGCTAGGGCCATAGGCAGAGCCCCCGGGACCGCTGGTGAGGGGGAGGCTTCGTCCCCAGCCTCCTTAACTCTCCCCAGCTGCATTCTCCCGACGCTGACTGAAGTCAGCAGCTGTCCCGTTTGGACAGATAGTCTGAACCAATGCCTACGCAACCACTCACCAAATTTGTATTTTAATAAAGTTGTGGCCCTAAATTATTTGCCAAAAACCCAAACCAAAATTTATGTCTCTGTGTTTAATCATTGGGGGGTGGCTTGAGGACCTCGACACGCAAATCGGGTTCTACCCTGAGTAAGAGCACGTGTTGCGGTCGGGGCCTGGCAAGACACTAAATTGACCTGTAGGGAGTGGCTGGACGCTGGCCTTAGTCAGGATTGGTCAGGCGGAGTTACTGGGCAAAGTGAGATGTAGCAATTTGTGATGGACAGGTCAGCGTCCTTTATAATCCTCTGCACGCAGGGTGATCCCTCTCTTGGCTTCGAGCTTCGGATCACCCACCCGCCCCCCCATTGTTTTCTTAGGCCTCTGCTTTGACCTTGCAACTGCCTGTCATGGGGTCGTCTGCTTTGTAGCAGGGGCCCAGTAGGAATTTTTCCATCTGGCTGATTAGTGGTTGCCTTATGGTTTTCGCCTACTGCAGTAGCAACTTGTCACAACTTGTAAGGTTGGCGGTTAGGCATTGGTTATGTTTTGGATTGCTCGGATGGTGAGGCCCCACCTCCACAATCATGTTTATGTTGGTACAGGGAATTCCGTTAAAGGAATCCGGCGGCTCTTTTGCTTTGTCCGAACCCCAGGTCTGGGGCTAGGGCCATAGGCAGAGCCCCCGGGACCGCTGGTGAGGGGAGGCTTCGTCCCCAGCCTCCTTAACTCTCCCCAGCTGCATTCTCCCGACGCTGACTGAAGTCAGCAGCTGTCCCGTTTGGACAGATAGTCTGAACCAATGCCTACGCAACCACTCACCAAATTTGTATTTTAATAAAGTTGTGGCCCTAAATTATTTGCCAAAAACCCAAACCAAAATTTATGTCTCTGTGTTTAATCATTGGGGGGTGGCTTGAGGACCTCGACACGCAATAGCTGTGGAGAGAAAGAGTATATAAATAGCAATTCATTTGTTTTTAAATAACTAATTAGTGCCCTTCATTAATGCAATGCCCTTTTCTCCTGGCCTGGGCATTGTTACCAGATCTTCTCCCGGATCAGACCTGGAGGTGAGCAGTGCTTCTGGGGAGATCTAGGTGATTAGAACTAAACAAAATCGAAAATTCTTTCTAGTAGCACCTTAGAGACCAACTGAGTTTGTTCCTGGTATGAGCTTTCGTGTGCATGCACACTTCTTCAGGGAAGAAGTGTGCATGCACACGAAAGCTCATACCAGGAACAAACTCAGTTGGTCTCTAAGGTGCTACTAGAAAGAATTTTCGATTTTGTTTTGACTATGGCAGACCAACACGGCTACCCACCTGTAACTGTGATTAGAACTGTCATTGACATCAGAAAGCGAGGCAGATAACTCTATCAAGTTGTGGATTTGGTAGGCATATACACATGGGTATTTATTTTTTTGTAAAAACTGGGAAAGTCAATATGATATTCTGTATTCTTCCCATTTTCCTCAAATGTTTGTGAGAGCAATAGATTTGTAGAAGGAAGCATTTGCCCTAATAAGTATTCCAGGAGCTAAAACCAAATCCTCTTATGCCGTCAAAATGAAACAAAGGAAAATGGTGTGCCTATTGCTGTGTTCCTACTCTTTGGCATGCTGGTGACAGCTCCAGACTTGGCACTATTAGTGCACAGGAGCCTGCTGTTCTACATACAGAGGGTGCTTGTCATGAAAAAGAGCCCCAGGGACTGTCAGTAACTGCATGTCACCAACTTCAAGGTTTTTAGATGTGGAGCCATTTCATTGTTCATCATCGATAGCTGTTTGATTTTGTTATAAAATAAGAAATATAAATGTAACAAAAGCATGTCTGGCCATCACTACTTGAGCTATGAATGGCACTACATACCGGTATCTGTAGGCCTCACATAATCTGTAGCTTTCCAAAATAAAACTTCTCCTTTTCTCCCACCTGTGAAGAACCTTGATTTCTCCATGTTTTCCATATGCCATCAATTTCTTCATAAATCTCATTCCTTACGATCTTTTATAACCACTTTGTTTTATAAAACCGCATTTCCTAATTCCCAGTTTTCCTTTTAGCTGTTATTAAATTCCACACAAGAACTGAGTGCCTTTATTTTGTCTTTGAAAAAAAAAAAGCCAGCAAACAGAATAGTTATTTGGCTATTGCATTGTATAGCAAAATTTGAAGGAGTGCAAAGTAGCAAAGGGCGATTGGTCTGATTCAAGCATCCCCCCCCCCCACAGAAAGGACAATTTAAGTAAATTTCACTTTAAAGGTGAACAGAATCAAATTTCTCTCCACCTCCATTTACAAGTTAGTAGAGAGCTTAAACACTGAAGACAAAGTGGGTCTCCACTGCTGGCCCCAATCCTGCCTGCCTGGAATAATAGCCCTGGCACTGACAGCCATTTGTTGAATGCAGATGGGCCATTCCGTGAAAAATGAGCCTGATAAGAATGCTAGATGAGCACTGGACTTTGGTGAGGAAGATTCCAAACGTGCAGTCTAACCATTTTTTTAAAAGCTAAAGACAAAAGAAGTTTATTTTATGAACCTTCTTTTCAAAAGTCCACCCACGTAGTCTTCACAGAAGTGTTCAAATTAAAAGTTTTCTGATGATTGTCCCACCCGTGACAGCATTTTTTCCTTAATTTTGTATCATTAAATTTCTTAAACTTAATTCCTGATTGCATAGTTGTAACCAATAAACATTGATTTAAACAGATATGCTGAGTTTATCATTGAGTCACCTCCCAACTCACAGAGTTTTTCCATAAATCAAACTTATCTCAAGCTCCATGTCCTTTTTTTGTCCCACCCGTGACAACACTTTTAACATTTAATAAAATTGTCAAAAATATCCATAAAAATAATAAAACATTAGTAAAATGTTCAGTATCTTATTAAGAACATAGTTTAAATTTTGGTTGTTAGTTTTTATGTATATTTACATTGTTACACATGTGTGAATAACAAAAAACATGGTCAAAATGTCCCACCCGTGACAATGGAATGGCCCAGATGTCTGTTGCGCTTGGATACCATGAGCGCATGATTATGTGTCACTGCCCTACAAACATTTGGATAAATGAATAGAGACTATGTTCTTTAAAAATCCACAGCATGTTACTTGGTTTTCCACAAGCATCTGGCTGTTAACTGTGAGAACAGGATGCTGGACAAGATGGGCCATTGGCCTGATTGAGCAGGCTGTTCTTGCATTCTTGTGTTTTTCCGTATGCTAGAAGCTGCAGTAAAGGTTAATGATCAAATCCATGGTTCCTAGACATTGGTAACCCCACTCCCCCATTATGGAGTATCAGGTGTTTTCCATAGCTCTTTGGAATCTCTGGTTTCAGAGGAGTTTTATTTAGCTGGTCAACAATCCTAGCATCCTTGAGGACTCAGCAGAACATAACTAATTTACTCACAGTGGCCCACAAGAGTTTTCCTGCATCATCAAGATGAAGAAGTCTGTTTCACCTTCCAAAGGACACGTTGTCTTCTAAATCTGTGTGTTTCCTCAAATAGTCAGAGGATTCTGACTCACAGGCACATGAACCCTGCACGTGTTCTATTTTTAGACATTGGCTGTTCTTTTCTTTTTAAAAAACCATTTTTGAGCCAATTAACACTGTCAGAAACTCCTCCCTCCCTCCCACTCCATCAAGACCTCCTACCACCAATGAAACATTTACTCTGGCAGAATGCATGAGAGGTACATATGGACTCTCTCTCTTTGGGTTTGTGCTCTGACATTTCATTGTAGCAGTACAGGAGAGAAAATGCTTTTCTTCCCCCCCCCCCCATGTGCTGAAATAAAAGCTATACCTGACAACATGAAATAACTTCTTGAGTTTTCTTTTATTAAACTCCATCTAAGCTTCCTTCACTCATATTCCCGTGGTTGTATTTGTTCCTAAAGTGGCAAGTTGCTTTTTGCATGTTCAGAACTTTTAACCTTACCCCAAATAAATTCAGACAAGACTCAAATTTTTGGCAGAATTTAGGCCACAACATTATTGATTACAGAAAGTGATTGGTTGCATAGGCTCTGGTTCGACTTGCTCCCTGCTCCGCAGGTAGTGCTGACCCAGAGTTCCAGCATAGGTCAGCCATGGGTGAACACCTGGATAGCGGAAAGCCGGGACATGCTCTCTCCGCTGCCCAAATGTCCCCCTGGACTCAGGCACGGGACCAAACCTATCTGGAACCTTACAAGTTGTGACGATTTGCTATGTGGCAGGTGAGACCCAAATGGCAACAGCCAATCAGCCAAGTGGGGAAAATTCCTGCCGTGCCCCTGTCCCAATGACAGGCAACACACGATGGCAAAGCAAGGTCAAATGCACAAGCCCTAAAAGTAGGAGAGGTGGGGGGTTTTCCGATGCACGCACTGAAAGAGGAAGCTCTGAGTCATGTGCATGGGTATTTATAGGTTCCTTGATCCGTTTAGCTTGCGTCCCATTGGCCTGATTGAACCCTGCATCGAGGGACCTACCGACTGGGTGTTGTGGCTGTCAATCATACCCACCCCCAACACAGGGTTTGGTTGCCAGGTCTCACTCTTTAAGGGAGGACCCAATTTGTGCCTTCTGAAGGCATGAGATTCTGTTCACGTTAAACAAAGAGGTCAAAGCTGACCTTTGCAGTAACATCTCTTAAAAAAAAAATTAGATATCATCTGGCACCAGGCAACATCACCCATTGCTGCCTTTGAGTAAAAGCCCTTGACAGTGAATGGTGTGCAAATTCATTCTGTTCCTAGTAGGCTACATTCTCATGAAAAGAGAAAATATAAAGTTGGAGTGCCATTGGAAGTAGAAGTCAAGAGCAACCTATTAAACATGCTGTAGTACTTACACAATATGCTCAAATCTTGGAATGCACACTGTATGTTAAATGAAGGCTATGGTAGCCAATAGCCATGGAAAATGTGTTTTCTTAAAACTATGCCTGCTCTATGTATGCAGAAGAATGAGGTGGCAGAACATTCTGCCCTGATTCAGAGAGCAGGTAAAAATACCACATTTTAAAATGCTCCTCCACATAAAGTAGAAGTAGAAAACCGACATGCCAGGGCTAAAAAACTTAGCCTTCTGCCTGAGATTAGCTTTCTCCCTGATCTGCTATACTTACATGGGCCTTTTTCTACATGGGAGAGCATTCATAAATGTGTTTCCCCGCTTTCAGTCTCAAGTGGTACCGCCTTCTATCTGTTAAGAACACTATCACCTTGCTTTCATTTCATAGAAACAACATTCATTAGAAGATCTCTGTCTCTGTTTTTCTCTCAACACTGTTCTTATTAATATTTATGTTTTATGTCCCACCTTTTTCCCTGATGGGACTCAAAGCGGCTTATATATTAAAAAATTCCCCTAAAAAGAATAACTTTAAAGATGCTATGAACTTAAAGCTGAAATAAACTGACTGATAACTTTAAAGATGCTCAGCACAAACTTTAAAGATGCTACAGTCCCTATTTGCCTTTAAGCTGGCACATATTATCTGCTGTGGAGGGGGCAGTAAGCCTGCAAATTAGAATCACTTCTGTACGAAGGAAAAAGCTACAGCTTTTAAAATAAATTCTCCATAGTGAATTGGATCAAGGAAGAGAAATAAAGCAGACTCATATGCCACCTGAGTCAAATCAGGCAGGCTACAAAGCACAGAGTTAATCAGGCTGTTTCCTGAAGCCCCAGATCAAGATCTGAACAGTATCTTGTGGCTATTGCACACTCCTAACAAGTATGGTGCAACACACAACTACTGATCACTCTGTTGTCTGCGGCATTTAGAGTGGAGCAGGCAACAAATGAGTGGCATGGAGTAAGTCAACCAAGCAGGCCATTTCCTCAAGTTTCCTTAGCCCAATGATACACTCTGACTTGTCCTCATCTATCCCATCTGCATCCTTCACTTCTTCTGACCATATCCTTCACTCTTCTTCTGAGAGTGATATATTTTATCATATAAAGGCTGAGAGAGTGACTTACCCAAGTTCATCCAGAGGGTTCACAGCTAAGTAAATGAGCCAGTGTGCTGTAGTGGTTAAGCAGGCTAGGACTGGGGAGAACCAAGTTCTGCCTTTCAGTGTAAGCTGCCTCACAGGGTTGTTGTCTTGATAAAAATAGCAATAGGGGAAATGATGTGCATTCCCTTGAGCTCCTTGGAGGAAAAGGAAGAAATAAATATAATTTGCACATAAAGAATTAATCAGAACCCAGTTTTTCTTCCACATCTAGTTCTCCAGATATTGCCTTTTTATGCCTGTAATTACCTACTTAGCAGCAGTGACCTGTAAGACACAAACTGGATGGCAGACAACAGCATCCTTGCACATTCTTATATCAACACTGAGACTTGTTCATGGCCTATTAAGTGCTAAACTGTCTTTAAATATTCAGATGTGAAAACTATTTCGCATTTAGAAGTCTTTTAAAGCAAGGATCTAATTTTGTGGCCGACACTTGCTAGCTGTGCTGAGGGTTATACCATTGCCATTAAGCCAACAGTTGCCAGATTCATATGAATATTTTTTCTTTTTTTTTCTTTTCTTTTTTATTGTTAAATATATATACAAAATTCTTAAATAGCTGTTGAAACTGGAAAGGCCAGGCACTCTGGAAGGTGGTTACCTCTTACTGGAGCATCACTGGGGGGAAAGAGAGGGAAATGCAAGAGCTCAGTAAATACAGGCAGGGAATATTAGATTCCAGGCTGAGTTTTACAGCTATATGAAAAGCTTTTGAAATATAATGAAATAAAACCAATAACTTCCCAGAATCTGTTTACAGTGCCTTGCAAGTTTATGTATCTGGCCAGAATGTCTATACTATTGTGAAAATAAAGAAGTTAATAAATTCCTTTTCCTGCAAATGTTTTGCCAATGAGCAAAAGTGAAAAGGTCTCCACTAAATGATATATTCATACACAGCTCAGAGGCGGTTCATGAAGAAAAAACATACAGGAAGACATCCCAATATTCACTTAAAAATTGCATACATAATTAAAGTTAAGTTAAGAAAGTTAAAACTACAGTAAAACCAAAGCCAATTAAAACACATACAAACTTTTGAAACACCTGTTTAGGCTTGTCTGTGTCGGGGTTTGGGTGCTGGAGCTCCTCGTGCACAAACTGGGACTGCTCATGCACGAGGTACCAGTAGCGGGGAAAGCGGCCAGCGTTCCGCGTGCTTTTGAGCACGGGCGCCGGCCAGGTCTCACAATCTGAAGGTTGAGTAAGCCGGGTGATGACTCCGAAGGTGCATGAGTTCTGAATTGCCTCTTAAAGAAAATGTTGCCTCAAGAAATAGTATATGCCCTGACTCTGAATAGATAGATCAACTTAAGGAAATTGAAATTTTTATTCTAAACCTTTTACTCCCCTTTTTACCCCAAAGAAAGACAGACACCGGTTATATCTTTAGTGGCCTTGGCAGAACCCGCATAGGCTCGTCCCCTAAGCTAAGTTCTCCTAGACTCAAAGTCCCTGCGCGCCCAATCTTCCGCGAGGCTAACTAAATAAACTAAAACCGAAATATCTTCCGCAAGCCTAGCCCTAGGCTAAACCTAAAGAAACCTAACTAAAGCTAAACCGAATGATCTTCCGCGATCTAACTCTAACTAAAGGAAAAACCCATCCAACCCATCCAGCCCGCTCCAATACCCTTAAACTAAACTTGACTTCAACTAAAACCCAACTAAAGCAAAACGGAAAGAACGTCTAACCCAAACTGAACGTGCCTAAGCGGGGAGCCTCAGCCTTTTATTTAGGAACAAACGTGACATCATGATCAATGCCTCAACCAATAAAATCACTGTTGCTGCCCTCCAAAAAGGCGGAAGCAGTTTAACGCTCATTAATAACTTTGAACATGACCGGAACTATAAAATAAAGGCGGATTAATCTCATTGGTGAACCAAACTATTCATTCTTACTTTCGCTTTCCGCTTTTGCGCGTAGCAATACCAAAAGTAGTTCCTGAAAACCTCATCAAATAAACAAATAAATGTGGATCCTATAGCGGATCCGTGCAGCGTATTCCGACATGTCTGAGTAAGAATGTCTTCAGCAGGCACCAAAAGAATACAGTGGACAAATATTAGAGTGTTATCTATTTTTCAGGATATTTTCATTAGTAGTGCAAAATGAATTAAAGTTAACAAATTTAACAGTATTTAGTAATAATCATACTGACTGTTTTGCTGAAAACATGAGACAGTAATCGGTGTTTTGTTGTGTGTCTGTTTATTTATTCTTATTAAACTTTATGATGTTTAACCTTTATTTAGGAGCAGTATATTAGTTATTAAGGATGCACACTTTCAAAGTGAGTAAGGCTCACTGAACACAAAGGAAGTCTGAATAATGATGCTTACGATTGTGCTGCCAATCTGTAATATTGGTTATATTGACATATTTTAAAATATATCTTAACGGCACACAGTTTAAGTGTTTGTAATAACTCTTACTATTTGTTTTATAGTTGCCTCTGAAGAACTCACTTGTTTTACCACAACTCACTTTGTTTACCTAGCATGCTTAGGTTCATCGGTGTGCATGGCATGATATGCTAGTAATCTCCTATGCCTCATTTCAAATTGGTTGCCAACACAGGTGGGCATTAACATTTACCGTATTTGTCTCAAATCCCGAAGTCATCTATAGATGTGCTCTAACAGTGCAATCCCATTGATGTCTGCTCAGATGCAAGGACACATTGAAATGTAATGGGTGTTTCCCCCAGGTAACTGTAAATTACAGGCTGAGAATCCACCCCTTCACCCACAACATATGAGGCTGGACATCAAGAGATGGAATATTCTGTGTATGCATCTTCCTGTAATGACTGGTCCAAATCAAATCAATTTTGGATGCTGTATATACATAGCTGTCAACTTTTCCCTTTTCTTGTGAGGAATCCTATTCAGATAAGGGAATTTCCCTTTTTAAAAAAAGGAAGAGTTGACAGCTATGTGTATATACTGTTCTATAATCCTGTGGTTTGGGCTTCATTTTAATATCCCCATATCCTCTAAATTTCTCCGCTGAAAATAGGGACGTTCTATTCATAATAACATTAATAATAATAGTTGTTGTTATTTTATTTATACCCCGCTCATCTGATTGGGTTGCTCCAGCCACTCTGGGCAGCTTCCAACACATATAAAAACATAATAACTTTAAACATAAAAATTCCCCGTGCAGGGCTGCCTTCAGATGTCTTCTAAAGGTTATATAGTTACTTACATCCTTGGCGATTATGTTGCATAACTCCATACCCTCCAACATCTCTCCAATGAAAATGGGGACGTCCTAAGTAAAAGTGGGTCAATCTGGAGGCTTCCGGTTAGGTGCCGAGTCAATGGCGGACGGGAGTCCGATGGCTCCGTCCTCCGCTAGGCGATAGGGATCTCCGTGCCTGCGCCACGGGTCCCTTAAAGCCACGGGAAGAGCGTCCGTGGACCGACGGCTTCGTGGGTCCCAGACGTGCTGTCTCCGCTCCTGATTGACCCTCGTAAGGGGAAAACCAGGCGAGCGGAGCCCCAGCACGGGACTGAAGAAGCGACTGCCTGCGGAAGGATCAAAGCAGCGATCCCGCCAGACCCGAGCACCCGGCACTTCCTATATAGAATCTTCCAAAGAAACTCTGTAAGTTAAAGAATTGGATTATTTTACAAGTTTAAAGAGCACTGCTTGCAGAGGAATTGCAAAAGGAAGCCTGTTCCCTTTGAACTGTTTGCGCGAGCTTGGTAGCGCTAAAAGATCAAAGCCGCGACTAACGGGAAAGTTTTGCGAACTCTGCCAAACTTTTTAAAGTGGTTTAAAAGTTGCTTAAAGGATGTTTAAAGACTTAAAAACAGTTGATATGGCAAAAGAAGATGCCCCTCACCCTCTGGATTAGGATTCCGGGTCAGTAGCGGGCTGTGATACATTGTTACCATTTTTTCTTTGTTGGTGTCTCAGTGACTGTTTACCAGTGGAGACATTTTGACTTCTTTGTAACCAGATACAAGTTACTTTATGGACTTTGGTGGTAACACTGCAAGTTAGGAACTGTTACTGACTTGGGCTATATGAAAGTGGACCCTTCTTGGCTTTAAGGAATTTATATTCTGGAAAATTTAAACTCTTTGCCTAAAAGTTGGATTTTTGGGACTGGTGTGGGCTCCTGGCTCAGCAGTCTCTTTGTTCTCAGAACTGAGCTGCTGGCCACCTGGTGTTTACTTTTGGGACTGTTGGCCTTCTGCTGTGAATGTCTGAGATTGTTACCACAGCAACTGGAGTGACCTTGAGACTACAGCTGCAGAGCCCACAGGGAATGGAAACTAGATCTAAAGGAACTGGCTCTGAAAAAAGAAAAGGCTCTGTTTCCCTAACTCTACAGGAACAAATGGAGAAATTGGTTGTTAGTGTGGCAGAAATTGCAGCAGGACTGAAAAGCGTTACTGAAGGGTTGAAGCAAACACAAGATCAAGTTTCATCAGGAAACACAGCAGTGAACTCAGCAATAGAAAAATTACAAGCTGATATAAAAGCTGATATTAAAAACTCTACGCAGACCCTGGAAAAATCAATTGGGCAAATTGAGGAGAATGTAAGGAAGAACAGAGAAGAAATTAACAGGATTGGGCAGGAGGTGACCACCTTGAAAAAGGATTCAGAAGAAATCAAAGTGGTCAAGGAAAAAATAAAAAAGGTGGAGGAAAAATTGGACAATTTAGATTTGGAGCAGATAGAGAATATTGGAACACGACAGAGAACTGTTGAAGAGTCTCTCGCGTTTCTGCAACTACATCAGAGAGAGGGCAACATCCGTCTAAGGGGTCTTCCAGAATTGGAAGGGGAAGACCTAAAAGCTTATATTGTGAAGTTATTTTCAGGATTTTGGGAGATAGAAGAAGTTAACGTCTCAGCGCGCATAGTGAAGGCCTTCAGATTTGGTCCAAGAGGTTCCAGAGGAAGGAAAAGTAACAAACAGTTAGTGACTGTCTGATTGTGTTACACGATCGACACGATAGGGACTATTTTCTGGACTTGCACTACAGAAACAACCTGGTGGTAGAGCAGAATAAAGTAATTTTTTATAAGGACATCCCCAGATTTTTCCTGGACAAAAGAGTTCCTTACAACGATTTGGCAACTGAGCTTAGAAAAAGGAAAATTCCCTTCAGTTGGGAATTTCCAGAAGGCCTGGCATTTACGTTTGAAGGAAAAAAGATAAGAATAAGGTCCCTGGCGGAGAAGCAAAAGTTTTGGACAAGCACTTGGAACAATTTAAAGGCACACCACTCGACCCAGCACAACTCTACAGGTTCCCAGCGGAATTCCACCACCGCCGGGACTACCAAGTCTACCAGGTCCAAGCCAGGATCCAGAGAAAGATAAGAAAGGAGAAGCAACTGGAGGAGAAGACTAAAGAAAGGAAAATGGCACTCAAGTTAATGACATGGAATGTCCGGGGATTGAACCAGAGACCAAAGAGACGCAGAGTGTTTTACAGCATAGAAAGAAGAACTTGGATATAATATGTTTACAGGAAACCCACATAGCCCGACGTCATAGAAGATTATTACAGAACAAAAAATTAGGCAAGAGTTTATATCATCGGACAAGGTCAAGAAGAGAGGAGTAGTGATATATGCAAAGGAGAAATATAGCCCAAGACAGCTTTTTAAAGATGAAGAAGGGAGATACATCGCAATTGAAATCAATATACAAGGCGAAAAACTTGTGATGGCCTGGGAGTCAGACTCTGATGCTGAACCTGAGGGATCCCAGCCTGCACGGGATTCCCCGCCTCCAGAACCAGCTGAGCCGGGGCCAGGGCTTGAGCCTGAAGGATCCCCACCTGTGCTGGATCCCCAGGTGCAGGCATCAGCAGAGTCTGCTCTGGCTCCTGATGGGAGGGAGGACCCATTGCCTGCAGGTGCTCCACTCCCAGCCTCTTCAGAGGAAGCTGAGGCATCCCCTGGGTCCAGTAACCCACCATCCTCTCCTGAGCTACAGAGGCTCAGGGCAGAGAGGCGAAGGGAGTTAAGTGTCTGCAGGAGGAGTGCTCGCCTCCAGGCCCGGAGGAGAGGCGAGTCTCCGGAGGATCGGGACCGCCCTAAGCATAGGGCCAGATAAAAGCCAGCCAGACCCAGCCCAAGTTGCGTGAGCAACTTAGTTGCAAGCGTGTGCTCAACCTGCAACCTTGTGCCTGAACCTGCCTTGGACCCTGATCTGCTCCCTGCCTCGCTCCCTGCCGGATTGACCTCCTTTGGACCCCTAGACCCAGGACTGGATTTGGACCTCGCTTCATGGACAAACCCTTGGGGCCAGCACAGTTTGCTCACGCCACACCCGCACTCCCCCTTCGCTGGGGTGCGTTCGGGAGGAACTAGTAGCCATGGCTGACCAGGCGGCTGCGCTGGTGGCATTGGCCCAGGAGAACCAGGCCTTGACCCACACCGTGCAGCAGCTAAGCAATGTGGTTACGGCGCTTCAGCAGCGTTTGGATGCCTTACTGGCTCCTGGAGCCGCCGCCCCAGCTCCTGGCAAGTACCCAGTGGCCCTGCCAGAGAAATTTGATGGGTCCCCAGCCAGCTTTCCCATGTTTCTCGCCCAGGCCAAGCTGTATATTCAGGGGCGAGCTCGGGATTTCCCTGACGATCGCACTAAGGTGCACTTCCTGATCAGCTTGCTGAAGGACCAGGCGGCCAAGTGGGCGTTGCCGCTGCTCCGGCAAGACTCCCCCTTGCTGACAGACTATACGGGGTTTTGCAATCATCTGGAAACCACGTTCGCCAACCCTCAGAAGGGGAGTCAAGCCAATCGGGCAATTCGGCGGTTGAAACAGGGCAAGTCCACAGTGGCCACCTATGCCACGGAATTTCGGCTGCTGGCGCAGGACTTGACCTGGAACGACTCTGCCCTGCAGGACCAGTATCTCGAGGGACTTTCAGACGAGATACTGGATCAGCTGGCCACGTTGGTTCGCCTCTGCCATGACTACCGGGCCCTGAATAAGATCACCATCCCAGACCGGTACCCCTTGCCCCTTATTGCAGAATTGCTGGAGCGGGTGCAGGGGGCGCAGATGTTCACCAAACTGGACCTCCGAGGGGCCTACAACCTGATTCGGATCCGTGCCGGGGACGAGTGGAAGACTGCATTCGGGACCCGGTATGGGCAGTTTGAATACCTGGTTTATGCCGTTCGGATTATGCAACGCGCCCGCCGTGTTTCAAACGGTACATCAACCACGTGTTCCAGGACTTGCTAGACAAATACGTGGTGGTGTACCTAGATGATATTCTGGTTTATTCCCGTGACCCAGCCCGTCACGAGAGTCATGTTCGGTCCGTGTTGCAGCGCTTGCGGGAGCACCGACTGTACGCCAAGCTCAGCAAGTGCGAGTTCCACCAACGGTCAGTAGACTTCCTTGGACACCGACTCTCCCCTGACGGGGTGCAGATGGACCCTGGGAAGGTGGCTGCGGTTCGAGAGTGGGCAGCGCCCCGGAACCGCAAGGACTTACAGCGGTTCCTAGGGTTCGCCAACTATTACCGGACCTTCATTGCAGATTATGCTCATCGCACCACCCCATTAACCCGACTGCTGCGCCCCAAGACGCCCTTCTCCTGGGATGAGGAGGCTGAAGTGGCATTTCAGGGGTTGAAAGCCTGTTTCCAGAGGGCGCCGATTTTACAGCATCCTGATCCCTCTCGTCCCTTCGTGGTGGAGACTGATGCCTCCAGTACGGCTCTCGGTGCCATCCTGTCTCAGCAACACGGACCCGATGCGCCACTGTTACCCTGCGCTTACTACTCCCGGCAGCTCCTTCCGGCGGAGCGTAACTATACCGTGTGGGAGCGGGAACTACTGGCCATCAAGGTGGCCTTTGAGGTCTGGCGCCATCATCTTGAGGGGGCACGACACCCGGTGGAAGTGAGAACGGACCACCGGAATCTGGAGTACCTCCAGACCACCCGCAAGTTGAACCAAAGGCAGATCCGGTGGGCGCTGTTTTTCTCCCGGTTCCAGTTCCGGATCCGCTACATCCCTAGCTCCCAAAACCGGAAAGCGGATGCCCTGTCCCGGAAACCTGAGGACGTCGCAGACACTGTACAGCAGGCAGTACCGACGACTATCTTACCATCAGCCGCATTCCTGGCCACTCAGGAGGCCAAGCCGCTGCAGGCTCGGGTGCGAGAACAGCAACGGGTCGACGCTTGGGCACAGGAACGGCTCCGGGAACTGTCTGACGGGTCATGCCCTCGATATCCGGGGCTGGCCCTGCACCAGGGCCTACTGCTGCACCAGGGTCGTCTATACATCCCACCAGGACCATTGCGGGCTGAGGTTCTCCAGATGTCCCACGATGCCCCAGCAGCAGGGCACTTTGGGCGGTACCGGACCACCCATCTGGTAAGCCGGGAGTTCTGGTGGCCCCGCCTGAAGGCTGATGTGGCACGCTATGTTGCTGGTTGCGATGTCTGCCGGCGGGCCAAGGGTCCTACCGGGCGACCCCCCGGTCTGCTCCAGCCATTACCAGTCCCACCGCGTCCCTGGCACACGGTCTCGCTGGACTTTGTGGTGGACTTGCCCCCATCTCGTCACTGTACCTGCCTCCTGGTTTTCACGGACCATTTCACTAGGATGGTGCACTGTGCCCCCTGCCCGTCCATACCCACAGCTAAGGAAACGGCTCAACTGTACTTGCAGCACATCTTCCGCCTGCATGGCCTGCCCGAGCGTGTGGTTTCTGACCGCGGCGTCCAGTTCACATCCCACTTCTGGCGAGCCCTGCACCAGACCCTTGGGACGGAGGTCTGTCTATCTTCGGCCCACCACCCGCAGACCGATGGCCAGACGGAACGGGCAAATGCGGTGCTGGAGCAGTACCTCCGGTGTTACTGCAGTTTCCAGCAGGATGACTGGGTCGATCACTTGCCATTGGCGGAGTTCGCCTACAACAATGCAGTGAACGCCTCCACCCAGCAGACCCCGTTCCAGGCCTCCTACGGCTACCATCCTCGTTTGTTCCCGGACGTGCTGCCAGCTTCCGCGGTCCCCGCAGTGACAGACTGGCTTCAGGAGCTTCAGTCCCAGCAACAATTATTGATGGAGCAACTGCGCCAGGCCAAGGACGCATACAAGGCCCAGGCTGACCGACATCGTCAGGAGGGGCCAGAACTCCATGTTGGCGATCGAGTGTGGCTCTCTACCCGTCACCTGCATCCTTCTCGGCCCTCACGAAAGCTGGATGCACGGTTTGCCGGCCCATTCACCATCACTGCGCAGGTGTCGCCGGTGGCGTTTCGCCTCCAGTTACCTCCATCGCTCAAGGTTCACCCAGTGTTCCACCGGTCCCTACTTAGTCCAGTCGCCCCGCCCGACGAGTTCCACCCAGACAATCCACGACCGCAGCCAGTTTTGGTTGAGGGGGAGCCTGAGTACGAGGTGGAGCGCATTCTCGACTCACGATACCGCAGGGGGAGGCTCCAATACCTCATCGACTGGAAGGGGTATGGGCCTGAGGATCGTTCATGGGAACCAGCGGAAAACGTCCACGCACCTGCCTGCCTCCGTGATTTCCATGCAGCTTACCCCAGCAAGCCTAGTCCGGCCCCTCGGTTGAGGGGGGGGCCTGGGAGGGGGGATGGTGTGATGGCCTGGGAGTCAGACTCTGATGCTGAACCTGAGGGATCCCAGCCTGCACGGGATTCCCCGCCTCCAGAACCAGCTGAGCCGGGGCCAGGGCTTGAGCCTGAAGGATCCCCACCTGTGCTGGATCCCCAGGTGCAGGCATCAGCAGAGTCTGCTCTGGCTCCTGATGGGAGGGAGGACCCATTGCCTGCAGGTGCTCCACTCCCAGCCTCTTCAGAGGAAGCTGAGGCATCCCCTGGGTCCAGTAACCCACCATCCTCTCCTGAGCTACAGAGGCGAAGGGCAGAGAGGCGAAGGGAGTTAAGTGTCTGCAGGAGGAGTGCTCGCCTCCAGGCCCGGAGGAGAGGCGAGTCTCCGGAGGATCGGGACCGCCCTAAGCATAGGGCCAGATAAAAGCCAGACAGACCCAGCCCAAGTTGCGTGAGCAACTTAGTTGCAAGCGTGTGCTCAACCTGCAACCTTGTGCCTGAACCTGCCTTGGACCCTGATCTGCTCCCTGCCTCGCTCCCTGCCGGATTGACCTCCTTTGGACCCCTAGACCCAGGACTGGATTTGGACCTCGCTTCATGGACAAACCCTTGGGGCCAGCACAAAACTCTTGATTCTGGGACTTTATGCACCAAATGATGGAAAGTCAATTTTTTATAAGAAAATACATGATTTGCTGTTGGACTATTTGGATTACAAATTAGTTTGCCTTGGAGACTTTAATGGTGCAGTTTCCACATTAATGGACAGATCTCAAAGAACTAAATTAACGAATGATGGGAAACTCCCAAAGACTTTTTTCGAAATGGTGGACAATTTGAATTTGGTGGACTCTTGGAGATTAAAAACCCTACAGACACAGAGGCAACTTATTTAGTGAACCTCAGCAGTCATGGTCGAGGATAGATTATATTTGGATTTCGAATGAATTGGCTCCAAAAATACAAAAGGCAGAAATTGGTCCTAAAACTCTTTCAGACCATAATCCGGTACAGTTAAATTTAAAAATGATTTCCAAGGATTCTTTTTAGATGGAGAATGGATGACGCTTTGATGAGAGACACCAAGCTAGTAGAAAGAGCGGTGAAAAAGATGAAAGAATATTTTCAGATAAACTGGAGTTCCGAAGTGGAGAAAAGAATTGCCTGGGATGCAAGTAAAGCTGTAATGAGAGGATTTCTCATTAGTGAAAAAGCAAAAAAGAAGAGACAACAAAATGCTGAAATGGAGAGACTGTTAAAATTAATCAAAGAAAAGGAAAAAGAATTAAGAGGACATCCCAGATGTGTTAAAATTCAAAAAGAAATCAAATACTTGCAATCCCAATATGCCAATATAATGAATCAGGACATTGAATGGAAAGTGAAAATGATGAAACAAAGAACATTTGAATCGGCTAATAAGTGTGGAAAACTACTAGCTTGGCAATTGAAGAAAAGACAAAAGGCAAATGTCATCAATACTTTGGTAGTAAATGGAAAAAATGTGGAGAAACCGGAGGAAATCAGATGGTGTTTTCAAAGATTCTACAAGCAACTGTACAAGGAGGAGAAGATAGATGAAGCAGAAATAGACCGATTTCTGGAAAAAAACGGATTGCAAAAAGTCCCAGAGGAAAAATTAGTTACTCTCAACCACCCAATATCGACGCAGGAGATAGAAGATGCAATAAACAACATGCAATTAGGGAAGGCTCCAGGACCGGATGGATTAACAGCAAAATATTATAAGACATTGAAAGACTGGCTATCGCAGCCGCTAAGAGAAATTTGCAACAAAATACTAGAAGGAGATAGGGCACCAGAGACGTGGAAGGAAGCCTTTATCACACTGATTCCAAAACCAGATACTGATAAGACTCAAATGAAAAACTATCGCCCAATATCCCTTTTAAATGTGGATTATAAAATTTTTGCAAATGTATTGGCTACAAGGTTAAAAAGAGTGCTGAAAGACTATATACACAGAGATCAAGCAGGTTTCTTGCCAGGAAGACAAATCAGTAACAATACGAGAATTATTGTGGACATTTTAGAAAAACTGGAGAGAAACATAAACACAGATGCGGCACTACTGTTTGTTGATGCAGAGAAAGCATTTGATAAAGTTTCTTGGACATTTATGAAAAAGAATCTGGAAAGGATGGGAGTTGGTGAGAAATTCTTGAATGGCATTAAGGCCATCTATACAGAACAAAGAGCTAAAGTAATAGTAAACAGTGTGATATCGGAGGAGTTTGAAGTTGAAAAGGGAACAAGACAAGGGTGCCCTATCTCCCCTTTACTTTTTATCACGGTCCTGGAAGTCCTCCTAAATATGATACGAAAGGACAAACAGATAAAAGGAATTCGTGTGGGAGAGAAGGAATACAAATTACGCGCCTTCGCAGACGATCTGATGTTATCCCTGCAGGAACCGGAAAGCAGTGTCCCCAGAGCTTTGGAAATAATTGAACAATTTGGACTTGTAGCTGGTTTCAAATTAAACAAGCAGAAAACCAAAGTTTTAGGAAAAAATTTGAATGCAGAACAAATTCAAAGAATACAGGAAGGCACTGGCCTCAATTTTGTCAAAACAGTAAAATATCTAGGTCTCAATCTCACAACCAAGAATTTGAACCTATACAAGGACAATTACGAAAAACTGTGGATGGAAATAAAGAAAGACATGGAGATATGGACAAGATTGAAATTGTCGTTAATGGGAAGAATTGCAGTGATAAAAATGAATGTCCTACCAAGGATGCTGTTTTTATTCCAAGCCATACCTATTTTGGACAAACTGGATTGTTTTAAGAAATGGCAAAAGGACTTATCAAGGTTTATATGGCAGGGCAAAAAGCCAAGAATCAAGTTCAAGATTCTAACAGACTCTAAAGAGAGAGGAGGCTTTGCCCTGCCGGACTTAAGACTTTATTTTGAAGCAGCGGCCTTTTGCTGGCTAAAGGATTGGTTTAAACTAGAGAACGTTGATGTATTGGACTTGGAAGGATATGATAATGTGTTCGGCTGGCATGCATACCTTTGGTATGACAAGGTTAAGATCCACAGAACTTTTAAGTCTCATATAGTTAGAAAATCCTTGTACCAGGTCTGGACTAGATATAAAGACTTGTTAGAGAGAAAGACCCCTAGATGGATTTCTCCAGTGGAGGCCAAAGCCTATAAGAGACCGAACATGTCTGCAAACTGGTTAAGATATATGGACATATTGCAGCAGGAAGGGGACTCTTTTAAGCTAAAAAGCTACGATCAAGTGAAAAGCCAGGTCCCCGACTGGCTGCATTATCATCAGGTATATGAAACATTCAAAATGGACAAAAAAGTTGGTTTTCAAGTAGAAAAATCAAAACTGGAAACAGAATTGATAGAATCGAACTTTAAAAACCTTTCCAAAATGTATAATCTTTTGCTAGAGTGGCATACGAAAGATGAACTGGTTAAATCGTCAATGATAAACTGGGCGAAAGATATAGGACATAATATTATGATGGATGACTGGGAGGGATTGTGGCAAAAAGGTATTAAATTCACTGCTTGTCATAGTTTGAGAGAAAACATAATGAAAATGGTTTACAGATGGTATTTGACACCAGTTAAGATAGCTAGGATGAATACCAAAATGTCAGATGTATGTTGGAAATGTAAACATGCGAAAGGTACCTTTTTTCATATGTGGTGGTTGTGCCCAGTGGTAAATGCTTTCTGGGATAAGATTTATAACGAACTCAAGAAGGTAATGAAGGTTACCTTTTGTAAGAAACCAGAGGCATTTCTCCTGAGCATAACTAATGAAGAGATACCCAGTCAGGATAGAGTGTTTTTTATGTATGCCACAACAGCAGCTAGAATTTTATTGGCAAGAACATGGAAAGGCGAAGAGATACCAACGGTGGAAGAATGGCAGATGAAGATGATGGAATATATGGAACTCGCAGAACTGACTGCCAGAATCCGGGACCAGAGGGAGGAGAAGGTGTCACGGGACTGGAAGAAATTTAAAGACTATTTAGTTAAATCAGTAAAATTGAATATTTGAGCAGAATTAAATAGAATAGCGGCTTTAGCAGGTATATGTTAGATAAAATTGACAGTAAGATATTTTTGTGTGAAAGAGTTAATTGTTAGAAAATATGTTAAGATTTGGTGTTTAAGTTAAGATATGATTAAGTAAAGCAAAGCACATTAAAAATAGAGCAAATGTGAATAGAATAAGATACAAAGCTACCTAGAAGGTATATATGATTTTGAAGACAGTGGAGGGAATGGGGGAAGTCCCCCAAAACAGAGAAGATAGTAACAAGAAAAATAAGAGGATAAGTGTTAGTTTAAAGGTTTGTATATGTTTCTTTTTATTGTAATTGTTTGATTGTGTTTTTGTGTTGTGTTTATGCATTGTATTTTTGTATTGTTAATGTTGTTGTTTATGCTGTGTTTTCCTTTTGTCTTAATAGAAAATAATAAAATCTTATTAAAAAAAAAAAAAAGTGGGTCAATCTGGGATCAAATCAGAAACCGAGACAGCTTCTGTAAATCTGGGGCTGTGCCTGGAAAATAGGGATACTTGGAGGTTCTGCATCTGTTGTCCCCTGAAAGGTGAAGGGAAGTCTTCTAATCAGAGCATATCAAATATTTGAAAAAATATATATTTAGATCCAAGGTCATTGCCAATAAGAATATTTTAATAACATATCCTCCCCTCCCAGTAGACACTGAGTCTATTGCCTATTCAGTTCTAAAAACGATGATACAAATGGGTTGGGTTTAAAATGAAAATATTCAGTTAAAGCTTAAAAACTTAATATGGAAAAGTATTACATTCATTTAAAATTCCATTTTAAGCAAAGAATTGAATTACTTTCCAGCGGGCTACATCTTTACAATTTCTTACTTGAATAGAGGAGGTAATATTTGCAATATAAATTCAGCTGCAATTTCTGAGGGCAGTATTATATTTATTCAAAATCGTATATGCATAAGTTAAAAAAAATTAATTAAAAGTGCCTTTTTCTTTTCTTTCTTTTTTTGGCTGAGGCGAGGTTGTGGGGTTATGATAGAACTCCCAAGGCCTTAAAGATGGCCTTGCCTTGCAACGACAGCTCAAAATATAGCTTGCGGAACTGAATGTTTTCAGCTGGACGAGCCAACCATGACAGTTCTTCCCTTAGGTTGAAAGCTCACAACACTGGCATGAATACAAAATCTATTGTTGCGGTTGTGCTGCTCTGTACTCCAATCAGATCCTCTTCCTATGGATCAATACTGCAACAATTTTACATAGCTTTTCCACCACCTCATATTAGATAACGGTCATTGAAAGGTACATTTGCCCACTGAATATGCAGCATAGAAGCCAACTCCTAGGGACTGAGATCCCTTTGTCTCCCCCATAAAATATTTGGGGGGGGCAGGGGGCCCAAAGTTGGTGGAAATCGCCATTCAAATGTTTTGTGTGTGCCACATCTTGTGGTCGATTTTGCAAGCCAGGGCTTACCTCCCCCCCCCCCCCCGAATATTTTATTCAATATTGATTGAATCTTGATATGCAGTTGATAACTGGAGGGATGTTTTGGGGAAGGTTAAGAGATGTGCTGAGACAGCCAAGTGAGAACCATTTTATTGGGACATGGCTGTCATAGATTAACGCCAAAATGTTGTTGTTGTTCAGTCGTTCAGTCGTGTCCGACTCTTCGTGACCCCATGGACCAGAGCACGCCAGGCACGCCTATCCTTCACTGCCTCCCACAGTTTGGCCAAACTCATGTTAGTAGCTTCGAGAACACTGTCCAACCATCTCATCCTCTGTCATCCCCTTCTCCTTGTGCCCTCCATCTTTCCCAACATCAGGGTCTTTTCCAGGGAGTCTTCTCTTCTCATGAGGTGGCCAAAGTACTGGAGCCTCAACTTCAGGATCTGTCCTTCTAGTGAGCACTCAGGGCCAATATATAAGACATTAAAAAAGAAAAGAAACAATGCCTGGAAACCACCACAGCATTGCTCTTGGGTAGACCCACTGTTTTTAACAGTCCTGTTTTTTGTTGTCATAATGAACAGAACACGTTTTGCCTTTCCTTGGGACGGATCTACAAAATCCAGAAAAAAGGTGAGCTCAACATATCCTAATTTATTAAATATGTGACTGTTACCTCTCTGCATAGGTGAAATTGCCCATAAAGGCGTCAAACGGCCATGAGGCAGATGCACTGTAACGGGCTCATCAAGCTGAAGTTATATTAAAGAGTAACGCTATATTGTGGTAGGAAGGAGGACATGCTTTAGTTATCCTCTGAATGGCCTAGCCCAGGATTCCCCCAAAGTAGTCAATATTGACTCCCTGCAATTGATGAGACTGTGCAGGAGGTGAATAACAACATAGTCAGAAAGTGGGGCAGAGAAGGCATAGGGATGAAAAAGAAGCTTTGTGGTATAGTATATGAAAATTAGGAACCATGAGCCTAAAAAATAAAAGGCATCGACATTGAACAGAATGCACCTTCTTTGCCAATGAAGAACCTCTACATTTAATGATATGATTCCACAATGCAACAGTATTCCTGATGTGTGTGTGTGTGTGTTTTTTCATTTTATGATTCCTAGTAATGGTGATTAATGATTAATATATGTTGATTACATATTGATCTTTCTTGACTTTCTTGACTCAAGAGGTAAAACACACACATAACTGAATAGGAATCAAGGTGAGAAAAGGGAGATTTGCCCATCACCTCTTGATATATAAAGTATGTAATAACATTTTAATTATACTTATTAGCTTTGGTGCTTTCAGGATTCAGCAGCAGCTTAGGAAAACATTAAATAAATATATAGCTGTCAATAGGAGAACTATTATCTTTTATTGCATATCAGCACAACATCTGATACATTGATCTCCTGACCTTGTTTTGCCTCTTAATTTTGCTGTAATATGTACAAATAATTGGCCATTTATTTCTTTCATATTTCTCCAGCACTTATGCTGCACTATAAATGTTAGTAATGTCCAGCTTCGACTTATCCTTGCAATAAGGGCAAAACTGAACCAAGCCCTCAACTTCGTCAATCTTGATTTCAGTTGATTCAAAATGGCATTCAATTGTAGCCAAAGCATAGATAAAAAGCTGCTCTTTGGTATGAGGAGCCATCATGCATCATTCGATTATGATATCTAAAGAGGTGTCCAGATGCATAGCAAACTGACAAACTGATATTTTTCCCCCAAAATATATGATAGACTTCCATTGTGCATTTTAATTATGGGTGCTTGAAATTCAATGATTGTATAAATGGTTTTTATATTTGAAGATCACTTACAAGCCTATTTTGGCATTTGTTGTTGTTGTTGTTCAGTCGTTCACTCGTGTCCGACTCTTTGTGACCCCATGGACAAGAGCACGCCAGGCACGCCTATCCTCCACTGCCTCCCACAGTTTGGCCAAACTCATGCCAGTCGGTTTGAGAACACTGTCCAACCATCTCATCCTCTGTCATCCCCTTCTCCTTGTGCCCTCCATCTTTCCCAACATCAGGGTCTTTTCCAGGGAGTCTTCTCTTCTCATGAGGTGGCCAAAAGTACTGGAGCCTCAACTTCAGGATCTGCCCTTCCAGTGAGCACTCAGGGCTGATTTCTTTAAGGATGGATAAGTTTGATCTTTTTGCAGTCCATGGGACTCTCAAGAGTCTCCTCCAGCACCATAATTCAAAAGCATCAATACTTCGGTGATCAGCCTTCTTGATGGTCCAGCTCTCACTTCCATACATTACTACTGGGAAAACCATAGCTTTAACTATATGGACCTTTGTCGGCAAGGTGATGTCTCTGCTTTTTAAGATGCTGTCTAGGTTTGTCATTGCTTTCCTCCCAAGAAACAGGCATCTTTTAATTTTGTGACTGCTGTCACCATCTGCAGTGATCATGGAGCCCAAGAAAGTAAAATCTCTCACTGCCTCCATTTCTTCCCCTTCTATTTGCCAGGAGGTGATGGGACCAGTGGCCATGATCTTAGTTTTTTTTGATGTTTTTTTGATGTTGAACTTCAGACCATATTTTGCACTCTCCTCTTTCACCCTCATTAAAAGGTTCTTTAATTCCTCTTCAGTTTCTGCCATCAAGGTTGTGTCATCAGCATATCTGAGGTTTTTGATATTTCTTCCGGCAATCTTAATTCCAGTTTGGGATTCATCAAGTCCAGCCTTTCGCATGATGAATTCTGCATATAAGTTAAATAAGCAGGTAGACAATATACAGCCTTGTCGTACTCCTTTCCCAATTTTGAACCAATCAGTTGTTCCATATCCAGTTCTAACTGTAGCTTCTTGTCCCACATAGAGATTTCTCAGGAGAAAAATGAGGTGATCCGGCACTCCCATTTCTTTAAGAACTTGCCATAGTTTGCTGTGGTCGACACAGTCAAATGCTTTTGCATAGTCAATGAAGCAGAAGTAGATGTTTTTCTGGAACTCTCTAGCTTTCTCCATAATCCAGCGCATGCTCGCAATTTGGTCTCTGGCATTAGGCAGTATATAAATCAACAAATGGATAATAATAAACACAAACACTTCTGAATAGTGACTGTGCAAGAGGGGTTTGTGAACATTCTGCACATAAAAATTGCAAGGCCCAAATGTCCAAACAGTTACAAACAGCAAGCAATGTTGAAGAAAATATTTTCTAGGGTAATGATCAAATGTGAAAAGCAGAATCATGAATTAAATATTTTGCAGCAAACAAAGGTCAGCTCTATTGCCAGATGAGTTATTGCTCCATTCAGTCATGCAGGTAACTTTCAAATTTTACCATCCCATATGCCTATACAAACCCTGTGACATATTTAATGTTATCCTCTCCCTTGTTATTTGTTCCCTTGCAACCAATTGTCCTCCACAGATGCAATGTCGCTTCTCTGGAAGCCCACTGAGGCATGATCAGTTGTCAAATGCATAACTAGGCTTTTATGCATCAAAGCACTGGCCAGGCTGTTGCGATTTGACTTTAGTTTGATTCTGCGGTCACTGGCTCAAGGCCAATCCTTTGCAAAGTGGTCTACACAAATAGAATATGTCACTAAGCACACTTGCATATATCCATGTGGTCCACTCACAAAGTTGTGGAAGCATTTTTATTTATAGACAAACCTTGCAGAAGTAGGCCAAGAACCAAGTCTTGGGGAAGAAGAAAGAGTGTTCTGGTTTGAAGGTGATAGCCGTAAGTAAGCATTGTTCTTGCTGAAGTCAGGAGGTGCATTACAGCTCACGTGAAACTCAGAAACCCTTGGTCATTTTGCTTCTGGCTCTCCAAACAGATTCTGCTCTTTTGTAAGCTTTCCTAACAAACAGTGCTTCAACAACAGTTCTTAAAATAAAAAGGAGTCTGCTACTAAATGAAAAAGTGAAGTCATAAATGTCTTCATCATAAAGTGAAGGTGGAAGGCTGATGATTTCAAGGTCTAGGCCTGGGTGAAGTTTTCTCAAGAATGCAGTCTGGATTCCTATAGGTTCCTCTACAGCTTTTCCTGTAATTTTCTATGTAGATTTTTATGCCTTAAATATGCCTGATAAGAACAGATACTACACTTGATCTTAGCCCAAAGGTCAAGAAGTGGCACTATTTACTATATTGCTCACTATATGCCGGGCCCAGGAGGCAATTTCTCAACTTATCATTTGTTCAGAAATATGTCTCTCCTCAACAGAGAAGGTCCTATGGCTTCTAAGCAATGTAAACACTTCAGTGACTCATAAAGTCACCCTTTTTGCTTTGGCAGCCAAAAAGATTGGAAAGCAGACCCTGGACAATATAGCCATGAACTGTAATGGAAACAAAGAGATCTAAATAAATACCATTATTTGTGGTGCCACACCCCTTATGCTTGTATTATTTTTTGATTCAGATTTGTCATGGCCAATGGGTAGTGCAATAAAGATATTTGGAGTATTTAATATGACCGAAATACTGAGCTAAGAAGGGAGGTGAAGAGAGTCAACAAATTCACCTTGTTTGAACAACATGTACACATGGAGTCTCATTTCTTCCCACTCTGTAAACTTAAGACCCAAGTCACATCACCTTCTATGCACCTTCCACTGGATCATTTTTCTAACAAAGCGGTTGTTTTCTTGATCCCGTTGCTCACTTACATGTGCCTTGACTGAGCTCACCCTGAAAGGGTCAAGGCTTTGTGTGCATTTCAAGGAAACATGTGGAAAGTCCTGGAAGATACTGGAGAAGCACCTGTTGTCTGACCACAAACTCCTTTTCCCCATGCCCAAGAATCTCCAGAAATACCCTAGGGGAGGACATGGCTTCAGGATACTCCTAGTCCCCAATGGAACATCTTTCACACCAGGACTGACCTGGGACTACAGGTCCCAGAATCCTCAGTGGGGAAACACTGTTCTATGATACATTCCTGCTGAGGGAGAAGGCCCTTTCCCTTAAGTTCAATGGAAGGGTAGCCTAGGGGAGTCCTCTGCAAACAATTGGTTCAGACTTCTGGTGAGAATAATCTATCTTTCCCTGCATTCCAAAGAGTAAGAAAACAGGATTGTATGGGGAAGGGGGTGCTCCCATTCACTTTGGCTTTGCTCTCCCCCCCCTCCTTTAACAGGGAATATGGCTCTCAGCAAGCGGGGGAAAGTTCCTTGCTTCCATGTTAGAATTTACTGATATAATCAGTGATACTTGGCTTTGTGTGATACAAAATAACGTAGGAAGCTCACATTTTTGTTTTCAGTATCTATTTTAATGTCTGCAGCTTCACAAAATCCAGTGTTGACACATCTTTGTCAGATCACCTAATGAATTACTTACTTTCTGAGGATTACAAAATGCCAAATCAATTGCTACATTTACCAGATCAACTATGTAGAAATTAATGGTACAGTTGGAAACACGCTGGAAAAAAATATTTATTCACCATCTGCTAATGCTTTCTAAATAAATCTCTGCTTACGTACCCTGAACGGAATACAAATTGGCCAGTGAAGGACTAGATTACAAGCTTTGAAAAAGAGAGAATTCTTACTTTCTGGGGTGGGTGTTGGAAATAGTTTATCTACACTGCTTAAAAATTCTGAATAGCAAGCAGTATATAAATAATTAGAATATACATACATACATACATACATACATACATACATACATACTGAAATTCTGGCCAAGGAAAAGTTACTTGTGGTAAAATGCATGAACTGCCACCAGAACGATGCATGAGTTCCCTTTTCACTTGTTACATAGCAACTTAGGAGGCCACCTTATACCAGGTCAGACCAGTGGTCCATCCTGCTCAATATTGTCAACGCCGACTGGCAGCAGCACTCCAGAGTTTCAGATCAGGGTCTCTCCCAGCCTTATTTGGGACAACATATGTCCTCTATCATTGAGCTACTGTCTCCTTTGTGGCAAGAAGCATGAAAAGAGGTTGGTGCTGTTTAACTGTAACATGCAGTGCTACCCTGTATTTCTATCACATAAAATGCAGGGAATGTCTAGGGGGCTGTGAAAAGTCCCTCATTTTTTTGGTTTTTGTTTTTTTTAAAACAATGAATATTCCCTCTTCAGAAAGGCAAAGTTTCTCTAAAAGACACATCTGCTGCCATATGAGTGCTCATGGCCAGGCTGCATTTCAGTTTCTCTCTCTCATTACTCAAAACATTATCAAAACAATAAGCCTTCCCCCACATCTGCCAAGAGGGAATGTAACAAAAATAATAATTGCAAATAATTTAATAGAGCAGATTCCACTTCATAGGTACTTCTTTTCTGCCATTGGATTTGTACTCAACAAAGGCACTGCACTCATGGAACAGCTTCCACTCACACAATAGAAGTTCCCCTCTTTTCCTCCCCTATGCACCCCTAAACCTGCTCTGATGGTCCCCCACTAACTATCCAGAACAGATTGGGGCATTAGGGGAAGGAGAGAGAGAGAAAAGGTTCCATTGCTTGAGCGGAAGTTTATTCCACAAGTGCAATGACTTTGTTAGATTCAACCCACTGATTCCTTCTCACTAGCTGTATTACAATGCCAATATGTTTCCTTGCCATAATAATTACCCCTCAAAAGGCATTTTGCAAAGGAGTGCTGTTTCTGAGGAGCTCATAAAAGGCGTGAGAATTGTGAGTGTCACATAAATTTAGCAACCTTCATTTAGAATCAAGGCACAACAATAAATATAACTTTGGTATCCACGCTATGGGAGTTAAAAATATTTCAATGTGGTTTTTATTTCTGCTGGAAAGCTATGCTGTTGCAAGTAAGCTACAGTTCTTAGGCAAGCTGCAATATTTATAAGGCAACTAAATGGGCCCAATGGCATTAACAAGGTAGGAATGGTTCCGGTCATTTAAAAATAAGAGAACGTGGAACAGAATAGATGCAGTTTAGAATACATCAGTGGCCAGCTTGTTAATCCAAAGGTACACAGAGCATCTAGTTTTAGCTTCCTCTTTTCTTTTCTAAAATAAAAATTTTACTTCCACAACCTATCACAGATTTTGTATATTTTTCTCCCTTAACACGTTGCTTAAAATGTTACTTCCTAAAACTTGTTCTTTGTTGATTGCCAAATCTATGACCAAGAGGTTTACTGTGCATCACTCATCATTTGGAACTAAATTGCTTTAATTTTTCTTGTCCTATTGGAATTCTTTTTTATATTTAATTGAGACACCAAAATCTATCAAACTTGTTCTTTTTTTTTAAGCTAAATTATAGGATAAGGATATAATTAACTGTCTCTGAGTCTCCTTACTTTTCATTATGTTAGAACTTCCATAGGAAGTTTATGACTTCCATAGGAAAGAAATCTTGACAAATTCATCTTAACATTTTGATCAATTAATCGGTTAATCAGTTAATTGATTAAATGTGCATAGACAATGGGTGGCAGCAGAGACAGCAGGAAGAGACAATTTGCATATTGCCTCCCTCTGCTGGTTGAGTCTTGACTTTCTCAGCTGAGTGTCCTCAGCCACAAGGACACTGTGTTCCCTAGCAGTCATATTTATTTATTTATTTATCATTTATAGATGAAGGGCCCATATGTCTCAGGAGCCACTATCTTAGTAGAAGCACATTTGAGAGCCATCTCATCTGAGATGGTACTTACTATCTGTATTTTTTAATAACTACTTGTGTTTAAAACCATTTTCAAGATGCAGAATCTGCTGTCTGATTAATCAGGAACGAACCTTTTGCATGTTTTAAACTGGTTAATCTAGGTTTTGCTAATGTGGTGCCCATGGCTTTTATTCAGCTGGAACTCCATGGAACTCAGTTTCGGCACCTCTCAGGTAGGTGCTGTTGCCATTATAAGAGAACAAAGGAGGCATTCATGGTGAGTTCCGGCACCTCTTTTTCCAGAAAACTAGCACTGGTGAAGCCTGTAGGCTCTGGTGTACCAGCCAGAACCACCTCTGGCACCCACAGAACTCTCAGGAAATGTCCCCTGAATAATACACAATACATGAGAGCAGTGTCGGACCTTGGGGTATCAAATTTCAGAGGTGCCCTGTGCTGCACCAACATTCGGTGCCCCCTCCATCTCTTGATTTCCATTCTATATCACAATTGTGGTGACCCCAGGGCTCTGTACCCGGTGTGACCAAACCAGTTGTGCTCCCCTAAATCTGCCTCCAATGAGATTCTGATAGCTCTTCCTGTGCAGTTCCTGTATGTGCTGGCATAGCCATTTTTATATTGAATTTGCCCACATGGGGTGCCAGGCTTGGATGCCCACTCTGCCATATATTCTGAAAAGAGAGGAGAGGTGTAACAAGCTTCTCTCTGAATGAGGGTAGAAGTGGATTATACTTGAGGGGGCTGACAGGAGAAGAGAGGATGAGGAAGGCCCATTGTGCTGGCAGAAATCGTTGTGCTGATGGGACAACTTCATTGGATACAACTTCTTGAATTTTCCATAATAAACCTATTCCTTGAACAGAGCCTGTACCTTTTCAGCTCAGAAATGCAAGAAACAGACCTCTGATCTCAGTGATATTTTCATCTGATATATACCTACAATAATGCATTTTAATGAATGTTTGTTTATGGTTTCGACTAGCAAATATGCTGTAAAAGTAATGTCAGATTTTAAAGTCATAACAATCTATCAGCAGTAAACTGGAGAAATGTTTTTGATAGTATATGGCTGACAGGTGAGTGAAATTCCTGCTTTATATAGCAGTCCTTAATTTAACTAATTCCTTCTTAAAGCTTAGATGCAATGAGACACAATATTTGTTTCTTGGCATCATAAATCATTTGCTAGCACTCTGATCTTGGACCAGTGATATCTTATGTATAAAATGCTTTATGCTCTGCTACATTATCAATGATTTACTGTACAGTTCTATTCTAGGAGAAGCAGGCTGACATATCCAAGATATAAATATTATAAAATAGATCTTAAAGTCAGGATTAAGTACTGTAAAAAAAAATTCAAAAGGGGAATAGCAATAGTCTAGCTCAGCAGGGCCAGCAAAGCTATGTATGCAGTATAGCTTTAATGGACATTGAAAACATATTCTTACACTTAAAGAATTCTGGGCACTGTAGTTTACCCCAAACAGAGTTAAAATCCCCAGCCCTTATCAAACTACAATGTCCCAAATTCTTTGAAGGAAAGAATGTGCTTTGAATGTCTTTTGAGTACACAGTTCAGTTCTCTCTTTGTTCCAAAATACCCCCTTGGTTCCCACGAAAATCTCTATATTAGCTCACCTCACACATTACTAGAACGTCCTCCAAAGGCCTCCAACCCCCCACCCTCCCTTATTCCCAGCTTCAGATAGTGACATTTTCATATGAGTGTAGCAGCTGAAGGCTCCTACTTGGTGCTGTTCACCTGAGTGAAGGTCAATTGGGAGCTGCATAAGTATAATAGGAGAATGGAGGATTTTCTTCCTGCTTGGCATAATGAATGGCAACAGCATCCTTCTCACCCCCCGGCTTTTTAGAAGCCTGCTTTGAACAAGAGGGAAAATAACATCAGAGAAGCCATATGAATCTTGCATTTGTACATGTGTTGTGTGATCGGCCTTAGGGGAAAGGCCATCTATTTGCTTTATAACCAGCTGTTGCCTTTAACACCACTAAACTTGGTTTTTCTTTCTTTCTTCAGTCAGCCGGGCTGCAATCATTTACATATGTACCTGGGAGTAAGTCCGATTGCACTCAGATAGACTTACTTCTGAGTAGATCTGCGTAGCTATTTAAGTGGTTTTTGGGGGGGGAGGGGAAATGCTGTCTTACTTTTTGTGAGCTGTGCTGATTTAGAGCTAAAGGCTTTCTAATCAATGTGGCTTTAGAGGAGCGAGAGAGGAAGATGTGTCTGCTTCTTGCCCCGATTGACAATATTTTGCTTAGACACAATTATTAGCCTTTTAAAGTACCTGCTTTGCAAGAGAGCTTGAATTTACATGCTACTTGATATTAATGTATGCAGCAACGGAAGTTTGAACAGCCTTGGTATATTAGGATTAGGAGGTTGCCTTGTGTGGGTTGTGGCTGAGGCCCAACAGACTGCTCCCAATCCCCAAACCCATTACACTTAAAACCAAATAAGAGTGGAATTGAGCTGGATTATACATATAAAAATAGCTCTCTACCTTCTTGAGTTCCACCTCTTGCTGGGAAGATCCATTTCATATGCAGCTGAGCAACATGATGCATATTTTAGTGCTGTCTACTTTGTTTCAGAATAAATCATTACTGTTTGGAGCAGAATGAAGAAGACTTGTAAGGATCAAAGGATTTCCTTTCACCAAGGACTGTGATCTACACTACTTTTGAAAACAGGGGTAGAAAACCTGTGGCCCTTCAAAATGTTGCCAATTCTCATTATTCCTGAGCATTGGTCATGCTTGCAGGGACTGATGGAAGTTGGATTTCAACTTTAAAACTAAAATAAGAGAAATACATCTTCACAAACACTGCAGGTTAATCTCCAAGGATCTCAACCACTCAGATTTCCCATACTATTGCAACATATTTTCTAAAGTGATGCCTGAGTGTCAGGAAACTGTCCCCGGCTCAGTGCAGGGTGGCGGAAGGGCTCTCAGGATGTTACAGAGAGCCCCGACCCCACTTGACCAGCAGCACCTCCTCCTCCAGCAGAGGAAGCAGCGATGTATCCAGTGGGGAGGGGCAGGAAGGGGCCACTACATGAACTTGTAGCTCTGCACTGTAAATAGTATCCACAATGAAACTGATAAAAGACAGGACGGAGTCTTGGCTGTTTACTCATGAGCAACCACCCAGTGGACCTTACAGCAATCCGGGAGTGTCCCCTTCCGGCTGTGACCCCAACATAAGAGCTTCGGTATACGAAATCTCCGCCTCCCCTCCTTACGCTTCACCTCTCTGCGCACTTGGAGAGATGGACATGGTGTGTCTCCCCCCTCACCTGCTGGGCGAAGGGAGTGCAAGGTCTCTCCAACATCCCCAGAGCCTCTGCTCTCCAGCCTCTGAGCTGCCTGCCCCTCCCCACTGGATACATCACTGCTTCCTCTGCAGGAGGAGGAGGTGCTGCTGGTCAAGTGGGGTCGGGGCCCTCTGTAACATCCCGAAAGCCCTACCACCACCAGGAACAGTTCCCTGACACTGAGGATAAAGCTAATGACCAGAAACAATGTCAAAGTCAAAAGTTAGTCCCCACATTTTTAGAGATTTGAGACTTTTGAAAGAATCTGCTTAAAAACCTCCAAGGAAAGAGATTCCACCACCTCTCATGGGAGTCTGTTCCACTGTCAAACAGCTCTTCACTGTCAAACAGTTCTTCATGATGTTAAGTTGGGTTTAGATGTTTACTCCTTTACGACTTTCAAGAGCAGGAGAAAACAAGCTTGCTTCACCTTCCATGTGACAGCCCTTAAGATATTTGCAGATGGCTATCATATCTCCTCACAGTCTCCTCTTTTCAAAGCTAAACATATCCAGCTCCAACTGTTCCTCATAAGGCTTGGTTTCCAGACCCTTGATTATCTTGGTTGCCCTCATCTGCATGCATTCTAGCTTGTCAATATCCTTCTTAACTTGTGGAAGAATCTATTAAACCAATCTGTGTCTATTTGATCTCCTAATAACAGATAATCATGCCAGTTATGAGATTCCCATAAAAATAATGTGCTGATACTAATTGGTATCTTCTGTGGGGAAAGACTGAAAATATGTGAAACAAAATAGAAAATTCTTTTCAGTAGCACCTTAGAGACCAGTGCTACTGAAAAGAATTTTCTATTTTGTTTCGACTATGGCAGACCAACACGGCTACCCACCTGTAACTGAAAATATGTGATTGTGTACTGCTTGTAGATCACAAAAGGCAGAAATCAACAAATTCTGCCTTACTAATTCCCAGTAAAAGTAGCTACAATCAATTTAAATCACATTTATAAATGAGAGCTGTGACTAGCTTTTGCTAAATTTTACCCATAACAGATGAAAGTTTCCCTTCTATATCTAATATTTGTGAGTACAAAATGGCAATAACAACCAACTGCAATTATTTCAAATTCAGAGCAAGAAGAACCCCTGTGGCTTATATGTCTTGTGATCCTGTTTGAACTTTCATGTAGGGGGAAAAAAACATTGAATGATATTTTCATGGGAAATGCTTCAATGGACCGAAGTTTTGTTTGAGCAATGAAGATGGATGTGCCAGAGTTTAGTTATTATTGTATGACAAAGAGCATTTGCAAGGCAAAATACTCTAAAAAGCCACAAAACCACATGGATTCTGTTGAATTTAAACTTTACAAAGGCCTATTGAATTCTGCTAGCATCACTTCAAATATGTTAGGAGCAACTCAGTTAGAAAACATGATTTCACTCCAGCATAGTGTAGAAAGTAAAACGAGTTATATTGGTAGTTCAAGGCAATTTTCTACACTGAGCATAGACAATGGACATAAAGGACAATATTGTCAGTTGATCAAGCCATGAACCTTTTAAAATGTCCAGCAAATTAAAGAGAGTAAATGAAATTAATATGGCTAGTTTTCTTAATCTGCAAATACTAATTCATTAAATATTACTGGCAATTCAGTATTTCAAATGACAATGCCATGAATTCAAAAGTGGTAAGCAGATTAATCACTATAGCACAAGAAGTCACAAGCTGCAACGAAGAGATCTTTTTACAGTATCCACCCTGAATCCTTTGATTGCAGTCTAAGTGTATTTATGTTGTAAAGATGTGTAGATGTAGGTTTTAAGCATGCATTTGGCTTTATAAGCTCCAAGAAGCTGGTCAGCCTCATGCAAACCTGATATATGTTACGGGCTCTACCCAAATTATTATTTATCATTCAATTTCATAGCCACCCTTCTCCGTAAGGTCTCAGGGCAGGTTACAGCAATTTAAATATGCAACATTAAAACAGTTTAAAACCAATTATAGGTGTTTTGTCACTGTTCTTATTTCCAGACACACTTCTTCAAAACATGTGTTAGAAAATATAGTATGAGAGGCAGTTATTCATTCCATAAATTTTGTCTTCATCTTCAATCAACCAGCATATAAGTCAGGTTGTTTGTTATTTGAGAGAGGCCCAGAGAATTAGAATTTTGCATGTGAAGCTCTGCATACAAATAAATCTCTCTTGTCCTTCAGCTCTGCCATATTTTGTGATATCAAATATTTGTGCATTGTAAGCAGACAGACGTAGCATGAAAGCCGGGCATCTGTTCTCTTGCTCTCTCTACTCTCTCGACATCTGTCACAATCTGCCAGTACACCTAGGTCGCCTGTGTAGCTCAACCAAGGGAAATTTAGCTCAGGAAGAATGTTCTCTAGATGTAGTCTGGGATAGTCATTCATCATGTAAGGCCCCACTACACTTTTTAACAGAAGAGTAATTGTGTCTGCACTAGGAGCTCTGGAAGAAAGAACGAGAGCCAACCTGGAGAGCTGGATGGGTAAAAAGGTTACAACTTTATAAGTCATACATAGGCCACAGTTTTCTCAGTTCTGCCATTATATGTGCATGGCAGAACCCATTCCAATTGCTGGACCAATTGGGGACCATGCTAGAGGATATTCTGAGCTGCCCAAACACACTTATTCCAAAATTCAAGACCCTGCTTGAATCAAAACCCCTTACAAGCAAAGAGATCTAGAGCGTGCCTAACACCACCTTGTCGTGGATCACTACCTTGTCGTGGTGAGTGGGCTTGCACGTTCCTATGATCCTTGTGAGTGAAGCCGTTGGGAGTCTCGTACTCCCAGTAGGGTCACCCAAGGCAGTAAGGTCAAGGGGGAGGAGCTAGACAAAGAATGATCCAAGAAGTCCTCAGTGGCAGAACAGGTGGAAGATAACAAGCGGTATGTTACAACAGGTGTAAAGATGGATGAAGGTTGCAGCAGATAAGAATGTACTGGTTGTTGTGATGCTCATGCCATTGGAATAGAACCTTACTGTGAAGACTGTGCTTCCACTGATCTTAACACATAAAACAAATTCAGGCACAGGCATCTTCCAAAAACCCATCCCAAACCCAAAAAGTTCCATGGCAATCAGCAAAAGGGGCAGGACCATGAAATCTAAAAGACCCTAGTCCACATTGATGCCAAAATCCAGCTTTGCCTGAGCTCTGCGAGTGTAGCTTTCTCCCAATTGAAGTGCAGAGTTTCTGAGGACTGGGACATTTGCAGGGAAACCAAATGCTTCTCTATAAAGCTATTGTACTACCAACCTTACTGTATGCTTGTGAAACATGGACCACCTATAAACGCCATCTCCAACTCCTCAAAAGATTCCATCAATGGTGTCTCAGAAAATTTTTACATATCACTTGGGAAGCCAGGTAAACTAATGCCAGTTCACTGGAAGAAGCAAAGATCACCAGTGTCGAAGCAGTGATTCTTCAACACCAACTTCATTGGACTGGTCATGTTGTTTGGTTGTCTGATTATCATCTTCCAAAGCAACTGCTCTGTTCCGAACTTAAAAATGGAAAGTGTAATACTGGTGGTCAACAAAAGAGGTTTAAAGACTCTCTCAAGGCAAATCTTTAAAAATATAGTATAAACACTGACAATTGGGAAACACTGGCCTGCGAGCGCTCCAATTGGAGAACAGACTTTACCAAAGGTGTCATGGACTTTGAAGACACTCAAACTCAGGACGAAAGGGAGAAGCAAGCTAAGCGGAAGGCACATTTGGCAAACCCTCATCATGATCACCTCCCACTCATAAATCTTATGTCCCCACTGTGGAAGGACGTGTGGATCCAGAATTGGCCTCCACCATTACTTACAGACACACCGTTAAGACTGTGTTCATGGAAGATAATCTTACTCAGGTACGAATGATCGCCAAAGGAGAAAGAAGACCAGGATGTCATATGATGCTACTATATGCCTTAGTCATGAAAACACCCAATGCCTTGTTAATATTCCCATGACAAATTTAACATTTCCTTGCCTAGTGCCCTTCTGCCCAGTCCAGAGGGGCTGCCAGAGCTCAGTATGTAACTCTCAGATAGGATTTCACTTCTCCGCATTACCCGGCATATGTCCCACCTGAGCAAACGGGTTGCTATTTTCCCATTATTATTTTTTGTAGTTGTCTGCTCATTTCATTTTGCTTCAGATCCACACATTTCATCTTCTATTCTCCCTTTTTACTGTTCGTTTTTCTAATGTATTTATTTTCATGTTCCATGTTTCATGCCCCCCCTTTTTTTGGTCCCTCTGCTGTCTCATTTTCTCTCTCCTCTTCATATCACCTTTTGAAACCTTTTCTTTTATTGAATATTTTTCTCCACTGGTATATTGCTCTGGAAATCTTCCACAACATTTAATTGGAAAAAGCACTGAGCAGCTTACCGTATTGACAATAAAAACAATCATTCTGTTTACCTTGAGCCCAATAGCTCATCGATTTTATTCATTCACTCCTGCTGCAGAACAGCTCATGGAGCTCACCTGATCCTGGTTCAAAGGTGGACTGGGAATACCTCCAGTCTGGTACTGTTCAAGTTTTTTTAAAAAAAAAAAAAGTAAGAAAAACTAACTGTAACTGAATTAACAGGAATCAAACCTGTTTTGTGTTCTGCAAACTGATGTTCCAGGAAACCATTAGCAACCACAATGCAAAATGGCTGCCACAATCAAATCACAATAACTTAATAGCTTCAAATTAAATGAAATTCAAAGCAGCAATCCAAAACAAAGGAATGGGGAAGGATTAGAAATGGGTAGGGATAGTGCTATTTTTATAGAAAAGAAGTTCTGGTACCAGTGCTTTTCTGGGTGGTTGCAGGAGGACACATACCCCTAAACATTTTGTGACTCTAAGTTTGGCCTCATTGAGGGGCAGCATTTCAATATGAGTAGGGAAATGAGAGTACCCCAAACATTTTTTAAAGAAAAAAAGCACTGGACAGAATTCACCATTAACACCTCCCTCATTCTCCTAGAGTGGCAATGGTGCCCATCTGAGAGGTGCTGGAACCGAGTTCTGGTGAGTTCCAGCTGAAAAAAGCCCTGGTACTGTGGCTCTTCATACGTTGCTGAATTACAACTCACATCATCCGTGACTCTGGATGTTTAGTTGGAATCTCATTTCTTGTAACTTGAAGCCATTAGTTTGAGTCCACCTTCAAAGGCAGGAAAAAAACAAGCTTGCTCCCTCTTCCATTTGACAGCCGTTAAGATATTTGAAGGGGGCCATTATACAGTATCTGCTCTCAATCTCTTTTTCCAGGCTAAACATACCCAGCTCCTTAATACCCACCTATGCAGATCTACTCAGAAGTACGGTAAGTTTATCTGAGTGCAATGGGACTTACTCCCAGGTACATGGCTTAGCTACCAGGCCCTTGATCATCTTGGCTGCCTTCCTCTGCACACGTTCCAGCTTGTCAATACCCTTCTTAAATTGTCTGGTCTTTATCGAGCTTTCTTTCCGAATTGCTTGTGGGAAGGTTATATGGCAATGAACATTCACTCTGAATTGACCCTGATTTGCTTGTGTGGTATTAATACACCTTCCTGTTCATCATTCAAACATTTCACACTTTTCAGTGCATTTCCTTACCACTTTTCTTTCTGCAAAAAGTCGGGATGGGGGGTTGGGTGGATTTGTTGGGGCAACAAAGGTCTTCATTCCAATTTAGCTGTGCAAACCTAAATTTCAAGTATGAGCCTGAATCCCTCCTGCAAAACACTGAGAGCCTGGAGGCAACCACTCCTTTGCACAAACAAATCACGATGACTTGTGCTCTCAAAATGTCTGCATTTCCTTCCTGCACCATTTCTTTGGATAAGGACAATACTAATGAATGAGGAGTGGTGCTCCTCTAGATGGTTCCTGTGTTTTTATCCTTCTTGGCAAATGATCTTGTGGTCCAGATCCCTGGGCGTGGCTTCATTTTGGATTTTTGGACTCTACCTTCCCCCCCCCACCTGACAGATAGAGAACAATAGAAGAGCTAAGTATATTACTAAAGTTATTTTGGGGGGAGGGCTTCCCAAAACTTCCTGCTGCTATTATATGCCTTGTGGGGCCTTCTCTCTCTCTCTCTCTCTCTCTCTCTCTCTCTCTCCCCCCCCCCAATAACATGCTGGGGAATGTAGCATTTCTAGAGACTGATTTTAAGGGAGGAATGATACTGTCTAGTTGTGAAGGGACTCATTTATTCAGTATTTACAGGGCTATCCTTCAAGTGTTGAATACATTTGACTTTTATCGGCAATGGTGTTTCCAGGAGTGAAGAGATTTATGATCTTTAGAATTGTTGATGTGTTTTGATACCCAGAGCTTCTCTGAGTTTTTAGCGCAATGAAAGGAAATTGGACACACACTGTTGTGACAAGGTTCAGTAAGAATTTCATACACCAATAGTGGATACCAGATGGGCTTTATTTAATGCATGATATCCAATGAATATAAACAAGCTCAAGCATTCAGTGTATTTCATAAATTATCTTTCATATACTTACTTTTTGGAGGATTTGAAATTTTGTTAAATTTCTGTGTTATTACCTAGCACATCACCAAAAAAAAACCATACATTTGAATTAATTATATTTCATTTTAAATGGATTAAAACAGAAGCATGTTCCTCAGACATTGCATCACTGCTTTGCAGAAATAAAGGCTGGAAATTGCAGAGGCAGGTGGGAAATCATGAAATATGACTGTCATTTTATGACTGCTGGAACCATGAATCTTTGATATAATTGATGTGCTTATGACTATTCATCCTCAAAAGAGAAAGCTAAAGTCCCACACACATACACACACATTCCAAACAAATAAATCTGCTTTCTGCTTCATGTGAACAGGAGGCCTTGACTCTTTGGAGGAGAAATAGGTAATGTAAAATTTTTCAGACAGAAACAACTACATTTTTATCTCGCGGAATAGAATTTGGAATGAGAAATATGACTGCATTAATGCAGAAGAAGAAGAAGAAAAAGAAGAAGAAGAAGAAGAAGAAGAAGAGGAGGAGGAGGAGGAGTTTGGATTTGATATCCCGCTTTTCACTACCCGAAGGAGTCTCAAAGCGGCTAACATTCTCCTTTCCCTTCCTCCCCCACAACAAACACTCTGAGGTGAGTGGGGCTGAGAGACTTCAAAGAAGTGTGACTAGCCCAAGGTCACCCAGCAGCTGCATGCGGAGGAGTGGAGACGCGAACCCGGTTCCCCAGATTACGAGTCTTCCGCTCTTAACCACTACACCAGACTGGCTCTCTGCAAAAAAGATATTCTGCCATAGGTGCCTTTACAAATCTTCTTTGCAAATCCACCAACAGAAAACACCATTTAGGACAATAGTCAATACATTTCACCTAAAAACCTAAACAGAAAAGCCCACAGGTCAGCTAGCTTTCAAGACAATTTCATTCACCACTGATTTAATCTTAATAGCTTCAACGGAAGGGGCAAAAGAGTATTATAATTTCATAGTTCCACAGTTCATAGTCCCAGTGATCTTAATAACAGGAATATGTAAGTGGAGTCTAATGCTCCAGTCCTATGGAGCTGCTGTCTCCACTGACAGAAGCAGTACGCCTCTGAATGCCAGTTGATAGAAATCACAAGAGTGCAGTTGTGCTCAGGTCCTGCTTTCAGGCTTCCCAAATGCATCTGGTTGACCTCTGTGAGAACAGAATGCTGGATGAGGTGGGTCATTGACTTGATCCAGTAAGCTTATCTTATGTTCATGGAATGGCCTGCTAGTCTGGCTTTATAGGAGGTTTGCCCTCTTTCTCTAACTCACGGTGAGCCATCTCTCTTGGTAGTGCTTCATTAATCACATAATCAATTTGGGGTTCTATGGCGTTCAGTTCATTATATTGCCAATAGCTTCTGTCTAGCACAAAATAAAAACACCTGAAAATCAACACTGATTTCACTTTAATTAGAACGTCCGCCTTTATGGCTCTCAATCTGAACACATTTTTATAAGTGTTATGTCCTTTAGAAAGGAAATTGAACAATTCATACACCTTGATACATTAATTAATCCAGAGGGAACAGGATTGATACCCTCTAGTTTCATGGAAACATCTGTTCAATACACCATGGTGGTCAGAAAATCCAAAATGAAGTTAGTCAGTTATAAATTGTCACTACTATAAATACCAACAGAGCTCACAGATGTTATGTTCAGGCTTTCCACCTGCTAAAAGATAATAGCAGGAAAATAACAGTGCCAGCTAAAGAATAAAAGCAGGGGTGGGAGCCAATAAAAATATGAGAAAGCAGAGCACACATTTTTAAATGGGTTGAAATACTCTTTCATGAGAATAAATAAGTGGAATAGCAGTGTCATTTGTAGAAATAATGCACAGGTTGTGAACGGTGCTTTTTTCTGGCAGTTTTTTCTGCTTTTTTTCTAGGAAAAAAGCACTGCTTATTACCATCATCTCATTGCCACATATCCTCTGATTCAGAGCTCCCAAACCACAACTCCTGGTGTTGAGCCCTAAACTCCCAAACCAATGACCATCCTCCTCTTCTTTCACCCTCTACACCCCGCCAACCCTGACACAGCCATGCCATTGCTCCTCCTCAGAAACAGAGGTCGCTGTGGGTGAAGCCAAGGCCATCCTGCAGGCTGCCGAGGCATCCCTTCTTTCTCCTCACTCCAGCCACTCTAGCAGGAGATGGTGGGGAAGCCCAGGGCGATGGAGAAAGCTAGCAGGGAGAGAGATGCTGGGCAGGGGAAGCCAGGCCACAATGTGATGGGATCACCACATGGAGCGGGGGGGGGGGGAGAGGGAGAGAGAGAGAGAGAGAGAGAGAGAGAGAGAGAGAGAGGAGACACCAGGGCAGCTGAGCAAGTGAGATCTTTGGATGAAGGGTGGTATATAAATTTAATAAATAAAATAAAAGGGAATGGGGAACAGGGAGTAGGCAACAATCAGGCTGATTGTGTCTTCCCTTTGAACACTTTGGGGGGAAATCTCAGAAGTTTTCGAGCATTCATCAGGAATTCTGACTGATTTTGGAGAGAGAGGACCAGACTTTGGTTCATCCCTGCTATCTTGAAATTATTGGACAGACTGTAAATGTAATACGTTGTAATGAATTAAAACATCCACTATATTATCTTTGACATGCACCTAAATTATAATAACTGAGTCACTCAGTTATTGCTTTGAAATAAAATGGCAGTAACAAATGGAGCAGAGAAATGGACCACAAGCGTGGTGTCACCCATGAGTATCTAAATGAAGAGTTTTTGACTCGTTCTCCATTTTTCAATGTCAATTGCATTATAACTGTTCCCATGAAAAATACATGTCAAGAGGCTGACTTTCAAGTAGGTGAATCATTTTAAAATGCTTTCTACTTGGACTCAAGTTCTGAAGTTCCTGGAAAATGAATACACAGTTGCCAGTTCATTAGCCTGTTCATATCTGTCAGCTAGGAAGATCATAGCTACAGAAGCTTCTACATCCTTCTTGTTGGTTTTTCTTGTTTCTGTTGGGGGAGAGAATAACTTCCTGGGAATGAACAACCCCATCTACTCACCAGTTCTAAATGTAGAAGATTATTATTGCATGGAGAACTTTATTCATCAGTTGGGGGGAAAGGAACCTATTTTCATGGAGGGTTGCATTCCTTCCAAGTTTATCCCTTAGGGGCTACATGCGGGCAGTGGGCATAGATGAAGCCAGAGGTGGGCATGCCCAAAGCAAAAAGTGACTCTGCCCACTATTGGATCTGTTATGGGAGTAACATATCACTTTTGCCATATATTTGAACTGATTACCTATAGGGGACTCTCCCCCTTTCCATTGCTTTTCCCTCTATGTTTTCTGTTCCTTTCCCGTTCCTCTTGGCTGCACCCACTCCCATGAAGTTAGGCTGAGGGCCACATGCAGTCTTTGGCCACCCTGAATTTGAAGTATAAAAGTTATAGGACATTAGTATTGTTATTGTTGCTATGATAACCATTTAATGATCAGGCACAACCCTAAAAACTAGCTCAAATGCTTGTGAAACTCAGGGAGGAACAAAAAAGCTTTTTTATTAGCCATCTAATCCTAAGAGTTGTAGTTGTGATTTAACAAATACTATTGTGGGTCTCAGAATTTGAATGAGCATCCATGCTATGGAAGTGAATATGCTTCTATATTCAAGAAGCATTTAGTCATCCATCTACTGGGCTGTGTTGTGTATTCCTGCTAGATTTAGTATGCACCTGGTTTGATTGCTTTATCCTCCTATGTATCTCAATCCACATGTATATTTACCAGCCTCTGGTATCTGATAAAGCAAGCCACTGTGTGCAAACTCTCATGCCACAATAAATCACTCTCTAAGGCTCTTTTTTGTCTTCCCACTGTTGCAAACTTAACATGGCTGTGACTCTGGAATTCATGTTTGTCAGATGTCAACAGAGCTTTTGTGAAGTAGGACAAACCACAGAAAGGTGCTATTGATGCAAGTGCACTGTGCACTTCTTGTAAAACATTTTTTTGGTACAGCAAACTGTTTGCAAACCCTAATCATAAGTTACTATGCCATACTGACTGCAACCATTTGCAGAGTGAATTTAATAATGAGACACTTAATTACTTTTGTCTTACTTATAGCCAGAACATTAATGTTCAAACAGGATTTAGAGCATCATAATCAGAAAGCACAGAAGTGTTTCTATAAATATATATTTTAGTAACATCAGAAGAAAATGAAAACAAAACAGAAAATAGCTCTTCTGTTTTTAAACCAGGGACTGTCTAACCTGTGGCCCTCCAGTTGTTGTTGTATGTAGCTTAAGAAGGTGTTCTTTTTAATGTAGAAGAATTCCAGAAATTCAGTCTCATGAGATGGAGTCAGAGTATTGTATCCGAAATGATAGCTGCTTATGAACAAACTAGGAGATGGGGGCTTCAGTTTTAAGGAAAACCAATTACCCGTTGCATCTGGCCATATTGTAAAGTAGGCCAAGAAACAAATGGCAGAAAGCTCAATGGTTTATTGATTAAAACCCAATACATTTCAGATATCAAACCATTCTTCTGGGGCAATTCTCCTTAATTAAAAACCACAGAGCAACATCTCTTGGTCACAAGTCAATTCACCAGCATATGTTCCAAGAATTCTGTTATTTGCCTCCCTCAGTCTCTCTCCTAGTATGATCTGTTGTCTATGTGGGAAGATGATACTCTAGAAAAGGACATGCAGCTCAGTCATAGAGTGTATGCATTGTATCCTCAGTTCAATCCCCAGAAACTCCAGCTAGTGCTGGAAACGAACCTTGTGTTCTGCCAAGGGCAGAGTTCCTTCCGGATCTGGAGCCAATAAGCATGCCAGGAGATGAAGAATAAGCAATGCTTTATTTGTGCAAGGTTAACAGATAGCAGCAGGCATACAAAACACATGTTATAGCATACCAGACAGGAGTCACACACAATCTCCCCTTCAGCTGCCCGGAGCTCCAGGTAGAGCAGCGAGAGAGCCCCTGGCCAACAGTCTCACAGCATCTGGTACCTCGATCTGTGAAGAAGCTCTCTGACCCCCTTCAGCCTACAGCTTTTATAGCCAACTTTGATTTGATTGATTGCACCTGGTTAGCAGGCATCACTCATGATCAGCCCGGGACACCGGGTGCAACTAATGTGGAGCAGCTTAGAGTCTCCAACCCAATTCACTGCAACTGGGTATCCTCCCCACTAGCCAATCAGCACTTAGGGGACCCAGGAAACTCCTGGCACAGGTGTATGAAAAACAAATTATGCTAGCATGAATCAGCAGACCTTAAACCGGGGATGTAAAAGGGAAAGAGACATGTCATCTAACTCCTTGAAATTACAATGGTCTTCCGCGTTTCCTCTACACCCTGCTTAAAACTCTGAACTTCCTGTAGACCAGGGGTCACCAATACGTTTGGGCACAAGAGCACATTTGCAAACCAGAAAAAACTGTTGTGGGCACCACACCACAACCAACTCCATAGGCCAAAATAGAATGTCAGTGAGGGGAGGTGCAATGTGGGACACCCCTGATGTAAACAATAGTGAGCAAGATGTACCAAGACGTTTCTTAGATGAAGAGCACTTTTGCTGTTAACTCATTTGCACTCCTCTTTCTGGCTGCAGGCTGATGCACTAAAAGCTGGGCAGTGAAAGGTTACTACCTGATTTATGCCAGCAGGCAAGAAGATTAACACATTTATTAAATCATTCTTTCTATATGTATAATTAATCTTTGACCCCCTATTAGAAAGAAACAATGATATCTACAAAATTAGCATGCATTAGATAAAATTTATCATCTCACTCTGCCTTATTGAAATTAATGTCCTTAAAATAGTTCTTGCCCTTGCATGTATGTGGATTTGCATATTGAAATTTCTTGTGCTCAACAAGGAAAGCACTAATTGCCAAAAGTCCAACATTAGAACATAATTCTAATTAAGCATACATCATGCTTAATTAATCAAATCATGATATGCTTGCAAATTCTCATGAATACAGCTCGTGAATTCAGGAGAGACAGAACTGTTCATCTATAAGGCATTCTCTGAATGTTAATTTTGACTGACTTCTCCCTTAGATTGATTTATTTGCTAGTGTCATGATTAAAGTTTGAACTAACCTCATTCAGAATATGAAATTGTCCTCCTTGCAGTTCTTACCAGTATTGCAAATCAAACAACATTTCTTCAAAAAGTTCTTCTTTGGCTCAGATTTTAATGTAAGTGCCTGTTCCTCCTTCTTCATTACCTTGATAGCTGCAAAGGCATTCAGGAACAAGGAACTATGGGACAATTAATTTCCAGGTCAGTTCATGTCTGTGTTAAATGCTTGGGTGCCCTGGAAGAAAAACATTTTCCCAAGGGTCCGTTGCCTGGGACACTCCTCTTTCAACATTCAAGATGCCATGGAAGGAAAATCTCCCAGTCACCAGTACTGTAAGCTAAATGGGGAGGGAAGCAGGCAGCTGTATATTAGCCAGAGTGAGGTGGCTGCCATAGCCAGCCTGACCAATGGCCAGGGATGATGAGAGTTTATTTATGTTTTCAAATACCACTAAATGTAATAAAAAGCTGTTTACATAAAAACAATAGAAATATAACATTAACATTCATTTAAATGTCTAGCAAAAAACAAAACTATGTATCATAAAACTGAGCAGATGAGAGAGTTCAAAATTAAGATTCAGAGCCCCAAAAAGTTTGAGTAAATGCATGTTTTTTTCATAGGCATTTACATTTCTGTCCCTGCTTCACAAATTAACAAAGGAAGGTACCGTATATACTTGAGTATAAGCCTAGTTTTTCAGCACACTTTTTGTGCTTTAAAAGCTGCCCTCGGCTTATACTCAAGTCAACCATTCCTTAAGAAGTGTACAAGAACTGTGGTTCTTTACTCTCCCCAGGCAGCTTGTTCCATTCCTGAACTGCTCACATAAATGCAAACTTTAGAACCCAGTTAAGGAAGTATTAAAACCCCACAGGTGCTCACTTTCCCTGGCTCCTGCTTAAACATGACAGGATCCCAGCCTTCTCTGTATAACACAAGGGAACATTGCGCTGTGGGTTAAACCACAGAGCCCTAGGGCTTGCTGATCAGAAGAATGGCGGTTCAAAACCCTGCGACGGGGTGAGCTCCACAGCAGCAAAGGAGGAAGAGGAAGGAGCAGCCCAAAGGGCTGCTTGTTCCTCCTCTACCACAGTGGCAAAGGTGAACCGGCTTATACTTGAGTCAATAAGCTTTCCCACATTTTTGTAGGGAAATTAGGTGCCTCGGCTTATATTTGGGACGACTTATACTCGAGTATATACGGTATTCCAGAGGGTGGATGCTATAATTGACAAAGCCTATTGCCAAGTGTTCATCCATTGGTTCTGGAGTGGCCAGCAGGATCTCTTTGGAAAATCTTAAAAAGATTAGCTTGCTCTGTACCAGGGAATCTGCTAGGTACAGAACAGAGCTTTAAATGCCAACAACAAACCCTTGTACTTGACTGAGTAGCAAAGAGTCCAACAATATCTGGCAGGCACCATGTTAGCTACCTCTGTAATTACATCCTCATGGGATGTTCTTGAGATATGCATATGGAATAAGATGCTGTGCTTGACATTACTGCTTCTGATTCTCAAAAGTACCTTTAAATATCCCAATAGTGTCTAATCTAATCAGTGCAGTCCAGAAGAAGCAATATCGTGAGATAACAGCACACTTGGGGCTGTTAAGTTGTAAGTTCTTTTGCACACATTTATAAATACTTTCTAAAGGAATTAAAATATAGAAAGGCATTAACTAATTTCCATTGCTTTGTTTCAGCAGAGGTGGAGAGATGGGAGGTTGGTGAAAAGGATAGGGGCAGGTGTTTTTCTGTTATGCATATTCAAAGGCTGGCATATATTTGCATGTCATATTTTTGATGGTGCATTGATGGCTTTAGTGCTTCACCTTCCGCCATCAGAGAGGCACCATCAGTCTCATTCTGTCCGTGCAACATACTGCAGCTGCTGTTTGGGCATCTGTTCTATTCCATGGAGAAAAGGCAGTCACAGAGCAATGCCAGGTTAGGCATCAGCAGAGCCCATGCCTCCAACGAGCATGACTAACAAATGACACACATTCTATGGCAGCTTCAACCAGGACATGGCTGCTGGTGGTGAAGAATAACAGTTTCCTAATTTAAACTTGGCTGGGTTATTTGACATTCACAATGTAGTGCATGCAGACAAATAAATTTATTTCTCAAAGGAATTCATCCATTTGAATGGAACAGATGGGTGGAAATAGCTATTTCATATGTAAAATTTATTTATTTCAATTTATTTATTTTTTCAGTTTGCATGAATAACAAGAAAAGAAAGAAAAAAAACCATGCATATACTATTGCTTAAATTATAGAGCTCTATGTTTTTAAAAGCTGGCTACCAGCAATTGCCTTTCTCATCCATGGCCAGGAACATTTCGTTAAATAAATAATTTTTTCTAGCAAGCTCACTGAACTCAGCTGGACTTACTTCTGAGTAGTTGTGCATAGGATTATACTGTAAAGTTGCAATTCTGTGTACACTCAAAGCTGAGCGTAAGCTGCATTGAACTTAGTGGGTCTATCATCTGAGTAATTAGGCATAGGACTGTGTTGTAAGTGTCTGAAGAATAGGCTAAACACAGCTACCACATGCATCTAGCTGCCCCTTTCCTTGCATCATATCTTATTCTTAAAATTTATAGTGTTCTGCGTTCTCCAGTGGGAGGAAATGCACTACTGTGACATTACAATACAAAGTAAACTTTTAACAAATGTTGTAGCAGTGAAGTAGAAATAGAAACATGCAGCAGCTCTTTTGAGCTGCAACTGTTCCTTTACCATACTATCTAGCATGGACTTTAAAGTTCTGGTTTTATGGTCTAGGATGGCCATATGCAAAAGAGAACCGGACCAGACACTCCAAGTGTCCCCTATTTTCCAAGGACACCCCTGATTTAGAGATGCCATCTCGGTTTCTGATTTGATACTGGAATGTCCCACTTCCCCTTAGGATATCCCTACTTTCTTTGGAGGGTATTCAATTCCCAAGCTGTCCTGCTTGGGCAATCCTGCATAGGGAAGGGTTTTTTAATGTTTAATGTTTTATTATGTTTTTATATATGTTGAAAGCTGCCCAGATTGGCAGGGGTTACGCAGTAAGACGTGTGGGGTATAAATAGGAAAATTGTTGTTATGGAACGGGATGTCCCTATTTTCATTGGAGAAATGTTGGAGGGTAAGCAGGACTCCTGCACCTTTAATAGTTGCTTACCAGGATGGAGGGATGTGGTGGCGGTGAGGTTAGCACAGTGCAACATACCAGCGGAGCCAATCCAACGCTCCTGCTGGTGTGTTTGCACTGCACCAACATTCCTCACTGCATTGCTTCTCTTCCTCCCTATAAGCAGCATTGACCCACATGCCAGGAAGGTAGCAGAACGATTCTGTGTGACCTGGCAAGCCACTTCTGATAGCTGAGTGGAAGTGGGAATTTGAGCAGTCATAGCTTCTCTGTGCAACTCATTGTGTCTCTTTTTGCATCTGATGATCCAATTATTAAGTGTGTCCAAAATCTGGACAGCAGCAGCTGAGAATGCCACTTAACTCGCCCTTGTGATTTGGATTTGACAGGCAGATAGGTGACATGATTGAAAGGCCAATTTGGCCTAGCCATAGAAATCACTGCAAAAGCATGGAAAGGTGCAGGTTTCAAAAGCAATGTGGTACTTTAAAATATAATCCTACCTTTTAGCAATCAAATAATCAGATCTTTCCTGACAGTACGTAGCTAAGAGGAGAATTCTCCTTCCTGAGAACTCTAATGTTTTTAAACTGATTCCAACTTAGCAGATTGCAATGCAATTATGTACTCTTGTGTATAAAAATATGTGCTCGTGAGTCAAATAAATGCAAGACATATAAAGTAATACATAAGGTAATGTTATAAATAGCTCACCACAGCAGATCAAACTATACCTGCTTAAAGGGTAGGATTCCTAATCACAGGAGAAGTTAAGTTTTTTTTTTTAAGATTCAGCCAATACACACAGCATGGAAAGGTTTAGTGCAGGATTTAGAAGGGTCTGTAAAATGTAGGCACTGATTTTAATAGCCTGGATCTCTTCCTTCCTGCCCCTTTCTTTTATTCAGTTAATAAGTCATGCACTCGAGCACCTTGAAACAGTTCATCTAATTTTAACCTGACCCAAGGATCCAAGGCTAGTCATGTCTTGATGAATAAAATATTTATTGTCATCTACTCCCTTCTTTTTAAGCATTTGCATGAAAAATAAATCTTCCAGACGAAGTCATATTTTTAGATACAATTCTGAAGTATACCATCCCTCAGGAAAGTTGATGATTCAGTTGTAAGTATGTCAATGTCGAAGAAGTTGACAGAAACCAAACGTTGACGGGAGCCAAAGCAATTGGGAAGTGAAGGCATCTTGTGCAATATATTTCTGTTTCCATCTACAACATAGAGACAGATTCCAGTGAAGGCTCAGAATTCTGAATCACAAAAGAACTCATACAGTTGCTCAGAAGATCTGAGCAAATTCACATTGCATACAGCTAAAGCTCTGGTAGAACCCAACAGAAATCTTCAGAAACCAACAAGCACCACAGAGTTCAGGCAGACCGACAACTCCAACCTGTCATTAATCTTGTCATCATTGTAGAGTGAAGATTCTTCAATATCTCCTGATCTCAGTCTAGAATACCCATGCTTCAAATTAGTTTCTTCAGACTGGGAAAACCCAGGCTCAAATGCCTCTGCAGACAATGAAGTTTAATTTTATGCAGAAAAAACAGCTGTAACGTTTAATGGCCTGTTGTGACCTGCTGTGGGAACTTAACAAATTGTGTATTTATTATAGTCAGTGCTATTTTTCTAGAAAAAAAGGTGCTGGGACTCACCATGAATGTCTTCCTTGTACTCTTATAATGGCAATGGCACCCACCTGAGATGCTGAAACTGAGTTCCAGTGAGTTCTGGCTGAAAAAAGCCCTGATTATAGTATAAGCTTTTGTGGAGCACAGTCCACTTCCTCAGACACATAAGAGGCAAGCCTGAATTATGGACGACTCCTCCTTACCATCCCTATCCTTTACTATTCTGGCTGTGACTAATGGGAAATTTATTGTCCAGAACAACTGAGAGAGTCACCTGTTACCTGCTCCTATACTACGGGAAAGGGTTGCCATAGACTTAATATCTTGGCCCATCTGAATTGAACTAACCTGTGCCTGTGTGTCCATAACGGCATGCCTTTGCAGCTTTAAAAAAAGGATTCCAATCCGAAACTGATCAAATCATCAAGAACCTGGTACAACAGAGACGCAACTGCAGCTGTGGATATTTTATGTTTGATTATAATGAAACATGACACAAGAGTTCATCAGAGAATCATCTCTTCTTGACCTCCCTATCTCCTGGCAGGATTACTTTTCTCTCCCTTCACCAGTAGCTTTTTTAATATGCATCCTTCTTCACATCAGGCTTTTCGCTCAACATGTGCCAGGAAATTAGGAAAACCTGTTTATTTGTGAAGTAAGCAAGCTGTTACTCCATTCACAAAACATACAATGTCTTTGTCTTATACATGAATTAAGCAAGCATCCTGCCTATTGCATGAGTTACAAAGCAAGCAAATTGTTTGCCTAAATCAGGGACACCTTTGCATAATTCATGAACCTACTTTACTTTTTTCTTTTCTTTTTTTAAAAAAGCCTCCTCTTCATTCATAATCTAGGCAACAGTTCTATCCCAAATACAAAAGAGCAAAGCCATTGCTCACGTTTTGAAACTGCACAAATGAAGCAGGGCGTCTGCCTATTGTATGAAACAGAAATACTTCCACTTAAATGGTGTAATTAGCAAAGCCCTTCTTGAACTAAGAGGAAGCACTTTATCATATTCTGAACATTTCATGCGGTGGATAAAACCATTTCTGCTTTAATTAACTGGATAAAGATTATTCCATTCAGATTATGGAATGGCTGGTGAATAAAGAAATTGTGTTTCATTCATAAACCAGAAAGAAGTATTTTAAACTTCATGAATTTGGGGGGTGGGGCAGAAGAGAGTGACTTTAAGAATTAATCAAAGGCTTTGGCTGTTCCTTGAATGCTATAATTAGAGTATTCAATGAATTAAGCAATTTCACAAATATCACCCTAGCACATATAACATTTACTATTCTCAAATTGTAGCCTTAGATTCATGCAGGATGGTGGCTGATAGGCTTTTTTTTTTTTAGTAATTTGCAATAGAACTTTTTTAATTTTTCTTTAAAATTTGCAAATTGAGAGAGAGAGAGAGAGAAGCAGCTTCTTATTTTGGCGGTGAAGAGAACTACTTTGAAAGATACAGTGGTACCTCAGGTTAAGAACTTAATTCGTTACGGAGGTCCGTTCTTAACCTGAAACTGTTCTTAACCTGAAGCACCACTTTAGCTAATGGGGCCTCCCACTGCCGCTGCACCACCAGAGCACGATTTCTGTTCTTATCCTGAAGCAAAGTTCTTAACCTGAAGCGTTATTTCTGGGTTAGCGGAGTTTGTAACCTGAAGCGTATGTAACCCGAGGTACCACTGTAGTTATGAAGAGTAGGGGCAGTTTTTTCCAGCCTAATGTTAGGACAATGACTCTGTTGAGCCAGTCTAATTTTTGAATGGTCATGCAATAACTTGACAGCAAAAGCTAAGAGAAGTAGGCCAGTGCGTTTGGGCACTCTGGAATTACTTCTATGATGTATTAGTCTCACTGAGTTCCAGTCTCCTGTAGCATGCATTCCTGTAAAAGGACTGGACATTTTGTTCTGACAGAACTGGAGATAAATAGGAGTAAAAATACAGCATGGGGACAAGCCACAATGCTCGTTTGTAGGTACTGGTATTCTGCATTCTCATGTCTTTAAGAGTTTTCATGACCAGGACCTGCTACATTTCAGAATTCCTAAACAGTTTGCAAGATGACACTTGCCTCTATTTAAATATAAAGAGTTTCAGAGTGTTTTGGGGCTCTTGCCCTACATACTCCATCCTTGAATAATCCTTCTTATTTAAGAGGCAACTCCATATCAGATTGTCTTTTTTGTGTGTTTAAATGACATGTCTAAATTTCTACACAATATTAGTCTGCGTGCTCGAAAATCAATTAAGTTGGACACAGATATCTTAGCATGCATTGTTGTGCAGAGAGTGCAAATATCAGCACAAAAGTAAGAAACTCAAGTGGAACCAATCTGATTTTTAATTAAAGAACCTGCTGGTCTGAAATGGATTTATTAAAACCCCGACAGTGGTGTTTTTCTCCTTCAGCTGTAGTACCATGTGTAAGCCTGTACTGCATTTAGTCTGCTCTTTAGTGTGAAACAACATTTAGAAACTTAGTGAGAGTTACTCTTGCCTGCGAAGCAGCAAAAATATGGAAAACGATGTTGGCTGGCAAAAGTGGATTGGCTATTGTTGTAAACATTTGGGAGGTAAGTAGAGCTCAAAGTTGATGAGACTATTTCTATTGAATTGTACAGAAGCTGGAGGATGATTTTAAAAGGCTTGCCAGCTCATGCAATATGCCATTATTAATTTTAGGCTTTCAGATGTAAAACAGAGCTTAGTGTGTCCAATGAATGTGACACTGTTAAGCATTTGGTTCCACAAATATTATTTTAGGGAACCAATCTTTAATCTGCATGTAATAGCTAAGTTATCAGGAAAGTAAAGCTAACATAAACTTTACTTATATTGATTGTTCTGCTCCTTAATCCACAAGTGGAGTTTAAACTGAATCACTGCCTTCAAAATAAACCTAAATCCATATTCTACAGTTTGAATCAATGGTGGATTAGATTTATTTTCTCATTTAAAAGTGAACATAACTGATTTGCACTTGCAGAAATGATACATGAACCAAAACAGAGCCATCCTTTGAAATCTGTACTTCTCTGAATTTTGCAATGCAGTTCTTCAGCCCAGTAATGTATACTATAATACATATGTATAATTGGGTAAAGTGTGCATAAAAGCACATATATTAGTGAAAATGCTGTATATTAGAGAAAACTGCTTTGCAAAAATGAGTATACAAGGCAAAATGGCATAATGATGTATATTATTAGGAGAAATTCACACTAAGATATTGATGAATTTTCATGAAGACTTTAAAAAAAGCATTGAATTAGAAATTTGAAGAACTAAACATGGTAGTGGCAAAATGAACACTAGCAACTTTAGGTTAGATACATCCACACTCACATTCTTTTTATATTTCTCTCTTAGTACAGTTCCTTATTCCGTTTGTTGTGGCTGCCACATTATCTGTTTAATTTGTTACCCACATAGTCTCAAATCAAGCTTGGTATTATTGGACAATCTTTTTTAAAAAAACAAAACAAAAAAACCCCACTATGCTGTTAAATAGGTATCAAAGAAGAGAGAATAGGAGAGGGGAAAGAGGAAGCAGTCAAAATTCAAACAAATAAACTTCCACAAAATAATTTGCCAAAGCACTTCCTATCCAGTTTCTCACTCTGATTGTAATCACATTAAATCAAAATAATTGCTGAAACTAACATCCAAGTAAAATAACCTAACCCATAATTTCTTATGGACAGCGGGGGGTTTTTTTTTTAAAAAATGGGGATCATTGATTTCCTCGCTCACAGGTGCTGCTTTCCTATTCATTCCAGTGGAAGAAACCAATCTGCATTAAAACCAAACACACTGGCAAAGGAAGATCTGATCCACGCATTTGAATGAGACAACTGACTTGCCTCAAAAGGCTTTAAAAACATTTAATGTACACATTATATACGCATATAATCATGCAGCGGCAGTGATCATGCACTATGTATAAGTACTTCAACATTTCTGAACATGAGAAGTGGCTGATGTTTTCAAGGCTACATACCTATCACGTATTTCTGTACATATGAAACCAGGGGCCTACACTTATCCTGATGTCAAATTGTCTAATGCAGAAGTGGACTTCAGCTCTTAGCTCCAGCCAGTGTGCCCAGGAATGATAGGAGATGTAGTCCATTGGGAAAGAAAATATATAGTTTTTGTGTCCTTCAAATTATGCATAATAAGCCCTGCAGGGGTTAACATGGGAATTTAAAATATTGCTCCTGCATATATATATTTTTGGTATATTTCTCCAGGAGTAAACAATGCCCTGAAAAGAGCTATCCACAAATCTGCTCTATGCATGTACATCAGATGGCATCTAATTAAATGTAATCTTTGCATTTTGATCCCAAGGGCATTTTGAATAGCAGCAGTGGCTCAAACAGTTCCACCCACTCCATTACGTTAGCAGTAAAACTCTACATACACTGTTCTTCCCCTCACTACTGTATAATAATAAGCAGCCTAAAGGAACAGAGCCACAATGATGGTGAACAAGAAAGGCTTCAGAGTCTTCATAGTCTGCATCCTGGCCAGGCCTGCATCTTTATCCCAATCCCCCGTCGATAAATGAAGCATCTAGCTCCCAATTTTCTTTGGCTGGGGTATGAAAAGGGTGAGCCTGTGACCTGGATTCAGGAACTAAAGTATTAACCATCACTAAAGAATGGCCAGGGACACGGGTGGTGCTGTGGGTTAAACCACAGAGCCTAGGGCTTGCTGATCAGAAGGTCGGCGGTTCGAATCCCCACAACAGGATGAGCTCCCGTTGCTTGATCCCAGCTCCTGCCCACCTAGCAGTTTGAAAGCACGTCAAAGTGCAAGTAGATAAATAGGTACCACTCTGGTGGGAAGGTAAACGGCATTTCCGTGTGCTGCTCTGGTTCGCCAGAAGTGGCTTAGTCATGCTGGTCACATGACCCAGAAGCTGTACTCCGGCTCCCTCGGCCAGTAACGCGAGATGAGCACCGCAACCCCAGAGTCGGACATGACTGGACCTAATGGTCAGGGGTCCCTTTACCTTTACATTTAAAGAATGGCCAGGCTGCCCAGGTAATGCAACCAGAGACCATTGTCTGGTATCCTGGCATACAGGATTTCTGCTGTAGACCACCTCCTATGATGTATGTATGATGATTTTGGGGTGGTCCTCTGCTAAGGGGGTTGGGCAATGTCAAAAGTATTTAAAGGTTCCTTAGAAGTGACAGAAAAATAATTATATTGCAACAGAAAAATAAATATCTGCCTTGCTGTCCACTGGATCCAATCATCCATTTTTCTCTGAGCGATCATGGACCTAGAGGACTCAGACCCATTGGGGAGTTGGGCAGCAAAAGCCAAATCCCAATTTTTACATTGCTTATTTTTATTTTTGGACTGCTCTTTTGTGCAAGCGTGGTAGATCACAAAAGGTGTATGTGCACATGTAAGTACCTATCCATGGATCTCAGCTTTCCTGGCTTTGAGCAGCGCGCACACACACACACACACACACACACACACACACACGCCTGCTGTTTTGTGCAAATCTGGTAGATTAGAAACTTGTAATTAAAAAAAGAAAATTAAAGGTGTGTGCTTACAGGTAAATAGGTGATTTCCTGCTGATTTCCTGCAAGATCTTATGAGATCTCATCAAAATCTTGCAACATGTCTAGGAGAGCAAAATATCTCTTGATATTTGGGAGAGATCTTTCAAGATCTTTCGGGGACACCAGTGCAGGCATTGCTTCTCCACAAGCGGTGGAGGTGACACAGCCAGTGGTACAGTTGCAGTGCCACCAGCAGGTGGCTCAGTGGTGGTGAGTGTCCCACTAGTGGTGGTGGTGTGGTAGAGCAGGGTGGCACATCCTGTTTTTCCCCAAGTGGCAAAATGGAACGTACCACCCCTGACCTCAGGATTCCAGAACTATAGTAACAGCTGTCAGTTCACAAGGAAGGAAGGCAAGGACCCACAGCCCAGGTGGGGCTCACTAGCTTGTGGAGGAGTTGCCTGATTCCTTGGCTGGAGTAGGCTCAGGACAGGTGAGGCTCACATGCCTTGTCAACCCCAGAAGCTATAACAGGTCTGCGTACTGGCCAGACCTGCGACTAAGACAGCCATTGCTTTACGCAACTTATAAAAAAGTAGCTGTTAATTATATGTATTTGGATCTTTTCCTGTTTTGTAATCTACTTCAGCAACAGCTATGAAAAATCATATGTAAGCAGAACATTTCCTTCACTGTTGCCTTGACAGTTATATATTATAAATTGTCATTTGTATTTCCAGAGAAAGATATTCACTATTGGGGGAGATCAAGAAAGCTGGATAGCTTGGGTTTTGTTTTTTTTCCAAAACGCTTTGTGAAAAGTCAAATCGCACCATTTAATAATGCTCAAGTACCCTTTACTTAAAGTCAAGTATAGGTGGCAATTTGTGAGAGCAGTACTGGAGTTTTATGGATGTTTCCATGGCAATTACTGCCTTAGCAGTCCCTTATGCCTAAAACAAACATTATGGATTTCAATAATAGGGACAATTGAGACCTCACTGTGAAATATAGAGGCAAGACACAAGGGCTGAGTGAATTGAGCCGCATTTATATATGTATTTATTAAACCCAAACCAGATCTGTAAAAGGGAACCAACAGGTGTGATCTAACAAATAACCCCATTTTGGGCAAGTTCAAAAGGTTCACTACTTTCAGGTGAGTACAAAGGCATTCCTGCTCAAATCCCTCCTGCGGCCACAGAACTCCAGGCAGGTGTGATAGGTTGGCCCAAAATGTTCCTCCTAACTATGCCAGCGAGTCCCAAGACCCTGGAGGCAGGTCTCAGGACTACATCCTTCATCTTTAAAGGTGCCTAAGGGTGCTCACCAAACCTTAACCACTGTATAACTTCCCATACCTACCAGCCAATGAAAATTGTTCTTTATAGTATACAATTGAAACTGTTCTGTGTGGTACCTAGAAGCTGATGGTGCAGTGAAGCAGTGCTGCTCACCTGACCTCCAGTTGCTGCTGCTTACTGGGATGTGGAGGGGGAGGCACTGGTGGAGCCAATCTGTTGCTCTTGCCAGTACTTTTGCACCATGCTGATCTCACCAATTTGCTCTTCCCCCTCTACCTCTTGCTCAGCAGCAGCAACATTGCCAACTGGAGCCTGAAGTCAAGTGCTATCCACTACTGGTAGTTGATGTTTGTACCGTAAGAAATTATTCTTCAGTGTGTGGTATTACAACAGATACATGTGTGGGTCAACTTTGAGGTTCACTGCTTTGTTTGATTTGCTATCCTTTTTCTTTTCCCTGATGACCCTCACAGACTAACTTAAAAAAGGAACGAAAAGAAAATCTACCATAATGTATAAATTATACCGTACTAAGATGGGAAAATATTGTATGAACTGTAGGTCACAAATGGAAACCATGATTTTCTGTCTTTGTTTCTCAGTTGGTTTTCTACAGTGTGGTGCTTAATTCCAGACATGCAATGTAATGGATTGTGACTGATGCAAGCTGATGGTACTCTTCACAACACGTTTCATAATGGATTATGTCATAAGGACATCCTTTTTTCAGAAAGAGATAGCAAACTGAAACAAAGAGTTCCTCTGCTTTTGGCATAACAGAAAGACAATTTGGAGGAGTCTGACCTTCTCCACTGGGCAACCCATTAGGAAGCTTTCAGTATTTGCTTGGGAAGGAAGTCCAAAACTATAGACCAATATGGCAAAAAAGGATAACCCATTGTCACCACACTGAATGAAATGTAATCTTTGACTTCAATCCACATTTATTTTAAATTTATTGAAAGTTTAGCTTGTTATGATGACTACCTCATTCCATTAACTTTAATGGAATTCAGCCATGATTAACTTTCTCTGGATTCGGACCTCTCTCTGTGTGTGTATTCATTTGGACACCTCTTAAGATAACATAATCAAATATTGTGTGATGGTTACTGAGATCAAAGAACAGGGTTTTCCTCTGTGTTTTGATATCACTGTGTACCATTTTGAATCAAGATGGTGGAGTGAATCTTTCAAACCTGCACTGATTTCAGTGACTGATTTCCACAACACTGGGTACAAGCCTACTAATAACCAATAATTCAGTCTTTAAAAGTGTCACAAGCCTCTTGTTTTGCTGCTACAAATTAACATCGCTACTGCAGAATCTCATTTTCTAAATAATGATCATGCTTTATTAGCAAAACACATTGAGTTTAATTCACCAGACACTACATGTGCTAAGGATCTTGTAAAAGTCAAGAGAGCAACACAGTGAACAAATGGTGCTTATGTTACACCTGCATTTAAAGAGAAATTATACGTTCCAACACACAAATATGAAGTAGAGGAAAGGAAAAGACTAAGACAGGTAGTAGTACAATTCTCAAAACAGCAACAACATTCTCTTGAAATTCTCCCAGGTTATCAGCCAGCTACAAAATTCAGGCCTTTTTCTTTCTTTGGCCATATCAGAACTCCAGTACTATATGCTTCAGTCTCACTCACCCACCCAGGCAGGTGGACACAAACGTACATCAACTTACCACCACATTTCAGTGGAGGATGGTATTCTAACAACCTGCAGGATCTGAAAAACTAAAAATTCAACTGGTAAACTTATACTGTTGCATAGGTCTTGGGAGACCATGTAATTGCATGTTAACTGAACAGTGTGCTCTACTCTAACGGCAATGGCAACCATTGTGTTTTGACAGTTCCAGTTGTGGAATTGTGCAAATAAGTGCCAACAGAAAAGGTCTTAGTTAACGGTTTTACTGGGTGTAAGGGTGGAAGGCATGGCATGGTAGTAGGTGCACTTTGCAGTCCTATCTTGATAAGCACAGATATTTTTGATGCCATAGGCTTCCTCTTATCCTCTAATCCTGCATCACAGAAGGTATATAATGCTTGGATGGCTTTGAGTGGAAAAGCTAACTGCAAATATTAACCTTTGTCTACTTTTCCAAACGGCGATCCAAGTCCCAACAATCCATGGAGACTCATACTGAGACAATCACACTGTAGGCACTGGAACCATTTGTCTCCCGTTTGTGGAAGAGAACAGGGATAGGAATGCCTTTGGTTTCTTTCTGTCCAGTGATGCAACATCCCTAAGCAGCCCCGATGCCTCTGCTCTGAATATGTTTGCAGGCCGAAGCTTCTTATATGAACTGAGCTGCTAGAAGCCACCAAGCACTTTGAATGTGGAGCAAGAAGGCCAAATTATGGCTCACAAAGTAGGACACAACAGAAAGGTTTACTTGTAAGGGAGAAGGATAGGGACCTAGGCACCACCCATTTGACCTTACTGCCACCCCACCAGGTCTAGTTTCCATTCTCCTCCACTGTAACTAGGAGACAAATGCAATAGCAGATGGAACTCAGTGGCATATTGTCTCTGAACCTGGAGGCGGCATATCATCATTATAACTTTTAGCCATCAATAGACTTCTTCATGGATTTGTCTCACTCCCTTTAAAGCCATGCAACTTAGCAGCCCAATCAATTAATTATACTTGGTCCTTCCTTTGCCTGCCTTGAATTTCCAACCAATTAGTTTCATTGGTTGACCCCAACTTCTAGTATTATTCTTCAGCACAGTAATAAAAAATGTACATATATTTGAGCCTGAGTAACACAATACTTTCTCTGCATTTGTGTTGCTTTGCTTGTAAGGAGAGTAAAAAGGAGAGTGTAAGTGAGAGAGAAGAAGACCATTTGTTCCAGATATGGAATAAGTTTTAATGTGATAGTTGTAGCTCCTGCTTCCTCTGAAACTTGTGGTTGATACCAAGGAAATGTTGCGTATCTCTGTTCTGAACTGTGATTGCCATAGAAAGAAAAGGGAAAAGAGAAGCTTCAACTGTGATTGCCATAGAAAGAAAAGGGAGAAGAGAAGGTTCAACATTTGTAAATGAAAGACCTCTTCCATGGCATCAGTTGCAGCAGATTCATTTTGGGATTCTTTGTTTCAAATCACAATACCCTAACTCTAAAATCTTCTGCTAAAACAATGGGATAAACTGCCCAAGCTGTAGTGTGCTTCTACAGGCACAAGTGTCAAGGATTTGCATCAACTCTAGTGGAATGGGTTATTTGAATCCAGCCCTGAATGTTGAATACTATAAAACTTGAGGAAGATGCATTCAAAACAGGTATATCACATACTGATGAGATACCCTGCATAAGTTTTCATATGGTCATTATCCCTACATCATCTACTCAGAAGTCTTCTCCAGTTTACTAATTAGCATAATGTTTACAAGCAATGTAATTAATTAAATCTAAGCACATTTTGCTTGATGGGGTAATGAAAGGCCTGGTGGCTGCACTAGAAAATGTGCTTTCAGTCTAAATTCCAAATAGTTCCCTTTAAGTGGAATAATTACAGGAATTACCCTGTAACATCAGGATAGTGGTAATTAATCCTTTAAAATGTTACGCCACATGTTCCTTATTTACTTTCCAAACTTAAACCCAATTTCAAGTTTATTTATTTATCTATCTTTCTGAGTTTTAATTAGAATAGTAGCATTGGGGTCATGCAAACATTGCCCAGGACTGTATTCATGTGTTTCAGCTAGCGACAGCTATTTATTGATTCTCCACCGCCACACATATTGAGCTAACAATTAGGTCTCATGCTTTCAAATTGCTCTGTGTGGGTGGACTTCTGTGCTTCTGTACAGAGACACTGAAGTAATGAAATCCTGCGTGGGAGGGACAATGTTAGGATCTGGACGTGACTTCATTGTACATGCTTAAATCATTCAATCATAATAACAGATTTTCTCCCTCGGGTAAATTACACTTACACGTTTTCTGTTTTAAACATAAATACAGTTATACCAACACGGTCCAGAGATCCAAAGCCTATGAGTCAGGGCATTTTTGCATACTGAAGAGCAAGAACTGACCCATTTGTTTTCCAAATGAAAAACAGAGAGCTGTAGTTCATACGTTATAACCAATTTACATATTACTACCAGAAGCAAGCAAAGGAAGCCAAAAAGTTGGTCTTCTGCCCTATCCTTGGATCATGTTGTTTTTATTTAAATTATCCCACTGTTTTCTTTTTACATTACTATGTAAAGGAGGATGCCTGCAAAAAAAAAAGTGATATAAATAATACAAATGGCCCAAAACATTTTCCTGATTTAGACAAAGGACAAGAGGACACCCCAATTCCAAACCCAGGCTAGACAGGCTGCTGCCTTTATTTCAGCACTGGCAATAGAACGGTGTCTTCCACCATGCTTGTGAGTAACAGCTGCTGGGGATCAGCCCCACAGTTGGAGGCAGCAATGCTTCTGAACATGAGTTCTGCCATAGGTTTCCCATGGTTGTCTGGCTCACCACTGTGAGAACACGGTGCTGGAGTAACTGACCCATTGGCCTGATCCAGCAGGTTATTCTTATGTTCTGTTCTTACTAGTGGGTAAAGTCCTGCTGCACCCAGGTCCTGCTCACAGGCTTCCCATAGGCAAGTTGCTGGACACTATGAGAACACAATGTTGGACTAAATGGATCTTTGGGCTGATCCAGGGTGTGGTGGAAAGGTTGTGTGGCAGATACCACTCTGTCCTCCATTAGAATGGTTAAAACCAGGGGGCTCAGGAGGAGGAGCCAGAGACTGCCGGAGACAGTAGCCTTTTATATTATGGCAATTCCCCCTCTTTTTACACATAAATTCTTCCACAATGTTCCTTTAAGCTATGACACTATATATCTTAAATATATATATATCGAAAGCATCAAAGAATTCAGAACTTTTAAATTCATTTGCAATATACTTATCTCATGTGCTTATTTACAGAAGTAACTTGTTTGCAAATTGTATTGCAGATGGTACTAATTAAAATCACTTAAAATAATTATAGGTCCAGATTAAATCAGATGTTTAGTCAAATACTGCAGAGCAACTAATTTAATTATAGTAGAAGTTTTAGTTTACTCCTAGGTGGAGGACAATAGATTAATGTTTAATCTCTGACTGATTTATTGCATGTTTAATGTCATTACATCGTGTAATCTGTTAGCTTAATTTAATTCGGGTGCATCTTATCTGCATTACAGCCTCCATTTTGATAATGTAATTATAACATCACTGACATAGAATAAAAGTTGTCTGGTATCAGGCTGTAGGAGGGCCTGTCCAATCTGCTTCATGCTTGCCACATAAATTCTTCAATTTTTATCATAAAGGGTTGATTTTCAGATTAAAGGTTGATTGGTCTAGAATAACAATGAGATAACCTTTAGTTCTTGAGAAAATGCCCTGGGACTCCAGGGTCATAGAAAAAGGTAACACTTCATGAATATTACAAAGTGGGTGCTAGTCAAAGAAAGTTTACATCATAAAAACTCCTTCAATTGGATCCAGACTTAGGCATGCTTAAAGTAGACCCACTAAATTCGATTTGACATGTTCTGCTGATTTCATTGGATCTGCTTTTATTATGACTAAGGCCCCAGCAGCATCATACCATTTTAAACAGCCCTGGCTTCTCCCAAAGAAACCTGGAAACTGTATCCCCCCCCCCAATGTTGCTGAAAGATGTTAGAATATCCCTAATCCCCTCACAGAGTGAAAATCCCTCTGTTCTCTTCACAGAGCTGCAATGTTCAGAGTTCCCTGGGAAGAGGGATTGATTAACTACACGGAAACTGTAGCTCTGTGAAGGGAATAAGGGGCTCTTAACAGCTCTCAGCACCCTTAGCAAACTAGTTCTCAGGATTCTTTGGGGGGAAGCAATGGCAGTTTAAAGCAATATGATATTGCTATTAATGTATAGTGTGGATGAGGTCTTAATTTGGATCTGACTCTCAGAGGTACATGCTTGGGCTATGAGACTCTCCTCTCCTCTCCACCTCCAGCGGAGGTTCATTTTCTAGATGTTCAGAGAAGGTGCCCCCTCCCAGACATGTAGGAGTGGGGAGTGGAGGATGGACAGGCAAGGTTTCCACCACAATCACCTCCTCCATTGAGAAACAAAGCCTCCTGCTGCCAAGTGTTTGAGACAGACGATGTACTTTCCTCTTAGACACTAACTGTGGGCACTTTGTCTCCCAACCACAGGAGACAAAGGAAGCAGCAATCAACAACAGACTGGGGAGTGAGCAGTAAGGTTTCCTTCAGGATCAGATCCGCTGGTGTGCTAAAAGAAAGTGTTAATACAAAACAACAACAGCAGCAGCAGCAGCACATTCACAGTGCCTAGCTGAGCTCTGCTGTAAAATACATTTTACGAATTAGATCAAGGCTAAATTAGTCAACAGGACTTTGCCCAAATTAAGCTGACCACCTGTGTGATGTGTCAATTACAAAATAAGATCATATCACATGGTTAAGTGAACCATTTTATGAAGTAGAATAAATATATGGATGTTTATTTTGTTTCTTGTCTGCCCTCTCCGTAACTCTTTGACGGAAAGATTAGAGTCCCCTTTCAGAAACAAGCTTTGCACCATTTGGTGCATACTTATTTCTAATCTTCAGGTTGAGAGCCCTATTAGGAATATATTGCTAGAGTAGATAAAACCAGGAGCATTTTAGTTAACAACCATTTGATGAGAAATCTTTAAGGCTCATTAGTGTAGAAAATGTTTATAAGAATCAGGAAATGTACACTCATGAGTGGTTCCCAGAGGAGGATGCTTCATTACCCAGGCAGTGGATCATAACTACAAATTTTCATATCAAATGTTCATTTTAATTATGCAAGGGATTGGAAGCTTATCCATTGATGTACTGGTATGAGCTTTAATTGCACTTCACTGTATCTCTTAGTAAGTGAATGATTTATATGCATGTGTATTACACTAATTCACAACACAGATTTTCTTATTGCAGTGGTATATGCCTGTTCTTTATTTTTTTAAAAACAATAAAGAAGCTTCCATACACATGCTTCAAAGAACATGATTTTCATGTGTATATAACCAAGTATTTTTTATTAAGGTCCTGCATATGTTTCTCACTCTTAAGCTGTCCCGGTTTACCAATAACATTATCAAAAATGTATTGCCAATCCATACCTCAGGCTACAAATTCAGATGTTTGCTGATTCAGGCATGTACAGATGGGAATCATGCAACATTGGCATATTCAATCCCTTTATTTCCAATGTCCAGGCATGAGTAGAGTTGCTTGGGTGGCTAAAATATCACAGGCACTTGAGACAGAATGCCATCTCCAATGAAAATAGGGACACCCTAAGAAAAAGTGGGACATTCTGGGGTCAGATCAGAAACTGGGGTGGCTTCTGTAATCCAGGGCTGTCCCTAGAAAAAAGGGACACTTGGAGGGCCTGTACACATTGTTTACCATACATCCATGGGAAAAATGCTTATGTGGGGAGAATGTGCTTAGCAAGAACATACCCTCCAATGAAAATAGGGACATCCTAAGGAAAAGTGGGACATTCAGGGATCAAATCAGAAACCAGGGTGGCTTTTCTAAATCAGGGACGTCCCTGGAAAATAGCAACACTTGGAGGGTCTGGAATGCAAGGTGGAATGAAACCAAAACTGTCTTAGCTTGACGGGGATGGAGGTTCCTGACTTGCAATAGAGCAAGTTCAGCAGACCGGATATGGCAGGAATAAAGATTAGGTTTCCTTTATCTTTCCACAAGCAGGCTTAAAGTTTAATTGCATGGGAAGATTAGCTGTGACATGGCCATCTATCTTGAGACTGTTAAAATGCATGTTAACTTTTCAAAGTGATAAGCATCACCTTTATAGGAACCCAGGAAGCTGCCTTATACCAAATAAGACCATTGGTCCATCTAGTTCAGTATTGTCATGCACTGACTGCAAAAGCAGATGCTCTGCTGCTGAGCTACATTTCCCTAACCAAGAGAACAGAAAAGGTGCTGCAAAATGCTGCTAAGCTTCTAACAGTGTTTAGCAGAAGTAGGATATTGTGTTTTTCTTTCTCATGTCACTGCTCTTTCACCAAAAATTCCTTCGATAAGGGCCAAAGCCGAATTGATGGGCAAAGTGCTTCCATTTACAAGCGCGTACTGTATGGCCCAATGCATTCACCACATGTAGCATTAGCACACCAGCAGAACAACTGCCCATAAAGGCAATCATTTGCATGCTAAGTGTACCTGTGAATGGGTTTTTAATTCCATGGTATCTTAATCCAATCACTTCCAACGTATGTACGCTGCATGAGTTTTGTGATTTTGACTTGCCCTGTATTCTACGGTTTAGCATACTTTGGTCATTGGAAGTTATTCACTCTATATTTTATTAATAATGCTCTTAGAGTCTGAACTCTATGTCCCTTGCTTCCCACATGATCACAGAAGCTTTCCTGTTACCAGGAAAATTGTGGAAGGTATGTGATTTTCATGGGCAAATTGTTCAGCATGGGTAAGTCAGTCTTTATACAATATGGGAGATTGTTTATTGAAATGTTTGGATTTATGCTTGAAGGAATTGTTGTTATTGAAGAATTTGAATATTTTAGATTTGGAAGGACATGATAACATATATGGCTGACACGTGTATTTGTGTTATGAAAAGGTGAAGTACATAAAGGATTTACAAACCATATAATTGTATAGAGTATGGGATAAATATAAAAATTTATTGGAGACCCAAATGCCACTATGGCTTCAGTGGCAAAGCTTCATGCTCCAGCACCAGGGGGCAGAGAGCAGGTGGGGGCGTGGTTGGTTCACATTTTGGGGGTGTGGCATGCGTCCTGGGGGCGTGGCATGTCACCCGTAAGGGCATGGTGACCAGCGCGGCCGGGGGGCAGCTGTGATGGCACCCCACCAGGATAATGTTGCCGGGGGCAGTGCGCACCCCCTGCACTCCTCTTCCTCCACCAGTGTATGGCTTTCACCAATAGAAGCTATAGCAGAGAAGAAGAACATGATAGAAAACTAGATAGCTTATAGAAATTTGTTAAAAGAGGAAGGTGGAGAACTTAAATTAAGAGTTTAAGGATTTATCAGGAATGTTAACATGGACACAATATTATCATTTGAATGAAGTATTCAAAAAGGATAGGGAGCAAGGGTTTAGGGAGCAAGTATCTCAACTAAAAAGAGACCTGCTAGATTGTAATTTTAAAGTGATGTCTAAAAATATAAGATTTTATTGGAGTGGGAGACAAAAGATGAACAAGTGAAATCTTCAGTGATACACGGGTCAATAGATATTGGCCATAATATAGAAATGGAGGCATGGGAAAGACTGTGGAACATGGACATAAAATTTGCAGCATGTTATGGTTTAAGAAAAAAATTATAAGAAAATGTTATTCAGAAGGTATCTAACACTAAGTAGATTGGCAAAAATGTATAAATCAAAATCTTGGATGTGCTGGAAATGCAAAAGGGAAAAGGGTACCTTTTTCCATATGTGGTGGTCATGTAACAAGGTTAAAGCTTACTGGGAAATGATATATAAGGAACTGAAAAAGATGTTTAAGATAACATTTGTAAACAAAAAACAAAAAAAAAACCCCACCCAGAAACTTTTCTTTTGGGAATTATGGAATCAGAGTTACCTAAACAATATAGAAATTTATTTATGTATGCAACTATTGCCACAAGAATGACATTCGTCCCAAAATGGAAAGAAGTCCCGATGAAAGAAGAATGGCTACAGAAATAAATAGACTATGCAGAAATGGCGAAACTTACCAGAAAAATAAGAACTCAAGCCAACAAACTTTTTATTAAGGAATGGAAATCATTTATTGAACATTTACAAACAAATTGTAAACAAATTAAGACATTAGCAGGATTATTGTAAAAACTTGGAGTTTCTAAGACATACATGAAATAGTTGAGAAGAATAAATAGAGTTAATTGGTATATGCAGAAGGGGGGGAGAGGGTAAATTCATGGAACCTCTAAAAGAGGGGAAGGGAAGTTGAGGTTTGATATGTGAGAATTGTTTAATTTTTTGCTGCAATGTTTGTTATAAATGAAAATTATAAATAAACTTATATATAAAAAAGAATTGTTTGGAGTTAAGAGCATGTGTGGGAATGCAGATCGCAGGAAGAAACTAATTCCATTGCAAGATCATCAATGGCCATGTGTAATAATCATTCTGCTACATCCTCCACCAACATGAAGAAACTGAAATTTATGTTTGACACACATGATTTGGGCTCCTATTTTTGCCACCTTGACAATGCAGTTCTGCAGGTTTTCATCTTCGCCTTAGAAGCTTTTCAACATGTCACAGTGTGTTATGTCACATCCGTACCTTGTGCTGTTTTCTCAGGAGCTAAGACATTAATTATAGAGCAATATAAAAATATAAGTGCCTTAGAAAAATTCACAAACCATTAAACCACAAGCAGCTGGGTGATACAAAGTGACCGTCCTAACACAAAGTAGGCTCCAGCACAATGTGTCTGTCATAAGCAAACAGTGAGTATGGACTAAAAGCGAAACATTGTTTGTCAAATGGATTTGGCTAATACATTTTAGAGGTAAACATGACATTCAAAAGTTGTTTGCTCTTGTTTTAATGGATTCATATATGGGGAATTGTGTAAAAAAAAAAAAAAAGAAATCGTAAAACAGCACTTTTATTGGGTTGTTTGATGTTAGATGTCTTTATTCACTTGAATTTGTTTCACGGAATTCCTTGTAATCCTGAATATAAAATATCAGAGTATATAGCCATTGGCACCAGAAATATTCTATAATGATTTGCTGTGGTATCTCTGTTCACAAATCTCTTTTCTCAAATCACCCACAGAATGTTTTGTATGACCCAAGGCACATGAAGTATTCACATGAGTGGGCCCTGCCCACTGGCAAAAAAAAAAAGAGAGGAAACTTCCCTTTGCTTTTATCATGATTTGCTGGGCCATCCCATTCCAGACACTCACCAATCTACAATGACACAAGTCAAGAACAGATGGAAAACAAACCAAGTTTGGGAGAAACAAGCCATGGCTTATTTGCTTGCCTGTGAGATGCACACATGGTTTGTTGAATAAGCCATAATAATAATAATAATAATAATAATAATAATAATAATAATAATAATTTGTACCATGCCCATCTGGCTGGATCTCCCCAGCCACTCTGGGCGGCTTCCAACAAAAATCAGATACAAAAATATCACACATTAAAAACCATGGTTATTGTTGTGCGCTATATTAATTTAGGAAAATCAAAATGCTGCTAAATTATGAACCTAATGACGACATGTATACTATGTCACCCCCCTCAATTTTTATAGAAATTATTTGTACTTTCCTGAAAGTTAAGTGGTCTGCCTTAACAGGAACTTACATTTGCCTTAGATTTTCACTCTATTTTTTTTAATGAAAACTTTATGTTCACTTTAACAGCATGTTTAAGTTACCCCTCAAACTGTATTTAAACAGCTTTAGAGAATTTTGTGTGGTAGACCAAAACCCAGCTCAGCTGCATCTGAGGTGAAAGCAGGACATTTGAATTTTCCCTTCAGAATGTGCATAGCTGGGGACCATAAAGCTCATCATCTGGACTCATGCTTCCGTACTTGAACATTTAAATCCAATCATATACCGTATTCAGACATAAACCTAGTATAAAGTATTTAAAGCAAGTATGAGGGCTTCCAACATTGTGGAATGTTAAGGCTAATCTGGTCATACAGGAAATGTCAGGTTTCATTGGTCGCATTAACAAAAAGCCTAGGGTTGTAGGACACAGATGCATGCCATCTAGTACAAAAAAATGATAATTAGAAACAAAACAGGAAATCACAATGGGTCACTTACTATTCATCTACATAGAGCAGCACATTTGCTAAGCTATTTTTGGCTCTCTTTGCCTCAGTTATGAGAATAATATAATTCAGCAATGGATAGTTAATTTCCAAAGACCTACATGAGCTTGATAGACTCTGAAGTTCCACAATCCTTAGTGGCTGTTTTGAAGCACCCTCTGGATACATTGTGCTTCCAGGAGCTTGTATCACTTCTCACACATTGTCAACACCTGGGTCCACAGTGCCAGGATGGTTTTAAGTCTCTCCTATATCCAGGATGTGACTCCCAGTCAGATGGCATTGAACCATAGGTCTCCAAATAGTGCTTATACATAGTGAGAACAGCTGCAAAGCAAGTCAAGACAATGCCCATCAGAAACATTGGTCTGGTGTCACACTTACCCAAACCATGGCTTAGCTCTACTGCACAGGCCCACAGATAAGAGATCCTCTGCTCCTTCCTAATCATTAAGCTGTTGTGCTGCGCAAAGCCATGGTTAAACTTAGTGTATCATCCAAACCCGGACTGATGGTTTAGTGTTCTAGACAAACCATGAGTTGTAAACCATTACAGCTCATGTTACAATTTGGTTCACCATGGTATATAAAGTGGAAGCTAGGTATGCAAGGTTCTCAATGATCTCTATTCTAGGTACTGAACAGAGACAGACCTCTCTTCCTTCAATCAGGTGGCTGCATCCCATGCCCTTATGATGTGCCACCACAACTTTTCTTGATTAAATCCATGACTGAAGAAAGGGGAGCTGTTGTTTGGGAAAGGGATGGAAGGACTGGTGGGAGGGCACTTTACTCAAAGGTTGTTTACAGTTGTATCAAGGAAACGTTAAAAACAAACATAGGTGTGCCCTCTCCTCTCCCAAAAATAAAAGGAAAACAGTAAGATTCAATTTTGAGATAAGCCAAGAGGAGTTAGTGTTCTATGCATGGCTATCCTGAGCTGAAGGAATCAAGGCTAACCTAGATACTGTTTGCCTGCACTTTTCCACAGTATTTGTGGTGAGTGCAGATTTAATACTTGGAGGAGGGTATCTGTTTCTTAGGGGCAGTGTAAGAAGAACTTTTGCTGCTGCTGCTGCTGCTGCTGCTGCTGCTGCTGCTGCTGCTGCTGCTGCTAGGATTTTTATTTCCCCTGCTAAGATGGCTTAAATTCATTCATAAGAAGCTATGTCTGTGCTAGTGGAAGTCAAGACAGCTCTCTATTACAATATCTGTTTTACAACAAACCCAGAAAATACTAGCGATCTATTTGTGGAGGGAAGATTGGGCCAGGCATGACTGCTAAAGCATGAGATCTCTACAAAATTATGCAACCCAGTCTTGCACAGGGTGAATGTTCCGGCAGTAGCAGCTGTGTTCCAGGGAGATAGCAGACTTCTAATGAACTGATTTTGTGTACATGATGCAATGTTTGTGTGCTTCATCATACCAAACAATTTAAGTGACAGTCTGCAACCTTAAACCTATGTGGTAAGCAGAGAATAAAATGGATACATAAAACCCAAGATCCCCACCACATTTTAGACACTATATAAATGAATATACAGTATTGGGTGGATTTCAATGTGGATTTCAAATGTTCTGTTTGTGTGAGCACTGCAGCTTGCCCCATGGAACAATCACCCCTCTGGGGGCTCTTCTGACACTCTCTCAAAGTCTATTTTGTGGGGACGGGGAGTATGGGGGGGGAGAGGAAAGACCCACTGCAGAAGTCATTGTGCAGGGCACATTAAGTGAGTCCCACCCAGGGTCATATATATAATTTGAATATTACTTCTAATCTTGGATAATATAAAGTCCTTTTTCATCACCATAGTCCTGCCTTTTGGAGGGTCTTAAATGGACATCCTCTGCACAAATTCACAATATTTGACATAGTTAGTAAAAGATACGCCTGAATTTACAGACAGCTATTATTGCAAATAAATTTGTATCTGGTGTTGTAAATGAGTTCATAATTGTTATTGCAGCTGCTGTAGCAATTATGCTGGTGATGCATCACAAGGAAATACTAAAGGTATGTTGAAAACTCACTTTGCCTACATGTTAAATCTGTTTTGCACTGGGAGTTAATGTTCTGTGAAGCTGAGTATACATTTTATATATTCTAATTTACTACTCATAGCAACTGCCATATGGTCATTCTGTCCTTGACTGCAACTTTTACTACTGAAATACTATCATCTTCAGCCAAGCTATTTGATGAGTGACAGAAAAGGCACCAGGTGCTCTACCCTTCAGTTACTTTCCTCTTCCTTCAAACAGAATTATTATTTATTTATTTATTTATTTATATATACATACCCCGCCCATCTGGCTGGGCCTCCCCAGCCACTCTGGGTGGCTTCCAACACAATATTAAAATACAATAATTCATCAGACATTAAAAGCTTCCCTAAACAGGGCTGCCTTAAGATGTCTTCTAAAAGTCTGGTAGTTGCTCTCTTTGACATCTGGTGGGAGGGTATTCCACAGGGCAGGTGCCACTACCGAGAAGGCCCTCTGTCTGGTTCCCTGTAGCTTGGCTTCTTGTAATGAGGGAACTGTCAGAAGGCCATCAGCACTGGACCTCAGTGTCCGGGTAGATCAATGGGGGTGGAGAATCTTAAGCATGTTTACCAAATAGCCCCATGTAGTCCAGTTTTCTCCTGAAAAGCTACATCAGAGGATCAGGGGGTCCTCCTCAACAGTGTGGGATGGAGAAGAGGAGGCTGTTGGGGAAAGATACCATAAGAAAGTACATGGGAGAAAAAAATATTATCCAGTAGCAAACAGAAAATTGACAGATCCTTCCATCCCTACTCCCAGACCTAAACATCCTTGTGAAATCCTCAATTCCCAACCCTTGACTCTCCCACAGTTTTAGCCAAATCATCTACCCCCTTATTTCTAAAATCACTAGCTAAGGCTATCACATAAGATAAAGGGGAAAGTCTCCCTCTGAACCAGATCTCATTCAAGCACTGCATGTATATTGCAGCATTAATCGCCTTGTCCTTTAATGAGGTAATGCATTAAAGCAGTGGTTCTGAAACATTTGTCTCTGGGCCACATTTTCAGAATAAAAATTTGTTTGCACTACACCTAAATTTTTTATTGATAAGAAATACATTGGGGTGGGGGGACAACATGAAGCAGTGCTTGATTTATAGTATAGAACACAACTACTTTATAATATGATCATGGAACATCTTATGCAACTACATAAGAACATGAATCATTCCCAAAATATCGTTATAAATTAGACTTCTCTGTTTGAACGGCGATTCTGGATCACAACAAGGATTGTCCTCAGTATCACTTGATGCTACTGCTCTCATTTTGAAAAGTTATCTATCCATATTCTGCTGATTTAGAAAAATTACTTTGATATTATACTATACTGAAATATTTAAATGTTTCTTTGATGGGCCTTAAATCTTCCTGCCATGCTTGCCGTCCTCTCCTTCCACACCAGTGTGGCTCACGACACCTTTTGACAATCACTGCATTAAAGCTTCCATTTAGCGATAATTTTGTGGGCAAGTAGAACAAAAACCTCGAAGTTAACTCAGAGCTATTGAAGTTGTATTTCTAGCTTCACAGTACCGCAGCTGAACTCTGCCCCTTTTGAGATTTAACAATCCCTAATTTAAACCTACAAGAGTTTTCAAACCTCAAGAAATCATGACTTTGGGTTGTAGGTCACTCTTTTAAGCCCCAGAGGTTTTTAAGAAAACCTGGCAGCCAAAGTGACTGAGGTGGTATTGAAATCAAAGCTAGAGGCCAGACCGCATATGCATGCATAACACTGAATCATCTGAACCAACACACAGTTGGCAAGACAGGAGAGAAAACTACAGAGGAATAATAATAATGAAAAAGGAGCAGAAGTGAACTTGAGTTAGTATAAGCTCAGTAGGGAACAATAAATGTCAGAGGATACAGGATTCTACAACAAGGATTAGAAAAAAGCTAGTATCTCATACTCTTGTTGGAAAAACTTGAGTTTCTACCAATAAAGCATTGTGACATAAAAGTGTGCAATTGGAATAATCTAGTGTGCATGTACAGTGGTACCCCGCTAGACGAATGCTTCGCTAGACGAAAAACTCGCTAGACGAAAGCATTCGTCTAGCGGGAGGCTGCCCCGCTAGACGAAAAAGTCTATGGGGCTGCCTCGCAAGACGAAAAAATTTCGTCTTTTTTTTTTCGTTTTTGCGGAGCGCGGCTCCCATTGCCGCTCCGCAAGACGAAAACCCCGCTAGACGAAAATTTTCGCGGGACGAATTATTTTCGTCTAGCGGGGCACCACTGTATATTGTAACATTATTATGGCAGTGAAAAGTATTCCAGATATATTTAATCAACCATTTCCCCCCACCAATCTCTTCTGGAATTCAAGGTGGTGGGAATTCAAGGTGGTAGGAACTTTAAAGAGCACACAAACACCACAAATTCTAAGATCTACCACATGGGTGGAAGCTAACACTCATCCTTTATTACCACATGCCAAGTGTACACATGTCATGAATGAAGGTGTGGTTTTCAGAATCGTGTGCCTAGAGTCATGACCCATGACACACTATGGGAACTTTGTCTTGCACACCAGTTACAAGGGGGAAATTACCAGAAGATCACAGAGTTGAAATGGATGGAAATCAGAACTATTGTTTATTACAAAACAGGAGGGTAGTAAGTTAATAAGTATAATACAAATGCAAAGATTTCACATCCCCTTCCTTGGCTCACTAGCTCTAGTCTATTAAGAGACATAGTGAAAGGGCAGTGGGGAGTTGGCAGGGTGAGATGGAGGCCTAAGCACAGCGGGGCAACTTGGAACGTAAATTACAACACCTTGGGCCACATGAGGATAGGAAACATAGTGAGATCAGAAAAATAGAAGTGAAAGGTTAACAGAAGGGTTGAACAGATAATAATTACTGTTTCAAAGTAGGGGAAATGAACAGGAGCTGCTGCTGGGTATTCATAGTGATTTGAGAGTCTAGAGCTAGGTACAAATTCCTGTGTGGTCAAATACCCCCAGGCTTCCAGACAATGGGACACCACTCATCATCTAGAGGCATCCAGGAAAAAATACTATGATGGGGTGGTGGGGGACCAAAGTTACACAAGTTTTTGTAGGCTCCCATTGAGGCCTGTACAATGTACGTCCCAAGCAAGCAACCTGGGTTCTCCTTGGGCCTTCCCAATCTGATAAAAGGTTGAAAAAATGGCTTTAAGTGAGGGCAGAAGGTTTCCTATTTCCTAATTGTAACTGAAAATGAAACAGAAATGAGGAAAGGGGGCCATGTAGAGGAAATGGAGGATGTGGAATAGCTTGGGAGAAATCTGTCCTAGGAGGGAATAACATGGTCTATACTCTAAATAAAAATAAATGCTGTTTGCCTGTTTTAAAAGGCAAGCTTTTCATGTGACAGCTCCAGCACTCTGGAATCAATTAGCAGTGAAAATCAGAAAGATGACTATATTTAGGAATCTGCTGGAGACATTTTTGTTGAGGAAGGGTTTCCCTGAGGGGTAACCCAATCATTTATGGAAGTTCAAGTTTATATTTGAAGAAATTATTTTACTGTTTTTAGAGTTTGTATGATTTATTTATTTGTTAAAATTATTTTATTGTTCTTATTGTGTCCTTGTATTTTAGCCTCTTTTTGCCCTATATACTGCTGTGATGACTTTATGGGTTGTTGTTTTTTTTTAGCAGTTTATAAATTTGTTAAAGTAAATAAATAGTAATAGGTGACTATTCTCTATTTTGGTTCAGGACTGGGCATGGGGGGGAAAATGAGCTTTTTAAAAAATATGTATTGGAAAATAGCTCAGTTAATTCCAAGTCACATTTGGGCCCAGTCTGTTTTTCGGTGTCACAAAACAACGAACATTTTGACATAAAGAGTGAAACAGTGGCTGTTGCTGAGATTGAGAATAGATAATGTGCTCTGTACACAGCCCTGCCAAAGTTAAGCACCTTTAAGTCCCATTGATTTAAATGGGAGAGAGGTTTACTTTTGTAATCACAATGTCAAAATGTTTGTTATTGCAGGCATAAGACTGGCAAAGAGCTGTGTACTATTTGTACTTCTGCAAGTGTTGAAAGCAATGTGGATTAAAAGTGAAAGCAAATATAGTTCTCACCCAAGCTGTAGAAGTGAAACAAATATCACTCTTCAGATCCACTAAACCAGTTCAAGAGTTTATTTGCTCTGACAAATACTCAAATCACAGTTCACATTCCTCAATATCTTTCCTCCAAAGAATTCTCTTTGGCATCCTCAACTTCACTTAATCTGCTTCAGCAACTTTTACTAAAGTAAAACAGACACATCAGCTGCCCCCTTGAAACTACTATTACAGAGTAATCATCGATATGTGATACAATGGTTTCCAAGTAAATTGTTTTTTGGATTTCCACAGTAGGTGCATGGATTTATCTTGCCAGTGGCACTGGCAGTGGTTTGTGATTAGTAGCTGATAACCAGCCATGGATTAGAAAATCCTCTACTATAGTTATCACAAGAAGAGGACTTTGCTTAAGACAAAGGCACTAATTTAGTTTGTTTAACCCTGAGTGTTTTGCCAAAGGAAAAAAAGGGTTCTTTGTTAAGGGTCTTCGAAGCAAACTCAAAACACAAGTAGTGAAGGAAGTCTGGAATTTACTGAGCAGCAGATTTCTCATACACAAGGATACATAATCCCTCTTTTACTCAATAGGCACAAGAATACCAGGCCCTGCTTTACACAAGGATACCAGGCAAACAACAAAGCCTCTTTTACACATGGATACAATGCCTCCTTTACACAAGGATACTAGGCAAACAAATGTCTCCTTTATACAAAGATAGATACTAACCAAATCCCAATTCATCATTTCAGCTGCTGGGAGCCCAGGGTTGTAGCTGTGGAGTAGACCGCAGTCTGGCCAGGTTATGCAGCACCTATATCAGTTTAGGCTTGCATCAAAGCTCCCCCCTCTTGGGCTCAAGCCCAATGGTTTTGGTTTTGGTTTCCTCAAGAGGTTCCAACACTGTGTTGTTTTTGTTTTCTCATCCTCATGTGTAGATACACATGACAAATCATGAGTGTTGCACAGCTTCAGAGTGTGTCAACAGCAACAACAACACAGATTTTAGTTTCCCCTACAAGGTGGAGTTGAGACAGAGAGAAGAGCAGAGCAAAGGGCTCAGCCCATCCTTCCAGAATATGATATCTATCTATACATATATGTCAAAACAAAATAATAAATAAATAAATTTCCTTCCAGTAGCACCTTAGAGACCACCTAAGTTTGTTCTTGGTATGAGCTTTCGTGTGCATGCACACTTCTTCAGATGCACACAAATTTCTATTTTTTTATTTTGTTTTGACTATGGCAGACCAACACGGCTACCTACCTGTAACTATACATATATGTGTGTGTATAAAGCACTAAAGGTGGTGCAAAAAAAAAAAAAATTCAACCCCCTTCCAAAAAATCCCCAAACTTTTTATCTAAACCAGCCCTGGCCCCAACCCAGTGCCCTCCAGGGAGGTCTTTGAGAGACTCTACAAAACTTGTTAACATTGTTAAAGATTAAAAATGTTAAAATTGATTAAAACAATTGGAAATTACTACCTGGATTACAGAATCCTTCAAGAGATCAGATTTTTTTTTTATGTAGATGGTTTCTGATGGATTTCGGGAAAGGAGATTCATCACACAAATAAAAGTAGGTAGTGTTGACAGTGGGGAAAGCTAAAACAAATCTACTCGGTTTGCATTACACTATAAGCCAAACCCTAGCAGTTCACCAGTAAAAATAAATAGGAGGGAGCAAAGCAGCCAAGAGCTCCTCTGAGTTCCCATGTTTGTGCAGTATCAGGAAGCCATAGTTTGGCTTGCTGTGTTGTGAGAACCAGGTCAATGGCATGACTTGCTGTTTTGAGTTTATATGGCAACAAAACACTCTTTTTTCATTTATAACATGTCATGTTGTCATTATTAAAATGGCCAAATACCAATCCTAAGAGGGCTCTTGTATCATTGAGAACTACGTGGATGGAAAATGGAGTAGGTGTTGTTTGTCCTCACATAAACCACCATTACTGGTTAAAGCTCCACCTTATTTGCTCCCTGCTGTGCAGCACCGTCTCACTTACCAGCTTTTGGAAAGCTTACACAAGGCCCCTGGGACACTCATAGAGCCCTCAAGCCTCCTTCCCTGAGTCTGCTAAGTAAGGTGGAGGGCAAGGCCTGCTCCAGACAGGTGGGGATGGTGGCATAGAATGGGGGCCATTCTGGTTCCTGACTTTACATGATTTTGCATTTATGCATGAACCCCCAGAAGCAAATTCTCACGCAAGCTGAAAGTTATCTATATTTAAAATTTGTCCACATCTCCTATTGTTTAACCAATAGCCTAGAGTAGCTGCTGTACATGCCTGATCTTCACCTCCCAACTGCTTTAATACACTCGGAGAAGAAAGCTGGGGAAATGGTTATGAAGGCAGTCTCCTAAAATAAACAACATATGTTGGAATCAGCAGCATCTAACACTATGTCCTTCAGGCAACTGCCAACAGCTGAAGTTTGCTGAAAAACTTACTGCTGTTATGGTAGAAGAACACCTCTCTGGCTCTCGGAAGAAGCCCAAACTGGGAGATTATCAACAACTGACATTTGCAGCAGAATGACAGCAGAACTCTTCCCACTCTGAGCCAGTGTGGTGTAGTGGTTAAGAGTGGTAGACTTGTAATCTGGTGAACCGGGTTCACTTCCCCGCTCCTCCACATGCAGCTGCTGGGTGACTTGGGCTAGTCACACTTCTTTGAAGTCTCTCAGCCCCACTCACCTCACAGAGTGTTTGTTGTGGGGGAGGAAGGGAAAGGAGAATGTTAGCTGCTTTGAGATTCCTTTGGGTAGTGATAAAGCGGGATATCAAATCCAAACTCCTCCTCCTCCTCCTCCTCCTCTTCTTCTTCTTCTCTCTGAAGAGGAGCTTGCACACATGGAGATGCACAGCCACCCCTTTTAAGCTCTCCTGAACAGGGCGTAGGAACTCCTAATTGGGTGGAGACCCAAGTCACATGTTTGCCTCCCTCTAAGTCTAAGAAAAGGGTGAGATTGTGAATTCTACACAGCTGAGTAGTGACTTGGACCACCCAGTTCACAAGTATTGTAATCATATTCTTGTTGGTTTCTGCTGCCACATGCATGGCTGCACTACTGAAGACAGCAGAACACTATAACTATCCCCTGACCTTTAATGCTAATATGACCTTTAAAAAGAACCCATTTTCTGGCATCTTTTTTTTAAAAAAAAGCCTGTTGCTGCTTATATAAATATGAAAGGCTTCTCTGTGAATTCTTCCTCTTTGTCTTCAACAGCATATCAGAGACACAAAATGAAAGATGTTGAGGCCTCAGCTTTCAAGTGTTTGCTTTGCTCAAACGTCTTATACGAGGTTGGAGTATTATGTTGCTGAAACTTTCCTGCAGCCCTATGGGGGAAATCTTCTAACAATTCATTTCAATTAGACAATCTAAATGAGGCCAAATATCTTTCAGAAGTGTCATCCCAAAGGAAAGGAAGTGAAATCCTACCATCATTGTATTGTATTGTGCGAGTATTAGTATGGGAAGGGCTGGGGGAGAACACAGTAGAGATGGTGTGTGTGTGCGAGAGAGAAAGAACTTGGTTGAGACTGAACATAAATGTGTTTGCATTGCATTGAGCTCAAGAAATGTCTAAGGCAGGTTTGGGGAGCCTGGTGCCCATTACATGTTCTGGACTTCAGCTCCTGTCATCCCTGACCACTGAACTTGCTGGCTGGGGCTGATGGGAGTTGCAGTCCACAGCATCTGGAGGGCTACAGGTTTTTTACCCTGAACTATGACATAACCACCCAGCCAAAGTTAAAGCTTTTAAAGCTCAGAGAGAGAGAGAGAGAGAGAGAGAGAGAGAGAGAGAGAGAGAGAGAGATTGTTTTAAGGTAGCCTATACAGTGATGTATGAAAAAAAAGCTTTGTATGAATTGTGTGGATAATATAGATTCTGAAGGTTTAAAGAGCCCTTCTAGGCCATTTTCACTCCATTTTAAAATGCATTATTGATTCAGATGCATCGTTCCTCTTACTCTTATAAACAATTTTAAAAAATAAATAAAATAAAGCTGTCCATCGTTGAAATCATTAAAGCAGACTGTGGCTCATTCGAAAGCTTTATATGGAAGTAAGAGTCTTCCTTTTTGAAGAAAGCTTTCAATAACATTCTGTAAAACTGAATATTGATCTGTTTTGTTCATTTTCTCATAGATTACTTCTTTTGGTCTCCTAGTGGAGTTTTTATTTTTTACTCTTCCTAATTGAATATTGAAGAAAAGTTTTATTCTTCAGATTTCCTAGATTTCCCCCTACCTCCTTGTTTTGGACATATCAACGTATTTCCATTGCTTTAAAATAGCCATGTGTGTGCTGAAACTTACTGTATGTGCTCCTATTTAACCGGATGCATACAATTTTGTGGAGGGATATCCACACACACCCCAAAAAATTAATTGGTCAAATGACCAAAACTACAACATCAGTTCACAGTGATTCTGGAAGATCTGCTCCTTCTGGAAGTCTACTAGTTCTGATTCCATATTTAATTGTAAATAAAACAAGTATTAAAACAGCAGCTTGTGGGGGCAGGGTTTGCATTTGGGGAAACCCAGCCAGATGGGTGGGGTATAATTATTTTATTTTATATTAATCTGTACCACAGTTGGAGGGGAAGAGTCGCCACCTATTGTGTTTTGAATGCTACTCACTTCCCTGAAGCTACTTACATGTTACATCTTGTTTGACCCTTAGGATTAATCAATTTCTAAAAGGCAAAAGCTGATAGTCTTTTAACATTCTAGGAAAAATAAATAATAACAACAAGTATTCTGTTGCCAAATAGGTTGTGGTTTCTTCACTTGTAAGCATCATAAAAATGTGAACACTGTTATATATATATTTTCCACTTTTTCTTAAGAGCGCCACCATTTGATATACAAATACAAAGCCTGATACAAAGAATGTGTAAATCTAACCCAGAACTTATTAACATTCAGAAAAAGCAGCTTTTTGACTCTACAATAATACAATAAGCTGCTTTGGGTCCTCTCATTTGAAAGGCCAGACAGTTTAATTTAGTTGGGAAATAGGGAAATAAAAAGCAGTATCTCATTTAATTTTGAAAACCAAAACCCTTGTTTGTTTTTCCTTCAGTTAAACTAATGCTAATATGCTGTGTTTCTTTGGCATTAATGCAAAAGCATAACAAACAAGGATTTACAGTGATTTTAATGAATGTATCTATTTACAGTTCATCAGTTTAACCAGCAAAATGTAAATTAGGTTGACAACATTTATTACATAGCTTTTCAACAATTGATGCTTGTAGGCAGCTGGGGGGGGGAGAGGAGACTCTGCACCAACCACTCCTAATATTATACAAACGTTAACCTGGTTCAGATCTTGTACAATATGAATTCTCCATTTGTGGATCACATAACCACAGAAGGGATAGCAGGAGCTTGAGAAAGTCTACTAATCACAACTTTTCCTGTAAAGTATGCCAACTGTGCACTCTATTGCTCCTACACCTATTGCTGCAAATTCTCAAAAAAAGGAAGAAAACCTTCATACTATTGTTGCTCCATAATATTGTTGCTCCAGAAAGAAAGCAAATGAAATGAGGTGAAATTGATGATGGATTGAGGAAGACTGAACACTTGTTACACTCACTAGAGGGCAGTGACCTGTTCTCTAGTGCTGAGTGAAAGTGTGTGTGTGCGCGTGTGTGTGTAAGATATATATATATATATATATATATATATATATATATATATATATATATAGTGGTAGGAAATTGCCCAGAAAGTCCAACATAATCACACTTAATCTTGAAAGAAGACACAGCTTTTTTTAAAAAAAGGAAGATGAGATATGTCAAAAAGAAATCGAATAGGCAAGTTATGAAGGCCAAATCTTCATGCATGGGTGGTATGGTATGTATCATACAGAATCCGAAAGAGCCTTACTTGCCCTAAAAATGGAATTCTTTATTTATTTATGTAATTAAAAAGAAGACATCTACTAACCACTAATGCAAAGTAGGCCCAAATTCAAGGTGCAGAAATGTGGCAAGCAAAGCTGAGGCCACCAGACCAAAAATGCTGGGTAATCACTACCCTGAAAACCAATCAGCATGGGTGGGAAATCAGCTGAGCCAACGTTCTCAACATATGTGGGTAAAACAAAGCAGAGAAGGCAACACTACAATATGTTATCCCATGCTCTGCTCCAGAAAAAAAACCACCACCTCAGCAATGGAGCCTCTTTGGTTCCAAGAAGGCTGAAGGAGAGTCCAGGTAAGCAGCACAAACTGGTGTGATGAGACAATGGGCGGTGGAGGGATCTATTGTTATGATGCTGCTTTTCAAATTCATCAGTTGTCCTTAACCTTCTACTGTAAACGAAAGTGAGATACCGTACTCAAGAATGCACTTTTCTGTGGAAATTGAATTTTTATATGCTGTTAGCAGTGTCCATAAGATTAACCATGAGCCCTGGTAAATTTAGCACAGATAAAAGACAGCAGTCCTTTCTTTCATATCTAGCCTTTTAAACCTGTGATTGAATTTGAAGATTATTTACAACTGCAGAGGAAGTATCCCAGGAACACATTTCAGTTTTCCTAGCCTAATGGTAGCAAGTTGCTTTGATTAATCAAACCACAGGTGAGAAAGCTGTGGCCCCCAGTCTAATTTTTTGTGTGTGTTTCTCTACCCCTCCTGCCTTGTTCTTCTTTTCCACCAGAGTTCCTTCCTTCCTTCCTTTTTGTTCCTTTTTGTTTCCTCTTCATTCTTCCTGCTGGCCTGGGCTCTTATGTTCTGATGGACTCAAAGTAGTGAAAACTGTTGCAGGGAGGTCCAGATCAGTTAATCCATAGAAACATGGTCATCAGTCCTGGCTTCAACCACAGCCACCATGTTCTGCCCTCTCAAAGGAATGCAGCCGTCAACAGGGGAAAAAATGTTGCTCCTCCGGCATTAGACCAATGAGAAAGCATGCTGCCTCCATAACAACAGACAAATATCTGAAACCACTCAATCTATTCTAATTAGTTTCCAGTTCAGCGACCATAATCCTAAAATTTGGACAGGTGGAAGTTTTGTATTTCAGAAAGTCAAATGCACATTGATTTTTCATGATGCACTTAATAGTCTCTCCTATGCATACAAAATAACAAGAAGCTCCTTTGCATTCAAAGAATGCATATTGTAGTCGCTGGATTTCAGCTAACAAATTTTCAGTTCCACTTAGCTCCTATATATTTTTCTACTATTGTTCATTTTCATACAACGTGGTTCCAGTATAAATGAATTGCTGTAAAGTACCTCGTTTCTCAAGGAACCTCTTGGATAACAGGGCACATCCTCCTCCCCTTTCCTTAATGCACTGCCATAACATTAGTGAAAAGGAACTGAATTTGCTCCATTCCACCCTCTTATACATTTCCTAAATTTAATCCTTAAAAAGCCGCAACCTAGAACTGCACTCTCCACTGTAATGCTTAAATCTCACTCACTCTATATCATTTTTTTATTATTAATTTCACATTAGTCACTTTTCTTTTAGAAAAGGCAACACAAATAGTGTAAAGATCCAAGTCTAAAACAAAAGCAGACTAAAAACCTAACAGTCATGCATATCAATGAAAGGTCTGACACATCCCACCCACTGAAAGAAGCCACAAATTTCTAAAACCTTCCAAACTAAGACCAAAATCCTGAGCAAAGAGAAACATTGTTGCCTGGCACCTAAAAGTAGACAGCGATGATGCCAAGTGTACCTCCTTGAAGGGAGCATTGCATTACCAGGGAGCCACTACTAAAAAGGCCCTTTCTCATGCTGCCACCCACTAAACTTCCCTCAATGGCGTCACATGGAGAAGGACTTTGGATGCCAAACACAGGGTCCAGATGGAGAGAGAAATGGTCCTTGAGGTATTGGGGTCCTGACCTGCATAAGGCTTAATAGGTCAAAACCAGCGCCTTGAAAACTACTGTATTTGCACAAATCTAATGCACCATCAAATCTAATGTGCACCCTAAATTTTGCGACATAATTTGGCCAAAAAAGGTGCGCATTACATTTGAGTGAATATGGTAATTGGTAGTCAGTGCAGTTTCTGAACTGTTTTCAGAGGCAGCCCCGCTTACAATACGTTGCAGTAATCTAGCCTGGTGGTAACCAGAGCATAGATGACAGGTGTCAGGCTAATCAGATGCCTCAAATCATGGATAAGTCAGAGGGATTATCCAAACCCTATCCCTTCTATGCAGCTGAGACCAGAAGTGTTTCCTTCATAACACTACCCATTATGCTGTCATCTCTATCAATGCCTAGCCATGGTTGCCTCCCAAGCAGATCTTCACTGGCAGTGCTTGAGTCCTCAAGGTGCACTTGTCCATAAGAGTGCTCACTCTTTCTCCTTGGATCCCCCCCCCCAAGTTGATGGATCCCTTCCGACTCTTCAGTTCTGTGATTCTATGACTCTAGCAGGGACTCATACAGAGAGGCAGCATAGTGTTTTGTATTTCTGGGGCACGATGGTCCAAAAGGTTGGCGATTCAAGCCCACCCAGGGATGGCTGTGTGCAGGATTCCTGCATTGCAGGGGGTCAGACTAGATAACTCTCAAGGTCCCTTCCAACTCTACATTTCTATGATTCTAATACCTTTACCTGTGCAAAAGTTTGCTAGATGACCATTAACCTTTCTCCTGTATGTGAATCTTCATTTCATCAAAAGTCTTTGAACTTAGAACAGAGTTTACAAAAAACAAACCTAGAGCACCTGCATGCAGCTTGATTCTCAATAACTTTCAACACTGGGTGGATATAGGCAACAATTTCCTATGTGAGGCACAGAACTGAGGGGCAAGAAGTGCTGGCAATTTGTCCCTGGGGCAGTGAGAAACACTGCTTTCAAAATAGCACAAACCACTGGCTGCTTGCACGCATAGTCCTTCCCTGTATGGATGTGTCCCTTCTTTGGAACCGGGCTCATGAATTTTTATTACCATTGTTAAGTGCAACTTTCTTTTTTTGCTACAAACATCTACATTTGCTTTTATTGTAGCTTCTTTGTACCTGCAGCAAGGCTGTGATTGCATGTCTGCGACTCGCTTTTTCGCACTCTGCCAAACACGTTCTGACAGTCTGGTCCATCTTTCTTCATTAGATTTTTATTTGAAGCTTGAAAATATTCCTCCTACCATGTCTTCTTTCTCCAGCTGATGAGAAGTGATGTCATTCTCTTCTTTCTGTGAGTTCAGTGTTAAAAAGAGGGTTTTTATAATCTAAAATAATAATAATAAAACTCTCTTTAACATATTTTAATTGCAAAAAGTAAAGAAAAATCAAGGAAGAAATACATCAAATCAGTATGAGAGAAGCAAAGGCCAAGAAATGTACTTTACTGAGATTTGGGAAAAAGAACAGGTGTGTGTTCCTTTATTTATTTTGATTTGTAGTCTACCCTTTCTTTCTAAAGTACTAAGGGGAAGTTGGAGGAGAAAAATATAGTCTTGTTCTTAAAGGGCTCAGAATCTAATTAATGCCAGAATGAAGGGCAAACACAAAAAAGTAATTTATATTATTTATTTATAATCATCACCTGATTTATGAATCACCTTTTACATGCATCTCAAGGTGATTTACAAACACTCCATAAAAAAGCTACAAAAATAGTTTTTAAAACTGTACAAAATAAGTACAAATTTTAAAGCAATAGAAAATGAACACCTAATGCAAAGACTTCTTCACCTAGCGGGAAAAGGTTCTTGAAGCAAAGATGTCTCCAGCTGTTTCCAGAAAGTACGGATTAGGAGATGCCTGTCAGATCTCATTGGTAATTCTCTGTTTCCACAAAACAGAAAAGCCACACTGAAAGCTCTGCTCTGACTTACTATGGGGCAAGAGTCTAATGTTTTGGGAACTGTTCTGGTATTTTAGGGACCTGAGGAAGAAACTCCTCCAATATAGAAATACAGTGGTACCTCGGGTTAAGTACTTAATTTGTTCCGGAGGTGCATTCTTAATCTGAAACTGTTCTTAACCTGAAGCACCACTTTACCTAATGGGGCCTCCCGCTGCCGCTGCGCCGCCAGAGCACGATTTCTGTTCTTATCCTGAAGCAAAGTTCTTAACCTGAAGCATTATTTCTGGGTTAGCGGAGTCTGTAACCTGAAGCGTATGTAATCTGAAGCGAATGTAACCTGAGGTACCACTGTATAGAAGGAAAACAGATCCATCTGTTAGCCACCTACCGGTACCTTTTTATCCCTGCTTTTATTGTGAGGATGAGGAGGTACATGCAGAGGTGGTTTTCAGATAGCGGGCATAATCCCCTCCCTTGTACAATGTACACCTACTTAATAATCAACAATTCCCCCACCCTACCCACTGAAGCACATTATGACTGTCCAAAGCGTCCAAATGCATTTCATTGGCCACTGCTTAGATGCTGTGGACTCTGGTTTAATCCCGTATGGCATGTTCTTCTTATGTTCGTTTATTTCTTTAAAAAAATAGACTTTGAGTTTTAAACATAAATTAAGCCTCCAAAGTATAAAATCTCAATAATTTAAAATTATTATTAATAATAATAATAATAATGTTGATCTTCCAGTTTTCTTAATCCTTTTCTCCAAGAATTGGTAATGCTATTGAAAATGCTTTTTTTTTTTTGCCTTTCAAATACATCCAGAATTTGTTAATCTCAAATATATTTCATCAATCTATTTGATGAACCAACTTCAAGCAGTTGAAACTTTGGTTCAAGCCAATTATAGCTGTGCCACGCAAAGGAGTACAATCATTCAGCAGTTTAAAATCATTAGCAGTTCTGATTATGTTAAATAAACAGACACTGCGGGGAGAGAAAGTACTGCATTTTGAGATAAATGATAGATGTGAGTAGTGAGGGTTCATTATCTTTAATAAGATAAAGAAAATCTTCTCACCCACAGCCACCTTAGATCAGACACAAAAAATAGCATTTGTCAGAAAAGACCATTTCAATCAGAGCTATTGAACTGACTTGAAAAACAGTCTAGATACCAATTAGTGTTCAATTCCTACATTAACAGTAGTGAGAACCACTCATTTCCCATTATCTGATAATTAGGACTGTAAGGTAGCTATAACTAACTTGGTATAAAAGACATTACTGTGCAATGCCCTTGTTACAGAAAGCACTGTAAACTTTGCTAATGATTTCCATGTTTTATCAGGTTAAGGATTGGAAGCAGGTAATTTACTGTTTTTAATATTTGTACCCAGGAAGAAAAATGCAGGCCGTGTGTACTACTCACATTACCATTTCAAAATAATTTCAGAGCTTGCCATTAAAAGACAATGAGAGAAAGAATTGAGATACTTTGTATAGCCATTAGTCTGCTATTAGCTACTACTTCAATGCTGCTGTATTTTTTAATGCATAACAGTATATACCGGTAAATATTTTTTATAAATAAACAAGATGGCAACATTTTACCACATCTCCTCTCGAAAACCTTTTTTTAAAATCTATTTTTATTACTTGCAGACAGCTATGCCTAATTATTTGTCGTTGGTGCTGCTCATTTCTCTTGAGCAATATTTATGCGGTTGTTCTTTTAATATAATGGGTTTTCAAGTTGTTGGCTGCTTTGGGTGAGACTATTGTGGAGCTGAAATGAAAGACAGACATGTTTCTTTAAATTTATAAATTATAAATAAACACCATTAGCACTGGGTGCATTATTTAAAATGTGGTTTATTATTATGCAAAACTAATGTTCTTTTATTCAAAAACGCTTCTCATTTGTGTATTTTGTGGCTTACTTAAGCCACAGTTTTTCTGATCCTGGTAAATAAATGAAGACCCAGTTTTTAACACACAAACCCTCTCTCTGCATATGTTCTAGTCTTTCTTCTTCTCTGTTTCCCTCAGGATATGCAATGGTGAGAAGCCTGCTCTTGGTCTTTCACAGCTATGCCATCTACTACAAATTGCCAGTCAAATTGCAGGCCGTCTGAGCAACAAGAATAAACCATCACATGCAAGTTCTTGAGGCACTTTTGCCACTAGCTACCTCTTGAGGTGGGATGCCGGTGGCGTTGTGGGTTAAACCACAGAGCCTCGGGCTTGCTGATCAGAAGGTTGGCAGTTTGAATCCCCATGATGGGGTGAGCTCCCATTGCTCAGTCCCTGCTCCTGCCCACCTTAGCAGTTTGAAAGCATGCAGTGCAAGTAGATAAATAGGTACCGCTACGGCAGGAAGATAAACAACGTTTCCGTGTGCTGCTCTGGTTCGCCAGAAGTGGCTTAGTCATGCTGGCCACATGACCTGGAACCTGTATGCCGGATCCCTCGGCCAGTAAAGCGAGATGAGCACTGCAACCTCAGAGTTGTCCACGACTGGACCTAATGGTCAGGGCTCCCTTTACCTTTACCTCTTGAGGTAAATATGTTTCTGATTACTTTGCTCTGTGAAAATGCTCCCCAATTAGTAAATTTGAAAGTCAAAATGTATACCCTGAGAGTTCAGATAACTTCCAAGGCATTTATGAGCTGGTCAATACACCTTGGGGTTTCTTCACAAAGTTGTTCCTTTTGGCATTTTCAAATCCCCATAAACAACAATAATGTCAACGAAGGGTGCAATTTTTGAGAATTTACCTCTTCCATTCAAGTCCCTATGATTTGCAACCAACTTGGGATCAGAATTTATTGCTGTACACAGAGTGATTTTCAATAGAACTATAAAACATATAGCTTAAAGCACAACAGGAAAATGGTCGTTCGTTTAAGGAATCAAATTGAGAAAGCATACTCGAAGACTTGTCACATAGATTTGTTCTAACAGACTTAAGTTACAGGAAGGTAGAGTTTGGTTGAAGATTGGGGGGGCGACACATTTTTTTTACCAATAAAAGCAGTTTGATAAGGGAACCAAGTACCTAAAGGAGTGGAGGCTAATCAGCCATGGTTAGCAGAAGCTATGCCCAGCCAGGATTTTAAGGGCCTTTGACTGTGGGCCTCCACTCAGCCATGAAACACACCTGGCAATTTGTCTGATGGTTGCCCTGGGACTGGCACAAACCTTCTCATTCCCAAGCAAGGTAGGGAGTAGTCCCAGCCCATAGCACAGTGGTAAAGTGCTTTCTTTGCATGCAGAAGGTACTAGGTTCACTCCCCAGCATCTCCAGATAGGGTTGGAAAAGACCACTGCCCCAAACTCCTGAGAAATGTTGTCAAACAGTGAGGTCAGTTCTGAGGTAAATAGAATGAGTTGGGGCAGGGCCGTCTTAAAGGGATCGGCTGCCCTGGCGCGAGGATCCCTCGGCGCCACCAGTGGGGCGTCTCTCCGCCCACCTCCCTCCCGCACTGGCCGCCCCTCAGGAGGGGTGGTGGGCGAGCGGGGGAGCCCCAGCTGGAGCGCTAGGAAGGGCGCGCAAAGCCCTGCGCCGCTCCAGCGCCACGCCCCTCATCCCCCGAGGGGTGGCCAGCGCGGGAGGGAGGTGGGCAAGCGGGCGATGAGGGGCATGGCGCTGGAGCAGCGCGGGGCTTTGCGCGCCCTTCCCAGCGCTCCAGCTGGGGCTCCGGAGGGCAGCCGGCATGCAGCTCATTTGCCGGCGCGCGAGCGCCCTCTGCCTGCCCATGGGGGCGAGCGCGGGTTGGGGAGGGGGCGCCCGCTATGCCGGTGGGCTCGCGGGGGCGCCCCTGGTGGGCCTGGCGTCCTGGTGCACTGCGCCACCCAGCCCCAATGATGAGACGGCCCTGAGTTGGGGCACTGGTCCAAGGCAGCTTTCTTGTTCCTGTATTCCCATTCATTCCTGTGTTCCTTTGAGATCATTGCCCACTACTAAGGCTTCAAGGTTTCACATATTTACAGTGTTGGTACCTTCCAAGAAGAAGATGCATCCAAAATTCAAGGCTGGGGGGTTGGAGGAAGCCACCCTATTCTCCTTTCAGAACCAGATAGGATGAAAGAGATCCTGACAGGCAGCTCTCCCCTCCTCAGAAGTGGGCACCACAGTCAGGACTAACGTGGTCAGTGCAGCTATCCTGCAAGGCTTGTGGCAGACCTTGCTTCAATTCCCTGAGAGGACAGGGCAGGTGGCCATGGCTAGGCCTCAAAACCCCATACTTCCTGGTGTTGAGGTGGCAAGAAAATGACAGTTGTTGTTGCTCAGTCGTTCAGTCGTGTCCGACTCTTCGTGACCCCATGGACCAGAGCACGCCAGGCACGCCTATCCTTCACTGCCTCCCGCAGTTTGGCCAAACTCATGTTAGTAGCTTCGAGAACACTGTCCAACCATCTCATCCTCTGTCGTCCCCTTCTCCTTGTGCCCTCCATCTTTCCCAACATCAGGGTCTTTTCCAGGGAGTCTTCTCTTCTCATGAGGTGGCCAAAGTACTGGAGCCTCAACTTCAGGATCTGTCCTTCTAGTGAGCACTCAGGGCTGATTTCTTTGAGAATGGATAGGTTTGATCTTTTTGCAGTCCATGGGACTCTCAAGAGTCTCCTCCAGCACCATAATTCAAAAGCATCAATTCTTCGGCGATCAGCCTTCTTGATGGTCCAGCTCTCACTTCCGTACATTACTACTGGGAAAACCATAGCTTTAACTATACGGACCTTTGTCGGCAAGGTGATGTCTTTGCTTTTTAAGATGCTGTCTAGGTTTGTCATTGCTTTTCTCCCAAGAAGCAGGCGTCTTCTAATTTCGTGACTGCTGTCACCATCTGCAGTGATCGTGGAACCCAAAAAAGTGAAATCTCTCACTGCCTCCATTTCTTCCCCTTCTATTTGCCAGGAGGTGATGGGACCAGTGGCCATGATCTTAGTTTTTTTGATGTTGAGCTTCAGACCATATTTTGCGCTCTCCTCTTTCACCCTCATTAAAAGGTTCTTTAATTCCTCCTCACTTTCTGCCATCAAGGTAGTGTCATCAGCATATCTGAGGTTGTTGATATTTTTTCCGGCAATCTTAATTCCGGTTGGGGATTCATCCAGTCCAGCCTTTCGCATGATGAATTCTGCATATAAGTTAAATAAGCAGGGAGACAATATACAGCCTTGTCGTACTCCTTTCCCAATTTTGAACCAATCAGTTGTTCCATATCCAGTTCTAACTGTAGCTTCTTGTCCCACATAGAGATTTCTCAGGAGGCAAATGAGGTGATCCGGCACTCCCATTTCTTTAAGAACTTGCCATAGTTTGTTGTGGTCGACACAGTCAAATGCTTTTGTGTAGTCAATGAAGCAGAAGTAGATGTTTTTCTGGAACTCTCTGGCTTTCTCCATAATCCAGCGCATGTTTGCAATTTGGTCTCTGGTTCCAAATGACAGTTGTACTCTGGTCACAATTATTCCCCTGCTCCCTGGGAAGTGGCCTTTGTGTCTACTGCACAATTTCTTGCCATAGGTTCCCTATACAAATTCAATAAATACTATAATAGTAATAAGGTAAAGGTAAAGGGACCCCTGACCATTAGGTCCAGTCGTGTCCGACTCTGGAGTTGCGGTGCTCATCTTGCGTTAATGGCCATGGGAGCCGGCATACAGCTTCCGGGTCATGTGGCCAGCACATGACTTGTGAGGGTTGGAGTGGGATAAAAAGGATATACTTTGATTTGTTTTTCCCTCTATAAGTGGTTAATACGGTTGGAAATGGATTTTGGTGTCACTGAAGATATGTTAAAAAATTAGGAGGATAGAGGTGGGGAAAATAGCTTAAAAATTTGAGACCGGAGGAAGGGAAGGGTGCAAATAGAAGAAATTTAGGAGTATAAAATTAGGTTGGAGTAAGGGAAATTGATAAGGACCTAGGAAAGTTTCAGAAGAAGTTAGGAGCAGAGGTATAGAAAATAAAAGGAGTTAGTTTAAGTAGAAATAGGATTGGTAAGAAGGGAAATGATTTTAGTGTCATATGATTTTGTAAAAAAAAAAGCGTAAGGAAATGGAAAGAAAAATGTAATATTGGTGTAAAAATAGATATGTCTATGAATTTGGAAAACTGATAAAGAGGATAGAGAATGAATTCAACAGGGGGGCCTGAGGAAGTCAACCCGAAATTGAACTTGAGGAAAGGAAGAATATCTGGCCTACAGAAATGGGCCAGGCCTAAGCAATGATATTGAGAATGTTAATTATTGTTAAATGTGAAATGCTTATTGTCTTTCCCGGTGAGAGAGGGGAGTGAAAATTTCCTTACCCCAGTGAGGGGGGGGGAGGATGAAAATGTAACAATATTGTAAAGTGCTTAAAATTGTTAAAATCAATTTTTTAAAAAAAATTTTGGGGGGAAGTAAACAAGAACCAGAATGGATAAAATAAAGACTTGAGGCAATATCTATACTCAGAGTATAGTCTACTCTGAAAAAGTCAATGAAATTCTCAGATACATACACTGTATTAAATTCTGAAATGGAATTTTGCCCCTTATAGCAAAGTACAGTGAAATGTAGACGAAGGGCTAGGGCAAAATTCTCAGGACTTTATATGCAATATTCATGCATGCGTGCATTTTTTTATTTGCCTGAGTTATACAAATAGGCATTGGTGACTGCTCAGGACATATTTTGTATGCTGCATAGAGGAAACTATTGTACTAGCAGCATTGCTCGTAATCTTCTGTTGTGGGAATTGCAACAGTATTTAATGTGGTAGCTTCCAGCTGAGGCCATGAAAGCAGTGCAGTAAAACTATGCCAACCTCTAAAGCTGGTGCTACAGCAGCACATACACTGTCAAAATATAAGACTTCTGACTGTTTGCGTTTCCCTTCTCAAATGCATCCTGCTGGCAACCATCTTTTGAACAGATATTGCCAACGTCATCCTGGTGCTGCTGTTGTCAGCAGCTGATCCATCAGTAGAGAACCTGGGGTAGTGCCTTTAGTGGTGGGTGGTGGAGTGGAGTGGATAATGGAAGCCAAACTGAAGCAAAGTACTTTCATCCTGTTTCTCTACATGGGTCAAAGCTGCTAATTAGCAACAGATACGTTCCAGATGAAAGCAACCTAGAGGGCACTTGGATAAACATGGCAATGATCACTTTTTAATTCCTAGGGACAGACAGCTGATCCACTGGTTCAAATTATGTATTCACATTTCCACTACATAGTCCCTTTTTCTATACCACAGTGAAAATCTCAGACTAAATTAAGGTTAGGAGTTATGGGGAAGGGGACCCTGTTCTGAGTCTACTTGAGGGATGTGAAACAGCCCTCAGAATTGGCAGTCAGGGTTTCTTTGGGGTGCCATTTGAGCAGCTGTTGGAACCCCTCTTACAATCCTTCAAGTATGCTACTTTGCAGCCAGTTTTGCTAATGAGAAGAAAGCAGCAATGTGGTATTCTAGTAGCAGAATTTATATACCACATAATGCCAAAATAGGCTTCTAAGCCGTTTTATGCCTTGTTAAAACCAGTTACATAAACAATGAAAGATAAACGCCCATAACTAAAATGCCCTAGAAAACAATCCCATTAAAACAGGAGAATTGGGTCGAGCGAATGCCTGTATAAACAGATGTGTCATCAAAAGTTTGTGAACTACCAATACAGATGATATCTGGTATCTGAAGAAGTGTGCATGCACACGAAAGCTCATACCAAGAACAAACTTAGTTAGTCTCTAAGGTGCTACTGGACAATATATATATATATATATTGCTACTGGACAATATATATATATAAGGTGCTACTGGACAATATATATATATATATATATATATATATATATATATATATATATATATATATTGTCCAGTATATATATATATATTGTTATATATATATATAGTCCATATATATTGTGTATATATATACATTGCTTTTCTCCCAAGAAGCAGGCGAAAAGCCAACAAAGGTCCGTATAGTTAAAGCTATGGTTTTCCCAGTAGTAATGTACGGAAGTGAGAGCTGGACCATCAAGAAGGCTGATCGCCGAAGAATTGATGCTTTTGAATTATGGTGCTGGAGGAGACTCTTGAGAGTCCCATGGACTGCAAGAAGATCAAACCTATCCATTCTCAAGGAAATCGGCCCTGAGTGCTCACTAGAAAGACAGATCCTGAAGTTGAGGCTCCAGTACTTTGGCCACCTCATGAGAAGAGAAGACTCCCTGGAAAAGACCCTGATGTTGGGAAAGATGGAGGGCACAAGGAGAAGGGGACGACAAAGGATGAGATGGTTGGACAGTATTCTCGAAGCTACTGGCATGAGTTTGGCCAGACTGCGGGAGGCAGTGGAGGATAGGCGTGCCTGGCGTGCTCTGGTCCATGGGGTCACGAAGAGTCGGACACGACTGAACGACTGAACAACAACATATATATATATATATATATATATATATATATATATATATATAGTCCACTATATATATATATATATCTACTGCGTCAGACCAACACAGCTACATACCTGAATCTAGTACCAATACAGATGGATGGATGAGGCATGACATACTACAGATTGTCACCAGTGTGCTTCTTGATCCCTTCAGAGATCTTGTCTTATTGATAAGTTCTGTTTGTTGTTTCTGCTTGTATTACTAACTCTGTTTCAAAATAGAATTGCACGAGAAGTAAGCAGAGGAGTGGCATCAACTGATTAATGCCCTGAGAAGGTGAGGGGCAGCTTGGCAGAGAGAAGAGTATATGGACAAACTTAGAAGCTAGGAGGCCCACAGACTTGTTGTTCTAAGTTATTCCTTTCTAAGCTATCCCCAGAGGCTTCATCCATGCACCATCCTTCCAGAGAAGACTCCTCTCTGTGATCTACTATTTATTTTAAAAATATTCTATATTATAATCTAGACACTAATGATTTGGCAATATCTCATTTGATGTCTTGGATCCAAATGCAAAGAACTCGCAAGAAAACAACTTTCACTGAAGGCTATCAGCCACTGACTCCTTACAGAAACAGGAGCATGAATACACTTGTCAGTGTTTCCACACTTGCATTCCTGTTTGCCAAGTTCTGCTACTGAAGTGAATGCAGAAATTTACACAAGGAACCTTTCGGGTTGTATCAAAGCCTGCATGGGAATATCTTCTGGAAAGATTGAGAGCACAATCCAGACAGAACAAGAGTAATTTGATGCTCATTGTGCTGGAGGGGAAAAGAAAGTGTGGGAATATCACAAGGGAGGTGCCCACTGGCTTCCCCCTCCAGATATTGGCCAGTGTGCTGTGATCCACATGTGTCTGAGGAGGGTTAGGAAGGAAAATAATTATTTGCCTTATCATAACCCAACTACTCCATGGGCATCCCTGGATTATTATATTTATTAATTTCACATGAGCAAGTTTAAAAATAGAAAAACCATTTTTAATATTGTGTATTCTTTCTTCCTATAGGAACAAAAAAATGTTTATTTTGTAAGACACACCATAGTATAAAACTCTTTTGTATTAAAGTTACATCAGAGAATTATTTTACAAACTCAAATAAGAAGCATTGAGATAAAGTTCAAAAACCCTATAGTGTTAAAATGCACCTTTCCCTATTTAAGCTACTTCAAAAGCAGTTAATAATTCTTTAACCTCTAAGCAAACAATCAAATCCTAAGTTCCTCCGTCCCAAGACGCAAGTGTATTCTGTTCCTTATGGAAAGAGAAAGTCCCAGCTTCTAATATCAATTCAGCTGTTACAAATTATGCTTAATTAGATAATAGACCTAAGGATTTTATGTTATAATCATACCCTAGGGATACTTAGTACTAAAAGCAAGAGTGTTGCTAACTCCTTTAAATGGGAATTATCAGGTGCTTTTCTATTTGATACTCAGAAGTATCTATTAGCATGGCATTTATTCTGCTGTTCTAGAAAGGGGGGGAGAGAGTGAAGATCAAAACATGCACATTTAGGATGTTTCCCTTTTGACCATTTAGTCATAGCTACCGGTAGGTACCACAGCAGAAATCTGTTCGGGCAGCTGCTTTGTCAGTGCAAACTGAAAAGGAACTCCCTCCAGCTAAACAGGAACAGATGCGGTTCACTCCAATTGGCTAAACACACACACACACACAAACAATTTTCTCTATTTCTTTTCAAAGATAGCTACAGTCTTTAAAGAGAGCATTTCCCGTAAAGAGGGAATGGACAGATTCCTTCTATTTTGCTTCACTGAAGGTCTAGTGCAGGCTTCCTCAAACTCGGCCCTCCAGATGTTTTTGGCCTACAACTCCCATCATCCCTAGCTAGCAGGACCAGTGGTCAGGGGTGATGGGAATTGTAGCCTCAAAACATCTGGAGGGCCAAGTTTGAGGAAGCCTGGTCTAGTGCAAATGTTACACTCCCAGCAGAGAATCCTTTTTGTTCAGGAAGGTTTCTGCAAAGTTGAGGCCACCACAGACCGGGCCAATTTTATTAGCTGCATTAGCAGATGTTCATGCGCCAAGCACAAAATGTTTTGATGGCAATTGCTTGGAATGCTGTAATTATTCATTTATTTTAGGGCATCTGCTTGAGCAGGCATCCCCAAACACGGCCCTCCAGATGTTTTGGGACTACAACTCCCATCATCCCTAGCTAACAGGACCAGTGGTCAGGGATGATGGGAACTGTAGTCCCAAAACATCTGGAGGGCCGAGTTTGGGGGTGCCTGTGCCAGAGTGCCCAGTCAACAAAGTCCTCTGGGCAGTTCACACAGAGTTGGAGCAATATGCAATTTAAATACTAAAATATTAAAACATCATTGGAAACATTTCTAAACTTTAAATACGAATCATTCAGTTTCCTGCCTGAAAGCCAGCACAAGGGGCGCAATAGCATTTAAAACACAGCATTCTGAGAAGCCTGGGGAAATAAACAGATCTTCATCTGATGCCTAAAGGCTCTTAATGTGCGGTTGGTTGGTTTGCATTCCATAGTCGGGGCGCCACCACTAAAAAGATCCTCTCCTCACTTCATTAAGAGCCATTGTGGGGGGTCCCACCCCTCCTCCAATACTATTTACTTACTTAGCCTTTCTGGAGGGGTGTCTTCCACTTTACTGTATTCTTAAAGGATACAATATTTGTATTTTTACATATACAGTAACCTCTTGCTCCCTTTTCAAGTCCTTTTACCACACCCACCCTGTATCTAAATACCAGGTCAATTTTATGCCTCAGTTTCCCTACAATGAGGTATGGCTAACTGAGACAAAGCAGCACAGACTCAACTTCAAAGTGAAAAGCCTAGTAAATTACATTTTATTTTACAGTATTATAAAACAGTGATGTTCACTTGCATGGTTACTATATGTTGAACTTCACTCGGTTACTTTTTCTTTGACTCAGAATGGTTACAGTTTCTTTAAGAAGACTGTTTCAAAGGATTCAGTTTATTCTCCTGTACATCTATAGCCATCTTCCCTAAGCTACTCCTACCCAGGTAACTCTCATCCAGCTGATACACTAAGGTGTTGCCACACAGTGCTTGTAAAGCTCTAAGCAAGGGAATGAGGACCACACTTGTATTCTTTTCACAGTTATAGTCTGACCTCTTCCCTCTGGAAACTGCCATGCTTCTATCAGGACCTCTGCTGCAATCTCTGCCCTGCTCCAGCAACCTTTGGTGCCTCAATCACTCAGGAACCCCACTTATTCCTGACTGCTAAACTCAAAGGTTCTTGTAGTTCTTCAGTGCCTCAATACCATCTGTTTGGCACCAGCTGTTCCTTCAGATGACTATTTCCTCCTCCTCCTGTTCTCTTTCTTCATGCACTGACCAATAAAACTCTACTGCCTGTGGCTTGATCCTGGCCTCTTATTTCCAAACAATTATGTATCTTGGAATGCTCCGGGGTGCTACAGAAGGAATAATAAGACAGCAAAACACATGGTCAAGTAGATAAGTCAGCTCTATAAGTTCAAAAAAGCACCCCACTCATCCTGTAAGCCCTTACAGAATGAGCAAAGTGCCTTTCCCACTCTGTGCAGAAAAGTCAATGAAGGTGTGGGAGCCAGAAGCAAAGTCTACTGCAATAATCTTGCCCAACCACAGTCTTTTCCTGTTTCATTTGGTGAAAAGGGCAACCATCTCCAAGAGATGCCTCATAACATAATGCTCTACAATGAGAAACAAGTTTGGTTTCTTTAGAAATAAGTACAGATATATTGTGTCTTTGGGGTGAAATAACCAGTTTTAAAATGCTGATTTTATATGCTTTTTGGGAAAGCATTTACCTTGAGGGTAGAAATTTCACTGTTCTAGTTAATGCTATAAAGTGATTAATTAACATTTTGCTCTGAGCAATTAGCAAGACCCAGAAAACATCATTATATAAACAAATTTAAACCATAGTTGCGTGCTTGGAATTATTTTGGGGCTCATTATTTTCTTCAGTTGTCTACTCTTCGTCCCATGTTCTACCTCTCAAATAGTATTCCAGCATTGATCTGTCAGCCTGAGAAAGACTAATGCTCAGCTTCATATTACCCACAAAAAAATAGTTAAAGTTGACAGGTTTTGTGTTTGATCATCACATCCCAAGTTAGGAAAATGCAAAACAGCCATCAATTATAGTTTTCAGCTTGTGGCTAATGTACAGAAAACCTTATATATAGCGTATAATAACAGTATAAATTACTACCCTTAGAATACATGAACAAATCCATTATTAAAGTCATCAAAAATCTTATGACCCAGAATTAGGTGTCCTGACAATTATTATTATTATTATTATTATTACTTGTAAAAAGACAAATTCATGACATGTACATAAGACATGAAGCAGGCCCCCAGACCAGATAGGATGAGTAAGGCTATGATCGTCAGCTTATAGAGTTGGAAGAAAATCTTTTGAAATAGTTAGGGATTACTTCCAAATGCATGTATTTGGAATCAGGGTGAGCATATTGGCATGACAGTTAATGCCACTGAGATCAATGGCCTTGGGTTTATTTCTCACAAAGAACAGGTACAGCCTTTCTATGATCTGTACCATATAAGATTGTCAGAGAGAGGGGGGGGAGCACTGCAGAGACTGTCTTGGGAAATGGTGGTCTATCTTTGTCTAGAGGTATTTAAACATAAGGGTGAATGGTCATCTATCATGTTGCAGTTGCAAGATTTCTCCCAGGGTTTGTTGTTATTCTCCATCAGTGAAGGAGAAAAGGAATTGTATTAGAAATTTATTAAAGGGGAAAGGATTTTTGGTGAAGGGTTTTGCAGTTGCCAAGGAGTGTTTGTGGAAGCCCTTGGTTTCATTCTAGAAATCATCTAACCCAGCAATATGTACGCCAATACACACATTCATATCATTAATACAAATTAAAGGGTTAACTACTGAGACTCAAAGATCATAGCAGTAGGTCATTCCACCCTTTATTATAGCCAACCCTGCTCCCTCCCTCCCCCCCCCCCACAAAATCTATCTTGAGGAAGCCCAAATAAACTTCTGAAGAACCTATACTTGCCCAGGAAACATTTCAAAAACTGTTTGTATATCTTAATTGACAAGGGTTAATAATTGTAGTATTTAATATCTGACAGTAATTAATAAATAACACCCAATAGTCACTGGCATGTGACAGGTTTTTGATAGGTAACATACAATGCGATTTAGTATTTTACAATAACCTTATGAAAAGTCATATTTCAAGTTTTAATTCTGGTAATCTTTCCATGAAAGCATTCAAATTTCAACTATTTTGAGATAAAATGTTTGCACTCAAACTATGAATGTGAAACTTGTTCAAAATTAGTAAGGAAAAATTGCCCAGTGATTGAATAATCTAGGGGTTTTTTTTGTTTGTTTTTTGTTTGTTTCAAGTCTCACTTTAATTCCCCCTGCCTAGCCTGCAATTCATATGCATTAAACTGGACTATTACACAGACATCAGTCTAGCCCACAGCAGGAGGCATATTTAAGATACCTTTGCTGAGTCTTTAAGGTTTAATTTCACCATTAAAAGTAACTTTTTATAAAGGTATGCCCCCCCCCCCAATTTTAAATCAGTAGAGTAGAAAATTGTAAGCACTTAAACTTTTATGAGTAAAGATGTAGGGTCCCTATGGTTTCATAAAATATTCATGGCATGCAACATATTATTTTAAACTCTCCTTATAGTGCCCACTGTGCTTTGTTCAAGGACATCAGAAGTACTTATTTTTGCACAGGAGAAAATACTTTGTCATATATGTAATCATGCAATGCTTGCATAAGACACACACCCCTGTGCAAACCTGAATCAATTTCTGTGTTCAGAAGATAACTCATTCTCATTGGGAATGTCTAGGCTGTATTGTCCCCCTCCTCTGTTCTCAACCCTAATCCTGCTACTGCCAGTTCTGAGATCTGAATTAGAAATTAGCATGAATTGCAAATTAGCTAAGTGAGAATAATATTAGGTCTTTGATCTGGATATTGGAGCATCTTCATAGGGTTCTGAAGAAGGCAAAAAAGGCCCATGACTTCAAATGGCTTTCTGAGTTATCTAAGAAGATGGAGGAGATCGAGGGGGGCAATAGGCTCCAGCCAAAGGCAATTGGGTAGTTGCACCTAAGAGAGATAGAAGCAGTGGACATAACATAAGAAGAGCTCTGCTGGAACAGGCCAAAGGCCCATTTAATCCAGTCATCCATTTTGACAGTAGCCTACAAGCAGGACCTGAATGCAATAGTATTTTCCCCATTTGTTACTCCTAGCAACCAGTATACAGTGAAATACTGTCTTCAACGGTGAAGACAGAACATAGCATCATAGTTTCCAGCGGGCCTTGGGGGCAAATCCAGCGCCCCACACCTGAACCTTCCTTCCAATGACCACCCAGATAGTCTCACATCAACACCTGGACCAACATGGACATGTTAGGGCTTACTAGAAATGGTTGTGTTGTCTTGAAACCTTCATCCAAATATTTTATAGTTAAGGTGGCAGCTGCACATTTTATTGTTTTCACTTTACAGACACATCATCTTTCCCCCCAACAAAATACTTATTATAAAGAAAATGTGTTTAGCATCAGGGCAACAGATGCAAACTCCATTTTTTTGTATAGATCTGATGGAGTTGAGATCATTTTAGTGAGTTTAAAATGTGAAACTCCACATACATAAGTATTTCTTTAAATAAAAAAAATACCGGCGGCAAGCTGGTTTTGGTTTGTTGTTTTGCTCTAACGTGTTAGGAAATCAGAAATTGTAAAACATGCATTTTACAATTGGGCAGGCAGGGAGAGAGAAAGAAGAGAGAAGAAATGTTGATTTTGTGTTCCACAACTGAGGCAAAGTACATGACTATCTAAAGGGAGGCCCCTGTAAGACAATTAAGTCCAGGTTCTATAATTACTTAGCTGCTTCAGTGGAGAGAAGGGGTTTTATTGCCTGTCATTTATCTGCTGAGACAATTAGAGCAAGGGACAGGAAGAGAAATCCTCAGTGGCAGGATAAAGATTGAAAGTGATGGGGAAGGCAGGCAGTTCCAGAGCTCTTGCCGGGCAACATAGGATGAATAGCTGTAAGAGTCAGCATCAAAGCCACTGGCTTCAAGCAACAAGGCAGGCAGAGGGTCTGCCTAGGCCTTCTCCCAGAAAGTACACACAACAGTCCAGAAAAAGAAGGGAACCAGGCACTCCAAGGCAGCAACATGCGTTCTGTTGGGCAGAACCAAGAGTAAATCGAGATGCCAAACAGGCTATGTGCTTCAAAAGAGAGTTGTGAGCAATGTGGATGCCAGCAGGGTCATACTTCAAAAAGCACTCTGCCTGAAGGCGCACTGAGTTCAGGGGTCCAAAAGTAGTTGTTGTATTAGGAAACAAAAGCTAGGGTGGAAATGTTACGGCCAGCTTCTAAAAGAGGGGCAATACTTGCTGAATTAGTGGGGTTTGTTTGTTTGTTAGGTGGTGTCCCCTGGACCATGCAAGGTTGTTAGGAAGTCATGGGGATATGGCCAATGAGGCTGCAGAAATTTGGCCAGTTGTTCTGGTTTTCTCCCCAACATCCTTCCTTACAAAGGTACTTAAGCATTGCAGTTGTACAAAGACTTAGCACCTAAGTAAACTGAAAATGGTCTAACCCAGGGGTCAGCAAACTTTTTCAGCAGTGTCCCTCAGACCTTTTGGGGGGTCGGACTATATATCTTTTTTGGGGGGGATGAACAAATTCCTATGCTCCACAAAAATAACCTGGAGGTGCATTTTAAATAAAAGGACACATTTTACTCATGTAAAAACACACTGATTCCCAGACCTTCTACGGGCCGGATCCGGCCCCCAGGCCTTAGTTTGCCTACCTATGGTCTAACCTAAGGTTACCAGATTTTTTTTTTCAATGAATCTGGGGACACTTTTAAACTTCAATGGATTTTGTATGGGGACTGATTTGTAAATCCAGGGACTATCCCCAAGAAACAGGGACATCTGGTAACCTTAGTCTAACCATTCAGAAAGCGTCCTTACAGCCTCAGCTGTTTCTCTGCTCAGATAAAAGTTTTGTGGCCTCCCCCTGTTCTGAGTCTTTCCCTATCCTCTCCCTTTGCAAAGAAACAGTGGACACCTTCAACACTGCAGGTGTCTAAATACTTAACACCTGACCTCAGCTGAGATTTGCTGTCACAATTTCTAGGGAGTGTTCCTGCCAAAGAAACTTTCACACACACACGATAAAATGTCAATATACAACAGGTTAGAAATACTATTTTTTAAAAAAGGTGGAAGCAACAGAAACGCTAGCAAAATTTCATGACATAACTATGCTAAGAAAATATTTAGGATAGTTAAACAGTATTACCTGTGCTAGAAGATTCACCATGGGGGCAGGGCAGAGGAGAAAACTAGGACTTCTTCAATATGTATAGACATCTGCTACAGCAGCCTAATGAGGTAATTTAATATAAGTTGTATCTCAGCCCCTGAATTAAATGTGCTAATCATTTCAATGATTTTCATGGATTGCTGATAGAACTCTAGGTGAGATTTTGTAACATTATGCATGCACCTGGAATGAAGGGTATTAATTCATCATTGTAGCAAGGTCATTGCAGATCAGTGTTTTATATCAATCAAATGTGTGGTTTTTAAAAGCAAGAATAAAGGGCTTTTTAATACACTGGAACATCAAAGGTATTTAAAAGCAAAAACCTTTCTCCTCTTGTTCCTTCATGGTGCAGAAAGTATCTTTTCCATGCTAATTTAATTAAATAAAATTTTGAGCTGCTCATTCTAACACATTTATCAGTGTAGGGAAGCAAAAATCCCACTATAATCAGTATTCAGCACAGTAACAAATGGGGTCCTTTGTAGCCTTGGAAAGATGATCTGGCTCAGGAGTGGACTGGTTCTTGGTACTGCTGCCAGGGTGATCATGTTTCAGTCAAACTAGAAAGATATGCTCATAGCTTGTTTGGTCTGAAAAAGGTACTACTTGCTGATAAGGTTATTTTCAGCTGTAAATCAAGTGCCACCCCAACCCTTCAGAGCAGATTTGACAGGGTGGGGAGAGCAGGAAAACTGGAGGTAGAGGACAAGACGTAAAAGAAAATTCTGATCATATGAGCTAGACATAGTCCAATTCCAAAAGAAAAGTTTGTGTCCAAGTGGGATTAATGTTTCTACCATTGGGGGTTGGCTTCATGGTATTTGGTATTTTAACTTATGTAAGCTTGGACCCAAAGCCTTGTTTTAGGCCACACTGACCTAAGGATTTTGGAAGGAGATTATGTGTGTGTGCAAGAGAGAGTCTACATAATGATGGAGAAAAGATGGCAATCTTTTGCAGACTTGGTAAAGAATTTCATATATCATCCAGGCAAAGCCATTCTTCTGTTGTACTCCTGCATCCCAGAGCCTCATACCACAAATAGCAACATATTGTCATTGATTAAGATTATCGTTTTATATAACAGTTATCTCATTGGTTTACATGCCATGTTAACTTATTTTATTTGACTGTCCCACTTTTCAGTTGGTGTATTTTCAAACTGCCTAGCCAACTAAACAGTCTTATTACTTTCATCTTATAGTGTGATTTGTTTTATATTCTAAGTTTTGGAGTGGGCAGTGACTGTGCTCTACATGTTTAAACTTCCTTTTAAAAATGTGGAGATGACCTGAAATAGTTTTTGAACTATGTCTTGAAGTTTCATATCATATTTAAATGTTGCAGGATATTTCCAACAAAAGGGATATTTCCTGCCCAACAGGTTGCTTCAACCAACAAGCTAGAAGCAATAGCATTCTGGAGGAGCCATGGATTTCTATTGAATGCTCTGATCATGAATAATCTATTTCCATTTATTGATCAATTTGGGATGTATTTATAACATTAAGCTGAACATATGAAATATCCAGAATTGTAACTGAAGAAATGGCAGCTCTTCATCAAAGAAGCATGTGGCAATATAGTTGGATATAAGTGCAACATTTTTTCTGGAACATTATATTTTTCTGTAACATTTCTGAAACTATTTCCATATTCACCCAACACACATAGAAAGTATAAATACTACTGTTCATTTTCTGTCTTCATTATTTCAAAGCTTTCCAAGGTTTATTTTATTAATTTCTTTATGACTAGTGGCTTGGTATAAATTTCTGCTTTTTCATCACCACTTTCTTTGCTATAACAATTTACAGTCATCATCCCTATTAATCCAAGGAATGTGAACTTTAGGCAGATTTTGTATTTCTTACTGCAGACTGGAGTCCTTGTTCCTCCACCTCCCAACCTTGTACTGAAAGAACATGCAAAGTTTTTCTTTTTTTTAAGAGTATCCAATTCTGGCACACAGTTTGCTGAATTTCCAACTAAGTCTTGAATAGCAGTGCTAAATGGTCTTATTCCTGTTAATGATGCTGTCAGTGCAGACGCTGGGGGCAATGAATATTGCTGAGACAAGGACAATTGTGACACTTAGCAAATTATGTCAAACAGTGACCTGCCTTTCTGTTTCAGCTCTATGCTGAAACAGTGGTGTGCCAGCTTGATTGTTACATGCTGCATGATGATGATGATGATGATGATAGAACACGTGTATTTTTGCCAAGCACAACCTTGCATCAGAATGGCTCTTCTACTTGCCCACAGTGCACAGAGAGGGAGCCATAACAGTGGTTGAATGTGTGCTAAACATGGCCACAACATTAATTGATTACAGATTGGGGTTTAGGCGAGGATCCATTCACTCTAGCCTGAAATCTAGACCCAGCTGATCTACTGAGTAAGCTGAATAAGTTGTGAACAAGAAGCTCCCATGGTATTACAGGCTACTCTGGTGGGTCCTGCAGCAATCTGGGTAGGAGGCATCTCATCCTCTGTGTTAAGACTTACCATGCTCATCCAAAGACATTTTATGAGGATCCACTCTAATGGATCTTGTTCCATGTCTTCCCTGGCAAAGAAAAAGAAAGGAACTGTCATATAAATCCAGCCTTGCTATGAGGGAGGCAAAGACCTCATTATCCCAGGCTAGTTTGGACTATGAGTAAAATTCTTTTCTGGTCCCATTAACAAGCAACCATCAACCATTCACAGCAAAGGTGAAACTAAATATTTGTCAGCTATTTTGCATGCCATTGGGGGTTGCAGTCATTTTGGGAGGGCAATACCAAATAATACAAAAAAGCTAGCTACAATATTCCTTTTCTTAGACAAAATTCACCAATTAACTGCCCCTCTTGTCCCCCAGTTGATTCCTGTAGAGGTTCACCAGTCTTAGTAGGTCTAAATGGCTTGTAAACCATCTACATCCCTGGGGATGCATGTACTATTAATGCTCCACTGAGACCAAATCAAACTCAAGAGTCAAATAAACAACAGAGTGGGCCTTAATCAATGACTGAAAGTACTCTACAGTAGTTCTTGATTTTCAGCATTAATTGATGATATGAGAGACTAAACTTTATTAGACTGTGGATTTTTGTTTTGTTTTGAATGGTTTGTTTTTTTAAAAAAAAAATCTAAGTGTCATTAAATCACTTTTACAAAACCCACATTAATTGAATCACTGTCACCTTTAAATGTCAGTCCTTATTAGCTGTAATTGGACTTAGGTGGGCTTTCTTCAAGATGTCATCGTTGGGTGGATTTCCTGATACCATTAAGTTGAACAGAGTGTACTTTAACATTCTCTCCACAAAAAGAAAAGAAACAAAAGAAAAGAAAGCCTCATATTTCAGGCACTTGACTTTCATAATTTATGCTTAAAGGTGAGATTACAGAAAACCCAGTGAGTTTGTTCCTCCTTTATACAATATCTTCTAGCCAGGGTTTAAAGACACGTAGAATATTCTTACACAGTTACTGTTACAAGTTGTCAAGGTGGATTAATTACATGATAATTCAATTTGGGGCCATTTGGTTTTGGTGGAAAAAATGGCAAATCAAATTTTTGGATCAAATCTATCAAAAACTACTGCTGTAGAACCGCCATTCATTTTAAAGGATGGAGTTTGCTTCCATTGAAGCAAAATGGATTTATGTGAATCATATTATCAATTTCCACTACTAACAAAATAATCATTGCTGTTAACTGCTCAAATTCCTTTTCCCCAGGGAAGCTGAAACAATATCATGATGGGGGGGAGTGAAGCTAAGTTACTCAGGAACTATGACATAGATGCAGCAGGTGGACAAAAGATACCACTTTGGAAAGAGCAGGACTATCTAACAATTCTCAGCCAAAACCTAAGCAGTACAGAAACGCACCCCAGGATGACTTCATTGGTGCATTCCATGTAGTAAGAACTACATACGTACATATTGTTGATTATACAAGTTTGATTGAAAAGCAGCATATGATCTATGCTAGTACAACCCTCAAAATTGTTCTCATACAGGAAGTCCATCAGAAAGGAAGCAACTTGTGCAATTTGCACTTTGCTTGTAGCTGATTGCACATCAGCCGTGCAGAGGGGTGTTCAGATGGTGAATGAATGAATGAATTTTTATTTGCGTCGGGCGTCAGCCATAGCAATAAAACAACAATAAGATATACAAAGAATAGAAATAAAAAGTCAATTATATAAAATACATTTTAGGGTTTTGAATCAATAGCCAAATAGTGGATCTTAATTCTAATTGCCCCAGCTAAAAACATTGCAGCCTTTGCTGTCACCTGCTCATCTTGATCTGCCAAGAGAAAGTACAGTGTGGCAGTGGCTAGGCAACCCAGAATGGACAATGAAAGAGAGGTGATAACCTCATTCCTCAAGTCTTTATAAAAAGTGCAAGCCAGAAGGACATGGATGGTGTCATGATGGGGGAAAGGGGGAAACACTCCTCTGAGACAAGTTGATTTATTCTCCTTCACCCCCATTGCTGTGGGAAAGGCACTTACCACAAACAAATTATGGCTCAGTTATAAGATCGAAATCCATCCTGAACATACTTATTGAACGTTAACTCCGTCAAAATCAATAGGATCAGAAAATACATTTCAGTTGGGAGCATTAATATGAAATGTACTACTATTTATCTTTCAGCTGGATTGTTCTCTGCCATTTATCCTGATGCTACTCATCACTTCAATCCATGCATGTTTTCTCAGGAGGTTCAGTGGAATTTACTCCCATCCTGTGTAAGTAGCAAATAAATTATACCTGTATAGATTTAGCATGTGCTAATTAATAGATGTGCATTGAATTCCAGGCTTAGTGCCGGTAGCATCTAATCTGGCTTGGTTTGCTTAGACAAAACTAGCCATGGGGTGCTATAGAACTTTCATCTCTGTTGCCCTTTTGAGGATGCTGTTTTAAAGAGGAAGCAGAAGTCCTGCTGAGCCAAAACTGATAAGGCAGGAGGGAAAGTAGAGCCAAGTTCTTTTGCTCTTTTTCTGGAATTATTTTGCCCTCACACTCAAAACAATGAAAGAAGGAAATAAACTACACCAGCGCCGGGGCTCATATAGTCTCCTTCCCAGTTTGGGGTGTGTGGGTGTTGGCACTGGGAAAAGCATTGGATACACCCTTTATGTACACACGCTCATCTGACCATAATAGACACCCTTTTGGCTCTTCTGGCTTTGGTGTTCCATCGTTGGTAGGGCAAGACTGCTGAAGTTTTCACGGTAGGAAGGAAGAACCTGATATTTGATACCTGTCTCCAATCTGCTGCATCTTTTGGCAGGGCAGAAGCCACCAGTTCACATTCTGACCCACGTTTGTTGCATGCAGTGCTGTTTCCAGTCTGCTGCAGTTCAGCAGGGCGTCTCACTGTCCACTGCGGTGGAATTTTACGTAATGAATTTATTAGATCATTATTACCTTATTCCACCTCACTTCTTTAGTGCAAAGGTAACATAATGCAAATAGAAATTACTGAAAACCAAAGCAGTGAATAGAGATTGCCAATGTCTGCTTATTCATTCCATGACTAGAATGCAATCTCCACACCCCTTTCCATTTCCACTGGAATTCTCCAGCAACTGAAAGTTTAGGATTGCAAAGTACATAAGGAAAATATTTGTGTCTGAATGCAACTTTTCAAATGAATAATTTTAGGGCATTATTGTGGCAGGGATTTAATCTCACAAGGCGAAGGGGGGGGGATCGAAAAGCAACATATACAAAGCACCAAAGGGAAACTCATCATCTCTAAACTGCCTTGGGGAAAATGTGCTTAATAATGCTAATATTTTCATGGGAGTCATTCAGCTATGAAGATTTGCCAATCCCCACAGTCCTCCTTAAATGACAAATGAATGTTTTATTAAATCTGCAAAGGCTGCTCCAGTTTTTGAAAGGATTAACTGATCTGTCAGGTAAAACGATTTGCACTTTTTTGTTGTTGCTCATGATCGAAGAATAAACAAGCAACAAGCAACTCCAGCTTATTAAAATCAAGAAAATGAGATCAGGTAAAACTAAACCTGGAGTTTTAGATTGCTGCCTTCTGGTGTATTATTTGAAAAGTTATTCTAATGCTTCTATAAAGTAATAAGGAATTGATTCTAGTTGAAGACACTGTGTGAATTGTTTCTTTCAAGACACCTTATTTGGTTGCCATGGCAGTTTTAGCTGAAGAAATAGTTGTGATGAGACAAAGAAAAAAAATGCTGTTTTTATTTATTTATTATTTATATAATGTGGGTTTTTTCCTTTTAAAGTGGTTTTTAAGTATTTTCAATGCTGTTTTTAATAGAGTTATTTAATTGGTTTTAATATTTATATTGATACAGTAGTGTGTTTTAGCTTTGTTTGCCTTAATTCCTGCTGTGAGCCTCCTTGGGTCCTGACTTGGAGAAAGGCGGGATATAAAATAAAATAATTAAATAAGCCAAGATATATAAATAAATAAGTCCTTTTCTGTTGTCTCCTTAGGTTGCTAAGCATGCTCTAGCAATATATGCAATAAGCTAAACTTTATATCTCCCTTGTTACTGTATATTCACATATACAAATATACAAATATACACATATATCAATATATATACAATATATATATATATACACATATATCAATGGGGGAGAGAGAGAAGGAGAAAGATCACAGAGAGTTCATGCCATTCTCACCCAGCTATTTCCTTCCTTGTTGGCTGTCTAATACTGGCATCTCAGTCTTTTAGCACATACTACCACAACAGCGAGTGGCGCTGTGGGTTAAACCACTGAGCCTAGGGCTTGCCGATCAGAAGATTGGTGGTTCGAATCCCCGCAGTGGGGTGAGCTTCCGTTGCTCGGTCCCTGCTCCTGCCCACCTAGCAGTTCGAAAGCACATCAAAGTGCAAGTAGATAAATAGGTACCGCTCCAGCAGGAAAGTAAACGGCGTTTCTGTGCACTGCTCTGGTTCGCCAGAAGCGGCTTTGTCATGCTGGCCACATGACCCGGAAGCTGTACGCCAGCTCCCTCAGCCAGTAAAGTGAGATGAGCGCCGCAACCCCAGAGTCATCCATGACTGGACCTAATGGTCAGGGGTCCCTTTACCTTTACCTTACCACAACAGCTACCACCACTTCTCATACAAATGGGAAAGTCCGTAGAAGCCTGACTGGGATTCCTTTGCGGAGCACCATCCTTACCTTGTGTGTCATCTGGAGCAATTACTCAGCTGGTGATCACAGCATCGTTTATATCCCTTTTGCAATTCATCATGGCCAAGTTAGCATGTAAATGTGGAATGGTAGATAGCAGTGAATGAAGGCAGAAGCTTAATCAAACAATAAAATAGACTGGAGGTCAATGAACCTTTCTGCATGTCCGCCTATAAATCACTGTGCTGTATTGGACTTTGATGAAGAGATAATTGATGTGGTTATTCTGCTGGCATTAATTCACTGCTAGCTAACTTGTGTATGTCACAGAAATCGCAAACTGGTTGCTGTGCTTTTTGTATCCCTTTCAACCCAGCAAACACACTGGCAGTGCACACGCAGGGAGTCCAGATGGTGGCAAGTAGTACAATCCTATGAAACTCTACTCAGAAGTAAATCTAATTGAATGGCAGAGGTCTTAGGAAACCAGTGCAATTTACAGTGGGGTAAATTCCAAACTCTAAATGCACATTTAAAAACAGAGATTGACTTACACCAACCTTTTTCAGTGTAACTTCTGCTGGTTTGCTAGATCACATGACTGAGAGGAACAAAGTATGGAACAGAAGTAAGTCTCCCTCTGCCTATTCCTATCCCTGCCATGACATACCCTGCTCCTTTTTCAGAGATCTGCCTATCCACTCGTCCCACAGATCATGGGTTTGGATTGCTCCTTAAGTGTGTGCAAGATGTGAGTCTAACTTCACAATGTTATGCAGCAGCATGCCTAATCAGAAGTAAGTCCCCCTAACTGAGTTCAACTGGCCTTAGGTAAAAGGTAAAGGTAAAGGACCCCTGGACGGTTAAGTCCAGTCAAAGGCATCTATGGGGTTGCAGCGCTCATCTTGCTTTCAGGCCAAGGGAGCCGGCAGGGGCGACTGAAGGCTAACCCACACCCGGGGCTGCTCATGTGAGGCGCCCTACGTACGATGCATGTGCAGCATTGCTACGTAGGGTGCATGTGCGGCATTGCTATGTATGATGCATGTGCCGTATGTAGCAATGCCACACATGTGCCATACATAGCGGTTTGCCGCCGGCGCCGCTAGAGCGCCGTGAGGACAGTGGCAGGATCCTCTGCTCATGGCTGCAGTGGCAGCGGAGGGATCCTCTGCTTGCGGCTGTAGCAGCCAAGGAGGGATCCCACCACCGTCCGTACAGTGCTCAAGCGGCACCAGTGGCAAACCGCTATATACAGTGCATGTGTCACATCGCTACATACAGTGCATGCGTGTGACACCGTGCATGTGTTGTACATAGCGGTTTGTCGCCTGCACTGCACAAGTGCCATATGGACGGTGGCGGGATCCTTTCCTCGTGGCTGCAGCTGCAAACGGAGGATCCTCCACATGCCGCTGCGGAGGCGCAATGGCTGCTCGCACAACCGTGCCCAGGGGGCAGTGGGATGAGTACCCCCGCAGGGCGCCTTCTTGTCACCCCCCAGACATGACACCCAGGGCACACACCCCGCACCCCCTTGCAACACCACTGGGAGCCAGCGTCTGTCCACAGACAGCTTTCCGGGTCATGTGGACAGCATGACTAAACCGCTTCTTGTGCAACGGGACACCGTAACGGAAACCAGAGCGCATGGAAATGCCATTTACCTTCCCGCTGCAGCAGTACCTATTTATCTACTTGCACTGGCATGCTTTCAAACTGCTAGGTTGGCAGAAGCTGGGGCAGAGCAGCGGGCGCTCACCCCATCATGGGGATTCGAACTGCCAACCTTCTGATCGACAAGCCCAAGAGGCTCAGTGGTTTTAGACCACAGTGGCCTTACTCCTGTGTTGATGTGTATAGGAATTTCAGCTTTATTCCTACTGAATTTCTAAACACTTGCTGCATCACTGGTCAATGATACCCAGCTGGTCAATATTTCTATTATGTTTGTATTACAAAGAATGTTGTTGTGCACTTGGGGACAGATTAGTGTAAAATCAAACACTGGTTATGGAAGGTGCAGCCCTATGATGAGCAAACCATAAAAAGTGTACTTAAACATCCTGATTCGAATCTTAAAGAGTATAGTGTTTCATCTTTAAAATAGCACTGAAGGCTAAATCCATATGATAGCTTTGATATATTTACTAGAATTTCATCAGGGATTAATTTAGCCTTATGGCTGTGCCTTCTTTTTTGGCTCACTGTAGGAAATGTGAAAATACAAATACATTTTGAAAAGCAAATAAGAGTTAAAAGAGAGGTTCCCATTGTGCACCTTCTCAAGGTTTTATCAATTATGCTAAAAAGCGGGGGGGGGGGACTAATTAAACATTCTCCCATGAAGACTCTGGGACAGATAAATTTGTATGAAATGCAAATTATAAAATGAAGTGCTAAATTAACAAGAAACCAAAATAGCTGACAGATTTTGATCGTTAAGATAAAATGTAACATGTTGCAGTCACAAGCATCATGTAACTATTGACATTCCTTCCAGCAATTCTAATATTCCTTCTTTAAAAAAAACTTGATCTGAAGTTAAAGATGTTTAATAATTTAGAATACCAGTTCAAGCATTAGATGCCAGCAACAAAGCTAGTAGTAGTAGTCTAATCTCACAGGAAATAACATGAACTGGGGGAGGGAGAGTGGTCCCCTGTTGCTGCAACTGCTCCATGAAATAACTGCATAAGTATCCAGAGTGATACAAGGGACTATAAGCATTATCTGTGACGATAAATACTTAACTATCTGCTGTGTGCATTCCTTTGGCTGGGAAACGCCCTTGACATTCGCATAGAAACAAGGCGATCTTTCAAAGAGGCTTTGAAGTCACTCTCCCTTAGAATTACATAATATTCGGGCTTCAGCCCACATTCAATGCAAATGAGTCTCTTGATCTGGGCTTGATATTTCCCCCTCAGATCTAAAGTCTTTGCCAGCTAGTTTAGATTATCACTGGTTTTACCAAATTGCTTTAGGTCACTTTCAAACATTTCCCACAGTTTAGAATTATATATGGTTTGGTCACACCAACTGGTTACTTATGGCTGAGACCCAAAAGAGCTGTTTTATTCATTTATTTATCTGAACTTTAATATCCCGCCTTTCTAAGATAAAACCACATGGTGACTAACAAATAAAAATGAGAAATCATAATAAAACAATTTTTAAAAGTAGGCAGGCCCAATAGCAGAATCATGGAATTATATTTATCCTTTAAAGGGGGGGGGGGATAAATTCAGGACCTTTCGCCTGTATGAAAAAATGCTTTTGAAACACCTCATTACATAAATCCCACCATGTTCAATAGGGCTTAGTCCCTAGTAACTTGTTTTAGAATGGCAGCAGAATCCTACACATGTCTGTTGTTGTTGTTGTTCAGTCGTTCAGTCGTGTCCGACTCTTCGTGACCCCATGGACCAGAGCACGCCAGGCACGCCTATCCTTCACTGCCTCTCGCAGTTTGGCCAAACACATGTCTACTGAGAAGTAAATCTCATTGAGTTGTATGCAGTACTGAAAGACTGGGAACACTTTCTTAGCCTGCAGTTAATGCTCCTCCTTAATTGTTAGCTGAAACAGTCATATAGGCCTAAGTGATCTGGTTATTAGACACACACACACACAGAGAGAGAGAGAGAGAGAGAGAGAGAGAGAGAGAGAGGAGTTTGTGGGTGTGTACTTAAGTTGACATAGAAAATTATCTCCTTTCAACCTGCCTGCAGTTCATTTATAGTCAATTGCTGCACAATGATCAATCAAGTTCCGTTTTTGAAGGAAGCCTGTTTGAACCAATTTTCTGCACAAGCATCAATTTGTGACAGCATGAAAGCTGTGGCAGCCTCCTTTTGTGATTGGTCTGTAACTCAGACGTCTGTCAAGATAAATCTTCCTGTGTCCTGGCAAGTGCCTGTAAATAATGGAGTAAAGAAACCATGGTGTGAAAAGGGCCAAAAAGGCCAACAAAGCTTGAATGCAGTCATGACAAAACAACACTATTGCAAAATGATATTACACCTCAGAAATGGCAAGTGAAGAGCGAGTCTCACAGGAATTCTTGAGCTTCAGTTGCTCACAGATCTATAGAAGTTGTAGTGATGGCCATTGTCTTACACAGCTTTTAAAAGCTGGGATGGAGGAACCTATGGTCCCTCCAGATGCAGTTGTTTTTTTTAATTAAAGATTTTCTTGATTTACAAAAGTGTGTGCAATGTCTCTCTCGTATTTTTTCCATGTAACATTTTTACAAATCAGTTTTGGTTGTTGAGACATTAGGGAGAGAAGGGGGAAAGGAGGTGGGTGGAATGGGGGGATGGGTGAGGTGAGGTGACAATGTTTCTATTTTCCTCAATATATGCAGGGTTTGGTGTCAGTGTTGATTGTGCAGGTTCTCTGTTGTTTGCTCGTGTTTCTTTGGCGGTGAGAGAGGTCGGGATTGGCGTAGGGTGTGATTGTTCATTTGTGGTTGGCTGTGGTGATCTTTGTTTTCATGTGTGAGTGGGGTGGGTGGGTGTTTTGGATCAGGTTACCCATATTGATTTGTTTGCTGTTGGTAGATTTTTGTCATTGTCTTGTTGGGCTGTGTGTGTGATGAAGGGGAACCATACCGGGATGAAGGCATCTTCTTCTGTTTGTTCGAATGTCAATTTCAGCTTACTGGTTAGTTTTTCTAGTAGGGCTGTTTCCCACACTACTTGGTACCATTGGTCCATGTTTACTCCTGACAGGTCTTTCCAGTGTCTGGTTATTATGTTTCTGGCTGCTGAGAGTAGATGGATTATGAGTTCTTTGTGTTGTAAGTGGGCATTATTGTCTTGGAAGAGGTTTAGTAAGACCAATTCTGGGGTCCAGATGCTGTTGAACTGCAACTCCCATCTTCCCTGACCATTAGCCAGTGCTGGCTGAGGCTGATGGAAGTTGAACCCCAGCAACATTTCAAGTGTCATTGGTTCCCCATCGCTGATTTAAAATACAAGTCTATGTGGAATAGAGTTGGAAGCGACCTCAAGGATCATCTGGTCCAACTCCCTGCAAGGTCTATCCATGATTTTTTGGCATGATAATTAAATGGAACATCCATGTTTAGGAGTAGAATAGCTCCAGATACCAATGCTGAAGACATACAACAGAGTTGGGATGTTGCCTTCCTATTATGCTAAGAAGCCACCAGTGAAAACAAAGGCCAAAATCAAACCATACCTATAAAGCACTATGATACAAAAGCAATGACAAACCTAGACAGCATCTTAAAAAGCAGAGACATTACCTTGCCGACAAAGGTCCGTATAGTTAAAGCTATGGTTTTCCCAGTAGTAATGTATGGAAGTGAGAGCTGGACCATAAAGAAGACTGATCGCCGAAGAATTGATGCTTTTGAATTATGGTGCTGGAGGAGACTCTTGAGAGTCCCATGGACTGCAAAAAGATCAAACTTATCCATCCTTAAAGAAATCAGCCCTGAGTGCTCACTGGAAGGGCAGATCCTGAAGTTGAGGCTCCAGTACTTTGGTCACCTCATGAGAAGAGAAGACTCCCTGGAAAAGACCCTGATGTTGGGAAAGATGGAGGGCACAAGGAGAAGGGGACGACAGAGGATGAGATGGTTGGACAGTGTTCTCGAAGTGATTAGCATGAGTTTGGCCAAACTGCGGGAGGCAGTGAAAGATAGGCGTGCCTTGCGTGCTCTGGTCCATGGGGTCATGACTGAACGACTGAACAACAACAACAACAACAACATCTCTGAAAGAACTTTGGGAACTGTTATTTGTGGGGAGGCCCCTATTCTCCTCATGGAGCAACAACTGCCAGAGTTCCCCAGGAGGAGAGATTGATTGTTAAACCACTCCCAGAATTCCTTGGAGAAAGCCCTCTTTCAAGTCATACCTTGGTGCTGTAAAGGTAGGTGTGAAAATCGCCAGTGTGGAAATAGTGGCACCCTTGGTTTGCTCTGATAGCAGTAGAGCTCCTTGTGTATTGTTTTTCTTTTGGTAAAGCCATCAGTCTAAGGCACAATACTGACACTCTGCATGTCACATTTGCAGCAGATATGGTTTGTGTGCAGGGGATAAGTAACAATGTGTGCATGTGTAATCTCGTTTTATTTTTCCGCAGGAAAAAAATAATGTGAAAGAAAATAAAACAACTATGCACATTTATATTACCCATTAATAAAACATTTTGACTTTTTTTCCTAAGAGCATGGAGCAGAAACACGCCATCTTGTTTTTCTTTAAAATCCCCAGTCTCGATACTTACTCACTCATCTTCATATGGAAGGGCTGTGTGTGGAGCACCTGCATTGCATTCTAATGGTCCCAGGTTCAATCTTTGGCATCTCCAGGTAGGTTGGAAAATATCCCCGTCTGGAAGCTTGCAGCGTTGCTGCCCAGCATAGACAAGACTGAATTAGATGGACCCAATGGTCTGACTCAGTATGAAGTGGGTCTCTTTGCTCCTGTGTTTAGAATGCTAATGTGTTAAGGATAAGAAGCTGTTTTCTAGTTAGAGTAGATGGAAATGGTACATCTAAGCAAGTCAAAGGCTCACTGTCGCTCACACCTATCAGCTGATCACCCATTCCCACCACCCTTCTGAGTAATACCCCTTCCCACTCCCCCACTATATTTAAGGGTCTGGTGACTTCCATTTCGGTGTATCTGAAGAAGTGTGCATGCACATGAAAGCTCATACCAAGAACAAACTTAGTTGGTCTCTAAGGTGCTACTGGAAGGAATTTTTTATTTTATTTTGTTTTGACTATGGCAGACCAACACGGCTACCTACCTGTAACTGTCGCTCAGAGGCAGTCAATGTTTGTTTATTGGCATCCATCCTGAAAACTGAAGACAATGCTGCTTGTGGATAAATGTAAATGGACTTGGCTAATAATAATAATAATAATAATAATAATAATAATAATAATGCTTATGCCCCACCCATCTGGCTGGGTTTCCCCAACCGCTCTGGGCAGCTCCCAACAGAATATTAAAAACACGATAAAACATCAAACATTAAAAACATCCCTAAACAGGGCTGCCTTCAGATGTCTTCTAAAAGTCAGATAGTTGTTTATTTCCTTGACATCTGATGGGAAGGCGTTCCACAGGGCGGGTGCCACTACCGAGAAGGCCCCCTGTCTGGTTCCCTGTAGCTTCATGTCTCACAGTGAGGGAACTGCCCTCGGAGCTGGACCTCAGTGTCTGAGCTGAATGATGGGGGTGGAGACACTCCTTCAGGTATACTGGGCTGAGGCTGTTTAGGGCTTTAAAGGCACATGCACAAACACTTGATTTCACTGAGAGTTTTGTCAGTGGAAGAATCAAACCTATTAAACTGAGTGTGGACTGATTTTAGTAATTTCATAATGCATCTCCTTTTTGTGCAAACTACTTCAGTTGGGTTATTTCATAGGGTTCCTGAAGTTTTTAATGCTTTAACTGCAGGGAAAAACATACACACAAATGGATTCCATTAACTATAACAATAAATTTCTGCTATTTGTTGTGACTGCGGCATGCTGTGTTACAAGGGAAAATGTGAAATTTGGAGCAAAGCTCTACTCATAGCAGAAGCATACGGGAGCTCAAAACTATTTCTGTTTTCTTCCGCAAACAAATTACCCTTCTTTTCCTGGGTGAGACTACATGTCACAGTTGCTCTAAAGCGGATTCTAATCTCCAGCATGGAAGTTTTGGCTCCCAGCACATTTCCACATGACTATTTTTCTTGCCGACAACATCTACAAAACACATTTCCAGGTTTCTATGCATAGGATTTGTTTGTATCTCTTTCTGATATTGCTATGCCCGTCCTAAAAATAAAAAATAAAAAAATGAAAGTGCCAAGGAGAGCAGTTTCCCTTAGCTTGAAATAAATAAACTATTTCTCCCCTAAAGCTTTTCAGCAATACAGTCTCTGGCCTAGTATAGATATCGATCAAGTACTCAAGAACATCATTATCTCACTATATTTGTAAGAGTTTGCAGCTGTCAGAATGGGAGTAGTTTGTTTCTAAAAATATAAACAGGCACTTTGGTCTACAGTAATTGCTACAACAACAACAAGAACAACAAATGGACACAAGTCATTGCTATTGCTTTTTCTAAGCATTTTTAACATTCCCCTCCATCTCATTTAGCTTTAGAGGTGGCCTTGGGGGAGAGCTGCTGAGGAGACAGCAGATTTGGCCTCCAAGGAGTGTGGCCACAGCCTTCACTGCCATCACAGCAGCAGCAGCAGCAGCAGGAAATGCATTGCTTAGAGGCGAGATTGCTGTCCCTGTGGATCTTGCTGCCAGAAGTGGTTGCCTCTCCTTGCCTCACGAGTGGGCCATCCCTGGTCATTAAGAACCAAACATTACCTCACACATTTCAATGGGCTTTTCTTCTTTGTTTAAGTACTAAACTTATAGATCTCATGGTTGCAAGAAAAAACAGTATTTCAAATGTGTTCCATTTTTCGATGACGGGATATTCTACTGTTGTGTTTTATGATCCCACCCCAACGAGTTCCACAGTTTGGGCATCATATCCTTGTTAGGTTCTAAATTTTGTCATATGGATCACTTAATAGCAAGAAAGAAATTGTGCCAGATTTTTATATCAGGTCATTCTAAAGGATAGTTGCTGAAGGGGAAAGCTTTCAATGGGTAGGAGATAATTTCTGGCTTGACATCTATTAAAATTATGTTTTTGACAGAAATAAGGAAAGGAGCTATGTGCAGAATGGCTGGCTATGCCCTTGCAAATGTCACCCAACACATTATCAAAGTGCTACTGAGGGTCAGAAGTAAAGCCATGAATTTCTGCTTTGCAATCAGAGTTTCTTTACTCCTTTCCATGACCTTATTGTGTTGCTATGTCTGTTGTTGTTGGCTGCATTTTTAAATGGATTTCAGAAATAAAATTCCATTCTGGGAAAAACCATAATATCATTTTCTCTCAAACATCAAAAGAAAGGATTGCTCATAGATCAAACATCAATGTAAATGTTGGACAAACCAGTATATTTAACACCCAGCAATATCTATAGAGCCTGCTGTGACCTAAAGCTGTTTGTGGACAAACACTGGCTCCCAAACATTGCTGGACTACAATTCCCATCATTCCTCACCATTGACCATGCTGGCTGGTACTGATGGGAGCTGGAGTCCAACAGCATCCACACTTCCCCCCACGATCACCTTATGAACTAGGTATGTAACAGAAGAAAGCAAACAACAAGATGAATATTTCACTGTCGAAAATTCATCATCCTTAAGCTTGTAATTATTTTTTTCTTGACATCTGTGGGCTGGTTCATAACATCCATTATATCAGACAGATTCCTGCAGAAGTTATTGATTTATAGCCCCTTCACACAACCAAAAACACCAGAATTTATTTCACATTTTTAGTGATAAACTGTGCCATTCTATACACGTCTGCTCAGAAGTAAGTTCCATTGAAGTGGGTATAAGACTGCAGCCTAACAGAAGTAAGTCTCACTGAACTCAATGGAATTTACTTCTGAGTAGACATGTCTAGAATTATGCTGTTAATCAGCTATTCCTAAGAGAAGAATCTTGACTTTTCACTGCCATCCTTGACTTGTCACTGCTAGCACAAGTCTTCCTGTGCTCATTTTTCATCTGGTGGAATAGAGGAAGCATGCTACATCTAAGATTAGGAAGAGAGCAGACGGGAATTTAAGACTGAAAGAGATGGTGATGAAGCCCTTGTTCTCTTGATGAGCTGCTTGTGCTGTTCTTTTTTTGAAAAAAAAAATACTTCAAGACTTTGCTGTTAATGTACATATGTTTCTCTCTTCATTAGTTGCATTAAATGTTCATCGTCATAGAATCATAGAGTTGGAAAGGACCTTGAGGATCATCTAGTCCAATCCGCCACAATGCAGGAATATGCAGCTGTCCCATACGGGGATCGAACCTGCAACCTTGGCGTTATCAGCACCACATACAAACTAATTACTTTTTTTAAATGTTTGTTAGTTGCTCTCATACTCCTATTAATATTGTATGTCTCTATACAATACTCAGGGGCATTGCAAGGTGGGGCAGTCCACCCCGGGTGCCCTCACTGAGGAGGGTTACATTCGGCGCACTGCCAACCCATGACTCCCAAGCCTACCCTGAGCCATCTGCATAAGGGGGGAGCTGCACCACTTTGCTGGTGGCATTCCCCCTTCCCCCTTTGTTTTGACAGCTAGGCAGAGGCTTGGGAGTCACAGGTGGGCAGCATGCCAAATGTCCACCATGGGCGGCTCGCTCTGCCCTCATAAGCAGCTCACTCCGCCCCTGTGGGCGTGCGTGCCACTCCAGGAATCTGATTGGCTATCCCATGCCTGGGAGGGCACCCTCCATGCCACACCCCCTCTTGAGAGCGTGCCACATGCCAGCTCTGGGCAGCACTGGCATATGCTCTGCCGCTGACGATACTATATGGTTTTATGATTATGCTGAATAGCGCTCTGAATATTAGTATAAATTGTTTATGTATTCATCTATCTTATTTCCAGCGCTCTGAATATTAGTATAAATTGTTTATGTATTCATCTATCTTATTTCCAGTCCAATTCTCACTCCACCCAGCACCCTATAACTATTGTAGGATGACCTCTGCTAGCCTTGCCAAAAAATAGGGATGGTTAAGTTCGGTTTCTTAATTAGAGTTGATCCCAGTATTCACAAGAGCACATCGTGTGGTCCTTCATATGGGCATGTTGGTCAAAAACCCTTAATCTCAGGGCCGTGGGTTCAAGCCCCACACTGGGCATTGCAGTGGGTTGGACCAGATGAACCTCATTGTCTCTTTCACCTCTACAATTCTATGATTATAAATCATATCTGTTGCTCTACTCACTTTTGCCTTTGGCCCTACCCACCACTCACATGTGGCTCCCTGGGAGGCTACCTATGAAGTCATGTTGTCCTATAGCTTAAAAAATGTTCCCCTCACCTGATGTATACAATTGCAGACTAAATTAGAACAATATCAGGTTAAATATTTCAGCTGAAGTTTGTATGAGTTAAGGGTAAAAAAATAAATTTTCACACCCTCCAACTTTTCTCCTATGTCCTAAGGAAAAGTGGGACATTCTGGGGTCAAATCAGAAACTGGGGTGGCTTCTGTAAATCTGTTACATTTTATACCCACCCCACAAAATTTGTATGAACAAGTCAGAATGAATGCTCAGGAAAAGGTCATCAAGAAAGGAAGCATATTTTCAAAATTATATAAGCCATTATTATCTATAAATCTTTTAGATATATTCAATCCACTTCTGTTAGTTGTATTAGGAAAAGGACTTAGTAAAAGTTTGCCATAGGTTCTTCATTGCCTCATGGGTATTTCAAGAAAGAACCACTTGACATGATTGTCCCCAACAAATTGCCATGTAAGAAAGGCTGTCACCGTCACCAAACTTTACTTGAGGAAAGTGATTGATAGTAGACACTGGAGGGAAAATTCTCCTTATGCATGTGTTTACCTATAAATATAATGTAGAAAGCAGAGTGACTATACATAAATTCTGTTAATAGGGGGAAATGCTTATAAATTTTAAGTTTATATTTAGTTTCACATACCTCTCTGTTGTGAAGTCCTAACATAAGAATATACTATAGGTCAGAGTCCTAGCTGATACATGAACCTGTCAAAACATTCCCTGATAATGGCAACTCTAAACTATGATGTTCTGAACATTAGCCAGAAATGTTATAAATATGTATGACTCGGAGATCTAATACCATTTGAAATTTTGTTTACATATCTCTCAGAACCAGAAGGAGTAATTTAGCACTGCATACTTTATATATTATATGTCTGAGAATCAAGACATTATAAACCACATGGGAAAGAAGATACAGAAAACACAGTGACAGGAAACTATTTTATTTAGTTGAAAGTGGCAGTTACATTCTTATCTTTTCACTCTTTGGAAGAGCAATTGTTAGAGAGTTGATTAAAATGGAAGAAAAATCTATTTCTAGGTAAGTAGGCTTTTAAGTGGTGACTTGCTGAACTTCCAGTCAGCAAATAATCTTGCTAGTTTAAAATGACTTGTTTTCTTTCTCCTGCAAACATTGTTCTCCAGTGAGATGTTAGTAGAAGAGAACTGCAAATTTGGTTTCTGAGTAGGTCTGAAGCTAACTGAATACTGCTTCAATATTAGATTCCAATTCCAGGAGGCAATTGTTCTGTTCAGCTCATTTAAAAGAAAACAGGTGGGTCCTGGTGGCAGAAACAGTCAGGTGTAGAGATGAGAAAATTGAGAAAGACAAAGAGGTAGAGTCAGAGGAAGGATGGAGAAGCAAGGAAACAGCATAACCAATTCTCCTCTGTCTCAAAATTGCCATGTCAAATTACCAATCCATACCAAGGTACCATAAAGAAAAAGGAAGCAAGAATTGGTTGTGCAATATATTTACTTAAACATTTTAATCTATGACTCTCAAGATAGCTAATTTTAGTTGACAGGTTTAGATTGTTCGTTGTTGTTCAGTCGTTCAGTCGTGTCCGACTCTTCGTGACCCCATGGACCAGAGCACGCCAGGCACGCCTATCCTTCACTGCCTCCCACAGTTTGGCCGAACTCATGTTGGTAGCTTCAAGAACACTGTCCAACCATCTCATCCTCTGTCGTCCCCTTCTCCTTGTGCCCTCCATCTTTCCCAACATCAGGGTCTTTTCTAGGGAGTCTTCTCTTCTCATGAGGTGGCCAAAGTACTGGAGCCTCAACTTCAGGATCTGTCCTTCTAGTGAGCACTCAGGGCTGATTTCTTTGAGAATGGATAGGTTTGATCTTCTTGCAGTCCATGGGACTCTCAAGAGTCTCCTCCAGCACCATAAGGTTTAGATAGAGCTGCAACAAATGTATTTAAGGAAGTAACAATTTTTGAGAAGGACTTTCTGGACAGGGCAAAATGTTCACCTAGTTTCTTCCTGCTCGTGGTTCCCCCCCCCCTTTGTTGCCTGTTTGTTTCTCTGAGCAATTATGTTTTTAAGAAGCAAAGCAATATAATATTGTTGCTAAAATAAATGGTCCCAGCCAATCAGGATACATGTTGTGAATGTTGCCATGTAGCCCATCAGATTTGTCTTGCATCTGAGTAGAAAATCTGACCTAACCAATTTCCTCCCGTGTTTGCAAATTTCAAAACAACAACAACAAACAAACTACTTGAAGGAAAACAACACTTCCATTTCCCTCTTTCCTCATTTTTACACCTCATAATGTTAGACACAAACAGCTGAAATTATCAAAGATTAGTACAACCCTGCTTATTCATAGCAGAAACATGCTCACCAATCACAAATGCCTAACCATTTGCATTTATTTCTCAATCATTCCTTTCCTCCACATTTCTAATTATTTCTCAGAGTGAAAACTTCTCTATAGTGCAGATATATTGCAAGTGGGGTGAAAGTGTGGTGGGAATGTGGACTATGCAGCAGTGCTAAAGGCACCCAAAATAGGATTGGGTCCCACACGAGGATAAGTAGATCTCCCATACCAACCTCGCAGTGCCTGTGTAAGATTGAGTTGCAGAATAATAAAAAATAATGCATCTAATATGCTGCCATATAGAGACTCTGAGATGTCAATGGTTAAGTAAGAAAAGAACATAAAATATATTTACAGATGGAATCCATTTCCTGTGTTTGTGTGAAATAATAGCAGGCTCTGCTAAAAATAGGGTAGTGGGTGGAAGGCTTATTATTGACTAGGATGTCTAACATAAGCCAGGAAATGGAGACATGGACATTTCTCACCTTGAAAGGGCCTTTCAAAACTGGAGTGTATTATTTAAATGTTGCTCCCCCGGTATAGTCTTTTGTTACCTCTACATTCATTTTAATTGCTCTTCTTAGGGAGCCAATCATTCCTCTCGTACAGCATGACAGATATGCATGCTATGAAACAACCATCTGAGGGGCTCACTTAAGTAATCTGGACAGTGATGCGTGCTACATATATCATTGACAGAAGCATAGGGAAATGAGAAGAGAGAGAATGAGCAGAGAATGAGCTTATATTGGAATGATGACTTGCATAGGATAATATGGGAAATGTACAAGTTTCAAAGCTGACATTTATTTCCAACCAAATCATAGTCTCAGCATGTGATGTAGAAGAAAGACATTTTGCAAGAAAGTGGAATTTGACCAGCAGTGGTGTTCTTTCAGGGAAGAAAACTTCACAGTCCCTGAAAAAGCACATTTCATAATGATAAGTGAACTGCAACACAGCCCTGTTCTTGACACCCTGTCGATGGTCTCATGCTCCTTACCCCAGAAGTGTTGGACCTATGACCAAGTTGAATACATATCCTATGAGCCTCATTATGTAAAAGACAGCTTCTTGACTTGGCAAAAGGCTGGCAATAGGTGAAATTGAAAATGGCAATTGGAATGGTGGCAGATGATGATCATATGGAATGATGATTTCAGAAGTGCCTTTGGCATGTGGGAGGGAGCAGTCTTTGAGCAAGTTGGGCAGATACAAAAGATAACAAGTGCTGAAATCCACCAGTGGGAAAAGTGCAAACAGGACCTGAATGTAACAGAAGTCTCCCGTCTTGCAGTTTGCAGCAACTGGTGTTCAGCAGTGTCTAGACCAGTATTTCCCAAACTTGGGTCTCCAGTTGCTGTTGGACTACAACTCCCATCATCTCTAGCTAGTAGGACAAGTGGTCACAGATGATGGGAAATGTAGTCCCAAAACAGCTGGAGATTCAAGTTTGGGAAACACTGGTCTAGACAATGCAGCATTGTGATGTTGACCACAATCCCTGCAGAAATGCATAATGCTAGTACAGAGAGGGAAGTTAAAGCTAAGTAGATGCATAAAAACAGCACCAAAAATATGACATGTGATTCTTATGCCCTATGGTGCTCATGAAAACTACTCAAGGTCTATCTATAGAAGAGAAACGTGTTTGCTGTATATATTAGTGAAGAACAAAATAAAGGCATAATGGTACCCCTAAGTCCACAAGCCATTAGCCATTCCTAAAATATATATTTTTAAGTTTTCATCTGGGAAGTTCTGTTCCATTAAAACAAGTAAACAAAACTACTTTCTCTTCCCTAGCATTTCTCATGTTTACAGGCTACTGACGCAAACATAACCTCCTTTGCCCTTATCTCTAGCAAATGTATAACCTCTAGACCTGTTACAGAACGTGAACAAGGTTATAAATCCAGAACGCATGAAACGGTCCATCAATCTCTGTCTCGCTGCTTGCTCTGTACATGCCCCCTTTCCAATCCAAAATAACTATTGCTCACCTAAAAACAGTTGTCAGAATATAGAAATGGGAATTAGGCAGATACTGAACAATGACAGAATGTGGATTAGCAGTAATGCATACTGGACATGCTTGAAGCCCACCTGCTTCAATGAAACTTAAGCACCGTGTTTGAGACTGCAGCCTTAATGCTACCTGCATTATTAAAAGTTAAGGGTGGGATTCACCCAACAAGCACCATCAGCAGAAACCCTGTGCAAGGACTTCCATTTGCACAATGGTGCTTTGCCCCCCTGTCCTTTTCCTGCACGCTCCCATGGCCTCCTTCATGGGGAAGGTCAGAGGAACCCCCAGAACAGTGCACAGGGGGATCATTGCATTTAGTGAGCTGAAATGCTTGCACAGATGGAGTGTTCATCATAGAGCAAGGTTGATTTTCATTCTAAGTAGGTTCGTGCTTGTACCTTACCCTTATGGGTCAGCAGCTCATAGGCACAGGCATGTGATCAGCCCTGCCATGATAAATGTTGTCCACAATTCCCATTCACTGCAATAGGGTTTGACTGGGAGATCATCCCAGTGGCTTCCGCCCATTGTTTATGTTCTTTGCCTGTGTCCTAAGTGTGGGGAGGGAAATGTATCATTGACAGTGAGGTACAATCCCTTGTTCTGTATGGCCTCATTAGGCTAATAGCAAAATGCACTTTCTCCAGGGTGATCACAGATATGGCTCAGCCAGTCGCTACTTTCTCATTATAGCTCAGACTAATAACAATTTGACTGATGCCTTTGGGTGATTGTAAATGGGCTTGTTATCTCACGGTTTCTTTTTCAAGGATGAAGACACCTGGGACATTTAATAATTCCCTGGAGTAGCTATGGTTCAGGAGCTAGGCGGAGAAAGGAAATAGTCTGCATGTATTCAACTCAAGGGCAAAAACAGTGAATATGAAGTGCGCCTGGACTACAGGAGACTCTTTAGCAAGCTGCTGAAGCAGAACGACATAAGAAAATGCACTTGGCAAGGAGAATTGGGAAGCTCCTGTAGCCAACTTTGCATTCTTAGGAATGGGGAAGAAATCCAGTTTCACATTTTAATGCAAAACTCCCTAATTCACATTTCTGGAACCAATGCCTGTACTGAAATGTAGCTATCTTTCAAAATTCACTGTCCTCCAACCAATTTTTTAAAAAACAAAAATGTGTATATTAGGGGAAAGTGTGCATTAAAATGCATATATTACTGAAAATAACAAACAAAATACTGTATACCTAGAAAATTGCTTGGAAAAATTGTTTAAGTACCGGTATTTTAAAAATGCATACAAAACGTGTGTATTAGAAGAAATTCATTCTAAAATGCTGGTGAATTTTTGTGAGGACTTTTTAAAAAAGCAATGCAAATTGATGTAGACATAAACTTAAAATTGCAACTGTTGGAAACAGAGAGAAACTGAAATTGCTGGATTTGTCTATCTCTAAGTACAATGAAGTTGTAATGCACAGAGACATACATCTGAGCCACAATTCAGCTTCACTTTTATGCAGGTGAAAGTGTAAGCCATTTTCAGTTCTTCCAAAGACACAGAATTAAATGAATTTGCCCAAAGCACCAACCTTTGTCAACCTTGACCGATCCCTTATGAATAGAGAGACTTTGAGAAATAGATACAGAGGCTGATACACAGCATCTAACAAAAATGCCCTTAACAGATATCCCAAGAAATCTAGCTGCATAACAACAAACACTATTGTGAATCAGGAATCATAGCCTTCTGTTCATCAGAGTTTTTCTTTCACCATGGCCAACAACCTCTATAGCTAAAAGAAAGAGGTTTCTGAAATTATACAAAATTCTGCAGAATCATTTACCAGAGACAAAAGTGAATCAGCATACCTGTAGCAATTCTTCTTCGAAATCAGCCTCAACTCTCTTGGTGCTGCGTGGGTGAGGAAGTTATTGTCTGACCACAGCTTTGTGCAGAATCTTAGGCCCAACCAGATGATGTATTCATGCCACAGCCCTACACACTCTTACCACGGAATAACCCTCCGTTGAAAATATAGGACGCACTTCTGAATTGACATAATAGGATCAGAAGCAGCCTGAGATATTTCAAATCCTGAGGTGAAATCTGGTGAGGCAGCAAAGCTGGGTGGCAGAACACCTCCCCTCTCACTGGCTTGGCAAGAGGGGATGTGTTCCTCAGAGCTTTGACACCCATCCCTCTCTGTCCCTATGAGTAGAAGAGAAGGTGTGCAGTGGAACACTCTGCCGCTACCGCTGCCTCCCTTATATGACTTGCTACGGCAGCAGTGGTGGGGCAGGCAGGTCACCCTTGGGGACACCACCTCTTTTGCTTCTGCTGTCTGAGGCAGCTGCTTCACCCTGCCTCATGGGGGTGCCAGATCTGGATAGGATTGTGCTGTGAATGCATAGAATATATCTCATGTACAGTATGTTACTTACAGTGCAATCCTAACCACAAGTTGTATTCAACCCTGCTGTTCTGCTCACAGAGCATACTTCCACTTGAGCATCATTTTCCCTACCTTCCCTGCAGATGCCACCCCATGTGCCTTCAAAATTTAATCCAGAGGACTGGTGGACCCTCTGGAGAAGGTTTTTGGGGCACATGATGGTAGGGGAGAGGAAGGGGATACAGCATTGGCTACATGCCTTTCTCTACTCAGGTATAAGTCCCGGGGAATTCAGTGGGGATCACTCCCAGGCATGCGGGGCTGGAACCTTATACAGCAGAATTAGGACAACAATGTATGGCTGAACCCTTTCCCATGTGCTGTAGTCCTGACAAAAACCTCCCCTTGTATGGTATTTGTCCCAAGCAAGAAGCTAAAACTAGCACCAATTGCAGCCATCATTCCATTGGAAATAGCAGCTTTGAGGGGGTTTCTTTTTTGTGGGGGAGGGGATTGCTGCATCCAGTACAGACATAAATCTCCCTTCCCAAGCAGTGTTCTGCAGATTTTGCTCCCCTTGTGCTGCATCCAGTACCCAAAGCATTTCCTTCAGCAGAAAAGGTTTACTTTGATGAAACTAGCAAAGACCATGTACATTTTTTAATTTTTATTCATTTAGTATATGTCTCTCCCACATTTTCCCATCAGGGAACTCAACATGGCATATATGGTAGTTCCCAGTTGGTCTCCTATCTAACTACTGACCAGACTCAGACCTCTTTTCAAATTTACGGTAACTCATGCTCTGAAGAAGTGAAATTTATTCATCCCCAGAACTGTGTGATCTGCTAGTGGTACAGTACATAGAGTTTTATTTCATGACCAATATGTTTCTTCTGTTGCATATTAATAGGCTTTTTAATGCAAGATATCAGCATTATTGATGCTGAGATGGCTTCTGTGTAACTGAGTCCTATTAACAATCCCATAGGAGACAATTAGCATTGTTATGGCACTGCATAATAAGCCAATAAAATTTACTGATGACGTAAGATACCATGATTGGCTCTTTTTTTAATGTTCAGCTATTTAAGGAGCCTGTGCATATTTTTCTTGCTGTTAACTCATACTTTAAAGCATACCATGCTATCATGCTAGAGGTATATAGGATTTGCAGAAGAAACAGAACTGTGAAGTGCCTGTTCACTAATGACCATGCATACTTCACAATTCCAGGATCAGGGGAAATCTATGTGCGTTGAGGTCTATGCAGATGCCTGCAGATGCCTATGCTACTGTGAGGACAGTAGAGCTGGAGTGAGGACAGGGAGCTGAGCATCACTGAGGGGCCTGCAGTACCTTTCATCTCCACATTGTCCATTCATGAAAGAAATGTATGAAAAGGGATTCACCGGGTTGTTGTAAAGACTGAATTGGGTGCTGAAGGAGAATCCCGAGATCCTTCGAGGTCTAAATGAAATAATTTTTTTCTTTCTTTTTGTTGGCAGTTCAGTTTCTAAAGATTCTGTCTCTATCTCTGTTTCTATTTTCCTTCAATTCAGTAGCAGTATGAAATACACAAGAAAACCCCTACAGACAAATGTTCAGTTCTGCTTCATGCCAATAATGAATTCTCGTGAGAATACATAAATGCTTACTGACAGTGGTTTGCAGGAGCTGCACACAAACAGTTCAGTTAAAAAATTCTCTCCAGTTTAGATGGAATAAAAGAAAACCCACAGAGCCTTTACACCCACCTGCTGTGCACAAAGTCATAAAAGTATATTCCACCAATGCGCTAGCCGACCCTGGATGCTGTTAAAAGATGCTTAATCCCAGCAAGAGATCTCCAGGTGCTTGAACATTCTGCACCTGCCAGCTCCAATGACAATGGGGTGTTGAGAGTTGGATCCTAAAGTGGTCATGGATATACACAACTAGCTGGCAGGGAGCAAGAAGGATTTACATGTGATCCACCCCACCCCCATATAGATATTAGATATTCCATCATGTTCATATGAATGGGCCCTATATTTTGGAGAACATCAATCCCCCAGCTAGCTTTATTAAAAATCGAGTTGTTCTTGACTGACACACATTGGAATACATTTCTTATTGGAACCTGTCACTGAGTAGCACACAACAGTCTTTCAGCCTGATACCCTATGACACTTTAGGGCTCTGTATAAACCTGTGAATGGTGGCAGCCAGTGGCAGCTTTTCTCCCCATCATTCCTAAAGTACACTTCTGTAACCTACCTGCACCCACCCGTACAAATATCCAGTGTGCAGGCCAGGCTCCATACAGTCAAGAACCCCCTGGAAATCAGATGCCCCCAAAGCACAGGCACATTGCAGGTATGTGTTTCATTGTACAGAGAGCAGAGCCTACCATTGCCCATCATCTGTGTATTCACTTTTCATGTGGAAATGATCCCTAAGATGTGAGGAGACATTATGCTTCTGCTAATAGAAATGGCGTCCTTGTGGCAACCTCAACACACACACACCCCTCATCCTGGAATACCAATCACTTAGGTTTGCAGGAACTGGGAAAGTTATATGCATGGGTTGTGGGACCAAGTAGAGTCATATGTGGTCAGGATCAGACCAGAGGAACAGTCAGATAACACCTTTGTACCCATGCTGCCACTTTATGGACTGGAGCAAATGGCCCAAGATCACCCAGTGAGCTCCCCAATTCCAATCCAATAGTCACCACTGCAGCACACCAAAAGAATATCCAAAAGCTCTCATAAAATAGATATCAGGAGGATAGCAACACCATGGCACTTATTGAGCACTGCAGCTCACACGCCCTGTGCTGCCAAAATGTTGTGAGTCTGGCAGGCATTATAATTGGGAAATTTTAAAAAGATTTTTAAACTTTTTTAAAATAATTAAATGAATGGCAACCCCAATCAATACAGCTGTGTGAAAGCCCTGATGAGAATTGCACTAATTTGATCAGCAGTCTTTTCACTTCTACCAAATGCATTTCAGGCTATCAATAAAGTCCACCCTCTGAGAGAAAAAATTGTTACAGCAATCACTAAAAGAGTGGAAAAAATAACAATAAAATTGTTTTTTCTCCCTTCAGCATACCAAAAAAGCCACATTATGATTCTCTTTCTGATAATGATGGTCAAACCCATTTAATTTAAATAATATTTATTTTCACTGAAGGTTCTGAAGATCAGTTGCCTCTCTTTGGGGAACCAAGAAAAATGACGCACAAACAAATAGTGGCTCCTAGCAACTAGAATTGATTGGCAGTTTCTTTTCTATCCTTTTTTTTCAGTTTCTCCAAGAAGCATTTGTTCCTTGGTTTTAAGATGTTGCCCACAGACACAAACAAAAATAAATGTGGAAAACATCTATAGTATGCTTTAAAACTTCATTTATAAGGTATTAAAACACCAAAATAAACATGGATTCAGATTATTACACTTAAAAAAGCAGTGAAAATGAAACACTATCTGCAGAATAAAGGGAGTATTGTTGATTTACTGACAATACGGCCACCATTTAGAAATTCTGACATATGTACATTGAAACTATTCTCATGTTTGTTTGTTTTTAATTTTTAATTTTTATTAAACAACAAAAAACAGAATACACAATAGTTTCGAAGCACACATAAAGAAAAAGATACAACCCGCACATAATTTGACGGTATTTAAAAAGAAGGACTAATCCTAAAAGGGGGTTCAGAAGACAAACGGAAAAAGGTTATAAAGAAAGTAGAAAAAGGGGGAAGGGGAAAGAAAAATTGGGAAAAGGAAAAAAGAAGAAGAAAAAGAGAAAAAAGAAAAAAAAAGTAGAAAGTCTAGATTAAGGTTACTATTTACAACATTATTACAATACAATTACATACGCTTGACTTCCGTTTACACTCTTTGTTTCTTTATCTTAACCCTTTTTCTCACACAGGTCTTGTTACATCCAACTTGATCTTCTATTACTTTCTAATAATATATTGATATTCAATACGTATATATAGATTTCACCTTTCTATTGCCAGGAAATTTTGATGTTATTGTACTGGTTTAAATAGTCAATAAAGCCTTCCCATTCCTTTTGTGTCTTTTGATTGAATTGACCTCTCATTCTTCCCGTCATTACCGCTAACTGCATATATTCTGTCATTAAAGCTTGCCAATCATATATTGTGGGATTATTCTCGTTCTTCCAATTTCTTGCTAAGAGAATTCTGGCCGCTGTAAGGGCATACATTGTTAACATTCTTTTCTCTGATTTAATTTCTGGAGGTAGTATTCCCAAGAGTGGAGGTAGTATTCCCAAGAGGAAACTATTCTCATGTTTAACAGAAGCCAGAGTTGATGAAAATGTTTCACAAGTCTTTGTACAACAATGCAAAGAAAGGTGGATTTTCTGTGTTTTTAATAATTGTGCCAGGGCTGTCAACCAACTAGGAGGAAATGGTCTATTTAGGCTGTTACAGAGTATTTGAAGAAAAGCACCAGTAGTGCCCAGGCTCATCATCAGGCAAAGTACTCTGATCTCTTAGGAGTGCAGATCATTTGATGCTTCTGTTTTTGTTTAAAATACAAAAATGGAAGATAACAAGCATATTGGGCACTACCACTGACAAGGGGGGACTGGTAGGTGGCTGCTGGATGCTGTCTGGTTGACACTGACCTACTTAAATATGACTCTTCCAAGTCATGCCTGTTTTCCCCCTCACTTAAAGTAATGTTGAATGAATAAGGTGATTGCTTTTTACCATTATTATTTAATTAGTATTGTTCTTATTATTTATCCATCTATGGTAATTTTCAGAGTTCTGTAAATAAATAATAGGTAAGAACTTAAAACACTCATGACTGCCAGTTGAACTAAATATGGAATTCTATAAAATTCTATATTAATATTTACTCAAATAGAGGAAATTATTTCTGCATCCACAACGTATGGATGTTCATTTCACTGCATCCTTGTCTGCTTTTAGCTACAGAAGGTTTGAACAGTGCAGTTCCAATGTACGTTTTCTAGTATTTTTTTTTTTTAAAAAAAACAAACAAAAAACAACCAACAGCATATTTCTCCTGACAAATCTCCTACGGCAATATAATGTACACGCTGATTATATGTTGTAGAAATCATTACTTTTGTTAGTTCTAAAAATTGCGGTCCTGTAATTTGCTTTAAAAGAATTGCTCAGAAAAGCCATCAGCCAAAGTAATGTAACCGATACCAGCAGGAGCCTCAACGGAGAACAAAGAAGTGGAAAAAAGACTCATGGCTTTACAGAACCGCAAGTACATCAGAATGTTTTGTATCTATTGGTGCACGTACAGAACTCCCTTTTGGCTCCGTGATAGAGCACATGGCTTACATGCAAAAGGACCCAGGTTCCATCCCTAGCATCTCCAGGTCGTGATGGGAAAGTCTGCTGCCTGAAGCCTAGAGAGGCACTGGTAGTCAATAGCCAATCAAGGCCAGACCAAGACATTTGGCCACCTGATGCAATGGACCAGGTGGCACCCACACATCCTTAGTCCATAAGTCAACAAGACTGCTCATTTACTTATTCCTTTTGGTTATTAGTTTCATTTATGAGTCACTTCCCTCAGGAGACATTCCAAAACAATTGTCCATTTAAAAATCGTAAGCAATAAAAGCCTTTGTAAAAACCATTTCTAATACAGATACATAGTAGGATAAGAATCTCCACTTACAAGGCCTGTTGAAGAAAGAAAGTCCTCAGTAGGCACCAAAAAGACAATAGTTCAAACAGCACTGATTTGTAATGGGTGGAAGTTCCAAAGAGTATGCGCAGTCATGCTAAAGACCCAATACATGCATCATAAGACCTCCTGTTGAGAAGGTATCTGCAGGTAGCCCTCTCCAGTGGAGTATGGTAATTTGTTGAGTATATAATGGATAAGGCAATCTTTTAGATATCCTGATCCAAAGCCTTATAAGGCTTTGTTCACCAATACTAGCACCTTTGACTTGAAAGTGATTTGGACACTGGTGATAAGACAACATTCTTTACTGCACCAGATGGCATCAGGCTGGCTTAAGATCTAAGGTGCTGCAGAGTGTCCTGAAGTCCTGGCACACCTGGCAGGAAGTCAGTATGTCAAATCCCCAGTCCCTCATCAATCCACATGTTCAAAGTACAAACCAAAGCACAGTCCCGCATAGATCCTGGAGCATCCAAGCTGAGGTCCATCACCATCGGCAGTTGAGCAGACACAACAAATCAGCTCTGCTGCCCTTTGGCACTTTGCATGCTGATTGCAGCATCTGGGCTTGATAAGGCATGTGACCCTCATATGTTCTGAGCCTACTCCAGCTGAACAATCACACCCCTCCTACCAGAGCTAGCAAGTCTCACTAGCCACCTGGCTAGTGAGCTGTGGGCCCTTGCCTGCCTCAGCCTTCTAGAGCCCATGCTCATTACACTTCAGAGCCCACCCTGTTTGTGGAGACAGAGGCTCCTCTGGCTCTGGTGATAGGTCCTGCTGCTCTGGTTCCTGTGCACCGACCCCAATCCCCTCATCATCCCCTCCATCACCCTGTACTTCCTACACCAACCTCTCCTTCCCCATTCTCCAGTGTGCCCCAATCCTGGCTACACTCCTCTCTGGGATCCTCTTCCTCCTTCCTGTAGTCCTGCCAGTTCGTGATATTGAGCAGGTTGTGTGTTGATTTTCCAATGGAGGAGAATGCTCAGGGTCTGAGGAACGAGGAGAAATTGGGGACTATTACCATTACCCCCCAATGATCCTCTCCATGAATCAAGGCCAGTTTTGCTTGCATTTTAGAGTTATGCGGAACACGAACTGCTGCTATGTGTCATGACTTCTGACATTATTTGTGCTTGAAGTCCGCAGCTCACCATGCTTCATAATTTTGGCATGGCAGACATCTTCTAAAACATACCTTGCAGCACACTGTATGTCAACGATATCAGATTTGTTTCTGATATATTTTAGTGAGAGTCATTGCCTTGTAATGATATTTTGAAACCTGAGAGGGACGTGATGTTAATGCAGATATATGGCTCTAATCTGGGAAAGTGAGTAACTTCTAGTAATGAAAGTGACTAACTGGAAACCAGTGGTGTGGAATGTGTGAGATGAGAAAATACTTGCTAGTCATGTGAAGCTTTAGAAACCTTATCCTCATTGCTGTGGAGGTAGTGACATGATTACAAGTGCATGAACACTTCTGAGTCAATCAAATACGGCTTCTGCTTTTCCATTTTCTCCTACATTTTCCTGAGTGCTAAAGTCATTTTTACAAGGTACAAAAATCAAAGAACCAGCACCTAAATGCATAAGGTATAATAGTAAACAAAAAGTGAGTGGTTACAATCACTAGGCTGGCAGTAAGATTCACAAAGAAGAATGTAGAAAGCACTGCGATCCTTGCAAATGCATTTGAGAAATTATTTGTATTTGTTGCTGCACTCAAGCTGTAGGACATTAAGGCCTGGATCAAATAAGCAGAAAGGAGAAGGAGAAGGAGAAGGAGAAGAAGAAGAAGAAGAAGAAGAAGAAGAAGAAGAAGAAGAAGAAGAAGAGCAGCACCAGCAAAAATAATTTTATTATTTATACCCCGCCCATCTGGATGGGCTTCCCCAGCCACTCTGGGCAGCTTACAACATAGCTAAAAACACAATAAAAGCATCATTCCTTAAAAACTTCCCTAAACAGGGGTGCCTTCAGATGTCCTCTGAAAGTCAGATAGTTGTTTATTTCCTTAACATCTGATGGGAGGGCATTCCACAGGGAGGGAGCTACTACCTAGAAGGCCTCTGCCTGGTTCCCTGTAACTTTGCTTCTCACAGTGAGGGAACCAGCAGAAGACCTTCAGAGGAGGAACTCAGTGTCCAGGCTGAGTGATGGGGATGGAGGCACTCATTCAGGTATACTGGGTTGAGGCCATTTAGGGCTTTGAAGGTCAGCAACAACACTTTGAATTATGCTTGGAAACATACTGGGAGCCAGTGGAGATCCTTTAGGACCAGTGTTATATGGTCCTGGCAGCAACTCCTAGTCACCAGTCTAGCTGCTGCATTCTGGATTAGTTGTAGTTTCCAAGTCACCTTCAAATGTAGCCCCACGTAGAGCGCATTGCAAGTAGTCCAAGCAGGAGATAACCAGGGCATGCATCACTCTGGCAAGACAGTCTGCAGGCAGGTAGGTCACAGCCTGCATACCAGATGGACCTGGTAAACAGCTGTCCTGGACACAGAATTAATCTGTGCCTCCCTGGACAGCTGTGAGTCCAAAATGACTCCCAGGCCGCACACCTTGTCCTTCAGGGGCATGGTTACCCCATTCAGGAGTCCCCCACACCCACCCACAGTATTTCTGTCTTGTCAGGATTCAACCTCAATGTTAGCCACCATCCATCTGCCAACCGCCTCCAGACACTCACACTGGACCTTCACCATCCTCACTGGTTCTGATTTGAATGAGAGGTAGAGCTGGGTATCATCTGCATACTGGTGGACACCCAGCCCAATAAGCATGATCATTGATTGGTGGCAAGGATTTTGACCAAAAATTAATTAGTTAAAAACTTCTCTACACATGCGCAGAAGCTCTTTCTTTTTCTTGCAAGCTAAGAGCATTCACAGTGAGAATTGCTCCTTTACATTTGAGGTCAGCATTATGAAATCCCAAGATTCATATTTCTAAGTTGGTATATGCAAAGGTCAGTGACATCTTTAAATAGCATGCCTCTCTCAAAGCAAAAAGGAGGTGAGAACTGGTAAAGAAGGAAGTTTTCTCCCTAACTTTCATGAACACCATGCTCCAGCTTCTGACAAAGAGACAAACCAATGTGTATCTAGCCAGCACATCAACATTAATTTCGAATTTGTGTTTGCTCCTTTTGTGAGATAAAACATAAAAATGTTTTCAACTGCCCTCCATCACCACAAAGAAAACTCTTAAGACATGCAAACCAAATCAACCAGATTTATAATTACAGGCAGGTGAAGAATTTATCTAATTCTGGTAGGAAAGCATCTCTCCAGACCCCTGGGCTTGTGATACAGCCACAGGCTATGGCTCTCCAGTAAAGGAAGGGGGGAAGAAATTACTCCTTCCTTGCTAGATGAGCCTTGGTTATGAATTCTGCAAGGAATTTGTCTAACTCTTCATTCCACCAGGACTATATTACTTCTGCGAGGAATTTGTCTACCTCCCTAATCCATTCTGGATATTCACAGAAGAAATTAACTGCAGCATTACGATGAGTGGACAAGATCAACAGACAGGACCTATTAAAATCACACACGAATAAGGAGAATAACAGCCGTATTACATCCACTCTACAGTACACGCCTCGCACATCTTCGATAAAAGCCATCATCTATAAACATTGGTCTTTATTGTCCAATATTCCTGGATGTGAAAAACCACCACTTTTTGGCCCCAGAAGAACACAGTCCTTTAAAGACTTTCTGGTGCAATCTGATTTGCTGTCAAAAACTTTACCCAGAGAAGATTTTCCTGTAGGCCACTTCAGATGCGGAGGGTGCAATGTTTGCAAATATTCCTTACAGGTGAAGGAGTTCTCCAATGACCAATCTAAGTTTGAATTTACCATCAGACACTTTAGTAATTGCAACACTAAAAACTGTATATATGCATGGATTTGCCCATGCCAAAAAATGTACATAGGCAAATGTTCCAGACCTGTTAAATTGAGAATAGGCAAACACCGCTCGAGGATTCGCAACCAGATTATGGAGGCACCATTGGTCAAACACTACACTCACTATAAACATACAGAAGATGACTTCTTATTTTTTGTAATCTGGAAGCTATCACCAGCCCGCTTTCATCAGAAGAACAGCGATAGATTTCTCCTCCAGCAGGAATCCAAATTCATACATCTCTTCAATATGCTACATCCATGGGGGTTAAACAAGTCTTGACTTCTTAGTATTTTTATAATTTATATTATGCTTATATACAGTCTGTAGTTCTATTAGTACACTGCCTTTTTAAACTACCTCAGCTGAATTGAGTGTATGCAGATGTAGTCCTGTCTCTTTAACTGTGTAGTACAGGGGTCTGCAACCTTTAAGACAAAAAGAGCCACTTGGACCCGTTTCTGAAGGAAAAAAAAGAAACTGGGAGCCACAAAACCACTGCGACATTTAAAACAAATATAACACTGCATTTTATTTTTAAAAAAATCCGATTTAAATAAAAAAAATCTGATTTAAATAAAAACATCCAATTTTTTTGATTTATTTATTTTTTTTAAAAAAAAATCATTCATTTTTATCCAACCTGGGGACCACTACCAGGTCACAGCCTGATCCAAGGTGGGTTGCAACAGCATACAAATATTTGATTTGTTGTTGTTGTTTTTCAAAATGAATCCTCAACTGCACACTTGTGTTAAATGTTTGTCCCATGTCTAATTGAAGACTGCTGGCTTTTACAATAATCTTAGTGTCTTTTACCCTTAATATTCCAGACCAGAGGCTATGCTCACCTCTTCCAACCTCCTCTCTTGCTAAATAAAGCACAGAATTGCACCAGAGAAGCCTGTGATGTTTGTGCTGACTTGCATACAGGTGGCTGTAGTAGTTCATAGTGTTCAAACCTTTTTAGGGGAGTTCCCTGCCCCCTTAATGACAAGGGCGATAGATTTTGCACATGAACACAGATCCAAGTTAGGACTCCTCTCTTCCACGCCAACAGGTGCTTTGTCAAGGCTCCCCTAACACACACTCAGGACAGGAAAAACTGCAACCTTTTGGGGCGTCATTCTCCTACCCATGTCTCTGTGAGAACCAGCCCTTTATTCTGCCTCCCGTAGTACATCCTCCCCCTTCAAGAAATCATTTCCTTTGGACTTTTGGCCCATCTCCACCCCTATTACTCCTTGTCCTCGCGAAGGAAGCATTTTCACAAGTTTTCTTTTTGGTGGGCTGTCCGTGCTTCCAAACACCTGGAAGTCACGACAGGGGCTTCTCTCCCACCTAGTAAATTCTGCCTCTGCATAAGTTACTCAGGTTTGGTTTTCTTTACCAGCCCACCCACCCACCCACCCACCCCGGTCGAAGCAGAGCAATAAGTCATTTACCTCAGCAGGGGACAAGCTCAGCTCCAATAATGAAACCCTTCCAAGGAGCGGGGGGGGGGGTCAAAACTTGTGACAAGCAGGTAGGTGGTTGGAGAGCAGCATCGGAGGGGGAGGGGGGAAGGAAATGAGAGGGGGAGGGGGGAAGGAAGCGAGAGAAAGCTTTCCCAGTTTTTACGCAAGCCGGAGCCTGAAAAGTTGCCAGAGCGCGTGCGGCAAGCAGACTAAAGAAGTGCTATTGTGGGTCGAGTGACCTAGAACTGGGAGAAAAGAAAGCGCGGGAGAACAAGCCCCTCTTTCAGCCGCCGAGGAGGAATCCCCCGGATCTCCTCCAGCCACAGGCTGCCCAACCAAACCGGGGCAAAGCCAAGGCGCCGCTCCGCCCGGCAGCCTAAGCAACACACCTGAGGAAGCAGCGGCAGAGGACTCCCCCTCCCCAGTCCCAGTCCCCCACCCCAAGGGACTCGTTGGGGGGTTGCAAAGCCCCCCGCCCACGGCAGGCAGAGAGCTCGACGGTGGTTTCTGCCCAGCCAGCCCAGCTTTGCGCCCTGGAAGGCGGGGGCGACGTGACTAACCTTGCCTGGTGAGGTCCGGCGGTGGCTCCGCTCGACGCTGCTGCGGAAGAACACACAACTGCCTTTTCCTCCATGCAGCCTTTTTAAGCAGCCACGTCCCTGCTGTGCGTGCTTGGGCTCCTAGGCGCCTCCAAGCCCCCTCGCGACACATGCACCCATTGGCTCCTGAGACGCGGGTCCCAGGCAAGGGCGAGTCCCGGCCTTGCTCCGGGGCGGAGAGAGACGCGCGCCCGCGAGAGCGCGGTCTGAGGCTGCGAGCGGAACCAGGAGTGAAGGAGGCAGCGGCAGGGAAACAGGCGCAGCTTCCTCGACCATTTTTAAAAGGAGGGCTTCCCCCCTCGCCCTCGCCCACCACCCGCCGCCCCTGGCCCAGCCCATAGCTGCCTACCTCGTCGTCGCCTCGATGCAGCAGCCAGCAGCAGCTCCACACCAGCAGCAGCAGCCACACCTCTGGAGGGAAACTGCTGCTGTCTGCTGCTGCGCCTGCGCTGGCAGAAACGAGGCACGACGCATGAGCAGAGCAGCACAGTAGCAGCACCCTCAGCCTCCGGAGGGCGGGCCACCGGCCAGCTGGAGGGCGGCCGCTGCCGCTGGCCAGCTGGAGAAGTGGACAGGCGTATCCGCCCCGGAGCCGTGGCAAAGGTGTAAAAGAGCCGCATGCGGCTCCGGAGCCGCAGGTTGCAGACCCCCGGTGTAGTAGATCACACCTCAACTTACATTTATAAGTTGCAAACAGAGTTAGCTAGTCAGACACACTCGGTACACTTTGACCCTAAAACTAAGAAACGACAGGTAAGCTGTCTCTGTTTGCTACATGAATTGCTATATTATTCACTATAATTTTCTATATATAATTTTTTATGTGTATTCTTTTATATAGATATGATAAAACATAGATAAACTTTCTCTGGATGTCGGAATGCTTGCCACACAATTGTTTTGATAGAAATGACTAAATGGATAATATTGTTAGAAGATATAAGTTTAATTTGAGATTCTTTATTGTTCCAGCTGATGAAGAATAAACAAACAGGGCCTTGTCCTGGAGTTAAAAATCATTGCGACTGGAATTTGTTTCATACTTTAAACAACAAAAATAGAGGAAATCGTTGTTTATTTTCATCCTGGCCTGAGTCCTTGCAACCTTTCTATTTGGTTATGAACCCAACACACACACACCAAGGCCCCAAATGCATTCAACCAAAATGTGCATGCTAGGCCTAAAGGGTACCCCTGCAAGTCCCACTGTGGTGCAGATCCCTAATGGGTGTCCTTAACCCAATAATGCCTCAGTACCTAAAGTTTCTCTCCTCAACTCCCTCACCTGCCTGGACTCAATACCTCAAAGAGCAACTCAACCAATCCACTCCAAAATGCCAATCTAATTCATCCCAACAGTGTGAAGCAGGTGGAAAAGAAGGGCTCCTACAGCCAATGAAGACCTCTCTCTCTTGAGAAACAGTCCTACTCAGCCCCTTCTAACAGGCATCTAGCATATAGCAAGGAGGGGAGCAAAAAAGCACATGTAAGAAAGAAGAGCTCGGCAGAGGAGCAGGCTCACAAAGCCACACTCCAACCCTCTTCCCATCAGCCATCAGGCCCCCCACATTGTCCGTCTCTCCACCTCTCCCTCTAGGAGTTGAGCTCCTGGGTCTTCTTATAGAAAGGGGAGCGGGGGAAATGTGCTCCTGCTATGAGAATGGGAACAATAGTATCTCTTCACTGTATTTATAGTAATCTGTGCTACAATGGAGGACATGGTGTTATCTATCTAATAAAATTGCAGACGACATGTGTTCGATAAAATGAGTAGCATTTCTAATTACCAAAATTATTTTGCTTTCTCCCCTCCCCCCACTATAAAATGAAAGTTTGTTTTATAATCTGGTGTTCTTTATTTGTTCCTTGAAATGCTAAAGCTTAACTTTGAATGTCATGTAATGTGCACCGTTGAGCTTAATGAATTGCCTTTATTGCACTCACACCCACACACTCACGAAAAGCCTCTGCAAAAAAAACACATTAAATTTTATGGGAACATATGTTGGCTTCAAACATTCTTTTCTTCTATTTGATTTGCTTTCAGTTTTCAGTCAACTCTTTATGGCATCCCAAGGATGCTGTTAAGCTGTAGTTACCAGTTGTATAATCATTGCTTTCAAACTCTGCAAAGTGACTTGAGTGAAATGAGGATCCTGTTCAAATCCAGGAATAAATGTGTACATATCTGTTGATGGCTGAGGTATGTATATAATAGCACATGATGGACATGCATAAAAATATGTATTTTTGCATCAATGGATGGTGAAAGAGAAGAAAGACTTGTAAAAAAATAAAGCCATTGTAATGGGACAGAAAATACCAGGAATGAAATTGCAAATGAATGTCAGGATGGATTGAGGCAAGTTTGTCCGTCATATAGTGTTAAACCATTCATGAAACTAACTCACACCTATATCAGAAAAGTTGGTTCTGACTCATACATATGTTGAGGTTCTTTTGACCTACTGAAGCAATCTGCTGCAGTCTAGCCCTTTTGGCAAAAGTGATGTGGAATTACAGATTGTGTTTGTTTTCTAAAGCCAGCAGGATATATGTAGGTAATGAATCCTTCATCTTGACATAGATGAATGTAAATCTTCACACTGAAGCTCCATGGATAGTTCAATGCTGCTCAATTTTTCTTTAGTGACAAGTACATTGTTTTGTGCGGAATGCATAATATTCTTGTCAAACACAATGTGGAACTGCACATACATTGTGCAAAAGCTTCCCCACTTTGAAAGTTAATGAGGAAGAAGGCAAAGGGAAGTCTGTGCTCTTTTACACTCCAGATAAGTAGCATATCAAAATGATATGCTGGTGCCATTATTGTTATGGCACATTGTCTATCATGTTCACAATTCATTACGCCACATAGCAGGAAATGTTTATGTTTATTTTTCTCATTCAACACAATCTCTTCAAACTGGTAAAGTTGATGAAGTGTCAGAGATATTACTCAGTTTCTCAATGCAGCAGTTATGGTCCAAAATTTATGTGAACACACAGGCTCAGTTCAGGCAGCACCTCAGGCCACAGTTAACAAAGATTCACTATGGTTTAGTGTGGGGCCTCAACAAATATTGACATGAAATCAGTCAGCAAACCAGATTCCGGCACTCTGTATTGAAGAAGGGTTGTAAACCATGGTTTAGCATGATGTCTGAATTGACAAATTATCAAGTCCAGTGTTCCACCTCCAGTGGCCACTACTCTTAGATACTGGAGTGGTGAGCAGATGGGAAATTAGCAAGCAGCTTTTAGCATATTTATTTATTTATTTTTGCATATTTGGAAGTTCAAAACAAGGCTGGAGATATAAACTATGTAGAATGCAAACCACACCTTGCAATTAGGTTAAACGACTGGTTGGTGTAGCTAGCTGGAGATGATGGGAATTACAGTCAAACATCTGGAGACCCAAGATTGAGGAATCCTGTTTCACAAAGACTGGCAGTGTCTTTCCTGGGTTTCAGACAGGGGTTGTTCCCAGTCTCACCAGCAGCTAATTGAACCTGAAACCTCTGCATCTGAAGCATGGGCTCTATTCTTGAGCTGTGGTTCTTCCTAACGCTGCACAATAGAGGAAGAAAGAGTAGACTTGTCTTCCAGGTTCCACCATGGTTCTATCCTCCAGTTTCCTTCTAATCTGACCTGACTAGAAAGGTGAAGGCTAGGTCCTGGTCAACAGTCATTTTCTATCTTTGTGTAGCTTCCTAGTCTTCCTGTCTTCTTTGTTCTGTCTTTCTGCCTGCCTACCTTCCAACTTGCTACTTCCTTCATCCCTTTCCAGGCTTGGACCCTGACCTGTGCGACCAATTGCTTCCAGATTGCCTCTGTTTTTGAGCCGGTGACCTACAGGATCTGTCCCAATGGTCCACCTCCATCTGAAATCCACTCCCAATCCTGCTGAGATACATGCTTTGAGCTGTCCACTGCCCAGTGCTGATGCTTGGTCAAAATACATTGATGTAAACTTCCCTAACACTTAGTAATGACCTTTTAAAATTCAGATTACAACTGATAGGCAGAATAGCATTGTGGATTTCCCAAGCATGCAGTGCCCAGCTATGCATGATTACAACTAAAGGGATCCATAGGATCCAGATGTGGGGTTTGAAATTATAAACTGCCTGAAGCAAAGCCATTTTGACTGATAATGAGCCAACTAATATCTTTGTTGTCTCCTCTCTGGCCAGGGAAATTGCAACCTCTTTCAAACATTTCACTAGATGGCTTATTATTCTGTGAAGAGAGGCATATTGTATGCATTATTCATAAGAGATAGTAAATCTTCCATGTAACCACAGAGTATGCACTATCAAGCTGTACTTAAAATTCTTTGCCTCCTTTCTCTACTTCTGCTAACTTCAGCTAAGGTTTAATCTCCATGTATAATGTAAAATCTCTGTCTAATCTCTGTCTAAATCAGGTATTGCTATGCAGAAGGAAAAAGATGTGATCTATCTTGCAACAACTGTGAAGATATATATATATATATATATATATATATATATATATATATATATATATATATATATATATATTGCATGTCTGTGTCTTTTTGCTGAACATGTCACTGATATGCTTTGTTTTTTGACAGGCACTTCTGATTTCTCAAAACTCAGGCTGTCTCCAATACTTATTTAAATGTATGTGTTTCATATCCCTAATTAGCTAGCGTGTGAAACGCCAGGAACATTTGAAAGTTTCCCTTGTTCCCTCTTTCTAATACAAATGCAGGTTGAGATCTCTTTACAAGATGACATGTATCATTTATATCCTGCCTTTCATCAAAGGACTCCAGGGAAGGATGCAACAGTAAAATGCATAACACATAAACTAGTTAAAAGTTAAAAACACAATGCACAGTTCAATAAAAACCATTCCGTCTGGGCCATTTCAAAAGGGCTAGGCAGAGCACTGAGTGGAGTGCTCCTTGTGATCCATCTTTAATTATTTACCTCTGAAGACTAGGGGATCCAACTGGCTGCCAGAACTTTCTGGTGTATTTTATGCCAGCCTTACTATTATCACCAGTATGATAAATCAACGGAATAAAAATGTTTCTCAAAGTCTTGACAAAATTTTGCCTAGATACCACCTCTACCCAGCAATGACTTCTTAGTTTCCTCTATGACTCTGATATATGTATGAAGTTGCAGGTAGGGATGAGGTAGAAATTTGATTCAGTTTACACCGAAGGGCAAACCTGTCAAATTCACACTTTTTGAAACATTATGTGAACTAAAACACGGCTATCCTTCAAAATTCTCACTTCTTTCAATTTTGCAATGCAGTTCTCTAACCAAGTGATGTGAGCAAAAATGCATATACTGTACAGTATAAGCAAAATTATATATATAAGGGGAAATTACATGTTCATCAGTCAAAATTACGTGCTGAAATGTTTATTGGGAGAAATTTGCACCAAAATGCTGACAATTTTCCATTAAGATTTTTTTTAATGCAAATAACTCAATTATCACGGGAAACTGAGATACTTAGAGAACCAAAATAGTCAAATTTGTACATTCCCAAGTCACAGGGAAGTTATCCGGAGTGCAGGTGGGGGCAATTGGGCCAAATCTGGTTGAGCAGAGCTTAGGACAGAGATTGGAAACCTGTGACCCTCAAGATGTCGATGGACTACAACTCTCATCATCCTTGACCATTTGTCATGCTGATTGGAACTGATGAGGTTGGAACCCAACAACTGAAGTTTGCCCATCCCTGGCTGAGGGGAAGGGCCTGTGTATTACATGCAGAAATTCCCAGGTCCGGTCCCTGCTGTCTCCAGAGAGGGTTGGAAAGGATTCCTGTCAGAAACTCTGGAGTCAGTGGAGGTTATAAGGATCTAGATGGACCAATGGTTTGATTTGGTATAAAGCAAATTGCAATGACATTTTAAAGCATATGTTGTGGTGGTGGCAGCAGCAAAGAAGCTATCATTACATCTCCTCAATGTTGTCCAGCAAAACATAAAAATATTTTTTTTTCAAAATGACATTTTCAAAATGTCATGGTTTGTTCAGTTGATAAATTTAAGATTGCCAGCATAGAAGTTGTCATCAGAATTTCAGTCCCAATTATTACTTGGGAAAATGATAGACATACCAGCTTCGTGACTCATTAATACCAATAAAATGCACTGTGCAATCCAATATTCAGTTCCTTGGTGAAAAGAAAATCCATATCCCAAGTAATTAAAAATATAATAATGCAGTATTCTAAAGTCATTCAAGTAAAACAAAAATATTGACTTGAACAAAGTGTGCTTAAACTAATGTCAGTTTTGTCTGTAGTTTACACAAAGAAGTCAAGAAACCCAGAGACATTATCAAATATGAACTTGTCGATCTGATGAAATTGACCTCAGTGGATCATAATAGGTCTGGATTCAGCTCAGTCGTCTTGCTAGCAGAAGCCAGTGTAAGGACTCCTACCAGTGTAAGGGGATTTCCCCCATCTTCTCCCCCTGCATGTCCATTATGCCTTCCCCAAATCCACTCTAGAGGGCAGGGGGAATGCCTGGAACAGTATGCAGGGGGAGGGAGATATAGTTTCACCTGGCAAGCCGAAATGCTGGAGCACGTGGAATGAGCATTATAGCATGGACATTGAATTCCACCTTATACTGAATCAGGCCATTGGTCCATCTTGCTCGGTATGGTCTTCACTGATGGGCAGCAGTTCTCTGGGCTTGCAGGCAGATAGCATTCCCAACTCTTCCTGCAGATGCCAGGGATTGAACCTGGGACCTTCTGCATGCAAAGCAGATACCCTACCACTGAGCATTGGGCCCTTCTCCATAGGACCAGCTCCCGCCCCTTGCACATTAGTCAGTAGTAGAAATACAAGAGTAAGCCAAAGACAAGTCTTGCCTAGTGTCAGTTTGTGAATTTGCTGCTCTCATTCAGCTGCTACATATAGCAAGAAACTCTTGTGAGCATCTTTAGATCTCATGATAAAGTTAATTGCCTCAGAGATGAACCAGGCATTAAATCACTCTTCAGGTCCAGTTGTTGTTGAATTTTTTAAAGAATAAATTTAAAACCCTGAATAAATTTATCCATTTTACCCCTGGTCCATTCATGCCATCCTTACTATTGAAATCTTCCTCAAGAAATCCCCCCCCCCCCACTTCCAGAATTTGGGACTATGTCTGTAGAAAAGTAGAGTTCAGAAACAAAATCCATGGGGTGGTGGAAGTGGGAGACAGGAACACAGATGCAAAGGGCCTCCCACCCTAGTCTCAGAAAGATAGCTGCCAACCTGCCCCAACCTGGTCTCACCACTGCCTGGAGATGATGGGAGGTTACAGTCCAAAACATTTGGAGGTGAGAACTGCATTACAGTATATCTTTTTCCAGAACTCTGCATTTAAATATTTCCATCCCTTACTTTTTGTTGAAATGTACATCACCACATGAGACAGGGTCAAGGGTGAAAACACACAGTAAGGAAGGTGTCCAAGCATATTGCGAATTTCAATCTCTTTGCAGGCCCGCTAACTTCACATGACATCAAAAGGCCACTCCTCAAATAGAGTTCTGTCAGCATTCTGTCAGCATAAGACCTTTAGTAATATATCTAAGAAGAACAAGGCACAGGTCGGCATTTATTCCATTAGGATTATGTTACATTTATTACATTTCTACTACTTTTTGTCTCTTTGCATTCATTTTTAAAGATGATATGTCATAATATCCTCAAGGACTCATACAATCTGCTCCTGGCATGCCTTAGCAAGTGGCTCCTTTAATGTGAATTTTCATGGCCTTCAAAGTCAATAGAAGCTCCACTCACAAACATAGCCACCTTGGGTGATTGAAGAGGCTCTAAACAACTAATTTTCTTAAAGACCATCATTATTTTTCTTTAAATCTGCTACTAAGTCATTGATTTTATTGTGAGCTAAGTATACGAGATACTTCGTAACTGACTGAAGCAAATGGTGCATATGAAAGAGTCTTATGAATTACATAAAAGCATGCCAGACAAGAGAGGATGGAAAACAGTCAGAGAGAGAAAAAGCTAAAGGTGATGTAAGTTTCCAGCACAGCTGGTAAGGTGGTAGGTTTCCAACACAGTTAAAAAAAAAAAAGCCTGTTTCGTCAAGGTATTTAAAAATACAAAAATATGCATTCTGAAAAAATAAGATTACAAAATGATTTGCTCTAATAGGACAAAGCATCTAATTAACAAACTATATCGCATAATCTGTACAATATTCAACCATTGTGGGTGTGGCTGTATTTAAACACATCAGAGTCATAACTTAAAAGTTGGAGCTGTTACTAGGTGTCTTGAAATTCAGCTTAGGTCAAAACAGCTGAGTTATATAGAGAACTCATGTCCTGTTGGGGTGGTTATATATTAGTTTGCTTAGCTGAGTTGAAAAAGAAGCTGTTTCAAACATTAATTTAAAGAATCATTGGGCAAGATCCAACTGGGGGCTGACATTGGTAATATGGCATGCTGAACGAGTAAAAAATTATCCTATTACACAAGCTCCTTTTGTGCCAGTGGGCAGACATAATTAAATATGATATCTCACCCATTAGGTGTAGTAAGTGTTATCATAAAAGTGGGAAAACCTGCTGTCTACCACTATTTGAAACATATAGCAATCCGAAGAAGAAGGAGAAGAAGAAGAAGAAGACACAGACCTCAAATGCCCAGACCTGTGCCTGGAAAGTGTGGCACAAAAGGATGTCTGGTTGAGCCCTTAAGATGTTAGCTACCCTGGCAAAACCACTTCTTCACAATCCCTAAAACAAGAAAAGAACGTTTTTCTTTTAAAAAACCAACTTTCCAAATTGACTACTCCAGCAGTTGCAAGGTGGATGGCTGAACTCTGAAGTACATTAAATAAATTTTATAGCCTTCTTGTCCTCAGAAAAGGGCATATGCATTTATAAAATGTCAAACCACTTACATATTAGTTGCGCAAAATCAAAGGTAAGTCTGGGCTAATATCTGATAAATTTTACATCTTGCTTAATACTAGATAAGAACACAGTAGATTCATGACAAAGGCAGTATTTTGTTATCCCTTTTTGTTTAAATGTAAGTTGAAGCTGAAGCTGTAATAGCATACTTTTTCCAACCTGAACTACATCAGTGTGTGGATACCTTCAGATTGAATTTTCTAAGTGGCTATCTACAGTGGGCATAAGTCAGTTTTAGAAAGCTGTAATTTTTATTCATGCACAAATGCATACTGTCTCATGAGCTGTTATGTTATGGGTGCAAAATGAATGAAGGTCTGCAGCAAATTTACCGTAATACATGTTCCAGTTTGCCCTGTTCAATCCTATGGCAATGAGATGTATTTGTATGGCTGTACACATGGTCTTATTTTAACTCAACAAGCATAAATAGTGATAAATTGCCATAATAGGCAACTCACAATCTAGAATCATATTCAGTGTCAATCACTGCATGATGATCCATCTATCTTATTTGCCACAATACCTGAATGTCATCGAGCTTAGAAATAAGGTAGAGCAAATACAGGGAGGAAGATCCAGTCAGCTGTGGGGACAGAAGCCATACATGGAGGATTCCCATAGGCTCAACAGAGCCCTAGATACCATTCATTCAGCTATACATAATTCACCAGAGGGACAAGCCACTAGTGGCCATTGGAGGTCTATGCGCATATTTCCTATGTCCCCATTCTCCCTTCTCTGTCACCCCAGTACAAACAGGCAGAACAGCCGGACAACATGATCAAATGGATTGTCAGGGGTGCGGGTGGCGCTGTCATCTAAACCACTGAGCCTCTTGGGCTTGCTGATCAGAAGATGGTTTGAATCCATGTGACAGGGTGTGCTCCCATTGCTCTGTCCCAGCTTCTGCCAACCTAGCAGTTTGAAAGCACACCAGTGCAAGTAGATAAGTAGGTATCACTGCAGTGGGAAGGTAAATGGCGTTTCCATGCACTCTGGCTTCTATCACAGTGTCCTATTGTGCCAGAAGCGGTTTAGTCATGCTGGCCACATGACCCAGAAGGCTGCCTGTGAACAAACACCGGCTCCCTCGGTCTGAAAAGCAAGATCAGTGTTGCACCCCATAGTCACCTTTGACTGGACTTAATCATCCAGGGATCCCTGCACGATATACAGTAGTTAGGGTGGAGAGAGAAGGAGGTTGGTTGGTAAAGAATAAGGTATACTCATATATTGATGAAAGTGTCATGGGTGCCAGAACAAAATGGCTGCCAGGGAACAGTAACAACTCTCCTCCTCCTCCTCATTCCTGCCCATAGCAGTGAGTACTGTCACACACAGAAAAGGCCCTGACAGTACAGTAGATGGGTAGGGGATGTGCAAGTGAGAAGGGGAAAGAGGCACACCTGTGATGATATTCTATAGATGATGGTGGCTTCATGCAAACATTCTACTCATTCCCATGTGCCACTAGGCTTGGCAGTGGGAATCAGTTTATTGGGTTCAGATTAGTAGAATAATAAATTGTATTTATTAGGAATGTTTCAAGTCAATGCATCTTACAATTAGAACATGATTCTTTTCTTATTTAAAAGAAACTGGGAAGAGAGAGAGAGTGCACACAGAGGAAGGTGAATGATTAAAAGCTCACTGGGCAATGAAAGGATTAAGCATCAGTATGGGCAAAATGATGATGAAGTGAAAAGAAAAGTAGATGAAAGCATTTAGATGAAATAACCTCCTCTGGAATACATTTATAACTTTAAGACTATACAGTGGTAGTTCCTGGCCCACCTACTGGCTGAACGTGTACAACTGTATGAATAGCTCTGCTCTGAGCTCTGGGGTAGATGTTCTTTCATTAATGGAAGTTTTGATGAAGAGCTTTTCATTGCTTAGTTAACTAGGGCTCTGAATAGAACCCCACACCGCAGCCGTTACAGTCAGAAGTAATGTTCCATAATTTTATAGCACAAGATTAAGCAGAATGTGGCAGAAAGTACAGACTTAATTAAGCCACACTTGACAAATAAGCAAACATGGTGATGTATAAATTATATACTCCTTGCATCTAACTGTTCATTAGTGTCTCAGAGAGTCTGAAAATTTGCAGAACAATATCTTTGGTGGAGTTTCCTGCCAGAATGCTTTGCTTCCTAGACACTTTGCATGAGCGAACACTTAACTGTGCACAGAGATGTATGCCGCGCTCAGCACTGGAGAAACTGCATCATGGTGCTACTCAGAAAGAAAGAAATCATGTTATTGCTTTGCTAAACAGTGCAAAAGAATGGGGCATGCCATGAGTTTATGTCAATTGGTTGTCAAATAATGTATATTGATTAGTTTAATGAATGCACTGTATGGAAACTTACTTGTGATGACATTTGGTCCAATAGCAGGACCTTCAACAAATATTTCAAAAGATCTATCACATTAATGTTAGACGAACTTCACAAAGCCAATACATTCATCAACCTTAACCAAGTCTCTCTTCTTCTTTTTTTTTATTTTTTTTTTTATTAAACAACAAAAGACAGAATATACAATAGTTTCGAAGCACACATAAAGAAAAAGATACAACCCATACATAATTTGATGGTATTTAAAAAGAAGAACTAATCCTAAAAGGGGGTTCAGAAGACAAACGGAAAAAGGTTATAAAGAAAGTAGAAAGAGGGGGAAGGGGAAAGAAAAATTGGGAAAAGAAAAAAAAGAAAAAAAAGAGAAAAGAGAAAAAAAGTAGAAAGTCTAGATTAAGGTTACTGTTTACAACATTATTACAATACAACTACATACACTTGACTTCCGTTTGCACTCTTTGTTTCTTTATCTTAACCCTTTTTCTCACACAGGTCTTGTTACATCCAACTTGATCTTCTATTACTTTCTAGTAATATATTGATATTCAATACGTATATATAGATTTCACCTTTCTATTGCCAGGAAATTTTGATGTTATTGTACTGGTTTAAATAGTCAATAAAGCCTTCCCATTCCTTTTGTGTCTTTTGATTGAATTGACCTCTCATTCTTCCCGTCATTACCGCTAACTGCATATATTCTGTCATTAAAGCTTGCCAATCATATATTGTGGGATTATTTTCGTTCTTCCAATTTCTTGCTAAGAGAATTCTGGCCGCTGTAAGGGCATACATTGTTAACGTTCTTTTCTCTGATTTAATTTCTGGAGGTAGTATTCCCAAGAGGAAGGTTTCTGGTTTCTTCTTAATAGAGATTTCAAAAGTTTTTTTTAATTCATTATGAACCTTTCCCCAATATTCCTTAATTATATCGCATTCCCACCACATGTGGAAGTACGTTCCCATGCCATTTTTGCATTTCCAACACAAGGGTGACTGGTTTTTAAACATTTTAGATAGTTTAATTGGGCTATAGTGCCACCTATATGTCATTTTCATGACATTTTCCCTTAAGTTGATACAAGCTGTGAATCTCATGTCTTCCTTCCACAGCCTCTCCCATTGTGTCATGAAAATATTGTGCCCAATATCTTGGGCCCACTTTATCATGGCACTTTTTACCAGTTCTTCTTTGGTCTCCCACTCTAGTCTCTCTTCTAATGGCTGCTGGATATCATTGTTGTGCCTGCTGAAGGAGTCTCTGCACAACTTGTTTCCTAACTCTGACTACATTTATTAAATTAGCAGTTTCATGGGGAGGGATTAGTTTTTAAACTGTAAAACCAAAGGGCCATGGCTTGTGATCTGAATCAGGACCTTGTGGAGGAGAGGGTTTTACCCTTCACCCTTCTTCTACAGTCGATACCAGCCTCAATCCTTGCAGCTCATATAAGCAGGTGCAGAGGCGTACTTTGGATTAGGACCACATTAAATGGTAAAATCCACTTTTCCTGCCCTACAGCTGTCCCAGTTCTGATCTGCTCTACATGCTTGCCATTCACTCTTGTAAAACCATTCACACAATTGCTGGGTGAATGGTGTCACATTTATATTTGCCCTGATAAAGTTGGGAAGACAGCTTTGGTGGAATGATGAAAAATAAAAAAGGTGCCCAAACTGTTAACAGAGAGAATTCTTGGAGCATAAGGCTATCAATGACTACTAGCCACAATGACTATGTTGTAGTCCCACTGTCAGAGGTGGTGTGCCTCTGAATGCCAGTTGCTGGGACTCACAAGTAGGAAGAGTGCTGTTGCCCTCAGGTCCTGTTTGCCGGGTTCCCATAGGCATCTGGCTGGCTACTGGGAGACCTGGATGACAGACTAGATAGGCCTTTGGCCTGAACCAGCAGGACTCTACTTGCATTCTTTGTGGAGAAGCATCACTCCTTAAAATGTGGAGCTTCTGTTTTCCACTGCTGATTTCCCAGGTGTGTGGAGGAGTCCCTGTTTTACTCCCAATCCCACCATTGACTTACATCTCAAAACCTTCTAATCTCTTCCACCAAATATCTATACTTTACTGTTTACTAACTTAGTGGCTGTTGTAGTACTTTAGACACGGCGCAAAAACAGCCAGACACATATTATAAGTAATTAAAAATAACAACATGTTCTTTCTTATTAACTATAAAGGTAAAATGGGGTTAATATTATCCTTAAATTTGTTGCTGTTTCATTAGGATTTATGCTTGCTTTTATAAGATTACTGTTATTATCAATGGCAATTGCTACCAAATACAGAAACTTAAATACATAACACTGTAAAGTGTAAAAAATAGTTCGATAGCACCTTTAAAAAAAAATTTATTTTGACTGGGTCAGACCAACACGGCTACCTACCTGACTGTAAAGTGTAGTTCATATTCCATATTTATATGCCAATTATTATTAGTCATTGCAGGGGAGCAGGGGAGGAGGAGGAGGAGGAATGGGGCTTTGGGTGCCATTTTCTGTTTTGCCTTAGGTGGCAAAATGTCTTGGGCCAGCCTGCCCTTCATCCAATCAGATTTGAGTGGTATATAATTCTCCTCCATCACACTGCTTTCTCCATCCAATGAATTACCAATAATTGCTATCCAACAACCTAACTGGAAGTGAAATTTTACACTCCTCTAACTTAGTATAAAAATAACCCAGTTTTTCCCAGACCAGTCTTATGCAACTAAGTAATAGCCAGCTTAACATTGTACATAACCCCACGTACACAGTCATAAACTGTATATAAAGCAAACATTTTAAAAACTGATTCCTCCATATTCTTAGGGTGAGTGGAGCTGAAACGAAAGGATAAAGTGGAAGATACAGACTTAAATAAGACCGGGGTAAGACTCCTGGAGAAGAGTTGTAGCTGAATGGACAAGGCTATGGTGTCCCTTGAGCTGGTCTCATTCAGTTCAAAAAGATTTGCTCAAGAGAACTTAGGTTTTCCCTTGCTTTCCTCATACAGGAACTCAAAAAAACAAGTACATTGCTTACTTTACCACTGTAAGACACACACAAAGGCATAAACAAACAGTAGAATTTATTGCTGTTTCAGACACATGAAAGCTTTGTAATAAAGTAAAAAACAAACTAATAAGTAGTGATCGATTCACCATCTCACTGTGCCCAAGGCAAAAAGATACATCATCAACAACAGCTCCAAACTCATAATTTTTAGTTCAGGAGAGCACGGTAAAAAATGTTTTATTAAAATCTCCTTTCTATTAGATCTCCTGAAGTTATAAGTGTGTGGAGAAGAATCTTCAAACATATTAGAAAAAAAAGTATATAGTCATTACTGGATGTTATCTAACTAACATTTATAATGTGACTCTACAGCCACATACCCAGGAATAAGCCCTATTGAACTTAATGGGACTCACTTCTGAGTAGATATGTAAACTTAGGTACTTGGCTTTTTACACAGAATCAGGTCAAAAGATGATCCAGTCCAGCATTATGTTTTCAACACAGGAGGCAGATGCCCCTGAAAGCACGAAAGTGATAGCTATGGTTCGTTAAATTTATTACTAATATCTTTTATGCCATTTCTAACTTTCCCTTCCTTTCAAAGAAACAAGGCAATGCAATGAAAAATAAAACCAATCCATCCATCTCTTTGCTATTTTATTGGAACATCCATTTCAGAACTGTGGTAAAACATGCAAAAAAACAACCCCAACCAACCATTTAAGAACATTTAAAAACAGCTGCATATCTTCCCATCTAATAATTTCGAAGTTGCTGGGAACAGTATATTTCAGTCATCAAATTCATACTGTGATTGCCAAAAGCTACCAGAGCAGCTCTCTCTTTGCATTCAACATTCAAGGACCACCTCTTCCCATATGAACTGACCCAGACCCTGCAATCATTATCTGACACTCTTCTTTGTGTGCCTTGTCTGTGAGAGGGCAGCAACACAACAGCAGGCCTTTTCTGCAGTGACTCCCCGCTTCCGCAATGCTCTCCACAGGGAAGTTACATAGCTTTAGGTGCCAGGTGAAAACCATTCCTCTTCTCCCAGGCCTTTTAAAACTGTGGGTGGGTTATTGATTTTGTTTGTTTCTATACTATGTATTTTTGGGTTTTTCTATTGTAAACTGCCTTGTGATCCTTGGATGAAGGGCAGTATAGAAATTCAATTCATAAAAATAATTAAAATTAAATTAAGATGTAAACAAAGGTTGGGGGGGGGAAATAACATGCTAGCTCCATCCATGTCATCATTCCCATCTGTCGGGGTTTGGGTGCTGGAGCTCCTCGTGCACGGCCTTGGATTGGTTATGCACGAGGTACCAGTTGCGGGGAAAGTGGCCAGCGTTCCGCGTGCTTTTGAGCACGGTCGCCGGCCAAGCCTCACAGTCTGAAGGATGATGAGTAAGCCAATTGACGACTCCGATAGTGTGTGAGTTCCTAATTGCCTTCTTTAATGAAACGTTGCCTCGTGAAATAAAATATGTACCCTGACTCTGAATAGACGGACCAGTTTAAAGAAATTAAAATTTTTACTTTACTCCCCCCGTTAACCCCAAAGGAAGACAGACACCGGTTGTATCTTTAGTGGCTTCGGCAGAACCCGCGTAGGCTCGTCCCCTAAGCTAAGTTCTCCTAAGCTTAAAGACCCTGCGCGCCCGATCTTCCGCGAGGCTAACTAAATAAACTAAAACCGAAATATCTTCCGCGGGCCTAACCCTAGGCTAACCTAAAAGAAAACCTAACTAAGGCTAAACCGAATGATCTTCCGCGATCTAACTCTAACTAAAAGAAAAACCCATCCAACCCGTCCAGCCCGCTCCTAGCCCCTTAAACTAAACTTGACTTCAACTAAAACCCAACTAAAAGAACATAAGAAGAACGTGCGGTCTCGTGCTACTCCTCCTGCCTAAGCGGGGTGCCTCTGCCTTTTATTAGGGAACAAACGTGACATCATCATTAGTACTTCAACCAATAAAATCACTGTTGCTGCCCTCCAAAAGGGCGGGAAGCAAGTTTAACGCTCATTAACAACTTTGAACATGACCGGATCTACAAAATAAAGGCGGATTAATCTTGTAAGTGAATCACACTATTCATTCATGCTTTCACTTTCACTTTTGCGCGCAATTATACCAAAAGTAGACCTTGAAAAACCCATAAAATAACCAAATAATTATGAATCCATGGCGGATCCGTGAAACGTATTCCGACATATCATCTTTCTTTTTTTGTTTTAAATTAAATTAATTTTGTTTTAGTTATATAAAAAAAAAATTAGAGATATCATAAGCATTTATCTTGACACAAACATTACCATTTGCTTCGATATAGCAATAAAGTCATGAAAATAACAAACCACTAGCCGAACATAAAAAATGATCGATCCGATACACTGTAAACCTTTAAGGCATATATAAATACTTCAATATGTAGTGTAACACAACAAATCACCTTATAAGCATGTATACTTTCGCGTGCAGCGTAAAACAACAAATTACTCCCCAAACACAAGAGAGGACCTGATACAGGTCCAAAATTAAAAATAACGGATAACGACTGCCCAAACATAAGAGAGGTCCCGATCCGGGACCCCAAAATTAAAGTATAACTAGAGCTGGGGCTACATGGCCTACCCAGACCCCTCCCCCCATTTTTTTTAATTTTTATTTGTAAAACCAAGGAAAATGGATAAGGAAACATAAAAGGTTGTGTGGCTCTGAGGCTACAGAATCGAGGGAACTTTCAGGAAGGACAGATTCTGGACTTACCACAGCGACCACAGGTAACGGGGAACTAGGGTCCGATTCCAGAAAGGGGATTTAAGGCACCTAAGTACAAGTGGTTTCGCCACAAGAGGGATTTATGCTACCTATATAAAGGTGTCCCAGCCAGGATGAGGATTTAAACCATCTACGCAAGGGTTTCCAGCGAAATGAGATGGGAATTAAACCAACTACATAAAGGTCTCCCATGAACAGCAGGAAACAGGTGAAGGGAAAAGCTGGGAACCTGGTTTACTGCCAAAGGTAGCATATAGAGGGGTATTCTTCAAAGAAAATAGGGGTACCAAAAGGGTAGGACGCCACCAGACTTGACATATATATCTTGAACAAATCCGAGAATGACCAATTTTTTGACCAAAGGAAATATTTCAAATAAAGCATATAAGTGTACCACATTTTGAACTACACTTTTGCAAGCACAACGAGGAGATTTAGGATTACTGAAATAAAACATATATGCATGAATATGTCTATGACTAGAACTGCACAAAGGCGATGCTTTGACTTACATAAACATTTCCATATCATCAAAATTGTGATGCTCTAAATGGAAACCATTGCAGAAAAGCTTTGCATGTATAAACATCCATATCATTAATTACCAAGCTATATGGAAATCACATGTAATATGCGAGGCGGATATTTCAGAAGCATACAAAGGTAAATATGCAATTTTTACAAGTACAATATAAAGTACAAGACAGGTTTAGAACTGCAAAATGGTGTTGGAGAGGAGGATGAAGACGATGAATGAGTTGCCGGTCGTCTTCTTCTCCGACTACACACGACCATGTAGAAGAAATAGTCCTGGAACTCAGGAAAAGTTCATGGAGCTCAGGAAAGTACTGAAACATCGAGTTCTGAAGAAACAACGATACCTGTAGAAGAAAGGAGGTTAAGCAAGCAAATCAAGGTGATCTGCTAGTGAATGCAGGTAAGAGAATAACTGGAACAAATCTAGGCAGCCAGGAACCAGAGGCCGCCCAGAGGCAAACAAAAGGCCTAGGCAGTAGAAAGGCAAGGCAAACTGCCCAGAACTCAACTGGTGCTATTAGTGGAGCACTTTTGAAGAGTTACTGCATTTGACACGAAGTTGAGAAGTTAGCGAGTAGCTAACAACCAGAGTTGGAAATCACGGCTCGCGATGAAAAGGGAGTATCGAATTTCACGCAAAGTTTGTCCAGCGTGTCTTCTAGAGAGGAATGAATGTTGAACGCACAAATAGGGCTGAGAGGTAAGGGTTTTTTCCACAGAAGCAAGGATAGTCCTCCGCCGAGAGGATTAAGCAACAAGGGGTTGTCGTTGAAGATGCAGGCTGGCAAGTACCACGCAGGGTTACATGACTTGATCTTCAGGTGAAGAGTTCCTTGCGGAAGACAGTACTTCTGAGCACAAGGAGGAACCGCCTGAAGAGCCTGTAGTAGAGTTCTTGGTTGATGCAGAAAAAGATACTCCAAAAGAATACCTGGGGAGATGCGGAGCATATTTGCAATCAGGTAGAGAGCAACAGAAAGCAGGTGAAAAGGGTCACTGAGACAAGGGAAAGTTTCAACGGCGTGAGAGCGCTTGAAGATGCTGCTGAACAGAACTTGTAGACAGGAGAATTCACCTTACCAAGCAGTGAAACTTTCCAGGAGAACTTTGCAATAGGCTTACTGCAAAGGACAGTGTTGAGACTATCAAGGGAACGCTCTAAGGTCAATGACTGTGGAGCTTTATCCATGAGGTACTGACGGAGAGTAAAGGGTTTGCATGCGATCCTGGTGTAGTAGCTCTTTGATTAGGGCCTCCTGCTGCAGCGAGCTTTTCTGACGTCAGCGCCCATTGGTCGACCCCATACAGGGGGTCCTTCCTTCCATGTGAGTGGAAGAGCATGTACTGGCGCTGATGCCAAAGGCCCACATCAAAATGCGTATGGACAACAGTTCTTGCTTTAGACAATAAGTCTCTACCCCAAAGGGTGATGGGTACATCCATAACAAGTGGACGGAGCTGCACCATGGAGCCTGAGTCTGACTGGAAGGTAATCGGATGCACGCTCTGGTGGGCGGGTTCGAAACCTCCGACTCCGAAGACTTCCTGGGTGACAGTCGTTGCCCACTGGTCAGGCCAATCTTTTCTGGCGATCACTGTAACATCTGCGCCTGTATCAAGAAGGACCCTTGATCTTTCGTCCACCCATTTCTAAGACGAGATGAGGGCGTTCTTCTGTAATCTTGATTAGGCCATTGCTGCCTGAGGAGGCAAAGAGTCTACAGGAGCTGTAGGTGTGGAAGTAAGCAAATAGAGTCTGGCAATTTCTAAACCTTTTGTTAGGACACAAGGAACAGTTGAAAATCCTGGAATCAGCAATTGCGATGAATCTGTGATTCGAACTAGGCCGCAGTCAATGTGACTGTGGCAGGGAGGCGATCCATCCTAGGCAGGATAAGGCAAATTGAGGTGTCTGGGAATGGACCACGAATGGATGTTGGCAATTGCTGAGCAAACCATGGATTTGAAAAGTAACTAGTCCTCTGTTAAGAAGAGTGGTATACCTGGGAACAGAAGATTCTTCTTGTTCTTCGTTGGCAGTGTTTGAAGATATCTTTTTGGCTTCAGGTTTTTTGCACTGCTGAAGTTGGCAACTCTGGAGCTGCTTGGCGTTGAGTTGGCAAACTTGAGGTTCTTCCGTTGGTAAGAGTTGCTGATGCTGTTGAACCTGTTGGCATTCAGTCAGTGTGCATCAAACTGACAGGATGGAACTTCTTCTTTGACACAAGGCAGTCGAAGTTGTTGTTCATGATAATTGTTTGGTTTGTGGCGGGTTGAGCTTAAAAGCTGGATGGTGACACAAAGGTGTGGACATTGTTAACTGGAGTGATGTTGAAGCTTCCACAAGAGGGAGCTGGCTCACTCAATTGCATTCTTTGGCCACATGGAAAGTGATCATCAGCTGGGTTGCAACTTGGATATTGCTGTTTCATCAAGGGCAAATGTCCTTCAATGACAGATTGACCTTGACTCAAAGGTGAGTAAAGCTCAGGTGCTGCGAGGTTGACCTCAGTAGGATGTTTTCTCAACGTTGAAGGCAATTCTGCGATCAGAGACTTGACTGTGATTGCTGCTGTGAAGCAGGATCAACATCAGCAGGAAACTGAAGGGCGGTCAGCAGAAGGTGAACTGAATGCTGTGTTCTCTACTGAACCCTTTGAATAGGTAAGGCAGATGATGAAACCTCTGGAACTTGAATGCTTGATGAGGTCACATCTTTCTCTGGACATCTGGAGAGTAGATATCTCTTTGGATACTCTTTTTTCCTGATGACCTGGATAAGGAGTAGCGTTGTTCACCTTTCTGGGACGATTTGACCTTCATGATGTTCTTGAACTTGCACCCTATTGTTTTACCGGGGCCGGGGCGCGGCCCGCAGAACCGTTTCCCTGAACTGGAGATGAGGTAGGTGATGTATTTTTGTGGATTCAAACGACAATCGTTCGCCCAATGCAAATCCTTTCTGACAGATTGGGACATCTCTCTGTGCGGCTTGGCAGAAGGGCTTGGCGTTGTTGTGCACTGCGAACCGGAAATGCCCATCGCCTCCACACCCATAGCACTTCTTGACTGGCGTAGAGCTGTCTTGACGTGGCATCTGTACCGCAGCTTGCCAAGAGCTGTGCTTGTAGGAGTGGGTACCGACATTCTGGCAGACCGCGTAGCATCTCAGTCAATGTGGCATCTGGACGAGCTGCAACTGCTGTTAGGGCATTCTGCAGTCATCATTGGCATTTTCAAAGGCAAGTTGTTTTGTCAGCATGTTTCTGGCATGACGATCTTCTATCTGGCGTTCCACTGCAACAATCAGGCGATCCACGAAGTCCCCATAAGGCTCTTTTGGACCTTGCCTAACTGCAGCGAATCCTGATACTGAGCTGGCATCTGTGCGATTGGGTAATCTGCGCCAAGCTTTGACTACGATGTCTGCTATGGTGACGAGTGCAGCATCAGGTATGGCTAGCTGTTGATTGAGATTGGAGTAATGTCCTGATCCTGTGAGCATATCTTCTGTGGCAAGTGGCGTTGCACGTCTGGCTGCTACTTCTTTCCACTCTTGCAGGCACAGAAGAGCATCTGTAGGCGACAGAAAGGTGCGAAGTATCAACTTCCAATCAGATGGCAGAAGCCTACTAGTGGACAGCCCTTCAAGTAAACTTCTAGTATAAGGAGCTTGAAGTCCATTTTCGCGTATGGCTTTTCGCAGTTCACGTAGTGTTTCAAAAGGAATGGCTTGATATCTTGCAGGTTGTCCTCCATTAGCACGAATCACTGGAAAGATGTGCATTGGATCAGCACTAAAGTCTATTTGTCCCAAAGCTGCTTCCAAAGCTTGGGTTCTGCAAATGGGCTGCATTGCTGTTGGATCTGTAGGTGGCATCAGTGAGTTTAAATCTTCTTGATGCTTTCCAAATGATGAGCCACTAGATGGTGCTAAAGAGGTCTTTGACATCTGGATGCCTTGAGATGGCTGACTATGAAGACAAGATGGCTGACTTGAAGTTGGATGAAGACAAGATGGCTGACTTGAAGTTGGATGAAGACAAGATGGCTGACTTGAAGTTGGAGCATAAGGTTGTTGGCTCTGTACTGCAAGTCCTGGCATCTGGATCATCATTGTTTTGGCTTTGCTCTTGTCTTGGAATCTGCATTGGCATTGGAGGTGCTGAAGGGTTGGTAAATTGCTGTTGTGCTGCTTGCATTGAAGCTTGGATTGCTGTTGATTGGAAATCAGCTTGCTGCAAAACTGGAGCTGCTGGCTTGAGGCGGCCTGCAGGGCAGCAGGGTTTGCTGGCAAAAAGGCTGCTTGCTGCTGCTGCTGCTGGATCGCTGGCAAAGCGCGGCTTGCGATGGAGGAAGCGGGACCGTTGCTTGGAGCGAGGTCCGCGGCTGCTGCTGACTTGAAATCGCTGGCTGGTAAAAGGCCTGCGATGACTGCTGAGCGACTGGCGGTGGGGCAGTCCGCGGCGGGGCTTGAAAGGCCGACGGCGTCTGCTGCACCGGCACAGGCGGCAATGAATCTGGCAACGACAAATTGGACAAGGGCGAGTGCATGTACGACAACGGGGCCTGAACTGGCTGCTGCGAGGGGGCCGAAAATGGCCACAACCGCAAGCGGCAGCACAGGGGCACTATTAAAAGCAGTATTCCCTAAATTCACTGTTCCATTAAGCAAACATTTCTTGGAGCGATTTGTTGAAAGCAGTTTCTTACTTTGCTCCATACTAATTGTACAGGAATTCCGATTTTCGGGTTGGCCATAATTCTAACCCGATCCTTTCCCATGAGGCTAAATCTTTCGTTCCTTCCTTAGGGACCCAGGGACAAATTTCCCCAATGGTTTAACTAAAAGCTCTACTTCTGATTCAGAGACAGGGTGACCATTTCTTTTCAAAAGGTACAATAAATCTTCACAAAATTTTACTTGAGCAGTTGAGAGTGAGGAGCCCATTTTTTAAACACTTTTCAAAAACTTTTCCTCCCCCACCCGTAGGCTTCTACTAGGGGACACCGGTTCTACCCGTAGGCTTTAACCGAAAAACCTGGCACCCGTAGGCTTTAGCCAGAAAACCTCCGCCCCCACCCGTGGGCTTCTACTAGGGGCTACCGGCCCTACCCGTAGGCTTTGACCGAAAAACCTGGCACCCGTAGGCTTTAGCCAGAAAACCTTTCCCTCCCACCGTAGGCTTTTTCGGGAGACACCGGCCCTACCCGTAGGCTTTGACCGAAAACCCTGGCACCCGTAGGCTTTTGCCAGACCCTGGCACCCGTAGGCTTTTGCCAGAACCCTTCCCACCCGTAGGCTTTAGGGAAGACCTTACTCTGCCCGTAGGCTTACACTAAACTCCTTGCCGCTCTACCCGGGGACCCCTTGGGGCAAAATATACGCGCGCAATTTCTATTTACACTATTTTTGGGCAAGCGGTGGATTCGCGCTACTGCAGCGAAATCCTGGATAAACCGGGCCGTTATACCTCACCTCTCAATGTCTGTTTCCGAGCCACTTCCGATATGTTGCCTTCAACCGGAGTCTTCGTGGAAGCGATTTTTGACTACGCTTTGCCTCAGAGAGGGCACCACTTGTCGGGGTTTGGGTGCTGGAGCTCCTCGTGCACGGCCTTGGATTGGTTATGCACGAGGTACCAGTTGCGGGGAAAGTGGCCAGCGTTCCGCGTGCTTTTGAGCACGGTCGCCGGCCAAGCCTCACAGTCTGAAGGATGATGAGTAAGCCAATTGACGACTCCGATAGTGTGTGAGTTCCTAATTGCCTTCTTTAATGAAACGTTGCCTCGTGAAATAAAATATGTACCCTGACTCTGAATAGACGGACCAGTTTAAAGAAATTAAAATTTTTACTTTACTCCCCCCGTTAACCCCAAAGGAAGACAGACACCGGTTGTATCTTTAGTGGCTTCGGCAGAACCCCGCGTAGGCTCGTCCCCTAAGCTAAGTTCTCCTAAGCTTAAAGACCCTGCGCGCCCGATCTTCCGCGAGGCTAACTAAATAAACTAAAACCGAAATATCTTCCGCGGGCCTAACCCTAGGCTAACTAAAAGAAAACCTAACTAAGGCTAAACCGAATGATCTTCCGCGATCTAACTCTAACTAAAAGAAAAACCCATCCAACCCGTCCAGCCCGCTCCTAGCCCCTTAAACTAAACTTGACTTCAACTAAAACCCAACTAAAGAACATAAGAAGAACGTGCGGTCTCGTGCTACTCCTCCTGCCTAAGCGGGGTGCCTCTGCCTTTTATTAGGGAACAAACGTGACATCATCATTAGTACTTCAACCAATAAAATCACTGTTGCTGCCCTCCAAAAGGGCGGGAAGCAAGTTTAACGCTCATTAACAACTTTGAACATGACCGGATCTACAAAATAAAGGCGGATTAATCTTGTAAGTGAATCACACTATTCATTCATGCTTTCACTTTCACTTTTGCGCGCAATTATACCAAAGTAGACCTTGAAAAAACCCATAAAATAACCAAATAATTATGAATCCATGGCGGATCCGTGAAACGTATTCCGACACCCATCACCATTACATTCTTGTAAAGCAGGAAATTTAGTGGAGGCTCCCAGTCTGCTTTACAACACTGATTTTACAGGGTTCTCAAAGGCTCATCTATGTATTTGAGGACTATACGTTTTGAGAGTTTAATGAAGAATGTGTATAAAAACAGCTACTGGGCAATGTGGGAAAGATGGACTTAAAAAGAACATAACAGAGAATTTTGAACACTGCCTACTCAACATGCATTAGAATAACAGAATCGCAGGAATTGTAGAGTTAAAAGGGACCACAGGCTTCATCTAGGCCAACCCTTGCAATGTAGGAACCCACAACCCTGAGATTAAGAGTCTCATGCCCTAGCAACTGAGCTATGAGCAGTCACATTGTTTTCATCGGATAGGGAATGTGCACAATTTCCTGGGATAAGTGGGATCTTTCATAGAGAGTGCCCATCCCTGTGCATCTTCTCTATTTGGAAACTGCGTACATTCACGCATGTGTGAAATACACACATCCTCCAATACCACATATTGTTGAACTGTGTTCCTGCTGTTAATTTTCACAGTCTCCATGCCTCATGATGTCCCATTGTTGTGGACCTTACAGTAACAGCATCAATTTAAATCCCATTAAAATTGGATTACACAAATTTGTGGAAAGGGTATCAATGACTTCTAGTCACAATGTTTACGCACCGCCGTCAGAATTTGAGGCACCATGCCTCTGAATACCAGTCACAGCAGAACGCTGGGAGAGGGCTATTTTCTTCATGTCCTGTTCATGGATGTCTCAGAGGCATCTGTTTAGTCACTGTGGCGAACAGGATGTTGGACTAAATGGGCCCTTGGCCTGGTTCAACAGGGTCCTTCTTTATGCCTGGTGCTTTTACACATTTTCTGTCCAGCCCACATGAGCCACAACATATACATTATGACAAATCTATACTATGGATGAAATTCATATTTACTGAAATAAACAGGATTTCTTTTGCCATTAATTGCAGTCATACGGGAACTGCATCATACCTCACATAATAACATGTATACGTTACGAATTCGCAGAGGCTCTCGTTCCTCACAGCAGGCTTATGATGACATCTTGTGGCCATTGTGCACTATACTGATCAGCCATGGCGAATTAAGTCTTGTTATGCAAGTTGTTTGTTTTAAAATTGAAATAGAGAAAATGATGCTTGGGAAGAGGCTAACTCTTCCAGAGCCACGACTCTTCAAAAATTGTTCATTGCCTCCACTCCAAAACCTAAAGCAAATAGTCCTTATGATCATCACATCCTAAACTTTGTATAGCCATAAATCTAAGTTTGTTGTAAACAAGAGTCTTGTGTACGCGAGTGCACAATTCATACTTTCCTTTTCTTCTTGTTCAAAAGAGTTGGAGTCTTTTGGTACTTTAAACACGGACACATTTATTGTGGCACAAACTTTCATAGGCCAGACCCTATTCCAATAACATCTGGAGAGCATCATGTTGGCAACTCCAGGTTTATGTCATATTAATTCTTTTTAGTCCTTAAGGTGTCCCAAGGCTCTTTTGTCTTTGCTGCAATGGACTAAGGTAGATATCGGTGCAAATTGCTCAATGGGCATTTAAATGAGTAGGCTCTGGTTTACACTGAATGTTACATATATGGTGCGAGAGAGCATTAAAAGAAGGATTCTTTCTTTCTTTTGAAGGCTTGGAAAGTTTGCAACAACAACAAAATCACATTGGAAACTCTCTCATGGACCTTTTATTGCGACGACACTCTGATGAATATAAATAATTATTCAGGGATGTGTAGCTAAATAAAACAGTGCTTACCACAGGAGGGTGCTATGGCCCTCAAGATATTATTGAAGTATAAGTGCAGGAGAATGGGATATTGTAAGGCTTATTTGGCTAACTGCTGAGCTCCACTGCGTTTCAGTCATTTCTTTATTCCCCTCTCAGATCTCACTCTTTCTCCATACTGCCCCTTTCAACCTTTGCTTGCACTGTCACTCAACCAATACTATCCCAGAGCATTCTTCTTTCTTTTGCTCACCTCCTTCCCATCAGTAATGTATTTGCAATATCTTCCTGTTATGTTGCAATAGTTCCTCTTTCCTGTTAGAGTAGAGATGGGGACCCTTTTTCAGTTTGAGGGCCAAATACCGGTACCTTTCTTGGCAACAATCCAAGAGCCAGTAGGGGGCTAGATTGCAGTGGGTAGTGCAAAAAAAACCCAAAAAAACCCCCACAAATGTACATTTTACCTTTTTACACTGCACTAGTTTCTACACACTCTGCTCTCCATCCAGGCAAGCAAGAGGCATTGTCAGAGTTCAAGGATGCATCCCTGCCTAGCAAAAGTATTTGGGAAGAAATGCAAGACCAGTGAGGGGTATGGCCTAGGGAGCATTCTGGGGGCTGGACAGAGAGACCTGGGGAACCATACTGAGCCCCCAGGTCTGAGGTTCCTCAACTCTGTGTTAGTCATTTCCTCAACTTTTCAGGGTTTGTTTATTTGTTTATTTCCCCTTTCGATCTTGTTCACCTTTATGTCTCTTCCTTCAGGCTCCTGCTTTTCCTTCCGGTGACTCATCATAAACCGCCTGGCCCTGAGCTCCTTCCTTGCTAATTTCCCATAATTTCCCAGCAGTCGGAAAGGACACAAGGCCACCCAGAGGCATAGGAAGGTCAGGTGGTACCTGGTGCAGAAAATTTCTTGTCACCCCCCCCCCCATTAATCCCCCCTGCAAAAAATGGTTTTACGTTATTTCATATTTTCTTACAAAGGAATAATAACAAGTAATAATAAAAATAAAACTTTTATTTATATCCTGCCCTCCCCGGCCGAAGTCGGGCTCAGGGTAGCTAACATCAGATACATAACATTGGTATAAAATCAAACAATAATTAATTTACCTCCTAAAAACATCTCAAAATCAAATTAAAGTCTAATTAGATGGCTTTCCACAGGGTTAGGGTTGGGAACAGTAAGTGCTCCACTGAACTGAAATTTCAGCCTTCACGACATAGGAAAACAGCCAAGTAAACAGCTGTTTTGGTGGAGGAGGGTCAAGATATTAACCGATATGCATGAAATTTCATATATAGCTATATAATCCATAGTATAGTAAGCTAAGACCTTAATAGTTTTTTTTATGAACTGCCCTAGTAGGGCAGTAATTGTTCCTTGATAATTTGTCACCCCCTCCATTATGGAACATGGGGTGGCCCTCCCCCTATGCCCCCCCTTGCTACACCCCTGAAGCCACCAACATGCTGAAGCTAAGCAGGCCTAGGTCTGCTCAAGGCCTGGATGGGTGATTGCCTGGAAACATGCATGACACCTTGGAAGAAAGGTGGGGCATAAATGTAAGAATATAAATAAATACACACATTTTAGAGCTGTGTGTCTCATTAGCATCTCCTGTTCCAAAGCTACTGTGAGGGCTTTTCCCAGCCAAGAGAAATTTCGCTTCCTTTGCGGAAGCTGGGATTTGTCACTTAGAGCTTAAAAGGCCATAGCCAAAAGTAAACACTTCTTCACACAGCACAGACTTAAACTATGGAATTTGATGCCAAAGGATATAGTGATGGCCACTGATTCAGATTACTTTAGAAGAGGGTTAGAGAAATTCATGGAGGATGGTCTATCAATAGCTACCTGTATATATCGGTTTCTGCGAATCTCAAGTAGGGAGAGTGCTATTGTGCTGAGGTCCTGCTTGCAGGCTTCTCATTATTAATGTTCAAAGGAGTGTTTTTAAGGCAAAAATTAAACTAAAAGGATCTGTTTTTTATATAAAAAATTATATAAAAACCCCCAGTTATATAGAAGGAATGCCTTTGAATGGGCCATGAATAGTTTGATCCTAGATATGCTTACTTCAAAATGTCTCAGTGTGTGCAGTTCAAGTCATTTAAAATGTTTTACACGTACAGTGCCCCCTCATCTGACACCACCATCTCTGATTTCTAGAAAAAAGAGATTCTGCAGTCCATAAAACAGGTTATAACATACTATAAGCAAGCATGATTGAAATCTACATCCTTTATTTTAGCTCAGAACAAAAATAAAAGAAGAAGCTGCCGCTACATTCCTCTGTTGCTATGATTTGAATGAATCTGTTCTTTGGGGGGGGGAGCAGCAGGACGGCAAAGCACATTTTGCTAATTAGGTTATAATTAGGCTTTGCTTAAAGAACATAGGGCGAAGAAGTCAGATACAAAGCTGTGCATGAAAAATATTGACTGTTGAAACATCGCAATACACCAGCACGTCTCATCAAAGCTATGTTAGTCTTAGGACAGGAAAAGACAAAATAGTTCAGATATTAGAAAAAGTGGAGACAGATTTTGGTGTCTTACTAGGTACAGCGTCAATTCAGTTCAACCCACTTGATTACGTAATCCAGCAAGGTATTCCCTAAATCCATGCTTGAATTTGTGATCCACATCTGTGGTCACTAGATGTCGGTATTTTGCAAGTTTCAAATAAGCATGTTCCCCCCAGTCTTCCTCTTCTGCTTCATTCTGTTGTTCAGCCATTTTCCCGTCTTCATTAAAATTCAGAAAATCAGGCTCTATGGAGACAGGAAGAGCAGCAAGAGTGCATCCATTCTTCAGTAGGTTTGAGATTCTTTCAGACTAAACACCCTCTTTACTGATTAAGCACCGCAGCTATCTAGCATTTTAGTAAAGCCTTTCTGCAATGACTTAAATCCAGGAGGGCTTGGAAACACACACATTCACTTCTGCTAGCTTTTCTTCCCAAAAGAGAAAGCCAACACAGAATAAATTTGCAGGCAAAACATCTCCTGAATGATAATTAAAACTCAGACGAGCATCACTCACACAACAGGCTGAGTATGTCAGTTTATCAGACCCAATTGGTAATTTAATGCTGCAGAGGACACAATAGCATTTCTCCCCACTTAGGTAAGAGAAAAAACACATTTGGTACATGGTATCTATAAACAACTATATGCTGTGGGCTGAAATGTTATTTTGGCTGCTATAAATACATTGACTCTAACGAGCACGTTCTTCAGTTGTAAACCGTTGCTGTGACAATAGAAAGAAATTGAATTCAAGCTCTGGGCCTGATCCTCATGATCCACAAAAGTTAAGCATGTCTATTTCAGTGGGTGAGTTCAGCATTCTTAACCTGAAACTGTTCTTAACCTGAAGCATCACTTTAGCTAATGGGATCTCCCGCTGCCGCTGCGCTGCCAGATCACAATTTCTGTTCTTATCTTGAAGCAAAGTTCAAGATAAGAACAGAAATTGTGATCTGGCAGCGCAGCGGCAGCGGGAGATCAAGATAACATGAAGTGTTATTTCTGGGTTAGCGGAGTATGTAACCTGAAGCGTATGTAACCTGAAGTGTATGTAACCTGAGGTACCACTGTAACTGCTATGTGTGATTGGTGGAGAGGCAGTTTGTAGCATTAGCTCTAGAGAAAGGGGAAGGGAGGAGAATTCAAGAAGGGATTCAAGTTATTCCAGAATTCTACCACGGAAGAAATCCAAGGAGATGGAACAGAATTAACAACACTGCAGTGCAGTTTGACCTCTTCAAAAATGTGCACATTGCACATTGCATGACAAGTGGATGGTTTAAACCAGAGGCTTGAGTATGAGAGAGGACCTTCTATGGATAGCCCAGGACACCATTGAGCTGAGCTAGGACTCATGTGTTCCAACCCCAGTAAAGGTAAAGGTAAAGGAACCCCTGACCATTAGGTCCAGTCATGCCCAACTCTGGGGTTGTGGTGCTCATCTCGCATTACTGGCCAAGGGAGCTGGCGTACAGCTTCCGGGTCATGTGGCCAGCATGACAAAGCTGCTTCTGGCGAACCAGAGCAGTGCACGGAAACGCCATTTACCTTCCCGCCAGAGCGGTACCTGTTTATCTACTTGCACTTTGACATGCTTTCGAACTGCTAGGTGGGCAGGAGCTGACACCGAGCAACAGGAGCTCACCCCATCGCGGAGATTCGAACCGGCAACCTTCTGTTCAGCAAGCCCTAGGCTCTGTGGTTTAACCCACAGCGCCACCCGCGTCCCTCCAACCCCAGTAGATACTGGCTAATATGCTTTGGCTGCATAAAAGCATGCCTTAGTGGTTTGAAGGCACCACCTTTGGGTTACACCAGATGCTATTATTCTAGGCACCAGGGGGCACCCCAAAACACCTCAGAGGTCCTTCTCCACTTCATGTGCTCTGAGCTGTGGAGGTTCCAAGAGACTGGATATGCCTCTTTGCACCTGCTGGATGGATTCTGGAATCTGTTCCAGACTCTGCAACCCATTTCAGAATTTTGTTGAAGTAAAAGATGGATCCATTTCATTCTCTGCCATACCTTTGGTTTCACATATCCTTAGAAGGGGTTCAGTTTACTCACAGCAGGCTAAACGCTGCTGTGTTGGTCTTTCTTATAGTATAGAGGGTTTTGGAAGCATGCATCCAGTTGTCTGGTTTCCTCGGGGAAATCTTTTTTCTAAGTAAGATATTAAAAGGTTTGGGTGGGGGCAGGTACTAGTCTGGTCAGAAGAAACATGACTTCCTTGAGTACTTCTGCTGATTCATTTCGTCTATGTTTCTTAGATTCAACTCTCCCACATGCAGGTGCACAGCACTCTCACCCCCATTGCAGTGCCGGATAGAGAAGAGAGGTTTCATCTCCACCCATCCAGTGCTATGATGGCAAGCCAAATTGCTGCTTCACAACAGTAGGTTAGGTGAAGCTTAAACCCCTCCTCTCAGCCCAGTGCTGCCATTGGGTGCTTTACCCATCACAACCATGGGCTGCGTGGAGGAGTTTGAACCTTTCCCATGCCAGAACTCCAGTAAGAAGGGCAACCACTGTGTCTACTCTCCAGAAAGTGGCTTCTGAAGAACAGAGGCAGCAATTTCCTTTCTATCACTGTGGTGGGCTGGAAAGGGAACCTCTATTCAGCACTGTGATGGGTAGGAGAGGGAGATGGGCTACTTAAAATGACTTGGTGGACCTATTGCAGCCTGTGGGCTCACCGTCCCCATTCTCAAACAAAGTGTGTTATTTTGAGGCTTTCCTAAGTGTGGCATTTCAAGTCCAGCATTTAATTTGGTGTTCTAATTCCCTACAGCCATAATGTGGACATGAGCATGGAGTAGTTTCTGACTTTCTTCTGCATTTTATTTTATTTTTGTGATTCCTTTGAAAGAGAGGTGAGCAGATGGAAGCCATGTCCAACATCAGAATGCCTAGAATGGTTGCTCAAAGTCACTTGATTTTAAGAAAAAACCATTATGAGCTGCAAATGTCACAGCTGTGCAGGGTATTCCAGAACATTGTAACTCCACAAAACAAAAATAAAAACCTATTTTTCTAGGATGGCACAGGAGAGTGCATTTTATTCAGGACTTCTCTCAGCAGAATGCATTGCTGCTATAGTTTCACCATAGCCCTACAGTGTTCTTGTGATATTTGGGTATTAGAAGTTTTAAGGCTCATGGTCGGGGAGAGAGGAGGAGGTTGCTTCAAAAGGAATGTAAAGGGGATTGATAAATAAGTTCCAGAAAGACCTGAATGAGAATGAAAGTGTTGGCAAACATTCATTGATGAAAAAATACTTCCCTGTTTAGATAAATGCTGCTTGACATTTCTGCCTTGTAGAAACAGAAATCTCTATAGTAATTTGAAAAGCAACAATTTGAAAACAACATACAAATGACGAATTAAACCGGTAAGTAAAGAACTAAAGCTGCCCATGTGTTTAACTTTCTCAGTTTGTGGAATATTAACATATATTTTTCTATACAGTAACAGCCTTAAAAAACAAAAAGTCCTCCCACTCTTCTGAAAGTTGCTTAAGGGTGGAAAGTTTCAAAAGTTTGGGATGGTCCTTAATCACAGCTGGGGTCTGAACTGGTGGTGACTGATGAAGAATGAGATATTGGAGTCATTGAAGTCAACGGAGACATGTACCACATGTGGTGGACCTGTAAAAAGATCAAGGAGTTCTGGAACCTAATATATGAAGAACTTAAAAAAAATTTAGGAGTATCTTTCCTTAAAAAGCCAGAGGCATTCCTCCTAAGTATCATTGAGAATGACATCCCAGAGAGCTCAAAAGAAATTTTTCTGTATGGAGCGGCAGCTGCAAGAACGCTGATAGCATTAAACTGGAAAGGGGAGTGCGTACCAAAAGTAAAAGAATGGCAATATAAATTTCAAGAGTATGTCGAGATGGCCCAGCTAACCAGTAGCTTGAGAGGAAATAATAGACAGGCATTTGTGAAAAAATGGGAGAGATATACAAAATACCTGCAAGGCATCCAAAATGGTATAAAGTCCGTGGTGGCCTTTGAATGATCCTGGAGGAAAATACACTAAGTCAGAAAAAGAAGCTGTGTTTGGTTTTGTAGAAGGTTTTGGAATTGAATAAAGGATAAATGAAAATGTTATGTACTTTCAAGAGCAGAAAAGGAATGCTTATCAGGAAAGACAGGAAGTCTGTATGTGTGCATATGTGTGTTTTTTTATGTATGAAATTAAAGTTTAGTTAAGGTTAATAACTTATGTTTAAGTTAAGAATTAAAGAAGAATTGTAATGTTGGTGGGTGTGGGTGTGGGTGTGGTGGTGGGGGTGTGTGTGTGTATAAAATAATAGAATAGTCGTTTTATATAATTCTTTATATGTTGTTATGCGTTAACGCTGTTATTGGTGCTATTCATGGCTGGTATCTTATGTTATATCATTATTGTTGTGTTGTTTGTGTTTTTGTTTTTTCTGCTTTTTGATTTTGTATCTATATTTTTTATACCCAGTATGATGAGTGTATGATTAGGTATTGTAAAAATAAATAAATAAATTAAAAAAAAAAAAAGAGATATTGGAGTCATAATAGACAGTTCGAAAAAGACATTGGCCCAATGCATGGAAACTGTAAAAAAGGCAATGATGGAATGCTAAGAAAGGAACTGGAAATCAAACTATCAACATCATAATGCCATTATACAAATCTATGGTATAACTGCATTATTTGTTTGTTTGTTTGTTTACTACCTGCCCCTCACCTAAGCCTCTGGAATTCTGTTTAAAGTTCTGGTTGCCTCACGTTAAAGAGAATATTGTAGAGTTGGAAAAGTGTTGCTTCTTCAGTCAGAACACTCATGGACATTTAATTAAGCTGATTGTTGGAAGATTCCAGACAGATATAAGAAAGTACTTTTTCACACATCACAAAACTATTGAACTCATTCTCACAGGAAGCAACGGTGACCACCAGCTTGGATGACTTTAAAGAGAGGATTTGACAGATTCATGGAGGAGACGGCAATCGGCTTTCTGTACGGCTGGTCCAGAGGCTGCAGCTAGCGCAGAATGCACTGGCCTGAGCATTGAGTAGTACCACATAAGGGATCTCCATTGGCTGCCAATTAGCCACTGAGCCAGAGTTAAGGTCTTGTTATTTCCACATAAGGCCCTGAAAAACTCTGGAAAAGCTTACCTGCAAAACCAACTTCCCCTCTGTTGCCCAGTAACAAAATTAAGATCAATAAATGGAAGCTAGTTAGTCTGACTGCAGTTTGGTGAGTATCAGCTTGTAGTGACCCATAGGTGGACTTTTCCCACTGTTGTCACCAGTGTGCTGGACTGCACTCCCTGATGAAACGAGAGAGATCCCATGCGGACTGGCATCCTGTCAGCTTTTGTAGGTGCACCTGTTTACACCAGCACTTCCCCTGATCTTTCAACTTGACTCTCCTGTCTTAATTGCTGTGTTGTTTTAATGAGATCGCTTTATTGCATATTTTAATTATGGACACCCATGTTTTAATGGTTTAATGGGATTGTTTCCTTGTGTATTTCAATTATGGTGCATTTTTAATTATTGACTACAGGAACATTGTTCTATAATCGCTTTCTATGTTTTGCAAACTGCTCAGGAGCCTTTTTCTTACTATAGTCTTTAACAGGCATAGGCAAACTTGGCCCTCCAGGTGTTTTGGGACTACAACTCCCACCATCCCTAGCTAACAGAACCAGTGGTCAGGGATGATGGGAGTTGTAGTCCCAAAACATCTGGAGGGCCGAGTTTGCCTATGCCTGGTCTATAATAACATGGGAATGCATCAATTGTGAGCAATGTAACAGCTGATAGACACTGAACTATCTACCAATTAACTGAAGGCATAACCAACTATCTCACAGGCATGCACCCTCCAATAGATTGCCAACAAGGACACATGGCTCCCAGGCTGAAAGAGGCTCCCTACCTCTGCCTTAAAGAACCAGGCTCTCAGTGCTCACTGATTCATCTTAGCTACTGGATGTGCATACTGCCTCTCTGGAGCTTGCAGTTTTGGCTGGTATGCCAGATACAGCCTTACCTGAGCAAGGATAGCCTTGCTTGGGTTATTGCTGCCCAGATAACTTCCTTCTTGGACCACTGCAATGCATTGTGCATGGGTAACTTTGAAAATGGTCCAAGAACTTGTTAATTCAGACTAAGGCTGCAAGATTGCTAAGAAGGGCTCACTGATGTGAGTGCATCATACTGGTGTTTCACAATTTTCATTAGCTCAAGACCATTCCAGGTGAAATGCAAAATTCTGGTTTTGACTTGTAGTTATGTCCCTTTAATTTTTGGAACCAAGGGACCTGAAAAATCACCTCCCTACACACGTACCTACTCAGACCTTGAGATCTTTGAAGCTCCTTCTCCAAATGCACCCAACAAATGAGATACAGCAGGCATAGGTAAACTCGGCCCTCCAGATGTTTTGGGACTACAACTCCCATCATCCCTAGCTAACAGGATCGGTGGTCAGGGATGGTGGGAGTTGTAGTCCCGAAATATCTGGAGGGCCGAGTCTGCCTATGCATGAGATACAGCAAGGGCCTTTTCAGTCGTGATTCCCAAGCTGTGGCTTACCTGGGCTAATTTCAGTGCCAGGCAATTTTTAAAATTTCCCATGGACTTTTAATCTGTTTTAGCTCTAATATCTCTCTCTGTGACTGATGCTCCATGTCTGTCTATGTGTGTGTGCCAGAGAGAGAGAAAGAGAAAGAGATTATACTTTAAATTGTTTTATTTCTTGTTATGTCCACCCCGAGGCTTTCTTATAGGATGGTCTATACTGTATAAATACTCTAAATAAGTTAATAAATTTACATGTGAATCTTGTGAACAACATTCACTAAACATCCACTAAATGAAATAAAAATGATTCCCTCTGGGGGCCTCTGAATGAACTGAATTGAACTCAGAAGCATTAGATTTAAAACAATTATAATTAGCCACAATTACATTAACAAATAGAGTATTCGTGTGTCCTGCATTGTGAACACCCTTGCCTATTTCCAGTGCACTACAGCAAAGCTTAACTATCATCACTTTCCCAAGGTCTGATTAATGAAATGCTTTCTCCCATTTATATATATATTCCCGTTTCCTGTTTTCCATTTCCTTTTATATTATGTAAACTTAAATAACAAATGGGCTTATTTTCTTGCAATGCTAATATAATTTCTTAGCTTCTGTCAAAATAAGCCTTCCCAAGTCAGGAAATCCTTTGCCATTACTAGTAAACATTCCCCTAGCTAGCTTTGACTAATGTGCAAAGCTAGGACATGCACTATTAATCCTTGAATAGCTTTGACTGCACTCCCATTACTACAAGCTGTCTGAGAGCTGGAAGGTAACAAGGCAAATAAGCTTCTATACATGCCTTACATCTTACTTAACTGTAGCTCATAGGCCATCAATGAAACACCTATGGGTGCACATGCACCCATAGCCCCCCACCACTGTCCTCCAGCTGCAATTTAGCTTGAAAGAAGCCTTCTATTCAACCCTAATTGTGACATGGGGGAAATCTGGGGGTTTACAACTAGAAAGAGGAAAGTTAACTCTTCATTTCCCCACTGTGACCTCCCCTTCCAAAAAATACCCTTGTGCCACAATTAGATTCCAAAGAAGACTTTTCTTAGCATCCTTAAAGCCCAATTTCAACCAAGGAGAGGTGATTTCAGGGAGGAACAGACAATGCGGGAAAGGGAAATGTTGTCCCTCTCATTTACAGCTGTGAACTCTAACAGCACCTGACACTGTAATTAGGTTTCAAAAGAGCCTTCTACTGGCTCCAGGACAAGGATTTGCAAGCTTAATTGTTGAGGAAGGGAGTGATCTTCTTGGAGATTGCAGTTAGAGAGGGAAGACCAGCTGTGCAGGGTTCCATCCAACACTGTGGGTGCTCAGCATGTGTGTGTGACATCATGTGCAGCACATGCAGTGGGAAGGCCCAACAGAGCACCCTGCTGCAGTGCTTTGGGTTGCTTGGCAAAGCACCCACATTGAAAATTTTGTGAGTGCCTAGGCACCCAGGGCCCCCTGGATTTGGTGCCTATGAGAAAAGCTGTTAGGTTTGGGGTGGGTTGGGAAAATAAAAAATACTTATTTCAAGCCTAATTGCTGGCTGAAGCTATGAGAGGAACGAGAGACACTATTGGGGTGTCTCTTACACCTAAACCTTGGTGTAAATATGTGTAATTAAATCATATTTTGTTAAAACCCTACAGACTCCACCATGCCTCATTCCAAAGGAACACAATCCCTGGTTAAGTGCCAAGACCCCTGGAATCTTGCTCCTGCTTGGTGGAGATTGGGGTGGCCTGTAACAATATTAATGAACAGTAGAGGCTGATGCATTGGAGCAGATGGGACATTGCCCCACCAAGCTCAGTCTGTCCTCAGCCAGCCCCACCTGCCTGCCTCCTTGCTTGCATCCAGTCCAGTGGGTGGCAGCGGCTATCAGACTTCTCCTTAATCTCAGGGTTGTCTTTGTAAAACTCAGCTGGGGCGAGGATAGACACAATAACAAAATTAGTTAGCTCTGTCCATCGTTGCTTCTAGCTCCTTTCATTGGCTCTGGCTGGCTCCACCTACTGTTGACCTCTCTGCCTTCTACCCTACCAATCCCAAGGAAAAAACCTCTCCAATTGTTAACAAACGTTGTGGATTCAAGTCTCGTTTGATTCACCACTAAAGGACTGTTTACAAGAGAGAGACAGTGGGTAGAGCAAATGAAATCTTGTGTGTGTGACGTGACAGACATGGCTGTTGCTGCCCAACTCTCCATTTGACTCTGCGTCCCCTGAGTCCATGATCGGTGAGAGAAAAATGGATGGAGACCGGATCCAGTGAAAAGCAAGGCTGATTATTTATTTGTCTGTTTGGCAGCAAAAGCCAAACCCCAATTTTTACATCAGTTTTCAAAAGTAAGTCCCACTGAGTGAGGCTTATTCCCAGATAAGCAGGTATAGGATTGCATTTTTAAAAAAGCTGAGATGAATAGTGGTCCAATCAACCTGAATGCACAGAATATATCAACAATATGGTGGTGGAAAAGCTGTTGAAATAATGATACTCATTACTACCTTTCTTTAGGACTGAGGATACACAGTAGCCATAGATTGCTCATAAAAAAATTAAGATAGCTTTGCAGTCATACATTCAGTATAAATTGTATTATCATATGTGCATAATCATCCAACTATATGGATATCAGTAACACCCAAGGCTAAGAACTAATGAGACACTGTCATTCCAATTTCTTGATCTTTTCAGCAAAGAAGATACCCACTCCAAAATAATGTTTATGTATGGCGTAAGAAATAGAATATCAATTATCTTTGATCTGATGTTATTCTGAACCAAGGTCTATTCTTATATTGTGGGCTTCTGACACATAAGACAGTTGTTAGAGAATCCATGACAGATTCATAAAGTAATAAATTGACTCCAAAGGCAAGATGCTGAAAAATGTTCCTTTAAAAAAAGAGTCATCTTCAAATACTGGCTCTCACGTTTTCTAGAAAACAATGCTCCTATTAGCCAATCACTGACAAACAGACAAAAATGTAACATGATAGAAGTACATGTTGTAATTAGAATATGGATTCCTTCCTCAAGGACTTCTATAGCTGCCCTGTATTTCTGATGTTTGGGCTGTGTGTGCTATTGCTTATGTAACCAAAATGATACTAGCCATGCGCAAAAGGCAGGTATCAAGAGGTTTGTGGGGTCCCCAAGGTTAACAGAAGTAACAAACAAAATATTTTTGAAAAAGTTGTAAATGGAGAAAATGCCCACAACACCCCCCAAGAACGATTGGGGTCAAAGATTGCTCAGTGACTATTGGGGTGGGTGGTAGATGGAATGGAGTGTTCTGAATGAAGGCATGGCTGGCAGGCTGGCACCGTAAACAAGAGCACTGCATACTATGGCAACAATTTGCTGCAGGTCTACTTGTACACCCAATTTCTGAACTTACCAGAACAATTTTAGGGTTCCTGCTGGAGTCTCATAGATTCCGTTCACTGCTCAGAGGAAGCTGCTTACTCTGTCAGGGCGCTAAAATAAATCATGAGATGGTTCAAAACTTGCCCACACAGCCCATAAAATGCCAAGAGGGAAAAATAACTGCCGGAGCTTTGATTTTAGCTTATTGAAAAGAGCCTATTTGTATTCTCAGTATTCCCTGCTGAAACAAATATGAAGCATTCCAATGTGAGGAAGGGTAGAATTGGAGCTGACAGTTAGGATTTCTGTTAAGAGACAAAGCACTGAGAACCCCGCCACAACCCACTGAAAAGGAATACCTAAATATATAAGAAGAGTCCTGATTGCTCAGGCTAAAGGCCCATCTAGTTCACCATCCTGTTTCACAGTGACCTATGGAAGGTGTAGGAAACCTGTGGTCCTCCAGATGTTTCTGAACTACAACTCCCATCAGCCCCAACAAACATAGACAGTGGCCAGGGATGATGGGAGTTATACTTCTGAAAGAACTGGTGGGCCAAAGGTCCCACCCCAATAGGAAATCTGAAAGCAGGACCTGAGTACAACACTCTCCAACTTGCAGTTCAAAGCAACTGGTTGAGAGGTATCTCAGCCAAAGGCAGATTCCTTTGAAGGGCTTGACATAGTTACTTGGCATGGCCTAGAGGCTGACACTACAAGCAGGGCCAGCACAGCCATTAGGTGGTATGAGGCCACTGCCTCAGGGAGTGGAAGCCTCCAAGGTGGCACCCTCACATGCCCCGCTGCCTCTGTCACTGGCAGAGAAATGTCACCAGCATCAATACTGATTTCTGATAAGATCTCACCAAAATTGTGTGAGATCTTGTAGAGCGTGCGAAATTTCACCAGCTTCTCTACAGCTGGCAGAGGTGGTGGCAGGGGCAGGGGAGCATTTCCTGTTTTGCCTCAAATGGTGAAACAGGGTGTTCTGCCCCTGACTACAAGTGCCTGAGATAAGTAGGAAGGGAGAATGCAGGGACAACACAATCCCAACTCAAAGGTGATACTTTAGGATCATAAGTCCTCTCCTAAGTCCTGTGGAATCTCTCCTGAGGATGTACATGCAAAGTTGTCCCTGATATTAAAGTGAATGTTGGAAACTTGATTAGTACTGGAGCTCTGAAGAAGCTCCATTAAAACCTTAAAGCAGGGGTCAGCAAACTTTTTCAGCAGGGGGCCAGTCCACTGTCCCTCAGACCATGTGGTGAGCCGGACTATATTTTTTTTTTTGGGGGGGGGGGAATGGAAAAAAATTCCTATGCCCCACAAATAACCCAGAGATGCATTTTAAATAAAAAATACACATTCTACTCATGTAAAAACACTAGGCAGGCCCCACAAATAACCCAGAGATGCATTTTAAATAAAAACACACATTCTACTCATGTAAAAACACGCTGATTCCCGGACCGTCCGCGGGCTGGATTTAGAAGGCGATTGGGCCACATCCAGCCCCCGGGCCTTAGTTTGGGGACCCCTGCCTCAAAGCAAAGCCTTTAGATTTAATACACTCTTGACAGAACAATCAGGTTGGGGAATGTTCCTTCTGAAAAACAAGAAAACAGTAACTTATCAAGAGCACGGTTAACAACATTTCCCCTCTGAAATTTCCAATACATAAAATTTTATATCAAAAGGTGAAAAATGAAGCACGGACAACTAATAAGTACACAAAGTACACAAGTGTATTTATTACATTTTTGCAAGCACTTGGTTCTACATTTCAAAAACGCCACCATCAAGCTGTTGGCACATTTATGTACAAAACAGATTAATTGTAATGCCTGCTACAAAGCATTCTTTGTGAAAATACAAACTCTAATACCAGAGAAAAGCCAAAAGCATCAACATCATTACAGGAGTTTAAAAGACACTGTTTTAAAAATCATCACACTGTTTTAAGACACAAAACTGAAACACTACAATATAGAATCGAAAGAGGTTCATAATACTTTCTGCAGAACTGTAAATACTGGTACTGCACATATCAGAAAATGTTGACCCCGTAAGACAGTAAAGTGTAAAAAAAAAAAAAGTTAAAAAATTATAATTAAAAAAATCAAAATTAACTAATACTACTTGATGCATAAACATGCCACAAGTAACTATAGTATTACCCTCTACTTACTACAAGAATTGTTAAAAATTACTGATGATGCATGACTAGTAATAGTACAAAGAAGAGTTTTACTCAAGAACTTTTATTAGAAATGCACTTACACTGAGAGAGAATTCACAATGGTCCAATAAGTGCACAAAACTAGCTAGGATTTTTTTTTAAAACGCTGACAAAAATGTCTTGTCAGGATACATCACTTTAAAAGACACTTTACAGCATTCTTGTAGCATTAGAAATAGGCAAAAGAAAAAAGAAAATTAAAAACACCAATTTTGGTCCAATAATACTGATGTCCCCCCTTTTTTTGTATGGTTTTTATTTTTTTTTCCTTTTTTTAATACAGGTACTTCTTTCAGATTAACATTACTGACTTTTCTCTTAATATTTTCTTACTCAAAATAAAGGTTCAAATATATTACTAACACTTCCAAACAATAGGTCCAGTAGCAGCCATTAACCTCACTTTAACATAAGCCAGGTAAACCAGTATGTGTGTAGGAAAGCTACAAGCCAAGCTATTACATTTATGGAAGCCTCCTTTAAATATATCACATACAGTATATGTATAGTTCAGACAGGTGCAATCCACTTAAATTTTTAAAGCAGGTAAAAAGACTTCTGACCCTTAAGAGGTTGCTGTATTATAGATATATCACTTTCATAAATGTAGCTAAGCAGCAATTTCTCACATCGGCACATGAACAGCTTCAATTCAGCATAACCATTGTGGGATTACAGCGATCATTCTGCAGAAACCTACGCATAGCTGTATGTAACATTGGTTCTATACACTGCGACTCTTGGAAGGTAACCGCGGTATCATATGCTTTGAGAAAGACAAATGGCCATGCATTACAAGCACTACGGTTTGCATGCTCACAATATAAACATGAATAGCCACCAATGGAACTTTGATAAGAGAGAATAACACTCTGTTAAGTACATGAAGAAGAATCATACAATGTTAACAAAGATAAGAAGCACTTCTTTTTGTTTTGTTTTTTACCTACTCTTACAAATTTAGAAATTGCACCTTTGATTGTTTAAAATGTTCTCAGGACCCCTCTGTCAAGATGCCCACCGGTCCACCGGGCAAGATTTCCAAATCTGAAGGAATGTCAGCAGTGTGCCTCCTCAAGAAATTGTACGTGATGTACCGTGGTCCCTTTGAAGTATACCTGTAGTTAAAGTACTTACCAAAATCCAAACTAAAAAGTATAAAAAGCTTTTTTTCTTCTTCAAAAACATATAAGAAACAATGCAAAAAGGTGTTATGCATAACACATACAAAGTGATTTAAAAAAAATCAAACACATCTCCGTATTTGACAGTAGTTAGTATTCTTGATCTAACAGAAAATAATCACTTTAGGATTCGGGAAAGGGCTGTTTCGGGAGCTTTGTAGTAGAGACTGATCACACAAGCTATTAACTAATTAGGAAAACCAAGTGCTAGCCAAGCAAGAATTGTACAGGGGTGATGTAGATGTCACCCTAGCTATCTTTTGTGAGAAGCACTTTTCATTTTTTATTTTTTTTTAATGGATAGATGGATGGCCTTTAGTTAAACAACAAATCATTCAATGGTAGAAAGTAAGACAAGGTTTTTTCTTATGTGTATGCATTGAGTCGCTCTTTAGAGCGGGTAGAATGAATGTCGTGGAGCTCTTGCTCTTCCTTTGACTTAATATCCTCATATTTCTGCATTCTGCAAGCATCTTTCACATAGGCCCAGTTGGCGGACAGAACCATAAGGTAGTGTACCTGAGAGAGAGAGAGAGAGAGAGAGAGAGAGAGAGAGAGAGAGAGAGAGAGAGAGAGAGATGCCATGGAGTTTCATCACATTTATTTCACATTTCATCACACTAAGCCAGATTCTATTGGACTCTGCCACATTCCAGCCCTTACCTAAAAAGAGAAGAATTGTCTAGAACATCCTTTGCCAACTCGTTGCCTTCCTGACACCTACAAAACATCTCTGGCTGGCTGGGGCTGATGAGAGTTGAAAGGCTGGGCTGGGACAATGGTATTCACTAGGCAAAATGGCATTCCAGGCAGAAGAGAAGCTGGAGCCTTTGACCATGCTTTATTTTGTGCTTGTTTGCACAAGTCTCTGTTTTCTGTGACTTCTTGCAAATACATTCAGTCTGTTTCCAAGTTGTTTACCAGTGTCCTTCTTTGACTCCACTATGCTCACCCTCATTTGCACACCTTTCTTTGATTCTAATGGCTGTGGTTATCCAAACGATTTTGCTTATGATGTCACAGCGCTACAACAGACAAGATGATGTCCTGGCACCCCATAAGCAAGATCACAAAGGTCATTATAGCCAGTTGGACAAATAAGGGTCAAGGAAGAGGGAGGAGAAGCTGCTGTAGGCACAATCAGATTTCAAAAAGCAGCAGAACAGCATTAATCTTTGGAAAGGTAACTTACAGTATTTTCAGCATGCTACTTTCAACTATTTCATGCAGCCCTAGTCATCGTCTTTCTGCTTCCCATAATGGTATCCCTTGCCATTTCTCCTCATTTCTGATCCCTGTTCTCATTGACAAGTCTACCCTCCTGCTTGACAGAAGTTAAAACAATGCCAAGGCATTTTGAAAAGATGCTTATATGCTGAATGACATTGATCCAGTGTACATTTGGTTTCATGAAGGAAGGTGATGCTCCACAAGCCAGGCACATAGTCAAGGTAACTTTATCCTACTATGTAGACTTATTCTCATATCTACACTAATTAGTTCTGAAATGACTTGTCAATTTCAGGATGACGGGAGCCCACATGCAGAAGATTGAGCTCTCCTTTTCTTTCAAGCAGGTAGTTTGAGGTTTGTGGGGTTTTCTCTTCCATCTGTTAACAATTCACTGGACAACTCCGTCACTAAAAGGCTCCTGTGTAATTGAATTTTACACTTTTATGAGCAGGTTGCCCTAAAGCTTAAGTGTGTCATGTCAAGGCTTTCTGGATGTATACAAGGCAAGACACTTTCCCTTATTTTTAGACATTGTTGATGCCTGAATTTGTTTTGTATGAGAAACTGATTTAATCTTATGGGCTAGTAGAATTTGAGTCTAAGTCACTTCCCACAGCATTCTTTTCCCTACTTGCATGACTACAAGTGTTAAAAATCAGTAGAGTGTTTGTGCACAAAAACCTGCCATGTACCAGAAGGCAGGCTCTTATCACTCAAAGGAGGCGTGTAGGACACAAATTAGAACTGAATTGGGTGGGTTTCAGTTTCCATGCTGAAATCTGCACATTGGATTTTATTTTATTTTTATTAAATTTGTAGGCTGCCCTATACCTGTATATCTCAGGGCAGTTCACTGCATAAATCCAAAAGTTTAACAAACTGCAAAAAACCACCATAGGGTTTCATTGCTTTGTTGTCAAAGTCCAGATAAGTAACTCCTCCTAAGCTTTGGAAGCCAGCAAGCTCTGCAGCCCTTGAGCCTTTCCAATGAAGTTCAGGATGCTGTCCTACCTGACTTGAGATAAAACCTGATGTGGAGTCACTGGCCATCTTGGCTAAGGCTGATGGGAATTAGATCCCAACAACATCAGGATGACCAAAGGTACTCCATCCTTGTGGTATAAACTCTCACACAGTGTGACAGGAGTTGTGTGACAGTGACAGTCCTGTCTTATCAGTGTCCCCAGCACTGCTTCTTTATACAGGGTGATAAGAAAAGAGTATATGAAAGGGACTCTGCCTATTTCTGGAGGATGAGGAAGCCACCTCAACCTTTGTTAGATAAGGTCAGGGTAGCTGCCTTCTATGATGGCTTAGCTGCTTCTCTGAATTGCAGCCTGTTGCTTAGTTTAAGGACTACATAGCTCCTCAGACACATGTTTATTAATTTAAATGGGTCTGCTCTGAGTAGGCATAACATTGAATACAAACCAAAATATTCATTTTTAATGCAGCCTTTGGAAATTATTTGCAATTGGCAAGTCTCTGTAATCATAGTCAGCTGAATGATTTGGAGTATTTCTCTGTGCCAAAGTACTTGTTGAGAGAGCATACTTTGATAAATTAAACAGTGAAAACGTTGTCTTATATTTCAGGGTTTATGGCGTATTGACCAGCCCTGCTTTTGGGAGAGCCAAGAGGAAATGAATTAAATATATCATATAATGGATAGAAGCATTTGCACAGCTTTGCACATTCAAAGAAGGAGCCGCTTTGAAGTATTAATTAATCTTTGTTCTGGTCTGCAGAGGTAGCTAAATCAAGTATGGAGACTTGAGCAAGAAAGATTAATGTGTGTTCCAAAGCTCCAAGTTCTGTCCAACCAACCATGCTGCTGTCTATTTGCTGTCTAAACAATGACCGAGACACATTCAACAGCCACAGAACAGGAAGACAGCCATTTTTGACAAGAGGACACTGAAAAACCAATCTTATCACTATGGAAATTAAAGAAGTGGACAAGTTCAGATTTGTATAAAACATGCAAGAGCTTTATCACTATCTTTTGGAAAATGAAAGATAGTTTTGATGTTTTTGTTGCAGAGGCATAATGCAGCACCTTTTTGCTTCACAACAGTAAACTTGTAGACCCCACATTATTTCACTGTTAGAAGAAGCAATTTCAGATGTGTCCAGTTGGCAGATGAACATTTGGAGATTGAAATTAATTAATTAATTAAAGCATTTGTATCCCCACTTTTCAGCCACAAAGGCTCCCAGAGCAGCTTACATGAAATCAAAACAAGACACTCCCTATCCACAGGCTTGCATTCAAGGGAATGGAAAAGTGGAAAAGTGGGAAGACAGAAAAAAAACCCTCAAAACTCAGGGTTTCACAGCACGTGCAAACTTGGAGCCCTCCAGACATTTTGGACTACAATTCCCATCAGCCCCAACCATCATATGCTGCCTAGAACAGATGGGGGTTGTAGTCAAAGTGCCTGGAGTGAACCAGGTTGGGTATGGCTGAACTATATGATATGATACCATAACCACATCATGACACATTAAGTTTAATAGAGCTAGCAGTGAGCTAGGGACCTTTGGTTCCACCAGGAACATGTCCTTCCTATATTGGTTTTTCTTCTTATTCCAGACTTGTTATTTCAATACAACAAGGGCTGTACAAACTGCTGATAACCATTATGTTTCCCAGTTTGAAAAATGTCAGAAGTCTTCTGGTTTCTGTTCCTGCACCAAACAATAGCCATATACTTCTGCAAAACTATAAGCATGTCTAGCTTCTTCTTTTTTAATGGTTACATTTTTGCAGTATTAAAATGGTGTGAGGTACCAAAATGGAATTTGTTTGTCAGTCATCAGAACAGATTTTTTCATATTTTATTTTGTACATCTGTTACCCTTGTATTTTTGTTTGCTCGTTTGTTCAGAAAAATTCATTGCAAATAGGTCCATATGCATACTGAAGAAGAGATACTACAGATGATCTCTGAATTCCAAAAAAGCCATAGAAATTTAGCGGCTCAGAGTGTCCCACTAGGACCAAAGTGACTTGGGTTCAAATCCCTACTTAGCCACGGAGCTTATTGGATCAAATTGGGTCAGTCATGCTTTCATCCTAAGCTACTTCATAGGTTGTTGTTAGGATAAAATGAGGTGGGATGTGCTCTTCTCTTTCAAAAAAATACTTGGATGATAGGACATAAAGCCCTTGCACATTACATTTAATATTATTCGGTTTAGAGAACAAGCATCCCTTACATTCATCGTGACTTTTACCACCAAGGGAAAGGTTTCTATATCTTACCATAGCGATGACTGCGGCTCCAGCCCCAGCAAGTGCCACAATAAACAAATGGAATGTCATGTTCAGCTGTAAATGGAACAAGGGAAACAAGTTTCAAATTGAGGATGCTAATAATAAAGTCCAGGTTCTGCTGCACTGCCATGCATGGATTAAGCCAGGGGTCAGCAAACCTTTTCAGCAGGGGGATGGTCTACTGTCCCTCAGACCTTGGGGGGGGGGCAGACTATATTTGGGGGGGATGAATGAATTCCTATGCCCGACAAATAACCCAGAGATGCATTTTAAATAAAAGCACACATTCTACTCATGTAAAAACATGCTGATTCCCAGACCGTCCGCAGGCCAGATTTAGAAGGCAATTGGGCCAGATCTGGCCCCCGGGCCTTAATTTGCCTACCCATGGATTAAGCAGCCCAATATTCATTCATTCATTTTATTTCTGTGGCACTCCATAACCATTGCTATAGGGGTGACTCTCAAATAATACCAATAGTAAGGTCACATTCTGCAAGTACCACTGTGTAAGTACCAGCTCAGTATTTATCTATTAAACATCTTCCTGTGTCGCCCTATACCTGCCGTTCTCTGGGAAACTTTTAAAACAATATAAAACCACAAAGTTGAGAACGACACAATTACATACCACAGTGCTAAAACATCAGGATGAAACAGAGAGGAGAGCTACAAGATCATAAAAGCAGTAAATAAAGGAGGAAAACCCTATGTAGAAGTTCCAGGAAGACCAGCCACATCAAGCCATTAAAAAGGATGTGAGGGTAAAAGGTATTTGCTTGGTGCTAGAAATATATTAATGGAGGTGCCAGACAGGCCTTGCTGTGGAGAGCATTTCTTAACTGAGAGGCCACTGCTGAGATGGCTCTTTCTTGCTTGGTCAGCCTGCTATATCTCAGCTTGTGGGGGAGCTTGGAAAAGAGCCTCCATTGATTACCTCAGGGCTCAGGTAGGTATATAAGGGAAGAGGTGGTCTTTCAGGTATGTATTTATTTATTTATTTATTTATTTATTTATTTATTTATTATTGGTATTTATAAACCACATTTCATCTTCCCAGGGCAGTAAACACACACAAGGAGTTTGATAATTGTAATCATATTAAACTGATTTTTTAAAAAAATAAAAAATCCAACCAGCAGCAGGGTCAAAAATGGCCATTCCCACTCATAGACCTCTTCCAAATGCCTGTTTAATCATTTTGAGCTGCCGTTTTCTCCACAGGAAGGGAGCTCCAAGGTTATTCCAAATCCTTGAAGAGCTTTAAGGGTAAAAAAAAAAAAGCTTTTTGAATTGGGCCTGGAAACAGAATGGGAGCCAGTGAAGGTGATGAAGTACTGGCCTACAATGCTAATAGCACTCACTGCCAGTTAGTACTCCTGCAGCCATATTCTGTATACAAACTACAGTTTCTTTCTTCTGAGGCAGCACCATGCATTACATGTTAAAGTAATGTAAATTATTGTCTTGATATTGGTATTCTGAATAAATCAACTGGACTTCTATAAATTCACTACCAGTGTAAGTGAACATTTGCTAGTTGGTTGGTTGCATTGCCCCTGAACACTTGTATGAATTATGTTGCAATACAGAATTCTATTGCTCCCCATTTGGTTGGGGCCATTTTTGGAGACTGAACCAAACCTCTGAAATAGCACCAAATTGTATTTTGGCATTAACTGATCAAGGCATGGACATGCACAGTCCTTCTCCCCCTCATTTCTTCACCTGCTTTACATTCACCTCAAAGGGAAAACATAATTTATGTGAACTGGTCCAAACATATTTACATCTGAACTGGATGTCACACAACCACAGTCTGTCTGCTAGCCAAGCTCAAAATATGGTTTGCTCCCAACCCAGAAGTAAGGGAATTGAAGCAGTTGACTAAGTGGAAGGGGAGGAAATGAGTTTGTAAGCACCAGGGCTCATTCCCGGTCTTCCACACCATGGAGTGGAGGTTTGGAAGAGTTGCTATGACTAAGCACACATACTCTTTCATGGAAGGTTCCGTTTTAATGGAACTTATGAGAAAATATATGTGTACCTGTATATGTATGAGTTAAGTATATGAATTAGAAAGGTTTGGAGAAGGAGGAGCACAGGGTGGACAGTGTCGACATGACATTCCCTGCTCATACCCCATACAAATGGAGTCATTTATTCTTCACTGCTACTGTTAGAAATATATTATACAGTACTTTTATATTAAGAAAAGGAGCGGAAGACGGAGCAATGGTTGTATCTGTGAACCTTAAACTGCTATATCTGCAGCAGTCTCAAGCAAGTAAACTGGGCTCATAACAAGAGAGCATTCCAGATTAAATCATGAAATTATTCCCTTAAAGTGTGAAAGGAGTGGAAGTGTGTGAGCTCCTTCTTTCCATAATGACCAGACTTTTCATACTTTCGCTTACCTCAGTAGATTCACACATCCTGAGGAAATTTTCAGACATTGTGCAAATCTTCTTTTCTTCTCCAATTGTTACAATTCCTGTAATGGATTAAAGACTCGGTGAGCTGTTGACAAACATTTAATGCACTCAGACATGGGCTCTGATTGTTTTTAAGACGAAAGGATAATAAACTACTTGGTAACATGGAAATATGAGAACAATTCAGAGTCAGTTTGTTTCGGTGCCCTTAAATTGGGCGCCCTTGGCCCTGGCAAGCCTAATTACATTTTTTATGTATCATAGGCACATGGAAACGCATTTATTTATGGTATTTATAGGCCATTCTGTAATGAAGTTGTCAGAATGGCTCACAATATGGGTGCCTTTGCTTGGTATCGTAATCACACCAACATAAGTACCAGGCCAGCCTCTGGCTTGAGCAAATTCCACAGGTGGACTACTCTTGTTAAAAAGGCTCTGCTTCCTGAAGCCACCCAGCACACCTTGCTTTGTGAAGACCTTATGGTCCCAGTCATGAAACATATAAGCACACAGGTCAAAACCAGAACCTCAAACTGGACCTGGAAATAGGCTAAGAGCCAATAACAACAACAACAACAACAACAACAACAATAATAATAATTTAATTTATTTACACCCCGCCCATCTGGCTGAGTTTCCCTAGCTACTCTGGGCAGCTTCCAACATTAAAATGCAATAATCTATTAAACATTAAAAGCTTCCCTAAACAGTGAAGATGGTGAGGTGGCAGCATGATGTGCTCATATAACACCACTCCCTTTAAGAGTCTCTCAGACATAATAAAAACTTACTTGATCTTTGGGGGCTGTTGTCAAAGGCAGTGCCATGTACAACCCATTGCAGTAGTCTGAACATGAGATTACCCTGGCAAAGATAACTGAAGCAAGGCAAGCTCTGTCCAGGTAGGGCCATAGCTGGTGCCCCAGCCTATGCTAATAAAATGGCTAAACAATTAACCAGCAATATAAAATAATGCAATGATATCTAAAATATTATGAAACATTATATGAGCTTGGCTTAACTCTGACCACTAAAAGTCAGCCCAGCCAGGCTCAGATTTTGATGCTTCATTAGCAGGAAGCAAGTATAATAGTTGGGAGGAAGCCACTATGCATGTCTCTCCACATACTAATCAAACTCACCATGTGCTCTCACTTTCTTCTAAAGGGTGCACTTGATCTCAAGGAAGAATGTGGACTATATGTATGGCTCAAGCCATTTGGGACTTGGCAAATGAAAAACAGCATTATCAGGAATTATGTCCAGAAGACACCAAGTCAGTACCAAGATGAGAATGAGAAGAAGAAGAAGTGGGTATCATCAGTAGTGGCCAAACCACGACCACCAATCTGGGACCATCCAGCTTCTTGTCCTTCATGAATGATGCACTAATAACCTCAGCTAATAAAGGACTCAGCCATACTTGTCTGGCACTCACTAGTTAGAAAGATTTTGACCCAGTCTGGCTGTAAGACTAAACCATGACTTAATGTTATGTGTAAAAGCAAGAACAAGCCTTGGATTCATGTACTCCTCCTCTCCTGCCTCTCCACTGCTGTGACCATGGGCAAGATATTAGAAGTTTTAAAACTCTCATTAAACTATGGTTTGTTTGGATGTAAAAAGAAACTGTAGTTTCTTTAAAACTGCAATAAATCTTAATTTTATCCTTGCATAGTAAGAGAAGATAGGGAGCATGCAAGCTCAAGGCTCATTGCTACTAATGCACATAGTGCTACAATTTGGCTTAGCATGAAATTTGAAAAGGGACTATGTGTACAATTTACAAGCTGTCATCATCATGTCCTCAAATACTATCTTCTGCACCTGCAAGCAAGGCTGACTAAAAATGTGTTCATTTTATTCACTGACAATTGTTGACTAGATGTTTGATCTAGTATTTCTAAAAGTGATGCAAGAATTTTAATGAGGTTTTTTTAAAAATAAAATAAAATGATAAAACTGATCCCCAAGTCATTCACTTACCAAATTGACGGAGGTCCAAGCAGAGGTTTGCCCCTTCCACAAGGGTGGTGTTTTTGCAAATAGTCCACATGTTGAAGTACATGTAAACAGGCAGAGAGGTGAACGCTGTAACACCCAACCAGGCCAGCATGAAGATATATGTCAGCATGATAAACTGTAACAAATAAGAAAAGAGTGAGACAGAAACCTGAAGAATATTTTAGATTATTTTCTTTCCCCAAAAAAACTGCCAGTCATAGAACAAGGAAGAAATTTTTAATTTTATTTGTTTGTTTTAATCCCACATATCTATTTATTTGTAAGCAAAAACTTTCCAATACTGAATTCATCTGATTATAATTCAGGTAAGCAAGCTTTTATGGTTTACAATAAAAGGATCTGCACAAATCACTTCAATATAAATGGATCAGGTGGAATCAAGCTCATAAGCTTTTATCAGAGGAAAACCTGAAGCCAAATGTATCCACAATATAACCTACACTGGCAGAACACCACAGATATACTGGCAAAGGGGCTGAAATGGGGTGGAGTAATGGGAAGGATGTGGGCAGCAAAGTGGAGGACAGGGTCACTGACCTGTCTTCCACAATGAGAGGGCCCAAGGTCACTTGATACGTCTCATCCCTGCCTGGTGCGTGAGCGCTCTCCCAGCAGCAGCAGGACATGGTGGCCCCCTCAATATTGGGGGTGCTTGGCTCTCTGTCAACAAATATTGAGGGGCCTGAAGCCCCTTCCACCTCCACCACCCTGATGGAGGAACACACCCTATGCTCCTTCAATCCACAGAGATACCTTCCATTGATGGCACCAAGAATTTCCCTCCCAATAATTTCAATGAGAGAGGGGGAGAAATAGCACTGGTGCTAATTCTGCCATGATGGAGCAGATGAAATGGTGGAACTCAGCACCCAATCACAGCACACCACAGCCATTATTCACAGAGGAACTAAAACACAGGCTACAGGTTCTCGCTTACCTTGGAAGAGCCACTGCTAGTCAGTGTTGACAAAACTGGGTTAAATGGCCCAATGGTCTCACTCAGTTTCCTATGTTCATCATTTGTGCTCAGTCCTCCCTCCATGCACCTCCCCCCCTTGCCTGCCGAACTGTGTTTAGCTTCCTCCTCTTCTCTGAGACCTCCACTACCTCCTTCCTACCCCTTGCAATTGCTCCCTTCCTTTACCTTCTTCCCATTATCCCACCCATTGACTCACCACCAATCACTGTTAACCTTCATTCTGCCTCTGCTCCTTACTGTGGCTCCAGCCACTGTGGACAAAAGGACCCAGGTAGCAGTCATTGCCATAGATTGGGTATGGAGAACCTTTGGCTCTTTGGATGTTGCTGAAGTACGACTCCCATCAGCCCCAGCAAGCATGGCAAATGGCTAGGGGTGATGAGAGTTGTTGTTCAGCAACATCTGGAGGGCCAAAGTTCCCCACACCCACTGTAGGCCATAGGACAGCTACCCTGTAGACATTCCTATTGCCCAATGGCTCCCTTCACAGTTTAAAGACCCTTGGCAGGGGGGAAGGGTAGGACTGAGGTCAGAGCAAGCACATATTTTCAAATAACAGTTGGCTTCCCATCTGAACTCCCTCTCTGCCTCAGGTTCCAGCTGAAGGAAAGTGGTTTATTTATTATAAAGTTATTCCACAAATTAGAAAAGGATACATCAGAAAAGGAGATGAGATGGCAATTGAGACATGAATAATTTATATTATCTGAAATTTGAACATGTGGGATCCATGCAGAAGTTGGTTTTCTAACGGTTTTCTAACGGATCTACCACAACATGAAATGTAGTGTGTGTGTGTGTGTGTGTATGCACATGCATGCCTAACATTTATTGAAGTATAAAATATCACAATAAACAAACAATACATACACTTATTTCAAGTCTACAAGTTTTACAACAATAAATAAATGGCAGCATTAATGTTATTTGGTCCAGTCAAGAACACCAACTGCAAACTCATTTTGCACTATCAAATCATTGCAAAGGGATATTTGAGAAGCCACAGAATGTGTTACATCCTTATGCTGATTAACATATGTAATGAAAAGAAAGCATGTCTCAGAAAATATATCCTCCTGAGTTTCACCACTAGCTGTCGAAAAGCCCTCCTTTGCCTCAGCTATCTCCATATGGGCTGCTACTAGTAGCATTACAGAAGGGTTTGTATGAACTACATTCTTATTCAAAACAAAATAAAAAATAAAAAAATTCTTTCCAGTAGCACCTAAGTTTGTTCTTGGTATGAGCTTTCATGTGTATCTGAAGAAGTGTGCATGCACACGAAAGCTCATACCAAGAACAAACTTAGTTGGTCTCTAAGGTGCTACTGGAAAGAAATTTTTAAATTTTTATTTTGTTTTGACTATGGCAGACCAACACGGCTACCCACCTGTAACTACATTCTTATTAAATCCCTTGTAAAGAGTGAGTAGAGCTAACACTGAAGGTTGTGTTGGTTGCTGAGGAACATCACAATATGCACAGTGCACATATTAGGCAGGAAGGATTAATTCTGTTTTCTGAAAGGTTGGTGATGATGGATTTCATTCTACGTATTGAGCATTTCAGGGCACTCTGATTCCATGTTGACAACCACAGGATTGGAAAACAGTCACTTAAAATAACCCTGAATTCCTCAACTTTCTTCATCTTAATTTGTTATGTAGCACAAGATCACCATCATTTGGATTGAGAAAACAAGTATGGCAGCAATCGTATACACCATTACTTGGGAGTGAGTCTCATTCAAATCAATGGGGCTTACTTTTGAGTATGTATGCATAGCATTGTGCAGCATGAGAAATATATTGGTGGGTGGGATATTTTAACAAATAAAAGCAAACCCGCTTTTTATTTTTATTTTTAAAACCCTATTGGTACCTTTTACGTCTTGTCATTTCCTCCCCTTTCTGTTTTATAGCTCTGTGCCTCACCAATATTACTTAAGCAGATGAGACATCTCTGCCAACCCCAGGCACTCTAACTGAAGAAATTACTTGGAAGCAGAGAGTCATTTAAGAATATCAAATTGTAGGCTAAAAATAAAAGGTTGATCTTCAATTACTCTCCGACTAAATGTTTTTGTTTCTGCAACCATTTAAACTAATTCTGGGTGCAATGAAAATATCCCCAAAGTATAGTTAATTATATATTACTCTGCAATTTGTAAAGACTAAAAACACTCCCATTTTGGTGATCTCATTGGCTTCCGTGGTTTGTTTCAGAGGACTGAAAACAACATGCTTTTACCTTGTGATGCCTGTAACATGAGGAAGCAGACGGGTAGTAACATAGGGTTTAATCACATAATGAGAAGCTACCTTCCCATGTCATCCCAGGCCTTTATGCTCCCTGTATCCTGCTCAACTATTCTAAACCATGAACTGAAAAATCAACAGTCCTTTAAGGCTCCATTAAAAGCCTCAAAGGACTGTTAGAAATATTAGAATAAGGTCAGGTACGGCAAAGCAGTAATGGCCTAGTGGCTATTCATGTTACATCCACCATTCATCTTGATCAGCAATAGACTTTGGGCTCTTCCTGATGAACTGTTTGTTCAGCATTCATCCTGTTTTAGACTATGTCCATTTTTTATTTTTTATTTAGTATGGATTCATCCTGATTTGCTTGTGGGGTGTTTACAGGTCTTCCTGTTAATCATTTGTTCATCCTTCACTTTTAAATGCCTTTCCCTGCTCCTTTCCAAAATGAAAAAAGGTCATTTTAAAAATTGGATTTGTTGTGTTAGGGTGACAGAGCACTTTCAATTGCACAAACCCAAAGTTCTGGTATCTACTTGAATCATTCATGTAAAACACTGACAATCTGGAGGCACCATTTTTTGATAGCCTGGGACAGAATGCCAGAGATAATTACAAAGCAAAACAGCAGTTTTGAGCTCCCAGCCAAGGATAATCAAAGAATCGTATGGGCCACATTGCCAGCAGTTGAACCCAGGCAGTTGAACACAAGGGTTTGTATTCAGATATGGATGTTCAACACATAACTTTCGTCTGAGCAGGTGGAACAGCAGCACATTGCAAGTATCTAGCAAAAGGAGCCCTCACATACTCAGACCTACTTTGAAGAATGATATAAAAACCAGCAAGTTCATTGGATCATGGCCCTGATGATGCTTTAGGAAAGGGTGGGGCAGCTATAAGGATGATGAGTTGGTGCCTAGCTGATGCTGACGCAAAATGTCACTCTGCTCAGCACCTAGTTCTGTGGCATTTCTTGGTTGGACAGCTACTTTGGAAACCTTTCCAGAGGCTCATGCCCTGACTCTGCTGGACAGCTCCCCAGCCTTGCTGGTAAAAGAGAAAGTAGCAGTGGAAATGGGGCAGTCATGTGGGATAGAGCAAGTGGGGAGTGGATGCAAGGGAAGCAACCATGTCACTCCTCTAACATAAAAACTGGCCCCTAGGGTCCTATGTGGGACTAGCAATCTAGACTGTTTGAGGAAAGGGTTAGTTCCATTAAGTATGTTTCAACCTTGGTGCCATTTCAGTGCCAGGTAAAGACCTCTTTATACTCTCAGGCATTTGACACCTATGTTTTATCTCCTGTCTGGTGTTCTGCTGCCTTCTTATCTGCTGCTGTTCCTATTGTCACGGTTGTTTTATGCTGCTTTAGATTCCAACTGTTGCATACATTTATACTGTAAGCCATCTGAGGAAAGTTTTGTGATGGGTACAGCATAAATGGGTTAAATCAATAAACAGATGTTTTGTTTTGTTTTGTTTTTAATATGCCCAGTGTATATAGTGCAATCCCATACTTACCATAAAGCTGGCTGAGGGGGTCTTGAGAGTACTGTGATACTTCATGACAGAGACAGATGTACTGGTGGGACAACACTTATATTACCCAAAGTCCCTATGTACACTGGCACAGCTGTTTTGTTGATGATTCGCTGCCAGTGAAGAAGAGTTTATGTCAGGGAGGGCATGCATATGATGCATTCAAAGCCAACTCACTTCCCTGACATGTCCTAGAATCTGGTGCAAGCGTACCTCCACCCCGTTTCCGGCATAGGTAATTCCCTTTCCTTCCCACTTCAGTCAATGGGAGGGGAAAGGAAGAAGCTTCCTCCCACCCTGCCAACAGTGAAATGGATCTGGATCTTGCTTTGCTAGTGGATTTCCCCACCCCACCTCTGCTATCATGAAATCATAATCAATGAATGCTGCATACCACAATGCACTGCATTTTGTGCAACAGTCCTCCCATTTAATTAGGACTATCCTGCCAGTGTCCACCCTCCTGATCTGCCATCTAGATTAGCAGGGATCAGTCACAGAGATTGGCAAAATCATGGCATGGCTTTCAGGTATGCTGAACTGGTATGCATGAAATCTTCCACCTGAAAATGTTGCAAAAAATATAGAACTTACACTGCAGGATTTTAAAGTGGGTTTTAAAAAAAAAGAAGAAGAAGAAGAAGAAAAGAAAATATGATTGGATGCTTGCTGCTTAGGATGAGGTGATAGTTACGGAAATGGCTACTTTCATAAAAGAGGGAAAATAACAATGGCTTTTGGATATGCCTCAGGGCTGAAGACAAGTGGAATTTGATTTATCTCAGTCAGTATCCTAAATGAAGAAGACTTGAAGAATTACGTCTGCAGACTAAATTAAGTTGTGATTGTTTATTTCTTCAGAGTTAAAGCAATCTTATACACCCATATCTGGCAGTACATTTCACTGAACTTAAAATGACTTACTTCTGAGTAGACATGAATAGAACTGCACTGATAATGTAAGTCTCGTTTTATTTCTAATTTTAGTTTCATGCTTGCTCTGGTTTTGAGTCAAAGAAAAATCCCTCTTCTACATGATGACAATTATCATTAGGTCATTATTATTAGAATACCAACTAATACTGCCATGCAAAACATAGTTATAACGGAATATGTGAAATTACAGCAATTTCTTCTGTTGAATTTGCCGAGGCTAAATTTGTTTAATACCGTGTTGAAAGAGAAAGAAAGCTGAAGAAATTTACCAGATTGTATGTCAGAGGATCTACACAGCCACTGTTTTGGCCAAGCAACTATTTACCTAGTAATATAAGTCTTATGCACTGTAAAGTGCATTATAGTGAACCTAATTATGGATGGACACCACTTGGAGGATATTAATGAAGGAACTGATATTCAGACGCGTAAGGCCTGCAAAAGTGGAGGCAAACCTAGCAATCATGGCTATTAGCCACTAACAATCCTATCCTCCAAGTCCAAGTGTCTTCCGAGTAGACATTCACAGGATTGTACTGCCAGCCAACCTGCAGTTAAAAAAAGGATTTTGTTATGTCTCCTGGGTGCAGCAGTCTGACTTAGGGGACCTACCCAACTTTGTCCTCCAACACCTCATTACCTTTCCCCTCCACTCAAAGCACCTGCCACCTGAGGAGGTTGCCTCCCTCTGCCTAATGGCAGGGTTGACCCTGCAGATGAGTTTGTACCTATACAGATGCACATTTCAATTTTCAATTAAACCATTATAAATTACAGCAAGATCTAACTACTGCCACCACAACCTGAACTGTGCTCCAATTTTACAAGGTATCTCCTTGTGGGTTGTTGTTATTTTAAAAAGACAATTTCATGTTATTTCTTGTTACACTATGTATTAAGAACCTGATAGACATTTTGGGGAAGAGGCTGGGTATACACCCAGTATGCTGGCCTGCTGCCATCCACATTGTTTCCCTTCTTCAATCCCAATTGTCTCTTCCCTGTTGGTGACAATGTCAACAGCAGAACTAGCAAAACAGCTTGAACAGGCATATTGGTCAGAATAATAGTCACTCAGGGTTCTTCCACTGTTACTTCTATCCTCCATCCTCCATATGTTAGATGCCAACTCCAGCAAACCTGGCCAATGGTCAGGTTTTATTAGAGTTACAATCCAATAGCATCTCAAAGGCCACAGGTTCCTCATCCCTGCTTTAGGATTCATTTCCCTTACTCGTTTTCTGTTTGCAAAGATGAAGCATATAAAGCAGGGGGTGTAAAGCACCCTGAGTCACAGCTTCTAAATTAGGTCCTTCCTTCTTCTTGAAATGCTCATATATTCCCTTCTGCATTATTAATTGATGTCAATGTGATTGATTCTTCCAGGTTTACTTTCCTGCCTCCAACTGTTTTTCATGAGGAAGAAAATGAGAACGATGTGTGGAATGCTCTGTTAATAATGGATCAATACGTAATAATTTATCATACTTCAGTAATATTTGTAATTCAATCTATATAGTGAAGCCTATGTGAACATGATATGAAAAAATAATGCTATAGGAAGAAAAATATATCCGAGACAGTTCAAGTGCCTGCTGCACAATCAGTTACTAACTTCTGACAGCATAAGGTTATTGAAAGTTGGGTTTCTGTTCTCTTGAATTAGCTATTTAGAACTTCTTAAACTCCAGCCCAAGCATTTGTGTGGGTAGGTCTGCCTACAATGCCACTGCAATGCTGTTTTGTTTTGCGACAAGAGCCTAATTATCAGCACATCCCACAATAAGCATGCATATATTTGACTTAGGGCTCAATCCCAACCCCCTTTGTCCTGGGCTGGGATGGCAGAGGAATGCCTCAGTCTAGCTCTGCCAGCCTTCACTTGCAGAGTGACAACAAATGCAAGGACATGACACAGCCCACGTCTGCTAAATGCACCCAGATCTCTATTTCAAAACGCTGGTGAATAGTCCTTAACGGAGATGTGCAAGGTTGCCACAGCAACAAGAAAAATGGTTACCATGCTCACATGAGAGATGTTGCATGCCACAAAAGAGGCATATGAACTCTCTATCTTATAATCTCTTGATCCTGTTAAGGTAGAGAGATGCAGACACAGTCCTAGGAAATGGTCACAGGTAAATGAAGTATTGCTTATGGGTAAATTCTCAGCTGAAAAGGAATGAAAGAATCAGACATGGCAGTCAACAATCTAATTATCACGATGAACCAGAGGGAAGGATGGAATATTTGTTAATTGAATTAGATCCCTTTAGAAATGACATAAATGGAATGGCAAAGAGAGTGCCTACTATGTAGTTGCAATTACTATAGACAAGCAGCTGGGCCTGCGATAGTGCAGTCTACTTATTATAAAGCTAAGTAGCAATCAAGGTGATGAATAGCCCACTACTAGCATAAAAATAAACCTGCCAGCTGTGAGTGAATGTGTAGAATTATACATTCATCTTATGAACAATGGAGATTCTACTCAAACTGCTAGCAGTGGAGGTTTTGGAAGAAAATGTCTGACAGTTGACATCAGAGTCAGCATAACTGTGAAAAGGTAAATCCAAATAAAGCATAGCATAATTCTCTTTGGAAAGTATTCATATTGCATTCTAATTGTTTATGAAAGCAGCCTGGGCAGTCTTGGTGTTGGCTGCAAGTTTTGGAGGGCCCTGGGAGAAGACACCTTCCATGAGCTCCCTTAGTTGAAATTCCTGTATCGCAGAGGGTTGGAGGTTCCTTCCAGCTCTACAGTTCTATGATTCTATGCTTAGAGAGTCTACCTTCTCACTACCAATATCACCTGCTACTCTTCTTCCTCATCATTTCTATCACCTCCTTGCTAGCCAAGCAGAAAACCAATGAACAAGCTACCAGTGGCTTCTACTGGGCCTGCCAGGTTTTATGAAAATAAATCACTCATTCTTCATTTCCCTCTTACCCCCTTGGAATATCGAGTTCTACTTATTCCTTTTGTGACATCATTATGATGCATCTTCCCAATCTCCCACCTGTGCTACGAATCACTGTGCCATGTAAGGATAACTAAATGGCATCAGGACAAAGAATAAGTTGAACCAGAAGCTATGGGCAGGGGTGGGTAGTGATTTTTGACAGCAGCCCCTTTTTTATAGTTCTGCCATTATTCAGTTGACAACGTGCAGTACTTAGACAGTACTTAGTTTGTTAATTTAGATGTTTTGAATCTTCCCATAAAGTTTTTCATATTGTATATTGTTTCTGGTCATCGTGTTGCTTTTGATATTGTTGACTATGCAAATAATAATGATGAGGCATGTATTACTAGGATAATGACACGATTTCTCCATCCAACTTAGCTGATTACAAAATCCCTCAAATTCTGGCAGTCAATATCCATTATCGTCCATATAAAGTTAAGCCAATATGAGCACAACTATGTTAAATATTAAATACATTTCATTCTGTACTCCTAATTTATCTCATATTAAATTTATTGGGCTAGATTGTGGCTTAAGAAAGGATGTTAATTTTGTTCTACACAAATGAACCTGAACCCAAACTCTGTGTCCACAGATATGCCTCTAAACTTGTAGAGAAACAACACTGAAAAACATGTTTGCCCTGGGGTAAGACTTAGCTGGGCTATTTTTCCATCTTTGCTTCCAACACAAATGGTTTGCTTCCTTTTCTTTTCTTTGTATGTCATTTCAGTATAAGAGTGATTGGCATAGGAAAGTAAGCCTTCTGTGTATCATCCTTACACGGCAGTCTGACTGACCTTGTAGATAGTGGGTTCATTTAAATCACCTGGGATATGGGAAGGGCGATGCAAACATAAATAGCAATAAAGATGCCCAGGTGAGTTGTTGGATCAGCAGATTAACTTGGAGCTGCTTCTTCCAGATGGCAAGAAAGAGAACTATCAAAGGAGATGGAAGCTTATCAGTTATGTGATGAGCAGTAATGCATGACTGTATTAGAAGCCTGTTAAGGCATGCAGTGGTCAGAAAAAGAAACACAATAGATAATAAATGTTGTGGTCCCTTGGAGTGCACACAACAGTAGACTTAAATCTAGATTCACTACATTGTTTTACTCTTGCAGCATGAGAGTGGCTTACTCCCATCTTCACAATGTACTGGTGAACAAATTGACTGCTGATTCAGTAGTCTGGCTTGCCCCCGCCCTTATGCTTCAGGGATACTGTGCTGAATGTACATTTTTTCCAGTTAAATGTACATTTGCCCTCCTTAAAGCAGGGTGGGGGGACCACTGAAAAGCTACTTTAGGGGAGAGGTGTGTTACTGACAACTTTAGTTTATTATTTATTTTACTTAAACAATTTATATGCTGCTTATCTACAATCAGTACTCTTTTTATAGAAAAAGAGGTCCTGGAGCTTAGAGTTTATTATAGACAGGGCTTTTTTCCCCAGCTGGAACTCACTTCTGGCACTTCTCAGGTGGGCGCCATTGCCATTAAATTAGAACAAGGGAGGTGTTCAAGGAAAGCCCTGACTACAATAAACTAAGCCATGTAAAAGAAATACAATACAGAAAGGGTAAAAAAAATCAGTTAAAACTTAAAAAAATCAGACTTGAATTAAAATGCTTGATGGAATAAAAAAGAAAGAAAGGCTTTAGTATTTGCTGGAAGTTCAATAGGTAGAGGGCTTGTCTGACCTCAACTGCAAGGGATTTGCACAAAATTGGCCCCACCATCTATACTCATGGCTCCTAGTGGATGTGAGCCAAGCACCCAAGACATGGGTGTCACTGACAGTCACTCCCACAAAGAGCTCAGTGCTCAAGCAGTGATTTAATGGATTAGGCCAGAGGTCAGCAACCTTTTTCAGCCGTGGGCCAGTCCACCATCCCTCAGACCATGTGGTGGGCTGGAATATATATATATATAGATAGATAGATAGATATAGATATAGATATAGATATACCGGTAGATAGATATAGATATAGATATAGATATAGATATAGATATAGATATAGATATAGATATAGATATAGATATAGATATATATGGGGGGGGGAATGAACAGATTCCTATGCCCCACAAATAATCCAGAGATGCATTTTAAATAAAAGGACAGATTCTACTCATGTAAAAACACGCTGATTCCAGGACCGTCCATGGGCCGGATTGAGAAGGCGATTGGGCCGCATCCGGCCCATGGGCCTTAAATTGCCTACCCCTGGATTAGGCTGTAAAGCCGCAGAACCAGCTTCCTTTGTGCTCGGTCTGGAAGAGAAAGTTCTATGTCTTACAAATTTAGTGAGTGCACTCTTCCCCGGTGGCTCACTGCACAATTTAAGTACGCCTGCGCATACCCTTTGGCTGCCAGAGCCAAAAGTTTTAAATGTTAAGTAGCAAGTATGTGAAGAACAGTTTTATACCCGAACCCAAAAACCCATTCACAGAATTTGGGAATCAAAGCCACACCCTGTGGTATTAGAACTATCTGTTCAACCTCTATCTGCTGTGACAGCCTTGCTAATAATTGAGATTTGCATACTGCACTTTATCTGAAGAGCACAGTGCTGTTCACAACATTAAAATACAATAAAGGACACAAAAAAGCACAATATAAAGAAAAGCAAAAACAAACCAATCCCCCACAAACGCATTTCAAAGAACATAGAATGTTAATCAGCCAAAGGCCCGGCTTCCCATTCTGAGCATTTGTAAAGTCTTTTTTCTTCAATGTGCATTATTTTATGTTTAATAAGTTCGAACTTAGAAGTAAAGACCTTGTCACAGTCTGAGCATTTTTATGTACCCAAGAAAGGCATCAGGCATAACTCTCTGGCCATTCTTGGTGGAGTACAAATTTCTCTGCTATAAAATGCAGTGCATTGCATTTGTCCACAATATATTTATGATACTACAGTATACATACAGGAGGCACTGAAAATATTAGTGCATGTGAACAAAAGACACTTCTGTGAGTGCAAAGCTTGTTGTTGTTGTTGTTGTTAAACCTGCCTTTCACCATGCATAATTTTGGGGTGCATACATAATATTTAAAAATAAGCACAGCAACATATTAATACCATGCAACAATAGTTCAAATCATCTTTGTAGTTATTTCTATCTTTGTTTTCATTTCCTCTTCATACTTGTTTTGTCTTTTCACACATTCTCATTCTGAGAATGTTATGTATATTATCAACAATTACTCAACAGGTAGGTAGCCTTGTTGGTCTGCCATAGTCAAAACAAAATAAATAAATAAATAAAATCCTTCCAGTAGCACCTTTTGAGACCAACTAAGTTTGTTCTTGGTATGAGAAGTGTGCATGCACACGAAAGCTCATACCAAGAACAAACTTAGTTGGTCTCTAAGGTGCTACTGGAAGGAATTTTTTTATTTTTTATTTTGTTTCAACAGATACAGTTATTGAAGAGTTTAATTCCATCGTAGAAACAGGTGTTCCAAATAATTTGTCCAAGCAATATTCAAATACAGGTCCAAGACCTCTCTTAAAATGGGATTACTTCTCATTGTTGTACTGAATCCAAAAGGAAAACCATCCAGTATTGAAATACAAGCCATTTCTGCTTCTATTCATCAAACTGTTGGTTAATATCCCTTAAGCACCACAAAAATAGTACTAAAAGATATGAGCTTATCATGTTAAATTGATGTGAATACCTCAAAGGAAGATTTATGTGGCTGATAGAAAGCTATTCTACAGACAGAGATTGAAATCTTATTAATGATTAAGAATTTCTGCAAGCATATGTGCAAAAAGATAATAAATAACTTAGCAGTAATGGCAAAACAACTGCGAGAATGAGAATGTTACACAGCCATTGTCATTTTGGAAACATCAATCACAAGAAGATGGTCAGTTACCAGCAGAGAAATCCAAAGTGTTTACTTTGCAAGCTGTTCCTGGACTAATCACAATGAGTTATGTACTGTGAAAAGTATGCTAATAAACAACAGCAGAATCCTGAACTCCTTGAAGAAGTGCTGATAAAAATATTTATTTGTTTTATAGTTATTAATTTATGAGATTTATATCCCATCCTTCATGAGATGACCTCTGGGTGTGTAGCAATATCTAAACCTAAAGCATAAAACACCATGTATAATTCAATCTAGAATTTAAATCAAACAACTCATCTGTCAAAATAAATAACGCACAGGCAAATATCTCAAAATTCAAAAGGAAGAAGAAGGGTTTCAGCTGGCACCAAAAGATGGAAAGTGTTGGCATCAGTCAAACTTCAGTGGGGAGGTTGTTCCACAACCAGGGTGCCATTGCCAATAAGGCCCCCCTGTGAGCCACGGATCATGAACCTCTCTCTTTAATGGTTTTATCAGCAGTGCCTCTGGCTGATCCCAGATTCCAGACATGCCATATGCTTTCAAGCATCTTTCTGTGTCCTTGGGCCTCAGCAACTAAAGCAGATCCGAATAACCTAGTCTAGATGGTGCTCTAGATACATCCACCAGATCTGTAATAACTGTGATGTCAAGGTTGGCCTTCAAGGGACTTTGCCTTCAAAGTGACTTACAAACTTGAAACAGCAGTTGGATTCTAGGTTACTTCCCTTTATAAGAAGATTCCACAAGGCGTGATTGTGTGCTCCTACATCTGCTTGGTGACTTACGTTATACAGGCACACCTCGTTTTATTGTGCTTGCTTTAATGCACTTCTCGGATATTACGTAAAAAAAATGAAGGTCTGGAGGAGCTTCTGCTGCTGCGTTGGGAGATGAAGCAGTGACTCCTGCAGCTCCTTATACAGGTGTAGTAGCCACAGGCAGCCCAGCTGCTTCCAGGGGAAGGAAGCCCCCACTGCCCCTCTTCTGGCCATGGGATTGGAGATGGCTAGGGCTGAAGCCAGGGTTTTCCACTCCCACCCCTGCAGCCAGGGGAGCTAAGCATGCTTTCTCAGGGTAGACCATTGAGCTTCCCTCCGCCTTTTCTGTGGGAGTTTGAGGCAGGCCATTTTGTGAGAGTCATACAGCATGGCAGAAGGGAAGGAAGCAAAAGCCAGAGCTGGCAAAGGGAACTGGCTTGGCCGCTGCTTCCCCTCTGCTCCTTCCTCCCCACCATCTCTCTTCCTCTTCTTAGGCCTCCGTATTCCCTGAGACACAACAATATTGATGTTAGGCCAATTAATAACCCTGTAATGGCCTCTACGTGTTGACGTGAAAGGAAGAGTCAAGGCAAGACCCTTCATCAGCCCAAAGATTATGACTCGCTGAAGGCTCAGTTGAAGGTTAGCATTTTTAAAAAGTTTTTTTTCAATTGAATAATGTACATTGTGTTTTAAAACATTGTGCTGTTGCACACTTAAAAGACTACAATATAATATAAACATAACTTTTATATGCACTGGAGGGGGGATTAACTTTATTGCAGTAGTCTGGAACTGAACCCATAATATTTCTGATGTATGCCTGCACTTGTACCCCATTTGCTTTAGCTGTCATCCAGCCTTTTTTTTATCTGTTGGAGTTCTCCCAGATACAAAGTAGCCATCTGAAATCCACTGTGCATATTGCCATTCCACAATAAGACTAGGGCATCAGCAGGGCTGCCAGCAATGCTAACTGGACACACACCTAAATCTTTCAGGTGTCCATTGGATGCCATAACTCTCAGAGGGTGGACTATCTTAATTAGTCATTTATCCCTGCAAGGGGCAACTGCTACCATCCATGACAACTGGGTAATCTTAACCCAACCCATCAAAACATCATTTAGTCGCCCAGTCAAAACTAATATATTAAGGGTATGATCAGCCAGTGGCGTTGGAAGCCGCTTGGGCACCCAGAGTGGCAAACCCGGGGGCACCCAGGGTGACCCACCCCAACGCACGCCCTTGCTCTGCCCCTGTGATCAGCCTAATGTCCAGAGAAACCCTAAGAAGTTGGTTTTGTAATCAAACTTGCCTTTAAATTTGTCACATAGGCTTTATACACAAACTAAATTAACTTTATGATCATACCAAGTTAAAAACAAACTATTTTTTGTAGGGATTACAAATGAGTGGATTGGAATTTAACTTATCCACAACTTACACATTTCTCAAAAGTTTTCAAACGATTTAAAGAAATCCAAATGCAATTAAAATGCATATTGTGGGAGAAAATACATGTTAAAATAAAAGCACGTTTTCTGCAAAAAATAAAATAAAAATTAATGCAGGTGAATGCAGAAACAGAAAAGGATGGAATTTTACGTGGACATGCGAAAGTGGCGTGGGATTATTATCTATGCACTGAGAGCATAGCTTAATTCTCACTTGGCATCCAAGAAAGCTTGAACATGGTTGCAACCTAATATCCTTGTCTGAAGCACATCTAGTTTGAAGAATGTTTCACCAAAATCAATTGAATTTATTTCCAAATAAATGCATTTGGATCAGAAAGTATGAAATTGAAACGGAGAAAGACAAACATTGTGTGATGCACCATCTTTCTTGAGGATACACTGTTCTTCATTTCTACACTTAAATTTGTGGGTCCCAGTCTTATTTCTTTACCTAAACTTGGATGCTCATGTCTTGGTATCATTCTCACTTATAATCAATAGTGCCAATGTTTCATTAACAGTCTTCATTTTATCTCACTGTATTTCCTTTACTATGTGATGCACACCCTTTCAAAATGTTGCACTTTAGATTACCAATTGCCACCCAGCTATGAAATTCATCTGCATTAAGCTACCAAGGCAACTGAGGAGTATATCAACTTACTTCCTACGAAAGTCAGTTTAATATTAGGCATTAGCACAGAAAGATGTGTGCAGAAATGGATTAGACAGATTAACTGAGATACTTGTTTTCTCAGATAGCACACTTCTCTGAATAAAACTACTCTTTCATTCTAGGTTCTTTTATTTAACCACATTGCCCCCTCTGATGAAGTTTAATATTCTGATGCTCTAAATTCCTATTAACTAGAATTATTTTATTTTTATAAATAGCACAAGTGAATAGGGTGGTGGGAATCTCATGTATGCACTGGGCTTATTTTCTCTCTGCATGATTCAGTTTTCCATGGAGGTGGGCTTTGAACATTTCAAGATGTGCATGCTTGCTCAAATGCAACTGCAGGAGAGACTATGAATCATTCCTTTGGGAGCTCCCCTTCTGACATCACCACTGAAGAACAAAAACTGGAAGGCTTCTTATAATGTCCAAAGGCAATCTCGCAGAAAGGGGCATATTGAAGGCAGATGTACCATAATTAGTTTTAGAAGCACATCTCTACACACCCTTGATCAACCGAAAGGGCCTATTCTGTCTTGATACAATAATACGACATACAAGTAATTGCTTCTATAAGATGCTGTAACTCATGAAGTACATTTACAGCTCTGATTTTTAAAACATCTATGAGAATTTGTTCTCTGTCGCAGAGGGCTGTAAATCACTCTCCTGGTGGAAAACCTTTATCATATTTCAGAATATTAAGCTTGAGTTTTAGATGGAATCCTTAAATATAAGAAGATGATGTGTTCTGCTCCACATACATACCTAGAGACACACTTTCTAGTCCACTGAGTTTGCTAACTTAGTATAGATTAATTAAAATACTCTGATGCAACTGAAATTAGCATGAGTAATCAAGGCTGTCATATTAACATACCCAAGCACTGACACATCTGCCACAGGTGGTGATTTTAAAATCCCCATAGAGATCCTTGATGGCACCAGTTGTAAAAAATCCTTCCACCATCAGTAAAATGCCATAGACAAAGAAGGCAGCTGCTACCCCGTAGATCACGTATTTGAAGATGTCAATCCTGTAATTAAAAGGTATCTGTGTTGGTTAATGTTTTAATGATGATTCTTTTTTAAAAAAGAAAGATTCCTTTATCTCCAGATGCAGTATACAATAACAATGCCTGTGTTGTTTCTATATTTTGACATCAATCTCAGGACCAGCGATATGTTAAGGCAAGAAATACAGACTCCTTTCATTGAAAATAAACTGAGCATTTCACACTGATGGATGCAATTCTGCTCTGCAAAAGCAAAGGACTCCCAATGCCCACAATGACATTCACAAGATGAGAAACACCTTCCATTGCTAAAATATCTACCCCTAGCAGAGGCACAATGCATGTGACACATTCGGACAGCTGAGCATAGGATTGTCACAGTCAGAGTGACATGGAGGATCATAGAATCATAGAGTTGGAAGAGACCACAAGGGCCACCCAGTCCAACTCCCTGCCAAGCAGGAAACACCATCAAAGCATTCCTGACAGATGGCTGTCAAGCCTCCGCTTAAAGACCTCCAAAGAAGGAGACTCCACCACACTCCTTGGCAGCAAATTCCACTGTCGGACAGCTCTTACTGTCAGGAAGTTCTTCCTAATGTTTTGGTGGAATCTTCTTTCTTGTAGTTTGAATCCATTGCCCCGTGTCCGCTTCTCTGGAGTAGCAGAAAACAACCTTTTTTCTGTGGGTAGGCAGATTCTTGAGAAAGTGTTAGGATTGTACAACCAAGGCCATTTCCAAATCAATTATTTGCTGTTAGTGTTATACAGTATAATTGCTACACATTTCCTGTTTTTCTCTTTTTCCACTCTCATTGGTAGTCTTTACCCTCATTTTTTTAAAAAATAATTTGGAAACTGCAAGTCAATGCAACGTGTATATACAGATGGGTGGGGTATAAATAAATTATCATCATCATCATTTTAAATACAATGCTTACATTGATATTAGGAGGTATTTATCAATAGCCCAGATGAAGGTTGCAGACAAAAAAGAGCTTTTTTATCATATTATCTTAACAAATTAAAGGAATGTAAATTCATTATTTATAAAATGGCAGTATCCCATACCTTCTACTACAGTCAACAAAGTTTTGCCAAATTATCAAGAATGTATCTTGTCTACCTGCTTTCTTTCCATTTAAGAATGCATGGAAAGTTTAGCCATAGCTGCAAACTCCCACACCTTGTCAATCTATTATTTTAATGTTTGGTGTCATTAATATTCTCCATTTCTTTCGGAAGGGTATTCTAGCATCAGCTAGAAGTGTGTCTGGGGGCATATGGTGAATATGTGCATGGAAATCAGGGTACATGCATACCACCCCACATCTCTCACATTATGGCAATCAGGGACATGCTGCTAATCATCTGAAGAAGTGTGCATGCACACAAAAGCTCATACCAAGAGCAAACTTAGTTGGTCTCTAAGGTGCTCCTGGAAGGAATTTTAAATTAATTAATTAATTAATTAATTTTACTATGGCAGACCAACACGGCTACCTACTTATAACTTTGTATACAATGTTACAGTATACAGTACAGTGGTACCTCAGGTTACATACGCTTCAGGTTATATATGCTTCAGGTTACATACTCTGCTAACCCAGAAATAATGCTTCAGGTAAAGATAACTTTAAAATAACTCTGCTTCAGGATAAGAACAGAAATTGTGCTCTGGCGGCGCAGCGGCAGTGGGAGGTCCCATTAGCTAAAGTGGTGCTTCAGGTTAAGAACAGTTTCAGGTTAAGAACGGACCTCCAGAATGAATTAAGTTCTTAACCCGAGGTACCACTGTACTCCAAAGAAGCCAGAAACACTTCTATAATTGAAGCTGAATTTCACGCAGCCAACATTAATCCTGAACTGATGCAATAAAAGTCTGTTCTCAATTTTGTTCATATATATATATGGTCTTAAATATGAATCAAGAGGTCAGGTAACTGTAGGCAATAACTTCAAAATCACATGGTTTGAAGAAGATGTCACTACCATCTGGCTGCAGCCATTCCATCAGGCTGCAGAAGAGGAAGGAATAAAAGGGATGTGGGGCTGCTTTCTCTTTTTCTCAAGTTTAAACATTTAAGGCAGCTGAGGAATCTTAGAGGGAGTGTACATTTAAGGCAGCTGAGGAATCTTAGAGGGAGATCACATCAGTGCTCAGCCACTTCCAGTTTTGCTATGCCAGATTAAAGGCTGAAGGAATCCTGAATCTATTGTATGGTGTAGACTTACATTGTTGTACTTTATGGGTGTTGAAAAATTAAAAACCAGACAGCATGAAATTAGAAAGTTTCCTACGAAAGCTGCATTATGGTGATTTAGAACATACCATATTCTAAACAGGGAAACAGATGGTTTGTCAAAGAAAATGCATACAACCTTACCCAGCCACCCATTACAAAATTCTAATTGTTAAGAGGAAACATTAACACTCCTGAAGTGTCATAGGCTCCTACACTGTGATGTGTAAGAAAGAGATGGCAAATACTGAACAAGAGAGGTACTAAACAAAGTTCTCACTGAAGTGATAAATCAGTCAATGGGTTCCACCACTTCGGATTGTAGGCGGGGGTCTGTGTGACTGAACATTCCTCCATAAATAAATTTAAAAAATCCTTGCACACACAAAACTAGGTGTCATAGAGAATGCTAAAACTATAGCCCTTCTCACAAATAAATAGTGGAGGAAATTTTTAGGAACATTGAGTTAGTGAAAGTGCAATGTATCATAATGATCCTGAGACACCCACAAAGTCGCTTTACCTCATATGGCAATGTTTCTCAAAGATTATTACCTTATTGTTATTATTTATTAAATTTATATAAATGATAGGTGCTGGGTGAACCCTCCTGAACACACTCGCTTATAGCATGAAGTCACTCTAACAGAACTTCTTACAGAGACACTATCACAAAGTTACATAATAACATTGGATGAGCCTGACTGGATCAGACCAAGGGCCTATCTAGTCCAGCATCCTGTTCTCACAGAGGCCATCTGGATTGCTGACCAACTAAGGAAGTCCCTGTTACATGGTGAATTGCCAATCTGGCAAGTTACTGGGAGTGGCACTAAACTATTAGGCAGACAGATTTCCTGACTGGGAAGCTCCAGAACTTGAATAGATGTTACTGAACATACTCTAGAGCCATTATCTCTTGCCAGAAATGCTTAGAGAAAACAATATGGTTTGAGAGCTGAGAAGTGGATTGCTTACACATCCCTGGTCATTTGAATCTTCTACCCAAACCATGATAAATCTTTCATGTAAAGATTTAACTTCAGGTTATATTGAGATAAATGTGCCAATAAATGCTAGAGAAGCCATAAGCATGATTAAATATAATTTACTAAAAATAGTTCCAAAATCAGTTTTGTAGTCCTGGCAGGTTTGTGTGTTAGACAAGGATGATAAAGACATTTCATGTGACCTTGATTCATTGTTTTATTGGACTGATTCACACATCTTGGTAAACTATAATTAATGGTTTACTATGACTTTCACCTGCTTATAATAAGAATTTTTTTTTTTATACCCCGCCCATCTTGCTAGGTTTCCCCAGCTACTCTGGATGGCTTACAGTATATCTAAACACATAAAGCATCAAATGTTAAAAAAAAACCTGATAAAGGGCTGCCTTCTGATGTCTTCTACAAGTTGTGTAATTCTTTATCTCCTTGACATCTGAAGAGAGGGCATTCCACAGGGAGGGAGCCACTACCGAGAAGGCCCTCTGCCTGGTTCCCTGTAACTTGGCTTTTCGCTGTGAGGGAACCAACAGAAGACCCTCAGAGGAGGATCTCAGTGTCCAGGCTGAGTGATGGGGGTGGAGACGCTCCTTCAGGTATACTGGGCCAAGGCCATTTAGGGCTTTAAAGGTCAGCAACAACACTTTGAAATGTACTGGAAGGCAGTGAAGATTCTTTAGGACTGGTGTTATATGGTCCCGGCGGCCACTCCCAGTCACCAGTCTAGCTGCCACATTCTGGATTAGTTGTAGTTTCTGGGTCACCTTCAAATGTAGCCCCACATAGAGCACATTGCAGTAGTCCAAGCGGGAAATAACCAGGGCATGCACCACTCTGGCAAGACAGTCTGCAGACAGGTAGGGTCTCAGCCTGCGTACCACATGGAGCTGGTAGACAGCTGCCCTGGACACAGAATTGACCTGCACCTCCATGGACAGCTGTGAGTCAAAAATGACTCCAAGGCTGCGTACCTGGTCTTACCCCATTCAGAACCAGGGAGTCCCCCACACCCACCCACCAACTGTCTCCCAAGAACAGTACTTCTGTTTTGTTACGATTCAACTTCAATCTGTTAGCCGCCATCCATCCGCCAACCGCCTTCGGACACTCACACAGGATCTTCACTGCCTTCACTGGTTCTGATTTGAAGCAGAGGTAGAGCTGGGTATCATCTGCATACTGGTGGACACCCAGTCCAAACCCCCTGATGATCTCTCCCAACGGCTTCAAGTAGATGTTAAAAGGCATGGGGCAGAGGACCGAGCCCTGAGGCACCACACAAGTGAGAGCCTGGGGGCCAACACTCATCCCCCAACACCTCTTTCTGGCTTTGCTCCTTGTTACTAGTATTACTCCTAGTATTTACTCCTTGCTTAGTATTATGCTCAAAAGGGATTGTTTTTTTGTTTCACTTAAATAAGCCATGATCAGACATAAACCTAAGCCAAAATGTCTGGCTTGTTTCTTCTGCATGATAGTGGAGAGGAACAGAGCAGTCAGATCGCCGAACGTCATAGATGACAATGAATTTAAACCTTGGTCTCCCCTGTCCTAATCTAACACTCTAAGCACTACAACACATTGTCACTATATGTGTGTATATATATCTCTTGCTATTTACAATGAGACAAAAGTGTATGTATTGCAGGGGAAATACAGAATTCCCAAGGAATGGAAGTCATCTTCAGCCATCAATTGTATTTTTAAAATGAACAAATTAATTGATAAATACTTTATCGTTGTCTCTGAATTCTTTGTATATAACTATGTTTCTTGACTGATGTTTCATGTATGGCTCTGAGATAGCAGACCTGGATAATTTGTGAAAAGCTTGATGCATTGATTTACTATGTTTCTGCAATAACAGCTACCCAGAGACTCATTAAGTTAAAGTCTAGAAAAACGGGTTAGCTTTCATTCAGTAATAAACCAGAGACTGAGCTGTGAAGCCAGCTTTGGAAACATTATTCTAAATGCAATTCTAAAAATATAACCAAATTTAAGAAGAGCAATATAAGCAATATTAATGAGCACCAGTCATAAAGCAATCAAGCTAAAATATGTGAATTCTCCGTCACCAGCACCACACACACCACACACAGGAATAAGTATTTCCTATTCCTGGAAAATGAAGTGTATCCTTTGGGACTTTCTCAGTTCCTCCCTTCAGCCCCCTGTATGTCCCCAAAATCTGCTCATGAGGTTCCAATACTCCCTGCATGGGGGAGATTGTATGGGAACGAGGAGAAGATCCAAGTTCTGTTGTGTGAGTGGAAGTTCATTCCATTTGCACACAAGCAGTGTTGAAAACAACCCTCTCTTCCTACTAGGTGGCCATGTTCTCCTTGCTGCCACTCGACCTGCTAACACTTAACAAGTCCTGCCAGTGGAAGCCTTGCGCAAGGATTTGCAATTGTGCAATGGGGCTTCCCTCCTCTCCTTCTCCTGTGCCTCCCTCCCAAATGGCTCTGGTCAGGAGAACCCCCAGAACATTAAATAGGAGGATGGAGGGGAAATGCATGCATGGTCAGAACGCTTGTAACAGCCTGACACTTAATTCCACCCAGTGTCCATTTCTGCACCCACTAATGCACCCACCTACCTTAACATTTCCTTAAAAACCAGCATGGATAGTCCACACAAGCTGAATGCAGCCCACAGCTAAATTTCACCCAACCCTAGATTTCATTATTTTTCTTTAATGATTTTGAAATGCACACTCCTTTTGCAGGATGAAAAATTATCAATAGAAATATTTATATAGCGAGAAATATTTTATATCCATATGCTATGAAATAGATTTAGAAGAAATTCAAGCAAATGTTTTCCGTTCACTTGGCTGCATAATGCCTGGCATAGGGAGGGTTAGTAATTACATCTTGTATTGCAGTGGTATAAATGCAAAGGTTAAGCTGAGACTTACATGGTAAAGACATCGATAGTGTCCCCAGGAGCTCTTGCCATCTCAAAGTAGGTCTGAAGAATGTTGACAGTTCCCGAGAGTGCTTCATGGCCACAGCCACAAAAGAGGGCGACCCCAGCATACAGCAGGATTGTGGCAATCAAGGAGGCATAGGGAATGCCCCCCAAGCACTTGATGCAACATTCAAAGCACCCTGGACAAAACAGAAGAGAAGACTATTCTTAACACATTTTAATTTTTCATCAAAGCCAACCCACGTTTTATTTTTTATTTTCTCAGGACAGTATTTGCAGTCATGTGTTGCCTATATACTCTGCTGGGAGTCTGAGCATGCAAATATCCTCAGGGTAGATTCTAAAATAAAATTTCTAAGAGACACCCGTGTTCTCTTTTCTTTCTAGTACCAAAGCACCCTGGAAAACAATAGTGATGCAGCTAGGTGATCTGAAAGACCCAGTCCTTACTGTCAGACAGGAAATAGGCCCTTGAACCTAAAGGAGGCAACCCACTTATTTCTGAAGAAGGTATCTGAAGAAGTGTGCATGCACATGAAAGCTCGTACCAAGAACAAACTTAGTTGGTCTCTAAGGTGCTACTGGAAAGAATTTTTTATTTTGTTTTCACTTATTTCTTATAACAGTGCAGGGAGTGTGGCTAGCACAAGGCCATTTTCATTTTCACATCCTTTGCTTTTTATTGGCTCCTTCAGCCCCCTCATTCCTCATGCTTCACTTCTCCTTGGACCAGCGACTTCCCTTGCATGATAATGGCTCAAGTCTGCTGTTGATAATGTTAGATTTATGGATATCTTGCTGAAAGTTGTTTGGCCAACAAGAAACCTGGGCTAGAATTGCTGTGGTTGTTCAAATCAACTGCAACAGTGCAAAAGTCCTTTTGTGCTCACACTTTAAGGGCCTTAATCCCAAGATCCATGTGGTTTTAATGCCCATATCTCCCCAGAGGCTGTAATTATTATTGATGATTTTAATATAAATGATTGCTCCACAGGGGAGAGTGAAGATGCCAAGAATGAGTCATATTGTTATTGTCGCATTGTCACTATTTTTAGCTGAACCATCAGTGTATTTGTAAACATCCATACCATTCTAGCATGCAAGGGCAAAGGCTTCCATGCTTTGATTAACCTAGCAGAGGTTGGGATAAAACTACCGGTATATCCAGAGATGATTCTTCTGTACTACCAAACAGCACTGCCAGTGCAGATAATAATGTGCCTTAACAAAGGAAGAACTTATTCCAGATGTCTCCTTCTCTCCCGTTTCTTATATGGAATTAGTCTACAGGTCCATTTTGGTCCAAAGACACCAAACATTGTCTACTCTGTGATATGAATCTGGGACCTTATGTATGTAAACTCCACGGAGGTACAGAGCAAGGGTGGGAAACCTGTTTCCTTCCAGATGTTGGATTTCAACTTAAATCAGCCACAGCAAGAATGACTAAGAGTTAGGGATGAGGAGAGTTGTAGTCCAGCAACAGTCGAAGGGCTACATGTTCCCCAGAAGTTGGTTGATTCTCTTCAACTTTAGTCCAGCTGTGGTCCAGAACATCTGGAATGCCACAGGTTCCCCATCTCTAGGGAAGCTTGATCTCTCTTCATAACAAACTACAGACTGGCATTACTATTTCATGCCAGAAATCACAGATCTCTAGACCATAGTTTCCCCTGGCACTGCTATACTGTTCTTGAAGCAAAGATATCCCACCTTTTTGCTACACTTTTGTGTCATGCAGCAAGATGCAGCAAGAGCTTCCCATCTATATGTACAACATTTTTATTAAGTGCACTAGATTCCTAAGTACAACTCAGCAAGGTGAAGGAAAGTTCATTACTATTCTCCTTGCACACTCTCACACAAAATCTCTGGTGCCTAATCTTACTTTAGTTCCCCCCCCCCCACATGATCTGACAGTAATTTTTCTCTTCTCTGGAGAGTAACTGCCAACTGGACTGTCTATTTAATCTGTGTGGATCTTTCCTTTTTCTTCTTTGCTTCAAAGCACAGAGAATGTAGAAATATATTTTTAACTCAAGGAAGAAAATAAATATTCCAACACTTTGGGGGGTCATTTTTTGGGGTACATGTGTGTTACCTGTTGAAGTGTCTCAATTACCCTTGGTGAAATTTAGGTTGCAACATAAATTTAAGATCAAAATATTTTCCTTGTAAAACAGATGTTCTTTTAGTATTTTGACTTATTAGTCACATACTATGGAAAAGTATCTAAGCAACTTACAAAAGGGTTTAAAACCAACAAAGTCTAATATTTTTACAATACATTTTATGGCATAATAATAATAATAATATATTCCTCCATGGGGAGTATTAATGTGTTATTAATCTACCCAGTTCAAGGCAAGACCCATTCAAGGCTCAAAAAATAATACTTGAGTTTATGCGTTTCAGTGAGCATATATATTGGAAATGCATTTCCATACAAAAATCATAAAATGAAAAGACTTGAGGACATATGACAGACACAAAATGGAAAGAGTTTATTTTGCGTTTTGTTTTAAAGTGAATGTGCTTGGTTCTGTGAGGATTTTGCACCAATAAAGAGCCATTCTTTAAGGTCATCCTCTTTCTACATGTTTAATTCTCTCAATTAAATCAATTTCCGTACAGAATATGACTAGTACTTGGACAGTTGAAAGGACAAATTCTAACCATCTCTGCTTTCCTGGGTGAATGGTGCCAATGAGTGAACTATGTTCATAAAGTAGATTATATGTAGTTATCCACTTATATCTGAGCATCATTTCAGTTTTCAGTGAGGGGGAGGGGGTCAGTAAGGTGTGCAAGAGAGAGAGAGAGAGAGAGAGAGAGAGAGAGAGAGAGAGAGAGAGAGAGAGCAGTTTTGAATCTGAACAGAATGAGACAGGGAGTCTTCCAGAGTTGTAAACTAGCTGTAGAGGAAGCACCCTGAGGAGCAAAGATTAAGACTCTCTCTAGGGATTTGTTGCCTGCTGAAAGAATGCCTATTTGCTTGCAGGATGCTCTGCTTGCACATTTGCAGTCCAAAAGAAACCCAACTTGCTAACATTGCCCCTAGCATGTTCCACTTCTCAGGAAGTTGGGAGGGGCCACCTAATGATATGACTCATGTTAAATTACAGCTTCAAAGGAAAAGAATGGTTTTGTTTGATGTCGGTTGAAAATAAGGAACTTCATCGTAAATGCATTTTAAAAATGCAGGATATATCTTCAGTTGAAATAGTGCATGTCCTTATGTTACTAGAATCCTTTTTAAACAATCAGTACATTCCTCCCACTGCCTTTATAAAAAGGATGAGGTGGGTTGGGCATGATCAAAATAATTCTGCCTCTGGGCTTCCATTTGAAAGCTCAGGAATGAAAAACCCAGCCTCCTTTCACACTTCTCATGTACAGCAAAACTCATCCTATACAAGATGAAAGTGCTGGGCATGCACAAACAAATGTCCTCATGGCAATAAGAGCGATCACTTATTTTAAACATTAGCCTGGTAGCAATAGAAGATTAGAAATTCCATGCATGAGAGGGATGGAGCAGGAAGAATAGGGTGCTCTTTCCCTCCTCTGTGTCCAGCATTGAAAGCAATCCCTGATAGGGGAGGGAAGCCCCTTCTTCTGCATTCAGCATAGAAATGCATCTCTCTGTCTGTACCTTGCCAGCCTATAGCAGGTTTATTTTTTAAAATGCAATCTAGTAAATTTGGGGGCATACATACATGGCTATTTTAAGTATAGGTGTTAGCAAAAGTGCTAAGCTGACATTTGCTCTGTATGTGTATGTGTGAGTTTCTTGAACATTTTTGCATCCACCAAAATCCAATATGTCTAAGAGGGCATGTGAATGATGTAATAATGGTCACAGGGGGGAGAGCGGGGATGTGTGAGCCCATTGCCAAGGCAACTGTGCTTCATGACTTGTAGCTCTGTGCTGACTTCAGGATGAACTGCAAGTACAATGTGGTAAGATTTGACCCTGTTGCCTTGGCACTGATTCAAGGTGCATCTTCTACCAAGCGCTGTGGATATTAGAGAAAAAAATAGATTGATACTGTGATCCCAGAAGTCTCTTCTCTAGTGCTCAGTGCATTATTTCACTTAAAATAAAATAAAATAAAAAATTCCTTCCAGTAGCACCTTAGAGACCAACTAAGTTTGTTCTTGGTATGAGCTTTCGTGTGCATGCACACTTCTTCAGATATTTCACTTAGTTAGAAATGAACCTGTAAATTCTTGCTGCATAAACTGCTTGCTTAATTATTCTTTGGCTAATTCTTCGACAATCTCTCATAGAAATATTGAGGGGAAAATGAAAATATGAGTAACGCTAGAAACTCACTACATATACCTTTTACCTTTGATCTCTTAGCTCAATGTTTTGGAACCAGTATCTGCCAAGGATCTCATCCTGTGGGGCAGAGCCACAGCAAGAGCTTCCCATGAGTGGAGTCATTGCCACTTACTTGTGAGGGGCAAGATGGCAGCAAAGTCAGGTCTGCATGAGTGACTGGTGGAAATACTAGATTAGTTATGCCAAAGGGCATAAGAGGAAGGAACTCCTCCTTGACTTTGCAGTAGGCAACCTCTGAACTGTGTTTTTTGTCTTTGATTGATGCTCTAATATGTTATTATGATATAGATATATAGATATATATCTATATAGATATATATGCTCAGTTATCTAAATAACTTAGTTGTGGGGATGAAGGTCTCCTAAGAGAGGCAGAAATGTTCAGTGTGCTGAAACAAACCTTTTAAGTGGATATCTGTATCCCAGTTGCGTCTCTACTGAAACTATTTTCTTTTGTTTTTATTTGTGGAATTATTTTTAAATGCTTTACAATTATTTTATGGATGGAACTGTTTCATTTGTTTTATAATTGTATATATTATTGCTGTAACCTGCCCTGGAACCCTGTAGTCAAGGGCAGGTGAGAAATCTAAGAAAATAAACAATATATAAACAAATGGCTTAGTCGATTAGAGTGTGGTGCTGATAATGCCAAGGTTGCAAGTTTGATCCCCATATGAGACAGCTGGATATTCCTGCATTGCAAGGGGTTGGAACAGATGATCCTCAGGGTCCCTTCCAACTCTACAGTTCTATGATTCTGTGAAATAAATAAACAAACAGTAGGCCAACCCATTGGAATTTAGACACTGGCATTTCCAGTTAAAATAGGTCCTAGGACAAATTCAAGTCCATCTAATGGTGGACATGAAGAAGTTGTGTGGTCCCCAGCCTACACCAAAAGAACAAGACTTGGGGAAGTATCACTTTCTAGCTCAACAATTAAGCCCCATTCATTTTTAGTAGAAGCTCTTCTCCCAGCAGATGACACTGTCAGTGCCCTTGCCTACACTACACTTCTAAATGTACTAGCTCAACCTTGAGAGCGGAAGAAGGGGAAACTATATGGAATCTAATCGGAGCAGGAGAAAAGTAGTCAAGCAGACAAAACCATGTGCAGATCAAGTCTGGAGGAGCCACTGATTCACTGCGGGATGCATGACATACATGTCAGCCTGGAAAGCACAGGGATGCGCCCCTTGATATTCAAGGAGGAGGACATGGAATTAGTATCAAGACTTGTATTTCTCATTCTCTCCCCCCCCCCCACCATGTACTTTTGAAACTGTGTTAAATCAGTTGCCAAAGTCTAAACAATCATGAAAGTAAGTCTGTCTACATGCCCAGCAAGGATTTTACTTAGGTTTGTTCAAACATTGCAACACACAGCAGGTTATTTCTGAAACATAGGCACTCTTGAGGGTTGAGGGTTGGGGCTTTCTCAGTGAAGCAAAGCTCAGCTAACTGGATGGGTATACTAAAGCAAAAGGAGCTCTCTGGATTATGGCCAACATGTTGTTGCAGTTTTTTTTAGCCCATTTGAGACTTAATCTATGCCCAAACTGATACAGACTCAGTAGTTTCTAAAGTAGTGCAAGTTGTTTCTATGAAGACACCTCGGTGTGCCTATTTATAGTTTTTAAAGCATACAATATGCCCAAAGCACACAAAGACTGGAAATAAATTAATCAATATATCCAACAACTTAATTGCGCTTCATATATTTCATTAAACTGAGAACTCTCATTTATGGGACATTAATGGTTATGAAAATACAGAGGAAAATTGTGTTGTGATTAGCTTTTATGTGTTTTCAGTACATTAAGTTTATTGCAATATAAATGAGTTATCCTACTCCCACAGCTAATAAACATGTAAGATATGGACATTTAGCAGTGCCTGCATGTAAGGTAAATTAGTCAGGCACAATGCAAACAGACCCTCTCATCCAAACACTTACCAAATGTGTTGGTCCACTTTGTCCATCTGCCTTACTTAACATAATCATGAAGTCATAAAATAAAAGGGCACAACTGGACCCAGCTTTCCATTCTACAACAAAGGTGGTGGTCTTGGCAAATCAGCTAATAATTTTATTATCATTGGCTTGGCTCCTAACTTTTCTTCTGTGAGTGGAATTTATGGAAAGGGACGTCCCCTTCCCATTGTAGGCCACTGCACCTTCTGAAAATCTGTTTCTGGATGTTGGGGGACTCTTGGGAATAGTGCCATGGGTTCAAAACGCACGATGGGCAAAATATTGCAAGAAGTTGGACTAGGTGACCTTCATGGTCCCTTCCAACTCTCTGATTCTATTATTGTTCCAATAATATTTTCCGTATCTTTGATTGGTCACTGCAGTGTCCACTATTTGGTAGCTGATTTTTGGACACACCCTTATAGAAACTCACCACACAGGCTTGTATTGAACATAAAGTAATTTGTCCACATGAAACATTGGTATTTCTTTATTACTTGAAACATAAAAATGGGATTCCTGTGCCTTACTGAATAAAAATTAAATTCATTTTATTCGTGAGAACTAGAAGGAAACGTTAAATTTTCAAAATGAAATTCCATAGATGCTCATGGGAGAATTCCCACAATGTATTTTTCCTTAGGTTTGCAATGTTATGGACATGATAATCCAGTTTCCATGGGCTGAGGCAGCTGGGGAAAGTGACACTGCAATCATAGGAATTGTTACCAGCCATATCCCGTGATTGCTCATTTCACACATTCTGTTTGCCCATCTGGGCATGTGTCAAAAGCTCTTTTGTGGAGGTCAAATATGCCACATGCATCAGCTCATATGTCATGAAAATTGTATAACCCCCAAATGCCCTAGTTAGCACAACACCAATTACATGCCCGCTTAAACAATCCAGCAGTAAGATCAGCAGCAACCAGACCCCTGACAACCTTTGAAAACCTCATCCTAATGACAAAGGGACATAGCAGAGGGATAGTATCCGCAGTATACAAAATACTACTCAAGAGTCCCATGAACCCCCTAGACGCAATCAAAAAACAATGGGAGGATGACATAGGATACGAAATCAACCCCACCCAATGGACCAGGATGTGGTCTAAACCCCCCCTTTAAATCCATATCAACAAAAAGAAAAGAACTCACCCTAAAACTAACCTACAGGTGGTATCTAACGCCAAGAAAATTAGTGCTAATATGCCCAGGAAACTCACCAAAATGCTGGAGAGGGTACACCTCCACAGGCACATACTGCCACATGTGGTGGGAGTGCCCCAAAATCCAACCATTCTGGACAACAACCATATGAGAAATAGGTAAGATAACCAAGCAAGTGCTAGAAATCACCCCAGAATTGGTCTTACTAAACATCTTCCAAGACAATAATGTCCACGTATACTACAAAGAACTCATAACCCATCTACTCTCAGCAGCCAGAAACATCATAACCAGACACTGGAAAGACCTGTCAGGAATAAGCATGGACCAATGGTACCCAGTAGTATGGGAAACAGCCCTACTAGAAAAACTAACTAGTAACCTGAAACTGACATGGGGACAAACAGAATAAGATACCTTCACCCCAGTATGGTTCCCCTTCATCACACACACAGCCCAAAAAGACAATGACAAAAATCTACTGACAGCATAGAAATCAATATGGCTAACCTGATCAAAAACACTCATCCACCCCACTCACACAGGAAACCAAAGACCACCACAGCCAACCACAAATGAACTATCACCCCCTACGCCAACCCCGACCTCTCTCACCACCAAAGGAACACAAGCAAACAACAGACAACCTGTACAAACAATGCTGACACCAAACCCTACATATATTAAGTAAGTAGAAACATCACCACCCCACCCCACCCACCTCTCCATCCCACCCACCTCTCTCCCCCTTTTCTTCCTAATGTCTCAAAAACAAAACTGATGTGTAAAAATGTTACATGGAAAAATACGAGACATTGTATATACCTCTGTAAAACAAGAAAATCCTTAATAAAAAAGAAAAAGAAGAAAAAGAAAATTGTATAACCAAATAAAACTCTCTGTTGCTGGGATTGCTGTGGATGTCATTATCTATGGTGTCTAGTATTCCAGTATTCCATGTCTGGGAAATGAGTTTTACTTCATAGAGGAAGATGGTTGTGCTTTTACCTGTAGCAAATGCAGCAGGGGATAAATTAAACTGCATAAAATAATCCTGAGATATCATCTTAAACCAGCCCACCCTCAAGCATGAGACACACGGGGACTAAATGGTGGAAATCTGGGCTGGAGTAGGAGCAACAAATCTTCCCTTACCTCTTTCAGGTGAGAGCAGATCAAATTGCCCTGATGGAGTATGTGTTTGCAACCCTAACATTCCTGCAAAGTGAGTGAGCAACCAAGTAGGCACACCACGGCTCATCTTTAAAAGCTTGGTAGGTAGGGACAAGCTTTTGGGGACATCTTTGTCACTTTTGCCTCATTCTGAATTTCTGCAGCTGAGAGTGTCTGCTGATGAGCCTGTTTGATCACTTGTCTGAATAAAGATCTCTTTCTTACTTATAAGTAAGAGCTTTTGCTTGCATGTCTTGGGGTGGGAGATAGAACAGAGCAGCCTATGAGTGGAATTCCATTCATGGTAACTCTGGATCCAGCTTTTTGTGTTTAACTTGTACACAGGTAAAGGTAAAGGTAAAGGACTCCTGGACAGTTAAGTCCAGTCAAAGTTGACTATGGCGTTGTGATGCTCATCTTGCTTTCAGGCTGAGGGAACCGGTGTTTGTCCACAGACAGCTTTCCAGGTCATGCGGCCAGCATGACTAAACCGCTTATGGCGGAACAGCATGATGGAAGTCAAAGCGCACGGAAACACCATTTACCTTCCTGCAGCAGCAGTACCTATTTATCTACTTGCACTGGTGTGCTTTCAAACTGCTAGGTTGGTAGGAGCTGAGACAGAGCAACGGGAGCTCACCGAGTCATAGGGATTCAAACCACCAACCTTTTGATAGGCAAGCCCATGAGACTCAGTGGTTTAGACCACAGCGCCACCTGCATCCCTAAAGTACTGTAGTCATAACTATCTAACAGTTGTCTACCAGTATCTGTTTTCTCATAGTAGCAACGTATAAACTGCAGCGGATATACACACAGTTCTACACAAACTCTTGGCCTAGCTGGATATAGGTCAGTAAGAGTAACAGAATGCATACCATGCCAGAGGCAACAGACAGCACTGACCTTGGTCCTAACTTAAGTATGGGATCTGACATTTTTGCAATGATGTAGCATATTGTGAGCAAGATATTGTGCAACTAGATACCTGCTATGATATGGTAACCTAAATGGCTGTAAGGAATGTCTCCTTCACAGTTAGTATTTAAAGATGGGAAGGCGGGAACTTCTCCCATGAAAGTTACGTTTGGCCTGATCAATACCACTGCATCCCTGGCTCAATTAACACAGAAGAATACGAATTTTCCACTATCAAATGTATTGTTGTTATAATTATTAATTTGAATTTGTATTACACTCTTTAACTCAAAGGTTGCCAGGGCAGTAAAGAAATCTATCTGGCACTATTTCCTCTTACTGATACAGGCCTGTCCCATGATGCATCAAGTGCAATCAGCAGCAGTTATTGCCAGCCAAATACATGCATGTGTGTGCGCACATGCACACGTGTGCCACCCTGGGGGTGGACAAGGGCTACAAGAACCAGTCGTTCTACAGGAAACATTTTCTTTTCTCACATTTCTAAGCAGGCAACAAAAAAAACCCTGAAAATATTAATCAAGCCATTGAGCCACCACACAGAAATGTTAAGCTCAGTTAAACATGGTGGGTCACGAATGGTTCTGATCCTAATATAAGCTCTCAAAACCAGGTGTAGAAGAGAGTCATAAAAAGAAGCAGAAAATACCAACAGCATGGAAATCCCATGGATTCTTAGGACCACATTGGTGTTACCACTCTATGGAGAGCAGGGAGGAAACCTCAGTTATCCAAACTTGTGACGATCAGTCAAAGATAATAAGTAAAAGTTAGAAATGTGTCAATATAATACCTCTTAAAGCAGAGGTTTTCAACCTTTTTGAGTCCATGGCTCCCTTGACCAACTACAATCTTTCTGTGGCACCCCTGTGGGGCTCAGGAGCCCTGTTACCATGTCACCCCCTTGCCTGCAGAGCTGGCAACCTCTCACCCTTTTTCGAACACCGTTTCTTATGGAGTGTTCCCTCAGCCTCCTCTCTTCTCTCCCCTCTCCTTGGGAGTCCTCCAGGTGCCACTGGTTGAAAACCTCTGTCTTAAAGAGTTCTTTTATGGTTCCTGTTTATGAACTGCATAATTTAGGCTACAATCCTGTGTGCAGTTATCTTTGTTTAATGTTTATATATATATGCTGGAAGCCGCCCAGAGCTGCTGGGGCAATCCCAGTCAGATGGGCAAGGTACAAATATTACTATTTGTAATAATTACTTGGGAGTAAACCCTGCTGATCACATGAAAATTACAGGCTTGTGATATAAGTTTATATTTTACGGATAATTTTCTGGGGGGAATGATTTTTTTAAAAAAACTTTTGTTTTCTGATTCAACTATGGAAATATAAATCCAAGGTCTCTGATAAGAAGGGAGCAGGAAGAGGATAATGCCTTTCATTCCACCAGGGGCCCCTTTATGTGTAAGCAGACATCAGGACCTCCCCACAAAACACTGTGCATTGAATGTGCCAGCTGCCTCCCTTCCTCTGCTGCAAGGAGTGGAACCTGTGGGCCTCCAGAGGCTGTTGGACTTTGGCTCTCATCAGCACCAGCCAGAACACACAATGAGGTGATGAGAATTGGAATCCAGCACCATATGGAGGGCCATAGGCTCCACAGGTGTCTTCTGTTGCCTACTCTCTGCATGCAATCAGTGAGAAACAGTGGTGTTCATAGTTTATCTGTGTCAGTCTGTATCTGTATCTGTACTGAACCTGAAATTGTTTTACACCAGCTTTTATTGTTGTTGTTTTTTTAAAAGTGAATCACTTTTGGATGTTTTATGGGACAGAATAGTGATGTGCCAACGCCAGCAATTCCCCCTGCAGCTGCACACCCGCAGCTCCATAGCTGTCAGTAAAGCATATTAAAAGCCATTTGTTACAACCCCTTTGCCCCCTATTTTATTCATTTATTTGAAACAGCCCTACGCTGCCCTTCCTCCTATTTAGGATTTCAAGGTTGTCTGTAGCCAGCTGTACCCTACACTTCTGGCTATGAAGCATGAGTGAAAAGACCACAATGGAAATACAGAGCTTCAACTAACAATGAAATAAGCTACAGGGGGGAAAAATGTAAAGTCAAGTGATTGTGGCCAGTTTTTAAATGGAATTTTCCCTTCTTCATTTCATGATAATGGCAGCCGCCTATGTGGGTATTCAAAGGCTTGCACAACTGATAGGATTCAGCTGTGCAACAAAAGGAAGGAAGCATTAGGGAAGCCTCACGGTTCCGTGGCCAAGGCCCTCTGTAAATGAACAAAGAAGCTACAGATACTAGGGCAACCCATGCCCTGCTGTTAACACTGGGAATGGCAGAAGCAAATTATACACCACATCAAGCTATCTTTTTATCTGTGGCTGCTCTTTAAGCATCCTCAGTTTGCACTAATTCTCTATGTGAAAGATTTTAAGTAGGTGCTGGAGATACATACAGAGGAACAGAATCGTCAGGAATCTGGACTATTTTATTCCCCCACCTTGAAGAAGATGGAATGGGACACTGCTTTCTGATATCTGAACACACAGAACGCATAAGACATATAAAGACATTATCTCGGGGAGAGTATGATTCTCGATGCAAATAAATGAAGATCAGCTCGTTTATATTAACAAGAGATCTGTGACACTCTTTGTTTCACCCACACACACAGCATACATTCATTTCCCCTTCCCCCCCCTCCCCCCGTGACTGCTGTGAGTTATATGCTTGGAACAGGGCAAACCCAATGGAATAGGAAGGGAAGATCAGCAGAAGATCATTCTCTAAGATGCAGTAAAAGCCCAAAACTTTTTTTCTGGCTGAGATAGAGCAGCAAATGATGCCTACTTCTCAATACCAAACAATTTTCAGTAGTACCTAAGGCGAGTCAATGTATTTTGGCACCTGAACCAGAAAATCTCGAACGTGCCTCTTCCCCTCCCTTGGTGTGTGTGTGTGTGTGTGTGTGTGTGTACACAACAACAATAATAAATAGCTAACTAGTTTATTGAATGCCACTTAAAATCAGTTACCTACTATGGCCACCTCACTCTACCAAATAGTAAGACAGGCCTTGATAAGATGGTTCTTCCATAAACCCAGTAAAACATAAATTCATTTTTTAAAAAATACTGCTGAGCAATCTTCATAACTTAGGCTGCACTCCTGTAGCCATTTATCTGGCTCCACTGATTTCATTAGGACTTAATTCTGAGTAGTATAGAGGTGCACTGTGCCCACAGGCAGGATAAGTTTCAAAAAGGGAAGAATCAGGGATAACAGTTGGTGCATTAAGCCAGTATGAGCTGGGTCTAAACTTCAGGAGGCTTTGGGGCTCAATTTATGATGGGTTTTCTGACCTGGAGGGAGTTCATTTCTGACCATGCCCCATTTCCATTCAGAATCTGAATGCCCTTGCCATGAGTACCAGGTAACCTCAGTGATTGTTACTGATTTCCTAGGAAATATTTCTGGATTCCAAGGTTTCCTCTCTCACTGTCAGTCAAGCAAGGAATTAGAGCATGAATCTAGAACCTTTTATTTTATTTTATTTTATTTTATTTTAGAAGAGGAATGAGTCTCTGTGAAGAGCATGGAAAGTAATGCAAGTCCATGCAAAATCCATCTGTACAACAGATGTTGTTCTTATATAGGAGCACAGAAGAGTAACAATGCATTGCAACTGCATTTTTAATGGTATGATCAACACTGTACTAAAAGGCCTATTTTATTGCAGCACAAACGTGCCCCCGAGGCTGCCTTTTGCTAAGTACTTCAGAGAGGCCCTGTTGACATGGTACCACTAATGTAAAGAAACACTGTCACTTCCAGAGAATGCATGTGCTTCAACAGTTCTAAAAGTTTCTATCAAATCACAAGCATCACAGGCTGAAGTCAACTTGAAATGATCTTTCAAGTGGATTTGCATTAACTAAAGCAGTATACTAGACCGATGAGTTAGAGCAGACCCAAATATATAAATGAAATATACATGCATATAAACACAAACATATATGAAGGGTGTAAAGACTTATAACAGCATGCCCCATGCAGAGCCAGGAAGGTGCACTCAGAATTTAATAACTAATTCCTGGGCCATTTTGATGCCTTTGTCACAGGGAATTACCGGTATTTAGTCGTTTAAATAGAGCAGCTCTTCTAGCAATAGAATGCTAGAAAGAGCTGCAATTTCATGTCTATCTAAACTGCTGAATATTTCCCCCTGATAAAGATAAGAGAAACAGTGGGAGCTATTTATTAAATCACAACTGGATCTCAATGGGCTTCCCCTGCTGCATTTTTCCCTTTATCAGAAGAGCCCTTTATTTTTGCTTGTTACAAATACTATGGAAATTTGTGTATACAGTACAGTACATATATTGTACAGACAACTAACCTTTGTTTCCCCTTTATGCCCTACAAGAAGAAAATAGTAGCAGAGGAAAAAAGGCAAATGGAATAAGGACAGCAATAAACTATATCCGATACAGTAAAAGACAGTTATGTCATGCCAGTGGCAAGAAAGTAAGTTTAGTGAGGGGAATGGACAACAAAAACAACCAACCCTGATATTTGCCAAATATAGTGATTTCTGTGGTTATCAGCATAACAAGGAAAACAGATTAGCAAATAATGGCTTTTCCATTACTTTCATTAGTTTGTTGTTGTTCAGTCGTGTCCAACTCTTCATGACCCCATGGACCAGAGCACGCCAGGCATGCCTATCTTTCACTGCCTCCTGCAGTTTGGCCAAACTCATGCTAGCCACTTTGAGAACACTGCCCAACCATCTCATCCTCTGTCGTCCCCTTCTCCTTGTGCCCTCCATCTTTCCCAACATCAGGGTCTTTTCTAGGGAGTCTTCTCTTCTCATGAGGTGGCCAAAGTACTGGAGCCTCAACTTCAGGACCTGCCCTTCCAGTGAGCTCTGGAAGGACAATAGTTTGCTCAATAGTTTATAGTTTGCTAAACGCTGGGTGAACCTTAAGGGTGCCACCTTAACTTGGAACTTCAACTCAGCAAAGTAGGCACCAGAAAACGTTCCAGTAAAGTCTGTCTAACCTCCAAAGAAAAGGACATCTGGAGAATGACCACAGTAGAGTGGACCACTATTTTTAGACATCTATGCCAGCAATAGTGGGACATGAGTGGTACTGTGGTCTAAACCACTGAGCCTAGGGCTTGCCGATCGGAAGGTCGGCGGTTTGAATCCCTGCGACGGGGTGAGCTCCCGTTGCTTGGTCCCAGCTCCTGCCGACCTAGCAGTTTGAAAGCACAACCCCAAATTCGTTCGCGACTAGACTTCACTGTCAGGGGTCCTTTACCTTTACCTTTTATGCTAACAATACTCCAACTTCAATCACTAACTGTTCCTTAGACTTTGGGCTCTGTAAAAGTCCAATGTGTATTGTTTAGGCTATTTTATAGCACCTAGGCTGTGTTTTCATGTAGCACTAAACCATAAATTAATGTTACATGCATGCATCTCAGGCTCCTGGACTCACCCTCCTTTCTCCTCTTCTAGTATAGCCGCAAGGAGATTGGAAGTATTTCTTTTCACCTTAACTAACCAAGGTTTGTAGTTATATATCTGAACCTGCACAAGCTGTGGTTCACTTTAATTATGACATGCCCAAATAAACCAAATTCAAACCACAGTTAATTACCCTAGCATGCTTGGCTAAACCATCGTTAATGCTAACTGAAATTCCCAGTTTGGACATGACAACAATCTTCAGCTAACTGAAAATGGAAGTAGAAGCTTCTGATCTCCTCACAGCCATGCTGGAGATAAAACAGAAGCGCACAGCACTGGGGTTCATGCACATGATGAGCCAGAACCTAAAGAGCAATCAGAACAGCTTTCATTTTCTGAAAGTAGCTTACAAGATTTGGCTAAATGTTTACAAGTACAGAATAATATATGCTGAAGACAATTTCAACACTTGCCCAATATTCCAAATATTTATTTTTTAAGGGTCTTACTTGGGCAAAAATGGTTTGCACTATTTGTAACACTGGAAACTTGAGCTGTTATAACCTGAGGGGGAGAGAAAAGGCTTAAATCCAATTTCATAAAGACCGCTTTATGTTTGAACTGGTAATATTTTTTTTATTAGTCCCCAATGCACAGAGTTGCCCTCAAAAGCAGCCAGTAGCAAGCTCCTTCAATTGTCTGATCCGAGTTTTTCCTCCAAAGCTGCTTCACAAGGAATATTGCTCACTTCTGGGACTCTCACAATACTCTCAGCTGCATCATTGCTACAACAGAGGCAAACAAATTCAACACCAGATTCAGTGTGTTAAGAGAACAGACCCTTAGAAGATCAGCTATATGAATACCATTACAATTACTGTCAGGACATCCAGGGAATACCTGCAATGTAGTTGCCTTGCAGCGGATGATCTGTGGACAAAAAGAGCTGACATCATATCCCATTGCTATCTGCATGCTAAAATCAAAATACACAGAGAAATCCCTCGCGTGGGAAAAGAGATCAAGCAAATAAGCTAAGGAAATATTAGCATACTTCAGCCTTTATTTGAAAAGACTCCCTTATAATGTTGCCCTTCCCCAATCAATGCAAAAAAAAAAAATAGCTACATGCAAAACTAATAAAACAATCAATAATAGCTCCATGAAATAAATATGATAGATCAAATCAGTATGTTACTGAAGGCAATTGGTACTGGAAGTGGACTGGAGATTTTAAATAGCCAAATAAAGATTTCTGTGTCAAAGGGTGAACCACCAGAGCTATAAAGCTCAAGCAGAGTCATTTAATCACATCTGGACAAAATAATAATAATAATTGTAAATCCTTTAAATGCATAGATAGCAGTCAGTCAAGAGGGGTTTATCAGGTTACGCTCCATACTCAGGCATAGATACCTGCATGCAATATACATGAATAGCATTTCTATAGGGAAAGAAATGTATTCATGTAACAACAGCTCCAATGCGAAATTTTAATAATGGCATTTCAACAGTTGTTTGCTCTTGATTATATTATCATGATTCATTACATGAGGCATCCTGCTCTGGGATCAACGATGGTGAAATGATAGATAGAAATAAAGAAGTAAGAATCAGATAAAGGTCAAGCCTCCAGTCTCATGTATTTTAAAGAAAAACACATCTACTTCTACATGCATAAACTTGCCCCAGCTGATGTATTACATGTATGTTTTGCAGTCATAAACGTACTCAAAAGTGAAGACTGTCTACATCTTGGGTAGCCATTGCCTTTAAAAATTCCATATACAGAAACCATGTAGAGAAAATGTCTCCTAGACAGCTGTTTAGGCTTGTTGTCAATTTTTCTATTGCCCTTTTGTGGTCACCTTTTCTATTGCCAGTCAACAGCAATAGAAAATGTGTCCATTCTTCCTTAGCAGGGGATGGTTAGGGTCATGAGTTTCACGTAACATTTAGTAAAGCCGCACACTAGGGTGAATTCCTAAAGCATTAAAGGGTAGATTCAATCCAACACAGAGCTGACACTGTGTGCCAGAAGAGTTAGATACAACTGCACCATAAATGGAAGCAATTTCTCTCTTACTCATAAAAAACAAAGTGTCTTGTGGCACCTGAAAGACTAACAAATTTATAGGCTCCAATGGATGAAAGTTCACTTAATCAGATGTATGAAGTGTCATCGTAAATTTGCAGGCTTGTATACACACATTGAGGAGTTGGGATGGAGAGGAGCAAGGTAAGAAGAAAATGCAATGCTAAGAGGACAGAGGAGATTAGCAAAAAAAAAAAATGTAGCAAAATGGCTACAGTGACAATTGACAGAGCAGAGTTGATATATGTTCCTCAAATCTGTAAAGCATCCTATAGAGTTTTGAGTTGTGATTCTTTAATGCAAGATCAGGAATAATAATGTGTGTATATCTCAGTGACTGCTATAAAGTTCTGGATTCTAAACTTATACAAATTTAAGAAGTTAATAATAATAATAATAATAATAATAATAATAATAATAATAATAATAATAACTTTATTGCAGCTATAAGCTCATACATAAAAAATAAGGTAATTCCTATTGCCCCCATTAGGGTGTGCCTCATTTTAATAAATCACACATTACAATGCTCTCTCTTCTTTTGCCTACGTGTAGGATTTCCCTAGGTTTGTTTACAAATCCATTTTTTAAAAGAACTAAATAAGCGTCTATTGGAGTGTTCTGGAGTAGGAAGGGCAAATCTGTCAAATTCAATTTCTCTTGGTTGCTCATCAGTTCTTCACATTTCCACATCAGTTTGTGATTTAAAAAAAAAACAACTAAACTCAGGAAAATTCACCAGAATCTTAGTGCTTAGTATGCACATTGGTGTGCAATTCTGCCAAATATACTCATTTTTACAAAGCAATGTTCCCAAATAATATACATATTTGTATAATATTTTCACTAATATATGCATTTCGTCGGGGGGGGGGGGGGGTCCCAGCTGAATCTCACTGGAACTCAGTTCCAGCACCTCTCAGATGGGCAACATTGTCATTATAAAAGAACATTGGAGGCATTGCTGGTGAGTTCTGGCACCTCTTTTCTTGAAAAATAGCATTGTATTTCATGGACACTTTACCCTTGTGCATACATTTCCCTATACATTACTAGGCTGGACAAGTGCCCTGCAAAATTCAAAGAAATATGAAGAAGAGCAGTGGAAAGGACTGCTGGACCTAAGAGACTTTTTCTTTCATTTAAGGGGACCTATAACAGGGGAGCAGGTTGTCAGACAGGGAAGGTAGATGGAATTATGGCAAACACAGAACATTTCCTAACTATTATGCTGGCAATCTCCCTCATCTTCCCACAAACAAATCCTTCTTGCAGCCCCACAATCCTTAGGGCCACCCCTTTGCTTTAAATATCTCCCCCACCCACCCCCAGGCAAGTTCTTGAATCATTACACTTTGCCAGGAGTAAGACCTTGAAATTTATTTTATTTATTCACTGTATAAATATGTCATACAGATTTCTTTCTGAAACAAGGGCTTGAGAAGTCAAGTCAGATTACTTTCGTGGCACAGTTACATAATCCATTATAGAGTCGCTTTCATTGCTCCCGGCTCCACTGCATTTAAAGCATTCCTGTTTCTAAAGCTTCTCCTTTAGGCCAAAGTAATGAAAGCTACTGAATTAAACCTATGTTTAATAACCCTCTCTGAGGAAGCAGAGATTAGCACCATCAAAATAAATGGAAATGCATTTTACCACACTAGCAGGTAACTTATAAAACAGTTACTACTCTCCAGTGTACAATCATAATAACAGCACAGTCTGGCCAATATTTGCTTTATTCAACAATCTTTTTTTTTTCTTTTAAAGGCATGCTCAGTGCTCACATGTTTGCTAGCCAAGAAACAAACTATAGTTGAAGTCCTAACCACCTAAATTATATATTTTTTAAAAAATGAAATGACTTATACGAAGACTTGCAAAGCACACGTTTCCCAACAATTGCTACCTTCTTACACTACAAAGGCATGAGGGAGATATATTGTATGCTGTCTCCAGGCACTGTTAGATGAAACCGATTACAGTGGTACCTCAGGTTACAAATGCTTTGGGTTACAAACACTTTGGGTTACGAACTCCAGTAACCTGGAAGTAGTACCTCGGGTTGAGAACTTTACCCCAGGATGAGAATGGAAATCACGTGCCGGCAGCGGGAGGCCCCATTAGCGAAAGCGCGCCTCAGGTTAAGAACGGTTTCACGTTAACAGCAGACCTCCAGAATGAATTAAGTTCGTAACCTGAGGTACCACTGTATCTGGATCCATGCAAATCTGACATGAGGCCTGGGTTCAACATCAAAACTGCCTTGGCTGGGTTGTCTTGGTGGATATCTCATGTAATCCTGCTAATTATTCTGAACACTTCAGCTTTGGTGTCATTGATCATAGGAACTACTGAATGTGCTTCTTGGAGGTTGGGCATTATGCTTCAATGGTTCCTGGATGGTTGATTCTAGGAGATTGTCATGAAAGTCTACTATCTATTTACATTAGATAGGATTCTATCTTGTCTTCCATGCTATACAATTTCCACATCACACTGAGTGAGGTCATCCAGGGATTCGGAATGAAGTGCCATCAGTATTATTCTTCTCATCAGAGTCAGGTGAGAGAGTGGAGGCACAGAAATGGTGCTTGGGATCAGTAAAGGACTTGATGAGGACAAAAAAAATGAAGCTCAATCAGAAGACAGCAATATTGCTAATGAGGTGGTTTGTCTAATCTGGGTGGAGGTTTTCATTCCATACTGGATGGATAGAAACCCATCCTGAAGCACGGCTAGCCAACATGATGCCCTCCAGGTGTCTTAGTCAGGGATGATGGACATTATAGTGCAACCAATCTAGAGGGCACCATGTTGGCCATCTCTGTCCTAAAATGCCAGGCTCACAGTCTGGACATGCTAATAGCCCTCTGGTTACACAGATCAATCTAAGTGTCATACATGAAACTTTTCGCCAGATACGGCTGTTATACCAGCTGTGGCCTCTCCAGAGCAGAGATAACCTCCGTAGGTGATCCTTGCCCTGATAACCACCAGACGAGACTACTGCAGTGCATGTGAGTTTAGGAACACAGCGAACTGCAATTGTTCCATGTAGTTCAGTATGGCCAACACTAACTAGCAGTGGCTCTCTAGAGTTGCAGAGAAGATATTTCCCCTGATCCTCCTGGAGATGAGGATTGAACTTAAGACCTTCTGGACGCATAAGCTCTAATGAACTACAGCCCTTCCCTTCTTGGAAACTTCAGCTGGTTCTCAACACAGTTGCTGGGTTATTATTTGGGACCAGCTTGCTCTTAAAACACTCGTTGCCAGCCCACTTCCAGGTAAATTCAATGTGCTGATACCTTAAGGCCCTAAATGTTTTGTGACCTGGATGTCTAAGGAACTACCACTGCTCATATGTACCTGCTAAATGTTATTATGCTTTTCTCTGACTCCCCTGTCTTCCTGAATTTAGGTGGATAATGACCAGAGAAAAGCTTTTCCACTGCATACTCTATATATGGAACATCCTCGCCAGAGAAGCTTGCCAGGTGCAGAACCTGATGTCTTTTTTGCACAAGGTACAGATCATTTAATTTGGTGATAAACAGCATGTTACCTAGGTGTTTTAGCAAACACTTTGTGTGTCTTTTGTTGGTCCTGCTGCTTGCTTTATTTTTATCCTGGTTTTCTCCTTGTTTGTTCTTATGGACTGGTGTTTAGAAGCCCTGGGACCATTTCTTAAACTAAAGGAAAGCATGCAAATATTAATTAACTGTGTTTGAAGTCAAGAAGAATTTGATCCTTTAAAATTGTTGAATTCTGAGTTAAATATCTATCTAGAGGGATATTTACAAATGGGTTCCATTTGTTCTCAAAACTGTCCATTTCGAGAATAGCTTTTCTTAGTTTTAAGGCTGAAGTACATTTTCATATCTAAAACTTTCCCCAATCATGTCCACATTGTTGCAACTTTGTATTTTTTTTCCAATGCTAGAATTCAAAATTCAGTGCAAATATTCATTTCATGTGATTTTTTTTAACTATGCAGAAGAGTAAAAATGTAGTTAATTTGAGTTCTTCCTTGCTTTAGTCTTGCCTGTAGCCTTTAAAGATAATGTCACAAGGTATAAACACCTGCTTCCTCAGGGAGCAAGGTGATGGTAGCAGTAATATGCAAGGAAGTACTGGAGCGATCCTAAAACCTGGTCAGTGGAGCAAATTGGAATGGCAGAACACATCCCAATCCTGCCACTCCTATTAGCCAGGTTGGAAGGTGGTTCTTTGAGAAGGGCTTTCTTTAGCTAGATCAGCTCCAGTTAGCTTCCCACCCTACTCTGTACTGCAGGGGCCTCTGCAGCAATGAAAGCCTCCCCTCTGGCAGAGCTTGATGGAGTCCAGTGAAGGCTCACCTTTGCAGCACAGATTCAGGGTTTAGGATTGCACTCCCATTTTATAGCAAGCAGGAATACCTTGGATGTCTTCATTCCATCCAATTCAGAAATAATTTGGACAAACTTATGCAGACATCCACATTGTTAGAATTTTGGACTTTTAAAATAAGAGGCCGTGACATAATTGACATGCATCAAGACCCCATGTGTAATTCCACTGCAACACTCATGCTACTAATAGGGAAAATTGCATTGTTCCCCTCCTCCTCGGTTTATATTACTTAAATGAGAGTTCAAAGAGATTATCAGGAAGTCCCAATTCATGGCATGGTGATCTCAGGCATCATGGAGGCAACTGCTATCCCCCTGCATGTGCAGGAGACTATGGCTTTTACACCATGAAGTGAATCTTCCTGCCCATCAGTTCCAACTTCACTAAGCAACATGAAGAATGTATGTGTGTTGGTATGCGTACATGCATGCACATATACATTTGTGGAAACTATGAAGGTCCTGTTTGTGGGTTTGGAGGATATGGCCATCCTGGTGAGCTTCTGGTGATTTGAACAACAGCTCCCATCAGTCTCAGCCAGGATGGACAATGATCAGGAATTATGAGAGCCATATTCTGAATCTGAATAAAGTTTATTGTGAGGACTAAGCCTTTACACATATATCTACATTATAATGTTAAAATTTATTACATATAGCCTTAACAATGGCTTCGTCAGATAAAAAGGTACAATATAGACAGATTATGGAGATGAAAAAGGGACCTTATCCTTGTCAACCAAAAATCTTTCCCTGACTTTCATGGCCTTCATCACATAAACCGCTGCCACATGAGAAATCTGAGGATTGGCATCAGCTAATAAATTTTTTACACGATCTTCAGGGTTACTTATTGAGTTGGGTATAGTTTGCAGAATCCCACCTCTAAAGCTCGAATAAAGAGGACAATGAAAGAGGTAATGTATAAGGTCATCTTTAGTTCTCATGGAGCAAGGGCACAGGTGGTGTTCTAATGGGGTTCTGGCAAATCTGCTGGTCAGGTATGCTGTATGTATTGTTTGGAACCAAGCCACAGTAAAAGCTCTCATAAGAGTGGGGTCAGTGATATCCATCAGGTAACTGGCACAGACTTTAGCTGCTTTTAATCGGGGGAAACAATAAGAAAACCCATAATTTTTTGTCTTCATGATATCTAAAGATGCATCCCTGTCAAAAATCCATTCTCGAATTTTATCAGGGCTCCAAAATTTAAGAGTATTGAACTCGGGAAGGGTATATCTGGATAAATGAGAGCCATATTTCTACTACTGCCCAGGGGCCTAATCCGGGCCTGTTTTGGACCAGATGTGGAACATGGAAATCCAGAATCCGATGCATATAGCTCCATATCCACTGACTTCTAGTTTATTCTTTCCATACGGTCAATTTTTTTAGTTGTATGTGTTTCCAAAGTACAGTGGTGCCCCGCTAGACGAATGCCTCGCTAGATGAAAAACTCGCTAGACGAATGGCATTCGTCTAGCGGAAGCTGCCCCGCAAGACGAAAAAGTCTATGGGGCTGCTTCGCAAGACGAAAAATTTTCGTCTTTTTTCCGTTTAGCGGAGCGCGGCTGTCATTGCTGCTTCGCTAGACGAAAAAACCGCTAGACGAAAAAATTCGTAGAACAAATTATTTTCGTCTAGCGGGGCACCACTGTATTTCATTTCAGATATTAAAAAAACAAACAAACCCCTAACCCTGGGTGCAATAGCACAAAAAAGGTGGGTGCATTGATGCATCAATCTGATGTACATCTCCAATCTCTGAATTTTAGCCAAATTACATGCATGTTAGCTCTTGGAAAAATGGAAGAGGGGGTGATTTTTCCTTCTCTGTGGCAACTATCATGAATAAATGATTCTTCTATTTATATTTAAAACATGTTTTTGACAATCTCAATGAGTAGTCAGCCAGTAACTGTAATTTAATGACACACGTCTCCTGTATTTTTAGTAATACAATGATTTTACTTTGGGATTTCAGATTGTCTTAAACCATTACACAATATAAGTTTTCAATATATCTTTATGTGAACTTCATTCAAGATACACACAAACAATTTGCATCATATGCAACTGATAAAAATAAAAAATTTCCACACACTATATTTAAAAACTGATTCAAGCATCATGAACATACTTTTTGATATAAAATAGGGAATGACTTTGAGCTTCTGATGAGTAGATCTGCCAGAGGTTTTTAAACAAAGAGAAACAAGCACAAGACCACAGTCCACTACCTTCATTGAAATTCTTAAGGTGTTTCCAACACAGCAGGCCTGAAATAATCAGGTAAAATTACTGAAATTCTATCCTATATATTACAAGGTCACCTTTGTGGATAGATTCATTCTGGGACTCAAAAACTGATCCAAAAGGAAGTAGACAGATAGGTGAATTATATTGGAAGGACTCAAACAGCAGGAAATCATATTGAATCTGTTTCTGAGTTAAGTGAGGAGCTTGGTCTTACAATAACAACTATGTGACTGGACCTGCGGTTGCACCAATTTTTTATTTAGTCGGAGCTGCAGTTTTAGAAAAACCAAAGACTATAGCTGTATTCACCTTGCATTTTAAACTCTTTTCTGCTCTCCTATCAGAAACATATTGCAGCCTAAAATATGCAGTACTGTACATAATATTTTATGAGTGTCTGAATAGTGGATCGGGCAATAATTCAAAGCAGGAATGCTCAACCATGTAAATTCTAGTGAGCAGTATCAAGGTGGGCATTATTTGCATTTGGGTCAGGACTCCATTACTTTCAATGGGATGAGAAATTGGATCCATGAGAAACCCCAGTGGATCCACTGTTGTTCAAAACTGCAACTATATAGCTCAGGCCTAGATCAGAGAATGTTTGAATCAAGATTAGTCACAAACAAAACAGACTCAGCAGCTTGGTCCAACTGCTTTCTAAAAGAAGAGGGCTACTTACTTTTATTTCAGCAAAATATGAAATACTGTAGTGGTCTTAATGTCTCAGTGCAGTAGTTTGAGAAAGGCAAAGGGACTAGATGAAGATCCCTTTATATGGCTAATGTAATAATAATAAAGGACATGGGTGGCGCTGTGGTCTAAACCACTGAGCCTAGGGCTTGCCGATTGGAAGGTCTATGGTTCGAATCCCTGCGACGGGGTGAGCTCCCGTTGCTCGGTCCCAGCTCTTGCCAACCTAGCAGTTCGAAAGCACATCAACGTGCAAGTAGATAAATAGGTACTGCTCTGCCGGGAAGGTAAACGGTGTTTCCGTGCAGCTGTTCTGGTTTCGCCAGAAGCGGCTTAGTCATGCTGGCCACATGACCCGGAAAAACTGTCTGTGGACAAACGTCAGCTCCCTCGGCCAGTAAAGTGAGATGAGCACCACAACCCCAGAGTCATTCGCGACTGGACTTAACTGTCAGGGGTCCTTTACCTTTTACCTTTTTAAATAATCAAATGGCCAACAAAGCATCTCACACAACAGCCATTTACTATGTGACTATGGCCAGTATATTTAGGTGTATCTCTGACACCTAAAGAAATGCTCTGGTTCAACCAAAGCTATACATATTGGAAACCTACTGGGAAAGTTCTTTTTAAAAGTGCTTACATCTTTCCCATTTAAAGGAATGGAAAACGTAACATTAACTGGATCCTATTTCTAGACACCAGCTCGCCAGTAGAAAATATTACTGAAGCAAAGTGAATATGCAATTCTGCATCATCACCATGTTTCAACAACTCTCAAACTACATATGAGGTGGTTACTGAAAATGCATTATTGCATAACTGGTTGATTTATTGTTCATGTGCTTTTCCTTTTCATTCATAGGGGTTTGGGGCATCTCATTTACTGCTAAAAATCCTCTACAGATTGGTATTAATCTTTAGTTCAGATTGGTACTAAGTTCTTCCAGGAATCATAATAATAAAGCAAATTTTCATTACATGCTGTTTAAGCAAGTCTTTTCTTGTGGCCTTTCTCTCAGAGCTGGCTGACGGTGCTTATGTGCCAAGCCTTGAATTTGATGCACTGATTTAATTTGCATTTAAGGGAACAAGAAATCAACAGCATTAATATCTTAATTTTGGTACTGTGCTCTACATTGACCCACAGCATTGCATGGGAGTGTTTAATCCTAAACACAATTAAATGGAAAATAATAATAATTTAGTTAAATTAATGGGATTAATGCCCACATTATGTTAGGTATTGATGGGGAAATAATGTACAGTGCATAATCTGAGCCACTCATGGCCAGATCGTGAGTCCGTTATTGAGACAAACATGTATCTGTTGTCTCTCCTCAGAGAGTCTATCTTGTGTGGGTAGTGAGCTTGAGTCAAGGAGCCATGGTGCCAGTCTCTCATAATTTCTGTTCACATAGTATTATTGCTCAGGAACACCTAAATGTTTATTAGGTGACATGAAAAGTCACCTAATGTACCCACAACAACCACTATTAAATGTACCAGCTGTTTTGATTTGTTTTTTCAATTTTGCAGTTTAATCCTGAATACAACCAAGAGGAAACATATATTTGGACCGTATTGTGAATTTTTCCATCTCCAGTCCTTCTCAAATCCTTTTCTCCCTTGCTAAAATCTGGAATGCATTTCCTGCACAAGCATGTGATCCCAAATATAAATCCTTGCTTTTCAGATTAGCTTTTCAAATGTTTATCATTTAATTTAAAGGCACTGGCAGCTGATACTTAAAGGCTCCACCCAGTTTCCCTAATCATTCCCACTGGCACCTACGTTCCCAGAACCTAACTGTACATGCTTCTTATAGCTGATTGCCCATTGTATGAAAGAATTTGTTTTTCAAAAGAAACACTAGGGCAATATCAGTTGCATTAGTTTCTTTGTAATGATATTCTAATTTATTCAGATCAGAAATCAACAGTGGAGTCCATCGTGTGTGCATGCACATGAGTTGCAGTAGAGGACAAAACATTGCTACTACTTTATTTAGAGTTGAGCCGATGCAAATAAGTCACTGTGGTGTAATTATGCAATATTGCATTGTTTGTTAGGTGGCATCCAAAGGATATGTGAAATATGGCCCCCAAAAATGGGATGTAACTGCATTACAGGCCAATTCCTTCCTTAAAAGTTAAATACTCCTGCTGTCTCCAACCATCATTTTACCAGCAATATGGGGTTTCCAAAAAGAGAAGTAAAGGTAAAGGGACCCCTGACCATTAGGTCCAGTCGTGTCCGACTCTGGGGTTGCGGCGCTCATCTCGTGTTACTGGCCGAGGAAGCCGGCATACAGCTTCCTGGTCATGTGGCCAGCATGACTAAGCCGTTTCTGGTGAACCAGAACAGCGCACAGAAACGCTGTTTACCTTCCCGCCGGAGCGGTACCTATTTATCTACTTGCACTTTGACGTGCTTTCGAACTGCAGAGACCGAGCAACGGGAGCTCACCCCGTCACGGGGATTCGAACCACTGACCTTCTGATCAGCAAGCCCTAGGCTCTGTGGTTTAACCCACAGCGCCACCCGCGTCCCACAAAAAGAGTACACCCACTCTTCTGCAATGATTTATTTGATGCTGAACCAGATTGCAGGTTTTGGTGATCTCAGCTACTGATTTGCTCTAGAGCAATAACTTGAATTATATGAAGGATGAGGGACTGGCTGTGCTGTTGTTGCAACTAAAGAAAACTAACATCCTCCCACCAGGCTACTACCAGAGCTCAAAGTGGAAGTCATTGGCTTTCTGTGCAACTGTCATGTGTGGCTGGCTACTGAACAGTAGTGCATTGCTTTCCAGTCCTTGCTTCTGGCTTGCTCCTTATTGATGCTACTTCCTGATTTATCCTTTGGTCCTGGTTTTGCTCCTTGGTCCTCACTACTGACTTCATCCAATAATTTATGCCTCAGCCCTGACAGCTACAAAAGCCCCAGCATGGATATATGATTAGACTGCTTCTCTGCTCCCTACCAATATGCATAGTCTTGACACATTCTAATGCATATCCTTCAAATGTGGAATTCAGAACTAGGTAGCATTGCAAAGGGCCAATGAATCTTAACATGATGTCCCTATCAAACAAAAATATTGAAGGGGGCAAGGGAAGATACTAGAAAGGTTGCAGCATTGAGTCATGAAGCCAAAATATTGCTTCATGCAATATTTTCAAGCAATTATGTAATTGCTTGAAAATCTTGACATTGTGGCTGCTTGGGTTTCACTCAATCGATAAAAAGTTGGGGTTATTCTACCAATTAATTAAATGAAATAATAATCAAGGATAATAAATATGACATTAAATATTAACATATCAGATGCTTTTACAGAAGACATTAAAAAGAATCCCTGGATGATTAAGTTAAAAAAAAAAAACATTTCTTTATTTCCAGGAAATGCCAAGTTCATAATCATGAAACTATGTTCAGACCTTACAGGACCAAAGTAAGCAGGCATTAACTTAAAAGACTCCACAGTGTTATGAAAAAAATAGCCATTGTTAATGTGAATCTTAATTGTATTTTTATAAATATATAATTTTTTTAAGCAAATAAGGGGCAATTAGATGTGATGTGTGCATCCATTATAATTTCTGGTGGTGGTGAGAGAAACTAAAACTTCCCCAACCAGAAAGGTCTGAGCAGAACACTACATGTCACAAATACCCATAAAAAATAACAGGCCACTGTGTCATATCTAGTTTGACTCACTCTTTATCCTGGCATTGCTCCTGTCAGCAAATCATATCATATCAATTGGAGGTTCAAAAATACTAGTGCTGTGCAGCAGCTCTGTGGGGGGGCCAAATAATGAATCAAATCATCCCAAATTCAATCCACAGTATATCCAGGCAGGGTTGGGAATGTCTCCTGAGTAAAATCCTGGAGAACCAATTCTAGTCATTGTAGGCAGTACTGAGCTAAACTGACCAATGGCCTGATTAAGAATAAGGCAGCTTCCTATGTCACTAAGGGAGCTGACACAGAACTGCTGGTTTTTGGCAGCAGTCCCATGTTGGTTTTAGATTTGGCTCCCACTCTGAAATGCTTCTCCCAAGTTTGCACTTTTCTTCCTCTTAATTGTTTTCACTGAGTTGCCCCTTGACCTCAGGTCTGGTAGACTCACTGTCTACATATCCTCTGGGGCAGGTAATTCTGGCTTGGAGTTACATCAGAAGTGTGTGTCAGAGAGATCCAGGACCGACTATCCAAACAGTCATATACTTGCAGAACCACACACAGTTACTCCAACAATCACACCATCTCCTGCATATTTACAATCACACATAAACACTACTCTTTTGCATATACAAAGTAACATGTGCATCTACAAATTACTCACAAACCCACAGACTTCCAAGGACTCTAAAATATTGTGGCAGTCAAGATGATGTTGAAAGGACAGAGGTAAGCAATCTGTCATTTTCAACAAAATAAAAAGAGCCAGCCCGATACTTACTGGTTATGTGAAACCATCCTTATCCCCATTTGAAGAGAACACAACTTGATTACTCTTTGACCAGTAAAGGGGGCAAGCACATGATTAAGGATCAATCTCAAGATTACTCTGTGACACTTTTGAGTCATTATTATGCTCATATTTCTTCCCTATTAATAGAGCCACTTACACTGTTCCCTTGGTACATCTATGAAAGCCCTTGTCATTTCCCCTTAACTCTTTTACTACCATTCATTCTGCTTCTCTCTCTCTCTCCTAATTTAACCTGATATTCCCATGATCATTAGCAGCTGTCCACCCCCTGCCTCTCTACTCATATGTAAGCTGACAGACTAAACCCTATTAAATGATCTTGACATTTCAAAGTTTCAGTGTATTATGTGAAGACTGTGAAAAAACCTTCATGCTACACTTTTATGTTGTTCTACTTTCCTGCTGGTTTATACAGTAAGCACTTCCTTTGAAATCCTTTAATTACTCTCAACTACTTCTTACTTTAAGAAAAAACTCCCAATATAATTCCCATGCTCTCAAAATATTGCAGTTGAGAGAGTAATCAAATGCAAATAAAAGTAAGACCATGTACATTCTTTAAAAAAAAACCGCACACACACAGCTTATAAATATGTCAAGATTCTAATAAGAAAATAGTTGAGAAACATGGGTTTGATTCTGAGTCAAACCGTGAAACCCATTCTCAAGCAACAATGATGGCAGCTTTAGTAGGAACTTTTGCTAGAGGAGGAATTAATGTTAAACATTAGTAAAATGCAGGATTATTTTCAGCTGGAAAAAAATAAATGCACACCCAGGGGAACAGAGAAGGTGAACATGCACTGTAGATACCTAACAGCAGGTCAGTATGTGGTTCAATTGTATTGAAAATGTTGGTATTCCTATGGTAGTTTTTGATATGTGAATGGAGCCACAGATCTCCTAGGTGGGTTACATGGATCCTGTGGGGTCCATGGACCATCAGTTGGGAACTACTGGCCTAGAGCATCCACAGATACTGCTTTAGGTGAACAATTTCCCACCACTATCCCATGAGCTGCTACCAGAAAGAAGTGCCTACAACTCTGGACACAATAGATCAGGTATTACTTGCTCTATATATCTATGATCATAGGCATGCACCACATAATGGATGTTCAAGCATCTAAAAGGGCCTTTTGTTCATGTATGGGTGAATGCACTAGATATGTACCTTGTATCCACAGTTTGGAGTGTGTGTGTGTGTGTACACACAGAAAGACACATAACCCACCTTCTATTTTACTTTACAAAATAAGCTACAGTTCTTCCTGGAAGGATATGCGTATTCTATAAAGACAACTTAAGGGAAAATATCAAGCACTTCAGACTTAGCAGGCTCTGAAAGGCATATACTGTATATAATTACTGACAGATAAAAGCTACCCATACTGTGTGGAGGTGACTTTCCTATATTAAACTGAAAAAATATGCAAAACGTATCAGCCTAAATTATAGAGACCTAAACATAGTGTCCATGTGTGGCAGAAGAAATACTAAGAAGAGGCTTGTCAAGGTAGCACATACACCAGAAAAAATATTGCATAAATGTACTCTTTCAATATTGTGTGGATGCAGGCCTGGCCAGTACGCAGACCTGTTATAGCTTCTGGGGTTGACAAGGCATGTGAGCCTCACCTGTCCTGAGCCTACTCAAGCCGAGGAATCAGGCAACTCCTCCCCAAGCTAGCGAGCCCCACCTGGGCTGTGGGTCCTTGCCTTCCTTCCCTCTGAACTAACAGCTGTTAGTTCTGGAATCCTGGGGTCAGGGGTGGTATGTCCCATTTTGCCACTTGAGGCAAAACAGGAAGTGCCACCCTGCTCTGCCACACTGCCGCCACCAGTGGGACACACACCACCACTGAGCCGGCACTGCAGCTGTACCACCTGCAATTCAGCCTCAGCGAGAGATGGAGAAGTTATCAGTTTGGCTGTGATTAAAACCTCAAGCAGACTTTAGGAACAGGAATGACTTTGTGGGGCTGACTGAAGATTGCAAAGAGACCCTAAAGTAGGACTGAAGGAAGAGGTCTGAAAAACAAAAACCTTAGCAAATTGTAGATGAGTGAGTTGCACAGGAGAAGTCTGTTGGTAGTTGTGTTTACTGTGTGAGTGCCTCAGAGGTCAGCCCCTATCAACAAGTTCAGTCAGAGCTGCCTTGCTCTGCTGCCAATGCCACACCACCACACCTGCCGTCACAGTGTCCACTTTTAGTACAGACAGACCAGGCAAAGAAGTAGAGCATGTGACTCCTGCATTGACATCTCACGTCAGCACTGTGACATAATAACCTTAAGGGGGCAATATGTCAGGAAGCAATGGAGGTGGGAGCTGTATTTCACTTACTGAATTCTTTGGCTAAAGGTTTTGGTAACCTTCATACAGTTCTTTTCTTAACTTCTCAAAGAGCCACACACTGAATTATTGCCAGGCTTTGTACAGCTCTTGTAAAGAGGTAGCACCTGTGTAACAAATGTGGTAAAAAATCTTTCTCACATAGGAAAAAATGAAAAACCTTTGCACTGTGCATCTGTTAGCCAGACACCTCCTCATGCACAACTGAGTTCAAGGGCTTTATTCAATGTTTTACTATAAGATGTGTAGATACATATTCCAAATCAAGGAACTTAGACTATCATAATGAAAAACTACAAGCGGTAAAGGTTAAGGATCATATTCTGGCCAAAGGCTTCCCAGGATAGAGATTAGCATGTCTTGAAAAACAGATCACTGCTCCTCTCAGCATGTGGCTCAGCATGATAGACAGCATGTGTCTTTAGTTTTCCAGATCATAATGAAATATAACATCTCTTTCCCCATTCTGCATTTATTTTCATCTCCCTCGTTTTAAGGCATCTTGTGTTGTCTCTTACACCCAAAAAGGAGAATAAAAATTAATACTGGTTACTGTGCTGCACGTTAACAGCAGTATATGGAGGAAAATGTTAATAACATATTTAGGTATGAGCACCAAATATAAAATTTTAAAATGCTGACCATTCTAAAATGCAATATTCTAATTGTAGAAATACTACTGCTGCGGAAGCTCCATTTCAATTGTTGCTGAATTTTGAAGCATCAATAAAGGAATGAAAGAGTTGTATTAAATTTTGTTTCAATCTGGGGGTAACTAACATGGTGCTTTCCAGATGTTGCTGAACTACAACTTGGCTACACTTGAAATACCTCCCTTTTCTGAGAAGTCCAAATTCTCAGCCATTCGACAAGACATCAAAATAAGACACATCATACATATGCTTTGCTGGCAAAGCAAATTGCAATGTGTTTAATTTCTTTGGTACAGGCAAGTGTTTGTACATCTGCTTTATTGCTGTAGGAAGCATTACCTAATAAAATGCAACAAGAAACATTTGACTGAATCTTCAGAACATTTCCAAATGAGCCTAGTTTGGGAAATCATTCAAAAACAATGAAGTCATAAACAAGGACCGGGGCCAGGTGGTCCTCATCCTTCCTACCCCATTCCCTGGTTGGTAACAGATATTAAGCTAGAGCTCTCAAATTCCACTGTAACAGCCAACTCTGGCTTAACACAAGCCAGGATCTATGTGCCAACCCGACATACAGTGGGAGGAGAGAAGAGGAAAGGCAAGGGAGAAGTGCTTGTCCCCAAAGCTTATTCCTCACTTCATAAACATGGTTTATGAATCCTCATATGAACTGGGCCACTGAGTCACAAACCACCAACATTCCTTCAGACAGTTCACACATTGCGTTTCTAACATGGAAGTGCATGGGCTGGATTAGACCTCTTGTCTTATTCTGATGAAAGGCAGAGGCAGCTTAGAACCAGCCGTGCCACCCAGACACACATTTAAAGTCCTGCCACACAACTTCCTTCCAGATGTGTTGCTAGGGCACCATAAAGGTAGACAGGGCCGCCAGTTGTGTTCATGCCAAATAAACCACACAAAAGCAGAATTCAAACCACATTCTTGTTGTTGTTGTTCAGTCATTCAGTCGTGTCCGACTCTTCGTGACCCCATGGACCAGAGCACGCCAGGCACGCCTATCCTTCACTGCCTCTCGCAGTTTGGCCAAACTCATGTTAGTAGCTTTGAGAACACTGTCCAACCATCTCATCCTCTGTCGTCCCCTTCTCCTTGTGCCCTCCATCTTTCCCAACATCAGGGTCTTTTCTAGGGAGTCTTCTCTTCTCATGAGGTGGCCACATTCTCATGAGGTGGCCACATTCTTACTACCCCATAATAATTACGTAAGGCTGATTCACATGACCATCTGTGCACATGGGAGCTGTGAGGAAATGTTGGCTGCTGATAGATTATTTCAAAAATCACTTTTTGAGAAATTTATGATGGCATGCAAAAAGCTGGATCCAGCATGCAGCAGTTGATGCACACAGCCAATTCATTATAATCTGTAAACCAACATGGGCAGGCTTTTCAAACGTTTTTGCCACTGACCCAATGGTGGTTTGAATCAGGCTTCAATCATTCTTAAATGTTGTCAAACCTGTAATTTTCATAACCTGCGCCATTTAATAAAACTGATTAAAATCATTTCACAATATACATTTCTTATTATCAACCTTCTGTGTACATATAAAAACTGTATATAATCCACAGTGCTTAAAAAAAATCTAAAAACATTATAAAACAAAGCTAACACTAATGCAGAATGGATGTACTCTCACCCATAAATAATGATCATTCACAGAGAGGGAGCTGTACTCTTCCAACAACAACCTCTACTGTCTGAGCTTATTTTCTGAATGACTTTTACTTGCCAAAACTGGAAATGAACCCACCCTTATATAATCCCCTTCACAAAGGGCTTTGGACTGCATATAGAGTCAGCTCTACATAAAGGCAACTGCTAATCTTCTCTTGAATGAAAAGAATTAGATTTGTAGAACATAATTCATCAGTTGGTATTTCTGTGGAGTCCCTAGAGAGTTATTTTTAGACTTAAAAAAAAATGTTCCCTGCAGCAGAAGAATTACTTCTCCAAATCTTCCACTGGTTTAATTGAATTACATCCCCACAAGGTAGATCACCAACCCTCAACTTTAGTAGGCAACATATAAGTGTGTGAGAATATTACATTATTATTATTATTATTATTATTATTATTATTATTATTATTATTGCTTTTTCAAGGGATACTCAAGGGTACACAGTACTGGCACTTTTTTTTGTTAATGTTAAAAAGTGCAGCACTTACTGCAACAACTTCATGGCGAGCACCAGCACCTATCTTTCTATTTAAAAAGCACAATTATTATTGTTGTTGTGATTGTGATTGTTTTGTTGTTGTTGTTACAATTGATTTATTAATCACCTTCTAAACAATCATCTCACTGTGATTTATGCATGCATTAATTAAAAACAGTTAAAAACACAAAACTACAGATGCATTTAAGACAAAACTAAAAACTTAGTTTTAAGTATAAAACTATAAATATTTCTAGAAAAAAAACATTAACACCACATCTAATCTCTTAAGACATCTTAACGAGCATCACTGCAAGATAACTGTAATTAAAGACCTATGGGAATGTGCCCCATCAAAAAGTTGCCCTGTCTCAAATATATGTGTGATAAGGAATTTCATAGGAAATTATCAAAAGAGGATCCCAGCATCACCCATAGCCTCATATTAGGTATTATTTATTCAAATTCACAAGACATCCAATACCCAAAGCTTAGGGTAGGTAGGATTTTTAAACATATCAAGTGTAAGAAGCCAGTTTAGACAAATTACCTGAATGCTCATTAAACAATAGAGCTAGAAAAGTTTCAGTGGCTGAGCTAGTCTCCTATCCTCAAACAGGATATCCATTATCTAAAACATCTCTGACAGGTACATACCAGTTATAATCATTGCCTTCAGTACATAGAAATCATGTCATGTTCTGCATCTGTCAACAATCCTTCAGTGACAAACTCACAAAGTATGTCACAATCAAATTTTGAAGGCATAGGAGTATTTCTCACTGTACTGTTTCATCATGAAAAAAGATTATTTCAGAGTTAACTACCATTACAGGGAGACGCATGTGCTAAAACCCTTCTCCCTGGGAATATTTTGTGGATGAATATTCAACTATGTCACCAAGATTTACCATTTCAATGATAACTAGCCTAGAAACAAGACAGCAAATTCCCTTGCTCTCAGAGATGGGAAACCTCTGGCCCATGGGCCAATCTTGTCCTGTGATGCCATTTTCCCCAAACCACATGCATCTGTCAATCAACTGATGTCACCAGATGATGTTAACTAGGGAACACACTGCAGGGAATGCACTGCTGAAGCAAACCACTGCAAAGAGGAGGACTGAATCCTCTCCTCACCAGCTGGTGAGTGGAAAATCCAATCCTTCTGGGTACTGTTTGCCAGAGTGTTCCCCACAGGGAATGTCAGATGACGTCAGATGAATGACAGGTGGGTAGCTGTTTGTTCATGGGGTGGCGAGATAAATATCACATAGTTCCCTTGCTTGGTTATTTACTTCCAAGGAGTCCGACAATCTTTTTATGCCATGAATAGTGCTAATCTCTACAGGAGCAAATCACAAAGAAATCTTACCTTTGCCTCTATGTTATATAATCCCCTATTCTAAAGGAAAGCATTTTTTTAAAGGTTTTTGCAGCGGTGCTTGAGAAATTCAGCTTCTGTGACTTCCCCCACCTCTCATACAGCTCCAACTAAAATAATGCTCCAGAGAGGAGGAGGATTCCCTGGAGCAGATTTTGGTGGTGTACATGGAGAAGACCAAAATCTAAATGCATTTTAAAAGAAAAGAATAAAATGTGTAAATAGAGATAAAGTTGTATATAAATACCATTTTTTAATGAAATACTATTTAAATGTGAACTTTTGTGCATATTTTTTCTTAAATGCAAACAAAAGTGGAAATGGGACAGAACTATTTTACTTATTTTCCTTTATTAGCTTTGTATCCTGCCCTTCTTCACAAAGGAGCCCAGGGAAACAAGCATCACAATTATGAATGTCTAATGTGAAATTGACAGAAACTGGAAATAGGTTGGTCTAAGCATCCCTATATAAACATTTGCTTCCACTTCTTCTGTTGCAGTATCTGAAAAGCAGCTTACATATTTTACTTGTGGGTGGGGCTCATGAACTCAGAACATTCAGATGATGTTCACGGATCTCACCATGAATAAGATTCACAAGCCCCACTTCATGTATTATGTGCAGAATCCCCCCACACTGGATAGCTCAGTTTGTTAGAGTGTAGTGCTGATAACGCCAAGGTTGCAGGTTCAATACCCGTATGGGACAACTGCATATTTCTGCATTGCAAGGGCTTTGATTAGATGATTTTCAGTGTACCTTCCAACTCAACAATTCTATGATTCTGCTGCCTGGTGTTTAAACTGGTTCTTAGAAGAGCTTCAAAACAATTTGTAGTGCAGGGTGGGTGGGTCATTGGGTTACAGCTGCCACCTTTTGACCAGGCAAGCTATAGGCAGTTCAGGGGGGCAAGGAAGGTGCATAATATTATGTTATATGATCACAATATAATCATGGGTATCTAATCGCATCATTTTAATTAGCTGACTTAGTATGTACTGTGCTACCACAGTATTAAGTACTGCCCAATTGCATTATCCTGCCTAGCAATTCTAGAATTTTCAGAAAGAATATGATCCAAATAAAAATATTAGTATGTGCTGCCAACTGAATTCTTTTTTTAAAAAAATCTTTCCTTTATAATATCTTTAAAGCATTCTTGCTACAGCTCTTTGTAATCCATGCCCCCACCTGAAGAAACACACATTTCTGAAACCAAAGACAAGACAAATTTCTGCCTTAACAAGGGTAAAGGACCCCAGACAGTTAAGTCCAGTCACGAATGACTCTGGGGTTGCGGTGCTCATCTCGCTTTACTGGCTGAGGGAGCTGACGTTTGTCTGCAGTCAGTTTTCCTGGGTCATGTGGCCAGCATGACTAAGCCGCTTCTGGTGAACCAGAGCAGCCCCCGGAAACACTGTTTACTTTCCCGCCGGAGTGGTACCTATTTATCTACTTGCACTTTGACGTGCTTTCCAACTGCTAGGTTGGCAGGAGCTGGGACTGAGCAACAGGACCTCACCCCGTTACGAGGATTTGAACTGCCGACCTTCTGATCAGCAAGCCCTAGGCTCTGTGGTTTAACCCACAGTGCCACCCACATCCCATTGCCTTAACAAAATGTATGGACAAATTCGGTGGTGGTGGTGGTGGTGGTGGTGGTGTGTGTGTGTGTGTGTGTGTGTGTGAATAATTTCCACTTACAGTGGGCAGATCCCTGAAATATGAGTAATCTCCTTTTAAAATTATGGGTAGCATTCCTTTAAAACTTCTGGACCTCCCTTCATCAAGTAGCCATTAAGTCAAAATGAACATGAAGTTCAAGTTACAAGTAGGTAGCCGTGTTGGTCTGCTGTAGTCGAAACAAAATTTTTAAAAAATTCTTCCAGTAGCACCTTAGAGACCAACTGAGTTTGTTATTGGTATGAGCTTTAGTGTGCATGCACACTTCTTCAGAAGTATCTGAAGAAGTGAGCATGCACACTAAGTTTGTTACTGGTATGCACACGAAAACTCATACCAATAACAAACTTACCGTAGTTGGTCTCTAAGGTGCTACTGGGAGGATTTTTTTCATTTTGTCCTGACCTGGCCATATATTTAACTTCATTTATATTACACTAGATTGTATTTGTGTGTAACTACCAACAACAGGAAGCTGTAGCCCTAAGCCCCAGGGAAGACACTTTTTGCTTGCTGTTATGCTCTTTACAAGCAGCAGTGGGCAATTCCATTTTGTACCTATGTCTTTTAGGGAGCTCTGTATTTCTACAATACGCATGGGTTCTTTGTATACCACAGTACAGGCATTGCAACTGTGAGACATTCATATATAATCCCTCTCATAATGCATACCAGAATTATTTTTAAAATGGGGAAGATTGGAGCAAAGTATAAGGTACACAATTAATATTATTGTCTAACGCTGTGGTCTGAATTTAGAACAGTGTTAGATTGGGATGCTAGCAGGACATGGTTTCTATAGCAACTGAACCAGAGATAGAGATGTGCTATTAACTGGGTGCATGTAAGCAAAGCTGAGTTCACCTTTAGCTGATAAAACAAACACCAAAAACAGTGTTTTTGAAATATTGTTAAGGTTTAGGAAATATACATTTTAAAGGACAGACAAAAAGGTTTATGCTTAAAGGTTGCTTTTTTTAAAAGGTTACTTCAGGATTGTGGCTCAAATGGTTATACCTAGGATGCTTTGGACAAGGTAAGAAGAAACCAAAGGAATGACCTTGCCAAATATATCCCTGCCTGGCAACTGTGATCCTCAGATGGGGCACAACTAAGAAAACCACAAGTCCAAGTCCAAGTGCTCTTAGTATGCCCTGGAAGCCAGGGTTTTAATGTTGCAACTGCAGCCCTATGGAATCAGTTACCACTTGAAATTAGACAAGTACCTAGTGTTTCAATATTTATGTGGCTACTAAATACATTTTTGTTTAATGAAGCCTTCCTTGAAGTGTGACCCTGTTATTTCATGCAATAATAATTGAATGATGGTAGAAATGGTAGAATGATGGAGATTTTTTTGCAGGCGTACCTTGGAGATGTTGCAGGTTCAGTTCCAGACCACCACAGTAAAGCGAATATTGTCACCTGATTTATTGATTTATTTTTGTTTATTTCCCAGTCCATTAAAAAGTTATGTTTACTGTAGTAACATACTACTGTAGTATGTTAAGCCCTGGCTGCAGAGGTGGGAGAAGGAAAATCCAGCTGCAGGAAAAACCCTGTGTTTATGCAAAACATAAAATCAACATGACATTCTATTTTTAGTTTTGCTTACTAAAACATGTTAATTCAATTCCTAGCAAATTTAGGGCAAAATATCAGAAAGCCCACATTGCTGACAGCAGTAGCTTATTTCTGCTAGTAATGGGATTATATATTTCTGACATCCTGCAGTGCAAAAATTAGTCTTTAGGTTAATGAACATCAAGAAATTAAGGGTAGTGACTTCTATATATGCCACTCTAATATGTAGGCTATCTTACACCCATATTCCTCTGCCTGATTCCACAGTAAAATTATTTATATTTTCATTTTTTTTCCTTACCACCCTTTGTTTTGAACTGGGCTTGGTTTTCTGCAAAGGAGTTCCACAGTCACACTTTTTTATTTTTTATTTTTTACAAACAGATGGCATCCTCCATTCTGTATCCATAGTACAGCCACCTGCTGCTCTGCCCTTAATCATTGCTGTGCCTCCAATGATGCCATCTTCCTCTATGTGTGCAATTACCAAACAAAATCACAGTGTTTTAAGAACAACACAACAGCGAAACAGAAATTGGCCAAATCTTAGTTGCAACTGAAGCATACCATCTAGGGCTGTGATTTATAATTTATTTAACAGCAATAACTAGAAGAGTGCTGTAAAGATTGTTGAAAGGCACTGTCACAAAATTATAGCACATTTTCATGAGTCCTAAGTCAGTCCATCTCACACCCTGCATGGACCCTTCCTTGTGAAAGAATGACAGACAGACAGGCTCTCATGGAGGTTTAGTTAAAGCCTGTCCAGCTTTAATCGAAGGACTTCATTGAGGAGGAACATAATTAATTGTTTTCCACGTTTCTAGCTTATATCTTGGTTTGAAGTACATTCAACAGCTTTAAATTTACAAGCATAAACTCCCAGGAAAGAAAATATTCACGGCAATGAATAGCAAACTGATTAGCACACTCTTCTTGCTCAAGAAGCATATACATCACGTGTTGACAAAATAATCTTTAAATGAAAACATTGTTCAAAAGCAGTGTTAGAAATTGAGATATGAAAGCTAGGAGCTAAATGGCACCTTAAACCTAGGTTATGGGCACCCCAACGGAGTGTCTAGGCACACTTTTTTTATAACAAGAATAGAAAGTTGAAAATGAATGAACTGCAGCTAAAATCTTATGTTCATTTTTCGCATGGTCTAGTCCTCATCTGAAGACTGCAAAAAACAAATCCATACTTCCCCTGCCTTCCTCCCTAATATTCTTTTGAGGGTCCCTTCTCCAGTCATCAGAGAGTGTCTGGAAGTGGGGAGGCAGAAAAGGTCCTCCTTTCCTTCCAGCAGTGGCAGTTTTAATCTGAAATCTTTGGTGCAGTACTGCACCCAGAGCTCACAAACTGCTCACATTGATTAAACTCCATCACAAAATGCACCTAGAACAATGGGAATTTTGAACGCTGTTCAAAAGTTGTGAGTTCTGAATTGGTCCTTTTAGGAGCAGCAACTTTTGAGTTCAGTTATTTTCCAGGAAGCATCCCAGTTTCTCAACCAGTTATTTCACCATGAATAACCAAGGCAAATCATGTCAATGTTCCTTGGAAGGCATAGGGCTACTATGTTTACTCTTCTGCCCTCTTCTTCCTGTTATCCAACTCTTCCAGAAGTCAAACTCCCACTCTTTTGCAGTGGTTCTCACCTGTGGCTGCTGTACAGTCTCTATCTCATGTATTGTAGCCAATTATGCTAAATGAGCAGCTAAAATGAGTGTAGCAATATGAAGTTGTAAGGCCAATGGTTCAGTTGCTACAGCTCATGCACATTCAGGGTCAGTTTATGTTCCAGCTTCAACCCTTCTCATGTAATAAAATTTTTCAGCTGAACGGTTAAGGGTGGTATTCAATGAAGGTTTCCTGTCTGGAACCCTGGAGAGCTACTATCAGTCAATTTAGACAATAATGGGCTAGATAGACCAATGGCCTGACTTGGTAAAACATAGATTCCTATGTTCTGATCCAGGGTGACACCCAGCAGTTGTCCTTTGCAGAAGTCTTTCCCTGCCCTGCCACCTGAGCTCCTTTTTAAACTGAGGGTGCCAGGAATTGAACTTGAGACCCTTCATGCGTAAAGCATGTTGTTCTGTCGTTCAGTCGTGTCCAACTCTTCGTGACCCCATGGACCAGAGCACGCCAGGCACGCCTATCTTTCACTGCCTCCCACAGTTTAGCCAAACTCATGCCAGTCGCTTTGAGAACACTGTCCAACCATCTCATCCTCTGCCGTCCCCTTCTCATTGTGCCCTCCATCTTTCCCAACATCAGGGTCTTTTCCAGGGAGTATTCTCTTCTCATGCGTAAAGCATGGGTCTCCGATTGAGCTATGCTCCCATTCCCACAATATGTGGCAAAAAGTTTATAAATCTAGATCCACACTACACTAAAGAACACTTTTAAGTCATTGGAAAAGTTGTGTGCTAAATGTAGTGCAGTGTGTCCTCAGCGTGCCCTTTTAATGCTATGATATGATTAAACAAATATCTAAAGACATCTTTGCGTCCACGGGAGAGAAAGCTGGGCTAAGTTTTCTTCTATTAAGAAAAGAGAACACTTGATAAGGTACAGCCCTCAAGCAAGCTTGTAGAACAATGGTGGCTGAGTAAGAACAATGGCCATTTACTACAATGAGGCAGAATGAGGCATCCAACTCAGGGGGCAAATGCTGAGGGTAGAAAGTGGACAGAATTAGGATATCACAAATAACCTGATGCCCTTAAGATACAATGGCAGATTCTGTCCCAAACAGCCCAGTCTGGCCAGCTTTTGAACATGGAATAAAGGGTGGTGACACCAACTGCCCGACTGAACATTCCCCCACACTATGTGAGACAATGGCACAATTATGTTCTTGCCCCCAAAGAATTGTGCTGCAATAGCCCAGAACATGGGTAGGCAAACTAAGGCCCGGGGGCTGGATCTGGCCCATCACCTTCTAAATCCGGCCCACAGACGGTTTGGGAATCAGCGTGTTTTTACATGAGTAGAATGTGTCCTTTTATTTAAAATGCATCTCTGGGTTATTTGTGGGGCCTGCCTGGTGTCTTTACATAAGTGGAATGTGTGCTTTTATTTAAAATGCATCTCTGGGTTATTTGTGGGGCATAAGAATTCATTCATTTTTTCCCCAAAAATATAGTCCTGCCACCCACAAAGTCTGAGGGACAGTGGACCGGCTCCCTGCTGAAAAAGTTTGCTGAGCCCTGTACCTGCATGCTAAAATTCAAAGACTCAAACAGTTTTATGATAGAATAGTATACTGCTAACTGCCTAATTTTCACCCCATTTTGCATGGCTGTGCAAGTTTCTGTCCTATCCTTACTGTAACTAGAAAGGAGAATGAAACCTGATCCACATCAACAGTTACAACAGCCTACTGCAAATGATGAAAAGGGGGCTTTTTAATGGTCCATTGGGGGCTACCAAATGATTTAAGGGTGCATTTGCTTCCTTCATTTTGTCCTTAAGACTGTGTCATTACCAAATTTTCTGCGAAAAGTAGGGTTAGGCATGGGGCCAGTCACTGTGGCAATACAGGAAACAGCCGGGTTGGGGGTTGGGTCACAGTCAGCCCTGCTAAGCAACAGTGTAAAGCAACCTGATTCAGGCAACACATGGAATAGATGAAGTCATGAATTAGTAGCTCAATGGCGTATTTGCTCCATTTGGACTCTACTTTAGAAAAATATAGGTAGGTAGCCGTGTTGGTCTGCTGTAGTCAAAACAAAATACAGTGGTACCTCAGGTTAAGAACTTAATTCATTCTGGAGGTCCATTCTTAACCTGAAACTGTTCTTAACCTGAGGTGCCACTTTAGCTAATGGGGCCTCCCGCTGCCGCCGCGCCACCATGCGATTTCTGTTCTCATCCTGAAGCAAAGTTCTTAACCCAAGGTACTATTCCTGGGTTAGCAGAGTCTGTAGAAGTGTCTGTAACCTGAAGCATCTGTAACCCAAGGTACCACTGTAAAAAAATTCCAATAACAAACTTAGTTGGTCTCTAAGGTGCTACTGGAAGGAATTTTTTTTGTTTGTTTGTTTAGAAAAAAATATATTAGACTGGCACTGACATTCATAATTGGCTTTATATATAACCAACAAATCTTCATTGGTTAGGTGTCTGAGAAAAATCCAGGGGGAAAGGGAGAGAGAGAAAGATGTACTGGTCACATAATTGGAAGTGTCAGGGGCGTAGCAAGGGGGGCGAGGGGGGGCGGGCCACCCCGTGTTCCATAATGGAGGGGATGACAAATTATCAAGGAACAATTTTTTTTTATTTTTTTTTTTGAATTTTTTTTTTGAATTTTTTTTAATGCCTGCTCCGAAGGTCTTATCTTACTATACTAGGGATTATATAGCTATATATGAAATTTCATGCATATCGGTTAATATCTTGACCCTCCACCCAAATAGCTGTTCACTTGGCTGTTTTCCTATGTCATGAAGACTGGAATTTCAGTTCAGAGAACACTTACTGTTCCTAACCCTAACCCTGTGGAAAGCCATCTAATTAGACCTTAATTTGATTTTGAGATGTTTTTAGGAGGTAATTTAATTATTGTTTGATTTTATACCAATGTTAGGTATCTGATGTTAGCCACCCTGAGCCCGACTTTGGCCAGGGAGGGTGGGATATAAATAAAAGTTTTTTATTATTACTTATTATTGCTTTGTAAGAAAATATGAAATAACGAAAAAACCATTTTTGCGGGGGGGGGTCAATGGGGGGGGGTTGACAAGAAATTTTCCACACCGGGTACCACCTGACCTTCCCATGCCGGGGGGGGGGGTGTGACAAAAAAATATTTTGCCCTCGGGTACCAATTTACCTTGCTACGCCCCTGGGAAGTGTATACAGAAAACATGCATATGCAGGAGCAAGATCTTGGCAGCAAGTCCCATACCCAACTATATGCCTTCACTGTACAGTTTCTATGTGTGTATGAAATGTACAAACAGGCAAGTGTGGTTTTTCGGAGCAGTTGGGAACCTAGTTTCTGCATGGCTTTCACCTACCCATAAAGCAAGTGCATGAATAAGGACTGTACAGGTGATACAGGCAACATGCAAAGGTCACCACATTCCCACACCTTCCTTCACGTTTGTTTTATTCGGTTGCATGAATAGGACTATAGAGAGTGTGGGTGTGTGATTGAGAGCCTGTGTATTTCAGAGATCACTATGCAATTATAGGACTAAAGCACACATAGTTGCATACTGCGTCATTGGATAGTTTCAGATGTTTCAGCAGAAAAATCTGTGCGATCGCAAAGGTTCAAGATGCTAAACCCACCTGAAAAGCATATTGTCGTAATTTCGACAGTGGCATATATGAAAAAGGAAGTGGGAGGAACAATGTCAACAAGGGTTGAATTTAAGCAAATGCAGTTACAACTTGGACTCGTGAGAATAAGGACGAATTCCAAAGATTTCATAAAGGAGAAAAGCTTTAAACTAAAAAGATCGTGAAGTCACTGTTCTACACTTCAAACAGTTCTATTTCTTGAGTAATGTAAATATTAAATTGCAGTTGTAAGTTTTGTTTTACTATACTAATAAAAATTGTTCATGTTTGAGTTTATAATGCTAGTGCTTAAAGACATGTGTATATACCACATGTATGCGTACATGCACAAACACGCATAAAAGTTTTACCCCAGAGCTGGGAGATCTTAGCCAACATTACAACAACTCCAACTGTATGCAATACATTCTAACAAAATCTTGCAGAAAATACATGTCCCCAGTGGCAGAGTAAGGCTCCGCGGTACCCGGGGCGGCAAAGGAAAGGCACGGGGGGCGGGGCGGGGCGTCGTGACGTCCCGGGGCATTTCCGGGAGTGCCGCCGCCGCTTCTGCAGCCCCTTTTTAAGCCGAAGAGCCCCCTTTTAAGCTCTGCGGCTCAAAAGGAGGCTGTGGAAGCGGCGGTCCGACGACAGAGTGCGCACTCCGTCATTGGGCCGTGCGCTGCCGCTGCCAGGGTGACGGAGGGAGCGGCAGCGCGTGGGAATGGTGGGAGGGGCTGCCACTTGTCACCCCCACGCGCTGCCGTTCGCTCCGTTGCCCCAGGAGCAGCAGCACTGCTCACACCGTGTGCTGCTGCTCCCGGGGGACGGAGAGAGTGGCAGCGCGTGGGGGTGACAAGCAGCAGCCCCTCCCGCCACTCCCTATGCACGGCCGGTCACCCCGGGAGCAGCAGCGCTGCATGGACGGGGTGCTCCCTCGGCCGTGCGCTGCTGCTCCCGGGGCGGCTGAGCGAGCAGTGGCGCATGGGGGTGACAAGCGCCGGCCGCTCCTGCCACTCCCCACGCTGCCGGTCACCCTGGGAGCAGCAGCGCTGCACGGACGGGGTGCTCGCTCGGCCGTGCGCTGTTGCTCCTGGGGTGACGGAGGGAGCGGCAGCGCTTGGGAATGGCGGGAGGGGCTGCCGCTTGTCACCCCCACGCGCCACTGCTCGCTCCGTCGCCCCGGGAGCAACAGAGCACGGCCGAGGGAGCACCCTGTCTGTGCAGCGCTGCTCCCAGGGTGACTGGCGTTGCATGGGGAGTGGCAGGAGGGGCCGCTGCTTGTCACCGCCACCCACTGCTTGTCACCCCTGTCACCCGGGGTATACCGCCCCCACCGCACCCCCCTAGCGACTCCCCTGCATGTCCCTTTCCTTCCTTCTCAAAGTATGAGTGATTAACACAAACAGGATCTAAGGGGTACTAGTACTACACATAGTAGCCAGCTCCTAGGGGCCAAGGTCTATTCAACCTCCCTAATAAAATATTTGAGGGAGCTGGGGGGTTCCCAAAGTTGATGAGCATTGCCACTCAAATGATGTGCATGTGCCATGTCTTGTGACTGATTAAACAAAGCGGGGCTTACCTGGGCCCTCTCCCCCCCCCCCCAATATTTTATTCAACTTGACACCTCTGGTACTAAGACCAAACAGAATGAATTCTTTTCTCAAGGGTAACACCACTGAACACAACAGGGCTGAGATAGTGCTACTGAAAGGAGAAGCAGACCAGTCATCATGAAAGCTATTCTCAAATGAAACCAAAAAGGCCATGATCGGTATAAAAGGTAAAGGTAAAGGGACCCCTGACCATTAGGTCCAGTCGTGTCCGACTCTGGGGTTGTGGCGCTCATCTGGCGTTACTGGCTGAGGGTGCCGGCGTACAACTTCTGCGTCATGTGGCCAGCATGACAAAGCCGCATTTGGCAAACCAGAGCAGCACACGGAAATGCCATTTACCTTCCCACTGGAGTGGTACCTATTTATCTACTTGCACTTTTGATGTGCTTTCGAACTGCTAGGTGTGCAGGAGCTGGGACCAAGCAACAGGAGCTCACCCCGCTTGCGGGGATTCGAACCGCCAACCTTCTGATCAGCAAGCCCTAGGCTTTGTGGTTTAACCCACAGTGCCACCCGCGTTCCTCATGATCGGTATAGCGCACTTTAAATCAACATGCAACAAAATCAATCGAAGCATTACATGGTCAGTGCATCTACCAATTTACAGCAAACTAAGGCAAATCAAAAATATGGCTGGCAAAGTACTGCAATAATGAATCAATAACATGACTGAGGAATATGTATGTCAAATAGGTCTTGACATTTTAGAGCAGTAAAGCAATCCGTGTGTTTGGGAAATGAAGATTTGTCCTGCACCCAACATGGGTTTTACTGTTGTACAAGCCCTTTTAAAAGACTGTTTCAGATACAAGAATTCAGCTACAAATTCAAATTGGACAAGCAGAAGATCTTATAAAAAGGTCTTTGGGAAGCTTTTTCTACCTCTGGGTTTATTTCCCTCACATAGATTTGCTGCAGGAGCATTGGAGTCTTCAGGGTATATTCAAGACTCCCTTATCTTCTTCAAGAGGAGACAGTTCTCTACGGAAACACAAGAACTCTGTGTGTGACTGAAGTGCACCCAGAATCAAGGTGACATTTTTCAGCATAAGGCCTAACTGGTGTATTTTTGTATTTAAGATCCCAAAGCGCCTGAACTAGTTTCATTTATGAGATTAGGCAACACCAATATGGGTGGTGACACTTTTTGTGAAGTGACACCCAAACAAACAATGAACTGAGTGATCTTATTAGAATCTACTAATGAATAGTTGGCTGAGTTTAGGATCAATGCTGGGACTTCAGTACCCTCGGGCTCAAGAAATAAATTAATTCTTAACAGGAAACATGGAGCAAAAGAAAGGGGAAGAGCAAATCACAGATCTTCATTAGCTTTTACCATCAAATAAAGCTGCCTTGAGGGCATTCTACTGAATGAAGCATTGCACATTTGAGTTGGCCATGAACATTATATAGGATGAAAGGAATCAAGGCATTTGTTTAGAATACCCAACACACAAGTCACAGACTTTTATAGGTGTTTTAGTGAATTCTTCTTTCCAACAGCAACCAAGCTAGCCACCTATATTTATTGATAGTTAAACCAGTTTTTTCATAGGTTTAGAACCTTTTAAAGTGATGAAAAAATCTGACTATTCTGTTCCTTTGCCGCCTGAGCCAAGTCATACATACACACACACACACACACACACACTGTAGGCAGGTGCATATATGTGTGTGTTTGTGTTTATATGTGTCACTGTGAATACCTCTACAGCAAGACGTCAAGGGTGTTATATAGGCTGTGACAATTCTAATACTGGTCATGAAAACCCATGAATTGGAAGTGGCCTTTTCTTCCAATGTCCCTCCACTCTGGAAAAATAACATCTGAGATTTTCTCTGTTTCCAACTTATGAAAATAGGAAGGGACAGAGAGAGAAGATCTTCAATAAGCGGATTCCTTCTTATGTCACTGTCCTACTTTCAAGCAGCATCACATGAAAGCAATTTTGCATGCACTTAAATGTGGTTACACATAGTACTTCCATTACCCACATTATACACTCAGAATTTAAACAGAAGACAGTTTCTATATTTTATCATATCTGTTGAATAAATTATTCACATCTCATTTATGAATGCTCCATTTAATAGCACAATATAAATAAATCACTTTCAGCCAATGCATTCCCAAAGGATTTCAAATGAAGAATTTTGATCTTCTACTTTGTTTCTCCGACTCTTTGTTCACAAATAATTTGTCAATGCAGCTTTCTTTGAATTGATTGTACCGTAAATGTCTACTATCTGTTATCTGGAAATTCTTTGTTGACACTGTTTGGAAACTATTTTAATAAGCAATTGGGGGAAGGAAGCTTGAAGAGGCTGAAAGTGTACCATCCTCACCTTTTCAAAATTATGAAAAGAGGCCAGGAAAGAAACTCATCTAAGTGGTTGTGTGCTTTGGGGAGAACTGGGTGACATGGCAACTCTTTCTAGCGGACCTCAAGCCACAAAGAACCTAAAGCTGTAGCCACTCTACTAAGCAGAGTATTGAATCCCAGACTCAGAATAGAAATGACTGTCAGATGAGGGAGAGTTTAACAAGGCTTGCATGATGTGTAGGGAAAACAGGCCATGGGGGAAATAGTGTGGGCACTTTTCATGAGTGGTAGTGGGATTTAGAACTGAACCACCTGTATGTAGCCACTAAGAACAACCCTAAAGATTTGAGTTTCTCTCTGTATGCTGCTAGTAGAGGTTTACATAGTGGCAGTAAGTAAGGATTGGAAACCATTTCCCAAAATAAGTTTGAGTGGGAAGGGAGAATCCAAGTGACAGAACTTGGCTAGACTATAGAACAGGGCTTGCCAACCCAATGCCCACAGGTGCTGCAGAATTCATAAAGGCTTTCACTGGCACCCCTGGGCAAATGTGCTAGGCACTGGGCTGTCTTTTTTTCTTTTTCTTTTTTAAAAAAGGTATGTCTCTAGCCTTCCTGGGGCAGAAAGTTATGAGACAAGATGTGCAGGTATCTTTTAAGCAATATATTTAAAATGGCAGTAAGTGTGATGTGGCTACGTTGTATCTTTTTACTGATACTGAGGCATGTTCCTTTGCTATTAAACAGCAACAGTGTGTGTGTGTGTGTGTGTGTGTGTGAGAGAGAGAGAGAGAGAGAGAGAGAGAGAGAGAGAGAGAGAGAGAGACAGAGACTCTGAGGAGCAGAGATCACAAAATACTAATTCTGCGCAATCAGGACTTGCCATGGTAACAACAAGGTTGTCTGGGGTAGCTGTCTCTTTAATTTTGTGTTATGCCACACTCTGCATGGCAGCCATTTCATGTTAGGTCATGCTTACCCCAGAGCAGCTATTTTGTGACTGGCACCCCCAACACCCTCTCTAAATGTATATGTGCCCACTGGTCCAATAAAGTTTGTGACCCCTGTTCCAGGAGATGCTGACCTTAGTCAAGGAACTGAAGTTTGATGTGCTGCTGCAGCAAATGCTGTCTCTATTTAAATTCTATTTTGTAAGAGCTAGAAAGCATGTGGCTGATTCAGATGATATTCTTCAGGCCTAGTGCTGATGCTGCCAAGACTAGCTCTTCCATATTATACAACAGGGGTCCCCAAACTAAGGCCTGGGGGCCGGATGCAGCCCAATCGCCTTCTAAATCCAGCCTGCGGACGGTCTGGGAATCAGTGTGTTTTTGCATGAGTAGAATTGTCCCTTTTATTTAAAATGCATCTCTGGGTTATTTGTGGGGTCTGCCTGGTGTTTTTACATGAGTAGAATGTGTGCTTTTATTTAAAATGCATCTCTGGGTTATTTGTGGGGCATAGGAATTCGTTCATATTTTTTTTCAAAATATAGTCCAGTCCCCCACAAGGTCTGAGGGACAGTGGACGAGCCCCCTGCTGAAAAGGTTTGCTGACCCCTGTTATACAGGGACAGTGATAACCAGGCTAGCAAGTCACTCATCCTTGGGTATTCATTCTGCAATGGTAGTGAAGGAACAGCAGATATACCTAGAGTAAAGATGGGGAACCTCAGGCCTCTCTAACTGGTCTTCAGGAATTCCCCTAGGCTACACCCCAGGTCACACCCCCTCACCAGCCCCACTGCACTCCTTCATTGAGTGTTTACATAATTGTGACAATGCCTCTTGCTTGCCTGGATGCAGTGGTTGATGTGTGCATGTCTAAAAATCTCTGGCCTCTGCATTGCTAGAATGTACTCTACTGCACAAAGGCAAAAGTGGCATTCATTGCTCCACCCACTTTTTCCTCAAGACTTGCTTATGCGGCCCCCAGAAGGTTGCCCATAAGGGAATGTGGCCCTTGGACTAAAAAGGACTAAAAAGGGTTCCACCCTTGGCCTAGAGACTGGGAGAGAGAAGCCAGGTATAATCATGCCTCTTGTGCATATGTTGCAGACCAGTAAGTGCATAGCATATTTAGTGCCCAACAGTTCCATATCAGAAAGATATACAAAGCAATGTAAATTTACACTCGCTTCTGATAACCTGCTTGTTTTTTTCCACATCGTCCTAGGTCCAGTCTTTATTCTGCAGTGCTGTCCAAGAGGGAATCCTTGTGGAGTGGGCCAATTTTTGAGGAAGAACTAAAATAGCAAATGTACAGCTTACCTAAACGATGACAAGTGAGGTGCATGTTAACCAAGCAGATTTCTTCCTCTCTCCCTGTCCTACTGCCCATATCTGAAAGGTGTAAACACCAAGTAGGCAGAAAAAAATTAAGTATATGACTAATGCAGTCAAATGAAATAAACATGGGGAATGTATGGTTTGATATGGGAGCAGTTTCCTGAATCTGTGGAACATACTTCTCTCTTAGCAGTTGAGTGCAAGGACCATCATTGGGGCAGAGAGCAATGCAGTCTGCTATACACAATGGGGGGGGGGGACAGACTTGAAAGGCAATTATTTTTAGCCACTGCATTGTGTGTCAAAATCCAGCTTAAACATAAACAGTGAATGTCCTGCCAACCTCAGCCGTGTTTCATCTAAATGCACTACTGTGGACAAACACAGCATAGTAAGTTGAAATTTCCTCTTGATCACTGGCCTGGTGCCCTCCAGGCATTTTGGACTACAATTCTGACCATCCCTGACCATTAGTCATGATGGCCAGAGCTGATGGGAGATGTAGTTCAGAACAATCCTCCAGGTAACAGATTATTCTCTCTGCCAACATTTATTCTCTCTTCTAACACAAATAGGGATTAATTATTTAGGGCTGATTTGGACTTTACATATGTAAAGAAGAGCTGTGTGGTGCTAATTTTCCTCCACCTCTCTGTTATTACCGTCCACAGGTTCAGGAACACTTTAAAAATAACACGTGACACCAACATCAAGACATGTATGACATGGTTTAGATGCAATCATAAGTGGGTGGGAATCGAGCCATGAGAAAACTTGTTAAATTATAGTGTGATCTGGAAAGCTGCAACCCGCAGCAAACATGCACATTTGTATAAACAGGCCAAAGGCAAAACCAAAGTTGATACAACAACTATGACATATGTATTCCAGTTAGTTAATTCGACATCAAGCAGATCAAAAATAATGAAAAAGACTGAGTAAAATATAACGACTTGGATCCTTAGATGCATGAGGAGAAGGACGTTCACTTTAAAAAAAAAAAAAAAAGGTTTGCTGTCCCCTTGTCCCCTCTGTAGCTGCTAGTAACCCCAAAAGGGCATTTATGGAGGAACAAGGACCTTTCTGAATCCAATATGGGATAAGGAAGGGGTATTTGGGATGGGTGAATATCCCCAAATAGGCAGGTGTTAATTACCACCTCCAACTACAGCATCCTCTACCTCATCCTACATGGTTCAGGAGGGCCTCTCAACCCTCAGAGGGTGTATGCAGGCAGCTGTAGGAAAGAAAAAGAACAGCAAACTTCCATGCTGCAAATCTCCCCCCCATTCGTTTATCTTACAATTCAAGCCAATGATTCCAAAACTCACTTAGCATGTTCTCTGCTTTGACATATAGAGTTTTGACATTAACATTTCTACAACCATGGGCACTTTTCAGAAACAAACAAACAAACAAATAAAAACTATTACAATGTGATTCTCATATTCTCAACATGGGGTCTCCAATGTAATGTCAGTGGGCACCAGAGCACTGTCAGCCACACATACCCTTGACCCCTCAGACCTCCTGCCACTGCCATTAAGCTTTTAAAATCGATAGGTTTGGGGAGCTTTTTGAGTTAAATGATCAACAGGTTGACTATTTAGGAGGGCTCCTACTTCCTTGTTTGTGTTTCATTATTGGGGGGGTGGGTTGAATTCTGAGAATTGGGCATTTTTGTGGTACCCATGGTAGTTTATTAGATTTCTAAATGGGCTTCCAGGCCAAAACCTTGGGGACCCCAAGTCTGAACTATGCAAAAAGTGTCTGGGGGGAATGTTCAGGTTTTGCAATTTTGCAATTTCAGTTCATAAGCTCCTTCCAAATGAAGTAGCTCTGATAAACACACAGAAGTTGCTGCAGTGACTTTCTCTTCCAAGATCATCCCCTAGTGACGTATCTAACTGACAGAACAAAACAAAAATGCCTACTTGCTTCTAATGCAACCAAATCAGCCTTGACTTCATAGTTCATACACACTTTGCTGATTGCAAGCTGGTCCTTTTCGCACTGGTTAAGGCAAAATGTGTTACCAGATATTAAATGTCTGAGCATTAAGGGATTCTATTCCTCCTGTGTGTACATTATCCAAAACAAGTAGAGGGAAGAGGGAGAGACAAGACTGGACACAGCTGCTTACAAACAACTACTGAAGCCTGCTGAAAAACAACAATAAATAAATAAAAGATGGAACAATCCATACACAGAAAAAGCAAGAGATAAGATAAAGTGTGCAGTTATATCTTTTCATGCTTTTTATTATAACTATCACCATTGTAATAATAATAATCATCGTAAAACTATTTTTCTAAGTGTACAAAAAGAAAGAAGAGGAAGAACTACATTGCAACATGAAAATGAAGTAAACATGCACAGCTGCCAGATTTTCAGGCACACGACGTACATTTCTTAACAGCAATGCAAAACTAACTCCAGTTTTTCTCCACAAAACAACCCTCTCCTTTTTTATAGTTGTAGGTATGTATGCTAATCTATATATATAAAAACGTTCAAGATGGGTCGTTTAATGTAGCCACAATGCTCCGTAACCGCTTGACCGATTCTCTTTGAATTTGGACACAACATTCCATGGATATACGGGAGTGATCTTGCGTACCTGGACTGCAAATATACCACACCTTTCATAGGTAGAAATATGATTTTACATCAAAAAATTACCCCCTCCAGTGGATGTTTGAAGGTATAGCACAGTGCACCCGTTTCTAGCTCCTCCTCCTCTTTTTCGACCGGCAGTGCCAGCAGCCAATACAAAGACAGATAGTACACCCATTTCTACCCCTTCCTCCTCTTTTTCGGCCATCACTGCCAGCAGAGCCAATACAAAGACAGATCGCCCACGCGCAGAGCCGAGGCTTGCAAACCGCAAAACGGTAAGCCCCTGTCCACAAGTTGCTGCCTACCTTCGCCCACCTCCACAGGCAGTGATTTTTACACAGACCAAGCTTATTGTGTCCCCACCACCCCCTGTGCAGAACTGAGGGCAGAAAGCAAAACTTTACCCCTGCCGCCTGCACACAGCCAGTCCGACAGAAAATCACGCCTCCCCAATTTCCGCACTTCACTCACACGTATCCACAGTCTTCAAACTGAGGCGTGCAAACTGCAAACCGCCAAGCCCCCCACCGCAACTTGCTGCCTCCCCTTGCCCACCTCCATAGTCAGCGACTTTCCAAAAACGGAAACACTGCCTGTAAAGAGCAAAGGCAGAGAAAAGAGCTGCGGCCGCAATTTCCTCCCTCAACTCCCCCACCTCCATAGCCATCGCAGCCGACAAAAAAAAAAAAAAAACTTTGCCCGGATCCCTATTTCTTCCACTTCCTAGCCCCGCCCGCCATTTCCTCCCTCACCTCGCCCACCTCCACAACCAAGACGGCGAAAAACAATACTTCACCCAAGTCCAGATTTCGGCCACTTCCTCCGCCGCCTGCACAGAGCCACTCCACCACAAAAACATGCCCCCCCCCCAATTGGCTCACTCACCTCACATACATCCTCTTCCTATACAAACAAATCTGCCACCCTCCAAAAGACATCAAAAACGTCCAAACAAACTATCAAGACAATAATAATAAAAAACTTCCTAACTGGACAAACACAAAAACTACACATCACAACAGACTGCACACATCCTACACTTCAACAAAATAAGGTATGAAAACCATTCATTTCCTCCTTTCCACTATACTTCCTTTTCCAATCCAACTTATTCGCCACAGCAACGTGTGGCCGGGTCAGCTAGTATCTAATAAAGGAAGTGGTTTTGGAAAATATAATGGAACGAATAAGCAGTTCTTGTCTTTTATAGGTATGTTGCTCTTCCACAGATATCAAATTGCCTTATAAAAATTCATGAACCAAACACCACACCAACACAGCAAATGCAGCACCATCATAATTATTTTATTTTCTGTATATAGTGAGTCAACCAAAAAGGTATTGACAGGGCTGAGAACGCTATCATCATCTGTGGATGCATTATCTGTGGAAATGCTGCAGAAGCCTACATTTTCTTCTGATCATAATTCTAAGCCTTAAATCTTGAACAAGATTTTGTTGTTGTTGTTCAGTCGTGTTCGACTCTTCATGACCCCATGGACCAGAGCACACCAGGCACCCCAATCCTACACTGCCTCCCGCAGTTTGGCCAAACTCATGCTAGTCGCTTCGAGAACACTGTCCAACCATCTCATCTTCTGTTGTCCCCTTCTCCTTGTGCCCCCCCCATCTTTCCCAACATCAGGGTCTTTTCCAGAGAGTCTTCTCACTTGAACAAGATAAGAAGACCCAAGTGAATGGGCCATGGTTGCTTACAGTGTAAGGCCTTAAGGTATTATTGGCTTTTCCCTTTGGTTCCAGAAATACTGCTTACTAAGGTGGTCCATTTGGATGACACCCAACATCACACCAACAGACATGACTTCCCCTTCTTCTCCTTCCCTCCTACAGCTCCCCAACACCGTTAGCATAAGCAGGACACTCCAATTGGATATCAATTGTTAGTCTTGCCACACAAATACTTCTTGAGTGTCATGGCATCCTTCCATAATGTTTCTATTTAGCCCAGGCAATTATTTGATCTCACAGTGTGGATAGAGAAATATACAAATTATCTTCTCCTATGATTTTCTTTTCCTAGCTGTATATCCTTGTTCTTCCCCAGCCTCTTTTAAGTTCACGCTGAGGGCCACATTAGTTTACAACACTTTAAAATAACCAACTAACTCAGTAACTTTTCATTTAAATCAAAAGCAGGATTCAAGCCTGATGTCAGATATGCAAAATGTTCTTTCCTAATAATATTTAATAATAATATATCTGAGACTATTCTGGTAAAACTCCATTCAAAGCTGCAATCTAATGGTAAACACCACTGGAATACTAAGTAGTCTGGTTTCAAGTAAACCCCTTTATTCTACTGCATGGGAATTATAAGAGAACATCAAAATGGTAGAACAGTATAGACACATGCATATTGATATAGCATTTCTTCTTCTAGCTCACTGATATTCTTTGCTAACTGAAAAAGCAACACATGGAAGATAAATGAACAATGCTGTGTTTTGAAGCATTTGTAAAATGACCTCTTAAGTTACAAAGCAAATCTCAAGAGTGCTCCTAAGCAAACTAGATCCTGTGGATGCAGTGCATATATAAAATAGGTTCAAATTACTGTTGCTATTTAAATGAGGTTTCTGCAAGACCATTTTGTGTTTCCTCAATATATTGGGAAACATTCTTTATTTTAAGCATTATTTGTAGCTTACTGCAAAATTCTGCAGGGGATACAATACATAACAATCCCCGCAATGAAACAAATTTGTGAGTCTGGTCTGAATTACACCACTTCATGTCAATGTAGGAGTCAGCTCAGATTACTTGAGTTACTAACAATTCATACCAAGGAATGACCTCAGGGTGTACATGTAACCGCCAGCATATGGCCAAATTTCCTTATCCGCACAGACTATTCAAAGCAGAAGAGGTCACATTTAACCATTTAATTAGCTGCAGCATCTTATACTCACATTGTGTTGCTTGTTTGCTTTGGAGTAGGGGAAAGACTGGCATAGAGATCTTCTGCCTATTCACAGATTTCCATTTTGTTCCACATAAAAACTTTCATCTGCACTCATATTGGTTTATGTTGTTGCAAACTATGCAGATATGTAGCGATCCCATGAGCTAGCCTTGCATCTTCACTCTGCTACACTATCAGTTGCTGAACCATTGTAGGCACCAAATCACTTTATACAGGGTGCAACGTGCTACATTTATTATATCATCTTTCAATGTTAACAACAGAGGTAAATAGCCAATCTGAAAAGAGCCAGTTCTCTCATTAACCACATGGTTTCTTCTTATTAAAGACCCATAACAGCAATTTAACTCATTTGTTAGCACTTTTGTCTGCTTTCATCAGCATGAGCCAATCCACAGGCAGATATATTAAACTATGACATTGTGATGCTTGAATGAGAGATACAAAACCATTTGTTATTCCTCCTCCGTATACTTATTGCAAAAACCCAAGTACATTTAGATTTTTAAATAACTAAGGAAGTGATGGACCTGTTTTCATATAGGACCAGTGAAGAAAAAAAAACCCAACATACTAGAAATTTGTTTTAGTTAGTTGTTATTACATTTTCCTCAAAGGAGCTCCTCAAAGGTGCATAAATGGTTTTCCCCTTTGTCATGTTATCGCCCATTGAACATCATGGCCAATAGGGATGTGAACACTGGTATCCCAGGTCCCAGTACAGCTCTCTAAGCACTACATCACATTAGCTCTCAGGATTCTAGTCAGGGTTGTCCCAAAACCATTGGGCTGCCCCAACCAGTTGTGTTAAGGAATCCAAGGTGTGTCCCATTACCACTAGAGTTGCAGAGGCAAGGTATCCTTGGCATCTTCTCTGACACTTCAAAGGATTCTAATATGCATCTCTGACTGCATGTTTTACTGATTCCCCTTAAAACGAGGCTATCCCAAGCAAGATATCAAGCTGCTTGTGCCTGTCCCCGAGTCTTGTCTGATACAATGCCTACCTCTGAAAAACAGAGTGTGCTTTTTCATAACACAGCTATACGCTGGATTTCTGGCTTATTTTATTTATTTTATTTATTAAATTTATATGCCACCTTTCCTCCCAAAGGAGCCCATGGTAGCAAACAAAAAGTGATAAAACATTTATAAAATATGTTTAAAACAATCCTAATAAAGATGCAGACTGGGAAAGATTCACAGAAGGCTTTTAGAAAGAGGTGCTGAGAAAAAATAACAGAGACTGAGCCTGTCTAATATTCCAGGGGAAGGGTTGTGCGTAGAACACTAAAGGCCCCCAATTCCATATTGTGCAAAACAGAAATCATGAGAAGAGGCCCACACCTTCCCAGAGATTGATTGGGTATATAAGGGGTGAAACAGTCTTTCAGGTATCCTGGTCCCAAACTGCATGCACCAAAAACAGCCCCTTAAACTTAGCCTGGTAGCTAATTGGCAGCCAACACAATTATTTCAACAGGGAGGTGAAGTGTTAGCAATATACTTCCCCAGGAAGCAGCTGAGCTGCCACATTCTGCACCTGCTGCAGCTTCCAAACCAACCTCAAGGACATAGAGTCCATTGCAGTCATTCAGCCTGGAGGCTACCTGAGCATGGATGACAGTGGTCAGGCAATCCAGGTCCAGAAATGCCTGTAATTCTCATACCAGCCTAAGCTGATAGAAGACACTCCAAGTTGCTGAAGCCACCTGATATTCCAGAGACAAAGATGGGTTGAGGAACACCCCCCAGACTACAAACCTACTCTTTCAGAGGGGGTACAGCCCCATCCAAAGCATGCAATTGACCAATTATCAATACTCAGGAACCACCTACCCCACAGCATCACCATCTTGTCAAGATTCAGAGTTAGTTTATTGGCCCTCTTCCAGCCCACCACCAACTCCAGGTCCAAGTCTAGTGCATAGCTGTCAACTTTTCCTTTTTTTGAGGGAAATTCCCTTATTCCAGCGCCGTTTCCCATTGCAAAAAAAGGGAAAGTTGACAGCTATGGCCGTTTCCCAATGCAAAAAAAAAGAAGGTTGACAGCTCTGGTCTAGCGTCTACATGGCCTATCCCAATTCAGATGCTACAGAGAAGTAGAGCTGGGCATCATCGGTATACTGATGGCCTCACCCCAAATCTCTTAATGACTGCTCTCAATCGTTTCACGTAGATGTCAAATGACATTTGGGACAAGATGGTACCTTAAGACACTGGGAAAGAATGCCTACATCAATACCCGTCCTAAAAAGCTGTTGAGATATCATGTAAGAATAACAGGATCATATTCACCTTGGCCTTCTCCTGATAAAGGTCATTCATCAGGGAAACCAAGGCTTATTCAGTCCCGTAACCAGGCCTGAATCCAGATTGAAAAGGGTCGAGGTAATCTGTTTCATTCCAAAGTACTTGCCATTATTGTGCCACAATTCTCTTAAATCACTTTCCCTAAGGCCGGGGGGGGGGGTATCTGTGACCAGGTGGTAGTTGTCACATACCAATGGGAGTGGTTCAATCACCGCCTATTTTAGGATAACCAAGACCACTCTGTCCCACAAAGATGCATTGATCACATCCTTGACCCACTTGGTCATACTCCCTCAGCAAGCTTTAAGAAGTCAACAGGTGACAGGGTGGGGAGATATATGGCTGGCCACATTGTCACAAGGACCCTGCCCATGACATCAGGCTGCCTCAGGCAAACCTGATCCAAAGAAGTTGCAGCACATGCTGTACCGGACACCTCACTGTAAGTGTGGATGTGGTATTGAGACTGCTAAGAAGGCAACATTACCTTTGAAGTGCATTGCAAACAATTCACATTGGTGTAAACATACTGACCCAATGACATCTACATGCAGTAGAGTTGATCTGCATGGAGATGGGTCATTTCGGTTTGTTTCATAACTTGGTTTTTGAACTGCACTCAGTAGAGCATAAGAAATTATCTTTTCTTTCCCCTGCAGACATTGACTTTGTCAAATGATTTTAATTTTCTTTTTCTGATGATTCATTATTCATTGCGGGGTGCTTTAAGTTTCAGATTCAATGAAACATAGTCAGGCTTTAATTGTCTTTCTGTCTCGTTTCAGTTTGCACAATCTCCCCCCCCCCTTTTTTTTAACAAACAACAGATGCCACTGGAATTCTCTGCCTATGTACTGTATTCTTTAAAGGAACATTCTTTAACATTTCTACCCTCTCTTTTGCAGTATCTGAGAACCACAGGCTGCTGACTCCTCTCTGCGCATGTTTAATCGACCACTATGGTTGTCATGCCAACCAGCAAAGAGAATTCTAAGCCTACACTTGGTATTTCAATGCAGTGACCCAATTACTGTCTGTCAACAAATTCACTGGGACAATAGCAAGTGTTACACATTATTGAGATTAAATCCCAGAGCCTGAACTATAAAATGTCTGGAACCAAAATCTTAAATCAGTTTCACAAGGCGAAACACTATAAACAGAGTTAGCGGTAATGCCTTCTAATCCTTCAAATGTAATAGTTGCTCTTAAACAGCTTTTTTAAAAAAAATCAAATACAGTAATGATCTTTGCCCTGTGTGCTTTTTTGGTAGTGCTCAAAAAACCCATCCCACAACTCAAATTTTGTAGTATTTATGTGGCCATTATGGTTTGAAATTTGGAACTATTTAATGTATTTTAATATACATTTGAAAAAAGGAAATATTTAATTGACACAAATTTTCCTTCATGAAAACAGTAGTTGAAGATACATACTAAATGTTTCAGTTTTGCACAATGTAGCTGTGAGGATGAGCACTGCAGAAATGAAATCACAGGCACTGTCTTCATGCTTGGTAAGAAAAAACTAAATGAACACTATGGATAATTATAACAACTGTTTTCTACAGTGTTCTGAAACAAGTAAGAGCAAAGGAAATTTTTCAAGCTGAAGCACTCTCTACTTTTCATTTAACAACCTCTTCAGCATCAATGTGCTCTCCCACACTTCCATTGTTAACATCTGCAGATGGATTGTTCTGATATAAATAATTCAGCTGAAAAACATCATAGTGGAACATGAACTCGACACTGGCATAAAGCCAATCCCACAATCATATGAATAAAATATATTAACATATCACTGTTTTGACGCACAGCCATATCATCAGAAACCCTGGCAATACCTCCTACCAATCCAGAAAGATATATTTCACACATTATATGCAATTATACACAGAGCAGTCAGTGCGGTATAGTGGTTAAGAGTATGAGCTTAGAATCACCAGTCCAATTCCAACCTCGGCTGTGAACTCACTGGGTTGCCATAGGCAAAGCACTATCTCTCAGCTGCAAGATAGGTCAGGATTATCAAGCCTATCTTACCAAAGTGTGATAAGGATAACTGACTTAATGCATATAAAGATCACAGACTCAGTCTGTGGCATCTCTGGTCAAAAAGGCTCCAATAATAGGCGATGGGAAAGACCTGTCTCTGCCAGAATCGCTGAAGAACAATTGCCAGTACTGCTGGGCTAGATGAACAAATAGTCTGACCAGGCATTCCTATGTTATATAAAAGTTTATTATTAATAACTATCACTGATATTCCCAATCTCTGTGTACTGTCAGGTGGCAAAAGCTGAACTCTTACAAATACGAAAAAAGATGGTAGAAAAGAAAGAGTTATTTTATTTTATTTTATTTTAGTCCAATCATTCTTTTCAATGAAAGTACGGTAGTTCTTACTGCAGGATCACTCAACCAGGAAATCAACCAATTAACATTCTATAGAACTTGCGGTAGCAAAATGAATTAAGTAGCACTCTGCCTCATCACTTTTTCCTGGTAGATGGGGGGGGGAATAGACGTTAAATTGCTTTGATTAAAACCCAGGTGGAAAAGGTGTGTTGTACCCAGGAAAATGTAGCATACAGGTCAAAGAACACAGCCACTGGCAGAAATCAATTAAATTGCAAAGCATTAACATGTGAGATAAACCTCTCACTTGTCTGTAATGTATTTGTTGGTGAACAATGAAGGAAGCTGAGCAATATGTAAAACTAAATGAGAGAAAACTAAATATAAAAGTGAATTCCAATACGAATATTCCCAAAATTGGAAATAATTAGCATGAGTGTTGTTAAATCAGCACAAGAGGCTAGGTAATATATTTTAAAGATGCACCCATGTGGAAGGAGCAGCATTATTTGGTTTTATTTATTTTAAAAACAGATAAATCACCCATAATCCAAAACAGATTTCAGGGAAAATAATGCAAATAAATTTAAGATTACAAAACACTATCACACAAACCAACAACACAATCAGATTATAGGATTTTTGTTTTACTTAGCAAATCCAAATAAAGCAGCTCAATGAACAACAATAAAAGTGATGCAAGCAGAACACAAACAGACATGTGGTGGCTCTCCAATATATTTCACATGTGTCTGCTAGGTAGAAGTCCTGGAAGTGTGCATAATACAATTAGTTCCTGGGGGGACATGTTCTGAGAGGACAAGTTCACTTCTTTGATGCCAGTCTAGTTGTCCTGGAGAATCTGAGAGAGTCAGAGGTTGGGGGATCAGGCCTTCATGGACATGTTAGTATCATCGCACTCCTAGGGTGAAAGCTCCTCTGTTTTCATAGAGAAGGAGGGTAATGGGCAAAGAGGGTGTCACTCGCTGAAAAGAGGAAGAAGCAAATGATCACTTAGAAAAGACTCAGTCCTTGGAGAACAGGGCAAAGAGATGTTCTCTCATGCCGAGGATAATCCCAGGGGATTTCCTGGAAGTAGTTGATTTGATAAGGGACATACCTAGATTTGTGATGGGCATGGTGACTGCTTGGTGTGAAAGTTGTGGGTGTCATGAATCTGGGCAGGAGTCAGGGGTTGTGGTGCATGTTGGCAGCAAAGACATGAAGAGATACAGTTTTGCAGTCCTGGAAGCAAACTTTAGATTGCTAAGTAGAAGGTTTAAAGACAGGTGCTTTATGGTTAGCTCTCTCTCTCTCTCAGTTTTGCTGTTGTTGTTCTTATATTCATTACCCACCCTTTACCAGCAGGTCCCAGGGCAGGCTACAAAAAATCTGTATTAAAAACAAGCAAAACAGATGACTACAGTTCAACACACTAGTCAGGCAGAGCTGAGGAGCCCTAGTACTTGGCTGGGACATTGCTGTTGGGAGGAAGAGTTACATTCATTGGGCACTGAAAATGTTTGGGAACAAACTGTGCCTGGTTAAAAGACTCCACTTGAACCACAGTGGAATTAGATTGCGGGTGCTTAAAATCAAGAAGGTAGCAGAATAGCACTTAAAGTGATCCCTGGAAGAAAGCCAACAAGAGCTGAGGAGCATTCAGTTCAGGATGAATCATCCCAAAGGGATGAGAGTGAAAATTATCAACATCATTATTTACTACTACTGCTGCTAAATCACCCTCCCTCCAGAGATTGCAGGGCAGTGTAAAAATACAATAAAAATCTAAACATCTGAAAAATTAAAATCTGTTATATTCCGTTATCTAATCAGTACACTCAGTTTCAAAGTACCAAACCATTGGCAGCACTACTACCAAAGCCTCCCATATCGATTTCAGGGCCTGGGAAGGGGCATGCTAAACAAGACACTCCATCGGGTTTCTCAAGCTAGGGGTAAACTGTAAGGAGGCCAACTTTGCTGCTGAAACAAAATTCCTTGGGATGGCAAAAAACCAGGATTATGAGAAGGTCCAAAATGATTTCCAAAATGGCTGAATGTGATTTAAAATGACAAATGCAGTTCATTGTAATCAAGAGTGCACATTGAGGCCAAATAAAATACTGTTATGAGTTTGGGGGTGCCAGGCTCCCTTAAATTCCTAGATCTGGTAAGTGCTAGAATTTAATCAAGCCTCCCGAGCCCCTGGATCCAGCAAGGGTTAAAATATAAGCTCAGCCAGTTTCCTGATGAGGCAATAGCCTGTGAGATGAGCCATTAAGAAAGCAAAGGAAAGGTAATAACCTATTGAGAAAGCCAAGGAGAGGGGGCTCTGTGCCAGATGACAAAGGGTGGGGTCCTTCCTCCAGCTCAGAGTTTGTTAAGAAGGGGTTGCCTGTGATGTGATTTAAAGGGGGAAAGGTTGCAGGTTGGTAAAGGCAGCAAACTGGACAGAGAGGCACAGCACATTGGATTATTTCTATCTAAATCCAAGACTGCAGCTATGAGAGAAACAAGATCCTCTTGAGGTGCTTGCCCCCCCTCCATTGTAGGCTCAGGTTGTACATATGTGTAAATAAACCATATATCATAGACATCACAGTCTTTGCTGCGCCTAAAGGAAACATGGGTAAGTACCTGGAACCCCTGGAATCTCGCACCGCTTAGAGATTGGGGTGGCATGCAACAATACTAACTTGTGTTTGAACTGATGCTTGACTGACCAAGAAAGACATGGCAGCTGTGACTTTGCTCTCATTTCTATTGTCCTTCTTCCTTGTTTTGCTTCTCCTTTTGCCACTGATAAATCTGTACAGATGTACTACCTGTTACCAAGCTATTATGTTACTAATCATTGATTGAGGACTCATAATGTGGAATGTGCTCTACCGGCTTGAGTTTGTTTCCATAGCAACTCAGTAAGTTTTACTGTTACACATATTTCACGTGCAGGAAATGGAAAAAGAAAAGATTTACCCAGAGCCACCAGACCCAATTCATGGCCAAGCAGAGATCTGAATTCAGGTTCAAGTTGAACCTTTCCCCCTCTTGGTTCCTGGTCAATCTGCCTGCCTCACTTGCACCTGGCTGAAGCCACGTTCCCTTGGTCAACAACATAAGGTTGACACTAAGCAACTAATTACATGTTGCATTAATAACATGATAAACAATCATATTGGTATTTGTTTGTTTTTACAATTGCAGTATTGGGCATAGTGGGGAAGCAATTGTCATTAGTAAAATTCACACAAGCCTCCTCCAACATGGCAGTTAGCATTTGGAAAAAAGCACCAATTTTCACTAATGGAAATCCCATTCCACCCCCAAAGCTCAATGCCATACAGGGACAGTTTTTACCAAGAATGTGGCTGGATTGTTGTTGTTGTTCAGTCCTTCAGTCGTGTCTGACTCTTTGTGACCTCATGGACCAGAGCACGCCAGGCACGCCTATCTTTCACTGCCTCCCGCAGTTTGGCCAAACTCCCCTGCCCTTGTGCTGCACTGCTAACAACAATCATACACACACACCATTCCTAGTACAGTACTTAATTTCTTAGAAACCACAATATAATTGCTAATCACACCATTAACAATGTGCAATTAGTCCCTAATAACCTTAAAACATTATATGCCCTTAAAAAGAACCTAATTATTCTCCTACTTGCTGACTTTCCTTAAATTCTGTGGGAAATAACAGCCATGCTATATTCAGTGTTATTTAGTTTTCAGTTGAAGAATATTGGCATTCTGCTATCTCAGCTTTCTGGTACCATACAGAGTTCTCCTGATACCAATCAAACTATGTAAGAATTGAAAGGTAGCAAAACTCTGATTTAGGGCCTTTTATCTGTTGGGGGCATTAATGATACAAGAGAAGAAATGTGGCTATTAGCATAAATGTCATTTTCAACAGATATACTAAGCCTGGGGTCACCAAAGTGTTTGGGCCTTACTCTGATTATGTTGACTGCAAATTTGTTTCTGAGATTAATTGATGGTGTTTGTCTTTAAATATCTAAATTGATAACAGGTCAAATAGCTGGTGATGGAGCTCTTCCTGCCATAACAACTTGCCCATGCACTACGATCTTCAGATTAGGTCCTTCTTTGACTTCTGAGGTTAATTATATGGCCAGAAAAGCGAGGATCTTTTCAACAAGAGCATCCTAGTTTTGGAATATCCTCCAAAAAGATACTTTCATCTTCAGGTTCAGGGGCATAGCAAGGGGTTCCATTATGTTCCATAATGGAGGGGGTGACAAATTATCAAGGAACAATTACTGCCCTATTAGGGCGGTTCATAAAAAAAACTTTTCTTTAAATGCCTGCTCCAAAGGTCTTATCTTACTATACTAGGGATTTTATAGCTATATATGAAATTTCATGCATATCTGTTACTATCTTGACCCTCCTCCACCAAAATAGCTGTTTACTTGGCTGTTTTCCTATGTCATGAAGGCTGAAATTTCAGTTCAGTGGAGCACATACTGTTCTCAATCCTAACCCTGTGGAAAGCCCTCTAATTAGACTTTAATTTGATTTTGAGATGTTTTTAGGAGGTAATTTAATTATTGTTTGATTTTATACCAATGTTATGTATCTGATGTTAGCCACCCTGAGCCCGACTTTGGCCGGGGAGGGCAGGATATAAATAAAAGTTTTTTATTATTATTACTTGTTATTATTCCTTTGTAAGAAAATATGAAATAACGCCAAACCATTTTTGCAGGGGGGGAATCAATGGGGGGGGGGTGCCAAGAAATTTTTCGCACCGGGTACAACCTGACCTTCCTACGCCTCTGTTCAGGTTAATACCCTTTATTTGCACAGGTGTTTCAAATTTACGGTATTGGTTTTACTGGTTGAATAGTTTTGGTTTACTATCATTATGTTGCCCTGCCTTTTACTGTTTGTTTTAACATTTATTGATATTTTATGCATACTTGCCATGGAATCCATTATTGGATGAAGGTGAGGTTTATAAATTTTCAAAATAAGTAAATAAAAAGGATATAGGAAGCGCCCTGCTATTACAAGAGAGATAAATAAACAATGTACTATTTCGTTATATTGTCTTAATGTTGTTGCTTGCTCTGGGATTGTGCCAACAATGAAAAGTGGTAATATACAAATAAACAAAATTGGAGAAGTAATCACTTTGTCTCCTATCTACCTTTCCCATTTGGTTGATGACCTAAAGAAATGCAATGAAATGAATGAAAATGTGAAATATAGATGGCTATGCAATTGTTTCCAGCCTAATCTATGATGTAGTTTTAATAAACAAAGCTAGGTTTTAAGATATTTAATCCTAATAATTTCATATACACACAGAAAGAGACTTAAACCCAGCTACTTTGGTTTAACAAATTTGTTATTTGGGTTATTTCTGTTATTATGCATTTGGCAAAATAAACAATGCTTTGTTTTTCAGCTCACTTTAACTTGACTCCTGTTGGAAAGCTGTCTTGCTATCTGACTCCAACCACAGTTCGAGATAAAGCTGCAAGAAAGCAACTAAAAAGCATTGCCGGGGGCTAGTTGTGTTCACAGAGAGGGTTCAAAGGTTGCAGAGGCTTAGTACATGAGGATTAAAATATATGCCATCCCCAGTTCTCTTTTAATATTTATGAAGCCTTCATAGAACAGAAATGCAACCTAATTGCTTAATTCTTAGTGACAACAGTCATTCAGGCAGCCTGATCAGTTGCAGGCTCAAAGACTACAGAGATCTGCCAAAGAATGGTCACAGCTCCAGCAGATGGCTCTGCTATAAACTGCTTGTTCTTCTCCCACACATGACGTGGAGGGGGGGGATGGGGCGTGCTCTGTGATATCAGCATGTCAGTCAATTTGCTTAGCCCAAGTTTGAACTTAACCTCATGAATAGTGGAATTAGGGCATTTGTGCTGTTGCCCAAACGACAGGAGGCCAGAGTAACTCTTTACAACCCTGGGTCTCAGAGAGCCTTAGCACACTCATGTTTGTGTACAAATCAACAGATAATGCTTTTTAAAAAGCCTTTTTTGTCATCCGTCATAGGATAACAATGGAAGAGCAGAGGATTACATTAGGGAAATGTGCTTTTTCTTACTTTTTTAGATTATCCACTTTTAGAGAATGCTACAACGTGAGAATTCTACAACTTGAGAATTCTATCCAGGCCTGGTTGATTGTGATATAAGCATTTGCAGCCATTACTGCTTAATATTTATTTGTGGTGGAGTTTTTAAAGTTTAAACACTAGTTGTTGCACTAGTCCTATACATGCTCCCTAACATGTCACATGTTATTGTGACGTATGGGGAAGATCCAATGACTGCTTTTACAACTGCTAACAAGTGCCAGGTTTTATTCACAGTCGAGCCTTATTCAGACATTCAAAGAATGCATGGCATTGTGGGGCACTCCCCATATACAGCAGGGTTAGCACTGCCTGTCCTATGATCTTTGTCAGGAATCAGCAAACTTTTTCAGCTGTGGGCCAGTCCACTTTCCCTCAGACCTTGTGGGGGGGGCGGACTATATTTTGAAGGGCGGGCGCGGAATGAACGAATCCCTATGCTCCACAAATAACCCAGAGATGCATTTTAAATAAAAGCACACATTCTACTCATGTAAAAACACGCTGATTCCTGGACTGTCTGTGGGCCGGATTTAGAAGGCGATTGGGCAGGATCCGGCCCCCGGGCCTTAGTTTGCCTACCCATGATCTTTCTGAAACCCACAAACCACCACTGCTATAGCCCAGTTTTCGCCTGTCCCCCAAACTCCTATTCAATATATCGCCTTTTATTTAGAGACTCCACACCATCTCCAGAACTGACCAATCATCTCTGGACAGCACAGCCAATCACATTAATGGGGTGAAATCATATTTTAAATAGAAAATTGAAAAATTGTGGCATGGCTGGGGGCTGGACAGCTTTGAGTCTCGTGTGTGTGTGTGTGTGTGTGTGTGTGTGTTCTCCTTTCCCCCCTTGATTATACCTTTTCCTATGGGGGGGTCCCTCAGGAATGCACTGAAAGGACTATAGAGTTTGGGCAGAATCATGTACAACCTCTTTAGCCAGTCAGGTGCATGTATTTACACCTGAGCTGGGTCTTCTTTTCTGAGGCTGTGCTGGTTATTCCCAGTGGCACTGTCTTTTCTTCAGCCAGCCAGCTGTAAGTATGCATAGGATTGCAGCCTTACACTGCAGTCTTCATCATGTCTACTGACATTCTTTGACTGTGTGACTAGAGCTAAAGAAGGAGAAGGTTTCGAACAAAGTAGCTCTTGTGCAATTCCAGATGTAATATTTAAAAGCTAGATGAGCATGGGGAGGATATTGGAAGCTTTTTTATGTGATTCCTTTACAAGATGCTACCTAAAATGCACTCATACACACACAAAAATGTGCGCATTTAATAAGCCTCAAGAGAGAAACAATAGCTTGCTTCTGTGTTTATGGAGAGGTGGTTCCATTATATTAGCTGCATGTAAGTGTGTCTTGTCCCATTTGCTGGGTTAATTTATTATTGAATTTATGACTCTCCAATTTCAGGAAGCTTTATTGCACTAGTCCGAAGAACCAAGTTATTCGTTTTCACTCTATTGTAAGATAAACTTCAATGTGCTAAACGGAATTACCTAAAAGTTACTGATCTGACCCCCACCCCCACCCTGGAAAAAAAACACCCCTTAAAAACGTAGTCGTCTAAGATGTTAAGAATATTTTCTGTCATTTATATTAATCACTGGGATACTTCTCTTTCTTGTTACATCCGGGCCATTGCACAATTCATTGTCCCAGAAGGACTAGAAAACAGGCTTGTAAAATTATCTCTTTGGCAGTAAAGCCAAGCAATCTTGGTCTACAGCAGCACCTTATTCCTTTGCCCCCTTGCCAAGGTATGACAGACCAATAATGGCAATATTGTGATCTTTTTGAGTTGCATTGCCTACAGATAATATGAGGAAATACATATGTCCTGTTTAACAATTACAGGCAGGGTTGGGAATTTTGCTGCATTCCTTGTACAAAAGTCTCTTAGATTAGCATTTGAGTCTGACTTCAACGCTGGTGATGGAACAGCTCCTGCTACACTTCAGAACAACAGGCTAGCTTTGGGGGTGTGGGCCATATCAATGTGGTACATGCAGTGCTGCCTGAGATGGCTATCTAAGGATAGCATTAGTGGCCAGCAGAGCAGTGTGGATGGAGCAGCACGTCAAGTTCCCCACTATTTTGCCCCTCCTCTTCTCAATAACTGCTGGTGATGCACACCACTGGGGATGCAGGTGAGCAATGCCAAGCCACCACAGTGGCTGCTATTGAAAGGTAGGGCTGTCCTGGTGTGAGGGACCCTTTTCCCGATCCCTCCCTTTCGATACTTCCCCAACTGTGTCTCTCCCTAGGTTTCACTGACAACTAGAATGAATCCTAAAGTGTTCATATGGGAGATGTCTCTGGGGTACCTCAGTGCTTCACGTTCGAAAACCTCTTGCCACCTATGGGATCTCCCTCCCCGGGTTCCCAACTACTGCAGTTTGCCTCACCTTTTTGGCAACTTCGTGGCACCTTTGGCTTCACTGCCCAGCCCTCTGTATGACAGGAGAATAAGCAAACCGTTTCCTCTTCCACGGGAAAACTTTGTTCTCTCCTCTTAGTCACACCTCTTAAGGCACTGATACACTGCCAGAGTCAACGAACGATGAAACACATTTAACTTTATTGAGGTAACTTGAAAACATGGATGTCCAGGGTTAATACTGTTACAAATCTTCTTCTCATGTAATTCAGCTTTTTTACAACATAGCAATGGTAAAGACCTTTCCTCCCATTCCCCAAAGCCTAACCTCTCACGATCTCTCTCCAACCCTCTCACCCTCTAACCCTCCTGACCAACTGCCATTTCCCCCTTTAAAAGGGCGAAAAGCCCCGCCTCCTGCGAGTGAGCCGCCAGTCACATAGAGTGGATGTTAACTCCTAATACGCTGGGCTCCTGACCATACCCAGACTAAGGGTTGATCCGTTACACCTGGCAAGAGGTAAGGCCATGCCACAATGATGAAATATTATGAGGGCAGGAACACAGAGGGTAAATAAACCAAAAGCAAGGTGTACAACTCAATCAAATACTAAAGTTGTATCTCACCTGTGTGTGGCTAACACACAAACCACATTAAAATCCTGGGCAAGGTCCCCCACCCCCCACCCACAGGCTATGCAGCCTCACACAGTCCTCATACAATTACTCACTGATATATTATTCATTGATTGGTGGGGCTTCTGGGGAAAAGGCCGTGATGAGTTAAATGCATCCTGCATTCATATGTTGCCCACCCTCATCAGTGTCCTGCAGGAGTGCCAGCTTGGCCCCACAACTGTGGGTGCCTGGGGCCGTGGGTGCCATGGCCCTTTCATGGGGAATTTTGTGGGTGCTCAGTCACCCAGGGCCCCAGGGAGTTGGCACCTATGGCGTCCTTTCCACACTGTCCTGTCTCTCTTGCAATGTCCATGTGGGATTTGGGGCAGATCCATTTAAAACACATCCAATGCACATTTAAAGCATGTAACTTCCCCCAAAGAATTCTGGGGACTGTAGTTTGTTAAGGGTGCTGGGAATTGCAGCTCTGTGAGGGGGGAAACTACACTCCCCAATATTCTTACGGCGAGTCATGTGCTTTAAATGTGTGTTAGATGTACTTTAAATAGAAGGTGTGGATCTGATTGGTTAGAGATTCTTGATGGTTAAGCAGAGGTAGTTTTTACGTGTGTCTGTGTGTTGTGTGTTTTTACAGGTTTGATGCAGATTTCTTTGTTAGTATAACCCTGAAAGCAATGATGCAGACAATGGTTACAATTATACGAGATTTGAGAAAGGGGGAGGATGTGTGGCAATAATGGAAGGTGATATGTTGGAAACACAGGCAATGCAGATGGCAGACAGTAGTGCACAGCTGTTTAACGGAAGCTGGGGGGAACACCCTGCATCCAAACAAGTAAAAAGGTCTGGGAAATAATACTCCAAATGTCCACAACAGCAAATCTGGTGTCTTTATTTTTTAATGACTGGGCCAGATGGGGAAGAAAGATCTATCCTGATTGACATAATAATAATAATAATAATAATAATAATAATAATAATAATAATAATAATAATAATAATAAATTAATGCAGCTGACCTAAATGACTTGCCTGCTATACAGTTCTAATCATGTAACTGCTGACTAGCAAAACAGTTCCATAAACTCAACACAGATCATGCAAGAAATGAGCATTCTTTTGTTTTAAAAATATTACAAAAACTAGTGAAAGGAGGAACAATAATATCCATATTTAGATCTCCATATAATAGGTAATGCAAGATATGTTATGCAAAATAGTTCATATCCTGAGCTCCTATTGAAGAAGAAGAAGAAGAGGAGGAGGAGGAGGAGGAGGAGGAGGAGGAGGAGGAAGAAGAAGAAGAAGCTACCATAGAGGCTAGGTTAGACAGTAACAGTGGACACAGTGCTCTGGTCCATGGGGTCACAAAGAGCTGGACACGACTAAATGACTAAACAACAACAACAACCAACACAGATATAGGATTCTGGGTCTCTCTAGTTGAAGGATCAAACCAGTAAAGGTGCTTAAGTCCTTCTTTAAGAGGTTTTTAAGCAGAGGGGGGATAGTTACCAAACAGGGATATTGCAGTGGTGAATTCCCTGCACTGCCAAGGGGTTGGGCTACATGATCTCAGAGGTGCTTTCCACTCCTATAACAGAGCCTAGGGCTTGCCAATCAGAAGGTTGGCGATTCGAATCCCCGCAATGGGGTGAGCTCCCGTTGCTCGGTCCCAGCTCCTGCCAACCTAGCAGTTCAAAAGCACGTCAAAGTGCAAGTAGATAAATAGGTACCCCTCCAACAGGAAGGTAAACGGCGTTTCCGCGCACTGCTCTGGTTCGCCAGAAGCGGCTTAGTCATGCTGGCCACATGAGCCGGAAGCTGTACACTGGCTCCCTCGGCCAGTAAAGTGAGATGAGTGCCGCAACCCCCTAGTCATTCGCGACTGGACCTAACGGTCAGGGGTCCCTTTACCTTTACGTAAACCAGTAAAAATAGGCATGTTTAAATCCAATTTATGGACCATTTAACCCTTCATATGTGAATAGTGTTAAGAGCAAGCAGCTAATGAGTGTGTCTTTGAAATTAGGACTATTTGCAATAGTTGTAATATTCTGCAGGGTCCTTCTCCCATACCTTAGTAGGTTTGGGGTTTGTAGTAGCCTGGCATCAAATCTGGTTACTGGCAGTCTAATTATAAAAACATTTCAGCCTTAGTCTTCATTCATTTGATTCACCAGCTTCTTGGGCATCTAGAGATGGTACTGAAATTCTTTATTTGTTTGCATGCAGAATGTACCATTCTGCAAAAGGCTATAAAACAAAGTAATGTTCCAAATTTCATATGCAATCTTCAAAATTTTACAGCATTTTACAAATAGATTCTTGTTTGTCCATGCCTCAACAAAGCATGGAAAGTTTAGGAACAAGTGATTAATGAGCCTATTTACTTCTGTGAACTGAGCTTCAATACCAGATGACAGCTTACCAAATGGAATAACTTTAATGTGAAATTGGGCACCAGGAGTACCGGTATCTACCTCCCTATTGGAAAAAGACACCACCTGTCTCTCTCTGTTCTAAGCACAGAATCATTGGGGCTTGTTAATGGAATGTTAATGGAGTGTTGTTAATGGAATGGATACATTATTTTGTACAATTCTGTGTTGCAAAATTTTGTACAATTCTGTGTTGCAAAATTCTAAGAATGAAAACCATGTGTTGATGATTTCTTCTACTAAAAAAAAATTGTTCTAAGCTGATTGTAATGTAGATCAGGTGAGGGACACAGAGGAACAACACACAGAGAGAAATGAAGGCTGGTTCATGCTTGGTGGCAGCATCCAGGTTACATGTCCTGCTTTTGTGTCCCTTCCCCTTTCATGTGTAAAACCTTTCATGTGAATCAGGGCCTACACATGTCAATACCAATACAAGTAGGCCCTGCCCACATGGTCTATCTGCTGCAAAAGGGGGGGTGAATGGAAGTGGGGCCTTCTGACATGGATGTTTAAATGCAGACACCCTGGATTGCACTGTTGGCTCTGCATGGAGGTGCTGAAAGGCACATGAACCTGGGACCCCTCCTTAGCCCAAACATGTGTTATACATGCACATTTAAAACAACATCCAATATGAGGTGGATACAAGGTAAAATAAGTTTGCTGCAAGACATTACAATTATGCAACATTTGTTGTAGTAGTAGCATATGAAGTACACACACAAACATCTCAGATCATTTCTATGGGGATTGCATGAATGTAGTACGTTGAGTTCAATTATTGACAACCCATTAACTTTCGTGTTTCATAACCATTCAAGCTCTCTCTCATATGTATGGCAATTGAACTTTTAGGTAGAGGCATTTGAACACAGAGAACTGTTGCTTCCACAGAGCACCACTGTGGCATATGACAGTAGAGTGGTACCTCGAGTTACAAATGCCTCAGGTTAAAAACGCTTCAGGTTACAAACTCCGCTAACCTGGAAGAGTCTCGAGTTGAGAACTTTGCCCCAGGATGAGAACGGAAATCGTGTGCCGGCTGCACAGCAGCAGGATGAGGCCCCATTAGCGAAAGCACACCTCTAGTTAAGAACAGTTTCAGGTTAAGAACGGACTTCCGGAACGAATGAAGTTCATATCTAGAGATACCACTGTATCTCAGAGCTGTCAACCTTCCTTTTTTTTTGCATTGGGAAATGGCCATAGCTGTCAACTTTCCCTTTTTGTTGCAATGGGAAATGGCGCTGGAATAAGGGAATTTCCCACAAAAAAGTGAAGAAGAAGAAGAAGAAGAGTTTGGATTTGATATCCCGCTTTTTACTACCCGAAGGAGTCTCAAAGCGGCTCACATTCTCCTTTCCCTTCCTCCCCCACAACAAACACTCTGTGAGGTGAGTGGGGCTGAGAGACTTCAGAGAAGTGTGACTAGCCCAAGGTCACCCAGCAGCTGCATGTGGAGGAGTGCAGACACGAACCCGGTTCCCCAGATTACGAGTCTGCCGCTCCTAACCACTACACCAAACTGGTGAAAGTTGACAGCTATGCTGTATCTAGCATTTTGTTAGCTGGAAGGCCAACAATGGAAACAAATAGCCACAGAGGGAACAAAACTTGGGAAGTGAAGATTCTGTAAGGCTTCCCCATCTCCTGTCTCTGCTGCCCCTCTGCTTCCAGAGTGAGAAAATGAGAGAGAAAAAGTAGAATTTGTCAGCCATCAGAGGGTGAGGAGGCATCATTGCAGCAATGAAAACAGAGGTAAGGAAGAGGCTGGGTTTGCATAGGTCTAGGGACTGTGGTGGTTATAGGAAGGAAAGGGGTGTGACTTTGCAGAACCAATATATTTGCTGGGGACATTTGGGATGACATGCAATTAAGGGATTTGTGGTTACCTAGAAGGGAATGTAAGTGTTTGTGGTGCAGAAGCACCCAGAACTGGCTGGTTGTGCCATGTGCCTTAGTATTTCTGGTTACTTAGCAATGGTTGAAGATATGTGTGTGAGCAGGTTGGATGTTGTACAACAGAATTGAATTGCGGCTATGGAGAAAAGGGTTGTGTCTCAGGGTCCTAATGCAGACGTGTATGTGTAGGTGAATCCAAAGCACTGGGGATATATGTTAGATTATGTGTTGTTTACAGAGATGGACGCTGTTTGAGAGGCCTTGTAGTGGAAATAGCACTGACCTTACAGCTAAAGACATGAACTTGTATGAAATGTTCTTAGAATGCATAGGAATATTTCACCCACATAATATGGTTAGAATAATTCGATTTGTTGCAGCATGATGTTAATAAGAACAGAATTTATACCATTCTGTTGCCAAGAAAATGGCAGCTTTTTAATGCCTAATGGGGAAAATGCTAAATATGTTTAAAAGGGGAAAATGAAACAAGTGATATTGTCTGAACAAAATAAAAATGCTTTCATACTGCCATAAACTTAATACACAATGAAAAAAAATCTATACCCATTCATGTGGAAAATGGAGACAAATGAGGGGAAGTGTGGTCCCCTATGAAAAATTAATCTGGTCAGGGTAATCATGAAGTTACTGAGTGTTTTCCCACCTGCTACTCTAATGCATAAACAAGTAGATATAAAAGCAATACTGTATTCTCATCATACTGCCCTGATTTCAGAACACTGAAATCAAGAACGGTATCTGGATTAATATATAAAAGGATTAAAATTGTTTTGTTTAATTCTGAACTTGTAAACTATTAAAAGTGATCCCAGTTTATTCAAACCACATTTTTGTAGATAACTAGTTTTGTAGTTCCTGTCATTAAGCATTTCCTGTATAATGACAGAAGGGATTATGTTACCACCTACAACTTGGAATTTACAGTGGTACCTCGACTTATGAAATTAATCCGTTCCGAAGGCGCGCTCGTAAGTTAAAATCTTCTTAAGTCGAAGGCGCCATCTCGGAATGGGGGGAAAATTCGGAAGTTGAAAAGAGCGCATTCAAATTTTCGTAAGTCGAGGTATCGTGCCACCGTTTTCCCTTCGCAAGTCGAAAATTTTGGAAGCAGCGGCCATTTTTTTCGCTTCCGGAGGTCATTCGGAAGTCGAAAAATATGGAAGTCGAGTCGCTCGTAAGTCAAGGTACCACTGTATACTTTATCTAAGGGATGGGCTTTCTAACGACAGACAATGGATATGCCTTTGCCTACAACAGTTTACAGCAGAGTGATATTGACCAATGGCAGCCTTCTGGAGGCCATGTGCCAAAGTAGGTGTAACTGAAGTGCAAAGGTGGGTGTCGTTAAAGCAGAAAAGTGGATCATAGCAAAACCCAAAAATTTCTTGTCATTATCCATTATCTTTATTTCCATCCCTTTGCCTTTCCTAATTATTTTCCTCTTATCCTTACTAACTTCCATCCTCAGCCCTGATACTATTAATTTCTACCCTTTCCTTCCTAATATATATGGCTTTTTGCCCCAATGGACATTTCAGTCTCTCCATGCTACTCCACAACACAGTCTTGTAGAGAATTCATTTTTAAAAAATTCAAAAGAAATCATATAAATGATAGTATTTACCAGTCTAAGATTGCAGTCCAATCTACACACACTTATCTAGCAGCATGCCCATCTGAGCATGGCAGGAATTACTCCTGAATGGGCATGGAAAAAAGGAAGCACTCTAAGTGCATAAATATTTTTATTTCAAACAGAACACTTACAATATGCCTGTAGTTTTTATTCATTACAGTTTGCAAGGCTGCTTGAGCAAATGTGATAGATAGAAAGACAGAAAGTCACAGAACCATTACACTTATAATTTTTGAGATGTCAGCCAATCTAGCCTCAAATTAAGTTTTATTTTCAAGTGGTGCAAAATATTAAGAATTGAAATTAAATTTTGTGCTGGGTTTTTTTCCATTGTAACCTGAGGTACAGTTAACTTTATCTCCCTGGGATTGTTTTATGAATCTTATACTTGGTCCCATTGACATTTTTGGCATGGCATACCTAGCTGTTATCATGAGGCTATTTTAAGTACAGTGGTACCTCTGGTTACATACTTAATTCATTCCGGAGGTCCGTTCTTAACCTGAAACTGTTCTTAACCTGAAGCACCACTTTAGCTAATGGGGCCTGCCGCTGCCGCTGCGCCGCCAGAGCATGATTTCTGTTCTTATCCTGAAGCAAAGTTCTTAACCTGAAGCATTATTTCTGGGTTAGCGGAGTATGTAACCTGAAGCGTATGTAACCTGAAGCGTGTGTAACCCAAGGTACCACTGTATTTACAAAGGCTTGGTCTTGTGCACTGAGGGGTTCTATTAACACTTTTTTGTTGTCTTTGAGCACCAAACATCCCAACTGCAATTGCTTCTTTGACAATTAGATGGAAACAGATTTAAAATGGAGGTTTCAGTTAACACTTTAATGTTATAAAGTACTATATTATCCAGCAATGTCCTTCCCAATGGCCAATATCCTTCAGCCAAAGCCCTCCAGGACATAAAGTTCATTGCGTGTCATTTTTGCCATTTTATCACTTCATGTTGATTCCTGCTAGAAAATAGTGATGAAATGAATTTTAATTGCTGGTTTCTTTTCATTCTCTCTCCACCCCACTCCACCTTTATTTGATTTCATTATATACATACATACATACATACATACATACATATTAATGACCATAAGTTCTGTAATTAAAGCCTCTGGAGCATTTCAATAGAAACAAAATTTTACAGAAGACAATTCAGAATAGTAAAGGACCCCATGGCTGTTAAGACCAGTCAAAGGCAACCATGGGTTGCAGCACTCATCTCGCTTTCAGGCCGAGGGAGCCAGTGTTTGTCTACAACTTTCCAGGTCATGTAGCCAGCATAACTAAACTGCTTCTGGCACAACAGGGCACCATGACGGAAGCCAGAGTGCACGGAAACACTGTTTACCTTCCCGCCACAATGCTACCTATTTATCTACTTGCACTGGTGTGTTTTTGAACTGCTAGGTTGGCAGGAGCAGGGACAGAGCAACGGGAGCTCACTTCCTATCGGCAAACCCAAGAAGCTCAGTGGTTTAGACCACAGCGCCACCTGCTCCCTTATTCAGAATGGTCATTCAAGGGACAAGTTATCACTAATCCTGCTTCCCATATCAAGAGGAAACAATAAAATGGATGGAAGCTGTAATGAGTGTTTCCTTTTAAGAGCACTGGTTTCCTGAAAAACCCCAATAGCACTTTGTCTGTCAGCACTGGACAGGAAAGTGCAGCAATTGTGTTTTATTATAAATACCTAACTACAAATCAGGTCTGAGAAAACACGGAAGAAGAACTCAGAAAACACTGGCCTGCAACAGCTTGATGACGTCATGTAAATTGAATAGGAATTCCAAAGAAAAGGGCAGCTGTCCATATCAAATTTCTTTTGAAACGCAACTTAAGTTTCAAATGTCACTTTCCATCTAACAATGGAGTTGCTATTAAGTCCAAAGTCCCCATGTGAATGCGGAACTAGCTGTGGAGTCCTTTGGATCTTTGCCTCTGTCCAGGATTCTATGAACCTATTTATGTGAAGATGCCTCTGTCTCAAAACACAGAAGATTGGACAAGATGGCCTGCAGGTATCTTGCTGTTTTACACTTCTATTAATAGAGTTTGCATCATCTGGTATCCTGTTTGGAGCCTGTGCCAAACTGATAACTCTCTTAATAATTGTCAACGAAATTCCATTTCCACCCACTCTAGCTCAATCAACACTGAATAACTTAAGCAGCAAATTGGGAGCCGTTCCACTTGATCTCAACACACAAAAATAATAGTTGGTGAATGTGTCATTGATGGGACAAACTGCAAATCATTCAGGAATAATGCATGCACATTTTTCTCGCAGTAAATGAAACAGAAAATTATAGACCAGTAATACTCAATAAATTCCATAAGGAATATATAGGAATAAAGTAAGTTGCCTTCTCTGAAGCTTGATCTGTCTACATTAAGACTGTCTACAATGACTGGCAGCAGCTCTCCAAGTTCCTTGACAGGAGTCTATTCCCAGTCTTACTTGCACATGCCGGATATTGAACATGGGACATAATACTATATGCTACATATATAGTTTTAAACTGGCATACCCGGTATATGATTTAGGTTAAAGAATGACACACAGTTTAAATAATTAAATTTGCATCCCCACTGAATGCTGTTTTGCCTTTCTCTTTATCCAAAATGGCATTAGGCAGATAACTAGTTGAGGTATTTCATCAGTTGCTAAAACATCACTTCATTGAATGTTTAATTTTTACTACAGCAGAATAGATAATTGATCTGGCAGGGAACCTCTCTGCCCTCAAGCAGTGCATTAAACTAACAAGAACCATCCTTGTGCTGTTTAATGTTGAACTCAAACAATGCTGTTGTGCCCAAGTCCAAACCTAGCCAAGTGATCAAAAAGAACCTCATTAAATTCATTCATTATTTGGTAATGAAACAGAGGGTTGTGTCCAGAGAAGCTTCCTCTGATGGAGTAAGCTTTTCTGCTGGATGAAGAGTCTTCTTCTACTGTGGAGAAGCTTCTCTGGAGCCAAACCAGAATGTAGTCTGTAGAAAAGTATATATGAACTAAGCACAAATCTGAAATTAAGGTTTCTGAGGACCACATGACATGTATATTTCCACCAATTTTCTTTTTCTTTTAAAGCTAAAGCAACCATGGGATTAAGCAGACCTCAGCACCACCAGAAGTATGCACAAACACACAGCTTTCCACAGTTGCTTTTTCTTAAAAAAGCAAGAACCAAGTTAGAGGGAAGTAACATGCAACTGAGTTTAACATCTGGCTCAGCCCTCAAATAACACCAATCTGGTCTAATTCCAATGCTCCAAAAGACCAGACAGAACAGTTAAATACTTAATTGCCACTCCACACATCACAAAAGGCGAATCTGGGCTTGCCAACAAGTGTATGCTCAACAGGGAGCTCTCGAGTGTGCTATCATGAGGCATGTGTCACTAAACATGTGATGGTCACATTCACAATTATAGCAAATGTGTTAGTGCACACTTAAAATAAAATAACACATAAAAAGATAATACTCATAAAGTCCCCTGAATTAATGAATACAAACTATTTCATTATTGCTGCACAATACACACCTCCCACTGGAAGCAACAGAAGCAATTGGAAGCAATGGGAAGTAAAGAAGGAAAAGTATACACAAGTAGCCAACAGTTGCAGGGAGGTCAGGCAGGACAAAGCTCAGGCTTGCAAGCGAGGTTAAAATTAATAAAAGAGGTTTCTTCAGCTATGTTCAAAGCAAGAGGAAAAACAAGCAAGTAGTAGGTCCTCTGTGTGGAGAAGACAAAGAAATTCTAATGGGTGACAGAGTGAAGGTGGAACTGCTCGACACCTTCTTTGCCTCTGACTTCACCCAAAAGGAAAGAAGTGCCCAACGAGGGGATAACAGAATAAACAACATAAGGAGGGACCTGCAGCCCAAGATAGGAAAAGAGATTGTACAGGAATTAAATGGATTCAAATATGCAGGACCCTATGAGCTGCACTCAAGTGTACTAAATAATATTGCAGATGTAATTTCAGAGCCTTTTGTCTATAATCTTTGAGACTTCTTGGAGAACAGGTGAGGGCCCTGCAGACTGGAGGCAGGCAAATGTTACCCCCACCTCCAACAAAAAAGGGAGAACCCAGGTAACTACCAACTGGTCAGCTTAACATCAATACCAAGGTCCTAGAACAGATAATTAAACAGTTGGTTTGCGAGCATTTAGAAACAAGTCTTTCCAGCCAAATCTCGTTCTTTTTTGAGAGAGAGTTTTGTTTTCTCCTGCACTGGGGCGGGGTGGTGGTGGTAATGACCCAATCTAATGGCTTCAAGTTACAAGAAAGGAGATTCCAACCAAACACCATTAAGAACTTTCTGAGAGTAAGAGCTGTTTGACAGTGAAACGGACTCCCTTGAATGGTAGTGGACTCTCCTTCCTTGGAGGTTTCTAAGCAGAGGTTGGATGGCCATCTGTCATGGATGCTTTAGTTGAGATCCCTGCATTGCAGGTGGTTGGGCTAGATGATCCTCAGGGTCCCTTCCAACTCTACAAATCTATGATGCTATGATGCTACGATTATGTACCGCCTGCACTCACTGCTAATGTGCTACTGGACCAAATTTAAGAATTTACTGTTACTGTATAAAGCCCTAACCACTTGGGACCAGGATATCCAAGACCTCCTTTGCGCATTCACTGTGGTTATCTGTGAGAGAACTCCTTGTGGTATCACATGCACCAGAGGATCATTTCATGGCAACTTGGACCACACCCTTCAGTGCAGCGGCACCCACCTTGTAAAACATGTTGCCCATTGAAATTAGACAGGCTCCATCATTAAACACATTTTGTTGCATGCTGAAAATTCTGGGAGGAATTCAACTCCATCTGCCTGACTCAGTGTCCACCTCTTGAACATTCTGCTAGTGATACATTAAGCAATGCTTCTCTGCTACAATTCAATGTCTTTTACACTCCTGGCTCTCATCCTCTATTTCCTCCTCACCTTACTGCAAAGCCCTATACCAGGGGTCGGCAAACTTTTTCAGCAGGGGGCCGGTCCACTGTCCCTCAGACCTTGTGGGGGGCCAGACTATATTTTGAAAATAATAATAATGAATGAATTCCTATGCCCCACAAATAACCCAGAGATGCATTTTAAATAAAAGCACACATTCTACTCATGCAAAAACACCAGTCAGGCCCCACAAATAACCCAGAGATGCATTTTAAATAAAAGGACACATTCTACTCATGTAAAAACATGCTGATTCCGGGACCGTCTGTGGGCCAGATTTAGAAGCTGATTGGGCCGCATCCAGCCCCCGGGCCTTAGATTGGGGACCCCTGCCCTATACAATGTGTTACCAGCCAGAACTAACACAACCCACCAGGAGCTCAGTAAGGTTTCTATTTTTTATTTTAAAAAATCATTTAAGACTGAAAAACAGGATGCTTCCACTTGAGACTGCATTTGATGCTTGGTTTAAGCCAACACAATGAAGTCACCAGACAGGAAGACTCTGGGGATGCCATCTTCATGTCCCAAGAGTTTCTGGCACCCAGACAGGGGTGGCTCAAGATATTTTGCTGCTTGAAACAACAGATAAAATAACACCCCTCTCACATACACACACATTCTACATTCAGAAACTAACCAGACTGACAGCTGCATCTTGCTTCAACACTGATTGCAGGATAGCATCCTCCACCACATCTGAGGACAGCAAGCTGAGTTAAAGTGTCCATGGCAGGCTGTGCAGCATACACAACTTTGTTGTCTAGCACCTCACTGGCACCGCCCTCCCCCAGCAACAGGTGCCTAAGGCAGGTGTCTCTCTCTGCCTAATGGTAGAGCTGCCTGTGCACTTAGGATATTATTGATTACCTGGACCCTCTGGACAACAAGCAGCATACTGGCTGCCCTGTGCTTTGGAAAGGATCCTGTAGCACTAGATCCCCATTTAGCCCTCCCCTCCTTCACCACTCCTAAAGAGAGGAGGGCTTTGAGGGAAAACACCCTCCAACCCAATTCATATACACCACATACACCTGTTGACAGCAAAAGAATGAGCAACCCTTTGGGACCCACCTGAGATCCAAAGTAGACAATGCACTAAATACATGACCACATTTGCATTATGTTTAAATCTTCAAAAGCAAACACAGCAGTTGCATGCAATAGGATTCAGACTGGGACTGCAGTGTTGGAGGCAGGGTGTCATGTTAACCCTTTTGCCCTTGCCATATTCCTGATGAAAATTGATACCACCTAAAGCTGCTCAATTGTCCTGGAAGGGAAGCTGCTATTTTCACCCATGAGTAGCTTCCCCCCCCCCCCGTGTTGGGAGTTCTGAAAAGGGATCAGAAGCCTCTGTAGCTGCAATATAGATAAATTAAATAAATAAATAAAGATTACCAGATGCAGCCATGCATTTGATGTACCATTTACTTTGACCCAGAGTCTTGGGAAATGTGTTCCACTTGATACAATCTGAACTGTAATATGAATAATGGCAAAAAAAAAATTATCTCACTTCATCCTCACTCCATCAATGTCCCCTCCAAAATTTCATTCATGCTTGAGCCAATATTCTTAATGAGCTTGCAAGTGAACTGGGAGCTGCAGCCAGAATTCTACCTCGTGGCTTCTTCTCTGCTGTGGCATAGGAGAAAGAGGGAGAAATGCGGCCCAGAGAGAAAAGTGCTTTTCCCTAATTTGAGTACTGAAAAGACCGATGTTTATTCAGATGGCTTGGAGAAGATCCAAAACAGCTGGATAATCAATCAGCTAGATTAAAACATTATTCATGTATGGCTTCATGGACACAGGGCTTGACAGAAAGGTCTGCAAACTTAGATAATCAAGAATTTCATAGAAGTGGGTAATGGAGGCCAACTGTAAATGCTGCCAGAGTTAGCACTTACACAACAATCTTTCTTTTTTGGCATTCATACACACTGTGCTAGAATTTGCTGAATTCAATGAATAGCATCCTGCAAACCAGATTTGAACTATTTCCATTTTTCAAGTACAAAAACCCCCCACCGCGATTCAAACAAGAGTTTCTAATTTAAAGCCCTCTGTTACTGGCTTAACCCAGTGCTACTTGCTCCACTTGAAGTTCAAAAAGTCAGAGCAACTAACATATAATTCTAGGGGAACACTAATAGGATAATAATAATAATAATAATAATAATAATAATAATAATAATAATAATAATAAATTATTTATGTAGCATCTCCAAGTGTTCAAAGCACTTCACATGTATTATCTAGTTGCATTTGTTACAACAACCCTGGAAAGCAGGCATTAAAGAACAGTTGTGTCCTCCAGATGTTGTGAGACTACAACTCCCATCACCCATCCACTAGCCATGCTGGCTAGGGCTGATGACAGCTGGTGTCCAGCAACAATTTTGAGGGCAACATACTGGCTACTCCTTCCATAAGGTAAGTTTTATTATCTCCCACTTTTGAGGACACCAGGTCTGAGTGACGTCATAGCATAGGCAAGACCTGAACTGGGGATTTGGAGGGAGCCTCTTAGCCACTAATGTGGAGTAGATTGTTACATTTCTGCCATTAGTTACAGACAGTATTTTCAATAGGAGGGCTACATATGCAAGCAATGGTCCCCAAACTGAATTTAGAAATAGCACTGTTTATCTCACTAAATTCCAGATCTTCTACAGTATTTTTGTATGGGTTGTGATGTACCAATAAAATGATTGTTGAAAAAATAAAATGCTATCTACTGCAACTATTCGCATTGTATCTGCATGATACATCAGCATGAAATTATGCATTTCCATCATGGCTGCTAGCAACTTGCAGTGCTGTGTGCTGTGCTATGCTATGCTATGCTGTGAAGAAGAGGCTAAAAGGATTCAGCTGATGTGAAGAATGGAGGACTTTGTAGGCAGTGACACAATATATGCTTCAATCGATTTTCGGAAAAGAGGAAGAGGGACAGTGAAGAAACAAACAATTCCAATCAAGATGGCAGCATGTGTGTGTGTGTGTGTGTGTGTGACACTTGTGTGATTCCATCACAATTAACATCATGGAGCACTTTCTTAGGAAAAGCAACATATCACTCACTAGTCAAACCACAAGAGGAATATCATGCAAGATCAGGAAAGCAGAAACGAACATGCACATACTGCTGTACAAAAACAGATATTGATAAGGGTACAATGCTATTGCCTCTTTCAAGGCAAAGGAATAGCCTTTAAATGATATGTAGAGACCAGAGGAACGTAGCTTGTATTTGACTGCCATATAAACATCTTCCCAATTCAGACCACAATTTTCATCTCCTTCCTCGGGCAAAAAATTATAAGGACTGGACAAAGAGTTCCCCTGCCTTGCTCCCCAAACAACAGCCAGAGTAATGACCATCTTATTCTGCCTTCCAGATAGAATGAAATGAAATGTAACCTGTCAGTGTTTGTGATCACAGCTGAGCTCCACTAGAGAGAAAAGGCTTCTCTCACACATGGCATATTGTGCATGGAAAACATGTTAGATGTGACAATCACACTATTAATTACAGCTTTTTGAGTGCCCACTGGCTATTTCAAATGGCTGTCATTGGAATAAGGACACAGCCTTGTCTATGCCAACCTGTTAAAAGAATTCATTAACCACTACATATCTTGTTAATTATAAACATCTTCAGGTGTTGTCATTTTTTATGGAGATGTTCCCAGTTCTGGTTTACACTGCTTGCCTAGGCTTTCCATAAGTTTAGGTGGAACCTTTTCCACTGATTTTCTCTCTCTCAAGAACAATAACCATATGCTAGTTCGCCACTTACGTGAAAAATACTTTCCATAGGAGGACTTCATATGCAAGCAAGGACCACAAAACAATTACCTCAGAAAATGGCATTTATTGTGCCCACGCATGCACACACAAATGTTAATATGTTTTTTCATGCTGTGCTTCTGATTTTTCATTAACATACTTCATATGCAGATGATTACATTGCTTAAGCTTAAAGAGTAAGCAATCACGTATGCATCTACATTTAGAATTTGTAGTAGCTTTCTAAAGCATACTGTGATTTGGGGGAAAAAAAACCCCACCATGAATTCATATGAGATAATGCTGATAGAAATAAGCATCTTTACACGCACATCCATTGCAATTAACTGTCCGGAGAGTTAGTAAACACTGGAAGGCTGTACACAGTCTAAGTGGGTCAGTTCTAATGAGAAAAGCATGACATCTACATGTAGCAAGGCAGATGGAACACAGACCAGAGAACTAGAACATGGAAACAACTGAGATATTATTTGTTTGTATGGAATTAGTAAACAAAAACACAAACAAAAAATACCATTGTAATCAACTCCCAGAACCATCTTCAGCTATGGAAAAACTATTTTAAGATCTGTTATGCCTGTAAAGCACAGTGGGATTAGATGTGCTTGCATTATTATTCCACTGGTTATAACAAGTATCCTCTGTCTTTGATGTGCCTAAGTAATTCCAGAATGCTCAGAGCAACATGAAAACACTGATGTAACAGCACAGGACTAAGGATGAGATGGTGGGGGAAAGAGACTCTAAACAGTGGGAAAATGCAGAGCTATCACCTGGCAATAAGAATAGTGTGTCCTTTTAGAAAGGTGGCACATACTGAAGTCTGCAACAACATGCAATGTGCACAAGAGATTATACATAAAATAAGATACAAATACACAGCTCTGTTTTATTCAGAAACAAAAGAAGATGCACTATACATAATTAGAAATAAAAGAAACATCAACCTGCAATCTTTCACATTTACAACCATTTTTCTCACTATACATAACGAAACAGAGGTCTTCCAACAGATAGGGAAAAAAGGAGGGAAATATAGGCAGCACTATCCGAAATTTACAAAATATACTCAGAGTCTTTGTTCAGGCTGGAAACCCATTCAAAGGTGTAAATAATGGTCACTTTGTTAGATTTCTAAATGCAACTAACTACAAATGTGTGTGAGTGGCTCTCTCATGGTTCACACTGGGCTCCCTTGACCCAGCTAGACAACCGTGAAAACACGAAATAAATGAAGGTTAACAAAGACTGGTCTGGGAAGCAGTTAACATAAAATGCTGGCAGTGTTAGTATTTTACATATAGGGCTGCACTGTGCATTCCTTACGCGTGAAATATCTGTGAATTATTTGGAAAAATCTTTACCACCTATCTTGTTGCAACAACAAAAATGGCTTTTAAAAATGGAAGGGGGGGATCTTTCCAACCATCTACACAAGAATTTTAATTACCATGCAGAGATAGAGAGAACAGATAGACAACAACCCACTCTCTCACACACAAACACTCAAGCAACTAGTTTATCACAATACCTTTTTGTGTCTGTCCCTCTTCCATATTTTCTTCCATGGCTACCCTTCTTCACTAGATACTGCTGCAAAGGTTTAATCAAAAGCCTCCCTCAAATGTAGGGAAAACTGTAGATTTATTTTTCCCGGGAAGCTCCAACAGCACTGGCTTATGCAGGTCTTCGGAGCTTAGCTAAGGCTCCCCTCACTCTCCTTCCTCGCTTGGAGATAGGCTGTCAAGTGTAATTTCATTCAAATTACTCTCCCGTGAAGATTATCAATTTTTCTTCTCAAAGCTGTCCATTGTATGTATGTAAGCAGGTATTCAAATGAAAAGCCTGTGAATTTGGGGGGGAAATTTGGTTGGGGTCCCAGTAGCAGTGTCACTGTGATTCGTAAGGCTCACTTTGCATATAAAACAGGGGGGGAGAGAAATTGATGTTTGCATTGAAATCTGTGCTTTAAATTGGAAACAGGCTGCACTGCGAACAGATGGAGGGGTGTCTTCCTAACATGAAGCAGACCATGAACCTATAATTCCCCCTATTTGCTACCAAAGTGGGAAAGCCCAGATGCCTGTAGCTGTGGATGCTGCAATACTGCATTACTTACTTCTCCCTCACATACACTACCATGTATTTGGCTTAAAAGGATTTCTAAACACATAATCACAATTCAGTTCAGAAATAGTGATAGGAATCTTGCAGTTGTGTGCGTGCATGCACATACACACATATATACAAGAGAACACAAAGGTATCTATGAAATCTAACGTTTCCGTTTTCACCAAATCTGCTCTCTGAATATATTACAAATTTACCAGCTGGATCAAAAAAAGGACCAAAATGTGAAAAGTATAATACAGTTTTTGGAATTAAAATGGTACTTGTGGATTATTTCAATGCAAAGCTAACACATAAATACATTAAAAATATTTAAATCCTTCAAATCTCTTATCCAACACAGAGAGACATAATATTAGCTGTATGTTACACCACCCCATGCAACAACAACAAAAAAGGATCCTGAAAGGGGGAAAACAAATCTGTTGTGTTGCGGACTGGTTAGGGAATGCAGAGGTTAAGTACATCATGAAGACACCTGCTTGTTTGGGGAGATCTGCAATCTGATTTTGAATACCAGCTTGATTGAATACTGCAGTCTAGAGGTGAAATTGCATTCCTGTGCCTTACATCATCGGGTGGCACGGAATAAATTTGGAGTTCCAACACACTGCATGGGTGTCAAAGGAAAAAACCCTCTAAATCCGTATTTTATGAAACCTTCCTGTTTCCCCAATTCTATCATCAGAGAGCAATACTGTTTCATTATGAAAAACATTTAACAAATATACATAAGATATTAAATCTGACACAGAGAACAGGCAGCATCTTACTCTATTGGCTTAAGTCAATAGAGTACCGGTATGTCCTAGGGACGCGGGTGGCGCTGTGGGTTAAACCACAGAGCCTAGGACTTGCTGATCAGAAGGTTGGCGGTTCGAATCCCCATGACGGGGTGAGCTCCCGTTGCTCGGTTCCAGCACCTGCACACCTAGCAGTTCGAAAGCATGTCAAAGTGTGAGTAGATAAATAGGTACTGCTCCGGCAGGAAGGTAAACGGTGTTTCCGTGCACTGTTCTGGTTTGCCAGAAGCGGCTTAATCATGCTGGCCACATGACCCAGAAGCTGTATGCCGGCTCCCTCGGCCAGTAACGCGAGATGAGCGCCGCAACCCCAGAGTCGGACACGACTGGACCTAATGGTCAGGGGTCGCTTTACCTTTACCTTTACTCTGTCCTAGGGAAAATTGATTATAGCTTCAGTGGACTGCCATAGCAGTACAGCAAGAAGCATCCACCTACCTAGGTGCTTTAGTGAATATAAGCCATGGGTGTCCACAGGAGGAGGGGGCAGTACTCCCCCCCCCCTTGGATGAACAATGGGTTCATATCCATAGCTTTTATTTTTATTTTCTTTTAAAGTAAGTTTCTAATTTTTTAGAACCTGAGTTAAGAAGCAAAATGTGCATGTACTCATTCTGCCTTTTGTGTGGTGATAAACCAACCAGCTTACCATTTCAGTGTTTAACATTCCTCCCTGCCTCCAGAAATAAATTAATTAATTATGTGGATGCCAACCACAATATCAACATTAAATTCAATACTAAACAAATAACTGATTTTAGCTTTTTACAAACCAATGTATCTAGCATTACCATCTGCCTCCAAATCACTGTTAACCTGCAGAATGGCAGAACCAATGATTATTCATGATGCAGAAGAACCCAATGCACTATAAATAGCTGAAGAAGTCACCCGAAAAGGCACAATCATGCGCCACTATGGGGCCACAGTGAGGGAAATATGTGGCATGAATAGCTCCTCCTTGCTTATCATGTAAAAAATGTTTCCTAACCATGTTGTCCTATTAATGTTTACTCTGAAGTAAGTTCCCTTGTATTGAATGGGGTTCACCCTTTTATTAACACATTTAGAATTTCAACCCAAGTCAATAAAGTGACTCATGCTCAAAGTGAACTCACCGAAATAAATGACCACCAGTAACTTGTCCATTGATTGCAATGGGTCTACACTGGATACACCAAGGATTCCCTGCCCGAGCTGCTTCAGGTCGTGGCGGATGTTCTCCTGGAGTCACCTAGTTTGGTCGTCCTAGGGGATTTTAACATCCATGCCGACACGACCTTACAAGGGGCCGCTCAGGACTTTGTGGAAAGCATGGCCTCCATGGGGCTGACCCTGAATAAGTCTGGTCCAACTCATAGCCGAGGACATGCCTTAGACCTGGTATTCACCTCTATGGATGTTGGTGATCTGACATTAAAAAAAAAGTGAAACTAAAGAAGTGCCATGGTCAGATCACTTCCTGGTGCAACTGGACTTCTCCGCAACCCTTCCCCTCTGCAGGGAGGTGGGACCAATTCGGATGGTCCGCCCCCGCCACTTAATGGATCCAAATGGTTTCCAGAGAGTGGTAGGGGATACTTTATCCCATGTTGATGGCCTTTCAGCCGATTCCCTGGTGGCCCGCTGGAATGTGGAGCTAACCAGGGCTATTGACTGTTTGGCTCCGAAGCGCCCTCTCCGGTTGCATGGAGCCCGGACAGCCCCGTGGTTTTCCCCGGAGCTGAGGGCGATGAAACAATCGTTGAGACGGCTAGAGCGCCGGTGGCAGAAAACCCATTCTGAATCCGACCGAACACAGGTTAGAGCTCAACGTCGAGCCTACCAAGTGGCGATAGCGACGGCAAAGAAGACTTTCTTCACCGCCTCTATTGCATCTGCGGAAAATAACAGCAGGAGACTCTTTCAGGTGGTTCGGAATCTATCGGAGCCACCTTCATCATCGGGGCCTGGTAGGGACCCCAAGATCTCCTGCAATGCGTTTGCAAAGTTTTTTGCGGATAAAATCGCTCAGATTCGGAAAGAGATAGACTCCACCGTGGGAGCAGGGCCAGGGCGGGAGAGTGCCAGAGTCCTGTCTAGTCCAGTTGCGTGGGATCAATTTCAGTCTGTTACCTCCGAGGATGTGGACAGGCTGCTTGGACGAGTGAAACCAACCACCTGTCTCCTTGATCCTTGCCCATCCTGGCTTATAAAAGCTAGCCGGGAGGGGCTGGGCGATGGGCTGCGCGGGGTGGTGAATGCTTCCCTCTGTGAGGGAGCCTTCCCAGCCGCGCTGAAAGAGGCGGTCATTAAACCGCTTCTTAAAAAAACATCTTTAGACCCAGCCAATATGGCCAACTATCGCCCAGTCTCAAATCTACCATTCTTGGGCAAGGTGATTGAGCGGGTGGTTGCTGAACAACTCCAGGCACGCCTGGAAGAAGCGGACCATTTGGATCCCTTCCAATCAGGATTCAGGCCTCACCATGGGACTGAAACCGCCTTGGTCGCGCTGGTCGATGATCTCCGGCGGGCTAGGGACAAAGGTGAGAGCTGTTTCCTAGTTCTGCTGGATCTCTCAGTGGCCTTTGACACCATCGACCATAACATCCTTCTAGACCGGCTAGAGGGGTTGGGAGCTGGAGGCACTGTTATACTGTGGTTCCGCTCCTTCCTCCTGGGCCGTGTTCAGAAAGTGGTGGTGGGGGATGAGTGTTCAGACCCCTGGGCTCTCACTTGTGGGGTGCCTCAGGGTTCTGTCCTCTCCCCCATGCTTTTTAATATCTATATGAAGCCGCTGGGAGAGATCATCAGGGGGTTTGGGCTGGGTGTTCATCAGTATGCAGATGATACCCAGCTCTACCTCTCTTTCAAATCAGAACCAGTGAAGGCCGTGAAGGTCCTGTGTGAGTGCCTGGAGGCGGTTGGAGGATGGATGGCGGCTAACAGATTGAGGTTGAATCCCGACAAGACAGAAGTACTGTTTTTGGGGGACAGGAGGAGGGCAGGTGTGGAGGATTCCCTGGTCCTGAATGGGGTAACTGTGCCCCTGAAGGACCAGGTGCGCAGCCTGGGAGTCATTTTGGACTCACAGCTGTCCATGGAAGCGCAGGTTAATTCTGTATCCAGGGCAGCTGTCTACCAGCTCCACCTGGTACGCAGGCTGAGACCCTACCTACCCGCGGACTGTCTCACCAAGGTGGTGCATGCTCTGGTTATCTCCCGCTTGGACTACTGCAATGCGCTCTATGTGGGGCTACCTTTGAAGGTGACCCGGAAACTGCAATTAATCCAAAATGCGGCAGCTAGACTGGTGACTGGGAGTGGCCGCCGGGACCACATAACACCAGTCCTGAGAGATCTGCATTGGCTCCCAGTACGTTTCCGAGCACAATTCAAAGTGTTGGTGCTGACCTTTAAAGCCCTAAACGGCCTCGGTCCTGTATACCTGAAGGAGCGTCTCCACCCCCATCATTCAGCCCGGACACTGAGATCCAGCGCCGAGGGCCTTCTGTCGGTTCCCTCACTGCGAGAAGCAAAACTACAGGGAACCAGGCAGAGGGCCTTCTCGGTAGTGGCGCCCGCCCTGTGGAACGCCCTCCCATCACAGGTCAGGGAAATAAACAACTACCTGACATTCAGAAAAAAACCTGAAGGCAGCCCTTTTTAGGGAAGTTTTTAATGTTTGATATTTTTGTATTTGATTTCTGTTGGAAGCCGCCCAGAGTGGCTGGGGAAATCCAGCCAGATGGGCGGGGTACAAATAATAAATATTATTATTATTATTATTATTATGACTTAGTTGGATGGCATCCTGTGACTTCACATATCATGTGGAAACCAAACAGAACCAATCATTTGATGAGTTTCTAAATGTATTCTGCATGAGCTGGAATGTGTTGCAAATAAAAAGCCCTGCAAACAGAAAGCACACAGCCCAACTACTCTGTGAAGTAAAGGAATGGTCTTTACATGTTCCATTCCTATTCTGTCTGAATCTCCTGAACAGTAGCTATGAGCTACTGAGCCACCTAGAACCTGTATCCTGCACATAATAATCCAAAGGTTGGACTCCTGGTCCCCTAATTTAGGCAAGTAGGCCATCTAGTTTACTTAATCTTAACACCAGCCATGGGCACCACTAACCCAGGATACAGGCAGCCCCCCCATTTGAAACCCATTGGAAAAGCCTGCGAACACCCGATTCTGCCCCCGTTCACCCCCTCTCCACCCCCATTGCACCCTTTCAGTGACATTTCAGTGGTGTCTTTGTGATGTTTCTGGGTCACTTCCAGGTTCAGTGTGATGCACATACATGGTCATGCACATACTGAACGGGTGTAAAGGGGGGGGGCTGCCTGTACAATCATTAGCTGTATAAAAAGGTAAAGGACCCCTGACAGTTAAGTCCAGTCATTAACGACTCTGGGGTTGCGGCACTCATCTCGCTTTACTGGCCGAGGGAGCTGACATTTGTCTGCAGACAGTTTTTCTGGGTCACGTGGCCAGCATGACTAAGCCGCTTCTGGCAAAACTAGAACAGTGCACGGAAACGCCATTTCCCTTCCCGCCGGAGCGATACCTATTTATCTACTTGCACTCTGACGTGCTTTCGAACTGCTAGGTTGGCAGGAGCTGGGACCGAGCAACGGGAGCTCACCCCGTCGCAGGGATTTAAACCACCGACCTTCCAATCGGCAAGCCCTAGGCTCAGTGGTTTAGACCACAGCGCCACCCATGTCCTGATTAGCTGTATAAAATACTTCAAAAGATATGTGGGATGATTCTGAAATTCTCTTCTGCTTTACTTCTGCTTTGGCAGTGAAGAAACCATGGAATCTATGAGCATACAGCTAAACACCTGCTTTTCGTAGGCATAACGGGCTCAAGAGTAAACCAACATGCACTATGGTTCATTAGTGGCTATTACTCAAGAGAAACAGATATGCAGCTACATACGTATCTGTTTTCCCTGGGTAATAGTCATTAAATGAACCATGAAGATGACTCACTCTCATAACCCACTTATAGGACTGAACTTTTAAATTCTTCACCAATCGTTCTAAAATCCACATGAGTGTGTAAGCATTTTTTACTTTTGATATTTCTTTTAATCTTAAAAACATTTTAAGGTTTAAATAAAGAATCTTCTTGCTCATTTCACCAAATATTTGAGCAAGCAAGATACACAGTCCAGCTAGCAATCTTGATGTGCATGGTAAAAAGGTCCCAATACAGGTGCTAGCTTTGCTCAGTTGATAAAGAGTTGGGCACGGAGCTAGGAGACCTAAGATGAAGTCCAAGTGGAGTCGGAGAACTGAAAATAATGCCAATATATTTCACATCTGGCAATCAATGTGCCCCTTTGATTTCAGATAGTACATGGGTAGGTGAGTCTAAAAAGCCCTATGAGGGAGGCTTAGTTTGGTCGGAATCAAGGATACACTTCCAGAGTTAATGCTAAATACATTTCTCCTGGTAAATGAGCCACCATAGCCACTAAAGGGCTGTGAAAATTTGTGACACAGGCTTTTTAGACTCGTCTGCCCATGTACCATCTGAAACCAAAGGGGTGCATTGGTTGCCAAGTGTGATTTCCCACCCCCCACCCCCAGCTCTTCTACCCCACTATCCTACTTCATGTGGGCTTGGACTATCACTGCCTATAATAACTGTGTTTATTAACCATTATTATGTTAATTATTAATTAAACTCAATGAAAAGTGCTTTATGTTTTTTTTAAAAGTAAACAGTCGCATGCAGTGTAAATTGATGAGGAGTGGGAGGCAAGAGCAGCAGATAGTTTTCCATCTGCATATTTTCATGTGGACTTACAGAAAATGTCAGTGTTGCTGGTGAACCACTGAACAGACCAAAAAGAAGAAGCAACAGCCGGTGTGTGAGAATGTGGTTTGGAGAGGTGTTAACCTGTCTGTCATGTTTACTGTCAGTGCTGCAACTTACAACAAATCAAATGATTTCTCTTTCCAGTTCAATGCTACTCTGAGCAGCCTGAGGTTTGCAAGGGCAATTTCAAAGACTTTCGGAACTACTGTACCAACTTTAGACCACCTGTCAATCCGGCCAATGTCTGAAATTACATAACCACATTTCAAGTGTATTACAGCAGTGCACATGATCTGAAGAGGCCGCCCAGCTCCGGAAACCGCCCAGCACTAGATAAAAGAAGAATGCTGAACTGGAAGTATGGAAACTGCAGTGCTACAAAAGAATTTGGTATAATTAAAGTGAGTGCGTGTGTCTTCCTGATTAATGACTGTTTGGTAAAATCACAGTGCTGTGGCTTCCAGTACTCAGAAATGATGCACCACTGCAGGTGCTGAAACAAGTGATTTGGCAACTAAAATATATCCATGCGAAGACTCGTAAAACAGTATCGTCAGGGTGCAGCAAAGGATGCGAAGGAGCCTGGTTGCTCCTGACTTCCTGTTTCTGCCCATTTAAGAGTTAGGACAGAAGAAAGAAAAATGTTGTCGTTCCCTACTCACTGCAACACCCATTGGAAATTACAGTGGTGCCCCGCTAGACGAATGTCTCGCTAGACGAAAAACTCGCTAGACGAAAGGCATTCACTAGCGGAAGGCTGCCCCGCAAGACGAATTTGTCAATGGGGCTGCCTCGCAAGACGGAAAAAAATTATTATTTTTTCGTCGCGCGAAAACCGCTATTTGCATTGGTGCTTCGCTAGACGAAAAAAATCGCTAGACAAAGATACTCGCAGAACAAATTATTTTCGTCTAGCGAGGCACCACTGTATGGTTTTTAAAAGGAGATGTAGGGTGGGGGAGAAAGACAGTTCCATGCCCCTTTACTACCAGGTTTTTCATATTTATGAAGTATGAAAGGATGGGAAGGGGGTTTCCCAACCATATATGTTGGGAGGCTATGTATCAATTACATTATGCACCAGGTGAGACAAGACTTCTGGAAACTATTAACTAGACATATATTAGACCAGGGGTGCCAACTTGAATAAAATATTGGGGGCCCAGGTAAGCCCTGCCCTACATAATCAATCACATGACATGGCACACACATACACCATTTGAATGACAATGCCCATCAACTGGGGAGGGCAGCCCCTTCAAATATTTTAGGGGTGGCGAAGGAACCTCAGCCCCCAGGAGTTGACTCCTATGTACGTATTAGACTGTGTGCTGCATAGCTGTAAATGAAAGGCAACATCCTTCGGGCAGTGGGTGTTTAACCTCAATTCAGATACATCTGAAACGTATCGCCTAATAAAATCTCAGTGCTCTGGCTAAGCTGATAAGAGTAACGGAAGTTAGACAGGCTCCTATTTAGAGACAAGAGGGGGATGGAGATGCTGAAAAACTTGGCCCATTTGGTGTTCAATTATTTAGTTCACTGAACTTTCCAATATAGCCTAATTCTTTTCTGAACTGAGCTGCAACCATTTCATCTTTATCCAAGCACTGATCCCAGCCAGATAGTGTGCAGAGCAATCAGCCATGTTAGCAGGCTTGATGAAACAGTGTCATGGAATTGACACACTGACACAGTAATCTGCAATCAGAGTAGAAAGAACTTGCTATCATTTGCTAATTCTATTTGTACATACTAACATTCTGACTTAAGTTCATGTAACAAGTCAAACTAGTTTCCCCTTCTGTATCATGAAGGGGGAGTTCATGATCCTTTCATTACTTTTTATTACTTCACCATAAGTAAACCTTCAAAGACATACATACATCTGTGCTCCTGATTAAATCTGATGGCATTATTTTCATTTTGGCATACCAAGGAACAAAAAGAGCCAAAGCTAATTTCCAGGAGTTCCTGAAAGGGTTGTTGGATTGTTAGAACGACAAAAAAGTTATCACTTATTAAGCCTAATGGAGTTGCCCGTCTCCTCTCTCCATGGTCACCATATACAATGTACAAAAATTGCTGCTGTTTACTAAAGCTCCACAATCAGCTGACTTCTCATATGAAATGACTTGTTTTCTCCTTCCTCTACTCAACTGTTTTGCTCTACTATACCCACTAGGTGTTTTCAAATAATAAAACAACACAAAATCTTAAAAAATAGCTCAAATAAAAAAGCCTATGCCACATACAGCTTTTTTAAAAAAGTAACAGATTAAGACTGCTAGAAGACCCTGCTACTTCTCCATTGCTGCATTTCGTTGTGGTTTAGTAGTTTAGTCGTGTCCAACTCTTCGTGACCCCATGGACCAGAGCACGGCAGGCACTCCTGTCTCCCACTGCCCCTGCAGTTTGGTCAAACTCATGTTAGTAGTTTTGAGAACACTGTCCAACTATCTTGTCCTCTGTCGTCCCCTTCTCCTTGTGCCCTCCATCTTTCCCAACATCAGGGTCTTTTCCAGGGAGTCTTCTCTTCTCATGAGGTGGCCAAAGTATTGGAGCCTCAGCTTCAGGATCTGTCCTTCCAGTGAGCACTCAGGGCTGATTTCCTTAAGAATGGATAGGTTTGATCTTCTTGCAGTCCATGGGACTCTCAAGAGTCTTCTCCAACACCATAATTAAAAAACATCAATTCTTCAGCAATCAGCCTTCTTTATGGTCCAGCTCTCATTTCCATACATCACTACTGGGAAAACCATAGCTTTAACTATATGGACCTTTGTTGGCAAGATGATGTCTCTGCTTTTTAAGATGCTGTCTAGGTTTGTCATCACTTTTCTCCCAAGAAGCAGGCGTCTTTTAATTTCATGGCTGCTGTCACCATCTGCAGTGATCATGGAGCCCAAGAAAGTAAAATCTCTCACTGTCTCCATTTCTTCCCCTTCTATTTGCCAGGAGGTGATGGGACCAGTGGCCATGATCTGCACAAAGTAAAACCACTCTCACTAGAAAAGGGGCAGCTTGCCTGCTTCTTGAAGACCAACCATTAGCTAAGCAGTGTGAACTTCATAAAGAAAAGCATTCAACAACAATTGAGCTAATCCAGTCAATTCATTATATTCATTTAAATAAGAAGAAGTTGGCACAGAGCCAGTGCGTGTAGACTGGTCTTTAGGTTCAGAAAACCAAACTAAGATCTGGGTTTCCCTACTGTTGGAAGCAGTAGAAATTTTATATTTCTAATTAAAGCACTGGTATTCCCAGAATAAATGCAGACTCATTTACAAATTATGTGCAAGAAATCACAGCGGGAAACTGTTCAATACATTTATATGCTGCACTCATTTTCTGCTCTACTGGAAGCAATAAGGATCCACCCTATTAAACTGTCAACTACAGATTGCAAGGTCTGTTGTGTTTTGTCTCCCAAAAGGTTCAGGGGCAGTACAGATTTCTCTCCTCTTTGGGTCTGAGTCTAGAGTCTTTATTGGCCTTACCCTTCCTTGTTGGCTTATCCATCCAAATGGAATTCATCCCATCTTTTCACCAGGGGACAAGAAAACATTTTAAAATGAGCACAAAAGAGGAATCTAAAGGCAACAGGGTATAAAGATCACTGCACAAAAGGCTTCTGCCTGAGCTGCTCCCAGGAGGGCTAAGAAGATTTACAAACCAACACAGTCCATAAATGTTAAACAATTTTGAAAGTCAGCATTAGCTGATTGTGATTACAAATCCTTAGTTGTAGAGAAGTTGTAAAAATCAAGCTGTATTCATAGTAATTTACCACCAGTTATTTTATACATTCTAGTACTGCTGAAAGGACAGTTTATCTCTGTCTGTGAACTGGTCTGCTAATGACAAATGAAAGATGCACGGAAATGCAGTACTGGCTCTATTATCTCAGAATGTAAATTAATTCACATGGAAAAGGAGAGGTGTGCATATCATTGAGGTCTGCATCCTGGCCTATCACTTCGCACTTCAGCTGAAATTGTACATAATATCCAAGATATCCAAATTTGATTAAAATGTCAACTGTTCATTACTAGGAGATTTAACCTTACAAAGCATTCCACTAAAATGAAAACCAAAAAGGTTTTAAGATCTGTGAATGAAATGGAGCCTCAGCTGAACTGAGGTAAGGAAAAATCACACTGATCAGATTTGCACATCATGGTAAGCCAACGCTCGCCTTGCATATGCCAACTGGGCTAGTGCGTGAAATAAGTAAGCCATGAAACCTATCTAAATGATACATCTGAACCAGGGTTCATGCTTTGTTTCACTCAAACAAGCCATGAGTGGATAAGCCAGGAACAGACGTCGACTTGTCATTATGATTTGTCCATCCCCCCCACATTAGTGCATTTGCAGAAAAGCATTGTCTATGATTTACCAGGCCAGCAAACTGGGCAACTAAATGCAGCACGGGAATGTACAAAACTCTCTTGTTCATCTAAAGTTTGGAAAGAGGGAGACCTAAAAACTGTAATTCAAAGTGACCACATTATCAGAGAATACAAAAGAACAGTTTAAAGATATAATTCATAGGAAACTGTAACACTTTTTTTTAAGTGTTTGTTCCTTAGTATCTTTGAATGAAGCAAAATGGTTTACAATAACCTAACAGCAACATCATTCATAAGTTTGGAGGCACTGAATGTGAAAAGTGGCCAAGAATTACAACTCTGTTGCCATAGTACATTTTGGGAGGTATCCAAGCTCTGTTCCCTTTATAAACTCAAATTAGAAATCTCTTAGTACAATGTGATTAGAAGATCGTCTTAATCTGCAAAACCAAATCACATAAATGGATTTCAGAAGAGTTTTCAAACGGAAAAATCTCCTAGTACACGTGGAGACCTACAGTCATGGAAAACAGCTGGTTAAAAAATGGCAACTTGGGCTATCTAAACTGTTGACTTCAGTATAATACCAATTCCATGATAAACTGTAGCATTTTAGATTTTAAAATAGTAACATCTTTTCCCTCTTCCTAGCCACCAGCAGTTTACATTAAATTTCATCTGAAATACTGCAGCCCAAATATAGAACTTCCCTTAATCCTTGGATAAACTAATAATGTTAAAAGCCTACATTTGCTCAGATTTATAATAAACCTTTCTTAGACACACTAAACAAATGTAGAAAGCAATACAAGCCTGTATTCAAAAGACATGGTACTTACTGGCCATTATTAAATAAATCAAATTTGGAATCTACAATCCAAGAAGGATTTGTGCTAACAACACCTGTGTGACTAGTTTAGGGACATGGGATGGGCCATTTCAGATAAGCCAACATAGCTACAAAATCCTCTTCTAGGGGTCAATGTAAGGTGAACCCTCCCCTCCCCACACAATTTAGCCAACCAGTTGTTAAAATGCAGGGTACAAGACCTTCTTTGTTCCTACTGAAGTCAAGATGCACCAAGTATTAAAACATTTCAGCATCCCCTGAAAAGCATCCCCTCTCTGCAGGTGTTATTTCCCCAGGAAGCACTCAAAGGAGTATTAAAGTTTTCATAGAGAAGAGAGAATTCATCTCCGTTGCCTTGGCAACTGAGCTGACACTCCCTGTTTCGCTATGCTAGGCAAAAAGGAAGCATCATCCCGGTGCTTCTTGGAAGGGCATCAGAATGTAGATCTGAATGTGGATTTTGTAATGGAATCCCTGGCTGGGTGGGTTCACATAGTAAAAGAGAAACAAGATGCCCCCCCCCCCTTTTTAAAGTAAAGCAGCAGATTGTTAGAACAACGATCATGGGGATGTGAGAAGAAAGAGAAAAGTGCCACTTGAAAGCACACTCAAAAGTGTTCTTGGCAAAAAGAATAATGGTACAACTCTAGTTAATACTTACCACTTACCAGAGGTTTACATGAATATATATCAGTATTATATGCATGTACATATGGATACATAACAAAAGTATGCTTAACATACAATTCTTGTTCAAGGCTTCTTGAACATGATTGCTGCTAGTTCTGAGGCGATAGAACTTGCATGGCTTCGTGCTACTCTAGAAGGCTGCAGGTGATGAATTAATAAGGCTGGAGCACATAAATCTCAAGGTAAATCCAACTGAAAATAGGTGAAAGCACATTACTGCCCCTATGACATGGCAGTGGCTCCAGTGAATAAGAATTACTCTTTGCTTCTGTTGCACCATCTAGTAGCCATCCAGCAGAGCATTTCCAGGTGACAAAGGGGCTTTTGAAATCTGCCTAGGAGGAGGAATGATTGAACCTACTGGAGACAGGTTTGCCAGGCACTTAGATGATAAAAGTTTCTCATATCTGCACTAAATTAGATACCCTCAGGGCTAGTCCTGTGGAAGAGTCCAGAGCACCATTGGGTTCCTTTCAATTATTGCATCCTCAGGATGCAGACTAGTTGTTTCAAGGAGTTTAGCCCTTTATATGCATTATCAGTCCTTACCCCCTCGTGTGCCCCATGGGCAAGATCTCCTTCTCCCATGCTCCTGGTTCTTAATGATTCCCAACAGGCAGACGGCAAGGTAAATATGGCATGTACCCACCTGGTGCCTAAACTCATATTGGATGGCCATGGACTCATCATATGTTCTAAGATAAACAGAACACTCTTGCTCTTTAAGAAGCTAAGAGCACAGGGAGAGCAGGCCAAATGTCCAGGATCCTGTGTTTACAGTGTCCAACAACGATGCCCCACCCTCCACTTCCACACACACACACACACACACACACACACACTTCTGCTACCAGAACTGCTGGGCTCTTGATGTACCCTGCAAGAGCTGGCATTGCCACTTGTTTTCTCCACCTCGGGGTGGGAGATGAGTGGAACAGAATGCCTCCCTTTCACCGCCAGCGGTAGAAGTGGTGGGGTGTCCCAAGCATGGCCTCTTGCACTTTTACCACCTGAGGCAGGCACTTCACCCCACCTCATGGGCCTATGGCAAGCCCACAAGCAGAACCTGAGTGTAACAGCACTCTCTGCACCTGCAATACTCAGCAATGGGTATTCAGAGGCATACTGCCTCCAAACAGGGGAGTCAGAACATAGCCATTGTGGCTGGGCAGCCATTGATAACTTTATCCTCCATGAATTTGTCTAATCTTCTTTTTAAACCATCCAAGTTAGAAACCATCACTGCATCTTGGGGGAGCAAAGTCCATAGTATGTGCTGTGAGAATAATGCTTTCTTTTTTTCTATTTTACATCCTCTAACATTCAGCTTCATTGGATTACAAGTTCTAGCATGGACAGACAGAGAAAAAGTTTCTCCACCCACCTTCTCCACACCATGAGTCATTTTATACAGCTCTATCATGCCCCCTTTGCTATTTATCTAGAGTAAAAAGCCCCAGATGTTGCAGCTTTTTCCTCATAGGGAAGTAGCTCCAACCACTTGGTCCTTTTTGGTATGGTGTCAGCAGGCAAGGAGAAGCCAACTGCTAGGACATAACAACAGCTAGCAGAGTTTAGGAACCAGACCAAACACTACATTCTCTTGTAACATGATGGAAGCTGTATGCCAATGATTGGTAGAACCAAATCCAAATGGGTTGGGGCCAACGCTCAATATGGGTGTTGCAAAGGCCGCACATTCCTTGTGTTCACACACATCCACAGGTTTTTCATCTGTTGATGAGAGGTAGAGGTGGGTCAAATGGGGAGGGCTGGTAAGTTGCATTCACAAGCCAGTGGGTCCCCCACCCTATTCTAGAGCATAAAGCAAACAAGGGCATTGGAAGCATCTGGTTAGAAAGTGAAAATCTGGGTCAATACAAAGAGAAATATCAATCAGTCAGGCCTTTTATCTGTATGCCACCTTTCCAAAGTTAAAACTATGCTCAAGGCGGCTTACAATGTATAAAAAATACATAACTACAAACCTAAAAACAGTTATAAATAATAAATGAAATTTCAAAAAGTACACAACCAATTTGAACAATTTCCACATAAATCCAAAGTAAAGATACAAACAATTAGTATCAACAGCAACAATACCCTTCCAACAAAAGCCCCTCACAATGCCCCAACCCAAGACGAATAAGCTGTTAGCATGCATCTGTTTGCATGCATATTTGAAAGCACCTCAAAATGTGCATTCCGTACAAAACAGTGTGGTACTGATAGACGGGGTCCTTATTCAGAGGTGCATTTATGTCCACAGTTTGCCATCCTAGTAATGCATGAATACAAGACACAGATCTCCTTCACGGGATCAGGGCAACTGAATGCAAATGTTGCTGAACATCTAGAACTCCCACCAGCCCCAGCAAGCATGGCCAACAACCAGGCAATACGCGAGATGTGGCTCCACAACATCTGGTGGGTCAATGTTTCCCCATGCACAAGAACTGTGTCAAGCAGCTTTGCTGAAACTATCATAAGCTGGCAATGGTGCCCTCTTCCCTGTTGTTCCTTATCTCTACCGGTATGTAACCTTGTCTTTCTGCAAAGAAAACATCTTGATTTCTGGGTTAAGTCCCCCAACCCCCAGCCAGTATGAACAGTGTTCTGGGATGAAGAGAAGAAGCCCAATAACCATCTGAATCGCCACCACCATCACCAACAAGGTGCACAACATAATTTACATTTGACGCCTTGGTCTTTATTTCCAAATATGCAGAATATTTGGGGCTATTATTCAAAATACATCATTGGTAACATATACTAAAGCGACTGTGAAAAATTTGAGAAAGACAAAAAGGGGGGAAATAATTAAAACAAAGGAAAAGTTGGGGTGGTGAGGTTAAAAGAGTAGCTGCTGCTGTTCTAACCAATCATTTTCTTCCCTTTCACATTCAAAGCTGGCCACAAAATCAATACAATATTGAACAGACCTCTTTAAAATCTATCCCCTGAATCTCATCCATCTATATACCACCCAACTGTCAGTAACCGTGCTGATAGTCAGATTAAGTACTCCCTCTGGGTGAAGGTAGTTAATTTGCGGACTGAAGAAATCTTCATGCTTAGGTTTGCAGAAAACTAGATTTGGGGCAAAATAATATCAATTCAGAGTAGGGGGAGAACTTTAGAAGATTCAGACTCTCCAGAACTAATGGCACCAGCATGTACCTTCCAATCATCACATGCCCATATTGATGAACAAGCAGAGGGGGCTATGTTTAATCATCCCACGATTGCACCGGACTGGGTAAAGTTTAGATCTTAAAAGGTTCGTGAATATCTGGAATCTGGGATTGAAAAGTTGGGGGGGTTACAATTAGTTATTCAGTGCATTTCCATAATGATTTTCCTCCTCCTGGAGATATTCTCACATTGATTCATATATTTCTTTTAATAGCTTACAAGACGCCATGTAACCATATAATAGCAAGAGATTATTGTTGTAATAAATAATGGTGTCCCGTGTCTTATTTCTTGCCGCTAGAGACCACAAAGTTTATGCCAACATGGGCTAGAATTTGTTCCTAAGGGCATTATCCACAGCTGTTGAAACAAACGTCATATGACCCTTGTCTGCCCTGATAAGTATCACACTCAGTGTTATTTCTACAGCTTTAAGTGATAAATCTTTAGCTAAACCTAGACAATAAGAACCAATGCAAGGAAATTTCACAGAGTTTACCTGTCTATGTAGTTTTCCTTTCCCTGTTGTACGGAAACCCATAAAATGCAAGGTTTCATCCAGTATGCTTTTTGACATACTGCTTCCCCTGTTATATAATTTGTACATACAGATTCATACCCTATTTATTTCGTAATGTCCAAATGACAGCACTGATGTATTTTTTCCATTCAAACGAACATATGAGGAAGCAGATGCAGTCTCACTTCCCTTGGCTTGAAGCATGCTTTAAAAAATAATAATAATGCAACAATACCCATACAATAGAATACATAAACAGAGTTCAGGGGTATGGATCAGTAAGTCCAAAAAGAAAGAAAGAAAGAAAGAAAGAAAGAAAGAAAGAAAGAAAGAAAGAAAAGAAGAAAGAAAAACCTCTCAGCACTGTAAAATGCAACTGCAAGTAAAAGGTGAAAACAATGGTTGTGCAGAAATACCTGTGGCAATCAAAGTGAAACCAAGCAGCCTACCTTCTGCAATAATTAGCATTATAGGCATAATAATAATTAGCATTATAGACTAGGGACAGCTGGCAGTGATAACCCAGGTTTACAATCTTGCCATGTTGCTGAGTGCACCACCAAGCCTAGATCTCCATAAGGCAGCGGCAGCCAAAAATTCTCATCATAAATAGCTGAGAAATCAATTTTAAGGCCTTCGGATTTGCAGTCTGCTTTATCTCTAGAATAGAGTAAATCAATGCAGTGCATGTTGAGTTGCCTTTTAAGACTAAGTTTCCAGCTGCTGCACAATGAAGCACAAAACCTCCTGACTGAAGTGAGTTTCTGAGGTCACACTACAGTCTGAGTGCTCTTCCCCAAATGATCAACTTCCTAGTATTGAATTGGTATGGATATTTCTTAAGCTGCATTTATATGTAGGTATTTTGCAGATTTTATCTGCAATCATACTGTGCCATATTGCTAGATACTTGACCTGAGCCAAAGGAACATGCAAGGTGATACTTATAAGCACATAATTTATTTTTATTTATTTTAAAGTCCAAGCAGTTTATTTAAAATAGATTACTCATAAAACAGTGATAAAACCAACAAACTTTCAAAACACCCCTACATCCTATGCTTACTGAAACAAAAACAAAAAAATGTTTCTAGCAAATGTCAAAAAAAATACAGTACAATGAAGGTGCCTTCCTGATGCAAATAGGCAGATAGTTTTATGGGAACGGCTTTAGCTCTGTAGTATACAGAGTTGCTCAAGTTCACAGAATGAGTTTCTGGTAGAAATGGAGCATTTAAACCCAGGTCTCCAAAGTCCAACACTTTATGCAATTACACAGTTGAATGGAGTGACTACAGCCATTATCATTATTGCCAGTTTGGTGTCTTTTATACCAATGTGACAAACACAACAGCTCAATACACAAAAGCACTGTTAAGATGTTGGCCTGTATGTGGTGGGGATGGGGAAACAGAATTACACCTGGTGGCAAAACACCTACACACACTTGCTTTAACTTCTGAAAGAGCCTATGCGAAGAGTTTTCTGATCGCATGGAGGGGGCCTGTTCACATGCAGGTTATGAGTGAGTAGGCTCTTTCACACATTATGCCAGATGCACATGTGGCAAAGCCAATGGCCACAAGCATGCAGAGTCCCATTTCCCCACTATGTGCATTCTGATGAACATCTAAACAGATCTTAAATTTTGTGCATCTGAAGGAGAAAAGGAAAGAATTTTACTTTTCAAATTTGCATCTACTGAAACACTGCAGTCATGTGTTGGAAATACAGTGATACCTCGAGTTTCAAACGCCTCAGGTTACAAATGCTTCAGGTTACAAACTCCGCTAACCTGGAACTTTGCCCCAGAATGAGAATGGAAATTGTATGCCAGCGGCGCAGTGGTAGCAAGAGGTCCCATTAGCGAAAGCACGCCTCTAGTTAAGAACAGTTTCAGGTTAAGAACTGACTTCTGGAACGAATTAAGTTCGTAACTAGAGGCACCACTGTATAACATCCTTAAGTGCACTGAAAAGGAAAAATTTGAAATAACATAGGTTGACATTATCCTAAGCATGTCTGCTTTGAGATACTTCCTCCTTCCTTTGATAGAGTGAAGAATCCTGCAAAGACTTCTGTGCATGTTGATAAAATAAGCCAAGATCTTTAATACCTACAGTTTTTGATATAAGTATGTGATGTGATTCAAAATATTGCTCATCTACTTGGTCATCACCCATTAATCATATACTGTGATTCTGTATGTAATGTTTAAATCTATAAAACAGAGTGTTGTGGGTTTTTTGTTTGGTGTTTTTTACAAAACAGCAAAGTCCTGCATAATGAAACATTAAGTGGGTTTGAAAATGAAACACCTGCATGGATGTTCCCATCCCTATCAATGTGACTCTTCAGTCAGGATGGGATTTTCAATTGTAACTGTTCTGGCATGAATTTAAAAGTTTATTTTTAAAAAAAAAAGACATGTCCATAAAATTAGATCATTTTTTAAAATCCTTTGTCAAATTATGCTCCTGACACATTAAGATCTAATATGTATTTCCCCAGCCCAACCCCCCACTCCAGATTTTTAAGAAACTACCATCAAATCCTAATGGACATCAAATAGAAACAAATAAAAGCTAAAATGAAGAATTCCTATTCTCCTTGAAGTGCAATGATGCTGTCTAAAGTGAACTTACAATGAGAGCCTATAAAAGGCTTATATAAAAAGCAAAGCACAGCAGATCAACCTACTTGAAAATCTCCATTGCCATGACAACAGAAGCACAGCATTAAAGGGCCAGTGAACCTTTACAAAACCTGTTTGTGAGAATGTAGCATCTGCTGTTTTCGGGCATTTTTATATTAAAAGAGGACTTCTTATGACATATTATTTTGTTAGATCATTGAACAAAAAGAGCACATGGCACATAGCCTTTTAAAACACTTTAAAAAAAAAAAAGCTAGCGCATATGCAGCCACGCAATTCATGTGTTGAACTGAGAAGAAACAGAGTTCTACCTACGAACTGGTTAATACACTTATTGTTTGAGGGGGGAAATGAGGACTTGAAAATGAGTTATTTTTAAAGCTGTATACCTAAAGACAAAAAACAATATCTGTATACTATTTGTTGCTACTTAACTTACTGAAACATAAGTTATTATTTATTTTAATACAGTACAGGCGCATTGCCTATTGTAACATATACACGCTTACATACTGTAAGTAGCTAGCTAGAAAACTAGACTCTACATACAACACACACACTAGTTCTTGTGTGAGAGAAAGAAAACTTGCAATCCACATACATGTGAAATATTAAACAATTTCCCCAACTGTTCTGTTTTGGTGAATTCATCACCTGTTCTCACTGTTTCTGGTGCCATATGTATTGCTTGGTTTCTGTTGCAAGTTCAATTGCAAGTGTGCAATTTTATATTGGGAGTTGAATTTAGCATCCTGAGAATCACAGCTTCCTAGCACTTATGGATACAAAAAGAAACTCAAATTATATATTATCCACACTGCTTCCCCAAACCTATTTAGTAACCCTTTGCAGTTGGATAAGAAGCAAAGCGAGAAGTTGTCCAAGGCCACAGAATATATGCATGGTAAAGGTGGGCCTTGAACCCAAGTCTCCCATATCACAGTGTAACTCATTAACCAACAGGCTACAATGACTATTATATTGTAACACAAATCATTTTGTTTGGATTTGTTTCTAGGACCAGGGGACACAGAAGCAAACTAAAATGAGGTAATTTAATCCCCAAATAACCAGGACATTTTCCCTGTTGACATCTCAGGATAACACAAGATGTTTGTATATCAAAGCAGGATAACTACATTTACCATTATATTCACTTAGAACATTAATTTCAGCTCTCCCTGGCATGGTTTTGGTAGACAGGCCATCTCACAACTGTGCGACCCACCCCACTCCCACTGCCATAACACAATTTATCTGAGATAAATCATAGGATCCTTGTAGACAGCCCCACAGGAAAGGCAGCTTCGAAAAATTTATCCCTGCTGCTCTTTGGCAGGATTCAGTTCACAGATGCAGCTAAGTAGGATCCAGTTAATCAAGTAAGAGGGCCATGACGCCCTCCAGAGACAGGAGGACACCATTGCTACAGTGATCTGGGCTGGAGGAGAAATGCTCACGTCTCCCCTCCATTCTGCCATGATGAACAGTTATGCAATGAAGGGTCTTGATGCCTAGACAGAAGGATTCATAGATGCCACAACAGAATACACTATACCCAGATGAGAGTATTTTGGAAAGTCACCTCAAAAAGCCGGAGTCTCTCACCAAGTCATCTATATTAGCAAACACACGCACAAAGAGCTCAGAGCTGGGGCAGAGAGAAGGGCTCTGAGATCTGCCCGCTCTAATACACAGGGAGAAAGAGAGACTTGGGAGCTTTCCTCTCCAGGGAGTTCCACTTTGCCTTTTTCCTATTGGTCTGCTGCCATGGTGCTATAACTTTTCTGTTTAGAAAAAGCCTTTAGACGGCCTGTTACTACCTAGCATGCATTGCTCTGTGGCGGCATAGTGTTTCTTCAGTTCTTTATTGCTCTTGCTTTAACTCTTTAATCTCTTGGGCTTCTGCTATGTTTTGCATTTTTTTAAAACTTTATTTCATTATATTTCTATTTATTATTTTAATATGTTTCATTTTTTGTCTTTTATTTCATTATGGTTGTATTACATGCTTCAAGCTTATAAAAGGAAAGGGGATATAAATATTTTGTATGAATGAATAGCTGAACTTGTTATATTAATAGGCCTAAAGAACTGGAATAGCCATGTTACCTCTTATTTCATCCTATCTTCCTCAACTCAGCTAGTGTGAAGGATGACATTCATACAAGAAGAAGCAATGGGGGGGGGGGTAATTTGCTTAATTGTGTGAGGTACTCTTCCTAGCAGGGTACACTGTTGGAGGGAAGGAAATGGGATTATGTAGCCTACACTTAGACCTGCATTCCCTCTATAATACAGATTAGTTTATTATTTTCACCCTATAGTTTATCCTGCTTTTCTGTTATTACAGGAGTAATCAAAATAGCATAAAAAAATAGTGAAGAAACAACTGAATTTAATGTCCAGTTCAAAAGTTTCAGAAGAAGCCTACATGAATACAGGGCATTATTTTATTCAGTGAACCAGCATATTTAGCGGAAAAATCCTATCCATTTATCCTATCCAAGGAGATGGAACACATACTTTCTTCCTTCCTTTTATCCTCACAGCAACCCTGAAAGCTAGGTGAGGCTAAGAGAGCGGCTGGTGGCCAAAGGTCACACAAGGAACTTCATGAGTTAGTGAGGCTTTAGACCTGGGCCTCCTTAGTCCTAGGTGGACAACGCTGTAATCACTATATCACACTGGCCCTTTTAAAAGGAAGCCATATTCCGGGAGTTATCTATATTAGCTTAGGACATGGACCAGGGTCTTTAATTTGGAGGCTACTTCAATTATTTATTTATTTCATGGTCTAATCCTGTCCACAAATCCTGTAATTACTATTTAAATCATGGAATTTATGTGTATCGTTTAATACTGCAACTTGTGGGCACCATCCATCCTAAAACTCCAGTTATATTATAGCAATTGTATAGAAACCCACTTGTGGTTTAGTAAATAAAATTCACTTCACCCATGTATCCTATCTGGATCTCTAGATATCACATTATTTTTTCCTAAATGATTTCTGGAGAGATGGTTTCAGTTTACGGTCATAGACCCGAATATCAGGAAAGATGGGAATGCCATGTTTAATATTACAGGCTTGAGAGGTGAGAGAGTGGTGGTAATCAGAGGGCAACAGAGGAAGCAGATGGAACATCTAATTTGAGATATACCACCGGGGGTGGGGGGAGTGCAAGCCTGGCAGGATAAAAGATGGGGAACACATACTTCCCAATTGCAAAAACACTAATTATTAAGTGTCAGAGGTAGGTACCACTGAATGCCAGACTTATATCCCCCCCCACACGCACCCCAGCTTTTAAACAGCCTGCTTTGCACCATATGAGTTGCAATTGCCAAGTGAAAATTACTTTTCTAATTTCTGACTAGCAAGTATTTTTCAATTTGACACTCAGCTGCATTTTCCCATTAATTAGATGCTTGTCTGCATTATTAATAGTGGATGTTTTGAAATCCCAAAACATCAGCATTGATAATAAACTGGCTAATTAAAATAAGATCTTTTATGCCAGAATTGCATGCTATATTTTTCAGATGGAAGTCACCTGTTGTTGTTTTTTAAAAAATGGGCTTTCTGAATTAACTTTTTAAAAAAACCCAATAGGCTTCTTGAATTAAAGCTTTTAAAAAAATTATTAATAATGATATCACCATCAATTAACCCTGTTAACAGAGCTCTATTGAATGTCTTCCTCTGTCAATTTTCAGCATGAGTTGTCAGCTTTTGGGAAGTGGGGTCATACATCGCTTCAAGAAGGACTGATTCTGAGGTTTTCCTTTTTACAACCCTGTTTACAGCCATTGCTCCCCTTAATCTGCTGCTTCAGTGCCATTCCAACCCATGCCCACCCTTATTCTTTCTCCTGACCAGCTAATCTGGGATCATGTAATATGACGATGTCATGGTGTTACGTAGTTGATTAGATCTGACTACATGACTGAGAATATGTGAAACTAATTGAGAGTGAAGGTCATACTTCCTCCACTAGTTGGTCTCTAAGGTGCTACTGGAAGGATTATTTATTTATTTGTTTGTTTGTTTTGTTTTGACTATGGCAGACCAACACGGCTACCTTCCTGTAATAGGAACAATGTTTGCCCTCACTTCTGAATGGGCAAAACACTTTTTCTCTTTCATCTCAGCCCATGGGAACAAACACCAAGAAGTGCACCCCACCCTATTTAGCTCACACAGAGAGAATATGAAATAAACTACAAATCCATTCACATGATCACACAACAGCTGATAAGTTTGCTTCTAAATGCCAGATAACTGTGATGAGAAAGGGCCCATTCATAATAACTAATTGGCAATAGTTTTTCATGCAACCAAGCTAGCAGACAATGGATGCAGTTGCGATGTGAGAAACATGGGCATGCAGATCCACTGACAAGGTGAGATCACTAGCATATGAAACACTTACTCCTAAGTTGGAATCAGGCTTAGCCATACTTTGAGGAGGCCCATTAAAATCAATGACTAACTTATGTCCCTTTGAATTCAATGAATCTGTTTGAATAATGACTAAGAATGGAGCTAATTCTTCATTTTCTTCATTGTTGATTGGTTGCCTTTGTTTGAAGTGCACAGTGATTCACCGCCTGAAACTATGGTTGCAGTATCAGTCAGATTCTTGGGTGATAATGGCAAATACTACATGAATATCACAGCATGTGAACTCACATCTTTCATTGGCTCACAAGTTAGTTGGAAGAGTTTTCTTCCAAGACTAAAAAAATAAGGGTAGAATTTAGCCACCAAAGAAACACCTGTTATTGTTTTCAGTGAGATATATTCATGGTGTAAGCTAAAACTTATTTACTCAGAAATGTTATTGAATTCAATTTTTACTCCCAGGTTAGTGGAGTTAGGATTGGAGCCTTAAGCACATTGTGCTAAAAACAAATTAACAGAATTTTTGTTCAGCTTCATTTTTAAGGGCAAACAGGATGAAGGCTATTTCTTTCTAATTTACTGATTATATTTATGACCCATTCCAAGTATATTTGGTTCTTATTGTAGTCATACCTCCGCGAACGTCCGCCCCCTCGATCGTCCATTTCGGCGGACGTCCGCAACAAACCTGGAAGTACCGGAACGGGTTACTTCCAGGTTTGCTGCTTTGCGTATGCGCAGAAGCGCAAAACCGCTCCACACACACAGCGATGCTCTGTTGAGTGTCTCTTTTGTCGAGCATCTGGGGCTCTAGAACGGATCCCGGACACTCAACGAGGTACCACTGTACAGTATATAACAATGATGACTAACCTGTGGCTCTCCAGATGTAGTTGGAATATAGTTCTCATCATCCCATATCGTTGGTCATATTAGCCGGGGCTGGAGTCCAGAAGCATATGGAGGGCCACAGGTTAGCCACCTGTGTATGAGCACACAAGGAACAATAGCTGCAAATCTTGAAGCTTATTTCTACCATTACAAACACAATCTGTGAATTTTTGTGGCATCACTGAAATGGAAGCCCACAGAGGCATGTTGAATATACAAAAGGGATATTTCTCAAAAGGCAAAATGTATGTTTCATGGAATCCGAGAGTAACCCAAGACATCAAAAAGCAATCTGAAAATAAATCCATGTGTTGCTTTTGAAAACAGTGTAAAATAAGATGAAACTGCAACAGCACATGCTGATGCCGAAATAGATATCCTTTGTTTCATTGGACATGCTTCCATTTCACATCAGCTTGAGACAGTGCTCACCTATGAATTTTGTTTCCATATATAATGCACCTAGTCTAATTTAAAGCAGACTACAGCAATGAAATAAATTATATTCCCTCAAACCCTTCAAAACTCAAGAATGGTTCACAACTAAAGCAATAGTCTAGTCAATGTTTCCTTATATAAATACTGATGACCTGATAAATGTGGCTGAATTTGCCATGGGGGAAAAAAGCTTGTGGCTACCATAGAGATGTCTTCCTGATATTCAGATGCTCCAGACAGGTCCTGGTCCACTTGCTGGGATATTTACTCTTGTATGAAATGTATCCCAAGATGTACACTAGAGTGACAACCCAAGCCAGGTCTTCTCAATGATAATATGTACTGCCAATGATTTCAACAAGACATGGTTGCATTGAATGACTCCATTAAGCTATTACAAGAATAAGAACAAAATCATTTAAAAGATCTTTGAACAAACTTAGAAAATAAATGTGTCAAAAGGTTAATGCAAATGATGCAGTGAAAAAGGTGCAGACAGATGTTGTATTGTTCCTGTGATAACTCAGGCTCTAAAATTGACACTATTGCGAGGCAGTAGTTTCAGTACTCTATTGTCTTGTTTGTAATGTTATTTATTGACAAAACCTTAAAATTATTTCTATAATGAAAATGAATAACGATGTAGTATTGAACGACACATTCCTTGACTAAGATTTCCCACCCATCCACTCAATCCCTGTATTCCTTTGACAAAGAAGTTTAGAATCATAGTGTTCTTTTCCAGTGGCAATGAAATTAAATATAGGTACCATTCTCCTCTTGTGTACACTAACAGCGCAGTTCTCAGAACACTTGAACTTATAAACTTATAAAACATGCATGCCAAGAAATACAAAGAAGTAAATAAATCAGATTTTAATCTATTTAGATATATTTTGTTTTTATTGCAACTCATCAAGCATATTAAAAGCCTTATTATCCAAAACCTGCTTGTTAAGCCAAGTGCACAGTGCTGTTTTTCTAGGCACTTGATAAGCATTACCAACCTAATAAGAGTACTGTAGAAAGAAAGGCACCAAATGTAGCTATAAGACTGAAGCATGAGTATTATGCTTAAGCTCCACAGTACACTGCCATCACCACTACAGTCATGGTCTGGTTTCTCCCTGAGAAGGTGAGGTGTCCTGCCTAAGGTAGTTAGTTATGAAGGAGAAGGCATTTTTGGTGGGATATAATGCCCACCCACCCCGCACAGACTCTCCCAGCACCCACACGATTGTCCTTTTAACACCAGCTGTCCTTTCTATTTTATGGTAGTGGAGTGCAAAATTTTGAGGAACTTTTAATGTGTTAAGTTTTATATGGTTTGCTGGTGGTGGGTTTATCTCTTCTGTTATTAGGATTATTTATTTTTGCTTGTTTTGTTTTTTAAAAACATGAATTCTAAACAGAATTGTTTAGCACCCTCAAACCATTAGTTGGCAGTATTAAAATGTTGTTTGTAATAGATGAATATACAGCAGTCTTTAGTTGTTGTTTTTTAATGTTACATAGAAAATTTTTCTGCCTTCAGAAATGTATCTTTAGCCACTTTAAATATATATTACACACACACACACATACTTGACACCATTCTAATATTGAGATGTTCAATACACAAGTTGCTGTTGTTTTAAGTGTTATGAATATGAGATATTTTTCCATTATAGGGAAATCAATGTCAGCTGTCCCCACACAAATCAAAGAAATACTAAGAATGTAAATATCTTGTCTGTTCTAATTTCTTTTTCAGTTGGGAGAAACAGCTGGCATGGATTAGTGTTTTCATTCATTCTGTGGCTTATTTTAAGAGGCACATGCATTTAGTAAGCAGGCAGAGCTATACATTATAACTTTAGGTGCAATTCACCAAGAACTGCTGCTGCATCAGCTCCTGGGTACGACCGATTAACATTTATGGAACGTGGGAAGCAGTAGAGCCTGGTGCATTTTCCCAAGTCTATCACTGTCCTCCAGCAGTCATGTGGATGCCATTCCCCCCCCCCTTTTCTCTCCATCTCCTCGATCCAGGGATTGAATCTGGAGGTTTTGGGGTATACAGCATGCACTTTATTGCTGAACTGTGGCTATGGATGAGTTGCCTCTAAGTGGACTGCATTCTATAATCACCAATCAATCAGGCAGGACCTATCCATATTTAAAATGGCAATACATTCTGGATTTGGGGGAGCTTCACCTTGGCTATCCACTACCACATTTCCAAAAGCCACAAAAGAGAGTCTAAATAGAGGCTTTTATGTCACTTCCAGACAAATGATCACCCCAGCAGGGCAGATATGCAGCAGGATAAATGCTTCATTTCATTTTCCACTTTGTTGCAATGCTGTTGGTTTTGCTGCATTGCCGCTCTATTGGACTTTAATTGTTTTGACCTGTCCTGGGAGCCAAATTCTAGTTGAAAAGCAGGATTTCTCCCCCAAAAGCAAATTCCTTTCTTGTGTGCTTGCAGACTGTTTCCAGAACATCTCTTCAAATGCCCTAGCCTTCTTTTTTAAAAATAAAAATAAAAAGCAAAGCTTATGGATTCCTGCCAGTGTGGAGACCGCACACAGTCTGCAGTTTTGTCAAATTTTGTCCGTGGGGTTGATAACAATCTGGCCTGCTAGCAAAATCCAGTTCCCACCCCTGATCTATTCTTTGGAGGTAAATCACTTTCCAACTTCTTCTATGTATGTGGGGTGTGTGGATGAAGAGACGGGTAGATAATATACAGTACAGCACTCAGTCATGTTGAGTCTGTACCTATAAACTGAAGTGATACAAATCAGATTTAGGTCCACCATCTGAAGATCTCAGGGCATTTTACACCACAAAAATACTACTCCAAAACCCCACGAACTCCTTAGACGCAATCAAAAAACAATGGGAGGATGACATAGGATATGAGATCAACCCCATCCAATGGACCAGAATGTGGTCTAAACCCCCCTTTAAATCCATATCAACGAAAAGAAAATAACTCACTCTGAAACTCACCTACAGGTGGTACCTAACGCCAAGAAAATTAGCGCTAATACGCCCAGGAACCTCACCAAAATGCTGGAGAGGGTGCGCCTCCCCAGGAACATACCTCCACATATGGTGGGAGTGCCCCAAAATCCAACTATTCTGGACAACAACCATACAAGAAATATGTAAAATAACCAAGCAAGTATTAGAAATCACCCCAGAACTGGCCTTACTAAACATCTTCCAAGACAATAATGCCCACTTGCGTGGCAAGGTCCCAAACCAGCCCCTTATTAAAATAAATTCACACAGACACAGAATTTTAAGTTTAAGTTTATTGGGCAAAATTTTGACCACAACTTTATTGTAATTACAGAAAAGTGAGCGGTATTGGCTTAGGCATTGGCGTAGACTATATCCAACTCCTGCCCCCTTTGCAGGAAGTCAATAAGGGTAAACCACCCAAAGAGGGAGCCACATCGGGGGTCCCCGCCTACAGCTCTCCTCAGTGTTCCCAGAGGCCTGGCATAGCCCTAGCCCCTCAAGCGGACTTCGGACAGGATCCAGGTCCTGGATTCCTTTAACGGAATACCCTTGATCAATGGAGGGGCAACGATGGCTGACCTCCCCTCCCCCAAAATTCAAAGAGCCAATGCCTAACCACCAAACCTTACAAAGTTTGTGACGATTGCTAAGAGGCAGGCAAAAACCAAGTGGCCAGTGCCCGTGCACGAAGCAGTGCAGCACGAAGCAGGAGCTTAGCACGCGTCGAGCTGCCGCTTATAAATCCCACACAATCATCCTGCTCAAATATGATTGGCCAATAAGTCTGGGATGATTGTGGTGCCACCCTGGCAGAAAGCTTTGCTCCTCCTACGCCAGGGTGGCAGTGGAACAGGTTTGGGGTCCTGCCCGCAACCAGGACCATTCTAAAAATGATCCCATTTACACCACAAAGAACTCATAACCCACCTACTTTCAGCAACCAGAAACATCATAACCAGACACTGGAGAGACCTGTTAGCAATAAGCATGGACCAATTGTATCAAATAGTATGGGGAACTTACTAGAAAAATTAACCAGTAAGCTGAAAATGACATGGGGACAAATAGAAGAAGATGCCTTCACCCCAGTATGGCTCCCCTTTATCACACACACAGCCTAACAAGACAATGACAAAAATCCACCAACAGCATACAAATCAATATGGCTAACCCGATCCAAAACAAACACATGAAAACAAAGACCACCACAGCCAACCACAAGCGAACAACAACACCCTAGACCAACTCCAACCTCTCTCACCACCAAAGGAACACAAGCGAACAACAGAGAACCTGCACAAGCAACGCTGACATCAAACCCTACATATATTAAGTAAAATAGAAACATCGTCACCCAACCCCACCCCCACCCATCCTCCCCACCGTCCTCCTCTTTCCCCCTTTTCTTCCCAATGTCTCAACAAATGAAACTGATTTGTAAAAATGATACATGTAAAAAATATGAGAGACATTGCACATACTTTTGTAAATCAAGAAATCTTTAATAAAAAAAAACTTCATTAAAAAAATCAGATTTAGGTCCACCATCTGAAGATCTCAGGGCATTTTACACCATAAAAATACAGAATAAGACCAAAAAGCACATAATAAGAATAAGAATACCAAACCAATAACACACACACACATTTAGAAGGACACAGACTATTAATTAGCCCAAGGCCTCTTTGAAGAGCTAGGCTCTCACTGTGGTATGTTGTACCACCACACCAAGCTTTACTGCTTTGTTTTTCTTTCCAAACAGCTGAAGACGATCTGCATGTTTGTTTTTTAGGCTTTTTAAGAATGGGCCCAATTTATTTGTTGTAAGAATTACAATGAATTTATAGAGAAAGGAGGAGGGGGGTGAGACAACAACGAACTCTTGAAATGTGTAATATAAATGTTAAGTGTTATTACTGTTGGTGTAAAATTCCCCAGATTTCCAATGCTCATGATTCCATGCAAACACATTCAATTAATACAGCCCTAAAGGCCAAATTAACTGGTGCACCCAGCTGATAAGTAAAAGTTATGCATGCCAAATCCCAGACTATGAAGTCCCAGATATACCAACATTAATAAGGTTGCTCTAAAAATGGATAAATTTTTGATAAGCATTGGAGTTTAATATTCATCCTGATATAAATTAATTAGTGTCTGTGTCCGGTTTAATTTGTGACAGAGGCAATTTCAATTCATTATTCTACATTCTTGGGAACACTCACTTTTAAAGTACTGAAATTGTTGATTAAGTATGTTGAAATACCTTGTTTCTGAAACATCTTGAATGCTTTATTTGCTGAATTTATCTATCAGGGATATAATATGTTTACCAAATAATTAGATTGTTAACTCCATAACAATTATTTCCATTATCTTTACAAATGGCAATCATTTAAACATAATTTTACAATGCATCATTGACTGAATTTCAAATTCTATCACAAAACTTCCATTTCCTGATTGCTAGTATTGAACCAAGATTACCAGTCCTGTTTCTTTGTCCTGTTTGGAACATTGGATGAAATGAGGTAAAGAAAGAAGACTCACACTGCTCAGAGTAGCTGTACCATCGTATGATTCTTACATGAATCATTGTCTTATTTTCAGCATTTTCCCTACCTAATTCATAAATGCCTACATTTCATCTTACCTATTGTAGATTATGAACATCCGGAACTTAGAAAGGTTTTTCAGCAAGCTGGTCTAGATCAGGTCCAGGTCACCACTTTTAGTATTTTATCATATAACCAGGATAAGTGTGTATTGTAAATTTAAACATAACCTGAACTGAACTTGCGTTTAACTAGTAGTCTCATCATTTAAACTGCAAGCTTGCACCTATCACTTACCACTAAATTAACAGAACAAAGTTGCATGTATAGACGGCTATTGTGAACATGTTTGCCCCAGTTTGTCCTCTTCAGTGCATGGTAAGAATGTTACACATACAGTGCAGGGAAAACTGCACATACCTATAGGATCCCCCAGTGTATAAACAGCAAAAGCATACTCAATCTGCTGCTCTATAATTCTCTTAAGTGATCCTGCGGCATATTCACAGAAACGCTCTGCAGAGATCTTTCCGGATTCATAAGTTGTACAGTAAGCATTGCAAATGTCCTCCCAGAACTATCTGTATGAGGTGAGGGTATGTATCTGTATTAAAGCACCATATGTGGTACTTATCATGCACTTTGCCTTCTGCACACAGAAAACTGGATCAAGTCCAGAACTTTAAATCATACATTTTTTAATAATATCCTGTGGAAGACGCCATAAAAATATGAAGAAATGATCAAGAAATCTAACACTTTAAGAATTTTTAAGAAAACACATCACCAATAACTGAGTCTTCCTGACAAAAATCTAATAGTTCTAAATGGAATATTATGCTTATGTGAATCCACCAAATATATCTAAATTATTTAGGAAATAGTGCATTATAATCTTGACTTTCCTGAAACCTCGGCGATATAAGCTGACTATGCAACCTGTCAGCAAAAGATGTTATCCATCTAGGAGTGTGACTTAAAGAATATAGCTGGAATTGTATGGAAGGGTTGCCTTATTTCAAAGCGCCGCCTTTCTGAAATTCTCCCCGGACATCAATTCCACCTTTGAAATCCCAGTAATGTCTGGGGAAACCCAGACGTATGACAGCCCTAGTATTATATGCCCAGAATAAGAATCCAAACTGAAGATAATCTCAATATACTTATATTTATTAACCCTTTTATGTCTCATGGTATAACAGTTACTACTACATTATGTATGATGAAAACATCACAAATCAATGTCAGTAGCAAACGATCTCAAGAACAACTAGCCATAGGAAAAAGTAATCTCTATGGCATGGGTTTCTGGCCAGACACTATACAATACAGTATGTGGCAATCAAAACAATGTGTAATCTACAGGGCACTCTGAATAACTATGAATAAGTGCCAATGAACAGCTCTGTCCCACTAAGTACTGTAGTTTCCTTAACTGGCAGCTAGTAAAAATGTCTGCCAAGCTATCATTTAAATTTAAAGATAGCCTAGAGGACTAAATAGATGAAATAAGGGATGATCAAAAGGCAGGAAGTGCAGAAGAAGCAGTAATTAGACACAGGCTACAAACAGCAATGTCATTCGAAAAATAGGAGGCGGCACCCGAATCCAATACAAGCAGGAACTTTTTCAGGCTCGGCAGCTTAGGTCCAGCCCCTTTTCAAATTATCAAAACAGTCTCTATGGTCTGGGAAGCATATTAAATAAAAGTGTTCTCCCTTAAGGACTGACCCACAAGAGTAAAAAACAAAGTTTCATAAGATGGCGAATCAGTTAAACAGAAAGAGAAACGAAGTGTTTAGGTTTCCAATAACAAGTTTAGGTCTTCTCTGATCAACATGAATGTCAACCAGTTATTTCAGGGTTCCGGTTGCAACTGAATAACAAATTCCAGAGGACTATTCTGTTACAGAAAACACACTCTATTGCTGACCTGAAAGTCTCTGTTCTTCATTCAAAGAACTTCAAAGGGATTCTCCAGAATGAAAATCTAGAATAATCAGCAAATTTGCTTAAATATGTTTAGGATTTCAGTCAAGACTAAGGTTTTCTCTCCCATCACAGGCAAGCATAGCAAAGTTGGGAGGACAGTTTAATTACCTTTATTATTATTATTATTATTATTATATTTTAAGGTTATATAGACTTCTAAAAATACAACTTTATCAAAAGGATCTGATGACAATCAAAATAATCCATATATATTTATAGATCACTATTGTGTAATTACCAATTGTTAGTGTAATCCATGAGTTTCACATTGTAACAACTGTAAAAATGTGAAAAGTTATGGTACATAAACATGCTCTCATTCCATAGTTTCTTAATTTCTCCATCTGGTTTTCCATGCTGCTAAACCTATTTTAAATGGTAGCAGTAGGTGTGCAAAAGGGGGGGGGCTACTGAAGTTGCCTAGTTTAAAAATGGATGTACCGGTACTTTGCAATGCCTGTCATTCTCATACAGAGTTTCTGAGACCACAATGCCACAACGCTAAATGCACCAAAGTAGGAGTGAATTTGTTTCCTGGGTTAACATCCTAGATTTAGGTAGATGAAATTGACTATAAAGCTGCCTTGTCATGATATTGCCATGATATATACGGTCCATGTTCTGACGTTTGTAACTGCAAACTGAAAAGGACAGTGCAGTTGAAGATTTCCACGCAAAGTGAAACAAGACCAATTGTGATAATTAATTAATTTGGCAGCACTGTATTGTAAATAGTTCTTCAGCTGAGGGGAGGGGGGAAATTGCCTTATGCTGGGATATAGGGCAAGCACCCTTATTCTGTTTAAAGAATATTTGCAAGTACTTTTTAATATTCTCATTCGCAAGCTGCCATCTGTCTCATCCTAATCCAGCAATGCAGCTACATAAGGCAGCTAACGTATGATGACCCTGTTCCTGGAAAGGGTAAGGCCTTTAGGCTCAGTAGCCCAGCTGCTAGAACTCCAGTCATGTGAGAAAGCGTTAGTTTGCCATATGCCAAGACAGCTTTGTCTGAAGGGAGCTGGGGCAAGAGGAGGAAAGTGTTCTTTTGAGCTTTGCAACCTATGCAACTTTTAAGAGTCTGCACTGATTAGGTTAACATCAAGTAATAAAGGCATTTTATTAAACTTGCTGTTTGGGGAGTGTGGTTACAGAGCTAAGATTTAATGAAGACACATATACCCCAGCAGGGAAGTATGAGAAATCGCGTAAAAGAATGAAATAAATTCCCAGGAGGCTGAATGTAATTTTGTTGCACAGAGTACAAGCCACCGAAGGCTGAAAGCATTATCACACACTACTGTATAGAAACCAAAACACGTATAGCACAGAATAAGGTGGAAGATGGACTCTTTCCACCATTTTATTCATCAGAAGACAACTTTCTACCGTTGTCAAGCAATGAAAAACTAGACAAAGTTTTATGGCTTTGTAAATGGTTCAGGTTGCACTTTTTAAGGATCACTGAGACATTCCGCCCCCCCTCCCAATAAAAATGCTTCAGCACATTAGAAAAAATAAAAGCATTTATAAAATCCCATTTGGACAAGCCTGTTATTCTGTGAATGATTCAGACACATGTAGGGCTGCAGCCAGTGATTAAGTCCTCTTTCCAATGGAAACTAACAGTAGAATCCCTAGAACACAATGAATTTCTAATCAGATGGTAATGTTGGAAGCATTTCTTCAGTTACAGCAAGTATCCATGCAAAACACCAAAGATCTATGCCCTAAGCTACAAGTCACTTTGAGACATTTTTGGTAAAACGTGACTAAGGTGGGACCTACACACATGTTAAAAACTTTGTGAAAATGCCTTTTTTACACCGTTTTGGAAAATACACTGAATTTGCTATAGCTCACAGTCCCCATCTAGTGTCACAATTGTTTATTGCACTTTACAACACATTCAAAACCTTTTATTTGCAGCCGTATAGCTGAGTCCACAGAAATGTAATAATATAATGAAGAAGAAGCCTATATCCACTTATCTGGTAATAAATAAACCCCACTAAACTCAATGAGAGTTCCCCCCCCCTGCTACCCATCTGGAAATATACTAGATCATCTAAATGATGGAATAACCCTAAACTAAAACAAAAAGTCAAAAAGTGTATGCTGACGAAGAAATAGACCATTCTTTAATAGTCACTGGTGAAACAGAAAGTAAGACATACATATACTTTTATGTGGCATTAGCCCCGAACCTAAAATAAAACTGAAGAGTTTATGCCTTCTCTGTCCCAGTGCTGGCAATGAGTTCTCTGAACATGCTATGTTAAGAACATTTTTAAATAATAATTAAAAAACCTAACTGCAAAATATGTCTCTCTCTTCAGTTACAAAAGCACCCTTGCATCTAGCCATCCTACAAATTGTATAATTTACTGCATGGGTAGGCAAACTAAGGCCCAGGGACCGGATGCGGCCCAATCACCTAAATCCGGCCCATGGACAGTCCAGGAATCAGTGTGTTTTTACATGAGTAGAATGTGTCCTTTTATTTAAAATGCATCTCTGGGTTATTTGTGGGACATAGGAATTCGTTTATTTTATTTTATTTTCCAAAATATAGTTCGGTCCCCCACAAGGTCTGAGGGACAGTGGACTGGCCCCCTGCTGAAAAAGTTTGCTGACCCCTGATTTACTGCCTAAATGCTGTTTTCCACCATCCAAGGACCCTGTGCATTTTGCCTAAAATTGGAGACAGACCTCAGTTTTCAATGGGGAAATTAGCCATGTTTATGCTTCTTGTTCCTAGCAGGTCTTGGTATAGCCTGATGCCTGCATAGTACCTAAACAGCCACATTTGAGTGTCTTCTACCTTCTCCCCCATCCTGTCTTAAGACTATGACCAGATGCAGACTTCCTGGCTTCAACAGCAGTAACAACCACAACAACAACAACTTATTTCCCCATCCCAGCTGTTGTTCTGTTTACCATCTATCCTGGAAAATGTGACCGCTTGCATGCTACTTTGTGATACTTTTGACCTAATAAGGAGGTGCTGTCCTAATATGGACTTTGGAATTCCCTAAACATTAACATGTTCAGAAATTTAAAATGCACAAAACACTAAAAAGACTGAAATCAGGCAGCCAGTACAGAAGCTCCAGTGTTAAGTGTGAACTAAAGTCAGTGCACACCAGCAACCGGCACATACTGAGACTATTAATTAAAGTTGGAGTGCCTGTATCATGCATTTGGGGGTGGGAAAGAAATAGATACATAAAAATGGTTATGATATACACTTGGTGGTCATTTCAGCCAAAAAAATTATCTAGCGAAAGATTTAAAAAAAAAAAATTAAGTCTCCAAGCAATTGAATAAAAAGCAGAGATGTTTATGTGCTCTCCTTCATGAACATGTTCAAAACAGTTAGCAGACTTTTAATGAGATTACTGCTCCCAATATGAGACTAAAAATCCCTCTGAAGCGCTAGGGGATCAACTGAACCAGGCATTTCCAATTTACACCTCTGAAAGCCAGAATGGCTAGATTGCAAGTGATATACGGTAAATTTATGTGAATGTTTTATCCTTGAAGCATTATTATAATTTTCTGCCTCATCTGTGTCTTCCAAAGATGATCCTGAGCAGCTCACAGGAATAAGCAAAAGCAAACACAGTATCAAAATAGCAATCAATGTTACAATATAAGCAGAAAAAATGAGGTCTGATAATATACAAAAGCAGCATTGACAATAATAATACAAGTCATACAATCACAATTAAAAGTAGGCACAACACCACTGCACAGCATGCTGAGGCAAATGATGGCAGTCTATGACTGTTGGCTCCTGTGGGTGGAGGGGATTTCACCTGGGGAAAAGTCCCAGTAATGTGCCTTCCCCTTAAGGATTGTATATTAAGCTGTTTTAGTCTACTTTATGGAGCCATCAACATCTTCCTGATGTTATCAGCTATTCTGCTGATCCTCACACTCATCTCAAATCTATCTGCATGTCTACCAATTAACACTTTATAATAAGGGGCAAAGAGTACTCTGTTTAATAACTCTGGAAGCAAAGGGCTGAGTATGAACTTGGGTAGACAAAGGCTGTACAGTGGTACCTCAGGTTACAGGAGCTTCAGGTTACAGATGCTTCAGGTTACAGACTCCGCTAACCCAGAAATAGTACCTCTAGTTAAGAACTTTGCTTCAGGATGAGAACAGAAATCACACGGCGGTGGTGCGGTGGCAGCGGGAGGCCCCATTAGCTAAAGTGGTACCTCAGGTTAAGAACGGACCTCCAGAATGCATTAAGTTCTTAACCCGAGGTACCACTGTATTCACACATGAGGTTTAACTGTGTTAGTTGATCTGGTTACGATGCTAATGATTCTGTGCCCGTTTCAGTCACTCCTTTTACACTTCAGTATCTGTTGTGTTATGGAACTGTACCTTTTTGATCAATATATTGCCACGTCACACTAAATTTTGAACAGGGGGAAAGAACTGTATGCCAGGATACTCCCAATTTGATCATATGCCATTTCAGTGCAAAATGCCTGCGATTTTTTTTTCTAGAAACGATTAACACACATGCTGGACTCCTGCTAGTTTCCACTAGATTCCCAGAAGTGGCTTTTAATGCCGCACGAAATATCACATAAAATGCAGAAATTAACAGGTAAGGAAACACTGGGGAGACAGAATAAAGTGCCATCTGAACGCAGTGGAAGATAAGAAATAGCCAGCACAGCTAATCCATATACCAGGAATAGTAAACATGGTTCCCTCCAGATGTTTGACTCCAATCCCCATCAACCCAAAACATTGGCTTTGGGCTAAAGGGAACTGGAACTGGGAAGGAACCATTCTGGCTCCCTCTGTCACATACTTTCACGCTATTTCTCTAGTTTACTATTATCTGAACCTTTGTAAATAGATTGCATTCCTTTACAGCAGTTTTACAAGTATTTGTCAGAATCCAAAGCACCACATCCAAATATTTCATGTGTACACAAGGATCTTCAGGTCTCCACTGCCTGAGAAAGTCACAAGCTGTAAAAAAAACAACAACAACACAGCACTCCTTGAAGTGCAAAGGAAAACCATCAAAAGAATTAGTCATCCCCCAATGTGTGCATGCAAATATGTGCAAGCCTCTCTGAATCCTAACAATTACTGCCCACTCTACTTGGAAAAGCAAGAATGGGCATCCCGGCTCATTCTTATTCAGAGGTTTATATTTTAATGTTAAGATAAACTATGGAAGCCATAACTGCTTAGAAGTACAGTAGTACTGTATTTACTTTTATTCAGAAAAGTAGGTCTTATAGTGAAGGGGATGTCAATGTTTACAGTCCAACTGCAATTCTTAAGAATTTTTGACTGAAAAGCAGGCAAACATTCAGTAAAAAATTTTTTAAAAAATCCTGCTTTTGTTCCAGGGATCCAAAGTGTTACAATAATTAATAAAACAAGCTACTCTTGTGCTAGCCATAAAAACAAATTGTTCCTTCGTAAATCGCCGCATTTATAGAGGCCCTAGAGTGAGAAAAAAATATTGTTTGTAGAAAGAGAAAGAGAGAGGCTGGTGCATGAAAAGATATAAAATAGATTGTGCAAAAAGAATAACTCTGCACTTTTAGTCAATGGCAGCTTTTGTGTCCGCTGAACCTTGGCAGGGTGAGTACTTTGAATCTACAGTACTATTTAAGTGACAAGAATAATAAGCTTCAACACTTCCGCTGGAAGAATAAAGTGTTTGTCAGGACTGTTATAACTTTTCTGGGATCCTTTTTTAAATGAAAAATAAAAAAGCATTAAAAATAGCTCAGAAAACCTACATCAAAGACTGTGCCAGTAAACAAATGTTGATATCTCTTTTCCATGTGAAGCACAATGCAAGGAAAACCTTCTACAAAGATATTTCACTGCAAAATAATAAAATGCCCCTAGTGTAGAATTTTTATACTAAGAACTTTGTGCCTGTTGCATTTTAAAATTGTTTTGAATGGCTAATGCGTGAACATTTAAGGATAATACAATAATTTCTTACCATATTATATTTCTTATGAGATGCTTTTTATTCTAAGAATACGCAAGATGGCCTTGCTTGGTGCACTTTTAATTCAAGTAATGGGATTACAACCACTGAACAACTTTAACTCCAGCTACACAGAAATTAAAATGCGCTGGGGAGGTAGTTTCAATAAAAATGTGAAATGGCAAAATATACGGCAACTACATAAACAAAAGGATATCCTGGGAAACCAGATCAACTTTCCAGACCAGAGTTCCTAAATGGTGGTGCAGTGTTCTTTTATAATGTAAACATGAGAAATGAAGTAAAGCTGTAAAGTTAGGGAAGACTAATACTTTAAAACTTACCCTAGTTTGCAGTTTTCTTCCTCTCCTATTTGACTCAACTAAATCAAGGACTGTTATAACATTATGGTGTCGCATAGCCAATTATAATGGGTACCCCATGGGTAAATTGCATTTCCTGCCATATTAAAAGGTGCTGCAGGGAAATGAAGCTCACCATCACCACTGCCAAGAGAACTGAACTATTTCTCCCTATCTCTCCCTATTTCATTGTCCATGCTTGAGGTGTGTCAAGGCCCAGTGTGTCAAGACTGGCTTGGCAATGTGGCCACAGTTACTCCCTACTCCCGTTCAATGTAAAGGCTGCTCTGCACACAAAAAGCAAACCTTTTCATACTCTTTCTTGCATGCCACCCCTCACCCAAAAAAAATGTTACTGAATGGGTGGCCCTTTTCTCAGAAGATCAAAGTTCTCGTGAAAAATGCCCCACTGTTTGTCTCTACGATAATCACAAGGCTATGACTTAGAATAAAAGAAATGGAAGGTACCCTGAGAATCATGTAGTCTAAACCCCTGCAATGCAGGGATATTGTCCCATATGGGGGTTGAAACTGCAATCTTGCCATTATCAGTACCATGCTGTAACCAACTGAGCTAGCCACTTGTGGCTATGATAATTTTAGGATTTTGACAGATCGGTCAAACATACTACACTAGGGGTCGCCAATCTTTTTTGAGGTTGTGGGCACATTTGCAAACAGGGGTACCTGTTGTTGGCACGACATATGCCCCACAACCCACACACCCCCTTTATTGGCTACAATATAATGCTTCTTTTAAGCTTAAATTCAGAAGGGGAACAGGACCCTGTCGGTGCCAGGGAAAGCTTCTGTGGGCAGATGTATGTCCATGACAACCCCTGCATCATTGTGATGCAGAACTGGGTACCAGTCAAAGAGTACATCTTAAGGAAGCAGAAGTCACCTAAAACACTGAGAAGATTTGAATTAAACACAATGAAAGGCCTTAATGTCATTAAAATATGTTTTCTGTGCTTCATAATGGGACAGTCCCCTTTAAAAAGTAGGGAGAGAGAAGGAAAGGAAGCTATACAGATAGTGCACAGGCACACACAGGGGTGTGACAAAATGTAAGAAAATGTCAGCTTCAGTGTGGGAAAATGCTAACACAGAAGTTGTACCCTAAAGTGAATGTCTGTCCTCCCTGTACTGTATTGCAATAAACATTGTTTTGTTCCAGGAAATAAATCACCTTTATACCACTCAAATGTACCCCACCCTAATTAGATGACTGCATCTAGTTATTCAAACAGTCCTTTGAACAAGAAAGAAAGGAAATCTTGCATGAATGGAACCTACAGACACTTTAATTGAAACGTTACTAGCAGCAAAATCATGCCAAGTTTCTACTACTGTTTTAACATTACTTACATGCTATTTGAGAATAGCCCCATGAACACCTGCCAGTTGCCACGATCAGGTAGGCAACACCTTATTATAAACAAAATCAAAACATTCTGAAAGGCATATGAGGATACAAGAGGATACAGTTTCTATAAATGGTTAGAAAGAATGACATACAAAATCACAATACCAACAATACCATACCTAATCCAGAACCAGCTGAGCCCAGAAATCAAAACATACTAGTTCAACTGCAGCTGCAAGATGACAACCTGGTCCATATTTTAGTAAAAAGACTCAGTTATGTAGACTGCTCATACAGAAGGGAATCAGGATTTGGGTACTGATTGTGGTTCTCTTCTTTGAATTGTTTGTATATAAAGATAGCAGCATGAAATATTCGCCTCTAGGGATATTAAGCATTACAAACTATATGACTCCCAACTAAAGAAGACAAGATAGCTGCCAATTTCGCTGATTGTCAAATATTTATTTCAAGTATTACAATTCATTCTCTGGACTGGTTAATGTGCAACCCTAAATGAATGAGCAAGCATGTGGGAATGCAGAGTGAAAACTGTGGCCACTTCACATCTCTCCATGGCTTGCTGCACTACCCAGGGCTAAGCCATGGTTTGTCTTAACATTATGTGCAAACATGGACTTATGGTTTGTCTCGCTCCAAACAAACCATGGCTGTAGCCAAGGTTTGTTCCTGACCCACTGCTCACAGTTTGATGGAAGAAAGAAATCATGAGCCCAGCTTGAAGAGATTAGTTCCAGGTACCACAACAACAACAACACCTGACGAGGAGCAGTCACATGTCCCGTATCAAGCCAGACCCAGGCTGGCAAGGATCCACAGCAAGGTTCACAAGCAGTTCAGGAACTAGACACACAGCTAGCAGTTCAGACAAAGGCATAGGCAAAGCCAAGAGGCAGCTGAAAGTGCTGGTCACATAGAAGGTTCAGGTAAGGTACACAGTGACATTGTTCCAGTAGCTCTTACAACCTCACATATAGGATTTTAAGACAGAGCCCCAGCCAGGGCCAAGCTGAAGCCCTGTAAAGGTTTCCACAGAGGCAGTTCATGGCCTGATCACATGAAGGCAGTAGTGCAAGCAAGGGCAAGAGGCAGCCCATGCTCATACAGAAGCAGTGGTTCGGGCAACCTACAGGACATTGTTCAGGCAACTCTCCCACGATTACATTGAGGTTTTTAATCAACAGCTGCCAGACCCTCCCCATCCCATAAAGCCTTAAGAGGTTTCTGCTGAGAGCCTTCTTTGTGAGGATGGCCCCACTCATGAGTAGCCTTTACTCAAGAGCAACTAGCCACTTCTTCTGACAGCAAGGATCTGCCTCTTGAGGCACTATCACTCCCAGGGTATCAAGCGCTTTTCTGCCTCTGCTTTGGAGGCCAAGCCCCTTTCTGCAAGAGTCCTGAGTCCTCCTCAACTATTGATTTGGGCTGTTCCTGCGTGCTTACAATTTCTGGGGGCTCCAGATTATTCTCAGCTAAATCCCCCTTGGTGAAGGAGTCTTCTAGCATGGGCATGACATCATAATTTTTGTTGTGTACCTCATGCTTCCTTATTCACACCGCCATGATTTGGCTTAGCACTACATGCTAACTGGGCCTTTCTATGGGTGACTGGGCAGGGAGCAAAAAGTTCAGGTTTTTTTTTAAAAAAAGGTTATTCATATTCTTGCACTCACCAATATTGAGAAAAATAGATAAATATTGGAAAGTTCATAATTTTTAGCATGATATCTGAATTATAGAAATATTGTTTAAAGGGCCCATATACATAAGAAAATATTTCAGTAAAAAGGAGTGGTGATATTATTTTCAATATTTTGTTGTACCTATTAACTGTTTGAGACTAGTGGTAGGATTTGTTGCAATCCTGAATATTTTTCAGCCTACTAATGCTGAAGAGTTGGGTGTTTCATCTCCTCTACAAGGACATGGAGACTTCCTTTCATTCTGGCATCCTTGCCTAAACTAGCTATGCACTAGAAGAAACTGAGTTAAGATATAAAATACAATCTCACAATTTAGTGGGAATATTGAACTGACATTTGACTTCAGACATGCTGAAGAGGCTGCATTTTAACTGGTGGATTGATCTGTTTGATCGCATGGATACAGCTTCTATGAGAAAATACTGTTATTTATTTATTTATTTTAAGGAAAAATAGTTTTCCATTAAAATTACAAAATGCAACCCAAGCAGAAAAGCATCTGCAAAGCACAGTCATTATGCTGAAGCCTCTGGGTTAGCAATAAATAAATAAATAAATAAATAAATAAATAAATAAATAAATAAATATATTCTTGGATCAGTGTCAGAATATTCCATTAACAGTCAAAAATGCAAATTTCACTTTTTAATTAGGCATTCTATTATCAGCTAATAAACCATAGTATGAAGCCCTCTTGCTATGTTCATTATTGTTTACAATTTGAATCCTGATTTTAAAACAATAAAATATTTTTAAGATCTAGCATGATTTATTGAAACAATAAATTATCTGCATTTCCTAGACATACCTATATTTTATTTCAGTTCCAAGTTACAACATACAACATAGAATGAAAGTTTGTATGGGGTATCTCAACCAATGGTTTCTGACCTTCCTGCCTCTGTGCCATGTCCATGTTTAATTCTTGGAGTGTTTTAGTATCATTGTTCCTTGGCTAAATCCAAATTATTATTTATTCACCAAACTGGCAGCATATTAATGGAATACTTGTGGCTTAGGTATTCTCATTTTACTTGCCAACATCAGGCTTCATATTTTGTAATATTCATATTTTGAAGGACAATAAGGCAAACAAAATGCACATCACCCTGCCCTTAAAAAAGAAGACACTTAGGCTGCAATTCTGTACTCATCTACCTGGGAGTAAACTAAAGGGGACTTAAGTTTGAACAGGCATGTATAGGATTGCATTGTGAAGGCAACTCCAAACAACTGACTCTCCCAGAAGCTATAAAGATTCACAAGAAGGCACTAGCATCCTCAGTACCTTCAAGTAGGAACAGGACTGTGTCAGAATCAAGTAAGTATTGACGGCTGCTAGTGCAAATATGTACAATCAGCATGGGTAGCATACAGATGACAACATTAAATAAGCCGCTTTAGTGCCAAACACTTGTTCAAGGATTTCAGGTACTCCAACTTACTGGGTTACGCTCATTGCATAAAGCGCTGTTTTGAAATGTCTTGTAGTAAAATATAATCAATAATTAAACCAAGATGGAGACACCCCCCCCAACTACTGAATCCACTAACTCTATGCTTTATTTATACCCCAACAGCCCAGTGTGGTACTCCACTACTGTAAGAAGTGGAAATAATAAAGGCAATGATTTACCGTATTTTTCCATGTATAAGACAACCCTTTTTTGTGAATGTTTTTTGTGATAAATTGAGGTTGTCTTATACATGGGTTAATATGTGAATTAAGCGAGGGCTGGTGCTGCGGAGGTAGCAGGGAAATGTTGGAGAGGAGGCTGTTTACCCACTCTTTCCAGCTTAGGAAGAGCATTTGGTGAGTGCCAGTATGCGATGTATTACGGCACCAGTTCCATCAGCCAGAGCGGGGGGGGGGGGTCGTGGAAAAGCTGCTCAACAGCTCAGCGAACTTACAAATGAAGCTCAACAACTGTTGAGGGCTCCCAAAAATAGGGGTCATCTTATACATGGGGCTGTGTTATGCACGGAAAAATACGGTATGTTGTTCACTTTTCTTTTCTTTTCTTTTTTACTTTAGTGCAAACTCAGGGTATTGAGATAAGTGGGCAGTGACTCTCATTTAGAACACTGCATGAGAAGGCCTTACACAACTAAAAATATATAAAGTGGCTTTAATGCAATGCTCTGGAACAAACATGGCTTCCCAGAAGGAAATTTCCCATAATAAGAGCTTTTAAAAAGCAATACATCTCACAGACTAATTTTATTTTCACTAAACCTTTCAGATTAAATGGGATGTGCTAATACATTACTTCAGGATCCATGGTAATAAAATGCCAAAGAACAAGCTACAAGCTGTTTGTGACTTAAGATACTCAAAGAATTAATTTTATGCTGGCATATAGTGTACTGTAATTAGAAATGGCTCTCTGCATTGTGATTAAGCTAGTAACTATGGTAACCAAAGCAGAAGAGAACGAGTAAAAGGAAGACTAGCTGAATAAGCTAATGAAATCCCTGTATTAATCTGTTTATTTAAATGTAAGCAGAGATGGAATTGGAGCTTCATAAAATGGTGAACACAACTGAAATGAAAACTCACGTTATGTGATTTATGTTATGTGGCACTGTTCCTGCAAGATGTGCATTAAGGTAACTGTTTCCATTTTTATATCAGAACATGTCAACCCACACAATCTTAAATGCTTTAAAAATACACTGCGCTGCATTTTTAAATTAATTATGTAGGATCTGGTGACACACGCAGCTCTTTATCATACTCTGGGACTATACATACAGACATTATGCTGAAGTACCTTTTCCAATCTGACACATAGACGTTTGATGTTTCCCTGTAGCAATGGCACTGCTTGCAGAGGCATTGCTAGGCTTGCACACAGGGAGCCCAAACCCTGAATTCACCTGCCCCAAGTATCATCCAGCTGCCACCACTTGGCATATACCTTGAGCCCACACTTTGCATTTTAGAAGTATCTACTACCTACCCACTGCTACTGCCCACTGTAACATACTGGCACAAGGGCTCTTTAAACTGTTACTGCTTCTCCAGAGGGATACTTTGTGGTGCCATTTTCAAAGTGTGCAGGCCTGTGTTCCAAGCATGCTATGAAGCCCCATGGCTTTGTTTTAAAGTGAAAACTGGATTTAAAAGCCCTCGTGCCACTTCATATACTGTTGTCGTTCAGTCGTGTCCGACTCTTCGTGACCCCATGGACCAGAGCACGCCAGGCACGCCTATCTTTCACTGCCTCCCGCAGTTTGGCCAAACTCATGCTAGTCGCTTCGAGAACACTGTCCAACCATCTCGTCCTCTGTAGTCCCCTTCTCCTTGTGCCCTCCATCTTTCCCAACATCAGGGTCTTTTCCAGGGAGTCTTCTCTTCTCATGAAGTGGCCAAAGTACTGGAGCCTCAACTTCAGGATCTGTCATCCAACTTCATATACTACTGAATAGTAACAGCCTAATCCTATACATGTCTACTCAGACAGAAGCCACACTGAGTTCACTAGGATTTCTTCCCACAAGAGCACAGGATTGCAACCGAAGCAAAGTACAGACCTGAGCTTTGAGGGACTAAAAATATATAGAAGCAAGGAAGGAGAAATGGAGGTATGCACTGGGGGTTGCCCAGCCTGGTCTAAGAGTGGGAAATGACAGCAATAAGGAAAGTGAGCTTTGTCGGCATCAGCATAGATTCCAGTTGGCTCCTTCTCTTTGTCCTTTGCCACTGGAGCTGGGCTGGGGTACATTGGAGCAGCTCATCCCTTAGAGGGGATAAGGCATACCTCCCCCCCCAAAAAAAGGAGAGGAATAAGTGTAGTAACATGCTGTCCTGCTAGTGACACACAATTCCCCCAAGTGATCTTGTTCCGTCTCTCTTTTTCTCCCATAACTGTATGTGCCATAATCGGAGAGAAACACAAGGTATGAAATCCTGTACTTCTGGAATAAGCATCTCTAGTTTCCATGTAAACCCCTAAAATACCGAACCCCCTAAAAGTTACCTTAGAACAAATTTCCACAACCCCTTAGATGCCCATAGAACAGCGATTCCCTCACCCTAGCAGCCATTCAGCAAGGCCTCCTAGAACAAGCACTTCATGGCTCCACATAGGTTGAGAATTACTGTAATTCATGGCACTTAATGAACACTTTGGCTGCTTTTACAACAATCAGTAGTGGGGCTCTTGAGACCACTGTTTCATATTTCATTGTATTTATCCCATCCTTTCTCTGAGGAGCTTACGGCATCATACATGGGTGTGGCCATTTGATTCGCCAACCACCCTGTGAAGTAGGCTGAAAACAAGACAGAATTTTTTCTAGGCCTACCCAGTTAAGCTTTGTGGCTAAACAGGGGTTTTGAAGTCAGGTGTTCCTAATGCAAAGGTAAATATTTAGTCCACCATGCCACAACTACTTAACATGCAATGGATTTAGTGCACAGCCAATTGGGGTCTGTGCAAATCAGCCCTGCCTTTTCCCATCTGCACAATGTTGACAGAATTACTGTCGGCTCTTTTCACCGAGTAGGTGAAAATAGTTTTATTTTCGAGCACATGTCTTTGCTGAGACACATTTTGCAAATCTGAATGATAACCTGCTGTTTCACCAGATCTTCAATTTAGCTACACAGTAGAAAAAAAGTTAAACAACAAATGCTATACATTGGTAAAATTAACTCTTAAAATTGCTGATGCATGACAATACTTAAAAAGTGGGTCTGGAAACAAGGTATAGCCATCTTTGCTTTACCTCAAAAGTTGAAAAGATCACTTTATTGAATCACAGCAAATTTTATTCACTCTGGGGGGGACTTGTTGGCATCCATCTGTCTCAAGAGACAATGGAGTGTGCTTCTGGGGGTGAAGTCAAACCACTGCGTTAGTAACACCAAAGTGACCTCCCTGCGGCGCAAGCCTGGGCAGTGTATATGGAGGTCCAGGACCATCACTGATGTGGTCCAAATGAAAGCAGAGCAATGTGTGTAAAGTTCCTGGTGCAGATTTCCAGAAACACATTAGTGTGATGAAAGCTATCCAGTTCAAACCGCATCACCTCTGCATTCCAAGAATAAGGGTAGGCTAAGGCTGATCGCCGAAGAATTGATGCTTTTGAATTATGTTGCTGGAGGAGACTCTTGAGTGTCCCATGGACTGCAAGAAGATCAAACCTATCCATTCTCAAAGAAATCAGCCCTGAGTGCTCACTAGAAGGACAGATCCTGAAGTTGATGCTCCAGTACTTTGGCCACCTCATGAGAAGAGAAGACTCCCTAGAAAAGACCCTGATGTTGGGAAAGATGGAGGGCACAAGGAGAAGGGGACGACAGAGGATGAGATGATTGGACAGTGTTCTCGAAGCTACTAACATGAGTTTGGCCAAACTGCGAGAGGCAGTGAAGGATAGGGGTGCCTGGCATGCTCTGGTCCATGGGGTCACGAAGAGTCGGACACGACTGAACAACAACAACAACAACAACAACAACAACAACAACAATGCAGTTTCAGCTATTTCTTTGTCTGAGTGAGAATTTTTACTCTGGTGGTGGTGGTTGGTGGTGCAACCACTCCTAAAGAAAACCAGCCCTGGATCCATTGAATTGGAATAACTTTCAACCAGTCACAAATACCTGCTTTTTGAAAGCTGTGGTGGGGCAGCTTCAAGTATTCTAGGATGACACTGATTCTTTCTATCCATTTGGATCTTTCTTCATGCCTGGCCATGGAAATGGGTTGCCCTTGGTCTCCCTAATGAATTGTTCTTACAAAGAATGGATAGTCATTGGATTGTCCACAACACTTCGTTGCTCAGCGCATGAATCTTTCTGATTCGTGGTCACTGTGGACATGGAAGTTAACCTTCTAGCAGCTTCAAAAAAAAAAAAATGAAATGAAAATTGACCCAACTGAAAAATTCAGAAACACAATCTTTCAATTGTGGGCTGGCAAACTCTAGCAAGTCTCAGAAACTGGAAGTTGGTAAATACTGGAAGAGTGCGATAAGGATGCCAAACTTCTGAAAAGGTTAAGCTGAGATTCCCTTCATGAATGCAGCACACTTGGGATAATTATTTGTTGCAGCAATTTAGATCTTACAAAATTGCTTAATTCGTGGTGGTCTTTTTCAATGTATTATTATTTATTAATTTACATACCACTTATATATGTCAAAATGGCTTCTAGACAAAATGAATAGAAGCAAAATTGTTAATGGAGATATAATCTCATTTAATATGATCCATTGCGAACTATAGAGCACCCAGGTTATTTAACCTTGTGTTCTTTTGGAGTAACATTAGATTAATAATGAGACAACTTATTCTTAGTAAGCTGTAAATAGCAAGATGGTTACTGGGCATAAAAGCTCATTTTTAAAATAAAAAATGAGATATAGCATCAATATTTGCTGAGTATTCTGTTTATATTTAATTATGTTGATTTGAGCCTGATGCTTTTGTTAAACTAAGGAGAAGTGAGCTCAATAAAACAAAACTGAACAACATCTCTCCACTATTTGCACTTGGGTGGCCTTTTTATATGCAGCAGTTGCACCTACCACTCTCGCTGATGGCCTCCATTGGTACCTACCTTACAATTTCATTTTCAGTCATATATATTTTATTTTAACTCTCAAAAGGAACATATACTATGCTGATCATGGAGAGATTTCAATAGCTTAAAAATAAAAGATCAGTCATATCATAGCAGCCGTAGTCATCTCTTCTTTGCTTGCCAAGGCTGGCCGATAGAAGGGCCTAGATTTATGTATCCTGACACTGTTCAAAACAACGTTCTATTTGCTATTGTGTTTGGCTGCCAAATGTGGGTTTGCAGTGCGGATGAAAAAGATGGTGTAAGTCTTCTTTATAACATGATAATATGGGTCTGATTCACCTATAGACACCACAACTGTCTATTTCACAGTTCATCCTATGTAGTCCAGTTCCTAAAAGGGCTATAATCAAAGAACAAATGTTCTCTAGAAAGGTGCTTACACAGCAAATAGCTTGGGATGACTTCTTCAGTGAACCATGCCACATGCTGAGAGAGACTGCTTAAAGGTTAAGCCTTAACCCTCCAAGTTTCTCTTTTTTTTGCAGCTTGAAATCACTCTTCCCAAGCTGCTTCTTCACCCATGGGAAGAAAGATTAGCTTAACATATAGTTTGAGCCTGGTAAAGACTCTCAGACAACATGGGAATCCAATACGCATGATATTCAGAAATTAATTTACACTTAATTACACTCATTTAATTTTTTGCTGTCTCTGAAAATTCATTATGATCTTCAGGGGATTAAAAAAAGAAGCTTCAACATGGCTCATAGTCAATGGATATACATAAATCCGTTAACATTGTAAAAAAGAAACATCTTTTGTTAAAATGACAGAAGAATATAAAGCTGCATTATCGGCTAGTCAAGTCTATCTAGGCCAGTATCTTTTATAGTTGCAAACTCATGCAGCCGCTTCTGCACGACAGGCACTAACTGAACAGAACATTTCCCTCGTAATCTTTGCACACCACCATTTGTTCTCAGGTGGACATCCTTAAAATGAGTATGTAATTACCATATGCAATCCACATGGTAGCAGCTCCCCACAGGAAGTGTAGAATTCATAAACTGCTTGTGATATGGAGAGCCCTGGAAGTGTCCCTATTCTTGTATAAACTGTATCACACTCACATGCAGACACCCCACATAAAAGGCAGCCACCCCAACTCCAGCATGGCAAATGGGAGGTAGGTAGGTAGGTAGGCAGGCAAGCAAGCAAGCAAGCAAGCAAGCAAGCAAGCAGCATGGGTGGCAAGTGGGCTAGACATGCTGTTTAACAGAGGGGAAGCACATCATTAAATGTGACTGCAGAGATTTTTGACAGAGGCAGAAAGACACTTCACATATCAAGCCGCCATTATTGGCTGTAGTTTCTAATCAAGCTTGGGTACCCATGAAACCAAATCTATGAAAATCTCCTAACACCAACAATTCCTTCAGGAAGAGCTTCAAAAGGAAATGTGGTGTGCATTTTCCCCATCTTGGCCAACACTTGCTTTTCCCACTTTGTCCCCTGTCCCCCCGGAGATGTGTAAGCTAAAACTACATTGGGAGTGTGTATATTTCTCCATTCAGGGCTGGTCCTACCATTAAGCAGAGTGAGGGGATCACCTCAGGCAGCTGATTTTGAGTTCATGAAAGGGCAGCAAAAGTCCTATTTCAGATGAGATTGAGAGGTAGAGAAAAAGAAAGCATGAGGGAAATGTCAAGGGTCAAGCAGTAGAAAGTGATTGTGTAGACTGAGAGAGTTGATGGAGTCTGTGATTTCCCTTTTGTGAAATTTCTATGACTATAAAAGTTGACAGATAGATATGCAAGAGACCATAGTCCCATGCGGCTATACCAATCAGGCACAAATTACAAAAAGCCACATTTTCAGTGGATTAAGACAGAAACCTGCAGTGGTTTTAAAGCATAGCAATGTCTACAAGTTATTTTTACCATGTCTGCTTTTTTTCTTCTTCAAAAAAGGGAAGAACAAAATAACAATCAATTTCACACGTAGCTCCAGTTTGCAATATGAAACTAGTACATAAAGGTATATTGCCCTCTGCTGGTTGGAATGAATTGTGATACATTGTTTATTTATTTTTACTGCTGGTTTCCTGCAACAGAAAGGGACTGAATAACAGTATCAAAATAAAAATAAAAAACACAACTCTTCTCCAGTTTTTTTTAAGGTAAACCATCTAGATTCATTCTAGGTAACAAAAAAAGAAGGCAGGAAGAGCAAATCATCACATTATTTCCTTCCACTCCAAGCTGCCACAGTCATTATCAACCCTTGTTAGTGCCTAGTTTGATTAAAATCCATCGTTGTCATTGTCATGCTCAAAGTTCCTAACAAAATTACCACTCTACAGAACAGTTACAACAATGCAAAATAAAAGCAGCTTAAGGATCCAAATAAGGAACATGTTGACAGAAACCTGGGGTGCTAAATTTGGTCACTTTTTCTGCTTCTGTCATGAAAAAGTATTGCAGAGTCAGGCCCATGCAGTGGGGCAGCTGGGTACACTTGCCCCATGCCTCAGAGGGCTAAATCAGTCGGGAGGAGAGGGACACCAGGGGCCTGCCAGACATATGCTGATCATGCCAAGAACACCCCAGGCCTCAAACAAGACTCCTGCCTTAGACAAGCTCTGCACAGGTCTGCCAACAGTGATTTTAAAAAAACCAAGAAACTGAACATGGAATTTAGCACTCCTGTCTGCTGCCAATGGTGGTTTTTTGTAGCAGCAGCAAGTGGTAAAAGCTGCAGCAAAAAGGAGAACTAGCTTCCTCTTTTTGGTGCTGTTAACTGGTACAGTGGTACCTCGGGTAACAAACGCTTCGGGTTACAAACGCTTCGGGATAAAAACTCCACTCACCTGGAAGTAGTTGCTCCAGGTTGCGAACTTTGCCCCAGGATGACAAATTATAAACACACACATTTTTGTGTTATTAAAGTGCCAGTATCTCATTTTGTTTATTGCACGCTAGTTAATTTTAAATAATCTCAACAGCAGAGGAAGTATTACTTCAGAGTATTTTACCACTTTGAACAACAGGTTCACATATTTATACAAGTTAACATGTAGATGGATTCTTTTCCACTGCTTTTTAAATTTTCAAACATTTCCCCCACGATCCAGTATTGAACTCCTGCAAGTTACTGCACTGTGTACTCAAGACTACTTCTATAGCAATGACAACTACAAACAGGTGGAACTTTAGCACATTAAAAGCAAATCTTCTTTAAAATTGAAACCAGCTTTCTGCATGCAAGATCCATCCTACATATCATGTAAATTAACTCCTATTTTTCAGATGGCTGCTTTATTGCTTTTGTGCAATTTGTTTTTACCTAATGGCAAGTTTTGTTTCACAAAAGGTTTTCAGAGTGGAAGGAAACCAAAGGTTGAAGGGTATATTCTGCCTGTTGTGAAATACATTTTGAGCAGTGATTCTCACACAGGGATTCCATGCATTATTTGGAGAAAATTAGCTATAAAGACAAAGGACTGGAGCTAAAAGGTATGAATCAAAACTAATTGAGTAAAATATATTTGAAAACATGTATATGCAATAATGAAAACAGGAAGCAAAAATGCAAAGTTTTGAAAAGTTACACTGCACAGATTCCCCATGCCCTCTCAGTTTCAAATGGAAACTCTTCAGAGCAAGATTGCATGGTAGCAAATACATGCAGCTAGTTGCCTAAGTAGTGCATTTTTATTAGTGGACATGAATTTCACATGGAAGCCCAAACTGCTAGCTACTTATAGTCATGCAACATTACAACTAAATTGAATGTGAGAAAACTGAAAGATATGTTTGCATTTCTGAATGAATTAAAAGCTCCATTCTACTCAAGCACAGAGTTTTTTTCTATTCATGTCAAATGCGATAGGCAGCTTAGTTTTATTGATATTGGGATAACCTTTGCCATGGTTTTCAAACTGTGACATGTAAAACTTTATTTTATCATCACTGGTGATCCACACACTGATAATCTCAAGACTGGACTAATGTAATGTGTTCTTTGTGGGACTGCTCATGAAGTTAGTTCAGAATCTTGAGTTAGTTCAGAATGCAGTGGCAAGGTTTCTCTCTTGGGTGGCTTACTGCAAACATTTAACAGCACATCTAAAAACAGCTACACTGGCTGCCTGTAGTTGCCTGCTTCTAGCTATTTGCATTGACTTACAAAACCCTTTAACTTGAGGCCTGGATATCTGAGAGAACACCTTCTGCTGTACAGACCAAAAATATATTTTAAAAATTGGCTGAGGGAGGCTCTCCTAGCTGAGACCTGCTAAATATTTAGCAATATGCAGGAGAGGCTTCTCGGTGGTGGCACTTCAGCTTTTGAACACCCTTCCCTTGAGATATGGTTAGTGCCTACTCTTTTAAACTTTCAATGCCAGCTGAAGACCTCATCCAGGCTTTTTGTGGACTTTAGCACCAACATTGATTGGCTGTTAGCTGTAACTACCTTTATGTTCTTTTGTGACATAGCCAGATTTATTTTAATTTGTAACCCACTTTGGAATTGCATTTTATTTTATTCATTTATATACTGCTTATATGGCAAAAAATTGTAATGAATAACATGTAAAGAAAGAAAAAAGTAAAGCCTAACTTGTAGTTTTGGTTAAAAGAAAAAAGAAAAACCTGTATTTTTTGCATATTCCACTACAAGAAAGAGATTAATTCAGTAATCTGCATTTATCTTCTCTAATACCCTAGGAAGGCAGCTCAAAATGCAGAAGACAGAGGCTCTACTAAAGAAAGTACTGCTATTTCAAAGCACTTTTCAGAATCTATCCTTTCTTGTTATTTTTAACAAAGTGGGGGGGGGGACTTCACAGGACAAACATATGCAGTGAAATAAGTTCTTTTTGAACTTGGCACACCAGCAAGGTTTCAAAAGCTTTCTAACAAAGGACTGCAAATTGCTCTAAGGGGATTTGATAAGTTAAACACAAAGGAGTCATGCTTTATCAGTAATGGCATAACTTGTGTTTCCTATGCTCTTGAGCACCAGATTCATTTCCAACCAAGGCAACAGCAAGCAACATATATTAATTCTGCCAAGGGTGAAGATCTTGCAGCACTTAGTACTCAGGAGCAGACACCAGTTAATATGTTAATTTTCTTCCATGAAGATTTACTGGTAAATACCAAGCTATGCACAGGCATTACTGTTTGTACATAACTTTTAGTCCTGACAACATATTTTAATACCCACCAGAGACTTTGCTGAGTTGCAATTGTAAACATATGTCTGGCAGTTTCCAATTGGTGGAAAAAGTATGAGTAATATCTCAGAGGAGAGAGCTTTGGATATTGTTGCAACAAGAATTTACTGTGCAAAAGTAAACACAAATTTAAAGGGGACAATTGAAATGCTGCTGTTTAACCTGTCATTTGTCGCGATCTGCATGACAAAGTATAATAAAAGTAACAATAATAAACACTTAATATTCATCTAGTTCTTTCAAAATTTCCAAACACTTTACATATATTTCCTTGTTATAATACTTACAGTTCTGCAAGGTAGTCTATGATTATATTTTTAATACATAAAGGAAACAATGAAATAGCAGTAATGGACACAGATTCGCTGAGCTACTCACAATATTACTGCTGGTTACATACGTATGTCTGTCTGCCCACCCAAACCAATTGCATAGACAGCCCACATACAGCAGAAAGGGGGGCAGAAACTGGGAGAGGGTGCCGTACCTAAGACAATTAGCATGTTCACTGCAAGGGCCAGATTCAAACTAGGGGTGTCCGGATTTGTAACTCATTCTTTTAGGGACTGTACCACACAACTTATCAGTAAAAGCAATAGTGCGTGTATATTTAAATCTAGTAAAATCCCAACATTTCAGTCTTTTAATATGACTAAAATGTGTACTCCTTTTGTAACCAAGTTTGTGGGGTTTTTTATATACCTGGCATCAAAAGCAAAAACTGTCTGCATAACACCAGTAATGGTATAATTGATACAGTAAAACATGGTAAGTTCTATGTTGTCAGTTCTTGTTTATGTGTTATCTGTACTTTTGTCATTGGAACAATGAAAATACTACACTTCAGTTGCAATGTTATGCCCAAATAGATACAGAATTAAGAGCTTACGTATGGGTCCCCCTGTCCTATAAACAAACAATCCCAATGTATGCTTATCCAACTTTCAAATAAAATTAAAACTCCAAGGAAGAATATTATTTTCCTTTCCAAGGTAATTTATTACATTGCTAAACTGATCCCAAAGCTATGATTTTTCTCTCTTAATGTTTACATTACATCTCCTTTCTATAATCTAAACTCATTGCTTCTTTTCCCAGGCTAGTAGACAAGACTAAACAACCAATTGTCTCCTTTTTCAAATATATAGTAACTTTGTAACTTTCTTCTCTGTGATTTTTCCCCCTTCCCACATGATCCTTTGAGAGCTCTTCCAATTCCTTTGCCAGATTGTCTAAACTTCTCCTGAATCACATTGTGCTGAAATGAATGCTTCTTTAAAGCACACACAGCCAGGCATGAAGAACTAAACAGGTATAAATTTCATGCATTTTTTTTTCTACTTTCACTGCATCAGATGTAATCAAACTTTGGGTTGCTTCTGTTTAAGCCAGAATAGACCCACTGAAATAAACAGACCAGTTAATCATGATTAAATCAAATTATTTAAATAGGTCTACTCTAAGTATGACTTACTCAGAGGCAATGCTTTAATTGGAGGTTACATCTTTTAACCATAACAAAATGTATGGCAGGGGGAAATTTAAATGGATACTTGTTATATGCCACTAGATTCTACGCATGTTTATTCACTAAGATCTGCAACATTTACAACACAGTCCTATACTCTGACGCAAGTCCTATTGAGTTCATTGAGGTTTATTCCCAAGTAAGTGGAGTTGGGACTGCAGTTTTAGACAATCAATTGGACAGGACAGTAATTCTGTAGCAGAGCTTCTGTGTTGCATATGGAAGGTCCCAAGTTCAATCCACAGGATTTTCAGGTACAGCTGGCAGAATCCCCTGCATCGAACCTTGGAAAGCCACTGCAAACCCATGTAGACAATATTGACCTAGATGGAACAACGGTCTGACCTGGCATAAGGCAACTTCCTATGTTATCTAACTTAACGGGAAAATAATCTATTGAAAATCTTAATGAGTGTAAAAAGTACTCACAACCAGAGAGCAGATTTTTAAATTTATTCTTAATATGAGTACATACAAAATACATTGATAGCATTTTCCCACACAAGACAGTTGCTGGTGAAGCACGCGTAAAAATTATTTTAAAGCATTTTCCCCTCCATGCCTGTTCATATGCCAATGCATGAATATTTAATCCAATAATGGATTGAAAGCTAGATCAAGTGTGTGTATGTGTGTTGTGTGTTACAGTCCTTTTCCAAATAAATGCCAGTAGGATTGTGGTTTTAGGACCATACTATTCATGAGGCATGACATACCTGTATGTGATCAAATATCCCAAGGCTTTTCTTTACTTTGAAGCACTTGTGAAAGGGAGTACTGGTAATTCAAGTCAAGGAACTGCGACTGGGGAAATAGGTTAACCCTTCCCCCCGTGCTACTCCCTTATCAAAATCACCCCACAAGTTGCTAATAACCACCATCAGGAGAACAGACATAACACCTGTATTTACACCCTTCCCCACCTGCAGCCAGCTAACAAACTTTGAGAGGGAGGGCTTCTGTAACTCCCCCACGTTACTTTAGCACACACACCCTCACCTGGCCAGGGGCTTTGAAGCAAAGGAAAATACGTCAGAAGATCATGTCATGTATCTCCCATACCAGGCATAAATTCTCCCCTAGGCTTTTTTTTTTTAAGAGAGAGAGAAAGACATATTTAGGAACTATTGTTCTAGGAAATTCATATATTATCTAGGCAGAATAGTTTTGGCCCAGGGAAAGCTATCTTCAGAAAATGTATCCTGGCAACATCTAAGCCACTAGAGCAGGAAGACTTTACAATGCTTAGTGATTTACTGTCATTCAAAATTTACATGCATGCTGGCATCAAGTACTGGAGACACAGAGGAATAGAAAGAGGCAAGAATCATTACGAACAAATTGCAGCTGACTTTGTTACCCCTCTCCTTGTCCTTTTTTTATATAACTAATACTCTAGATTCCACAGTTTATGGGCACTGTTGCATGAAAAAGTATAATCTGATTTTCTCCTCCAGCGGTACTTGTTGTATCTTGGAACTACATTCAGACCCAAGACATTCTTTGGAAGCAATGAACTGTTGCCTTGCTTCCAGAGATGGGATGTTTCCTAGTAGAGGAAAAACAAATCAAAGCAGGCAGAGTAGGGGAAGCAATGGGGAAGAGTCATGCAAGTCATCTCCATTAAAATTAGTTTTATTAACTTAAGCTTTTCCTACTGCAATGGTCACTAGTGCATTAAACACATATAAGCATAGGACCTAAGAAGTAGGAAAACTCAGATATCTAGTCCTTGACTATTCATGGACTATCAGCTAGTCCGTGGCTATTCTGGTTTTAGCTTTTGTAGCCTAAATCCTAGTTACCGTAATCATAGTGGACAACAAATAGAACTGTATGGTTGGAAGGGGTTCCTGAAATCCCTGAAATGCAGGAATCACAGCTAAAGAATCCCTGACAGATGGCCATCCTGGACCATCCGCGGGCTGGATTTAGAAGGCGATTGAGCCACATCTGGCCCCCAGGCCTTAGTTTGCCTACCCATGGTCTACCACCTTCGAGGGAGTCCATTTTACTGTCGAATGGCTCTTGCAGTCAGGAAGTTCTTCCTAATGTTTAGTCGGAATACGGCACATAAACACACCCAGGGGGGTTTGTTTTTACAAGTAAGGTTAGAGACAGGTCCATATTCTAATAGCAGAAATGAGACCCAGGTGGTGCTGTGGGTTAAACCACAGAGCCTAGGGCTTGCTGATCAGAAGGTCGGCGGTTCGAATCCCTGCCACGGGGTGAGCTCCCATTGCTCGGTCCCAGCTCCTGCCCACCTAGCAGTTCGAAAGCACGTCAAAGTGCAAGTAGATAAATAGGGACCGCTCCAGCGGGAAGGTAAACGGTGTTTCCGTGAGCTGCTCTGGTTCATCAGAAGGGGCTTTGTCATGCTGGCCACATGACCTGGAAGCTGTCTGCGGACAAACACCGGCTCCCTCGGCCTATAGAGCGAGATGAGCGCCGCAACCCCAGAGTCGGACACGACTGGACCTGATGGTCAGGGTTCCCTTTACCTTTACCTTTAATACATAGCTGAACCTCAAAAAAATTCCATGCTGTCCCCAACAGGGGTGCCAATCTGAATAAAATATGAGGGGGCCAGGTAAGCCCCACCCAGCATAATCAATCACATGATGCAGAACACACACACACCATTTGAATGGCAGCGCCCATCAACTTGGGGGGGGGGAGGACCTCAGCCCCTAGGAGTTGGTTCCTATGCTCCCCAAGACTGCTTGTTCCATTGCCATAATACTCTTAATGTTGCCTTAACAAGAAAAGATGCCTCTGAAGTATTATATAGCACTTTTATTGTTCCAATGGTGAGGCCTGCTGCTAGAGGGAAGGTGGGTCATTATTCAAGGGAAGGAAACTGAGTTATGTTTATGAAAGGAAAAGGGCTGACATTACTAAGTTCAAGGTGGGGGGGGGGGGAGAGAGAGAGAACAGAGAATATCAGACACTGGTATTCTGAACCTTTTCCCAGCATGTGGCTACAGCGATTACCGGTAGTAAAACTTTGCCTACTAACCATGTATGTATATTACACATGATGTAACTAACTGCAAATTTCCATATGTTTACAACCACAGACTATGTGTATTGGGGGTTTTTAAAAAAAGCAAAACAAAACACCACCCCAAATATTCCCATTATGCAGAATCCCTGCCAAGAGGGGAAAGTTGCCAATCCTACTACAAAACACCGGCAAGCCATTCATTAGGCAATTCTGGCACATTTGTTCACATTCATCACTGAATTATATGACTTCATAGCGTCAGGAGAATTCTGGCAAAACACCTAATGCCCTTTTATCAATGGTGGAAACCTAGCCTGTGCCAACAGACAGCGAAGTTTAAAAAGCTGCTTAGATACAACAACCCCTAATGGTCTGAGACTACACCCACAAACCCACTCAGAAAAGTCTTACTGATTGCCTACACAACTAAATACATTTTGTATACGGAAGATTCTGGGCTCGTCTCCAAACTTTTGGCACATGTCTCACATGACACATCTTAAGTCTAAAGCTTGCCTCACACCTTCTGAGTGAACACCTCAAGTAACCAGGGGTTGTTATGCTGTTCTGTAGTAAACTGTTCTGCAGCTTTCTGACAAACAGCTTACTAAGAGCCCCTACTTCTTATTTATTGCACATTCGTGATTATTGTCCTTTGAATTGCACATTCATTATTATTTGCACTCATGATGCTGCTGGGGTGGTGAGGGGCCGCCTTAAGCGTAGGTGAACTCAGGGGCTGTGTGTTTTAAAAAATGTATACTTTCTGCAGTGATCTAGGGAGGTAAAAAGTGAGTGTCTGCACTGAGCTGAAGGATGGGCCAAGCTGAGTGAGCAAGCGAGCAAGCAATACATACATACACCCATCCTGCACATTCAGCTTAGTAATGCTTTGAAACTGTAGAGCTACCCAACCTGGGCTTGGGGCATAGCTGTCAACTTTTCCCTTTTCTTGAGAGGAATCCTATTCGGAATAAGGGAATTTCCCTTAAAAAGGGGGGAAAGTTGACAGCTATGGCTTGGGGCAACTGGGACAATTTGCTCCAGGTCTGCTACTAATGATAACTGAATGCCACCTAAGATTTTCATGCAATGTGCCACCGGAGAGAGATTTTCTGTGGTAGTTCCCACAGGAAAATGTGTAGGAATGGTGTGAGGCCAGGCCTTAAGAGAGGAAGTCTTCCTGAGTGAGTAGTGGTGAAGGCCAGCAGCAGGCTACAACATGGAGACCTGTGAGACTGAGCCCCAGGAAGTCAAAGGAAGTTCTGCCAGATGGGGGTTGGAATCTGGAAGAGGCAGTACAACCTTACCCTATTTCCTTATCCCCATGTAATTATTATTATTATTATTATTATTATTATTATTATTATTATTATTATTATTTATTAATTTCATATGCTGCCCTTCATCACAAGCTTTTAGGGCGGTTCACAGAACGTAAGAAAGAATGAAGCACATCTATCCATCTGCAAGAATCTGTGGTCCTTGCATGTAACAACATTTGCATGTGACCCCAGCATTGTGCACATATGTATGAGTCTTTGCAGAGGGGAGGGCAGAAGGGCTCCCAATATCACACCTACTCCAGGCCCCTTAACCCTCTGGGTGGCCTTACAATGCTGACCACAGGGGTAAGGGGAACTAAAGGTGCGCCTTGCCCTAGGCACTATTTATCCTAGGGCCAGACATAGACACTTCAACACCTGAGGTGAACCACAAAATGGCATTGTTGTCATAGTTCCTGGCACCACCTGTGAAGAAATACACCAAGAACAAAGCTGGAAAATCAAATCAACCTTACCCAACAGATGAACTGGCAATCAAAAAGGGATCCACTTTGAATCATGCCAGGCAGGTGAATAGCCCAGTAGCCCCAACAGTACAGCCCTTGCCATTTCCTCCCTAGTCATCAGAGGCCCTGCAGAGGCAGCACTGGAGGAGCTGCAAGGGGGCGGCAGATATGGCCTCCAAAGACCATGTCACAGCCGTGAATGCCACATTGGCAGGCAATGCATTCATTGGAGGCCGGATCTGCTGCCTCTGTGGATCCTGCCACCTGAGGCAGTCTCTTCACCTTGCCTAGTGAGTGTGTCGGTTCTGCAAACTGTTTACACATGGGAAAACTTCAGGGTGGTCACACTGTTTATTTCCAATTAGTGCATACCCAGTAACTTCCTGCAAGGAATCCTGTAACCTTTTTAAGTGTACTGCTTAGTTTTCCTCCGGTTTTTGTTGTAAAGCAACGATGTGGTGGAATCGGGGAAGCCTTGTGAAACCAACTAAAGCCTAAGAAAGCCACTGTTATTGTGCCAGGGACTATGTTGCCGAATATAGGGAAAGACAACTCTGAGCTAGCAAACAAGTAAACCCCAAGTAAACAAAACAAGCAGAAGGAAGGGCTCTGGTAGCAAGAGCAGCTGTAGAGCGCAGGAAGACTCATTGGTTATTGTTTTGCCAGGAAAGCTTCTTGGGTCTCTGAAGCGGAGCGAGCTGCTGTTGCCCAATTACTCTCCTTTTCTTCTACTTCTACAACTTCGAGGGACGTGACTGACCCCCGTCCTCCATTTCACGGCGGGTCTCCCTAAATGCAACCGCGACGAGCGCCTTCTTTCGAGTCTTTTAAACTCGCAGCCCATAGACAACCAGTTACAGAAATAACGTCTCCTGACAAACAAAAAAACACCTCCCCACCCTCACGCCTCTCCCCTGCCCCGGTCGTGGGGGAAAAGGCAGGGCGGGGGGGGGTCACTTGTCGCTGCAGCCGACTCTGACCCGGGATAGTCCCGCTTCAAGCGAGGCACCAGGGAACAACGCCGCTGCTCCGAGGGCGGGAAGTTGCCCAGCCGATGCAAACTCCCGTCGAAGTTTCCCCGGAGCCCCAACTTCGCGCGTCTCTCCGCCACGAGGGCTCTTCTTTCTTCCCTCCGGGACTAACTCACCCATGTCGCTTCTCTCGGCTCCACGCGGCCGCCCAAACCGAGGCGCGGATTCCCCTGGAGCGCAGCAGCAGCAGCAGCAGCAGCTCCCTCGGCGACCCTCCGGCGCTCTCCCCTAGAGGAGCCACCGCCTCGCCAGCTGCCCCCCACCCCCAGTCCCTCGCCCCGGCCTCGTCAGCGGAGCGGAGGCGGGTCCCCAAGCCCCTCCCCCACGCCCACCTGCCTCGTCCCACGGCCGCCGGGAGGGTCGCCAAGGCGGATCCCCCGCCTTAGTTTGGGGAACTGCCGCCCAACTCTCGCTGGGGCGGGAGAGCTGCAGGACAGCGGACGCGCTGCTGAGGCTCTTCTTCTTGGTCTTTGTCGCCCGGGCGAGAGTAGCCAGCGCAGCCTGGCTGCTTTCTGGGTCCCCACACAGCCGAGGGTCGAGCTGTGCAAGGAGTTAAGGAAGGCGGGATGGGGGGCATGCTGAGCGCGGCCGCCCCTTTTATTTGGAAGGGAAAGCATCGTCAGCGACTGCTGCTGCGCTGCCTGCTAGTACCGGTAAGGAGGAGACGTGGTGGAACAGCGGAGAGCAAACTTTCTTTGCTTCCCATGCTCGGCAGCAGAGCCTGGAAAAAGAAGTACTGTAGAGAGAGGAGGACTCTCTCCAACCAGGAGGCCCCCTGGGAGAAACGCTGAGACACCCTGCGGCATTTCACCCGTTGAGCCAGCGCTCCCCAGCCTGGTGCCCACCAGGTGCGTACTCTCCCAGCAGCCCCAGCCGTCGTGGCCAATGATGAGGAAGGTTGGAGGTGCAGTTCAATACATCTGGAGGGTACCAGGTTGTGGGAGGCTGTTCTAAGCTTGGGGGTCTGTAATCAAGCAAGAAAAGGGGGTGCAGTCTGCTGCTCCTAACTCCTCTCTCTTGCTGACTGTCTCTGGGCACTGCGGGGGGCAAGGACTATACCCAAGTTGCAACCACCTCTGCTCTGCGGGCTTTCTTGCTTACTTTCTCTCTCTTTCTCTCTGAGAGGTCAGCAGACTTTTTCAGCAGGAGGCCGGTCTGCTGTCCCTCAGACCTTGTGGGGGACGGACGGACTATATTTGGGGGGGGGAATGAACGAATTCCTATGCCCCGCAAATAACTCAGAGATGCATTTTAAATAAAAGGACACATTCTACACATGTAAAAACACATTGATTCCTGGACCGTCTGCAGATTTAGAAGGTGATTGAGCCGGATCTGCCCCCCCCCCCCAGTTTGCTTACCCATGGTATAAGGCAGTGTTTTTCAACCTTTTTTGGGCAAAGGCACACTTGTTTCATGAAAAAAATCACGAGGCACACCACCATTAGAAAATGTTAAAAAATTTAACTCTGTGCCTATATTGACTATATATATAGTAAATTTTCAATTTTTCCCACGGCACACCAGGCAACATCTCGCGGCACACTAGTGTGCCGCGGAACAGTGGTTGAAAAACACTGGTATAAGGTTGGTGCTAGACCTAGAAGGTCACCTCACCACCTGCATTCAGCCTAGTGAACCACACCTGCCCTGCCCTCCAGAGGCAGTGTGTGAGGGAGAGAAGGCAGTGGGTTCATTGGACCCAGTCCCCATCCCCATGCCACCTACAGGGAGGGTGCAGGTAAACAAATGAGTCCTTTAATTGGCAGCTCCTTGCATGACTAGCCCACTGCACACTGCATCACCAAGGCAGAGGGGCTGCTCACAATACTGCTCACAATACTCCAGCCAGCCCCATTGGCCCAATCTTTCCTGCTGTGGTACCCAACATGGGTGCACAACAGTGGAGGTAGGATCACTGGCCTACCTTAAGGACATTTAATGAGTTAATCTCCCACTTTTACCACCTCAGTGAAAACTCAAAAGTGGAGAGAGATGGCTGAGCAAGTGAAGAGGTAGAGGTTAGATTTATTATTATTACATTATTATTATTATTATTATTATTATTTTATTTGCTTTCCTCTTTTAGAAAAGTCCTAGACTGCTCCTAATTCTTGATCAAAACTACAACTGGTGTGGATTCAAATGATGAGGCTTTTTCTCACTGCATAGTACTTGCTGCATTTCATAGTATATTCTAAAAGAATGTTGCCCAGTACAGGAAGTCTGTGCTCTTCTCACTTTCAGCAAGATGCAAAAAGCTTTATGAAAATGTAGCAGACACAGATTCAATGGGAAGTTGGACCTATTTAGAAAACAGATGAATGGGGAATCCCCCTGTAAAGGTGCATACAGGGGCGTAGCAAGGGGGCGGGGGCGGTCGGCCCCAGGCAGCACCCTGCTGGGGGTGACACTTTGGGCGGGGGCCCTGCCCCCTGGGCTTTTTTTTTTTTAAAAAAAAAAATTAAGGCTATTTTCGGCACTGCTGGGGTGGAGCCGCAGGGGTGGCCAGCGAGGGGGGGGGGGGAGAGAGAGAGAGAGAAAGAGGACTTAAGCTATTATTCTTGTATTGACTGATATTGTAAAGGCAAAAATAATTTTGGCTGCTTTTTGTACACTGAACATAAAATCATAGCTCTTTATTAACTGAGTATAGAAAGCCCAAGAAGCAGTAGTAAGTATAAAATAGGCTTGCCAACTAAACAAATGCCAATAAGTAAAAGCCAGGCCTGTTCTTAATCCTTTCATAGCAGCCTGAAGATTTTCACAGCATGGAGATAACATTCTCCATTGCAACTTTAGAGAGTACAGTGGTACCTTGGGTTACACATGCTTCAGGTTACATACGCTTCAGGTTACAAACTCCGCTAACCCAGAAATAACGCTTCAGGTTAAGAACTTTGCTTCAGGATAAGAACAGACATTGTTCTCTGGTGGCGCAGTGGCAGAGGGAGGCCCCATTAGCTAAAGTGGTGCTTCAGGTTAAGAACAGTTTCAGGTTAAGAACGGACCTCCAGAACGAATTAAGTACTTAACCTGAGGTACCACTGTATTCAAAACATTGAGAACTCTACTCAAAAAGTCACCAAACAGTGGATTTATAGATCTGTCTCTTAGCTTAGACCTTTTGATGTAAATATATGAAATCTTCAAAAAAAACACCAATTATCTGTTTACTATGCATTGTCCAAAGCCTGCCTTTCTGTAGATTAGACTCCATCAGGTTACATCACATAATACTTTTGTTGAAAGGTTATTCACACTGCAAAAACATCCATCTTACAAACATTATTCTGATATGATCCCACCTACCTGAAACTATGTATGTGCATATAAATTCAGACAATGTGTCCGTATGCTCGAGGGAAAAGAAAGAAAGCGACCTCTGCTGACCAAGTAGTGCTGCTGATTATATTTCTTCTTCCTGTTTTCATTTAAATAAGCTGTCCAGGAAAAAGAAGCCAAAACTATCTAGGAAATACTATTGCACACTACTACTGAGTTCAGAACAGGAAATGGCTGCATATAGATTAGGAGCACCACCATAAAGATAGAACTGCATGGATAATGTAAACCCCCACCCCCACCCATGGGGAGATAATCCTGCATGCCACTGCTAGAAGCAACTGACAAGGTGAGCATAGCTGTCAACTTTTCACTTTTTTAAAAGGGAAATTCCCTTATTCCAAATAGCAGTCCTCATAAGAAAAGGGAAAAGTTGATACAGCTATGACTTAGGTGAGGTATATGAAAATTGTGGAGGGGATGAGAAACAATATCACATTTTTTAACATGGCTGCAATCCTGAACATCAAATACAGTAGTGGCATCTAAGCACAGGATTGCATTAAAAGTATCATTTCTATAGTCAAATAATAATAATTATTATGTATAGATTATACATACAATGTAAATGCATCTTCAACTTTTGTAACATAAAAGTTATGTCCTCCTCAAATCTAGCAGAGATAATGGCAGTAGAATCCAAACATACTCGCTCAGATTGCACAGTGTTAAACTCTTGCTTCTTCTGAAAAGCATTGCTTTGCTCATTTAAAAGTAGTTATGTTCCATATTCTAAGCTCTTCAGTGTGCTGAAAGTAGTAAAATGAAAGCCAAACACACTGTTTCTGTTGATATAGTTGCAGTTTGGGTCCTGAGTATACACCCTGGAAGCTTCTAGTTCAAATCTCTGTTTAGACGTCAACTCACCAGCTAGCCTTTAGCACAAGTCATTGTGTCTTCTTAGCTCATACTCCATCTTTAACAGACACATAATGCTGCTGGTCTACTTTACAGGAGTGTTGTAAGGACTACTAAAATAAACTGTATGAAGTAAAAAAAATACCATATAATATTCATCATGGCTAAAATATATGTGTTATAAGTTTTTTTGAGTGGAGGGGTGGGTCAAGGATCCCCTAAACTCATGGTTGCTAGATCCTCCCCATAATTCCTGGATTTAATAAAAGTTAGAATTAACCAATGCTTTGAGGGTTAAACTGAAAGTTAGCTGGATTCAGCTATGTCTGTCCAGGAAACAACCTGGGAGAGGAACCATCAAGGGAAACAAAGCTAATAATCTAATAATGGCCAAGTCATCAAGAAAACCATTAGGAATGTGAAGATTATGCCAGAGGAAGAGGGTGGGGGGGGGTCTCCCTCCAGCTGTGTGTTAGTGGGCAGAGGCAAGGGGTTTAAAAGGGTGTAGGATTTCAGTTTGGATGGTGTAAGCAAACAGGAAAGAAGTTTCATTTTTGCAAGCTGGGTGTGGGGCAGTCCAGGACAGAAGGATATATGTCTGTTTTATTCTGCACAGAGGTCAGATACAATGTTTGGGGAATCTCTTGGAATCTGAGGCTTTAACAATAAAAGGAAGAGGACCCTCTTGGGATATGAATGCTCTGAACTCTCTTCATCTAGCCTCAGGTTGTATATATGTGTAAATAAACCATATTTCATAAAGACGCCACAGTCTCCGCTGTTCCTCATTGTGCAAAAAGAAGCACAGACCCTAGTAAGTGCACCTGCTTGGCATCCCCTGGAATCTCGCACCACTCAGAGGTTGGGGTGTAATATATTTTTCCTCACTGAATTATGTGGGACTTGCTTCCGATCATTGTTTATTTTATTTCATTTATACCTCATCTTCCTTCCCTTGTGGAATCCAAGGCACACAGTGTATATTGAAAATTTCCTGCAAATCAGCACACAGCAGGGGAGAAGGCCAGGCGAAAATGTTATTCCTTGACGGGCTTCTTTTCCTTTTTGACTTTCAAGCAGGTTTAACATTTTTGTTTTGTTTTATGGGAAGCATTCAGAAATAGACTTTCACCTGCACTCTGAAGATGTACTGTCCAGAAAGCTGTCATCTGATCACATGACCTCCACAATAAATAAATAAATCCTAGGTGCTATGTAGTTCAGATCAACCCTCTAACAACTCTGCAAGAGGCATCAACCCCCCTAGGGGGTGGGCTGGATGGGCTATGTCCTGCTGCCTACTTGGCTGCAGTCCAGACCAGCCTGGTCAGGCAGCAGGGATGGAATTCCCAGCCAAGCTGTGTGTGGTCTCAAACAACAGCAGCCACCATACCACATGCAGCGATGACCGCTTGGCGACCGCATCTGGAGGAAAGAGAGAGGGGGAAAGTAAAACAGAGTGAAGGGAAATCACTAAAAAGGGAAACAGTTCTGCAGAGCCACTGATGGTGGGGTGAGCTCGTTTACACAAGGTTTCTTTCCTGGGGGAGTGAGAGATGTTTCAGAGGCACTACATGGCTGCATAAGCTCACAGGCTAGAAAGGCAATCTAATGGGAAAAAAGAGGGAGGAATCCTGAAACAAGAATGGAGGTGGAGGCACCATAAGGTGGTTTCACTTGGAAGAATGGGGGAAAGGAGAGAAGTGGGCTTGAATCTGATGAAAATGCTCCCAACAAGGGAGGGTGGGCCATGCATGTGTAGCATTTTTGGCAAAGTTGTTGAGCTTCTTTTAGTTTTGGCCAAAGCTATTGAGCTTTTTTGGCAAAATTGCAAGGAAAAAATGCCTATTTGGAGCTATTTTTATGGGAAATCGGCAACAACGGCACTGCCAACATACGTCTGGATTTTCCCAGACATTTTTGCCAATTTCCACACACACTGCTGTTGACTGCAGTATTCCGTATATGTCTGGGAAATTCCGGACGTATGGCAACCCTAAATTAAATCACTATCTCCCTCCCCAATCAAACTATGTTCTGGAAGTACGGTAAATCCTTTTGTAATCATCTGATGAGTGCCTACTGCATTATTAACTCCCACCAGAGGTCACTCAAATCATAGGTTTGAAATCATAATTCATTATATTGCTTTGGTGACATTTTGCTCACATTGATTCATATCATCTTTCCTGATAATACATATTGTGCCATCAGTTCAATCAGGTTTGAATCAGTGGGAATGGGAATTTGTACACTCACTCACTGCGTATATGAGGGAAACTTCTGTGAAACACTCCCCCTCCCCATTCCTTGAACTTGAAAACATGGGCCTTGCATTATGCCATATGGGAGATGCAAGTTCACTACACTGACATGTATATTTTCACTGCCTGATTGTGTGAAGCGGATTCTGTCCCTGATGTGCCAGTAGGGTTTCGGAAGGAGCCTTCTTCCTCTTTGCAGTTCTGCAGAGCTCACAGAACCAAGAGGAATAACTCATCGCAGATCCAATGCCACAAACAGAACATTTCATCTCACTTCTGAGCACAGTGTTTCCAATGGAATAAATTTGCACAGCACTGAGTCATCAAGAGGTGAAGAAAAACAAGTGGAATGATTATCCTTTTATTACACTAGTATACCATCTTTCATTCATCCGAAGATATCAGGGTGGCTCACAGTATAAAAACACAATATATAAAACACAAAAGTATGTAATAAAACAAGAACAAAAACCACAGAACAAATAAACACCCCTCCCCAACAAACACATTTAAAAAGGGGTATAAGATGTTTATCAACCAAAGGCCTAGTTGAATGTTTTCCTCTTGCTCCTAAAGGTGTACAAGTATAATGAAGGCACCAGATGAACCTCCTTGGGGGAGAGCATTCCACAAATCTGATAGCACCTTAAAGGCTAAAAAAAGGGGGGGCACAACCTTTCATGGAATAGGATCCATTTTCTCAGATGCGTGGTATATTTATTACTATTTTATTTATCCACGCATTTTTAAAAGTTCCGTTTCCTGACCATGGTTGCCTTCCCAATAAAACCTCGCACCAGAAGAAAGAGGTGGGGTTTAAAAATTAAAAAAATAAATAAATGAGGCATGCAAGAAAAAGTGAGCGTAGACCAAAGGTGAAAGGGGTGAAAAAGCAAGATCCATTTTCCAAGACCGCCCGCGATTCTGTTTGTGGGCTGAGCCTTTCCCCCTCTCACCCGCCCAGTTGCCTTGGCAACCCGCCCCTCCACCGCTGCCGCGACGTCCATCACGAGAACGCCACGCCCCTCCACCGAGCAGCATGCAATCCGCGCGAAGCGAAGGGGGCGGGCCCAGCCAATTGCCAAGGCAACGAAGCTGGCCTCCCGCCGGCGGCGGCTGCTTCTTTTCCTCCGCGTCCTCGCCGCGCCGCGCCTCTCTCGGAGCTGTCAGCGCGCGCGCGTTGCCGTGCGTGCGCGTGTGCGCGGCCAAGTCCAGTAGCGCCCGCCAGCGCCGCGCCACACGGGCAGGTAGGCAGCAGGAGGAGGAGGAGGAGGAGGAGGACGGGCAAGCGAGCGAGCGGAGCCGAGAGCGGGTTGGTGTGGCGAGGAGGCCAACCTGTAGCCCTTGATGCAAGCAGGTTGTCCGTTCCCCAGGTGGAGAGTCTGGGGGAGCGGGCGGGAAAGGGGCCCCGCTGACCTTTCCTAGGTGGGGAAGGAAGCTGAGGGGTGACATGGCTGTTGTCGTGCAGCCTGGGAGCCCTTGCAGAGCCACGTTGCGGGAGTCCTGCCTGTGCCCTGCTGGCCTGGCCGCCTTTCTCTTTGGGCTCTTTATCTCCTTACTTGGCTTGTGGTCCTAATTCCAAACCTTCACGCTCTTCTCTCCTGCTCATGATAGTCATCTGTAGCTCTTGTGTTTCCTTTCGTTTTTTAGATTATGGAGAAATAAATACGTTTTCTGGCAAGCGTTTCGGATTAAGATGCTTGCTTCCCCTCCCTCCCCATCCAAAAAGAGAGAGTGTGTTTAACTTTTTTCTTTTTAAAGGGGGGGGGGGGTTTGGAATACTTTACGTGGGAAGTGGCTATTGCAAACAAGCTTTTTTTCAGCCAATAATAATAGAAGCATTTTGATTTATGTTTTTTTGGGGGGATTGACAGTATGCCATCTCTTTTAAAAAACAACTTGTTGCATGTAGATTTGAAGGAAACGTGTATACAGTTTTTGGTATAAAAGGGCAGGCATAGTGCTGTAACGCTTTCCCTACTTTGTACATGTCTACAATATTCAGAGGTGTAGCTGTGTTAGGTTGTGGTAGGAAAAACAAATTGTCTTAGTTACAGGTGGGTAGCCGTGTTGGTCTGCCATAGTCAAACAAAATAGAAAATTCTTTCCAGTAGCACATTAGAGACCAACTGAGTTTGTTCTTGGTATGAGCTTTCGTGTGCATGCACACTTCTTAGGTTGACTGTGGCATGGGCTTCCTTGGATTAGAGTCATCAGAGGTAGGCTCCCATCCAGGAGACTGCATACTGCAATAAATCTATTAGTCTTTAAGATGTTGTATCTACAGCATTCAGTTGTTGAAATGGGAGAGATGCTGAACAATAAATAGCAACAATAGAGTAAGGCAAGCACTGAAATAGATCACAGAACATTCAAGCACACTTAAAGAATGTGATGTTGTAAGCAAAGTACTGTATTGAAGAGTCAACAACTATCCCTGCCCCCCCCCCCACCCCATTCAGTTGCATGATGAAATGTGAAGTCGGTGTGAAGTGATCTCTCTATGGAACTGGATTGTTTTAAAGACAAAAACATGGCGATATTGAAATTCTGTGCTTTTGAAAAGCTGAAAATCCCTTGCTTGCTTAATGATGGCACTGGGGGTTGGCAATGTACCGGATCCCTTTGAATAATCCATTTGTCTAACAGTGATATCTGCCCAGAGTGTCCGTTTGATTTCATGGAGAATTTAAATGCAAAATGTTTAAACATGTGGCTTATAATGCAAGCAGAAAAATAAATTGGAAAGTGGAAGAAGTATGTGCAGTGTGAGTAATGATTACTTGTGTACAGATATACACATCCACAGGAGCTCCTGCTCCCCCACAACTGGCCCAGTTGGCTCTGCTCATTCTTACCTTTGCTCCTCTATCAAACTGAACACTGGTTTCTTCTCCATCTCCTCCACTCCACCCCACTCCAATATTTTTGGCGGCTTTTGGCTTAAAAAAGGGTTTTAGGCATATGACATGTTCCTCTACTTAAGTGTAGATTTGGTGCCTTTTCTAAAAAGCGAGTTTATTATTATTTTTAAACTTGAAAGTGCTTGTTGTTGTTGTTGTGTTTTGTGTGTGTGTGTGTGTGTGTGTGTTTTAATAATAAACACAAGAGCCAGCCAACGAGCTAGGCTCTATGAAAAATGTACATCTTACCCCAAAAGGGGTGATTGTGGATCCCCAGTGAGTTCCCCACTCAAGCTATGTACATTGTGCATCAAGTGCCTTTGCAAAGGACCATTAAAAAAAAAAACTTGTGGAAGTGCTAACTAGGAAGAGAGTTTATTTGTAGTCTCATGGTCAACTGCATTCTGACCCTGCTTATAATCTGTTTAACAACTGCCTCAGAAGTACAGGTGACTAACAATCCACATGCTAAACTTTCATGCAGCACACTATGTGGTAATCCACAGGGTTAGAACTGATGTACTGTACTGTGTATGTGCAGCAGAACTGAATAATTCAGCTCAGGAAAAATAGTGCTACATTGGACTGTAGCTGAGGAAAAATGCTCCAGTGTTCCCTTTCTTTTTTAAAAAGAAAAAACATCTTGCAAACCAAAAAACCCCTAGCACACCAGAGGAATATTCTGTTGGAACCCACTAGGCAACCATTTTATAAGATTGACCATAAGGGTTAATAAGCCTTTTTTGGTTACTCAGCAATTGTCCAGTGAGCCTTCCTGCTGTGTTTGGATTCCAACTATATTAATTTCCCTTTCAACTGTTTGTTTCTCAGTTTTACTAAATAAACTTGAGAGAAGCAACAACAGAACAGTATTTTTATAGGAGGCAATAACGCTTTCCAGGGGGATACTTGGGGTGTTCTTGGGTTGGTTCTTGACGTTTGTTTCAGCTACAGAAACTCTTGCATTACCAGCAATTGACATGATTTCATTATGCTATATCTAATGTGGTATTTTAGTTATAGCAATAAAGACAATGACTAGACTGCATGCCTGCAGAGAGCCTAAACAGGAATGGTTATATTTACATATTCCTGTCCTTGAAACATCACAGCTTCTTTGAAAACATTTCCACAAAACTCACCTTCCTTTCAGCTATTGTTTATAAACTATCCTTATCCAACCTAGTGCTCTCCAGATGGTTTGAACTACAACTCCCATCAGCTCCAACTAGGACAGTTGTGCCTCATATTGGATTTCATGGCTCTAGTAGCCTAGTTTTTGAACTTATGGGGAGGGTTTTTCCCCTCCCCCTGCTTTGTGTAGCATCTTGCTTTATTAAGAGATCTGGAGAGTACAAAAGCTTTCTATAGTTTTGTGACATTTTGGTCAGTACCATAAAGGTATTACTGAAATAAAGTTTCAGTTAACTTCATATGGACCTAGACTTCTTTTAACTCCTTGTACGTATAAGGTGCTAAAACGATTTCTGTGGCAGCAGCTTCACCTTCAGATTCTGAAGTTCTGCTTGCTCTGTTAAGCTCCAGGGTTAACACTCTTTCAGCTCTCTCCCCTGAGCCATCATCATTTATATACTTGTGAGTTCTCGCACCCTAGTCCCAGTGGACTGCTGCCGCATAACAACACTTTACTTGTTAAGCAGATTAAGCAAAACTTTTCAATAAGTGTGGTACAGTGGTACCTTGGTTCTCAAACGCCTTGGTACTCAAAGAACTTGGAACCCAAACACTGCAAACCCGGAAGTAAGTGTTTGTAAACTTTTTTCGAAAGCCAAGTGTTTTTGCTATTTATTTTGCGTTTTTGTTTTTGCGGCTTTTTTGTTTTGTTTTTGTGACTGTGTGGAACCCAGTTCAGCTACTGATTGATTGATTGATTGATTGATTGATTATGTGACTACGGTACATTGTTTATTGCAGGCATAGGCAACCTCGGCCCTCCAAATGTTTTGGAACGACAACTCCCATGATCCCTAGCTAACAGGACCAGTGGTCAGGGAGGATGGGAACTGTAGTATCAAAACATCTGAAGGGCCGAGGTTGTCTATACCTGGTTTATTGCTTTCATTTTATGGATCAGTGGTCTCGTTAGATAGTAAAATTCATGTTAAATTGCTGTTTTAGGGGGTGTTTTTAAAAGTTTGGAACGGATTAATCCATTTTGCATTACTTTCTATGGGAAAGCGCGCCTTGGTTTTGGATGTTTTGGTTTTGGAATGGACTTCCGGAACAAATTAAGTTTGAGAACCAAGGTGCCACTGTATATGGTTAGGGGAAGTTTATGCATACATCTTCTGAAACCTGGACTTTAGAAATCTAAAAAGAAACTTGTTTGAATGTTTAAAATTTGTGTGTAATAAGGTTACATTGGCTTCACTTTATATGCAGGCCTGAATCCAGGGTTTGATTCTGCAGAGTGCATTGCGTTCTTATTGCCTTTTGGTATTAATTGGAGGCTGTGTGGTTAGTGCCATGTGGAACCATAGACTTTTAAGCAAGGGTTTCTGGGGTCTGGACTGGCTCGGTCACCATGGTGACACTAATCACAGAATTAAGTAGCAATGCATTGGATGGGATTTGTGTTTATATCTCCTTTGAAGACTCCTGGGATTACTTTCAAAAGCTGGTCTAAATTTAGATCAAATCAAGAATATCCCCATTTATCTTTGTTATAAGTTTAATATTGTTCGGTTACATTTTGTTTTAAATAAACGGCAAGCTCTAATTTCATATATTGGAAAAAATGACCAAGACATTCTTCTTGGAGAGGAGAAGCAATTTAGAAATATATTAAGCAGAAAGCCTGTGGTAGATCAATAAATATTGAAAGCATTAATAGAAATTCACTGTGATTTACTACTTCAGATGAACCATATAATGTATGCAAGAGGGACACGGGTACGCTGTGGTCTATACCACTGAGCCTCATGGGCTTGCTGATTGGAAGGTCGGCAGTTCAAATCCATGTGGCGGGTTGAGCTCCCATTGCTCTGTCCCAGCTTTTTCCAACCTAGCAGTTTGAAAGCATACCAGTGCAAGTAGATAAATAGGTACCGCTGTGGCAGGAAGGTATATGGCATTTCCATGCACTCTGGCTTCTGTCACCATGTTCCATTGCGCCAGAAGCGGTTTAGTCATGCTGGCCACATGACCTGGAAAGTTGTCCGTGGACAAACACCAGCTCCCTCAACCTGAAGCGAGATGAGCGCTGCACCCCATAGTCACCTTTGACTGGACTTAACTGTCCAGGGGTCATTTACCTTTGTACCTTATCATGTATGCAACTTATAAGGTTGACTGAGATTTAATTTGGGGTGAGGGTGGAGTTGCTCTTTTACAGTTCAATACTATGCATGTCTATTTAAAAGTGAGCCCCATCGAAATCAGGGGTATAGGATTGCAGCATAAGTAAGTTGCCAATCTTGCCTTCTTGGGCAAGGTTCTGTAGACTATATCCAGGCACTCTTGGAGGAAACTGATTTTCTAGATCCATTTCAATCTGGGTTTAGACCCAGTTTTGGCATAGAAACTGCTTTGGTTGCCCTGTATAATGACTTGTGTCAGGAGAGAGACAGGGGAAATGTGTCCTAAATAATTCTCCTTGAACTCACAGGAGCTTTCAGTACCATCAGTCATGGTATCCTCCTGGAGCACCTTGTCCGAGTTGGAGGTGGGTGGCACTGCTTTGCTGTGGTTAGTCTTTTACAGAGGGTGATGCTTGGGAGCCTGCTCTTTGGGCCTGTGGAGTCTTCAATGTGGGGTTCCTCGGGGTTCAGTTTCATCCCCTATGCTGTTTAACATCTACATGAAACTGCTGAGTGGGGTCATCTGGAGCTTTGGAGTACGTTGTCAGCAATATGCTGATGACACACAGTTCTGCTTCCAGTCTTGGAATTAGTCTCATTCCCCCCCCCCCCCCACTTTTAATTGACTGGGCATTTGAAGGGGAAGATTAAGCTTCCTTCTCACACCTGTCTGCTCTTTAATTTTTTTTAAATGCCCACATACTTTCAAGAAAATATGCAGTTGAAAGCATCACAATGATGCAAACTTGCAAAGAACTTATGGTTGCTTGTATGTCACCGTTCCAAAATATAAGAAAAGAAATGCAATGTTGGACATCCATTAGATCTTAGCTTGATCACTGGCCCCGATGTTACAGAGGCCTGACTGGCCTCAACATTTAGCGTCACCTATCCCATGCTCTGTGTAAGGTCCTTGGATGGTTGCTCATGAGAAACCAGGCAAAACTCCAGCAGTTTCCTTAGTAGTTTTATTGTGCATACTATGTACAGTGCAGAGCTAAAAAGTTCATGTCTGTATCAACTGTCTGCAGAATCCGGGAGTGGCCCCTTCCGGTTCTGACCCCAACACAAGAGTTTCGGTATACGAAATCTCCACCTCCCCTCTTTTCGTTTCACCCCTCTGTGTACTTGGGGCAATGGAAATAGTGTGTCTCCCTCCTCACCCACTGAGCGAGAGGAGTGCAGGGTCTCTCCAACAACCCCAGAGCTTCGGCTCTCCAGCTCCTGAGCTGCCTGCCCTTTCCCACTGGAGACCTCGCTGCTCCCTCCACTGGGGGAGGAGAAGCTACTGGTCAGGTGGGGCTGAGGCTCTCTGTAGCATCCCGAGAGCCCTTCCACCACCCTGTGCAATTTGGCAGGCATCCTTGCTTATAACTTTCAGGCATCTCTTCAATACATTCTTTGTGCCCACAAACCTTTGCATCTGTTTTGTGTGTGCGCAGGGGTGTCTCTCACCAGTCACCTTAATGATTATAAGCGTTTTAAATTTCATTTCATTTTTTAAAATGGTATTCTGTGTTTTAGCAGTGTACACCAGCTTGATGTTTTATGATATGGCAATATGGAAATACTTCTATAAATAAATATGAGCCACTGGATTGATTGCACAATGTTCATTGAGATTTAATTCCCATCCCACCATCACTGCATTAGTGCTTAGGCTGCAGTCTTATACCTACTAACTTGGGATGGCAGTGAATTCCATTGAACTAAGAGAGACAGCCTGTGTTGTTTTCTATAGCTTGAAACATTAATAAACTTAAATATTATAATATAGTAATGGTTTTGTGTGCCCCCCATTCTAAATTGTTCTCCTTTCCTTGTTTGGATCTCATACCATATATGAATCTTATTTGTGCTTGAATCTTTTAAAAATGTTTTCTATGAATAGTCATAGTCAAACTTGCTTTTATAGATGAGTTGATTTCACAGAGCTTTGGGCTCATCTCTGTGTAGTCTCAGAAATTTTCACACAGAATCCATATTGCCTTAGCATTATTCAAGGTCTTAGTTACCATATCCTACATTTCAAATATACAATGGCTTGGATGAGTTGTATTTCGTATTGGTTTGATGAAGACGATTGGTATGATGCACAGCAAAGAGTAAGATACCTTCTTTTCTAGAAATAACTGCTTTGTATTTAATCTCACTGAATCTTTCTGCAGCGCCTGTTGTTTATAGCATTTATACTTTGCACTGCAGTGCAGTGATTGGATCAGAAATATTTATTTGATGGGTGAAATTTAATCATGTTATACAATGTTTTATAATAACAATTTGATGTTTGGAGCTAAAGGTAAGCTGTCAGTTTGCGAACAGTGGAATCTGTCTGGGGCTCCGAGCTTAAAATACAATATACTGCAAAATCTTTATTTTACTGAATTGGAAAAAAATTGATGCAAAAGCTATGGAGGTGGGAAATAATTAAGGAACGATTAATAGATATTAAGCCAGTTTTACTAAATGCAGCATAGAATTTTACTCAAGTGTTTTTTGAAGGCTGATGTAGGCATTAACAGTATTTTGCAATAAGAAACAGGGTTGCTATGGTGATCTTTGTACGATGTTTGGGGGGGAATTTTTAAAGACATCGAACAACTGCTTCAGGAAATTATGATTTTCTATGGGTTTAAACAGAGAGTAGAGGGAGTAGACTCTGGTTTTTTAAAAAGGAAGTCTGAATTTTGGTGCACTGGTTGTAAGTTGCATGAAATACATCACACTGCACAAATGCAGCTCCATAGATCCTCTTTGTTGTTATGATCAACATCTTGCAGCAGTGCAGTTTTTAAAATGGTACAGCAGGATAAAAAGATCAGTTCAATATTGTATTTTAAAAAATCATAGCAAGTTATATAACTAGTGTCTAAAAGAAATAATATGAGCAGAATTTATTAATTTATTAAATATCTTTCATATCCTGGCTTTTCTGTGTAGAGCTCAAGGCAGTGTTCATACGGTTTCCACGCCATCTTCCATCCAGATACTTTTGAGACCCAGATCTCATTACATTCTGCAAGGTTGTAGCATCATGTGGCTTCAAACCTGAGAAGCTGAATGAACTCAGTTTAGTACAAAGAGAACAAAACAAAGGAAGATGCACTGACAATACAAGCATACAAATATGCATGCCATAATTTGTGATGAGTCAGGCAGATGGATCTTTTGTGAATAATATGTATTTTAGAAGAGCTATTTTATATTGTGTGTGAAAGCTGGGTGGATGCCTCCTTGAAGATGGCTCCCCCCACCCCAACAGCAGATAATAACATTGCTTGGCTAATATGAATGTCCTGCAGAAACTGAAAAATGGCATGATATATGACATTTCAGTGTTTTCTCATTTGTGCACACATGAATTGTTGGAAACAGAAAGACAGCATGCATCGGATGTGACTGGCAATAAGTTGATTAATTAATTTATTTATATCCCCTTTTTTCTCCAAGGAGCTCAAGGTGGTGTACATGGTTGTCTCACCAGTGGCAGTCCTTGGGATGTCAAATTTCAGCAGTGCCTTGTGGAATGCCCAAATTTGGTACCCCCCCTGCCTCTCACCTTCCGTTCTACATCATAGTTGTGGCACCGCTGAGGCTCCATGCCCAGTGTGACTGAACTGGTCGTGCTCCCCTAAATCTGCCTCTGCTCCCACTCTTCAACGGTTCCCCACAACAACCCTGTGAAGTAGGTTAGGCTGAGAGGCAGCGACTTGCCCAAGGGCACCCATTGAGCTTCTTGCTGAGTGGAGATTCGAACACTGGTCCCCCAGGTCCTACACTGGTCCCCCAGCTCTCTTAGTTATACACAATGATAAGGTATTATTACAAAGTTAGAGCAAATACTGAGAACACAAGAGCTGGAACAGGAAGACTTCGGGAAAATGCACACTTGCATATTAACATGGTACCTCTTCGAGAGCTGTAGTTGCCAGGCTACTGGCATTGCTGTGTCGTGTACGTAGTGCTCCACCATGCTTGGACAGCTCTCCAGCATCTTTTAGTAGCAGTATTATTTCATTAACAACATCAGGATTTAATTTCCTCAGCCGTCAAGTAAAGCTGTTTCACATTATAGACAGAAAGAGGCTGCATATTTGGAATCTGCAGGGCTTTGGAATGGACATGGAAATCCTTAAATGGCTTGCAGAAAATGACATCTGTGTAAAGGTAGGGGTAACCGAGTCATCCAGCTTTCTCAAGCCAGCCCATTTTATTAAAAACATACGCCTGTTCAAAGAGATCTAGAACAAACAGTCCTTCAGTTTTATCACTTTTCTATATTTAGAAACGAGGAAGGGCTTAAAATATTACTCTCGATGTAGCTGCCTGGGAGAAAGGTCTCTCTCCCTTCCCCTTTGTCATAGCTTTGGTAACCACAGACATCATTTTTTACTAGTATTTTGTTTATGGTGTAAAATACGAGTGTAGCAAAATGCTTTTGTTTCACCTGTGTCTTGAATAGCTGAGACTTATTTGGCAAGGCTGATTTTATATATTCATACTCTTGAAGAGGTTTAACCTTTCTTTTTCTTGGAGTTGCTTTCAGTTTGTGGTGAATGTGCTTCTCTGTGACTGATTTAAATTACTGAGGAAATCAGCTATTTCTGGTTTGGGTGCATAATGTTGACTAGAGGTTCACGTATTTGCACAATTGATTTTAGAATATTGCTGAGCTAGAAATCTAACAAATTTAAAATCCACATTGCAAGATTTTTTTGGAATATTATCAGGTTTTCCATGCAGAGCCTTCTGGCTTCTGAGGGTCAGAAACTACATCAAAATGGTGAATAGACAACTTGAGGAAAACTGCAATTGCATTGAAGCAATGCAGGTATGTCTGAAATCAGCTGAATAAGGCTGGTAGTGACAACGTAGAAGTGGAATGGTGGAGCATCCCATTAGGTTTTCTAAGGTAGAGCAGTTTGTATGTAGGATGTTAGTAATGTGTTTTCATCCTATAGATAGGGATTTTTAAAAAGTGGCCGAAAGAAGATAGATTTACATAAAATTTGCGTATGCTAAATGCAAATTCAGAAATAATTACTCTTATTTAAATAGAAATAAGATACAACTCTCCATTGTAGCAGAAACCTATGACCTTTACCTGCGGAGTCTGCTTTGCATGTTCATGGGAAGTTTCAAGGGTTTATCTTTAAACTGGATCCGAATGGGAAGGTCCTTCAAATACAGGATTGTCCTCTGTAAAGTAGGACCATCCTATCTATAGGTGGAAGCGGGGCTTAGATGCATAGTCAGGCGTTAACTTTACCGGACTGTGTATGTAGGGATAAAATTATTAATGAACTGCTCTTCCTTGTGTGAACATGTCATCTTCCTGTCCACCTGTTTCGTTGGCATCATGCTCTAACCAACTGAGCTAACCAAAACTCATTTTTCTAAAGAAAGATCAGGTAGATACTACAATCAAATAAATGCAGTGCAGTCCAAGTTTTTTGCAGTTCTCCATAGTGAGGGGGACCTCACTGACCTCATACTCCCAACATGTGTGTTTTTTAGAATCCACCCTATTCCCGTTACTGTAATTTGTTTTTAATACTGCATTTTAAATAGTGGTTACCTGCCTTCTGGTGAAAGACAGGTAATAACAATACCAAAGAATAACACCTGCACATGTCCTAGATGTGCCTTCCTGCAAAGTGGCATTTTGGAGTGATGAAACTTGACTGGCCTGTTTCTGACAGCCTGAAATGTTCCATTATCAAGAAAGAAGCTGCTTCCCTGGCTCAGTGATTATTGATCTGCCCAAAGCCAGAGTGCAGTGCTTCTCCATCTCGGCTTCCCTGCTGGGTAACAGGCAAGTGAGTGGCGGTGGCTGTATACTCATCCATTCTGCACTTTAAGCATAATTTCTTCATATCATCTTGGGATTTCCTTCAGGCTTTTTGTAAAATAAAAATTAAAAAAATACTTCCCCTAGTCAATCATTTCTTCCTCAGGTGGCCAGGGCAGAGTAGTTATTTCATGCATTTAAATCCAGTTTTCTAAACAATTTCTATTTCTCCAAATTGAATGAACACACTTCAGTAGACTCTTACCCCATGTACATTTAGTTCAGGCAGATGGAAAATGTCAGTACAGAAGGAAAACCATCTCTCTCCCCATCTTCCTCCCACTACTTAATTTGAAGCAGCCCAGACTCAGCAGCTTGTTTTCAGCATTTAGTATCTAAGAACCCAGACCATCAGTTAATGGATGTGAGCAGTGCTATTTCTCTAGAAAAAGAGGTACCAGAACTCACCATGAACACTTCCCTTGCTCTCTTATAATGGCAATGGTGCCTACCTGAGAGGTGCTGGACCTGAGTTCCTGTGAGTTCCCCCTGAAAAAAAAGCCCTGGATGTAAGGTGGGGAAAGAGCTGGGTACAAATATATAGTTACCACAGTATTAATTTTAATGCTATGATCAGAAAATTAGACCAAATGTGCAAGTTTCAACAGAACTGTGATATATATTGGAATTAATGAGTGAAGCTTGTATGAGAGCTGGCCTTTGCAGATTGTACCTATGCACAGTCTCCATTCACCTGTCCCAAAGACCAATTAAATAATCTGAGCTTGTTTAATCACAAGGATATTTGCGTCGTTTTATTCAAGTTTCTGTCTTCTTGCTTTACAGCTATGTCTTTCCTAGCTCTTCAGACTTCTACATCAAAGTGCTGAATAAAACATCACTTAAATTATTCTGTTTCTCTTACTCTGTTTCTCTGTTTTCCAGGCAAATATGGCACAGGTTAAGCAAGTGGGCTTATTAGCTGCTGGGTGTCAGCCATGGAATAAAGACGTCTGTGCTGCAAGTGGGGATAGATTTGCCTATTGTGCAACTCTTGCTATTTATATATATCAGGTGAGATGAATTTTTAGATTTCTCTGTGAATATTTTTCTTTCCTGCTACACAGTAATGTTTCCTAGTAAGTGTTGTTGCAGGATTAAACAGATCTTTATTTATTTATTTTAAAACAAAATCTAACTACATATAATATTCCTTTTTAGGGAAATTTTAAATTTTAATTCTGTTAGTGGTTCATTAGTTCAGGACCAGAGTAACCAAGCTGGAGTGACTTGGAGTCTGTGGTACAGATACTGCATACTGCACTCTGTCAGAACTGTTATATATTTCAAAAGCTGTAACTTAGGCCAAAAAGTCATGTGTCTCGATGTAGCAAAGGGGTTGCATGAAAAACAGTAGCCTCAGATACAGATGTCCATTTATGTCTGCTTCAACAGATTAATCTGTCAAGTTTCACCGAGAGCCTATGTGAACATTGCAATTACGGTACACACAGGGGTGGATTTCGGTAATCTTTCTTAATATGGTGCCCTGTACAATTCCAAAATTGGGCATCCCCAAATGGATGGTTTCAATTATGGATCCTCTAAATTTTGTGCCCCCTCAGCTCAGTGCCATGTGCGGGGGAACTGAGTGCTAAGTGTTGTTGTCATTCAGTCGTGTCCGACTCTTCATGACCCCATGGACCAGAGCACGCCAGGCACGCCTATCCTTCACTGCCTCTCACAGTTTGGCCAAACTGCTAAGTGCTAAGTACACATCTCCAATCCGATGTGCATCCACAACTGCTCCATGCATGATTCCCAATCCCATTTCACCCTCTTGAATTTCATTATTTTCCCCAGCCTGCCGTAGGACTCCCAAATTGTTTTTTAAACTCTCACATTTTTGTTTTTTTTAAAGGTAGGCACAAGAGCTGTTTAAGGAAAACTGTTGCCTCTATGCATGAGGTTTCCCTCTTGGATTTCCCTTCAAGCTGTTGCCTTCTCTTGCTGTCAAAACTGCAAAACATTGCATATGCCCACCAGATGTGCATACATGTGCCCCCTTAATCCAGGCTCATAGCTTTAAGAGCTTCATTCTTTTTTTGGAAACATTTCTCCAGGAACCTAAAAATTCTGTAGACATAGTTTTATAATATATCATCATGTGTACAATTAAAATGTGTGCTGTTTAAAGGCAGAAACCTGGGGCTGTATCCAGTGCTGGTCCTGCTCTGCAGACCCATTGCTGTTAACGGACATAACTAACTTATGTCCATTAATTTCAGTGGATCTATTTTGAGTAGAACTTAGTTGGCTACAACTCTTGGAACTTAAGGTAAGCCAACTTAAGGAAGTCAATGAAAGGACAGTTTCCCATTCCCCTCTCTCCCTTGCAGCTCCTGTGCCCCCTGTAACAACTGTATTGAGGGTTTGTGGGCCCTTTTAGACTCTTCTGGGATGGCGCTGCTGGGGCGAGGGAATATTGCTGAAACCTGGGTATATCCCTGCCTGATTTGTGGTGGTTCCCCCCCCCCAGCCACCTTTGCCTCATCTGTGGTGTTAAAGGTGTCTCTCTCTCCCAACCCCTCCTTTATTCCTTCTGAATAAGCTTGTGGGATGCAACCTGGTGGCTCTTAAGCTTCCGCTATTACTTAAAATGCATGTGTAATTAGTTTTCAATGTTTCTCAAAGTAGCGAAATGCACATACTGTATTTTGAGGTATATTTACATTTAATTTTAAATCTGTGTAACCTTTTAGCTGGATCAGCGGTACAATGAGTTCAAACTGTGGGCAATTATGTCTGAGCACAAGAAGACCATCACAGCCGTTTCCTGGTGTCCCCATAACCATGACCTGTTTGCAAGCGCAAGCGCAGATAATTTAGTCATAATTTGGAATGTGGCTGAACAAAAAGTTACTGCAAAACTTGATGGTACGAAAGGTAAGCGAGAAATTTGAGTCTAATGACATTTATTGATAGCAAAATGAAGCCACCAAAGGCTGAATCCAGGAGTGCTGTTCTGTCAACTGAAGACAGCCAAGGCAGAAGAATGTGTGTGTGTGCTTTTTACTGATTTTCCACTTTAGTTCCCTACACACGCAATCTGTGAAGTTTGGGGGGTGGGGGGTGGGGTGCATCCGGAATAGAATGGGAGGTGGTGCAGGGGAGGGGAGAAGGAATTGGTGAACATCAACTTGCCCTTCTTGACATGCACACCATTTCAGTTCACAGGAGCCTAAGCGTGGTCATGGTAGTTTTGCTAGGATGACACAAAAAACAAATACAGTCATTTTCCCAGACAACAGCTTGAAACTACAAACCTCTGTTCTGTTATCCTACTATAGAAAAGAGGGAGATTGCTGCGGTGAAAACAGTTGGCTCTGCTTGACCATTACTATGAATTAGAGTAGAAAAGGCGCCAGTTAAGGTATTTTAATTTGGATTATGTGTATGTATAATTTAAGGGTAGACCCTTAGCCAATTCCGCCGTTAATGCTTTGCCAGCAGTCTGCTTCAGGATGATTCCTATGGAGGGAACAGTTTACATTTGAATGGAAATTCCCTGTGTTTTGTTCAGGAAGGATCCATAACCAAATAGCAGCTCTTCCTTTAAAATAAAAATAAAAACCATGTGACCTTTCCATTCCAGTGGAATAACTTCCTTATGTGTTTCTCCAGAGAAATTCTTCCTTTGAAGAGAAAAAAAAAATACATTAGAACCAGCACACATTCTCCTTCTGTTTTTAATCTCAAGGCTGAAATGTGTTCATAGAGTGAATGTTCAGGCTGAGAAATGAATGTTATTTGAGTTGTCTGTTTAAATTCAGTATCACACTATTGGAGATATGGCACCAAATGTTTTTTAGATTCTTAGATTTGTTTTTATTTTTCAGGAATTCCTGCATCTCTTAGTTGGTGCTGGAATGCAGGTGATGCCGTTGCTTTTGTCTCCCATAGAGGACCCTTGTATATTTGGACAATTTCAGGACCGGACAGTGGTGTAACAGTACATAAAGACGCTCACAGTTTTTTGTCAGACATTTCCCTGTTTAGATGGCATCCCAAGAAAAAGGGGAAAGTAGTATTTGGACACACTGATGGAAGTCTTTCTATTTTTCAGCCAGGTAAGGTTCTTTTTTATAGCATATGCATGTTTTGATGCATGGTGAAGAAAACCATTCTTTTGAGAAAACTGGACACTAGTTTTTCACTGATCCCCCCCCCCACTGCCTCCGCCAATGCATTGCTAATGGAAGGGAGTGGGAATCTCAGTCTTGGGCAGCAGAAGGTTGATTTTAGATTAACAAGGCATCATAATTTATTACTACATAATAAGGACATTCTTGGAATACAGCGGCCTTGTTTGCAAATCACAGTAAGCCAAACTATGTCTTCCTGGGACCATGCAAAGTGGAGAGGAACTCGCACTCATTTTGCTGCTACTGGGTCCTTTTAGTCTTGGCTACAGATGTGGGTGGTGCTGTGGTCTAAACCACTGAGCCTCTTGGGCTTGCTGATCAGAAGGTCAACGGTTCGAATCCCCACGACGGAGTGACCTCCCGTTGCTCTGTCTCAGCTCCTGCCAACCTAGCAGTTTGAAAGCATGTCAATGCAAGTAGATAAATAGGTACAGTGGACGCTTGGGTTGTGAACGCGATCCATTCAAGAGGCGCGTTCGCAACGCGCGCTACTGCGTCTGCGCACGCGCGATGCAATTTGGTGCTTCTTTGCATGCACAAAGTGCGATTTAGTGTTTTCTGCGCATGCACGAGCACTGAAACCCTGAAGTAACCTGTTCCATTACTTCCCGGTTCAGCGCAATGTGCGACCCGAAATAGCACAACCTGAAGTGGCCATAACCCGAGGTATGACTGTACTGCTCCGGCGTTTCTGTGCCTGCGGTTGTTGTCACGATGTCCCGTTGCGCCAGAAGCGGTTTAGTCATGCTGATCACATGACTCGGAAAGCTGTCTGTGGACAAATGTTGGCTCCTTCGGCCTAAAAGTGAGATGAGCACCGCAACCCCATAGTCGCCTTTGACTAGACTTAACCATCCAGGGGTCTTTTACCTTTACCTTTACTGATCATGGTTAAGGAGTGGAGAGCTTAACTGCAGTTCATTCTCAGATGATACACAGAGCCAATCCCTGCTCTAAAATGACCAAGGAAGAGGGAAGTAGGTGTGAGCATCAGTCCATCAGCCAGCATGTTTGCCGGGTACCAATATGCCATAGTTTGGTTCACCGTGCAAACAAGGTCTGTAAATGTTTGCTAACAACAGGCTAATAAAATAAATATATATAATCATATATGGATGGGAATGACTAAGAATTCTGACCATAGGAGCCAACCCATAGAGGATGAGGGGTCTTTGCCCCCCCAATAAAATATTTGAAGGGGCTGCCCCCCCAAGTTGATGGGCATCACCATTCAAATGGTGTGCATGCACTGCATCATGTGATCAGTTATGCGGAGCGGGGCTTACCTGGGCCCCCTAATATTTCATTCAAGTTGGTACCCCTGATTCTGACATCCACTTTATACCAGTTGCTTGATACATTAGTTTCCCATGTGGAAGAAAAGGTACCGGTAGATATGGTGCATCATGAGGTCATAAACTGGCAGCCAGTAAGCACAGTATATTATAACTTCTCAAAACAGAGATGTTTCTGGAGAGCGAGTGGCTAGTCAGAACAAAAAGACTGATTGTCAGTACTTTGGATATATCTTTATATAGCTACAAGAGTAGGCATGTGGCTTCTACAGGTTTGCTTAGATGAATGAAGCCAGTCTCTGCAAGACCATATTCATTTTCATATTGCTATAGCAACTGCTGCAGTTCCGTGTCAGTTCTCATTTTCAGAAGGAGGGATCTTTTTGATTTGTTTTTCGTTTTGTTCAGTGTTGGCAGTTTAGAACCAAGCTTGTCAGAGTAGAAACTCAATCTGCACTTGGACGCATCACAGTAAAGAGAGCTATCAGGAGCCATTTTGTTCAGATGTCTTATTTTTAGCCATTTACCCCACCTTAGACCAATTTAGAAAAAGACACATGATAACATGAATTCATTAATGAGTTAATTTCTGCGGAGAAGGTTCTGGATGCAGCAATTATCTTTTCAATTGTAGGTTTAAACATACAAACGCACAGTCACATCTCATTTTTTCACCTCCATGTACTGGAATTGTTGAGCCTTTGCTAAAATTTGATGAACCAATCAGTTCTGTTTGGTATAAATTTGGAACATTTGCATGTTGGAATGCCTTTGTGTAATCTGCATCCTACAGGGAAGCAGAAGCATGCAGTTTCCTTTTTCTTCTTTATGATGGAATCAAAGCCTGCTGGTGTCTTTTTGATGCCAAAGATATGCATGGACTCAACCTCTACACCCTTATCTCTGAGGAAAAATAGATGATTAAAAACATCATGTTGAAGATGGCCCTTAGTTTCTGATTTGTTAGAATGCATCCAGGCATTGCTCGTAATGTGTGTATCATACCACATTTGGGGTTCTCTTCCTAAGATCCTTCAGTTACCCCCCAATCCAGATCTCTGGGTGAATCTCAAGATGTACATGAAACACTTTAAGCACACAGCTTGTTCACTTTCTTGCTTCATGAACATGACAGTATAGACATGAAAGTGTCTGTTGCTTCCATTGGAATGAATGTGGCATTCAGAGGCTGGGGGACGCTATCTGTGCATTAAAGTTTGTACACTTGCTTTATTTTGCAAGGATGCCTATCTCTATAATGAAAGCTTTGAGAAGTTCAGGCAAGTGCATGCCGTTCACAAGAAGCTGCTGCAGAATTGCATCAGTTGATATTGCAATTGAATTTGAACCCTCAGTCTTTAACAAGACATTAGTAGGAAATTACAGTGAATGGTCTTCTTCCTTACAAAGTACTGTTTTGCCCTCCAGAAAAGCACTGAGCACCTACAGTGCTGTAATTTAAGGCTGAGTCATTATTGAGTAACTAGCAGAATGCAACAATGGCTTTTAATTGTTAGCATTTAGCGTTTTTATCCAGTGCATTCACTTTATTTTCAACTAATTAGCTGTCTCTAGCTACTGGTAACACAGTGGAGGCACACAACAAAAAAGAGTGCAGATGTTTAAAGAAACATGTGAAAGTCTAACTTAAAGATTGGTGTTTATTCAAATGTAAAAATAAATCTGCAGAAGTCATTCTGGTTTCCTGATCCTGTGCATGTTTGCTTTCCAGTAAGTCCCACTGCATCTAGTAGAGCCTACCCCATCCTAAGGATCTCTGCCAGCAGTAGCCAGCATAATCCCTCCAAATAGGGTGTTTCAGAAGTGGAACTCAACTAAGCAAATATCCATTGGATTCTAAGCTAGCCCAGTAAGCCTCAAGTTGCAGTGGGTGGCTTGAATCTTCCCTGGAATTGGCATAGCAACAAAAAACAAAAACCCACTGCTTTCCCAACCAATACATGCAACAGGGCTGTGGATTTGGCAGCAACTCTGCAGCTCCTTTAACTCCTATGCAGCTGGGGTTATGGTTGTACCCTAAGCCCACAAGAAACAATTCTATTCAAAGCTGCACAAAGGCCAAAACCAGAAAAGGCTAATTTAGGTAAACGTCACGATGCAGAGTAAAATTATTTCAAGCAGCAAAAATGAAATCTAAAAACAAAGTTTTGTGTTTCATAGAAGAGATACGTTACTACAGAAAATGGTATTGTGGGTGAAGCTGCTTGCTAAGATGGAGAATAGTGAAGAAACATGGAAAAACATGAAAGTTTTTCAACTCCCCAACATTCCAACTCCCTTTACTACTTGCTGATTGGTTCTACTCCTCTTCTCCATGTCATTTGTTTAGAACAGAATTTTATTTATGAACTGGTAAATGGTAGGTCATACCACTTGACTGTCCATGATAAAGCTTTCCTTTTTCTTGGGGCACCTGATGTGATCCTCGGGTCTTATAAGATGCATTCTGGGCCAGAGCCATAGGAAATAACCATATTTTGACCAGGTCACCTTGGCAAAAATGTTCTTTCTTTCCCCTCCTTTATCTATCCTAACTCTGAATTCAGAATCCAGAGGTTCAGGCTAAGAAAAAATCTCTGCCCCTAAGACCAGCATTCAGGCTTAAGCCAGGAGCCAGAGTTTATTGACCAAGGTTTGTTCCATGGAACAATTGTTTGAATCATGGATGCAGCTTTTCCCTTATCCCACCCCCCACCCCCACTCCAAATCAGCTTTATTGGTAGAAAATCAACTTCAATTAACAAGAACAATAGAAGGTTCCTGAGAATTGCAATGGCTTTGCCTTTCGTCGAGTAACCCGAAAACTCATATCTGCTGAGAAAAATGCAAAGAAGGTCTAGTGTCACAGATTCAATCTAGAGCTCATTGAATCTGTTGGGAGCAATCATCATGGGCAGTTGCTGTATCCAGTAGGTTGGATCTGCATTTACTGAAAGTTTTCTACTTTCTGGAACTTGTGTTCAGTATCTGGAAAGCTAACTCTTAACCTGCTTTTAAAATGGATACATCTTTTACTTTTCAAGGTTCTAAGAGTCAGAAACATGTTCTAAGGCCAGAATCACTTGAAGGTACAGATGAAGAAGATCCCGTTACTGCCCTGGAATGGGACCCTCTCTCCACAGATTATCTTCTTGTTGCAAATCTGCACAATGGAATTCGTCTAGTTGATTCAGAGTCTCTGTCCTGCATTACAGTCTTTAGTTTCCCTAGTGCAGCAGCATCTGTGCAGTGTTTAGCATGGGTTCCTAGTGCTCCTGGAATGTTTATCACTGGAGGTAAGCAAATATTTTCACACATTGTTTTATGAAATAGTAAAATATGTAATGCACAGGCACAATCCAGAGCCATGAATGCCAGCTGGTTATTTCCAGGTTACTTCAGTAGAATGTGATTTAAATTGTGAGTTAGCTAAAGGTGAGGACAGAAGATTTGAAGAGTGATAGAAATGGCAGCCAGTAGCCCTGAAAACATATGTAAATGTCTCTGTCTTGAAGCAAATTATGGAAAGGGGAAAAGAAGGTTCTGTGGGGGTTTGATCTAGTTTGGGTTAAATTGGGTGGTGAGGGGAGAAAAGGTGGCTTTGGTAAAAACTTCATAACAATGCCAGGACCACTTTCCTCTCCTATGCTCATTCTTGTTCGTGGAACAGTTTTGTATCTGGTTTAAGAAAGTTAATTCACACACCTCTTGAAAACTAGATAACTCACATGATACACAAGAAGAGGGAACAGACTGAGGGACTGAGGCTAACACACCTTCTTGGCATGAAAGCATGCTCTGTTAGCTGGTGTGCATGCTGCAACCCAGGTTGGGAAACCAGACTCACACAATGTGTGAAAAATAGGTGAAGACCAATGCTCTTTTTTCCAGGAAAAGAGGTGCTAGAACTTGCCATGAATGCCTCTCTTGTTCTCTTATAACAGCAATGGCGTCCACCTGAAAGGTGCTGGAACTGAGTTCTGGCAAGTTCTGGCTACAACGCTGACATCAAACCCTACATATATTAAGTAAAATACGCCCCCATCCACCTCTTTCCCCCTTTTCTTCCCAATGTCTCAACAAATGAAACTGATTTGTAAAAATGTTACATGGGGAAAAATATGAGAGAGACATTGCACATACTTTTGTAAATCAAGAAAATCTTTAATAAAAATACAAACAAAGCCCTGGTGAAGACATACAACACTTTATGAAACAGGACATGGGCTCTATTTGTCATATTCTGTTTATGCTCCAGAGATGACTTGTGTTATGTTTATCTTGTCTACCAAGAAATATGTATGCATTAATATGTACAAAATATATTGCAGTTGTTAAATTTCTGAGTCATTGGACTAGATGGATAGAACTTTTTGAATTGATAATCAGAAAAGAAATGGGATTTTTTTCTCTTAATACAGATTCTCAAGTTGGTGTGTTGCGTGTCTGGAATGTGTCACGTACAACACCAATAGATAATTTTAAACTGAAGAAAACAGGTTTCCATGGTTTACATGTTCTTAGTTCTCCCCCAAAGAAAAAATGTAAGTATCTTTTTTTTAATAAAAAATCACCTAGAAAAATGTGCCTTTTCCTTTTCTGTTTGCACTTGTAAACTCTTTGTTGTTCAACAAAATATAACATAACTATAAGCCACAGTGAATGGCTTATCGGGATTGAGCAGCCTGCTACTTTGTGCTGCCCTGTTGCTCCTGCTTCGCTCCTTCTCTGGTACCAGCAGGAACAACAGGCCGTGAAGTGTTGACTATTTGTTACTTCTGAATATAGGGTTATGAGTTGTTTCTTTCAAATAATTCACTGCCATGGAGAAATGGCTAGTACAGACTGCCTAATCTTGATAATCCACAGTTTATTGTTATGTGTGAACTGGGCCAATATAGGCTGTATAGTTTTCCAAAACACCATTTAAAACATGCACGCACAAAAGGAATTCCTCCTTAAGGATTATCGGAATACTTTAGAGAGTCTCATTTTATAATTCAAAATGCATGCCAGTATGAAGATTTGAAAGCATGCTAGTTAAGATGCCTTACAACTTGTTGAAAGCTCACTGATCCCTGAGTGCTCCATTCTATCCTCCTGTTTTTCTCCCTTTCGCCCCCTCACCAACCTGCAATCCATTCTGTTTAGCATCTTTTCTTTGTTTTAATTGCTGTAACACCCTTCGCCCAAGGCAGTAATGTGGTGAGTCTTCTGGCTGTTTAAGGGAGGGGTGCCATTTGAGAGAATCATACCAGGAATGCCTTTCCTATCTGGGTCTCCTTTACCTGTGCAGAAACAGCAGCCCATTTTGTTTCTACCAGGCTAAAAGGGTTTGGGAGAGGCATTAATACTTCTCTCTCTTTTTTTGAACTTGCAAGAAGATTGCTGAAACTAACTGGATAGCTGATGTAGAGTAGTGGGCTATGAGCAGAAACTATGACTGAAGTGCTTGTCGATCAGAAGGTTGGCAGTTTGAATCCACACGATGGTGTGAGCTCCCATTGCTTTGTCCCAGCAGTTCAAAAGCATACCAATGCAAGTACCGTATTTTCCGGCATATAAGATGACTGGGCGTATAAGACGACCCCCAACTTTTCCAGTTAAAATATAGAGTTTGAGATATACTCAACCGCAGATTCTCCACCCAGCGTATAAGACGACCCCCGACTTTTGAGAAGATTTTCCTGGATTAAAAAGTAGTCTTATACGCCAGAATATACACTCTGGCACTGGTCATGGTGTCCCGTTGCACCAGAAGCAGTTTAGTCATGCTAGTCACATGACCTGGAAAGCTTTCTGCAGACAAACACCGGCTCCCTCAGCCTGAAGCAAGATGAGCACCGCATCCCATAGTCAAGTTTGACTGAACTTAACCATCCAAGGGTCCTTTACCTTTAACATATATGGGAAATGTTCTGACTACTTAGAGAAAAATGCTATAATTACTGTAATTATTGTTATTAATTAAATTTCTATACCACCCTTCATCTGAGGACCACAGGGTGAATTTTATAAACAAAAAATTACAAAACATAGTAACAAACAAAAACAATACCCCCCCCCCCCCCACGGTTTAAAAGGCCATAGATTAATTAGTCAGAGGCCTGGGAGAAGAGGAATGTTTTCGCAAGGTGCTTAAAGGTATGTAGCGAAGGTGCCAGGTGAGCCTCCCCAGGGAGAACATTCCACAAGTGGGGAGCCACCACGGAAAAGGCCCACACTCATGTTGCCACCCTCTGGTTCTCAGATAATGATTGAAGGGTCCAGGTTGGTTCATGGGGAAAGGTGGACCTTGAGGCACTGCAAGTCTTGCTATTAAAATATAATTAGTATTATGATGCTATGTGAATTAACAGATCCACTTTCTGTGACTGAAATAAATACTGTTAGTAAAAAAGAACTTCTCATCAGCTGATTTTATAAATTTATTGTACTAAATCTCTCTGTGCCATATGCTTCAGTAAGATAACACTGGTGTCTGAAGGAGACAGCTGGACTGAGAAACTAAAACATTTAAGGAAAATAAAGTTTATGGCTTCAAAGTACTGGAGAGTAAATTAGGAAATTCTCATACATAAGAAATTCTCAGATGTAAGAAATAAATCACATAGGGCTTAATTTCCCAAGGAATGTAGTTCCCAGTGTCAAGTGGACAATAGTTTGTTTTAAATGTAGAAGAACATAAAACTTATGCTAATGTGTTTTATCTTTTTAATTCAGCATTTTCTTCAGAGTCTCCTACCAAAAACCACCACATGTCATCTACAAGTGAGGCTGTTCCACCTCCAACTCTAACACAAAACCAAGCATTTTCTCTCCCTCCTGGGCATGCTGTCTGCTGCTTTATGGATGGTGGAGTGGGACTTTATGACATGGGAGCCAAGAAATGGGATTTTCTTAGAGATCTGGTATGTTTGCTCTTCTTTCCGGTCTTTGAACTCAGGGTCACTTAAGGTGTTTAAAATCTTCAGGTGATGTGCCCTAGCTGTTCCTGGGGATGCTTTCACATGGAGAATATTATATGTCATTGGGGCTGTCTGTGGATACAGATGTTTCTCCCAGTTGCAGTTTCCAAGCCCAAGGTTTTCTACCAGCAAAAATCATGAGTATCTGAAGCATTCCCAAGGGGGTATTGCTATGTCCATGTGTTTGTTCCTTTATCTGCACTTATCCCTGGTGACAGAGGAATACCTTGTGGAGAATACTTTTTGAACATGTGAAGTAGCCCAAATAGAAATAATTAGTTTGTGTGCTAATAATTAGGCTGTTTGTTTCCTCCTTCTTTGAAGGGACTTGGAAAACTACAGTAGAAGTGTCACCCAGAAGCAGTGTGCCAGATTGGATGGAACCACTTTGCTAGCTTCCCAGGCTAATGCGGGGAGGAGGTTGCAGGAAGGTCAGTGTGATTTAAACGCTCTGGCAGGAGTGCTGGATTAGCTCTGATGGTGCGTTTGCACTGCACTGACCTTCCCACTGCTTCACCCTTTCCCCTCCTGGTAAGCAGCGGCGACCTGCCTGCCAGAAAGGTAGTGTAGCGTCTGCACCCAACCTGGCAATCCTCTTCTGGTGTCAAGCCTCTTCTCTTGTAACGGGGCTTTCTTTTGTTGCTCTAGGGTCATGTCGAAACCATCTTCGATTGTAAATTCAAACCTGACAACCCTGACCTTCTAGCTACCGCATCCTTTGACGGAACAATAAAGGTGTGGGATATAAATACTTTAACTGCTGTCTACACTTCTCCTGGTAACGAGGGAGTCATATACTCCCTTTCATGGGCTCCAGGTGAGAATGTTTTACCTTAGAAATAACTAAAGTTTCATATAGAAAAGAGAATGCTTCTTAGCTAAGATTGGTGGGTATCCAGAGTTATGTATATTTGGTAACTTCATGCAGAAAAAAAGCACAGCTCAGAGCAAAAAAACTGCAAGGGCTCTTCCATTCACAGAATTGCGCTTTTCCACTACAGCCTCTTGTGAGACGCCCCCTCAAATGGCCTCTGATGTACCTGTAGTGTGAGTCTTGCAACTGGGTTGGGGGCAGGATTATAGTACCCGGCACAAACTTCAGCTTTATTTTTTTTTAATGGTTTGGGGGAGTTTTTTAAAAGCAGATTTATAGATTTTGTCCTTTCAAAACTAATTTTAGAAGTGTGTCAGCAGTGCCTGGTGAAGTCTAAGAAGCTCAGAGGGGGTACTGAATAAGATTTTTTTTTATTAAGAAAGAAGGATTTAATCTCCCACTGCATTTCTTTTCTGTGTCTAACAGAGTCGTATTGAAAATGCACAATAGCAAATCATTTAGATGTCAGTATGATTTCAAAATAAGCGAAATTATGTAGATGTTCTTAATTTGCACATTTCGTTTCGGTTGGATAATTCAGTTCAGGCTAGTGCAAATTTTTGGTCACCCTGTAGAACATAGATTTTTCTTTTAAGTGCAAAGAGTACATGAGTGAAGGGGGGAAAAATCAAATTGCAGCAGTATTTTGTGCAGAAAGAGAAAATTGGTCAGAAATGGGCTTAGTTGGGGCAGCTTATAAAGGCAAGGATCAAAAGAGCAAGTCATGCCAATTGTAAACACTGTGAACTGGTTGTGTCATGGCAAATAGGAGGCAGCATGCTATCTCATTCTAAATGAAGAAACAAGGCATGTTCCGTGAAGGGTAAAGAAGCTAAGGAATCTTGAGATGCATTTGAGGAAAAAGAAAATGGGAAGGGGGAAAAAACCTGACTGCTTGAGAAAATAAGAGTGAATGTGCAAAATGGTTGGCGATTCTTTGGTAACATCAGAGGTAGAGCTGAAACTGAGTATTAGGTAAACAGAACAAAGAGATGCCTGCAGTGAAAATTAGAAGAACTTTGAGGAAGCTTTTATGGAGGAATATGTTTAGAAGAGTCAAAGAGAGCACAGTCAGGGAAGGTCTTTCATTACATTGCTTGTTCTGAGCCTTTAATAGGTAAAAGGAAAGGTAGGATAAATAAGAATATAGTTAACCTTCTATCTATCCAATGGACTCTTTCCTAAAGGAGACTTGAACTGCATAGCTGGTGGAACTTCCAGAAACGGTGGCTTCATCTGGGACGTCCCACGGGGCAAAATGATAACCCGCTTTAATGAGGTAATGTGAGTTTGGTTTTAAGTTCTTATAACTGAGGTTATTGCAAGAAGGTAAATGACGTTTCTGTGTGCTCTGGCACTCGATGCAGTGTTCTTTTGCTGCAGAAGTGGTTTAGTCATGCTGGCCACATGACCCAGAAAGCTGTCTGTGGACAAATGCCAGCTCCCTCGGCCTGAAAGCGAGATGAGCACCACAACCCTTTAGTTGCATTTGACTGGACTTAACCGCCCAGGGGTCCTTTACCTTTACCTTATAGCTCCCACTAATGCTTGTTTAAGGAAATGTTCAGTTAGTATGTGTACCAGTAACTTGATCCTAAGAACTATTAAACTTTAGCTGCAAAACAAAAATCTAGGCCAAAAGTGAAACTTTTGTGACTTATTTAGTCAGTGGTGAAAAATACCCCTCCTCCAGCAATTTGGTGGGGAACACTTAGAATAAAAGTGTCCACTTACCATTAAAAAAATAAAATAAATAGAGCCAAACAATCTTGGGGAATGAACAGACAGTAGTAAAAGTCACGGTGGGGAAGGTTTGCTGGTTTCCCATCATGCACACCTTCCCCTGGGGACATTTCAATCATCCTAAAAGCGCTACGTTTTAGATAAAAATATTGTGTTTTCTGTGTATCCTCAGTTAAAAATTGAAGTGTTGCAGATTCAAGTGGTGGTGGTCTTTTGGAGTCTTACTTAAACATTTCAATAAGGAGTGAGATCTATGCCTAAGGGCATAGTAGAAATAGTCTTGGGGCCAGACTAGATGTGACACTAATTGTATGAATACAGTTTTTTATGCAACTAGCAGTCATGAAGAGGCTTGAGCAGCCTTGGATCATAGGGGTTGAAGTGCTTATAACTGTGGGCCTGTCCTGGTGCAGCAAAAATAATCTCTCACAAGCTGTTTTTTGTGTTTCAAGAGAACCTTCTATTGGCAGTTACAGGCAGTTACTGGTCTGAACAAAGACATTGGGTTCTTATCTCATTATACATGACAAAGCTAGCTTTAGCCATCTCACCCCTTGCCTTTTCCTGTAAGACCAATTGCAGTCGTTAACAGTCGTCAACAGGTTTTCCACACCTATCAGCCAATCACCCATTCCCACCACCCTTCTGAGTAATACCCCTCCCCACTCTTTCACTATATATAAGGGTCTAGTGACTTCTGTTTCAGTGTACCTGAAGAAGTGTGCATGCACACGAAAGCTCATACCAAGAACAAACTTAGTTGGTCTCTAAGGTGCTACTGGAAGGATTTTTTTAATTTTTTGTTTTGTTTCTTCTGTTGGCAGAAAGAGAAGTAGGGGAGATGGGAAGTTGATCTCCCCAAGACCTTTTAAACTTCTTCCTGGCTACTGTTTGCATAATGAAAACATGTGTTAATTGCATCCACGCAATTCAGGTTGCATCTAGTTTCCTCATAGTCTGGAATTCAGAAGAGCACTAGTATTATGATTGTGCATCTAAATGCTTACTCTTGAGTTACTAATTTAAAAGGTGGCATTTTAAAGTTTGTAAACTGTTGTTTAAAATCTTTAAAGTTCAAAACATGCTCAAAACAAAATTAAAAAATTCCTTCCAGTAGCACCTTAGAGACCAACTAAGTTTGTTCTTGGTATGAGCTTTCGTGTGCATGCACACTTCTTCAGATACCCTTGGTATGAGCTTTTGTGTGCATGCACACTTCTTAACATGTTGTTGGGGAACTGATTCAGGTGGTATCTATTCATCTTCATTTGGCTATAACTCTCCAGTCTTCGCCTCACTTCTGTGCTACTTAAGACAGAAATTACTAGAATACATTAGCTTTGTGTTTCATCCTCTTTCTTATCATGAAGAATGCAAAAATATTACCTAAAAGAGGCCACACAAAATGCCTCATGGGAGCGGGAGTTATGTTTGCTTAAAGGCTGGTAGAAAATATTGATTACTTCTACTTGGAAAAGCAGGGGTGGGGAGTCATAAGAAAATTATATAAATAAGAAAAAAGGGGTGAATTATTTCTTATTGATAGGTATTTTACATTTTTTGAAGCATGGAAAGAGTGGAATCTTCTGCATTGCATGGAGTCATAAAGATTCCAAAAGGATAGCAACCTGCAGTGGAGATGGATTCTGGTGAGTGCTATTTTGAATACAACTCTATGAAAATTTATGTGACAAATAACAAAGCATTATTTGATTTGACTACCTGGCAAATGTGAATTTGATCATATCTACTGATATGGAGGTGCATGCTCCAGAAATCTAGTAGTGTGATTTCAGTCACTTGTCACTATTTTTAAACAAAAATGCTGATTATTTCCAATCTTAGCACTGCAGTTCGCCAGTGCTAAGATTGCTTTGATTGCAGCTATAAGATCAGCCTTTGAATGTGGTTCAGAAGGCAGCAGAGGCTTATCTCCAGTCTTAGTGCTGTGGAATCACACCATTGTGGCAGCAGCAGAGGCTTAACTCTGATCTTGGCACTTAGTCCTTAGATGGGAGATAACATATCTCTGCAGATGATGCCATATGATGTAAGGTAACTGACAGGAGGGCTTTGCTTGCCCAACATGGCCTTGCAGGCCAAAATTCAGAGGTCTTACAGCCTAATTAGGCCTGTAGGCTATAAATTATCTAATGATATATCACCACTGATATACATTGTGATGGTATTAATTGATTTGATTTTCTGGCAAAATGTAAATGGATAGCAGGCATTGTCATAAAGTTGCATGTCCCAACAAAGGACAAAGATGTGATTTTTTAAATGTGGTTATAATGTTGAACATTTCATAAATTCATAGTTCCCTGATGAACTGCCATACAGACCTAAAACATGTTGGATCACTGTGGAGGGTTATTAAATTTATATAATTTTTAATTGAGCTTTTGGGCTAGCCCCATTTGTTCTGTGTAGTTGCTGCTGCGACTCCCTTTCTGTGCCTCCATTTTCCCCCAAAGTGCCATGACAAACAAATAAAACCATGTAAATACAAAATTATAAATCTCTGATTTCCATATTCATTCAATTCATTCAGCATTATTCGGACCATTGATGGCAAAATTCTCCACAAGTACAAACATCCAGCTTCAGTTTTTGGCTGTGACTGGAGTCAAAACAACAAGTAAGTGCTTTCATATAATTAACTTCATAGTCTTAAAGACTCAGTGAATTATAAATGTTAGAATAAGCTTTTTCCAGAATTAATGTAGCTAGAATAATGTAATGGTTTTAGTGTGATGTAGCTCAGTAGGATCAAGTAAAAGGCAATATGCTCTGGATCATCATCATCATTTTTTATTTGTATGCCGCCTTTCCACAGTTAAAAACAATGCTCAAGGCGGCTTACAACATGACAAGATTTACATAATTACAAAAGTCATAAATAAATAAACCACATAAAAAATACACAACGAAATGGAATTTTTTCCACATAAATCAAAATCTAAAACTAAGAATACAACATTAATACCACAGTTTAAAATGACATAGGTTAAAAAATAACAGCAATTTAAACAAAAAAACCCAAAACAAAACAGAGCCCTCTCTGCCCAGCAGCAGCAGTGGCAGCAGTCCTTTATAGAGCTCATCAGGCCCCGCCCTAGGCCAGGTGGTGAGTGGCAGGACTGGGGCCCTCAGGCACTGAGCAGGGGAGTCTGCCTAGAGCTGAGAATTTATATATTTATATCCTTGGAAGACTTGGCAGTGTCAAATTCCAGTTTGATTTCTGCCAGTTATTGTACTGTGCACGTGCTGTAAAACTGTCATACTGTCACTCACTTTTTATGGGACATCTACATAAAACCAATAACAACATTCTCCTCTCACATTTCCCCTGTCCATCTGTTTTGTGTCCTGTCCCATGCACCCAAGTTCCAAAAAAAGACTTTTTAAAAAGTCAGTGAAATTGTTGCACAATTTCCTTGGGTATTATTGATGGTCTATTGTGATGTTGTTCTGGCCAGCTACGACATCTCTACGGGCTGTAGCTGTTTCCTTGACTACTCTGCATGTTTCCTTCCCTGGTCTGTGTCTTCTCTCTAGGAATCAGGTCCATCACTTCAACCTTCCCTTCCCAAATTGCGTTGTCTTTATATCCACTCCCAGTTCTGGCTGCAGTAAGGGGGCAGCACTTGATTTCTTTGGTGCTGATTGTTAAAACAAAAGAGATGCAACTAATTTGAAAACAGGATGATTGCTACCATTAAATGTTTAAAATTAAAATGTAATAATGCAGGGCAAGTTTTCAAAACGTCTTGTTATGTTTACCTGTGAACAGTGAAATTCTTGTGCCTTTTGTAGCTGATGACTGTACTCCATTTTGCAGAGATATGATAGCCACTGGATGTGAAGATAAAAATGTCCGTGTCTATTACCTAGCAACTAGCTCTGATCAGCCACTGAAAGTATTCAGTGGGCATACTGCCAAAGTGTTTCATGTAAGGTGGTCTCCTCTGAGGGAAGGGATCCTCTGCAGCGGTTCTGATGATGGGTGAGCATATTTGGCTGAAATTGCGGTGGTGGGATTAGCAATGCAAAATAAAAAATGTTTTTTGTCCATAACACAACTTCTACCACTTGCACTCTAGCTGCCATCCAGCCTGTTTCATTGACCTTAGCTTACCGGTGTACCAAAGTACAGAATGCACTCCACAATGCTGAGAAGAGGGCACTCGAGAGCAACTGTGTCAAGACCCTGACACCTCTGTGTCGCAGCATGACAAGGCCTTCAGCAGGGGCGCCTGCTCTATCTCCTGGAAACTCCCTCAGGGCATTCAGTAATCCATTGGATTCCATTAGCTTCCAAGCACAGATCTTTTCAATCTGCCCACCACCCTGCAGGGTAGGATTGGAGCTGTAAATCCAAACTTCACAAGGAAATGATCTGACCCTTGCAGCAGGGTGACAGCCATCACCACTCATCTCCAGACCCCAACTCCCTCCATCTGGAGCAGAAACCCAATTGAGGGTGTGGCCTACCATTTGTGTCGGACATCTTGAGGCATCCCCATGGTCATCATAGAAACCCATGGAATCTCGAGTTCGAATGCTAGGGGCAGCCTCAGCATGGATATTCAATGGATATCAAAGTTATCCTTCTGGACTCTGACAAGGCTGCAAAACGTTTGGGGTGTACCTCTTAACTGTATGAAAATACAGGCCGGGAGAAAGCTGAGCATCACTGAGGTCATTGCAGTCCTCAGTGAGCAACTAGAAGAAAAGTAGAGAAATCAAAGTGGCAAACTGCACTTGCTGGTTAAAATATATATCACTTTTTAAATGCATCACGTGTTGCCCATAGTGCAGTCTGCATGAACAGTATTATAATGGTTGCTTCTGATTGGTTGTGTTCTGCATCCTTTGCTATAACAGTTCTGTATCTTAGTTCATCAGCCAAATTAGGCCTCTCCAGCAGTGCAATTATTTGAGTTTTCTAAAGTAAACAGTGCCCCTATCCTCACTGGTTTGGTTTCCTTTAAAATCGTTTAGTGCTCTGAACATAATCACCATCCCAAGGAAGGCTACAGAAGTCTTTGGCTCCAATTCCATGCACACTTTATAGTGTTTAACACCTGTTAATATAAGAGAGACTTATTTTTGAGTTGATGTGCATAAGCTTGCACTGTACAAATGCTGGTACCCTGGTCAAAAAATAATGATAAAATAAAATAGAGGAAAAGACCTGAAGATGATGGGGAAGCTGAAAAAGGAAATACAGTACTGTGATATGGAAAGCTTCACATGCAGTTGTGACAATGTTACATTTGTGTGTGGGTGGCAGCAAGAGCAAAACATGACAGTCTCCTGCAATGCTCGTTCCACTGATGAGCATGGAGTAAATCAACTTCCTTCCCAGTAAATCAGGAATTATTCACCGTGGAGAATTACTGCATTAGGACAACTCTCTTTCACACAGGTCTCTTAAATTTTATATATGCCATTAGTAAGGGAAAGTAAGTGTGAATGACTGTTATGGTGTGAGCAATTCTTGTAGATGTTCTTCTGGTGTTATCTGGATTTTTTTTTTAAAGAGTTTTGTCTAGAGATGGTCAAGCGCTGCAATGAAACTTTTTCACTTCTTTCTTAACAGCACTGTTCGAATATGGGATTATACACAAGATGCTTGTATAAATGTTCTTAGTGGACATACAGCGCCAGTACGGGGATTGCTGTGGAATACAGAAATACCTTACTTACTGATATCGGGCAGCTGGGATTATACAATCAAAGTGTGGGATACAAGAGAGGGAACCTGCCTGGACACAGTGTATGATCACGGTGCAGATGTCTATGGTAATATATTTTAATGTTTGACATTAATACCTTTTCAGTAGTTTTTATATGCTAAAAAATTTTCATTCAGTATTTTAAAACAAATTTGTTAAAATGTATTTTAGGATTAACATGCCATCCTAGTCGTCCCTTCACTATGGCCTCTTGTTCACGAGATTCTACTGTGAGGCTTTGGTCTTTAACACCTCTAATAAATCCTCTCCAGATAAATATATTGGCAGACAGATCATGGGATGAGATTATCGGAAACACTGGTGAGTATATGTGAGCGATAGATAGATAGATAGATAGATAGATAGATAGATAGATAGATGCATGCTGACTAGGGATATACAAAGCTATCCCTTTATTTCCGCATTTTCCACTCACCCTCTCGCATGCTCATGGAAGGTTTGTGGAGAGTCTTGGATATTCTTGCTTTTCAAGTCAATTTTTGCTCATACAGGAGTCTTATGTATCTACTCACCCCCAGCTGAAATAGCAGCATTGGCAATTTATGTGCTTTACACCACCGGTTTGTTGCATGTACTTCCCATGTGCAAGTACACTGTTTCTGTATTGGTCACAATTCTGGATGCAGTGCGATTTCTATGCCTTTTCTTGATGTACAAAAGAACAAAACAATTTGAGAAGTTGGATCTGCAAGTGCAACTACACAGACCATCCTGGAGACTGGCTACAGGCTCAAAATTACCAATTTGCTTGCTTACATTCATGCACACTAAACTTTACCCATATATAGCTCTAGTCATGTGTAGTTTCACATGACTATGCATTGAGGTGTGCATCTCATTGAACATCGTTTACTGACAGACATCCCACATTCAGGGATGAATGCTAATGTGCATTCAGCTTCTTATTTTCTCCCTTTCCACCTGCTTGTGGAAGCATTTGCCCAATGGATATGCCAATTAGTTTCTCATCACATTGGAAGGTAAATAAGAGATATAGAGCATTCAGGACCATTGCCCACACCGTAGCAGAACACCGTATGTGGTAGTAATCACACTTGCTGGGTTTACTGTGGAATCCCTAGCTGCAATTCACAGGGTGCCAGAGGCCCAACAACTAGAAGAATTTTGACATGCAAACATCCACTCATGAGTGGACTTCAGAGTATAGCCATATATCATCCTCATTGTCTTCTCTGTTTCTAACAAGGTGTATAAATATTTGTTTTTAATAGATCGTGCTGTTGAAGTAGGCGCTTCTCCCTTGCTATGTGGCAAAGTATCTAGGGATATTAAACAAGAAGTCGACAAATTGGCTGGTAATCCCCGAGGGAGAAAACTGAGGTGGTTTTCAGAATGTTTATCAGTAAGTATTAAATAGTAAAAAAAAATGTGTGCATGTAAGATGTAGCTATAGAACTTTAGTCTCAATGGGTTGGATGTAAGGCTGCACTGTAAGTATAATAAACCTTTCACAAAATGGAATGTTTATTGTATTATATATTATCAAATGCATTTTTCACACGTCTCATTTGTTACAAAAAAATACTAAACTTGATTTGTCACTTGGCACATGGATCTCACATTGTCTATTTAGGTGCACAATATAACATAAATTATGACTACCCATGGGAGTTCTAACATAATCAGTGTTCTTAGCAGGGTTGGGTGGACAGGGTATGTAAGATTAATAAATCTTAATTGCCATCAATGTTTACTGCTTATATATAGTATTTCTAAGATGGAAAGTACTTCACAATCTTCTTTGTTGTTGTTGTTCAGTCGTTCAGTCGTGTCCGACTCTTCGTGACCCCATGGACCAGAGCACGCCAGGCACACCTATCCTTCACTGCCTCTCGCAGTTTGGCCAAACTCATGTTAGTAGCTTCGAGAACACTCTCCAACCATCTCATCCTCTGTCGTCCCCTTCTCCTTGTGCCCTCCATCTTTCCCAACATCAGGGTCTTTTCTAGGGAGTCTTCTCTTCTCATGAGGTGGCCAAAGTACTGGAGCCTCAACTTCAGGATCTGTCCTTCTAGTGAGCACTCAGGGCTGATTTCTTTGAGAATGGATAGGTTTGATCTTCTTGCAGTCCATGGGACTCTCAAGAGTCTCCTCCAGCACCATAGTTCAAAAGCATCAATTCTACGGCGATCAGCCTTCTTTATGGTCCAGCTCTCACTTCCATACATTACTACTGGGAAAACCATAGCTTTAACTATACGGACCTTTGAAATCACCCCGTGTTCCCATTGTACAGATTGGAAACTACCAAGGGAACTGTGTGTTCATGGCCAGGTAGGGCTTGGCCAAGTAGAGACAGGATCCCACAATGAAGCGAGATTGGTTGGACGAAACTAGCTCACTGAGGCTACTGCAGCTGCTTCCAAAATGTCCTTTAATATAAGAGTGAAGGATAAATACTTTTGAAGAAAACTGAGAGCCCCTGAGTTCAGCTGTCATATGCTTTTCCTCTCCAACTTTAACGGAAGTAATTCTGTGGATCCAGTGTCATGAAATGACTAGTGGTCTTAAGTTTATACAATTATGCGGTGCTGTAGGTTAGTATGTGGTGTGTATTATACTGATTTAGTACATTTAAGGGATCTAACAATGAAAGAACACCTATGTGGGAACACCTCGCTTTTACCTGCATTCAATATTGGCTCGTTTACTTTTGAATTGACCTGTTTTTACTTTTGCACTGACTGACAAACATAATCGCTTTCATTGCAAGTTTAATTCTGATATGGCTTAAACAACATTGTGTTCCATTTTTTTATTGTTCCAGCCCCCAGGAGGCAGTAAAAATTTATGGGATCTTGTTGCTGTAATAAAAGGCCAAGATGATAGCTTGCTTCCACAGAATTATTGCAAGGGAATAATGCACATGAAACATCTGGTTAGATTTAGAATGGTAAGTTAAATATGCAGGTTGATGCAATAGCTTTAGCTTTCTTTATTACAAAAGAAATAAGCTTCTGCTTATTTCATTTTGCTTCACAAGGCAAAATGATATTATGGAAAAAGAAAATACAGGCATTTCTTACCATCTGTGGAATATGCACTTAAGAATAGCCCCCTTGGGAACAAGGGTTGCCTACATTGTCGTGGGAGGCACTTAATTTTCTCCTAACAATTGTGTTTCCTTGAGCCAGAGGATTGCTTTAGACCAATGAGGTGCAGGCATGCTTGCTTGTTTTGTTTGTTTAGTTTAGTCTATATTCCTTCTCATAAGAATGAGTAGTTATAAATGGTATATGAACCCTCAGTTCTATCAAATTTACAACCAGATTTCAGAATATAACAAGTCAGTTTCCTTGTCTGTTCTTCTCATTTGGTTGTAAAGTATATGTAAAGGGGTTTGTTTGTTTTTTAACCAATAGGAATTTTGAAAAGGAATTTATTCTGACAGTTTCCATTGAGAAATTGTTATGGGTTTAACCAAAACGAGATTAAGTGCAATAAAATATTTTACAACAGCAGATACTCTGTAACATAAAAGTCACTGACCTTGTTTGGGGAAAGAGTTTCCCCACTTTAACCCGGCACATTCTCCTCCCCTTTCTGCCTTACAGGCCACCAGAGCTGAAATATCTGTGTTGGGGAGATAAAGTACAGGAGCATTTCTGCTCTGCTTTAACATCTCTGGAGATTGAGGCCATACATTTGGGCAATTTGTCAAGGCTTAACTCATGTTATAGGAGAAAACCTGATGGGATGTTGTTGTTTTTCATTTTCATCTTTCAGTCCAAAGCCCAAGAACTTACTACTGTGAAGATGTCTAAGTTTGGAGGAGGAATTGGTGCACCTAGCAAGGAAGAAAGGCTAAAAGAAGCAGCAGAGATACATCTAAGACTTGGGCAAATTCAGAGATACTGTGAACTTATGGTGGAACTTGGACAGGTAAACACTACATTATGATATGATAAGAGTTCAGTGTACATTTGAGAAGGGAGGGGAGGTGGCATTTTCTCCCACTTCTCTGTGTTTCAGACCAGATGTGAGTATCACTCTGGAGCATATATATCAGGCATAGGGAAACTTGGCCCTCCAGATGTTTTGGGAATACAACTCCCACCATCCCTAGCTAACAGGACCAGTGGTCAGGGATGATGGGAATTGTAGTCTCAAAACATCTGGAGGGCCGAGTTTGCCTATGCCTGATTATATTCCTGCCAACTCATTGGTTTATGTATTTAATGACAGATGTGGACAAATGAAAGGTTCGTGTGCACCAGATATGCATGACAAAGGTACAAATGCCTTCTGAAAGGTTGGGTTTTGTTCTGTGTTAATGTTGCTGTAGTTGCTACTGTGTATTTAAAATACCAAATTTGTGTATTTAAAAAACATTTGTTGTAGCTACTATTGTTACTATTTGTACCTCATAATTACTATAACAATGCTATTGCCATTGGACTAATGGTGCTGGATTTTATTTTTATTTTGTCGACCTTGCTGAAACTTTTAATAAACTGGCAAGTGTGTGTTTGTGTGTGTGAGAGAGTGCGCGCGCACACACCTCATTCCCACAACTAAGCATATTTGTAAAGTACTATATAATAGCTTACTTTAAATAAGGTCTATCATACTCATATTTAGTATGCTGTTGATGTCTTCCATGTCAAAATAACACATTACAAGACAAATGAAGGATACCCAACCCACCTAAAAGTAAAGGCCTTGGGACGGGGTTGCAAGTGAGAATTGGTGCCATAGCTGTCAACGTTTCCCTTTTTTTAAAGGGAAATTCCCTTATTCCCGAATAGGATTCCTCGCAAGAAAAGGGAAAAGTTGACAGCTATGATTGGTGGGCAGCCAGGAAGGATTAAGAATCCTTTCCTATCTGATGATTATCTGCTGCAAATGTCCCCCCTTCTCTCTCCTGCATTACTGTTAACCAGAAAATGTATTTTGAGAAAGCTTTGTATGAAAAAGTTACAGTACTTTCACCCTTTATGATCTCTGGAAAAAGTTATATCAAAACGACTGTATTTTAAAACACGACTCTGCGAAGTAAACATACCATTCTTCAGTGATTCTGTTGTGAAGGGTAACACATGACATACTGGCTTCTTAAGTGACCTCGTTTTTCCCAGATAGCATTTATTTTAAAGTAGAAATGGAAAGGGCTAATTTGTTAATGATGTCCGTATAAAGGGAAGAGAATTTGAAATGGTTTTTCAAAAACCTTTGAACGATGTAGGTTTCTTGTGTTGAGATGGAAATAATGACATATTCTGTGTTTTAGTGGGACAAAGCTCTCTCAGTTGCACCAGGGGTATCTATGAAATACTGGAAGAAATTAATGCAAAGGTAAGATGGGAATTCTAATTTAAGTCACCATTTTGCATTATGAGGCATAGGCCTGAATCCAACACAGAGTTTGGCATGCTTAAGTCCACTGATTCTTGTAGGCTTAAGAAAACTTAATTCTGTGTTGGATTCAGGAGTGACTATAGCATCACATGCTGCCTCCCTTGCCACCCACCATAAATCCCCCCCCCACCTTCTGGCATCTTTATCCACAATTAAGTTGGTTATCAGTGCTTTTCAACTTTGTTATAAACCTGGTGTTAGGGCTAAGCAATCAAATAAGTGACCATATTTACAGAAATGATTCATAGTGGTAGAAACGAACATATCTCTTCAAAAGATCTCTTCCAACTCATGTCCTGCTTGCCATAGACATCTGTTTTTATTTGCAAACCCTGGTTAGGAAGGAATCTGCAACAGTCATGTAAAAGTTGTACCTGGTGGTGCATTTTTAAATTAGTTATTTGAAACTGTCCATATAAGTGCTTGAGAGTGTTAAGTTTTGGGAAGCAGTGCTTTTGGGAAGAATTTTGTGTATCTCAGAAGGATATATATATAAATCTTGATGCCTCACTGATGTTCTTTGAATGGATCTGATACTAAACATAACTTAAATGAACTTAATAACAGCAGTGCTTTCAATTTTGATTAGGAGAGCTGACCAGTTAATTCAGGAAGAAAATGATGATGTTATTCCATACTGTATAGCAACTGGCGATGTGAAGAAACTTGTCACATTTTTTACTTCAAGAGGACAGCTTAAAGAAGCTCTGCTTGTTGCACAGGTACCACTGTACAAGATAGTAAATAACTCTTTTAGGATGTAATATAACTTTTGCTATAACTGATACCTGTTGTGGTGTTATCTAAATCAACAAGAAAAACTAACTGAGTAGAAGAATTGTTAGAACCAGGAAATTGTTAAATAAAAGGAAGGGATAGTAAAGCTTTAGATTTTCCTGCTTCTGCAAAGAATTTGCAATTTACCACAATTTACCGGTACTCATATGCTGGTGACATTAAAGCTGGTGTTTATGATGCCAATCCTGAGTTTTAAAAGCCTAGTAATGATAGGCCTGTTTAGCCTACACTATTGTCAGAATCCTATACCTGTGGATTGGTACCAGTGCTAGTATTTTGTGAAATGATGGCACCAATAGAGCTAGGGAGCGGTTTCAGTGTATTGGAATAAAAAACAAACAAACAGACCAATATTAGCTACGAAACAAAGCTTGGCAGCTTTTGCTAAGAATATCATTCTGTTGTGGATAATAGAAGCTTATACATCCTATTCAAAGTACTTGGAATTTTACTCTCCCACATTTACAACATAACAGGATAGCTCCCTGACTTGTAATAAATATTCTACCATCAGTTTGAGATGTACTGATACAGTTGTTCCAGATGGTAGCTGGGCTGTTTTCTCCTACTGTGTGATCTGACTGTTCGCATTTCACTGTTGACCCCCTTTTGACAATAATATTACCAAGAGGACAATGGTTTATGTTTCTTTTGATTGACATTTTTTTTAACCAATTTTAGTCAGCATGTGAAGGAAATATGCAAACATCCCAGTGTTTAGAATCAAATGGATCAGCAGATTTTGAAGGAAACAACATGGAAGATTACACTGAGTGAGTCACTGAGTGGTTATTTTTCATATGTTATCTTGGTTGTTTTTGTCTGTCACAAAATTAGTGTGGTATTTTTAATTGAGATTTGACATTTTTTTAAACTGAATTTTGTAAGCTATTGATTTGCCATATCTAGTGGCGTAGCGAGGGTGGGGCGTTGGGGGCAGTCTGCCCCAGGTTCCAGCCTGGGGAGGGTGACACTCTGTGCCACCCCACCCCCACCCCCGTGAGTGCGACTCCCAAGCCGCCTCCCGGCAGCCCTTCCACACGAGCACGGAAGGGGTGCCGGGCGGTGGCTTGGGAGTCTGGGCGGACTGTGCATGTCTGCAGCAGCTCGGTATGCCTCTGGCCATATGTTTGTTGACTCTTTTGAGGCGGGGGGCACATTTACGATTAAATTATGACTGACATGGTGTGTGAACCAGGGCACTATATTCCAATAACCAGTGCTTTTTTTTCTTAAAAAATGTTTAGGGGTACTCTCATTTTCCTACTCAAATTGAAATACTGCCCCCCAATGAGGCCAAACTTAGATTCACAAAATGTTTAGGGGTATGCGTCCCCCCAGAAAAAGCACTGCCAATAACCAAAACTAATTTATGGTTGGGCTGTCTCATGCTATGGTGGTGCTGACCAAACTTTCACGATAGTAAAGGAGGAGGATGTACTAACAACATCTGGTAGATTTATCTAGTTTTAATTATTTAATCCAAGTTATTTCTATTTTTTTTCTAGACTGCTGCACAAAGTCAGTAAAGAATTGTCTGAGTGGTATTTTCAGGATGGCTGTGCGGTGCTAGCTGCTTGCTGCCATTTAGCTGTTGAGAACATTGAGGTAAAAGTATTTTCTGTTTACTCTATACCAAAATAGAAATGTGCAGAACAATTACTATTTGTTTTGTACATTTGCATACATTCTATTAAATTTTTAAAAACCCAATCCTGTTATGTATAAATAAACTTTTTTTTTTACATCATGTTGATCCAATGGGCACTGTGGAATAAAGACACATAGGAAAGATGCATTGTCAGCAATAACAAAGGGAACAAATAATTGAAAGAATTTTTAAAAGTCATTCCTATTAGCTGGATTCTGTTGCCACATCACTTTAGGAGATTTTTATGCTGTTGAGAGTCTGTTTTGTGCCTCTGTCTTATCTAGCCCTGCTGTGTTACCATTGCTTTCTAGTTAGCTTTTTACTGTGTTCATTCCTTACAACATGCAAGGCAGGTGATGAAAATTCCTGTAAGCAGCAGCTGATAAAGTTGTGGGAATAACAGACCTCAAAGCCTAACAACACTACTACTGTGGTGGAGAAAGTCCCTTTTCGAGATATGTTTTTATGTACCAACTAGCTAGATATTAAAGCTGACCCCAAGATGCCGTGGATACTTGGTGACTATTTCAGGAAACAGTAATTCCCAGGGGAGTTCCTACAATTGTCCCTAAAATGTAGATAGTGTCGATAGTTAAGAAACATCAGCTCCTGGTGGATTGTAATTTCTCCCCTGTCACATCGCTCCTTAGTCCATATCTAAGAGCCAAGCCTGCGTCAAAGCCAGATTTCCAGTTTGCTAGGCCCAAATTCATAAGTAACTCTAAGCTTTACCTCTTTCCAAAGTTTTGATTTTCAAAAGCCTTTTCCAGTTGCGCTCTTCCCCTTGAGAAAGGCAGTGGAAAGGCAGCACATACAGAGTGGGGATCCTATTCCCATTCTCCTTAACAATCTCTTAAAGGGAAACCCTTCATTAGTGGACAAATAACTATTCTGGTGGCCATTACCTTCCTCTATCTGCGGGAGATGGGGAAAGTTTTTAAAATGGCGCGTCTGGGCGAGAGGAGGTGCCGTGTCGGGCCGCAATTGCCGCTCACTGGCAAGTCGGTAGGCGGCCATTGTGAAATCTTTCACAGCTTTTCATATTGGGAGGGTTGGATGAGTTACAGAAATTCCTGTTTACTCTAAATTTTTCTAGAAGCTGCCAATAGCTTGGGCTGACGTGTCTCTTCTATTTAAAATAGTAATTCACTTTTAGCTGGTTTGGTTATAGACAAAATATTGCTTACAGTGATTTAAAGTAAAGCAGGTCAAACTATGAGTCTCGTTCATTAATGCATGTTTCTGTCACTCTTTAATGTAGCATTGGAAAGTGAATATTTTACGATGCTGGTCTCAATGAATCCTAAGTGTTTGTGATGCTTAATGATATGATTTTCTTATTGAGCAAGCTTGCCATGGCAAACCTGATTCGTGGAAATGAACTGGAATTGGCAGTCAGTGTGGGTACTGTCTTAGGAGAATGTGCAGCGCAAGCAACACAATATGCGCTAGAGTTACTAGCAAGAAAATGTATGACTATAACAACATGGTAAGAACTTCTTACTCCAAAGAATGTTTCACTCTAACAAACCTTGGACACTTTTATAGAACACCAGAGTCTCATATTTTGAAAACAACAGCAACTTTGAGGAACCTTTGGTTTTTTATCCAGAAGAAACTATTAAAAAGTAAAACTCAACTACAGTAGCATGTTATAAACAAACACCAATGTTCTTAGAGCAGAAAAATGTCGTATAAAATTAGCAAGACCAAGTCAATAGTTCTCATTTGGCTAGTACCAAGCGCTTCCATATTGCGGGAGTAATAACTACCATATCAGTAGGCAGGGTAGAATTTTGAGACGGTTCTAGGATTTGTGCTCTGCTTGGGTGACTAAAGTGCACCAGGGGCATGCTTGTGTGTGTCCACATTTGTCTTTACCACTTTTGTGATTCCATCTCAGTTAGAATCAGTTCTTCTGAGTACCTTTTGAGCTTATTTTTTCAGTCCACAAACATTAAAACAACTACATTTCACAGATTGAATGCCCCGTGCATAAAATGGTCATATGACTAAGTTGCAGCAAGTACTAGTGCGCACACAATAATCTATGTTGATTTTCTGACCCATGTAGCTGATTTGACAGATAATCCACTAGGGAATAAGTCTGCACACATTGAAATGAGCCAAAAGAGTGGGGTGGGAATCGTCCCCTAATCCTCACCTTAGATTCAGATAATGTGAAGAAATCCAGCATAGTTTGTTTCAAATTTTGGGGTGATGTTTTGCTTTTCTCCTTTCATTTTGCTTTGTGTATCCAAGCAAAGTGTTATGGGATAACTTTTAGCCTCATGGTTTTGATAAGGGTTGGAAGAAAATAGTTACTTTGGATTGTGGCTTATGTCAGGAGTGCAGTTTTAACAGAACTTGTTTTTTTTCTGTGACTAAATGATAGTGTCCAGAATCTGTTCTTAATTTCAGGAACACTTGTCTTGCATGTAGCTGCTAGACATAAGTGGATGAGAGAAATGTATTGGCAGTTGCCACTTTATGGTAGGGGATGTGAAAAGGGACACCCCACCCCCCCTCCTCTAAGTTTAGCAATTGCTCAGTCTTCTCCAGTCATAACAAAGTCTTGGAGATTGCCTTTCTGTGCTCATTTATGTTTCTCAGCTCCTTGGCAAATAAATAAAATGAAAGAGGAAGGTGCAGAAATTTAGAGGCCCACAGTTTTAAGATATCTACAGGAGAGGCCAAAGGGAAACAAAATGTAAGCAAAAATCTGGTTTTGTTAATGGTAGGATTGATTTTACATAAAAAGTCCAAAGATAGTTAACATGGGATACATATAATTGCAGTTTGCATGTTGGGTGTAGTAGAAGGCGGGTAAGAATTTGGAGCTGTCTGTTCCTTTCCCTGTGTGTGTGTGGTTTTTTTTTTTTTTTTTAATCCCAGCTTCTCCCCAGCCTCTCACCATTTGTTCTGTGTGTGTTTAGTATATTAATGCTGTTTTCGTCTGTTACATTTTGAATATCTTTGTTTTAGCTTTCCATCACCTGGATACAGGTACTTTCTTTTTTTCTAGAAGGACATTCTAATCCATCCTCTGCAAAGCATGACATTTCGGGTTAGACTGAAAAGAAAATCCTTCATCCTCTGCTGGCTTTTCTAATAGAACAAAATACTTTGCATAATAAGTAGAATAGACTGGCTGAAAAGAAACATAATGGGTTACTGATGAGAATTCAACCTGTAAGAACACAAAGTAAGGGCATATCCTTAAGACATCCCTCTTCTCTCATGGGATTGTCCCATGCCTTCATGAAGCAGAACATTTGCAGTTCTAGTTACAGGTAGGTAGCTGTGTTGGTCTGCCGTAGTTGAAACAAAGTAACAAAATTCCTTCCAGTAGCACCTTAGAGACCAACTAAGTTTGTTATTGGTATGAGCTTTCGTGTACATGCACACTTCTTCAGATGCACACACTTCAGAAAAAGTGTGCATGCACACGAAAACTCATACCAATAACAAACTTAGTTGGTCTCTAAGGTGCTACTGGAAGGAATTTTTTTAAATTTTGTTTCGATTTGTAGTTCTGACAGTTTGATCCTGATACTATACTAGCACATAAGAAGTGAGGTTAGTGATTCAACAGCTGTGGTGTTTGAATACTTAATATTATGCCGGCATTGCAGCAGTGTTAATGGCAACACTGGAGATTGGCTCCCAATATTTAGGTTTTCCTAGAATCCTTTCTTTGGGCACCCGCTTCTTGAAAGTTGATGGCTGCCTTGCCAGCCAAGCAATAGAAGGATCATAATCTATCCTAAGTGAACATTTATTTGGGCATATGCATATGTACAAACTGGTATACATACTTGCCAACTATTTCTTGGAGCGCAGATGGCGAATAGCTTTCTGTAAAAGCACTCCTCCAGTACTGTACTTAAAATATAATCCCATGGGGAGCATTATTCAATAAACAAAGCAATTGCTAGTCATATACCTGAGGCTTCTTTGTGCATGCAAGGCTCTGGTATATGAAGATGCAGGATTTCCCCCTTGATAATGTCATGGATAACACAATGTGTACATTCCCATTTTGTGTATGGAGGTTCCCTGATACAGAATGGTGAATGATGGATTCATTTGGATTTTCATCATTCCTGACTATTGGCCATTCTGGCTAGGAGCTGGAGTCCAACAGCATCTGGGAGGCCACGTGTTTCCCATCACTTCATTGTGGTAACATCTTGTTAGGCTCAAGTACTATTGACTATATAATGCACACCATCTACAGTGAACTAAGACAGCTTGATAGCAGCAATATTTCTGGAGTTGCAAGATGTATTTTCTAAGAGGTCACAGACTGCCTATAATCAGGGGTGCCCAAACTTTTTTCAAAGAGGGCCAGATTTGATGAAGTGAACATGCATGACGGCAGAGTTTACCCCAGAGTTGTTGAGCTTTTTGTTGTTGTGTTGTTGAGCTTTTTTTAGGATATTAGCCCAGGACATATACTGCCACGGGGGCCAAATTAGGCCCCCAAAATGGACTTTGGACATGGTTGGCCTATATAGTTGCTGAAAATGGAATAAACTTAGTAGCTGTTTAATTAATTTTTTTAAATGATACTAAAAGATGTGGTTTTGATCTTGAATGATAAATCTACCTGAATTAGATTTTTGTTGTTGCTCATAGAATTGTATTTTATGACTTCACCAAAGCATGTCCAAATTACCTGGAGTGTTCATACATAGCAGTTTGCTATCCTAGGGATCTGAAAATGGTAATTTGATAGTGGCCCAAGCATGAGAGAAGGAGAGTGGAAGCTTCTGCTTTCACTTTAGAACAAACCACAATTCTCTGTAATGACCAAACAGAAGCAGCCATTTGTTCTAGTGGTCATTTGTTTTGTTAATTGACTTTTGTTGGAACACACCACAGTTCCTCAAACTCAATGCATTGTGAAACTGTGGTTTGTTGGAAAGTAGGAAGCTTTTTCACTTCCCCATCTTGAGGCTTGCTGCTGGTCATCCAAATCATGGTTTAGGTGATAATCTGAGTCAGTACTGTGTACATCCGTTTTACAACTGCATTAAAGGCTCTTGAGCTCATTGTTAGTATGCAGTATCTTCAACATTACCACACTCTCTCCCAGAGCTGTCCGCTGCATAAAAATAGCTTCACTTCACCTACAGTTTCACAGCCAGTTAAGAGAGGAACGGGAGCAGAACAAGTAATCTTAATTCTGGCATTGCTCATTGCCACCTTTTCACATTGCTAAATAACTGTGGCATGTTTGTCTTTTCACAGGGATTTAGCAGCAGATCTTCTTATGATGATCCCCAATAATGAGCTACAGTTAGTAAAGCTTTGTGCTTTCTATCCTGGATGCACAGCAGAGATAAATGACCTACATGAAAAGGTACACTTAAGAGGTCAACTGTCTCTTAACCATTTATGTGAGTAGCAGAAGAAGTTTTATGTTAATTTGTTAATACCTAGATCCATTTATTTTAGGATTCTTCCTATTAGAGTGCACTATAATCATAATCCTCTATGTTATTTATTACCTTTACTTTTTTTAAAAAATATTTGCTATCCAAGTCCCATATGTACAGGAGGAAGCAGTCATTTCCTATTGGACATAGCAATATTTTTTCTTGTGGATGGCAATGGAAAGTATCTCTACAGATGAAGCTTAGTGTGCACAACTGAGCTGTTGATCTGTGGCCTTATTATAGTATTAAGGTATCTGCATCAGCTTGAAAAGTAGGTTTACACAGAATACTCTTTTCTGATGGAAATGATAATACATATTTAGCTGTGTGTACAATGGACTGAGTCCAATTTTGTTCAGGCATGATGCTGCATGCAGAGGTGCCCCACAGGAGAGCCCCGTTTTCCTATCCCAGTGTAAGTATGGATGGATGGATGGATGGATGTGCAAGGGCATTATGGTGAATGAGAAGTCTGGGCATACATCCCCTATGTATGCCATACAGATTACTTGTACTCTGGAGCATAAATAATGTGCCTAGTGCAAAGACAAGGGCCTCAGGATACACAAATTGCAAACAGACTTTCCATTCCCTGTAATGTTCCTTAGCACTGCCTGGGAAAGAAACTGGTTTTAAGTTGTGGGGAGCATTTCATGTTGGACACTGCGCCCATTCTTGTGCAAAACCCCAGCTTCCTGTACAAATACTGTCATAAATGTTGTTTTGTAAATGTTTTGTTTTTCAGTGCAGCCTACCAGATGTAGAAGAATGCATGCAGTTAGCAGAGACAGCTCAGGAGGAAGGAAATATATTTGAGTCAATAAAGTATTATTTGTTAACTATAGAACCAGAAAAAGCACTTCCGATAGGCATTCATTATGTGAAAGGTAGGCTTCTTAATGAGTCAGAAAATCTAAAAGAATCATATTTGCTTGGTTTCTCTGTCCTTCAACGCTTTAAACTTTTCTTCTCCATTTGTGTTTGACAGAACAAATCAGTAGTTCAGATTGGACCTTGGACTCAGTCTGTCCATTTCTTGATCTTCTAAGCTTTATCCGGACAGAAAAGTTGTTACTTCATAAATGTAGTGAGTAAGTATGCTTTGTCAAAGTTGTGAAATGGAATCTGACCTATTTCTATGGTTAGACTTTATTTACCCGTGTGCCCTCCATTGCCAGGACATCTTAAATAGCCCCAGCGGAACTAAGCTGAAGAGAAATAAAGTAAAACCAGGGCTGACCATTTTAAACGGAGCTGATGAACATAGGACAATTTTAGATGAGCGCATGTATAATAATAAACAGGTTCTGTTCATTGTAGAAGTGCAGTTGACTTCTGCAGTGTTTTATTCTAGAGCATGTTGAGGTCAGATCTTCACCTCATTTTGAAGAATACCTATGGCAAAAAATGCATTTTTCTGCAAGCATTTTTCTGAACCATATATTCTATAAACATGGGATATTGCTAGTTTTTGCTGGCTTTAGATATGTTTCTGGGTTGTTCCTTTGGAGATATTCCCTGTGCTAGATGTTTTTAGATTTCGGCTTTGCTCAGGCCCAGCATCAGCAGTTGGGTGTCCATCACTTGCCTGACCTGGCTGTACCACCAATTACTGCCCTCATCACTGGCAGGGGCAGACTATGGTAATATTTCCTAATGTGCTGCCCTGGGTGAGCCCAAAATTTGGCACCCCAAAATGGATCTTCTCAATTATGAATCTTCTAAATTCTGTGCCCCCTGTGCCCTGTGCAGGGAGAACCACCCACACTGCCCTAAATCCATTGCTGTCACTGGGCTGCCAGGCTGTCATTTTGGTGAACAGTTGCCAAGATCTGCTCCTGTCTGCAGTGGCCACCCACCACTTGAATTTGCCCAACATGCAATGCCCTGGTGAGTGGCCACTGTGGATGAGAGCTGAGCTTGGTTCTCATTCATAAGTGACATCTCCACCTGCCCAGTGCTAAACTGCTGCCCAGTGAGGAAACTGATTTAAGTGGTAGCACCACTGGAGAAAAGTGTGTGAGAGAAGTGGAGGAGAAAGGGTATGTGGAGGTGTGGGGAGCAAAATCCCCCTTAAGTTTGGAGCTGGCACTGCTTTTGCTGTTTTGTTTTGTTACTGTTTTATTATGTTTTAAACAGATGTTTATTTACTGCTTTGAAAGAGAGTATGGGTTTTATCCAAAGCTGTCCGTGTGGGTGTGGAACAGACTTCCGCTTAAGCAATGGGACTTCGACATCATCTCCTCCCCCCTGCAGTTCTCCTATGACCTCAGAATCTGCTCCAAATGATTGGGGGGGGGGACTCTGGAGTAGATTTTGGGGACACCTGAGGAAGAAGTCAAGGTCCCATTTCTCATTAGTAAACAAGTTTTATGTCTATGATCTTCTTTAATAATGATTGGGCAAAATAATGGAAGCACTTATTAATGTTCCTTCTATTTTCAGATTTAGAAACGAGTTGTTAATATTGTGTGGTTACATTGGTGCATTACTGGCTATTAGAAGACAGTACACTAGCATTGTGCCAGCACTTTATGAATATACAAGGTAAGTCTTTATTACACAATAGTTGTATCCATTGGGATTATGATGGATTTGATTGTTTCCTTTCCTCCAATGCTGTCAATTATTACTTATGATGTTCCTTGGCACTTGAATAGTGATTAATCCCTTTGAAATTGGCTTAGTCTTTGTTAAATCTAATTTCTCAGCTGCCTTGATCTCCTTGCCATGTAACATGGGCACCACAAATACTGTTTCAAAGGGACATTTGGGATTTTCTAGTGTAATGTTTTAAATGGGTTTTATTTTGCAAATCGATACAAGGAAAAGAAATAAGAAATACTAATGAGAGATAGCTTCTATTTTTTATAGCAAAGATGAACTAAACATATGCATGTGGTAGTCTTAACAATTATTATTAGTTTTTTTGGCATAGATTATATGTAATACTTTAGGGGTTAGAGCAGGGGTCTGCAACGTTTTTTGAGGCCGGGCTGGTCCACTCCCTGGCAGACTTCTTGGTGGGCCGGAGTGTGCGCGCACACGCATGTGCTCAGGCTATTTCCGGCACTCTTCCAGGTCGGAAGAGTACCGGAAATAGTGCGTGCGCATGCACATGGGAGCTCCTTCGTCCCGGAAGTGTGCCGAGTGAGGAGCACCTGTGTTCGTGCGCACACACTATTTCCGGTGCACTTGCGGGATGAAGGAGCACCCGTGCACATGCGCACACACTATTTCCAGCCCTCTTCAGACCCGGAAGGCGGTCCCTGTGGCAAGAAAAAAAAATGGCGCAGTGAAAAAAATAAAAGCATGGAATCCCCACACCGATCCACGGAGCAGCTGTGGGCTGGTTCCAGGAAGCTCATGGGCCTTAGGTTGCCGATCTCTGGGTTAGAGTGTTACATCTGATGGAATGGGCCAGGGCTAGACAACGTAGTGTTCTCCAGATATTTTGGACTACAATTCCCATCATCCCTAGCCTACGGTAACACCAGATGTATCTAGAGCACTACTTAGTTGTATTTATTGGATTTATTTCAAAATTGCTAGTCCAGTATGTGGATAAGGAGCTTCAAGGAATGCAGCCTACTGCATGTTTCTTCAATCTTTCCTTTCCTGCCTCCATAGCAGCTATAAGGAGGAAAGAGTTGGTCAACTTGGTTTATGAGGTAACCTAGAGAACCTAGAGGCCATTATTGCCTCCTTGTAAGCATGGTGGTCTTGACCAGTGTTTTTCAACCTTTTTTGGGCAAAGGCACACTTGTTTCATGAAAAAAATCACGAGGCACACCACCATTAGAAAATGTTAAAAAATTTAACTCTGTGCCTATATTGACTATATATAAAGTAATTCTCTTGAATAGGAATCAAATAAACACAAAGAAAGTATTTTATAATTACTTTATTATGAAATAGTAAGTAAACAGAAATATGAAAATTATAAAATACTTTATTCAGTGCGCAACCAGGGCCTGTTTGGCTGAACACAAAGCTGATATTCTGGCTGGAGTTTTTCCCACGGCACACCAGGCAACATCTCGCGGCACACTAGTGTGCCGCGGAACAGTGGTTGAAAAACACTGGTCTTGACTGCCTTGAAGGTGGTTATGAGACTGCTTTGAAAACCTCAGATTGTGCTGAGTATACCACAGTTGGTAGAGGATGAGACTTTTAATCTCAGGGTCGTGGGTTTGAGCCCCATGCTGGTTTGGACTACATGGCCCTCCTGGTCCCTTCCAATTCTATAATTGGCAGGTTGCAAATATACCTTTCTTGTGCTAAGTGTGGTGTTTGCCCTATAACCCAGACAATCTGAATCAATTTCAGTCTGGCTTCAGACCTGGGTTTTGCCTCAAAATACCTTCGTCTCTATGATGAGTGACCTGGACCTCTCAGTGACTTTTGATATGATTGATCATGGCATCTTTCTAGACTGGCAATTGGGGGATAGTGCAGTTACGTAGTTGTGTTCTGATCTGTACTATCATTTCCAGCAGCACTTATGCTATGGTGTGCCACAGGGCTCCATTTTGTCCCTGTGCTGTACATGAAAATGCTGAGGGAGGATATCTGGAGAAATGGAGTGAGGGGTCATCAATATGCAGATGACAGCCAACTCTATTTCTCCTTTTCATCAGATCTTGATGAGGCTGTTGTGATGCTCAAATGATGTGTGGAATCAGTAAGGGACTGGATGAGGACCAAGAAGTTGAAACTCAATTCAGACAAGAAAGAGGTTCTGCTGGTGGGTGGTTTATCTGGTTTGGGAGATGCTATTCAGTGTGATTTGGGTTGCATTCTCCCTAAAGGATCAGGTCTGCAGCTTTTGGGTGCTTTTAGAACTGGACTTATCTTTAGAGGTCCAAATAGTTTCACCTGCTAAGGGAGGTGTGTCAGCTATCACCCCCCTGGACAAAGAGCCTGGAAACAATCCAGTATTATATCTGTTAGACTATTGTGAGTTATTGTATGCGAGATTGTCTTTGAAAACTACTTGGAAACTTCAGTTAGTCCAAAATGATGCACCAAAATTACCAAGACTGGTTGATTGGAAGACATCTAGCCAGTTTTAAAACTATTAAGGATGATGGTCGGTTTCTGAGCAGAATTCAAAGTGCTGGCTGGGACTTACCTTTAAAGTATATGCATGGCTTGAGAGCCCCAGGTACCTGGGGAACAGCCCTTTCTTTTATACGAACTTCCCTGGGTATTAAAATTTCCAAGGGCCTTTCTCCATGTCTCCTTGCCTTACTTCTGGAGGTGAGTAGAGATAGGGCCTCCTTTGTGGTAGCTTTAAACCTTCTCCAAGGTATACTCACCTGGCCCCAGTCTGATATTTTTTTCATACCATTTTTTAATCTTATTTGCTCAGGCCTTTTAGTTTTTTTTAGTTTTATCCTTTAAAAGCTGCTAGCTTTTAAATAAATTTCATTAGTTTTATTATTTATGTCTTAAATTCTTGTGAGCTGCTCTGGTACTCTGTACAAAGGAGTGGGATATTGTATTAAATACAGCACCTGGAAGATTGACTTCCTTGGTGGTCCTGTTTACAATTCAACCAGGCCATCACCAGCAGGTATTTTTCATAAAAGTCTCTGAGATTGAACTGATTTCAAGGACTTATAGAGGATATGAAACAAATGTGTTTTTCAAAACTGGTGAAAGTAGTTTTATCTTCCAAGTGCTCTCAAATGGAACTGGGGAGAGGGGCTGACGAGGCTTGTTCATTTGTTGTAATTTTGTGTGTAATATATATATAATATTCATTGTTGCCTGCCAAAAACCTTCCGTATTGGGTGAAAAAGCAGTCTGTATAATTTGTATGCATTTTTTAAAAGTATGTTCAGATTGCCCAATCGTATAGAGCTAGAATTTGTCATATGCTTTCAAAACTTCTGTTACACTGCATTCTTTTCCAGCCAGCTTTTAAAAAGACGGGAGGTGTGTGTACCCCTGAAAATTGAACAACTCTCTGAGGAACTAGATGCTTGGAGAGCTTGTACTCAATCACTAAACAAGTAGGTGTACAATGACCATAATAGAACTTTAGATTATTTGAATTTGTGATCTTTTGTCTTTTAGTAGAGGACAAATGTATCAGAAATTCTGTTAACTTTTAGATGCTTTTTAAAATAAAAAAAATCTTGTTTGTATGTTTCAAGTCAAGAAAACTATTGCAAATAATGATATATATTTCTCACACAGATCTGCTGATGAATTGCCCCCTACACCCCCATCTGAATTGCAACAAGAGATATATGCGACACTGACATCTCGAATAAAAGAGGAACCTCTGAAAGTAACAATTGGACCAGATTACGTTACAGGCTCTAACCTTCCTAGTCATTCAGATGTTCACATCTCTTGCTTGACAGGATTAAGGATACAGGTATTTCTTAGTGGAGCTGGATTACATTTAGAAGTTTGAAAGTATTAACTTCTGCCACAATTTCTCTCTCTCAAGAGTACTGTATTTTTAATGTGTAATATTTTGCTTCCCTCCCCCATACTTCTTACATCCAACAGGGTCCAGTGTTTTTCCTTGAAGATGGAAAGTCCACAATTTCACTCAACGATGCATTAATGTGGGCAAAAGTGAATCCTTTCTCTCCACTGGGTACAGGAATACGGCTCAACCCATTCTAACAAAAGAACATAAGATCTCCTCACTTTTACTAAAAACAAACAGCTAATATGCTGGTTGCTATCATTTTATATTTATTAGCTGGAGGATTTGAAGTTGAATCCCACTTGAAGGATAGTTTTATGTAAATTTAATTTTTATATTAAATTTGATAATCCAAAGAGTCATTGGCAGCCATGGACTTTTGAGAATAGAATAAAATGTTGTTTCTGTGGACAAACATGTGAAGCATGTAGAGAAGTATCTGCACTCTATTGAAGTTGCAAGGATAGCACAAATTGAAGCTCATAATTTGAAATGCACTTTACACATGTTATTTATGCCATTTGGAGCAGTATGGCTGCTTTTAGAACTAGCAGCCTATGATGGGAAGTATATGCTTCCTATTTTAGGTAAAGTTTGTGTATTTGTATCCTTGTGGTGGAAGCTAAGCACACATCCTACTGAATGCAACATGTTTGTCGTGCAAGATCCTCTGAAACGAATGGAGCTTATGCAGCTCTTAGAGAGGATGGATTGTATTCTGATAATCTAATAATTATTCATGCATAAATTAAATGGTTGTATAGTAAACACAGATTATTGTTTAGCAAGTATTTTGGAATACTTAGTTTTACACCTCAACTGGCATGAGAATCTTTTTTCTTATATTTTGTCAACACTTCTTTACTTTAAATGAGTAAGCATATTTCTAAAATTTATTTTCAAACAAAATTTGTAATTAAACTAGTTATTGGAATGTACCAAAATACATGATGTAAATTTTAAAGTATTTGATTCCTTTCATTGTAGTGATTGTAAAAATACTGTATTCAGAGGTCCAGATGCCTAAATAAATTGGTATTGTTTCATAAAAAGGGTTTATGCTAATGGTTGTCCTCTTGTTAAAAAACACAATTATGGCAAAAAAGAGGATGAAAAGTTCTACACCACATGTAAATTAAGTATGCATGTTGGCTATAGTGTCATTGAATAGATTTTGTGGAGGAACAACTGCGGCTGTTCCTTCATAATACTAGAGATAAATCCTGTGTTTGCAACCACCATTGTTTTTCTACAAAATATCTTGTTTATGGCCAAAATAAATGTTTACTTGGTTTCCAGATTGTGTTTTACAATCCTGCTACAGAGAAGGATCAGGCCAGATTCCTGGTTCAGATATGGTGGACATAGTTAAGTGTGTCCTCTGTGATTCAGATGTCTGGAGGTTGTGGCACTAGGAAGGTAGAAAGAAATTTAATGAGGACAGGAGTTTTATGAAAAAGGGGTGGATTGGGGATAGGAAAGATTTCATTTACTCTGGACCAAATTGACTAAGAATATGAATTCTTTTGTTAAGAAATCACAATGGCTCAGCAGTAGAGCACATGCTTTGCATGCAGAAGGTACCAGACCCAATCTCCAGGTAGGGCTGGGAGAGATCCTGTCTGAAATCCTGGAGAGCTGCAGCAGCCAGTCATTGTAGACAATACTGAGTCAGGTGGACCAAGTACAGTATAAGGCAGCCTCCTGTGTTAATAAAACAAGAGTCTTATCTGAAGGCAGGGAGTGAACAAGAGTACTTGGAAGTTTTCACTTGTTCCTACCAGGGTCCAAAGATAGGAAGGGAAGGGTACACTTTTCTACTAGGGCCAGGCTGCAACCCCAGTATCGTGAGGTGAACAAAGTGATGAATAAGATGTAGGCCAAGCTTGAAGAAATTTATGGGACTATATTTCCCTCTGTAGCTATTCTCCAGATTTAATGAAATTTTCTGGAGCCAATCAGTAACAATGTTAGAGCAGAACAAGCAGTGAGATGCTGTCCCAAAGCCCTGCTCTAGAACAGGAAGTATGTATTTCTGCAGTTAAACTAGAACTTAGAGTGTAAGAAATAAAACTTGTGCATGCTTGTATGGCAGCTTCAAAACTATCGGTCCAAAGTTTGTCTAGGCAAGGAGGATGGACAAAGCATCATAACGGAACTTGAGGCCAATGGAGGCCCGTGTTGGTGGTAGGATTTATAGGCCTAGAATATATCATAGTGAATGTCCAGTGCACAGACAATACTTCCATGTCTGGCTATAAATACAGATCAGACAGCCAGAACTGGTAAGAAGGTTAAAAAGAGAAGTTAAGCTAAATGAAAGAGCCAATCCTTCAGTTCAAAACAGACCAGAACTTTCTATAGCCTGGCTTGGGTAATATACCAACTAGGTAAGTAAATAAACACAACCAAGATGAAAATGATTTCAATGTAGAGACTGGTCACTTCCAAATGATCTATTTATTGCACATTCATCCTTATTTGTTCACAGGGAGGTTAGACATTGTGTCACAGAAACATTATTGTACACTGTCTAGTGCATTTTCCCATCACTAGTCTGATTCTGGGAGGAAAGTTGATTTGTTGTGCAAGAGCTCCCAACCAGCTTTAACTGTGCAACCTGAATTTGTAACCTAAATTTATTGGTTTGTGATGAAACCCTGCCTTAAACTAGTGGACTACCTGATTAAGAAAAACTGCCAGATGCATATGGTCTTGTCATTAACACTACTATATTCAGTTTGTTGTTTACAAAAAAATAGCTATAGCAGAACTCCTATCTTTCATGTTTCTTGAAATGTCCGAGCTTGTAGATTAAAGATATAACAGATAACGCATGATTTTGCAATGAAATAGGCCAGAAAAACCAAAGCTTTAAAGTGTGTGGGCACACACAGCTAACTCAACTGCTCCAGAAATGACTTGTTTTCCATACCCCCACCATCTGGGCCAGCCAGCTCAGAATAAACTCCAGCTTGTCAATGTCGTAAAAATGTGGAACCAAAACTAATTATTATTTTTTTTTAAAAAAAATCATCTTATTCACATCAAGCTATAAAGAATAGATAGTATTTTGTCAAACAATAGTTAAGTTTTACTTTTTTCTACTTCTGGCCTGTCCTGTTCCAACGCTTAAGTTAGAAGCACCAACAGGTCACACAATGCATTATATCTTATTAATATAGATAACACATGCATTTGAGATACATTTAGTTATCACTGTGTTGAACTGAATGGCCCTTCTGCAAATGCAGGCTTTTGACAGAAGGGTCTCAGATCCAACAGAAGTTCTTACTGAAAAGTGCAGGGAGGCTATTTCAACCAGTTTCCCCTTTCTGCTATAGGTCCCCATGCAATCTCTCATATTATTCAAGAGTCTCTCAAACTCCATAAAGAAGCTTTTCAGGGGGCTGTAAGGGTGAGGCAAACTCATCAAAAAAGCAGTCTCTACACCCTCCCAGAGAGGTATCCCACGAAAAGGGTTTCTGCTCACAGAAATTCAGTATCCATATCAATAAACAGAAAATGTTTTCATTACTGAAGTCAGAAAGACCACACAGAAGGAAACTTTTGCATTAGAATGAAGTCTAGGTGATCTAAGGGGACACACCAAAGTTAGAGTGCAAAAAATATGTTAAGTACTTAACATGCTATTGGGAGAAATTCCTTAGTTAGTGAGGTTGGCTGATTTTAACATTTAATTATACATGACATTGCTTTCTACCAAACTTTGCTCAAATGCTTGCTAAGGACTGTAGCTTTCACCAAAATAAAACATTTTAGATTATTTATTTTAATGCTAGGAAAAATGTTTGAAAATATAAACCCAGCTTGCCCTAATAATCATGTTTTATTAAACTTGCACTATTAACTATGAATACAAGGATAGATACACCAGCATTAGAAGAAGTCACTTTTGAGAATCCAATAAAGTGTAAAAAGCACTTATAATTTGCTTTCATGTAGCTTATGTCTGTGCAACTACCAGCTTCCTAGTTTGTATTTACCTCAGCACAAATGATTTATTGAGCATAGCAGTAAGGCACATGTTCTCCAATATGGTAGCAAAACTTGGTCATAAGACTTCTGTATGTTCAAAAAGAGCTCTCTCAAACTTCTCTAGTTACAATTCTTTAAGATGGTTTAAGGTGCCACAATTTAAATCGAATCTAAAGGGAATCTCAGCTTGTTTCACTTGGACGGTTTTGAAATGAACACCCGTTTTGCCTCTGATTTCTGTGGATGCTACACCTAAGCAGGAAAAAAAAGGTCAGTACTTGTACATCCCAACATATGCAGTTACAAAATAAAGCACTTTTTAAGTGGCATCTTTTAAGAATCCCTTATAAAGCAGGCTTTATAAATCTAAGCTATTCTAAATCTGCTACTGGATCATCTCTGAACTTCACACAGCTGGCATGATCACAGTTCATTTTTAATTAAATTGACATTGTTTATTAAACTAAGTTATTTTGCACTTCTTTTATCTCAACATGGTATGAAGATTTTGAGTAATTAATAGACACATTTATCTAAATTTCAACAACAGATTAAGATAGCCAATTAAGTATTTTAATTGTTTGAAAACTTCAGATCAGGGAAACCAATCTGGTGGCCTCTAGATGTTGTTGGCTTCTAACTCCCATCAGCCCCAGCCAAAAGGGCGAGAGGTAAGGGATGACTGGAGCTATATTTCAGCAATATCTGGTGGGTACCATACTGTGATCACCTTCTTGGATTTATATTTAATAGAGTATATTTGCAGGAAACAGATTTAGATTTAGAATAGATTTAAAACATGAAGCTTAATTTAAAAAAAAAACCAAAAGCCTTCTCCACAATGAAGTTACATTAAAGAGGGAGGGTTATACATTGAGCAACAGAGACATTTGTTTAAACATTTAATAGGAAGAAAACAGGCAACCTGGCGTTAAGTTACATTTACTCAAATGTCCCAAGGATTTATTCTCAATTAAATGTTCATAAGGTTGCCTTCATGAAAAAAATAATGTACATTTAAATTTGATCAATGGTAATGACATTCATGTCGTAAGTGTGAGACTTTCAAAAGAGAAAAATAATGCTTACTTGGCACAGGCATAGCTTTCTCCTTCTGAATCTTCACTGTACTCAAGGAAGGAACTACCATGGAAGGACGACGAATGGCACGCTCCCCCAGCGTTTTTTTAATACCAAACCGTTCTTAAAAACAAAGCAATTTGTTGTGCAGGTATTGCAATTTACACATCACATTTTCAAGATCATTGTTTTTTCAACAAGACTTAATACTGATGAAAGGTAAAACCATCCTTCATTAAGGATAAAGAACTACCACCAGAGGATTAAGCTGTGTGTGCCACACATCAGAATGTGTGGAATAATTTGATGAAGAAACAAGCTTCTATCTCTCAGTGTGGCAAGAAGTGTAGATACACACTGGCAATATTTTGTATCCCACCTTTCCACTGAACAGTGCTCAGGCAGCTAACAGAAAACAATGAAAAAAACAATCCATCAAGCAATCTTACTACAATGCAATAATTAAAAAGTAATAAAGAGAAGTTGCAGAAAGCAACCCAAGAATGCAAAGAAATAATCAGGTAGCCAAAATTAAATACTCCCTCAATAAAAAGATCATTACAAGGCAGAAAAAATGAACCACAGATGGATCTGGAGTTCCTTAGCCTTCCACAGAGGAAGCCCTCTCTTGATGTACCCTGAACAAAGGCTAAACTTGCAGGTCATTATTCTTGCATGTAATACAGAGAAGACATTCAAGAAACATTTTGTCCTCCCAAGCTACTCACCTGGAACTTGCTCCCTCTCAAGTTGCCGTCGCTGCATATGCATATTGATAATGGCATTTACTTTTTGCCTGTTTTTTGAATATTGGGCTCCACCATTATTTCTGTTAGTTTAATGTTGGCCTTAATAGCCCTTGAAGCAGTTGATCTCGCAACCAATGGTAATTTATCCTGATAATTACTGTCTGTAAAGTCAATCTCTTCATCCTGAATATGTTTTATCCTAAATGGAGAAATTATATTATTTAGGTATTTGTGTTTGGAATGAAAAAAATGTTTTGTGACGTCTGTGACAAGAGTTTGAGGCCCTGTGCTGTTACAATGCTGCAAGCCCATGTAGCAGTAGTTTTTGGTGGCAAATTCTGATGGAAGAGAAAGAGACTATCACTTTAAGGTTTTGTTAGTCAGGCCTGGATCATGTGCATTCAGTCTGATTGGTTTGGGGAACCGCAGGCTCTGATTGACAGGAGGTACCAGTCAGTAGGAAGTTAACTGTCAGTGAGAGAAACAGTTGGGATTTTGGACAGTTGTTGGATTGGTAGAGATAATGGGGTTTTTGAGGAAAGTATGAAGAATAAGACCAGAGAATAGCTGAGGGGGAAATTGAAGCCTTTACATTAAAACCCAGTGTGTGTTATTAATACTTTTTTTGGTGGAGATCAGGGAAAGGAAGCAGTGCCTGAGTTCATTTAAGAGGCCGCCCTGTGTAATGTCTTGTAAAGATATACTACAGTATATTATACATATGGATTAATGTGTTCACCTCTTTCCATTAAGGAGCTCCTGAGGAGGAAAAAAAGAAAAAAAAGGCAAATGTTCAAGATGCCTGTAAAGGGCATTTATGTTACAAAATGACCATACCGATATACCAATTTATGTTTATGACACGGGTTACTTTTTCTTCATAAGGTATCTAATGATATTAAAATTAGCTATATTCCATTGCTCATTGCTGGTATTCCATTATCTTATATGGAATATACAAATGGGGTGTTTATAGCTTTATTTTATTTATAGGCAGGTACCAGGGCTTTCATATATCTTTAGCCTTACTTCAAAACACAGCAGTGCACTTTGAGGAATAAGGTATTTTAAATGCATTTATTATTACAATTATATTATGCCACAAACCACCAACTAGAATTGCTTATATGTAGTTGTAAATGCTATTTAGGGCAATTACCCCTTTTAATTTCCCCCTTTAGTAAGGAGAAATAAATATTTTTTTTGGGAGAATTTATGTTCCACTAATTCTGAAAAAAGTATAAGAAAGACTAGCTCTATTTAATAGCTGTTGATAGAAAATAAGTTTGTTGATACCAAACCAGATAGTGCAGGTATCATAAATCATTAGGCATCACTTGCAACATTCAAATATAATGTTGTTACAAATATAACTCACCGCCTGTTTGTCAGCATCGTATAAATGTCTTGTAGAAATATTTCTGCAGCTCCTGGTTTACAATGAATTGTTCCATCAATTAGCTCTCGGATTGGATGCAGATTTCTTTTTGCAAAGAACTTTAATAAAGGAGGAATATTTGTTTCAGATACATTAATTCATTTGAAATCTGCTCTTCTTGAAGGATATGAAAACTGTTTTTTTTTTATTCTTATCTGAAATACAATGTTAGACTCCAAAATTTTAGCCTCACAGTTTGTATAACATAGTCATGCAGGTATAAATCTGCCATAGCAAATAAACACACATACATCAAAAGTACTTTCTATTTAAATACAGGTGGGTAGCCGTGTTGGTCTGCCATAGTCAAAACAAAATCGAAAATTCTTTCTAGTAGCACCTTAGAGACCAACTGAGTTTGTTCTGGTATGAGCTTTCGGTGCATGCACACTTTCTTCAGATACCAGTATCTGAAGAAGTGTGCATGGTATCTGAAGAAGTGTGCATGCACACGAAGCTCATACCAGGAACAAACTCAGTTGGTCTCTAAGTGCTACTAGAAGAATTTTCTATTTAAAATCAGCACAAGTAGTTGTGCATTTGAAATACCATTATCATTACATCTTAATATACATGTATTGTACATAAGTATCATGCATACCAAAGTAATTACAGATTGATTAGGTTGCAATCCTCTATCAGTTTATCTGGGAGTAAGCCCCACTGAACTGAATGAGACTTGCATCTTAGACATGTATAGCACTGCACTATAAAAATGGGTGAGGCAGTAAATAAGTTTCCATCCTTTTGTCTTTAACATTTATCTGAAATTCACTACTACATTAAATACCTTTCCAAGCTGTGACCAGTTGCTGAGTTTCACAGGTAAGGACGTGCCATTTTCAAAGGAACGCATTTGAATGTCTTCTGGGTAATACCAAGAGAATACCTCAGCAATGAGATAGCCATTTGAAAAATCCCTACTCAAAATGTATAAATAAATAAAAGTTCACTATTAGTTACATGCCTTAATTAATAAGTGGCATTCCCTGGATGGGAAGCCTCTGTTTCATTACCAAATCAATTTTGGAGCTTTCAACCATTACAGTACTTTCTTGTGGGAAGTAAAAAATCCCTACCCACTCCCCTTCTCATATCCATAAGTCAACAAAATAGCTGTAAGTTCCTCTGAAAGCTGTACAGGTTACGTAAATAAAGTAGAAGGGGGAGGGAAGTCTTCCTGGAAACCAGAGAGAGGTTCTGGTGTAAGGAGTAAACAACATTAAACAGAAATCTAGAGAATATATTCCTAAACTATCAATAAAGGTAAAGGGACCCCTGACCATTAGGTCCAGTCGCGGACGACTCTGGGGTTGAGGTGCTCATCTCACTTTACTGGCCGAGGGAGCCAGCGCACAGTTTCCGGGTCATGGAACCAGCATGACTAGTCACTTCTGGCGAACCAGAGCAGTGCACGGAAACACTTTACCTTCCCAACAGAGCGGTACCTATTTATCTACTTGCACTTTGATGTGCTTTCGAACTGCTAGGTTGGCAGGAGCAGGGACTGAGGAACGGGAGGTCACCCCATTGCGGGGATTCGAACTGCTGATCTTCTGATTGGCAAGCCCTAGGCTCTGTGGTTTAATCCACAGCGCCACCCGCATCCCTAAACTATCAATAGGTTAAGACAAATAAAGGCAAGATAATGAATAAACATGTATTTCTGCAACATAGATACAATTAAAAAACAAACACACTTCTGTTGCTTATGGCCAATGGAATACACAATAACCAAAAGAATCACATGTGACTTCACAACACTGAAATACAGGCACAAGTGTGTATAATATTACATCAGTGTATACACATTGTTTGCTTGTTAGTATACTAGGGGCTCTACTCACCAATCCTCCTCTCCCCCCCCCCACATATCTACTAAGCTAGCTTTTCACCTTCACAACCCCAAGATGAATTTAATCTTAAGAGCAAGCCTGTCAATTAGCTCACTCAGTTAGAAAAGGCTAAGTTCAGTTGGTGGATGGGCGTTTATTAATAAAGCATCTTCCAAATTACTGCACTGAATCTGGAACTTACTGAAGACACACATGGTATCAGGAATGAAATACATTGTGGAAGGTACTATGGAATATTTGAAGGCTCTTCATCCTTTATCGTTCTTACGTGAGACAGATGAGAAATGGAAAAGTGGAAAGTTTAGAACAGACATTCCCCCCCCACCCTTTCAGTTTGTCTTCTTGCTGTACTAAAACAATGGCAGAAGTTTGTATAAAGCAGAGGTGTGGGGACACTGAGGTGTTTTAAAAACAGTTTTAACAGGAGAAATAGCAGAGATGGGTACAACACCCAAACTAACAGAGCCCTTCCTAAGTCCTTGCTGTAGGCCTACTCAAACCTTGTTTAACTGCCATGTTCCTTTTACCCAGTGTAACCCCTGCTAACTCTATTCCAGTGTTTTTCAACCACTGTTCCGCGGCACACTAGTGTGCCGCGAGATGTTGCCTGGTGTGCCGTGGGAAAACTCCAGCCAGAATATCAGCTTGTGTTCAGCCAAACAGGCCCTGGGTTGCGCACTGAATAAAGTATTTTATAATTTTTCATATTTCTGTTTACTTACTATTTCATAATAAAGTAATTATAAAATACTTTCTTTGTGTTTATTTGATTCCTATTCAAGAGAATTACTTTATATATAGTCAATATAGGCACAGAGTTAAATTTTTTAACATTTTCTAATGGTGGTGTGCCTCGTGATTTTTTTCATGAAACAAGTGTGCCTTTTGCCCAAAAAAAGGTTGAAAAACACTGCTCTATTCCAGAGCTTTTTAGACATGCATCATTTTACTACACAGTAATTCAGTTTTACTAGCAAATAGGAGGTTAAACTAACCCCTTTCCAGCCTTGGAAGGAGCACAGGAATGTGTGTGTGATACACCTACACACTGCAGCCAACACACTCTCACACACAGTTTGGAAAGATCTGCTCAACTCAAATCTATCATTTAAAATTGTCACTTCCCCTGTTTTCTTCCACCTCTGCTTTATTTAAACCTCTTTCAGTGTTTCTCCCTTCTCACTGCCATGCCATGCTCACTACTCTTGTGCAACCTGACTTCACTTTTGCTTGCTGCCTTTATGCAAATCCAGGATTGTGATGCAGCCACTACAAATCTTCCAGTGGGGGTTGCCACCATGAAAACCATTTTTCCTAGGGAAAGAAATGTATCTTGTGGACCATAATAAGCTAATTCTGGACTAAACTTCGCAAGCCCACAGGTTTAATTTTGAAGGAAGGAAACCTATTCTCAACGGATAAAGGGGATGCTGGTGCTACGACGTTTCCAGCAGTGATGACAACACAGAACACAGTGCTTTCCCCCCCCCCTCCCAAAAGGGCCTCTCTACCCCACTGTCGCCCAGCCTTCGGTCTGAAAACATTTCATATACACATAGCAAAAAACCCTTCCTTCCCCAATGACGGCCTTTGCCACCCGACACCCCCCCCCCCCCACCCTCCAGCGCCTTCCGTGTTTTCTAGCAAGCTCCCTCACGGCCGACCTGGCCTTAATGGGAATTCGTGTGAACAAAAGGCTTGAGTTCAAGCTCCGTGGGAGATTTACATTCACTTCTCGCAGCCCAGGGCTTGCAGCCGAGGGAGCCAAAAGCAAAGCAGGCCCCTTCTTCAGCCTCCGAGGAGCCCAGGTACGGCGGGAAGTGTCAGGGCGGCCAAGGTTTGGGAAGCGGGGTGAGGTGGGGGGCGGCCTCACCTACGGAAATGCGTAGGCGAGAAGCTGAGGTCGAGGCTCTGTAGCCAGCGCAGCACCGTCCGGGGCAGCCCCGCGCGCCTCGGGCTGGTGGAGTAGGACATGAGGAGAGGCAGTTTCCCTTCGCGAGCGCCTTCTACAACCATAACGGCAGTTGCCACGGCAACCGCCGCCGCTGCCGCTCATGTTTTTTTAAAGGAGCACTGCCGCGCATGCGTCGGAACGCCTGGGCTCCTTTAAGCGTTTTGCACACGCGCAAACTGCGGGGCTGTTTGTTGCTAGGTTACGCGCGTTCTGCGTCAGAGAACGGGGGGGGGTTGTTTTGAAAGCAACCAAATACACAAAAAAACAACAACACCACACACAAACTACCGCTGGTGGTGAAAGACTTGGGCTTCTGCTTTTAGAGAAGCTGTGGCCCACCAGATGCTGTTACTCCAGTTCCTATAAGCCCAGTAGCCAACATGGCCTGTGGACTCAATATACCAGCAAGTTTTTTAAAAAAAATAATTTTGTATGCAGCCCTTCATCTGAAGTTCATACTGCAGTTCACAACATAAACATACAAAAATGCAAACGCTGACCCATTGTGCCACTGAGGGCTAGTGTGTAATTTTAATATATGGGTTTATGTAATCCTTTGACTGGGATTTGTGCTGATTTGAGGGGGGAGCCCATCGCAAATAACAGAAAAAAGACAAACAAACGCCACCAACTAATAAACGATTAAATTATGGGTGATAACCTATTCATGATTTACTGATAAACATAATTGTCTTGGTCCCAGGAAAGGGAAATTTTCTGTGCCAGATATGCTGGTAAATTATCACATTTCAATGAAATTTAGTTCCAAGTGAGTTAAACTCATGGATTGCTTACTATGAACACACCACAAACGTAAGGATGCTTGTTTGTTTGCTTGACATTTGATTGGTTGAAAATCCAGTAACTTCCTAGTCTGGTGTGCATACTTTTAAGATTGTATTGTGTGTCCTAGCACATGGTGTTTTTGACACTTGACAACAGCTTACATGCAAATCCTCGTAAGTATAACATTTATTACTTTCATAATAATAAAACCTCTAAAGGCTAGTTCCACATTCAAATTGCTAGCATCTGTCCCAAGTGGATGCTATTTGTCAAGATTTTTTCCACCATTGAGTTCCCTCCCTCCTGATTTCTGCCATACTGCCCCTTGTGTCTGAGACAACTCCTGGTACAGTACTAATTTACTATCTTCCCCTCAAAAACAGCTTCTTCAACTCTGAATAAATGATTGTGGGATCCCCTTAATTCTGGCTGACGGGAGGCTTTATATCTCTGCCTAAGCATGTGGAAATGAGCTGTAGCAGCCAATTAGAGAAGGTATCACTAGTAAAATTTACTCAATAGCAGTTTCTAAAATGTCATGGTAGTATTAAAAGCAAAATTTGTTTTTAACTTATTTATTTATTTATTTTTATTAATAGGAGGGGGAAACAGATTTCCATGGTCTGTGTCATCTGAATGACATTTAGGAAGGCATTCAGAGTTTGTTTTGGCTTTCCCCCCAAGTTTTTGTTGCAGAGAAAGAGTCCTCTTATCTTGCAAAGCCTGAAAATGAACTGTGGTGTTTGTATTGTTTCCAAATTACCTCACAGATTAATATATCTGACGGCAAGTTTATTATGTAGAGTTTTGTTTTTTACACTGGATGATAAACAACAAAGGGAGTTTATCACCCTTACTCATTAAGAGTAGCATAAAATTACAGTACTTGCACACCCATTTTTAAATGGTAAATATACAAGCAAAAAAATCTATGAGTTCTACTTTCATCCAACATTCACGTTCTGATTGCTTAGCAACAGATTTGGCTTTAAAATAAGGTCTAGTCTCATGTTTGCAAAATAAAACTTATTTTTTACAGTTAAATAATGAATGCCATCATTAGGTATACCGGTAAATCTTTCACTGCCCCCTCAACAACACCCTATGTATCTGTGAGAGAAGAGAATTTACACAAAATGAGTTTTAAAAACTAGTCAATGTGATGAAACTCGTGCTGGAGTAGAAAGATTTGTATATTAAATAATTCATGGTACAGTGCTGCCTCATGTAACCAACAGAAAAGAAAGGGAACTTAATTCATAGCAGGTGTTCCTTATGAAGTGCTTAAGCAGGGACATCAGAGGGGAAAAAGACACCTGTTTTATTTTCTTTCAATATGTATATATATTTATAGAGTGCATCTAACACCCTGTTGTTCTAGATACACACAGAACAAGACACCTTGAACCAGAATATAACAAAACCAAACAATAATTCATCTGTGCCAGTGAACAAAATATCTTAAACACATGTACAGGTCTTGAGCATTGCACAACACTCACTTACACAACATTCTGTGAGAGTTTTTGGGTTACACCTTCATTGCCACTCCAGCCTCCAGTCCACTGAAAAAGCCTGTTGCTCCTGACAACTGCAGCTCCCATCTTCTCTAGCTGCATCCCCCCCTCCTCCAATGAATGAAGAGTAGAGCAGATCCTCAGGGAGCAACAGCATTTAAATGGACAAACTCCCTTAGCAATAATACACTGGGTGTTGGGAAATGATGTAACTGACAAAATAGCTGGATGACCCCGGAATCCCTGCATATTCCTGTACATCCGCTGTGTGAGGAACAGTCCTCACAAAAGCCCCTAAAGAAAGGTAAAATTAAAGTGGCTGATCAGTGAACACTACATTAAAGTGTACAGCAAATTTCAAGAGTGTTAGCAAATTCTATTTTATTTATATTAGCCCCTCTGCATCAGGTTGCTCAAGGAATCCCAAATATCACTGGATTATAATGTAGCTTCAGTTGTGAGATATATATTAGTAAGTAAATGTTGGTTTATGCCCTCCCTTCCCCATCCCAACAGTTTTACACATGAAACATATAGTAAAATACTTGGCTTTTTTCCCAAGTTTTTAAAAATTAGTCACTACTTTATCTATACTGCAGGAACTCTTTCAACATGGTTGGCAACTGGAGCTGCGGTATAAGATGCAACCTGGCTTTTCCTATGTAGTTTCGGATACATAGCCGGCACAGTTGGCAAAGAGAACATGGAGTAGCTGTAAGTAGACAAAAAGAAAAAGGAATTGTGGCAATTCAGTACTTCAAGAATTTGCAATGTGTTCATTACATTACAACTTTTTTATGGAAACCTTTGGGAACCTGGTACCCTCCAAATATTTTAACTTAAAATTCTCAACAGCCCCAGGCTGGGGATGATGGGAGCTGCAATCCAAAAATCTGGAGGTCACCAGGTTGACAAAAGTTGTTCTATGGTATGCCCAAACTCACAGTTGACTAGCATAACATTAAAAAACAAAAATATTTCAACTGAATATTTGAAGTGCCCTCCATTTTTACCAACATAAGTTTTGTCACTTTGCAGTACAGCTTTCTATAAAAAGCATTGAAGTATTTAATTAAGTAATCATATAAGGTATTTGAATGTGCACGTTCAGCAGCACACTTAAAATGATGTCTTGTAAAAGAAGAGTCAGTTCTATCAGAGGAAAAGAATGGCAGTTTGTCCATGAAATGAAAATCTGAGACTTATCTGAGACCTAAAAAATGTCCTAGACACTAAAACCACTCTAGTTCAGATCTGGTCAAGGTAGCCCAGTATCAATTGGACTACAAGTTAAGAAGCTGTCTCATATCAAATCAATATGTTGCTCTCTCCTTGGCAACAGGCAGCACCAAAATAGAGAGAAAATAAAAACTGAGTCTCTGAAGAATTCACCCAAAGCTCAGTAACAGTGGGGAAATAAATTTCTTCTGAGTTTCTAGTTAATGCATGTGTTACTACAAACCACATGAGGGCACTGTTACTTGCTAGTAGACTCTTTCTAAGATAACTTCCCCTCTAAAAGCTGAGCCATTTTGCTTCTCTCTGAGCTTGTGACAATATGTCTATTCTCTCTCTCTGTCATCTCTACTTCCTGCATAAATAAAGCCTTTGAACTCCAGAAATGGTAAGTGATCATTCCAGTCTAATTCTGCAAGCTGCAAACTCTCCTAACATATATTACTTACAGAGGAGGTAGTTGAGGGTCTTTTGTTAAAACCATATAAAAGAAGCTATGGTCAGCAGCCAAGTGTGCCTCTCTAACCCCCACAGCAGTTCTCAGTATCTCTGCAGCTTCATGACTCAGAATGGGAGAGAACTTCAATTTGGTTCACATTTAAAGGGAAACCTTTCACAGGTGCCATAGGATGTACTGGTGGGCACCTCCCACCTGCAGGTGCTACATTGGCAATGCCTGTCTTACAGATGTGAAGATGTTTTATTATGGATGCAATTATTTTGGAGGAGGTTATCACTTCCCTCCTCATCCTTGATTAGAATGGAAATGCCCCCCCACGATGCAGGTATACCTTTTCAATGGCTGTGGGGGGGGGGGGTTTCTGTTCCTAACACGTTTTCCAAAATGTGGGATATCACTGTCCCCTCAAATTTATGGCAATTAGTTTTATTCGGTTTTTGCTGTCATTTGCTCTGGTACTCACTGTTTCCAGAAATTATACATAGCTCTCCCCTAAAAGTGCCAAATCCAAATTTTCAAGTCATGGTTACTACTCTGATATAAACACATCCCCTTTACCTTCTTGTAGAAGCAATACTGTTTCCACCAGACTGCGTGGAGAAGCTACATCTACAGGTCGTTGAAACTCTGTATTTTTGGCATTTATGTCTGCCCCAAACTCAAGAAGTACATTTGCTATTTCAGCACTAGACTGCTTTGCAGCTGCATGTAGTGGAGTTTCCAAAAACTTTCCTTTCTGTACATTAGCACCTATAGATTTAGAACAGGAAAAATAGGAATATATATTAAAATGAGGAATTTATATTAATTAAATCAAAGCCAAATCACAATGTCTAAATTCTTGTTTTCAAAAATTAAATTCTTATTCTAAACACTGGAACCAAATACTTTATATAAAAGTATTGCTAAGGCTGTCAACAGTTTTCTTAATTTTGTTGTACATTCCCTATATCTGTTAAGGATAATGGATTGTAGTGTATACTTAGCTAGGGATGAGTAAAACCCTCCAGAAATTATTTGGGAGTAATCATGAAGATCAATGACTGGCAAAGGGTGCTCCAAGTAAGTAGCATAGCAGATACAGTATATTTTGTGCTAACTGTGGTTTTGGAATTGTCTTCAAGTTTAGATCCTCATATAACACATGACAATAATCCAATACTGCCATGAATAATTCTGGATTATTTTGAACAGGCCATAGCCACCAAGACTATTTAAATTTCTATAGAAAGCACCAGATTTAATAGCATTCTCATACTTTGAAACTAATGCTTCAGAAGGGAGTATGAGCCTACCCAGAACAGGCCAAACACCCTCACCCAATCTTTGTCCTATCAGTATTGAATTTCAGTTTATTGGCAGTCATCCAATCCATTACCATTCCCAGGCACCCTTTCACATAAAATCTGATTATACAAAGTTGGCAGGGATATCAACTGCTTGAGACAATAGGCTATGGAATTAAAATGCTATTTTATTTGTGTTAAGCTAAAATTGTTTCCAAGACTCAATAAACAATAACATTACTCTAAACAGTGCTTAGATCTCATCTGTTTATAATCTTTTCCGGTTTTATGCCCCGAGTTGAAGACAAATTGGCAATGTCCTGGGAGTGGGCAACAAGAATAATTAAGAGTCTGGGAGGCAAGGTGAGAAAGGGGATATACCACAGGCTTACTTTCAGCTATGTGATGTGGATGCTGATGTTGTCATCCTCACATTATAAAAGATCAGTGTGACTTCTGATATTTGCTGAAGAAGGAACCCAATCTTTAAATGAATGCAAAGCTGAATTGTGATCATTTGAAATATCCTATATAGTTCATATAATGCAGGCTAGTTATGGATAGGCTATTACATATTCCTGTTCCTATAGAATTTTAAATTAATTGGCTCCAGATGAATGTCTTCATCTTAAAACTGGGTTGGTTAAAAGAAATACAAGTAAGTGAGAAGAAGGAGTAAACAACACTTAGTGTAATTGTTGTGGGTGCTTAATGATTTTGGCTAAACAAATTGTTACTAATCGTCTTGGTTCAGTTGGAATTCGATACATGACCCAAAATTGTATGTATAATTTGACTTTGCTCTGGACCATAAGAGTATCCTTGTGATGGACAAGGAAAGGCCCAGTCTGTGTATGAGTCAACAATAATTCCAGAACTTGCTAGTCATAAGCAAGAGGTTGCGTCATGATCCAATGAATTCCAGAACCCAGTATCTAATCTAATGCAACATACCCTTAATTCAGCAAAAAACAAACAAACAACCCACTCAGAATAAATGATTATCAGCTGGAAAGCATAACATGTCCTACCGTAATTAAATTAACTAATGCTTTTGCCCATCTGGAGAAATCCCAAGTCTTTTTCGCAAGGTTGGAGGCACATTGTTAACAAACTGAGGTCATCGGGGCAAGAATATTCCATTTACATTTCTCAAGAATGTCAATGGTCACCCCTCTTTTGTCAACAGGAAACGTAGCCTTAGATGTCCTAGAATTGTTCACTCATGTATTTTGTTACCAAATGGTAGTCAACAAGTCCAGGCCCTATGTGAAAAGCTCCTTTTGCTTTCAGGGTTTGGCAGTAAGAAGATTCCCCCCCCCATAACTGGGTGTACATGGCAACCCCCAAATTGTTCATTTTACTGGGAGGCTGCTTCACATCAATATTTTCTAAGATGCACTACTCCTGTCCTGGTATGTGGAAGTGTGCTGCTTCTTTCATTCATTTAGCTAGGTTGCGTCCTTACCTGTACCCTCTCTGTGCTTCCTTGTCTCCAATCCATGTTTGTTAGTTTGTTTTTGGAATTAGTCAGGACACTTTACAGAAAGGTATTTGCTGCTATTATTGTTTTACATTGGCATGTTGTCATCTTTAAACCTTTATTCATTTTAAAATGAACTGTGGTGTGCCTATTGTTGGCTCCAAGAGCAAGAGCTAGGGGGACTAGGACTGTCTCATACTAAATTCCTCAAATTTTGCAAAGTTATCAAAGTCAACGTAATTCTGTCTGTGCACACACAGTCATCTCCAGTAAATATATCAAGATAGATGACCTCAATATTATCCTTTTAGGAAAATGCATGTGTACATATGAATATTTACACTTGCACCCTAGCAGATAAGGTAGCAAAACAAGGTGGTCAGATCAAATGTACTAGTTTATTCATAGCAATACAATACACTATGCATTACATTGAAACTCTGGTCCAGTTTAAGAAACAAAGTAAAAATATATTAATTAACCTTATGTACCTGAATGCAGAAGCTGTGTACACATTGTTTCTGCTGTGAAATGCAAGCCACGTATAGAGGTGTTCCCAGGTGAGGAATATCTTGGTCAACATCTATGCCCCAAGAGATCAGCAGTTCTAGACAGTCACTATGACCTAGTGAAAAGGGAGTGCAATTAATCTCTCAAACTAGGAATTGGATTTACAATGCCTGATGTAGTTTTGATTCAGCCTAGTCTCTTTTCTTACCTCTGCTAGCTGCTTCGTGAGTTGGAGAAGGGAGGCATGTCTCCCACTGAGCTTTGGCACCATACCCAGTAGAAGCTCTACACAAGATGCACTTCCTCTTGAACATGCATTGAATAAGGGTGTCACTCCATCAATTGTTGTAGCATTCACCTAAAGTATTGGATATTGCTATGAGTAGAACTAAAATACTTGTTTACATATTATATTTCTGCTTTGGGAATATAGGTTGCCTCCCCTCTCAATCTATGAAAAATCAGGAGAATGAAAGAGCTGGCAACATGCAGATGATAAGAGAGGAACAGAGGTAGGAACTTGTATACCACTTGTAATGGTGTTCAGTAAAATTTGCCATTGAAAGCATTGATGCCACCTAAGAGTCTTCCAGCCACAATTTGCAGTACATTGATATCAGTGCAAGGCTATTTTTATGTTCTTACGTACAGAAGAAAACAATACTTGCATTTGCTCCTGCTTCAAGAAGAATTCTTGCACATCCTACGTGATCTCCTAGGCATGCTTCATGTAGTGGAGTCACTTGATCAATGGTGAGAGCATTTACATTGTATCCCTAAACAGGAAAAGAACTAACAGCTGTAAGCCAGTTTGTCCAAGTGACAGAATATTCTAGGCAAAATATACTTTACTTAGCCAGCATAGGGTCTAAAATCAAAGGGTGAAATCTAACTGGTGCCCCCTCGTGCTCACAGAAGGGTTTTTGACCCAGCAGACACTTCCATGAGCAATTTTTACCACCTTCCAGCCAGTTCTGGGGTCCAACAATTCCTAATATTGGGTGGATTCTGGGGTCTGCAAATATTGCCTCCCTTCTCCTTCCATTGTAAAGTCCACCCAAAATATTTTTTTTAGTTTTTAATTGTTAATCCAAACAAATGTTTAGAGCAAACAGTGTTATAAACTGACTGGAGTAGTTACAGTTAAGTTTCCTGGCTTGGGAAGCTACATGCTATGAAGTTTAAAAAGTTCCCTCGCTACATTATATACAAGAGAGAAGGAAAGGAAAGGGAAAGATACTGTTCACTTTTCTACTTTCTAAATGCCTCTCCCTATATAGGTATAAAATGCTACAGTTCAGGCTGGTACTAGCTGGATTCCTCTAGCATTATATATGGCCTCCTCCACCTAGTTTTCAAATTAGAAGATGCAGTTGTAAATACTGGAAGTTTTGATTTTCCAGGTCTTATACGTTAAGGCAAGCCTTCTTAGCTCATACAAGCTTTTGGTAAGCCTCTTTTTCCAGCAAATACCCCTGTATGAAGATGATCGTTGAATACAACCTAAGTCCCTCTCACATTAGAGTCACTGAAATAATAATCATTTATTTCAATGGATCTATTCTGAGTAGGACTAGTGGTAAATACCACCTGATATAGTTGGCACTCCATGTGGATTGATGCATTAGTATCTATGTATATAAAAAGGGAAGGAATATTTCTACCTGCAATCTCAGCAGCTGGGAGATGTTTTATATCTTGTTATACTTTGACCCATATGCTATGCTAAATTAATTCTTGGTGGAAGAAGGGGTGATTTGCTGTTTAGCTATCTTTTACCTGCTAGTGCTGAATGTCAGTAATTTTCATATTAAAACACTGGATTGTAACAAAGAAGGGGGGGATGTACTGTGATTGAAATACTTTAACATTTTTACCTGTGCAATTAAAGTTTTCAGAGAAAGGAGGCGTCCCTGACTTGCTGCATCATGCAGTGGTGAGCGATCTGCCCAAGAACCTGTGGAACAATAAATACCACCATAAAGTTTAAATTACAAAAATGGATATGTTTTAATTCATATAAAATAATAAACTGATGAGCGATTTACATTTAGACAACCCCAATCCTACATAATTCCTATTTAAATAAACCCCATACTTCAGTTTAAATATTAATTATTATTTTGTAAATGTAGAAAAGATGACAAGGTCAAAAAAATTCACAAGATGCCACCTGAGAATAGGGAACAGGATCTGGCCACTTCCTTCACCACCAACCCATAGGCCACTTTGACCATGATGTTGGTGACTCAGCTTCAAGGAAAGAAATGGGACTTCCCTTTCCTCCTTTGCAGCCAGAATGCAAAAGAAGATCGCTTCCAAAAGGTGCTTGCAGTCAGCACAACTCCTGTTGGGATCAGATGCACCTGGGAGTTCTGGAATGGGAATCCCAAGTGCAGCTGATGCCAGTGGGTTTGCAAACCCATTTTTGGCAGAGTTGTCAAGTAAGACATCCTGAGTGGAAGCAATCCTAGGGGTTTGTAATTGGTGCCAAATGTAAAAGGCACCAAATGCAAGCCTCGCTTGCTAAGGAAGAGAAATCTAATTTCCCCCATCCTAGTGCACAGTTAATGTGAACAAGTCTTATTGAGATCAATGAGACTTATTGTGAATTAACACATTAGAATGGAAACGCAAGTTGATCGTCAGAAGGTGGCTTGAAATGTCTATAATCCAGTGTTGTTCAGATGGAGATTGCAAATCTTCGCTCTGCCTTGCATATATAGTGCTTTGTTTTGCAGTTCTAGGATGCTGAAGAAAGTAAGCAATTTCAACAGCAAAATGTAGGTCCCCCTTAAATAGGACCCAAATATGGTAATCATATGATGATAACAAAAAAGTTGCCAGAAGTTAACATGAGAACTCTGGTGACCACCCATTGCATTGAACAGGTCTCTTCTGAGGTACATGGGTGTCCTGGCACAATTTATGAAAGTTATCCTAAATCCAACTTTAGCGTATGCTAGAAAAGCAATCAGCACTTTAAAAATCCTAATCAATATGTATATGTGACAATCACAAAACAAGAAGAAAATGTTGCTGTTCTTGCAACAAATTATTAGCAACTGCTGTTTACAACCACACCGCATCCTCACTGCAGAGAATTCATCTCTCTTGTGCCAATTTGTTTTACTGCTAAACTGAGCTGCGCCTAAGACTTTGTTAAGAGCTGCTGCACTGGGAAATGGTAGCAAGCATATAAAGTACCTTATTAACATCTCTCTAGCATTTTGAACTTAATGAAAAGATCCCAGATGCTAACTTCACAGATTTTTTAAAAAAATCTGAATCCACCATTGCAGTTGCAGTTCTACAAATCATATTTATCCTTATATATGCTACATCTACTATTTAATCTGTGCCTCTTTTTACATGTTCACTTGTGCTATGCAGAAAAATGCCTGCACATTTCATTATTGCAGTGACATGATTTATTTCCCCATGGTGCTGGGAAATAAGCCAAGTCCTGCTTTGCACCAAGCATTCAGGGTATCTCTGCCCACTACTGTTCACATCAGGGGGTTCATTACAACATTCCATGGGTGAAATGGAAACACACTTCTGTACATGTTAACATCCCTATTTCTGTTTAAGAGGGGTTTTGTCTTAAACTGGATCTAGTTTTTAAAAAACAGTGGAAGGAAATCTGTGGCCCTCCAAAGGATATTGGAGCGCTACTTCCATAAGTTCCAGACAGCATGATCAGTGATTAGGGTTATGAGTGTTGACATCCTGCAACATCTTGAGGGCTGCTGGTTCTCCACCCTGTTATTTTCTGTTTGGGTGGTATGGAAGGAAATAGTCCACTGGAGTTTTGCGTCTCTGTGTGTACATATGTAAATGCATACTCAAGAAGCACCCCCCTCCCTCCAAGACAGCTAACTTCTAAAGATTATTAGTGTGCTCTTGAGCACACTAATAACATTTTTAAAAGCCACTCTCAAAGGGAAAAATAGGGTCATTGGGTTCCCTTCTGGCTAAGTTGGGAGTGTATGAAACTCAGCAACTTTTCTTGGCTGGTAGTGACTTTTGTGATTGGTTCTACCACAGACAGACTTGTAGATTGTACTAAGACTACTGGTATACACTATGTATATTTATTTAGAGAATTGTGCATGTTTTTCAGTGACCTTCTGCTCTCATAGCTTTCCCATTTTTGTAATGGAGATGGGATTGGGCACCAGCTGTCTCAAAAAAAATATACCTTATAAAAAGGCAGTTGCAAAAATACTCTTTATTCAAAAACAATCTCCCTATGATTCTTTTCTCTCTGACTGAAGTGCAAACTACTTCAAGTTATATTTAGACTCTGCATTCCAAGCCAGCTGGTATCTAATTTACTGGAGTATACAGTTCTGTAACGCTGCAGAGATAAGGCTAAGAATTATAATGAACAGTCAAGTACAAAGAATGATTTAGAAATGTATACAGTACCTAAATCTCCATTCCCCATGGCATTTCCAGCCAATCGTAATATAAATCCGGCTCATGTTAAACAAGGAAATAAAACTCTTCCTTTTGCTGTTGCCTATTAATACACTTCAGCCATTTTAGAAGGAGCTCTGCACTCATATAATATGAACTTTCACCTGTAAAGCCTCTGCAGTAAACAGATATCCAAAGCCTTGAGTTTAGGAATACACCAGCTTTCATTGCTCCATAGAAACATAGTACATGAAATAATGCATAGTTTAAATATAATAATGCATAATTTAAATAAAGTATAATTGTTGTTTCATTTAGAATAGATAACGTGGGTAGAATTGGGTCTGGATTCAAATCAAAACATCCACTATAAATTGGTCAGGTGGTTTTGAGGAAGACAATTTCTTAGCTTCAGCTCCCCATCTGCACAATAGGAAGAACTGTAATCTGCCTCACAGGATTGTTGTGCAAGCAAATGTAATAAAAGCTGCAAGTCATTTTACAAGTTAAACGTGTAATAAATAAATATCATTTTCATTATGAATATGGATTGTTTCCAATGGGTCTGAATCTAAAATCAAATGAAGCTTTGTCTAAATAAATTATGCCAAACAAAGTCTATATGAGCTGTTTCCTGTCATATCCTATATTTATATATAATAAAAAGTTTATCTACATGACCCCTATATTTAAAGTTATAAGACAATTAGTTTTATGCACACATTTGCCAAAAGCAGGTATTGTGGAAGACCTACCCTGTTTCTCTAAATAAGACATAGCCATAAATAAGCCATAGCAGGATTTCTATGCATTTGCAAAATATAAGCCATTCCCCAAAAATAAGCCATACCCCGAAAATAAGCATAGTGACATGGTACCTCCATTAAAACAGCCTGGAGAGGTGTGGCTATGCAGCATACCGATGCGACGCGGTTAAAATAAGACCCCTGAAAATAAGCCATACTGTGTTTTGTTGAGCGAAAAAAATATAAGACGGTGTCTTATTTTAGGGAGAAACACGGTAAGTTAATATACTATAGGATGATATGGTTCTTTTCATTAGCCAGCTAGAAAGGGGAAGACCCCAACATGTAAGATCAGCTTTTATTTATTTTATTTATTCCATAAAATTTATATAGTTTGACTGTAAAAAAATCTCAAAGTGGTTTACAAAAAAATATGAAAAAAATAAAATAAGAAGAATTAACAACAACAATAAATCAAGACTTTAGAAAGGTTAAAGTAACAATAAACTAAAAACAGATTAAAACCTGCAACAACTTTCTAAATACAGTGGTACCTTGGGTTACAGATGCTTCAGGTTACAGACTGCTAACCCAGAAATAGTACCTCGGGTTAAGAACTTTGCTTCAGGATGAGAACAGAAATCGCGTGGCGGAGGCACAGCGGCAGCGGGAGGCCCCATTAGCTAAAGTGGTACCTCAGGTTAAGAACAGTTTCAGGTTAAGAACAGACCTCCAGAACAAATTAAGTTCTTAACCCGATGTACCACTGTATCTGGGTAGGCTTATCTAAACAATCTAGCTGCCGCATTCTGGATTAATTGCAGTTTCCAGGTCACCTTCAGGATGGGCAAGGATCAAGGAGTCAGGTGGTCGGTTTCAATCGTCCAAGCAGCCTGTCCACATCCTCGGAGGTAACAGATTGGCCTGTTTACCCCCATGCTGCAGTTGTCCTCAGAAAAGTGGGTGAATGATTGGTGGCTCAGCAGGAACTGTGTGAGGATGTTGATGCTTAAAGAAAGGGTGAGAGGGCTGCTAAGCTCAATGGACCCAGAAGTGATGGGTAAGGAATATGTAAGGGAAGGATATGGGGACAACAATACCTAAGATTTGAGAGAAACAGAAATATTTTTTTCCTCATTAGCAAGCATTTGCTCATCTGCAGCAGAGAGAGCAGGGGCTGTATTAATTCAGTGTAATTAATTCCTTGCTTTGTGGACAGAAAGTCTCAAATTCAATCCCTGACATTTTCAGGCAGGACTGGGAAGGACTCCCGTCTGATACCCTGGAGAGCTACTGCCTTTGAGTGTACGTAATAGACTATCCGGAACTAAATGGAAGACTGCAAGGCTGTTTCCTGTTCCCATATATTGTACCTTTCCACCATTCAGGATCAATGTTAAAGTTATTGCACAATGTTCATTATAATCTCAGCATGTGAAATTCTAATCAAAATGTCCAAAATTATAGATATACCACATGATTATGAATATCTCCTCTCATCTTTCCTTTTCACCATGACAACAGACATGATCTAGCAAAGAGAAGTACTTTTAAAACCAATTTATTTCTGTTGGAGACAGACAAGAACATGCTTGCCTTTTCCAACAAAATCAGTAGGAATTGGCATCATATATATCTTGTACAGAGCTTTAAAAAGTACCCTAATTAATTTGAAGGCAAAAGGAGCTTGAGAGATCTAGAAAATGTAAAATATAGTGTACAAGATTTATAGTACATAAAAGTGTACAGGTCTATTCAGAAGGCAGGCCTAATGGGACGTATTTCTAGAAACTGCAGCCTAAATGTGCATTGAAATACTTGCAAGTAATCAGATAAATAGCACCATTAGTATTTTAATATTTATTGTATGATTATAATAATAGATAATTGGTCTGTGAATATCCTAATGCTCACATGCCAAACTTTTCACTGACACATGCCAATCCATTTAGGTTTTTTGGATCTGCCACCTTAATCATGAGCAATAAAGCCAAGCTCCACAGGATGTGACAGATCTGTAGTCATATCTCTCATTGTTTCTATTTTTAACTTAAAATACTGGCTGAGGGTTCGAATTTGAATTTGAGCAGTGGTACTGAGGAAGTGATGCTTAAACTTTCTGCACAGTTTTCTCAACCTTAATTGCACCCCATTGAGTGGCTATTAGTTTTGTAGCAAAAGAAAAATGCAGGGACCTCTATCTGTGAACCTGTGAAGCTTTGGGAGATGTTTTGATTGGGAAAAAAACCACACTAGGAGGATGATTGAATCCTGTTTTCCCAATGCTGCTGCTCCAGGACACCAGCTAGTATTTAAAGATTTGTTGGGAGATATGACGGCAATGAATCTCTGGTGTCTCATGTATTTTGACCCACTGAAGTGGGCTGGTTAATGGATTTATACAGAAACATACTTGTAATCTGTCTCCAATCAAATTCAAAGCTATAATAATTTATTCCAAAGATTCAAATTCTACCCTTTAACAAAATGGCAGTTATATTAGTAGCATATGATATCTGCAACGCTCCTTGTTTAAACTGACAGTTTTAAGTGACATACCTGTCTGTATCATTCCTCTTCCTCTGACTAGAAATATTAGCTTGTTCTACTCTGTGAAGCACTGAAAAGCTAAGTACGTTCAATTGTCATTTATTTACATTGGGGGATTTAAGCACGTGTTTAAGCAAACCATTTAAGTCAATGGTGCTTAAAAGTAATTTGTGTCATATAAATGCTGTATGTTAGTACAAACAGGTATAAAGGTTGGGTAGACTTTAAAGGGGGTGGACTACTGAAAAGAGACTAAATTTCTGCAAGAACGGCATTCAGCTGTGCCTGCTGATACAACAGACTCGGGGGGAAAGCAAATGGTTAGGGGGCAGAGAGGGGGGAATTACAAGAGAAAGGGTTAAATTGCCCCTTCTACAGTACTGCTGTTTAGGTCTATTTCCTACTCTCCTACATAATTTCTTTCAAAAGGAGTATAACACCAAGGTATTCTGACTGCATGCATATGTCACATGCTCTGATCCCACAGTCTATGTGGTTTGGATCAGGATTTTGTTCTGTGCACACAACTCCCTCCTCCTCTGACACACCCAGCCTAATGTAGCACATTCTGGCTTGTCAAAACAGATTCTTATGATGTCTGAACCAGCAACTAGAGGTGATTCCTCCAAACGAAGATTGTCAATTGTATTTTGCAAACTTGGCTTGGTGAGGAAATGGGGAGGAAGGAGGGTGCTTCTTCCCAGTCCTCCAGACAACAACTGGAGGGTTGACGTATGTGGTATGTATCTGAAAGCAGCCCCTGTGCATTACATACCAAAGGGTCTGCTCTGAGTGTGACTAACATTGGATTTTGCCTGGTGCCTTAAAATGATCATCTTAATATGAGTTTCAGATTATTACCGGTAAATTCTAGAATGCATCAACTACAAGAATGGTAATGTATCAACTACAAGAATAGGCTTGTTTGTTTATTTTAAACCTATATTATCTACATAGATATCCTCTTATAGATAATAAATCCCATCTGTTGGAAAAGGCTTCACAATCACTGGATGTTTGTAGGTCACTAAAGGTGTATATTGCTAGGATAAAATACATAAACACCCTGTTTATATCTACACAGGGGGAAAGTCTCATCCACTTTGCCTAGATGGATCAGGGTGTGTATCAATATGATACTCTTAAATTACCCCATCCAGTTAATTTAACATCCCATTTTACCAGGTCTGCAGCAACCACAGCCGCCTTTTCTACAAATGCTCCATTGTTAGAAAAATGTAGGGCAGCTACCTGGGCTTCTCCTAACACGTTCACGAGGCATTGCAAAATGGACTTATTTGCCTCTGTGGAGGCCGCCTTTGGCAGTTTTCCAACAGGCATTTATGCCTTAATTTGCTGCAGTTGAGACCCGCTCCAATTGGGAATGCTGTGGTATGTCACAACCTAGTGGCCTCATGATAAATAGTATGACTGGCACTTCCCTTCACCTGTGGATAGTAGTGCCACAAGTGGTGGAGGCACTGCAATGTTAGAGGATGGATCCCTAGTGGATGGAAAGCTACCACTGGTGGTAAAAGGCAGAATGCACCCACTGGATCCCTTACGTGCCCGATCCTAGGCTGGTGAAGGGGAAAATTGTGGAGTTACCTGTTCCTCACCTTCTACCATGGTTTGCACAATCTGATGGGGCTTCGGATGTGGTGATAAATCTATCCCAACATTCCTCCCTTCCCCTCAGACTCCAGGTAAGATTGTTCTGCCCATGACTCTAGTAATACCTGGGGGCGGGATTTCAACAGGGAAAATGGCATGGAGGAAAATGGTAAAAACCTTCTCCTCTGTGCCACAGTCCCAAACTGAAACAGAACCTCCATGGCAGCTGTTGTTTTTGTTTTTTTAAAAAGGGGGTATTCCAAGCCCAGAATTCTAGGTTGTGGTTAGTTAGCATCACATCTAGTTTGATCCTAAGCTGGAACCAAGTCTCTAAATGAATCTATATATTTCAATAATGATTCCAAAGTGGAACCCAATCCAAAAATAAATTGATGCTCAGGTGGAGGGAACCCAGGTTTATTGATTTTTGGTAGCATATAAATGACAGGAACTTATAACAAATTTCACAGCTCCTTTCATATTTATTGTAAACTTATTTTGTATGCATCACAGTGCTTCTGAATGCAGGCACACACAGATAGATGATATCTGCAATATTTGCATGTCACATGTAGTTCTTCCGAAGTCCCCTGCCTTGTTTTCCTCCCCATGTATATTTACAATTTACATATAAGGTCACTCCAGCCCTTCAGATCTGTAAACAGTCCTTGGTACTTAGCAACACTGGCATTTGCTTTGCTGTACATTGAATGTGACTTCAAGATCTGCAAAAGCATACCTCAGACAAAACATGCTGTAGTTAATTTCACACTAAAGGAAAACTTGATTAAAGCTGTGTCTATCTTTCTATTATATACAATAACACAAATTAATATTTACATTGAAATATTTAATTTAGGAAAACAGTCACGATATAAAACTGATGTTGCAAAAATGGTTCGCATTAGAAAATTCTGGAGCCTCCATCGGCTTGTTGAAACGATTGCTGTACTGACCTTGACTGGTGAGAATACCCCAGCTAGTCGTTTCGCAGAACACTCCCCTATGCATTCTAGGCTTCTCTTTGAGAGATTCTGTTTAGTGCAGCTCCTCTGAACCGCAGTGTTTGTGGACATGATTTTAATGTTCTCTTCCCTCCTGCCAAAGCCTGCGTGTCATTAATGCAGATGCTCTTCCCTGTGGAATGTCCACAAAGTGCTAACTACTATCAGCCCTCCTTGTCATTTTCTCACAAGCTGTCTGGTTATACCTGCAGTAAAATAGCTACTACACCATCCAGCAATATTTACTAGCAGGACGGGCAGCTAGAGTGAGGGAAGAAAAGGATTGCATTGGCATGTTCTATTTATAAAACAAGAAAGAATCAGCTTAGCTGCAGCCTGGGTCTGTTTACACGAGTTAAAATGGAAGAGTGTGTTTGATTCCTCCCCCTCGCTTACACTTGTCCTAGAAAGAAAGACCCCTGCTTATATTGCTTCTCCATTTGTAAAGAGGGGGAAAAGGGCACAGTAGGGATCTGTCACCCAGAAATGTCTTATATAGAAATTGTTACATAGTAACAATTGTAAAGCATTTTGCAAATTAAATCATAAAGCAATTTTTGGCCATTTTGCAATGGGCAGAGTATTTTCAAGTTTTTACTGAAAAACTGAAGTATTAATATTGTAATGGGCAAGGTTCTTGAGCAGGTGATTGTAACCAGATCTAGGTGCTTTTGGAGGAAACAGATTTTCTAGATCCTTCAATCAGGGTTTCAGCCTGGTTTCGGCACAGAAACTGCTTTGGTCACCCTGTATGATATTCACTGTTGGGGGAGAGACAGGGGAAATTTGTCCCTATTAATTTTTCTCGACTCTCAGTGGCTTTTCATACCACTGACCATGTTATCCTTGTGGAGTTGCCATCTCAGTTAGGGGTGGTCCTACTTGGATGGTCATTTCCAGAGAGTGATGCTTGGGGAGTGCTCTTCAGTTCTGTGGAGCCTTCAATGTGGGGTTCCTTGGGGTTCAATTTTATCCCCTATGCTGTTCAATATCTACATGAAACCGCTAAGTAAGCTTATCTGGTGTTGGAGTACGTTGTCAGCAATATGCTGATGACACATAGCTCTATTTTTCCTTTACATCTGCAGGTGTGGCAGTGGATGTGCTGGACCTTTTCTTGCCTTGGTAATGGACTGGATGAAAGCCAACAAACTGAAGCTCAATCCAGATAACACTGAGGCAATGTTAGTGGGCAGTTCCCTAGATTGGATGGATTGGAGGTTGCATGCTGTAGATGGGGTTACACTCCCTCTGAAGGAGTGAAGCTTAGGGGTACTCCTGGATCCTTTGCTGTCTTTTGAGGTTCAGGTGGCCTCAGTGGCACAGAGCTTAAAATGGTGGCCCAATTGTGACCCTATCTGGACTGGGATAGCCTAACTTCTGTCATCTTTGCTCTGGTAACCTCTAAGTTATAACGCGTATACGGGGCTACCTCTGAAGATTCTTCGGAAACTTCAGCTGGTGCAGAATTTGGTGGTCAGGTTGCTGATTAATATTCCTTGGCCTTTTAGACGTGTTTGGGGGCGTTATTGGTTTGCTTTTATTTTTGTTTTTATGTATTTTGTGCTCTTTTTGGGTTGTGAACCACCCTGTGATCTTCAGGTGAAGGGCAGTATTCACATTTAATAAGTAAATTAACAACAACAACAACAACACAACAACAACAACAACAACAACATTGTAAGATATAATTATTATAATAATGTGGATGATTATTATATACTCTGCCCATTGGCTGGGTTTCCCCGGCACAATTTATGGGGGGAAAGACTAAGCATTAGTAACAGTTGTAAAGAGCTATTAAACTACCTTCTCGTGCATTGACCCAAACAGGAGCATAAACTGTAAATGTTAGTAAACCAGAGCAAATACTCTTTTGGCATGGCACTAAATAACCTCCTTATAGTGCTGGAAGAAAATCTTCATGAACAAGCAAACAGAAGAGACTAATCTGGGATAAAGTTACAGCACAGATTAACCAGAGTAATGATCTTATTACAGTACCGTAGTGGTCCCCAGTAAAAGGAGCTACTTATCTTGTGGTCCTGTTTAACTAACTTGAGCTTTTCTAGGTGCCGACACATTTATGATTCTGGCCATAAATGTTAGCAAATCTAGTGTTGTCTACAGGATACATTAAGGTGGGGAGTGGGACACTTGCATCTGGGGGCCAAATCACATATCTTGAACCTTTACATCAGGCATAGGCAAACTCTGCATTCCAGATGTTTTGGGACTACAGCTCCCATCATCCCTGCCCACTGGTCCTGTTAGCTAGGGATGATGGGAGTTGTAGTCCCAAAACATCTGGAGGGCCGAGTTTGCCCATGCCTGCTTTACATTTCTCCCTTTTCTAGCCCTCTCTCAGCCCCTCCCTTTTCTCTGGCCTCATTCTCATTGCTGCTGACATTTTCAACCATATTTTTTTAAATGGCATAAGTATTTTATTTATTCATTTTAAATTCTGCATATGTGTGCAGGAACATGCTTATTCTAGGAGATAGAAAAGCTGAAAGTATTTGATGAGAAAGAGGTGTTCAAAAGTCTGCTTACCTTTTCTGGCGGGCGGTATTGCGGCCAGGCACTGGGGTCCGCAGTGATCCGGCTGGGGGGGAGATTGGCCCCTCATTGTCACCACCCAGCTATGTCGCCAGCACTGGGTGGGGCTCCGCCCAGGGGCAGCCCCGCTGACGAATCAGTACTGGCTGTAGGCATGGCCACAGGAAATTTAAAACACGGCACGGCCGGGGGGCATTCAAGTCATAGGACTCCCCCTATTGGTGCTTTACCCTTAGCTGGTCTCCCAGCAGATGGGCAGGAGTCAATATAGAGTCCGGCTTCACCCAATGCCTAAGCCAAACCGCTCACATCTGTAACTGCTAAAGTTGTGGCCTATTCAAACCCATAAACCAAAATTCACTTGTCTGTGTGTTTATTTATCCACTAGGGAACTGCGGGTCTGGGGCCTTGGCACACAATCACCGATATGGCTCATGCCATACTTTGGACCACTCTCCTTCCCTATTGTGAGTGGTGGTGAGCATCAGGTCGATTGTTTTACTACTCATTTCCTCTGGATTTTATTGGGGGGGGGGGGATAAAAATGATGCACAATAAAGGCCAGAAGGAACAACTGGGCTAGCCCATTCAGCTTCATTTAAACCAGTCAACTTCTGTTGCCACATGCCTGCTCTCTTGTCTTAGTTGGATGGTTTAGCAAATCCAGCCCCTGTCTTAGCACACAAATCCTTAGACCTCCTACATGAATGAAAGGAGCCATCTCACATAACTACTGCTGAACAAAGCAGCAACAGCTACCAGATACAGACTATGGGGAAGAGCAAGTGTGTATGTGTATGTGTGCGCACACACACACACATACACACATGTGAAAGAGAGATTATGTGTCTGTGAGACAGAATGGATGAATGAGCATATATGAAAGGGAGGATGCAAACCTGCATGGGAAAAAGAAGGGAAAAGATCTGCTTTGCATAGATTTTGAGTTCTTTGCCATAATCTGAAAAATGATCAGAAAGTACCTCAGCTTCTGTGTATTCTAGAAGGCAATCTTAATTTTTAATAATATGTTGAATGCAAGTGCATTGTGGGTGCGGTTTAATGTGAACATTAGATTCATCTGCTTGAGTTATAAATGGAATTTTAGTTTTTCCTTTGTGACACCGTTGGAGTCTGGATTATGTAAGAAGATATGTGATGGTGGCTTGATATCATGGAGGAATGTATTGTTTGGTGGCAGGGGACAAGTAAACACATGGAACAGGTCTATACCTAGATTACACAGTATTTTCACTTGTCTTCTGCCCATGAGTACAGGGCTCTACCCCAGCTACTGTCCTTTGAGACTGCCAGCAGGAACGTGACTTGCATATTGCCAAAAAGAGGAAATATATCACCTGAAAAAGGACAATAGTAAATATTTGCTTGTGTTTTTCAGTGCTAATTTGTATTTATAGATGCAGATTCAGAATTTCTTAATATAATTTAAAAAGAAATACAATTCATCTCACTATGATAAGAAAGACTGACTAGGTGGCCTGTCTGTTCAGTCTGCTGTCCAAGTGCTAATTGTTGATAGGGAACTTCAGGGTTCCTGCTTTCCCTTATGGTTATTTACTGCTAAACTGGTCCTGGACCAGAAAACCCTTCAAAGAGAGGACTGCCCTCTGTAAATATGGCACATAGCTGCTTTACCTGTCAGGCTTTGCCCCAGGACCTTCCCAGGTACTAAAACATTGTCTCAGGAATTGATGGCCATAGAACAGTACACAGCCAGAAGGCCTTGACCCTCTATGCAGCATATGCAATAGAATCCATGCCTACAAAAAGCCCAGTGAGTCAGAGTAAGGAAAGGAAAAAGCAGCCCTGTATGAATACTACATTAGGGATGCACATATTAAGAAAGAGATTTTATGGCTTTATCCACAAGTTCAAGATCTTGACAAGAAAAAGTCACTTCAATGGGGAAAGTGGTAACCCTAACCATCTATATGAATGCAACTAACTCATTATACCTCAACAATCTCTTTTTAAAAAGATATTTTATTGAAATTTTCAGTTATACATTTTCCACCATTAAATACCCACCATTATAAAATACATTCATTGACTTTCTTCTTCTCTCTCCATGGTTCTTTTCTTTTCATGGTTAATTTCCCATTATCACTGCATATTCCATTACAACCATTTAATTCCACTACCCCCTTTTATATTACCTTATCTTTTTATACTGTTGAATTTACCTTAATCTTGCTAGCGTTTTCACTTGTTTACAATTATTTCCCAAATATTCTACCAAGATTTTCCATTCCTCTTTGTAGACTCAATCTTCTTGTTCTCTTATTCTGCTGGTTAGGCCTGCTAACCCTGCTTATTCCATCATTTTAAGTTGCCATTCCTCCTTCTTAGGGACCTCTCCCAACCTCCATTTTTGGGCTAACAAAATCTGAGCTGCTGTAGTTGCATACATTATCCCCCCCCCCGACTTCTGGGAACCTCCATCTGCACCATTCCTAAAAGGAATGCTTCTGGGTTTGGGGGGGATGTTATTTTAAACCACTTTTTCGTCTCATTATAATAACAAATCTCTGCAATTAATCATTTGGTGGAAATGTTTTTTAAGAAAATAGCTCATGTAAAACCACAGTGCTCAACTGTTGACTACACAGCTTAAGAAAAATAAAATGCTAAATCCTGCTGTTTTTATGTGTTGGGTACCGTGTGCCATATTCCTTTCATGACCACTAGAGCTCTATTATACCTAGAAAGCTAGGATGTTCCTATATAGTTTTTATTAATAGAACTATGATCTATTTGGAATGTGAGCTGAGAAAACATCTTGTACTATTTTTCCTCGCCCAACAACTGTTGTTGAGTGACATTATCAGTTGCAATTGTTAAACAGGGTAGTAGGAAAACATTACTTATCATTCCTAACTGTGTATGAATGCCGTCAACCTCTTCAGATAACACATCAAGAAATATGAGCTTCTATGGAATTTCCAGAGCTTATGGAAACAATTCATAGGTATGACTAATAAAGGAGATGGGTGATGTAGGTTGCAACCCTGTGTACAATTACCTGGGTATAAGTCTTGTTAAACTCAATGAGGTTTACTTCTAAGGAAATCAACCAAGTGTCTAACCTTGGCTTAGGACCCTGGGGGTGGGGTGTCACTGCCATTAACCCATAATTTCTAGTGTGTGTCACAGTAATTATACATTACTCAGAAGTAACCCCTGCTAAATTCCATGGGATGGCTCCTTTGATACATTCACATAATATCATTGTTGTGGAGAGTCATCAGCCACTGTATTATGGGAGTTCTATCTCCACTCTGCACAAAAGGTATATATTTTGACATGCAGTAGTACCTGACCATTTTGCGCGTGTTCAAAGCACATGTGACCATGCACATGCGCACCGCTGTGAACCCAGAAGTGGCAGGAAAAGTGTGCGTAATGGGGTAGGCTTAAACACGCTCTGCCACCACGCATGGTGACCTGGAATACAACCCCCATGGAAATCATGGATTGCCTATATATGCAGACCCCCAACCCCAGCCTAGGGAGTCATTCCAGGAGAATGCCCTGTGCAGAGGTTCCCCATGCATGTACTAGAAAGAGGAAAATAACACAACACTTTCCCCCTACCACACAAATCATAATATCTATAATCTTAATTGCAACTGGAGTGTTGTTTGGAAGAACTGCACTTAGATCCTTGCAACAATTCAATTAACTTAACTTGTATTGTGTCCAAAGCAATGTTGTAAGTAATGCCTAAATAAATAAGGATGATTCATTCTCTTGAGGGTGTGCTTTGAACCATAAGGGAGACAGAAACCTTCAGAATAACCTGGGGGGAAATTCCTTCCTGATTTGATAATGCTGTTGGGAATGTATCTAACTTCTAGCCATTCATTTCCATCAAAGGAAATACCATAATCTTAGCACTTTAACACATACCCATCTCATCTATTTTCCTTATGCTAGTTGTTGCTATATTTTATATCTAGAATTTCCTCCAGTGGCTCCAAGGGAGTGTTTTTGGAATGATTCCCATGAAGATATACATTAGAATTAGCCATTGTGTCAGCCATTCCCATAGGCTGGCACTGGAAAATGCTTTTCCATAATGACCGCTCCCCACACAATAATAGGATGCATTTCAGAAGCACTCCATTGGAAGCAAACATGTGGCATGTCACCTCAGAGAAAGAGAAAATACTCAATTACAGGGAAATTAAGTATAATATATCTCATTAAATAGTATCCCATCTGCATTCAGCTCAGTTTTAAAACAGTATGAGGCTTATGTTCTGGGTTGTTGTTTTTCTGTTTTTCTGATATCTTACTTATATAATACGACACCTTAAAATCTGATATGATGAAGGGTGGTATAAAAATGTTTTAAATAAATGGGAAACTTTCTTCAAATCTCTAGCTGTCATTTCCTGTTAAGAGCATTTTTAAACATTTGAATGTAAATTGACTTATATTTACCTTAGTTTATATTGAAAACCTATTTTTAGTAGAACTACATTGCATTTAAATACATTGCAATAACAATATTTACACACGGAACAAATACAAGAGAGGGTCATGGATGTATTAGTGTCACGGATGGAGACAATCTGCACCCCTGCATATACTCATGAGGAAATACACCACATTGAAAATTAACTTCTTTCTTTAAACATAGTATTTGGGATCATGATAGCTGGGACAACAACCTGTTAGTTGGCATTAAACCATTCCCAATTGATATTTACAGGTAAATATCACAAGCAGTTTGTAGGGAGGAGGCAGTTGCAGGCACTGGCGGAGGAAGAAGAGGGGGGAGCGCATCGCCCTCGCAGCATGATCCCAGTGGGGTGCCATCATGGCTGTCCCCCCACCCACGTTGTGCCCCACGCCCCCGCAGGCATGCCACGCCTCCAGGACGCGTGCCACATCCCTACGGGTGGCAGGCACGCCCCTGGGATGTGCGCCAGCCCAGCCCCTGCCTGCTCTCCACCCCCCCACCCCACCCCCCTGCCGGAGCATGAAGCTCTGCCATTGGTTGCAGGATTGTGTTAATAATGCTGGGTCAAGGGGTGCCAAATGACTACTTCAGGCCTTGCCACCACTTAAGAATTCTTTCTGGACTTGGACAATCCTTGGCACCAGCAACACCTCTGGCTCCTGCAATATCATGGGCAGAACCCGAAATCTTTAAACCTGGCTGCACCAAAGAATCAAGTGATTTTAAATCTCATAATATAAAATTCTGTACCCATTTGTTTAGAATTATTGGCCTCCTTTGACACACATACTTCTGGGATTTTGAGTATAAAGAACTCAAAGCTGACTAACAACACACAAATACTGCAGAGCAGCCGCCGCTTACTCATATAGACCGCAATTGCATATTACTTAGGAGTGAATTGCTGATTGCTGAGGCCTAAGAAAAGTGAGCTCTTTATATGTTTAGCTTGTGACATACCGGTATATATACATTTTTGATCACATTTACAAAAAAAAGCATATCTTCATAATATAAATGTTTGAAATTTTATAAACCAGATAAAAATGGATTTTACTACTATCTTCAAAAATATTAAGAATCAGGTTCCACTCTATATTATAGCTTTGCATTAAAAGTTAGATAGTGTTATGTCATAAATACTCTTGGTAAACAAGGGTATGTAAGGAGCTGTAGTGACCCTGTGCAAGCATTATGAATGTCAGCCAATTCTATAAACACATTTTGTAAGCATTTTCCTTCCTCCATTTGATAAAAACAGAACCATAGCAAATGAAGATTAATTTCACCATTTTACAATTTTACTTGTGTTAGATTGAATCTGCTTTAAAAGTAATCATAAACAGTCTATAGCTCAGTTGGTAGAACATGAAACTTTTAATCTCAGGGTAATGGGTTCAAGCCCCACGTTGGGCGAAAGATTCCTGCATTTTGGGGGGCTGAACAATATGACTCTCATGGTCCCTTCCAACTTTACAGTTCTGATTCTATGAAATACTGTTCAATGTGAAAATAAAGTGGGAAAATCTGGCCAGTAACAGGTTGCCTAAAGATTATGGAAAATTACAGATTAGTTTGCTTAAAGAAAATACTTGTTATAAGTTAGCAGTTCAATAACAAGAATGACAAAGGTGATAAAGGAAACAAAAGCATACCTTGTTCTTGAGGAAGTCCATAAAACTCAGCAGCTATTCTTGCTGCCTCTTTACGGTTCCCTTTTACAATATAGAAATGGCTGAGTATTGCGAGGCTGATTTTCACAAAAAGCTTAAAGCAAAAAAGTGAAAGTATCGTAAAGTAGACATTGGATAGTTGTTGGGCAAAAGGACGATTTTCCTCTACGACAGTCATTGCTGCACAAGAGGCTTTGTCAGTGTTTAGATACAGCTCCAAAATATGTTGATAAGATAGTATGGCTCCAGCCAGACACTCCTAGGGAACAGCTGGTGCTGAGGAAAGAAATATCAGCTGGTCATGATGCTTGCAGCTCAAAATATGGGGATTATTTATACTGTACATAGCACTGAGTTCACTTGAGCTCCTGCTAGTGTGATGGTATTTCAGCTGGAGAAGAACACATATAAACAGTTTCAAACACTTTGAATATGACACTCCATACTAAAACAGTAGCTTCATTCCACATCTCACATATCTATTGTGTATAATCACATCAGTTTTGCATCTGAAGAATAGTTGTCAAATGGTGATTTACAACTTGTTCTTGTTTACTCCAGTTTTAACCACCTGCTGTCAGTCTGAAAGATTGTCACCCTCCCTCAAAACGTGATAAACGCATACACACTTTTGTTGGATCTTTTATTATAGTGATGTTCTTACATTTTCTCAACATATTTATTTCAAAAGGATGAGTTCTGTTTCATTAGAATGAAATGGAAAGCCAAGCCAGGAAAGGGGCTTGGTGTGTTAACTAGGCTATGCCTAGGACAGATCCCTGGAAGGGAAGGAAGCTGATGCAGTTTTGGAGACGTGTGTCCATGCCTGTTATAATGAATGTTGTTTAATGATTTGGATGTATGTTTAAACACCGATAGCTTGAAGACTTCCGGTGCCAGCGCCATTCTGTGCAGTCGGGAGCCGTTTTCGCGTTGAGACGGCTCCGGTGTTTTTTCGGGTTTGGAGCTACCGCAACCGTGCTGCGGGCTCCTTAAAACCACTGGTGGAGCGTCCAGTGGACTGGGGTTCTAGCGGGCACCAGACGTGCCGCCCCGGTTCTCAGGCAGCCCTTGTAAAAGGGAGGCTTGAGTGAACCGGGCAACGGCACGGCGCTGAAGAACCAATGCAACCGAAGACACAAAGCAGCGGGATCTGCCAGTTTTGAGCGCTTGCATTTTCCTCGATTTGGATTTAAAGGAGGACTCTGTAAGTAAAAGAGCTTGATATGGATTCTTAAATTCTTTTAAAAATTTGGCTTGCGGAGGGAGATTAAAGTGAGGAAGTCCGTCTCTCTCCATTGCGATAAGAGGACAGTAACGTCAAAGAAGCTGAAGCCGTTTAAAACTTGCTTTGAAGTTTAACTCTGATTTCGGGTAACTTAGAGTCCCCTGTTTTTGGGGTAAGATCAAGACTTTGATTGATTTCTTCCTGTGGATTATAAAGTACTACACTGATATTTTTAACCCTCTGGCTAAGGATTTGGTAATGGCGGCTGCTGACCGGCTGGCGCAGCTGGAAAAGTACTGAAACCTTATCACTTCCGCCCAACTAATTCCCACGGACTCTGTAAACCCAACAATGACACCAATCCAGGAGAGAATATTGTTGGAACTAAGACTACTTCAATCACTTCAGCAAAATCTTGCAGAAAAGTTTATCCAGATTGCAGCAACTTTGGAAAACTCTGCTTTATGCCCACTTGAAGGAGAGGAGTGAGTGAGAGTGGATCCTGTGGAATGTTTGGAGGATGATCTGGCACAGGCTTTTAAACAAGAGGGGCTTCCTTTGTGTGAGAGGCAGGGAGCCCCCAACGGGAACATTATAGTTGGCTTTTGGGGTGGCAGCCCAGAAGTTCAAGAACAAGAACAGGGAATCCAACAGAAACTTGAGAGTGGGCAAAGGAAGCTTTGTTATGACTTTATTGAAACAAGTTATCAAGAAGAATGCTACACTCTGGAGAAGAAGCTACTTTTGAAGGGAAGTGCAGAAGTGAAAGGGAAAGAAGTTAAATCAACTCTGGATGAGATAATAGGAGAAGGAGAATCTGACTGGTGGCATGTTGGGGGGGAGACTGGGGGTATGTGGGAAAGTTGAAGAATGGGAAACAAATGGGCAGGAGAGGGGGGGGTAATGGGTGAATCAGTAGAAAGGAAGGATTGATCACGGTATCCGACACCAGAGGGAAAATGGAATATGAGATTGGAGGAAATATTTAGGTATAGATTAATTTGGGTTTTTAATAGATTGAGAATTGGAATCAGAAGAAATATAGGCTATAGCATAACAAAGTTAAGTTAAGAAAGGATATAAGAGTAGTGAGGGATTTGAGGTTTGTTTTATAGAAAAAAATTTTTTATGAAGTTAAAATGTGCTGAAAAGAATAAGGATTAAGATTTAAGATTTAAGATATAATGAGTAGGATTGTATGATTAAGATGTGAGGTGAAAAGTAGATATTATAATGTTACAAAGTTACTAAAAGAGGTTTGGAAATGAACGCAGAGGAGAGGACGGGAGGAGGTACCAATGGAATGTTAAAACTGGGAAAAGATAATGAGATTTTTTTTTTTTAGTATAGGTTTGTGTTTTTGTAGTTTGTAGTTTTGATATTTGTTTTCTTTTCTTGTTTGTTTGCTTGTTATTGTATGTGTGATTGTGGTTTGTATTTGTTTTATTGGAAAATTAATAATTTTTTCAAAAAAAATAAAATAAACACTGATAGCTTTGCTTGAAATAACATTTAATATGAGCTTGTGCAACTAAGGCTGTGTTTCAGATTTCTACTAATGGACTCATTCTCGAATACTAATATGGTCTTGAAAGCAGAGGTGTCACCAAGTTCTTAAAACACTTGGGACACAAACCCATGATACAAATTTGTACATGCATATTATATGTACATGCATATGTATATGTATATGTATATGTATAGTATACACGCAAATTTAAACAGACTTTCAAAGAGAAAGCTGCCCTGCAGGGAAAATGATAGTGTTTTTTAAAAAGGGGGGGGATTGAGAAACTGAGGCGTGATGCAAAAGACTAGACTCTCTCCTCCACCAGGTCACCCCTGCTTAAAAGATACAGAGTCTTGTTGGCCTGATTCCAGCTTTCTAGGGTTTGAAGCTTTGGGGTTTAGACAGGATGGCCCTGGCAAGTATGTTAGGGAAATTACAGATAAATGGCTTAGGAAATAACTGGATAATCATTTGGATTCTGTGCAAGAAATGAGCTTGTGAAGACAAGCTATGGTTTGGAGAAAAACAGAGATACTATACCTGATTTCTTGGACTCTGAATTAACAGGATTTTTGGGTGCTGGCTGTATCCCTAAAGATCTGATGTGGAAACAGTGAACTTTGGTTGTCTGTTGGAATGTTTAAGCTATACCTCAACCTACCTTCAACCTGTATATTTTGTAAAAACAAAAAACAAAAACCCCCTCAAACATAAAATGTCAATAACCCTGCAGTGGCCTTCTAAATCTGGGTAAGTGCTGTGCTCCTGCATCTCAGTGCTTGGAGAAGTGGAGTATGCAACACTAATGTGAGCCTGTCCGCATCAGTAGTGTGTGCAGAAGTAGTATTGCTTGTTTAAAAGCTTTAGGAAAGATAAATAATATTCTGTGTTTGAGTAATCTACAACCATTGACCCCTGAGAGAGCCTTTCATATCTCTTTCTCTAGGAATTGCATCTAGGTTGAGCCACTTCTGAGCTGCAGAGGTAGGTGGCAGCTTCAGTGCCTTTGTGATATCGCCAGCCAGTACACCAATCCATCTCTTATCTGACAGCTGTTTGCAGAATTCCATCCCAAAGTAGTAGCTGTGACAGGCATGCCACTGCTGCCAGATCAAAAGGGGAAGTAACCAACAGAGCTTACCTACATATGGTGAAGCAAAAGGCACTCTGAGATATGCAAGGTCACAGGGAGAACAAATGCCAGCTAATTATGCTACCCATTCTCAAAACATCCCACCTGGCCTGTTTACAACACTTGAGATTAATAGTGAGAAGTCGGGTGAGAACGAAATGGGGAAACAATCGTGCATGGAAAGGCTCTAGGCAGAAGGAAAAAACTGCCGCATGAACTAGTCACAAGGTTAGAAATGTCTGTCAGTACAAAACAAACACAAAGCCCAGCACAGCTGCTGCTTGGTAACATGATTGGCAATGCATGAGCGGGAAAAGGAGTGCATGAGTGGGAAAACTTTCTCCAAGACAAGGTCAGGGAAGAGCCAGCCTCCAGCAAAGGAGTCGCTACAGACAAAACGGTAGGTAAAAAGACCAGGGGGCTGGTGGAGATCCAACTTTTGGAGAGAGAGATCCAACTTTTGAGCTTATGCGGAAAGGCCACTAAATAATGGAGGAGAGGCGGCCTAATTTGGGTTGGCTTCTGGTGGCCCTAGGGAAGAGACAGGCAGCATGATGACCTCAGGAGCAGTGGGCTCTCTACTTTTGCTCACTCAGGTAGGCATCTCAAGGTGCACAGGTGGGTGGGTGTTGCCATCAGGGTTTATGAGGCAGTTGGCTAAGGATAAGGGGAGCATCAATAAAGCTTACTAAGATGTTTCCTAGCAGAGCTGGCCTATCAGACAAGAGGGAGGAGTTATGTGGGAATGCAAGAGAGTGGACCAAAAGAGCTGGTTGGGCCATGCAGGAGCCAGGTCAATGGCTTCAGTGCCATTCAAAACCCTACATGTTTTCCTAGGGTATCCTGGATTCAAACTAGGGATGTCTCATGTAAAACATAAAAAGCCCTGTTGCAACAAGCCATGCTCCTCCTACAGACCCTGTGTCCTGTCCTGTCCCCCACCCCCCATGCTTGTCTGATGCTGCTGGAGCCAAATGGCAAAGAAACTGATCTGTGATGTTTCAGCATGGCTTTGAGTCTTGGGTGCTTCCTCTCTTTTACCCCTGACTTTCCCTTTTCGTCAGCTTAGCAAAGAAATGTTAAAAATGTCGACCAATTCTAACAGTTCAGATGAAGCATCTACTTAATAAATGGTGGCAGGTTAATAAATAAATATTACTAACAAAAGAACACAAATAGTCCTAATTTAAAAAACCAAGCCCCCATAAGTAAAATAGTAATAATAGGTGGTAAATAACCCCTTCATGGATCACTGCCTCCCCTTCATGGATCACTGCCTTGTCGTGGCGAAGGGGCTTGAATTACTCAGGGAAGCTATGAGCTATGCCGTGCAGGGCCACCCAAGATGGACAGGTCATAGTGGAGAGTTTGGACCAAACGTGAGGCCACCTGGAGGAGGAACTGGCAACCCACTCCAGTATCCCTGCCAAGAAAACTCAATGGACAAAGACAACAGGCATATAAAGTTATGACGCTGGAAGATGAGCCCCTCAGGTCGGAAGGCGTCCAACATGCTACTGGGAAGAGCGGAGGACAAGTACAAGTAGATCCAGAGCTGATGAAGCGGCTGGGCCAAAGCCGAAAGGACGCTCAGTTGTGGATATGCCTGGAAGCGAAAGGAAAGTCCAATGCTGTAAAGAAAAGTATTGCATAGGAACCTGGAATGTAAGAACATGAACCTTGGTAAGCTGGATGTGGTCAATAATGAGATGGCAAGAATAAACATTGACATCCTAGGCATCAGTGTACTAAAATGGACGGGAATGGGCGAATTCAGTTCGGATGACTATCATATCTACTACTGTGGGCAGGAATCCCGTAAAAGAAATGGAGTGGCCCTCATAGTCAACAAAAGAGTGGCGAAAGCTGTACTGGGATGCAATTTCAAAAATGATAGATTGATCTCGATACGAATCCAAGGCAGTCCTTTTAACATCACAGTAATCCAAGTTTATGCACCAACTTCCAGTGCTGAAGAAACTGAAATTGACCAATTCTATGAAGACTTACAACACCTTATAGAAATGACACCAAAGAAGGATGTTCTTCTCATTATAGGGGATTGGAATGCTAAAGTAGGGAGTCAAGAGATAAAAGGAACAACTGGCAAGTTTGGCCTTGGAGTTCAAAATGAAGCAGGGCAAAGGCTAATAGAGTTCTGTCAGGAGAACAAGCTGGTCATCACAAACACTCTTTTCCAACAACACAAGAGACGACTCTACACATGGACATCACCAGATGGGCAACATCGAAATCAGATTGATTATATTCTCTGCAGCCAAAGATGGAGAAGCTCTATACACTCAGCAAAAACAAGACCTGGAGCTGACTGTGGCTCTGATCATCAGCTTCTTATAGCAAAATTCCAGCTTAAACTGAAGAAAGTAGGAAAACCACTGGGCCAGTAAGATACAATCTAAATCAAATTCCTTATGAATACACAGTTGAAGTGAAAAACAGGTTTAAGGACTTAGATTTGGTAGATAGAGTGCCTGAAGAACTGTGGATGGAGGCTCGTAACATTATACAGGAGGCAGCAATGAAAACCATCCCAATGAAAAAGAAATGCAAGAAAGCAAAGTGGCTGTCCAATGAGGCCTTAAAAATAGCGGGGGAGAGAAGGCAAGCAAATGCGAGGGAGATAGTGAAAGATACAGGAAATTGAATGCAGATTTCCAAAGAATAGCAAGGAGAGACAAGAGGGCCTTTCTAAACGAACAATGCAAAGAAATAGAGGAAAATAACAGAATGGGAAAAACCAGAGATCTGTTCAAGAAAATTGGAGATATGAAAGGAACATTTCGTACAAAGATTACCACAATTAAGGACAAAAGTGGAAAGGACCTAACAGAAGCAGAAGACATCAAGAAGAGGTGGCAAGAATACACAGAGGAACTATACCAGAAAGATATAGAGGTCTCATACACCCCAGGTAGTGTGGTTGCTGACCCTTGAGCCAGACATCCTGGAGAGTGAAGTCAAATGGGCCTTAGAAAGCCTTGCTAACAACAAGGCTAGTGGAAGTGATGATATTCCATCTGAACTATTTAAAATCCTAAAAGATGATGCTGTTAAGGTGCTACACTCAATATGCCAACAAGTTTGGAAAACTCAGCAGTGGCCAGAGGATTGGAGAAGATCAGTTTACATCCCAATCCCAAAGAAGGGCAGTGCCAAAGAATGCTCTAACTACCGCACAATTGCACTCATTTCACACGCTAGCAAGGTTATGCTTAAAATTCTACAAGGCAGGCTTAAGCAGTATGTGGACCGAGAACTCCCAGAAGTGCAAGCTGGATTTCGAAGGGGCAGAGGAACCAGAGACCAAATTGCAAACATGCGCTGGATTATTGAGAAAGCTAGAGAGTTCCAGAAAAACATCTACTTCTGCTTCATTGACTATGCAAAAGCATTTGACTGTGTCGACCACAGCAAACTATGGCAAGTTCTTAAAGAAATGGGAGTGCTGATCACCTCATCCGTCTCCTGAGAAATCTGTATGTGGGACAAGAAGCTACAGTTAGAACTGGATATGGAATAACTGATTGGTTCAAAATTGGGAAAGGAGTACGACAGGCTGTATATTGTCTCCTGCTTATTTAACTTATATGCAGAATTCATCATGCGAAAGGCTGGGCTGGATGAATCCCAAACCGGAATTAAGATTGCCGGAAAAAATATCAACAACCTCAGATATGCTGATGATACAACCTTGATGACAGAAAGTGAGGAGGAATTGAAGAACCTTTTAATGAGGGTGAAAGAGGAAAGCGCAAAATATGGTCTGAAGCTCAACATCAAAAAAACTAAGATCATGGCCACTGGTCCCATCGCCTCCTGGCAAATAGAAGGGGAAGAAATGGAGGCAGTGAGAGATTTCAGTTTCTTGGGTTCCATGATCACTGCAGATGGTGACAGCAGTCACGAAATTAGAAGACGCCTGCTTCTTGGGAGAAAAGCAATGACAAACCTAGACAGCATCTTAAAAAGCAAAGACATCACCTTGCCGACAAAGGTCCATATAGTTAAAGCTATGGTTTTCCCAGTAGTAATGTACGGAAGTGAGAGCTGGACCATCAAGAAGGCTGATCGCCGAAGAATTGATGCTTTTGAATTATGGTGCTGGAGCGAAGCTCGATGCAAGGTCTGTTGTGAACTGTGCCTGGATCTGTGGACATAGGGGAAAAGAGGACAATTGGAAGATTGGTTCCGGCGATAGACAGAGAAGGACAATGGACAGAGGGGGAGTGGGGTGAAGTATTAAATGCAGAATTTAAATGGTCTGTTATGGTATTCTGAAATCGGAGGGCGAAGGTTGTTAGTTTTAAGTTTATTTTGAATAAGTAAAGGAGATATTTGAGATTCTATGTTATTAGCAGCAAGATAAAGGATAGAAGAAGTTAGTCTAGATTTTATGAGAATATTCTGTTAAGATCTATGATAGAGTAAGATGATTAAGATGATTGTTTTATTTTTAACTGAAGTTAATTTTTAGAGAAAAGTTGTTAAAAAAAGTAGATTATGGATTTAGAACCGAAGGTGAAAAGGCAGGGGGAGTCAACCGTCAAGATTTGGAAAAAGGAATTTTTTTTTATGTATACAAACAAGAAGAAGAATCCTGGCAATATTTGTATTTGTTTTTTATCTGTAGGTGTGGGTATGGGTGTATGTTTTGTTATGAAAATGCCAATAAATTCTTTATAATAAAAAAAAAGAATTATGGTGCTGGAGGAGACTCTTGAGAGTCCCATGGACTGCAAGAAGATCAAACCTATCCATTCTCAAGGGAATCGGCCCTGAGTGCTCACTAGAAGGACAGATCCTGAAGTTGAGGCTCCAGTACTTTGGCCACCTCATGAGAAGAGAAGACTCCCTGGAAAAGACCCTGATGTTGGGAAAGATGGAGGGTACAAGGAGAAGGGGACGACAGAGGATGAGATGGTTGGACAGTATTCTCGAAGCTACTAGCATGAGTTTGGCCAAACTGCGGGAGGCAGTGAAGGATAGGCGTGCCTGGCGTGCTCTGGTCCATGGGGTCACGAAGAGTCGGACACGACTGAACGACTGAACAACAACAACAAAATAACCATTAAAATTGTCAAGAAAAAAAACAAATAAATCCATAAACAATTACTTAAGGAAGAAAGAAAAACACATATTATTTAAGAAATTATGCACAGCTCAGGATCATCTTAATTTGAGGAAGCTCTATGATCACATATTCTCTTAAACAGAAAGGTGAACATCTCATCTTCCATTATTTACTACTTCAAAAATTACTGCATACTGCCCATTCAGATCTCTGCCTCTTTTGCCTGCCATGTCGGACCCATAAAATCCAGGGGATTTTACTATCCTTGATGTACGTTCTCTTAAATGGGAGCTATTTCCCCTGCCTCTGCTTTTTGCATAAAGAATCCTTACTGGCTGCTAATATCATAGGCCTATAGATGAGCGATTTCCCTGTATCTTTAGGAGCCACATATTGCAGATAAGTTAGTAAAAATATTCTAGGATTTAATTGAATTCAGTGGAATTTTTAACTTCATCTCTTTGACAAGTTCCTCCTTCAAACCAAATTACTTTGAAACTCTTAATTAAAACAAAAGCAAAACCTGCTTGATTTGCAGCATGGGGAGTTGGTGTTTAAAGCAAACAGATTTTGCACGGGCTTATTAAACTAGTTCCTGCTTTCCTTAGATCCTAGCCAGGGTGTCAAAATATACTGAATTAAAACACACACTCCCCACCCCCCAAGTGAGAGCTTTCAGGCACCATGAAGGAACTGACTCATAAGCCTTGTCACTTGAACAGCTTGTTAAGGGGCAAGGCAGTGCATTGCATTTCGTGCGTAGAAGCTCGACTTCCCTCCATAGAGTTCATAGGTGGATTCGAAAAGCTGCTTTTTTAGCAGACAGCCATTAGGCGGCACTCGCTGCCTGCGGCGACTAGCAGCGGGTTACAGTACAGTATATAGAACAGAAGACAACCATAAGGGAGTTTAAACTGTTCCTTTGCCTGCAGACCGGATTTCCTGGCTATTTTTGACGCCTTGCCTATTTACCTTCAGAGTGGTAACAAGGCAGTTGCTCATAAAGCAGCAACAAGGGAGATGTTCCGACTTTTTTCGGTGCAGTGATTTGGGAGCAACGCGCGTCCTCCTCTAGAGGAAGGACTAATTTTACGTTTCTCCAACGTCAAGTCTTCTGTGGGTTATTTTATTTTAAAGAAGGGTTTTAAAATACACTGTGTATCTGAAGAAGTGTGCATGCACACGAAAGCTCATACCAAGAACAAACTTAGTTGGTCTCTAAGGTGCTACTGGAAGGATTTTTTATATTTTTTATTTTGTTTTGACTGAGAGCTGTAGTGAGAGTTTACTACTGTATAGTCCGCTCTCACGATGCTGATTTGGACTCTGTTTCTTTATCACCTTGCCACAATTCATTCAACTTCGGAGTAGCTGCAAGTGGGTAGATTGTACCTGAAAGTGATTTATATCACAATCCTGCATCACAGCTCAGTGCATTCTCACGGGAGCAAACCTCACGATCTCCACAGTGCAGGCAGTGGCTGAACAATGACTTAAAATACAAAGGTTTGTTTAAATAACCGATTCAGTCTTCTTCTTTTTTAAGCAGTCTTTATTAGCGAAACGAAACCTCACCAGCAAAGGTTTCCATCGCGGTAGTACACAGATGAGGCATGTCATCAAGATGCAGGCAGAACAATTACAGTACAAACCAGGATCATAGCTGTCAAGTCTCCCTTTTTTGTGCGGGAAACTCCCTTATTCCAAGCCGTTTCCCGCTGCTATCCCTGATTTTTTATATCCCTTAAATTTCCCTTATTTCAAAGGGAATATTCATCTCCCCAGGCACATCTCTACCCTGTGGCGCCAGTGGCACGGGGAACCAGGGCCAGGAGGCAAGCTGAGTGTCCGGGAAGGAGAGTTGGAGTCCGGGGCAAGCAGAGCTTCTCCCCCTCTGCAATCCTAGAGTGCCGCTGAGGGAGGAGGAAGAGCCGGAGGAGAGGGAGAGTCCACCACCCACCCACCTCCCCGCCTGTGCAGCTGGAGGACCATGCTAGGGAAAGAGGCCACGCTCCCCAAACTTCCTGCCCCACGTTCCTCAACATCCAGCTGCCGAGCGCACGCCAAGTGTGAGGAGCGAGGAGAGAGCCGCATCAGAGACCCTAAAAACTCCCACCCCACCCCACCCGCAACTCTTTCTCGCTCCATCGCCCCCCCATCATCTTTGCAGAGACAGCAAGAGCCACGTGCCTTGTCCGGGGAAGGAGAGGGGGGGCAAAGCAGGCAGAGACAGGAGGAGATGGCGAGGGAGGCTTTTTTTTTGATGGGGGTGATGTAGAGAGCTTTCTCTGCTTCCTCCGGTGGGTCTCTAACCCCCACCTCCACCCCTAGATTTGTTCCTGGTGAGTTCTGGCACCTCTTTCTCTAGAAAAATAGCACTGGGGGGACATTAAGCATCATATTGTTTGGTCTACGTAGTAGGCAGAAGACTAGAGGCCTGCCTTAAAAGGAGTGGTGAGGGACTTTGTTGTCCCAGTGTGGTTGCAACTCAATGTTCTTCTCTGAGGGGTTGTCCACACTGGAGTTTAATGGGAATTTAAGGTTGCTTATGTCTCTGTTATTTAGCAATGCCCTCATGATGCCCTTCCCCACTCAGCCCCTATCTCTCTCACACATTCTCACTTGTAAATCGGGTTTTCCCAATCTGAGAATAAGCCTAAAAGGGGGAACAGTGAGCCCAGCCACCTTTTATTCACAGTCGCATAAGCACTACACTACAGCATGGCCTGCACCCAACGTTGTTTTTTACAATCTTGTTTGTCCCCAGTAACCAAAATTATATTATCAACGTTTACAAGCAGAAAAGTTGTTTTCCTTCATTTGCAAGGAATCATACAAAACAAAGTGGCACTAATAAAGAAACGTTCCAGTGTGGCAACAGAAAGCAAACTAAAAATGCTTTTGCAGTTGATAAAAACTATCCAGCAATATCAAGTTATAGGGAAACTGGTGGTACTAACAGTAATCCTTCTGGTTGGTTAATTGGTTTGGCAACTTCCAGGCACATGATGTGTGATGCTAATTATTTCCCCCAAGAGTTAAATGATAACTGATCAGAGGCAGCTACCGGAGAGCTATGAGATTCAGGTGAGGGTCAGATGACTTGTCAATCCCAGCAGGTATATAAGAGGGTCAGATGACTTGTCAATCCCAGCAGGTATATAAGAGAGTCACATAACTTGTCGATCCCAGCAGGTATATAAGAGGGCCAGATGACTTGTCACATGACTTGTCAATCCCAGCAGGTATATAAGAGGACGACCTGGCCTGCCCAGGCCTGCAGCCTGCCCAGAGCTATGAGATTCAGGTGAGGGTCAGATGACTTGTCAATCCCAGCAGGTATATAAGAGGGTCAGATGACTTGTAAATCCCAGCAGGTATATAAGAGGACGATTCAGGTGAGGGTCACATGACTTGTCAACCCCAGCAGGTATATAAAAGGGTCACATGACTTGTCAATCCCAACAGGTATATGAGAAGACGTCACAGTATATAAGAGGGTCACATGACTTGTCACATGACTTCTCAATCCCAACAGGTATATAAGAGGACGACCCGGCCTGCCCAGGCCAAGCCCATCTCTTTCTATTCCCGTATGTTGTTGCCCACAGAGCACAACTATGCTCAAATTGACAGAGGCATATGCCATTCCCTCTGATGCAGATTATATATATATATATATATATATATATATATATATATATATATATATATATATATATGGGGGGTGGGGATGGGGGGGTGGGGGTGGGGGGGTTGCACATGTGCCCATCAAGCTGTGTGTGGGAATTATCCCTCCGTGTGTGGTGCTGTCAGGAGGGGGTCGTGCAAATGCTGCACGTGGGGAGCGGAGCACATTTCTTGCGCACGGGTGCCTGCCTGCAGAAGGGATTTGTGCTGCGGAGCTGTTGTGGGAAACGCCTATGTGGTTGTGTTGACAGGTGTTCAAAGGAGGGGTGCAGAAGCTAAAGGTATCTGTCTATATGGCCTTTCCAAAGGCCAGGTTGTGCAGTCAGCTGGGGCCTGTAAAAAGCCAGGTTGGGAGCCACCTTAAGTTGAGCCTGCATAGGCCTTGTGGTGCATGTGATTCAGATTCTATTCAGTTGAACCTCTGGTTACAAAGTTGACTTTTTTTAGCAATGCCCCCCTAGTGAGCCTTCTTTTGTTCACTTCTTTTTATTTCGAGGCAGTGCACACCTATGTTTGTGGAACTGCAAACCTTTCCAGTCATGTGTTACTCCAGTCAAATCCCACATATGAATGTGGGTAAAGATGATGGTGTGTAGCCTGGTGTAAATTAATTTGTAGCCTGGGGGGGGGGGGATTACCATGGCGTGGACTGTCCCTGAGAACCGTAGACTGTCCCCGGGACAGGTGAGGGTGCTGACCCCTGATTTTCAAATCCTAAACTTGACAGCTATGACCAGGATATGCAGATAAGCTAATGTCGCTAATGTCCATATAACTAGGGCTTGCGATCTCTAAACGCACAGGCCCTATTGAGCTCAGTGGGGTTTTACTTCTGAGCAGACAGTCACCTTGCATGGCAAATGCCACGAAATATGCGCCCCAGCACATACCCCCCCCCCCTCGGGCTGCAGCAGAGGCGAAGGTAGCCGCTTTCCTGCCCTTCCGCCCCCGAATGCCGCCGCCGCTGCTCTCCGTTCCCTCGCGCGCGGACACGTCGTGACACTCCGACTGTTCTATGGGGATCCCGAGTCCATGCCAGAAGGTGGTTCCCCTACTATTACTCTAACCATTTTTTTAAAATCTCTCTCTCCCTTTCTTTTTTTTCCTTGCGGCGGCGGCGGGCGGAAGCGACTCTTCGAGGCCGATGGGACTTCCGGGCAGGCCGAGCTAGGGCGGAGGGAAGGGGCGGGCGGGCAGGAGGCAGGCAGGCAGGCAGGCGCAGGGACGCTGGCTGGGCTCCTCCTCGCGCGGGCGACTGGGCGGGCTCGGCTTTTCGGCGGCCGTTTCGGGCCTCCTTTCCCTTTCAACCACGCAGCGCGGCGGTGGTGGCGGCGGAAGCGGCAGCCCCCACCCTCCTCCTGCGTTAGGTTCCCCACCACCCGAGGCTCACTCGCTGGTCCTGCCTGCTTGCCTGCGCGCTTGAGACGGCGGAGGCGGGTGGCGCGACCGGCCGGCGAGGAGGGCCGGAGCGAGCGAGTGTGTGTTTTTGTGTGTGGGTGAAGGCCGGAGCGGCCGGCGGGGGAGATGAACACCGTCCTGACCCGCGCCAACTCTCTCTTCGCCTTCTCGCTGAGCGTGATGGCGGCGCTGACCTTCGGCTGCTTCATCACCACCGCCTTCAAAGAGCGCACGGTGCCCGTCAGCATCGCCGTCTCGCGGGTCATGCTGTGAGTGAGGGGCGAGGGGGTTGGGGGTCCCCTCTTCTTCCTCCTCCCGGGTGGTGAGCCCCGGCCGCTCCTCCCTCCCAAGTCTTTTGAGTATTGGGCGGAAAAGGTTCACCCTTTTCTCAGCAAGGATGTGGGGTGAGGAGATTGGGGTGCAGAAAGCCCAAGCCTGACTTGCTTCGAAGTATTCCCCCTCCACCACCACCACCCCAAAAATATCCACCCCCCTTGTGGAGCATCCCTCATGTGCAAAACGTTAGTTTTGCAACGAGCCATCTCCCTTCGCTCGATTAATATTAACCTGTGGTCCTCGAAGTGATAAGGAGGCATAACTTATCAGGATGTCTTTGTGTGCGCCCATGGCAGTGGCTGATATGTATTAGTTACTCCCACCTCCCTGCAATTATTATTATTCCCCCCCCCCCATCAGTCCCATCCCTGCTGCAAATAAGTCGCACAATGGACTGTTCATGTTAAATAGGATTGTCATTGAAGACGGATAAAAGCATTGTGTATTATTGATCCCGCAAAGCTCGCCCGTTGTTCTCTGTGTTATCACCTAAGTTTGGATTCCCTTTTCTCTTTGTCGATTATGGGTCTCAGAACAGTAGACCTTTCCTTCCTGTTCTCTCATTTCCCCTTTGTGCGAGCCAATGAGCGAGCACCACGAACTCTTTGGTGCTGTAGTGTCCGCCCTCTGGCAAGCTCCCTCCAGGGTGTACATAGAAAGGCAACTCGGCTATTGGGTTTAGTACACGTCAGTGGCTGTTGCCCTGGCAGCATATTGCCAAGCATATGTCTGTTTCCATGCAGTTGGGGGGGGCAGTGTTGTTTTACAGCAAATTCCCGTGCTGTTTTGACAAATACAAGTCCTGCTCTCAGCATTGCTGACTGGTGTTGCTCTGAATGGTTTCATAGATTGCCGTGCATCGTTTGTGGTGCTTGCATACTGATTTTACGTTCCTTGGTGCATTTGGAGCTAAGAAGGAACACCTCAGCTGAATGTGTTAAATTATGGGCTTCAAACATCATACTCTATGCTATTAAAATGTGCTAAATTGACTGCTCTTCATGAATAAAAGCATGGCAGTGCATGGAGAATTAGATTTGTTCTGGTGTTCCCTCGCATTGTGCCTCTTGGCAAGAACATTAACATTAGTTGCCAAATGTCATCATCGCACAATGGCTATGATAACTATAACTCGTAAAGGAAATTAAATTATGTAGCCTATACGTTATTGAAATCACAGGTGACATTCACTTGGCTCACTTTTGCCTAAATTTCTTGCCCAGCTCCTAAGTTCCCTTTTGCTGCCCTGCATAATGTTGCACGCCACCCCAATGTCCAAGCAATTTCCAAGCAGTGTGGGATCCCAGGCTCTTACCCAGGGTTTGGTTTCCTCATTCCTAGGAACAGTAGAGACTGACTGATGTCTTTAGGATGTATGGTTTATCTACACCCACCCACACACCCACACACCCACCCCTACCCCTGTGATGGAGGGACTCACAGCATTAACATCCCAGAAGGTCTTGCTTCTCCCATATTCACAGCCTTGGATTCCAGCAGAAACCAGGCATGACTCTCTCTCTGACTTATGCTTGCTTCTAGCACAGCTCTTGCTCTCTCACTATGGCTTTTGTCTTCTCACTACCAGCCAGGTCCTCCCATTTGCCCTCTGGCACAAAGTAGCTTCCTTATTACAAATAAGCTGGCCTTGCTACTTCAACAGTGGAATCCTCCAAACATTTTTTCCAAATTTTGGAAAATGTTTAGATATGCATGTTTAAAATATCCAAGTTATTGGCTTGGATTCTAAGATAAGTCAACTTGAGGAAGTTTTGTTTTTGGTTTTGTTTAAGAATTTTAAAAAATTCATGTCCCTTTTTACCTTGCCCCCCAAATAGAATCCTGTCTTGGGGGCCTTGAATAAAAAGGGATGGGTGTGGGGGAATCTCCCAAACTGGGTGGATTTCTGGTCTGCCTGCATCTCAGTAATGCCCCATTCAGCAACCTATATTCCATGTTGCTCAGGAAGGGAGGGGATATGTTTTCTTCCTGTGAATTTCCTTAAGTTAACTTTGGTTATATAGGAAATTAAAAGACACCTAAGGAAGCTCTGAAATTTCCTACTGGCGGGCCACCTAACCGTGCATAAATCTAGAGGTGTATGCCCAATTCTAAGTTCATTTTATCAGTTTTACTGTGCTGAAATTACTACTAAATTGTCAAAGGCTGTAATAATATTGTATTTGTACATGCCTGACAATATCGCAGTGCTGTTCTTTAAAAAATCAAGTTAGCCTAGTTCCTAATGTCATCTATCTATTTTCTTCCTGAAGATCTTGTGAAGAGAAGTATATTTAAACTAATTATTATTGTTCATTCTATATTCTGTTACAAGGGAGCAGCCTCAACACTGCCTATGTTTCCCATTTTTTCCCACTGAATAAGAGTATCCTTTCTCTGAAGACACTAATATTATCTTGTGCCAGCTGCAAAGTAGTTTGAATAATGTGGTTTTTTGTGTGTTTTTAGGAAAAATGTAGAAGACTTCACCGGACCTGGAGAAAGAAGTGACCTTGGAATCATTACTTTTGACATTACTGCAGATATCCTTCATAAAAATTTGTAGAGCTTCAGAATAAATCCTGTTTTTAAGTACTGATTACTAGAGGGTGAGAAAACGAAAAATTATACATCTTCAAAGCTGCTTCTAACAAAAGCTGGGAATGGAGAATACATGATACAGATATTAAAGGCTTGAATGTTTGGTTTATATTTGAGTGTTTTCTCAACTATAGCATTGTTATTAATGTCATAATGATACCTGATTCTTTAGCGTGGTGCTGATGTAACACATCTGATCACTTAACCATGATTGAGTGGGCTACAAGCTTGCACACTTCTCTTATCTCAGTGGTGAATTCCCCTTCCCTCCCTTTTAGCGCTATGGTGTTGCATTACTGAAGGTTGCCAAGTATTTGCAAAGCAATTTATAAATCTGATGTTAAATGATGGTTAAAGCTAACCATGGATACTCTGAACACAAATGTTTACATTAAAAAAACAAAAACAGAAGGGGACCATGCCACTAAGTTATTCATGGAAAACAAAGCCACATTTTGTTAACCCTCATTTTCTTTCCCATTATCTTTGCTTTCTCTCTATCACAACTCTCCCTGTTCTCTCTCCTCACCAAATTGTGTGTCCCCCCTCTTACTCTCTTTTCACCCACATCCTTTCCCTCCAATCTTGCTTTTTGCTCTGCTGCTGGCACTACCCCCTCTCATTGCCTAGTATGGCTGCCTGGACAGGCAAACTGGCATAAATTCAGCTATGCACCCCTGAGTCTAGGAAGCAACTGAGCGCCCACCCTTGCTATTTTCAGGCACCTGCAATCTGCAGATGTTTCCATAAAGAGTGAAAATAATAGTGGACAAGTGTTTCGGTTAGAAGTTCCCCAGGGAACTGCAATTTGCACACAGACCCTACGTTATGCGGGCCTGCCCTAAGTGTTTTCATTATCCCAGTGGGAATTCTTGTCTTGAAACAACATACTCGGTGTCATATCAGAAACTCCCTTCAGCTTCATCTGTAGTTTGCTATGTAGAATAAGGAACTGCTGTTTGGGTTACACAAATCTGAAAACTGAACTAGTTGTACTAGTCATTGGATACTAGCCTAGAACTCTAATACATAAGAGACTTCGGCTTTGCTTCTTCAAAATCCCAAATTCCTCAGTCCTATAGCTGGAATAAACAGGACTGGCATGCATATATTCTATTACCTGTTTAATACCAGTATCTGATGGTATTGCTTTTATTGATTGTAAGCAGCATCTGAGGTAATGTGGAATAAAAATGTTTTAAAAAGAGCAAAAATTGTTTATTTGAAACAATATGAATAATGCATTTCCTTTTGATTTTTTTTTTTTAGTGAAATAAGAATTGGGACTCATGGAAGAATGCAGGGGAGTTAAATAGATTTGGAAATCGTGGGTGATCACCCCTTCCTTTCTGCCTCTTATTTCCCCAACTTAAAAATAAGAACATGTAGCAGTTTTCTTTTTTTACAAAAGTAAAGCTGCTGGTCTTGATCTACAAAAATTAAAATGTCGTGAATCCTCAGTTAATATGTTGTTTATCACAGAGAAAAGCCTTAAGTTGAGAAATGCCTTCTGAAGAGAACATTTCTGCTTTAAAATGCTTTGATAGTTGATCTGCACTGAATGAGTGTTTTTGAAAATATTCAAAATTTGAAACAATATATGTTCCTTAACATTCACACATCTGCACAGTATATTTGACTGGAATGTGAAACAATTATTTCTTTATTTATCAGCAGAATATTCAACAAAGAACAATGTAAGTATAAATTTTAAAGCGGTTAAATGGAAATGCATACTAATTGTATAGTTATTTCTGTCTACCCATGGAGGGGGAGCAGGAAAAACGTGTAGCAGAGTTTAAAAAATAAATAAATAGACCAGAGGCAATTGTATATCATCCAGCAGAGCTTTTACTGCTACTGAGGCAAATCAGCATAATGGTCACAAATTCAATACATTCAGGATTGGCACAGTCCATAAAAATCCAGTTACAGCACTTACAATAAAACTTACAATACTTATAATAAGACGAAACCTTAACACTACAGTGTTACCTTAGTTTTCGAACATCTTGGATGTCGGATGTTTCAGCTTTTGAACGCCAAAAACCCAGAAGTAACTGCTTCAGTTTTCAAACACACCTCGGAAGTCGAACAGGAAACGCGGCTTCTGTTTTTAGTTTTCTGTAAGCGAATGCTTCCGGAAGTAAATATTTCGGGTTTCGGAAGTTGAATGGTCTTCCGGAATGGATTACGTTTGAAAACCAAGGTACCACTGTGTAGCATACAGAAACGGAACACTAGAACAACTAGAGATAGAAAGAGAAAGTGACTGAGAGCCAGGCTCCTCCTGGCCTGACTATATAGCTTGACCTTGACAGAAACGACAACAAAACCAGCTGTACTCAGCTTCCCAGCAGAAATAACCCAAACAAAAACCTTATTCCTGTTTCTTTCACATAGAAAGAAAACTTTCACAAAGAGAAGGAACCTTCTAGAGCCCTTTTGAATTAAGCAGAATAGGAAAGATCTCTACACATCAGATCAATACTTTCTTTGCTAAGAAATGCAAACTATTTCATAATGTCAGAACTGTACAGTAATTTGTATCTCTCCCCCTTCCTGTGTTCTCCCATTACTACTACCATCACCACCCAAACAATGCCTATGTTGCATATTGGAGAGAAAAGGCAGCTTGTGGGATGGGGTGTTTATAGATCAATGTTTGGCAAAAGTTGGAAACTGTTTCTCTATTCTGAAAGTTTGCAGGTAACTGATATCTCCAGCTTAGATACAATCTGTTTCACGTGGTTGTCTTTGTAGAAAGGGAAACACTTTGGTTTTCAAACATTTAGTGTTGTAAAGTCACCAGCACCTTCTAGTGTCTGCTACGAATGTACTCATTCCTGTCTTACCCTGATACAACAACTGCCACTGATAGTTTGTAGAATATTTAAGTGGGCACTACATAGAAATTGGTATGTTACCACTCTTTAATTCCTCAGTCCTTGCCTAAAAACTTCGAAAACATACCTGTGTATTCATGAATGTGCTAGTTACAAATTATATGGATGGAATAGTGATGGCTTCTTGGAATTATATGGGTGGAATAGTGATGGCTTCTTGGATCATTGCACAATCTGTAATTATCTGCTGCTTGTTATATTCTTCTGATTGTTTCATCAGTCTCTGGCCTGGTTCACGCATCATGCAAAACCATAGAAAACCAGCTATGGTCTAATGTGAATGAGGAGCTTGCTAGTGCACTCTACTGAAAAATTCTCACTTTGCTTCTCTCCTGTTCTTGCTGCTGCAATGCCTCTGGGAAACAAGTCAGATTTTGGCTTGTCATGATAGGCAAATCTGTGTTTGTGGTTTCTCCCCAAACAAACCATGAGCAATACTCAAGGTCCTTGGCTTATTGCTTGTGGAAGGGTGAACCATGAGCCCAGATTCATGTTATAACAAGGTGGATTGTCTTGTTTCCCAGCAGCGCAGCATGAGTGGTAGAAGATGAACAGAGCAAAACTTTTCAGTGCACAAGTGCAAATGTATATTTACATTAAAGCATAGTTTGTTTTCATCTGTGGTTTAATGTGGTGTGATAACAGGGTCTCTGTAAACTGAAAGAAGGCATATCTTTCTAAACATTGCCACTCATATTTTGTGATTCTTTCTAGATAGATCCACCGAGTCCCCAATTCTTGTTTCATATGGTCATGAACATGGAACTCTTACAAGGGCTTTCTGCAATGTTAGTATATTTTCAAAAAGATCCTCACCACAAGTTCTGCAGAAAACATGTAAATTGGCTGGAAATACTAGTTTATTCCAATTTCCATTTATTTTAATAACAGCTTATGTGAGGTTGGCATTTTGGGGAACTGGGCTGCAGTTCTGAATCTGTGTCTGGTGCATAGTCATAGCTCTGAATTACTAGTCAGCTGTGCACACAATACAAATCTAGATAACGGTAACAAAGTCTTTTTTATTACATGTTAATTTTTCCAAAAGCAGTTCATGAACTGTTTACTTCTTTTTATTGTAATGCTACAATGTTTTTTCAGGAAAAAAATTGTTTTTGGTCGATGCCTTGCTATGTAGTTTATTTTTGAGCCTATAACTCTTATGATATCACTGAAAGAAAACAGCACCCCTCAAGCCCTGTGTGAATGGCGATCTCCATGTTCAGCTTCCTTGGTGAGAAATTTTTGCCATTTTCTATTCCTTTTAGTGATTAATGGCAACTTTAATTGCAGGCTTTGAACCAGGTTGTCCTCTGGGACAAAATTATTTTGAGAGGGGATAACCCAAAGCTGCTGTTGAAAGACATGAAATCAAAATACTTCTTCTTTGATGATGGAAATGGTCTCAAGTGAGTAAATTCCCTTCCTGTATTCGTTTTGATTATGTATTTGTGATATGTATGCAGTGATGTAGCTGAGAGAACTCATAAGCAGAGAGAATGTTTACTTTCAGGAATGTGCTCACGTTGTCATCACGTTCTTTTAGTGAAATAACATAAACATTTCTTATCACAGGCTTTCTGTCAATATAACACATTTTGCAAACAGCCATAGTTCACATAACTTACTATGTGCAAAATCCAAGTTCCCCTTGTGTCTTTTGCAGCCACATTTAATGTTGTGGCTGTGCCAGCTGGAAGCTGTCGAAACTTAGGAGTAGTCGCCTCATTACCTGCAAGCACAATCTAACCTACAGCAGCTAAGCGGATGAAACCAATTAGCACGAGGGATGAGACAATGAGCAGGGTGGGGATGGGGAGCAAGATGCACGGGGAACAGTTATACTAGGAGAGGGTTCTTATACTGTATAAGAAACGTTGGAAATGATGGATGGAAAGCAGCAACCAGAAAGAGTGTTTACAAGGGCTCACAGAGTTTCTACTTTTTATAGTGCTTCTGCTTCTGGATTTAGGGTTCAGTACATTAGTGTTCTCAAGTCCTATTGAGATCTGCAGCACTTGCAGCGTTTAACAGTAATCTCTTTGGGGACACTTTCTGCAGATTAGCACATCTAGAGTTTGGTATGTTTATAAGATGCAAAGTATCAAATGTCATTGTCACAGTTTCTTGGTGAGAAAAATGGGTCCCTTGCATGTGGCCAATGGATTGTATGATAAATAAGATTAATGAATTCTTAATGCTGGCATACATGGTCCTGCATGCTGCAGTGTTTATTGCAATGTACACTGCTTAGAGTATTCAAATGATTCTACTAATACTGTGTTCAAATTGCAGGGGCAACAGAAACATCACATTGACTCTTTCATGGAATGTCGTACCAAATGCTGGCATCCTACCTCTTGTGACAGGAGCAGGACACATATCTGTTCCATTCCCAGATACTTATAAAACGGCAAAAAGCTATTAAATTATTATGCTGAACCTTGAGTAACATATTTTTATACTTGTACATTATAAATTTTATCGCTTTTTCGTCTCCCGCCCACCTCAATTCAAAGGTACTGTACTGAGTTTCTTTAGGTTTAGCTGAGATGGAAGGAAAATAATTTGTCTGGTTTGTTTTCAACTTTCAATTCAAAAAAATGAACTTGAAATCTCAAGGAAAGGTGAATAGTTGTTTTAAATTTTGGGCAAAAAGTTATTGTTCTGGTTATCAGGACAGGTAATACCTTTCTTACAAATAAAACTTTTTGAAACCGGAAACAGTTCATTTGGTTTGAATGTATTGAGAGTTCATGTTTCCCTCTGGTCTTTCACATTTCCCTATAGGTAGGAGATGTTTGTCTTGAGATTTCAGATTCAAAGCTATGACGAAATTAAAAGACCTTAATAAATGATACAGAGTTGGGAAGGATTTAAATAACTTTCTATATAAATTTAGTCCAGCTTTTCTTATGAAAAGATTTTCTAAAAAGCTTTATGGAGTATGATCTACACCTTATTAAAACCATGCTGCATCCTTAATTTTTTTAGAGTTTTAAAGTGTAATACAACAAAAGTTAGAATTCATAGGTAGAGTTAAAGAATGAAGCATTAAATCAGCAATCATGAATACAAGAGTTTGGATCATTGGATACCAGTGAAGATGCTTCATAGTTTCTTCTGTCTATATATAGCCATCTGTGCCTCCTGAAATAGCTTTCGGAAGTTTTTAGTGGGTTTCTAAACAGTGGGCATATGGGGGTTATGTGATTTTTAGAACTTTCACTTCTCCCACATTTCATTGCTCTTTCCCCAGGTGTTCTCCCACCCCACCCCCACCCCCCAAAAAAACTTAGCAGAAGCTTTTTGAGGGAGTGGAGGTGATTGTATGCTGCAGAATATACATAGCTTCTGACAGTGACGACCATTTATCACTTATCATGAGATCAATTAGCAGTTGAACTTTAGGGAATTATCTGAATTCTTAGATGAGGAAGGAGGAGGAAGATCCTGAAAAGGGCTTTTACATTAACGAACGGTTCATTTCTCTAAGACTTCACACTAGCAGCTTACCTCCCCCCCCCTTTTTTTTTACAGAAAACGACGAAACTGCAATCCCATGATTATTTTTCTAGGGAAACAAATTTCCATTGCCTGTTAAATATTTATTTTATAAATACATATTTATTTTATTATATTTATATTTGGATCTTTCACCCAAAGGTTCTGACAAATGTTCATTGCAAAATATAAGCATATAATACAAAGTCCATGAAACAATAGAATAAACCAGACATCAAAACAGAAGCATTTAAACACGCAAAAGTCAGAAATTGCAAACTCTTCAGTAGCTAGTACCTCTCAATCATTACTGTAGGCCTGCAAAGATAGACATCCGCTGAATATGTACCTGAAGTAATTTCAGTATTCCAGCACTAGTTTTCAAGTAAAGAAAGATGATTATGAGAACTCAAAAGGAACTTAAGGAAAATATCCGAGGTTACCAGCTGCTGCTTATATTGGTTTGATAAAAATTTAATGTGACGTTTCAAAGAACACTTCACGGTGTCTAGAAATAAAATGTTGAAGCATGTTATTTGGTTTATCCAGAATTACAGCAAAAAGCATACTGGTTTCAAATGAACACTCCTTTACCTGTGGAGTCTTCTCGTGGAAGTAAACAAGCTGCTGGTGCTTTTACCATCCTTATTGATAAAAACCACATACTAGAATGTTAAAGGTTTAACTTTAATTAAGATAAATCATGCATTACTGTACATGAGAGTACCTAGAAAGGTAAAAAGGCCTGACAATAGCATCACTATATCTTTCACTATATGGTTTCATATATGGTGTTATTTCCTCATCAGTCAGACCATTGCATCTGTGGTATGTGAGCTTAGGTGGAATGGCAACGAAGCTTGGGTTGGTATGGTTTCTGCAACCACATGGTATTTCTTTATGCCTGAATTCTTTTATCCAGGGTTGGCAAGATTTACCTCGCCTGGGCCGGTTCACTCCAGCGGAGATCCCTCCGTGGGCCAGATTGCGTGTGCATGTGAGCATGTGCGGCCATGATTTTCTGCATCTGCACAGACATGATTTTCAGCGTCTGAGCATGCGCAGACGCTATTTCTGGCACCGCGGAAGCAAGTCCCTGCGCCGCGCTGCGCCGGTTTAGCGTAGCATGCAGGGACTCCCCGAGCGGGCAGCTCAGTTCGGGAGCGGCTCGTGGGCCGGTTAAACAAATCCCGTGGGCCGCTTGTGGCCCATAGGCCTTAGGTTGCCTAGCCCTGGTTTTATCACTGGACCTCATCTGTAATCCTGCTAAGCAAAGTTACAATTGTGAGAACCATCTTCTACACCCCACCCCCCAAAATGCCAGAACAAAACTGCTAGAATCAATAGTTGGGACAGAAGTTTCTCAATGATTGATCAAGGTAGAAGACAAGACATCGAGAGTTCCATAAAAAATATTCTTCCACCCTGTTCCTCTGTGTTTCTCTTAAGTTTTTTGGACTTTCTAATTTTCTTCTTTAGCATAGTGAAACGAGGAGACCCTTTTATTAATATTAAATAGTGATTTGGTTGTTAATTTGGGCACGGTAATGTTGAGTGTACCTTCTTAGAATAACTTGTAGGTCATGGTAGTTCTTCATTGATATCAATTATAGATGCATGTACTTTAATTCTGATATACCACTTTGGGGAATTTTCCTGTAGTGCTGAAAATAGTACGTAATTGTTCTCTGCCCCTCTTGCCCACAACATGTGCTCTTTGCATAATGATAGAATTGCCATTACACTACTTACCCCAGCAATTTGGTCAAAGACAGCTCAACCCATTTTATAGGAAACGTAAATCTGGCTCTCAAGTTTTCGATGGCACAAGTACACTAATTTGTAGGCAGCATATCTTCACAAAAACAGTTGAGAGCATCAGTGTTTGGGACTTTTTGTGTCTAGTGGGTATGTAGCCTGTTGCCCTTGGGCTCTTTGTCTGGGAGGGGGAGCCTTGGGGGGAGAAAAGGATGGTGGGATGAGCTGAAACAGATGTAGCAATGGGAGGAGGAAGAAGAAAATTCTGCAAGCAATCAATTCAAACTTCTGGGAAGAGTGACCTATCCCCCACCTCAGGAGCCCAAGATGTCTCCACATTATCCTGAGTTCAGGTAAGTGTTTTGAGGGTGGGGGGAAGGAGCCCCTGGCAAGAAATTGTTTTTTAAAGCAGTTATTCATACAAGTCAATCTGATAAATCAGGAATGGCAGTTTTTGCAAAAAACAAAATGGGGGGGGGGAACCGCCCAGTAGTAGCCCATAATGATTCTGGAGTAGATCATTAATGGCACAAGAGGAGCTGAAGTGAAAAAAGAACAAGTAGAGCATTATTCAGTGGAAGGCCCAAAACTCATGGTTATTTATGCAGGGATCCTTTTTCTAGTATTCTAAAAACTGCAAATAAAACCCAAAAACAACTATTTTATTTGACAAGCGAAACTGCAAAGAAAAATGGGTTGCTCCACCAAGTACATCTATACAAATTGTATATTGTCATATAAAATGAAAGTACTTAAAATAATGATCATGGTCACCCTTAACTTACAATTTCTTTATAATGGGCTACTGTTTTTAGGATGTGCATTATATTGCAACCAGCAACCAGTTTGTTCCCCTCCTAGAGCAGAGGGTGTCTATTAATTTTGAGGAGAGCGGGGTGGGGGTGGGATTCCTATCGAAGGGAGCAGGCTGCTTTCCATTAGCAGGCAGCGCAAGCAGGCTTTTATTGCCTTAAGTTTTCAAAAAGAAGAATGACTTGCTGCTGCTTACAGAAACCATCCTGTCATAGGCGGGAGTGGCAGTCACAGCACCTAGCTGCTTGAACATAGTTTCTTTGCTTGCTGCAAATGAAGCTGCCTTCTCCTGCAGAGGAAAGTGGTCACACATAAGGTTTGTGCAGCACTCCTGTGGTGAAACAGCTAGGTGCTATGCCTGGCCCTGTTGCGAATGATTGGTATATGTGATGGGACTTTTCCTTTCCTTCAGGAGCATGGGGCGTACATGGCAAGTATGCTGCTTGTACTGGCTCATTGGTGTGATTAAGTTTTCCTTTAAGCAAATTTTTAAATAAGCAGGAAGGGATTCAGGGGTACATCTGTCCTCATTCGGAGGGTCGTGTTTGAATTGCCCCTATATGCCAAACGGCAAACATTTTTATATTGCCCTCTGTAATGTAGCCACTTTATATGGCTCTGTTCCCTCATCACTTGCAGCTGGAAGAAGCCTGATCTAAAGTTCCCAAGACACTAGCATTGCAACATATGAAGCTGCCTTGTACCAAGTCAGGTCAATGGTCTCTTTAGATCAGTATTGTCTGTACCACACTAGAGCTGGTGCTCTTCTGATTTTGGGATGCTCTCCAGCCAAATGATCAGGGGTGGTAGGAACTGTAGTTTAAAGCACATGGAGGACACTAGGTGAGAGAAGGCTAGTCTACATTTACTGGCAGTGGTTCTCCATCATTTCAGGCCAGTAGACTTCCTAGGCTTATCTGGAGATACTGGGAATTGAACGTGGGGCTCTGTATATGTAAAGTATGCCATTTTGCTAGCAACTTAACACAAATGTTTCAGTCATTTGTAAATTGCATGACAGATCTGGATCACTTCTAGAAGCAGAGTCACATCACCAGGAATTGTGGAGAGTTTGCTTTAACATAAGGGGGTGTCTAGTATGCCTATATAATTTCAAAATCTTTCTCTGCTACTTTAATTTTTCATTTCACTTTTAGTTTTTATACCACCTTTCTATATTAGTTTACAAGCTGAAGAAAACCAAGATCGCACACCTTATAACAATCTGGTCCAATGCAAAAACCTTACAATAAAAACAACTTTAAAATAAACAACCTACCAAATAAAGTAATATTCAGTAATCCATTAGATTATAATAGTACACAATAAAATTAAATATCAGCAAATAACAAACAGAAATTCATTCTTAACCATTTTAATAAATAATTTCTAAACTATAATCAATAAAAATGACAGCAAGTCACAGTGCATAAAATAACACAATACAAACTGAGAAGCAAAGACACAACTTATACAATTCCCCCCCCCCCAAAAAAACAACACATATATCCCTGAACTCTCCTTCTCTCTTCCCAGCTGTTTCTGCTGTTCCTAACGTAATGGTCTGGGAAAGACTCCTAGGGCTGGAGGGAGGGGCAAGGCAGGTGAAAAAAGCCATTGCCTGATGGCCAGCACAAAGTCTCCCTTCAAACTTCTCTCTTATGAAGACTTCTATGGCTGGAGGAGATATGGAAGAAATAAAAAATGCAGGTTAGTCCATTAGATTAACTCGGGGGGACGGGACGGACAACAGGTAGTGTAATATTAAGATCACCTTAAAAAATTACAAAGTAGTGAAGAAGCTTTTGAGTTCACCAGAATTTTCTTGAAGCTAAATATGAAGCAATATGAAGGGGGTGCGGTCAGGTTGAGAAGATTTTGTTGCATGTGGTGACAAATCCCTGTTGCAATTTATAATGGCATAAAAACTGAGCGGAGTTGTTATACAGACATAGGAGTCTTTTGTCAAAGGCGCCGGTGTCCTAGAACTTGAGAAAGAAAACCTACAACCTAATAATGAACTTTGCCGGGGGGGGGGGGGAGTAAGCAATACCCAGTTGGCCGCCTATTGATGCTTTGCCTTGTACACTACTGAATAATAATCTTCAACTTTGCAAATGTTAGAACGACCCTCTTTTTCTTTTTCTTTGCTCTCTGGCTTAGAAAGGATCAGTGTGTTCTGACAACTGTTAGAAAAACATCCCAATAAGCCATGGTGTTACATTTTTGAAAGAAGTGCAGCAATGGCTCATTTCTCCCCATTAGTCTTTGTAGCAACTGGAGACCACCTTTGCACCTACTACAGACTTAATAATACTACCACTGTCAGAGGCAGCACGCCTCTGAATGCCAGTTTCTGGGAATCACAAGCAGGGAAGCGCCATGTTTGTGGTGCTCAGCTTCTTCCTCTAGGCATCTAGGCATCTGGTGGTTGGCCACTGTGCAAACAAGATACTAGACTAGGTGGGCTATTGGCCTGACCCAGCATGGCTGTCCTTATGTTACCATCCTGCCTGAAGAGGAGTGAAAGCTTGCTCACTACTCTGACATTTTACTTCCTCCAAATAAAGGAGTTAAGTTTAAAAAACAACAAATGCATGTACATATACTGCTATTCAGCATTAGGTGGCACTATTGTCTTATATTACTGGTAAATGAGGCAAGTTGGTGGTGGTTGACTTATTTGGACTGTAAACCTCACCTGGCACATTCCCTTTCATCATGATTACAATGCATACATTTCAAAGGCTAAAGTGAAATGGTGTAAATCTGTGAGTATAGTTAAAAGCGTTTTATAGTCACACGGGCATCGAGTTTGTTCATAGATGTGTTTGTTTTATGCTCACCTCTTTCCAATGAGTTTATGGCCTGTACTCGAATGAGCATTTATTTTCTTTACATGTGTATTCTAATTTGCATACTTCTGGATGCTCACATATATCAGATCCATGTGATAGAATCCTGCACTAAAAAAAGACGTTATAATGAAATGGCGTAGAACTTGGTTTGGATTTATGGCTGTCAGATTCTTTCATTTTAAAAGCAGCTGGATCCACTAGCTCATTGCCCTGCTAGCCGTACTCTGCAGTCCATAAACTGGCTTAGATTTTGCCCCCAACTGTACAATCACTTGGAGTTAATGATAATTTTGCATGGGGTAGTCAACAAAGAAACTGCACCTGCCCCCTCCCACCATTAATGCCTGTCTGCCAGATCCCACACCCATGGTCACACAGCTATCCTGGTTCAGGGAGAGGCTGCACACCAGACAGGGAAATGAAACAGGTCTCTCTAGATCAGTGTAGTCTTCACCACACAACACCTGGTGCTCTACAGGTTTTGGACTGCTCTCAAGTTGAGTCAGGCCATTGGACCATGTATGGTTTTCAGTGAATGCTCATGAGTAACCAGTCGGACGTCGAGGTTTCTAAAACTAGGTTTCTTTATTGTGCAGATATGTACAGTGCAGCACCAAGAAATACGTCTAGCTCATCCTTCGGCAGAGTCTGGGAATGACTCTTTCCGGTTCTTTGCCCAACATAAAAGCCGCGGGATGCGGAACCCCCGCCTACCCCCTCTGCGCCCCCCCCTACGCAAGTGGGGAGACGGAAGAGGCGCCTCACCTCCAGTCCCTGCTTGATGCGAGGGCTCTCCTTCCCTGTCAGAGCCCTGACTCCTACTTCCCCGTCCCGTCTCTCCCTCCCCACTAGAGGGATCACTGCCTTCCTCACTGGAGGAAGATGAATTGCTGAGCAGGTGGGGCGGGGGCTCGCGATAGTCTGAAAGTCCTGGCAACCCCTTGCGCTGAGGTGAGGGAAGCCCCCTGACAGACCATTTAGGTTTGTTTGTCTGCAATAGCAGCAGTACAGTCGTACCTCGGGTTACAGATGCTTCAGGTTACAGACTCCGCTAACCCAGAAATAGTACCCCAAGTTAAGAACTTTGCTTCAGGATGATAACAGATATCTGGCGGCGGTGGCGGCGTAGCGGCAGCAGCGGGAGGCCCCACTACCCTGTTTCTCCTAAAATAAGACATAGCCATAAAATAAGCCATAGCAGGATTTCTATGCATTTGCGAAATATAAGCCGTTCCCCAAAAATAAGCCATACCCCGAAAATAAGCCATAGTGACGTGGTACCTCCCATTAAAACAGCCTGGAGAGGCGTGGCTATGTAGCGTACCGATGCGACGCGGTTAAAATAAGACATCCCCTGAAAATAAGCCATACTGTGTTTTGTTGAGCGAAAAAAAATATAAGACGGTGTCTTATTTTAGGAGAAACACAGGTAGCTAAAGTGGTGCTTCAGGTTAAGAACAGTTTCAGGTTAAGAACGGACATCCAGAACGAATTAAGTTCTTAACCCGTGGTACCACTGTACTACAGAGTTTCAGACTGGAAAGTGGGTTCTGGGACATTTTGCCTGCTACATCTCTCCTGGCAAATGAGGACTGTGGAGGTTGCATATTGTCTCCCACCATCTCTTTCTTATATATTTCAACCTGAAAAATCAGCTGGTGAATAAGTGTCCCACTAGGGCAGGGGAGGATGTTGTGACCAGATGAATTTGGTTCTTGTTCTGAGCAGAAACCACCCATACATTTATCTCAACGATAAAAGCATAGGAATCAAAATTTCAGAGTCTGGGGACAAATCAATAAGGGCTGTGCTATTTCATTTTCAACACTTTTGCAGTTTCGTTGCATAGTGCTGTTTAAGTCAGTTGTAAAATTGTATTAAAAACAAATTATTTGTACAACTTTCACTTCTTTATCTATGGGCACTGCTGTTTCCATCTCCCATCAATGGCATGAAAAACCACATGGATCAACTACAGACAGAATGCTACAGAGTAGCATTCCACATAACTGGGAACAGATTTTTTTAAAGGGGTAGAATTCCATCTTAATTTCTGATACACTGGTAGGTGAACAGAGAATCCTCAAACACTTCAAATCAACTAAAAGTGTGAAGAAAATTAAGTATTGCATTAAAAATTTGTTTGCTTACTTTCCATAGCAGATTCCACTAGGTGTCAGCCCACGCCTCTTCAAAAGCTGTGTTACGTAGGTGCCCATTTTTATATTTGATTCCAGAAGACTTCATTTTAAGACCAAATGTAAAAATGCAACTTCTTAAAAGTCCTACAGTGTTCAGTGGGATGTACTACACTGTACTTAGTAAGTATCCAGTCTATCCTTTAATGTTTATAATGCCTCGGAAGAGACATAAAACCACTCAGACTGATAGCCACATATATGTATTTAGTGGGAAACATGCTACAGTTCACTGTGCCCTTCCAGCCATCTAATTAATGGCACTTTCACCCTCTGTAAATAACCACTCCCAATATCCCCCTTTGGTACTCACATGCTTTAGGAAGCATCAGCAACTACATGCATGTCAGTGTTCTGACTGGGATCAGAGACAGAAGTTCAGGATACGCAATAGGAATAAGTCTGAAGACTTAGGGATCATTCAGTTGTTGTTTTTTGGAATTTACTGGCAGTTGCACACTTATTAACTCATTTTTATTGATGGCTTTTTTGGGTACATTTCTAGCTTTGAGGATGATTTGATTAAAATGATACCTGTATTGCGAAATACATTGTTTAGATTTATAGTTCTCATCTCTGGGCTAGATAAACCAATGGTTTGATTTAGTGAAGGTAGCTTAGTATTTTAGGGAAGAGCCATAAGCTCAATGGCAGAGCTCATCTTCCACATTATAATTCCCATTTACACAGGCTGCAAAGGATCCCTGCTCAACCTCTAGGGAGCTACTGCTATTTGGAGTGGACAGGACTGCACTAGAAGGCTCAGTGGTCTTCCTTTGTATAAGCCAGCTCCATGTGTTTCTATAAACTAAAGTGAAATCCAACACCTAACCTATTTTAATTTTTTTTTAAAGTGCACTGCAGTGTGAGATAATTGCAATCCATTACTCAGAATATACGACCAACATCTTTTTAAGCCCTGATCTTTCCATCAGTGTGTTTCATTCATGTGAGTAAGGGAAACGGGGCAGGATAGGAAGCTGAGGAAAAACCAGAGAAAACAATAGCAGTGAGTCATATTTCAAGCTTATTTTGTAGATTCCCTTTATGGCAGACCTTTTAATGTAAAGCAAAATCTGCCTGAATATTGAAGGGAAGCCAGAATTATTTTTAATTAGGTCTATATCGCCCAGAACAAATTCTTCCTTTAGAAATGGGCAAACCAGAGTTCCTGCCTTTATGCTGTACACTTGAGTTATTATAGTGATAAAACTTATTTCCCTGTACGCTGGAGTCATTGAATGGCTCCTTTTTTCCTGAAGAGTCGTGATGTACTTCTTGCGGCCTTGCCATACAGTTTCCTAGGATCCTCTGTTCTCTCCAACTTCAGCGGAAGCTTAGATTTGTCAAGAGGTTCTTAGTCCCACACAGTACAGTTTTCTGATGTACCCCACCCTCCAAGGGCTAGTTTTTTCCAGGACCTAACCATTATAATGCAGAGGTCATCAACTGAGAGCCACTACATCCACACCATGCATTCAAGCCTTTCCCATAGTATCCTGGGAACTGTAGCTTGTTAAGTGCACTGAGAGTTGTTAGGAGACCCTTAATAAACCAGAGTTTTCAGGATTCTCTGGGGGAAGCCATGGCTTACAAAATGGTATTAATGTTTTAAATGTATGGTGTGGTTTCTGATGCTGGATATCTACCAAGGTTTCTACTACAGTACATACCACTGTTGGAAATCACAGCCAGTGATGCTTGAGGAATTCAGTCTTTGCACATTTCTAGTTTGAATTGACTTGATCTGCACCTCCCAGACAAATGATAGGATAGAACATGCATATCTTGAAAGTGAGCAGGTTTTAAACTATGTTTATCAATGCAAATTTATATGATTTTTTTTAAAAAAAATCACATTTCATATGAAAGCCCAATGGATCAGACAGACTCGTGGGTGAATGTATACAAAAGTGGCTTAGACTGTAAACACATCCCTATCAGTCCCATAGGGAAGAACATTAATGAGTTTAATGTGCCCTCTGAACTGTAGAAACACCAGGTCAAATCTGGTTGTTGTTTTTTTAAAAAAATATTTTTATTCTTTTTCAAAAAGAAATACAGACATAATACCACAAACACAAATACAAAACAAACACTTAACAAAAAAATTCTTTCTCTAGTCTTAACATAATTTTTTTCTCATTTTAAAGGTGACTTCCCTCGATCTCCTCTCTCTGGATTTCATTCTCTTTCTTAGTTGGCAGTTCTATACATACATTCTATGACCTCCTACATAATTTCTCTTATCATTACATTTTATATAATTCAACTCACTACTGAAAACCTATAGCTACCTCCCTAAGGGTATATAAATTTAAATAAAACAGTATTTTTTTCAAATAACATCTAAATTTTTTCGAACCAAACTCTTGTATCATCTCCAGTGCCTTACAAGCACTGGTTCCTGGTTCCTGAAGTGTCAGCACCAAATCGTCTGCAAAGGCTTTTAACTTACACTGTTTTGATCCTATTGCAATACCTTTCACCTGTTCATTCTTCCGTATCGTGTTTAGGAGCACCTCCAGCACTGAGATGAAAAGTGTGTGTGGGGGAGCATGGGCATCCTTGCCTGGTGCCTTTTTCGATTTTAAATTCCTCTGAAACCACAGGTCAAATCTGTTTCAGTTAGGCACCCTGTCCCAAATTTTATAAAACTGCTTGTCCAGTGCTCAGATTGGCTTTGGCTTTAGATTTTCTGTATTTATTCCTGATAAAGCAACAGTATGCCATAACAATGGCATGTTACACTGGCAGATTGTTTTCTCTAGCTGGTTTGTATATAACCAGACAGACACAGATTCTTGTTTGCTAAAAAGTTTTCTTTAGAATATAAAATGATTCTTAAGTTGAGTCATTATTTTTTCCATTAGAATGAAAATGATGAGGAAACTAATTTGGCTCCGTGCTGAAAAAGGAAAGTGTATGTTCTGAAGAATTCACATCTAATGAAAGTAATCTTATTTCACTATGTATTCTCCCTTCATGTGGCTGTTGTTAAGATGGCTTCACAAAAAGGCTTTTATCCTCCCTCAGTTTAAACTGCTGTGGATAAAGGAGGGTCCCTGTTGCTCAGTTATGTCCGCTATCGATCATCCTGGTTTCCTCAGCAATGGGGACACTCCCCTCTTGCGCAAACATTTGTGTGCCGCTTTGAAGCTCTCTCAATAGTTGCCAAAAGGGAGTGCTTCTCAGAGTTGTGAATTTTAGCAAAATACTTCCTCTTTCAGATATGGCAAGTGCATTGCTTTTTTGTGGAAAATGCAATAGATTACAATATTAGATGCATTAATATTTCAGTGAAATGCTACTCAGAATCTTTTCAGACTTCTTGGGCCTTTGCAGCAATACATTTGATCGACTGCTTAAATTTAAAACTCTGTAAAGTTCATTTCGGAATATATAGCATATTTGCGCACAGAAACAATTTGGTGATATACAGTATAGTCATGGCTAATATCAAAACATGATGATGTATCATTATAGACAACTTCCCCCCATTGTTTGCCTTTTATTGGAATGTAACAAGAAAATGTGCACTATTGGCTTTGTATTCCTAGCTATAACGGATGCCCTATTAACCACCATAATCTCTCAGCTATATTTAATCTACATATATTGTTCTGTTTTTTTTTAAATCTAGTAATGATACACAAATGCTATGGATTAATGGAACTATGTGAAGTGGGTTCAGTGATTCCCTAAGGGTAATATCTCCATAAATGACGCTTTAGCCTGATAGAGTAATGGCTGCTTGTTCTCTCAAACCACAGTTGGATTCTTGAAATATTTGTTCAGTTTAGGGATCCTAGTAACTTATGAGTTATGAGTTCCTGGGTCTCCAAAGGGTTAGTTTTCATCATTATAATTCATGTGATGGTTTTCACACGGAAAAGAATTAAGCATAAATTCTTATATGGTTATGAGTGTTTGCTTGCATGTGCATATATCATAAATCTTTTCATGTCATCACTTACAAGGTGAAGGACTTTGGCAGCACTTTGACCACAGAAAGCCTCCATTCAAAATGGTTCCTTGCCCTTTCCAATATTTGCACAGCACTGTGTAACAAGTCGTTTCCCACATTTTTCATACTCAAGGACTTTGCTTCTTCTACGTATACCTGCACTGAGAATGCATAAAGAACCAAGACTTTTTTTTAAAAAAACAATACAATACAAAACAACTATGCTCCTATGTACTGCCAAGCAAGACCTGCCTGCTTGCCCCTCTTTAGCCAGGGACAATACATTGGGTTTTTTATTATTGTGTTTTTTATTAAAGATTTTCTTGATTTACAAAAGTATGTGCATTGTCTCTCTCTCGTATTTTTTCCATGTAACATTTTTACAAATCAGTTTCATTTGTTGAGACATTAGGAAGAAAAGGGGGGGGGAGAGATGGACGGGGGGAAGATAGTAGGGGTGGGGTTGGGTGGAAATGTTTCTATTTTACTTAATATATGTAGGGTTTGGTGTCAGTCTTGCTTGTGCAGGTTCTCTGTTGTTCGCTTGTGTTCCTTTGATGGGGAGAGGTTGGAGTTGGCCTAAGGTGTAGTTGTTCATTTGTGGTTGGCTGGGGTGGTCTTTGTTTTCATGTGTGGGTGGGGTGGGTGGGTGTTTTGGATCAGGTTAGCCATATTGATTTGTATGCTGTTGGTGGATTTTTGTTATTGTCTTGTTGGGCTGTGTGTGTGATAAAGGGGAGCCATACTGGGTTGAAGGTGTCTTCTTCTATTTGTCCCTGTGGGGACAATACATTGTTATGACATGGTGTGTGTGGCTTGAGTATCAATGGTTACAAGGGAACAGGTTGTATGGCAGCCGCTTCAGGTCATGGCCAACATCCCTGACTTTTTAGGCCAAAGGAAACTGTGGACATAGGAAGGCTAAATTGTATGTGAGCATGATGTATGAGATTATAGAACATGCATGCTGCTTACATGACACAGAAGGATTTTACATTTTCATGCTTTACAGTGCATGAGTGAAGTGCAAGTGGTTCAACTCTTAAACTGAAGGTTCCTTGATATATGTGTGAGAGTGTATGTTTATACTGTAATGGGTGAAATCTGGATACCAGCATCTGGTTTTAACTGGTCTAGTAATCTCATTGGTATTAGTGTATATGATTTAGTAACATAAATCCCCCCCACCAATGCCTGAGATGCTGATAACTGCCAACATGCAATAAATATGACAATGTTCAGAAGTCTTTAGGGACATAAATGTCAAAGATATTTGGAGGCGGGAAGACTATGTGAGACTTTGTGTCCATGTGGCTTCCCCCCTCCTTTTTTCTTTTCTTTTTTGAATAAGTCTTCTGACTATAAATGGAACAAAAATGTTTAGTCTCTTAATCTAGAGATTTGTCTCCTTGTGAAAATGTCAGCAATGCCAGAACATCTGATAATACTTACTTAAAATCTGATTTAGAATTATAGTTATTAATACATTTAAGTAAACGTTGGAAAATATTCAGAGTTCTGAGGGGCTTTTTATATAGGGTATAAGATCATCTGTGTAAAATAAGTATATATAGATCTGTCTCACTACATATTCATACTGTGGTGTCAAAGCTGAAGCCAGTAACTGAAAGAAGTAGAAATAATAATAAAAAGGCAAAATTCTATTAACTGATAATGTAATACACTGTAATGGGTGATTTCTGAAAGTATATTACTGTATTTAGTGGATGGAAACATGTGGAAAAATTCTTAGAAATTTGTACAAAAATGTCTAATTATCAGATTATGTACTGTTCAAAGCAGTCTGTGAACTCATGCAGACTTGAGGGTTCTCAAGACCGAAGTCACCTTAGTTCCTCAGTACTTGCCAGCAGAGACCACTTCATCTCTTCATGTATACTCCTAAAACAAATGTTCTGTTATTCATCTGTAATCTTTAACCTGGTCAGTCTCTAGACAATGTGACATAAGGACTGGCTTTCCCCCTCTTTTAGTAGAATGTGTTGATTTGTATTTTCAGGTTCCTAATTTAAGTAGTTGAACTAGGCATTAAGATTAGCTTTGTCACTTTGGGGCTTCTTAATCACCCACATGATGTGTCACGACTAAACTAGCCCATCTACTTTACATGTTCCTCTTTCCAAAGTGTAGGAAACTAGACTTGCATGAAATACCACAAGGACTGAAATACCACAAGGACTGATGGAGTGTTTGGTTTTAAAGATGTTGAAAAATGTCTGAAGGTTGTGTATGTTTTGTCGGAAATATGTGTATGTATTATAATTTGAAACAATAAAATAAAATATTTTTATTTTTTAAAAAAGAAAAAAGAACCCACTCATGGGAACTTAGATGGTTGTGAATGTGCCTTTTCACCATGAGCACTGAGATAATGGAATTCCCTCTCAGAGAAGGGAGGGTTCATGACACCCTTTCTTTTTTGGCTTTTTGTCATTGCAGGTACTGTAGTTCTTTTTTTGGAGGGTCTTTGAGAACCTCTAGTCATCTCTCTCTTTCTGCTCACTTTTGCTTTCCCTACCAGATTATTTAACTAATTATTATATTATTCTCATGGTTATTGTGGGGTGTTGTTGTTGTTTTTATGTGTACTATGGAGCTTTAAAATAGTTTCCAAGCTGCCTCATGAAGTCAACGATGTAGATCATTTCAGAGCAAAGGCTGGGATGTGTATTTTTCATTATACAAAGAAACAAATATATACATATTCTTACCTTTGCATGCTGTGGAAACCTGAGTTTGATTTAAATATTAAATGTAAATATTAAATGCCCCCCCATACTCTGATTTGCTCTTGTTGCAACACCACAAGTAACAACTTGCACTGCTGCAAGTAACTGAATGCCTTGGGTGTGTGTCCCAGAAAAATGGATCCATTCCTTTATGAAAGCTAATTGCTGGTACATGCTTGTGCAGGACTGCTGTACCACAGCACTGAAGGGAAAGTAACCCCTTCTTACACAGTGTGAGGAAGGCATAAAAGCAGATGAACTTATGTTTGTTGCTAGTACCAGAGCAGGGCATAACTTGTTGTGGTCGGGCCATTTCTCAAGAAGCAGGTTCCTAAAATAAGATTGGTAGTCAAACTAATAAGGCTGCAACTCTATACCTGCTTTCCTGCAGTGTTACAGCATGAATGTTTGGAGCCACTCCTGTGCTTGGTATCAGCAGCCTCTTACGCTTGGGGAAAGCTCTGTTTTTCTTCCCTGATGCCCCAGCCTGCTTGGTCCCTCCCCAGGATCACCAGCCAGCAACTCTTTGAGCCCCTTGCACCCCTCATCCTGATCTGACCAGCCCCTCCAGCTCATCTCCTCAGGGCTCATGACAGAGAGCTTCACAACCTATGCAATCCTATACCGAGTTAGAAGGACCTCCTCTAGAGTAAATTTAAATTGTTTTATTAAGGGGATTTTTATATACCTAAGGGGAAATGGAAACCTATATTGGGCATCAAAGTGCTAGGCAGCAATTTCCACAGACTTAAGAGCCACAGCTACTATCTCAAGCATAATTTTCTACCCCCACCAATTTACTTCCGCTCCTCCTCTCTTCAACCAACTCCCAACTATCTCTCTCTCTCTCTTTGATGGTTGACCCCCAACTGAATGTTGCCCCTCCAACTGACTGGAGCCTCTAGCTAATCAGACTGAAATCTGCCAGATCCAAGCTACTAAATCTTAAAGCATCCCCTCTCTGCCACAAGTGGTCACTTAGCAACCACTTCTAAAACAGGCTTTTAACATCCAGCCAATATAAGGCCTCCTGACACTCAGGGAGGTCACAGAATATATCTTCCTTCAGAGCAATGAACCTAAGCAGACACCTATACAAATTTCTCCACAACCTGCATTAACTTTTTGCCTATAATGATGTTGTTAATGGCAAAGAATCTCTGTCATCTTAACAATACTCTTCTTGTAGGGAAGCCAAGGCATCTCTCTCCCCTGACTAGAAATTGAGATTCCACTTTGGAGCATGCTCAGTTGGACACTTTGGAGAGAAATTTCCAGGCTATTAAACAGCCCCTCAGAGAAAATGGTCACTGAAGAGAGTCGAAGGTCCATGCTTATGTCAGGGATTTAGAAAACCAGACTCCACCCATTTACAGGTATGTTTTAAGGTTAGTTAGTGTCCTACCTTAGGAAACCTGTCAAGAACTGTTCTTGTTTTAAGGAGAAATTACGATTTCTACCTTCATGGGCTTCAGGTCTGTTTCTGTCAGCATGTCCCTTTGGTTGATTATTTAATTTCTAAAACACTTAATATGTTTACAATATCTCAAAGTAGTGTACAAAAAAACTGAACCAACAACCAACAACTTAAAATATAACAAAATTAGTTACATATAAAAATATTACAAAAATAGTTACATATAAAAATGTTACATAAATACAAAGTTACTAACACACACACACACCAACCCCAACATCAATTCATTTTCCTTCTGACACACCCTCCCTCTCAGCCTCCAGGTTCTCAATCAGGGTCCAACAAGCTCTCAGCTCATCCCCAAAAGTCTCACAACAAGAAGAGTTCCTGGAAACAGCAGACATCACCCTAGGCCTAGTCCCTCATTCTAGACTTGCTTTTTATGAGCAGTCCCAGGGTGGAGGGTACTTCCTTAGGCTGCCCACAGCTGTGTCTCATTCAGCTACACTCTCCACACCCAGTTCCATGCAAAGTAGGCTTGTTGAGTTTCCCAGGGCACCCAAAAGATGGGAAGGGGGGTTCCCTTCCACTCACAGCTCTTTCTTTCTTTCCTTTTTAAGAAATAATTTTTATTAAAGATTTTCCTCGTTTACAAAAGCACATGCATTTGTGGGAACGTTTATATAATTTAGCAGAGTTTAAACGATCCCCTGTTTGAGTTTATGCAGCGACAAGCGGGTTGCTAACTCGTTTGAGTCCTATCAATAATTATACCTTCCTGGTTGATAATCCCTTTCTGTCCCTTTTAAAGAAAACACACATGAATCTGAATCATATCAACATAAACTACTTTACTATCAGATTCATTCAGGTTTACAGAGTTGTTTCTGAAGGCAGGCTTAGGTTACATAACAGATAAACGATATACTAGATAGTAGTGAATCATGAGAAGACTGCATCCGAGCAGTTACCAGTTAACACTCCTTGCAGCAACCGACCAACTGACAAAACTGCCTGCCACATAGAGGCAGTTAGTCCTCTCGGAATGTTGGACTTGACTGACAGCTTTATATCCCACAGCATTGTCTCTTTCTTCAGGTTGCGTTTTCTACAGATCAGTTACATTTGTCATGAGACATTGGTGTTATATGCAATATAGGGTTGGGAAGAAAAGGGGTGGGTGGAGTGGGAAAGTTTGTGTTCTTTTACTTAGTGTATGTGTCAGCATCCCTTTGGGGGGGGGGGTTCTCTCTCTATTCGCATGTTATGTTTCCTTGGTGGTGAGAGAGGTTGGGGTGGCATAGGGTGTGATTAGTTGGCTGCAGTGGGATTTGTTTGTGCGCATGAGGGGAGGGTGTTGTTGGGTTAAGTTAGCCGCATTGAATCATATGCTGTCGGTGGGTTTGTGTTGTTGTGTTGTTGGGCTGTGTATATGATAAAGGGGAGCCATACCGGAGTGAAGGCGTCCTCTTCTATTTGTCACTATGTCACGTTTCAGTCTATTGGTTAGCTTTTCTAGTAAGGCTGTTTCCAATACTACTTGATATCAGTGTTCCATGTTTATTCCTGACAGATCTCTCCAGTGTCTGGCTATGATGTTTCTGGCTGCTGAAAAGTAGGTGGGTTATGAGCTCTTTATAATGTGAGAGGGCACTGTTATCTTGGAAGGTGTTCAGTAGGGCCAGTTCTGGGGCGACTTCTAGTACCTGTTTAGTTATTTTGCTTATTTCTTGTCTGACTACTGACCAAAGAGCTGGGTTTGGGGGCATTCCCTTTTCTCTGGCTTTTGATAAGTTCTGCTAACAGTACTATTTGCTGCTGCTTTCATTGCTTATGGCAGGATTGTTAATTGTTGCTTGATGTTGTTTCTGCTATCTTTAAAATATGTTATAAAGGTGTTCTAAATGATATTAGTGGCAAAGTTGGATAGAAATATTTTGTAAAAAATCAAAATGGGGTGGTATCGAGGATTTCTACGTGATGCAAGCTTTGAGCATACTTACTAAAACATATGTTTGACTTTTTACACTTTCACTGATTGTAAAGATGGAAACATTAGCATCTGCTTTGTTTCTGAGATGACCTTAGTCTCTTAGTGCAGAGGTGTGGGAACCTGTTTAAATATCACCAGGAAACATTTAGAAGACTATTGTGTGCACAAAGTTTTCCTGACACAGCATGGGGCTTTCAGATGGGAGCTCCACAAACAAGAAGTAACTATCGGTCAGTTTGGGTTTTGTTGATAAAAGAAAATGTGCATATCCCACAGCCAATATTCAGAAGACAAAGACAACATAAAGGGATAGGATGTTCTGTTCATAGGATAATTTTGGATCCTTTTAACAGTTCTTACAATGTTTTTATTCTTTTGGGTTGGAGAAAGTTTTTGTTGTTGTAATTTTGACTGTTAATGCTACAAATGCTGCACATGCCCAAGCCACCGCATCTTTCCCAGGAGAGACACGTGGCTCGGGCATGCTGCAAGCCCTGTGGTGAGTGCCGCCCGGCATTTTGTCACCCCCTCAGTGGTAACACCTGGGGCGGAACACACCCACCACACCCCTTTCCTCCACCCCTGACTATATTCCACAGGGGAAATGGTTTTGTTCTATTTTTTATTATTGGAATTGTTATTTTTTTAAAAAAAAATCACTTGAAAATATGTACAGTATTTTGATCATTTATACTGGAATATTGTGCATTATAACACTTAAATAAATAAATAAAAATATAAACATAGATACAAAGGGTGGAGGCACTTACAACTTTTCTCATTCCCCCAAATTGTGGATATTGTAAGTGATGGCACCTGCCTTAACACCATGTAATTGGTATGTTTTGCAGTCTTATGTAGGCTTCTACACCCATGCTTTTCTTTACTTGCCTTCTACTGTAGGTTGGGCTCAACCGCGGCACCAAAGCTGGAGTCTCTAGTATGTCAAAATTTAATGAGATATATGTGTTTACATTCTAAACCCATAATTATGACTGCCAGCCACTTGCATAGCCTTTCTTGTACACATTTCAACCAAGATTAAAACAAACAATTTGGCCCAAGCATTGTTAGAGCGTTAGACAATTCTAACTAATTTTAAGAGAAGCCAATTTTTGCAAAGGCGAGTCCTTTGCATTTTTAGTGTACTAAGAAATGGTGGAGTTCTCAAAAGAGAGCTGTGTGTGCTGTCTTGTGATGAAAGACACTTGCCTATTGGTCTCCAGCCTTGTATCCCTTTCTTCTCTACTCTCCCTAAATTATACATACAGTGGTACCTCCGGTTATGAACTTTATTCGTTCCGGAAGTCTGTTCTTAACCCGTAACCGTTCATAACCTGAGGCGTGCTTTCACTAATGGGGCCTTCTGCTGCCACCACGCCGCCAGCACACGACTTCTGCTCGCATCCTGGGGCAAAGTTCGCTACCAGGAGCATCTACTTCCGGGTCAGCAGAGCTCGTTACCCAAAGCATTCGTAAGGAGGACGGTACGTAACTCGAGGTTCCACTGTAGTTAGAACTATTTATTTATTCCATACCCTCCAACATTCCTCCGATGGAACTAGGGACATTCCATTCCATAATGATAATTTTACTGTTTATTTATACCCCACACATCTTACTTGTTTGCCCCAGCCACTCTGGGCAGCTTCCAACATATAATAATAATAATAATAAAACCTTAATATTATTATTTTAAAAAACTTCCCTATACTGGATTGCCTTCAGATGGCTGGGGGGGGGGGGCTGGGGCGGATAACTCCATACCCTCCAACATTTCTCCAATGAAAATAAGGACATACTAAGGAAAAGTGGGACATTCTGGTATCAAATCAGAAACCAGGACAACTTCTCTAAATCGGGGGTGTCCCTGGAAAATAGGGACACTTGGAGGGTCTGTTATTCCATTCTCTCTCAATGAAACCATATAGGAAAAGCAGTGAGCTTTAGTTTTCCTCCAGCACTGGAAGAGAAATGAGGGTGGAAGCCCAGGGAAGTATGCATGCATGAAAGTTAAGATCTAGGCAAGCGAATATAGGAGACTGAAATATGTTTAATGTTGACATGGTGCAGAAGTAAAAGCAAGTGCCTTACAATTTCCATGCTTTTTGGTGCATGCGTAGATTTGTAATTGCCTTAAGTGTTCTCTTAAACCAGAGGATTTTTTTTAAAAAAACCTAGAATAGGATTATAATGACTGACAGCTATTAATCTTCATAATGTTATTCCAGAGTATTTTTTTAGCGTAAACTCAAAAGCACAATTCTTCTTGCTTTGTTATTATGCAGTGTTGAACCAAAACTAGGATATTCTTTGCACACACTTATAAAGTTGATTATTAATATTGATCTCTTGCTTTTAAAAATGTCTGCGCTTAATCTGCTCATAACGCGTATGGACAAGCTAAAGCTGGCTTATTTAAAGAGCAGTAGAGTAGCCTTCAGATTAGCAATAATATATATATATATATATATATATATATATATATATATATATATATATATATATATATATATATATAATGTTTCCTAGGGACCAAGTGCTAGGTCTATTAGACATTTCCTGCTATTCTTTTGAATTGTAAATACTATTCTTGTGCCTTGAAAAGGCTAGTGTGGAGAGAAATCCATGAAATTTCCCATCTATTATGGACAGAGATTTGAGAAACAAGAAATGATTTTTTAAAAAATTCAGATAAATTAAGTTCAGTACATTTAAATGTGCAGTTCCGAGCTCTGGGGTGTATGTATTTGGGATTCCCCAAACATTGCTTTTGACCTTTTGCCACAGTTGTTTTAAATAAAAAAAGAATGTACTGATAATTTCATAAATATAAGTATGTTCATACTTGGAAAATTGCATTTGTACCAGTTCATACTCTGGAATAACAATGATAAGCATTTGGCCTTGTGGGTATGTTCTGCTTTAAAATGTTCCTCCAGTAGGCAAGTGCAGATGTTTTCATTCTAAGGTTCAACTGTTTGTTTAGTTCATGGAAAAAAGTATGTTCTTAAAATGCAGAGAGACTGAAACACAGTGTACACTGTGAGACTTCTGATGTTTACGGCAGGAAGCAGCTGATTGAAAAAGACAAGAAATCACACAACCTAATGAATGTTAGCTTTGCGTAAGGTACTGAAAATGAAAGACCACCCATGCAGAAGACAAGTGTGGTTAACTTTTCCTTCTGTTTCTGCACTAATTTGAATGGCAGTATCTCTCCAGAACTCATTCACTGCTGTTTATACATATATTTAAATGTTTTAAATGCTCGAAGCGCTTTTTGTGACCTTAGTTTTTAGGATGCTTCCAGTTGGAGCTTAATATTGCGAATGGGTCATTCAGATATTGGATGTTGGGAACAGTAATAAAATAAAATAAAATAAAATACTTACCAGATTTTTCTCAGAAAGGGTAAATCTGAATTAAATGGTGGGGATTTGGGCTTGCATTTTGATGTCAACCATGTCATGTGAAAAATGTGAATGTATGTGGAGCATGGATCTAGCAAGAAATCTTGCCTGGGTATTTATCGAGGGTGGGGAACAATGATGACCTGGTCTGATTATTTTCTACTGATGCTAGGGATTACTTTTTATGGTCAAAACAAAATAAAAAATTAAAAAAAATCATTCCAGTAGCACTTTAGAGACCAACTAAGTTTGTTCTTGGTATGAGCTTTCGTGTGCATGCACACTTCTTCAGATACACTGAAACAGAAGTGTATCTGTTTCACTCCCTAAGCTGAGAGTGGAGGGGAGGATATGATATTGCTCTTTTATAGAGGAAAAGGTGATCAAATGGGGGACAGCTGCCAGTGGGTGTGGGGATGCTAGGCAGGGTTGTTGTTTTTATTTCCTGCAGTTTTTGTGCTCTGCAGAAATGCAGGAACTGTTAAAGGGCTGGGGCTCTGCCTAGTGATCTAGGTGAGACAGGTACAGGAGCCCTGAGAGAACAAAACATTGGCAACACAAATAGACAGAAGAGAGTCAACCATATTCAACAGCTGGCCCTGTCTGCCTACCCCAACTTCTCCTGAACCTTCTCCTGGGGTTTCTCCCTTCTTCCACTCTTCCACCCACCTATTTCCCCTCATCCACCCTGTCCATTTGTGACATCACAGGAAGTTTGTAGCCAGCGGCAACTGCTAGGAATGCATCTGTACAGCCTCCCATCCTGGTACTGGAAAGGGGAATGTCATGAACATTACTTAGACATATTTAGAAATACATTGATTTAGAAGTAGAAGGTGGCTTGCTTAAGCTCTGCTGTCCCCTTCACTGCTGCTTTTGGGGAAAGCCTCATCGGCTTCTGACATCCATGAAAAGCAAACAGAGATATGGTGAGGGAATGACCCTCATTCAACAGTATCATCCAACCACCTCCATTGACCAGCCTGCCAACCTCCGCGGGCTTCCACCCATGAATATCCAGTGGTTCATTCACCCAGAGCCTGAAGGGCAGCCTACACCGCTATCTGAACATGCAATTCCCAGGCATACTGTGTCTGGTGGGTGACGTATGTCTACTCTCCATTCATACTTACCCCAGCATCAATCCACAAATATCCACACAACTTTTGTCAACAGCCTTCTGAAGGTGAATTTCAATCAGCTTACATGCACAAAATTCAGCCTCCTGCAGCATCCTGGGCTTCCACATGCTAATAACAGCTTCCACCCACCAACAGCTAATAGCTTCTGCCAGATCCCTCAGTAGCTTCCAACCATGGATATCTGCCACTTTCAAGCCATGGTCCTGCTCAGCAGGTACACTTGCCTTCTCGTTGACAAATGATGGCCTCCTTCCATTTTCCACTTTGCCTCCATGTGGAAGGAGACCACAAGTACTGAATAACACAGCTGTTGTCCACTGTGTTCTTTTCAAGCTTTTGCCTTGGCTTTCCCCTTGGGTTGATTTTGTATATCCACTGAGCTGCCATGTGCTTATGTGACATCACAGGACGTCCACAGCCAATAACAGCAGCTGGAGAGGCATCATCATCATCACTTCCTCAGGCCTCACAATGGTGGGTGGAGCTCAGCAGCCATTTCCCCTTTGCTTATTATGTACAGCTCACTCCTTATCTGTAATGACACCAGAGAAAGGCATGCCATAAATCCATCATCCTGATGGCTGCATTCCCTTTGGTCAAATTTTCCATGTTATGGGAGCCAACTCCTAAGGGACAAGGTCTCTTCACCTCCCCCCCAAAATATTGATTAGTTGATTAGTTGCATCAGGTACGCTTGAGACAACACCTGTTTTGTGTTGTGAGGGATTCTATTCAGGGGGTTGAATAATAGACCGAGGAAGCCAGTATAAATTGCAATTTCAGCTGAATTTGAGGGAACCACTTGAAGCATCTGTTGTGTTGAGCTATTTCAATTGCTTCTTTTTGATTTGTTCATTGCCAACAGCTAAAAGTCTGTAATTTCTATAATAAACCTGATTTGCAATTGGGGGTGGTGGTGGGAGACAGTTGTTCTATTTGAGCCCCATTTCCTTGGTTACTAGAGAAGCCAGTAGGTTGAAGTGGATGAAATCTTAGTAAGGCCTTGGTTCAGATCCCTGCTTATTCATGAGGTGACCTTGGGCAATCACTGTTTCCCAGCCTAATTTACCAGGTGACTTTCATGAGAATAAAATGGGACAGCCACATATATACAATCCTGAACTCCTTAAAGGAAGAATAAGATGAAAACACAGAATTTTTTCATTGCTGTTTTTAAAATAGGATTTTGCAAAGTCTGAATCATGTAACCAGCCTGCTTCAAGTGTTTGTGAGGTTGAGTTTGTATGACAAACTACACCTGTTGACATTCTCTTTTTGCGCAACTACTACGTTGTTGACCATTTTGGCCAAGAACCTTGAAGACTCCAATTTTTATATTCTGGTCAGGCAAGCATTAAACAATTCTTACTCTTTTCAGGCCTTATGCCTGTAATTCACCACAGTCAAGGCAGATTCTGTGTGAAAAGTATGAAATGTAGCCTTAGGAGTTTTTAATTTGGTTCAGAGTCCTACAGTATTAATGTTCAGTGGACAAATTTAAGCTGTCTCTCTAGTGTCTTACTCTCTTACTGTTAAATGAGCAAATAAAGAAATTTATTAGAAACTAGTTCTGAAATGTATAATCCCATTTGTTGTTGTTGTTGTTGTTTGTTCAGTCGTTCAGTCATGTCCGACTCGTGACCCCATAGACCAGAGCACGCCTGGCACCCCTATCCTCTACTGCCTCTCGCAGTTTGGCCAAACTAATACCAGTTGCTTCGAGAACACTGTCCAGTAAATCACCAACAGGCATAGCCCACCATCTTTTCAGCACTATATGACAGTGCTTGAGGTTCAGACATACAAAGACTGAAGATAGTCAAGTCAACAACATCCTGTAGTCATAGACCCCCCCCCACCCTGAATTATGTCTGTGGACACACATGGGCCAGTTTCTACAGTTTTCATTCCCCTCCATCCTCTTCATTTTTCAACACTCTTACAAACAAGTACTAGAAATATGGTCAGCACATGGAGGTTTACTAATCAACATGTAGGTGGCAATACTACAAAGACATTTTACAGTGTGCAAGGTGTATTCCCAATGGAATTTTTCTCTTTTTTGTGATGCTGTTTAAAATCAAGCCTCCTCCAACCAGTCCCTCATCGGTGTACAGGTACTGGGTAACTTCCTTACATATCAGTGTTCTGTATCTGAGAAGCAAGTGCCAACATGAGATAAGACACCTAAATGGAAACACATTTACATCAAGATTTTGACAAGATTTTAACGCTTGTTGCACCTCCAGCTATAGGAAAGCTCACATGCTTCCTTAGGCCCCCAAAGTCTGCAGGTACAGCTGTGTTTTCCTTTCTCCAAAAACCCAGTTCTTCTCTTCTTTGACTCACAATGGGTGTGCTTTGTTCTTTAAGAAAAATGTTGCCTAGTTTACATAATAAAACCTTTTTTTTTGGAGACTAGCTGTGAGGCCTGACATTATACTGCCAAGAACCCCATCTTCAAAAGCTCTCATCCTGCTAGCTATGGTGAAGTGATGCATCTCCTTATAGTTCTCTGCTGGAGAGGAGGCTAGAAAAGGGTTATACGGTAATCTGAATGGACAGATGACGGTCTTGCACCTGATGGAATCACTGGGTTGTTGGGTTTTTTTTGCTAGAATCAGAAGCAGTCCAAAATATGCTCTTCAATCTCTTTCATGCCAAGTAAGGTGGACTTCAAGTAATGACCCCTATCCCGCACACTCTTGAAGTCTCCCCCTCTCTGGGTCAGTGATTTACGAGCATTGCACTTTTCCAAAAGGAACTTTTTAAGGCTAAACAATGTTTCAAGGCGACTTAAAATAAAGCATAAAAATAAGTTACTATGACCAGCAACTGGTTTCCCAGATTCAGATTCTAGTATGACAGCAGCAGCTGTTACTGGCCTGGGAGAACTTGACAGCAGTAGTCCAAGCATAGGTGATGTCAGGGCAGGATTACTGCAGTGCATTCTATGTGGGGCTTAGCTTGCATTCGGTCCAGAAACTATCATTGGCGCAGAATGCTGCAGCACCATTGCCAACTGGAGTGAGACCCTGTCAGTGTTGTTATACCTCTGCTTAGACATATGCACAGGCTGCTGATTTGTTACTGGGCCAAATTCAATGTGTTACTATTAGTATATAAAACCTTTAACAGCATGATGCCCGTCTACTACCTTACCCTCATGTGTCCACTCAACCACTTCAGTCTGTGGAACTGGCACAAGTGCCATACAATGACTTTTCTGCACTTGAAAGGGATGTATATTTTAAACTACTGATTTTATTAACATTAGGAATTCTTTATATATCAACTTGTGATTTTTTTTAAAAAAAATCTGACTATTACAGTAATTTTAAGTAATGTTTTATGTAAACCATGGAGAGATTTAAACAATTAAGCAAGTTTACAAACTTATTAAATAAAAAAGAAGAAGCCATGATTGTCTGAATAGATTGATTTTATGCATGGATTAAGCCATGCATCTTTTACATCTTTTTAAAAGTTAAGTTGTATCTCATGGGTACAGTGTGATATTTTCCTTCTTCATGGTCTTTATCAGCTAGACTGGTAAAGAAAAAGTGATTTATATGCATTGTATGTGCAATATGACATTGTGCCATCAGATGGCGATGTGGAGTCTTGTTTTTCTCTACCTGGTTTCCCAGTTTAAATTTACAACACTGTAAACTGAAACACTTCTTTGATGTGTCTAGATCCAGCCTAAGCATAGATAATAGAGTTTTACATTTGGAAATGCCAGAACCCCTGCTTCTATTGATTCATACAATATGCTAGATGGTACTCTTGCTACTTTTCCTTTTTTTATACAAAACAACAACAACATTGATTAATGTTTGCCATAGCATTTTAGTAGATAAAGGCGCTTCCAGTGAAATATTGAGAGAGAGAAATGCAGATTCTTGGAAATAATTTAATTTTAAATTCTGGTATTTTACCCAGCTTTGAGGTTTTAAATTCAGTCCATTTTGTTCAACCTTTTTTTAATTTCTTGTAGAAGTTAAATTATGATTAAGCTGTATTAATTAATCCAAGTTAGGTGTTAATCAAACACTTGTACTGCCCCCCTCCTCCCCACCATGGGAGAGGTGAGGTCTATGCTGAATTTTCTTTGGTCTTCTCCATATTAAACCCTATCCATATGGAATTGGTTAAATTTACCCTGTAGCCTAGTATTTGACCATCCCCCCCCACAACAACCCTGTCATTCTCAAAATGGTGTTCACTCAGAAACAGTACTGCATCATTTGTATATGGGCTAATCGTCAATGATTTTTTTCCCACCTGTATGCCCATTATCTTTTGTTCTGCCCATATTGGAATCCCCTAAAGAATTTGTTGATTTTGTGAACAACAGTGGAGACAATGGGCAACATTGCCATTCCTGTTTGCCAGTATTGAAGCTATGGTGTTCTGATATATTAACTTTACCCATGCCATTTTCCCCCTGTTATGTAATTATAATAAAAAGCTCTTAATTTATATGTTTAAAACTGAATATTTTCACTATCTGCCTCTATAGCATATACCGGTAAACCCTTTACCTGCAATTATATTTTTAAGAGTGAACAAAAGAATACCGGGCACTATGCCAAACCCATAAGGTGTGTGTGGAGGACACCCCAAGATCAAGGGTTCCCTAAAGTTTCAAATGGATGACCGATAATTAACTAGCCTGGCTTGGGAGGCTAATAAAGATGTGGATGTGAGTCTTATGAAGTATTCTTTATATAAATAAATTGCATTTATTTACAAATTAGAATAAGGCTACTTCCCAATGGTGGTGGTTGACATAGCTCTAGGGTTTTACATGAGCAAATGTCAGATTCTTGTTCCATAGAACGTACAATCCTAAACTATTCGTATTTGGTAAATACAAGTGGATCTACAACAAGAGGATGCCATGCAGGGTGCCCTTGTTCCAGGAAGTAGCCAGCCATGTCCTCTTGCAAGATACTCCATTTCACCTCCCTGTTTTGGCATTCCATGGACACTAGCTGCTTTATTGGACAGTTTGGGGCTGTTTACTGCTTAGGATGGTCTCCCCCAACCCTGCTAAGGTCCCTCCCCCCTGTATTTCTGTGATGCTTGGGAATTCCCTGAGTCTGCTGATATCTCCCTCTTGGGCATGGATACTTCCTTATTGATTGCATAATAATCCATACTTGGAGAAGGAATTTTCTATTAGAATATAGGATTGCTTACCATAAGTTATTGTGTGTTACTGCACATTCAGCTGCAGGCAATGTTAACAGACCGTGCTTTCAGTAGTATAGCAGGGGAAACAAATGGAGATTTTCCATGTCTACGTTTTTGCCAAAGAGGAATCTGTTTAGAAAAGAAGGTTTTAGAATTATCATAGAGTCCAGAAGATATAGAATGGGATAGTAATTGAAGAGACAACTTTATTAAATAATACTTCAGGGATACATGGTACTCTGTGTGTGTTGGTTTATGATGAATTATATAGGCTTAGCCATTTGAGAATGAGCGAAAATAAATTCTGGTGCTCTGGAACTGAGTGATTTACATGATGTCCCTGTAGCTTTTTAACGTTTGGATTTGGATAATAATCTAGGTGTTTCATTTAATGATTTGACAGCATGTAGCACTAGCTGGAAAAAGAAGTTTTTCAAGTTGCACGTGGCACACCAACTCTGTGTTAATATAACTGCAGTCTGAGATACTGAATCTTTTTGTCTTTCTTTTTATACCGTATGTGCAGTATTAATTGATAGAACACTGCCTTTGTGCATTTCAGATGAGTGTGTGAGAGTTTAAAACCTATCAGTTGTTGTACCCTTTCAAACACCAAGCAAAGTACATTTCTTCATCTTAAAGAGTACAACCTATGCCTCTCCAATATTTTACCTTGTTTGTAATCCATTCTTGATGAATGTTTCCACATAAAATACAATAAAAGCCAAGCTAATCTAAAAAAGAGACAATAAAAAGAGAGAAAATAAAAAATAAGAGAAGGGGGGAAAGGAAAGAAAAAGAAAAGCCCTCTATCACAATTTTATCATACCCCCTTTTCCACACACACAAAAGTGAACCCTCCCAGCTCTCACCTGGGAGCTTCCTCCTCTTCCTCCAGCCCTCCCACAGTGGGAGGGCCCTTCTTTTCCTGTCTATCACCTTCCTGCGTGTATCTTCGTTTTTCCAAAACAGGGAACGTCAAAAATTAACAGAAGGAAAGCATAAATTGTCTGTCCAATATTTTAGAAGATGCAAGGTAATATCCAACACACACTGACAGGTGCTTCCAGGGCCATCTTAAGCATATGCGGCGCCGGGGTGCAAAGATCCCCCTGGCACCCCCCCCCCCGGTTACCCAAATTTGTCAACCTTTTTTAGGGCAGACCAGCAAGGTGCTCACGGCAGAGCTGGCCTGGCCAGTTGCCTCAACAACAACATAGGAGCCCGAGGGGGCGGCGGCACCAGCAGAGCGGGGGGGGGGGGAAGCAGAGCCCAGCGCAACAGCAGTTGAGCCCGAGGCGGCAGCAGCAACTGAGCAAAGCTGGGTGCCTCGTGTGAGCAGTGTGCACTGGGTGGGCCTCTCAACGGCCCGCCAATCCCAGGCGTGCAGGAGGACAGAGCCAGCCGGCTGCCTCAGCGCCTCGCTCGCCCGCAGCAGAAGAGCTGCAGCGCTCCAACAGGCTCTGCTCTGCTCAGCAGCGGCTGTTGGCTCTTCCCAATCCCTGGACTCCAAATCTCAGCCCCGGACTCTCGGCCTGGCACCCCTGAGAGCCCAGCGCCCAGGTGCCCCGCACCCATAGCGCCTATGAGTAAGATGGCCCTGGGTGCTTCATTATGTTTAAAAGAAGCAGCAGCAGAGAACCACAAGTAGCTTGTGTTTCCTGTCCCAAACCTGTAGGGCCTTATCTGAAGGAAAATATGAGCAGATGCTCTTTGCAGAGATGTGCATTCTGTCTCTGCATTGGGAGAGCACACGTGTCTCCATTTCCATAGGGCACTGAAGTGTGGGGAGAAGGCAATCTCTGAAGTCATTGCCACACAAGGCCTGCCCATCAGATCAGTAAAACTTAATGTGTTTGCTTAGACAAACTTTAAGATTTGGACCTTCCAGAGATAACACAGTGAAGCTGCAGTAAGTGTTAATGTGTGTTTGAGTGTCGACCATCTGGTAACTTGTGAGAAACCATCTCACCAAAACACCTGATTAAGCAGCTATTAATTAACAATGTGCAATTATCCCAAGGGAAGTTTAGGTTATCTCAGCACAATTCAATTTATAGAGACATGGGAGTAAAGCTGTAGATAGATCTTAAAGGAGCGAGCATCTGACCGCAGGTTAACTCCTTATAAAAATGCAAATGAGATTACATAACATGTGACCAAGAAGTCATGTTGTTTAAACACAGGCTAATTGTGACAATGCATTAACAGATTATGGCTGGCTGGCAAAGTGATATATTTTAGCCTATTTTCCCTTTAAAGAATGCATTTGATATTTCCTAATTCTTACTTTTCTTCTTGTTGTTGTCAGAAAGAAGAAGTACTAAAATGTATAATATGGAGCACATCAAAGAGTCATAAAATGTAAATTGTTGGTATAAATTATTCTTCCAGAGTAACTGCTTTACAGCATTTCAGTTGGAATTGATTTTGACCTTTATAGCACCAACCGCCATATAACCACCAGTTTTTGGTATGTTTTATAACATTGAGAATTTAGGACATCCTTGTAAATTTTTGTCCAACCATGGAACTTGAATTGTATGTGCATAGTCCTCATTATGGCTTATGTCTGAGATTTTTTCTCAAGCAATCAAGCCTTTCAAATAGGATAGTGGCTCCACTTCTTTTCATAGAGAAAAATAAACCCTAGAGAGCTAGTGAAGTAAAAACTGGTTTTAATCTGTAAATGCTATTGTACCACGGAGCAATATAGAGGACAGTAGGGTTTCAGTTTCATTTGTGTTGTCAAATTGATGGATTAGCAAATATTATTCATGGGTTGCATGCCAAATGACGTCTTTTGAATTTGGTTCCAAGGAAAACAGCAGGAATCCCAACTGATGAAAGCCCCGAAGGAGTTGTTAATTCTGGCTATTTAATAGAAGTAATGGGTGACTGGAAAAGTGAAGCATATCAAAATATGCAAGCCATTCCATTCAAGGTAGTTTGTCCAGTAGATGAAGTGAGATGCAGGAAGTGCATGACATGTCTAAAAAACTGCTGGGAGATTTCATTGCACTTGACATCACCCCAGCAACGCTTCCATAGTCCAGCCCTTTGAAAGACTGCTGCGTACAACAGAAAGTGAACATGTGTGGCAGTTTACAGCACAGGCAAAGGAGATGAAAACCATATTGTTTAAACCTTCTGTTTGTAGTTTGATAATACAAATGAGTTCTTGGTAATTGCTGTTATAGCCCTTTGGGTCATATGATTTCCACAAACACAGAGCCCGGCACATCTGTTTGCATACTAATAGGTGCAGTTTCCTTTACCATTACTATGTGCTTCTGTCTGTAATAATTACAATAAGTATTCCGTCTGAGGCCTGTTCAGATTTCAAATAATAAGAAACCTCTTGCCTCTGTGGTTGGCTTAGGATGCATGGATTCGTGTGTGTGTGTGTGTATAAAAACAACTATGTATAGTGGGTTAGATTGGGACCATGACATGGGAGGAGGGAATTTAACCCTTTATTTGTGCTAGAAAAAATTGCTTCCTCCTTATTACATTAATAGAGACTCTGCTAGATCAAAAGCCATTCCATGAGAGGAGTGTAGCACTGGATATCATCTGTTATTTCTGTTTGAATTTTGTCTTAATGCTGAAGCTTCTAATTCTTTCATGCAAATATCTTTGCTTTCTACAGTGCAATTTTATCCTAGGTTCCCAGGTGTGCATAGTGCAGACCCATTTGATTTTCATATTGTCCCACCTATCAGTTTGTAGTGCAGAAATGTCAGGGACTGGCTGGGCTCTGAAGTGGAGCTGAGAGGACCAGGGGAGTGTCCCAGGAGAGGGGACCAATGATGTATTGGGTGTAGCACTACCCACAAGGCAGGGACCAGGGCAGGGGCAAGAGGAAGAGACAGGGCAGTCTGAGAAGGAGGAAGGCACACAGGATGTGGTGGAAGAAGAGGTTGTTCTGGTGACAGATGGGCCGGTAGACACCCCCCTTTTGCCCCCACTGTCTCACAGAACCAGGCAAAGATCTGAGGGATGGCTGCCTAGTGGCTAGTAGCATTTGTGAGTGTACTTCTTTTGTCAATAAATATTTAACTATCAGACATGTGTCTTTCTTAGCTGGGGTGGGGCAGGAGAAGATGTGATGCTAACCTGTGACCCTCCAGATGTTGCTGAACTACAACTCCCATAATATTTACTTACTGGTCATTCTGACTAATGGGAGTTGTAGTTCAACAATATCTGGAAGTGCTTTGGGTACAGTTGTCACTGAGTTAATGATAAAACACATTTAGTTTAGGTTGTCCCAGTAGTTTGTGCATGCTTTAGATCCTGAGCTTATAAGGGGAAAGCACGGGTGTTGTTTGAGAAGAATGTCATATGGATTGCACAAATTAAACAGGAATGCAAACAGCTACCAACACAGTCAAGTGGTGTGTACAAGCCCCAAGAGATATACATGCATTTGTAAATAAACAAAACTTTACCAGAACAAAACTGCAAATTGAGGAGCAAATACTCATCCTTTTGTTGATTATCCTATTACGGCTTTACTTCTAACTATTGTGTCAGTCCATCTGTAGAAAACTGTGAGTCCTCTAGATAGGAACTATAACACGTTTTATATGGTGCCTAGTATGTAGCACTAACTAAATGGTAAGTTGCAATAATAATGTACAGAATCCAAGTGTATTAATTGTGTGAATAATGTCAGTTACTTCAGATGGAAAGTAGCCCAATCTCAAAAATTTTATTACTTTAAACTTGTGAGGTACGTTGACCAGCAGGGAACTAGCAAGCATATACTTTGCATCTCTTTCAAAATACCAGATGTTGTACTGATATGATGGGAAAAAAGAGGATGGGATATTGTTCATTAGCTTATTGCTATGCCTGGAGGATGCTTGGGAAAATCTGTTGTTTCCTCAGCCATGTAGTGCTGGCTGCTTTGTGTCTCCTCTCTCTCTCTCTGTTTTGACTATGATCACGGCAGAGAAATTAAATAGGGAATATTGTTGAATATCTTGTTTTATAAGGATATGTAACATTTGCATTACTTCTGGCACACATATTTGCCTTGGGATGTGAGAGTGATAATCTCTGCCTATTGAGGTCATGTATGAAATTAATCTTGTCTATAAAGATTCGTAAAGCTGTAGCATAGGCTTTCTTGGGGGAAATGAAACAGGCTAGAAATAATATCGTATCATGATTCAGGTCAAGTCTAGCTATTGAGCTTTTGCAAAAGGCCTCTGGATACTACTGCATGATAGCATTCGTCACCTTTCCATTAATTGGTAACCATTTTTGTTCATGTTTAGGGACTGGAGTGACTAACATTGTAGTTTTTCCAAGCCTTGATTTCCATGAAGGATTACTTGCCCTGTTCCCAAATATTTTACTGCCTGTGTGTGTGTTTAATAAAACCACCAGAGATGTACAAAAGAATGGTCTTCAACATTTATAATGCTGTTGCAACATAACAACATTATATTTGTGTCCCATCCAATAAGCCATCTATATGTGACTGCTCACCTCTCACAGAAGGGAAGAATTTAACTCAGACACTTGTCACTTAGGGACTCTTCACGTGTTGTGCTGAACACAGATAGAGGAAGTAGCAGGGTTGAGCCAATATGCATATTTCACATGATTTATGAAAGAGCCTGCTGACTTACAAACTACGTGTGTAGGTTTCATCTGTGTGACTGGGGAGCCTGCCAAAATTTGGGCAGAGCCAACATACAACAAGTAGGATCTTTCGCAAATTATACTAAACTTGTATAGGGGTGGGGGAAGGGCCAGAGGGTGCTGCCATACTCCCCTCTCTTTCTTTGATTAATGTCATGAGTGAAGGGTTTACTTTTGGCTCATTCATTCTAGAACATGGGTAGGCAAACTAAAGCCCGGGGGCCGGATCTGGCCCAATCACCTTCTAAATCTGGCCTGTGGATGGTCCGGGAATCAGCGTGTTTTTACATGAGTAGAATGTGTGCTTTTATTTAAAATGCATCTCTGGTTTATTTGTGGGGCATAGGAATTCGTTCATTTTTTATTTTTTTAAATAGTCTTGCTCCCCACAAGGTCTGAGAGACAGTGGACAGGCCCCCTGCTGAACAACTTTGCTGACCCCGGTTCTAGAACGGTGGTTCCCACTTAATGATTTTTCTGCTTCTTGTAGCAATTGTAATGTATATTGTGCTAGATGTGTATGCATTTTAATTGCATTTGTATATCTTCCTTTATCTATTTGTAATTAACAACACCAACAACAATTTCATTGTTTATACCCTGCCCATCTGGCTGGGTTTCCCCAGCCACTCTGGGCAGCTTCCAGCAAAATAAAAAATAATTATAAAATATCAGACATTAAAAACCTCCCTTCAGGTGTTTTCTAAAAGTTGTGTAATTCTTTATCTCCTTGGCATCAGATGGTACGGCGTTCCACAGGGACGGCGCCACTGCCGAGAAGACCCTCGGCCTATTTGCTTCCCCTCATTCTGTCTTTCTGGCTCCTAATCCTCTCCATTCCTCTCAAATCACTTCCTCTTGCTCTGTCACATTGTTTATCATCTCCACTCCATTCAAGTGGCTCCCCCCCCCAGCACTTTTGGTCCATCCTGCTTACTTCCTGGGCGAATTGCTGGGTTTTTAGGATGATGCAGCCACTGCATCCAGCTTTCATGAGAAGGGAGAGTCAGAGTTTGGGGGGGGGCAGGATTTTTCATTAGGGTCTTTTTTTTCTTTCATTTAACCACTTTCCCAGAGATTGCTGTGCCATGCTAATAAAACTGATAGGCTAAAAGGTCTGACTAGAACACAGATTGACTGGCATCATAACTGCACCAATACGGTCGTACCTCAGGTTACGTACAGTGACCCGGAACCAATTAAGTACGTAACCCGAGGTACCACTGTAGGCCTACTCAAAGGTTATTTGCTACAACAGGGATGGCTAGCCTGTCATCCTTCAGCTCCCATCAGCCCAAGCCAGCATGGCCAATGAACAAGGATGATGAAAGGTGTAGTCCTGCAACTTCTGGAAGGACACAGCCTGGCTTAGCTGCTCCTATGGAACATAATGCAAGGGACACAGTGAGCACCTGTAGCAAGAACCTTTTGCATTTCAAAGGAGGAAAAGTACATAGAACATAAATGTATGCATTTAAGAAATTCTCTCTCTCTCTCCTCTCTTACACACACACACACACACACACACACACACACACACACACAATATCCATCTCTTCAGAGGACTTTGTTTTATTTCCATCAGACTGGAGCTGTTCCATGAATATGCAGGCCATGTATATAAGGCATGCACTGCATACCAATCTTTTGCCTGAAGAATAAACACTCTTTAAAATAAGAGGGTTAGGAAAGATGTAAAGAACCCCGTGGCCTTTTGAAACATAAGCTTTCCCTCTTAAGGGCATACAGAGCATGAAGTGTGCTTTCCTGTTCCCTTGACAACTTGAAATCAATTTTCTTTCTTAAAGTTTCTTTTGCATTCCCCATACCAACCGGTATCCTGGAGAAAAGTGTTGCCAGGACTACATTTTCCATGGTGTGGTGAATGAGGGACAGGAGAACTTTTTGGCAGGTGCTTATTGCTTCTTTTATATCCTTTCTCCTGAGCACACAAGATGGTTTACAATACATTTAAAACAATACAAAGTGAAACCTAAAGCTAAAAACAAACTAAAGCACAAACAAACACATAGCACACAAATGCATGTAACACTATATAAATATATAAACGCAAACTTCAGGAAGAATCAATTCTGAGCTAAGAATCAGTTGGAGGCAGAGGACCACTTAAACGGCTTTCACCCTGTATACCTGAAAGAACATTTCCACCCCCATCGTTCAGCACTGAGGTCCAGCGCCAAGGGCCTTCTGGCGGTTCCCTCTCTGTGAGAAGTGAAGTTGCAGGGAACTAGGCAGAGGGCCTTCTCAGTAGTGGCGCCCACCCTGTGGAACGCCCTCCCATCAGATGCCAAAGAGATAAACAATCGTATGAATTTTGCAGACATCTGAATGCAGCCTTTTTTGGGGAAGCTTTTAATATTCAATGTTTTGGTGTGTTCCTTTATACTTTGTTGGAAGCCACCCAGTGTGGCTGGGGCAACCCAGTCAGTTGGGTGGGGTACAAGGAAATAATCCCCGCCGCCGCCACCACTACCTCTTCCCACTTCTCTGCTTGAAGTTGCCCCCCAGTCTCTTTCCCAACAAGATTCCAAACGTGTTTGCCATTGTAGCCAGGCCTCCTGGGCTTCACCATTGGTGCAGGCACATTCAGCATTCATTCTAAATCACCTGCAACACACTTGTGTAGTTACGCCTAGCAATGCAGTATCTGTAATGATGGGCAGCTAGTCTACCACCAGTGGCATTATCACCGAGGAACCCAAGATTCGATGAATACTTTGGGAACTTTTGCCATGGGGAAAGACAACCACTGCCCTCTTCCAAGTGTGACTAGTCATCACCATTCCTTAAGTATTAGAAAACCTAGACAGGACACAGGTCTAGTCCACCTGTAATTCTGTCTTTATATGGCTGTCTTTGATGCCCTAAAGCAGGGTTAGCCAATGTAGTAACCTCCAAATGTTGTTGGACTACAACTCCCATCAGGCCCAGCCAGCATGACCTGTAGTCAGGGATGATGTGAATTGCAATCCAATAACATCTGGAGGGCACCATGTTGGCTAACACTGCTAGAGGCACATATCCTTATTGCAATGGATGGAAGTGCTCCACAAGAACAGAAGCTCACAGGATAACCTTCATAAATGAATCTAGTTCTTTTGATCTTTAGTTCATTTTGCTGACAGTCTAACAAATTGTACTTACTCTTTTTTTAAAAAAAAAGAATGATGGGCAAGCCCTGGGAGTAACACTGAACCTTGTGATTCCTCATGCATGTTGATCCTACAGTGCTTCACAGTGCAAGGTTGTTTTTTGGCTGTCTTCGTTGTGATGACAACTACACATTAAATGGCCATGTTCTGTATGCTGATAGTATTGGGAGTTGGTCTGGTTTTGCTCTATTGCCTTGGTGACTGGATAAAATAACTATTTCATCACATAGCAATTCCATTTAGGAAGTCTTTGGAAGTTTTATCCCATTTTGGGAAAAGCCTAGTTTGGCTAACAGCAACATAAAAACAGCCTGCTGGATCAGGCCATTGGCCCATCTAGTCCAGCATCCTCTTCTCACAGTGTCTAACCTGATGCCTGTGAGAAACCAGGGGGGCAGAACATGAGCACAAGAGCCCTCTCCCCTCCCAGTAACTGGTGTTCGGAAGCCTTTGCTGCCTTCAGCTTTGGAGGTGGAGCATAGTCCTCATGGCTAATGGCCATTGATGGTCCTTTCCTCCTTGTCCTTGGTGTTGTCTGGTTGCTGCTAGGTTGTGAGCATGACGGCAGGACCTCTCACCCTCCCCTTAATGATGTGAGCTGTTTTGGGAGACCATCAAAGCAGGATACAAATACTGCGAACAAATAAATTTGTGTACCGGAATTGTCTTCCATAATGATGCAACATCTCTGCAATTTTGACATCATGACTTTGTTACACTCTGCTAAGTTTGTCAGAGCTCTCCCTTCTCTTAAGAACTTTGCTGTAACATTTTTTTCTTCAAAAGAATGCTTAACAAGAGCAAAACGAAGCTTACCTTACCATTCCAGATCATGTTTGTTGCTTTAGACTTAATAAAACCACCCAATATTTGCTGTCTATATTGTTTTATATAGCAAGAAGAACTGTTTTTGATTAATGTGAATATAGTTCAATTTGGTAATTATATATCTAGAGCTACTATCTTCCCTCCCCCTTTCATCCCTGTGCCTGCTAACTGTGACTAAGAGGGAGTATTTCTCCTTCACAATAAGAGGAAATCTCATTTGTTAAACTTTTAATGTTATCTCTCTGAGCACTACTTAAAGATAAACTACAATACCAAACACTGACTTAATGGGAAAAAGAAGTTTGTATTTAACACGAGAAAATACAATAACGTGAAGATGATTTTCTTAAACTGTACTGCTTTTACATTTCCCATCACTTTAACAAAATGTTGAGGAAATATTATTTTCATTGCTAAATTAAATATATTCTTAGGGAATGTTCATGAGCATTTCGTCTTTTTGTTTTGTTTTGTTTTTAACCAGTACTAAAACCGATTCAAAAAGGTGTGGAAACCATGATGTAGGCATTCTGAATGGAATTCTGAACCCATAAATTCAGGGGCTAGGTTTTTGTTTTGTTTTTTGGCACAGTTTGGGGACCTAGTCTGAATTTTGCACAGTATGAATTTTGGGATGTCTCCTACAGGCTGCACATGGCGTCTCTACATCTGCAACCAGTGCAACTAAATACATTATTGTGTATTAGCCTCTAGAAACCTCTGTGAATGTTCATGGTCTGCATGCTGCAAGAGCTGAGACTTATGTAGGACCTCTGTTGGGTGTCCCTTTTGTGAAGTTAGTTTAGTGGTGGGGAGCTGGCGGAGGCTCATTTAGTACTGGCCAGAGATGGTTACTACTATCACACATGATCAAGAACACCCAAGGTTCTGTGGTTTATTACAACTAAAGCATGTGCAGGAGCATCCAGGGCCTTGCCCTGGCTATAGCCAACACAGTGGGGACTTATGCCCCACTCCTGAGTAGCTCCATTTAATTGGCAAGGGGAGCAGGAGAACTGTTGTGGTGTATTGCAGCTCCTACCTGCTCCAGTTAGTACTGAAAATGGAATGGACAGCAGCAAGAATACAGGATCATGGTGCCCACTCAGGAGCCCCAGAATCATTGTAGAGAAATTAGGAAAGGACCATGAGGGTCATCAAGTCTAACTCCCTGCAATGCAAGAATCTTTTGCCCAATGTGGGCTTGAACCCATGACCCTGAGGCTGAGTCTTATGCTGTATCGACAGAACTATTACAACCTTGGGAACACTGCAGAAACAGAGCTGTCCCAAAATTAATATGAGATTATTTAATATCCTTAGAGCAATTGCAGTCAGGTTCCTCCTTTAAAAAAACACAAGAGAAACACAGCGATCACTTGAATTATTGTTTCGTAGATGTTCCCATTCCATCCTGCTCCCAGCTAAGCAGTGACTGAGTAGCAGAGAGAGGCTGATATGTGGCCTGCTCTGCACTCTTTAAGCTTGCCTGCTGCCTTCAGATATAGTGGAGGACCCTGGATCCAATGTGGAAGTAAGATTCACCTGTCATTCTGTACATGGAATGGGGGAATGGATGGACAGGACCACCTTTCCTTTCCTTCAGGTAGTAAAATGCCTTAGGAACAGCTGTCTTGTACTGTGTATGATTCATCTGTATCAATGGCCATCCAGGTTTCTGCACAATCATCTTTCCCAGGCCTACCTAGAGATGCCAAGAATTGAACCTGCCTGCAAAGCATGTACTCTACCACTGAGCTATGGTGTCATGGGCCAGGAGTCAGCTTTGCTGAACAGCAGCCTGAAGGGGGAGAAGGTAGAATGATTTCACCTGCAGCTGATCACCCTTTAAGGACACAGAGGGGAAGGCATTGATGAGAACCAGCTGGTGTCAGCCTTCTTAAGCAGAGCTTCCAGTAGCAGTCAGATGCTGCTAACAACACTTGTAGTTCTTGGCCTTACCTTGCTGCTTCCTTCTATTCTTGACCCCTGCCCCAGTATCATCGGATTCCCTAGCCCCTGGGCCGTCTCACCACACAGATTGCTGTTTGCCCAGCCCTTGGACTGGTCCTGACTTTGGATGCTGACTCTGCATTTCAGGCAAGTTCCCCTCAGAGACTCTTCTGTTTTGATTGACCTCCCACTCCACTGAGCTCTACACATTGTAGCTCAGCAATGAGACTAGGACACATGGCTGTTTTGTCTATAGAAAGCTGGCTCACACCATGCCAGATAATTTGTCCATCAAGCGCAGCATCAGGTGTGCCAACTCTAGAGGACTGGGGTGTCTTCAGCCCCCCCCCCAAATCCATTGTAATGGGGCCGGGTGCCCTCAATATTGAGGGAGTGGGACATGCAGCACAGCACCAGTGGCCAGCTTCTCCAGAGAGCTTGGCCTCTTCTAGGTGATGTGACATCACATGCGCGTGATGCACGCCAGATCCCCTCAATCTTGGGGGCAACTTGGTGCCTCTGCCCAGCATTGTCTACTCTGACCATTTAATGGGAGATGGAGAGGATTGAACCTACCACTGAGCTATAGTCTCTCCTGGGCCATAACCAGTGGGTTTTTATCTGGAAACAAAATCTGTACTGTTTTGAGAGACCTTTTAAAATGCACATCTTTTGCATGAATTTTTGTGTTTCTAAAGAACTATGCAGATCATGTCTGTTTTTACTGATGTGCAATCAAAGTAACTTTTTTTTAAAAAACAACAACTATAGGATTAATGAAATCAGTGTTCGGCCCTTAATAGCCCATTCACGGAGTTCCATTTTTCTTGCAAGCTACCATACAGCACCTTCAAGTTACAAAGGAAATAATTTCTTAAGATAGTTTCTTTAAAAAATACTCTGTATTTTCTGGCTCATAGCTAAATCAGTAATGAAGAGGCAAGCAGGAAACACAATGAAAATAATACAAGGAAACCTTTTCATCAACACCCATCCCCAAAGCTACATCTCACAGGTCATTGTTTGACTTTTCCAGGACTCCTTGCAACACTGCCTATGTGAGAATTGCTGATCAAAGACCAGGCTACTAATATTTTTCTCATATTGACATAAGTATGCTAAGTACTGCCAAGCAAGCAAGCACCAATTAAAATCTAATTTTCTTTTTTCAGGAACTGCGTGTTTATGTAGCAAACTCACTATCTCATTCTTGCACTCACCACATGCGCGCTCTCTCTCTCTCTCTCTCTCTCTCTCTCTCTCTCTCTCTTTTTCATATGATTGAATTGGCACCAGATTAATTAATCCAACACATACAGTTTTTGCAGCATAGCCATCCAATTTGAAATTGTGACTCTATTGAATAAAAAAAATATATTTATTTTTTAAAAAAACCTTATGCTTGAAATCATGTTGTGCTTTAACTGTCAGGTCTTCTGGCACAAGGTTGTTAAATGGATAGTATTTTATTAGTGCAGTGATATTTTGCAGAGGTACTGATTTTGTTTCAAAAGCCTGAAGTGAACACACCCTAACCGTTCATTTTAAAATGTTTATAATGTGTCTTCTCATGTGAAAGGAAATATGGAAAGGATTCTAATTAACCTTAAGGAGTGTAAATCATATTGCACTTTTATTTGTTTAGGTAGGCAATTACGTGATAGGGAGGAGGCAGGATATCCTATTCATCATACACTTTTCCTAGATGATGGGCCCTGTGCAACATTTCTTGCTTGCAATACTCCCATTAGACTCAAATGAGTTTTTAACTATAATAAGGAGTGCTGACTAGGATCCTCTAAAAGACAAATGGACAAAAGGCAGTTGGACCCAGCAAAGCACTTTTTAATGAATGGTGGCATACTCAGGACAACATATTTCAGATTTAACGTTAAAGTGAAATGTTCCCCACCCCATTTCACAATCCCATACTCGGGGTGTGACATCAGGGTAGGCCTTTCAGGGATTTTCAGAATGGCAAAGCATGGGGCAAAATTTTCTGCCATTGCTGCACCACCCCCTGGGCTCCCAGCCACTGTTTTGTTTTGTTTTTGTTTTCTTAAATGTCACGATTCCCTAAAGTGAGGCAAAGAAGCACTGTCCTTGCACAAGCTGGTTTTGCTCTATAATGGGATATCGTTATTCTGAAACTAGCCAAAATGAGAACGGTGCTTCCTGCCTTCATGGTAAGGGAATAATGGGGAGGGTTCTTGTTCACTTGAAGGTCTCCAGGCGAAGGAGACTTTCAGCTGTTTATGGACTACAATTCCCCCCCCCCTTCTGTTATTCTAAGGGCACCGCCTTATCCACACTTAACCTGGGAATAAGCTCACCTGAAATCAGTAGTACCTGATGCTGAGTGAACATGCATAGGGTTGCAGTGTAAGCCAGTTAAAGAAAATTACTGTGGAATCTTGTACAGTAAATGTGTCCAAAACATTTTCACACAATATTTTGAACTTTAGTCAAGACTATCAAGACTTTACCGGGAGCTAACTTAACAACAGCCTTTTCAACATAGCTCAAGTGGCTTTTATGCATATTTAGGCAGTTCGACAGAACCAGTTATGGAATTATTTGTATGTGGCTTATATTTAAAGATGAGGTCTTGAATGTGCAGACATCCAAACTTGGATGTATGTACGCTAAGTCCTATATAAGGAATATTGTCCCTGCTCCAGAGAGATGGTGAACATTCCTACATTCTGATGGTATGGAAGGGTAAATAACAACAACAAGAATAACAATAATAGGAGGCTAGGAAGTAGTAATATAACTGAGTTGATGTCAGACTTTAAAGACAATAAATACTTAAAGTATGGTGCTTAAATACAAACCCATTTCTAGCTCAGACACAAAGGCTTTAGGAGGCATTGAACTATTCTGCATTTATTCCTTCTACACCAATCCATAAAAAGGTAACCTTAATTTAAGCTTCCACAAAACTGGATTTCATGGTTGTACAAAACCTTCACATGTTGTATTCCTCAACATCTGGAGGGCACCACGTTGGCTAGTAGTGACTTACTGAAACAGTTTGCTTTTGGCATTAAGATAGAGTAGGCAGTGAATCAGAGCTAAATAAACAAAAGCAAAACCTCCTGTGTAATCAAAGGGACTAATAGTAGTGCAATCCTGTACACGTCTATTCAGGAGTCAGCCCCATTCTGTACCATCAGACTTAGTCCTATGTAAGTGTGTACAGAATTGTTGTCTAAGTACATTTTTACCATGCATAAGTGCAAAGCATGCATACAATACGCATTGGATAGCCTGCAAATAGAAAAGGATAAAGAGAATAAATAACAGGGAAGCAAGGGACAGGCATCAAATGAGAAATAACAATGTATCTTACTGTGCTATTTCAATGTTAAAATATATCATAAAATTTAAGGGACTGACAGTCTTCCAGGAAACTGACATGGCTTCAAAATTTGTTTGCAGAGCCATGCATGAGAAAAAGGGTTTGGCAGTTCTCAAGCTTGGGAGTTTTCAAGTGTGCTGCATTGTAGTGGCATCTTTTAGCAAAACCTTCATTTTAAAAATAATCTTATAGGCTTAATTTACTTTTATGTGCCCTGACCCCTGATTACTGTTTCATGGTTAATTTATTTGTGTCTGTATTTTCAGGGGAATAAAATATGTATTTGCATGTGTGCGCACGACCCTTCAACCTCCCCAAAATAAAACTTCAATGACCTCAGGAACTGTAAATAAAACTTCTAAAACATAGCTAGATTTTACAGTGCAGGAGTATTTTTATAAGGACTCAGCTTTTCCACATAAATTATATTTCAGTTTGTTCACAAAAATAACAGTTTTGATTGCCAGACTTTGAATACTCTCTAGAGCAGGGCGGTCCAACTTTTCATACCAAGTGGGCTGCAAGAGTACTTTGACATGGAACCCGCGGACCACACACTGCCTTGTCATGCGTGTGAGGGAGGGGGGCAGGGCGGGAGGCCAAAATTTGATGCCCCCACAAGCCCTCGTGTTGCCTTCCCAAAGCTTGCTAAGTGAGGCACCAGGCTTTGGGAAGGAAACATGATGCTCTGGCAGGGTCCTAGAGCCCTTCCACCTTCTCCTCAAAGCTGGGCTTCGGGAAGAAGACATGAGGAATATAGGATGTTGTCAGAGCCCTCATGCCTCCTTCCCAAAGCCCAGTGCCTCACTTACCCAACTTTGGGAAGGCAGCACAAGGGTGGGGTGGGGGAGGGGGAATCAAAGGTTGCTGAGGGCTTCCAAAAAGGCTTTGAGGGCTGCATGTTGGATTTCCCTGCGCTAGAACCCTAAGGGAATGCTCGAAACCAGCCAACTTCTGACAAAAATCCAGTTAACTACTGATTGCCCTGCTCTCACAATTTTTGCTTTCTTCATTTCTCCCTAGTCATTATGAAAAGGACTATATAGTAATAATGGCGTAACACTAAGCTTGTTCGTGGAACATGTCTTTGTATACCGAGCCATGGATGGGGTAGGGTGGGGGTGAAAACACCACTAGCTGGCTTCAATATGTTCAGCCGAAAAGCAGCTGCAGATTCTACTTTCTACAGAGATGTGAGCTCTGTTTGTGTTGTGCTCACCTCTGTAAAAGGCAGTGTTCCCAATTGCTCTTTGGCTGAACACATGGGGGCATCCCATTCCTCATACTCCCGGGCATGTTGTTATATTATGGATGGAGGAGAAATTAGATTTTGTTCACATTAAAAACTGAGCACAGCTAATTCACACTTTTCAAAACAAGATGGAAACCAAGAAGTATACATCCTTTGAAATTTCACGCTTCTCTGAAATTTGAAACTATTATTCATTAAATTTATTAGATGCTTTTTCTTGCCACGGGCAACTCAGAGTGTCTTTACGAAAACAAAACAAACAAACAACCACCCCTGCCAAATAATTCAATGAAAACCCAGGCAGGGGTAAATACGTTTTAAACATCCCTTTAAATATGGCTTCAAAATGTGGCATGTACTATACAGGGGCAGTACACCTGGTTTCACTGCTTGAAGCAAAATGGGAAATGCAGACCACCTCTACCTCTGGGCCCCTCACCTCAGCTGGCACTGCTACTGCACTACTCAGCTCTGCCAGCAATGCCACCCTGCCCCCTCTGCCACCAGCGCTGGAGCCGATGTCCTTTTGATTGACTCCAGCAAAACTCACAACATCTTGCGAGATCTGGACATCCCGAATAGATTTAACAAACATGACGTAAAATTTAACCTCAGCTTTTATGTTTTCAGTAATGTCTCCCTACCCACGTTAGGTACTCCTAGACTACTGGTATAGTGGGTCCATTGTATTCACATACATCTCCCATGCTTGGGCCCCCTGAAGGGCTCTCACATATGGTGTTATATGTGTGATGGCAGGAAGGCAACCCCTTTTTCCTTTGTGCATGTAGGGCAGCCAGTTTCACCCACCTATGAACTAGCCTCCAAACAACTTGAATTGCTTCCTATAATCAGTGGATCCAACTTTGATTACTTAGAGCTCTAAAGGGAAGGCAGTTCCTCCTTCACACTATCCAAGAGATCTTTATCTTTGCTATGACGATATCCAAGGTTATTAAAACCAACCACCCTGAGCAAGTATAATGGGCAGTAAGGATGTTATTGTTTCCTTGACCTTGACTCATAGTATTTTATCCTACGTCAACACATTTTTAGTGCAGTGTTTCACTTGAAAAAATATAGAGGCAGTAAAGAGTACTAGATCTTACTAAAGGCATCTTAATGTACTAGCCAATAAAGTGAAAAACGTCACATTCCCATTTCTTACAAAGAATTCCTGTGGAACTGCAAAACAGAAGGCTTGTCCACACATACATTTCCTCTGCTTTTTCCAGGCACTGTCTGCAATTTAAAGCTCCATTTCCAAGCCCCCCCCCTTGTTGCTCTGGAGCTTTCCCTGTGAAAACCCCCTCTTTAAAGCTCAATCACAGCAAATGTCAATCGGTGAAAAATCTGAATTGATGTCTGCACCAATTCAGCTTTAAAGAGTGGGTTTCTGTGGAGACAGTTTGGGGCAAAAAGAAGAAGTTTGGACACAGAGAGTTAAAGCATGAACTTCTGTCTGGAAAGAATGGGGGGAAGGGAATGGTGCAATTTAGGGCCAACTAGACATGTTAAAATGTATGAAAGCAATTAGCATGCACATTTTTTAAAAAAATGTAAATAGCAGGCGAGGAGTAGCCTGACCCCCTCAGGACCTTGTGAGGAGGGGAAAATAGGAGGTTTCTCCCATGCAAATTGCCTTTCCTTCATGCCTGGGTCCCAATATGAATCAAGGCCAGTGCTAGCTATTTCTGAAAGAAAAATGGCAGACTCAGAGGCAAATCATGTGATTAACTTCATGTGTAGCTTGGCCCTCATTTTAGTTTCTGAAACAATCTTAGAGCATTTTCACACACAAGGCTTAAAGTCAAATTATGAAGTTTGTATTCTTCCTTGGGTTTTTTTAAAGGCAGGTTTATGGTTGCTAGAAAAAGAAGCACCTATTTCTGGATGTATATTTTACAAGAAATGGAGAAGACATAAAATTAGAGAGCAAAGGACAGTATTGCAACACACTAGGTGGTGCTGTAATCCTAATTGGAGTATTGTGAATGAAAATGTAGTATTATAATAAAAAAATTGGAAACACACCTGCTTAGTTTGCATTATATCATTACAAAATATTAGTGTCCCTTTAACTCAGTTTATTGGCAGTAATAGTAAGCATATACTTTGAACACTCAGAAAGCATGACAATAGGGTTCTAGGACATGGACTGAGATAATTCTTTGAATTTCTAGACTAGAGGGTTCACATAAAACAGTAGACTGTCACACACAACATAGAAAAAGAGTGTTGTTTGTTAAAATTATAAGGATGGTAAAGAGATGCCACAAAAATAGTGTAGAATATTTGGAGAAAATTCTACAATGTGGTCTTTTTCTACTTGAGGTGAGAAAAAGAAAACTCAGAAGTTTTCTCAAAAAAACATCATCTGAGAAATTTTGGCTCACTCTGAAAGAAAGATACTAGAATTCTGGCTCTGTTAATGAAGTTAATTAGTTAGGCTCAGGCTGGACTAAATAAGTTCTAAAACATAATTATATCTTGAAATTCACAACTGCAAAGATGTGATAAGTTAGATGGCTGTTTAAAAGATTAGACAAATTTCTGAAGGATATGTCTATGAATAGTAATTAGCCATGATGGCTAAATGAAGTCTCCAAGATATATTTCTCCAAGATATATTTCTCAGTACCAGATGCTGGACACAATCAACAGGATATGATCACCACCTTCATGACCTGCTTGTGACCTTGAAGAAGCATCTGGCTTGCTGCTGCTGGAAACTGAATGCTAGAATGGATAGACCTTAGTCCAATCCAGACAGTTATCTTTTTAAAATTACAGTACCTGGAATATTTATGCTCTTTATTACACTATATACAGTGTATGTTACAAGTCGTAACCCAACATCACTGAATTTTAAGGCCAAAATATTCTACTAAAAGGTTATCTCACGTTTTCTGGTAATCATGTCTACAATAATAAATTGCACTGGTCTTCCAGCATAGCAGCAGATGCTGAACAGAGATCTTTTTCAACAGTGTGTGAGAGTTCTAGATGGATGCAATGCCAATTGCCTGGAGAAAATCGAAAAAGCAGTGAGGTGCCAATGCAGATTTTTATTGTCTTCTCCATTTTGACACAGAGAGGGATAATTTGATTGGTCTAATGTTTTGGAAACTCATATGAAAAGTGGTGATCTTTTTCTGAACAAATTCTTCAATCATTTACAACTTGGAGGCAAGTGGGAGGCCAAAAGCTGTTTGCCAGGGATGAACACTCTCACCTGCACAATAACTCCATCAGGGCATTGTCCTTTTTCCACTTTGGCTCAGGCTTTCCTTGCTCATCCCACCTGATCTATTTGGCATGTGAAGGAAACATTCCCACTGAAGTAAAACATTTTATCATCCTCTGTATCCTTTAGCAGCTTCCTTATCACAGACCTCTTTGTCATATTGAGTTCTCTAGCAGCTGTGTTTATACATGGGCACATGATCATAGTGTGCACTCTGTTCTTTCTTTTAGATTTCACTCACAGCTTCATGTGAGGGAAAGGTATCATAGGGAGTGTAATGAACTTTTGTGATATGTGGTGGTGTGGGAGAGAATGGGATAAAGCTGGCATTCAGAGAGTGTGGAAATATTCAGTTTAGCTGACAGGCAGATATTTGTTAGTGATGTTTGAGGCACATGACATGCCTAAACATCAACAACTTTGATCAGGAAGGGGGATTGTTTTTCATATATTCTTTCCTTAAAAAGATACTAAACATATTAGAAACTATAGAAAGGCACTGAATGTTATGTAGAACAGAGGAAGTGTGTGAAAGAGCTTTGGCTGGTTTTGTTTTTTGTTCTCTTGTCTGCTGGAACATATAAAGGTGCAATATTATATAGAAATATGTGAGCTGTACGTCTGTAGCATATTCAGGTGCACATTGGAGAGATGCTCTAGTTTTTCTGTAGCAAACTATACTGGAAGTACAAAAAAGAGGAAAATAAAGGAAAGCTCATCATCCACACTTCCTTTATATGTTTTTCTTCTGAAGTCTCCTGAACAGTCATAGACAAACTGAATTAAACCTGAACTACTTCTGTTTCTCAAGTCTAGAGTCCACGAAATCCTTACGGATCAAAGGAAATGCAGCTTGGTGTAGAACTTCAAAACTGCTACATAGCTTTGCAGCCAGCCATTAAATCTGTGGCTAGCTGTTCTGTATTTTTCAGGCATGTCCAATGTAGTCACTGAAGCTGACAAAAATGCTTGGTCCCTCCTCTGCACCCAGAATGGAAATGAAGTGAGCTGCCAGAGGTGGGAATCTTGTACACAATAGGGATGGAGCACTCTCCCCCCCATCTCCTCTGGCTATTTATTTATTTATTTTGCAGGTTTGTAACTTTGGGATTATTTGCGAGACTGGTAGCAATACCTTGCCTACATTCCAGACAGTTGAAATTGTTAGGGTTGCCATATTTCAAAAAGTTGAAAAAGTTTTGGAGCTATTTTTGAGGAAATCAGCCAAAATCTACACTGCCGGTATGGGTTGCCATATGTCTGCATTTCCCCGGACATTTAAGTGATTTCTGCCCAGGCCCTGTTTCCAACTGCCTAATCCTGGGTACGTCCGGGAAATTCCGGACATATGACAACCCTATTAACACTTTGTGTTAGGGATTTTGGTTTTCCAACAACTCAGGATCATGACAAATGTATTAGAATGGGTTAGAACGTTTGAAGGACTTTTGACCTGCATAATGACATTGAGTCAATTTCCTGAAAGGCAGAGAGTCAAGGAGACTTTCTCATAGATAATAAATGTGATTCATATTAGCATGTTGCATTTTTCTTCCTCTTTATTTTAATGGGGACTTGATAAAAAGCAAGCATTTTAAACACTTACTTGAATAAAGCTTCCAGTCTTAAAAGTTAGGTTTTCTACTTCTTTGGTGTATAGAGGCTCTGTTTGCCTCTAGAGCTAGATGGTTTGTTATTTCAGCAGTCTTCAAACATGCAATAAATAAATTTCCACTGGGTTGGCACTTCCTTTTTTACTTCCTTGTTGCAAAGCTTGATTGTTCTTTGGAACTCTCCGGGGATTCCAAGGGCTTTCTCAAAATGACCAAAATGGTCAGAAGATTCAGTTATCAGATTCCTCGTGCCATTTTCACACAGAAAATTCAGCAAATGCAATTTGGTAGAACAATGGAGGTTTGGCCAAGCATTGCGATCGCAAGAAAGCCGAGGCGGAATAAAAACCAAACATTGATAGGCATATGCTCCTTCTGGGATTCATTACTCCTTTGGGCTAATGTGTGAACAAATGAAGGCTATTAATGACAGCTATTATGGCTTCTTCAGAAAATATCCCTTACCAATTCATAATAACAAAAGGTAAATAAATAATAAAATCAGTCTAGGCAATATCGTATAAAACAATACAAATAAACTAACCAGGTTTAATAACAGTCCTATTTAGGACTTCTCAAACTTCAGACTAACCTGGTATAAATCACCCTGTACCTTACACGCAGAAGTAGTTGTGCAGGTTTCTCTGTCCTTCATTGGTTCAATTCTCACAACAATACTCTGTATGTTTGTGGTTCTGTTCTTCATGCTCTGCAGGCTGCCATTGTTACAATATTCTGAAAAGTTGGAAATATGGTCACAAGTGGTTACACTCTTCTGCTGCATTAAACTATGGCAAATTCTAAATGAATAGTAAACAAGGTGTTTTCAGAAATTAAGCTATAATAAAGGTTCCTTTTGGGTTATTGCTCTGCTGTGCACAACAGCTGGCTTCAATGATATCTCAGCCCTCTTAGGCATCCCATTGAACAGGTGTTTATTATACAGCCAGTCTATATGTTGTGGCCTGAAGCAGCCTCACTATGGATGTTGCTCCACACTTGTAGCCATAAAATCAAGAGTTGCTCACTATCTAGGTTGGCCAGTTCTATGTCATTCCCACAATACTACTAGATATTGAAGGGATAGAAATTCTCTGCACACAGAAGGGAAAGTTACATGGAGCAGCTGACACAAGAAAGCTGTTTGAAGGAATTCCAGATACAGACCACACCTTAGGTAGCTGCCGAGAGGTGTTTGGCACTTCAAAGCTGAGAGTGATACTTACGTAGGAAAGAAAATGAAAACACAGACACACAATAACTACTATGGATGCTCCAGGAAAATGTCAATTCTGATATGAACAGATTCTGATCCGAAACTTCCATTGTTCTAGGCATGTTTTGTGACAGGAAACTTCATAAACGCAAGCAGTTTCTGGGCTCTGGGTGCAGTACTGCGCCTAAGATTTCAGATTAAAATTGCAACTGTTCCTCAGAAGTAAATCCCAACCAAGTTTAATGGGGCCTCCTCCCAAGTAAAATGTGTATGGATTGAGGACCTGAAAACTTTTTCCTTCTTCAGCAGCCGCAGCATGAAGGGGTGCAGCCGCCTGGCACCCCTGGGGGCGGGGCATCGTGACGCATGTGTCATGACATCATGACACACGCACATGCTGCGATGCCCCGCCCCCAGGGGTGCCTCTTCGCTTCCCGCCCCGGGCAGCCAAGGGGCTAGAAACGCCCCTGTGCAGAAGGGATCCTCTTAAGAATATTAGGGTGGTAGGCAGGGGAGGCATAGCTTTGTTTTTTGCAGTCTTCAGATGAGGACTAGACCATGTGAAAAATGAACATAATATTTTAGCTGCAGTTCATTCATTTTCAGCTTTGTATTCTTGTTATAAAAAAGTGCACCTAGACGTTTCGTTGTTGCGCCCATAACCTATGTTTAAAGTGCCATTTAGCTCCTAGCTTTCAAATCTGTTTCTAAAACTGGATATGAACTGACCTGATCTACACTCTCTGGTTTAATGTGTTCATTGGATTGGATTTCACACTTCTCTGAATTTTGCAATACAGTTCTAATCTCAAAAAATGTACTGAAATGCATTTAAAATATGCATATATAGATATATAGATAACATATATATTCAAATCAAACAATTTCAATATGCATTTTCATGCCACTGAAACATAGATTAATGGGGAAATGGGGAAAAATAGACTTATGAATCAATACATGGCAGAAAATGGAAATAGATTAATCTGCCCAACCCTAGCATCTACCAACAACAATCACATTTCCACGTTGTTATTTTCTCAAAGATGAGTGCAGAGGCCACTTGTGCTAGATAACAATGATGTAGTGAAGTAAGGCTGACAATAGATGCTACACACTGTTGCATTCAATTTCTTTCCTTATATTTTTACAAACTGGAAACAACTTTGGGAGACCATGGATTTAAATAGAAAAGCTCTTGGAAGGATTTTAAGTTAGACAGCAGCCCAAAGGATAGTGGTTAAGTAAGCTACCCTTCTCTGTTTGTAGCTTTTCAAGACTGCATTTGAAATTTAAAAAAAACCCTGAGAAAATTGTATACATAACATACAGCTTTTGTCTAACTGGTTCATTTAGTACCAATCTGATACTGTAATACTGAACAAGGATGTTAATTATTACAGTTACTACTCTCTGGCTTTGTTCAGCTCAGAAGATTTACAAAACTTGTATAGACACAGTAGCCCTTTTAAAAATGATTCCAAGGTAGCCTGAGCTTGTGTCTATTTTGTCTATAGTGCTGGTTGGCTGCTTAAGAATCAGTGTTTTTTTCCTGCAGTGATTATGGTGTAGAAATATGCAAGGGTTAAAAAAAAAATCCCCGTACATTATTTACTTGCTACAAAAAGCTGAAATTAATATTGTGACATTTAGCTCTGAGTACGTAAGGTCTAGTAAAGTAAATAACAAGACTGCTAGATTGAAATTTATAGCTGCATTAGGCCAAAACAATTAGAAGACTTGCCAGAAAGTGTCCTTGCTTGAGAGAGACTAGTGGCAGAAAAATTCTTGAGTGCTGCCTGCAAAATGTAATTGATTGTACAAACATATGCATCGTTGAAAGAGTCACAGAAAATGCATTTGCTTGTTGACATGAGCCGGTTCTTCCAAAACCTATTAACAGCTTAAAGAGTGTGTGTGTGTGCGTGTGTGTGTGTGCGCGCACACACACACACACACACACACACGTATGTATTTAACAGTGTTCAGAGCTGTTCTGTGCTGTTCTGTACTGTTCCATTGCTTTATGGTTTAGCAATCAGATTGTTGGGTTCGAATATGGGAAACACAGATTAAAAACCTTTATAGACACAATGAAGCATATTGGGTGGTACTGGACAACCACTAGCTCTCAACTTACCTTTGTTGTGAAGTGAAAATGCTGTTTTGTGCTTTTTGAACAATACAAACTTAACAAAGAAATTTTAAACTTCTGTTGTAAACAGTCTTAATCGTCAGGAAGTCAAGATTTTGGGAAACTGTCTATTTGCATTTCAGTGCTGTGGTGCAGTCAGTATTTGTTATGAAGCTGCATAAATTGCTTTGATAGTATTGCTTATTCTATTAGCCAAAGGCCTTAGATGTATTCTTTGTAAAAAAAAAAAAAAACATTTTTTTTCCATATCCATGTTCTAGAAGTAAGTACAGCATGTTGACTATATTCTGTTGCACCAAGCATGGAAAGGCTCATAGTTCTGTTGTAGGGCTTGGATTTTGCATGCAGAAGGTCCTGGGTGCAATCTGGGGCATCTGGTTAGGGCAGGAAATGCTCCTGTCTGGGAGCCTGAATAACTGCTGCCAGTCAACGTCGTCAGTGTAGAATTGATAGTACTGTGTTTAATGGACCAATTGTTTGCCCGGGAGTAATGCAGCTTCCTGTGTTCCCATGCAAGGGCAAAATAATGGAATGAACTATTTTAGGAATGTCTTCTTTGATTGTCATGCATAGAAGCAATGAGCAGAGCGGCTCAGACCCCCCAGAGCACATTACCCATTTTTTGCTCATTGTGCAGCCTTAGCAGAAGTGATTGAAAACCCCAACCCTCAATTATTATTCCCATGTCTGGGATTCAGATGCTCATCAAGAATCTGCCCTGGTGAGTAAAAGGGTGGAGGCAGTGCTTAATTTGCCTAACTACCAAGGACTTCTTGTGACCAGGAGGCTTTTGTTCATGGATCCTTCAGTGTATTTGTCTCTTAATTAGCCAAGGCCAATAGTTTCTGCAAGTCATTTATTTCCTTTTAATTGTGGGCAGAAATACAGCCTCACATTTTTAAAAGCTGGGAGCCAGGCTAGGAAGGAGAATATGGTTGTTAACAGAAATCAAAGGACACCTTTCATAAAACACCTTTGTCACCAAATGAGATGGATCCTATTAATATCATATTCAGGCACTGAAAATATTCCAGCACAGAGCTAAAAATAACTTGATGAATATGTAAATATTATATGTGTGATAGCTGTGCTTATCAACCACATACAAATGAAATATTGTTTATGGAGTTGAATTTATTTCTGAAGAATCACACTATAAAACAAAGGAGGCTTTGTCTTCAACTAGAACATTTAAAATATCATTTTGACTTCTTTCCAAGAATCATTTTCCCTTTCAGTTTGTACATGACAGTAACCAGCTCTATCCTTTCAGAGTTTTGAAGTGTAGCAATAGTTGAATTAATGTCAAAAACCTAGCATGAAAACAGCAAAAGAGACCTGGAAAAGATGTTTAAGACTGTTTGACACTTGGCCCTTTTTATAGCAATGTTTCTGGAACACAATTCGCCAATCCACGTAATGACCTGCACTGTTTCAGGGTGTTACAAGTTTCACTGAGTATATGAGAATACATGTATGGTTTCTTGGGAAAGCAAGTGCTAGCTTTTTACTTCTCAAAGAAGGAACATACTGAAGCAGAATTTAGTGAATGAGATGGTTCAGAAGTATGTATGTATTCCAATGACAGTGGTAAAAATGGAAACATCTGGATTTTTTCAAGTCTCTCTGAATGGCTGCATTTTTGTGTCTTCCACTAATACCAGAAAATGTGTGTGAAGTTTGTGAATGGGTTTCGACATGACAATGTGCACGGAGCTTTCCATATCTTCCATTATCAGAAATCCTGCATGTAACTTTACTTTTAAAGTCTATTTTAAATTGGCTTAGTAAGTGAGGCATCCATGTGAGAGCGTAGTTATAAGAAATCACCATTTGCCAGTAGTTCCCACAAAGCAATATCTGAGACACCACAGTCATTTCCTATCTCCAAGTATGGGTAAGACTGTGGTGTCTTTTATATGAATGTGTGGTTAATGCTGGCAAAATTTGCCTTTATTATGTTGACTGCTAACTCTATATTTAATGGAAACAGAAGACGATCAAGCCCAGAAAACAATGTACTATTTTACATATTAAATTTTCCTCCATGTTAGAAAAATGTTTTGTTTTTGTAATAGAAACACAATAACATTTTGGGCTGTGTATGCAGGGTACTGTTCTATGAAGTGGCCTTATAAGCTGTGCCCGTGTTTCGCTCTCTAAATATAATACTGTCAGTGTGCATGGTATGTTAAAGCTATATTATCTATATCTATCTATCTATCTATCTATCTATCTATCTATCTATCTATCTGTCATCATCATCATCCTCATCATCATCTATGCATTCTGAAGTTTGACACAGAATATAAGAGCAGAAAGAAAGGGGTAGCAAGGCCTTGGTGGTCTTTGAAGTTAGGGACAAAGGATTTGTACTGATCCAGGAGTGGAAAGGAAGCCAGTATGGGAATTTAAGGTGGGGCGTCACCTAGAGAACTCAGAGAGGTGAATGATTTTGGAGTTGAGTGCTGAATAAACATGACAAAGGCCAATTTGAGAAAGCCAGGGAAGTGAAGATTGAAGTAGTTTAGGTGAGACGATCAGGCTGTGGACAAGAGAAGGACCATAACCAAGTGGTAGAGCAACTGCTTTGCTTGCAGAAGATTTCTTGGAGGAAACTTATTTCAATCAGGTTTTTGATCCGTTTCAATCAGGTTTTTGGCACAGAAACTGCTTTGGTTGCCCTGTATGATGCCCTGTCTGGAGATAGGGGAAATGTATCCCTGTTAATTCTCATTGGTGTCTCAGTAGCTTTCAATACCATTTGTATTTTTCTGGAGTGGCTGTTAGGGGTAGTTGGTATCACTTTGTGGTGGTTCTGGTCCTACTTGGATGGTCGTTTCCAGCAGGTGATGCCTTCAAGGTTCAGTTTTATCCCCTGTGCTGCTAAGTGGGATAATCCTACTAGTCCAGGCCAACGCATTTCATCACCTCTATAATCATTTGTGGAGAAAAAGAGAGAGGATGAACAGGAAGAAGGAATGAGACACTGTATATTGTTTTTGAAAATCCTGAAGTCCTATGCTGTTGGCTTGGGTTAAAGGCGGTTCCTGGGTTTGAAAAGATGACAGTACAGTATATAAATTCTAGAGATTATTGAAAGAGTAAAAGGAGCAATGCTCAGTTTTGTAAATCCTTTTCCAAATGCAAGATGTTGGCCTTAATAGCATTTATTTTTCCTTTTCAGTATACTGACGGCTGAAAAAACTTTATTAATTTTCCTTTGTTAAAACAGGATTAATAGTATTGGACCCATATTTTTTATTACACGAAAACCTTGAAACATGTTCAGCACAATTTATAGTTAAGAGTCCCTAGAGTACAAACATAACATTGTTTTCAGTGATTTACACTGACATGGGAGGGAAATTAGGTCTTTCACTTAATTATGTGACGTTAGGCAGATTCTTAAACTAAATGGGAAGTGTTAAGAAATAAAGAGAATGGAAGAGAAAACATTTGTTTGAACGGTTCAAATAGCCAACATTCCCTGTTCCATACAATGTTAATAGTTCTCAATAGCCCATTTAAACTTTCTGCTTATTACCTAAAAAACTTGTGTAACAACAACCTATGGGTAAAAGAATCCAGAAGGAAATTTCAGTGATTGTTTATTTGGAGATCTGGTTCTAACATATACAAGATACTGATACAAAGGTTGCATGCCATACAAAATAAAGATAGTTGATATATATAGCAATATTTCCCCCCCAAGACAAACTAGAGATACGAGGATTTCCCCAGTTTCATTTGTTTTCATGTAGGTTGACTCTGTTCAGCTTCACCTTTCTTCTAATTTTATGTGAAGAATTTTGAATTTTAGAATTGGTAAATGTATGAATTGTCTCCACTTGTTTACAGTGTTTATATATGTTTGTCTCCAAGTAATCAATGCAAAGCAATAGTGGATGGTATCCTGTGGTGTCTGTCTGCTGACGGAAATAATCCACCAACCTTATTGATGAGAGAGGTGTTTTTCAGCTGTTCTCCCTCACCTCTGAATCTGCTTTAGGTTTCCAAACCTTTGCAGAAGATTTAGGGGGACATAGGGAACTGCAAGTGGGTGGGAGGTTAATCCAAAATGGTCACCTTCTCCCATTCCATCTATGGATGGACATGATTGGATACTGCCATGTTAGGGACACAGGTGGGCTTGCCAATCGAAAGGTTGGCAGTTCGAATCTGCATGACAGGGTGAACTCCCACTGCTCTGTCCCAGCTTCTGCCAACCCAGCAGTTCAAAAGCATACCAGTGCTAGTAAACAGGTACCACTGTGGCAGGAAGGTAAACACCATTTCCATGCACTCTGGCACTCGTCACGGTCCTCCGTGCACCAGAAGTGGTTTAGTCATGCTGGCTACATGACCTGGAAAGCTGTCTGGATGAATGCCGGTTCCCTCGGCCTGAAAAGCAAGATGAGTGCCACACCCCATAGTCGCCTTTGACTGGACTTAACTGTCCCGGGGTCCTTTACCTTTTTTTTTTTTTACCTTACTACCATGTTCTGAAACAGCAGTTTTATTTTTTTTAGAATTTGATTGTCTGCATGAGTCCATATCTGCAGCAGTTAAAAACCATGGGCCTATTGCAGCAAGTAAAACAAATCTGTACCCCTAATTACAACATTACAATATTAGCAAATATCTATATTTGCTAATATAGCAGTTCCTCCTTTGGGAGGAAGGTTCATATAAAAATATAGTAAGTGAATTATATATATTTATCAACAAGTAGAACTGGATCAGGGTGCAGGTATATGAAGGAAGGGTCACAGATGATGTGTTGACTATCCACAACTGGCGTTCCAGAACTACATTCTTCCTTCCGGTAACAGCTGTTGAAGTACTTTTGCTGTCAAAAGCTTACAGATTTTGTAATAGCATTTGGTGCCAAAATCTTAAGTTCTTGGATGTTCTCAATGATTTTTTTTTTAAATCAGCATTACTTATTTATAGACATTCCTGTTGTAAGGAACACTACAAACAAAATAGAAATATGCACATTCCTGTGTTCATGAAGATGCACAAATGCATTATCAAAAGGTTGCACACAGTATTTCAAATACTTTTGTGTGTGAATGACAGTGAAGGTATAGCAGATAGGAACAGAAAGACCGAGCAAGAGTAAACTGTATATACACAGGGATTTTTACAATGTCTGAAAGTCCTCTTTGAACTAACATTGGGTTAGTAATGCAATGATGCATCTCTTTCAGACACAGGAAACAGAGAAACTAAAATCTGAGAAAAATTCAGAAGAGAACGCAAGCACTACTTTCATAAAGTTATGAAAGTTTGCAGCCCATTTCTTGTACGAGTAGGCCTGTACAATTACTACCTTAACAGAGCTGAGCCACCAAAGTGTACTGAGGACACAAGTATAAATAATTCACTCTGACCCAGAGCCCACTGTGCAGTGCAATGTGCACATGGATTTCCAGCCAAGTGTGGGCTTACAAACTTCATATGCAGGCCCCTTTGAGTTTGTGGAGTTGCTTCCTTAATGGAAGTTACTGGCAATGCTTTTTGCCTACAAGGAATCTGTGGACCAGGTGATTATGTTACATTATGTAACCAGATGCATGAACGCTTCCTTTGGAAGATGTTTTGCATACATAATTGACAATTGAATTGTCTGTTTCATATGATACCCTAATGTTTTTGTGTTAAAAGATGCCCCATGACAGCATTAGATATATAGATGCTCAGAGTGCAAAATCTACCCAAAGATTCTTGGGGGGAATACTTCTAGGAAGAGAAGTAGAGCCAAGGGGGTGGCCCCCAATTTAAAAGGGGAGTGGTTTGCAAACCTTGCTCTGATGCTGTATCGCCAGACTCAAACCTGCATGCAATAGTGGTAGGGCAACAAACTGTTCTGTTAGTCCAAACCTACACTGAATGGCATTGAGGGAGGTTGGATCTCCTTTCCATTCCATATCGGGTCAGTGGTAGGTGTGCAGCAAGCTGTACGGCTAGCCTGAATCTTTGGAGTATAGTGTTGTAGGTAAGGCTGAGCAGTACAGAGAGAAAACATGTTAAGCATCTCCTTCCTACAGTTTGGGAGAGTGGGGTTTTGTCCTGTTGAAGTGTGCGAGTGTGTGGACTGCTCTGTTATTCTAGCACTCTATTCCCTTTCCCCCCCATCACCAATAGGGCACTGAGCTGTTTCAAATATTCTGTTCCTATGGGAGGATTTTGCACATGTGCAACCCCTATTGGGAAGGTGTTTTTTTCTGGGGAGGGGCGGTCTCTTTTTAAATAAGTATCATTGTCCTGCATACTTGGAGAGTCCTTTGAGTGTGTCTAATTTTGTCTCTGTATTTGGCCCCATTTCACTGATCGGCACAGGACAACCAAGTTTGCTCTTAGGGAGACTGGTGAATAGACTCTAAATAGCATAAGGCCAAACTCTGAAGTTTCATTGCTCAAAATATAACTTTTTATATGTTCAGTGTCATAATTATGTATTGCTGCCTCTAGCAGTCTTCATTTTATCTGGATTCCAGTAGAATACTTAAAGTTGTCATTCATCTCCCCCAACTGCAGCTATAGATATTAATTAATGAGATAGTACAGTGAACATGGTCAGCAGCATATAATACAATTTCATTTTATTTAAAACATATTTTGCATAATATAAAAATATTGATCACAGTGAGATTTAACAATTGTTACTGCTATAAACAAGAATGCAGTACAATATTTTTAATGGAAATAAATTATATAGTTATTATCTTTTTAAAAAAATCACAAGGAAGAAAATGTAGGCTGTTTGGTCATAAGAAAAAAAAAATCAAGTTCTTATTGAGTTCTTTATAATGAAGAAAATCCCAGGTTTTGTTTTCTACATTTGCTTTCCACATGTCTTAAGAGCACAAATGAGTCTGTGTCCAATAGTCCTATGATGTCTCTTTTGCACAGTAAATCCAAAATGTTAGCAGTCTTTTAAAGAAAAAAACAGGAAAAATGTACACCAATTTGTCAGATGCTATCTTCTTCACTAATTAATAAGTGGTCTTTTCCAATATGTTGGCACACAACGGCAAACTTCTTCACTGTAATAAAATCCAGGTTCACAGCGTTTCGTTCGAACTGTACATGGTGGTCTGTAGCAGCTGAAAGAAGTTGGGGGAAAAACAGTTGTAAAACTGACAGGAGAAATTATTCTGCCTATTCTGAAATCTACAATGTGCTCTTGGAAAAAACCCCCAATTAATCTATGCAAGGATGCTCTGTAAGGTGCGTGAATGCAAGTGGCTGGCAAATAGAACTGGATACTGTGGATACAGTTATATGTCTTAATAAGTGCTCTGCCCACAGCTGCTTCTCTCTCTCATGTAAGCTCTCCATAAATGGAAAAAACCACATAGAGAGGAGCAAGGAAGAGGCGGGTGTAGTTCTGTGAATTACAGTTTCTAGCATCCAATGACGGAATGGATTTACCAGGGCTCTCTTTTTACTTACAGTCATGTTGCTTTCGGAATAGGAATAGAACATATCAGATAAGCTGTTTCAGTGCTTTAAAAATAAACAAAACTCAGCTACTGTTCCACCCCACCCCACAACTGCCAATTTTCTGGCACCAGTGGAAATACATGGTGGTTTGCCCTGGTCTTTACTGAATTGTGAACTGTTGTGTTGTTGCTGTTCTAGTGTTGTTAGCCATGCTCCAAGGTGAAGTGTGGTGTCAATATGAGCCACCAAGACGAGGCAATCACGTATCTGCCTCACTGAGGTGGGTTCTGAAGCAAATACTTCTGTGCACAGCGCTAATAATTACATAGTTATAGCCACTTGATAATGAGTAACAACTTTCAAATATTTAAAAATGTTCTAGCTATTTATACAGCTACTAACTTTTTCTGGTACTGAGCTTCTACAGTAATTGCCTTATCTTCTAGTCTGAACAATTCGTCTGTAATGAACTATCTTACGGATCAGTTATCTTCTTTCTTTAAAAAAAAGCGCCAATAATTTCTCTCTGAAATAGTCTAATTTTAAAATGACTCAAGCCTGTTTTGCTCATGTAGAGTTCCTGTGACATCAGTGGAAGCAATGTGCAGGTTCAGAGGCTTATATGTATAACATTATGAATTGAAAATGGGATGGAAAGACATCAGTAATTTATAGCACTTCAGTCAGGGAAGTAAAAAAAGTATTTTACTAACCAACACTTCATGCTTAGAAGATAAATATTTTGCATCAGTGGATAATTTGTTTCTACAGGGATTGCAGGACAAAGGCTATAAACAAGTTTGTCATAGCATGATAATTTCTTATGGTTGTTTTTTAAACAGGTTGACCTAACATAACCTCACACTGATAGCGCCAAATAGCCTCTGGTGTGTAATGTAGACAAAGCACTAGTCTTTTGCTATTTCAAACACTGGCAGCAAATCAAGAGCGAAAAGTATACGTTTCAAGTTTCAACACAGCTATATTTTAAATTTGTTTTTAAAATTTGTTTTTATAAAAGATAGCTTAATGATCTCAATTAACATTCCTCCTGATTAATAGCTTATGCATTTCAGTTTACAAATAAAATATTAGATGTCTGTACAACAAAATCCATGGCGGGGGGCGGAGAGAGACTGCCTGGACAGAGAGAGGACACTTTCTTTTGTCTTTGTCCCTACATGCCTTTCCCTGCTCCAATCTAACTTGAAGCCAGAAAAGTGCTTCTTTATCTGGATTTTTAAAAGTAGATTTTCACACCTACCTCCATGGACCCAGCTCTGGGGACAACCCCCATTTCTTGAGCTGGAACTTCCCTGCTTGGGTTTGCTCTGAGAATGTGACTTTTAGAAGACATCTGAAGGCAGCCCTATATTGGGAATTTTTTAATGTCTTATGTTTTTATAACTTTTTATATGCTGTAAGCTGCCCAGAGTAGCTGGGTGGGGTATAAATAATAAAATAATAAAATTAATATTATTGTTGTACTCACAGAGCACATGCTCTTCAAGGCAAACCCACCCCACCTTGCTGTATTTCTTTTCCAGGCAAGTGCCCACCTGCTTTTAGTGGCAGAAGTATCCTAATTGTGTGTGGGGGTGGGGAACAGAGTGTTGAGGGCGTGCATCTCAAGGCACATGCCCTCTAAGTCTAATTCTATTCCCCCTTGACACCCTGAGCCACTTCCTTCCTTCAGCCTTCTATTGATTGTACATGCACATTACTGTCTAGCGCCAATATTCAGAGGCAACAAGAGGGTAGTGCACATGTGCAGTTCTGAACCCCTGTCTCTTTTTGAGGTGGTGACTTTTAAGTATGTAGGAACCTCTGCTGTCCTGTATTTCCCTCCAAGGAATATTGCAGGTGAGACACCTATTTTACTATCAAGACGGAGGCATTTTTAATATGTTTTCCTGAAAATAATCATTACATCCAATTATTGTAATTTTGCTAGTATAATTATTAGGATTTCCAAATGCAGCTAAGGATGGCACGTGCAGAGAAATGTGCGTTTCAATATGTACCAAAAGGTTGTGTTTAAAACAGGAGATTGTATTCTGTAAAAGCAAATTTGGAATTATATGTTTGTAACAGGATTATAGTTACACTGGAGCCTATTATTGCAACAAATTAGCACAGCTATGAGGAAATCTGCAAAGAATGAAGAAGAAACATCCTGGGCCGACCTGTTCCATCTTGTGGTGAGTTTTTTTAAAATAACTTGTCACACTTGTTCAACTCATTTGTATATAATACACAATTCTAAATCTCAAGTTACACAACACCTACTGGAAATTAAAAACAAAACTACCTGGTGCGCACATAATCCTAGAGAACATACTTAAAATTAGATTATAAAGGGAAATAATCCATATTGGATTAATTGTTCAACTTTGAGTTTATTCCTGTAATCCTCATAACCATAGTGTTAATAATAATATCATTTTTCTAGCAAGCCATTCTTTAATTTGCATAAGGAGAATAACCTTGCTGGGCTGGGTATGGCCTGTAGATTGTACATTGTCTAACTGCTCTCTGATGATTGTCAGAGCTGGAGACCATATGACGTTCCCCCTTGAAAAAGCTTCAAACTTGCTGTATAATCCTAATAATATACTTTTCTCCAGGTCCTAGATGACACTGTAAATAACAACTATTAGGTGATTTCCATAATTTTTTTTAGGGATAATATCTGAAATCAATGCTATCTGGTAGGTGCTGATAGAAAATGAGATGATTTAGTGGAGGAACAGCATTGTTAAGAGCTCTGCTTTTGCAAACATCTGTATCATCAATGATGCAGTTGTATAATATTCTCTAATATGGATTACATGGGCAATGTAAGCATACATGACTAGTGTCAAACACACTTTCTGTTCAGGCAGTCCATTCTGTATGACAAGTGACAGGTTTTATCTTCAGACTAGTAAAGTACTTTGCACTCTGTTTAACTCTGATAAGCATCAGACAACTGCCAGAGATCAAATATGTAGCATGATTATTAGAAAACTTGAGAAATTGTAACCAAAGTATTTCAGTTGTTTTACTTACCTGCATGTCTGGTGATTAAATCTTTTTCCTTTTAAGAAGCACTTGTTTGGAGATTCTACACATTCACAAATACACTTTGCAGAATTTAGTGGCTGGTGTTTAGGACATGTTCTTTTACATACACATTGGCACTTTTCTCCATCAAAATCCTTGCTGGGTCCACATGAGCTAGGCAGCAGTTTATTCTTACATGTACACTGGCATGATGTTCTATCCAGTTCTTTGTGAGGTCCACAGCTGGAAGGCCTCACTCCCCCTTTACAGACACACTGGCAGGTTTCTTCATCAAGCTCCTTATTAGGTCCACAGATATCATGGTATCCTTCAGCAGTGTCTATAAACACAGCAAACATTAGGAAAATAAATAAATTTTGCTTCAGGCATTGCAAAAAGTGAAACATATCTGCTAGTTTCACATTTTTCATACCCATGTCTAAATCACTGAATTTGTAATGTGGAGTGAACAAACATGGGTAAATTGTGCCATTTTCTACAAACAGCCAGTTATAAAGGATTAGAGAGTTCTTCATTTTAAAAAGTTTATGTGGATATAATTTTTATTTTGCTTGAATAATGCCACATTAAGCGAATGCAACTTCTGGAGCATATTTGCTTACCGGTATCCCCAAGGTAAGAAGAAAAACTGAAGTCATGCTGAGCCAGACATCTGCAAATCTGATTATTCCAGATGTGATTTTTTGGGCAAGTTTTGTTTGCCACATGACACCTAGGGATAAAATATTGCATTATGTAGTACACTGAAAATGCAAGACAAGGGTTTTTGTGCATGGGTCACAAATACTTCTGCGGACAAATGCAACCTGTTTTTCTTCCTTCCTCATAATACCAGAACCTGGGGTCATGTAATTAAGCTGAAGAGTGGGAGATTTGGGACAGACAAAAGGAAGTACTTCTCATAGTGCATAGTTGAACTCTACAAGAAATAGATAGGAACATCAGCTTGAATGGTTTTAAAGGAGTACTGGACAAATTCAGAAAAGGTAAGAGCTATCAATGGCTACTAGTATGAATCGGGATTTACTGAATTAGAATTTCCTATTCCAGCATGCATTTGTTATAAAGTAAAGTGGCTTTGTTCACTGCCATTTCATTTCCACCCAATACATGCCACATCCTAAAAACCCTTGCAAAGTCCAAAGGGCCATAGTGGAACATTGGGAAGTGGCAAATGCCTATTGCATCAATGAATCCAGTAAATCTGTGCTTTAAACTCAAATTTCATACATTAAAACACTCAGGGTAATGAGCTGTAACACATACAAAATGTCTCCTCTGGAAAATTCCCCACAAACCATTTTATGATTTTTGTGTGTTTTTCCCCATTCTTCTGTATACAACTCAGTACAGGGGCGTAGCAAGCCTCTGCGCTGCCTGGGGCAGCGGCAGCGCAGAGGCACCCCCTGGGGGAGGGGCACGACGCGTGCGCCGTGACGTCGTCGTGATGTCACGACGCACGTGGATGCCGCTGAAAGGGTAAAATTTCCCCTTTCCACGGCTTTTTTTCAGCCTGAGGGGCGGACCAGCGAGGAGGGGGCGTCACGCTTGTCCCTGGCATGACACACCCTCCTCGCTGGCCCGTCCCTCGGGCTGAAAAACAGCTATGGAAAGGGGGGGGAACGGGAAGCAGAGCAGGCACATTCAAGCGCCTGCTCTGCATCCCCCTTTCCATCGCTTTTTTTCGGCGGGGGGTGGGCCAGCGAGGAGGGGGTACCATGCCAGCGACAAGCATGACGCCCACCCCCCGCCGAAAAAACCGCTGGGGGGGAAGGGAAGCAGAGCAGGCGCGTTCAAGCACCTGCTTTGCTTCCCCCTTTCCCCCTTCCAGTGGCTTTTTTTCTGTGCAAGGGGCGGGCCAGCGAGGAGGGGGTGTTATGGCAGCGACAAGCGTGAAGCCCCCTCCTTGCTGGCCCACCCCTCGCACCGAAAAATAGCCGCTGGAAGGGGGGGAAAGGCGGCATGCCCCTGTTCAGGGCCCGCCCGGCGGGGCGGCCAAAGTGTCACCCCCCCTCCCCTGGAACCCGGGTCGGACCGCCCCCCGCCCCCTTCCTACACCCCTGACTCAGTATGTTTTGAAATAACAATTAAAAGAATTAATCAACCACAGTCTGAAAGAGCACACCTCAGACTTCAAATTGATTTATAACACTTTGAATTTACAAGCAATTCACAATAACTAAAATATGTTGTATCGTTGCTTAAAAGTTGAAAAATGAACTCCCCGCCACATCCTGTGTTCCTTATTCAGTATTCAACACTCTGGTAAATGGTTGTGGAAGATGATTCATAATTTAGGTTGAGAATACTTCTTAAAATAAAATAAAATCAAAACAATTGTTTATTTAATTTAAAAACTAGTTTGACTAAATATCTGAAGTGTTGCAGTCCTTTCATGCCTCAAACTGATAAACCACACTTATTGATTTTGATGTTGGGTTCACACTTTGATACATGAATCTGCATGATTTTTTGCATAAAGCTAATGATAGCATAAGCTTGTCTTTTGAATTATTATTTTTTTAAAAATCAACTAAATAACTTTTTCTTAAAATTTTGTATAGCTTTATAATACACACGTTTAAATTAAATACTGGTCACCAGTAACCTGCTTTGTATTCTAGAGTTTTTAAAAGAGTAAGAAATATGCAAATCTATACTTACTGTGTTTGTGTAACTGACAAGGACCGTCTAATGATTGAATGAACTTGTCTGTAGACATCAAGTTTGGACATGCATCGGCAGGATGTATGATTCACGAAACTGATTGTTACTGGTTTGGGACCATGAGACAGTGGCACAGTTATTTCAAACAACTAAACAAAAATAAAAGGGGAAAAAACAGGAAAAAAAGTTTTTATTAAAAGCAAAAATGAGAGTAATGTGTTTGCATGCTGCTTAAGGTTTTAAAATGCTTTTAACTGTTTTAGATTCCTTAAACTGTTTCAGAATGCTTCAATAAACCTGTGGATGTGTTTGATGCTCTGGGCTCCCAGTCTATAAATACAATAAGCAAATCTACCTCTCTTTTAAATCCAAGGCAGCGAATGTCTGGAGGTAGTTGGAGGATGGATGGCAGCTAACAGTTTGAGGTTGAATCCTGACAAGACAGAAATACTGTTCTTTGGGGACAGTTGGTGGGTGGGTGTGGGGGACTCCCTGGTCCTAAAGGACCAGGTGTGCAGCCTGGGAGCCATATTTGTTCATGGAGGTGAAGGTCAATTCTATGTCCAGGGCAGCTGTCTACCAGCTCTATCTGGTATGCAGGCTGAAACCCTACCTGCCCGTGGACGGTCTCACCAGAGTGATGCATGCTCGCTTGGACTATAGCAATGATGCTCTACATGGGGCTACCTTTGAAGGTGACCCGGAAACTACAACTAATTCAAAATGCGGCAGCTAGACTGGTGACTGGGAGTGGCTGGCGGGACCATACACAACACTGGTCCTAAATAATTTCCACTGGCTCCTAGTACGTTTCTGAGCACAATTCAAAGTGTTGATGCTGACCTTTAAAGCCCTGAATGGCCTTGGCCCAGTAAACCTGTGGCATCTCCACCCCCATTGTTCAGCCCAGGCACTGAGGTCCTCCTCCGAGGGTCTTCTGCTGGTTCCCTCACTGCGAGAAGCGAAATTACAGGGAACCAGGCAGAGGGCCTTCTTGGTAGTGGCTCCCTCCCTGTGGAATGCCATCCCTTCAGATGTCAAGGAGATAAAGAACTACACAACTTTTAGAAGATATCTGAAGGCAGCCCTGTACTGTGAGGTTTTTAATGTTTGATGTTTTATTATGTTTTTATACATGCTGTAGGTCACCCAGAGTGCCTGAAGAAGTGTGCATGCACACGAAAGCTCATACCAAGAACAAACTTAGTTGGTCTCTAAGGTGCTACTGGAAGGAATTTTTTATTTTGTTTTGACTATGGCAGACCAACATGGCTACCTACCTGTAACTGGGGCAACCCAGACAGATACATGGGGTATAAATAATAAAATTATTGTTTGTTGTTGTTAATTCTTTTGTGGTATGGATGAGAGGGGTAAGTTCGTTAATAAAGGTGGCAGAATAATTTGTGCATGGGGTTGCTTATAAAAGTGAGGCATATGCTAATGTAGCACCATTCACTTTAACTACTATTTCTTCAGTAAATAGGTCCTCTCCCTGCCCAAGAACTAATAGCAAGCATTCACTTATATGGGAGAAATTAAATGTATGTTGCTCTGCTTGAGCTAGAGCCCAGCCTAGTGAATTAATATGAACAGGACACTTCTAGTTGCAGAAGTGTGTTAAAAATTGGTCAATGTAATTGGCAGGCATTATAGAACCCATAAATACGGGTGTGGGGTGTGTTCTGACTTTTATTTGCCTGGTAAACTGAGTAACATCTTCTGCTTGCTGAATTTCAGGCTCCATTTCCCACTGATTTCAGGAACCCTAAACTGGAAGTTACAGTATTAGGTATGGCTGCCCAGAGCCCCATCTGCCCTTGACATAATGGTCTTATCCACATCTACCTTTCCACACACACTCCTCACTTTAAAGCTCTGTACCCAAGTGTCCCCCCCCTTTTTTTTTGCTCTGGAGCTTTCCCCATTAAAACCCACCATTTAAAGCTCAACGGGAGCAAATGTCAACCCCCCAAAAAACCTGAATTGATGTTTGCTCTGAAGGAAACAGGTTTTATCCCTTTTCAGTTGTTGTACTTAATTCCATTGTACTCGGTGGAAGCTGCTGAGAACTAAGCAAGTTCCTCTTTGCCCTGGGTCCCCGTTTTTTGGTCATACTAACACGGCTTTCTTCCTATTGCAAATAGCAAACATAAGGGCTGCAGCAAGAACAAAGTATAAAGTCTTCCTATGGTTCTGGTCTAGTTTGATTCCTCCCTGTGCCTATTTCTTAAAACACACACACACACACACAAAACCAGCCGTACAAGGTGAATGATGTAAATAATGTCACATTATTGGACATATTTGGACATTCTTCTCACAATTAATACTAACGTGGGGAAGTGGGACCATGCTGGGAAACTGTGCACAAAATGAAAACATACAGAAATAGAAGCCTGTATGTTTGAAGGCTTTCCCTTTCCTTCAAGTGTTTGCTTGGTCACATGGTAGCCAGGGGAAGGGGCTACTCAGTGTGGCCCTGCTTATTGCTTGTGTGTTAGTATTAACTAATAATAAAACTAGGCTCTCATTTGGTCCCAAAATAATGATATAGTGCTGGGAGATCGGGACAGAATGCTGGGATTCTTACAATATGAATGCATTTGTTGTAGAACTATATTTTACAATGTAAACAACAGAACAATGTATTCCTTTTAAAGCAGATCCAAATTTCAGTGAATATTTCAATCACATGCAGACACTGAGAGCTTAAAACAAACCCAGAACGTAGCTGAGGTAACAACCTACCGTTTTACTGATGAAGCTTGTGCTGATATTCATACACTGCAGCCCTTCACTATTGCAGCAACCTCCACATCTGTAGATGGACACACATGGAGGTTTAAAGAAGGTGTTTGTTGTTGCTCCATACTCTTTCCCCACATCTACACATACCTCACGTGGCATGCATTGAGTTTTTCTCCACTCATTATCAATACCTGCCAAGTTACAGGGAAAGCTCATAAGTTATAACACAGGTTTTCTTAATAGTTCAAAATCAGATTCCCCCGAAAGTAGTTAAAACTTGCTTATTACATGGACCATGTTTATATAGAAACTGAGTTCTGTAAAAACTAAACAAAACAGCAGCAGCAACAAAAAAATAAATAAATCAGAGTTCTTTAATGCTAGTTCTCTAACAGTAGTCTTATTACCAGGGCTTATCCACACTAACCTCCAGAGCTTTTCCCATGCAAACCCGCTGTTTAAAGCTGAATTGTGGAAAACCTGGATTGTCATTTGTTGTGCTTCAGCTTTAAAAGTGGGGTTTGTTTGTGGGGAAAACTCCGGGGTGAAAGAAGAGCGCTTGGAGATGGAGCTTTAGAGCATGGATCCATACCTGGAAACAGCAGGACAAAAGGTAAGTGGGGATAAGTCCTTAGGTACGCTTGAGCCACTGGTGCAAATGCTTTGTGGAGCAGGCTAGAATAGTCTCTAGAAAAGGCACTGGGGATCTAAGGCAGGGCAGAGCAAGCAGGGGGTGGGGCTTGCAGATGGATTTAGGGAAGAATAGGAAGAAGAAACAGGGGGGAGAGGTATGGCAGCCAGATACCAATGAAAGAGTATCAGAAGGCAAATCACATAAATTAAGGGGAGGCCAAAAAAAGAGGATTCTGAGAAGGAAAGAAAATCTGACAGATGGAATGGCAGAGAACAGAGGTAGATATGCCTTGGAGCATTAGAGGTGAGGAATCACCTACCGGCTTGAAATAACCAACCAGATATTTGCTTGGAGGTTTCTAGCACTTATAAGTGATTATTGAATGGTTCCTTAGCAAGGTTTCAATAGTTGTGAGAAAACCTAGCTGGAAAAAATCTACAGAAGAGAAGAAAACTGATGTTGCTTACCTTTAACGGATGTTGTTTGAGTGGTCATATATGTAGTCACAAAAAGGGGATCTGTGCAGAGCACCATCCTGGAACTTTCTAGAACTCAAGCCTGAGAGCTGATGCTCATGCCCCTAACCCTCAAAAGGGAGATATATCTCTTTTACATATGCCTGAAGGGGCAGTACGTGCACTTCTATTCAGTTTCTTCATGACTGTTGTGAGAATATCCCACCAAAAGAAAGGAGACACCTGCAGTGGGAAAGGAGGGTGGATTGTGACTTCACAGATGATCACTTGAAGAACATCAGTTACAGGTAAGCAACGTGTTTTTCTTCTTCATAGACTCTGTGCAGCTACACATATGGAAGACTAGCAGCCAACATACATGGAAGGAAGTGCTGGTGTTATTATGGGGGGGAGGGAGTTGTTCAGAAGAGCTCTCCCACAGATTGAGTGAGAGGTTATTTTCACTTTCAACACAATGCTTTATTAAAGTGGAAAGGTAGAACAATATAGCCACTTTACAGAGTTCTGGTGATATTGTTGGCATTCATCTGTCTCAAGAGACAACGGAGTGCACTTCTGGGGGTGAAGTCAAACTGCTAAGATAGCAGCACTGAAGTGACCTACCTGGGGCGCAAGCCTGGGCATTGTGGACGCGTGCCCTGGGCTGCCCAGATGACAAGACCCCTCTCTCGGCCTCGCTGATATAGTCCAAAGGAAAACAGGACAATATGCTTAGGACTAGCTTGGCTGCAAGTTGCCAGAAGGAGGCGTACAAGGCGCCATCCATCTTAATGTAATGAAAAAAGTTAGAAGCAGCATCTGGGGAAATGAACACTATTGGGAGGAAACACAAAAGGCCCCTTTCAGATTCTCATAGCAAGAAAAAAAAATGCTTATGTTGTTGTAAAAAGCAACTGTTCTGTCCAGACAGAAAACCAAAACCCCTCCAATCATCCATGTACAGACAAGACTGGAACAATTAATCCACAAGACTGGAACCATCAAGTCCCTTTGGAGAAGAAAATGTGAAACAATCTAAAGGAGGACAAACCACAAACTCTTCTCTGTCGCCATTCAAATAAGTTGAATCAAAATGCAGAGCACATTGTTCACCAAGTGTCCTTGCCAACATGTGTTCACCAAGAAAGATTCTTAAGAAGAACACATCCTGAAGCTGAAATGAATTCAGGGAAGCTCACAGCAGCAGAGTAAGAACTGAGGGAAACTCCAGGACTGGACACTGATACTGGGAATTGTAAACTGCTAAGACCTTTAAAGGAAAATGTAACAAATGAATGAGCAAACACTTAACATTACTTCTATAGGATGGTGTAATGAAGAACCCAGATGTTAAGACTAGCTAAAACCTGAACAGCAGGTTGAGCATATAATTTAAAGTATGATTAGTGGAGTTTGCAAAAGTAGTAAGAACTGAATCTATTTCATTGTACTGTATAGGATTTCCTCATCGAACAATATCATGGAGCATTTTTGAGATCCCTAAGAAAGCTGTATATTCAGGCTGTTAGGCTCATCATTAGTGCATTTTGGTGCACTAAGGTCAATGGGGATGCAGTTTGTCCTGTTGAGTGACACCGTACGTAGCACTCTTGGAATGATGCAAAAGTGCAGGAAGATTATATATAGAGAGGGAGGGGGGGTTCTTTCAGTGGTGGGGATCTTGATCTGCTCTGCTGCAGAATTAATGGTATTTAGAGATGGTGAAAAGGTCCACCAGGGGATAACCCTTGGGACTGAAGCAGATATGAAAGGTTCAAGGACTTGAACAAGTTTCTGTCAGCTTGTCTCTTTCCAATATTGGTTCCAATATTAATAGGGAATAGGGAATGATGATGTTGAAGCCAATATCATCGGTACTGGAAGTTTTTAGAATTGAAGGAATAAAAGAGGATACTGTTGCAGGAAGTGGCATTGATATTGAAGCTGAAGTTGTAGTCTTAGGGTCCAGAGTTAGGGTTCAAAATGAGATGGTCTGAACAAGAGCAGTCAACAGGTCAGTAGGAGTTTCAGCAAGGTCAAACTTAGAAGTGGTGCAGGGCTTGCCACTTGTGTTGAGGCAAGTGGTTTAGGATGATAGTAGTGTAATGCTGCTTTTCCTTTGATTCATGCACGGGAAAACTTTTTGGATGAAACCAAGCAGTCATTACTATGGTCTTAATTCTTTCCTTTTCAGTCTTTGTCCTTAAGTCTATTGGTAAGCAGAGACTAATGAACTGACACCTGGGTCAGATGGTTAGTAGGGACAGTGCATAAACTGAGATTGGGGACAGATATGTTGTCTCTATGTAGGAAGTCTTGGGTACCATACTTTTTGTGGTCTGCAAAGCTCATTCCACATAGATAAGAACAACAATTCCTATGAGCTTGCTTAGTGCAGTTTTGGCAATGAACAGGAGTCAACTGTTTAGCTTCATAAACAGATCAGATAGCAGTTATCATCCTGCTTTAAACAGCTTGCTATCAGAGGTGGGAATCTTCCTCCCACAATTTCAGCACTTCTTATGAGAGATCAGCTGCACCATAGGTGCATGGGGACAAAATGCAAGGGCAATACTACCAAATATAAATGTAGCTAGTGATTATTATGTTTTTAAAAAAAGCAAAAAGGAAGCTTCTTGATTAAAATAGGGTGAAAGGAAGGACTTACAGAATTCACTGAAGAGCAATTTCCTGAGAAAATTTTCCATTCTGTTGCCTTTGTGGTAGTCAAAAGAGAAATGGGTGGGAAGGCACATACTCAAGGCATGCATAATTAAAAAACATCTTCTGATGAATGGGTGGGGGTGGGCATGATACCAGCTTCTGGCCATGAACTCTAGAAAGTTTCCAAATGGTGCTCAGCTGCAGAACCCATATATGTGCCTGCACAGAGACTACAAAAAACAGGGCTGGAATGAAAGTACTATAGATCCAGACCTATTTCCAGATAAAGGCTTCCTTGTTGTAACTTTCCAGAAGTCTAAAGCTAGCTGTCCGAACTGGAATGGGGTGCTAAATCCTCCTCTTAGTCTAGGACTGGGATGCAAAACTAAGGCTGCAATTTTAACCCCTTAACATTGGACTGTGTGGGTGGGTGGTTGTACTGCATCAGCTGGCCTCTTACAAGTGCAACCTCCCACTTCTGTCCATGAAACATATGGGTGGGCGAAAAACCTGCTGGTAGTATCCCTGCCAGTGGGCCCAATTGCTGTGCCAGCCTGCAGCAATAGTGCCCTATCTGCCCGACCTATTTCCTTTAACTGCTACCACCAAGAACACACATGGCAGCGGCAGAAGGGAGATAGGATTGCTCTATTAAGTTGTTACATCCAGAGACTGCATCAGGAGTTACACCTGTCAAATCATGTGAATCAAATGACTCCTAGATATCAGTAGATAATACTTCCTGCTTCTTTGGTCTGAATAATTTGTCAGACAAACTGCCAGATGAGCATATCTGTACTTCACATTTGGTCTGCCTCCTTTTTCCTAGCTTAGATTTCCCTCCGTCTGCTGTGCCTAGATTGCTGATCTTGGTCTTGGGGAAAAACTGCACACCTCACTTATTTTTTTTACAATATACAGTATTTTTTCTGTATAAGATTGTTTTTGCAAAAAAAAAAAGAGTCAAAAACTGGGGGTTTTCTTATACACAGATGGTGACTGCTCAGGGTTTTTTTCTCCCCCCCAAAACTGAAAAATTTTGGGCGATCTTGGGTGTTGGTGGGCAATGCTTCTTCACTGCTGCCAACACATGCATGCACACTCCCCACTGCTGGGGGTTGCTACACTGGTGCTAGTGCTTTGAATATTTAATAAAATATCAAAGTTGTTCTATCTGATGTTTAAAATATTGATTTCTTGATTTTGGGTTAAAAAGGGGGGTAGCCATATACATATGAGCATTTTATACACATAAAAATATGGTAGCTCAAAAACCTGCAAACAGTTATGGAATTTCTTGTTATTAGTGAGGGTTTTTGGTTCTCAGTATGCTAAATTATGCTTTAACGTAACATTTTCGCAGTTTTGTTTTCAGAGTTTACATTTAATTTTTTTAAAAAACTGATTTACAGTATCTGGTGGACATTAAATTTTCAACACTTACTTTTCAAGATCTCGGGATTGTAATGAGCCGCAGCAAATTTTACTGGATTTGAATCCTCTGATCTTGCATCGAAGCTGGACTGTTCCCTATTGTGTTGCCAGCTCCCTTTCCTCAACTGACATTTGAACATTTTCCAGTATTCTGGATAAAGTACTGTCATGAGTTCATCCACACTGGATACAGACCGCAACTGCTCTTCCAACTCTTTACTTGCATGAGTCTGCTAAAAAAGAGCAAAAATAATTACTTCCCACATTATACAAATGTTTACATACATATTATATATATATATATATATATATATATATATATATATATATATATATATATATAATCAACAGCAAGTAAGGACGTCTCTTTCCCTATAGAGACTTCATTATCAAAAATGCATTCAAGTCTGTCTGTCTACCTATCTTCTTTGATTTCTTAAGGCTGTTATGAAAGTACAAGGAGGAAACAATATATTGACTTTGTTAGCCCAGTATATTGCCATTATTGGTCCAAACAAACTGCCATTGGGGACACTTACACATGAACACTAGTTTTAGGCAAACGTGAATAAACTACAAACACAGATTCAATATCACTTAGGCTGCAAGTCTATGCACCCTTATTTAGAAACAAGGCAGGAAATGCCAGCTAATCTTATAGAGCCTTCAATCATTGATTTTGTGTCCCACTATGACAATGATTTAGCATAAAGTAAAAACAGTGCACTTTAATCTGATGAAAATAAACATTTAAAAATTAACTAAGAACCAGAGAGAGGGGGGGGCAATGCAGTGAAAAAGGCAGCAAGCGGAGGAAGAACTAAAAGCAGTTGAATCATCTTTTCTGAATTTCATGGTTCCATTTTCTATAAGTCTATCATTGTATACTTTTAATACAGTGGTACCTCGGGTTACAAACACTTCAGGTTACAGACTCCTCTAACCTGGAAGTAGTATCTCGGGTTAATAACTTTGTTTTGGGATGGGAACAGAAATTGCGCACCGGAGGCGTGAGGCCCCATTAGCTAAAGTGGTACCTCAGGTTAAGAACGGACCTCCAGAACGAATTAAGTTCGTAACCAGAGGTACCACTGTGTATATATATAATAGTTTTTAAGAGTACACATTTACAATATACCTTCTGGATTATGTTTAAGCAGTCTTTTTGAATTTGCAGTATGTCATGCAATTAACGCGGGAGGGGGGGAATAAAATAATTAACAATATATACTTTTTTCAAGGTAATGGTCTGAAATATTTAATGCCTTCACCCTAAAGGAATTCCAATCACATATGAAATTCTCCTTTATTCTAACTTGTCATAATATAATAGCCCTGCTGGCTAATGAGCTTACAATGAGATTTTAGCTACTTCAGGTGCAAGTAAGATTATTTTGCATGAATAATTGGGTAAAGTATATTCATTGTATATATTGTTACTAAAAAAAACCCAACCAAAAATCCAGCAACTGTAAAAAAACAACCTCAGTTGCTTAATGAAATAAATGCTCAAGCATCTGTCCAACCTAGCAGTACAAACTAAATGTAGTTTATATTTTCACACCATGGCTTTATCTTTAAGTCATCCCTGGTGCCCATTATTAATTATAAAGGTCAAAATACTTAATACTTGGCTGAGCCTGCAACTCATAATTGATGGTGTGACATGCAATAATACAACTTAATGGGTTTATAGTGATCATAGTTGTCAGCACATTTCATTTTCAAGGATTTGTTGTGAGAGCTTTTAATGGAAAAATGATGTCTATAAACCTTTGTGTTCATTTACTTGTATGCAGGACAAATTGGTTAATGGAAATGTATTATTAAGAGGGGCCAAAAGATGTGTTTATATGGTTGGCAGCTGGTTAGCAGAGACAGAATTATAGCTGTTGGTGCTTGGTGTTTGTGGAGTCCACCAGAAGACGACAACAATGATGGAAGAAGGGCATTGGAGAAGAAAAGGAAGGCCTGAGAAACAGGCTTGTTTGCTGGCTTAGTCACAGACAAAGGGAGAACCTGTAATTCATGTGCTGAAAGGGAGCAGTACTGCACCACTGGCTTTGCACCTCCCATGCTACCCCAATTTTGAAACTGCAAAATTTTGACAATCATTTGATCCAATCATCATGTTATTAACTAATTTTATGTAACAATGCATTTTTAGAAATGGAATGTTTTCTGTGAAAAATGTTCTGCCACATATTATTCCCCAATTACAATTCAAAGCTCAAGCTATATGTCTGGTCTTCTGCTTGCCTATGGAGACACATACTAGGGAGGTAAAGTGCCTTGCAGCAGTGAGATGGAAGGCTATCAGTTACTTGACAGAAGGTGGAATGCAAGTGCTGTTTAAACCTTTAAATAGTGGCTTGTGTTAATAAAAGGGAAGCATCTGTTCTTCATCAATTAAAATATTATCTTTCATGTAGTTGTATTATATTTTCATTATGATAATATCCTTATTTACTATATAACATTTTAATTTGTGATAATTTAGTGGCCCACATCTCAAACGAATGTTGCTCATCTCACTTCTTACCACTGTTTATAATATGCTATAAATTAATAAGCAACATTCTTTCTCCGGCATGTGTTTGAATGGTAATAGCTAGAACTTTTGACTAAACAGAAGTAAACTATAGCCCAAATGTTTAACAAGAGATGATCAAAGTATGTGAAGTAAGCAAATATAAAGAGCAATTCTGAAGAAAATCCACCCCCGCCTTAGTCCATGAGCAACATGCAGTAAGTTCCAATGCAAATGCTGGACTTTATTCCAAAACAAATGGAATAATGTCATAAGGCATGGATTCAGAACTGTTAAACAATCCTTGTACAGTTTACAGATCTGAACAGAAATATTAATCGGAAGACCACCTACTTTGTCATGTTGCCTTGTTCTAACAAGTATTTCAAATTTAAGCATAGTAGGCCATGAAGAAAAAAACCTACATAAAAGATTGCCAAGTCAACAAATGGCTCAGTTCAAAAATAGTGAAAAGAATAGTCAATAATGGCAACATAAATTATGTCATTAACATCACTCCCAATGATTCAGTGCACAAATAACATCTCAAAAAGTAAGAAGGAATGTAAAGGTAGTGATAAGCCAAGCATAAACATAAAAAGGAAGACATTTTATTGGATTTGTGTTTTGCTGTAGAAGGCCCTATGTCTGTGGAAACACTGTGGGTTTCACAAGCCTGCAGGTCACCTTATAAATAATCAGGAATGGAACAGTGAAAAAATATTTTTGCCATTTCAATGACATTTTAACTTGCAATCCACAGACCATTTAGAACGGATCTGCCCCTCCCACACAAACTAGTATCAAAGACTCCCACAAGCAAAACCATGTATTTCACAAGTCAGTTCTGAAATGTGTACTTCTAGAAATGATCACGAGTGTTATTGGATTTTCTTTCTTCTTGTAAATGTACCATCTGCTGCAAATATTGAGACTGCTGCTTATATATACAGTCACTTTAAGATACCTTCACTCTGATGATACAAAGGCTATTAGATGAAGGAGAAAACTGGTTTTGACATAAGCATTTGTAATCTCCACACCATACAAGATCTGAACAAGGAGGCATGCAACCATGGCTTTCCAGCTGAAGGAAAACCAAGTGAATAAAATCTCTCTAAATGAGATTTTACAGCCTACATCTTTGCTAACCCAAATCTTATATAATACTTTTTGTAAGGAAATCAACTTCTTTCCTTTTAGGTCATTTGGAACCTTTTCTTTATCATACTGCCAATGGATGGAGACTTGTTTACTGTATAATCTGCATCAAGATCTTCACTTATTTGCAAAGCTAGGTGTCTGTGACTTATTCTAGCCTAAGTATTTTAATGGGGAACATTTGTTTTAAGATGGATGAGGGCAGATATAAAATCTAACAAAGTTTTAATGTGTTGGAGAAATAGCAATTTTGCAACAAGAGAGTAAGGCTCTCTCTTCTAAACCATCCTCTCCAACAGCACTGTCCTGTAATGGAAAGTGCTACATATCCTGCACACTGAAACATAAGCTAGACAATGTTTCTATTTACATTCCATTAACAGGTAGCTACAGTATTTAATAATAATATTTCAGTATTAAAAATTGTCACTCTAGTTGCAATCTTTACTTTTCAGTGTTCACAGAAGAATGTTTTCTGAAGAAAAAATGTGAGAAATTCAGTTTTATTTTACTATTTATTTCAGTTCAAATTACCAGTATTTTCACTGTAAAGGAACATGCAAAAGGTAAAATTGAAATATTTTAATATGTTTTATTTTTCTTTCACGGCTGACTCTAGTCTGACATTTTGATATTTCAAACAACATATCTTTCTTTATAATTCAGGGTTATAAGTATGATGGGTGTGTGCAGAGTTTCAGTCCAGAACTAATTCTGTTTAAGTGTTCCACTTAAATATGCTATAAGCTGCATGATTTATCAAATCCAGTATGTAAACAGAATAGTCTGGTCTTAAGTTGAGAACAGTTAAATATGGTTCATTTTGTAACATGTAAAAAAGTTCAAGAAGCAAATTAAGATGAAATATTTCCATGAGAATTTCTAACATTTTACACAGAGAGAAACTTCCAGGCAGACACTAGAAATATTATAAAAGGTCACTGTGTCAGTTGTTAATTTACCATGGCTAAAAAGTCCAATTCCAGATGTTAATAAGTTCTCACATTGAATATATTAAGTGGTCACTGTGCTTCCTGCATGTAATAACCAAAATGACTTAAGAAACAGCTGAATTCATTAAAAAAATTCTTCAGTTTTCCTTAATTAAAGCTCTGCCCATCATACAAACCAAAGAAAGTGTTAGTGGAACATTTTAATTGAACACCATGTTTACTTGCATACCCAAAATAAGAAAACTAAAGAGAACTAAGATGTGCTAATATCTTCAACCTAGTAGACCTAAATCAGAAATACAGCATTCCATTGTCCAAGCATAGTCACATCATATATTTCCCTCTCTATGTGGCTATGTAATTTCCCTACTTTATAGCTGAAAGGAAATCCTGCAAACGGTAAAGGTAAAGGTAAAGGGACCCCTGACCGTTAAGTCCAGTCACGGACGACTCAGGGGTTGCGGTGCTCACCTTGCTTTATTGGCTGAGGGAGCCGGCATACAGCTTCCGGGTCATGTGGCCAGCATGACTAAGCCACTTCTGGTGAACCAGAGCAGAGCACGGAAATGCCGTTTACCTTCCCACTGGAGTGGTACCTATTTATCTACTTGCACTTTGATATGCTTTCCAACTGCTAGGTTGGCAGGAGCAGGGACCGAGCAACGGGAGCTCACCCCGTTGCGGGGATTCAAACCGCCGACCTTCTGATCGGCAAGCCCTAGGCTCTGTGGTTTAGACCACAGCGCCAGCCGCATCCCTTCTGCAAACTGTAGAAGATAATTATTATAATCAGATGATATACAGGTAGCTCACATCTTATGCAGGGTTTACGTTTCTTGCCATTGCATGTATAAGCAAAACTGTGTAGTAGTAGTCGTAATAATAATAATAAATTATTTGTACCCTGCCCATCTGGATGGGTTTCCCCAGCCACCCTGGGCAGTTTCCAACAAATATTAAAATACATTAAAATGTCACATATTAAAAACTTCCCTAAACAGGGCTGCCGGAATACCCCCCGATAACATGTGAGACCAGCATAGAAAGATACCATCTGGATCCAGCCTTGAATACAAAGCTACTCAAAAAGAAAGTGTCACTCCTGGATCTTTTCAGCATTTCTTGAAAGTTTTATGGTGATTTTTTTTTTTTTACTTAGGATCATTCTGAACACAGAAAAAAGGTGCATTGCAGCATGGTGCCAGCGATTTTTTTTAAAAGCTACATTTGCCTCCAGGCTTCCTCCTGCAAACTTTGTTTGCACATTATTTTTCCTAAATGCACTCATATTCTTGTGATGTGTCTTTTGAAATAGGCATATCTACAAGAAGTAACTGGAACTGAGAGTATGGCCATATAAGGACATCTTTTAATCCTAATCTTCCTTCAATGTGCATTTCAAGGGGGAAAAAAATCTAGGATCACTTACTAATTGGAAATCTGATAGTGGTGTGCTGACAATAAGCACTGCATTGCATTTGGTCTTTATTATTTATTAATTTTATTAATTCTGTATGCCACCTTAAACCCACAGGTCTCAGGGCAGTTGACAGGACAGAATTTGGTAGTCTATGTTTCCTGTTTCGTTGTCTTCACCTGTTCTTCTAAACCCAGTCCAAACTGTTTGGCCCTGCTTTGTTCAAAGTATCATTTGCCAGTTTGGATGTAACAGCAGGCTGTCATGCATAATTAATTAATATTATTACCTGTACTTTCTTTTTAACCACCCTATTTCTGAAGATCACATGACCTTGTAAAGTATGAAAGCAACAATAAAACATACCCAAACAATACAACAAAGAATCTTAAGATGTCACCATATTAGCATAATATTAAAGATTCTATTTCTGGATTAGCATCATATTACTCACAGTAAGGATTATGGAAGGTGAGGTTGGTTTGTTAGTGGAAGAAGATCCATCTGGCCTCCTTCTTTGAGTTTGTTTTTTTTCCATTCTCTCTCCCTCCCACTTCCCAAAAGGGATCTTGTCCTGCAGGTCTCAGCCAAGGATGAGCAGTGAGCATGAGATGCTGGCCAACAAGATATCATAGAATCACAGAGCTGAAAGGTGCCCCGAGGATCATCTAGTCCAATCCCCTGCAATGCAGGAATATTTAGCTGGCCCATACAGGGATCGAGCCTGCGACCTTGGCAACATAAGTACCACACTCCAACCAACTGAACTAACTGGTAGGTATTCAATGGACCATAAGATGGAGCAGGCCAATTCGCAGGTGAAGCATATCCACTGGCTGAATTCAACAGCTTGAGTATATTGTGACCTTCAGGGCCACCTTAAGTGAGATTGATGTTTGTACCAGTGCTCATTTGGTATTTATCAGGAGTTAGAATCACAGAATTGTAGAGTTGGAGGGGACCTCAAGCGTCATCTACTCCAACCCCTTGCAATGCAGGAATCCTGCCCACAGCCATCCCTGGGGGGGGGGGGGCTTGAACCACCAACCTTCTGGTTAACAGCCAGATGCACTGACTCATTGCACTGCTGGATAAATAAATGGTTGTGCAGTACCATGTTGTGCTTATGTACTTGGAACTGAATGGATGCAAGTAGTTTGATACCTCCCCCCCCCCTGGTAAAATATTGCTCTGGTACAGAACTGGGTCGCTCTCAAGTGAGAGCTGGGAGAAGAGTATTAGATGGCCCAATGGGTATGGGGCATGAGCCCATTAGTGCTTTAGAGACGAGGAGAAAAACTTGCATCTGCATGCCTGGCAGCAATCCGTTGTATGTGGGTTGTAATCTTGTTGAGTATGAATGGTTTATTGTGTGAATAGGTAGTATTTGAGGTAGTGAATGACTGTAGTGGTTGTGTGGGATGGGTAGTAAGATTGGAATGGTAACTGTATGAATAATGTGTTTGATTTTAATTTCACATTAAACTGCCTTGTAAAAAGTTAAAGGGAAAGGGCGCCTTGACGGTTAAGTCCAGTAAAGGCGACTATGGGGTTGCGGCGCTCATCTTGCTTCAGGCCGAGTGAGCCGGCGTTTGCCCGCAGACAGCTTTCCGGGTCGTGTGGCCAGTATGACTAATCCATTTCTGGCGCAATGCAACACCGTGATAGAAGCCAGAGCATGCAGAAACACAGTTTATCTTCCTGCTGCAACGGTGCCTATTTATCTACTTGCATTGGTGTGCTTTCGAACTGCTAGGTTGGCAGAAGCTGGGACAGAGCAATGGAAACTCACCCTGTCATGCAGATTTGAACCACCAACCTTCTGATTGGCAAGTCCAAGAATCTCAGTGGTTTAGACCACAGCACAACCTGCGTGCCTTGTAATGCTCTCTGACCTTATTTGATATTGTGCTTATGTATAGGGATATTGCTTCTGTGTTTATGTTTTTTCTTATGTAAATCATTTGACATGGTTTTTATTGTACTTACATTTTTATGATTGCAAACCACTTCAAAATCTTCAGATAATATAAACTATCTATCTATCTATCTATCTATCTGTATGTGGGGGGAGAGAGAATTAAGTTAAATTAAGCTAATGCAGAGAGTCTAACCTCAGAAACTCAAAAGACAATATACTCTGAATAAATATGTCATTAAAAGAGGCTGGAAAGAGCACTGAGGGACCCAGTCATACCTCCAAAGTGAGGGAGTTCCAACCAAGCTATAGGTTGAATACACCTTCATGTGTCTTGAGAAGAAGCAGAAACAGATATGAATCACTTGAGTTTACGGTTCATTCTTAACTCTCTGAACTATAGAAATATTTGCATTCAAGCTTTCCTTTTGTGTCTGAATGCACTCTCTGTTTTATTCATCTTATGCCAATTGCAAGACCTCCTTGTACTTTATGCGTATTTTATGTATTCTGTAAATATAACAGGGTAACTTTTGAACATAAAGCTAAACCACCACTTGACACTATAGGAATGAGCTGAGTAAACCCTGTAGGCTTTCCTACTCCAGCACAGATGAGGGGAGGATATTTAAGTTTTTGCTTTTGTTGTTTATTGTGCAAACTGAGAGTGTTAACTGAGAGAGTGATGAGTGTTCACTACAATTTAGGGCAGAGGTTGTGAACCTGTGGCATTCCAGAGGCTGTCTCATTAGCCACAGCCATCATGGCTAATGGCCTCGTGTGATGGAAGTTGCAATCTAGCAACACCTAGAGGGCCACAGTTTAGCTGATCATGATTTAAGGAAACAAGTTGATCATGAAGTATGGTTTGAAGTTGGCTTCCTTCCTTAAACCTTCACCAGCCGGGTGTCCTCCAGATATTTTGGACTACAGCTCCCATCCACCATAGCTGGAACGCACCAGTTAAGACAAAGCAGAGTTTATCTGGCTTCAGACACAAAGAGTAACTGCAGTTAGTTGAAGACAGAAGCAAAAGCTTCCTATCTCCTTGCAGCAGTACCAGAGGAAGGGAGGGGGGAGCGCCTAAGTTTGGAAAACCTTGCATGTATGCTAAGCCATAGTTTAATATTACATGCAAACCAATATTAAGAACCATCTAATTTATTTGCTAAGCTACATACATTTCTATGGTATTTCCATATGACTAAGACTTCTTGTTGCTGTGAATGTCACTTCCACAAACCTACCGCATTCTAATTTCCCTTATTGAGTTTATTTTGATGAAAATATTTTGCATAGATGCAATGTACCCCTCTCAAAAAAATGAAGGTGAACTTGAAAACTGAGCAATTAATTATCATGTCAATAGTAAACTCCAAAAGGGATTAGATTTAGTGTTTTTTGGTAGATAAAATAAATAAATGTAAGGGAGAGGGGAAATGAAATACATATGGACACAAATGTATTTTGAAAATGCAACTTAGTAGCTAGAATGTAACATTTTGAAGATCAAAATATATTTCCTTAATGGTTTGCAACATCAAAACTGCAATGCACCAATATTTTCCTTTCTTTTCACAACAATCAGATATAGCCATTACTCAAAATATTTTGACAAAGAAGAAAGGAAGTCTCTATTACCATGAAAACAGATTTGGGTCAACTAGTATATTAGATTCATGCCACCTGCCTCCTGACATTTGCTTGGCATATATAATGAGTCCAGGAATTCTAGCTACCATGGCTGTTATGAAATACCAAAATAGATTATGGGTGCCGCAAAAATGATGTCTATAGTAAATGTAACAAAGCACTTGCTCTTTTTGTGCTTAGCTTATTCAGGAATTGTGGCAGAAGCATGCAGTGCATCATGTTGAATGAGAGCTGGTGAGTGCTTAGGGGCCTGTGCTATGAGATGGAAGCTTCTAGTGTCAATCTCAGGTCCACCATGAACTTGCTGGTTGTGCTTCATCATGTCTCACAGGCCTTACTTTATAAGAAAGAATAAAAGTAAGCAATCTTACAAGAGTGTTGCAAGTTTACTGTGATAATGCATGTGAAGTGCTTTGATCAATTATAATTATGTATATTTTTATGTATAAATATTAAGAGGATATACAATGCCTGTCTATAGAGGATTCCCCTAGGACTCAATAGAACCCTGTTGCCTGGGCTGTCCATTGACCAATGTATGCAAGAGACAGCTTCTAGGAATGGAAGCCCCTCATCTCTGCCATGCAAATTATTTGTGCTCCAGAGCAGAAGTAACTTGTAGAGTACAGAGAGGGACAGTTAGATGGATATTGGTGTTCATAGACATTTCATTCCCTGCAATGACATGGCTTGATATGCAGCAGAAGACAGAAAGAGAACCTTATGTGGATCCCCATGCAGAGGACTTGCACCTGTACTCAGAACTGATTGGGCCCTGACCCCTCCCAAAACTGAAAACACTATTGCAATGTGCACTGCAATGTATTTGATATGGGAAGTTAACTGACAGCTGTGTGGAAGGACTGGTGTATGCATATTTTGATTGGTGGGTGCAGGTTTAGAATTTTCAGTTGGATAGCATGATTGGCTGGGACTGGAGTGGAAGAGCCAGAATAAGTTTATGTAACAGGTGAGTGCTACTCAGCAGAGGGAGAGTTAGGGTTGTCGGTGCTTGGTGTTTGTGGAGTTGGCCAGAAGACAACATTGAAGGAAGAGGTTTGTTAAAGAAAAAGGAAGACTCGAGAGACAGACGGATTGGCTTGGTGGCTGAAGACTTGTTGAGTATGGCTGAATCATTTGGCTTAGGTTGAACAGACAAGATTTCTAGGGTAGTACAGGAAGACCCACCTGCACTTCAATAAGTCAGTAAAGGGTTTGGGGGAAAGTCTTCTGGCAAAGTCCTCACTTATAGTTTTGGTGAGGCTTAACTGAGATGGAGAGATTAAAACGGTAATTTGGCTAAAGGGTTTTAACAGGATAATCAATACCTTAAACTACCTTAGTTGTTTAACAATTTCTGAAAACAAGCATTCGGAACAACATGAAATATGAAAACAAAGGGATCATTTTAAAAATGTTTTTAAAACATGCAATAAAAATCACATCACTTAAGCACTTCTTAGAAAGTGCTTGATGTTTGGTACAGTCCCATGATTATATCTGTGATGTGCCTGCGCACTCCATTTGTGAATATCTTTCCAAAATTTGCAATTCAGAGATCAAATATAATGCTAGACTGATATTATTTTCACCATAACTAAATGAGAATGGAATTTTTCATATAGACTTCTAACCTTCCTTCCATTAAAGGACAAAGAAAAGATTCCTAAACAATGTTGTAGAACAGGGGTGGCCAACTCTCAAGAGACTGCGATCTACTTTCAGAATTAAAAACTGGCAGTGATCTATCCCTGTTTTTGGGGGGTTCAGCTCAAAATTGATGAGCTTTTTTTAGGGAGGAGAAAAGCCTGTATTTTTAGGGGTATTAAAAAAAGCTTTTGGGGGGGTGTTCCACTTTTGGTGGGGTTAAAAACAAGGGACAAAGGGGTGAAGTCACTCACAAAAAGATCGCTATGGATCAAAACAGCAGCACAGAGAAAGCTCCATCTTCCCTTACAGAGATCATACAACAATGGAGGGCAGGGCGAGGGGGCATGGCAGTTTTAGCGATGCTAAGGAAAGGGAGCCAGGGATCAACCACAATCTACCAAAACCTCATGGGGATCTAACAGTAGATCACAACCCACCTGTTAGACATCCCCGTGGTAGAAGAACAGGGAGAAGCAATAGAATAAATCTCTACAGAATGTCTGAGGGGATCATTTTTAGATAGGAGAAAGCATCGAGCTCCTAAAGAAGTAGGGCAGAGGTACTAAATAACAAAAGAGTGGGTTGCTTTTTTCTGATTTTTGGAAACGCTTCTACATCTACTCCTAGTGAAATAATAGGCTGTTTTTCCTATCTCTTTAGAAAGGTGGGAGTGGAGTGGGAGAAAGAATGGGAGAAATTCTCAGAGATGCAGGGATTTGGTGTGACATTTACCTTTTGTTGATGACGGAAGGTAGGTGAGGGGTGTGTTCTTTTAACAACAACAACAAGCTGCCCCCCCCAAACACCCCTTGCATAGATCTCTGTAGCCTCACTGGCTGCCACACTTCCTGGAATGCATTTCCCAATGGGGAAACTAATGGACAGCTAGAGAGGCTCCCCCTGGAACACCAATAGTGGGACAATTTTTCTTCTTCCTTTTCTTAAAAAAGAGAGAGAGGTCCATAGTTCTGCCAGGTGTGGGTGGTTATGTCCACAATCAGTACAATTTTCATAATAATTATTTTAAAAAATAATTAGAAATAAGATATTCACTGCCAAAACGAATGAGTGCCATTAAGAAACGATATCTATGTCAGTATCTTATCTTCCTTGTGACAAAGCAGAGTTCCATAGGATGACAGAAATCTACATTAAAATTCCAGACATTTCATCCCATATCTGGAAATAATTAGTTCACTCTATTTTCAGGCTGTTGACTGGATTTCTGTATCTCCAGTTATTTATAGGAGCTGAATGAAAACAAGACATATTATAGATAGTTTTAGGTTTCATGTTCACAAACTCTTATAATGTGAATAGGTCTCTCTATTTAAAATTCCTTTGTGTGGAGTATGAATTTTTGGTCTGTACAGACATGATATATTTATGTTTTTGAAACCCTGAATATGCTTGTAAGAGGCACCCGATATTTAAAGCACCCACAAGGAACTCAGAATGAACAATCCTATCCAAAGTTTGTGAACATGGTGTACTACATGGTAAAACTAGCTGTATACTTAATGAGGTGGGTTTTCAATGGTGCAATGACAGTGTCAAGATTCAGGGGTTTCTTAAAAAAAGGCGAAAACTTCTCAACAAAGCAAGGAAGTCTGCCAGCCACAATCAAAAGGACTTACAGCTACCCTCTGTAAGTCAAAATCATGCCACATGTTAATTTTTTAAGGGCGCTTAGAAAAAGTATATCTTATGCATAAGCACATGCAAATTCATGCATGTGAAAAAATGAGAGATTCTGTGCCTTTATAAGAGGACAGATCTCCAGATCTCTGTCCCTAGGTAAAGCACACAGCCCAAGGAAGAACTGGGTTACCAAACACCTTGGGAAAAAGGTTTTCTTATTAACGTGCCCCCACCTTTCTGCTTTAATTTCAGTTCATGATATCTAATATGTCAATAACAAGATACAATATTCAGAATGAGGTCCAACCAGTGAGTTTACAGCAAGGGGGAAAGTCAGAACTATGTAGCTCTAAACTTACATACATCACTAAAATCTCATTCCACCCACACTCCAGCAATTTAAGATAATGATTTATTGACTAAGACTTGTTGCTTAAGGAAAAGAAAACAAATTATGAAAACTAATGTACTAAGTTCAAATCTACCTCTTATTTTTCACATCTGTTGAGACAAAGGATAATTAATTTTAAAGTGAAAAAATCATAAAAGCCTGTTTTATAAATTCTGTTCTAGTTTTAGGAGCACTATAGTCACAAATGGCTGTTATGGGGGGAAATGTCTTTGGGAAAAGCTGATACAGTATAGGCTTTACTTTCCAGTGCAGTTTTTGGAACTTCCTATTCGGGACAAAATGTCTATCAAAGCTGAAAGGAACTGCTTGTCTGAGCTATATTTCAGTTGTTTTAGAAGTACACAGTACTGCTAAGTATAAACAGTCAGCTGACAAAACATATACAATGTGATATAAAGGAACTTAAAATCATAACATTTCAAAGCAACTTTTATTTATACTGAACATCTGGGTTGGGGTATGCAACCTGTTCAGCTCAGAGAACCATACTGGAAAAGTATCCTCAGTTGGGGGGGGGGGATGCAATTAATTTACACATCAAATTTCCATTAATGTGGTAAGGAAGAACTCACAAAGGGCTGGAATGTTACACATTCTTTTTAACCATTTGAGCAAAGCTAAAAATGACTATTTATTTCTATCCCAGCTTTCATTAAAAGAAACCCAAGGCAGCTAAATAGAAATAAAATAACATAGAAATTATATAAACTACTAAAACTCTGGAGAGTCACAGTAAAAGCAAAAAAAATCTGGCTATTCTATTGAAGCTGTGGTTTTCTTGGTATTATTGGGCTATATCAGCCCTAGCCAGCATGGCCTAACATCAGGGATGTTTGAAGCTGTAGTCAGCAACCTTATTTATTGTAAGCCACCTAGTGAACTTCATGTCATGAGGTGGTATGCAAACACCACAAATAATAAATGAGTATCTCTGATGGGTTACAGGTTCCCCTACCCCTACTCTTACAACTGAAGACCTTCTTAAAAGGGAAGGCTTTTGTACTGTGGTGGAAAGTCATCGTGGATGGGACAAGATGAACCTCCCTGGGCAAGATGCTCTAGAGCCTAGATACACCTCAGAATCCATAAAAGGCTCTATACCTTCCTCCAACCAAACAGGAGTTTGGGACAGATAAGAGGGTCTCTGCCAATGATCCTAATGCACAGGCAGAATAATACATTTCAGATACCAATCAGTTCATTGAGATTTCCACTAAATAATGAAAGTCATTGTATATGCGTGTATATAAATTTACATACTGCAAAATTAATAAGTTAAAGTGCTTAACTGGACAGGGCTGGGACAGTGTGGAAGGGAGACAGGGACCATGTCAGTGTAACAGCATGAATATTGCCAGCAGTCTGGCATTCCCAACTGTGCACCCAACCACATCTGTGGAGGTAGAAGTGATGCCAATGTTAAAAGGGAAGCTTTGTGCCCCACCACACACATTACTATTGGTTGCTTTGCACTCAAAAGCCCAAACTCAGTAGATTCTACAGTAGGTAGGTGTAAAAACAACAACAACAACAACAACAACAACAACACACCTGTCTACAATCCTAGAAAGATGCTGCCAACACTGAGCTAGACAGACCAATGGTCTGATTTGGTATAAGGCAAATCCAGTTATTTTATATTTTCAAACCTTCTTTGTAATCATGAGCACTAGATGCATACTTCTCTGAAGTAGAGTAGACATAGTTACATGTAAAGAATCTCACACTTCTGAGAATAATTGTCAGTCCGCAACAGCAGTATAGAGGGAGGAGTAGTAGGAGGAGGAGGATGAGTTTGGATTTGATACCCCGCCTTTCACTCCCTTTAAGGAGTCTCAAAGTGGCTAACAATCTCCTTTGCCTTCCTCCCCCACAACAAACACTCTGTGAGGTGAGTGAGGATGAGAGATTTCAGAGAAGTGTGACTAGCCCAAGGTCACCCAGCAGCTGCATGTGCAGGAGCAGGAAAGCGAACCTGGTTCACCAGATTACGAATCCACCACTCTTATCCACTACACCATGCTGGCTAGAGGAACACTGCACCTCCCTGAGCAAACTGAATCCTAACACAAAAGATGTACGCACTCCTGTTGGGGTTCTTATGCCCATGACCATCCATTTCCAATTCATACCTTGCTCTGTTTCTTAATCTATTCAAGGAGTCATCCTTGTAGCTGTGCGTCAACAACAATGATGCATATTACAAGTGGCTGCAGAACAAGAGGACATGATTCCGAAAATTGAGGCAGACCAAGTTATCACACAGTAGCTTTAATATTGGCTTCATTCAGTCCTAAATTAAGTTCAACTGTGTTGCTTTCTGTAACAACTAATGGGCTGTGTTTGACTTGTTGGTTATAAGTTAGGCAGTCTTGTAACAGCAAAAAACACATACCACCCATTACACTATATCCAACAAGAAGTTGTGTGTGTGTAGCAAAACAGAGAACTCTGTAACAATAATTACTATCTTAATTAATAGTTTAATTAATTAATTACTTAATTTAATACCTACAGTATTAAAAACTCCTGACATGATATAGCACATGGAAATTGTGTTAATAAGGATACCATTTTATGTTATGATAGTTTTTAGTTGTATACACAGAGATACCTTTGAATTTCAACAATTAGCAAACTATCCACACTGGTATAAGTGAAATATTACAGGACAACCTTGCTACTAAGGCATATCAGCTTCATTGTTCTAAACTATTTTGCCTTCTTTAGCCAATTGCCACCAGCTAGCTGCATCTGACCCTCTGTGCCTGACACCTGTTTTGGGAGCCTAACATTGCCCTATCAAGCCAAACTGGCAACCACCATGGTACTTTGCTGTGCTTTCTGCCAAGATAAATGCTGCACAGCACTATCATGACTGTGCTTGCAGCTCGCTCTCTCTCTCTCTCTCTCTCTCTTACACACACTTTTGGCCAACAGTTGGAAAGAAAGCCAGAATTGGCAGCCACCACTGCATTGTGCTGTGCTGTGCTATATCTTCTTGGACAAAGAAACACAGTGCAAAGCAGTAGAGGTTCCTAGCAATCTAGCAACACAGTTGATCCAAAAAAACTATCCAAACAGTTTTGGATCTCTCTCTCTCTCTGTGCCCTCCCCCTTCTCTGGAACCAAAACAGCAACTTCTCTTGCAACTGCTACATTCCAGAATGATGAAACGAGTAAAAAAGTTACACTATGACACAAATCAAGGATAAAGCCAAAATATCTGTTGAATATTTAGCCAAAAAACAAGAGGGAATTTCATTCTGAAATGTGTACAGAGGTGTCTGGAGTTATGAAGCAGTGTCCTGCTTTTTTACGGGATACCTTTTTTGTGGAATCACAAATATAGTACATAAAAAGCTTATGACAAAAACCGTCCCAACAGCTAGATTTAAGAATGTAAGAACCACCCTGCTGGATCAGACCAAGAGTCTATCTGGTCCACCATTCTGTTCCCAGGTACATGAGAGTTTAAAAATGCAAACATACGGTATATGTCATCTGCACTGCACACATCTATTAAAAGAAACACAGGTGTAACAACTAGTAATAGTGTTTCCCAAAACCATCTTTTGCTCTAAGATGAATCTCAAATGCAGCCATTATGTCTTGAATGGCCACCAGGGGGTACTCCTGTGGCAAAAGAGTATGAGTCAGGAAGTACTGTTTTAGCAGGTTTTTTGCATATGGACAGGGAAAGCCCTAGGTACCAAACTTCTGAAAGCTAATAAAGATGTGGCAACCTAGAAATGTTTTAAGTTGGAAATGCTATTTTAGGTAAAACCTGATGTGTGTGTGTGTGTGTGTGTGTACATGTTTGTATAAGTTATTGTGTAGGAAATACAAAATGTTGTACATCCTTTTGTGGCAGGAACCTGTCTATGTTATCTAATTATCTAATTCTGTAACTTCAATGTACAGTGGTATGCTCTGTAAATAAATAATAACCATAAAGAATAAGTTGGTGAGAGGAACAATTAGGGTGTTGCAACCGAAAACTGGTAATGGATGTTTCACAAGGGTTCATGAACGACAGAGAAGATGTAAGTGTGCAACTGATTCCAGAGCCGGAATTCTTGGTGGTTAACATTAATTAATTAATTAATTAATTAATGAGATTTTAGGAAAGTATTGTGTGGTCTAGACTGGGCAACACAGAAAAAAAAGTTCACATTTCCTGGGCTATAATGCAATGTGCAATTGCTCTGATAAGTGTAGCCTGATATTTTTACATTTAGTGAGTGGTGCAGCCTAGGAAAGGGATTGGACTTGAGCAGAGTCCCAGGCACCAGGCAGAAAGACCTGGAGTGCCACATTCCTAGTGTAGGGCTTTGTTGGACCAGATGACCTACACATTCCAAAGAAAATAAAGCAGAATATTGAAACTGATGGTGTAAATAAGAAATATGAATGCATAAGCATCTCTGCATGCACCCCAAAGTGGGGTTGATATTTGGCAAACACTGCATCTAATTGCTCAAAATGCACCTCCCCTGCAAGACGCCCTTGGTGGAAACTAATTTAAGTCGGTTAGTGGGCCCTTGGGAAGGGATCAGGGACAGGCAGAGCAAATGGTTGCAGGCATTTGAACAGAAGTTCTTCTAAATGCTCATAACATTCCAAAGCAAAGTAATATAATATAATTGCTCACATTGGGCATAGGACCCAAACGTTTCAGCTTCCGAGGGATCGTATTATAACAGAATCAATGAATATACTTAAAATAACTAAGAGCATAACTTGCCCCGTAATGTTTTAATGGAAGTTTGCTGGCATTTGAAACTGGGAGCCTCCACACTGGTTGTCTGCTCAGCAATGTTTGCATTTTCAAAGATTAACAGAAATAACAAATAGATTATCTGTATAGCATGCCAGAAACAAGCCTAATCAAGGCAGCTATTTTAAGCTCCCAGACAGAACGGCTGAGGGTGCACTTGAAGCTACGAACCTCCCCAACCACTGACAGAAATGGAGTTCTTGGACAGAGGAGTTTCACAGCCATGGGCCTCTTTGTTGCAGTGGTGGAAAGCTCCACCACCATTCCTCTGATGGCAGAAGACAATGAAAAGAGGAGTGCTGAGGGTGGATCCACAGAATCTAAATCCAGGGGCGTTCCTAGCCCCTTGGCTGCCCAGGGCGGGAAGCCAAGAGGCACCCCTGGGGCGGGGCATCGCGGCGCGTGCGTGCGTCATGACGTCATGACGCACGCGCGGCGACGGCCCGGCATCCCTGGGGGCGGGGCATCGCGTGTGTGTCATGACGCGTGCGCGCGCGGCGACGCCCCGCCCCCGGGGTATGCCAGGCAGGGGCTTGGGGGCCTCGGCGGGCTGCAAAGAGCCCCGAAGCCGCTGCCGTAGCGCAAAGGGGTGCCAGGTTGCGGCTTCAGGGCTCTTTGCAGCCCACCAAGGCTCCGGAAGCGGCGGCCCGGCATCCCCGGGGGCGGGGCATCGCTGCGCGTGCGTCATGACGCACGCACACGCGGCGACACCCCGCCCCCGGGGATGCCGGGCCGCCACTTCGGGAGCCCCGTCCGTGCAGCGCTGCTGCTCCCGGGGTGATGGAGGGAGCGGCGGCGCGCGGGAGTGGTGGGAGGGGCCGCCGCTTGTCACCCCACGCGCCGCCGCTGCCTCTGTCACCCCGGGAGCAGCAGCACCGCACACACCCGCCTAGGGGCGGGACGAGGGGCGGGACGAGGGGCGGCCCGCCCCCACCGCCCCCACCCTACGACGCCCCTGTCTAAATCCACCCCATTTCCCTGGCATCCCCAACATGGGATGAAAAGCTGCAGTGGCCCTGGAGCTAGTGCTTGTTATTTTCCCTTCCACTGAAGGTAAGTCAACCCTTACCTTCTGCCTTGACCAGTGCAAGACCAGAAAGGTTTAGGAACTGCCTGTCCCTGACCTCCATAGGATTACTCTGCCCTTTATTTATCACACAAGTTTATAAATGATTATACTTTACATCAAGAAACAGCCTAATAATACTACTTCTCAATCTTTATAATCTTTGTAGCAGATCCTTTACATCCCGGTCATCATCTGCTTGATTTACTTCCATCTGGACGTCGCTACAGGACTTCATATACAAAATCGGCCAGGCACAAGAATAGTTTTTTCCCTTGTGCCATTAAATTGTTAAACTCGTAGTTGTATAGCTTAAGGGGAGGTAAAATATGGGTGGGGTTTCTTTGCTTCTTTGTATTGTGAGAGGAACAGTGTCTGTATGTTTACATTCCAATGTAGCCGAAACAAATTCCAAGTATGTTGGAAAATGTACTTGGCCAATAGTAAATTATTCCTATTCCTATTCCTATAATGATAAGCGGAAAGAAGCAAAGGAAGGAACAGGTTATATCACATACGATCTGGCCTACTCACATGTGACTCCATTACTGCAAATTAAGATGTGTAAAATAAAAGCTACCTGATTATATTAAATATTAAGATATTTTTTTTAAAGTGCTAATAGAATGGTCTGTCTCTACAGTAACATCAAAATATGACCACCAAGGAAGAACCTTCAGGACTATTGGAATCGTGCTTGGTATGCCATACTGCATACCAAGACATGAGTTTGGCCAAACTGCGAGAGGCAGTGAAAGATAGGCGTGCCTGGCGTGCTCTGGTCCATGGGGTCACGAAGAGTCAGACACGACTGAACGACTGAACAACAACAACAACAACAACAACAACAACAACAACATGCCATACTGCAGGGACATTGCTTGTCCTGCTCCAACCTTATCAGTGACTTTCACATGTTGCTTTGCTCACAGATGTTGTTGCACTGGGGTTGGGTCCAAGGCTTCTAGCGCTGGCATTATGTTTCTTCATGGACGAGCAAGTTTCCTTAAGTGTAAGCCCATGCAAGGGCATGCTAATAGAGCATTTTCTAGAATGAGACTGCAGAGCACTCTAAATTCCATCATCCATTATAATCAGAAAAGCAGATCAGTTGGAAAGGGGTAGTATTTGTCTTAAGCCTCGTACACTGGGCCAGGTTTTCCTTTTCTGTATATGAAACCCATCATTCTGAGTTGTGAACAGGTGTACTCAGACATAATAAATTTAAAAGTGAAGTAAAATATATATTCCTAGCAGATGATGGTTCCCTCCTTCCAACTCCAAGTTTTTAGGATTTTGAAGGCAAGATGATCATAAATGTATGTACTTATTTATCTTCTATCAATTTATACCCTGCCATCATGTCTGCCACTGTTTACCCTAAGACAGGCAGAGATATCCTAAACCCTGGCTGGAGAGAGCAGAGCAGCAGATCAATTGACATATCATTAGCGCTGCCACTTACGCCAGGCAGGGTGAGCTGGTATATGTGCTGTGTCAGCTCCAGTCCAGGAACCTCTGTAATATTGGAGCCCACCCTACCACCACTAGAGGTCAGTGGAAAGACACCTCCATCAAACTCAACTCTGCCCAGGAGCAGATATCAGGGGGTTAAGAGAACTCTTTTAGTAAACACATGTCAAATATGGAGCATATTTACTCAAAAACAAATCACACAGAGTTCAAGAAGACTAATTTCCTGGAAAGTGTCTTGGACTGCAATATTAGCCTAACAAAATTAAGAACAATCCAAAGAAAAATAGATGCAAGATGCATAGAGGACAAGGTCAAAAATTGCCCCACTGTAATATAAGAATTACAAGTTGAATGACATGTTTGATTATATGTTTTATAATCTCTTTAAACCAAGGGTGGCTAACAGTTTTTGGCCTGAAGGCCACAATCACCCTTGGTCAATGGTCCTCATGCCAGTGGTGTGGGTGTAGCCACCCCACACTCGTTTTATGCACATACTTGTATGTACAAACACACAGGACTCACATAGCTCCCCACCCAGCTGACCCATGTGTCCAGTTATTTTTCTCAGCCTTTGATGTGTACACATCTATTCACACAATGGATCCCCTTCTCTACAGAGTGAGCCATAAAGACTCAGGACAATGCCAAATTGTGTGCCGTATGAAGGCATATGTCTGGAAACTGGCCAAGGGCTTCTGGAAACCAAAGCGTGGCTCACCACTATAAAATTCTGGCTCCGCCTACATTTCAAGTCTGATCTGTCTTCTTTAATTTTCCATATGCTGGTGGAATCCCTCCACTCCAAATGGTTAGCTCACATTGAGAGCAAAATCAGAACCTGTGGCCTATCACTCGAGTCGCTGCTTATGCTCCCACAATTGGAAGCATTCCAGACAATCAAGTGTAGAATTCTAGAGATTGAATTCCAAACCCTTAGCAGCATAGCCAATAAAATCTTTTCCCCATTAGGGTTAGGAATTCGACCCTCGTTTGGCCAGGATACTCCATTTTTACATCACCTTTGTGAGCCCCACCTACGCAGAGCTTTTCCCCTCACAAGATTTAGTGCTTAGCCGCCAGAAGTTTTGCAAGGTATATTCTTGAAAATCCCATATACTGAAATCTACTGCTCTTGTGGCACAAAACAGGTCAAATCCATCACATACATTTTATTTCATTGCTCATTTTATGCAACAAATGTATGATAAGTATCTGGCCCCCTTATTGAAGGAGGGGATCTATCGCACTGACTCTTCCAGGGTGTCCTGAATAATTGTAGGAATGACATTGTGGAAAACGTGCAAGATTTTTTGAGTGACCCATGAAATTACGCCACCATAGGTCCTAAGAGCTGCTTTTGTATCTCACGACGTCTGGACAGTTTTATCCTAAAGTATTTCCTACTATTGTTTTGCTACCTGTGCTGTGTTCTGATCCATGTATATGACACACTCTTATTATGCCAATAAAGGAGATTGATAGATTGACTCAGGACAATAGAAAAGACAGAACTCAAAATCAACAACTACCTACAGTTTCCCCCTCCCCTTAATACAGAACAGAGCTGGATGAAAGTTTCTTTAATTTATCCTAAAACCAATAGGAGTCATACACCCATGTAAATAAGCTAGAATGGGATTCTGCTTCAAAGGAATGGAACAACTTAAGGTGAGAAAGAAAACACACCGTGATTGGTCTGGAAACACCTGATGCTATGCCATTGTTGAAGCCAAGAAAACATGGACCTGATCATTTCCTGGATCAACCATCAGTGGAAGCTTCATGTCAAACTGATCTGTGCTTTTTTTAAGGAAGTATAAGGGGATGGAAGTATAAAAAATGAATAACAGCTGACAGGTTGGCTTGACACCAGTTGAGATACTCAACAGCAGGGAGCTAAGTGTCTCCTCTTCCACCTGTGCCCCACCATAGCCCCTATAAGAACTACTTGTGCTACCCAAGGTTTCCAAAAGTTAGAGGTTAAATAGGAAGGCATGACTGTTCTGATGCACAAGGAGCCACCTTTCTTCCACATGTCTTTGAAATGTTAGAAAAACCAACCAGTGTTATACTATTTTCATAAGTTTATGGCATAACACCTAGAAAAACAGGTCCATGATACCCATCCATCTTTGTATTAAAAAAGCTGCTGTCCATTTGAAGCTTCCTCAACACCTCCACTTTAAATCCTAATAGACAATGTAGAATCTATTAACACAAATGGAAACAAAATTTTCAGTCCTATTTCAACTAAAAATATGGCTTGAATGAGGAAAAACTAAAGAAATCACCATTTCAAACAACCAGACTCGGCTCTACTCATTTTTATCTGAACTGGAAAAAAACGACACCACAATGGCTGCTCACCAGGTCCCAGGGTGGGCTGCATTTGTAGCCCACCACCATCACCCACAGCTCCCTGAGGCATAATGCTCTCACATGGTGGCTAGCTGTTGAGGAATTACCCTGGCCGGCTGCAAGGGATGGTGTGAAAGCCGACCACCCTCAAAATTAAACTGCCCAATCATGGGCAGGTTGGGGGCGGAGTCTTGTGCAGTTTGTTTACACCTGTTGTTGGTCTTGCCTTTCACCCACCAGGGTGGGGAATAAGGTGTGTGGGTCCGCAATCGTACTTTCCTTGAAATGTTTACCTACAGTTTAGTTATTGAATCACATTTTAATTCCTTCAAGAATTTCCTTTTAGCATTCTCTCATCACACAGGGACCAATAAGCAGAATCGACAGGGACCAAATCCTTCCAATTGTTCTTACTTGAGCAGTTCTACTTAGGTCAATGACATTATTCATGTGCATGGACAGCTAAGGTAAGGGGGGGGGGTGTCCTATAAAAACTTGGAATGTGTGTTTAATTCCCTTCCCCTCCTCATGCATGCCTATACACACACACACACACACGGAGCACAGGTGCTCATCCCCAAAACAAAAATATATAACCTACTCAATATCCACTGTTCATTGTCTTTCCAGTCTCACATACTCTTCACTTCCTTCACTTTATTGTCCCAGGTTTCTCGCAGAGTCATGACACTTCAGTAAAACACAGAGCAGACTGTGGTGGAGTATCTACGGTGGTGGAGGGAGTTTAAGACTTCAAAGATGCAATAAATGCAGAAAGCACATACTTTGTTCCACACCATTCATCTTTCACCGAACTGTTTCCTGTGAGTGTATGCTCAATACACTGTAGAAACTATTATTACTGAACATAACTTGCAAACTAAAAGTGGTCACAATAATAAGAAACCAAGTTCATTCTTTGTCAACTGATTTGCATGAGGTAAAACTAATTGAGAAATATGTTTGCCTTTCAGTTTTGCTACAGTTTTGGCATGTATTAGCTTTAATCAAATTAAGGTGATTACCAATTAGAATTGTTCTGTGTTCACATATTAGAAATTGTGGGTGGGGGAGAGACACAGCAAGGCAGCTTTTATCCTACAGTGTGTGTGGATCAGCTGTTATATTTTAAAACTGTCAGCACCAGTCTGAAATGTCCAGATTGTTGTAGAAATAACCCATTAAAAGGGAGATGCAATGTGCAAAGAAACTTTCTTTTATAAACAGTTTTAGGTTTCCTTTGCAAAATATGGTATCCTTGCAATGTACATAATGCAGACAGAGGTAGACAACATATCTGTAACTGACATCTTCTATAAAAACTCTATGTATGCCCCTGTTTAAAGTTGATGCTGTCAAAAGAGAATTATCCAGGCAGCACCGTCAAACACAAAGGTCAAGTTAATTTCCTGAAACCACGTTGCTCTTTAGAAATTATGACTTTCATAAATACCACCACAGACCTTTAGAAAATGGAAAGACAATCTAATGCAATTATTTCTCTTTGTGGATTTACGCTGCAGTTGCACTGCCATGCACACCAGTCTTCCAAAAGCCCTTTAAAGATTTTAGCCAGCAGCTAGTCAGATCCCACTGGAAAGTTTCGAGAACACACACGTTTCACTCCAAGGACACAGACCTCCTCGCTTTCCACAGCTTTGCCCTTGATAAAGAAGCCAGGAATGCATACAGTCAGTGAACTACTTCTAGTAGGGGGGCACTAATACTGCATTCCCCAGACCAAGCCTGTCCTTTGACTAGTTTGTAAACTAACATGACTTCCCTGGGAAGCAATGGTGCTCTGAGTTCTTATCTGTCTGTAACAGTACTTAGAGCCCTATGCAAGCAAAAGATAACAGGGTAAACAACTAGGGTTACGGATCTCCACATCCTCGAGGGGCCGAATTGCTTTCTTTAATTCTGCATGATAGGAATCACCTTTATAAGCTCACTGCAAAGACAGGAATGACCAGAAGTCATTGTGTTCAAACCCATAGCCCAGAAGCAATTACTGTATTATTGTTTTATTTATTTATTAAATTTGTATACTGCCCTTCATCTGAAGATCCCAGGGCCCGGGGAACTCCTTCGAGAAAAATACAAAATGAGAACACAAAATACACAAGAAAACAAAAGCAACAACAAAAACAAACCAGTAACTCCCCCCCCCCTCCCACAAACACAATTAGAAAGCCATATAGGCTGCCTAAGACTTCAGAAGACAAAACTTTCATAGAATCCTTAAGGTTCTGCCTAAATGCAACAACCAACCCCGGACAAGTGATAAACACACATTGTATTGTATGTTAATCTGGAGAATTTCTGACCAGCCTAAAAATACCTACCCACCCCCTTGCATTGAAAGAGGGGTGGAGGGAGGTGGGAAGGCACCTTTCCCTCTCTGTTTCGAGCACCCTGGTTTTATGAGCGGCTGGTATGTATGCACTTCTCGAGGGGCGCTGCATCTGCACCAACCAAGCGCTCGGGGTCACATGACGCTCGGGGAGCCTGAGAGAAGCGAAGTCACGGCGGTCTGTGGCCGGGCCGGGAAGGGCTTGCTGCGCCCCCCCCCCACCCCCGCTTACCTTGGCATCCCCCACATCGGGCTCTTCTTCATAGTAGCCCTGCCCGGATTCATAGGCAGCGGCCGTCGCGGGCTCTCGAGCTCCCAGCAGCACCACCGCGCCAGCAGCCAGATAGCAACCCAGAGAGAAGAATCCCAGCAAGTGCATTGTGCAGAGGGCGGCGAGGCGGGAGCCGTGAAGGCAGCGCGTGGGCAACGCCGCGCGGCTCCGAGCGAGTCCCGGTGGCTCTCTCCGAGGCAGCAGCGAAGCGGCAACTTCCCCAGGATGGAGAAAGGAAAGGTGCGCAGGAGCCCCCCTCCCCTTCGCTGGCCCAGGCGCTCGCTCGCTCGCTCCTTCTCCGACGAGTTACTGGGAGTTTGTCAGGTTAAAATAAGGATAAAAAGTCACCAGGAAACCGGACATCCGAAGCGGGCTCCCTTAGGAGCACGAGGAGGTCGAAGGAGTTCCTGGGCCAGTTGAGAGTAGTAAGGGGGGGGAGGTTTCCTCTGCAGCCACCAGCCCCCCCGGGGGACTATATGCCAAGGAGGGGCGAAGGCGGTGAGGGGCAGCGGCTCGGCTCCGTCTCCTCGCCGCTTCCCCGGGCGTCTGTCAGTGGCAGCGGCGGCAGCAGCAGCAGCAGGGGCCGGGGAGCGGGAGCCTCCTCAGCGCGTGGAGCGGAGCTGGAGCGGCAGCAGCAGCAGCAGCAACCGCAGGGGGCGGGCATGGCTAAAGCGCCCTCTGCCTGTACCTTGGAGAGACTGAGTGGCTGGCCTGGCGAAGGAAGGAAAGGGAGGGAAGGAAGGAAGGAAGGAAAGGACGGAGGGCGCCCGGGACGTGTGTGTGTGTGTGTGTGTGTGTCCCTCCTTTTCCACCGCACACACCCCGCCACCGCCCGCTCAGCTCTTCTCTTCCTTCCTCCCCTTCGATTACATTTTTCCACAAGTAGCCGCTCGCCTCGCAAAAGCCCTTTCCAAGAAAGAAGACGTGGTGGAAATGTGAGACTGGAGGCGCGCGCGATTGCGCGCGCTGCTGGCCCCCCTCGGGAAAGCCAGCCGGAAAGCCACGCGCTGCCCTGGGGACGCGCGCGCGCTTCGTTCGAGCAACTGCGCCTCGCGCGGCGCTGCCCGAGGCGCCAGACCTGTTGCCTCGCTTTCCCGCGCTTTCGCAGAGCGGCGGGTGAACGCAGGGCTGGCTCTGGTCTGGTGTCTGCGGTGCCTTCTTCCACGCAAGATGCCGTGGAAGGCGTTTTGCAGCAATGATAAACAGACGAGCCGAGGTGGCTGAATGCATATCCCCCCCCCCCCAATCTGTGGGAGAAATAGTTGAAGGATGGGAGAAAACTATGGGGAGAAAACGCGCCAGCAGTTCCCCACTTACCGTCCAGAGAGAGGGCTGCGAGCCTAAATACTGTATTTCCTTGGTCTCCCATCCAAACTCTTGTCCTTCAAGTTTTTCTAGGCGCAACTGGCTGCTAGGCATCATGGCCCTAAACTACCCCTGATTTGCCACTAGCTGGTGACAACAAACGCAGAGCACTGTTCCGCTCATCATGTCCTGCTTGCGGGCTATTATTTGTTTATATCCCGCCTCCCCCCCCCCAAATAATCAAGGTGGCTCACAAAAGTGGAAACAAATACAGATTAAACAGGCAGAGCTAAAAACATATAAAAGGTTATTGTGAAAAAGTAATTGAGCTATTGATGGAATTAAAACAAAAGGTAAAAAAATGTATATTTAAAAAATCCCCAAAGAGCACACAACACACTATTAAGAGCCCTTTTATTGAAAGGAGTCAGTTCCCAAAAGCCTGCCTGAATAATAATAATAATAAGTCTTCATCTGTCAGCTGAAGGACAACAAGGCCAGTCTGAATTTCTTAAGAGGTAAAGGCAGGGGTGCCAACTTGAATAAAATATTGGGGAGGGGCCAGGTAAGCCCTGCCCACATGATACGGTGCATGCACACCATTTGAATGGCAATGTCCATAAAATTTGGGGTCCCTGACCCACTCAAATATTTTTTGGGGGGAGCTGAAGACCCCTCAGTCCCTAGGAGAACTCCAATGCAATTAGCCCTGAACCTATAGTAGAATCAAAAAGCATACAAACACCATCAACCTGTTATTTACTGTAATACTCCAGAAGGATGAAGCCCACAAAACATCTCATTACAAGATATGGAACTGCACATACACACTAGAAACAGCTTTGTTCCTGTGCATGAAAATTACAACCTAAATCACAATTTACTGAAACACTTGAAAAAAATTCTATGTACTGTACTTAACCAAGAATCTTAATTTTTTGGAATACACTAGCAGGGCAACATGTTTCAGGTGTCATAATTATATACCTATGGAGGTCCGTTCTTAACCTGAAACTGTTCTTAACCTGAAGCACCACTTTAGCTAATGAGACTTCCCGCTGCCGCTGCGCCACCAGAGCACAATTTCTGTTCTTATCCTGAAGCAAAGTTATTAACCTGAAGCGTTATTTCTGGGTTAGCGGAGTATGTAACCTGAAGCGTATGCAACATGAGGTACCACTGTACTCTAACCCGCCTCACCTATGAGCCAAAAGATTTGGAAAGCAGACTATTAGATCTGATATAAAAGCTACTAACCTTCCTTGATTATAAGGGTTTGTTCACCCATGTTTTGTTTAGTTCCAAGCTGAGCATTGCAATGCACCCTACGGTAGGGCTGCCCTACAGCTAGGACAAATTATGTTGCCTATCTCTAAAGGCAACTGAGTTTATGATTGTGCTCAACATAGCTCACAAGGCCACTGCAAGGTCTGCATAAACTTATTTTAAGAATGTAAGTGGGATTCAGCAACACACAGTCTCTGTGGTTGCTAAAACCAGATAAGCACATTTCTAAAAAGCACTGCATATGCTGTGATAACTACACTTAGCATAAGTGAGTCCTAAATAGAACATTTTCAAGAGTTCTGTCAATGGAATCTTTAAGTACTGCTACTAAAATCCAAGCCTTTTAATTGATGTGTTTTGTACAAGGTACATCTGTCAAGCACATTCCTCTGTGCTGTCTAGACATACCTGATATGGCCACATTTTGCACAAATGCATAAAGACAGAAAATAGTTGTTGAAACACAAGGCCATTTCAGAAGCAGGATGCATCAATGATAGGATATGTCAGATGGGCAAAGAAATAAGGAAACATGAGCTTGAAGGGAAGGGGTGGGATATGAAGAAATTTATTGACCTTAATGGCACAATTAGTACTGTGCTCTTGGACTTCCCACTGCAAAACACATGAGACTAAATACTGAAAGTATAAAAGTCTTAAAGAAGAAGCAGTTGGTGTTATTTTACTTTTGTTACACACAATAATGCTAGAGTCTCATTTGAGTTTCATAATGATTATCCTAACCCAGATAAGACAGCATGCTTACATTGTACCACATTGACTAGGATATTCTTGTTGACTGTTTTGATTGTATTTCCCCTTAGGGGACAACTTTAAACATTTCCTAAAGTTGTTCCCTAAGTGTTAAGGTACTTCTAGATCATGGGCAAGAAATCTCCAGCCTGCAGGCCAAACTTGGCCCATTAGGCCTTCTTCCCATTTGACCCACCATGCCATTTTCAGGATCTGGAATCTAGATAGGGGATCCTGAGAGTAAGTTGGGTTAATTCAAAATGCCTGACACCCAGCATTAATGTGTTTTCATGCTGACTGCTGCTAGTGCAGATGGCACAATATATTAACATCTATGGCCAATTTAACCTTCTCTGCCCCAACACTGATCATTATTCTTTAAGGCAGTTTCCTACATTGTTGCTAGCATTACTGAAGAAATTACCATTTGGAAACATTCTTTTGTAACTTTTTGAAAAGCAGCACTCTTCTTGAGGTTTACTACACAGAGTGCTAATCATCTGGGTAAGACAAGGTTTTTAAAGGTTCTATTTGAAAACTTTAAAGCAGAAACAGGCAACATATAGCCCCTGAGGTAATTTTATGTGGGCTGCAAGTTCTTGGTGGAATTCCATCTTTTAAAAATGTGTTTTTAGACATCATCGCTCAAAAATTTAACAATTTTTGACATCACAATTTCAAAGCGCCTTATGCAAAAAAGGGAAGTACAAAGAAGACTTAAATCATTTTTATCCTCTTTTATCCCTTATTTGCAGTTACATGCATAAAGAGTTTTCAAGGCTTAGTTCACATATTTAAAAGTGCAATAAAATACCGGAAAGCTGTCTGTGGACAAACACAGGCTCCCTCAGCCTGAAAACGAAATGAGCGCTGCAACCCCATAGTCGCCTTTGACTAGACTTAACCATCCAGAGGTCCTTTACCTTTTTAAAAAAATAAAAAATACCTTAAAATAAATATGATACACTCACCACGTCCTATAAAGCTTTCGGTGCCTGCAGTCTGGCAATGAGCTGTGATACACAAATTAATAATTTATCTGTTGTTCTACCCTTTGTACAAAACAAGTTGCCCACCTCTGCTTTTAAAATGTCTTCATTTTCAGAGTGGCCTTCAACAGTACCACTATAAGCAGGCTCCACAGGTTTGTGTGTGTTAGGCACTCAGCAATTAGAGATATCTAGGCCAGCTGAGGACAGAAGAGGACACTATCTGATCCAATTTTGCATTGTTTGTAACGAGTTGCAGGCAACTGATCCTGATTTTTCTATCACAGAGCAGGCTAAAACCTTGTTGCTTGCCAATATGGAAATGCCTGCAAATAAGGGGTTTTCCCTTAGAGAGGCAAGCATTGCACACATTTCAGTATGCTTCTTGAAAAGTTGGTTTAATTTCCTGAAAGTCACCTTTTTTTATTTAACATAGTGCTACAGCATAGAATCAGAACTCCTGAATAAATGCAATAAAATGAAAGCTTGATGTGTACCTCTTTTTACTGAAAGGACGTGTACAATCTCTGTCATGTATAATCAGAACCATACAGTGATATAAATAGCTCCAGATTCCACAGAGAAAATATTTGAAGTCAATATAACAACACATCTCCTATAACATTTTATAACTCTTGCCATGCTGTTCTTCAAACATACAAATTACTGACTTAAAAGTCCCCACCCCCACTAGCACTTCTAATATTGGAAAAACAGGACATTAAGCACAAATACCTTTAGAATATCTGCTTAATTATTAAGCATTGCGCTAAATCCAAACCTCAGGTCAGGAGACTGCAGCAGTTATTTTTCACTTTTCTCATTCCCTTTCCACTTTATAAACTATATTACATTGTTTGGTGGTATTGTAATCTAGTTTTATTTGTGTTTCTCACTATCCATAAGATTCATATTGGAAGACTTTTTGGATTAAGACTATCAAGGAAAGTAAAACTGGAATCCAAAGCCAGAACATGTATGCATGGAATGAAACATGAGCACAACTGGAGTTTTGATTGCAGTTTTGTCTACAGCAGCACTCAAAAGAGACCAGCCACTTTTAAAACTAAGCACTGTATTGTCTCCTGGACAATGGGAGTAACAGTAGGTGAAATGTAAAGACCAGGATGTGTGTCCATGAAAGAGAACCTTTTTATTATTGTGAGCTGCCCTGGACTTTCAGTGTGGAGGAAGAGCAGGTAATAAAATTGAAATAATAAATGATAACAATAAACCCTGTGCACAACTGGAGTTCTTCTTTCTGTTATCTTTTCTGCAGTTTACAGAAAGATAAGCAACATTCAACACTGAGCAGTAGTTTTCCTCTGCAAGAGCAGAATCACCCCTCAGGGGAAGTCTGGATGAACAGGTGAGGTTTAAGCAGATACCTAAATGACAATACTTTAGCTGCATATCTGATGTTCATTAGAAATGCATTTCAGACTGAAGGTGCCACCACACTAAAGGTCCTAGTCTAAGAAATATAAGATGAACTTTGGGAGCATACAGTGCTACTGAGAGTGTCTTTCCCAAGGACTGAAGTTAGTGGCCAAGGATAGATAATCTATAGTGTTTCTGGTGGTAACCTGAATCCAAGTTGTTCTGGGCTTTGTACTCCAATACCAAGATCTTAAACATGGCCTTGTAGCATACTGGCATCCGATACAGCTTTTTCAGCATACTGTAGTTGTTATGTTCTTTCAATACCACACCCCTTCAGTAGCCTTGCTGCTTCATTCTGCACTAGCTGCGGCTTCTGAACCAACCTGAAGGGAATCTCCATATAGAGCACATTGCAGTCATTCAATTGGGAGGCTACCAATGCCTGGCAAGCCAATGCTATCCTGAACCAGGAGCAGCCATAACTGTCACACCAGCTAGCAGAAGGCAGTTCTAGCCACTGAAGCCACTTGGGCCTACAGTCAGAAATATGGATGCAGGAGCAACCCTAAGCTATGTCCCTACCTACTGCTTCAGAGAAAGTGCAACTCCATGCAGAACATGCAACTGACCTATGTGCTAGACCTGGGGACTCCTCATCCCCAGAGCCTCCATCTTACCAAGATTCAAGCTCGGTTTATAGAATTAATTTATTTCAGGGATGTGTTTATTCTTTTAAAAGAAGCAAGTCTACACAGATCACTAATGATTCCACACCTTAGGCTTCTTAAAAATGTAATGAGCTAATACTCTGACTCCTGTTCTGTGGTTCACGGACAAAATACAAAAGGAATGGCAGGAAATAAGCTAACCGTTCTGCAAACGAAAACTTGAAATCTTATACAGTCTGTGCCAAAGTGGCTGAGCAGATTATGTCATCGCCTACATGACTATTGTCAATATTGGTTAATATAGTGTTTAGATTCTTAGAACAAAAAATTGACCCTATTTAACATTTCCTAAATCCTTTTTCCATGCTTGAGCTTATTGTTCACTTAATGTGAACAAATCAGTTAGAGGTAAATTGTACTGTCAAATGCATAGTGGGAATAGTCAATAGGCTTAAGTATGCTGGAGAGTAGAGTCCAGGACAAACTGGGATGCCATATGTGTGTGACTGGTTCTTTAAGTACAAGGTCCACATAGCTCTTGGTTGTGAGTATTGGAAGACCTTGCAGGCCAGTTTCCACCTGGCTGGGAAGCATGGGGCCCTCACTGACTCCAGCTACAAAAGTTGAGCATGCTGAACAGACTCTTGGACTGGGCTATTGTTTAGGAGGTTTGTTTGGACTGAGAAATATTTGTGTTTGTGTAAATTTTGGCAGAAAACAGAGTATAGAACATGAGTTAAAGGGGCATGACATTTTTATAATGTGGTGGAGCGGGAGCACTGCCCTCCATCTTTCAATTCAGTGCTGTTCCTGTCAATTTCACGTATTTGTGAGTAACTGTCCCTTTTAAGATTCTAGCCCCTTCAAAAATACAAAAGAAATTTGCAACACAAATTCATTATTAAAAGGGTTTTATCTTCACCTTAACGTCAGGTTAAAAGCAATGGGCTTGCTTTATAGCCCAAAGTTGAACTGCATCTGTTTACAGCGGACTTAATTTTAAAGGGATTTGAGATTAGGATTTAATATATAGTACAGTAGTACAAAAATACTGCTGTAAGAAAACACTGAAGGCATATGAAAGTGTTTTTCATTGATGTATATAGAGCTACATGAAGAAGGCATAAAATGACAAGGGTGTGTGGCCTAAAATGGAAATACATTTTGCTTTTTCATTATACCATGTATGGTAGTAATAGATTATATTTAGTAGTCCTACTGGGTAGTAGAGGGGAGGAAAACCTTAACGACTTTGCTCCACATTTCAAGGTCAGACAGAACTGTGAATGAAATACCAAGGGATTTTTTTCTTTAATAAATGTATTCCTTGCCTGTCCACTTACTGCCGAATTCAACACTGGAGGGGGGGGGGGAAACCGTACCTCCTGAGCTGTTTTGTTTGATGTGTGCACTGTGTTGTGATTATTAAAAACACTTTTAATTCTTTCAGGTTGGCTTGAAAACTTGACCTTATATGAGGTTCCTCTTCTCTGCCCTGAAGTGCTAAACTAAACTGTTGTAATTTTTACTGATATCAGCTTAATAGCTTTTAAAAAACAGTAGTAAAACAATGAAGAAGCAATAAAAAAATCGAAGAGGATATTTAAACTTTGCCCTTCTTGGAGAGAAGAAGGCAGAGTTGTTAACAGAGACAGAGAAGGAGGCTTACTGCGAAAATGGAGAAGTGGGATGGGTTTAATATTTTTCTCCAGTTTACCAATATAGTTTCTAGGGTGGCAAGATGCAAGAGGGGACAGTGCTGTTGTGCTTTTCGTAGTTATGTAGATGAAGGGAATTCAGGAGGTATAGCTTGTCATGCAGGCAAGATCTGCTGAAATCCCCCTTTTTACACAACTATAATAGATGTTGGAACCATGGGAGGTATTCAGCAAAGTTTTACCCAGAGCAGACCCATTATAATTAATGGACCTAACTTAGTCAAGTGCACTCATTTCAGTGGATGTACTCTGAGTAAACATAGTTCTCTTTTGCATCTGGTAAGCCTAAGTAACTTCTGCAATAACAAACTGATTCCAATTTCCTAGTTATCTGAAATCTATTAAAAACATGCAGGTCATGATAATGAAAACAGCATGGCAGCAGCCCTTTCTTTAAAAGCAGCCAGTTCCCATAAGCGGCTGGAACAAGAAGGTCTTCATCTGCTGGTGGAAGGACAAGGAGGGAGCCAGTTGAACTTCTCTAGGGAGTTCTAAAAGTCCAGGAGCAGCCAATGAGAAGGCCCTCTCCTGTGTCCCTACCTAGCTTGGCTGTGAGGGTGGCGGGACCAAGAGAAGGTCCGCTTCCAATCATCTCAGAACCCGGGCAAGTTTGTAAGAGGAAATACAGTCTTTCTGGTTAGGATATGAGCTGGCAATTAGTTATTAGTTGTGGGTATTGAGAATAAGCAGAGCAGTCTAGTTAAAGTTATTAATATATCGCTCACACTGGAGAAAGTGAATAATAATAAAAAGAAAATTATGTAATTACCTTTTAACTGGCTGGAAAGCTAAACACTGCTTATTGTTGTGGATACAGAGCTCTATTTAGAATACAGCACATTTTCTAGCTGTTACACTAACCAACAGGAAAATTGCTTCATCTTCTTCAGGGTTGTGTGTTTTGTGTTGTGTGTAATTAAAAACCTAATGAGAAACAGTGGTTTATTGCCTGACAAGAAATACAAGGTTGACTGATTTTACATGTCAGATGCTGACAAAGTGCAGTGGAGAAACTAAAGAAGATGGGTGGCTGGGAAGCAAGCTGTTGTACACCTAGGCATAAAATAAAACCAAACATAAATTATGGACTTTCCCTAGAATCTAATAAACCACTGGGACATAATCTTCATAGTTATATAGTCACCTATAGAACCCATTTGTTTTTGTGTCTAAAGTAACAACATGACTTAAAGTTCCATCCACAAATCATGAAAGACAGAATACTTTGGACTTAAGCCAATAATAATATCATTGGCTAGAGGGGCTAAGCAGAAATTCAGTGGGAGAATGCTAGGAGGTTAATGATAGACACTTCCCAACCCTCTTCAGAAGAGTATCACAAAAATGCATCAATAACTGAGGATCATGGGTGAAAATCATAATTTTTATTCCATTGACATTTTCAGCATTGACTTGATTAGGAAAAATTAGTAGAGAACGGTTTATACTTATTTATTTACTCATAAGTGTTTTGGATTGTGCATAAAACAAAATAAATTCAGTAAAAGGAAGGGTGTTTTTGCTTTGTAATGGCTGAAATACATTTATATGGAACAGTATCATCATCATTATCGAAGTATAATCAGTACTGCATTATGAATTACTATAAGACTCAAGTCCTAATGGGATTTTTTCAAGACTAGAAGGGTTTCACATACAGGCCGCAGTATTTAAATAGTTTAAATGAATTACATACTTAGAAGATTTCTCTATTGTGATCCAGTTGTATGTGTCTTTATTTTTTTCTTGATTTTTTTAAAAAACCAAATGTCACATGCTATTAATCACAAGGACTTGAGTCTCTCCAATAACCAGGAGGAGTCGATAGGATTGGCAGAAGGCCATTATAAACTGCAAAGCGATTAGTGAGGCCTTAGCTCTTAGGTAGACATATGTAATAGAAATTCTCACATAAGACTCAACTCAGTGGAACCATGGAACAATAAAAAGGCTACAGGGCCCATGGCCTCTGCTCTCTGATTCAGTAATGCAAAGATAAAATGGAATTCACCAGGACCTGTCAGCTTTGAAACATCTCAGTTCAACTTTATTTCACCAAAGATCAAGTAGAGAAGGCTAATCTAGTTTTCTAGACACTTAAATCTCATTTTCCCAGGCAGCTTTACACTCCTGGTTTGTTTAAATGTGCTTTAAACAGAATATTTTATATTCAAATGTGTTTTGTTGTTGTTGTTTTAAGAACAGCAAATACAATAGAACCAACCATATAGGTATAATAGTTATTGTGGCCACCAAATAAAGAAAAGGCTTCTTAGCAACTGCTGAAGATCCAGAATGAGATGACTATTTTATTAAAAAGATAATACAATTTTGGACTCACACTTAATCATGTTAATAGTTTCTGACCATTTTGGATTCCCATTAAATGAACGTTTTATATAGAAATATAGTATTTTGAAATCAGGCTTCCTTTTCAGATACGTGGAAATAATTTGTTTCAGCTAGTTAAAATTTGATTAGTGTCTTATATACAATTGGCCATTTCTTCTTTTATGTTTTGCTTTCATATGAATGGTATCATACTATTCAACTATCCATCAACGTGATACAGGAACAAAGATAAAATGTCAGATTTACTCTGCAAATTACATTGCTATTTTTTATATCTTATATTCTTAGAGGTATGCTTCATGCACATTCACAATATGAGTGTCTTTCTTTGCTTAGATGCTAGTGTGCTACATTAACAGGATTGTAGCAAGATGACCAATATGTCTTCTTTCCTTACATATTCATTTTAGCTCCATATATTTGTTTGCTTCTGGCATTAGCCAAAGATTTGCTATGCTAATAAATAAGTGCATTTTATGTGCTTCCACAAAGCAATGTTCTAATCATGACATCGGAACTACTGGCATTCCAATTTTCTTAGTACTGGCTTTGCAGTACACCAAAGCAAATCTTAGGATGACAAGCATGTAGTGTAATTAGGACTTAACATTTCCACGTGATTATTTTTTTGGGGGGGGGGAATATAAATCCTAAGCATCATTCAGAATCAGTGCAGTTGTTAGTTCTGTTGCATGGAAAATTCTAATTGAAGTATAAAGAGAAGACAGTGGGGCAGAAATTAAGTGCTGGTAATAAAAATAACAGAATGTTTGCTTTGCTTTTTAGGGTCTCAGGTTCAATCTCAAAAATTCTCTGTATAGCAAAATACCTCTGTTGGGGACCTTTTAGAAATGTTACCAGTCAGCTAGATAGTACTGGGCTGGATGAACCATAGATACCTGAAGGTAAGTACCACTGAACTCAGGGGGACTTCTCAGAAGAATGCACAACCACTGTATGGCTACATTCACATGAATCAATGGAAGTGGGATTGAGTAAAAAGGTCATTCAACAGGGTATGTCTTAGTGTTCATTTACATGAGTCACTTTCCCCCCTCCCAAAGGGCTAGTGTACAGCTATGCCCTGTAAGAATATCCCATTCCCCCCCTCTGCCCACTACTGTGCCTTCCATATTTTTTTTCTAAAAGACCTAATCATGGTATAGATAGAAGCTCTTGGGGAGGGAAGCGTTGGTTTGTGGTGGTCTAGTAGCCTCTGCAGAATAATCACAGTTTTCCTAGATAATGAGGTTAGCTGGACCTCTTATTGGGCAAAGATGGACCCAGAAACACCCACAGACAGTGAGCCTGTTCTTTCAGGAGAAGTATGACCCCATCCAAAGCAGATAATAGACCAATTATCCAGATTCAGGAACTACCCACCCAGAGTGCCTCCAGGATTCAGAGTCATATTTCACGTTGAAACATTTCTCTGCACCATAGTGCTGATTTACAAAAAATGTATTTCCCCACATTTACATGATGTGAAGGAAACCATAGTAGTGAAATGCCAGCTGCTGGTGCTGGCAAGTCATAATTCAAAATCAAGTTCAATCCTGTACACTGGGAAATTGTATATAGTGCTCTTCTCCCAACTTGGCACAGTTAGGCATTATAGTTTCAATTTCTTCCTACTAGAGAAGTTTGTTAAGTAAAGCCTATGCATGATGAGGCACATTGAAGGCTTGCTCTATTGTTACCAGAATGACTTTTCTTTACATGAGGAATTTATGTTCTTTACATGAAGCTGGGGAGCTAAGCCAAGAATCTAATGAAACCATGCCAATATTATAACCCACATCTTCCTTTTAAAAAAGTTCTTCTTTGACCTTGTTAAGCAGAAGACTTATGGAATGGCAGTGCATTCACTGGAAGTCAATTTAGCTGGGCAACTCCTTTGATCCACATCTTAGTTGGAGGCCTACTGCTGACCTCCAGAGCTTTCTTGCTTGGCTGTGTCTCTTTGCTGCCTGCTTCCTTCAAGCATGTGAACCAGTGAAATGTAGCTGCGGTGGTGAATCTTTGAATATAAAACAAGCCACACTGTTTATACACTTTGAACCATTTTCTCCAGCATGGCCTCATTTGAGTCAGCAGAATTGCTTTGGAACAAGAGGTCTGAGAATTGCTACCATTGACTTGGATGACTTCTATAGGGTTTGGTGCCTAAATGCAGCCTTATTTCGACGATAAATTGCCTTTAGCATTGCAATGGGGGTGGGTGAGAACAACATGTAGCATTTTCTTGAAACTTGTTTCCAGCAAAGTTAGCAAAGTCCGGGTTAGTCTCAAAGACATGTAACATAATAACCTAAGAAATAGCCTTCAAATCAGTTTTAGAATATTCTTTAGACAGAAAAAGTTCATGTAGCTATTTTTAAACTGCAGTGTCTGCTGCGAATGATCTTTGGAATATTATTGCAAGCCATTGGGGAGGTAGCCTTTGCCTTAATCCAAGCCATGTGTCAGTAATAAACAAACAGCTGACTTTTTATAGACGTTTTACAATATGTGTATTGACAGAAGGACATTCTATATTTCAGTAGAATAATTTATGCCCTGTTTTCACTGTTATAGCAGCACAGTTTCAGCACTTCCTCTCTAAGGACTACATTTAATTCCCAGTGAGGTCAATGGAACGACAAACTCCTGCATAAGGGTTTGGTAAATGCACAGTTTTACACATTTAATAGACCTGCTATTGCTGAAAGGGAGTCAAATAAACCCACTAGTCTTTATATGTACCATGTTTATGTTGTTGGAGTATCAGGGTCTCAACTGGCTTGCCTTAACTTAGTGTCCTTACCCAGATGTTGTTGAATTACAACTATCACCATTCCAAATGTTCAGAAATTGAAGTTGTTGTCCAGCAACATCTGGGAATAACCTAGAGACCCAAAAGAATTACTCTAAAGCTAGAGTGGATAAGACTACTTCAGACTAAAATGTGACTGGTTATGGTGTACCTGACAAATGACCTGCAGTATAATCTAAAGCAAAATAATCAAAGTTGGGTTTAGAATTGGTCTTAATGATTCAAAGTCCTCCAGAAAGCTCTTGAGTATTTTTGGAAAAAAATATGTTCGCAAATGCTAACATGATACTGGTTACTAAGAAAGAGTATTTTATGCTGTACGACTTTCACATTTTTTTTCTTTTATATCCTCAAATACTATTATTGATTTATTTATTATATTTCAACCCCACTCTTCATCCCAAAAGATCCCAGGCCTGTGAAAATCGAAATGCTTGAGCAATAAAGGTAAAAGTAAAGGTAAAGTGACCCCTGACCATTAGGTCCAGTCTCGCTTTACTGGCCGAGGGAGCTGGCGTACAGCACATGTGGTCATGTGGCCAGCATGACTAAGCCACTTCTGGCAAACCAGAGCAGTGCATGGAAACGCTGTTTACCTTCCTGCCAGAGTGGTGCTTATTTATCTACTTGTACTTCATGCTTTTGAACTGCTAGGGTGGCAGGAGCTTCAACAATACAGTAACATATTTAAAAATGTTTGAAGGCATTTAACTTATCTAGAAACATCTAAAAGCTATCACATACATTCACAGTTGTTACCTTTAAGGTTGCCATGGCCAGTATGTTTCAGTCATCAAATTATCTACCATAAATTAAATTCACAACCAGTGGATTGGGTGAACTGCAATATGACAATTTCCATGGGCCCGTCCACCCTTCTGCTTATCCTGTACCTAGAAAGCATGGGTCCAAAAGGTTTTCCACTTGTCTCATACTTTGTAGCCACGGGTCTGAATGGTTTTCCATTTGCCCTGCTGCTTTCCCTGGGGAAACATACTTTTTACCACTGAATCGGAGCAAATGTCAATCCTTGGAAAACCCAGCTGATGTTTGCTCTGATTCAGCAGCAAAGAGTGGGATTTCCCTGTGGACGAGCCTCATGTCCGAGACTCACCTTAAAAGAGATGTTTAGCTAATATGTGTTCATTTAAGCAGTCTTAAAGGCATACAGTTGCTTGAGATATATAGTGCAGTAAATGGGGAGAAGAGGCGCAAGTGGAATGAATTGTTTCAAGTGGAGAGTGGCTCATCCCCTGTGCAATGTCAGTAGGAACCCAGGAGGTTCATAAGGAGAAGTAGGCAATACAGCAGATAATGGAAGCCTAAGGCAGTAGCCGTCGAAAACTTATTTGTTCCACATTTCAGTTTTCTCTGGCATCATTTTATAAAGTTTTTAGCTGCAAGCACTGCATCTTCCATGGGAAGGATGTGTTCGCTCCTCCAGACACATCTGAAGATTGCTCCCTACTTTTGATGTTCCACAGGAAGCATTAGTAGAAGTGTTTGTGCTTCTTCTCTCCCTGCACTGAAAGAACATTACACAACATCTGAAACTGACTGAGATGAGTTTTCAAGCTGTTGTTAATATTTGTGGGGCGGGGGGGGGGGGGAACAAAGTTGCACATATACCATATATACTCAAGTATAAGCTGACTTTTTCAGCACATTTTTAATGCTGGAAAAAAACCCATAGCTTATACTCGAGTGAGGGTCCCTGGCAGAGGCTGTTGTCAGCGGTGGAGGAGGAATGAGCAGCCTGAAAGCAGTCCTTTTGGGCTGCTCCTTCCTACTCCTCCGCCCTTGCCACTGTCGGCTTATACTCGAGTCAATAAGTTTCCCCAGTTTTTTGTGGTGAAATTAGGTGCCTCAGCTTATATTCGGGTTGGCTTATACTCGAGTATATAGGTAATTTATTTTATAACCTTAGGACAAAACCACTTTATGGTGATGGCTGAGAACAGTGAATGACACACTCCATGTATCAGAGTAGCACAGGCATGATGAGTTCTCAACTCACTTCTGACTTTGACAATGCTCTCTGTGTCAGCCCAGAACTACATTCAAAAGCTGAACGCAGTACTATTTAATACATTTCTAGACCTAGAGCTTAATCTCAACTTGCTAAATGGAATTTGCTTTTAATTTACAATTTAAAAACTTGTGTGCTACTGTTTTACTGATATTTTATTATGGCGATATGTTAATTATTTCAAGTGATGTGCTAAACTGCCTTGGGAACATTATTGAAATGCATAGCTATCCTTCCTCCCTCCCTCCCTTCCTTCCTTCCTTTTCTCTATTTCACCTTGCTTTTTATTCCATCTAGTTTGGGGTGCCATTGCAGTGGTTGAAGACCAATGGGCCTTTATATAATGAAATTTGTACTCATACAAAGGGCTGCAGAATCTTGGGGAAATTATCATAGTTGGTTAACAACATTTCTGCTATATAATGCATATAGGACTCACATAGTTTCTTTGACCCTTCCAAATTGCCTATATAGGTACCTTGCAGCATTAAAGAAAATACACCACAACTAGAGTAATTTTCCTATTACTCTACAGCAATGATGGGACCTCTCAATGGTGCTGATGCAACCAACTTTATGGGTAATAATGTGTGTGTGTGTGTGTGTGAGAGAGAGAGAGAGAGAGAGAGAGAGAGAGAGAGAAGTAAAAAAAAATCTTGAACTTGTTATATATGTTGTCACAAAAGACAATAGAGTAGATTGGACAAATTGGACAAATACTCCACACATGCACTGGAACAATAGTTTCAATTCTGTTTCCTTTTGTATTAAAATTATTAAAAAAAAATACATTAATTTTAAAAGTGAGAGCGAGCAAAGTCAATCTTGAATAGCATGTGTTTTGCATCAAAATGGGAAGCTTGTCATATGTGACTAGGAAAGGGCCTGAATCAGAGCTAGTATTGATGGCTACAAGTAATAGGCTCCTGCATGCTATAATTAAGCAACCTCTGAATCTGAGTCAAAGTGATATGTAAGATAGGGGAGTGGGACTAAGAGCCTTGGTTTTTTTTTTACTGAACAACTCCAATGAGGTAGTGAATAAGGCTGCAGATCTATGTACATGTACTTGGGAGTAAATTATTTCAGGTAACAAACATAGGATTGCTCAGTAAGTTTGAATACCAAGAGTGAGAACTTTCAGAATGATAATTATATTAGTCTGTTGTAGAACAACAAAGAGTCTTGTGGCATCTCAAAGATTTCTAAATATATATGGAATGCTGTGTTTCACAGAACCCCCCCCCAAACCATATTGTAATCCAAATTGAGAAAAATAAAGGCATAGCTTTGTTTTAAGTTGGTAATATGCACAGAGACTTACTGGGCTGTCATCCACTTCTTCAGATGCAAGAGTAGACGCTATTACCACAACAAAGACAATCCAACCCGTGCTCACATGTAAAGAGTACATTTCAAATGATACTCTGCCTTGCATCTTCCAGCAGATGTGTTGAGGGTGATACGTGATAGTTTAGATGTCAGAGTACATAACTTTGCTTGTAAAAGGATAGCTGCAATTACTCAGATCAGGTTTTTCTTTCTTTTTATTGCTGCTTTTACAATTATCTCCCCAGGATAATGTGATTCCCGAGCTTCTAAAATGAGGCAATCACAGAGATTTTATAGACGACTCATTCTTCCTCTTTATTTATTATTGCCATTTCAAAATAAATGCTGCCTGCGATCCGAGAATGGACTGGGCTACTGCTTGATTACCTAACCCATCGGGGCCCTTGCCAACATTAATCAGCATATCATTTACCTCAGAGATCCGAAATGCTAAGCTAAACATGGCATTTATTTCCACATTACTGCATCTTGAAAGGCGCAAGAGCCTCTGTGAGGGGCTCTTAAAAAGGAGCGACGGGGAACAATCCTTGCTGAGATGCCGCAAAGCTGCAGAAGCACAGGCACGTGAATGATTACTCAAAAGGATCTGAAGTGGCCAAACTTTATGTACACACAAAGCGGGAGCATTTCTTGTTTCTGAGTCACAGGCCAGCAGGACCTTTAACCTCCACGCCATAGATCTCTTACCCAAGCAAATTACTTACACTGGACTACTTCATAAACAATGGAAGCTTTAAGTGCCCCACCAGGCATTACAAATAAGGCACAGTTCTGCTTGTGCAGAATTTCATTGAGATTGAAATGAGTCTCTTTGGGATGTTGGTTTAAACCTTTTGAATAATGCTTCACTGGTGACCTTGGAGTTAATATATTTAATCTGAGATGGGCACTAAGATTTCTAACCTGTATATCTCTCTAAAATGTCTTGCAGTTAAAATACCTGTTCTAAAATAGGATATATCTCAGTTTCAATCCATGCTGGGAGTAAGGGAGGGATGTGAGACCTGCGAGAATAGCGTGATATAAAAATAAAATAAAATAATAATAAATAAATAAATAAATAAATAAAAACAATTCATGCTATATTTTCAGATCACGGCCACCAATGAGTGGCACTGATGAGGACAAACTCACTGAGGATAGTTTCAAGACAAACTCAAGGAAAGAGCCATCCATACAGTACATAATTAACCTGTGGGATGCCCCAACCACTGGCCACGTTGTGGCCACGTTAGATGGGTTTCAAAAAATATAATGCAAATTCATGGAAGGTAGATCTATGGAAATGTTTGAGCTCTGATAGCCAAGTGAAACTTCCATACTTCGATACAGTAATATATATTTCATATTAAAAGAAACAAGACTCAAACAACACGGGACATCTACCAGCATCATCATTATCTTGCGCCACTTGCATCCATACTTCCTGGAGATAGATTGCAGACCACAACTGAGACAGAGGCTAAATGGATATTTGCTCCAATCCAGTATGGCCTGTGTTCTTATGGGGAGTCCAGTTCATGTAGAGGGGTAATAATCAATGATGGGTGGTGTTCATTGGGCTTGGTAGGGTGGAAGGCAGGCAGACCAATGATAGGTAGAGCCAGAGCCAATGACAGGGGGAGCCAATTTATTCTAGTTTTGTTCTTATCCTCCTCTCTGCTTCCAACAAGGGCAACACTGAGCCTAAGTGGAAGGCTGCTGATGGTGAGTGCCATACCTTGGAGTGGTTATAAATAAAAAAGGAAGGCAGGTGGGCTGGCCAGGGGAAGTCTGAGTTTTGTGGGGCAGTTCCCCTCTGTCTAAATGGATCAGTCTCCACTGGAACGCTGTGCCTGAATCTAGCAGCCAGCACTGCATGGACCGATGGTGTCACTAGCCTGCACAGATGGCTGTAGCGTCTCTACAACTGTCACATTATAACTCCAGAACCATGTGAATGGGTACCTTACACACTTCAGACACCAACTGTTGACATGGGGTGTGCCTAGGCTGGAACTCAGTGCATTCAACACACAAAATTAACTGAAAACAGCACATTGTTCGGTAATTTTCAAAACCAAATATTGTTTTGAATTCACATTCCCAAACAAAAGTGAACATTAAACACACACAAACACACCAGTAGTGAGAATATACAATTCTTCTCTGAGATAGTATCTCAGATAGTGGTATCTGAAGAAGTGTGCATGCACACGAAAGCTCATACCAAGAACAAACTCAGTTGGGCTCTAAGGTGCTACTGGAAAGAATTTCCTATTTTGTTTCCTATTTTGTTTTCTCTGAGATAGCACATTCTTTGTTATTTCACCAAGCAAATGTCACAGGTGTTAGCTCTTACATGTTAAACATCTAAAACCAATTCTCTTCCAAATATGAGAGAATGTTAAACCTAGCAATGTCTTCTCTAGCATTCCCTCCACTTTTTTTTTTAGTTCTCTCCTTTTTTTATTACTCTTCTTTTCTTTCAGTATTATTGCCTGTTTTCCTCCTCCTCCTTCTTCATCTGTTGCTTGCCATCTCCTGTTGCCATAAAGTATATCACCAAACTACATATCCACTGGGGGAGGTGATTTATTAGATGGAACAGGCAGACTATTGGTGATCATCAAGAAGAAGTAAAACAGACCAAGAGCTTTTGGAAACTATAAATACTTTGCAAATGGGTGAAAGGGATTAAGGGAATACATTCTTGGGAGATTTAATGTTCCAGAGATCTAAAAGTCCACATTTGTGGCCAAATGACCCTAATTTTCATTTAGCAAATTCCCTTCTAAACCACCTTAAGCTGTGATTCTTTACACATCTCTGGGAGTGAACCCCATTGAACACAATGGGACTTCTGAATAGACATGTATAGGATTGTGCTACAAGCAGTATTGCATAGTGAAGTATTTTCCTTTTCTAGCAATTATAAATAGAAATACTGAATACTTTGGGCAATGTAATTAATAAGCAATTCAATCATTTCCCCCTGATTATTAATTTCTGTACATAAGACATTTAGCAAGTCTGCAGATTTTCTACATCTTCCACAAACCAGTTTATTATGTCATGTAATTCTTTTGGTGCTAAAAAATAGTATTTACCCTAACCAAGGCTGAATTTGAGGGCAGAATGCATCCAGAATTATATTGTGCTGCCTCAGTAACCTCCTCCCAGCCAGCATTATCCACTAATAAAAGTGCATATGCCAATAGAAAGCAAAACTTCTTCAACTGCAACTATTAACATTTTTAATAAATCAAAATAAGTTCTCAATCAATGGGACACATGCTGAATTTTCAGATCCAGACAATGAAATCAAAACATGCCTGGATTTTACTCTTTTATCTGCCTGTGTTTGTTTATTTAATTATTGTATTTATATACCGACTGGTTTTCTGCCAAAGCAATTTACAATTTTAAAATGCTAAAACAAATAAATGATATAAAATATAAAGTTGGCCCTTTGGGGAGAGGGGGCAGTCTGCCCAGAGCAGGCCGTGATGATGTCTTTGCCCTGTCTCCACCATTCTTTTTCCTTCCCACTAGACAGATGTTGTCCAGATGCTTTTTAATAAGATTATTCTTAAATGATAAATGTGCTAAATATACACATTCAGTGTATAAAGGATAAACAAATTACCTCCTCATTTGCTCTGTTACCACATAGCAACATTTATCCGCACCAAGGCAAACTTCTCCCTCCCTCGGAACGAGCTATTGGCCCCCTCAGTACTGTCTTTCAAAAAGAAGCCCTGATGCCCAGTTGTTCCAACTGGCTTTTAGTGAAGGTGACTTTTGGGTTGCTCCTTTTTTAGAATATACATTGTAATCTGCTAGTTCTTGATACTTTGGGCTGGGCTGTTGTTGTTTTTTGAGAGAGAGAGAGCTGTGATTACGGCAACTTGTCTGTGAAATCTGTGTTTTGGAAGTCTTTTAAATAAAGTAAATGCTGCATATGTGATGGCAAGGGAGGAGGAAAGCACGATGTTCTGCTACACATGAATGACAAATCATGTGATATCAGGTGCCAAATGGCAACAATGTAAAATCATACTCAATCCATACCTGTAGCTCAGTGTTATGGATGCTGTGGAATTGTATTGATAACATCAATTCTTGCTTTAAGTAGTAGATGGCCTCAGCCATGTATACCTGAAGGAGTGTCTCCACCTCCACCGTCCAACCTGGACACTGAGGTCCAGCTCCGAAAGCAGTTCCCTCACTGTGAGACATGAAGCTACAGGGAACCAGACAGAGGCCCTTCTCGGTAGTGGCACCCACCCTGTGGAACACCCTCCTATCAGATGTCAAACAGTAAAAAAACACTATTTGACTTTAGAAGACACCTGAAGTTCAGGGAAGTTTTTAATGGTTGATGTTTTATTGTGTTTTCAATATTTTGTTGGGAGCAGCCCAGAGTGGCTGGGGCATCATCATCATCATCATCATCATTCCCCCCTATAGTCAACAAAACTATTTTTGTTTCATTTGCTTCTAGACAATAAATCACTTTTTCTTTCTGTTTCAGCACCCAGCAGGCTTTCCCTTCCCAGTATAGTAAATGGATAAAGATAGTGGCATTTTAGCAGCAACCACACTCCTTGTAATCTTATAAATCTGTTACTGATCATAGAATCATGAGGCAATTTGTACAAGAGTCTTAAAGGGACCCTTTGACATTTGATGTCTTGAGTGCCTGGTACCCTTTGGTTCATATTATATATCTGAGCTCAGCTGTTAAACATTGACCTATAATTTGCTGCTTATCCCTGATTTTAAGCAGTTCCAAGTAGTTGATAGTTTGGGGGGCTTTGTATTCATCACCCATTTCTATGCAAAACAGGAAGGATTTGTTCAGGGGCATTTAAAATGCTGGAGAGATTTAGCTTTAAGAATGACCTCTAATTTCATACAAAACCAACCTTAAGACTGTGCATTTGAACAGTCAACATAAATATATCCCTTTGTCTATAAGCGTGGAAATACTCTTTCATCTGAACTATATTGTAAAGTCAAAGCACAGCTAACATGAAAGAATATAAATAATTACTAGCTACTGAGATGCCTGCTTATCCTGCACTGGTTTATGCAGTAATTTGGAGATTTAGCTCTTTTCATCAAGTTAAAAAGATCATGACCTCCAGACACCCCTTAAATCAAAACACTTACATTCAAGCTACTTTAAACCTACTGAACTTTAATTGGGGGTGGAACTAGCCTATGCATGCATGTGCCAGTGACTATGGTTTGTGAATCATGGTCTTTTTAGCTCAATCCATGCATGCTTGGTCAAAAGATAATGGGACTAGAACAACTCTCCATATGAGAAAAGATTACAACATTTGAAGCTTTTTAGTTTAGGAAATAAAAAGGCGTGGAAGAGGAGACACAGAGGAGTGTAAAATTGTGTGGCTCATGACCAGGTATCATGGCAGGGCCATTGCTTTTAAGCCTCCCTGTGAAGTCTCATGAAACGGAGGGAAGAATCATGAGACCTGGCATTGGTCAGATGACAGCTTCTGCTTTCTGGGACCATGGTGCTGGCTGCACAAGGTGATCCCACTTCAAGAACAGGGGCAGCAAATCAGGGGGTTCTGCGTGGTGTAGAGGAAGTAGAACTCAGGGTCATCCAGAGAAGCTGAATGTTGACAAATTCAGGGCAGACAAAAGGAAGTACTTCTTCCCACTGCATATAATTAAATACTGGAATTAGCTACTACATGTAGTAGTGTAATGGCCACCAAACGGGACAGTTTTAAAAGGAAATTAGACATATATGTGGAGGACATGACAATCAATTCCCGCTACTTATATGTATTATCTGCAGGATCAGAAGCGGTATGCTAGGGAGAATAAATGGGTAGAGTGTTGTTGTACTCACGTTCTGTTTGTGGGCTTCTCATAAGCTTCTGGTTGGTCCCTGTGAGAAAAGGATGCTGGACTAGAGTGGCCTTTGATGTGATCCAGCTTGGCTCTTCTTATGTTCTTTAAAGACCTGTAATAAAAAGGTGGTGTGGATTACTCCTGTTTAGAGTTTCAGCCATTCAACTATGCCAACATCAAGGAAATTCCATTCTACCCCCCCCCCCCATTTTTGGTGCCACTTCAACAGTGACCAGCCTATACCCACTGAGCAATGCACTGCCCTAAATTAGGTGTTGGTGGGGAGAGGGTTTCTGCCCCTTAGGGGTATGTATGTATGTATGTATGTATGTATGTATGTATTAATTATTCATTACATTTATATTCCACCCTTCCTGCAAGGGAGCCCAGGGTGACAAACACATCAATCCTAACTCAATACTATTAAAATGTTGTTGTTTTTTGTTTTGTTTTTTTAAAAAACAGTTAAAAGCAACCTTCTAAAACAATGGAAAACTTCCAAAAGCATTCACCTACACCCAGACCAATAATCTCAAGGTTGCCAGACAGAGGGCTTTCAAAATGCTTGGATAAAATGTGTTTTTCTAAAGAACTTTTTGCATTCTGCAAACCTTGGTGTTTCTCCAACCCTGCTGATACCTCTGTCTCTTGTGAGTGAAGGATGTTGCTTTTGCTGCAGATTCATCCATACTTAATTAGTTTACTATTAGTATACAACACAAACAAGTATAATAATAAAGTAGGAAAGTCCAGCTTATCAGCCAGAGGTGGGCGTGTATGTATTTTCCAATGCCATACTGATATTTACATATCAGAACCTGGCCCAAGACAATATAAAAAGTGTATTAGTTCACATATAATGCATACCCTGGTTTATCAAATCATACAAACCATAGTTTGCCACTTGAGATAGAACCACAAACTGTAGTCTCTGCCAAAAGGGGAAGTAATTGATTAAAACTAAGCATGTTAGTAGAGTGGAGAAGTAGTGTATGAGCAGCACAAAGCTCATTCATGGAGTGCCAAACATGGTTTGGTGTTACATGTAACCAAGCCAGAGATTTTCTATGTTGTTGAAGGAGAAGAAAGCCTTTCACAGGGAGATCTGATTTCTTCTAATCTCTTTCGCATTGATTTCTCAATTAGTTTTTTTCCCCTCCGCTTACTAATTGTCACTTCAAATACACAGTTTCTTTAACTTTTTATACAAAATTGGCAACTTGTTTTTGATGGAGTTCCACTCCACTGACACACACATGTACATAAATTAGATTGGGATAGGAGCAAGGCAATCTTACGCAACCCCCAACCCATTGATAAAAAGGAAATAATAAACTTTTTCTCTGCCTGTTGAGTTCATGAGTTGTATTGGTATTAAAACGCACATTAAGAGTTTTCTATTTTTACATGATCCTGAAACAAATTCTCAAATTCTGTCCATTGCTGAAACAACTCCATAAGTAATTTGAAACTTGTTTGAGGTCTATGTGCATGGCAGTTTTGTTATCCCATGCCAATAGATTTGAGCTTCTTAGCCCACGAGTAATATGCCTTTGTAATAAAATCTACTGGTAGATCATTGGACGTCTGTGGTAGATCACTGGTAGATCACCAGGTCCCCCCAAAGAAGCTCAGCAACTTTGGCTCCCCTAAAAAAGGTCTACATCTTTGCCCTCCTAAAAAAAAAAGAAGCCTAACTTTGACCCGAACCCCCCAAAACATGGATGGCTTTCCTTCCTTAAGAAAGCTAAACAACCTCGACCTGAACCCCCCAAAAGGGGGTAGATCACTGCCAGTTTTGAACTCTGTGAGTAGATCACAGTCTCTTGGAAGTTGGCTAGCCCTGCTCAAGATAATAGCCAGTTATCATACATAAGATGTCTAGGACTGATTATATTGTACTATTAGCACAAAATAGTTGCACAAAGCAACGTGAACACAAATATAACACATTAAGCCCATTTTGGACACCAGATTTTCCCCAAAGGTGATATCCAGAGCTTAACTATCTTAGAAACACCAAACTAGGGGGTTACTATGAAATCCCTGAGACCCTGTTATGAACATAATATGTATACAATACATAACTCACTAAGGCTGAAGTCCTGTACCCACTTACATAGAAGGGAGTGATGGGACTAATGGGACTTAGTCCTAAGTAGACATGTGCAGATTTGTGTAGCAAAATGATACAAAGGATAAGATGGGGGTACAGTCCCTCTGAAGGAGCATGTATGTAGCTTGGGGGTTCTCATGTGTCCTTTGCTGTCGCTGCAGGCTCAGGTGGCCTCAATGACACAGAGTGCCTTCAATCAGCTTTGTCTGGTGGCCCAGCTGCGCCCCTATCTGGACAGGGATAGCCTACTGTTGTCTATGATCTGGTAACCTCAAGGTTAGATTACTGCAATGCGTTATATGCAGGGCTGCCTCTGAAGATGGTTTGAAAACTTCAGCGAGTGCAGAATTCAGTGGCCAGGTTACTCACTGGAGCAGTACGGTTTGAGCATATTACACCGATCCTGGCACAACTGCACTGGCTGACAATCAGCTTTGAGGCCCAATTCAAAGTGCTGGTTTTGACCTATAAAGCATTAAAAGGCTCAAGATCGCAATACCTCCAGGACTGCCTCTCCCCATATAAACTGACCCATTCTCCTTTGTGTGCCTCCTCCACATGAGGCCTGGATGGTGGCAACCTGAGAACAGGCCTGTTCTGTATTTGTCAAACACTCTCCTCAGGGAGGTTCATCTGGTGCCTTCATGATATATATATATATAGGTGCCAGGCAAAAAAGTTTCTCTTCAACCAGGTCTTTGGCTGATTAATATTCTACAGCCTTTTAAATGTGTTTGTGGGAGGGGGGAGGTTATTGTTTTGCTTATTTTGTTTTAATTACTTTTTGTGTTTTTATTTTGTATTTTTATCTTGTGAACCACCCTGAGATATTTTGATGAAGGGTGGTATATAAATCTAAATAGAAGAAGAAGAAGAAGAAGAAGAAGAAGAAGAAGAAGAAGAAGAAGAAGAAGAAGAAGAAGAAGACATATTTCTGTTAATTTGTAGACTAGGAGTGCATTTCCTTAGAAATGGCTGCAACATGACTCCCGTTTATTTCCCTAGAGCTTATGCAACACTCTCCCTCATGCAAATCTCTGTGAAATGAATGGAGATTGCTTTAAAATCAAGAACTAGAGGTTTGGCTTTTAAGGTTTGAATTTCAAAGCCAGAAGAGCCAGACAATTGTCCTCTTTCCTCACCCGCATAGCCCTGCCATTTCATTGCCTTGTGTTGCCCTACTGTGTGAATACCATTCTGGAAGGAGTGTTTTTCCATTCCCATTCGTAAAAAAAGGGTGTGATGTGAACAGCAGTGTTGCTTTCTTCCATCCTGCAAGATTGCTCCACATCTATTACTTAGGGTTGGGACATCACTCTACTTGTGCTGCACTGGGGCTATCAAGAGTGCAGTGATATCAAGGGCCTTGATACAGTTATCTTGACCATCTATTTTGAAACACTTTCTCTTTAACTGGGAGTGAATTATAATAATCTAAAAACTCTTATTAATTTGTATGTGTTAGTTTTGGTGGAGCCTTTGGCAACTCTTAACTGTAAATCTAAGGAGATAAAGATTATTTTGTGTGTGTGCCTGGTTTCCCTTGGTTTCCTAGTTTCTAAATTGTAGGAATGATTCGTGAGCCAGAAATCAAGAATGTTTTATGTTGTTTTCAACCTCCAACTCCCCTGAAACTGAGCAGAAATATGTCTTCTCTGTTCAGGGGTGAACTGAAATGTTTTTGGTGGGGTTTTTTTTGCCCTTTCCCCCTGAGTATTTTTAGAAGTAGTCTTGAGCCATCCTGCTTGGATCCAAGTAATCATCATCTTCTTAATGTGATAAAACTGACATATCATACAATGAATAATCATGAATGATTGACCAAGATTTTAGACAGGAATCTTACAAGCCTCACTTATGCATGCAGTCTGATAATCAGAGCCTCCATCTCAATTGTTGTCAGCTTTGTTTGTTTCCCTGCTTCTGGTATCTCAGAGAATGAATCAATAGATGAATTCTTTACTCTTTTAGCTCAGAGCTGCCCATGGCATTGTGCCCTTCACACAATCCACAATGCATCAGTCGCAAAATGAACCAGTGGGGCAGAAATATGGGGAACTTTTTCATGTTTCAATGATGTATCAAAGCCACAGTTTTCTATAGTCATCAACTATAGAATCTATCTATCTCCATCTACCAAATGGAGAAGGCAGCTTTGAAAGGATATTTGTCCCCATCAAGCCACAGATTTGGTTGTCTTGAATTTTCTGAGGAAGGCTAAGGAGGAAAATGGATCAGTTCTACTGTATCAGGAGGACAGGGCACAATCTGGGTTGTACATCATGGGCTGAAAGCAATCATGCCTTTGTGGAAAGTGGTTCTGTCACTTGGTTTTCACTGACCTCCCCAAAGTTCCTTTCCCCAATTTTAAAGCTGCTCCAAAGGGTGGGGTTTCTCCAGAACAGAATGGGATATAGTTCTGAGGACTTAAACAAGTAATGGGGGATCAGTGGAAATCAGATGTCCCGATTTGCATTAGTGAAAACCCTTTTTGCTGATTATAGGTAGGTAGCTGTGTTGGTCTGCCACAGTCAAAACAAAATTAAAAAATTCCTTCCAGTAGCACCAGTATCTGAAGAAGTGTGCATGCACATGAAAGCTCATACCAATAACAAACTTAGTTGGTCTCTAAGGTGCTACTGGAAGGAATTTTTTATTTTGTTCCTTTTTGCTGAGACAAAGTTACCACCAGATACAAACCTCATTTGGCTCTCTCTTTTTAAAATTATGCTTTGCTGTGAACCTCATTGAGTGTAATGTATACTGTATATGCAAATAAAGTGAGTATGATTATGACTTCAAAGCAGCCCATTCATTTCAACTAATCATGCCAAATACCAGAATTTTAATTCCTGTTTAATTCCTTGTGTCCCACAACATTAGTTCATAATATCATGTTTTGGATGTTGCATGCACAGAACAGCTGAGTAGCAAAAGCTATTCAGCAGCAGTAAATATAAAATACATCTGTGTTTGGGGGCTTCCGGCGGCGGACGCCATTGCGGGTGGTCGTGGGTTGCTTCGGCTGCGAAGCACCCAGTCCATCCCGGGGGTTAGGAGCCCTGCTACCGCAAAGCGGGGCTCCGGTTGGGGTGCGGGAAGAGCGTCCCGCACTCTGGGCTCCCCGGCTGTGCCCGTTGTGGATCCGAACCCTTCCCCCGCTCCCCCTGTAAAGGGGGAGTGGGGGTGAAGGGACGACGGAGCCGGGCTACAGGGGAAATGCCCCAACCGGGATGTAAATGCGGCGACAAAGCCTGTGATGAGCGTCTAAGTTCTACCTGTCATTAAGGAGCTGTTAAGAACCCAGAGGCTGTAAGTAATTGATTGACTCTTTGTTTTCCTGGAACGATCTGGGGGAAAGAAGAAAGGCAGCCCGCCTCCCTCCCTTCGGGTGGTGAAAGAAATTAACTCTTTAAGTGACTGCTGCTACAACAATCAATTGAAAGCATTTGGAATTTGAAAACTGAGTCTGTTGAGATCTCCTTTTGGGGGTTAACTGAGGAAAAAATATCTCCATTTGAAGTTTTGGTCTTTATACTCCGGCATTGGAGAAATGGCGGCGACTTGGACTTTCGTGGGAAAAAATTGAAACAAAGGAAGGAAGAGACAGGAACTGAAACTTGATACCCATCCTCCCCCCCAAGATGCTGGATTTTGCGCTCGTGTTGGCATTGAATGATTGGGAGGATGAGGAAAAGCTTACTGTCTTTCAACTGGAACTGCTTGATCGAAAACTAAAAGCCTTGAGTGGAATTATAAATGGAAAGAACTTATTTTCCACAGAAGAGGCTTTTCAAAAGTTTTACTCAATGGAAACAGACTTTTGCAAAGAGCTGGGAGAGGTGTTGGAAGGATGGTCTGAGATGGCTGGGCAACTCCGAATGGAAGGGGGGCCGGTTTCTGGGGGTGGCAGCCCTGGAACGGGAAGATTTTCAATATCCAGACCCCGAGGTGGCAGCTCGGGGGCAAGGGACATAGAATTAAGATTTTTACAAGAAGAAGTAGTATGGCACAAAGAAACGGAGAAACCCAGAATGGAGGGGATGAATATCCTGAAGCTCGATGCAAGGTTTGTTGTGAAGGCAGCCTGGATCTGTGGACATCCAGAAGAAGATAATTGGAGAACCGGTTCTGGTGAAAGGCAGAAAAAAACAATGGACAGAGGGGGAGTGGGTTGAAGCATTAAATGTATAATCTGAATGGCCTGCCACGGTATCCGAAATCGGAGTGTGAAGTCTGTTAATTATAAGTTTATTTTAAATAAGTAAGGAGATATTGAACTTTAAGTTAAAAGCAGCATGATAAACGATAGAAGAAATAAGTTTAGCTATAAGAATACTTGGTTAAGATTTAGGTTATAATGCAAAGATTAAGACAATTGTGTTTTTTCTTTTTAAGTAAAGTTAAATTTTTTATAGAGAAAAGTTGTTAAGGAAATAGTTTACTGTTCCAAAACCGAAGGTGTATAGGCGGGGGAAGTCAAACGTCAAGATTCAGAACTAGAAATTTTTTTTTGTTGTTGTAAGGTATATAGATAAGAAGAAGAATCCTGACATTATGTGTATTTGTATTTGTTTTGGTATTTGTAGGTGTGGGGTTGGGTTTGTGTTATTTTGTGAAAATGTCAATAAATTCTGTTTAAAAAAAATAAAAATAAAATACATCTGTGTTTAGCTCAAATGAGCTATTTCTCAGTTGCATGGAAATTATGCAGTTAACTACGAGCTTTACAGCTACATTCCCCCTTATGTCAGGATCAGAAAAGAGGAAGAAGACAGAGTATGAATGCAAAAGTCACTTCCCCAGCCTTACTGCCTGCAACAGAACAATGAAGTTTATGTGGGATGGAATACGAGAAAACCCGTCATTTTCTTCACTAGAAGTTTGTTTCTGAATTGCTGCCAGGGGGATACAATAGAACAAAACTAGAAGAGAATGCACTGTTATTTCTCAGGTACAAGAAAGTCCAGGAAAGAGTGAGGCAGCTATAAGCCCATTAATTTCAGTGGATTTATATTCACCTAAATTGGTGCTGAATTGTGACCGCTGTGCATTGAAAACAGTCAGCCACAGCAGCGAAAGCCTATTTCCCCAGGTTCTAATTATGTTACAAATTTAAAAATATGCCCTTCCTCTTGGGAGCTCGGAACAAATTGCAAAGCTTTATCCTTTCTATTCTATCTTCACAACAACTCTGTGAGATAAGACTAAGGGCTTGTCCACACTTCTGCTTGTCTGGTGCCTAGAAAGCCTGGGTCTGGGTGGTTTTCTGCTTCTCCTATGTAGTAGAACTTGTCCCATAAGCTTCCCCTTCACTTATATAGTCACAGGAAAATACTATAGAAAGAGTAGAGAAGATAGGGAGAATGAAAGAGAGAGAGAGAGATCCTTATGCACATGAGACATGCTTCCCCACATAAAACAGAAAGGCATTCTGCAGTTCAGATGTGGTGCAATGCATTCTTTTTAATTTGTAAAGTACAAAGGGGAGCATCTATATTTATGGAAAACAAACACTTGCAGAGAGAACATCTGGCAGAGGGAAAAACCCTTGTTAAAATTAATCCCATGAATTTAGACAGTTTTTTTTAAACAACAACAACAACTACCACCCACTGTTGAGCTTCATACGAGAGAACTTTCCTAGCTCTTGCTCACATATAGAAAAGGAAAATGTATGTGTGGTACTGTGGAAAGTGTGGGAATCGTTTTATATTTCACTCAAGTTATCTGAAATCTCCATTTCACCCAGTCTTGGTATCTTTCCTGCATGGTTGCAAAAGCATATTTAGAAGGTATTGCTTACCCAGAAAGACTTGCAGAAAGGTTTGATGGACTTCCAAAAGGCTAAAGCACAACAAAGCCTATTTAAGCATGTACGGATAGGCAGAATGAATAAGTTCACTCACAAAGGTTTGCGAATTTTAATATCCTGAATGGAAGCCACAGAGACTTTCTAGCACATGAAATAGGTGACCATATGCAAATGCCTCATATGTAACAGATGAGGCAGCACTTAGTATGGCCCCCCGGAATGCTTAGCGTCGGCCACTTTCCCCAACCTCATGATGGCTGGGGCTGATGGGAGTTGTAGTCTGTGAACACTGGGAGCATTACAAAGCCTTCAGGACATCAAGTGAGCAGTGAAGTAGAATGGAGGGTTTTGAATTTTCACTTCACACAAAAGGCAAAAGGTTATTGAATGAGTGGTGATAGTTTGCAGCAAATGGAGAACTTTGAATACAAGTTGGCAAGGCTATTGTTGAATCATTGGAGGGCTTTGGAGATCAAACTGAAGCATTTGGGAAGAAGCCGAAGGAAGGGAGGAATAGCCCTTCTGCCAGCCCCTATTCAGCACTTGGTGCTACATGCCTCTGAACTCTGAAGCCACAAGAATGTATAAAATATAATGCTATATAAACCAAGCCTAGAGATCTCATGGCATCCAGACATGAACTCTATTTCTGGTGGTTTCACTGGTCCCACTGCTGTGTGATTCTAGCTAACATACTTAAGTACCATGTTAATTCATTGGGAAAAGTCAACAGAGGCTTGAAGAAAAATTCTGCTGGAAAATTCTGCTTAGTTGCATTAACATTATAAGGAAATGTGACATGATAACCCATTTGAGGTTTGGAATAACAGTGAAAGAAATTGGTTTTCAATGAACGTCTAGCTTCAAAATGGAATCAACAATGGAATAAAAATAATGCTACAATAATCCAAATAAGCAACTGAGTCAAAGGCATGGCATTTTGTGTGTGTGTGTGTATGTGTGGAAGAAAAGTGGATGAAAACTGGAGAAAAGAAAGCCAAAAATCAATCAGCAGAAAACTTGAATAGTTTGCTTTAGGTCATAATGCAAACATACCTGAATTCTTTAAATAAGAATTACCAGGGTTTTGTAAATTGTGGCATGAGAGCAGACTAAACTTGTGTGATGCCCTTTTAAAGATATTTTAAAGCAGCATTCTTTCCCTTCAAGTACCTCTTGAAAAGGGTTCTTGGCTCCTGTGCCTCGGAAACACTCATTCTCCCCTTATTTCTTTCCTGCTTGACTGTGCAGATATGCAAAATATGTCTCAGTGTACTAATAACAAAATCTGACCCTAAGCAAAACCCAAAAGTAGGCCTACGTACATCATGCTCTTGCCCAGACCCTCATTTTCTGTCTGCTGCTCTATCAAGTTTCAGCATGAACATTGTTTCCAGGGTCCCATTTCCTTATAAGCTTTGCAAAGTGTGCTGCTGCAATGTCACAAAGGTAGCACTTCTGGCCGCAAGGGGAAAGCTCACATGGAGGTCCTTGCCCAAAGGGTTCTCCCTTGGTCTCGCAGCATCAGAAGGAACTACACTGCAGTAGCAGCCACAGTGTAAAGGCTCCTTTGAGAAGGGGGCCATATTAGCACGACAAAGGCTACAGCCACACCATACAGTTAAAATGCTATGATACCACTTCAAACAGTCATGGCTTCCTCCAGAGAATTCTGGGAGCTGTAGTTTGTTAAGGGTGTCATTCTGCTGACAGAGCTACAACTCCCAAAGAGGTTTAACAACCAATCCCTCTTCACAGGGAACTTTGCAATGAGAGGGGAACAGAGGCCTCCAGCAGCGTAGCTCTCAGCGCCCTTAACAATCTACAATTCCCAAAATTATCTGGGGGAAACCACGGCTGTTTAAAGTGGTAACAAAGAGCTTTAAATGTATGGTGTGAATGTGGCCAAAGCCAAAAGAATAATGCCAGTGCTATGGACCCCTTTTCGATAATTGAATGTGTTTGGAAAGTCAGGGTAAAAGTACACAAGCAGGAGCCATATGGTATCAATTTTATATCTGCACATTCTCTTGCTGCTATTGCAGCAGAGAACACCTAGTACTTCACCTTAGGACTGGCACTTCACATAATTCTTTGGTTCCTTTTTTAAAAATCTGTGAAGCTTTTTGGCAGATTTTGCTCTTTTGAGACAAGGTAGGTGTTAACACACTGGCACTGAATTTTTACTTTGAACCTGAATGTGCTTTGCCATATAAACTCACTCAGCAGTTTGGATCCCCAAAGACCTTTCACTATTTTTAAAAAACTTCTATTTGGTGTGTGTGTGTGTGTGTGTACGCGCGCGTGCATGTGTGAAATGACCTCAGCTTGCTGCAAATCTGGCTCTTAGCATTTAACTTAACGAGAAATGTTGATAGTAATAAAAACAACATGATTGTGTTTATGAAACAGGCAGTTTCACTTGCTTGCTGGAAAGACAAAATAAGGCTTGTTTCATGATACGGCACAAGAATTTAAAATACTACGCAAATCTGCTAGAGATTACTTGGTGGGGGGGGGGAAATTACCAAACTACTTTCTAAACTTGTGGCCCAGTTAAAATGCTAACAGTATCTTAAGGTCAGTCCAAGTGGAACAGAATTTAGTATGTTCCCTCAAATGATAAAGATACAACATTTATTTGTCTATTTATTGACATAGAGCCATGATTATGCAGTCTGATGACATGTGGCAAATGTATGACAGATGAACACATTCCTTTCTGTTGATTCCATATCTAAACTTAAATCTTAGGCTGGAATCCTACTCAGAACTTCCCAAAAGCTAAGTCTCATTAAGCTCATTCCAGCTTCTGAACAAACTTGCTTTGGAGTAGACTGTAAACTGGATAAAAAGCAATACAAGGAAAACTGTATGCTAGCGTACCACAGATAGAAAAGCAAAAGGATAAAAAGCTGTGAAAGATGCAGTGTTACATTGAGATGTCAGGGTTAGCCAGCAATTTGCATCAGCCACAATGAGATGCATCAGCTGGTCAGACACTTGGCAACGTCCCTGGGACCATAACTCTTCTTTCAAAGGTTTCAGCACATGGTATTAGAATTGATGGACTGTATCGTCCTAGGCATCCTTAAGTGTTACAAAAATGGGTGACTTACTATGTAACAAGGGCAGTGCGAATGAGGGCGCTGCCTCTCTCCACACTCCATGCCTTTTAATGTCACATTTCGTAAGTTGGAAGATGACTTCCTGCAGATCTCTTGTAGCTGTGGTGGTTCCCTGTGCATTTTAGAAACTAGGACATCCACATTTACAAGATGTTCCCTGATGCAGATAGTCAGCTTTCCAACTCACAGGAAGCATTCAAAATGAACCTGGAGGATGAAGCTATCTCAGTCATCTCTGTTGTTTCCCCTCCCCTTAAGGACACGGTAAGTTACCCATTTTAAAAAAGTTTATTTTAATTTTTTTTATTTAATTACTGGTTTTTATAACGGCTGAACAGAGCTTCTAATATAAGTTTGCCAACTACTGAGTGCCAGGAATGATTGCATCCTGAAGTTTGTAATCCAATGCACTACCTTCTGTTCATTAACTAGTTCTTCCACTGGCTTTATATACAAGCATGCTTTGGAATCAGCAGAAGTGAAACATAGAAGCAAGATGTTTGCTTATCTGCTCCATTTCCTGACTGTCCAACAGTTCCCAGTGGTCAGAGAGATTCCTTTTCCTAATTTCTATTGTAAAGGGAGCTTTCTTTTGGATCAGCTAACCTGCAATGGAGCCAGGATTTTGAAGTCTTCTGAGTTTACAGGCTTAGAAAGTTATTGGTATTTGGGGCTCAATCAATGCCTAAATTGCAGCAGTCAAAGAACAAGACAGATAAACTGCAGCCAGTTTGAACCATTTAGTCAGACTTGATCCTTCCACACATTCCACAAATGCTTTTAGAATCAGTTCTCATTAAAGAGACTGCATGTGCTTTGGGACTGCAGTAGTTACAAAAGCCAGCTTTTAGCCATCCAATTCCATTTTACAAGGGTCTGCGTTTTCTCTACAATAAATGTTACTCCTTTGAAAAAAAGAGAAACCATCTTGTTCCCACTTTCTTCCATTTTCCACATTCTGAGTGCATCCCTGACCAGGAATGTGAAACTTTTTATTCATGGTTTCTTTCACTCTCAGGTATTGTTCACTGTGCCACGCTGGTGGGAACAGTGAAATCAAGGAGCATATCATAACTTTCACTTAATGAACCAGAACTCAGTGGGAATGAGTTTACAGGAAATGAACCTGTGTTATACCATGCAAAGGCCTTTTCAACTCCACCATGGCAGGTTCATTAACATCACCTCATTTGTATGTAAATGTGGTACCTGCTGTGAGACTGCTAAAAGAAAGCAAATAAGACTAAAACCTTGCACATTTTTAAAAGGGATGTGTTTTGCTTTGTTGAGAGTTCACAGATGTTTCCTCTTGAGCTGGTTGTCCATTATGTGTGCCCCCCCCTGCAAAAATGTTCCAAAACATTAGTAAAAATGCAAATGTGAGTCTTGATCCAGCTCTGTACTTTTGTCTAACAAAATGATGCACCCAGAGCTCTTGGTTTTTTTGGGGGGGGGCCTGAAATAAGCAAGGAAAGTTCTGCATGTACAAATTTCCGGGTGCTTATGAATGCCACAACAGCACAAACAAATCTGTTTCTACAGACACACGCGCGCACACACACACACACACGTACCCACTGCCTTGCAGGACATCCTTGGGAGAAGAAAAAGTTAAGGAGTAAACAGCACGCAAATCCAGAGTGGAGTCTTCCTCCTGACAACTCCTGCAGCCAAGCTGGTGACAAATATATTACTCTGCTTTTCTTTGGACCACATCACTGAGGCCAAGAGGAGGGTATTGTTGTCTGGGTAGCCCAAGACCTCCAAACACTGCCCAGGCTCACCTTGCCTCATGGGTGGGATGGCCCTGACTATAGTCAGGATGGTTATATACCACCTTCAGATTTTAGACAGCATATAGGAACATATCGGGACATACAGGAACATAGAACACTGCCTTGTATAGAGCGGGGTGGGGGTGGGGCACATGCCTGTGATGGATGAGGCCAGAGGCAAAAGTAGGCCTAGCGTTAAATGTTAACTTTACAGTAGGCTAGTTTCCTCACTCTCATACACCCCTTCTGGTCTTCCGTCCAGGTAAGCATGAAGCATTAGCAGAGTTCAAGGGCACATTCCAGCCAAGCAAAAGCATGACAGGGAGCTACAAAGCATGCTTGGTGAGGGGTGCCACTCGGAAGCGATTGTGGCCTGGGGCGACTCCCAAGGGCCACTGAGAAAGGACTGGAGGGCCATATTTTACCCCTAGACCTGAAGTTCTCTATCCCTGGGGAAAAGCAAAGCATGGTTTGGAGTTCTAATCATAAACCATGCATGGTATCCAAAGCACAACACAGGGTCGTCTGCATACATACTGTACTGCATTGACAATTCCCCTTCTCTTTATAGCAGTGATGAGGAACTTCCAGCGTGAGGGCCTAATTAGATCCAGCACAGGTCCAAATTTAACCCCCTGATGACACATGTTCCTTGGCAAGGGAGTCTTGCTGTTGTAATATCTGGGATCTGGTTGTTGTAAACTGAGTGCAATTACAGTTAATGTCACAGTTGGCACTAGTGATAATAGAGGCATGCAAGAGGTACCAAAGTAAAGTGTTCTTTGTTGCTGAGCAATCGAGGAGTATGTCCGCTCCTTCCTGCACAGCACGCATAACATTACAGCTGTGACTGCCACATGCCTGACAGTAAGCCTGCAGTGGCTGACTCTGCTATGGGAAAATCTGTAGCACAGCTGATCCCACAGGCTTCCTGTAAGTGCCAATGAGCTGGTATAAGTCTTACAGCCTCTTTTATGAAAAGCTGCCCCTGACTCTTGACTCCTACACAGTGCAAGAAGATACAACTAGATGGGAAAACAAGAAAGTCTCTGGGACATGCAGAAAGTGATTTGGACACATACACAATGGACTTCAGATCCCAGATCTTATTGTGGTCCAGAAAATCCTATTTTGGAAAAGCAATAACGTTGTTGTTTTTTGAGAGAGAGAGAGAGAGAGCAACAAGCGGCATGGAAAGGGAAGCAAAAGCAAAAGTCACCTTCTAACAATCAATGTGAGAAGAGATTTTGTGTGTGCTTAGAAAGAAAACACTACACATAACTACTAGCATCTCCCTGGGATCTCCTCCTTTAGTTCTTTCTAAATTGGTTTTCCCCAAATAGAAATTGTGTACAGACTGTAATACATGGAGCCTTCCTAAATGATCCCATATGTTAAATCATATCAGCTCTCCTGGAAACATCAAGGAAGCCCACTTGCATGTGACAGAGGTGCACCATTATCAACAGGAGTTCAAGACATGGCTTGGAGAGTTCAGCAGGCCACCCAGCACAGTGCATTAGTGACCCAGCTTTACTGCCCATTAAATGGTTGTTGTTAAACCATCTCAGACAACCAAGATAGCTCTTGCTTGTGTTCTTTGCCCCCAGTCAATAATTACACTAAAAGCATTTCCTTTTTCAAAATCATAGTGCAATTATAAAAATAGTTTTCCTGCCTTAACCAGAAATATAACATATTTCATTTACAAAACAAGAGTACACCCCCAGGCTTGAGACAAATTGCTAATTTCTTTCCAATATGCAGCCCATATGGGTTTAATTTTTCCTTTATTATGTGACACTTTGCATGAAAATATTAATTTAAACACTAAATTATGGCTTTGAGGCATATAATTAATCTTCATTTCAGTTTTTTTTTAATTTGTACTTTGTCTACTAGGGCAAGAAGAAAAAGAGAGAAAGTTAAGTTACGCGCAATGGAAAATGCACGTAAGAGTATAAACTTTGTGAAACTATTTACTACATTTCCACCCCTTTCCTTTCCCTCATCACATTGACTGGATTGAACTTTACATTGGGAGCATGGGGTGCAGATACAGAAGTTGCTTGTATTCTTCTCAAAGAAGAAAAAGTCACTGCAAAAATGTGAACATTTGGATAATATTTACAGGTCAGATCTGTGTCTCGAAATGGTTTCTGGGACACATGGATTTGACAGCAGGTAAGTTCCGTATCTCACCACTTGAATTTCTGGTGGATCATATTTATACACATTTGAGCAGTATGGGATGGAAGCTGTTGCAGAGGAGACAATGGCACAGAATTCAGTACCCATGAAACAAATGAAAGATATAATGATAATATAGGACTTCATCAAGTTTTGTGATGTGCAGTTGTAAACAGTAGAATCACACCAGTGATTACCATGTATCCCTTCTTTTCCAAAGAGATGTTTTAGGTTTTGGAAATATCAAGGCGACATTTCCCCAAATTTTGAACATTTGACTATCTTCTTGCCAGTACATATTCAGTGCTGTTCCTCTCCAAATTGGGAATGTGTACCCCTCATTTCCTGAAAAATAAACAAAATATTTCCCCCCACATTTGAAGATCCTGTAGTTGAGCCTTTCCCTCTAGTGTGGAACTGAATGAAACCCTGTTGAGCAACATGGTTGCAGAAATTTAGGATGGGCGTTTCTCCTCAGAATAAAAAACGTGCCAGGTTTTACCTTTCCAGCTTGCCTATAAGTTGTTTAAAATTTAGGTATAGTTACAAATGACTGTCTGGCATACATCATACATGACTGTATAAGTTTGTATAAGATTGTATAATAACATATGCAAAGCCTGGAATCCTTATGAGCCTTAGCAAACTCAAATACAGTTAATTTCATGTACTTCAAAGAAGATTGGTCAACTGCAGCAAAAAGTGTGAAAGGGCAGGCATACCTTTAATGCTTCCTGATATGTATTCATATGGAAGAACTATATTGTACTAAGGATTGTTTTGTTATTGTGCATGTACATGCATATATACATTTGTCCCTCCCTAATTTTGCTTTAAAAAAAATAAAATAGAGAAAGGCATTTGGCACTGACTGAATTCAGAACACTCCCACTAGAATAATCACTCAGCTACTCTAGACTGCTTGAATGTTCAAAGCATTTGGTTCCCATTTTTTAGCATGTCCTAAATACATATAGGATCCAAAGGTTATTGCCAGAAGGTTTATGAAAATAATCCTTCATTGTTAAGTTCCAAGAGGGAAAGCAAAGGAAAGATGCCACCAATTTGTGTAGCATCAGCCCTGTGAATATTTTGAAAAGATAACAGGGTTTTACAACCCTGTTGCAAATAATCATCCATTTTCCCTCACTATTCCCCTGATACTTTTATAAAAAAGAAAGGAAGAAAAAAGTTAGACCAAACAGAATAACCGTCAGGAAATTCCTCAACTCTAACCTTTCAGGGTCAGGGAATGCAGCAGACGGTTTGTTGTCTTCAAGAGTGACCTCAGTTTGTTTCTACTCCAAACAAACGTTCAGATGTTATCTATGTGTTGTCTCGGGAGGCTTCAGCTCTAACCCTCAGAGATCAACAGTAGCGCTTTCGGCACCACTTTCTATAAGGAATGACTTTCATAGGGAAGTGACCCTTCCAGCTAATCATTTGGTAGCACTTCATTTGCTGAGCAGTTTCGTACTTGGCTAACAGGAGGCCTTCGCTGCCTAAGATATCTTGCACAGCTCTCCTTCCACTCGATCATTTAGATAGTTCCAAACATCTGGTTCATGATGAGGTGTTTCAATATATCAGCATACAGCAAGAATAAGTATTTAAAAGGTCACGTCAGAAGCAACTTCCATTCCTCAGTGTGTAAACAACTGTAGAAATCCATTGCCAAATGGTTTATATTTACCCAAATAAAATCTGCTACGAGATGAAGGTGGAATAGCATGTTACCTCAGAAGACGTCTGTTTCCCTAATGAGCCTGCAAGGCAGGGATGGGAAGGGGAATTTAAAAGTGGAAATAACAAGCGGGTGCTTAACTCTCCCCTCACCAACTGCCTTTCTTACAGGATGCTCCTCTCCATCCACCCTTATTTCAGTCCTGACTGGGGTACATAGGAGAAAAAACAGCTGGGGAGAGTCACAAGTTCCCCACCGTTGGTACTGTGTACCCCACATTTTGTATAAACCCATGATTTTGAACATCTGAAATGTAGGTAACCAGGGCCTTCCTATAGCTTTTCATGCAGAGGAAAATGCTATAGTATTTCAACGCAAGGAAGAGGTAAGTAAGTAAGTTTTATTTACGGCCATTGGCCCAACACATAAAAATACAATTCCAAAACAACCTATAATATTTAAAACCAGAGGAATTGTCGGGTGGAGTTGAACAGCAGCTTTTGGCTGACAACAGAAGTCACTGCTGGCAAAATGGTGATGGACATTTCTCCCCCACAGAAGAAAAAAGGGAAAGTACTTATTCCCCATGAATTTTCTACACAGAGATCTCAGGGTTGTTGTCCCTGCGTCACTCTGTTTTCAACAATCCTCAAAAGGCACTCCTCAATAAATCTTTGGAATTCTTAGGCATCCCATTGGTTCCTTGTTTTTGGAGAAACATCTGAGGACTTCTGTGTCTTCAGGGGAAAGGAGACTTCCCAGGCTTCTGTAAGTCTGTGCCTAAAGTTATCCAGTGAAATACCTTGTTGTCTGATGCATTATTTTGCTCCCAGTGTGGCAAAAACATAAAGATTGTCAATAGAGCTCCAGCTGTAAAAGCACATCTGCCAGTTCAAGTTAGATTGACAGCTTCCTATAGTCAAGGGGCAGACTAATGCTATTAACCTTCAAGCTGTAAAAGAGCATTTTGGCAGTCAACTTTCAAATATGTCACATACCAAGAGAGTAAATGCTTTATATGTGAAAATAAACAAGAAAACATGGTCAGGGGTGGAAGGTGGGGAGCAATATCATTTCAAGGCTTATTTCAGTGAAGTGAACTCATTCCATATTTGGTGAAGAAGGACTGGGAGCACATCTGTGAAGTAATGTGCTTTCAAAAGGGAATATTAAGAAAGCACATATTACATAGAATTGTGAATCTTTTTCTGAAAGAGGTAATGAAGACAGAACTCCCTGCGGATGAAAAAATAATGTCATTTACTCTGCAGTCTCATAGGCATGACCACCATAGAATAGATGTGCTTAGTGTTTGGAAGATGGTGGCAAACTTTTGTTTAATATCAGATCACTGGGTACCTAAATCAGTGTATAATTTGTGACCCACTGAGCCAAATACAGCCCACAAAACATGTTTTGGCCTTTCCAATTGCATCACAATCTTCTCTGTTCTTGCAGTCCCAGCCAAGCAAGCAACCATGGATGATACATGGCTCATGGTTGGCTGGTCGCACATTGAGCAAGCCTGATATAGGATACCCAGCAAGTGATGCAGTTCTGACAAAGTGTATTCACAGAACCATTTTTGTCAGCTGTTTTAAAGTCTTCAAGGAAGACGTGAGCCATGATCTCAATACATATGGGAGACCTCACATGACCAGCATAAACAACAACAAAAAAGAAAAAGAAAAGAAAAGAAAAAGCAGGGGAAAGTCTGTAAGTCATCATCACCACATTACTGACATATAGGAACGTTACATGAACCATCTTGAGTTATCTTCACACAAGTGATTAGAATGAGGCATACTCTAATATCCCTAACAAAATAATTATGAAGAAACACCACAAACCATGACTTATGCCAGCACTTCAGTGAGGTTTACAAACACAAAGTGCTAATTCTGTTCACATTTCTCTTTATACATATCTGTGCCTCAGAAATATTGAAAAGATCGAGAAAATTGGGCAAAATTGACTGTTTCAGTAAAACACATTCTACTCTCAGGAATTAAGGGGCTTAAACTACCTTGCAAGACAGCTCAAGAGAATGAAATCAAATTACGAAGGAGAAATGTGGAGGATAAAACAATTTGACACTGATGTGTTATGTTGTTGGCACTTTTAGAGTAGCCAGAAAACAGTCCCTAAGTTAGTTAGAACTTGGTTGCGCTTTCATGGTATAGGGTTACATTTTTGGGTAACAAGCAACAGATTTCAGTCTTACTGCAATTGTAATTCAAAATCAGATTCCCGGATCGTGGCTGCAATGAAAGGCTTATCAGGCATTTTCCCAGAAATTGTTGCCAAATGTGTCAGCATCCTTCATATGTTCAAGACTACTCCCATGATGTCAGTGAAGCATTAATAACATCACACTGTTGAACTGTCGGATTAGCTAGCTGTTCACAAGTGCAGAGGTCTTGCCTTCCAGCATATTAGTTATTGCCACTATGTTAATGAGCATTTGTTGAAGAATAACTGTATTAGGGACAGCTGAAAACCCAGCAGCATTTCAATTTGGCCCCATGAAGCAAAATAATGTGATTAATGCAGCCTTTTGCAAAGGCTTATGGGCATGGCATAATTGAAATGTCTGGTGCTTTTGAAAACAAAGATGCCCCCCCTCCCCACACAGGGCTAATAAATATGGCTATGTGCTCCTGTCAGTCTTTAACCTCTGCTTTGCGCTATAATTTCATTAGTGCTTCCTCTGCCACCTGTCAATTGTTTGTTTGTTTGTTTTTCCCTGGCTGAATATGCATTTCACTTTCATGAACAGCCTTCTTCCTTGTATTACAGTAGAAGAACTTTTGCAAAGACCAAAAAGGGTAGAAAAGAAAAAGAAAGACTGCTGAATATTCAAGTATTCTTTTAACTGTTGCAACCAATGACATCTGAAAGATTAGCTAACTTGAATAGAAGAGATCAATAGGATCGATCTCATTTCAGTAGAAACTGGGTTCCACTTAGAAATGTCTAGTCTAGCTTGGATGCTCAGTTTATCAAAGCAACTGGGTTGCAATGGAGCACTGCCAGTTTGTGAGTCTCTTCTCCTGCACTTACACAATTTCTAGCAATCTCTCATTTCCAGGGAGAATTGTTGAAGATTTAATGATTGTAAGACTTGGAATTATACAGCTGTCTTCTCAAATTCCAAACATAGAAAACTGCCTTTTTTGAGTCAAATCATTGGTCTGGCTTATCTCAGCGTTCTCTATAGTGACTGGCAGCAGATCGCCAGAGTTTCACACAGAGAACTCCTCTGCCTGGAGATGAATGCAAAGCACATATTCTTATCAAATGTAAACTGAGATATGTTGTGTCTTCTTCTTCTTCTTCTTCTTCTTCTCCTTCCTCTCCTTCTCCTTCTCCTCCTTCCTTTTCTTTTCCTCCTCCTCCATGGCAAGGATCAGGCATGCCAACTTCTAGGGGCAGAAGTGTCTTTGTCCCCCTCAAAATCTGCTGGAACAAGGCTGGGTCCCCTCAGTAGATGAAGGCTGATCATTGAGCGAAGCACAACATGGTTCAGTGGCTGGTTCCTCCTGAGTGTGAGAGGGGAAGTCGCATCATGCTGGACTCCATGCTCGGCCTCCCCCCAACGATGTGACATTGCATGTGCAGCATGTATCACATGCATGATGTCACACACGTGCAATACATACTGGGTGCATGATGTCATGTGTGGGTCTTGCAGGCCACCCCCTCCCAATCTTGGGCACAAGACAGCTTCTCTAGCGAGGACACTTTCCTGGAAGAAACTCATGGTGTTGTTACAAGTTTTGAGCACTGTTTGGTGTGGTGTATGTAGCTTTGAAGAAACTTTAAAGAAAAAGAAAGGAATGGCCAACAGCCATTGCAAGCTTTATTTTACTGAATTGAGAATCAAAGAGGGAACACGGAACAGGGTAAGAGTTCTAGGAACAGCACACCATATTAGGCAATACCACTGATGCAATGCCCATCCCTGCAGTTCCTGCTGGGGTCAGGAAATGAAGCAACACCCTTTCCCTCATAGTCTGGTGCACGTAACCTTAGTGTTTCTAACTGAGCATAACTGAGTCACTACAACTGCAAAGCAACACCCTAGCTTCTAAGTCAGCTTGTTATATTTTGTTTCCACTAATTTGTATTTATGAATTATGTGTTATTTTTGGATTCATGGAGACCTGCAGCACATCACAGTAAAAATATTGCAAAGAATAAGAAAATTGTGAAAAATGGCCATGCCCCCCAAAAGAGTTTGTACATGCATTATCTATTTTGCTGTTCATATTATTTGGTATATTTGCCATCTGTTTGTGGGCTGAAGAAACAGGAACATTTCAGCCACAGCTGGGAATGTTTGTAAGTATTTTTGCCCTCAAATGCAGACTATCTGACCCATGCAAACATTTGGGGGAGTGGGCACATTTGAAAACAAGAGAAACTGTTGTGGGCACCACATACACTCCATCAACCAAGCACACACCAGAACCAGTTCTACTAGTTACAACAGAATGCAACTTTCAAGCCTAATTTCAGAAGGGAAGGGAGCCCTGTAGGTGCCTGGACAGGGTACCAGGGGAACCACGGCCAATGGTATAAAAAGCTGTTGAAAGATGAAATCAGAGTAGCAGGGTCACACACACCCTGTCCTTCTCACAATAAAGGACTTTCAACAGGGCTACCAAGACCAATTCAGTGCCTTAACCAGATCTGAACCTCAACTGGAATGGGCCAAGAAAATCATTTTCACCCAAGAGTACCTGCCACTGTCTTGCCACAGCCCACTTGATCAGCTTCCCCAGAAGGTGCACTTGCAACTGCACAGCAGTTTTTCAGAAATCACTGGGTCTAGGATGGGCTTTCTCAGGAGTGCTTGCATCACCACTTCTTTCAAGATGGCTGCAACCTCTCCTTCCCACACGGATGTGCTGATCACACTCTGGATCTATGAGAGTGAATCCAGAGTCAGTTCCTAGCTGAAGCAAGATGTGAACTGAGGACTTCCTGGCTCTCGGCTCCCAATCTCAGCCATTACACCACCCCAGCTCTTGTCCTGTGTGCTTTGTACAGCAAGGTATGGAACTGCTCTGGGCCAGTCATGGCCTTGTTCTACAAGAGCTTTTAGTGCAGAATTACTCCACAGCTGTAAAAGTGTCACAATCCATTACATAGTCACTGAAAAGGCTAAGGGATACAAACAGCTGTCATGACCACTTACATATCTGGATTGTGTGCATATTTGTAGTTTTATTCACTAAACACAGCAGTATTGTGAAAGGCATTCTCTTGAGTGCAATATCTTTTTGCTGTTGAGTAGACAACAGAGCTGAGCTAGTGAGGTCAGCCTTAGGGGCATTCATTCTGGCCAAAGGGAGGCTAACACAGGAAACACACAGCAGTTCTTGGAAGGAGCACGATGTGTTCCTGTCACTCAAAAGATTCTAGGAATGGTCAGTGCCTGCTCTCAGAGGCAGCAAATAAGGGTAGTTAAGGGCATTAGTATATAAGATGGGCATTAGTGGATCAGGCCAGAAGTCCATCTAGTCCAGCATTCTGTTCACAAAGTGTCTAATCAGATGCCTATGGGAAGGAAGCAGGACCTGGAAGCAATATTGTGATTCCTTGCAAGTGGTATTCAGAGACTCACTGTCTCCAACAGTGGAGAGAGTAACCAGTGATGCTAGTAATGAAGGGTTTACTTTTTAACATTTCTACCAAAGTAACAAAGAGCTCTACATTGGCAAAACTACAGGATGGAAGTCTCCAGAAAGTATAGCTCACAGTAAGGTACAATGTCTGGCACGATTGCAACTGCCAATTCACTGTGCTATCAAAACAGTGTATTCTGGCTTTTATACAATTCACTTGGCAGCTTGTTAGAATTATGAGGCCACTGTGGAGATGTGACAGGCAGTGACACCTTAAAAGTAGTGTTGTTAAGGCACAGATTCCATTCCATCTTATCAAGACTTCCATACCCAAATCAAGCAATATATATCTCAGACACTATACATCAATTCATTTGTTAATGCCACAAATTAATAAAGGTACCGGTAACTGTTTGTCACTAAGACATTGCAAAATATATTTCTGAGAGTTCTCTGAAATGTTGAACAAACAATGAGCAGCTAATCTTCTAATCTTGGGGCTTCCTGCTGCCATTCATGGAGGGACAAGGGTACACAGACATGCATTCTCAGACGTTGCTATAGAAATCTTTCTTTGGTAGATTCCTTTCTCTATGCATTTACCAAAGTCTGACTCTGAGCACCATCCAGAAGTACTGGATAGCATTCAGTGTCCCAAATGACACTTGTAGAGAATTATGGGTTGTGTCCAGATGATAAGGGACTGTGCAACACCATTGCAATTTGGCACATTCATAATGGTCAAAAATATCTGCATTTAGAGGCAAACTTCCAGTTCAGTGGGGAATAATACTGCAGAGGAGCATTCAACCTCGTCATAAGCAATAATAAAGTTCACTTGGCATTGGAGGGAGTTAAATAATGCACCTCCATCCATCCCACTCAAATGCTAGACATCGCTTTGCGTTTATCAAAGCGAGGTTTAACGTTTTTCCCTCTAGGGTCCTTTTCCATAGATTCTCCAAGGGCCAAGTCTCTGAGTTATGTTCTTGCGACAACAAGGCGATAGAATCCCTTCAGCATATAGTTTTTAGTTGCCACCTGTACAGTGCTGCTCGGACAAACCTTCTGAGACCATTAGTTCAAAAATTCTCTGGTCTGCCAGTGGAGACCCGCCTCACCTTGTTACTGCAAGATACTGATTCGACCGTATCCTTGCAAGTGGCAAGATTTTTAACCTCTGTGTTGTCTTATAAGAGACGAAATGGAATGCTACATGAATTTTGAAAGTTTTATCCATGTTTTATATGTATATATTACTGGTTGCAATTACCCAATACTGTGTGTTATTTTGTATATGAGCTTAAAGCTGCCATAAACCTAAGTAAGCAAGCACCTCCATCAGTATCATAAGCAATATCCAAGAGATGCCCATGGTAATGGCTGCCAACTTGAATAAAATATTGTGTGTATGTGTGTGTGTGCACACGCGCAAGTAAGCCCTGTGCTGCATATTCAATCGCATGATACAGTGCATGGGCACCATTTGAATGGCAATGCCTATCAACTTGGTAGGGGCAGTCCCATCAAATAAATAAGAGTTGGCTCCTGTGCCCATGGTGCTTTTGTAACTACACAGTAATAACAGCAAAATAATGTTACCCTGGTACAAGCTATCACCTTCTAGTGCTGGAGATGAATCAGCCTACAGGGGGGAGGTTCAAAAAGCATCTACATGGTGCCTAGAGAATAACTTGCACCTAAATATTAGCAGTGTTCTCGAAGCTACTAACATGAGTTTGGCCAAACTGTGAGAGGCAGTGAAGGATAGGCGTGCCTGGTGTGCTCTGGTCCATGGGGTCACGAAGAGTCAGACATGACTGAACGACTGAACAACAACAACAAAATATTAGCAAGACAAAGGAGATGGTGTTGGACTTTTGGAGGAAGAGAGGGGAACTAGCCCCGTTGTATATCATGTCTGTGTGTCTGTCTGTGTGTGTGTGTGTGTGTGTGGAGAGTGTCTCTTCCTTTAAATTTCTGGGAGTTTAACTTAGTGAAGACCTCACTTGGAAAAACAATATAACTCAGGTGGTTAGGAAGGCCCAACAGAGACTCCATTTCCTCAGGGTCTTGAGAAAGAACAATGTTAAACAACAACTGATGACCCCCTTCTACCAGTCCACAATAGGAAGTGTCCTCTCATATTGTATTACAGTGTGGTACATTGGCTTGACAGCCACGGACAGAAAGTCTTTACAGAGGGTGGTGAACACAGCACATAATATCATGGGCTGTCCCCTGAGCCTGCTAGATGACATCGCAAGGGATCGATGCCTTAGGAGAGTGAGAAAAATTCTCAGGGACGATTCACACCCTGGCCTGCACCTCTTTAATCTTCTACCCTCAGGCAGGAGATATAGAAGTAATCAGTTGTACCAACAGGCTAGAATACAGTTTCTGTCCGTGGGCTGTTAGGCTGCTGAATGGAAAATAATATAGTGCAACTGACTTTAAGGGTTGGTGTGTTGTGTGACCAGCACACAGAGTGCAATGAGATTGAGTGTTTGTGGGTTGGTGGGGGGAGGCTCGGTTAATTTCATTGTACACAGGTTGTACATTGACAATAAAGGTATTATTAAATGGCACATTCCTTAAGAGAAACATTATTTAAATGCTACATGTTCAAATTAGATGTAGCAAATGGGTACATAATTAAGTAACTATTACCAGGGGAATGTCGACACAATTACCCTTGATGCGACCTCTCATTTTATCAAACCTGCATGGCACCAGAGGATATCCCCATGCCACCCCAAATCTGCTCTAGAGAATTTGGTGGACCTCCCCAAGCAGATGAGGGAGAGCAAAAGGAGAGGAAGTTCTGTTGCACTCATGGAAATCATTCTGCACAAGCCAGTATTAGATACAACACTGTAGGTAAAAGGTAAAGGACCCCTGGATGGTTAAGTCCAGTCGAAGGCGACTATGGGGTGCGGCGCTCATCTTGCTTCAGGCTGAGGGAGCCAGCGTTTGTCCACAGACAACTTTCTGGGTCTGTATTAGATACAACACTGCATGTTACAATGATTCACATTGTATATTCACATCGTATCTGAAGAAGTGTGCATGCACACGAAAGTCATACCAAGAACAAACACAGTTGGTCTCTAAGGTGCTACTGAAAAGAATTTTCTATTTTGTTTCACATTGTATAGTTTATAGTCAATATGTTGTTACCCTTTCAAGCAGGGAGAAAGACAGAGGAGAGTGACAGTAAATATAATACTATTATTGGGCATGTGACTTCTTTCTTGAACATCACAGGCCTGTTTGTCCAGTCACTAGCCACACTGTCACTAACTTGCAAAAAATATATATCTAAATTTCCTCGCAAATTTTAAAAGAATATTCTGAACACAACACAGTAGAAGCCTTGTGAAGCCTGGTAATGAAAACCTCGTGCTTCAGCAGTGTGTGATTTCTATGGCCATTGCAACATATACAATAAAACTTAAAAGAATGCAGAGCATGTATTTTCTCTCTGTAATACACAGGAAACATGATGACATTAATCTTCCACTCCTGGCAACTAGCAATTTGAATGCTTGTAGTAAGTGGAGTGGTCACTTTTTTCAGGTGACACTACAATTAATCAAGCTCCCCCCTCTTCTAACAAATAAATCTAAATGAAATGTGTGCATGCGTCACTAAACATTTTCACCCGGTGCTATAATATGAACAACTTTAAAAACATACAATACAGTCTGTGATCACTTTTATTTCAATCTTAGAAACTGTATTGGTCACCCAACTGCATATGTAGTGTGTGTTTCTTTTCTCTCATGTTGTGGTTACTGGCAGCATCCTTTCAGTTGTCTCAGGTGTGAGTAGCAGGGAAAGGTAATAGAACATGAGGTCTGTCCTTCTACCAAAGGCAATAAGCCACATCATAGCATGTGCATGGAGCAATGCAAAATAAACTCAAACTTTGAATACTTGCAGACAGCTGCTGGGGGGTGGGGAGCAACTTCCAGAGGGGTTGTCCTGTTTGTCTGTTGCAGCAAAAACATCAAAGAATCTGGTGCTCCCTTGAAGACGTGCAGATTTATTATGACATAAGCTTCCACAGGATCCACTTCATCAAATGCATGAAATGTTACCCTCAGTTGCCAGATATGTATAAACTTGAGTACACAGAAAAATAATAATTTGTATTCAGATATTAATTCCTGTAGCAAAAAGAGTTCCTCCTGATTAATTTCCACCCTGATGATTGAGTATGGGGGATATTTGATGACTTTCAGAGGTGATTTTTTTTTAGGGTGGTGATGGTGGCTTAATATTGACTGAGGTATTCTCCCTTTCCCTTTTTAAAACAAAAGGAAAGCTTTGCTGCCATATGAAGGGAGAGTGGAACAGCCTGAATGACCCAATGGCATCCATATTTACTTGCAAAATGCTGTGTGGGAAACACCCTGCATCGGGGTGTAGCGTTGTTCATTGATACACTTCTTCATGTGCCCCCTCCATGAGAGGTCCAGAGGGTGACAACATGAGAACGAGCCTTTTCTGCAGTGGCTCCCCATTTGTGGAATGTTCTCCCTAGGGAGGCTCACCAGATGCCAACATTATTTAACTTTAGGTGCCAGGCAAAAACTTTCCTCTATAATCAGGCCTCTGGCCTTTAACTATCTGTGGCATTTTAGAAGTGGGTGGGATGTTTTAAATGTATTTCTTTTCCCTCTTGGTTTTAATGTACCTATGTGGGATTTATTGTCTATTTGGTTGGTTGAGAATTGTTTTGGGTTGTCCTGGGCAAGACAAAGCAACTGACAAACTTAATAAATAAAAATAAAAAATGAAATAATAAAAACGAAAAGATGGCAGCTCCATTGGCTGTTTTTGCATGTATGTGCACATAAAGACAACACAACTAACAGCTTATCATAGTTCTATTTATGATGAGCTACTTTGTCAAGCTAGTGCATATTTCCATTAATGTGAAAATTGCTTTTGGCAGGAGTAGATAATTTATTTTCCATAATTTATATTAATTACTGCTTACTTGGAGTTCCAAAAAGAAAAAAAGAAAAAAAGCAGTAACTAGAACCATGCCATAAACTGGGTCATTCACAAAGTATGCCTGCAAAAACTATAACTGTCGAGTGTTAAGCATTATATTTAGAAACTATAAGAACCTCACTTGTCAAATTGCATGAGGGCAATAGCACAGCGAAAAAAGCATTTGATCCATGCATGAAAAGGGCTCAAGTAAATTAAATACACTCATAGGATAACAATAATAATCCCACCATTCAGGGCTTTGTGCAAGTTTCTCCATTCACCCATTAGTGAGCACAAGGCATCAAAGCCCTAAATGATGGGATTATTAATGTTGTTCTGTGAGTGGATTCAATTTACTTTGAATGTATTTAGTTTTGGAATGATCTGTCCTCTTTCAATTTCCTTTTTGAGCCTGCCCTGTGAAAATAGGCATTCAAGGCACGTGTCCTATGAAAGGAATGTGGCAATTACACTTGTTTTAACAGTCTATAAGGCAATCATCAAACACTCATTTATAGTTTAGATTACAAGTGAAAACTGGCTTGAAACAGATTCTAGTTATATTTGGAACCTAAAAATAAAATCTATTCACTTTGCCAAAGAGTAGACTTTTTCCCAGGTAGAAATTAATTTATAGTCCTTGCACCCACTGGGTAGGATAAGACTGCTACTAAATTCTCCTGAACTGACGAAACAAGCTGTTACATGAGCATTGCCAACAGAAAGGGCAAAAATGGGTAGACATTGAAGCATGGGGAATCGGAATCTAGATGAAATTGCTGTGTTCACAGGCTGAAGAGATACCAAGGGAAGATAAAAGTCTGTTTATGTATGCAACAACTGCGGCAAGAATTATTTTAGCCCGAAAATGGAAACAACAAGAAGTAACAACAAAAGAAGAGTGACAGATGTATGATGGACTTTGCAGAACTGGCGAAGCTGACAGGAAAAAATCCGAAACCAGCAAGATCAAGCACTCCAAAAGGACTGGAGTAAATTTATACGATATCTGAAAGATCACTGCAAGCAATTAACATCACTAGCAGGGGGGTCTGAAGACTTGTAATGAGAAACTTCCAACCTTTCTATATTTATTTAAATTTTTGAGTTATTTTGTAATGTGTGTAATTAGAATTGGAAAACGTGCAAAACACAATGATATAAAGGTTAATTTTGAAAGCCATGAGGTGGGAGGGAAGGAAGTTGACCGGCTCTAAAGAGCCAGGGACGTAAAGTGGAGGTGAAACAGGATTCACAACTTGATTGTCGCCAGGCACTGTGATCATCTGCATGGGATTCCCACATGGTGGGGTTGACGTGGCCAATCTTCATGTCATGTTTGCAGACATCTTTGTAAGACAAGGTTGGTCTGCCAATGGGCCTGGTGCCCAAAGCCAGCTCCTCATAGAGCATGTCCTTGGGGTTCCTGGCATCCTTCCTTCTGCAGGCATGACTTTAGAAAACATTCATGCTGCATTTACCTACCATCTTGTTATTAATTGTGCTGTATAAATTTGATGTTTCTGGTTTTAAATAAGTGGGTTGTCAGCAGCAACAACAAAATCTTTGTATTCCTACACAAACCTTTGCTTGTGAACCCTTCTCTCCCCTTTAACCTTTTCTGCACCAAAATAGAATGTAATAATAATAATGTCTTCACCCAGTTTGATACGTTTTTAATGAAATTGTGATATAAATCACTTCAACCCAATTACATTCCGAAGGGCCATCCGATAGCTGTGTACATAAGAGAACCCATCAAAATGGGTACATATGGGTACATATATTCACTTTAAAAGCTGCCTGCAATGTGTGTGTCATTTGAGCTACTGACCTTATCAGAGAACAATGAAGGTAGTATTTCATGTCACCATTTCTCTGTCTTACAGTCTGTTTATGAATAATAATCCTCATGTTTAATTGTAACATACAGGGTAGTAGAAATGAAAGGCAGGGTACCTTTCTGACATAGGCATGTCAGATGTACCATAAATGTAGAGGACAATGAAAGAGCACAGGGTGCCTGTAGAAGGATTAATCATTAATGTATGTACCCTTTATCACAAGAAAAGCTGGAGAGTTCCAGGAAATCCTGTTACAATACTGACCACTGGTTTTCTTCTTGTTGTGTAGGCATGCAGTTGGATACATACATGCACTTGGATTTGAAAATGATACTCAAACATCTTTGTATGTTCCCTCTACACACACACCTGTTTGGGAGATAAATTTGATTCACACTTAATTCACACTTTCCAAACTAATACATGTGCCAAAACAGAGCTATCTTTTAAAAATGCCATTTTGCAATGGAGGCAACCATGTTTTTCTCCACACATTTTCCCTGGAGAATGTGATACCTCAAGGATATTAAACAGAGATAAACATGGCTGCCTCTTCCTCTCTTGTAAAGAGTGTGTTGGGGTTCAGAGGAGTTTGGCTTTCCTAATCTGCCCCAACATACCTTCAAAACACCGCTTTCTTCTCCCTATTTCTTCCCTCTCACCTTACTGCAAATGAAGGAGGAAAATTTGGAGAGGTTTCTGCAGCTGCAATGACAAGGCTCTCAAGGGCAGACTTGTCTTTCAAGTCATAGAAGGAAGTCTGCAATATTCTATGGCCACTTGAATGCCCTCCAGGGGGCAATAGAATGGTGCCCTAAATCAAAATCAGCAATCAAGGAGATGGAAAATGCTGGATCTATAATAAACGCAAAGGAGACATTTTCCAGATGTGGTGGAAGTGTAGCAAAGCTGTTGACTACTGGAAAATGGTTGTAAGGTTAATCAGTCAAATGTTTCAAATTAATTTGTTAGTGGATCCTCAGGTTTGCTTACTGAACTTTGGGAACAGTTGCATGTCAGTAAGGAAGTGCTATTCCTACCAACATTGGCCAGAATTACGCCAAATTTAGGAAAAAGAAATTTGAATACAACAGGTTAGGTTTGGAAAATGTGGAATCAATTGGAAGTTTAAATTAACAGCTTTTACATGAAATCCAGAAAAACTGAAGGGTGGGTGGTGTTCAGTAACACAATACACCCACAGAAAATTAGGAATCATAGATGCAAAAGTGACTATATGATATTGTAAATAGAGGGGGAATCAAAATAATTTTGGATGGAACAATGCTTATGTTTTATTTATTTATTTAACATATTTTTAACCCACACTTTATTGTAAATAACCCCAGCACAGGATACAATCTCAATATAAAAATGTCGTCCATCAGCATAATAATATCAAACAGGGGCAGATAAACACCAGAGCTAAAACAAGCTGTTAAAAGTGCAGAGCCATTCCTAAGACTGGAATGAAATTGGGATGATTGTAAGTACCGTATATGTCTAAACTTGTATTGATATTTGTATTTTCATAATAAAGATGATGATGTACTGAATATAGCATTTGAGAGGAAAGAAACATGAACACTATCTACAGATGTCCAGCAAAAAGACAATCCATGAAACAACTATCATCCTGTCCCCGTATAAAAAACCACTGTGGAATTTTTGAAGGATTGATACCGAGAATTATAAAGCAATATTTATATTTTGTAGGCATATCTTGCAATTCCATACTATAATATAATAGAATTGTTCACATCTGTTTCAGATGCAGAACTTGTATGTGTGTCAATTACATGTTGACTGTACCCACAACGTTTTGTCAAAAACTATTACAGAGGATGAAGGAAATGCAAGTTTTTAAATCCTTAAAAACCCACGGGTTCTGCTGAGAGACAAACACATAATTTGCACTTCTGACATTATCGTAAGAACACACTGATAAAAAAGCAAAAAGCAAAAGTAAAAATGGCCATCAGTGATGATTCAAAATGTAGGTAGTTATATAATCACCTTTAAAACTGCATTCTTATTCATCATGCTAATATAGGGATTATATTTCTATCAACATGCACGTGCACACACACACACACACACATGCATGTATATATGTCATATACAGATTTCTGTTCTTTTCCCCTATGAATATATCTTCTTTGATTGAAACTGGCTGCTGAGGTGGAGATTAGTTTCTATAAAAGGAAATGTGATGATAACATATATTGTTGTGATATTCTGTATGTCAGGGTTTCAAAAGCACTAATTCTTCCCCAAAGTTCCTAGGTTATATCAGCAATCCTTTCCAAGAATCCATGAGACAGTCCTCTGAGCAATTTACTCAAATAATGCAAATATTTTTGGGGCCTTTCTCTATCAGGCTTTCCCTTTAACCAGAGACTGATTGGAATCTTACTGGAAGAACTGAAGGGATAAAGCAGAACTGTAACCCAGAGCAAGCTGAAATGGGACTGGCTATATAGCTTATTTATTAGATTTCTATGCCACCCTTTAGCCCAGGTGATCTCAAGTCAGTTTACAACCATAGCTGCTTCTACATTACAACAATGAAAGCACAGTATAAGAAATTAAAACAAGATTAAAATAAAGCCAAAACATGCAGCAGATGAGCATTCCTCAATTACAGCTAGCCAAAACAAATCAACCACTCTTAATATTGTCAGTTGTTATGAAATCAATTTTCCATATCCTCTGCTTTGAGTATAAGATTGTTCAGTGATTATTTGCAAGCACAGGTACTCCGTAGTACAGATCCCAAGGAATATGGTGTACATATCTTGCATCTCTTAATTTTGTCCCATGTTACAATTTATGTTAAAAGCCTCTGTTCAGTTCCATCCATCATTCTGGTCTGACCTCACGAGGGCTACTAAGGTTAAATATTACAAATATCCAACATGAAAACCAATGCCACACAGTATTGTGTGACTAGTAAATCACTCATCTCACAGTGCGCACAAATTCGTTTCTCTTTATGTTGCAGAATCAATCAACAATCTCTAACGGGGGGGGGGGGGCTCTTGCTGTAGAAATCAGAGTACTTTTGGTAACATGATGAAAAGGCATTAAAGTAATGAACTGATTTATAACTACTGGGGACCATTAGAATTTCAGTATCTTGAAAGAACTTCACTACCTAGTCCCAGATGTTTAGTTACATGTTGTGCTTATGCATGTGTGGGGAAAACAAAAGTTCTATTAATTTTGGGTATAACTATAAAACAATAGTAGCAGATTCTGAATGTAATGATTAAGAGAACTTGGGCACTGCAGTTCAAAACTGGTGGCTTTGATGCTATAGAGTTTTGCCATGTTTGCACGAATGCCTTAAATATATGAAAAATATGCAAATATATAAATATATACAAAGGTATATATATATTTGAATAAGCAGGGTTTGTGGTGTTATGAAGGCCACATTCATTTCAAATGTGCTTGTGCAGGAAGGCTTCCCAGCAGATTATGCTCCAAACTTGCTTTTTTCTTTCTTTCTTTCTTCTATGCTTTTACAAAATACAATGGTCATAGTCCAACTAAAGCAATGCACTTCTAATTCCTATTGAGTAAATGTGAGAATTAAGCATGTTCTCCCACTGAAACAAAGGGAGCTGAAATGTTCTTCATTTTGGCTGGATCATGTTCAAGTGGTTGCCTTTCACCTGAATAACAGCCAATCATAGCCCTATTGGGGCATTCAAAAAAATAGATTGGGGTGGGTGAGTAGAGCATATGGGAAATGCATGTTCTGGCTCTGCAGGCTTCAGCCCCAACTTTGCCATTTGGAGTGGAAGTGGCTGGCAGAGGTTGTATATTTAGAAAAGTCCCCATGACTGGGGGACTCCATGTAATGGAGATGTCTGGTAATTGTTAACCTCTTTGTCTTTTAGAAGACATCTGAAGGCAGCCCTTTTTAGGGAAGCTTTTAATGTTTGACAGACTATTGTATTTTAATATTTTGTTGGAAGCCAGCCAGAGTGGCTGGGGAAACTCAGCCAGATGGGCGGGGTATAAATAAATTACTACTACTACTACTACTACTACTACTACTACTACTATTACTACTACGGTTCCCATCAGCAGGGAGAAGACTACATGTATTCATGAAGAATCCCCCTTCAGACCTTCTGCCCAATATACAAAGGACTGAGACTGCAGCTCTTGGGTGTTAAATGTCAAACTGGGGCTAAATCTCCCTTGTGAAAGATAGGTATTAGACCAAAAGCCCTGATTAAGTATTAGTATCACAATGCACTTCAAAATCACTTAAGGATGGCATTTCTAACACGTGTGAGGTTTTTTTATGTCTCTTAGCCAAAATCCTGGCAATAATCTTTGGCCTGCAGGCTTTCATCATCAGAGAAATAGCAAAATGATTTGAGTTTGGGACATTGGGAAACTCTGATTTCCATAGTTGCACTGTCTGCAAACCTTAGTGACACTGTTGGCTAGAGACTACGCCAGACATTCAGTGGGAAGTTGGCATCTATATTTTTTTCCCAGGGTTGTATAAATATGCATGTTTATCTAACTGTTATCTTGGGAGCAAAGTTGGTACATAATTCTTCACTGTATTTTAAAAACCTCACGAGTTATATGGCATTTTAAGTTACTTTTATTAGTCTCTCCCCCCCTCCCTCCTATATATTCTACCATTAATTAGGATTCACCTTTACAAGGGAGCCTAGTCAGGCAATGGAAGATGGATAGTGTATCATGACCCTGGGATCAGACTCTGCTTTTTCAGGGAATGAATCTGAGAGTTTAGGGTGGGAGAGGAAATTGTTCCCAGGGCCACTCTTAGCTTCACATACTGAATCGCAGGCACTGAAGCAAGAGGAACCCATTGTGCCAGCACTTCTCCAGCCTGAAGAGGGAGCATTGCCCTCCTTTCACTTTGAGAATTCCATCTCTGAAGCCCCAATGAAACGACAGTCTCCTCTGCTCCATCAGACTCCATGAGTGCAAAGGGGCTGTGCCCCTTCTAACAAAGAGGCTTATCTCATGGAAGGAGAAGCCAGGGGCAGATAGAGCTGAAGGTCAGTCTGAAGATCACTATTGTTCGGTTTGAGGATGTACAGGCATGTCTCATTTTATTGTGCTTCCCTTTATTGTGCTTCACATGATATTGCTCCTTATAAGGATGCAAGTGCAGCTGCAGGCAACCTGGCGCCCTTCTCCTGGACATGAAAGAGGAGCATGCTAGGGTTGGATTCCCCTCCTCCTGTCCCTGTGCCGGGGGGGGGGGCATGGCTTGACAGACTACAGTATAGTGTAAACATAACTTTTATATGCACTGGGAAACAAAAGAATTGTGTGACTCGCTTTCTTGCCATCTTCACTTTATTGCAGTGGTCTGTAACCAAACTTGCAGTGTCCCCGGGGTATGCCTGTATACCAGTTCCAGCATCTTGACCGTAGCTAGGTGGCTAATAAGCAGTCAGTTCAATTCTTTCATCAGTGGCTTAATCTGATATGGTGATTACCTATCCCAGCGAGCAGCTAAGCCACTGCGTTTTTCATTAGCTGTAACCTGCAGTTTATGGACCAACCTCAGGAGTTGCTGACTTACTAGCTGAAGCTTGTAAAAGGCACTCCTGTACACTGAGGTCACCTGGGACTCTAGTCTAGAGATGGCTCCAGGAGAACCCACAGATTTCAAAGCTGCTCTATCCACAGTGGACAATTGACAAACTAACCAAACCAACTGGCAAAAGAGGGGTGTGAATGATTTGTGGGTGAATGATTCCTGAATCACTCACCCACAATTCCCCTGTCTTGCCAGGATTCAGACTCAGTTTGTTGGTCCTCATTCAATACTCCTAATGACCACTACATATGGATGTTAAACAGCACTGGGAACAAGATGGCATACTGCGGGACTCCACACCGCATCTCTCAGGGGGCCAGGAGATATACTATTCTCTGAAACTGACCCTGAGATAGGACTGGAACCATTATAAAACAGAGTCTCCAATGCCCATCTCACCTAGTTGGTTCAGGAGGATAGCCTAGTCAATAGTCTCAAAGCCATTGAGAAATTAAGTAAAGACAACAGGGTTGCACTCCCCTGACCTTTTCCGGATTAAGGTCATCCATCATGGCAACCAAGGCCAATTCAGTCCTATAATACAGGATTGACTTGTAGGAAGCTGACTTGTACTGGTCATCTACTTCAGAATTTTCTATGCTGACTGGCAGTGGCAATCCAAGGAGGCAGGAGACTCCCAATCCTAACTGCAGATGGTGAGTATTGAATCTGGGACCTTCTGCATGCAAAGCAGATGCTCTACTAGTGAGCTATGGCCCTTTCCTAAGCAGACTGGAAACCCAGATTGAAATGTGTAAGGACAATCCATTTCATCCAAGACTGCTTGCAATTATGCAATCCATTTCATCCAAGAGTATTTGCCATAATGGGGCCCTGGGATGCCAAGAACTGCCTTTAGGAAAACTTCTGAAGAATCAACAGAAAGGTGTTCCCTGTTGACTTCTGAGCAACAAGGAACCAGAAAAAAAAAACTTAACTAGAATCTTTGATCTACAGGTAGTTAATGGTCACAATCCACTGAAAACCTTTCCTATACAACAGATGTTGCTCCAAATCTACATGCACATGAGAAGGTCTATGCCTATCCCTTCTACTTTCTCTCAGGACTCGGCTAGACTGGTAAAGAAAAAGTGATTTATATGTGTTGTATGTGTGACATAATACTGTGCCACCAGATGACAATGTGGAGTCCCACTTTTCTCTGCCGGTTTTCCCTGTTTAAATTTACAACGCTTTAAACTGAAACACTTCTTTGATGTGTCTAGACCCAGCGTCATTGTCAGTCTGTCCACAAAATTCCCAGTAGACCTCTTATTTAAAAAAAGATCTAAAATTCCTGCTACACATTAATCTAGTTGTGTTTAACTATCTAGGTGCACAATCTAGTTTTAATCCATCTCTGGTTATCTTCTCGAAGCCACATATTTTTCATGAAAGTCATAGCTTTAGTCATTTCTTTTTGGCTTGATGGGCCCTTTGCTGAAGGATGGTATTCTAGTAAACTCTAATCAAGTTAAAAAGAGGTCACGATGTGTTGTTTATGTAACTTCTATTTTTGTCTTAATCATGTTCCAGCAGTACCATTACACTTCAATATACTTGAGCACAGGATTATGAATTCTTCGTTTCTGGCATTTCTCTGGAGCTTTCTGACATTATATAAAAAAAAATCAGATGGAGTACTTGGGCGGAGCTCAACAGTCTGCACTGCTTTTTATTCTTTTAATAACTGTTGTAGAATTTAGATTGAATTTAAGATGTCACTAGTACCATCAATCTGACATGCCCTTTTGCCACCTTTCTCCACATAAAATAAGAAAGCAAGTGTGTATATTCTCCCTTTCTCAAAATAACTGAATATGAAACTGCTAGAGCAGCCATAGGCAAACTTGGCCCTCCAGATGTTTTGGGACTACAATTCCCATCATCCCTGACCACTGGTCCTGTTAGCTAGGGATCATGGGAGTTGTAGTCCCAAAACATCTGGAGGGCCAAGTTTGCCTATGCCTGTGCTATACTGTCACTTTCATGGTTTTGTTGTGGGGGGGCGGGGAGAGGAAGACCGGAAGCTTGATCCTATGACTTGCTCCATCTCTCAACAAATGAAGGTGTGCCTTACACATTGCCAGTGCAATGCCAATAACCATGACCTCCCTGCCATTATACAGATGCTGCTCTAATACTGCTTTAAGATAACACAAGACACAAATATTCAAGATTCAGGTACAAAACTACTTTCAAAGGGTTAAAATTGGCCCCAGAGTGTCATCAACCATATTGTGCCTTATGATACAACAAAAGGTTGTATATATGTGTAATATAGACCATATATCATTAAGACCCATTTAATTTCTCTGAAGGAACACAGACCCTAGTGGAGGCCAATGCTGCAGGAATTTTGTGCACTGCTAGGCAAAGAATTGGGGCGGGGGTGCTTCTAACAATATGTAACATTGCTAATGCTTTTAAATGTTTTTCCTTACTTTATGTTAAATTGTATTGTAGTTCATTGCTCTGGGCTCTTTTTGAGGAAGTGCAGGATAGAAATATAATGCTGATGATGTAAGGCCACTTAATAAAACATGCTTAAACTGGGGGCCTTTATTTTACTCCCCCCCCCAAAAAAGCACCTCCAACGTGCTTCCAATCTGTAGTGACAGTCCATGATAGTTTTCTACCAAACGTTTCCATTCCCTTGGCCCTGTTTGCCCTCTCAAATGTGCTGTTTGCAGTAAATAGCAATTTTCAGGAGCAAATAGCAATGACAGCATTTTCAGGCCCAATCCAAACCCATAGCACAGTCTAGATCAGGCTGAAATGGCCAATTTAAGTGTGCTTTAAAAAAGAAACATGCAGTTTGTCTTTCCATTTTTGGTTACCTGTATTAATTGCATGATAACTTCCACTTTTAGCAGATGTTTGTCTGCAGCTTTTTTTGAAGTTTGAATCACTAAAGTGCCATATAACACTTTGGGGGACATACTTAGACCTGTGAAACCTCATACAGATTCCACTTCACCTCAGGATTTGTCAAAATCAAACACACATCCCGTGTGTGTGTGTGTGTGTGTGTGTGTGTGTGTGTGTGTCAACGCGTGCACACATGCACACACACACAAAATGCAAATAAAAGAAGCTGTCTGTTAGGATTCTAACAGATGTCCTAGATAGATTGTACAAATATTTCATTCAGAGGATAATCTGGCAAATGGGTTTTGAATGGCTGCTTTTAAAGGAAGAGATTTAAACTTGACTTCCCAGTTTTTGTGACGAGGGATTAGCTAATGAACCCAAGAAACACTCCACTAGTTAGAGCCAGCAATGACTTCTTTTTGCTTGAGTCACAAGTTTAAATTCTCACATTAGTTTCACTGTATACAGCAAACAAAACAACCAAATCCCTGGAATGCATGAAATTGGCTTTGGTTGTGAGATGCATAATGAAGCATACAAAAGCTTTAATAAACCTGAACTCTTAGGACCTTCTTGTGGGTGTTAATGAGGCATTGATAACCTGGAAAACACATGTTGTCTTTTTGCTATGCCTTGTTTTCCTGCCAGGTGCACAGCGATTGTGTGGCAATGAGATGCAGGCTTAGTTTCTAGTGATTTCAATGAAAGTGCTCAGCCACCAAACATCGCTAAAGGTCAGGCCCTTTGCAGTTAATCTAGCATTCTGGGCATGCTTACAAAGGAATGTTTAATTTGTACTACACCTTAAATGGGTGGAAACAAATGCAATCTGGGAGGTGGTTTTACCTCTAAGAACTGTTTATACTAGGGACTCTTTATAAAAAACCTGACCCACCAGTTACCTTTTTCTTCAAGGGATGTAATTTAGGTGTCCACATCAAAGAAAGAAAATAGTTGAGATGGAACGAATCACCCCATTGTGCCAGACACTGGTTACCCTTGGCTTGGAGAAAAGAAGGGATGGCGATGATTTCACCCTAAGTTCCCAAGGCAGCCTATAACCATTTAAAATGCATTAAAAACATTTTTTTTAAAAAACTTACAATCATAAAAAATGCAGTCACAAAGAAGATATTGGAGAGAACTATTAAGCAGTTCTCCAAGGTGTGGGAAGGCAAGGAGTGAACAAAAGAGAGAGGCATTGCTTTGCTCAGGGCACAAAGTCGTATCTTCCTCTCAGAACTGTTAGCACTTTGGATTTCTTTTGAAATAAATAATAATAATAATAATAATAATAATAATAATAATAATAATAATACTTTATACCCCAACCCATCTGACTGTGTTGTCCCAGCCCCTCTGGGTTACTTCCTACATACATAACATTAAATGTGGCCCTCTACAGAATGACATCATCTACGCTCAGCAAGCCTAGTGTGACACTCCAAGTTGAAAAAATGGGAAGACCCTCACACTCTTCAACCGTGCATTATTAGCAAAGTGCAAATATGGGGGCACAATTTAGACAAATGGATACCGTTTAAAGATCCTATTTGTTTAACCGAGAGATTTACTCATGTGCCTAAATCTCTTCCGCAGAAATCAGTGTGACTAAAAGGCGCTTAACTTTGACTAAACCGTGCTTAACTTTGGCTTGATGATGTCCTGCAATTGAATGCCAGGCACACATCCCAGGAAAGCCTACCAAATATTTGGGCAGGATGCAGTATACATTTCTAAACATAGGAATGTCAGAGAATCACCGAGTAAAATAAAAGGCATAACATTGCCAGTGGTCGACTCTGGCTGGAACTAGCTCATCTGAGCTTTCTGTTTGCATACCACTTACAGTTGGCCTTATTGCCAGCTGGATGGGAAATGAGAGAGAGAGAGAGAGAGAGCTTCCTTGCAAAACTCGCTTGCTTTCATTGAAGTACCCAGAAAGGGATAGGTTTGATTTATTGAATGAAATAGTGTTTGTTATAGCATTTTTGTGCTTACTTTTAAACTGGTGTATCTTTTGTTCCATGTGCTTTTCATCCTTGTGAATGAAAAATGTTCCCCATGACAACAAAGTGTGTTTATATTTTGGGTAATGTTACATTGGGTCAAACACATTATAGATATTTTTTTCCAGTGAACTGTGGAAAATAACAGCAATACACTGTTGTCCACTGCCAAGTGTCATCCTCTGCACTTTTATAAATTATAATTCATTGCTTCAAATTCCAAGAGGGTCCAACAGGAACACCAATATTGACAGCGTCCGTACATAGGGAATGCATTATTTACAATACAGCTGCCATGTTTCTATGCTTCATAGAAACAGAGATGTTTCTGTACCACAGAGGTCAATTGTCAATACACTCCATCAGAAGTGCATCTGGATGGTTGCCATACTTATATCATTATGGTCCCAGTAAAGTTCATGGGAATTGTGTTGATGGCTTTACAGGGATTAGAATTTGGCTCACTGTATTATACTCTATAATCTGTTTTGTTCGGACTTTTCAACAGTGCATGCTTTACTATAGATAATTAGAAGGTCTCTCATTGAACTGCCTGGCTAGGGTAAGCACAACATCTGATAACACGTTCATTACATAGACAGGTTTTATATTTACACTGTGATAACTGGAGCAATAGGCAGGTGTGTGATTTACTGACAGTTCCTTTTTGTGCTTCTGGGCAACTTGCAAAGGTAGGCTTGTAAATCTCTCCCCATGGCAAGGGGGATGAGTCCTACACACAGTGAGATGTAGTGCATATAGTGTGGTGCAGACCCATGAATGTGTTGACTACAAGTGCAGATAGGAGGAGCAAGAGTGACTCACCCATCCGCCTTTTGCTGCTTCTCAACAAGCAAACTAGCTACCCAACCAAATCAAATGAATGGGTAATTGTGTGCTGGTGGAAACTAAATCTGAATTCTTTGAGGTTTCTTTAAAAAACAAAACCCCCAAACCCAACACATCCATCCTTTAGAAAGGCACAAGTCAGCCTATTTGCACATGGGGTAGGAGAGACAGGTGTATCACACTCCATGGGAGAAAGTAATTCAATTCCAGGAAGACACATTAGCCACCAGGGTTCTCCAAACATATCCAGCTGTGTTGGGGGGGGGCAGAAAGCAGGAAGGAGGTGGCAGTGTCACATACCTAGAAGATTCTCGGTCCTGTAACCACTGTGAATTCTCAGGACTCATGAGGTCCCATTATAATAATTTGTATGCTTTAAACAGATTTTATATATGTATATACAGGTACTTTTAATTCTATCAATGTTTAATTGCATTTTAATGATTTTTAATGCTTTTAGCAACCCTTGGCTTTATCTGTAAGCCACCTTGAGTCCCATTAGGGGAAAGGGCAGAGTATATAACCAAACAAACGCCAACACAGCTAGATTTATCTTATTCCTTCCCATTCAAATAGGCTCTAAAACAAAACAAAACAAAAATACCTCAAGTACCTTCCCTCACCACATAAACCAGCCCAAATCCTGTGGTCTTCATCACAGTCCCTTCCCTCAGTTGAGGGAAGTGCAGAGGGTGAGAATGGGCCTTTACAGTGGTGGCTCCCTATTTATGGAATGCTGTTCTCAGTCAAACAAACCTGCCACAATCATCACGCGTCTTTAGATGCCAGGCTAAGACATTTCATGTACTCAGACTGTTGGTAGTTATGTTAGCCTTTATTATGATGCTCATCTTGTAGTGGGGTGGGGGTAGGGCTTGTCCTTCTTATTGTGTTGTTATATGGATATCTTAGGAGTTGATTCTTCTATTTACCGGTATTTATTTTGTTTTAAGTTGATTTTATTTGTTTGTATATTGTTTATTTTGAAGGTATATCTACTAAGATCTTTTGTAGGTGCCATAGGAAGTGCTGGTTCGCCCACTGGCACCTGTGGACATAATACTGGCAACTCCTGGCCTACAACATGAGAAAATATAACAGAAATCATTATGTGATAGCATTTCCCTGTGGAAAAATATTTATGTGGCAATGCTCTCATTTATGTTGTTGGATAGGTGGTAAATCATAAATAAATGTGATCAGAATTTGCCCCTATTTTGATAACCCTAAGTCATATGCTTTACACATTCATGAGAATGATACAGCATTGGTTCTGTTTCCACAGGTTTTATCTAATATGCAGCGTGCAGCTGACAAGAATGAAGGATTGGGGTAAAGGAAGCAAAACGTGGACAAAAATGTGGACTGGAAGCCATCTGGAAAGCAATATCCACAGTACAGCATTCATATTATGTGTGTGGCTGGGATCTGGTTATTTAAATAGTTCATGTGGCCAATGATACTGTTTTTCATCTATGGGAGGTGAAACAGGGCAGGGGGAACAGATCACAGTTTTCTCCTTGGTTGTTGAAAGAAATGGTTCAATGACACTCCAGTTGGATTTGGCAGCTTTCTTGGGTTCAAATGCTCTGTTACTTATGACACTGTCAGCAGGTATGCAAGAGAATTGGAGTACTGCGTATGTGCCCACCAATGGAGTCTTCTTTCCTGGAGCAAAGAGCAGCCTTCGTGGCAGGGTGGGGTTGAGAGACAATCTCCATTACTATACCACTCTTTGGCAAAAATGGTTGATACTTGCCACAGTGCTGATCTTAACTGGGGAAGGGGTGAGGCTGCTATTATTTTTTTATTTTTTTAAACTAGGCACATCATTTGCAACTGTGCAAATAACTCCACCACTATTTTGGTATTTGGTTGCAGCCATGCCACTGCAAATGGGTCTGCATCTGCATGGATAAACAATGCTTACAAATGGCTCGCCACATGATGACAGCCACCATATGGAACAATTTAGCACAACCTCCTCTTCACAGCTGTAATGTGTAAACTGATGCTAAAAATGCATGAAAATGCAATGTAAGAAAGGTTCCTGGCCAGCGTTTGAAGTTTTGCCAAATGTGTGCCTTCAACATAAAGCAAGATAGTTGTATAAATCTATCCTATATGATAAAGCTCCGCATTGCCCTATTCTGCTCAGGCACTAGCATCATGACAAACAATACTCTAACAATATACTAACATAAACCCACATACAAAATCCGGCCCTTAAAATTACTTACTTAGTCTGAAGCAACAAGAAGTGAACTGTATTGAACACGGGTCCTCCAATCAAAATTGTTGATTTAGCACAGGTCATTTTATAACCCAAACTAGAGCTCTGCAAAGCACACAAAATCCTCCAAGGAATTTCCCCTTGGCAGTGAAACCTATTTTCACACATAAACCCCTTGATGCTGGGATTCAGTTTCATAGAAATGGCTGTTTGGAGGATTCGAGAAAGGAATTCCTGGGTGTACAGAACAGTTTTATGCTTCATACGAAAGACACGTTGGAAACAATGCAGGACACATCCTAGCAGCACAGTATGCATTATATCAGGGTTACCCCCCCCCCCCGCATTTCATCCTAGACCTACATTGTCTGCTAGAGGCCACACCTGCAGTACACATTGAGTGCATTCACCATAATCAGTGGTTTACTGAAAATAACAACTGCTTCCCTAGTATGAGCAACAACCCACAATTCCTGGCTTAGTGTTACATCCAAGCCAGAGACTATGGTTAGTTTCACTCAAACCACAACCAGGAAGCCAACTTAGAAAACTTCACATGTGGTAAATCATGATTCCTGGTTTGGTTATAATGCCATGCATGCTGAAAGCATGAACAACCATGTGCTGCTGGTGGTGGTAATCACTGCAAGCCCACCAAATGAAGGGTTACTGGGTGAGGGTGGATCAGGCCTGGTAATGGAGCTACTGGATCCAAAGCCAGCAAATTTTCCAGAGAGTGACCTGATGCGGACACCTCTGCTGTGCCAACCTAGAAACAGAGTAGCAAGCAAGTTAAAAAGCATCCACCCTCCAACTCACCTTCTGCCCTGACCAGTGCAAGCAGCAGGGAGTTGGCTGCAGCAGTGAATCCACAACCCTAGGAGCAGCACTTTGGATTGCAGCCAAGGGTGACTGGAGATTCCTGCTGTTTTGAGCAAAATAAGATATTTCTGTCCAAATGCCTATGCTTTCAAATCTCCTATATTTAATGGCAATTGTCAAATGAAAAAGGCAGAGCACCCTGCGAGCAAGTTCTTTTTTTTAAATTTCCAAGATCTCAGTGTGAAGGAAATAATTTACTATTGCAAAACCACGGTCTTTTGAGAGTCTATTGTACTGTACTAGCAATAAATATAACGTTTTTTAAAAAAAAATCTTACAACCTTATCATCTATAAATCCCCTTGGCAAAAACGCTACTGATATGCTTAAGATGATTTATTCTTACACCTCAGTCCCAAGATAAACTATTTTCCTTGGTTTAATGCAACATTTATTGCCTTCATAATATATGGTTATCATCCTAAATAAATCTGTCTATGTGCCAAACTGTAACTCGGCTTATCTACCAGATCCTAATAATTTAAAACATGGAAATGCCTTCATGTTGAAATCCTCCCCTGCCATGAGAACTCAAATTGGCACAATGACTGCAACATTATTTTGCAGAAACCTTCCATCATATCTTCCATTTATAAGGCTGAAGCCACCTACCTGAGGATTAAACTTTCTAGCAGCTGCCCCAATAACAGGGGAAATCATGCTTTGCTATGTCAACTATAATGGTGAAAATGTTGGGGGATGAGTAGCACCCCATAAATCCTTCTGTAGATTTACTTGTAATGACTACCACAGTCTTCCTTCCTTCCTTCCTTCCTTGCTTTTTAAAATAACGTTCTAACTTCCACCAGTTCTTTCATTTAGGAGGCCATTTTCCATCCTGTTTTTAATTTTATATAAATATCTGAATCTTAAATATGATTCACCATCTCAAATCACTCAGAGACAGCTCACTTTTTTTCTTGCTGAAGCAGCCTTTTGTTTTAGTATGCATTTGCGTAGACTAAAATGTGCTAATTGAGCAATCATGGATATGTCCAGTGCAATTCTTGGATCATGGCATCTGGAAAAATACCTGCTGTGAGCACAGTAATTGTTGCCAGCTTAATCTCTAATTGCTCAATTCATATATTACATTTGCTCATGTGAGCATGAGCCTTAGGAAGTTTGGCAACCGCTCACACACTATTCTTCAAGGTCAGTTCTGAATACCAATTTATGCATCCTTTTTGTTCGCATAAGGCGGACCGTTTCCCTATATGAGTGGATGTTGGGGAGTATTCTCACAGTCCCAGGCTGATGCAGTTTGCTCTTCTGATCAACGAAGCTTGTTTTACTCACATATAGTAAAGTCATCCCTCCTCCACTCAGTCTTTAAGGGGTTAGGAAGAGTGAAAAACGGTGTCCTTTCAACCACATTTGTAACTACAGTGGTACCGCGGGTTAAGAACTTAATTCGTTCTGGAGGTCCGTTCTTAACCTGAAACTGTTCTTAACCTGAGGTACCACTTTAGCTAATGGGGCCTCCCGTTGCCACCGTGCGATTTCTGTTCTCATCCTGAAGCAAAGTTCTTAACCCGAGGTACTATTTCTGGGTTAGCGGAGTCTGTAACCTGAAGCGTCTGTAACCCGAGGTACCACTGTACCCTGTTTTAAGAGCAAAAGTGTAGTAAAGAGTGTGGTTTAAGTTAACTAACCTATGTTAAATTATAATGTGAAAGATGATAAATTAAGTTCTTAGGAACGTGTGGTGACCTTATAGTCTTTTTCTTCTTTTTTTCTTCTTCAAAAAAAGTGCTTCCTTTGAAAGTTGTTTTTTATACCAGCAACTGCTTAAAATCTGTTTCTGTGATTTGAAGGTAATAGTAATTATATTTCCTACTTTGTTCCTTCCAGTTACCCTTTGGCAGGTCTTTTGTAACTCTTTGCCAGATTTATGGGGGTCATCTTGCACATCTCAATCTAGCGTAGAGGAAATTGTTGGCTCCAGCAAAGAACTATAATGAGGATAATCTCTTCTCCAAAGGCCTCCAAGGGTCCAGATACTTTTGGTTTGGACATGGTCTCCATTCATTCCTCCCAGGCAGCTCAGTCTTGCACTATATATTGAATTCCAGGGTGGTTGTTTTTTATTTTACTTCCACTCACCAGCAACCCACAACTTTGTGCCTTAAACTGCCAGTGTGCTTGGTTATACCTGCAGGAGGGGAACAAGTCCTGCAGGAGGGGAAATATCAGGCTTCCAAGAAGAAAATGCCACAAGGCTACTTCAACAAGTACACTTGAGAATATGACAGCAGCTGAGGGCTGCTTTAAACATTACCACCCCCACGTGAGCATCACTAGCGCAATTGTTCCGTAGCTCCTAAAAGCTTCTGTTCATCCACCTAAACACACATCCACTTTCCTGAGGGTTGTTGGTATCTGGGCAGAACAAAGATAGAATCATAGAGTTGGAAGGGACACTGAGGATCATCTAGTCCAGGCATCCCCAAACTCGGCCCTCCAGCTGTTTTGGGACTACAACTCCCATCACCCCTAGCTAACAGGACCAGTGGTCAGGGATGATGGGAATTGTAGTCCCAAAACAGCTGGAGGGCCGAGTTTGGGGATGCCTGATCTAGTCCAACCCCCTGCAATGCAGGAATATGCACTTGCCCCATATGGGGAATGAGCCTGCAACCTTGGCATTATCATCAGCACCACACTCTAACAAACTGGGCTATCCAGGCTGATATAAGATGTTTATCCCAGATGTGGTAGGAAATGTATTTTCTTTCTTTACCGAGAAAGTTCAAGAGTCCCCAAGTGCCTTTGGCTAATGGCCAAATTTCATCCTACTTTCTATCATGAACTGGTAAATCTGAACATTCATTAAGGGCCACTTCTCAGGGTATATTCTGTAAGCGAGTACTTACTGAGCAAGTACACAACACGTATCACATCAGATCTGAAGGGCACACATGCTTCACACATGGCTTCCCCTCCAAACTACTTGCAAGCAAAGGCCAAGAGAGGTTCAAGCTCCCACATGCAAATATTTGGAAGGGAAAGGCACTTTTCCTGCTTATTTCATTGATACAACACTTTCCTCAGTAACTCCACTCAAAGCACCTTAAGCAATTGAAACAATAACCATCATATAACAAAAATAATGAGAATGTATCTGATACTACCAATTAAAGTTAAAAACAGCAGCATAAAATAAGATTGGAGTAGATTATAACAACTGAATTGCAGAACAAACATTGAGCATACAAAATCCTTTTGATTTTGCAATTGATACTTGCAAATGTATCATATCAAGTGTCTGAGTTTTCCAACCTTACACTAGCCAGGACCAGTGACAACAGGTCCTTCCTTACTCATTACAGTTCTGCTCAACAGCCATGTAAGAGTGTGATGGAGATGAAAGTAAGGCCTCTTTTCTGCCTTTTCTGCTAAATGGTAGGTTTGTTTGAATTTCTATCTCACCTTTTTCTCCAAGGAGCTAAAGATGGTGTACATGCACAGGAACCAGAGCAGCAGGACCCATCACCAGAGCCAGAGGGGCCCCAGTCCCCACGAACACGACGGACTGAGGTCTAGGGAGTGGCACTCTAGGAGGCTGAGGGAGGCAAGGCCCCACAGCCCAGCTTTCTAGCTGGCCAGGTGAGGCTCGCTAACTCTGGGAGAAGGTGTGTAATTACTCAACTGGAGAAGGCCTGGAACAGGTGAAGGTCTCATGCCTCACAAGTCCAGATGCTGCAATCAGCATACAAAGTACAAAAGGGAAGCAGAGCTGAAGTGCTGTGTCTGTTCAACTGCCCATGTTGGTGGAACTTGGCTTGGATGCTCTTGGACTTCTATGGGACTGTGCTTTGGGTTTGATTCTGGACTGTATCCTGACTGCTGGACTTCAGACTTGGCTGTGTGTATTGTGTGTTTTTTGTATTGCTGTGTTTCCTGACCTTTGGATTTTGGACTTTGCTTGTGTGAACTGAACCCAGGGCTTAAAACTTTGGACCTGACATACTGACTTGCTGCCAGCTAAGTCAGGGGTTACAATCATGGTGCTCACCTTTGTTCTCGTAGAGGGTTACAATGCTGGGGTCACACATTTCTTGTGGCATGGATCCTTTTTCCCAGCACTGCAAGGAAAGACCATCAAGGTGCATCATGAGGGAAGAATTGGCACACTAAAATCATTATAACATGTTCTTAAGTAGTAGTAGTAGTAGTAGTAGTAATAAACAATTAATTTATTATTTATACCCCACCCATTTGGCTGGGTTTCCCCAGCCACTCTGGGCGGCTTCCAACAGAATGTTAAAATACAATAATATATTAAACATTAAAAGCTTCCCTAAACAGGGCTGCTTTCAGATGTCTTCTAAAAGTCTGGTAGTAGTTTTTCTCTTTGACATCTGGTGGGAGGGTGTTCCACAGGGCGGGTGCTACTACTGAGAAGGCCCTCTGCCTGGTTCCCTGTAATTTGGCTTCTCACAGCGAGGGAACCGCCAGAAGGCCCTCGGCACTGGACCTCAGTGACCGGGCAGAATGATGGGGGTGGAGACGCTTCTTCAGGTATACTGGACCGAGGCTGTTTAGGACTTTAAAGGTCAGCACCAACACTGCCCCACTATTACACACCGGTAAGGCAGTGGATTTTTTTCCTACAGAGCAATCCAACAGGTTGCACAAGAAGAGCTCTGTTGTGTTAAGTTCTCACAGTGGCTGATCAGATACCTATTGAAGCCCACAAACAGTATGCTCACCACTAATGTTCTGCAGAAACTAGTATTAAGAGGCATGCTGTTTCAGATAGTGCAAGAAGTATACCACAATCATCACTAGCAGCCAATGATATCCTTTTGCTCCATGTCTGAATCTCCTACAGCACTTGGTGTTCCTTTGCCGACACTCAAGCCAGGATCAACTTGCCCACATAAATGGTGCAACACAATTTGTGCTGTTGCTCCAGATAGCTGCCATGCTTTGTCTTGCTTGTTCCGCAAGCTGAGTGCAAAACTGTAAGGGTGAATTCACTAGGCATGGATCACAAAATCTGAGGCATCCCAAGATCACAATCATTCCAAACCATTGTCTATATTTGTACTACAGCATAAGCAAACAAGGACCTAATGAAAGGCAAAGCAGGTCTTTAATAAATGAGTTCAAGATTTACAGTGTAAAATCCTTTGGGTGCCAGCCATAACACATTTACTCTCAGCACCGCTGAAATAGTGTGAAAGCGATGAAAGCTACAATTAGGCTGGGCTCCAAAATACACACATATAGGTTTGGCGATGAAAAACAAGGTTCCTGATTTGGGAGCTTCATCACCTGCAGGTGGTTAAAAGAATGTATCCGTCACTGACACAAACACTGTGAATGTCATCAAGCTACAGCATCTGACTCCAGTCCTCCGAAGGGCTCTTACTGGTGCAAGAACTCATTCAGCAGGATATTCTGATTGTCTCTTGTCGGTTTCAGCCTTGGAACCAATTCGAATCCCATAGTAGATTGAATAATGAGAAGTTAAAATAAATTTGATTACTTTCTCAAATGATTTTCAGCTGCCCAGTGTCTCTTGGGCGCTTTATGTGTAAAAAAAAGAAAAGAAAATTTAATTATTGGGTACTCAGGAGAGGCCTATATACTGTAAACTGACATGTAAGATAACAAAAGCGTATATAATACACATTTACTATCGCCAACTTAAGGAATCAACTTTCGTTGTGATTAATCATGGATTCTCCTCCTGAGAGCTCATGCTTCAGTAACATTGCAGTAAAACTTCGCTTCTCTAAGGGAGCAATCACATACTGGAGATTTGCTGGCTGAGGAGTTGCAGGGTTTGGTGGAAGCCCTGCTATGCTGACAAAGCCCCAGAAACATGGTGGAATGCTCTAGCTATACTAGCAGAGCACTCCACTGCCAGGGCTGTTCTGTAAGCAAAGATGCACTGGAAGAATGGCTGAAACAGGGCAGAGATACTGGCATGGTATGGTGGCACAGGGGAGGTGTACACAATACAACTTCAATCATTGACCACATTCCCATCAACAGTGCAGCTTGACTGCACAGCGCCATGCCCAGGACAGGAAATTTTCCACCCATTCACTTCAAAAGCAGGGTTGGAATTAGCTAGTCTCACATTGCCCATGTCACCATGATAGAGGATAGACTCATAGCATGTGGTGTAAATCAGCACCAAGGGCTCATCCAGACTTCCCTTTGTGCCCTGTTTCTAGGCTCAGGTCCCTGTGAAAACCCGCTGTTTACTACTGAATCAGAGCATGGCAATCCACAGAAAACCTGAATTGCTTTGGTATAATGAGGCATAAAGGCTGTGGTGTCTTTATGGTTTATTTACTCTCAGACCCGTCTTAAGGGGATCTGCCGCCCTGGCGCGGCTATCCCTCCGGCGCCCCCGCCATGCCGCCTCTCCGCCGCCTCCCTCCCGCGCTTGCCGCCCCTTGGGAGGGGGGTGGGCGAGCGGGGGGTGAGGGGCGTGGCGCTGGAGCGGCGCGGGGCTCTGCGCGCCCTTCCAGCGCTTCCGGGATGGGAGGCGAGGGCGGCCGGCTCGCGCTCCCCCGCAGCTCGCGCTCCGCGCGCAGCTGGACGGCGCGGCGCTGCTGGGCAGCTCGCGCTGCATCGGGCGGGCGGCCGGCTGCGCGCGGGAGCGCGAGCCGGCCGCCCTCGCCTCCCAGAGCCCCAGCTGGAGTGCTGGAAGGTCGCGCAAAGCCCCGCGCCGCTCCAGCGCTCCAGCTGGGGCTCTGGGAGGCGAGGGCGGGCGGCTTACAGCCCGCCCGCCGGCGCGCGAGTGCCCGCCTGCCCGTGGGGGCGGGGGCGGGTTGGGGAGGAGGAGCCCGGTATGCCGGCGGGCTCGCGGGGGCGCCCCTGGGGCGCCCAGCGCCCTGGCGCACCGCGCCACCGGCTTCTATGGATGAGACGGCTCTGTTTACTCTCATATACAACCTGAGCATAGATGAAGGGCTTGCAGAGCATTCACAACCAAAGCAGGTCTGGACTCCTTCATAAGTGCAGCATTGGATTCAAAGAATGGCAAAAAGCCATGTTTCTGCCTCCTTTTCCATAGCCTGCCACTGTCAGTCTACAGTAGAAGAGGTTCTGCCCCCTCTTCTCTGCTTGCCAAACCACTTGCAAAACTTACACCTTCCCCCCTGTTCGCTAAAGTCAACCGCCTTGAAATCCTAAGCCCTTTGGTCTCTGCCCACAAACACACAGCTGGAGGAGGAACCCCTCCCCTCCTTGTCTTCACTCTCTCTTGATGGGTTCCATGACGGGCCATCACTATTCTTTCTTTCTTAATGGCTTGCACTCAGCTAGCCCTGCCAGGCTGGCTAGATTTGTTAGCATAAGGTAAACTCAGGGTTTTCCATGTTTGGCACAGTTTAATCAAACTTTAATTCCAACTTTTACTCATTCTAAGACTTATGAGTGCCTTGCACCCAGAGCCGTCTCATCCATTGGGGCTGGTGGCGCGGCGCGCCAGGGCGCAATGGCCTGGAGGGCGCCTCCGTCCTCCAGCCCCGCTGGCAGCGCCTGCCGGCAGCGCCCTCTGCCTCCCGGCAAGGGAGCTGGCCGGCCACGCCACGCCCTCTGGCTGCCCAGGAGAGCACAGGAGCTCTGCGCGCCCTTCCAGCGCTTCCGGGACGGGAGGCGAGGGCAGCCGGCTGGCGCTCCCGCGCGCAGCCAGATGGCGCGGCGCAGCCGGCCGCCCGCCCGATGCAGCGCGAGCTGCCCGGCTGGCTGCGCGCAGAGCGCGAATTGCCCGGCTGCGCGCGGGAGCGCGAGCCGGCCGCCCTCGCCTCCCATCCCGGAAGCGCTGGAAGGGCGCGCAGAGCCCCGCGCCGCTCCAGCGCCACGCCCCTCATCCCCCGCTCGCTCACCCCCCTCCCAAGGGGCGGCAAGCGTGGGAGGGAGGCGGCGGAGAGGCGGCATGGCGGGGGCGCCGGAGGGATAGCCGCGCCAGGGCGGCAGATCCCCTTGAGACGGCTCTGCTTGCACCCACCACAACACATAACAAATAGCCGTTTTCTCCAGTGCCTTACTTCTTATATTTCAGGGGTGTCTAAACATTTTTCACACTCACAATAGATGCACATTCACAACACAGGCAGCACACACAAACAGAGCACATATAGTTTCACAGAACTCTCTATCTTGCGTGTGCATGCCTGCATGCACACACACACACACACACACACACACAGCACCAGCAACACTCAACACTCTCAGACACAAGCATCCACACAGAGGCATGTGTATGTTCTTTACTCTTAAGGAGTAGACAGGGTTTTGTTTTGTTTTTTAAAAAATCTGATCTTAGTACTGTTGTGCTTCTAAAATTGATGATAAAAGATCCCTCTGGCTGCCCTTTAGAGTTCCTCTCTAAAGGTCTGCCAGAAGCATCTTTTAGTTCCTGATTGGACTTCTCTCAAATCTCAGCACTGTGGTGATTAGTGCTGAGATTGTAGATAGACGATCCCTCTGGCTGCCCTTTAGAGAGGAATGTTCAAGGGCAGCTAGAATAGTTTTTATGACTGGGAGACAAAGCAATCTGCCTGTTCTTAAAAAAAATCACTCTCTAAAGAACAGAAAACTTCATCACCCAATGAGATTGCAAGATAAAGTTGCAAAGGCTGGTGGGACACCTTATGTGGTTTGGTGGGCTGGATCTGGCCTGTGGGTCACAGGTTAGCCACCCCTGCTATATGTGAACACTTCATCTCAGCATAACTGCATTGTTCTCAAATTCCCCATCTCTCCACAGTGGGGATAAACAGCTCTCATATCCAGGGGAAAGGCACTCATCTGTACACACAAATAAGCTCTCTATTGGCAAATGTCAGTCACTCCAGTACTTCCTGAATGCACATGTACTGCTGGATCCGTGGAGCAGAATTAATAGTAACTGAATACATGGTGTTCACCTGCAAGTGGTAAGTGAAGAGTACAGTCACAACAAGTCTTCTCTTCCCTACTAATTGTTGTGGGTGAGAGAAGGCCATGAGCTGTGCACTGAGCTGGTACAATTCACTGTCCTCTCACTCCCCCACAAAGTCCTGTTGTTGCATGCTAAACATAAGATTGGTCTGAAGAAGTGTTGATGTACACGAAAGCTTATACCAAGAACAAACTTAGTTGATCTCTAAGCTGCTACTGGACAATATATAATTACTTTGTTTATGAAACTGCCTAGCTCATAATGCTCAGATGCAACACAAATTGAATGTAATTTCCTTCAAAGTTCTCTAAAAAGCCAGTTGGTTGGGTGTGGCTTGCAGCACCTCCTCTCTTAATTCTCCTTAAAACTCAAGAGGGAAAATATAGGAAGGAAATGCAGGGACGTGAGCATTTACTAATCAGACTTCCAGATGGCATTTGGAGCGTCATAACAGTAGCTGCTTTCCCTTGCAAAATGTGTCCAGTACGTGGCAAACTTATCGAGAATGGAAGGGTTGCTGGCAGGCTTAATCCCCGCTAATTTTAGGAAACTGAAGTGGAGAGGGTTGAAAATCAGAATTTGTATTCCCAAGACGAAGGGACGTAGTGACATAAATGTACATCTGGGTTAGGGATATCTAGGCAGCAGGAATGACAACATTTGTATTGGCCTTTGCAGCTTGCCTTTAATAGTGATCTGATTGGCAGGAATCAGCAAGTGGCAAAAGCTTCAGCTCCCAATTTCTATGAATCAGGCTGCTCTTGAATGGCAAAACAGGAAACCATTCCCTCTTCCCAGGTTGGCAATCCTACAAAGCAAGGTTTTTAACTGGTGTAATTAATGGGGCCTTTCAAAATTTTATACGCAACAAAATATTTTTGTAGCTTTTACAGTGTGGAAAACAGTATCCAATGGGACAAATATGGAGAATACACTCCAAGTCACAGTAAATGGAAAATCAGGGTTTCTTTTTATTAATAAGTCTCTTAAAAAAAGAAGAAGCAAGTGACCCACTCTAACACTTCCAAGAACAATAGCACACAACCTGAGAAAAGCATATTCAGTATGTTCAGCACAGTAGTTTCAGTACTGGCTGGAAAGCGACACTGTGTTTGGTGCCTGATGGAAAACAGCGGCATGTCACATTATATTGCTGGGTCCCTCGCAACTGTCTGAAAGGAAGATGGATGTGTGGGCTTTTATTTTTTTAGACGAAGCAAACTGCTCTTCAGAGACCTAATTGCTAAAGAAGCATTTTTGTATGACTGGCAATTTCTACACAGTGATCTCTAATGACAGATCTACAAAAAACTCAAGAGCTGCTCCAAAGCACTTATGTCTGTCAGAACAAGATATCTGGGGAAAACTCTTGATGATTGTTTCTGGCTTTGTATAGACATATGTTTTACTATTTTGGTTTGATTACCATATTTGATCTTGCAGAAGCCTGAGCATTCATATTTCAGTATCAAATAATGATCAATGGTACAGTAATTATTGACATCATTTGGGTGTATAAAGAGCTGTAAGTCTAGAGTCTATCTGGAGTGTAAAGTGTGTAAAGTCTACAGTTCTTTCCATATACCTTAAAAGTAAAGTAATAATAATAATAATGCAATCTCATTCATGTCTGCAAGTCTGTGAAGTAGGTCTGCCTAGATATGTTTTTGAGAACAGATTTCCATTAAGAGAAAAAGCAGAAATGTGAGGTTGGGTGTAATATAATCAAGGCCAGCATCAGCGATTGGCATCTTCAGGCAGTTGTTGAGGCCCTAGTCTCCCCCCAGGTCCCATTACACTGGGTGGCTGTGGTTGTGAGCCATCAACTACTTTAATGGCCTATGATGTCCCAGAACAGCGCTGGTATAATTAAAATGGCGGGCAGCTCATAGCCATCTGTTGCCGATCATGCTGCTGCTGCCTGCCCTTACCAGGAGGTAAGCCCACTAAGGAGAGCTCACTGTTGTAGGAAGGAGCACACAAGAGACATTTTGCTGACGGTCTCTAAAGCCTGGAGCTGACCCTGTGTCTAGTAATAAACCAAAATGTATGTGTGTATATATATATATATATACTTGTTAAAATTCTATTAAATATCATCTGAGGATCGCAGCACAGTTTACAATATAAAAACACAAAAATGCATAACACACCAATAAACAAAAACAATACCACCAACCCCAGTTTAAAATACCATAGATTGTTTAAATAGCCAAAGGTCTGGGGAAGGAGGAATGTTTTTGCCTGGTGAGTCTCGCTGGAGAGAACAATCCACAAGCTGGGAGCCACCTCGGAAAAGACCTGTACCCATGTTGCTACCCTCCTGACCTCTCATGGAGGGAGCATATGAAGAAGGGTCTCAGGTGATGATTGCAGGGTCTGTGTTGGTTCATATGTGGAGGGGTGGTCTTTGAGCTATTGCAGCCCTGAGCCATTCAAGGCTTCATAGATCAAAACCAGCACTTTAATTTTGGCCTGGAAACTAATTGGCATTGAAGCCATGAGAGTTCATCTTCTAATGTGTTAAGTGTTTTAGATACCCAATTTTTCTTGTGGGGAGGGGTTGGCCTGAAAACAGAGATATATAATTATGTCATGGCTGTTTTTGTTGATTTTTATCACAGAATAATTATTTCGTAGTTCAGAAACAGAAGATAAAATTGCTTAATTCTTGGCTCCATGCAGTTTTAAGATGAAAAGAAATGGGTACTTGGCAAAAGTTTCCCCTTGTTTATCATTCTTGAGTGGGTTAATATAAAATCTACTCAGCTGAAATGGTTTTCTAGACAGAGTAATAATCTCAATGGTCACAGCACTTTGAGGCTATATGTATGGCATTCTTTAGAGACACAGACAGATTTCTCTCAAGTGTATTCCTTTCAGACCACCTGAGAACAAGTATTCCTCTACAAAATTTATATTCCTAAAATTATCCATTCTCCCTGGTTCTATAAAAAAAGATGATTTGCTCATATTTTCCCCCTTTGCTCTGAGTATGCAGCAGTCATGTTGGACATCTTTCCTCAGTGTTCTTCATTTCATCATTCAGCCCACATCTGGTGGCTTGACCTTGGGATCTGTGCCATTGGACAGCTCCATATATCAATGTTTTCTTGGCAGAAACCTTCCCCTCTACCATCTTTCATACTGAAGTACATGCTTTTTATACACTGTGATAAATATGCACTTTTGACTGCTAGTTCATGCCAAGAGGCAAAGCCACACAGTTAACTGTTCCTCTTCCTTTGTCTATTTTTGTGTGTGTGTGTTTGATAGCATATTCAAACAGCATATTCAGAAATAGCCATGAAGTTCACTTTGCACAGAGAAATCAAGTGAAAGTCTAAGTGAGGAGGAACAGTTTCATGTATCTGCATTTTTGAAACATTTCTATTTATGCCTTACAAAAATCTGTCCAATATGCATTTTAAAAAATGCACTAAACAAAGGAATGATGTAATTTGTATTCATAACACGTGTAGCTCCAAACAACCCTAGAGATACAGACAGAGATACTGATCCAGTGGGGTTCATGTATGCACTGGAGTTTAATGTGTGCATCTGGGTTTCCCGTGTGAGCAAGTGTTGCTGACCTAAGGACTGGACTATGGTAATGCACTCTTTGTGAGGCCGTCTTTGAAAGTGGTCCAGAAATTACAACTGGTACACAATGCCAGAAATGCTTTGAAAATGGTCCAGAGACTTCAACTGGTACACTTGTTATCGAGTGTGCGCTGGCGAGAACAATGTATCACGCTAGTTCTGAAACATCTGTCTTGGTTACCAAGTTTTTCCCCTTAAGCCTGATTCAAAATGCTGTTTTTGACCTTTCAAAGCCCTGTGCAGCCTGGCCACTGACGGGAACTCAGCAAACACGTTCTTCCATATGAGTCCCCAAAGGTGTTAAGATCTGCTGATGAGGTTCTTCTCTGAGTGCCCTCTTCCTTGAGTCTAAGATGAGCTCCTCCTAGGAGCAGAGCCCTTTCGGTTTTGTTTGTGGAGCAGTGAAACACAATCTTTGGAAAGTCTCATTTATGTTCTTCCTTGTTTTCCTATCAGAGACAAGAGAAAACATCTCTGTTCTACCAGGCATTTTAGCATTTAACTGGAGCTATGCTTTTAGTGTTTTGTGGGTTGTTGTCTTTGTTTTGCTTTTGAGTAATTTTATTAAATTATTCTATTTCATCTATAAAGAGGTTAAGTTGTTTCATTGCATGTAAGCAACCTTGAGACCATTCACATTTAAAAGAAATGACACAGAATTATGGGGGGGGGGCGGCAACCCACTTCAGAAATAGCTTTAAGTTTTTGTAACCATAGGATGGGGAGAGGGTTTAAAGCATTGTAACAACCTAAGGAGTGGTGTACTCTTGTAACGCTACAATCCCACACATGGCTATTCAGAAGTTAGCAATATAGGATTGCAGCCTAAGCAACATAAGGGTCATCACGTTCCACCCCCCCCATCTTTAGACTACAATACTATATTCACATCTGTAAGCGCCATTGAGCTCAATGAGATTTACTTCTGAGTAGACATGCATAGGATTGTACTGTTAATGACTCTTAAGTGTATATGTACACTAGGAGTACATATCAGTTTTATGCAAGTTTATCTGTCATCATTTCCCTCCCAAAATCCAGGATATTTCATTTTGGCAAGGAAACTGAGAATTCTGTTAGTGACCGAATTACAGATATCCTCACAGAACTATTTTCAGTATGTTCCTGACAATTGCACACTGAGTTTTGTAGAAGCGGCTCCTCCATGCCCACTCAGCCTCTTCAAACTGCTACATTAGAAATTCGATCCAGAATAGTAAGAAATAAATCTTTAGGCACGGCAGCACCCACACTTCAGAACTCCCTGTTTGTTTGTTAACTCCAGAAATGGCATGCCCAGTGGAGCAGAGCCATAATGCTACCTTCTCAGCAGGTGTGTAGCTGGGAGGGACAGGGGTGAGCTGGCAGGGGCAGGGAGGCACAGGTACGAAGTAGTTGGTAGATCAGTGGGATCACCAGATTGGCTTCACCAGCATTATCATGCCAACATCCCCACTGCCTTGCCTCACCATGCCCATTTCCCTCCCAGTAAGCAGCAGTAACATTGCAGCTTTGCCCCCTCTGGTCAAGCTGCTTCTGCCTCCGTTTTACCTGGATCAAGACTCAGTTTATTGGCTTTCAGCCAGTCCAGCACCAGACACTTGTTCAGGATATCCATTGACTCACACCACTACTTGATGAAAAAGAGAAATAGAACTGTGTGCCCTCAATGCAGTGACTCATAGCATTTTACTACATATCTATGGATGGCCTCTTTCACTGGTTTCATGTCAAAACTAAAGAGCATTCAAGGGCCAAAGACTCTGGGCCGAGTCTTTATCATCTTTGAGTAATTCCTGGCAAAAGTGCAAGCATTTTCTGAGAATTCATGATGGCTCAGAAAGACCCAGCCCAGTCTGAATCAAGATGCAAAGTTTTGTCTATCGCTGTTCAATATGAACGAATGAAAAAAGGCTTCTGTGAGAAAAAGCCTTGTTGCTTCTCCGTGTACTTCGATGTTATCGGTGTTATCATCAGACAAAGTGATAAGGTCAGAAGTTACTAATAATTTGTTGGCAAGTTCAAGAAGTCAAGAGAGTTTCAAGAAACCTGTAAGCCTCAGCATCATGTTACAGGTAAACTAAATAATTTAAGGCTGCAAAGCTACATGCGTTTACCTGGAAGTAAGAACCATTGTACTCAATAGGACTTACTTCTGAAGAGAGATGTGTAGGATTGTTGTGTAAGTTGATGAAAAGCACATAGAAATTAAATGCCAACTCATTGAATTCAGTGCCTCTATCATGTACTCCTAACAAGATAATAGCAAAGGGCTGTGATGACAAATGGATTGCAGTTTTAGCGGCAGCCTTAAAAGTGGTTCTACATTGCAAATCTATGGCAACATACTTGACATGATGTTTCTTTGTGGGCTGCAACTTACATCTCCATTACTACTGTCAAATGCCTTAGTCTGTCTGTGGAAGCTGCCATATAGCAGGTCAGAATATTTGTCAATCTAGCCCAGTATTCACTACTCAGACTGACAGTTGTTTTCCAAGTCTCAAGCAGAAGTCTTCATCTACTACCACTTCCTTTTAACTGGAGATGTCAGACATCAGACCAGAGGCTTTATGCAACCTACAACTCCTCCCCAAATTCTCTTCCTGTCACAGCCTGCACAAAGTGCTTAGGATGAAGGCAAGATATTGCTGTAGTTCAGGTTGTGGGGAACATATGGCCTCACAGATTATCAAGGATGATGGGAGTTGTAGTCCAGTAACACCCAGAGGGCCATAGACCAAGATTTTGGATTGAAGATACCCAGGGCTTCTTTTTTTCCCCTCAGCCAGAGCTCACCAAAGCTCTGTGGCACCTATCAGATGGGCACCATTGGCATTCTAAGAGAACAAGGGAGAAGTTCACCTCTTTTTCTAGAAAAATAGCACTGAAGTGACTCCACAGAGAGGGAACAAAAGGACCTGTGAATGACAGCTGCTGAACTTTTTAAAGAAAATCAGCGCATTAGCAATATAGCTGGCAGGGACTTCAATGACTACTTAGAATCTTAAGAGGAAAGACAATCACTATAGAGAGGGGCAGGGGACATAAAACTGGTAGCAATGAAGTCAGGATGATGAGGGCAACCACCTGAACATGGGGATTAAGGAGAGCCATATTATGATAACATACCCTCCAACATTTCTCTGATGAAAACAGGGACATCCTAAGGAAAAGCAGGACATTCTGAGACCAATTCAGAAATTGGGATGGCTTCTGTAAATCAGGGACATCCCTGGAAAATAGGGACACTGGGATGTTCTGTAATAATCATGACAAAACAACATAAGGATGTCACTGCTCTCAATAATTGTACTTGCTTTAAGCCACAGTGCCCCTTCTGGCAAGGCCTTTATAAACATGCCTTTCTTTTAGAAAGAATATTTGAATATTGGTGCACAATATTCTTGAAAAATAAGGCTGAATATTATATTTAGAATTTCAGAAGGATTCCTGTAAGTGGCAGAATATATTTTAAATGTCTGCAACACTCCAAGAAGCAAATCATGTCCTGATGCAGCCTGATAACAACGTAAATGAATCCAGCCTTCTGTGATAAGATAATCTGAGATGTAAATTGACATTTGTGACATTAATTGACTGGCTACACAAACAGCAGAGAGCCCATGGCTTTCTAATGTAAATACAAGGAAAGCCACTGTAATCCTTCAGGTTCATGCTATTATGACTGTTCACATGTGTTACAAAGAGATGACAGCATTTTCTTAAAGAAACTATAGACAAAGGATTTGATTTGACTTGGACCTTGTATACATAGTAGGTCTCTGTTCTAGAGAGGAATTGTATTTTCTTCTAATCAACTGTTTATTTCTAGAGCAAAAAAAGTCTTTTCAAGTATTTCAGCCATAGCATCAAGCACACATTGCGACTAACAATGTGTGTGCACTTCACATTACCGGTAACTGAAAATGGACAGAGATCACTTCAGTTGACCCTAGCTCTGTTCAAGGTGTTCATGACTTGTTTCTGATAACATTTCTGCTTTGCTCTAGGATTCTAAAAAAGACAAATCTTAAAAGGCACTGCATATTAGCTTCAGTAGAATATAAAGGGGATAGCATTTTAGCTGCACTACTGCAAAAAGGTACTTTTACACCACCTGCAGGCCCAAAGAATGAACAAGGAGAAACAATTCACTGTGGTTCAATTACCACTAGCTTTCATCTTTTGCTGTTGCATTAAATTATATCCATATGGGTTTTCCGAAATGGTATGTGTTTTGATTTTGGGGGGAAAACATTTAAAGTAATCCATTTCATCACTTGTTTTTATTTCTTCCCACACATTAACTGCTAAGAGGCAGATACTGTGTAAATGGAAAGATAAGGCCCAAACAGACATACTTAGATGATACAATTAGCAACAAGGAAAAGGTAACGTATAAAAGTCAATTTGTGCAAGTGAAACATAAATATTACAAGCAATTTTTGTAGAGAAATACACAGTGTGAAAAAGAGGCAATATTGAGGAACCCCTGGTGCTCCCCCCAATCTTTTTTCCTTCTTCCCTGCCCCCCCTTTTTGTAATCACTTTCTTTTGTAATCAGTGAACAAGTGTTCATGATTGACTTACATGAAAAAAGGACTCATAAGAGGACACAAAGGCTCTAAGCTAGATTCACTTTTTCATAAGGTTGAAATTGCTGGAGAAATGTTCAGGAGATACAGAGGCTGGAGAATTAAGGATATAGGCAAAAGCAGCCAAATGGAACAGTTCTTGAACATTTCTTTTAAAGTAATAATAATAATTGGCATGGTTTATTAAAATTAATAGTAAAATTAAAAATATTGCTGAACATATTGTTATGTATGGATGCTAAATTTTTGTTTAGCTTGAATGTTAACACATTTCCTCCCTGATCCACCTTTCCTCCCATTATTAGAGGTAGCTATGCATGGCTCTCCTTTCCTTTGGTGGGTGAAAGAAGGAACAGAAGAATATAGTTGCTTCAGAAATGGGGATGGGGAGATGAAAAGGGAGCTTAGTAGCTACATGGGCAGGTAAGGTGACACTCTAGTCTAGGGCATTGCCATGAGGGAAATGGTGAGGGATTGATGAGTGGAAGCAAGCAGGTGGGCAGCCCCTAGTTATTTAAAAATATTTATATGCCACGTATCACGCAAAACATATTCAAGTAGTGTAAAAATATAAATTACAATACAATAAACCAGGCATAGGCAAACTTGGCCCTCCAGATGCTTTGGGACTACAACTCCCATCATCCCTAGCTAACAGGACCAGTGGTCAGGGATGATGGGAATTGTAGTCTCAAAACATCTGGAGGTCCGAGTTTGCCTATGCCTGCAATGAACAGATGTACACTACACAAAAACAGAGCAATACAGCATAATTGGTAGCCAAAAGCTTGAAAACATAGTGACTATAATAAGGAGCCGTCAAAGGTGAGTAAGAAACACCTAAACTGCAGCAGAGCAGAATTTGCTTTATTTCCAAGGGGAGGACATTCCAGTTTATAGGAATCAACACAGAAAAGGCGTTTCCTGGTTGTCACCAGATGAATGTCTGTAGGGCTTCTGGTAATTGCAGTGACAGGGCAAGTCTACGTAGGGAGAGACTTCCTTGTTAGTATCCAGGACCCAAGTTGTTTAGAGACTTCAATACCCCTTGATATTAAATAGCTAGCAAAATGGAAATATTGGTAAAATTGAAGTATCTGCCAATAATGAGCTACATTTACTTACTTCCATTATAATGAATGGCTTCCACTGACTGTTTTGGAAGAGATTAGTGGACTGCAGTCCAAGGTGGGGACCCCCAATTCATGTGGAGGGAGGAGGACATATATCTGGCTTGGGGTCTATCTGGCCTGAAGTTGCTCCCTCCACGCCCCTGCCCTCATTCACTGAAGCATGGAAACAGATTAGAGGTTGTCTAATGCCTGCAATGAACAGCAAACCTCTGCTTTGAGCTGAGCAGAGAAGAGATGGAAGGAAAGTAAATTTAAGATCTAAGAGGCGGAGAAAGGGGAGAAAAGCAAACCCAGCGTCATGGCTAAACATTGCTTTTTAAAGTCAATGACTATGTTTAGTGAAGCCAGTGTTTGAAATCTGGAAATATCTTAGTTTCTAAAGTAATGGAAATCCACTTTAAACCATGTAATTCAAAAGCATATTAATGCATCCAGCTCCCTGATATCAATCTGTAATCTAGTTCAGACAGTCTCCATTTGCTCTCTGCATAGTAGCTATTAATAACTTATTTTGAGTTATCATTACATAAAGGCCACATCAGCATTCCAGTGAACACAGGGACAGCCTCAGCAACCCTAAGATGCAGTCATAACACATTAAGGGGCTCTTTTTCACATCATTATGTCTTGAACTAAGAGCAGGCTATGCTGTTGACTATGATTTGACTGTCAAACTGTACCAATATTATTTCTGCTAATAGGCTGACCTCTTTTATATTTTTCAGATATGAGTGGCTTTGGTTTCGGTGACTGGCATCAGTGGAAAATTTATGGATGTTGCCCTGTTTGTGCTAAGTGATCAATTGCACTGACATGAAGGGAATAACATTGAGAAAACCCTCCACAAATCAGAATTGCACCTTCCTTTAAAGAAGCAGCTGACTGGAGAATTTACAGTCAATATGTACCTCATTGGAGAGAGCTATAAACTACATGGTGAAATCAAAACCTCCTTCCAGAGTTGGAAACCATTTTTACATTCAATAACATGGCAGATTATATTACCTTATAAATAATAATTGTAAATCCGTAAGTATTCAGTAAGATTAAAAACATGAGATGTCTCATAAGTTTAGACTAAGCTAGACTTATGCTAGATTTCTGAGCGTATGCCATATTATGACTATATTCTGCCAAAGTCAATAGAAAGGAACTGAAAGATTATTTCCATACCATTTTAAACTGAAAAGGCAAAATACCAACTCCCTAATCCAAGGTCCATAGGATTCCATGGGAACCTCTTCTTTGTCTATCGTGTAAGAAAAGAAGTGACAAAGAATTTACTTGGATCATGAACATGAATATGAGAACTGTGCACAGTACCTTCTTAGTGAACATTTCTGGGATGGGTGGGAGCAGTAAAGTTCTTCTCTAGTAATGATATTATTTAGCAATTACAGAGTGCTTCCTGTGAATGTTCAGATTACTTTGATTATATTATTCCATAAAATCTTACATCAGTCTTATAATGCAGGTCAGTATTATCATTCCCTTGTTCCAGCTGGAAGGTTAAGAGATTGTGGCAATGTCCCAGCAGTTACTCAGGAAGAAACAAGAGACTAGGAGGGAAAGGTTGTGGTAAGTCAAGTGTGGGCAAGCAAAGCATATAACAGCTGCACAGTGAAGCAACTGGATGCACCATTGCTAGTACTTTTGTGCCAGGGCCCTGTGACCTGCAGTTCCCTAGTGATTAATAAACACACGGACACGTATTTAGGTTTATGGGTTCAAAAAGGACACAACTTTATTGGTTACAGATGTGAGCAGTTTGGCTTAGACATTGGATGAAGCCAGGCTATATCTCGTCTCCTGCCCATCTTCAGGGAGTCCACCAATAGGGGGAACCCTATGACTTACATCAAACAGGAGCACCCTGAGGGCTCCCTGTTGGGATCGTGGCATGGCCCTAGCCCAAGTCCAGGCATCGGACAGGATCCACACACCCAGATCCCTTTAACAGGATAACCTTAATGAGGAGGGGCAGGCAGAGGCTACAACCTCCTCTCCATCCAAACAAAGGCTTACACAATGCCTAACCCCAAAAAATGTTATGCTTGCTACAAGGTAGGCGAAAACCAAATGGCTGGTGCCAATTTGCCAAGTGGGAAAAAAATCCTATCCAGCCCCAACAATATGGCAGCAGACATTTGTCCATAGCAAGGTAATGTCAAAGCAAGGCATAAAAAGAGGGTGGGTGAGTTGGGAGATCCGGCAAAAGGGTTAAATTTCCCATGACCACACCCCCTACCAGTGCTGATGGCCCAGTGGGGCCACACTGGGCCTTGCCCTGTGCCGGTGACATGGTTGGGATAGCATGAGGGGGGGGGGGCGTCAACTCCTCATCCCCATGCCAGATCACTGCAAGGGCCCAGATGCCAGGCCACAACACTGCCCACTGAAAAAGGTGAGCGGACCTCCCATCCAGTAAAAGAGCAGTGTACTGATAGTACTGTTTTGCAACTTAGGAGAATCATGGCCTTCTTCTTCTTCTTCTTCTTCGATAATCCTTACCTTAAGGTAAAAAGAACCAAACCCTATAATCCAGGGTTTCCCAAACTTGGGTCTCCAGGTGTTTTTGGACTACAATTCCCATCATCCCTGACCACTGATCTTGCTAGCCAGGGACCTAAGTTTGGAAAACTCTGCTATAATGTTAAAAAAGTTGTACAATCCTTGGTTCTCAAACGCTTTGGTACTCAAACAACTTGGAACCCAAACACTGCAAACCCGGAAGTACCAAAATCGAAAATTCTTTCTAGTAGCACTAGAAAGCAATTCTTTCTAGTAGATTTTGTTTTGACTATGGCAGACCAACACGGCTACCCACCTGTAACCGGAAGTACCAGTAAGTGTTTCGGTTTGCAAACTTTTTTGGAAGCCAAACATGCTCTGTTTTGAGTGTTACACTTCCATTTAGAGTGCCACATTTCCGTTTTGAGTGTTACACTGAGGTCTGTCTGTTTTTGCTATTTATTTCGCATTTTTGTTTTTGCTGCTCTTTTTTGTTTTTGTGACTGTGTGGAACCCAGTTCAGCTACTAAGTGATTGATTGTGTGACTGCAGTACATTGTTTGTTGCTTTCATTTTATGGGTCAATGGTCTCGATAGATAGTAAATTTCATGTTAAATTGCTGTTTTAGGGGTTGTTTTTAAAAGTCTGGAAGTGATTAATCCATTTTTGCATTACTTTTTAAGGGAAAGCGTGGCTTGGTTTTGGAACGCTTTGGTTTTGGAACGGACTTCTGGAATGGATTAAGTTTGAGAACCAAGGTACCACTGTATTAGAAAGAAAATTTGAACTAGATGTACCCTGAATCTGATGTAGTAGAATTTTTCTTCTTCTTATGTCAGTGAACTTAAGAGGGGGATTCATAGGAAATTATAGAAAATAAGTTATTACACACATTTACAATAAGAAAACAAAATGACAGCTGGGCAGCAGAAATAATAAGACAAAATAACTTGGTTGGCAGTCCTTCTTCTTTTTAAATCCATGGCATAAACAAACACCACGTAGATTCCATGTCTCAAGGCAAAATGTGATTAGCATCCATGCAGGCACCATGCCAGCCAAACAGAGACATCAACACACACTATGTTTCAAGACAAGAGTATTTGACTCATCAGAAAAGCTGAACACTCCAAGCTTGCATTCTTAAAGTTGAGTCATCACTGGTCCATTCACACAATTAGATGCTTAAAATTACATAAACAAAAAAAAAATAGTGTCTCAGTTTTCCATTATGCAAGTAAATAACACGAAACAATCATCTTTGATATGCTTCAACAGCCAGCTAGAACCAACATACACACCCAATAATTCCTGGTTCCTTGTACTGGTAATTTTAGAGTGCACGTAGCGTGACTCCATGTAAAGCCATCTCTAGACTAAGAATAATAAGCAAATTCTATCAAATTCAGCGTGTACTGTACTTTTATTTTCAATATGATAGGTAATGAAATCGTAACAAATATCTCTCCCCAAATCTGGCTTCTGCTACTGTCAAAACAAAATCGAAAATTCTTTCTAGTAGCACCTTAGAGACCAACTGAGTTTGTTCCTGGTATGAGCTTTCGTGTGCATGCACGAAAAGCTCATACCAGGAACAAACTCAGTTGGTCTCTAAGGTGCTACTAGAAAGAATTTTCGATTTTGTTTTGACTATGGCAGACCAACACGGCTACCCACCTGTAACTTCTGCTACTGTGACATATGTGGTCAGTGTGATTATACTGGCCATAAACACCCACCTCCCAGAATGTTCCAGAACATTGATACTTCTAGGAAAACATTTTCTGTTGCCAGAAAGTGGCTGCCAATATTACCTGTGCCTGCACTGCCATGGTGGTGGCAGCAAACAAGCAACTGTTAAAGAAGCAGTGGATGTAATGAAACCTAATGTAAAATATTGTGGACACCTATCTATCTATGCCTGCAACCTCTCTGTCAATGAATGATTTAATGAGAGCAAGTCTTTCATATCCCAAATTGAATCTCTTCCCTGCTCCTATAAAGTCAGCATCTCCACCTGAATCCACCTCCAATTCCTATGTACAATGCAACTCCAGAATGGAAGAGGGGAGTCTCAACCAGTCGTTAATCGCACATTCAGTTGGCACATCTTTCCAGGAACTGTACCTTTCTATCATTTAACAGCATAGTTTCTGGAATGGAGAAAGGTTATTGCATTGTCACCCCAGTTTGACCTTCTTGAGCTTCATCAGTGCCTTCAACTCATTCCTATCCAAGTTGAAACTGACTATAGAAACATAGTCTACTTGTCAAATACCTATGCTTGTTCACAGTCCCTGCAAGTGTAGCCACAAGCAGGATGTTATCAAGGAATGCTCTAGGCACTAGCATCATGTTATCCAAGTAACTCTGTAAATACCCTGTTCGTACTCACACAATACTGTACCAACTAGTGTACTTCCTCCATGAAGTGACAATGTGTTGCTGCATTTCCTGCAACCAAGGATATATACCAGAATCCTGGTGTCAACACTTTTAAAATACCCCAGAGCTATTGAGAACAAAGTTTTGAATCTATTTTTTTTAATTAAAATATATTTTCATTTTGCTTTTGACATAAAAGTATCAACACAATATAAAATTTCCCATAATAAGAAGCAAAATAGAGGGGACTGGTCATGTTACATTTACAAAGTACACCCAAAAAAGAAAAAGTAACAAGAATCCAGAACCTGTTAGGACATTTTTAAGACCGTAGCAATTACAATCATGAGCCTCTGGGTGCAATTATGAGCCTCTGGGCGCCAGTCACAAAATGGCTGCTGTGTGGATGTGCTGTATCACAAAAGAGACAGGACCTCAAAATCATGCAAATATGGAAGGTTTTAATAAAAAGGGGATATAAAAGGGAAAACATCCTGCAATTGTTAAGTCTAGTGAAGTGTCTGTGAAATTACACAGAAGAATGGCATACAAATCAAAACCACCATTCTTTGCTCTGTGGAAGACACTTTCTCTTGCCGGTGTTGCAAGAATGAAGGGGCGACATCAAATATTTATTCCACCCAATCAGGACTGAGCAGGGCAAGAAGGAGTTTTCATCTTATGAGAGCATGGGAGAGTGAAAAGCCTCTTTTTGAAGGTACAGTGTGCTTCTGATGCAAAAGCAAGCACTGATGGGCACATGCGGCTGCCATGTTGGCAATCCCTAAGTAGGCATTTGAATTGGTGGATTCTGAAATGAACCAATCCCATGTTCTTAAAGCATTATTAGGGGAAACCAGGTAACATTTTTAGACTATTTTTTTTATAAAAAAAATCAGCAAAACAGATTGTTTAGCTTTAGGGTCACTGTTTTCCTTACATCATTGAATCCTGATGTGCTCTACGATATCACATCATAAAGTTCAGTTGCATTAACACAGTATTATTTTCCAGAAAACTAATGGACTTCTGGAAAACAGCCATCAATAAGAGCATGTAATGTATGCAGCACCGAAAATGGTCAACTTCTTATGGAGTAAATTCACATGGTCCTTGTTAGAATTCCATGTATCCATGTTCCAGTACAACAACTTGTATAGTGTGGCGTTAACGTTTTAACCCAGAACCATTAAACATATGTAGGACTATAGCAAACAAATTATTTGGAACTCTTCTCAGAACATATTATATCCGTTTGCAAAAGATCTCAAAACTGAACAATAGCAACCCATAGTTTTTGATGGGAAAATTAATTAAACACATTTCATAAATGGATTTTCCAGCATCAAAATCTAGAGTCTCCATGGGTTTTCCCACCCCCCCTTCTCCTTTTGCATTCTGTGGCAATTTTGTTTGGAATATATTTGGTTCCCTTTTTTCCATCTTCTAAAGAGATAACTGATTGGTACAATTCCCATTTTTGTTATCAGATCCACCACCCACTGGCCACCGGACACTGATAACCTTCTAGGTAGACTGCTGCAATGTGGTTACATGCAGAAGTGATCCAGATACTGTGCCTTGAAGAAAATTCTGTTGCACATTTTCTAGAGGTTGAAATGCCCAGAGCTTGTTAATCTTAGTTGAACTGTACTGGCTGCTGCTATGTTTCTGTGTACATTTCAAAGGGTTGTTAAAAACAGCCTTTGTATTTGATGAAACAAGTCCTCCCATATGTTATTCCCCACCATGTGATAACTGCCAAGAAGGCAATGCTTTGCGTTCTGTCTTTGAATCAAGTTTTTACCAGTCTGAGAAGGGAAGAAGTGCAGTCTCCTTCGTTGTGGCACCCACAGTGTAGAACTTGCTCCCAAGGGAAATTTGCCTGGTTACCTTCCTTATCAAATATACCACCTGCAGAAGTTATTTCTATTTCAGAAGGGTTTTGTTTTCAACTTCATTGGTGTGAGATCAGCTCTCATATGGGGATTGCAAATGTGCTATTTTTAGTATGGCTCATTGTTTTCAGTTTCTTTTAGGAAACTGGATTAGGTTATGAATTTTGTTATACTGTAATATTTTACAGTTTAATTATTTGTTTTAATGAACAGTGGTACCTCGGGTTACGTACGCTTCAGGTTACATACGCTTCAGGTTACATACTCTGCTAACCCAGAAATAACGCTTCAGGTTAAGAATTTTGCTTCAGGATAAGAACAGAAATCGTGCTCTGGCGGCGCAGCGGCAGCAGGAGGTCCTATTAGATAAAGTGGTGCTGCAGGTTAAGAACAGTTTCATGTTAAGAATGGACCTCCGGAACGAATTAAGTACGTAACCAGAGGTACCACTGTATTCTACTTCAATACATTTAAAGTATAGAAATGGTGTATAAAAACAACAAACATTAGGATGTATTCAGTGGAGGCCTTGCAAAAAGGGAGTGTACTTCTGCTCACACAAATTTGATGGCACGATGGTCTTTTTGCTAATGCAAAGATGGAAAGAAATTATAGCCACTAGCCTCCACGCCCCCCCCCCCCAACCCTTGGTGCCAGTGAGGAGCAAAATGAAGTACATTTGTAATCCAAACATACCACTTTTTAAAAACCTAACTAATTTCTTGATCAAAATCCTCCTCACATCTCAGAAACTGCTATCAGCTCCATAGTAGAAAACATGGTGTTGTGAGTTTGGGGTTGGGGTTGGGGGTAGGCTGTATGCCCGAGTCCCTTCTAATTTCTTGATCTAACAAGGATTCAATTGCTGGAATATCCAGGCAAGTCTCTTGGTAGTGGGTCATTACGGTAACAAAGGGAGGGCTCTGCGCTACAGAGCAAATGTATGGGCCCCCACTCTCTCAACTGGCTGATGGTTAGAAAGACAAAGGCCAGAGTCATGGTGTGTGAGCAGCCTATGATATCATATTGAGAGTGTGGTGGCTGTTGATGCACAGCACTACTTTCCTTTCCCCTCTTCTAATATCAGAAGCTGCTGAAGCCCTCATCTGCTACTTGGAGGCAGTTCTGAGAGGTATGAGGGCCTGGGAAAGATGCAGAGGTGAAATTCCAAGCAAGACAGAGGGTGCTTTGGGCTCTGAGTTCTCTGACACTGGAAGGAAGATTACAACTGATGTGGGATGGGGCAGCAATTTGAAGATAAAGCAGATGATTGCTTTGTCATGCAGCCAGCTGCAATGTCCATTGATGTTGCCATGCTCCCAGTATACCATTTGGGGAAGGTGGGAGGTACATTGTACACCTTTGCATGTGATTACTTCTCAGGAGTAGGTATGTAAGAACACATTGATACCCTCTCTGACCTGAGTTCCTCACATGCAATGCTGTTTTGGTTCTGCTGCAGTTCGACTTCCAACAAAAACTACATTATTTGTCTAGTTGTTTGCTATGGCAGCATTTTACACAATTAATTACATAATTACTTATGTTATCATTACCCCTTTCTGCACCATTCAGTGCAAAGGTCATTCATTTCAGATGCAATGGAAACACAATGCAAAACAGGGAAAGTCACCAATTATGTTTTGTTTGCAGATGGAAAAACAACATCAATGTTAATATTATTTACTGCATTGATTTCTCTGGACAGGAGATGAATAATGAACACTGGCAATTTCTGTTCCCATTTCTGCCTGAATTCTTCTACTCAGGGGTACCTGTATTTCTGGCCAACATGGTTGCGTGTCGATGTCCCCAACCACCCTCCAGGAAATAACTCACACCTCAGACATTAATTTTGGTTTGGTTTTTGGCATAAATTTTGGCCACAACTTTATTAAAATACATGATATGTGAGTGGTTGCATAGGCATTGGTTTAGACTATCTGTCCCCACTGGGGACAGAACTGACGACCGTCAGTAAAGGGAAAACACTTTGGGGAGAGAATAGGAGCCGGGGGACAGACCCAACGACTCTCCCCAAATGCTCCCAGGGGCTCTTGCGTGGCCCTGGCCCCCGACCGGGGGATACGGTCAAAAGCATGGCGAGCCCCTGGATTCCTTTAACGGAATTCCCCGCGCAGCAGCAGCAGCATTGGAGGGGCAGACACAGCCAATCATTACCCCTCCAGGGACGAACACGAAAACCAATGCCTAACCGCCAACCTTACAAGTTGTGACTAATTGCTACGCAGTAGGCAAAAACCAGAAGGCACCAGCCAATCAGCCAACTGGACAAATTCCTACTAGGCACCTGCCACAAAAGCAGACGACCCCATGACAGGCATAGCAAGGTCAACGCAGAGGCCTAATAAACAAGGGGGGGAGGGCGGGTGATCCGTTGCACATAGCAAAGAGGAATAATGCAGGGCGTGCCAAGGCTTTTAAACCCTCAGTCTGTCCATCAACAAATTGCAACATGAGTTTCTCCCCAACAACACCAAGGGCCCAATCGTAGCTGCAACCATCTGTGACCCACCCAACTCTGGAGGGGTGGTTTGCCGGCCCCCACCGCAACCCATGCTCTCCATGAAGGAGAACACGCTTTTCTGCATGGTGAGTGAGTAAATGTAAATGGGCCTACTGAAAAATCTATTTTAAAAAAGTTGTGACTGTTTGACTTATAACATTGATTTAATCATTATGAGATACAAAACAACTAACCGTAGGAAATACCCTTAAAATACACAGTGTTTTAAGAAGTTAATTTTGAATGTGCCCAGCTATAAGCACTTTAAAGTTCTAGGAATCTTGCTCCTCTCTAAAGTTATTTGTCCTTCTCACTAAAACCTAAAATTGTGTGACAGGCTTTCAGGGACATTTTTCAGTCAAGTACTATAGAGTAAAAAGATGAGAGAGAATGTGGGTTTTTTGTTGTTGTTTAAAGATAACTCTTAATAGACAAGACAGGAAAATGAAAGAAGAGAGAAAACTACTGTTTATCACAGTTCCAAAGTAATGTGTGTTTTTAAATTTTTTTTAAACCATTATCACCAGTTCCAGCTCACTAGTAAAGAAAACGGATTATTAAAACCATCAAGCTCTGTACTAACTGTTCCCTAAGAAATCTTTGGAGTTTTCACACCTCTGACATTAAAAGTATTTGTGTTTGTTGTATCCTGATTTTTAAAGCCTGTCTAAGGAGACTGATAAAAAGAGAAGAAACTTGCAATATTACTTTCTACTATTTTCCTCACTTAATCATTAGGCTACCTGTTTTATCTTGAAAGACAAGGAAGAAACGGATGAGCGTTCAAACATCACTCCAGCTAAATAGCTACATAAAACCTTAGTAACTTAACATTTCCAAGATTATAGCTGCATGTTAAGTATACATGTCTCATTGTTACAATCCAAACTGTGCTTAAAGGTTACAAAAAAAACAAACACATAGCTAGTTCATGGTTAAACAGTGCACTGAATTTTAGCAAGCTACAGTGTGATCACAACCTAAGTTAGCTCTAAACAGTTGTTGCAAAGAAAAATATGATATGCTACAAGTTATATTATGTATTAGGGACGCGGGTGGCGCTGTGGTCTAAACCACTGAGCCTAGGGCTTGATGATCGGAAGGGCGGCGGTTCGAATCCCCGCGATGGGGTGAGCTCCCGTTGCTTGGTCCCTGCTCCTGCCAACATAGCAGTTTGAAATCATTTATCAAAGTGCGAGTAGATAAATAGGTAAACGGCGTTTCCATGCACTGCTCTGGTTCACAAGAAGCAGCTTAGTCATGCTGGCCATGTGACCCGGAAAAACTGTCTGCGGACAAACGCCGGCTCCCTCGGCCAGTAAAGCGAGATGCATGCCGCAACCCCGGAGTTGTTTGTAATTGGACTTAACTGTCGGGGTCCTTTACCTTTTTGTATTATTTGTGTGTTTAGACCTTTTACCTTTCCCCAAAATAAATTCACACAGGAGACAGATATTTGGTTTGGTTTTTGGCAGAATTTAGGCCACAACTTTATTGATTACAATCAAGTGAGTGGTTGCACAGATTCTGGTTCAACTATCTCCCTGCACCCTTGCAGGCAGTGCTGTCCCAGAGCCACGTTCTAAGGACAGCCAAGGATAAACACCAGGGACAGCTAATGGAAGGAGCACCAAACAACCGATCTGATGTCCCCTGGACTCGGGCGTGGGCCGAACCCCTTTTGGGGAATGCCAAACCCGTGAGTCCCTGGATTCCTTTACTGGAATATCCTACATTTGCATAGGCCAGGGGTCAGCAACCTTCGGCTCTCCAGATGTTTCGGACTACAATTCCCATCATCCCTGACCACTGGTCCTGTTAGCTAGGGATCATGGGAGTTGTAGGCCAAAACATCTGGAGAGCCGAAGGTTGCCTATGCCTGGCATAGGCGATAGGCGTGGCCACATCACGTGCCATGCCTATTACCTGAACCAGAGCCTATCCGCAATAGGCGAAACCCAAATGGCACCAGCCAATCAGCTAAGTGGGGAAATTGCTGCCATGCCCCTGTCCCAATAGCAGACGGCACACGACAGCATAGCAAAGTCAAGCACCAGTCCTAAATATAGGGAGAGATGGGCGGGTGTTCCGATGTGATAGTCCCAAAGAGGAAGCTCAGTAGCCTCGCATGAGTTTATATAGGTCCCGCGTTGCTGCTCTTTCTCAGCACCCCATTGGTCAGATTGCACCCCAGCAACACGGGACCCACCTATCAGGGGTTGTGGCTGACCCAATATTACCCACCCACAACACCGGGTCAGGTGGCCAGGTTGCACCGCAACACGTGCCCTCTTTGATGGAGGACACGCTTCATTAAAATTAAGTCCAGAAGACATTATCCAGGATCCAAAGAATCATGGGCATGGAAGGATGCTACAATGCCAAAGACAAATCAGTTAAGGAAGAGAAGATGGGCAGATTCTCAGATCTGTGGGTCATTACAGGTTCCTTAGGCTATATAGTAAAAGCAGTATTGTAGTAAGTGAATAAAAGTTTCACTTTTTCAAGCCCTGACATACCAAAAGATGCAGTGCTGGAATTGGGTTTTATATGTCATCTTACACAACTTTGGAACTTTTCACTCTTCTTCAAAAGTCATTGTGTCAGAAAGGTTGGCTTCTCACAGCCATTGGTTTTGCAACAGTGCGTTCTTATCCTTTCCTAACTCCCCCACCATATACTGCTCTATCCTAAACATTTGGCGCCTATTGTCTTTTCACAATAAAGATAGAGTTTCTTGTTAAGTGGAGTTTTAATACTGAGGTTCCCCAGGTACCTGGCAGGAAATGCACATACCTAAACTTGTACCGAAAGAGTTGATATAAAGTTACCATACAGCTGTTATGAATTTCTTTATTGCTGTGCTGTTGGCATTCAAGTGAAACAGCATGATGTACCTGGCAATGTGTTAGTAACTTTTAGGTAATCTTGGTGATAGAGAATGTAAAGAAATGTCTTTACTGCTCATTTTACTAGGACAGCTTCCATTTTTTTTTAAATGCAGCCAGATACATCCCTTCACTTTCATACTTTCCAGCCTGCTTCATCCTGAAAGCCAAAGTGGCTATTATTCCTCTTGTTTCTGTTCTTCCATTATTTCACAGAATTGTCAACAGTAACTACCATACAGGAACATTGTAAGGATCATGGTAACATGCCCTAGTATCCTAGGTAATTCATACCAGATTGCTATATGAAAGGGAGGGAAACACTACACTGCCCCTTCAAATGACAGTGTGACTGCTTTGTCACTTTGATTTAATCTACAAGTAGAAATTATTATACTTGCATAGTGCACAATGAAATGTTGAGCTCCAAGATGACAACAGTAAAAATAACTCAAACTCAACAATCAGTTCAAGATCTTCTCCTTGCCTTACTTCATTTCAAACAATTGTGGCTAAGGGACAAAGCATTTTACTTCAACCACTGAAGTACTTGGAACTAATAATTTGCTTAATTCCAATTTGCCAATGGAAATCCTAGGTCATGGTTGCAAAAGGTTTGGCAAAATGGGTGGGCATTGTCTGCTAAAAGTAAACTCTGTCACTGCATTTAAATCTCAAACACTAATTCATATCAGTTTTGCTACAGGTACAATGGGATGGAAGTTTATGGTTGTTCTATTTGTTTGGGCACTATATTGTTGTCTACCATGCAGACTTCTTGCTCCCCTATTTCTGAACAACTACTCTGGGATGAAATAGGTTTCAAGCATTGTGGATTTTGTGTGGAACAGCATGTGCTTCATATATGAGATTCATATATTATAAAACAGGGGTGGAGAACCTGTGGTCCTCCAGATGTTGTTGGACTGCAGCTTCCATAATCTTCAACCATTGACCAGCCTGGCTGGGAATGGGGAGTCGAACAGCATCTGGAGGTTCCACACCCATATTTTTCTACTCAGATCAACGGGGCTTACATCCCAGTAAGTGGGTATTGGGTTACAGGCTAAACAATGACATTCTAGTATTGTTTTGTTGGGGGAAAGACTTAGACCAGTGATAGTCAAATTAAAGCCCTCATATATTATTGGACTCCAATGCCCTCCAGTCCCCAGACAGCATGGCCAACAGGCAGGAATAATGGAAGCTGCATTGCAGGATGGGGAGCACCACATTGGCTACCCTGATTTAAGCTGCTATGCAGGAGGTATTGAAAGTGTGATGTCTGGCTCTGTCCCCAATATTTGCACACTCATTTGAACAGCTGGTGAGAGCCTGCAAAGGGCCTTCTATATGCTTCTATGTGCTCAAAGCAGTGGGGGGGGGATCCCTGGGTAATGCTTGTTTTTTTTTGCATCTGTGCAGCTTGGAGGTGCAGACAGAATATTTGCAGCAGGCAACTTCTGGTTGTCTTGATTAATTAGAGTTAATTAAGCATTGGAGGTAGGCTGCAGGACTTGGGAGAAGCCTGGCGGAATCAGATAGGATGGCACCCCCCTAATAATAGTTTTACTCTCTAATTGCAGCTGCAACTGTTTATGCGGCATTAAAATATGTTTTATTCGCCTCCAGTTTTAAACTGCTGCAGCTCAGCCGCCCTTCATTCAGATTTGCTGAAATGTGAAAAGCGTCGACTTCCCTCACTTAAGGCATCTTCCACAACATATTTAAGAGTGATATATCGCTAGATAAGGAATAGAATCATCATGTTTTTTAACCAAGAATGTGACACACCTTAACCATAGAACTCCTCCTGTGACTCCTTATTAACCATTGTTTGGAATGACAAGCTTCCACCCCAGCACGCAACACGAAATTCATTGTCTCCTGCCAAGTCCTACAATACAACCTAATTTGTTTAGACTTGCCAGAGACTCACAACTAAAAAATCTACTTCGGGTATTCCTCAGACTGTAGTAGCCACCCAACAATGTGTGTGTGTGTGTGGGGGGGGATAAACAAATCCATATTGGTACCAACCTATTATGGGACAGATCTAGAAGAGCAAACCACAGACCACTACAGTGCCCAGTTAAGTCCACTCAAACATAGCACCAGTGATCTACAGTTCATCCTGGACAATATCACATTTGCCTTGCAAGGTGGCAGCCCCTTATTTGCTTATAAGAAGCCTTCTCTCCACCTATTAGCAACAACAGGCCACAACATTCAAAACACAAGGAACAGACCCAGCAGCAGAAACAAGGATAGAAACTGGCCGGCCAACACTATAAAAATTGCCTTCAGAATTCTTTCTTGAGGATGGATCAGTTTGTTGATGTCCATATGCTTGCACTTAATCTTTTACTCAAGATCATCTGGCCCATAGAAGAAAACTTGCCAAGCAGAAAATGCCTGGTTTTAAGAAGATAATTGCGTCAGCTTTATGTGAATAATTGTGGTGCTAATTCTTCCAGCTAAAGAGCCTCTCATTTTCAACAGTAGAAAAACTAGAATTTTGGAGTCTTTGTTCAGGATTGCAGAGATATTGATAATTTACAACTGTGTGGTGCTCTGCAGAACATTGCTCACTTGAGATGAGGTCATGCAATATAAAAAAGAAACTCTCTACAAGTGTAGAAAAAAAATGATTTGAGGTTAAGATTCATTTCACTCAGAGCACTTAAAGAACAGTGTAATTATTAACACAGAGACATTTTCTCACTCTGGCCTTTCATGCACATGTGATCACATAAAACTTTTTGGCTTGTTTCTTCTGGAAAACCATGTATGCAACATACAGATTTACTATGATCCCGTGCTGATCTGCATTACAAGAGACCAAGATCTTATCAGTACATCTATTCCTGGCAATGGGAAAGGTTCTGGACTGCAGGAGTGGCAATAGCTGACTGCGTTTAATTGTTGAGGATCTGAATATGAAATGCAAAGGGTTATTTACTGATACCCCATTCCTACAAGTTTGTGTTAGCTGTTGTGGAATAAACAGAGTCTGTTGCTACTGCAACTGAAGCAGCATCCTAATGTGGCAAAGAGACCCAACAAGCGAAACCTTGTGCAAATTTTACTATATTCACATTTACTCATAACAAGCAAAAAAACCACCAAGATGCTGTGCAATAGCACCCCAATTTTCCATTATGGACTAGAGTCCCATTTTAGCATCTATACACACACATAACAGAAATAATTCCTGGCTTACCCTACTCCCATCCACCCAGTTCCATGACAGCATTACAGGACATCTCCTGGCACAGAGGTTGCAGCCAGAAATCATGGAGGTGGCAAATCTCTATGATTCCTGCCTGCAAGTTGTTTTTTTACAAAGCCAGGAGACATGCAGCTGGATCAGATCCTGATTAAATCAGCCAATCAGACTCACACCCAGAGCTCAAACTGCTCCCTTCCTTCTGTTAAACTTTTGTAAATAATAGCTTTGGTTATCACTTGGTCTTGCACTGTGATATCATTGCAGCATTGCATGAGGGGGGGAATCCCAAAGGTGAAAAGTCTCAATTTTCTGCAACAACCCATCTGAGCTCAACAGGAAGCAGCAAACACATGAGCAATGGCCACAGTTCTGAATATAGGCCCAGAACTATATTTGTGTATGCAATATGGGTTATGTGGTTGTGAAGGAAAGCAGCAATAATTAGACAAGAGTTTATTTTGTTGTGAGAGTAGCAGGATAATTTCCCAGAATTTAAAAAGGGGAAGATACTATTTCAAAACTGCTTTCGTAGATCCTTGGAAAGACACAGAGTAGATCTTTACAACTGGTGAAACAGTACAGCAAGCTGACCTGGGGTTGTCTGGAAGCACATATACCTGTGAAACCGCATAATCACATACGCCAGTCCCTGTGAAATCAGCAGGGAGCCAACTTGTATCTTTGCTGCTCAAAAACTGCACGCAGGTGCCAGGTGCTTTAAAATGATAGTAAAATCTGTTGTAAACTTCAGGCAGACAAAAAAATCAGCCTGATATAACAATGCTGACAGCCTCAACAAAACTTCACAATGCAGTTAAACAGGAAAGGATACACCCTGGAGTAGTTTAGGAAAAGATGCAAAGCTATATGTAGATTCCACTTGGATTTGCAGGATGTAGATGGAATAACAGCAAAAGAGAATTCAAAATGGTGACAGGTTGCTTGGTGAGTTGCTTGACCAAGACGAAAAGCAGATACAGATAAATATTAAGAATCTCATTGGAAGTTCATGTAACAAAGTTTTGAAAAAAGTACATTGCAAATTAACGATTAGATGCATTAGTTCAAAAGATATGCAGAGGAAACTCAAAATAAGGAAGTCTCTGCTATACTTGAAATGAAAAAACCTTGGGGCTTTCAGTAACATTTCATGAGCTCCAAGTGACCGCTAATAAAAATTAGCTTTTGTATTATATTTTAATTCTTAGCATGTCATGAATTAAGCAACAGCTACGAAAAGGATAGTTTTGGTTTTAAAATTTTTTACTTTATTTTTGTGATTTTATCTAGAATAGTTTTTCCCAGTTTTGAAATGTTTTGTTGTATTTTTCAACCATACACAAACCATATAAAACAAAACTCAATTGAACAGAGAGGATATATGAAATGTCTAATTGCACTTTACATATCTTCACACCACGGTACCTAAGTCATACTCAGAATAGACTTCAATCATGACTAATTTAAGTCCATCCATTTCAGTAAATCTGGTTGGACTTTAGTCAGATGCAACCCATATGATTTTTGTTTTGTATTTGTTAAATAGCAGGTGTGATGTGATCAAGATTTGGAATGTGGTGCAAAGGAAAGGAAGCCAAACACATTTTCCAGGTGGGAGTGGGACAAATGTTAATTGAGAATTGTCTTCAGCTACTGATCCATCGTCCAGGATTGTTAAAGTTCCTGAAAAGTTGATAAAGACCCAGCATCTCATATAGGCTTTCACTGCAAAAGTCAAATGGTTTCTCCCAGCTCTCTTACCCATAAAGGTGGCCACTTACACATTGCCAAATAGAGGACAGAAGAGAACACCGTTTTGTATAGAAGTGCCATATGCTAATGCATATATATAAATGCAAATTTAGCAATAATTGCTAGTTTTAAATAGATATTTAATACATCTCACCATAATGTGGAGGATCTACATGGTGGCTTGTCTGCCATCTAGGTGCTATTGGTTGATGGACCCCTTCAAATGTCTCACTCCCCCCTTTTATGGTTTTTTATCATTAAACTGGACTTAGACCTGGGCAGACCTTCAAACAGAAAACTTAAAATATAGAGGATTGTCCTCTGTATAGGACATCATCAGTAGTGAAAGGCAGTTATGTATCTGATGTTAGCCACCCTGAGCGGGATATAAATAAAAGTTTTTTATTATTATTACTTGTTATTATTCCTTTGTAAGAAAATATGAAATAACATAAAACCATTTTTGCAGGGGGGGGGATCAATGGGGGGGGGTGACAAGAAATTTTCCGCACCGGGTACCACCTGACCTCCCCATGCCTCTGCAGATGCTGCATCTTGGGATGGAGAGAGGAGCTGATGGTAAGGTTAATGCAGTGCAAACATGATGGGGCAGCCAATCCAGGTCTCTGTGCCACCCTTGGCCCTGCTCTGCTTCTCGATATGCAACAACTACTCAGCTGGATGGAGATCAGGTGAGCAGCACAGCACCACAACTTGCCCCATGGTCATCTGCTCCACCTGTGGGTAAGGCTTTCTGGGTTTGACTCTTGAAGATGCAGTACACAATAGGAGCATCCACCTGTGAACAGACTTCATTCAAAGAATGGGATCCACATGGATCTTCTTCGTAAATGCAATGCCAAAAAGGAAGAAAAAAATCACTGTACAGTGAGAAAATGATGCCGTGACTTGGCTCCAAGAATGTGGCATATGGAAAGATGTGACATAGCTTCCAGGTTCAGAAACTGATGCAGATGTAGCAAAAGCATAGACTGAGTTTCAAAATAAGTTTATTTTCATAATAAAGTTTTTGATATGCATTCTTTCCACCAGCAAATGATTTTATGCTCCCATGGGTTTTATTACAATCATCAAAAGTAACTTTAAAGGAAAATCTGCATGATTTTGGACTATGATATATAGATTATTAAAATCTTCTTTGGGATAGGTTATGAAAGTACATTCCTACAACTACTTAATAAAAACCTATACCAGAAACACAGCAAAAAATAATAATCTAAATAGCAATAAAAAAACATTGTTTAATCATATCACCATTAGTGAGCCTTGAAACAATACATATATTTTCATGAAAAGATATGGAATATAATCCACCCAGAGGCAGGCTCCAATGAAATCAATAGGAACCATTCAAGAGTACATGGATTTCAAAGAGAGCATCGTTAACAACACAATGGGTTCTATTTCTATTGTCAATTGTTTTCCACATGCCCTGAAGATAATGTCCCTAGAACTTTTCTCGTGGGTAATGGTCTTTCTTCCTTGTAATGGTTCAAAAGGATGTTTACATCCTATGACAGAAATAAATAATTATAAACAAATGACACCATAGACATTAAGGGTATGTTGCATATTTGGCTTTTTCTCCTTGGACTAATTTTCGGTGTCATTAAGCAGAAAAACATATCATTCTCCAAATCACTGGGAACCGAATATGTACAGAGAGACTGATTTGGCATCTGTTACATAAACTTTCTGGTTTAGATTTGGGATATTTACACAAGACTAGAACAATATAATGTGCTGGAAACGTCTGCAGTGTCAATTCCTTTCTCCAGCAGTAATGTCCTGTGTTAGCCAGTTCTATAAGGCCTTACCTGGCTGTGAGAATGAATGCCTAGGATTTCTATCATCAATACTCAAGCATGCTGTGTTCCACTGGCCAGTTTTTGTTATTTTATTAACAATTCCCAAACAAAACTTCCTTTGGGAAAAGCTGAAGCCAAACTTTTTAACGTTTATACAAATATTTTACATTTCTTGGAATCCTGGGAGAAGTTAACGTTGTTTTTGTTGCCTGTCAAACACGTCTTCATAGCCAAATCAGCTACTCTTACCAGAATGTTTCTAGTGTAATATACTGAAAGCTGAGCTAAATCTAATCAACAGGGTGGGAACAGATCTCTGCTACTATTCCAGTACAGCAGCAGTAAATGCATTAACCTAATGTTTGAAATTTTGTAGCACGATGTTATCAACTGAAAATTATTCTGAACTTTTAAAATTATGGATGCTTTGAAGACAGAGAAAGTTGAAATAGCCACTAGCTGGAATGATCATTCTGAACATAAAATGAGGCCCACTTTTTTACTTGAAACAATTATTCTAATTTATGGAACTGCTAGTAAACTAGTTGATAGTAATCATGATATGTGGAATAAAAACCTCAGTAATTCAAGTTTGGTGCCTTGATCAATGCTGAGATATGTTATTTCAAGCACTTACGTTAAGAGTAAGTGCTACTGAAATCAATGGAACTAAGTAAATGGGATAGGATCAGTTTGTAAGTCTGTGATTGACATTTAGGGCAGCCATGTATCTTATCTTACAGAGGATGAGCTTTATTTGAAGATGTCTTAGATCTGAAGGATTGTCGGGTCCAAGTATGTTTTATGGATAAGGAATCCTAAGAAGAGACAGCAGCGGCCTTGAAATTTCCCATCAACACTTAGTTACCTGGACAGCAGACTGAGCATGGAAAAAGGTCATCTGGTTTTCCCTGCTATGGTGAAAAGTATGGCATTTTTCTTTAACTACAATAAATATTTCTAATTTTGCATCTATCTATCTATCTATTAGCACCATCAAATTTTATGCAAATTTGTGTCCTCATCTGATTTTTAAAAAATATACATGTTTTATTTGTACATCAATTGTATATACATATTTGACAAGAATTTGAAACAAAGCAAAAGCACTATATGGATTAATGTTTAGCAATTACGTAATATAATAAATAGGGACCACCATTCTATGGTTGGTCTTTTTTAGTATGCTACTTTTAGCTTTATTACAATGTTACAGATTTTCTCAAACCATTCTGCCATTGATGGGGCACTGTTCTTTTTTTCCAGTTTTTGGCTATACAAATTCTTTCAGCTGCAGTCTTTACTCCTAGGTCAACCTCCAGAATTGAGCATTTCAAATATCTTTAAAGCATTATTTTGGGCTCTGAAAGTAATAGGTGACCCCTCATTTTATTGACTCCACCTTATCCTTTTTGTAGTGATGTGTAAATGGCCACTCTACTGCCACTGATGACAAAACAGTCCATTTACTCTTACTGAAATTATTGTATTTTCTCTATTATATTTTTATTGTATTGCTTCAATATGTCAGGAGTACTTGCATTCTAGACCTATAGAAAATATGTTTTATTAATTTTGCACTTTTCTTGAACTTCATTTCATTAATCATTATGCATAATGATTTGGTATTCCTGATTTCATTATTATTCATTATTACTTCATTAATGTATTATTCATTAATTATTCATTTCATTATGGCCTCAATTTTTTATAGCAGCTTGGAGGTCCATCTCCCCAGTCATTTTAGTTTCCCAGGCATCTCCTATCACACGCCAGTTCCCTGCAGGTGCTGCTTTGACAGACCATCTACATAAGACTACTTTTTAATCCAGGAAAATCTTCTCAAAAGTCAGGTGTCATCTTATACGCCTGGTGGAGAATCTGTGGTCAAGTATATCTCAAACTCTATATTTTAACTGGAAAAGTTGGGGGTCGTCTTATACGCCCAGTTGTCTTATACGCCGGAAAATACGGTAGGACAAATAAAGATGTTGCCCATGTTGTAGTGGGAGAAGGCCCTTGGCTACCACTCAGGAATATGGTGTCTAACACCTCTTAAGAATATAGGTACATTAGTTTTAATTTATATGCTTGTTTGTTTAGACATTTATACTCCATCTTTACATGGTAAAATCAAACTCAGAGTGGCTTACAACAAAAATATGTCACAAGTATATGACAAACAAACTAAACAATAAAACAAACAGCCGTAAAACAGCATCATATAAAACATATCAATGGCAGCAGATTAAAAACATACCAAAGACTCAGCTTTAAAAAACAACAACACAAGCCTGCTAGGATGCAGTTCAAAAGCATGCAAAGGGCCTGATAAACTTCTCTTGAGAGTTAAATAGACATTTATTCCCCCATGTTCACCCTAATGTCCCAGGGTGGATTACAGCCTTAAAACATAATAAAGAAACGATTTAAAACAACTTACAGCTGTAAAAATAAGGTGGGTCCTAAAAACATACACCTCAAGTTTCAAAGGCCGGGGTAAGCAGGTGCATATTCAGCATTCTCCGAAAGCTGTATAATGAAGGTGCCAGATGCATCTCTGAGGGAGTGGAGTTCCACTGCAAAGGGGCCACTACAGAGAATTCCCTCTCCCAGGCCAAGAACCCCTGGACCTCTGAGGATAGAGGAACTACCAAGGGGGGCCCTTAGGTCCTGAGAGGGTCTGTAGGGAAGGAGGTGGCCTTTTACATATTTGGGGCTTGAGTCATTATTGGTTACAAGCCAGTCAACTCTTCCTGGGTAGCTGGATGTACGCAATGTTACAAACAATAAATCAACACACAAGCACAAGTTTCGCAAATTCCATTTTACCATATAGATGTTCTGAACCTATACCCTTTATGGATCTGCTGCATACATTCCTATACAAATGCAAACCTACACACACCCCAGTACCAAAATGAAAGCATACAGTGTTTTATGGACTAAATAAGGTATAGCTAGATGATATGATCCAGTTAGTAAAACTTTTATTTTGGATCCTGTCAGCCTCCTTCTTTCTTTTCCAGATGCTGAAAACCAGGACTCATCTTGGAAACAACATTTGAAAAGGCATTCAGAATAGCACATATCCACTTCTTTATTGTCATTCCTTCAACTGTTTAGAGGCCCCTCAGTTCTTACCACAAAGCTGAATGAAATATTATTCTTACTGCAGCACATATGGGCAAAAGTATTGATAAGAGAGATGATCCTGCCACTGTCCTTCCTTCTCTTTCAACAGCACTATCGCCACTTCCCCCAAAAGTGCAGTCATCATGTCCTCCCCCCACCCCATGTTTACTTGGAGGTTCCACCCGCTTTCCTTCCACTGATAATAGACCTTATAGGAAAGAGGGACAGTAGGGTCAAAGAAAAAATCTGGAGCCATCCATAACCCCAGGAGCATAGCATAGGGTTGCCAGAGGGGTCATGGCCCTGGGAGTGGATTTTTTAGGGGGGGTGAAGCAGGTGCCCCCAGTGTGGCCCCATCTAGCACTCCTCTCCCAGTCTTGGAGTTACCAATGCTCACAGAGAAGAGTGCCAGGACGGGCTGCACTGGGGGAGCGGGCATGGAGGTGCCTGTTTTGTGCAAGGTTGCTGCATCACCCATGAAATAGTGAGCGTGCCTGAAAGAGCCCAAAACTGCACTCTTAATTTGCCTCAGGAACACTAACATTGTATGCATTTTTACTCAGAAGTAAGCTCCTCCGTGTTCAATGGGTGTTACTCCTTGATAAGGACTGTATCTTATTTCACTAAATACGAATATAGTATGCATAAATAAGGGGTGGGGGGTGCTGAAGGAAAGGAAAATATTCAGAGACTGCCTAAATGTATTAAACATCTTGAAGAAGAATGCCAGGAATCTTGTTCTGAACTGGCAGACTGGATTTTAATGCAGGACATTATCTCTGAAATGTTACAAAACATTAGAAAATTACCCCATGCTTCCTGTCACTTTAAAATAAATGAAAGCAGGTTGTCAATATGATTGCCCTCATGTTCTGTGCTGCTAGTGCATATGAAACAGATTTAATAGGGAGGTTTCATCTCAACACAATTTACAAATTAACATTAAATGCACCAATATATTTTTATTTACCCTGCAAATTAAGGGCAGTTGCTTAAAGAGCTGTCTAGAGTTTCCAGCAAACCAGTACCTATAGCTGTGATGCTTACTACAAGTGGCATGCAAATGCTTGAGGACACTGTTTTAAAGAAAAACTGCTTTTGAACAACTAGAATTGGATTGTAAACATGATGGGAGAGGGGCTTGTGAGAGAAGACAAGTTCTTGACAACCCAGGGAAGTGGGAAGGTAGTCTGTGACAGGGGGCATGATTTGGAGTGGGAAAGCAGTGGATAAGGGAAAGGTTATGTGCCGCTAATGTGCTCTCCCCACACTTCTCCACTACAAGTGTATTTCCCCAAAAGCAACTTTTCTTTTCTTATCTTAAAAAAAAAAGTTTCAGGGTTCTGCTACATTCAGGTTCATGCCATGTAGTTTTCTCATAACCACAGTAATTCAAAGCACCCACACAACAGCCCAGGTTGCACATCATGGACAAATCTTGGTTTAGTGAGGTACCGGTAGGTTTCCAGAAAGCAGCTCGCAGCTAAATGGAGTTTTTGCCAGTGCACAGTATGTTTCAGGCTGTACATAGTTCTAGAAACATCATCTATCCTGCTATTTCTTACATTAAGGAAGGGCAGCAGTGATAACTACTTTAGAAAACTTCTTAGCATAAAAGCAACAACTTGCAAATTGTGTAATCAAATAATAATTGAGTTTGGAGGTACTTAAGCTAAGGCCCTCAAGATTATGTTGCTGTCTAACTCCCATCAGGCTCAGGTCAGCATGGCCAATGGTCAGGGGTGACGGCAGATATAGTCCAATAACAACAAAACAACACAAACTTAGTCTTCCATGGGATTACAGTATAGCTCATCTGTTAGGGAAACAAGCAAGCAAGCAATCAAGCAGGAGTGGTCAAGAAAAGGGAATGATGGGGATTAAGAAAAGACCCATAGTGATCAGGTGAAAAACAAAGCTATAGGTTTCACCAAATGAACACACAAATTAATTGTGTGAATGGCTGTCTAATGATATATATCATGAAACTCTTCCAGATCTGCAATGGGTGTGTTGATTTTCTAGAAATGACAGCAAACAGGACTGTTGTGAACCAATTGTCCAGTGTAATAATTGAAGCATCTTTCCAACTTTAAGATACGACTGAGCAAGTGGCAATCACCTTTTTAAATACAATGGGTCGTCTTACACCCAGATGTTGCAAATATCTGTAATATTACAACTTTGCTTAACACTTCCAAGAATTGTGTGTTGTTTGTACTCCATTCAGCATCTTATCTCTATTAAATGGAATCCTCCACATTATTTACTACAAGTGTTTCTAAAAATATCTGGCAAAGTGGGTTGGTTATTCTAAGTTCATGCACTTTGCCAGAACAGATGGGCTGCTTCAGGCTCACTAAGTGACCTTTCTCACACTGATTTGCAGCATTTTGTGTGTGTCTGCTTTTCTCAGAAGCCAGAGCCTCACAGGATCCATGACCACAACCGATCTGCAGAAGACTTGTGAGAACTAGGTCCTGGTGGACAATGGCAAGCCTCTGAGGTGATGAAGTCATCCATTACAGCATGGCATTTGTATCTCCGCCCCCACCCCTGTTAACCACAGGCTGTGCAGCTGGAGATATGGGAACCTTATTCTAGGGAATTGAAAATAGGGTGGGGTGGGGTGGAGAGTGAGCAAGTCTGCAAATGGACACAAACCAAGCAGGTATAAAGTAGTGGAAGAACATAGCATGCCCAGTATGTAGAACAACTCACTTCTAGGAAGCTTCCTTAAATGCTACAGTATGTAGTATATTGAACTCAAGTCTTCATTTAAAGGATTTTGTGCAGTTTAAACTATGATGGTCCAAAGAAACTTCCTTAAGTGAAGACTTGATTAATATTGTAGTTCACTTGGAGATGTGGGTAGAAAAGTCATTTGTACATGCTTGCCATGCATGTACAACATCTACTACAGCAGTGGGGAATCTCTGGCTCACAGACCAATCTTGCCTTACCATGGGATCAAATCTGGCCCACAAGGCCATTAAAAAAAAAAAAAAAACTAAAACCAGCTGCCAATCAGCTGATGTCATTCCAATGGGCTTGACATCAGCTGATGGGCAAGGATCCATTTTGCCTTGGTTGTGCATACTAGTTCCATCTTCCATAGTGGGACAATGTCAATGGACAGTTCCTTGACAAGAGGTGACTGGCAGAAGCTAGAACTAAGTACAAATCTCTGCATATGTACTAAGTAGTAAATCCAATGAAGTTCAGTGGCTTTACTTCCAGTTAAGGACTTATCCACACTTACCTTTTCTCCATGCTTTCCAGGCATGGTCTGTACTTTAAAGCTATGTGGTCAAGCACTCCTCTTCCCATCCCACCCTTCACCTGTGAAAACCTGCTCTTTAAAGCTGAATTGCAGCAAACAACAATCTGCGGAAAACCTGGATTGCCATTTGTTGCACTTCAACTTTAAAGAGTGGGGTTTAATGGGGCAAGGTCTGGGCAAAAAGAAAAAAGGAGGGAGGAAGCACTTGGACACAGCTTTCAAGTGCAGGGCAAAATTGGTACAGGATTTCAGTCTAAGAGACAAGGCAGCTAAAACACAGAGGAAGTAAACAAAGGTAAATGTGGTGCTAGTTGTTTGTTGAAATCAACTGAACTGTTCTCCGTTTAAGTGAACTTTTGTTAGAGTGACTTTTGTAATAGTGAAGACACATTCCCTAGTTCATTGTGGTGGCAGTGGGAGAGGACTTGGCAGCTGTATTCCCTAAAGACCACAAATCAACAATAAACATAGCTTTGGTGGCATTCCTTAAGACATAATTTTGAATAGACAGATAATATCTATTGGTCTTAGGCACAGATCCTTGGAAACTTGGAACTCTATCCAACAAAGCTTTAGAAAGTCTCATTGAAATTAATGACCTAAGTAAGTCATGCCCATTTATTTAAATGGGTCTACTCTGAGTATGAATAACATTGCATATAACCCATGGGTCATTTAAGCAAAGTTACAAAGATAAATGCCATTTTCTTTCTCAATCGCCTGAAGCAAGCATTTAATAAACCACTCTGGCGAAAGAAGACCCAATGGCATTTTATATTTTGACTGTTAGAAATAAAAATGTATAGCTCAGCCATTATCAACATCCTCATCTTCACTATTGTTCCAAACCATGAATAGCTTTGATATCTCTCCCTTACCCATGTTAGTAGATGTTAGTGATGCCCAAGCAGATCTTTATTTGTCACATCCGGCCACATTCTCTGCCAAAAAAAATTCTGTTTACTCTAGCCCTCCCATCACTTTTCTCAAGGACTGGATCATGCTCAGCGAAAACTTCTTAAACATGAACTTATAGTTAATGAAATAGAGCAACAGCTTTGGAGAAATGGTATATGGGGAAAGGGTTGAACCTCCCCTCCCTGATATGATATTGGTGTGTGTACCCCAATCTCTGAGTGGTGAGAGACACCAGAGGTTCAGAATTTGGTTTCCTGAGAATGAAGACCATTTGAGCTTTAGGATATATGGTTGTATTTACACATATATGCAACCTGAGCATAGGATGAAAGGGCTCTGAGCAGTAACACAACAACAGTAACCCATTAGGTTTCCAAGGAAGCCTATCTGACAAGCCATAGCTTTGGCATTCAACCCACAGAGAAAGTCAAGTCTCTCTGTGTCCAATTTTGCTGTTGGCATCCATCTGTCTAAGGAGACAAGGGGGTGTGCCTCTGAGGATGAAGTTAAACCACTGTGTTAGCAGCACTGAAGCGACCTTCCCGGGGCGCAAGCCTGGGCAGTGGGTATGGAGGTCCTGGGCTGACCAGACAGGACCCCTCTCTTGGCCTCGCTGACGTGGTCCAAAGGAAAGCAGAGCAATACGTTTGGCACCAGCTTGACTGTAGGAATTGCCAGAAGGAGGCATACAAGGTGCTATCCAACTGTCTTAGGGACTCCACTCTGGGTTTATTCCTTTTCTTCTCCTGAAGATCTCTTGCAAGGCGGTGGAGATTTAGGATCAGAGTTTTCCTTCTCCTAGATGGGCTACTTTCCCAGGTTGATGAGCCTCTCCTGCCTCACCCGCCCCTCACTTTCCTCTACAGCATGTGCAGAAACTGCCTTCTTGACTGCTAGACCCCCCATTGTTTAAGATTATGATGATGGTATTTAAGTGCCAACTAAGGCCATTATCTAACATAGAGACTGGTTTGATCAGAACAGCAGGTTCTTCTGCTGGATTCTAAACCTCACAGATACAGAATCGCAGGCCTAAAAGGGATCCAGACCAACCCCACAATTCTATATCAATATGATTCTTGACCCCCACCTCCACATTGTGACTATTAAACTTTTAAAGAAACAACCTTATGAGTTCCTGTTTATTAATCTTTCATGCTTTATCTAGTTGGCACCTTACAGCCAATCCTAACCATGATTACTCAAAAGTGTGTCCAACTGAATTCAAGAGTGCTTAGTTCCAGGTAAATGGGGTTAGGATTGCAATCTTAGTTGAAGGGAGCAGTTGAACTAGACCTAGAAAAATCTAGAAAGCCTCATCCTGTGATACTAAATACTGTGAACTTAACACAGTAAGAGCCTTCACTGGATCCTGCAAATCTTACTGGATGGTATTGTAGTGGGTGCAAAACTATTCCATATGTATTAGAGCTATTCTATCAAGTCACCCTATCAGTCAAAGTATATAAATATTTCAGTTTTATACTAGGTTAATTCCTAGGTGAGATCTTGGCCTTATTGGCCTAGCTATGTCCTCAAGCAGTTTGGCTGGAGAAAGTATTATTTGTGGCAAAGCATTCCATCATCAGTAGTGCACAGTTTGCCCCCTCCACCGATAATGAAGACTGGCTTGGCAGTTTAGCTGTCAAGAAGCAGGTCATCTATCAAGAGAGAGAGAGAGAGAGAGATAGCCCTAGAGGTCTTTGAAGAAATCTGGGCACAATTCCTCACTTGTTACACTGGTATGCTGCCTCCTCTGACATCCCTAAAGTCTTACTTCCTTTTCTTTTTTCTTTTTTTGGCCTGGGGATTTAAGCTTCCCTAATTCTCTATGACACTACTCAGGGATGTGTTAAATTTAAGATGGATGGGATATGAAAGGAATTATTAGATGAAATATGTACTCACCACAGCACTCTGAATTTCCAGCCATAATGATCGATCTCCTGCTGTGGCCTTCAGTGTATTTCATATTGTTCACTGACTTGTAAACCTGGAAAACAAATTCAACTATTAAGTGAAAAACAGAGAGACAACGGAATAAGGGATTTCTGTTTTAAAGGACTTGGTTTCTAGTTTGTGCAAGCATGACTGATGAAAATGGGACACAGAAAATGGTAGATTGATTTCTCAAAGGTCATAAGGCAGGTCAGTGGCAAGGAAAGGAATTACTCTTAATGCCTCAAGAGCCCCATTCTGTTATCCTATGCATGGGGCTAAAATACCAAACTGATGCCAATGGTGAAACATGCAAGAAGAGGAGTGCAAGGGAATGTTGTCATGTAATATGGTATCAAATCAAGGGGGCAGGGAAGCTGATGAATAGTTCTGTTCCAAAGCAGTTACAATAACAAGAAAGCAAAAGGAGTGGCCACAAGCTGATAGGGAAAAGGGAGGGAGGAATAAATGGAACAGCATCGCTCACCAAACCTGAAACAAAAACAAACCCTGCAATGTTATTAATTTATTTTATTTCATAAAATTTATACACCGCTTGATTGTAAAAATGAAAACTCTCCAAGTGGTTTACAAAATAGATAATGCAATAAAATTACTGATCCAAAGAATTAGTAGCAGTAATGAAAACAATGAAAAGTTAAAATCAGCAATAAACTAAAAAGGGATTAAAAACAAATCAATGTTCTACATATCTGGGTGGGCTTGTCTAAACAATCCTGTTCTAAGCAGGTGCCAAAAGAGTGCAGGGAAGGGGCCCGCGTGGTATCAATAGACGGGGAGTTCCAACGTGTGGGTACTGCCACACTAAAAGATTCAAGTTCTTACAAACACAAAACAGGCATTATATGGCACCAGTTCCACAGACTGAAGTAGTTGAGTGGGTGTATATGGAGTTATCCCCCAGTGTCTTCCCTCTTTCATCTCTGAATGTCTTTACTCACAATTTTTGAGAGCTCAGATAATTTCATACTACTGGGAATCGACAGTGGTCTTGCCAGACTAGTCCTGACAGGCACCTCAGCAGTACTGTTAATACTTGATCTCCTCTCAGGAGATCTTCACAAAGGCAGCCCAAATCAGGACCCTTATAGTCCAGCTTCTCTTTATATTCTGTGTCACCCGCAATAGCAGACTCCGTCTCGGATATGGAGCTGTGTACTTTGTTCAGCAACGTACAAAGCTTAGGCCTCTTTCCCCACCAACCTCACAAAACACAGTCATAATTTTCCCTCTCCCTCCTGATCAAGGATATGATGGTTGCCTTGGTTATAGTATAGCCCATGGGTAGGCAAACTAAGGCCTGGGGGCCGGATCCGGCCCAATCGCCTTCTAAATCTGCCCCACAGATGGTCCAGGAATCAGTGTGTTTTTACATGAGTAGAATGTGTCCTTTTATTTAAAATGCATCTCTGGGTTATTTGTGGGGCATAGGAATTTGTTCATCCCCCCCAAAAAAAATATAGTCTGGCCCCCCACAAGGTCTGAGGGACAGTGGACCATCCCCCTTCTGAAAAAGTTTGATGACCCCTGGTCTAGCCATCACCTTCCCCACATTGTAGTATTAGAATACCAAAATGGCAATCATCACAAATGAGTTGGGCATTGGGGCAATTGGATGGGGGGGGTTGTAGTCTCTGCCTGTCCCTCCAAATGGGGGGGGGATTCCATTAAAGGGATCTGGGGGAAGTTGCCATGTCCTTGTGCCCAGTTGGGGGACCTGGGTCGATGGTACTTTCCCAGATGGCAGTCCCCTGGGGGGGGGTCACCCTATTTGATGTACGTCTTGGGAATCCCTGCACAGATTGACCTATGTGTACTTGATTGCCCCATGCCGAAGCCAAACCTCTTTCATCTGTATTCAATTAAGTTGTGGCTTGTTTTGATCCAAACCAGTCTCAGTTGTCCTTTAATTCTCTGGAGGGTAGGGGACATAGGGGCACAGCACCTGGGCCTGCAACTCTCCAACTGGTTTAACGGTCAATCCGTCTTCCCAGGGAAGAATCAGAGCATATAAAATAAGTACTTATTCACAGTTACTATGGAATCTGTTCTTACAAGATGTGGTGGTGCCCGCCATGTTGAGTGGCTTTAAAGGGGGTTTAGACAATTTCATGCAAAGTAAGAATATCAACGGTCATTAGTCGTGATGACTAATGTGTACTACCTGCATTATCTGAGGCTGTATCCTGGGAGCATACAATTGTCCTCATGTCCTGCTTGTAGGCTTCCCTTAGGCAACTGACACAGCACTAAAAAGGCCTTCGGTCTGATCTCACAGGGTTCTTTTAATGTTAATAGGAAATGCAGATACGTTAAAATGAAAATGCAGATATGTTAAATGCAACAAAAAAACAACTGCTTACAGTTGTTGCATGGAGGTGAGAAGTTATTGCAGTGACCAGGTTATGTGTCTGCTGCCTGAAATTTTTGAGGGAATCAGAAGGATGCTATACAGATGAGAATGAAGGTTTCACAAACCTTTTTTTTTTTTTTTTTGCTTTAGACTGCATATTTGAGGAAGAATTGCTTTCTTGCATAGTGGGAAGGAAAAGGGGAAATGTAGGAAATGATTGCTACACTGAAGCGTCTCAGCGAAATGCTGGGCAACCAGTCATCTGGAAATAATCAAGTAAATATGTGCATTGTTTGCTGGAGCACTGATCAATTCAATATGCTCAGCTCAGTGATTGAGATCTTGCACAAAGAATGTATCTGATTAAGGCTGACACTGAAAAAATATCCAGAAAAGTATTGATCTCCCTTACATGTTGCAGCCTCAGATGGTTACCTTGTGCACTATTAAATGCATACCTTGTGGTGCCATTTTACATGTACCTTAACTGTTAAGGCTTAACATACTATTTATAGCTGGGATATCGTATTTTTATTTGTAATTATAGGGTGGTGCAGTTTCAAAGATTCAGTAGTAAATACAAATAAAGGCTGTTTTAACAGTTATGCACTCTGAGGACCAAGTTTGAAAAGAGACAGAAGATTTATGATCCAATATTCTGATTACAGGTGGGTAGCCGTGTTGGTCTGCCATAGTCAAAACAAAATAGAAAATTCTTTTCAGTAGCACCTTAATATTCTGATGTTTGTTTTTTGTGCTTTAAGCAACCATGGCTGGCCACCAAATTAGATCGGTCTCCATAGCTGCTATTTGCCTCAGGGAAAAAAACACATTGATATACCCTTTTGTTTTCTCCAGATGGCCAAACAGGAGTTTCAGAAATATGTCTATTAATTAGATCAGGAAAACACTACAGGGGAAGGGAAGATCCCATTCCTTCAGTGCCATAGCCCTGATCCATTCTTTTTTGGGTGGCTATGAGTCGGATGATGGGGTTGTTGTTTAAAACATCTGACCCTGGCTCTCTTGTCTCATATATTGTTTGACCACCACCATTATCTAGCTTTGAAACATGTAGAATAGTTAGTACAGTGGGACATCCCAACAACCGAAGCACCCAACTCATACACATTCAAACTCATACACATTGAAAGGGATGAAATTAGAAAAATTTCAGGTGAAAGCAAAATGACTTTTCTTCTATGACTACTTTGTCTGGTTATGAAGAAAACAAAGCCCAGTGGATTTCATCCTGGATCCACCAAAATCAATGAAAGTTCTGACATTGATTGCAGTTGGGACTGATGAATGGATTTTTTTTTTATCAGAGTCAACATAAAGAAGAAGAACACAGTGAAAATCATTAAGAGATAGTTTCAAAGATTGAATCGGTTATTGTATTGGTTCTGAGTTAATGTGCTTCCTGTGTTTTTTCTAATCCAGCCAGAGGACATAGTCATAAAAATGACAAGAACGTATAAATATATCCAAAAAGTGAATATGCCTCCGTAAGCACATATGAAGTGCTTGCTTATCTTTCACTGTAGGCTGATCCAAGTTACCACCCTAAACGCAGGAATTAAGCCAGTAGGAGGTTACCTTAACCAGGTCAAACTATTTGTCTAGCTTGGTATTGTCCACTCTAGCCAGCAGGATCACAGGAAGAAGGGTCTTTCCTATTACCTGCTACTGTGTCCTTTTTTAGATGAAGATGCCTGAGATGGAACCTGGGATCGTCTGGATGCAAATCCTGTACTCTGTCACTGACTTATGATCCCTCCACCCAAAATTCTCAAAGTGTATACCAGAGCAAACCAACATGCCATAAGAGAATTGCTAGCATTTTTTTGTTTTTAAAATGTATATCAATTGGACCTGTTCTAGAGTCAAGGGGTTTCCTGGTCAAGTGGCACCTTCTTAGGTGTCCTACCTAGCCAACCCACCACCAACAACAATTGGGAAACACTGGCCTGTGAGCTCTTCAATTGGAGAACTGCCTTTACCAAAGGTGTCATGGACTTTGAAGACGTCTGAACTCAGGATGAAAGGGAGAAACATGCTAAGAGGAAGGCACGTTTGGCAAACCCTCACTATGATCAACTCCCTCCTGGAAACCTATGTCCCCACCGTGGAAGGACGTGTGTAATCAGAATTGGCTTTCTCAGTCATTTATGGACTGTGGGTGTATGTACTCGTAAGCGTAGAGTAGAGGCAGAATCCGTTCTTCATTCCTGATTATTCCCCTAATGTACCATCAGAACCAGAGAGACTAAACTTAATATAGTTTCTAGGTTTTTCATTCATTTTCTTCTACCAGCTTTAGGAAGTGATTGTGAAAAACCTTTTGAAAGGAATACCATTAAATATGTAATTCGTTTTAACAGCCGATTCAAATTTATCCCTTTCCATTGAATCTTTTTCCAACTTTTTTATACTGTCCCCCCTGTCATATTCTTGTCTACTTCTAGTAAATTTTCATTTTATTTATCAAACTCATTCTTTAAAAGAAACATCTATGGACTCACTTTAAGACCTTTTTTCCTGTTAATAAAACCATATTCTAACAATTCTTCATATGGTATGCAAAAAGGATATGAATCACTGATTAGAAAATGCAAGCTATATTTGATAAGAGTCAGACTTATGTAATTTCCCCCAAATCCCATTACAGTCTTAAACTTGTTAATTCTGAGGAAAACAAGTTTAATAGATTTTGGATTGAAATAATCTATGAGTAATGTCAGATAAATTGTGAGCATGTGTCCTGGGATAAAAATTGGATACAGTTAAAGCACAATAATTTCTAGGATTTGCATCTTGAGAAAGTTAATCTCTGAAAAGAAATTGAGCCGGACAGACAATTTGTCAAATCTGTGAGGAGTACTTAGATCATGCAAAAAACAAAACACACACCTAATAGTAAAAGAAGTATAAAATGCTATCCCAAACTAGTGCTACATTAACTGTGTCCAAACTGGTCAAGCTCACAAGTGGGTTTATTCCTATGCAAGGTGCTCCAGCTAACTATTTTCATACGTACAATGAACTGAAAGGACCAATGTTCCTCATAGTAACTCAATGACTAAATGTCATCATGATGAACCTTGTGAGGAACCTAGCAACTCTCTAATGACGTACACTTGCTGTGCAAACCTGAAACTGATGCTTTAATCACTGACGGAGTTTATGAATGCACAGGCATTTCTCTGGAATTGTGTTTTTCAGTTGACTGAAAAAGAAGAGCAGTGCTCAATTTGATACAAACAATTGACTTCATTATTTGCATTTCTAAGTTTGAATTTTATCTATCATCTATCTACCTACCTACCTACCTACCTATCTATCTATCTATCAATCTATCCTGCCCATAAAACCCAAGATTCAAACATGGTGCCCCTCTCAATGGATTGCTGGAACCAAAAAATTTATGACACATTACAATCTTGGCACATCCTTCACTGATTGGAGGTAGACAACTGTGCAAGGCTTCAAACATTCTTTTGGTAATATTGACCCTAATCAGCACCTAATTTATCACACAGACTTGGGACATATAAGGTGAAAGTCCAGAAACACCAACAGTTTGACCTGACTTGGCCAAACACATTTGTAATCTGAGTGCTCTATTTGATCTTTCAAACTTGTGGCCAGTCTTGTCATCTCTGTTTGCCTTGTATGTAACCTCCCTTCTTACATCTTTTAATTGGAAAGCAGAATAATTTGTTGAGAGAAAAATCTACCAAGAGTGAGAGTGAGAATAAGCTTCTGGGCTCCAAAGTAAAGAACTACTGATGCCATAAATCACTGACCTTTACATTTATTTCTTTCAGCCCAGACTTCGAAGCTCTCTTTGCTAAAAACAGAATTCAATTAAGAGAGCCATTTTTAACTTTATGACTAGAAATGAAAATATTTTCCACACAAAATCCCATCTACAGACTAAAAGCTCAAATGATCTCATAGTGCATTCACACTGTGGTGACTTCTTAAAAATAATAAACTGAAACTTGTAGTTCTTTCCATCTTAATTAGAAGAGTCTCTGAATGCCACGGTTCATTTTAATTTATCAACACAGCACATCTATCTGAGGTAGAGAAGTAGCTGCTTATCTATTTCCTTATCCTTCCAGACAGACTATGAAAACTCCACATCATATCAATAGGCGATAAAGAGTAAAATAACTCAGGGAAGGAAGGAGCACAAGAAGGATTGATACCCAAGGTTGAAGTTCAGGAGGAGTAGCATAGTATGAATACTGTCCATGGGACCCTGAGGAACAGGTTTACTGTGCAAGTTAATGTTCAACACACACAGCCAACAAGAGATCAGCCCATTATATTTCTTCTTTGAACAGCCAGTCCTTAGCCAGGATTGCTGTGAAAGCCAATCAGATTGAGTAAGTTTCCGTTCTACTGTATAGTCAGAATTTGTATTTGGTCTATGCAACTGCAAAACCTGGTACGAAGTGCATATTTAGCACCCTAATAAACCTCAGCTTTCATGTTTGTTAAGAAAATAAATTTCAAGCTTGTAGTGATGCAAAGATAGTGCTCAAACAGCGTTGGTATCTCAGAAGCCTAGGTGAGTGGTCTGAGCAAGATTCCAGTAGTTACAGCCTCAGATCGCAGTCTAGTCCACATGGCTAGAAAAAGAAAGAATTCCACATATGCACACTTGGGCAAATTGGTTTGATTTGCATTCTCCTCCTCTACCTCCTCTGGTTACTTTGACTCAGCATTTTGATTAAAAAAAAACAACACATCACAGAGGACAGAGCACTGACTATAGCTGTGATTTAAGAAGGCTCTGTTCTTTTACCCTTCATGCTCCTACATAGCTGATTATGTTGAAAAATGGATGTTGAGTCTTGGGATAAAGCTGCCACAGAAAGTTTGTAATTATCCAGTTCAGTAAATGAATCTGTCAAGCTGCTAATATTTTGAATGTTAAAGGTGATATATATTTCTTTTAAAGCTCTACTGGGTACATTAATTTTTATGTAGTATGTGTGCAAGTCTGCAATTTATATACAGAGGGGGAGGAGGCGGAGGAGGAGCATAATTAGGAAGTGGGCTGAGCACCAAACCTCTTGCACAAGACCTTAGATCTTCTGTCTTTCCCTCCCCCATAAAAAAAATATTATTTGTTTTGCTTATATGGCAGCATTCCCTCTGAAAGGCAGCCAGAATGTGCATCCTTACATCTATATTTTACCATATGCAAATTTTATGAGTCTTTTTTATTTCATATTTTAAGAATCTGAGTCTTAAGGAGACATCAATGCCCCTGCCAGCTGCTTTGGCATATGTACTGAAATCCTTAATGTGAAGCCATAATTCTCAGTGAAACTCTTGATGATTACTGTGAGCTGACCCAACTGACTAGACCACCCATCCAAGCGGCCTTGTCTTGGGCCTATTCTTTTAGTACTTCCTTGCAAAGATTTTATATGGTTGTCATTTCCCATCCAAATTAAAACCCCTTCTTCCTCTGCTTTCCCCTTCAACAGGATTTTTTGTTTCATTTACATGTTGTTTGTTTCACTTTACACATTGCAGCTGCTGGGATGTATTTTGGATCCTTGAAAACATATTGTAGGGCAGGTGTGATTTTCAAAATATACATTTAGGCAACATCCTTCTTTGCTTTTAAATTTGCAGGACAGTGTAAATGAATGCAGCATTTAGAATAGAGCAGACATTCCCAACCTGGTGTCACAGAACTGCCAGTAGTGCTAGCTACTACAGTCACTGCTCAGGGATGCTCAAGTTGTAGTCCAAAATATCTGAAGGATACTAATGGGGAATGATGGAGCAGACCTTTCTACAGTGTGTGATAGTAGGGGCAGGGTGTTTGCAGTGATCCAAAGTGATTATGAGAATAGTGGTGTGGCACGTGAGACCTTATTTTCTGCTATGAAGTATTTGTGGAACCCGGAAAACTATGCTTTCATAACAGAAGCTGGTCTGTTTAAAAAAAAAAAAACAGGTTTGCTTGTTTACTCATCAAGAGTTAGAACATTCACAAGCATTCCATGACATCATAGCAGCTGAAGCAATGGCTGGAAGAGGCTTCACATACCCTAAAATCCCATGGCACTTGACAATATAGATGGCTTAAATGATGCCCACGCTTCCACCATTTGGATCTATACTTTTACTGTATTGTGGTATAAAAAAGGTAAAGGACCCCTGACAGTTAAGTCCAGTTGCAAATGACTCTGTGGTTGTGGCGCTCATCTCGCTTTACTGGCCAAGGGAGCCTACGTTTGTCCACAGACAGTTTTTCCGGGTCATGTGGCCAGCATGACTAAGCCGCTTCTGGCAAAACCAGAGCAGCGCACGAAAATGCCGTTTACCTTCCCACCGGAGCGGTACCTATTTATCCACTTGCACTTTAACATGCTTTCGAACTGCTAGGTTGGCAGGAGCAGGGATCGAGCAATGGGAGCTCGCCCCGTCACAGGGATTTGAACCACCAACCTTCTGATCAGCAAGCCCTAGGCTCAGTGGTTAAGACTACAGCGCCACCTGTGTATTGTGGTATATTTCCTTTATTAAAGCATTTGTTTCTCGAGGGAGTGGGATCCTTGCTTACAGCATCAAATAGTTCTACAGCCTGAAATTTCAAGCTGTCCATTTTACTGCTGGGAACTATCATCATATTAGCTGCAAATAAGAATAACTCAGCATTCTTGGCAACCCTATTCTACTACTATAGATACTTCCATTTATAGAAGGATTGTACAACCAAAGAACATTCCTACTGTCAAATCTTTAGAGCGATACCATCAAGAATACTACTATAAGAGTCCTTTATTTTTCATAGCCTGCTCCTCATTAGAAAACTTTCATGAAGTTTGCACAACGCAGAATACTTCGGCAACTAATGCTACCTTTTGTTGTTGCTGCTGTTGTTGTTATAATTTGTATACTGCTCTTCATCTGTAAATCTCAGGGTGGTTCACAACATAGAAATACATAATGAAACATAAAATACAGAAAAAAACAAGAGCAACCCCCCCCACAAACCAATAAACCCTCCTCCCTCACCCCCTCCCACAAACACAATTAAAATGGTATAGGATGTTAATCAGCCCAAGACCTGGTTGAAGAATGTTTTCACCTTGTGCCTAAAGGTGTATAATGAAGGCAGCAAACAAACCTCTCTAGGGAGAGCATTCCACAAACAGAGAGCCACTGCAGAAAAGGCCCGTTCTCATGTTGCCACCCTCTAGACCTCTCGTGGACAAGGCATACAAATAAGGGCCTTAGGTTATGATAGCAGGGTCTAAATAGGTTCATATGGAGAGAGGCAGGCCTTGAGGTATTGCAGTCCTGAGCCATTTAAGGCTTTATAGGTCAAAACCAGAACTTTGAATTGAGCCGAGAAACTAATCGGCCATCAGTACAGTTGGGCCAGGATTGGTGTAATATGCTCAAAGTATCTTGTCCTGGTGACCAACCTGACTGCTGAATTCTCTACCAGCTGAAGTTTCATAACCATCTTCAGAGGCAGCCCCACATATAACACATTGCAGTAATCTAACCTAGAGGTTACCAGATCATAGACCACAGTAGTTAGGCTATCCCTGTCCAGATAGGGGCGCAGCTGAGCCACCAGCCAAAGGTAGTGGAAGGCACTCCATGCCACTGAGGCCACCTGAGCCTCAAACGAGAGCAAATGATCCAGAAGTACCCACAAGCTACATACTTGCTCCTTCAGAGGAAGTATAACCCTCTTAAGAGCAGGTGGCCGCCTGTCTATCTGGTCTAGGGAACCACCCACCAACAGTGCCTCAGTCCTATCTGGATTAAGCTTCAGTTTGTTGGCTCTCATCCAGAGAGCAAGATAATGATCCAGCACATCCACTGCCACACTTGCAGTTTTGGAGGAGAAGTAGAGCTGTATGTCATCAGCATATTACTGACAATGTACTCCAATGCGCTGGATAACCCCCCCCTCAAAAGTTTCATGCAGATGATAAACAGCAGAAGGGAATAAAATTGAACCATGAGGAACCTCACATTGGAGGCTTCACAGGGCTGAAGAACACTCCCCCAGCATGACCCTCTGGAAACATTCATCCAAGTATTGCCACCCATCCCTAACTTGGGCAGCTGCTTGAGAGGGATGCCATGATTAATGGCATTGAAATCTGGAAAATTATCAGGGACATATTTCCCCTGTCTTTCTCTCCCAACAGAGGTCATAACTCAGGTGACCAAAGCAGTTACTGCGCTGAAACCTAGCCTAAACCCTGATTGAAATGCATCTAGAAAATCAGTTTCCTCCAAGAGTGCCTGGATCTGGTCTGCGACCACTTACTTAAGAACCTTGCCCAAGAAGGGAAGATTAGAAACTGGATGGTAGTTAATTAGATTTCCCAAATCTCAAATGCTCCTTTTCTTCTTTCTGATAGTGAAATGAAGCCTTTGCAAAGTATAGGCTCTATAGGAGCTGACAGTGCTTGAGATATCAAAAAACATTTTACACAATGCTTCTTGGCCTTTTGGCTAAGATCAAGTGTAGTGAAATAAGGAATGACATATTGTTTGCTAATGAAGCTTTCAAGAGCAATGCATAAATATAAATTCTATGTTATTTTTTTCCTGAAATCTACTAACAGCTCATTCTTCAGCTTGAATTTGAAAGTCTTATAATTTCAATATGGAATGGGCTGGCACAAGACTTGCCAAAAGGTGTAACAACAAGGGTTATGACAAATGATAGAAACTCCCCACTTAAAGCAGGATAGAGTCAGGAAAGGACTCTACTCACCCAAATCAGTTTCCTGCCTTGATCTCTGATTCCTCCTCCTATTTCACAGTCATGTGCATCTCTATCCATGTTTATGGTCCTTCATATTATGGTGATGGGTAGAAGTGTTCTTCTTTAACTCTATTTTCTGAGAAAGCTGCAGCCCTTTCCTACAGTGCAGATTGACTGAACAACATTTATTCCTTTCATCTTGGAGGCTAGACCACCATAACGGAATCAACCGCTCCTTGGGGATTTTTTTTAGATTTAGACATTGCTATCAGTGTAATAGCCAAGGAAGGTTTTCTCCGTAAGATAGATAGATAGATATATATATATATATATATATATATATATATATATACACACACACACACACACACACACACACACACACACACACACACACACATTATTGCAGTGAGATGAGGAGGTTTAGATTTTTTTTCTTGAGGAGTATGGAAGGAGAGAGGTAGCACAACCTATGTAAAATTGCCTTTCATAGACAACTTTCATATCTTACAATATGTTAGATCAGTACTGGCTGTAAAGCAGCACATGTATAGAATAACTAATTCACACAAGTTGAAAGCACTAAAATACGGTTATAGAAGTCAGCTGCAACATTCATATCATGCTCCGCCCAATGATTCTTATCTTTACATGTATAATCTGCAAATGGATTTTTATTAAAACTGGCCTCAAATCTTTAAGGCATGTAGGAAAACTATTATATATCATAAATAAAAATTCCATGGAGATAATAATTTAAAAATAGGCAAAAGAATAGCTTCTATACTTGGTTTCCCAAAGTATAAACAAACAGATGGAACTTTCTTTTTAACGTTGGAAAAGTTTGTGTAAAGATAGCATTTTGCCCTATGCTGTAGTCTCATAAATATTCATTGTAGAAACATTGTTCTTTTCTAAGTAACAAATGGGAGCACAGAACACAAGAAGTTTCCTTCAGCGTTTACTTCAGAAGGCCTTTCAAAGTATGTTGTGGTTACTTACAGACAGACAGTGTCCAAAAATGTTGCACTCCAGGACACAAATATTTGGCTGAACAAAATGAAGCAATGTTATCCCTTTAATGATCTCTCTCTGATTGCAATAATTTGTCAGAGTGCATTCAGTAATTTATAGGGAATATTCTAGGCATTTGTTATCAATTCAGAGTTGCATTGATTTTAGTAGAAAGCTGAAATGGCTCTATTAATTTAAGCTCTTTCATTCTTTCATTGACCTTTTGCAAGCAGCAAAATAAGGGAGTGTACAAACTTGACATATAGTTAAAAGAAATAATGACTCTAAGACAGCTAGGAGTAGCTGGGACTGTAGGAGCTGACGCTTTATGATAGTGAACAGAGATGTTCAGGGTATGGTCTGAAGGCCATATAGCAATTTTCTTAAAGGTAAGCAGATTTTTTTGCCTAGGAACTCTGTGTGTGCCTCCTTTGCTTTGAAGATAGGAAAGTGTTCATAATAAATAAAGCCTAGTAAATTGAGATGGGAAGGACATGAAAACAGTTCATCAACATGTAATTATGTCTACAAGCAACATTATTCACAACTAGAAGAACTGTTATAGACATAATTCAGGTAAGCAGAAGCCTCGGCTCAGTGTACCTGAAGGAGCGTCTCCACCTCCATCATTCAGCCTGTACACTGAGGTCCACTTCCAAGGATCTTCAGGAGGTTCCCTCACTGCGAGAAGTTGCAGGGAACCAGGCAGAAGGCCTTCTTGGCAATTGCGCCCTCCCTGTGGAATGCCCTCCCATCAGAGGTCAAGAGATAAAGAATTACGGTACACAACCTTTAGAAAATATCTGAAGGCAGCCCTGTTCAGTGAAGTTTTTTATGTCTGACATTATATATATATATATTGCTGGAAGCTGCCCAGAGTGGCTGGGGAAACCCAGCCAGATGGGTGGGGTTTAAGCAATAAAATTACTATTCTTATTACGTTGTATCCAGGTGCATCATAAATGATGTATGAGATGTGGTTTAAAAGTAAAACAAAGCAAAATATCTTTCATAAATGTGCCCAATATTATTTTAAAGGCAGTGTGTCTCCTTGACTGTCCTAAGGGGAGCATTCCAATATGTTACATCTAATAGTAGAAAACGGGGATACAGCTTCCATTTAAATGCAACATCTAAGATCTTAATGAAATTGTCCTGTCCTAGCTGGGTCCCAGGTTGCAGAGGATCTTCCAAATAACCAAGGCTATCTATTGTGGGCATAGGCAGCAGCAATAACATCCATTGTCCAATTCCAATCAAGCAGCAGTTCCAACAAGGGCTTTGACAAGGGGCACTCCAGATTCCGGGCCCAGACAAGGAGCCAGTCACGATTGAGTACAAGACTCAGTATGGGTAGCAAGATGTTGTTCCAGAAGTTCTGCCACCATCACATTGAGGTGTTTAAGTCACAGCTGCCGGACTCTAACCTAGGCCCATCTGCAGCCTTTTAGAGGTTTCTGCAGAGAGTCATGCTCACGAGAGCTCCAGATCATCCTTTTGTAGATGTTCTCAAAGTATCATCATCTGGCGGGGGCACGACATGTATGTTATTGCAGACCAAACTCCCTCTGGAGATTTGGCTGATGCTATTGCTGTTAAATTTTAGTCAACAACTGAAAGCCTGCCTTTACTATCAGGCTTTTCCATGAAGAGTAATGCCTGGAAAGCAGGAAAAATGATAGATGTTTTAATCTTTATATTGCTGTTCTTAAATCTTTTATTATTGACGGTTTTATGCATCTGTTCCTGTAACTTGCCCTGGCGTCTTCAGATGAAGGAAGATATAAGCTTTAAAATTAAGCAGTTAAAAAAAACAAAACACATTTCCTTCAAATTATAATTTTTCTGCAAACTTCACTAATGTTGCTGACATTCACAGTTGCTTAATATTTCTGCAGAAACAGAATGTCACAATCATGCAGTGGCGAAATCTAGGCTTTAAAGTGTATCCAGGAATGAAATTTATGCAATAACACAGTACTGTCACATTCTGCTGATAATTTGCTGGTGTCCACTGGGGAGTAAACATTCTTGTGTACAAAAATTCCAGGACACAGTGAAATGTGGCTTATTACCACCCTACCCTGAAAATCTGAGCCTGCAAACTCAATGCCCTAATGATGAACTATCACCCCGTTTTCCTCAATGTCCTCAGACAATGCTTATACATCAGGAATAGAAGGCTTAGCTTAGTCACGTCTGACTGAAGTGGTGGTTTGAGAGAGACAGCATGTTCAGGAAATTAGTAATATGAAGGAACACATTTCATGTCAGGGTTGCTGGCACAAGGCTGACTCATTTGGAAGTAGCTAAAATGCTTAATACAGAAAGCTGCTAGGTAGCTACTGAGAGGGAGTGGGGTGAAGTGGAGTCAGTTGGGCTTCCTTTCAGTTCCTTAGCGTCTGTGTCCTAAATGGCATCCCTGTGAAAGGTGATGGCCTCTTAGAGCAGAGGTGAGGACTCTGGGGCCCTCTAGATGTTGCTGAACTTCAAGTCCCATCAGCCCCAGCCAACACAGCCAATGGTCAGCCACAGCCTAGAGGTGGGACTCTAGGACTCTATGCCACTGCCATAATGTGTAATGTGATGCAGTACTTCATTATTCCATATCTCATGGAGCATTTCCACACCAGGTAGAAGAAAAGACACAAGGACCGTCTATAGCTCAGTGGTAAGAGTGCATGCTTTCCATGCACAAGGCATTTTGCTCAATCCTCATATGTCCCTCTTTTAGATAGCTGTCGCCCATCCTGGTTTTAGAGTCCATGACCAGAGAGTCCAAACCCCTTTCCCATTTTTATGCTGGTAAGGTTATTACAAAGAGAGTATGTGAGAGAGATTCCCCCCACCCTTGGGCATTATCCGAGGGTGTTGTTAATGATGTGTGGCTAGTGTCTTGAAATTGCTGAACAGTTTGATAACCAGTTTGGAGTTTTTCCACAAATTCCTTGTACTTTTAAGAAAGGAGCTTTCATGGGCAGTTTTAATTAGACACTGAGGGGGTCTGATTTTTCTAAAGGCCGCTCTGCAAGTGAACACAGTTTATAAATGTTTGCTTGGGTTATTCACATCCCATCACAGGCTTTGTCCTTAACTGGCGGCCAGGTTGTTCTTTTCCCAAATGAACGTCTCACAGCAGCAGTCACAATTACAAAAGAGCAAAAGCATTCCCAGAGGTTAATTATTTTTTCAACTCAAAACAGTCAAGTGGATTCTTTATTCCCATTTTTTTAAAAAAAGCTTCCTGCTTAGAACGATAAGTAGCATGAGCTCCCCACCATGTTGCAGCAAAATGCCTTGCTCTGCTTGAACCTTCAGTATAATCAGGACAGTGGAGAACATTTTAATGGATAATAATACATTGTGTTGGATACAAATGCAAAGCACTCCATCAATTCCATTGCAGTTCCTAGGATAAACTGTTGTATCCAACAGTTCACACATTTTGGGGAGCATTTTCTGAAATGTTGTACATTGTACCTTTCACCCGAGTTTGTGTTAAGTTGTTTCTTACCCCTTTCTATTTAATTTAGTTCTGTCATTTCACACTTTTACCATTCACATGAATTGGATGCTGCAGTTATATAATATTTTGACGAATGCGTAAAGACTGGGTGATGGGGCCAGAGAAAATGATCTGCCATTACTTTCACCTGTTCGTACGTATGATCACATGCACAGAACTTCTCGCTCATTGAATCAACTAAGCCACAAGCTGCTTGCAGTCTGATCTATTTGCCGCTATACTGGCCTGCAAAGCTCAAGGAAGAAACAGTTGCAATAAAGGACAGAAATTCTGCTTTTGTGAGGTTTCCCCTGCCCATTATATTTGTTCTGTTTTCAAGTTATGAATCAGGGCCACAACAGCAATAACAGAAAATTCACTCCCATTGTTCTACAAAAACTATTATCTGTGTACAGGTTTTGTCCTACACTTCAGCTTCTATGCTGAATTCAATCAGGCTTCACTTGAACATGGAATGAATATTGCACTGTTTATTTTCTAAATAAGTGTCAAGCAATTAGACAGGGGCAAGACATTTACTTAATGTAAACCATACAGGAAAGCTGAGATCTTCACCTTTTACAGAGTTTGGATATTCCTCTTTACACGCGCCAGATGCATTATCCAGTCTCCACCTCCTGCCTGCCTTGAATTAATCTGACATTATTGAATACACATTTGATACTCATTTCACAGAATGCTGTGTTTCCTTTTTCCATTTGCAGTCACTGCAGGTTTATTAAATCCATATACATCAAGGTAATAGAGTATTGTCCAAATGTTCTAATGCCCTCCCCATACTATTAATGAGTCCAAATATCAACTTAATATTGAAGGAGGTTGTGTCTCTGGAAATTTATTAACCAATGAAGAGTCATTAACCAAATCTGAGCATGCTGAAGGGCAGGGGAGAGTAAACTGATACGGGTCTGTTATGGGCCAAACAAGGGGAGATGGGATTCATATTGTGTGTTCTACACCTTGTCTTGCCCTTTTATACAACTATTGAAATATTTGAGCCATGATGCTTTGTCCTGGTGCAAGTTCTGTTAAGAATGGGGCTGAAAGTTGACTACAATCAAATATTATCTGTTGGTTCTTGATTGCACAATGAAAGACACCAATGCTCAGGTTGGTATATTTCAGTTCCATAAATTGGCTAGTCCGATCTCCACATTATACCAAAATGGCAGACTGCCACAGAATGTTGAGGGTTCGTTCTACTGATTATTCAAGAGCTGCAAATAGGCTGCAAAACCAGCAACTCCTCAAACATGTAGGTGTGGGAGGAACAGTAGAAACATCAACTGGACCACAAGGCAAACAAATATAGATAAAGGCATTTTTTTTGGAACTGACAAACATCCTTCTCACGCAACCAGAGCTTAAACACAAGCAGAAGAAGACACGTTACCCCTCTGGGGATGGGAATTCAACCTCACAGCAGGTAGCTTGTGGGGCTGAAGACAAGGTACGTGTACTACTCTTCCCACTCTTATTCCCCAAGATTCTTGTCAACTCCTGCTTGGTTTACACTAACCTTCAGTATCTGATCAGAGACCTTTCAAAGATATCCAGAGGGTTGAATACAGGTTTTTTTTTAAGGGACCCTCAAAACGGACTCTTCTTCATTTTCTATCTGCCTGACACATCAACTAATATCCTGACTCATCCTCTCATGTTCTAACATTCCTCTTGGCATGGTGATTTCTATTCTCCATTCTGACTTGATCATCTGTGTTTCCATCCTGTTCTGCTTAACACGTGTGCCCAAATGTACTAGAACATTCTCATAACCACAGCTGTTCATGCCCCTATATTAGCTTTGGGGAAATTATCAAGTAGTCTTGCTAATGATCTCCTTTTCAATTTAATTAGGTTCATTCAACCATGGACAATGTTTGTATCCTTCAGCATCTGGACACCCCTGTTTCTACCAGCAGCAATGACTAATGTTCAATTTAACTGTAAGATACAAGACTCCGGCATTCGAATGATTTCAATGAATAATTTTTTGGGGGGGGGTGTCCTCAGGGTCCCTCACTGAACATCTGTTATGCCAAAATAATATTAGAGCTGTCAGCCTTTAACAATCCACATAATCTCCCATTGTCATCTTATTCCCTGTTACCTATTTCTGCCCTATTCAGCTAAATCCATTTACAATCCTTCCTTGCTATAAGCAACCTTATAATACTCAGACAACCCTGAACCTTTAAATTAATAAATTTGTAAGCTTAAAACTCCAACAGGAAGGTCTGTGGTTCACATGTAGAGCAACTGCTTTGTGTGCAGACAGTCTCAGCCTCAATCCCTGGTATATCCAGTAGGGTTAGGAAAAACTGAAATTAGGGATCTGAATTCAGGAGAGCCATTGCTAGTCATTAGGACAGCACCTTATAGACAGAACCATTGACCTGATTCCTGTGTTCCTATGCACTACATGTTTTGCTGACCATGGTCATGCATATGTACCATTAGAAAAGATGGTGCATGCGTTCCTCATGTAGAGGTTTACTTTCTAGATACCTAGGATTGAGAGCTGAGCCACAAAGGATGACAAGCTAATTAAATTTAAGCATGGCATCACCAAAAGGCAAAAATGGCAAAGATGGGCAAGCTCTCTCTCTCTCAGTAACTTTGGACTAACTCGGTAATGATTCAAGAACCCCCTCCCCATAGACATTTTCCTTTTTCTAAAATAATTTTTGCAAATGCTTCGAGTCCTGCCACATGGAACTGGTGCTGTGATTTGCCTTTATAGACTCAGCCTTTTATGACTGGCAAATAGCAGAAAGACAGGAAGGGACATAAAACTCCATTAGTCAACCAACCTATATACATGGTGGGTTGTGTAGCCTTTTCCAACATGGTGAGCTCAAGAGGTTTTGTACTACATCCCCTCTCAGCTTCACCCAGCATAGACATTGGAGTCCAAAATCCTTGGAGGGCACCACTGAAGGGGGCTAAGTCCATGCCCCTATCACCAAGGAAATCAAATATGAGTAGAATCATAGAATTGTAGTGTTGAAAGGGACCACAAGGGCCATCTAGTCCAACCCCTGCCATGCAGGAATCTTCTGCCTAATATGGGGCTCAAACCCATGACCCTGAGGTTAAGAGTCTCATGCTCTAGTAAGTGCTGTAAGATCAAGCTACCACAGGAAGTCTTCAACTTAAGGGGTAAATCTACAGTTACACTTACTTACTTACACACACACACACACACACACACACACACAAACTTTTTTGTCAAGTCCGAAAGTGTGAAGGGAGAGTCTTTTCACATTTGGCTTAACTTGCTTAGAATTCTGCCTATGATCATGTATGATGCATGACTGGGGTCTCCTTTCGTGGCATGTAGATTCCAAGTGTGTTCAGCAAATAAAGGAAGTGTTACAGTAACCGAACATGCTGGATGCTGTAATTGCTAGGGAATTTCAGTACAGGTGGAATTCAAGCCATATTATGCTGTTCATTATAGGTGAAAAGAAGCTGCAGATGTTTAATGGTTCCTACTAAAAGTCTGTTCTGCTCAGTGTCAGAGTCCTGCATTGCCTTTAGGCATCATTAGGCTTTTGCAGAGGCCTTTGGGTGCTATCATGTGCCTAGGGTCTCAGAGGTGTGCACCAGGTAGCGATGTGCCAAAATCTGTCTTTAATTTCTCATAAATTTTCTTCCCCTGCAAATGATGTTTTTTTCTGTCACTTTCTCAGAGTACTTTAAAATTTATAAAGGGTGGTAGTGGAAGAGAGAGGGAGCTTGTGCTTACCTGGTTGTTGCAAGGTATGTGTGTTTCTTTTTCCAGTAAACATTTCTCCAGCATGCTGTAGTCTTCCCAGGTGTCCATGCTTCCCAATTTGAGAAAGCCCCATAGGAGCAGTTCTCATTAGGTCTTCCCCTGGGCTTTAATTGAAGTAGGGGCACCTAGGAAGGCTCCAGAGTGCAGACCACTGAGTGAAATGATTTGCAGAATGAAGTAAAGGACATTCAGAAACACTCCTTTGCCACCTCAAAAGTATGGTAAGCACAGCAACCACTCCCTGTACCTGACCCATGCACATTTCACCATTTGTTTTTATCCCCTCCTTTATAAATGCAATTTCTTATGCAGCTGGATCTGTTTCAACAAAGTAAGACATTCATGCCAGCCTGCTTTCAGGAAACATCTTGGAGTAAACAGCCTAAATCTTTTAAGTGTGGGTGTGTTGCTAAACAAAACTTCATAAACAAAATGCAAATAGATGACTGGATTTAATTTGCTGTGATAAAGATCTTGAGGATTATATTCATAGCCAGTGTTTAACAACTGTCCTTATAAGGCACAAAGGATAGGAAACATGACTCAAATTTCCCCAGAAATGTAGTCATCACTGGTCAGATGTTTGCTGCTTTCAAAGACATTGGCTAAATTATTTAGGTTTTGTCTCCCACACTGGTGTGTGTACACACAACTGCATCTTATAGGAACAAATGCTCTATTAAGTGTTTTGGATGGAAGACAATTTCAGTTTTCAAAGAAAAAATGCTATTCTAGAAATTCCCTCAACATTTTAACCATCACATTTTTAAGGCTGTAATCCTATGGTTCCTGGAGCTATAGGATACTCTTGATGAAATTAAATAAATAAAAATAACTGTGTTGTGGTGGGGTGTTGTTGTTATTGTTTGTTATTATGCTATATATTTTTGTGTTTTTATATTGTAAGCTGCTCTGCAATCTTTGACTGAAGGACAGTATAGAAATTTAATTAATAATAAATGAATAATGAATTGAAGGAGATCCACCAATAGATAGGTAAGTCTGCTTTAGAGATCCTGTTGTAACTGAAAGCAGAAGACTCAATCATTGGAGTTGTATCACTGAAAGCCAGGGCTGTCTTAAGCATATGCGGTGCTGTTGTGCAAAGATCCACCCCCTCCCCAGGTTGCCCAGTCCCAAGCACGCAGGAGGGCGGAGCTGGCCAGCCACCTCAGCGTCTTGCTGGTTTGGTCGCCACTGAACTCGTGGCGCAGAGCCACCTGCAGCAGAAGAGCCCGCCGCGGCACTCCAACTAACAAGCGGGCTCTTCCCTGGACTCAACTCTTGGGCCCTGGACTCTAGGCCTGGTCCCCATGAGAGCCCGGTGCCTGGGTGCCCTGCACTCCTAGCGCCTATGGGTAAGAGGGCCCTGCTGAAAGCGCACTACAGGTGTGTGTCAGAGATTCCCTGGACACCCCCCACCTAGAATGGGGAAAGTATTCTAGCAAACCTGAAGCTGATGTAGTTATTTTTCCTCCCATTGGAACCAATGGAAAGGGGAATGTTGAGGGGAAAGTGGGGGGAGGGAGTAAAGGAAGAACCCACTCGTTTTCTGACTGGCAAAAATCCAGTGGGGCTTAGGAAGTGTGGTTCCTCCATCATGGACTCTCACCTCAGCCACCCCCACAGGATAGCTCTACCCTTTTTGAAAGCAAGAGACGTTACATTTAACAATATGATGTGAAGAAATCATGTTGATGAGGATTCAGACCTTGGGGGGAAAATATTAGTTGTAAAAATCCATTTAAAAAGAACACCTCAGTGCTGCTAAACACTTTGGTTTGTCAAAATATGGATCTTAGCAGTAAGAAATCAGTTTGAGTTCTGCTGACAATTGCAAGAAAGACTTTTACAATGTTTTGGAAACATCTGAATATGGTACAACTAAAGACTGGATTTTGGCACTGGAAGAGAAGCTAACACATAAGCTTTGTAGCTAAAGAGCAGTTAAGAACGATTGTTGTTGGGTTGTGTTTTTTTTTGCAATTTAGTATGATTGTATTTATATACACAAATAAAGCAGGACGCAGCAGCCAATGTGCTATTTGCAGATTTGGAACTCATGCCTTTGGGAAGTCCTACCACTAACTTTCCAGTTGAAGACAATGTTTTAACTTGTTGCTTGGTTACTGCCAGACTGTTACAGGACTGTGTAATGAAATGTATGAACAGCACCTGAAACAAGTCTACAAAGCTAGAGTTGGAGAAATTTATTCATGTTCCTTACATGTGTTTTTTTATATATACATTTTTTTAAAAATGCAACAGCATTTTAGAAATATTGCTGTGGGGGAGGGGAAGTCCTGGCAAGCTGGTTGATTGTTTAAATCAATCAAGGCTATGAAGGCAGAAAATGTCATACAGAACAAAATTTGTGATAAATATTACCGTGAAGCAAAATTATGTACATAGTGAGCCTTCTATTTTAACATGCCATGAGCAGTTTTAAAGCAATTTCCTTCCTTTAATGGTGTTACCAACGGCTGTTGTCATATGATACATGATTTTCACAAAATGCTTACCACCATTAAGGGCCAAATATATTGCAGTCACCAGGCCCTGGTGTGAGAGTGTTGATGTGTGTAAGTATTACATAATGCATCCATATGGTCTTTTTGCGGAGTGGCATTCTATCTCTTATGCCACCACCATATCAGTGGAAACTAGGCTATACAATTTTGAGATGACCCCAGCAATGTCCCTGAGTGCAGCAAGTCATTATCTCTGAAATGCCACTGGTGGAAGCATAATCAGCTGTAAGGCCATGAAAATAGTAATTCCAGCATTAGGGCAGAGAGTAGGTTTTGCCCTTGCCCTAACAATGCCCCCAGGAAATACCTCAAATAATAATTCTCTTCTTGCTATGTAACAAAATTGGCTACGTTAATTCCTATGGCAGAATGTTACCAAAAGACAGGAAGTTCCATGGCAGGGATCCCACACTCTCCCAACAGCTTAGCCCATTGCTTTGCTACTGCTGCAATATATGAGCATCAGAGGCTATTTTAGTAAATTATCTCAGCAAATTAGAGATAGTCAAAATGCAACATTTATGATGGTTTTCAAATTTTGACATTACATTGGTTTCGCAACACATTGTTTTATGCACACTCTGCACATTTTGCTATCCAAAATATTATATAACAAAAGTGGTTCTTTTAGAACAAGCAGAGTATTTCAAAATGGTTTTGGCAACCAAAACATCAAACAGAATACTTAACAGAACTTTAAGCGGGGGGAGGGTAGGGTAAATCCATCAATCAACTGGATTATTTAGGGCCCTTTTACTGCCAAACAACAAACAAACAACCCCAGAATTTAGGCTCAGGTCCAAAGATATGCAATATGACCTTCAGACTTTGGCTTATGACTTGGCCTCTGTGTGGGGAAGGGAATTTGGTCCTTAAGGCATATGGTGGGGCTGAAGCAAGCCAGTTGTACTTATTGGCTCCAGTGCTTTGACGATTTAGCCAATAGTTACAACTTTGTATCAGTGATTTGTTTTTAATCAATTCATTCTACTTACTCCACCCTTTATCCAAGGGCCCCGTTGTTAAGATAATACAGACAGTAAGTCTTTCCATGTAACTTAATGCTTGTTATGCTTGTTAACCACATTCCAATAGCGGGTATTTGTTTTCGCAACCATAGTGACGACATATATTTATTGGCTGCTCTTACAAGGGATTCTAAACAAGTATCTGTCTTTGTTTAATTTCAGCAAATGAGGACATTTTCCTAATGCTGCAGAAATATGGATTTGGAGTCAGGCACTGCCTTAAGAAAAAAAGTTGTTCATCAGTATTCTAATAACATACTGGAATGTTTTCAGGTGGGAGCATCCTCCACATAGAGGAAATCAGGCATGTCTATCACCATTTTGTTATAAAATTGGGGGTGTGGCTTAGCGGCCAAAAATGTACTACAAGGTACTTTGAGGTACAGCTTGGAGACTTTGTATTAGCATTCCTAATGTTTAAAATCCTAGAAAATGCAGTACAGGTATTTCCTTTCCTCCAAGGACCAAATCTTGGTGTACATGGTTCTCCTCCTCCTCCCCATGTGGGTCAGACTGTGTGGGAGGGGTGCCATTATCCAAGTGTACCCTCATTCCCATATTAAGCAGGGGATGAGGGAGTCTTGTTTTTAAAGTGAAAAGAGGGTCATGGGAAGAGAAGGGTGTTGAACCCTTCCTTCTGTGCTTGCTTTTGCCCACCTTTCTTGGCTCTGATACCAGAAGTGAGCTGGGAGTGGGGCATAGGAACCAACTCCTAGGGCCTGAGGTCCCCCCAATTAAATATTGGAGGAGGCCATGCCCCCCAGAGTTGATGGGCATTGCCATTCAAATGGCGTGCATGCACCACACCTTGTGATCAATTATGCAGGGCAGGGCTTACCTGACAGACAGACAGACAGACACACACACACACACACACACACACACACACACACACACACACCATATTTTATTCAAGTTGGCACCCCTGATTGGGAGGAAGTGACTGAAGCAACTGGCAGAGTGGTCAGATGTTGGGGTGGGAGGGAGCAGTGCTCATCTCTTGCCTGCTCTTTTTGCCGTTAAAGTAAGACCTTTTTCCATGACATGTGAAAAGTAGCACATGCCTACCCCCCATCACGCCCAGTCGAGTCCTTAGCTCTAACAGGAAGCCACATTTGTACTTTCCTGTCTTACAGTTCTTCATTTGTTCCCCTCTCTCTTTAAATCAATCGGATGCAATGTGAGTTTACTGTGCAGTTTGGTCTTAGTTAACATTCATCCATTTACTACGGTCAATGTAACAGAATCCTAGCTGAAACATTCTGGCAGGTCTGAAATCCAAGAATGACAGTAGGGCAACTGAAGGTAAGGATGGGGGGGCAGGGAAAGCTCCTTATAAAAGCCTTATTATCACTGGGGAAAGCTCTATCATTAAAGAAAGACTGTTATGGAGGGAAAAGATCCCAATTGCCTTGCAGAGCTTTCCAAAGATACCGGTAGATCTGGCAGCTTTTTAGGCCATGAATTGCAAGATGGGATAGATGCTATAATCCATATTGGATTTCATGGGACATTCCTAATGAAGAAGAAAAAAACCAAAGCAAGCGGTAAAACGACTCACTTAAATTACCAGATTGAAACACGTTGACCTCAGAAAGCTATTGACATTTCATTCAAATGAATGAGATGTACTATTCCAATGTTATTTTGCAAATTTGGTGTGGCAGAGGAATATGCATCTCCCAGCTAAGATAACATGTCTGTCACAGATTGGATAAAAGTTATGACTTACAGCATTTGATCCTATTTCCATACTTGATTAATGTTAACCACTAAAGTCAAAGTTTCAAAAGTCTGAAGGATAAGTGGAAAAAATATATTACATTTCCTGTAAAAAAATAATAATCTTTGTTCCCTAGCCACTAATTTCCCCTAGAACCCCAGCGTATGCCGGTTATTTCAGTTCAAATTTGACGAGAAAAGGTCATTTTGGAGGTTTTTGTAGGAGGCAAACTGCATGCCTCACAGAAGCATCTTTTAAAATGCAAGCCTTCATCCAACACCACAAAAGCAATACAGCATGGGGGAGGCTACTTTGCTGATTCTAGGCCAACTTTCAACATGCAGTCAAGCCACTTGCAACCTGTAAAGGTAAAGGTAAAGGGACTCCTGACCATTAGGTCCAGTCGTGTCCGACTCTGGGGTTGCGGCGCTCATCTCGCGTTACTGGCCGAGGAAGCCGGCATACAGCTTCCGGGTCATGTGGCCAGCATGACTAAGCCGCTTCTGGTGAACCAGAGCAGCACACGGAAACGCCGTTTACCTTCCCGCCGGAGTGGTACCTATTTATCTACTTGCACTTTGATGTGCTTTCGAACTGCTAGGTTGGCAGGAGCAGGGACTGAGCACCGGGAGCTCACCTCATCATGGGGATTCGAAGCGCCGACGTTCCGATCAGCAATTTAACCCACAAGGCCACCCGTGTCCCACTTGCAACCTGTATTAGACTCTATTATACCATTTCCCCTGGATGGCTTGGCTTGTGACATCTTAACACCTCTTTTGACAAAGTCATAATTCAAGAACTACTAAACCAGACTCCAAAAATGCCAGAAATTCCATTGTGAATGAATACGTACACATAAATGGCATTATGAAAAGAATTGTGTTATACTGTGCACTTTGCAGACTATACACATTCTGACTTTTTGCCAGCTCTGGAGCAAGATGAAAATCCATCAGTACAAGATTAGTCAATTCAAAGCCAATTAACTCCTCCATTAAAACATTTGCTTTAATACCCCCAGAATATTATAAATGTACACCAACCAAACTTATCTATGGTATACTACAAAGAAGAGAACTTTTAGAATGTTTTAGTCATGTTGAAGTCCCAAGAGATTTTCTGTTCAGCTAATCTCTATAATCTTTGAGATACTACCTAGTGTTTCAGTCTTTTCAACAATATTAGTACTCCTGAATGCTATAAAATATAGCAGCATCCTGTTACAGACCTAACTTCCAGGGTCATAGTATGCTTGTTTATCCTTGACTAAGACTGCAATCCTTTACTCCCTTTCTTAGGAGGAAGTCACATTTAAATGAAGAGGACTCTCAAGTAGACATGTATAGGGTTGCACTATAAGACTAAATAAAGGCGGGTCAATCTAGCCTCGCTAGATTCGTTCTGCGAGTATCTTCGTCTAGCGAAGCACCAATGCAAATAGTGGTTTTCACGCGACGGAAATATTTTTTTTTTCGTCTTGCAAGGCAGCCCCATTGACAATTTCGTCTTGCGAGGCAGCCTTCCGCTAGCAAATGCCTTTCGTCTAGCGAGTTTTTCGTCTAGCGAGGCATTCGTCTAGCGGGGCACCACTGTATCAGGGTGCTCAGTTCATCCCCAGCTCAGGTGTCCTCTCAGACTCCACAAGCAAATGCTTCCGGCCTCCCAAGAGCTCACTGATTTTGGTGGCAGCAGTAAAAAGAAAACAAATTTAAAGTAGACCCAATACTGGGGCAGGCAGAACACAGGGCTCTGATGGGGGCACAAATTGTCCTCTCCGCACACATCACATTGAGCATTTTATGAGTGTGAAAGATAATCTTCTTTTCTCAACTGATCTACACAGAGGAGCTGGGTGTGGAGGGGGAGAACATTGTGGGCTTATATGTCTCTTGTGCGCATTAGAGTGTATAGGATGGCCATGCCTACTTCTATGATGCAGCCCTTGGAACTTTAGTCAAGAATGAATGTGGCTCTTTGGCCAAAGAGGTTAGCCAACCCTGTTAACTATAAGCCCTTGTTACTCAGTTATGTGACAATTCTGCAGAAGGCCCAGCCTCCCAGTTGCAGCTCCTGTCTGATGCCACAGGTCCCATTTACCATATTTCTTTATTATAACATGCAGCCATGATCAGTTTGAAAGAGGATACTCAATGCAAGTTAAGAAAACATGGCCATGTGTGTGGATGCCTTTGGGACCACAGTATTTGTTTGTCACTGTTGACAAACCATGTCATCACAAGCATGGCGATCTGTGCCAAGCAAAATACATAGCCAAAAGAAAGGCACAGAATTCCAAGTACAATAATATTTCAAGAATCCATGGCTGCAATACTACACTAACTTACACGGAACTGGAAGTAAGGCCTGTTGAACTCAGTGACTGGGCTGCAGAACTCTTTTTATAGAGACAGACTTCAAAAACAATCATATAACTTATAGAAATATATACAATACATCCCAAAACAAATTTGAAACTTATATCTTATTCATAGTTGTTATATTGTATGTTACAAATCAAATATTTTCCCCTAAGTATTTAAAAATTACTATAATCTTTAAAAACAGAGACAACCACCTTTGCACATCAACCTTTAACATTTAGGGCTGATAAAGAAAGGCAGCTTCCATATTCTTTTATCTTGTCCTACTTCCAAACCAAAAATAATTATCAAAACATTTTACCACAAAAGGCATAATAAGCAAGTCTTATTGCAGCCTACCTTTCCAATGAAGAAATCCTACTGACTGTAACCTGCTGTCTGCCCCCATTCAGTTGAATCAATTGTTTCATCAATGCAAGATGACTCACATGTAGTCAATTATCACCATCTGCATTGGTTTAATAAAAAGATGTGACTGTAACAAGGCATTTAACTATTTTATTAACAAAGCTACAGTATCACACCAGTTTCTCTTTTAGGCAAACCTCTTGTCCTAATAAAGACCTAAGTAAGGCAGCAGGATAATTCTTCACCTGTAAATGATCCACTATAGTTTTTCAAGAGATATTCTGAGGTTTTCTATACATTCCTGGTAATTATATTTATGTACATATAACAAATTGTAGGGGAATCTATTGCAAACATCATGGAGGAAAATCATTCAAAACACATCTTCCCTCTTCAATAGGGTTATAGAAATCTTTCTGCCAGTGCATGAAAGAATTAAAGGTAACAAGGGCTTTGCCCTAATTCATCCCTGTGTACCTGCATTCTTGGAGAAGTCTTGTCTTTTTCAATAGAAAAACCTAAGTAGCTGACGCAAGGAGTATAAAAAACAAATAGTCTCAGCGTAGAATATTTGTGCTGAAAAGATCATAATAAAACTCGGGATGGCACTCCACCAATGGGTTACTACACCCAAAAGTGTCAATTGATTTTTCTGGCATTTTATTTTTTGCTTCCATTGGCACCCTAGCTTTTACCTTCCCCGTCCTAAAATATCACAATCCATCAGATGAACCAATATCAAGTCACCTTGCTTCCCATGTATTCATTTTCCACCATTATTTCATACCTTTCCTGCAGCCATAATGTTTCAAGGTTCATAGTATGCCTAGCAATTCCCAAAGGGTCATTTTAGAATCCCACAGAGCTCCAAGTTAAGATTGAGGATGTCCATCTTATAATACTATGAAATTTTATCTGCTTGTCCACATTAGCAAGCTTACATACATGTGGCTTCTAGTTGCTCAAGTTTCTTCTGATAGGAATATCTAAAGTTTCTTAAGTCATTTGTCTATCCTGGAGAAAGATGGATATTTTATAATTAGTATTTTTCTTTGGTAAGCAATACTCTCTGGGTGCTTGAACATTTGTCAAAATTATTCATCTCAGCTTCTTCTATTCGTACATCAAAATACCAATGCTATGATTTAAGGAACTGGTCAGTGCCATGTGTGTCTGGTTCAAATGTGTGTGTGAGAGAGAGTAGTATAGTTTGTGTCAATACAGCACTACCGTTCATATTAATGTTTCATTATTGTTGCCAAAAGCTATAAGTAATGCTTCAGCACTTGGGAGTCATAGGTCACTTCCAGGTGATCTGTTTATTGAACATTTATCCCGATCTGTTTGAACAATAAATAACAACAACAACAACAACAATTTATTATTTATACTCCGCCCATCTGGCTGGGTTTTCCCAGCCACTCTGGGCGGCTTCCAGCAGAACATTTAAAAAGTTTGCAGGAGTATCAACAACATTGGCTGTTTATTGAGCATTCATTCTGCTTTGTCTGTGTGACAGGTTTATATGACACTGTCTCAAGCAATTGTTTCCAGTGCATTTCCCCTTCACTTTGCTTACAGCAAAATGTTCAGTTTTATAGGAAGTGGGGGGTTTTGCTCAAAGGCCTGAAAACACAGAGGGACGCGGCAAGGGGATGGTATCCACTAGATACAAAATACTGCTCCAAAATCCCAACAGCACAAAAACAATGTTATTGTTGCCCATTAGGTCAAGCAGATAACTTCTAGACCAAGTGTAAATCACAGAAGATAAGACATATTAGCATTATAATAATTTGCTTATAATGATTTGCTTCATTTGTTTCATTATTTAAGGTATTCATTTTTTAAAAATGGAAAATAATAAAAGTTTTATGTTTTGTCAGTGAAGAAAAAGTCTGTAAGTTCAAATAAAGTTATTTAGAGAGCACCAGAAAACGAGAAAAACATTAGTACACTTAGTTTAAGGAACATTTAAGGGTGATTTTATACAAACAATTTTAGGCAGGGAAGCCATGCTGTGAAGTTAAGCTTTCTGTCATTTTGCGGTTGGGATTTCTTATGAACACATTTCAGCATGATGAAATCAACTTCAAGCTATTTTTGTGAACAATAATAGCAAACATTTTCCAAGATATGGCTTAGCAGTTATTCCTCCAGGAGGAGTTTATTCAGAAGAAGTTTTAATTACTGCAGAATGGTGGGGAGCTGTCACCACAAGGAGATATTTTCACATCCAAAACATGTGTGTAAACTAGTCCTAATAATGTGTATCAATAGTACAGTGCACTTCAGTTTAGTCTGCTAATCATAGCTTGACCTTAAGATTCTACTGCCCATGTGTGCAATTAGCAATGGGTCCAAGAGTCTGTTTGAGGTAATATTGACTATGTTCACATGCAATGCTAAAGTTTAACATTACATGGAAGAGCCTTGGACTCCTGTGTTTCCCTACCCTTCTCCTCCTCTGGTGTGATTGTGAAGAGGATATTGATAGTATTTGCTTCTGTTTGCAACTATACCCAGTTTGCCATTATGCAAACTGGGACAAACAGTGATTATTTTTTTAAAAAAACAACTATGGTTTCTCCAAGCAGGTTTCCCATGATTTAGTTGAAAGTGGAAGAAAACACTTTTGGTCTCCTCCTCTTAGCCTCACCGGAGGGGAAGAGAGGAGGAAGGAGCACATGAGCCCAAAACTTGTGTACATAACACTAAACTCTGGTTTTATGTTAAATGCAAATTTTTCAGTTTAGAGAGGAGGAAGCAAGCAATGACATGACATGACATAAGGGTATAGAATTATGCATGGCATGGAGAAAGTGGAGAAAGTTATTTTCCATATATATATATATATATATATATATATATATATATATGAGAGAAAACACTTTCTCACAGCACAGTTAAACTATGGAATTCTTTCCCACCAAAGGCAGTGGTGGTCATAAACTTGGATGGCTGTAAGAGGGGATTAGAGAATTTTACAGAGGATAAGGCTATCAATGGCTATTAGCTAGGATGGCTATACTTTGCCTCCACAGTCTGAAGACCAGTTATTGGAAACTATTGGAAGGGATAGTGCAGTTTCACCCAAACCCTTCTTGTATGCTTCTCATGGGCATCCGGTTGGCTATTGTGAAAACAGGATACTGGATTAGAAGGGCCAATGGTCTGATATACCAGGACTTTACGTTAATCTTCAGTTTACAAGTCATTGTTTGCAAGAAAATATAAATTTACAAGCTTCATACAGAAATCAGGAAAGAAGGCGGAGTTGGGAGCAGTGCAGCACAGCTGGAATAAATCCCCCCATTTGATGATTGTCTTTCTGTATAGCAGTGTCACCGGATGAATGGCTCATGCTAGATGAAAATGTGCTCATGGATTTTTCCTTTCCCAGAACTGACTTAATTAGTGGGAAAACCAGAGATGCAAACATTAGTTTAAAGGAATTATTCTAACGATTTCATGGTTTGAGTAAAGTAGGAGCAGCCTCAGGGACAATGTCTCCTGTAACTGATAGTAGACTCAGACTCAAAGTCATTATCCCCAATAATGAGCTAGAGCCTCTCTCACATCGCCTTTTGAAGATTAAGATTTACATGTTTTCATTATCTCTAAACACTCTTGAGAGAGGAGAGAGTAAGCAGAACATCCCTATAGTTTACATTGGTGGTGGGGTTCTGCTCATCATGATTTTTTTTTTTTTTTTAAGTAACAGGTTTTTAATCCTCTGTTAAAGTGGGCAAGTCAGCTGCTTGTGAAATGCCTTCCTCCTCCCAGCTGTGTACTGTGTGAATGCTGTTCTTTCACAGAATTCAGAGGCTGGTGTAATTAAACTGAAGGGACCCTGGGTCATATCCACCTATTAACTCTGCTAATATAACTGACATGTCCAAACTGTTCCTTATGGGCAGTAGGATAAACATTCCCTCTCTCAGATTCTCCAAGTCCCAGAAATAATGAATTAGCAGCTTGTTATGTTGTCTCATCCTCATTGCATGTTTATCACTATTAAGATACACACTGTTTATTCAGAGATATTTCTTTGTAAAGAAAGAGTGTATAAGTAAGAGATATTGATGAAGACAGTCTGATACTGACTTCTCACAGAGCTGACTAAGGCTGCAATCCTGTGCGGACTTTGGCATGCTTAATCCCACAGATTCTACCAGGCTTAGGTGCACCTAAGTCTGCACAGGATCAAACTACATGTCAGCTAACAGAGGACTTGGATTTTCTGCAAGTGTGTGACATTATATTCAAATGTTAATATTCATAAATGTCTAGAAATTCAATTCCTACTAGTTTTCTATGGTGGGAGAACCTCCAGGATGGTAGCACAGGTGTAGGGATGGGCATGTCTATCAATTTTGGTTTCTCATTTTTCCAATCTTAAATTCAATTCTCCACATTTTCATACCGGTTTACTTAAAAAATAAAAAGCCCTCATGAAAATTCAGCAGCAAATCTCTCTTAACCTGTCCAAAATGTTCCTTTGGGTCAATACTGTAAACATTTTCTCCTTCAGATTTTTCAATGTTTCTATGGAATTTTGTTTTGCCCAATATATACAATGTTGCAAAGCAATTTCCCCTAATTTAATGCATATTTTTGTGCTGTTTCCACTAATATGCATATATATATATGTACAGTTTACCATAGTGCATGCATTTTTTATACATTACTGGGCTGGCAGATTGCATTGAAAAACTCAAGAGAACTGCGAATTTCCAAGAATGTTTCAGTTCCTCTATTTTTTCAGAAAGGGCAGTTTAGGTTGGTTTGCCCTTAAATGCAAACTCAATTGAATTACTCCTGCATCCATACTCGGATGCAGGTGCTTCTTACTGTATTCAGTAAGATCACCTTAGAAAGATCTGAATAATACACCCAAATCCCACCCATCATGTTAATTTTATCCATTAGAAGAGGGTACTATGCTGATGACACTGTAAAATAAATGGCTCCTTCATAATCAGTATGTTAGATTTTCTGGTTTGGTTAAAGTGAGGGAGAAGATATTTCTTTCCAACTATTTCATTCATTGTTCAGCTTCAGATGGCAAGTTCAGAACAAACATAATTAATAGACTCATTGACTGGAAAAAAGGGAATGTGAGATTTTTTAAAAAAATGGACTGAAAGGAAGGAGGTGCACTAAGAAAAGCTGCCAGAATGGCAGAAGACAAATGCTTACAGCCAACAAGACAAGTACTCTTGAAGATTTATGGATGAGCATCTCACTTGAGAAAGAGGATTACAAAATCATGTATAACTTTTGATGTGTAACTAAATCTACTAAAGCATTCCTTTCTCCATCTTCACATGAGAAAGCAGCCATGTGCTATGGGAGAGTGGGGTCACCAGTCCCTTGGGAATGTGGTATTCTTGCAACGTTTCATGCTGACAACATGCCTCCACTAGGAACATGTTTGAGTTTGGGTGTGTGCCAGTCATTGTTCTTTTCTGAATAAGTTAAGCGCTGTGGCACTGGGATCATGGTGGATTCTCTTCCCCAAGAACAACAATAGATCAATGTGAGAATGATCCTAGCCTTCTGAAGTTATGATTGAATGCAAATGTATTACGCATCTAAAAATTAATCAATAAACTATGCAGTAATAAAGAATTCAACAGCTAACCAAAACAACTTCCATAAGAAACAAATAGAAATAAACAGTAGTGTCTCTTACAGGGGAGCTACATCCCGTTTGAGGCAAAATGGGAAATACCACCCTGCCCTGCTGCTGCCACCTGAACAACCCACTCTGCCACCTCCACCACTGGTAGAAAAGCTGTACAAGCATCAGTTCCAATTTCAGGTTAAATCAGTGGAAGCAGTAGGACAGCCAGGGAGCCCTCAGGGATGCCCCCTCACAGGCTTCTGCTGCCTGAGAATGGGGCCTTACCTTGCCTAATGGCTATGCTGCCCCAGTCTCTTATTTAGATTTTAAGAGGACCTCCTCTTTTCCTTGGGAATCCTTCCTTTTGTTCAAGCATAGGACGAGTAGTTGTTCTGTCTAGTATAAATCTAAAACACACATATCTATTTTACAAACCCTGGAAAGCCTTAATTGGTAGTGTTTTATTATGGTGTGTATATGTGACTACAGATGCATACAGTTTCATGAAATGGTGTAAATGCTTGCCGCCGCCCCCCCCCCCCCCGAACTGCTGCAATTAAAGCATTATTCATGAAGCAGGGATGTTGGACAATTACTGAAATTTGCATTTATGCACAAATAGGTGTGCTCTGGCACCTTGAAGTGAAACCCCTTATCTGCTATGCTCCATTATATTTATGGAGCATTACTGAATGATTTTTGGCTCTGCAAGAAAGGGGATTTTTTTTTAATTCATTAACATGCCATATGCTGATATTATTGCTTCCAAATGAAATCTCTGACCATTACCTATTATGGCAACAAATAACCTATATTTGGCCAGTTCTTTAGTTATGCAAAACCCAATTTTCTCAACAGAATGTGTCAGGCTATCTACTCAGCAAAATAAACTGGTTATCTATTTAACAAAAGGCTATTTATGAAACAAAAGAAACTGGATGATGAACATGATTCCTTATGTAACAGGTAATGAAGACACATAAATGAAAGTTGATGAACAGCACAAAAACAATGTCTAATTTTCTGGGAAGGAAGGGAAGGAGAGATAGAAAAATCATAACTTTTCATATGGGATGAGACAAAGAAGGGAGGAATGGGCTACATGTGGAACAGAGAAGTACGGATTCACAAATTCCTTATGTGGAGTGGCCTTAAGATCTAATTTTCACTTTACTTTTTATACTCGGGTTGAAGTGGAATTAGCTAAAAACTCAGAAGCCGCTGCCAAGCCCAGCTCTTCCAAATTTCTTAAAGAAGTCTAATTTGACACATGGAGGGCCATGTGAATATTTTGCACTAAGTATGTACCAAGTATGTACCAAGGGACGCAGGTGGCACTGTGGGTTAAACCACTGAGCCTAGGGCTTGCCGATCAGAAGGTCGGCGATTTGAATCCCCATGACGGGGTGAGCTCCCGTTGCTCAGTCCCTGCTCCTGCCAACCTAACAGTTCGAAAGCACGTCAAAGTGCAAGTAGATAAATAGGTACTGCTCCGGCAGGAAGGTAAACAGTGTTTCTGTGTGCTGCTCTGGTTCAGCAGAAGCGGCTTAGTCATGCTGGCCACATGACCTGGAAGCTGTATGCCGGCTCCCTCGGCCAGTAAAGCGAGATGAGCGTTGCAACCCCAGAGTCGTCTGCGACTGGACCTAATGGTCAGGGGTCCCTTTACATTTACCTATGTACCAAGTATGAAAATTAAAACAAGTGGCTTCTGTTTGTGTATGATGTTTGAAAATTTGTTCCCAAACATGGATTGCATCAGGGACCATACCCTGCCCTACTACAAACGCAACAGTGGCAACTCTTACACTCAGCAGCAGGAATATCCCACCCAGTTTCAGGCAGGCATGGGATATAATTTTGCAGATGAGGAAAATTCACTCAACATGTCAGCTTTATCCCTCATCACTGAAAGTTTTGCAGAAAAAGAACCCTGATGGCAGAGCCTGCCACACCCCCATGAGATGGGGTGAAGCAGCCACCCATGGTGACTCATCGTCTCTGCCACCAGCAGAGAAATAGCACCAGGTTTGGTGCTGATTTCCTGTGAGATTTCACCAGAACCTGCCAATGTCATCATCACTTTGTGCTGCCACCACACAACCTAGGTAGGGGATGTGGTGGCATGGTAGGGGCAGAACTTCCCATTTCACCTCAAGCAGTGAAACAGGACATGCCACCCTTGCTAGTGGAATATCACTGGTGTTACAACCAGCTTCTTGCTCTCAGTGAGAGTTGTAACTGGTTGAAGGACTGTACCGAAAGTGCAAATCAATGGTTCCTCATCAATCTGGGGGGTTTCAAGTGGAATGCAAACAGTTTCTGCCTGGATGGTCATCAAATTTGCATCTGAAACAAAACCAAGTGGGTTAGCTTATTCCTTAAAAGGTAGGAGCAGGATTCAAGTTGATGTTAATAGGATGGAGAATTGGGCCAACATTCATTTCAACAGCCCTAAAGTTCTGTATTTAAGTAGGGGGGGAATCAAATACAGGCTAGCTACTAGCCACAATAGCTATGTTCTACCTCCACTGTTGGAGACAGTAGGCCTCTGAATACCAGTTGCTAGGAATCCCAACTGTTGCACTCAGGTCCAGTTTGCAAGATTCCCCTAGGTATCTGGTTAGCCACTGTGAGAATAGGATGCTGGATTAGGTGCAAATAGACAGATCAGCATGGCTCTTCTGCTGTTCTTAGGATGGGTGGCAAGTGGCTTGCCATCTGAAGATGATCTAGGAGTTTTAGTAGACTAGTTGACCATGTCAGCACTGTGGAGCAGCAACAAAAGGACCATGGAAAATCTAGGTTGCATCAATAGAAGTATTGTGCTCAGATCATTAGTAGTAATAATACTTCACACCTAAAGTTGTTTTTAGTTTTGGGCACTATCATTCAGGATGGATACTGACAAACTGGAACATGGGAATGTGGCCAATATAGTGAAAGGTCCAAAGACCTATGAGGACAGGTTGAAGGTGCTGGGTAAATAACCTAGATAAGAGATGCTTCAGAAGCTATATGATAGTCATCTTCAAATATTTGAATGCTGTCACACAGACAATAATACATGTTACTTTTACAGTGGAAGAAACTGGCAGGAACCTGGTGGAACCTTCTTTCTTACATTTTAAAGCAGAAGCTGGATGGTCACCTATCAGGGATGCATTGTCAGGAAGTTAGACTCAGTGACACTTTATGCCCCTTCCAACTCTATGATTCCATATAAGTTCTGAGTATCATCCTAGAAGGGCTGTAGACTTTTGCGTGCTTAGACCTTTTATCTTTCCCCAAATAAATTCACACCAGTCAGATACTTGGTTTGGTTTTTGGCAGAAATTTAGGCCACAACTTTATTGATTACAACCAAGTGAGTGGTTGCATAGGTTCTGGTTCGACTAACTCACTGCACCCTTGCAGGCAGTGCTGTCCCAGAGCCACGTTCGTAGGACAGCCAAGGATGAACACCAGGGACAGCTGCTGGGCCAGAACCTTGTTCGGGGAACACCAAACCAATGAGTCCCTGGATTCCTCTACCGGAATATCCTACATTTGCATAGGCGTGGCCACATCATGTGCCACACCTATCACCTGAACCAGAGCCTATCCGCAACTTACAAATTGTGACTCTTTGCTACGTGGCAGGCGAAACCCAAATGGCACCAGCCAATCAGCCAAGTGGGGAAAATTCCTGCCGTGCCCCTGCCCCAACGGCAGACGACACACAATGGCATAGCAAGGTCAAGCGCAAGCCCTAAATCTAGGGAGAGGTGGGCGGGTATTCCGATGTGAAAGCCCCAAAGAGGAAGCTCAGTAGCCTCGCATGGGCTTAAATAGGTCCCACGTTGCTGCCTTTTGCGACACCCCATTGGTCAGATTGCACCCCAGCAACACGGGACCAACCTATTGGGGGTTGTGGCTGCTTCCAGATTACCCCCCACAACACCAGGTCAGGTGGCCAGGTCGCACCACAACACGTGCCCTCTGTTATGGAGGACATGCTTTGTCTGAAAAACTTTTGCCCTCCTTTTCTCTTCATGTGTCCTCTGATGCTTTCCAGATAACTGAGGGTAAAGCCAGATTTCTACTCCCAAGGACGAGGCTAGGTGTGCGCAAAAGTGAAGTGATGTTACTTACCCAGTCCTTTAGGAAGTTCAATGCAATACAATATTACATGAATACTCACCTTTTTCATTCTTACTTGCAAGCTACATATATAAATTAATCATGTTGGTTTTAAATTATGGGAAAGACAACAGCAATAGTAGCTTTGTATACAGTTTTCCACATTACTATTGTTCCCTGTTTAGGGCTGCTGTACAGTTACTGGGAAACTTCCTTTAGATAGAATTTTCAAATATGAAGCAGGAGCTCCCTCTGTGTAGCCTTTACTGTATTACTTGGGTCCCTCCCCCCCCCCTATTTCTTTTATGATGACAACTGCAGCTGCGGGCTGGTATTCTTTCAACTGAGATTTTGTATACCCTGTATGTAACCGAATCATAATGAGGCTAGCATGGCAGACATATTAAGACTTACCTGAGAGCAAATCCCATTGTACTATAACTCATCTAGTATCTGCCCAGATCTATTTTTGTTTTCATTTTTAGTTGAACCCTGAGATCTGCCAAGCAAGCTTAGCACAGGGTACATACACTTGGAATTAAGGAATTATTAGCCTAGGAATTTGTTCTGTGAATACTGAACTGAACTTGTAGTCCTTCCACACAGAAACATATTTATTTCTTAATTAAAATATGTATATAGCCTTACCCCCATGTGCTGCTGACACCAGGTGGTTTGTTTTATCAATATATATGCCACTTTCCCACAATAAATGACCCTCATAGCAGTCAACTTTAACTTGTCAAAATACATTTGAAGACAACAACTTAGTTTATTACAAAATGAACCAATAAATTAAAATACAGGCAATCCTGTGGTTTGAGCAAGGGTTCTGTTCCAGGTCATCACATGTGATGGCGTGTGTTTTTCATCACAGTGTGTTGGGGGGTATGACTGTTGCCTCTGGCCTCACCCACTAGTGTTGCCATGTGGCCTCCAGAAGGTTGCCTGAATGGAAATGTGGTGCTCAGTCTTAAAAAGGTTACCCACTACTGGTATAAACCCTAAAAGCCAGGCAACAAATCCCCTGAAGAATAAGTAATAAAAATAACAATGTTTTGGTTCCAGGGTTTTCTTAATGACTGGTTGGCTCTAGAAAGGAGTCTGCCACACCTACTTACCACATTCTAGGCAGCGAGCCTGTTGTCTTTGCCCATGGAGTTTTCTTGGCAGGGATACTGGAGTGGCTTGCCAGTTCCTCCTCCAGGTGGATCACGTTTGGTCCAAACTCTCCACTATGACCTGTCCATCTTGACCTGTCCATAGCTTCCCTGAGTAATTCAAGCCCCTTTGCCATGACAAGGCAGTGATCCATGTATGGAAGTGAGAGCTGAACCATAAAGAAGGCTGATCACCGAAGAATTGATGCTTTTGAATTATGGTGCTGGAGGAGACTCTTGAGAGTCCCATGGACTGCAAGAAGATCAAACCTATCCATTCTTAAAGAAATCAGGCCTGACTGCTCACTAGAAGGACAGATCCTGAAGTTGAGGCTCCAGTACTTTGGCTACCTCATGAGAAGAGAAGACTCCCTAGAAAAGACCCTGATGTTGGGAAAGATGGAGGGCACAAGGAGAAGGGGGCGACAGAGGATGAGATGGTTGGACAGTGTTCTCGAAGCTACTAACATGTGTTTGGCCAAACTGCGAGAGGCAGTGAAGGATAGGCGTGCCTGGCGTGGTCTGGTCCATGGGGTCACGAAGAGTCGGACACAACTGAACGACTGAACAACAACAGGCAGCAAGCCTACAGCTGACTATAGCTCTGTTGCTTCAAACCTGTTATTACTACAACACATCCACACCACAGACATAAACTGGTTTACCAATCAGCTGATCAATCTCGGGGAACTGGGGATTGTAAAATTTCATAACAATTCTCAGCCCTCTTAAACTACAGTTCCCAGTATTCTTTTGTGGAAACCATGACACTCAAAGGGTGTGGAACTTGTGTGTGTGTGTTTGTGTGTGTGTGTACAGTGTAGATCAGTGTTATTTTTCCAGAAAAAGAGGTGCTGGAACTCACCACAAACGTTTCCCTTGTTCTCTTATAATGGCAATGGCATGTGCACCTGAGAGGTGCTGTAACTGAGTTCCTGCGAGTTCTGGCTGAAAAACACACCCTGTGCCACCCTACAAATGACAGTGCTGAGCAGAAATGCATCTCCACAAGCCAGAAAATCTCCAGTTCTGCATCCTGTCCCTGCTTCAAGATAAGCATAAGTCATAGGAGTAAAAATAGCAGAGATCCAGGGGTGTTACTTGTACCGACCATCTCACAGTATGTTCTCAAGCAACGGTTCTTCTTTCATAGTATTTATGAACTGATAAACTAAGGAGAAAAGTTGGACATTATGGCAACACTATGTTTTACTAAGTATGGTCAGTTGTAGCAAACCATGAGCAACGTTTTTGTTTTTTTAAAAAACTTTTTGTGACTGGGTAACTAATTTATGCATCGGTCCTGTCTGAGTAATTTCTTTGATATACTATATAATGTAGGAATTATATAGAGTACATCAAAGCCTGCCTTGTGGTCTTTTAATAAAATGAGCAGAGGCGGGTGGGGGAATCTTCCCATGCACATCTCTACCAGGAAATTTTCTGCCAACAGAGTTGTTTGCTAAATTAAAGAATTCCTGACAACGCAGCAGTAAATGCCGTTACCCAGTTTCTCTCATCCAATAAATGTCACTATATATTATACCATTTATTGCTTCAATGGACCACTAGACTTGTAATGACTGATTAAGGCTTCTTCACAGCGAGATTTTCTTTTTTTGCTTAATTACCCATTTAAATATTTTATTTGATATCACACCAAGTAATGCAAATATTTTACAAAAAAAAAAAAAAGATTTTGAAGGAAACACAATAAAAGATGGCATGTTTCAAATGGTGCTGCAGCTGTTGTGGAGAAGCTCAGTTATATCCATAGAAACACTTACATTGGATCCTCTTTGTCCAGTTATCATACAAAAAACAGTGGCAAGAATTACAATTCTCAAAAATTGCTAAACTGAATCCACTTTTCAGTTCAGCCTTCTGTACTATATTAAAGACGCGGGTGACGCTGTGGTCTAAACCACAGAGCCTAGGGCTTGCCGATCAGAAGGTTGGCGGTTCGAATCCCTGTGACGGGGTGAGCTCCCGTTGTTCGGTACCAGCTCCTGCCCACCTAGCAGTTTGAAAGCACATCAAAGTGCAAGTAGATAAATAGGTACCGCTCTGGCAGGAAGGTAAACGGTGTTTCCGTGTGCTGCTCTGGTTCGCCAGAAGCGGCTTAGTCATGCTGGCCACATGACCCAGAAGCTGTCTGCAGACAAATGCCAGCTCCCTTGGCCTATAGAGCGAGATGAGTGCCGCAACCCCAGAGTCGTCCGTGTCTGGACCTAATGGTCAGATGGGCACCATTGCCATTATAAGAGAACGTGGTAAGTTCCGGCATTTCTTTTTCTAGAAAAATAGCACTGACCAGCAATGATATAACAGCAAAGGAAAAGTTTAAAACAGCTTACTCAGTTTGAAAACTTTTAGTTTTGGAATCCTGCCTTGGACCGAGGCATTATTACAGTGACAGAACGATCTCCGTTGGGCCACTGAAGGCGGAAATAAAGAACAGGACAAGTATTTAACTACAGGTTGTAAAGGTTCTTTTCATTAGGTCCAAAGTAATAATGAACACTTATAAAAGGAAAATAGCACAGATAAAGTATTTCCACTGAAGGCATTTTATGCGCAAGTTCCCTCATTATTAGTGTTTAAATATGGGCCAGGCAGTATCAATTCAAATGTGCATCCATAATCCCCTGCATAAAAACATAATTGTACCCAATCTCTCTCACTCTCTCCTTGCCGCATTTTGCTTGATTTCCAATGGCGGTGCCATTTCCCCTCTAAAACTGTCTCTGCTCGCCGCGTCTCAAACGGAATCCTCGTTTGTAAACAAAATGGTGATTCATTATTGAAGCTGAAGGGCATCGTTTTTACCTGGATGTAAATTTATCATTTTTTAATGCCTCCCAGCTTGGTGCCTGAAATCTCATCAAGCCCTCCGAAAGCTTCTTTGACACAGATTGATGACCCAGACAATTAACTTAATAAAGGAATCAGCAAGCGTAGGTTGGCGCTGAGCACAGGAAGCATGGGCCAAAGTGATCCCTCATGCAAGCCCAATGAACTCTGAGGAGGAGTTCCTTGTGGGATTTGTCTATTTACTTGCATTTGTAAAGGAGGTTCAATTAAAGGCTTTTCTTGCTCTTATGTCATGATCGTTTCACGGGGTACGGTTGACCACAATGAGCAATATTTGCAGCAAAGACGTAAGTGGGGTGGATATGCAAGTTGCATTTCAGTACAATTGCAAACTGCATTTGGCTAGCCTTCACTGTTTAAGGGAAGGGCTGGCACAAGTGTTACATTTCACCTAGTCCTGCACAATGAAACCTTGAAGGCCTTGAGGCCTTATACAGAATCGTTAATATTTTAAGCTCTTTAATATGACTAAATCCATATGACTTAACAAAAATTTGTAAGTTATCAAAGCACATTTCTTATTTCCTTAAATTTGTAGTTCTAAGCTGGGAGAGTGTCACATTTCGGTAGAAGGTGCATAAAAACATATTGTGAAGTTTATTGAACACCAAATAATTAAGAAGTGCAGAAATCTGAGGTGCCATTTGAGCATAAAGCCCTCAGGCCTAATGGCTCTTTCGGGTCCCAGTCTGATAGGACCTGATCATGTTATTAGAATGCCTTTTCCATTATAGATTGATAGATTACACACTTATGAATACGTAGAGATAAATGGTACTTAAGAGTGTGCTATCATAATACAAGCAGGCAGTTACACTTTTTGGAAAATGAGAATCAAAGTGAAGCCGTGTAATACACTGTATACTTTCAAAGACCTATCAGGAAAGAAAACACCGTTAGAGCAATAAAGCTTGCCATCTTGCTGATGACACTCAGGAGAAATTCAACAGATGTTTCTCTGAGCAAATATATACTTTGCCTCGTCTGATTACACTGATCTTGAGAATTCTTGATTTGATTTGACACTTAACAATTCTTCAACAGTCTCATTAAAAAAATCCTCCTGCAAAATATGAGCTTTGAGTTTTTCCTCACAAACAGTTGAGGTGAGCTCACACTCCCTTACTATGAAGCAGTATCCTTATGTTCACACAACTGAACTATAATTAAATATGATGCCAGTTTCTCTGTAACTGCCTGCTGAATGCAAGCCACATTTTTTTGGTCATTGTGAAAACCACTTTTGCTGAAGTGACTGGTGACCGCAATAAATCATTTCTCACATTCTCACTTGCTATGCTGTATGATAAATGGCTTTTGCACTTCTTACCTGAAAAGAGGTTCGCAAACCATTCATTACTGCTTCTGAATACTGAAAAATGAGATATTTTTCTCTTGCCAGATGGATCTCTCTGTAGCAATGTAACAGTGCTTCTAGACATTAACCCGAACAGAGTGTCCTCAATATATGCTGGTGTCCTGAACCCCTGGCCTACCTTGCAGCAAAGTCTGAGGGTCAATCCACACAAGCAAAGTTCAGGGTCCAAAATCCCAAGTCTGAGGTCAGGAAAGGAGGTTCAGGGTCAATCTAAATAGCCAAGTCTGAAGTCCAGCATTTGGGACACTGAGTCAAACCCGAAGCACAGTCTGTTGTGGTCTAGGAGCACCCAAGTCAAGGTCCAGCAACAGGGGCAGTTGAGCAGACACAGCACCTCAGCTCTTCTGCATGCTGATTGCAGCACCTGGGCTTGATGAGGCAGGTGACCCTCACCTGTTCTGAGCCTACTCCAGCTGAGGAATCACACACCTCCTCCCAAAGCTAACAAGTACCACCTGGCCAGCTAATCAACTGGGCTGTGGGCCTTTGCCTACCTCAGCCTCCTAGAGTGCTGACCTGGTCTAAACAAAGACATTGGATTCTTATCTCATTATACATGACAAAGGTATCTTTACCCATCTCACCCCTTGCCTTTTCCTGTAAGTTCCAATTGCAGTCGTTAACAGTCATCAACAGGTTTTCCACACCTATCAGCCAATCACCCATTCCCACCACCCTTCTGAGTAATACCCCTCCTCGCTCTCTCACTATATATAAGGGTCTGGTGACTTCTGTTTCAGTGTATCTGAAGAAGTGTGCATGCACATGAAAGCTCATACCAAGAACAAACTTAGTTGGTCTCTAAGGTGCTAGTGGAATGAATTTTTTAATTTTTTTATTGTGTTCATAGAGACAGGGGTCCCTATGGGTCTTGGTCCTGCTGATCTGGTTCCTGTGCACTGATCGCCATCTCCTCGTCATCCTCTGTCACCCCATGAGTACTTCCTACACCAACCGCTCCTTCCCTATCCCCAGCTTGCCCTGCTGCGTCCCAGTCCCGGCTACGCCCCCTAGCCAGGATCCTCTTCCTCCTGCCTGTTGTCCTGCCAGTTCATGACAGCTGGGAAGGAACTGGGATCTGGAGGATCCTAGAGCCATGCAAGTCCCAACAGAAAATTCAGACATGCTTTTGAGCATGTCAAAACCTCTCTCAACCTTGTTCCTACCCTTGTTTCCAGTGATAGGGGAGATTTTCAGACTGTGAGGGTTAGGCCAGAAATGAGCAAAGCAACCCATTTTCCAGAGTGGAGCTATCTATTCTGCCCCATAGCATACTGGGTGATGAGATTAAATTGCCTTCATAATTACCTCCCCTCCCCTATTTTCATCGGAGAAATGTAGGAGGGTATGCTATGGCTGGGTGGGAGAGTCCTGGGGGAGTCATATTGACTGGTCTGATTATTAGGAAACAAACCATGAATATTATTAAGTAACTGGAGCAATAGGAACTTGGGGCTTCAGTCAGATGGGCAGCATATAAACAACAACAACAATTATTATTATTATTTACCTTTTCTACACTTGTTGGACTTTAAAATGCCATAGCGAAAGAAGTATTGCCAGAACACTGTATTATAGGAGAATGAGATATGTTACACTGATTGAAGTGTACTGATATTCTTATCACATTCCATATGGCTACATTTAAATGGCATGCATTTAAAGCCCTATGGTACCACTTTAGTCATGGCTTCTCTCAAATAATTTCCGGGAGCTGTGGTTTCTTAAGTGTGTTGAGAGTTCTTTGGAGACCCCCTATTCCCCCCACCCCACCCCGAGCTACTCTTCTCAGAACGGTTTAACAACCAGTCCCCAGGGAAATATGGAAAGTGTAGCCCTGTGGGGGGAATAGCAGAGGGGTTCCCTGACAACGCTCAGCGCCCTTAGCAAACTACAGCTCCCAGCAATCTTTGGGGGAAGCCACAATTATTCAAAGTGGCATGATAGCGCTTTAAACGCAGGGTGTGAATGTGGCCACAGTGTAAGTTTATGACATTGTGAATGGCACCCAATTTTTTATTTTTTATTTTTTAAAAGAGGCCCAAGCAAATCACTGTAGCATCTTGGGAAATATTACAATAATGGGCAGCACCTAGGCAAAAAAACATCAACAACAACCCTTAATGCATGGGCTTCTCCCTGTGGACTGAAACCTACACATTATAAAGATTGCTTTGCCTCCACTGTTCCTATAAATCACTAGATGCCACCTTGTCTTCATGCGCCTCACCTGCTCAAATTGCTGGCATCATTAACACACTTTATATTATGCCATTCTTCTTGCTGCCCAGCTTGTCACCTCTCTTGCTTTTTCTAGCCTCCTCCTTGACAGATGCACTCTTAAGGAAACCTCGGCTGCATTCCTTCCCACCCCTCTCTCCCTATTTTCCATAGCTTTGCTCGTGCTATAATGCCAGCCTCCTCCCGAGGGCGCTGCTGCATCGTCTTGAGCTTCTGCTCATAACCAAAGCCACAGTAAGCATCAGGGCCCAGCATAAAAACTGCTTGCTGCACACACACACACACACAGAGAGAGAGAGAGAGAGAGAGAGAGAGAGAGAGAGACTTGAACGTTAGCTCACTCTGGAGGATGTGGATTTTGTACTTTTATTCACAGAGACCATTTGTTACTCCGAGCAAAAATATAGACACTACACATTAAAACGGCAATATACCAGAGAGCCCTGTATCTAAGGTGATACATTTTTCTCCCCCTGCAGAGAATGTACTTCTTCCTGTTCTTTTCAGTATTAAGCCCCTCACATTATCAGTCAGTGTGTACATGATGAGAGTCACATCTTCCATATATTCATGAGCAGGAAGCAGTCAGGAAGCTTTGCATCCTATCTTGAAGACTGCATGGGTCTGCATTTCAGAGCTGCCAAATACGTACTACTCCAGTCGAGACAAATGAGAATGGCGGGAGTGAAGGAAATAAAAACCCAAACACACTTCAGGGGGCAGGCTGGACTTATTCCTAATGCAAAAATCACAACACAGTTTATACTTAATAAACAAACAAACAAACAAAAACCCAGCTTTTTTAAAAAAACAACCACCCTGCTTTTGTGAAATTATATTAAGAAGCTTGTAACTATGCACACTTAGCAGGGAGTAAGTCTGAGCTTGTTTGAACTTGTTTCCAAGTAAACACACAAAGGATGGGGCTGTAGGGATAAAAAGGAGCAAACTCTTCTGATCTTGTTTGATGTTTTCTTTCTTAAAAGATTTGCAAGGAATAAGACAATTCAAACCAGAGAAAGAAAGAAAGAAAGAAAGAGAGAGAGAGAGAGAGAGAGAGAGAGAGAGAGAGAGAGAGAGAGAGAGAGAATGAGATTGAAATAGTACAACTGTTACAATTCATGCTTGGTTCAAGTGCAATAAATTTTGGGGGGGGTGGGGGGGTGAGTGGGTAGAGAGTTGCAGCAGCTTATATAGTCTCATGTACTGCAATATGGAGCTTCTGCATGCCTAGATAGATCTTCCCTGTCTTGAGAGTTTCTCCTCTTCAGATCAACCATAGAAGCAGTTCTCGGAGCACATATGAAGCCACTCCTTCTACGAGGAATGGGGAAACCCAAACGCTCACGGCGCCATTTGTATACAGAAGTGCATATGCATCTCATGGTATAGACATCCATACGCAACACTGGACTGGGATACATGGGTGTTTCCCCCCCCCTCCTTGATAACAAACATACATATTTCCTACTTTTAAATGGGAAGGCACTGGAAATATTTAATGATAATATTTAATGATAAGTAAATATTTAATTACATAATATTTAATGATAATAGCTAAAACGTGCTTGATATACACACAAAATGAATTTGCTAGCTTACTTATTATATGTTCATGCTTTGAAATTTGTCTGGGAACTTTTACCTTGCTATTACTTCTCTGAAGCATATGCCAATTTAATGAATGAGCTGCCTAATCCATCTTCTAGATCATTAATGAAGGTGTTAAATAAGACCATCACTAACACTGCTCCCCCTGGGACTTCACTAGACATCTCTTTGCAGCTCAATTTATCACCACTCTTTGCTTGGAAATTACTTGGAAGATACAGCTGATACACAACAAGCCAACCCACCTGCTTAGTTGTATTAACTACAGGGAGCATATTACACCAATTATTTTAAAACTTCACCAAGTTCTTATTTGTCTCTGGCTGCAATTCAGGATACTCAGATTGTTGACAATGAGCGATAGATCACCTCAAGGTTTTGCATCTTATTCACTTGAAAGGCTAAGCCCAGATTTTTAGGCAAAGTGCCAAGCATACAAAGCAATCTGTTGAGTGGACACATGCTCTAAGTAACACAAAATTTAAGTGTCTTCTGAAAGTGTCTTCCAAAATGACATTTTTGTGTAATTTTTCCCCAAAGAAATATTGTAAGTAAATGAAATGAAATGAAAGCATAAATCCAACGACCAGAGAGCGCTCTCTCTCTCTCTCTCTCTCTCTCTCTCTCTCTGTGTGTGTGTGTGTGTGTGTGTGAACACTGTCATCTTTATAGAATTCAGTCATACAGAAACCATACAGGCTCGAAGATATAAGAAAACAAACTCATAAACCAACCATCCATATAGGAGTCTGACTGTGTTAGTCCATCTGATGTATCCATTTGTTCAGTTTCAGCTTGATTAGATGCAGCTCAAAACCAATACAGTAGTTCCCCTTTCAAAAAAAAGGGCTGTAAAGGGATGAATGTGACATTCTCCATTCATTGTTAAGTTATTGCTTTTTTTATAATGGGCATGGAATTTGAATGGCAAATGCCGATCTGTCACAGAAGGTCTGGGACTCAACATCTCTTCCTTGGGCTGCTCAGTTATCACAGGAGGGCAGATAAAAGATGCCCCACCAGGAAATGACAGGAGGAAGTAGGCAGGGAGGGATCAAAGGAAGGGGGCAAAAGAGGCAGTAGGCTGAGGCTGGAAAGAAAGAGTAGATGAAACAAAGGCTAGGGGAACGAAGCTAGGTAGCAAGAAATATGGAATGGGAGAGGAGGAAGCAGAGGCCTGAAGAGGGCTAAATGGGGGGGGGGAGTACAGATAGAGGAAGCCAATTCCAGGAAAAGGAATTGCCTACAGCTACTACAGCCAGGCCATAATGGCAGCCTTGTGCACATCAGATTACAAAGGCAATCTCTGCTTCATCCATTCATCTGAAGGTTGCAGCAAAACAGCTTTGGTGGATGGGTGAGACAAGTTGCTCCCTTTCACCACAATACTGTGAACTGGGCTGTGTGAAGGCCTGATTGTGCAAGGTGCCATGACTATGATCCAGGGGCCATGCACCATGGGATGGAGTTCTGCAGCTTAGGGGCCACCGCAGAGAATGTTGTCTCCCAGGCTGCCACTTCCCTGAACCTCTGAGGACAGAGGAATGACCAGGAGGGCCCCCTCTGCTGATCTCAGCATTTCATGAAGCTCTGTAGGGAAGGGGCAGACTGTCAGATACTGTATTTGGAACCCGAGTCGTTTAGGACTTTAAATTCTTTGGCAGAATTGGGCCCAGAAAAGGTGGCAGCCAGTGACAGCTTATATGAGATCTAAATGGATTCTCAGCCAGTAATCTGGCTGCTGCATTTGGGGCTAATTGAAGTTTCCAAGTTATCTTCAAGGACATCCCCACATATAGCACACTGCAGTAATCCAATCTGGTCCGATAAACAGCATCACCATGCCTGCTTTGCACCTGCTGAAGAAATGGCAACTGAGCAGCACTGAGGAAGTGTATGCAGTTAACTTTTACAGTGTATCATCATTGGTCTGCTGATAAAAATGAAGGTAATTGAAAATTACCTATGGAAATTATCTACCTCCCCAGCTTCTCTTCCAATGGCATGTCAGACATTTTAAAGGGATTACTGATAGAGTTTACACTGGTCCCCCCCCCCTAAAAAAAAACTTACACAACCTCTATGCTGTGATATGTCCCTAACAGTTACTTTTGATTACATAAAGAATGGTTAAGCCTTTTAAGCTTCATTATCAATAACGCGGCTTTGATTCTTAGTTGCTTCTGAGATCATTCAGGCCCTTTTGTCAAGTCCAGCCTGTGAATACCAATAATTAAAACTCCAGAGTCTTCATTCATTTAAAATGAATTCTATTTATAATGATCAGCCATCACATGGGGAGATGCTTAAAAAAAAAAAACCCCGCTCAGATTCCCAAAGCCTTTTAAAATGATTAACACCGTGGCTGCTTAGCCGGATTTCTCTCACTATGGCACACATGTAATAGAGGGAATGGTGAGTTCATTGCTCCCACCACCAGTACTGCAGGGGGTTGGGCTTTGGGACAGAGGTCCAGAGACCCACTTAAGCAGGATGGGCAGGAGGGCACCCAATTTCAGCAGGGCTGCATTACCTTTTGAAGGGAGCAGTATGCACATTATCATTTGAAGGGTGGGTTGGAGGCATAAGACCATTGTGATCAGAGTCTAAAGTGAGTGAAGTATTATACACTGCCACCCAAAGAACCCTTTATATGCTGGATCATTAGATGATTAAGTTCAGAATCTAAAATTGCATCACTACACCAATGGGTGGCTATTTTACTTGTGCCATTTTAGCTACCCCTTAATGTCTGCACACTGCAAAAGAGGCCATCTCACAATCTGTAAATATGAGCCTGCAAGTAGTTGCCCCATATCTATCTATCTATCTATCTATCTATCTATCTATCTATCTATCATCTATCTATCTTATATATATCTCCCCCCTCCCCTACAATCTTGTAGAAACTTCAGGCACACCTATGTGGTGTAGGCCCAATTGATTGTGATTATATGTCTACTGTGTCCAGATTTTTTTTAAAAATAAGCCAATAATCTTACTGTTTGCTACCTGGTGCTCCCATGGTAATCAGGAATAAAGTAGCAAAGGCCCACATGGATCTAACAGCAGAAAAAGAAATCAGTTTGAAAAAGACAAAAACAACAGATTACTTTCAAAGGGTAGCAGATGTATTATTGGAAAGAGCTGGCTCTATAATTTTACAGGAGGACATATTAATGGTTTCTGACAACGACGGACACCAGACCTCTTGAGCAGCGCTTATTGATCATCTGACTTACAGATCTCTCAATATCAACAGAACAGCTTGCATCTTAACGCCTGCTAGACTTAAATGGGTAAAACCAGTCTAACTTAGCAAATTTATCCAAGCTGATTGCTGTGTCTAAGAGAGACATCAGATTCTGTCAGATGACAATGCGGTTATCACTTTAAATAAAAATATTTTAGGATTACCGTATTTTTCCGCTCCATAGGACGCTCCGGACCATAGGGCGCACCTCATTTTTAGAGGAGGAAACAAGGAAAAAAATATTTTTCTGGTTTTCCTCCTCTAAAAGCCCTGTTTTGTTTTGTTTTTGAGGATCAGCTAAATGTTTTGCAGCTTTTTTTGCAAAGGGAAAAGCCCTGGGGTTTTGGGGGTTTTTTTCTGGAGGATCAGCTAAAGGTTTTGCTGCTGTTTTTGCAAAGGCAAAAGGCCTTTTTTGAGAATCAGCTAAAAGTTTTGCAGCTTTTTTTGCAAAGGGAAAAGCCCTAGGGGTTTTTTATTTTGTTTTTGTTTTGAGGATCAGCTAAAGGTTTTGCAGCTTTTTTTGCAAAGGGGGAAAAGCAAAGCTCCTTTTGCAAAGGGGGAAAAGCAAAGAGGAAAAGCCCCATTTTTATGGGGTTTAACTCACATTTCTGAAAAATCTTAAGGAAAGGGAGCCATTTCTACTGTTTGTAGACAGATAATCTAATCAGCCAGTCACATGTCCTGGGGAAACAAACAACCTCCCTCTGCAGCACATTCAACAAAGGAGGGCGGGGCTGAAAGGGAGCCGGGACTCTTATCTCTCTCCCGATCTCTTGCTGATCAGCTGCTGAGCGGGGTCCTTTCAACACTCCCTTTTCTCTTTGTAAAATAAAAAGCACAATCTGCTTTTGGCCCCTGGGCAATTCAGCTCCAGGGACCACCATTCGCTCCATAAGACGCACAGGTATTTCCCCTTACTTTTTAGGAGGAAAAAAGTGCATCTTATGGAGCAAAAAATACGGTATTTCACCAAAACAGCTATTCCCCTCCCCCCCCCCAGTATTCTACCTGCATTCTCTGCCTATGGCTACTAGGCAAGTTGTTAAAAACAAGGCTAATATAGTTATCTTTGAGAAAATATGAATTGCTAAATGAATATAATTATTAAACTAGTCATAGATACTGTCAGGGAACTGCCTCCTGGCCCGCTGAGGGGAATGGAGGGTCCGTTAGCATACAGAGAGCCCCAACGCCAATTGAGCAGCAGTACTTCTTCCAGTGGGGAAAGCCGCCACACCTCCAGTGGGGAGGAGAGGGAAGGAACCAGCCTGGCGGGGAGAGGGCTTCAGGATGCCACTGAGAGCCCCAGCGCATCTTCTAGCCAGCAGCCACAAACAGGGAGCCTGGCGGGGAAAGGGCTTTGGGATGTTGCTGAGACCCTGCACTCACCTCGCCCGGCTGGTCAGGACAGGAGGGAGGCATGCCATTTCCATCACCCCAGTTGCGCAGAGGGGTGAAACGCAAGGAGGGTAGGAGACTTGGGGTGCTGAAGTTCTTATGCTGGGGGAGAAGCTGGAAGGGGCCACTCCCGGATTCTGCCAGCGACTAAGACAGACATGCATTTTGTAGCTCTGCACTGTAAATAGTTTGCACAATAAAACTGCAAAAGACTGTTTGGGCTCCTGCTCCGTTACTCGTGAGGCACCATCACACGAACCTTACAGATACTGATGCTACCTGCATGTGTGTCAACAGATAAATATGTTTAGAAGACAGACATACAATGTTTAAAATCAGCCATTTTTTAAATAAATGCAAAGATGGTTAAAACTAATTTGATATCTGACAAGTCATTGAAAAACTGATTTCCTTATCCTCCACTTTTTTCTGCTTTTCTCCTTGATTGTACTACTGGCCTCTGACTGCCTAATGCCTTATTCATTCCTCATTTTCTGGGCAGATCACTAGTTTGTGAAGATAATTAGGGACCCCTGCTATTCCATCAGAGACTTGGATCTCGAGGCTAATTAAAATGAAGTGCTGCACATATGCAAGCAGCTGATAAAGGCTTGCAACAAGGCACCTGGAATCCTGGCATTTGGATAGCAGCAGTGGCAAAGAGAAGAGGCACGTCTTGGCAGCAGAAAAACTTAGAGGAAAGGCAGAGAATCCTTCACTTGCTGAGGTCTTCCATGCTAATATTTTCCAATATGCTGACTGGCTAACCTACAGCAGAGCTCAAGCAAAAGAGACAGAAAGTTTTTTGGGCTCCCTTTATTATAGCATCCTTGGATGAAAAAAAAAAGGAGCTAGAGCATACTAGATTTTGGGTGACCCAGGTTCAGATCCTAACAAGGCTGCAAGGCTCACTGGGTCACCTTGAGCCAATCACGCCTTCTCAGCTTGTCACATACATCACAGGGTTGTTGTGAGCACAAAATGGGAGGTAGAAAACTACGCAGGCTCCTTAAAGGAGAGATGGGACGTGAATGCAATTTTAAAACAAGCAGTGCCTGCACATTAAGCCTAGCTGTGCAATTATTCCACCTCTTGTCTTGCGCAGAGGAATTACACATAGAATTGTAGAGTTGAAAGGGGCCCTGAGGATCAGTCTGCAATATGCAGCTGGATCAAACCTGCAACCTTGATGTTATCAGCACCACGCTCTAACCAGCTAAACTATCCAGTGTTGGTTACATGATCATGTGTGAATGTGCACATGCACACACACACATTCACGATCTCAAGACACACTGGTGCACTGGATGAACTGGACCTCAGACAAATGCATGGATATGAACTGGAATTCTTTGCAAGGGCACTTACATGCTGCTTTCAGGGGTCCCCCCCCCCAACTAAGTCATACTCAGAACAAACATTATCAATGGACTTCATTGGCATATACAATTATGATACACTGTGCTGCTGCAGGCTTTCGCAGTTTTAAGAAAAATAAGTCTCTCTTCTGCCACACAACCATGCTCACGCCATGACAACTCTAAGGCTTCACTTTCGGTGTAAATATACTCTGTTGCATAAACAGCAGCTCAGTCGGTGGAGCAGGAAACTCTTCCTCTCAAGTCCCACGTTGGACAAAAGATTCCTGCATCGCAGGGGGGCTGGACTAGATGACCCGTGGAGCTCCCTTCCAACTACCCAGAAGCCTCACTGAGTTCAATGGGGCGTGCTCCCCCCAGATAAATGCGGATGGGGTTTGCAGCTCAAATATCAGTGATCTTGAATACGCGCCAGACACGCAGGCAGTTTTTTCTTTTTCTTTTTCATGGAAGAGAGGGAGGAAGGAAAAGGAAAAGGGGTTCAGGGGCTGCAAAACACATTCGCAGCAACTCTGAAATCCCAGCCATTCCTTCTACATGTGGAGGAGCTCTCGAGCTCACAGTCGCCGGGACGGGACCCTGCGCACAAAACTCCCGGAGACGGAAGCACGGGGCGGGGCAGGCAAGGCAGGCAAGGCAGGCGGGAAATTTGAACGCAGCCGCGGCTTCTCCGCCCCGCCCGGTCCTCTTTTTTTTTCTCCAAACCCACCCCCCCCCCACCCCCCACGGCGCGAGGATGGTGGAAGGTCCCGGCTGCGCGCTGAACGGGGAGAAGATCCGGGCCCGCGTGGCCCCGGGACAGGCGGTGCGGGGCGTGCGGGGAAGAGCCTTGTCGAGGCCCCCGTCCGGGTTTGCCATCGCGACAGGACGAGGCGCCGCAGCAGCAGCAGCAGTCTCTTCCCCTAACGCGGTTAGTAGCGTCTGCACTCTGCAGCCGGTGCGGATCTAAACCTCCGCTCCACCCCCGATGTGGTTATAGGAATGACTACAGGGAAGGAGTCGGGCGGCGTTAGCAGGGGGTTCGCAGGGCGCCCTCCCCCTCATAAGAGCAGAGGTTGATGGTCACCTGTCAGGGATGCTTTAAGTTAAGATTCCTGCGTTCCAGGGGGTCGGGGTAGATGACCCTCGGGGTTCCTTCCAGCTCTATGATTCTAGAACTACCAGATCTGCTTTGGGGAGCCCACAAGCAAAAACAAGGAATACCTGTGGCCTTCCAGGTCTTTGGACTGCAGCTCGTCCCCCCCCCCCCGCCCCCCAAATCCCTGAGCAGCCTCCAAGTTAGCTGCGGGCCTTCGGCTGATGGGAGTATTTGCTGATAACGCCAAGGTTGCAGGTTTGATCCCCTTTTATGGTACAGCTGTATGTTGCTGCATTGCAGGGGGAGGACTCGATGATGCTCAGGGTCCCTTCCATCTCTGATTCTATGAAGATCAGTGAGCAGGATCCACACGCCAGCTTTGCTTTAAGCCCGCTTTGCATATTATGGGTGTGATAAGGACTCCACACCAGAGGGCAGGTTGCTAGCTCTGCTCCCTGGTGTTGGAAAAGCGCTGGTCCCTGGGTCTGAACACCTACACATTGGCACAGACGTGTTCCCAGGAGGAAGCTGTTCTTGTCTAGGCTTCCATACAATGAGGGTGTGGGATTGCAACAGCAGCACTTCCTGCTTCAACCCCAAAGCCCCATGATTGAAACGACTTGCTAGGATTACTGAATGTGTTATTGGCATAGCTGTCAACTCCCCCCCCCCCCTTTTAAGGGAAATTCCCTTATTCCGAATAGGATTCCTCGCAAGAAAAGGGAAAAGTTGATAGCTATGGTTATTGGTTGTGTTGATAGGATTTTAGGGCTGTATCAGTGTGTGATGCCTTTACAAAGGTTATTGCCATGAGCAGATTTGCAGACTGTAAAGGGGGAAAATGGCACATGAATACTTAAAAATAAATCTTACCACTGAGTTTTTACCAATGATACTTGCATGGCAAGTATGGTGCCCTTTCCCCCTTCATTCCATTTTGTTAGGCTCTATATTATAATATTGTGGCACAGTAGTGGGCAGGTCATGTCAAACATTGTATAGGTTGCAACAGCGGTGTATGCCATCCAGGCTGCCGGTCCTGTTCCTAAAACTAAGCATCTGCAAGGTTGCCCAGTAAACATTCCTTTGTCGCATGTCAGAATTACAACAGACATGACTGATTGACATGAGGCTTGTATAGCTGACACAATCGTCTCGTCCCCAGTAATCATCAGTTCTGACTGTTTCAGCGATTTCGGGCAGCTGTTTGTGAGGGTTTTTGTTTTTTTTGTTTTTTCCCTGCGCAAAACACTTAAAAAGAAATAACTGGCAATCTGTAATATATTCTTTCCATTAACATAATAAATCAACCATAACGAGTCTGATTAATTTGAAGAGTTGGTAGAGCTTGGGCAAACATCTAACACATGTAAGAAATAATGAGGAAAGTGTCCTCGAGTCACTTTGCCTAATTAGGAAGATGACAATTATTTTTTTAAAAAAAATTATAATAAATTTTTATTTTTATTTATTTAAGGAAGCCTGTTATACAATATCTGCTATAGAGTCATTGTCATTGAGTTGTTTTTTAAGAAACGTACAGGGAAAGATCACATACTGAAATTGGCTCACAGGGGAAAAAAAGCAAAGCAGGTGGATGGAGTTGTTTGTTTACTTAAAAATGTACTAATGAGGCCTGCTGTTGGTGTGAATGCACAGGAGAAGGGGATAGGGTTCTCCTCCTCCGCTTCCCCACTTGCTTTCCCCATGTACACAGCATGCAATTTCTCCACAAGTTTTGATCACTTGTGTTGCCAGCATAAAATTACTCTGTTGGGGCTTGTGGAACTTTATAGAGGAAAAGATGTTGGAATATAAATGAGCAGCTTGGGTTAATGAGCTGTGAACATCCAAGGCTGTATTCCTGATTGGTGGGGTGTGGGTATGGAGGAGACTCCCCACCCACCCACCCTGTCTTTGTTCAAGTGCAAGCAACGAAATTTTATTAGAGGCAACACAATCCTCAAAGGTACTCTGGTTATGTGGTCTTTCGTTGGAAATATATAGTAAATATTCCAACTTGAAAATACACAAAGCGGTCTCTGTTTAGGTTGTTTGTAAAGACATGTTTGGCATAAATAGTAAATCCTGACAGAATTTTGTGTGTGTGTGTGTGTGTGTGTGTGTATAACAAGTGGTAACTTATATTTTGCCTTTGTAAGGATAACTTGTGTTGCTTTTCCCTAGGATACTGTAGCTTTTTTAATTCAGTAGAATCTGGGCACTATGTAGCTATACACAAAGCCAAACAACTCAGCACTAGGCACTGAGCCTGGTGCGTTTCCCACGGAAGGCCCCACATCCAGTTTCTTGACATCTGCAGGTGGGGCTGAGAAGGCTCCCTGCCTGAAACTTTGGAGAGTCACTGCCAGTCTAGCCATTGAACTAAAGATGGACCACTGGTCTGATTCCATATAAGGCTGCTGCCTGTGTTCCCGCTTAATGCAACCCTTTGGGAACAGGCCATGCCCATAGCTCAGCGGTAGAGCATCTGATTTGCATGCAGAAGGTCCCATGTTCGTTCCCTGGCATCTCCAGGTGGGGATGGGAGAGCACCCTCCCTGAAACCTTGGAAGGCCACTGCTGGTCAGGGGAGACAGTATTGAGCTAGATGGACCAGTCTAGGATTCCATGATTTCCTGAATTCTATGGTGTGACTTGATGGAAGGCAGCTTCCTATGCAACAATCCTTCTGTCTGATCTGCACAAACAGCAGATCATGTGGTAAAACATTCTGGATTAGATTGTTTTATAAAATTATTTATACTGTATTCTGCCTTTGGGGGCATACCTTACCCAAAGTAGCTCACAGTATCATAAAAAAACCCACTAAACACAGCAATGAAAAATAGTCAATCTTACTTACTTGAATTTCTTCACACCTCCATGGCAGGCAAGGGGAATCACATGACTAACTGCACCTCCCAAACTTGCACACACAGAAAACTAGTGTGTTTGGAGGAATTCGAGGTTATAATCTTTCTCTCTAGTTGTTTTCATTCAGTGAGGCTTGTCTTTCACAAAACCATGTTATCCCCTTTCCTCCGTTTTGAGGTGTCTAAGAACACTTTTATCCTGTGATAAAGGTTTGTGGAGACTTGGTCCCCATTCATGTTAAATGCTAGTGACATGGAAGCCCTGTGGTATCTTCTTGTGTTCCTCTGGTAGGTGTCTGAATAGAAAAAAAATCCCTGCAGGGTCAAGTTCAGTTGTATGATTTCTTCCCAGCTGAGGTGGCCACTGGCCTGGGAGGCAGGGTGATTATAGACTACTACCGGTAAGAACCAATGCATTTGGCTGTGCTAGTACAGTTCCTTTTCCCCTGTATGCTTACTGGACTCTAGCTCCTTTCTCCAGAGAATATACTTTGAAAAGAAAAGTCATTTCCTGAAAGCTGTTTTCAAACAGCTTGTGCATAGTCAACTTGGAAAAGGCATCATCTGCTTGTTGTACATGGTCTCTGCTATTTAGGAGGTGGTAGGAGAAGGAGACGACAGAGGATGAGATGGTTGGAAAGTGTTCTCGAAGTGACTAGCATGAGTTTGGCCAAACTGCGGGAGGCAGTGAAAGATAGGCGTGCCTGGCGTGCTCTGGCCCATGGGGCCACGAAGAGTCGGACATGACTGAACGACTGAACAACAACAACAGATTAAGGCACCATGCCGTGGGTGGATTTGCTTCCAGATGATTGCCAGTGATGGCCTTGTCAGTGTTTGAAAAAAACAAAGGTTCTGACCTCCTTTGCCTGGTCCTTGGACCCTAGTCAGCACAAAAGAGTCCACGAGAAGAGTGCCCTTGTGGAGTGTTTTCTGCTTTTATTCTTAAAAGTTGTTATCTGCAAAACGACCGACCAACTGTACACACATCAACACTACCAGCTTTCTCCAACCAACCCACCCACAATACTAACATTGACCACTCTATATATACAGGTACAATTAGGTGAAAGGTTGCATGAGTCATTGTAGGCTGCTGACTTAGTTCTTTTAGCATTAAAGAAACAGCAGCCAATTTTTAGCCGTGATAGGCCTAGCCTTGCTTAGCTTGAGGAAAAAAAACAACATTCATGGCATAACAATGGCAGGGTATAGTATGTGCAAGCCTACAGCCAGCATAGCACACTGTAAACTAGGGAACTCTTTCGTAACATGTTGAACAGAATAAGCTTCAGTCCACCCTTCCTCGTGAGCCTATTTTTACTTGAATCACAGTCACAAAGCTGGATGAATTTCCTGCTTTTGTGGTGTGACTGGGAGAGCAAAAATGAAGTGGTTGTCAAGCATTTGTCAGGCCACGATGTATGGCCAGTGGGCTGAGTTTGGCTTGAAAGCGAACCAGTTATGCAGGGATGGTGTAGAAAAAACATCTTGAAAACGAGGTCATTATCAACTGTATGCCTTGCTGGATACACTCAAAAGTAAATTGGCCCTGACACATGTTATTGAAATGCACAAAACTATTCAAAACCGATGCTGGCTTTGGTCAGGTTGATGGAAAACCACTTCTAAAGAAGCCTAAGTTCGCTCCCATTCACCCTCAGATTTTATGCATCCAACAGCAAGTTGTTATCCTGTCTGAAATAATCATAAATTACACCATGACCTTCAGTTTACAACATGTTCTATTTCACAAAGACATCTAGAAATTCAAAAAACAAATTGGCAATTGAGAAAACAGCAATCTTGGGCCTTTAAATTATTTAATATTGTGTGAGTAGCAAGGAAGATACTTCATAAACAGTGTCAGCATATTATAGTAGTTTGGCAAATAAATAGCTAAGTGTCAATGCATAGTGTTCAGCATTTAGCGTGTAGTATTCCAAGAGTTTTTGCTTGAATCATTTCTTACATTCTGTTGTACTGACAGAAGGGTCCTAGTGGATAACCATAGACTTGCACAAGTTGGCTTCATACAAATATTTGGGCATTTGGTTTCACCAGTCTTTCAGCTGGAGAACTCAGGGCAAACTGGCAAGGGCCAAAGTGGAGCTTAGCACGAATGTAATTAGTTTTCTTTTGTACAAGCATTGGAAGATTTGTCCAAGTGGCCATTTGTGTTTGTAAAAGCAACATTTTGATCTCAGATTCTTTTTGGTGCACCTATTTGGCTTCGGTGCTTTTAAAAGCTAGAATGAGTTCCATCATGCATCATGCGTTCTTAGATTTATATTTGGCACAAAATTCCCTTTGCTTATTTTTATTTTATTGTTGTTATTGTTTTCACACCACTCAGATGATTGGGAATAAATTATCCAGTCAAGACTTCTTGAGTGTACTTAATGGATGTGTTTACAGTAGTGTGGAAACTCTGGGGAAGGAGCTGTTCATGTATTTTGGACAGAAAGCCTTGAGGTAAGTAAAGTGTACATATTTTGGAGGAAATATTGCCCAACTTTATTAAGCTTTGTTGAAAAAACTGGGCTTTAAAAAAAGGTATTGCTTGCTCTCTCCATCTCTGCACGCTGACATGGTTTGCATCTCACACTAATCCAAACCATGGTTTAGCATGCACACTCAAGTTTGCAGCTCCCAGAGAGGAGCTCATGGTTGCTTTGCTCCTCCTTGGTGGTTCCATTGCCGAGCTAGCTAAGCCCATGGTTCAGGACAAACTTTGGTTAAAACTCATGGTGAGTCTGGAGATAGCTAAACTATGAGCCTGGGTTCAAATCACACACCAAGCCATGACATAGCTAAGTGAAAGCATGACAATGACCAGGAAGAATCAAAGTGACTGAAATTACTTCTCTGGGTACCCACACGCTTTTGTGATAAATCGTGGTTTGGCTTAGTGCGGCATATGAACTACTAGGCCACTGGACACATTCTCATACCGACTGCAAACCTTTTGACCGTTGACATAAGAATATAAGAAGAGCGCTGCATTTGGTTGTAGTGATGGTCTAGCCCTGCAGAAAAGAGAGGAAGCTGGAAGACAAGAGTCTGTTTATAAGAGATGCACAGTCTAGCAAAAAGCTGTTTGTTCACACAGTGTGACAAAGTCCTTCATTAGCAGATTGGTGCTGACATGGAGATGAATGTGTTGAGACAAATATATACAGTATATAGCTAAACCGCTGATGATCATAGAAGGGGGAGATTAAGATACAAAAAATAATACCAATTACAACAAATGAAGAACCCCAACTAAAGCCCCAAACAATACCCCAGTTCATCAATCTGTTCAGCAGCCATAGCCATTGTAGTTGGAGTTATGCCAGAATAGGGGATAAGCTGGACATAGTTAATGTTCTGAACTGAGGGATATTCAGAAATGTATTTCTTTTCTAGGATCCACTTTGGCATGAATGGTTCTTTGCGTATAAATGCAGATGCAAGCCAGAACAGAAGTGGAGAATTGGCAGTTCTGGAAATACAACTTACTAATGATTTGGTTTGTTTCTATGATGCAACTGTTGAGCTTAGGTAAAGCCATGCATGTTTTCCTGTGATATGTTTTTACAAGCGTTCCTGAAGGGGGAAATACCGTGGCTCCAAGTTGGAAATGTTGCAAGATGGCTTAAATCAAGCGAAAAGTATGCTTAAATTCAAGTAGTTCATTTTATTTGCTTTATAAGTGGGGTGGTGGTGGTACAAGAATAGATGTTTGCAAAATGCCTGGATACACACTGAAAATAAATGAATAAATTGTTATCCATAAAACTGACAAAAGAATATACTGCCCTCTCACAAAATATCAGGGTATAACTTATATTGGACAGCAATATAAGAACACACACACACACACACACACACTCACTGTTTGTGTGTGTGTGTGGTGTGTAAGATCACATATTTGTACTCCACATTTAATGGAGAATAGTTGCTTCCTTGCAATCTTTGCTCATAATTAAATGCATGTTTGTTATAGGGCTGCAGGGTTGAATCAACTTATTCATTTGGTTTTTTGTAAAGTTGACAAAAATGTGTCCTTATTAATCAGGCAACAGATTTCTTCCCCTCCCTACTACCCACCCAAAGTGTTGCTATATATTAATGGGGGTTCTGTAGTCTTCCAGATGTTGGCATACAAATATCAGGTGATTGACAGGTTGGTAGCCTCGCCCACCTGCCAATGAGATATGGGATGGGATTTTGTTCCATCCACTGGAAAAGGTTTCACACTCCTGATTTGCCTAGACAAGCTAATTTCAAACTTTTGCTTATGAAGTTTTGTTCAATAACCCATAGTTACAGTTAACCACAGTTTAGGGTTCTGGCATAATGTTAAACTGTGGTAAATCAGAATGGAGCGTCCAAAAACGTTCCTGGTTTAGAACTATGGATTGCTTCCTGCTAAATCCAGCCTGGCTTTGGGCAGTTTTGTTTTTTCTCTCTGATACTACCTACTGATAAAACTATTACTTAAATATTTTAATTGCACAATGCATTGCTCATCTACTGTCCGCTTACAACAGATTTTTCCCTCTTTTAACCTTGTAGGAATGCTGCTGAATGTGAACAGAAAGTCAGAATGCTTGAAAATTTGGATGTATGCTCTCCAAAATTTAGTTTTTTAAGAGCAGAAGGTGAAATTAAGAAGCAAAAGGGACGTATGTTATGTGATGTGTTGCTCGACCAGGCAATCCTACCTGGTGTGGGAAACATAATAAAGAACGAAGCACTTTTTGACAGTGGTCTCCATCCAGTTGTTAAAGTATGTGAAATGTTCCTGGCTTCCTCCTACTTGCAGGTTTGAATTGTGAGAACTAGAGTTTAGGAAAATGTATGCAAATCTGTACCATTTTCATAATGGTAACAGAGTATTAGACACCTGGCCGTGGCAGTTTCAAAGAGCAGATCCTCAAAAGAATCTTCTCACTATAGGGATGTGGCAAGGAAGTGACCAAGATTGGTTTTCCTTAAAAATTAAATAACTGGTCTTGAGAAGAAAATAATTCAGGTTGATATTTCCACAATGGGCAGGTGGGCTAAAATGAACAGTTTAAAAAGTAGTAAAAACTCACAAAGTATTCAAGTACAGTGGTACCTTGGTTTACGAACAGCCCTGTTAACAAACTATTTGGTTTACGAACTCCGCAAAACTGAAATTAGTCTTCTGGTTTGCAAACTTTACCTCAGTCTACAAACAGAAGCTGAACGGTGGAAGGGCACCAGCGGTGGGAGGCCTCATTAGGGAAAGTGCGCCTCAGTTTAAGAACAGATTTGGTTTAAGAACAGACTTCAAGAACGGATTAAGTTTGTAAACCGAGGTACTGCTGTATCTTTTTAAAAAGCCATATGATGATAAAATTGGTCCCTGGTGATGATTTTCTGGTGCCTGAAAAGTACTATGATGATATTTATCTCCTTGGGGGCTCCTGACTTTATGTGTGCCCCCTCTGAACCGAATCTTTGTGTAACTGGTGGGTCCACTGTATATCAACTCCCTAAATTTGATCTGGAGAGGCCGGTGGGAAAGGGGACCTGGAAACAGCCATAGTTCAGTTGTAACCAAGCTGATTAAAATTCCAGCACTGATCCCCTTTAAGTGATTGTCAAGACAAAAGTTAATGGCACTACCTGGTGTTCATGTTTGTGGTAGAATTTTATACATGTCTTCTCAGAAGAAAGTCCACAGAGTTCAATGTGGCATATTCCCAGATACATATCCATAGGATACTAACCTTAAAATGATACTAGTTGTCCCGTTACCAGTGATGTGGCTTCTTAAGAGAGGGGTTCCACACCCTCAGCCTTTCCTTGTTTTAAGCAGTGACCCACTGTGGTTTGGAGAGTCCTTGGCTGTCATTTTTAAACCTCTGCTCCAAATTCCAGGCCTGTCAGCTAACGGATGTGCAAGTACATCACTTGGTGAAAATGACTCGGGATTTCACGCTACTCTTTTATAAGGTAGGGAGAAAGCCCTTTCTCAAGAGATCTTCGAAAACTGCATTAAAATGTAAATGCTGAACATGTGTCTTGATAGTAAAAATGTTTTTAACACCATTAGTATAAAATTGCTTCACCCAGCCAATTGATTGAAGAGGCTTTTTCTCCTTGGCTGATTGAAAATTGCCTGTGGAATCCAAAGGGAAAAGCACTTGAGTCTTTTAATTTTCATAGGACTTGGGGCCAACTGATGTATTTAGAAAAAGTAGGAAAGAGCTGATCCACTCCACCAGAGAGCCCAGCAGAGAATTACATGATTTAATGTTCCCAAGCCATCAGAAATTATCTGGATGTAGAAAGGTAGCACAACCAGGGGAAGTGGTTTTGGTCTTCAGCATGCTAGGTTTCTGTTTGATTATTTTTTTAATAAGAAAAATGTAATGTGAACACTCCTGGAGTGCTCCACTATCAGCTTTTTCTGTCCAGTTGGTTGATGGCAACTGCCAGAGAACTGGTAACTAACCCATCATCCTTTGCACCGTGCTTAAAAGATGAATTGCATTGCTTAACATCTTGCTTACCTATAAGTCAGAAAGCTAGGGGAAATGTTGATGGTTTCTTTTCTCTTTTTGCTGATAACCTTTTGCTTATTTTGAAAATAAGAAATATGAGTTTGTAACATAAATATATACATATATCTTTTTATAAAAAAAATTAAAGATCTTATTGGTTCACAAAAAATGTGCACCGTCTTTTTCTGACAACAACAATAGCCCTGCAGTGATTGACAAACAATTTAAAAACAGCAATGATAAAGTTTATAAGAACATGTTAAAAGCAGATTTAACAATATAGTATCATTTGTGCTGCCCGAGGAAAACAAACCTCTTTGCCCAGTGCCAAAACAAGGCTGATGCATGGTTATTCCTCTCTGGGGAGATCATTCTATAAAGGGGAAGCTAATTTCCAGGACAGAAAAACAGGAATTTCTCAAATTCATGGAACTTTTTTTAACTGCCCAAAGCGTGAATGTATTTAAATCTCTCTTTTTGGATTATTATTTTTTTTCTAGTCGAGGATAAAATGATTTGACAATGGGCTGGAGCTCTGGCTTTCTAAATCACATGAATAATAATTCAGTTCTCTGTTCTAGTGTCGCAAGACGGGATCAGCATTGTATAAGCATTACAGGGTGTACAAGCGCCCTAACTGTAGTCAATGCAGAGCAAAGATCATTGTGTGCCGCTTGGGAGAGAATAACAGAATGACATACTTCTGTCCTCTGTGCCAAAAGGACAAGCCTCAGCTTGTGGATCCTGGGTAGGTTGTTCACCTTTATCAAACATTTCCCCAAATTATCTCAGCATTCTGAGAAGAGCTGGTTTTAGAAACGATAACCTTTTGCTCAATAGCTCTCCAGCTTGTCCAGTGTCAAAATCCAACCTTTGGCGTTTGTTTGTTTTAAATGACATTCTGTATTTTTCTGTCACTCCTTCCTCCTCTCTCTGGGCTACCCCTGCCCATTGCCCAACCACCTGAATTACGCCAGCAATTCTGTACACTAAACCTTAGAGCAAGTCCTATTGAACTTATTGGGACCAAGTGTAGATATGGATAGGCTACCACAGGAAAAGAATTGAATGTATACCCTTGCAGTACATTAAGGATGTCCAGCCGGTCGATTGCTATCAATCTATGTTTACAAAATGCCTGAATACACTGGAAATAAATGAATAAGTTGTTAATCCGAAAGAATATACTGCTCTCTCACAAAATATCAGGGTATAACATGTTTAACACTACATTGCAAAGCAATATAAGAATATGTGTAAGATCACATATTTGTACTCCACATTTACAGGAGAATAGTTGCTTCCTTGCCATCTTTGCTCATAAATAAATGCATGTTTGTACTAGGGCTGCAGGGTTGAATCACCTTATTTTTTAAAATGTCCTGATTAATCAGGCAACAGATTTCTTCCCCTCCCTCCCTCCCTACCCACCCAAATTATTGCTATATAGCAGGGATGTCCAACCGGTTGATCGCGATCTATTTGTGCTGGTCTATGACCGTAATAAAGTTTATTATTATTATAGATTGCGATCTATCGGTCGATTGCAGGGCCATCCTGGTTGATCCATGTCTTTCGCGTGATCCTGACTGATCCACCCCCCCAAAAAACCCCAAAACCAAAACAAAAGCTTAACAACATTGTCCTCTTCTCTCCCCCCCCCCAAAAAATCGGGTTTACTCTTTGGGTAGGTACATTTAAGACTGCAGTGATAGCATGCCACGTTAAACTATGGTTTGGTCAGGATAACAAACCGCTGAGATGGGAAAGCAAGAAGAAACATGTGATTGTGGTTAGATCACTGCCAGTTTTTTATAGTGTGAGTTTTATCACAGTCTCTTGGGAGCTGGTCTCCCTGCAGTACATCAACGGAACTTAGTGATATAATGAACATTTCCTGCAATCAGTGAGCAAGGCTGCAATCCTAAAGGCACTTTCCACAGAAAGTGGGGTACAGCAAGGCTGCAATCCTAAATCCTGGTAAGCAAGTCCCATTGAACACGGCGGGGCTTATTTCAAGGAAGGCATGCATAGAATTGTGCTGTAAGTAGCCCACCTACTTTTTCTTTGTCTTCCTTTAAACATTCATCCCACCTCTTCTCTCCCTTAGACAAGGTGGTTATTTTTAGGGCCGCATTCCCTGATTCTAAAACAGTAGGGTTAAGGAGCGCATTCACTGCTGGAGTCACACAGATATCTCATTTTCATCCCCTTGTTTCTCTCATGCAAAATAATGCAGGCAGCAGGGTTTCAGCTTGTTAAGCTGCAGATGGAGGATGTCTACTGAGAGCACCAGGGGGGCAAGCTTTTATTGAGAATATTTTCTCCACGATTCAGGAAAGGGGAGAAAAGAAAAAATCTGCTACCTTCTAGCTAAATTGGAAGAGATTTTCAGGGAGGATCGTTTTAAGAACATAAGAAGAATTCTGCTAGTTAAGACTAGACTTGCCTAGTTCAGCATCCTGTTTCTCACCTTGGTCCACGAGATACCTCTGGAAAACCCAGAAGGAGGGCAGCAGCCTCCTTTCACGGATGTCCCCCAGTAACTTGGTGTTCAGAGAGATACTGCCTGCCTGTAAACCAGGACAGAACTGTCGTTTATATGACAAAATTGGCACACTGGGAATGTGGGCTGAGTGGAGCTATATGGAGTTTGGCACATGGAGTACCCAGCTTTAATCTCATCCCATGCTCTTCACACTCAATGCAGGATGACATGTAATGTGATGGATATGGGTTGAGTTGCAAGATGAGCAGGCACAACCTTGATAAGTTCCATATGTGCATGTTTCTCTAACTGGATGAGGTATCCATGAATACAAACGGTTGCTGTGAGGGCAGTTCTCTGGCCTGATGCAACACCTGCCTTTTTCTTAGAATGAAAATTATGTGTTTGTCCTCTTCTCTCCTCCCCCCCCCCAAAAAAAAACTCTTTGGTTTACTCTTTGGGTAGGTACATTTAAGACTGCAGTGATAGCATGCCACGTTAAACTATGGTTTGGTCAGGATAACAAACCGCTGAGATGGGAAAGCAAGAAGAAACATGTGATTGTGGCTTCCATCATTCATTCCATTCCCTGGTTTCCGAATCACATGGGGGGAGCCTGCACATTAGCATCCTGTCCCATTTACAGGCTGCCCCCGCAATGAATGGATGTTGAAGGGTGTGGGGTTGGAGCTAGCAAGCATAAGTCCACTCTGTCCTCCTCATATGATTGATTGGGCATCGTTCCTCATGTATTCAACAATCAGGTACAGGTGGGTAGCCGTGTTGGTCTGCCATAGTCGAAACAAAATAGGAAATTCTTTCCAGTAGCACCTTAGAGACCAACTGAGTTTGTTCTTGGTATGAGCTTTCGTGTGCATGCACACTTCTTCAGATACTATGGCAGACCAACACGGCTACCCACCTGTAACTGGAACTATGGAAGGCACCACATTGAGCCGCATGAAATGGAAGTGGTATCTGAAGAAGTGTGCATGCACACGAAAGCTCATACCAAGAACAAACTCAGTTGGTCTCTAAGGTGCTACTGGAAAGAATTTCCTATTTTGTTTCAACAATCAGGGTTATTTTGTTGAAATCCAGTTTTAAAGCAGGGAAGAACTTGAGAATTAGGCTGGAACACAAAGTTCCCTTTTATCTCTCCCCCCCCCTCAAAAATAACTCATCTATATCTAACAATCTCGGTGCAGGATACACAGAAGCATGAAACAACAGTTCCAATCACAAGCGGGGGACAGAGCGGGCAGACTTCTCTTCTGATCTACATGTGTCCATTGGAACATGTGTATAGAGCCCTCTATGTGTGGCAGCTGTTATGACTGTACAGGGCAAGGGAGGAACCTAATCTCCATCACTTCCTGGCCTAGCATGTGTATTGAATCTATTTGGAAAGTCTAGAAGGGCTGGATTGCATAGATCAGGGATGGGCAGCCTGTGACCTTTCAGACATTGTTGGACTTCATCAGTCCAAGCCAGCAGGGCCAAACACCAGGAATGGTTGGAGTAATGACCGAAGAGCTTCCAGAGAAGAAGAAGAGGAGGAGGAGTTTGGATTTGATATCTTGCTTTATCACTACCTGAAGGAGTCTCAAAGCGGCTAACATTCTCCTTTCCCTTCCTCTCCCACAACAAACACTCTGTGAGGTGAGTGGGGCTGAGAGACTTCAAAGAAGTGTGACTAGCCCAAGGTCACCCAGCAGCTGCATGTGGAGGAGCGGAGAACACGAACCCGTTTCACCAGATTACGAGTCTACTGCTCTTAACCTCTACACCACACTGTATACCGGGGATGGCTACACCAAACAGTAGCCATCCCTGATATAGATGGTTGATATGCCACTGTGCTGTATCACCCAGTACTTTGAAATAAGTAAACTCTTATTGTTGTTTTTGGGAAATACACTTTTGAGGAGCGGGAATAGTGCCCTTCCCATTCCATGTCTCGATAGCCAAGTTCACAGAGTTGAGGTGGATAAATCCTCAAGGAGAAACTGGAGCCTTCAAGCTAGCAGACGCAGCAACCCAACTTTCCCCCTCGCTGGTGGCCAAGCTATCAGAATCCAGTGTTGAAGATCCCATATACCGTAACCCCTGATGGAACACAACGCTCAGAACAAACCTCTCAACATGTTAACATCAATTTTCCCCTTTCTTTCATTGTGCAGCAAACTGCCAGGAAGAAATGGTTTAATTGGCTGGGCGTACAGCAGGGGGTCGTCTTGTAAGGAACAAGTTGCTCAGGAATCGGAAGGGGAGTGGGCCTGTGCACTCTGCACTCTGATAAACAAGCCGTCTGTCAAACTCTGTGATGCATGCCTGACTCCCAGGCCTGAGCGTAAGTCTGTATGGTTGTCTGTCTGGCATTGTAATGTATTACAGCAGAGCAAGTAACATGGGACCGTTTTGCTTTGCTTTGTGTTGTTTTTACTCCTGTTCACAACATACAGGTAATATGTTCATTAATAATCTGGTCCCAAATGCCTATTACTTCTCCTAATGCTTCAAATCTGAAATATTGTATGAGGAGGAAGACAAAGGATATCATTGATATTATTTTATTTCAGAGTTGCTTTATACTTTGTGGTATGGTGCATGCACTGTTCCCCCCTCTCTCCCCCCTCACTCTCTTTTTCTCTCTGCAGAAAATCCCACTCCCATTTAGCTAGACATGTCCCCAAACATTTAGAGACATGTGACAAACATGTGGTTGGAATTGGGAAGCCGCTATTGGATGTGGCTTCCTGACACATGTTTACTGCTTATTTGTTGTCTTTTCTTTGTGGACTTGACCACTTTGATGTATGAACTGTAGGGGTGGCTAGCCTAGTTTGAGGGCCTGCTCTGGTTCCCCAGGCAAATTCTTCTGGGACCCCAAGACCTGTCCAGTTTTCATGACAGCATCAACAACAACAAGGAAAAAATAGTAGGACACAGCACTGGGGTTGGCAGGGCCCAAATTCCTGACACGGATACAGATATTCCCTTCCCCAGTCATTACACAATGAATAATGAGGGGGGGGGGGAGAACGATAGCCAACCATTATTCATCTAATCTGTATGAATCAGCTATGGAATGGGATGGGGGGCAGTCTGCTGGTGTGCCTTTTGCATGTGTGCATAGATGAGGCTGTGTTGTGAATGTGTGGTGTGGAGGGTTGGACAGGGCCCAATATATACAAGCCACCCCAAAGTCCCAATAAAAAAACTAAAAAATAAGAAGGCCATTAGGTGTCCTAGCAGTTTTCATGAGATAGCTATATGGGGTGGGAAGAATAGACAGCCCTTCATTCCACAGACCAGGAAAGAATTCAGAGGAAATCCTCTCTCAAGAAAATTAAGATAGAGAAAGGTTATATGAAACAGCCCTGAGCAGATGTCCGTGTTCTTAGAATCTGCATTATAAACCCAGAAACTTGTCTCAAGGAACAACTGTTTGTGCAATAATAGCATGTTCCTTTTGTAACTCAAATATATACTTTCACAGCTGTTATCCCATCCCATGCTGCATGAATTATTCAGTTAAACCTTTGGTACTTTTTGCAGATTTCAGCAACTTCCCTGAATTGTCAGACCAAATGTTCCATAAATTGAAAGGGAATGCATTTGTAAGGAGAGAAAAAAAAATCTTTTATAGCTGGAAGGGACAAAATTTGTCCTCCACCCTGTTTGTATTTCAAAAACAATAGAAGTGTGTGTGTGCGCGCACGCGCACGTATGAAAAGTGTTTAAAACCTGTAATAAAAATTGTGATTTTAAAACTAAGTGTTGAAACTTTACGTGGGTATTTTTTTGACACCTTTTACAGTCGGAGCAAACCCCAGTTACTCAGCAATGATGCCTTTCATTTCTCCCACAAGGAAGAGCTGTCCTCTGCTGCACTGTTGAGGTTCTAATCTCTGAGGCACTTTACTTCTCTGCCCTGCCCTGCCCTGATTGTATTTCCTCCCTTCTCTTGCATGATTCTCTCCTCCTTGCTGTCTCTTTCCTCTCCTTCCTCCTGCCTTTGTGCTTTCTGCTGCACTGCTCTAATTTATCAGGCTCCCTCCTCTAATGGACAAGCCAGTTTCTTTTAAGAGGCTCCCCAAGTTTGGGTTAATATAATCTTTCCTGCATGTCCAGTCTCACTTCGATCCCTTGCTGGCTATCCTTATCAGGGGTGGGGAAACACCCACTTTTGCCTCTTCTTTGCCCAGCAGTGGGCATGTGGTCCCAGAAGGTTGCATGGCCCTCGGACTGCTGTCCATTCTTGTCACTCTTCCTCTTTCGGGTCTATTTGTTTTGCACTTGGTCTGCCAATTGCAGTCCCTGAGAAGGTGACTTTACCCATAAGGATGACATAGACTAGTGAAATATGCCGGGAGTGGGCTTGGCTGTCAGTGGAGCACTGATGCTACAAGCATCTGGTAGGATCTTCCAGTCGAAGCTCCCAGAAGCCTTTCACACTCCGGACCGCGACTGACTGTAAGGGAAGGTTGAGAAAAGATGTGCTGACCTGCTGTAGGCCTTCTGGAGCCAGCAGAGTGCTGGGCAAGGTTGGTTAGCGAGCAACTGTATCTGCAGCCGGGAAGGATTTTTGTTGCCTGCCAAAGTTGCTCTTGGCTGATTGTCTTCCACTAAAATGTCAGCCGCAGGAACCTAAAGATTTAGTCTGTTCAGAAAGTCAGATTTGCCAATTAACTTCTCTCCTGGAATTTATGCACCCAGCTGGTTCCCTAGAAGCTGAAGCAGACCCAATACAACAAAGGCAGCTTGGCTTAGGGCTTTAGAAGAAAATCACGATAATGCTCTTTTTTTCTCTCTCGGCATCTTTCATTCCAGTTGTGAAGCCTTTGAGCTGTTATCAAAGTCCAATGCTGGCATCTAAAGACTTCTTTAACATATGTTTAAATAAAGCAACTTTATCTCAAAAATCTACATTAAAATAAAATCTAGAGAGTTTTTTTAAAATAAAAAAATGATGTAAGTAAAATGATTTTCTCAATGCTTATAATTAATACTATTGTCCTAGAATCAGAATTGTAGAGTCAGAAGGCACCCAAAAAGTCATTTAGTCCAAGCGCCTGCAGTGCAGGAATCTCAATGCACGGACGGTCTCCCACCCAATTTGAAACCATACTGGATCCTGCTTAGCTTTGCAAATGTGCTTGCAGTTTTTTCCCCCTCCACTTAATTAATGTATGTAAAATTCCCTTAATTAATTGAATGTATGAAATTTTACTGTTTCTGAAAAGACCCTTTCAAAAACTTAAGTTATTCTACATTCCCCATCCTTGCATATGTTGCTAGTGTGCATTCATAAGACTATTGCTGTCTTTCTACAATGCTAACCTGAACTGACTTGAGTCCCATTGATGTAAATGGGGATGTGCATCAGCATCCAAGGCTAGTAGTCATTATGGATAATTATTTCTTAAGGAAGAACTGTAGCTCAGTGCTTTGCATGCAGAAGGTCCAATATTCAATCTCTGGCGTCTCCGGGGAGAGCTGGGAATGTCTCCCTGTCTGAAACCCTGGAAAGTTGCTTCCATTCAGGATAGACAATGCTGAGCTGACCGGACTAGTGGTCTGACTTGGTGTAGGGCAGCTTCCTATGTTCACAACTATTAAAAGGATCTAGGGGTCTTGGTGGACCACAAGCTTAACATGAGTCAACGGTGTGATGCAGCAGCAAAAAGAGCTGATACTGTTCCAGGCTGCATCAACAGAAGTATAGTGTCCCTGTCAAGGGAAGTAATAGTCCCCTTCTATTCTGCCTTGGTCAGACCACACCTGGAAAACTGTGTCCAGTTCTGGGCACTGCAATTTAGGAGGGATATTGACAAGCTGGAACATGTGCAGAGGGCAACCAACATGATCAAGGGTCTGGAAACCAAGCCTTAAGAGGGTCTGTTGAGAGAACTGGGTATGTTTAGCCTGGAAAAGAGGAGGCAGATATGATAGCCATCTTCAGATATCTTAAGGGCTGTCACATGGAGGAGGGAGCATGCTTGTTTTCTCCTGCTCTGGAGGATAGGACTTGAACCAATGGATTCAAGTTGCAAGAAAGGAAATTCCGACTAAAGAACATTCTGACAGTAAGAATTGTTTGACAGTGGGACAGACGCTCTTGGGAGGTTGTGAACTCTCCTTCACTGAAGGTTTTTAAGCAGAGGTTGGATGGCCATGTGTCGTGTATGATCTAGTTGAGATTCCTGCATTGCAGGGCGTTAGACTAGATGACCCTTGGAATACCTTCCAAATCTACCATGCTATGATTCTATGATTAGTAGTGTGTAGAGCAGTATAGATGTAGTTCAAGAGCATGGGGGGGAATTCCAGGGGGGAATAAGTGGTTCAAAGAGGATGCTAACTGGGATGTCTTCCTTTTCTTAATATCTATTTTAAGTTCAAGAAATACAGAAGAATGAAGCTTTGGCAGCCTTTAACAGCAGCTTAATCAAGTATCCATGTAATAACTTTGGAAAACCAAGGGGAGAAATTAAGATCAACAGGAAAACTGTGTTTGGGACAACAACATTGGTGCTGTCAGATTTTGCTAGCAAATTGCCTCTGCCGAAGCATAATGGAAGCAGAAGTCTAACTCCAGATGGAAACTCTCTGTGTGATTCTTCACGAAATGATTATAACAGCGCCAACCACCATGCTGTAAATACACCCGTATCATTCTCCCATCAATATAATTCTTTAAAGCCGGCACAGAAGAAACAGAAGATTGATTCCTCATCTTCATCTGTTGGGACGATCAATGAGAATTTAGCAATCAGGTTTGTTAATTCCAGATCTAAACAAGATTCCTCTAAAGTATATTTCATCGAATGTGGACTTGAAAGGTAGAAATTGATGGGTGCAAGGCAATGTTTATAGGGAAACATTGGTTTGGGGTTTATTGCATGTTTTGCTTTTGAAGTGGTTTGATATAAATATACATTCCGTCCAATAAGGATAATGGGTAACTCATGAAACAGAGTTTGCTTGCTGCTGTGTGTCCCTTATTTGTCACAGAATCGCTTGTGACTCGGGCAACTTGTTAGATCAGGAGAAAGGGCAATTTGCCGAGCTCAAGCGGCTAGCTGCAGTGCCAAGAGATTAGCTGCCGAGTGTCTTAGAAATGAAGCAGGGCTGAAGCCCTGGAACTTTGCAGAATTTGTTTGTAGGTGCAAGGGGGCCAGTGGGCTTCTCTGTAGCACACCAGAGCAATGTATTCTTTGCTGCCTGCTTCCCTACTTGGTAGCCCAGAAACAAAACTGCATTGTGGTGTAGCATAGTAGTTGAGAGTGTTAGCCATGGACCTAGGAGACCAGGGTTCAAATCCTTACTAGGCCATGAAGCCCACTGGGTGCACTTTGGCTAGTCTAGCGTACCTCACAGGGTTGTTGTAGGGGTGAATTATTATTATTATTAATTAAAATTTTATACTGCCCTATATCCATAGATATCAGGGCGGTTCACAACATAAAATTGAGGATGGAGAGAGACAGGCTCTTAGGTTATGCTATGCTTTTAATAGGTTATGTTATACTCTGGATTATGTTATGTTTTAATAGATTATGTTTTAATAAGGATGAGAGTGTTGGAGATATGTGCAAATGTGTATGGTAAATCCGGTCTTTGGGTGTTTGATTTTCGTTGTTGTGTATACTGTGTATATACGGACAATGACAATAAATAAATCTTATCTTATCTTATCTTATCTTAGGTATGCCACTTTGAGCCCCTTGGAGAAAAAGACTGGGTATAAAGTGTAAAGGCAATAAATGAATATAGTCGTACCTTGGTTCTCGAACGCCTTGGTACTTGTACATTTTGGCTCCTGAACGCCAAAAACCTGGAAGTAAGTGTTCCAGTTTTCGAACGTTTTTCAGAAGCCAAACGTCCGACGTGGCTTCTGCTTGAGTGTAGGAACATCCTGCAGCCAATCGGAAGCTGTGCCTTGGATTTCGAATGGTTTTGGGAGTCAAACGGACTCCCAGAATGTATTAAGTTTGAGAACCAAGGTTCCACTGTAAAGGTATGGGGTGTATATAACCCATTTGAGTAAGGAGTCAAGTAAACCCCCCTGTAACCCAAAGTTGGATCTTTGGGGAGGTGGTGAAGACTGAGAGGGGGTTGGAGGAGGATGTCAGAGTTCCCAGGTAGCACTTTACGGTGTATACAGGAGTGCGAAAATAGCACCGCTGGTTGGAATTTGGCCTTGACTTGTAGAATTATAGCCAAAAAAAAAAGGTTGGCTGCTGCTAAATCAAAGTAACAGGGAGTGAACTAACCCTGTTTAAACATTAAGCATCAAGGAAGATGCCCTTGTGCCTTGTAAGCGAAGATGCTCTCCAACTCTTCTGGTGACGCTAATGTTAGAGGAGAGTAAAGCTTCCCTGCCACCTTCATAAAATACACTTTTCTGCTCCGACAGTCAGACTTCCTCCTCTGTGGAACATGATTGGGATCATTAAAGTAGCTTTGATCAAAGAGCATGGAAAATTGTCTCCGAAGCGGACAAGTAGGTAGAGATCCCCATGGCCTGGTCTAAGACACTCTTAATAGCTTTCCAGAGGGGGAGACTGTAATTGGAAGGAATTGGACCTCGAGTACGTCTTGCCGCTGCCAATTCGGAATGCCTTTTAAACAACATGAAAGGACAAAAATTATGCCAGCGACACCGGAATAGTCCTGTTTTATAGCTATAAAAAAGAGAGAGATAAAATAAGAGGCCATGCAATTTTGGGACTTTAAATTTGCCACTTGTCCTTCATTTCGATTGCCTGGATGCTCAGTGCAGATTCTTTCAATTTTATTTAAAGAGAAATCAAGTAGGGCAGGTAAAATATCCGGTTTCTCTATTTTGATCACTATACGTGTATAACAATGCATTATTGGCAGCTGTGTACGAAAGGCAAGAGTTTGGACAGTGTTTGGTGGAAGGGAGGAAGAGTGTTGCTGCTGCTGTTGCTGTAACTAATCCCTTTTAACTTCATGCAGTTTTTATTATTATTTTGCAACCTGTCATTGCAGAGCACCTCCAGTTAATATGACAGATGGTTCTTACACATTAAATGCTGGCAGCCCTCGCTGCAGTAAACACAGCCGCTTCTGCGTTCTTCGCGTGGTGAGGAAGGACGGCGAAAACAAGGGCAGGCAATTTTATGCTTGTCCTTTACCCAGAGAAGCCCGGTGCGACTATTTTGAAGTATGTGAGATTGCGTAGCCTTGCCGAGCACCCTTGAAGGGTACAACTCTTTTCTTCCAACCCATTATGATTACTCATGGGTTTCGTTCGTACTTTCGGGATTAGTGTACTGGAAGGAGAATTACAATGTCACTGGTGAAGTTAGCTTTGCCTAGATAACTTGCAGACACATCTTGGCCACCGCAGAATGGTTTTCTGCGTGGAGTAGATTGAGTAGTGGACTTTGAATTCAGATTTTACACTAAAAGGTTTTCATTTATTGGCAGAGTTAATAGACACATAGAAAGCTATGGCTTACTGATATCCCTTCCCCAGTTCTGAAAGCAGAAGCAGGGGGGGGGATGCTCCTGTCAGTCACGAGGGGGGGGGGTTAACTGACTTCTTGTGGGGAGGGCACAGGAGGGAATTTATTTGAAGAGTCGAATTGATGCAGAGATGGAAGTAGAGATTATTCTTCATTCAAGTAGCCACTGCTGTCCTTGACAAGCTGAAGAATGGGGAATTTGGGAGAGGGTTCTTCCCCTACTTCTCTGCCTCTTCAACCAATTGCCATCTATGGCAGAGATGGGGAACCTCAGTGATGAGGTTCACCTTGGGCCTCTTGGTCAGGTCTTCAGCGCTCTCTCCAGTCCACAGACCTGCTTCACATCCTCCTGGGATGTTTTTGCCTCATTGTGGAATGTGTGGTTTTACCTCCTGCTTGCTCAGATGGAGACAGATTTGTTCCTTCCATATACAGAGTAAATTTATGGAGTAAGGAGCAGAACTTTCTTCTCTCAGACCTACCCCTGATGTCATTGCAGCTTGTTGAAAGGTCTGAAAAGGGCTCCCTATGCAAATTAGCGGTAGTCGCTGCAAAATAAGAGTCTCATTGTATAGACCTTAGCATCCTTTTCAGACCTTCTACCTCATGGGGCTGGGACCAGCAGAGGACAGATATGTTGGGAGTGGGGCCAGTGTATACACTCCTCCTGTCTGCACATGTTTAATATACACATGGAGGGAAGTTCTGAAAGGGGAGTAAAAGGCCCTCTCAACTAACTTCCCAAGGATGGGCTAAATGCAATAGACAATAGATTATTTTCACATGGGTTCTGTTCTCTGTTAACACAGCAATTACACTGGCCTCTGCTATGCAGAAAGGAGTGCAGTAATGTCATTTTGACCTTCAGATTCTGAAAAAGGGAGAGAAGCATGTTGGAAGTGTGGGGAAGTGAGATCTATTGCTATTCAGCTATGAGGTACCAGAACTTTACTTGGATAAACTGAACCCATGTTGCCTCCAGAGTCAGATAAGACTCTTGAAAACTGTCCTCTCACAAAGTCAAACCAGTGGAGCTCAGGCAGTGAAACATATAGCGTATTTGAAAGAGAGCCATTTACCCTAATTATTAGCAGCTGCCACCTACCTGGCAGAATTAAAGTCGAGTTTCTTGCCACCGGTCTAAAAGAGGCATCTGATGTTAAAAGGAGAAATGATTTTTCTCTACAGTGGGCAGACCTGCATTTTCCCGTCTGCAATCACGGGAAGCGCAGCATTATGAGGACGGTGTTGAAGATTGGCCCTAATAATGGAAAGAATTTCTTTGTGTGCCCTCTTGGGAAGGAGAAGCAGTGTGACTTCTTCCAGTGGGCAGAAAATGGTCCAGGAATGAAGATTATCCCAGGATGCTGAGCAATTCATCTCCAATACACCATCTGACGTTAATCTTCTCAAACTGTGTGTACAACGCTGCTCTTCTCTGGGAGATACTTTAGGAGGGTCATGATCAAGTGGTATCTTGCGATTGCAAATCCATCTAGATTATACATTTGGACATGCTTTCTTTTGTTCCCTCCTTCTAACTGCCTCTGTGATGTGTTTTAGCTATCTAACACTAGAATCTCTCATATGGAAGGGTTAACATATCTGAACAATACCCAGTCATCTCTTTTGTTGTCTTGTTTCCTGGCCAAAAAATAAAATAAAAAATTGTTTAAATACAATCTTCAGGAATTATCTGGATTTAGTTGTCTCTCACAATGTGCTACAATCCCTCAACAAAACATACATTTTTAGTCGGAGTTTGTACATGTTGTTTGTCCTTCAGCGCTTCCCCCACTCCCAATTCTTAAGCTGTGCTTCCATAAACATTTATATTTCAATGCATTTAAGATGAATAGATTTTAATACACTTTGTAATCAGTTATGAAAGATTAATATATTCAATAAACTTGTTTCTAGCAATGACGAGCCTCTGTTTGTTCTTAAGGATTGCTCTGAATGAGCTTCTTGCCAAAGTAGAAGGGATGCATTTAACTAACATGCTTTATTGTTTGTTGCAGGTCTGTAGGTGACCTTGCAATGGTTTTCCCTTCACCTTATATTTCTCCATATCAGAACCTGTCCTAAGAAAAAAATGTTGCTCCTTTGGAACTGAGTAGGTGGTCAGTTTAGCTTGGTTTATGCAATCAGCCCAATCCCCTATGCAGAATCAGGCACATGCAAGCCTGTTGCATTTGGGGTGGTTTGGTGCCCTTAAGTCTGCATAGGCTACTCACACTTAAATTTGGTGGAAATTTGGACAGCAGCTTACCCGTCCTTTTAGATCCATGGACTTTGGCTAACAAGTATGGCAGAGTAGGCCACTCTGTCCTCATTTATTGGTGACCTGTGCAAATGGATTGGACACATGCCTATTTGGGAGTAAGTCCCATTGAAATTAGGATGATTTAGTTTGAATAGACATGCATAGGGCTGGGCTCTTGGCATAATTCTTAAAGACAGCCCTGGCTCCAGCCATTAGCTAGGTTAGGCACTGGCCAAGAGCCCCATGAGCTCAGAAACACCTCTTACTGGCCTGACCCTGCCCTCCCTGACAAGTCCCTGGGTGATTGTTGTTGTTTTTTGGAGGGGGGCAAATCTCTGCTCCCACCTGCAGTGTCCACCTATCATTTTAAATTTACCCAAATGCAATGCCCTAACCTATAGATCTACAAAATCTATAGGCTTGTTAGGAATAGAGGTCCATGGTGGACCATTGCATTTGGGGCAAATTAAGGTGATGGGTGGCCATCACAGATTGAACCCTTCAAAAATGGTACTGTCCACTAAAATATAATGGGTGGGGGTATTCAGCAAGGAGAGCAACAGGTGTAGCAGAGCAGAAGAAAATATACTGCATGTTTATCCGGTGGGGGCCCTGCTGAAATACCATTGTGGTAGATTCTGTCGGTGGATTGGCACAGATTTTTCAAAGATGAAATGCTCTCCCCATGGCTGCTGCTGCTGCTATCCCAGACTTTTTCTGCTTCTTTGATGTGCTCCCCTGGCATACAGTTTTTCTTGGAAGTCTCTTAGAATGAGCACCTCCCATGGCAATTGAATTGTACCTCACCTTCGTTTGTTCAGCTCGCCTACGAAGACCGTCCTGGGCCAGCGACAGATCTTAATTGTAGTTACAGGTAGGTAGCTGTGTTGGTCTGCCATAGTCAAAACAAAATAAAATAAAAAATTCCTTCCAGTAGCACCTTAGAGACCAACTAAGTTTGTTCTTGGTATGAGCTTTCATGTGCATTCAAAGAAGTGTGCATGCACACGAAAGCTCATACCAAGAACAAACTTAGTTGGTCTCTAAGGTGCTACTGGAAGGAATTTTTTAGTTCTTAATTGTGTTGAAGTGCTTTAACACCAATGGAATGCTGTTTATTCTTTAAGGTCACTTTAAGGATTTACACCTCCGTAATCCTATCCCACCCACCTCCTTTCCCCTTTCTCTCCCTAATGTCTCAAAACCAAATCTGATTTGTAAAAATGTTACATGGGGGGGGGGGAATACGAGAGACACATTGCACACACTTTTGTAAATCAAGAAAATCTTTAATTAAAAAAAAATGGAAAAGAAAGCCTAAAGCAAAGCAGCTTATGGAGAAACCCTATGGTTGTGTGCAGTGAACTTTCAGAAAGACAACCTACCACAGGTACGAGAAGAGATGCAGTAAAACCGTCTTGGTAAACCCAGAGGGAAACATTCCTGCCCCATGTGACAAGACTGCTGCTCTTCTGAACCCTCTTATAAGTGCTCAAAGCTACCTTGTTTTCCTTCACAGAATGTTAGGCTTAGAACCCAGATTTAAAACCCAGAGTTCATTTTGTAGGCAGCCTCTGTCAAATGAGGGTAATACTGAAGTTTGTCCTACTGACATGCTTAGTTGCAGTACAGAATTCCATCTCCTTTTCAAAGGCATTCTGCTAGGACAGCAATGACAGGCCTGCACTTATTGCCAGATGGTTTCAGTGCAGTAAATCAATGCTGTATGTACATATGCGAGATACATAACATCTTAAATTAGTGTAGAATGACTCACAGTGGTGGGGGGAACTGCTAGAGATTACGCAGGAGCCTTCAATATTTGTGGCAGCACAAATGATGCAGAGATGCTGCTTTTGTAATGACAGAATTTCAAGAAGTAAAGCACTGCCCCATAACTTGCCACCTGTTTTATTTATCTCATACATTGTTAAAGATTATCTGTCAGTGGTGAAAAGGTGGCAAACGGCAAGTATTATGAAACAAAATGCACAGAATTCTCTCTGAAACCAATTATGCCATATAGCTAGCTATACATTTCATAGTGTTTGGGGATATATGCAGGAAAAAACAACATGATGTGGATGCCAAATGCTGAAATTCAGAAAAAAAAGGCAAACTCAGATCTCTCGTTTGCCATCAGTTTTTCATTGAGAGGGGTGTCATTTATTTAGTTTATCTATCTCCCCATTTAAAATGTGTTGAATTTAAATTAGGGCATTATTAAAATTACCAGCCTATTAAAAGGCACCCTACCTTTCATCAGGATTGCAAATCTTTTAAAGAGAGTATCCAAAATGAAATTACACTATTTAAGGCAATAGCTTAATTCTCATCTAATAGTTCTTTCAGCATTAACATTTCTATTGTAGATTGTGAAAAGCAATAGCAATTCTGCAAAAGAGAATGCAAGATGTTAAAGAGTAAGATTTTGTTGTAATCGTTACCTTGGCTTTTAATGGTTCTGTTTTCCAAAGTTTAGCTAGATGTGGAATGGTGTTTTAAAAAATTCTAGAACTGTAAATGTAAATAGAATAGTGAGCCTTCAGCTGTCTTTTAACATGGAATAAACAAACTCTGCTACAAGTATCTCATTTCCTGGATGTTCCTATTGGGAGGCAGCAAAGGATATAATAATAAACACATTAACAAATTATACAGAAATGCAGAAGCTTGGTTTTAGCAACAAATGGAGGTGCTGCTATAGCTAACTTAGAATCAGACTAAAGCAGATTAAAGTAGATTGTCGGCAACTGTGCATTTACAGCTGAAGTTTTTGTGGGTTTGCACAGTATCTCTCCTAAAATAAAAAGAATTGGTCTTACACATAATACAATACCTTAAAGGGGGGGGCAATACAACAGGTAAGCAGAACAAAGCTAAGGAAGCCAGGAGCAGGAATAAACAAGGTATGAAGGAAACATGTAAATATCATGAAAGAGTCAAGCCCTTTGGGTTTGAACTGTGAATGACTTTAACAGAATGTAGTTATAATGGGAAGTAGCTAGGTAATAAGCTTTTGAAGTAACACCCTGGATGTATCATTGGTTGATGGCAATATAAATATTTATTATTGAAAGGGGTTTAAAACACAGGACAGATCTCATGCTGGAAGGAAGCACCTCTATAAACCCTAGGGCAGAGGTGGGGAATCTGGCCATATATATGTTGCTGGAGGATAACTCACAGCATCCCTGAACATTGACCATGATCAACTGATGGGATCTAGGAGTCTAACAATATATTGTCGGTCACTGGTCCCCTACCCCTGCCCTAGGCTATAGTTATAGTTGATATCTTAAGTGCTCACTTCTCTTTGCAAAACATAACACAGGTAAAAAAAGAACTTAGTTGCTGTGATGGGGGAACGAAGACTTCTGTATTAGGAGACAGAAAACAGACAAATACTTAGGCAATCTGTTTTAGCTTCAACAAAGGCTAGAAAGATACACACATTTTTATGGTACAACAATGAAAAACTTAGATCCTAAGAACTATGAAGATACTCAGGAGGAAAGAATATTCCCTATGAGGAAAAGTTACATTTGGTGCTCTTAAGTGTAGAAAAAGGGCAATTGCAAGTGGGGAGAGGGGAAGAATTATGATAGAAGTCTATAAAATTATATATTGTGGAGAAAGTGGATAGAGAGAAGTTCTCCCTGAAATAGCAGAACCTGGGACAGTCCAATGAAGCTGAATTCCGGGAGAATCGGGACAGATGAAAAAGAAGCACTTCTTCAAACAGCACATAGTTAGACTATGGGGTTTGCTACTACAAGATGTGGCAGCCAGCAACTTGGAACACTTTAAAAGGGGAGCTGGTAAAATTCTTGGAGGATTAAGCGTTTGATGGCTTTTATCCATGATGGCTTTTAGCTACTTCTAGTAGAGGTGTTAGGCCTCTGGATACTGGTTGTTTGGGAACATGAAGCGGGAAGCGGCTGTGGGGCTCATGTCATGTTTGCACGCTTCTAGGCATGGAGTTGGCCACTGTGAGAACAGGATGCTAGACCAGATGGAACTTTGGTGTGTATCTTCTGTGTTAGCAGCTGAGGTGCATGCTTTGAAAACTCCAATGAGAGTCAGTGTCGTATGGTGTTGAGAGTGGTGATATCAGGCTTTGGGGAAGCGGATGTGAGGAGGCATCCTACTCATGCCCGACTGGCATGTTCCCTCCCTTCCTGGGCGATCATGCAGGAGCTTCTCAAGCATTCTTCAGCCCAAACATCACAGCGACTAATGCCAGAAGACATTAGCACAGTTTGGGATCCGCAGAGTGTGCTCAGCTTGCGTAACACACCTTAGCAACACAGCGTTGTGGCTACTTTACTTTATTTACATATAAACACACACGCGGAGCACTGCAACATGGCTCCCTCTCTCTCTAGCATCAGACAGCAAAGAGAAAGAACAAAGGACAATAGTCTCACTTCACAGAACACAGTAAGACAAACATCCTGTCTTCATCACTTCCCATTCTGTGGAATCAAAACACATAACGTCATGTGATAGACAATAAACCCATGACTGCACACGAGGAATGAATCTCCAACAGTGGCTTCCTCCCTCCCTTTGGCCATGGATAAGCAGAACAAAGCAAAAATAGTCTATTACCATTTAAAGAGATTTACATGATCACAGCGAAAGAACAAAGAGTCAATTCTCGGAGTAAAGGTGCTTCCAATTAAGGTTCACACCTACTTCCCCCTGAGTCACCCTCTTCACTTCCTCATCTTGCATCCTGATCTCGCAACCACTGTGCCATCTGTGCAGCTAATTATCTAATCTCTGTGACCTTGGACTGGTTGGCTGGACACTATCCAGCGATCTGGAGTCTGTTAACTCTCTCTCTCCAGGTTCTTCTCCTAGCTATTCACCACCCAGTTCTTCCCAACTTTTGTCTTCTGAACTATGTCCCTCTGCAAACCACTGTTCCAGATCTATACTGTCCGACTTTTCCTGGGAAGATTCAGGATCCTGAGCAGGAGCAGGGGGAGGGAGAGGCTCCCACCATTCCTCATCTGTGCAGCCCTCCTCAGCACAGTCCCTGACAGGTTATCTAGGACCTGGGAGACCAGGGTTCAAATCCCCACTCACCCCTGAAGCCCACCAAGTGACCTTGGACCAGTCACTGCCTGTTAGCCTAACCTACCTCACAGGGTTGTGGTGGTGCTTCCTTGGAGAAGAAGGTGGGATATAAATGCAATAAATAAAGGCAATAATAAATTTCACACTAGGCTATGGAGACAATGTCTAGCGCAATGCTGAGGTGTGGGCCTCAGCAGGTACCTTGACCCCGATCACATCTGCAGGCCAGTATCCCATGCTAACATCAGCCCAAGGACACTGCCTCTTCCCGTTCTTGCCTTCTCCAGGCCTCGTAAAAGGTGTGTGCCAAGAACAGGACCTTTTGACTGGCACGTGAAGAAAGTTTCACATTCCTTAGATGGCTCTGACAAGGCTGCTTACAACATCAAACACAACCCCAGCGCTAGCCCCAAAATTTCTCCCCAAGTTGGCATTCAAACCTAACACTATTCATCAGAGGAAAGCAGAAAGACAAGTACAGAGTGGCAATTTGAAGCAGATGATGAACACCGCGTGTCGGAATGAGAGATCCATTTAAGCATAAGTATAGTTAAGTGCAAGTTAGGCAACAATTGTAAGCATCAGATTTCAGGATGCTAACAGCTGGGAGGTGGAAACACTGATGGCTGAAACCCACAGAAGCTTTTTAGCGGCATTATACAGCCATTCATCTTGTTTGGGCTTCTGCTCTGGGAGATGCTGGAAAAAGAAAAGATAATGTAATGGCAATAGTATATCAACAGTCAATTGTGGTTCTCTCTGAAAGCAAGGAAAGACACTTTGGATAGAGGAAAATATTTAAAATGCTTTTTGTTGTAATTAACACTGCAGCGCTGGTGTTTTTAAAGAGTCTTGTTACACCCATTTACTGGAAGATTTCATTAGACGGCCTCTGTGTTGTTGAGCCAAGCAGCTGTAGGGTTGCTGCAGGTTCAATACAAGAGAAAATGAGAGTTAGTTAGTTCCTTCGTTCCTGGGCCTTTAACTGTTGAGTTAGAAGGGAGGACTTTGGCAGAGACTGCTTCTTGCACTATGGCAGCTTGATGGCAGGGTAAATCAGCCCTTCCCAAATGCTACCTTCTCTGAATCACTTAAAGTACTGAATTCTCCTGAACTGGGCAGCCCTAGGTGAGAAAATGATATTACAAGGTTCACCATCAAGTTCCAACATAAAGGGTTGTTGTTGTTTTTTAAGTACTTTTAACTCATGACTATAAAGGGTAGATTGAGTAGTTTCACGTGATAAATATGAAAGACTTCTGTGCTGTAGTCGTTAGAGTGTTCAATTAGGACCTGAAAGACCAGAGTTCAAATCCACATTCAGGCATGAAGTGGCCTTGGGCCAGTCACACTCTCTAGGTCTAACCTACCTCACCGGGTGTTGTTGTTTTTTTTGAGGATAAAATGAAGGAGAGGAATTTGTATGCGACCTTGAGCTGCTTAGAGGAAAGGTGATATATAAATGGAAAGAAGGAAAGAAAGACTTTTATACATAATGTAGGACTGGTGAGCAGGGATTGCCTTGACATACAATGTCTAATCACACCATCAAAGGTCCATGGTATGCTGTCTCCTTCCTTGAGTCATAAGATAAAGTAGGGTATCTTGGGACATGCTTGCATCATCACGTCTCAAGATAATCCTTAATATACCTCCACGTTGGAATCTGTTTGCACAGCAAGATATCAGTCCAAGGTAAAGTGAAGAAAACTATTTGGATGGTCAGAGCTTCTTTCCCCCAGTTTCTTGTTCTGGGCTGGGTCCCCAAATAGGCTACACACACACAGTAGCCCAAGAAAATGAACCGCCATGGAGACATGGCAAGGATATCCCTACTTATTCAATTATGTCTCTAGCTTGCAAACATTATAGAATGTATAATGCCACTATCTGCCTCCTGAATTGCTCCTAGGTTTCTCCCATCAAAAGCAATGGGATTTGAACTCCATCTGTCACATTCAGACTGCAGTTTCTAATACACCTTGCAGAAAGGCAGGTGTGATTTTGTGTCAGTTTGTTGCAATCAGCTCTCACAGCAAAAACAGTTTGCAGCTGCTTTGTCCAAATGAAGGTGCATATTGTAACAGTGTACAACAGGCCAGAAATTTTAGCTCCTGTTTGAAGCAGGTAAGCAAACCATCAGAGGTAGTTATAACTACAGTGGTGCAGAGAAGAACATATTTTGGACACCAACTGTGTTCTAGACCACATGTGGTAGGAAATGTTTGTTTCTGGATAAGCGTACCTCCATTGATAGGTACAGTATTCCCGTGATTAAAAAGTATGTGTGGTTTGGAAGGGATCAAGACAAATACTTGAACGCTACAGTTTCCGGGAAAATATGGATGAAAGTAATGTCATAAGACTTAAAAGTCACTTTCACAATGCAGAGCATCCAGAGAGAGAGAAAATCCTGCTAGCAATTTACTGAGAACCCGCCCCCCCCCCCCCAGAACTAAATCGTGTATAATTTGAGGAAAAAGCAGCAGAAAGGCTTTCCCTTTCTTAGTTCAGGCCTTGAACAGAGCAGGGACACATTCAATAAAATATACACAGAAAAAACTCCCTCATAATTACACAATCAGGAAACATGCTACCTCAGTTAACATCATGCCCCCTCCCCCGCCTGGTTGCTAAGCTATACCTCTACCGATACCCCATTAACCATTAAGTTGTACACAGAATGATCTCTGCTGTTGCACTTTCAACAAAAATACAGTCCAACAACCAACAGTTGTTCTTTTTTTATCCAAACATAGCTGGGAAAACATGCTACGTTTTTAGCATTAAGCAGTAAAGGCACATTCTGAAAAATTATGTCCATAGATGACACTGTACAAACAGAGCCGTCTTAAGGGGATCTGCCGCCCTGGCGCGGCTATCCCTCCGGCGCCCCCGCCATGCCGCCTCTCCGCCGCCTCTCTCCCGCGCTTGCCGCCCCTTGGGAGGGGGGTGGGCGAGCGGGGGATGAGGGGCGTGGCGCTGGAGCGGCGGGGGGCTCTGCGCGCCCTTCCAGTGCTTCCGGGACGGGAGGCGAGGGCGGCAGGCTCGCGCTCCCGCGCGCAGCCGGATGGCGCGACGCAGCCGGGCAGCTCGCGCTCCCGCGTGCAGCTGGCAGCTCGCGCTCCATCGGGCGGCCGGCCAGCTCGTGCTCGTGTGCTCTGCTGGGCAGTCAGAGGGCGCTGCCGGCAGGCGCTGCCAGCGGGGCTGGAGGGCGAAGGCGCCCTCCAGGCCATTGCGCCCTGGTGCGCCGCGCCACCAGAGTAAATGGATGAGACGGCTCTGTGTACAAATAATAACTGGAATGGTTTCCATGTAATGTAAAAGGAGTGTGTGGTGAGGTATGGTAATCTATGGTGGGGCTGAATTTGTGTTTGTGGGGCATCTTTAACATTTAACATGCATACCACCACAATTTGTTAAATTGTGCATTGTGCACATATTCATTCCCCCACCTCTCAGCTTGTCTTTGGTAAAGCTTTCTCCACAGTAATAGAAAACAATTGATAATTTTGATTTTAAAAGAAAAAAGAAAGAAAAGTTCCCACAAGGCTACTATTAATCAAACACCATTCAGCAATGTAACACTTTCGTCTGCTAATTGTAATTGTTCGGGTATCTACTGTAGAGTGGTCTTCGCAAATAGAGAAGAGTCCTTTAATGACTACTTAGGTGATTGTACGCAGCCTGTATTTACTGACAGAAGAGCCTGGTTGATTGAGGACTTTTACTGATGGCTGCAAGTTGCTTTTCCTTATCCCAAAAAGAAAAGAAAAAATCATGGCCAGAACTTTTTGTCCTCAGGTTTCCTATTCCAGAGTTATCTCTTTCTATTTATTTATATCCCAACTTTGCTTCAATGCGCTAAAGTTGGCATACATTTATTACTATAATCCAACAAGATACAGAAAACCAAGGTTGAAGAACACTGCCCTGGTAGATCTATGGATGGTCTGAAATACAGGTGAAACTCGAAAAATTAGAATATCGTGGAAAAGTCCATTTATGTAAGCAATTGTTTTCATTAGCTACTGGAGTTTAATATGAGATAGACTCATGACATGCAAAGCGAGATATGTCAAGCCTTTGTTTGTTATAATTGTGATGATTATGGCGTATAGCTGATGAAAACCCCAAAGTTGAAATTGTTAATTTGGGGTTCTCATCAGCTGATGGACTCAAATAAAGGCTTGACATATCTCGCTTTGCATGTCATGAGTCTATCTCATATATTAGTTTCACCTTTTAAGTTGAATTACTGAAAGAAACGAACCTTTCCACAATATTCAATTTTTTTTAGTTTCACCTGTAGATCAGCAAGGTTTTCTGATTCCCAGTTGTTCAACAATGACAATAAAATGCCCCTCCCCTCAGATTAGACTGCTGAAATTAGGAAAACTTGGGGTAACCAGATTTGTTTTTTTCCCCCTGTGAAAGTATGGAAGTTCTGCTGTGATACACAGAAGAAATCTGTGTGCCCAGCAACTACTCAAAGACAACCTGTTCTTTAAATCTAAGCATTTGTGCTTTGCTCAGGGCTCCAGGGAAACACAAAATAGATCCTGCAATCTTGAAGTCTGCCTTCCCCTGTTGACTATACCAGCTTACCTGCATTGTGCCTGCTTAAATTCCTGGTCCAAATGAGCAGAAATGTACAGTGATGCATGTTGCAAATCACCCTTCTTCTATAATGATCTGGTGAGCTAAAATCCTAGTTTAGAATGTTAATATAAATTAATATGCTCTCCATGCCAAATAGACACTATTCTTACCCAGCTTGCTTGGTTTCTATTTGTAAACCATTCTTGAATTTACCATACTATGCACTTACTTACTAAAGGTCTGCTTTTGTATTGTTTTTAAATCCCAATGACCAAGCAACCAGAATGAGAAGCAGATTAGTCCTATGTTAAGTAGTGCCAGCTTGAACATTTGAAAGGTGATGCCGTTGCCATTTTCACCCTTATTTAATGAGAGCAGTGCCTTGTTTTCTGTATAGCTGACCTTTGATTTATTCCCCCTGGAGTGGGACATCACTGTAGGGGTTCAGTATATAATTTTAACAATGGCTATCTGAACAGTAGGGATCTCTGCTACAGACAAGACATCTCTGGCGTGAAATATGACAGTTTTCTTCTTTGGTCTTTACAGTGCTTGTTGATATGTGTGAAATGACTGCTTCAAATTCAAGTGCTTAGTTAAGGAGCATTTCATTTGTTTTCCTTTTCAGGATTCTTTTGCTGTTTCCAAGCAAATTAAAATTACTTTCTCCAGCCGCTGGTCTAGATGGAAGTAATGCAACCATCATAGATAAAAGTAGACCAACAGATGTTTTTGGATTTTGTACCATTATATGAATGTAGATAGGCATGCCGTAGATAAGCATGTCATGTACTCATAAGCCCAATCTATGCAGGCAAGTTGACAACCTGTGAAAACTCTTCCAGCTTATTAGGAACAATATAAGTGATGTTTTGGGCTGGAGATTTTGCAGTCCTTACTTTTGACATGTCTAGTGCAGGACAAACTATGTTAATAAGAAGTTGCTATTTATTTTGAAGAGGCCATGTAGAGTGTTAAGACAGTTAGAAAAGCTTCCTGCAACCAGAGGTGGGAGGCAATGCTAATTTCCAGTTAGCCATGTAACTCCATTGTTTTCACGTGAATTGTGGCTGGCAGGTCTAGACCCTGAGAAGGTTCATTTACCTAGAGCTGTGGAGAATTGCAGCTGAATGACATAAGATATGGTGGATGGAATTCTTCCATCATTACACAACAAAGGTATAGGAACTCTCCCGGAGGATGTCTTCGGAATTTCACCATTTTGCAGGAGATTCAAGTGCATACCAGAGCTTTCGGTTTGCAGAATTAAAGGGGATTAAAGCACTCTTGTCACCCTAGCATAAATCCACTTTAAAAATCCAGACCCAGACTTCTTGTGGTTAATAAATTGATGGGGGAGAGCACAGAAAAGTATAGGATGAACAATTGTCCTCATCATCCATGAACTAGCTGTGGACATCTGCACAATCCAATGTGCATAGAATTTCCTTGGAGTTGGAATCTTGAATGCTGAGGATTCCAGCTTCCAGGTGAAGCCTACACAGAGAGATCTACATAGGGCAGCTTTTCCTAAGCAGATGTCTACACTTAGAAAGCCATGAAACCTCGGAGGCAATGCCAGCAGTGTGGCCTTCCTGCCCCTTGATTGTGTGGAGGCCTCTTCATGTCAATAATATGTGAAGCAGGCTCATCCAGGCAACCAGACTATTCTGCATGAGAGTGTCAAACAAAGACCGGGGAAACCTGGGATTCAATACCCTGCCTGGCATGACTATCTCACATGGGGTCACTGTTTACTATCACAGAAGTGAGATTGTCCCTAGGCAGTCTACTTCTGCATAGCAGTCTACAATGTAAAGTGGGTACCCAAACTTTATTTTACCCCACTCGGAAGGACAAAATTACTAGTTCTAGCTAATTCAGTCAATACAGTTGCTAATACTTTAGTAGTCAAATAAAATTACAACTTCACTTGCCATCCTTATTGTCCTTTAATTGGTTCCCTAAACCACACTGCAGCTAATGTCTCACGTTCTAATTAATAATGGTGATAAGGAGAAATTATCTTCATTGGGCACAGTATGTCAAAGCTATTAGGACAGAGTCTATTAAGGAATATCATAATTTGGGTTGTTCCAAAGCAGGGGGTATATGGAATGTTTTAAGATTCACCGACTCTGGGATCTTCAGAAGTACTTATTAGAGCTATCTTGAAAGGAGATTCTCATGCTCAAATCATACATGAAGAATAATTCATCCAAATACAAAGGACAGCTTCCATTTCCCCCCCTTTTAATGTTGCAAAGAAACCCTCTCCCTGCCATTCCACACAAGATAAAATGAAATTCAGAATCATTAAAATGATTGTCTCTGCAAATTTTACTTAGGATGCAATCCTATAATCAGTTAGCTGGTAGTCAGTTGAACTTAATGAGGCTTACTTCTAAGAAGATATGCACACTACAGGATTGTTAGACTACTGTAGAGGGAAAATCATAAGAAAAGGCTAAAACCTATTAAGGTGCATCCTTATAATTAAGAGAGCTGGAAGGGACTCTAGTCCAGCCCCCTGCAATGCAGGAATCTCAACTAGAGCATACATGACAGAGGACCATCCAACCTCTGTTTAAAAACCTCCAAGGAAGAAGAGTCTACCACCTCTCATGGGAGTCTGTTCCACTGTTGAACAGCTCTTACTGTTAGAAAGTTCTTCCTGATGTTTAGTCAGAATCTCCTTTCTTGTAACTTGGAAGACATTGGTTCGGGTCCTAGCCTCCAGAACAGACACCTTTTGATTCCAGTGAGAGGAGTGTATGGACCCAAAGAAACACATTTTTTTAAATTAAAAAATGGCTTTAGAAACATTAGAATCCAATGAGACAATCCGAATTCAGTCTCATTAATAGTATGTCCTCAGACTAGTATGTCCTTATCAACCTAAGCACTTAATTTTAACAAACAGGTAAGACCTTCTCTTGCAAAACACACAAAAAGAGTTTTATTTTGTCTGAAGACCTGCTTCAGGAGCCAGTTGTTGATTTAAAAGCATGATCCCAAGCAAATGTTATGTTCCACAAAGCCGCACCAAAGGAAAACATCTCTAAAATACAGGTGCAATAGCTTAATGGGCTTCACCGAAACAATTTAGTTAACACTGGTAATAAAAAAGGAAAAAGGAAAGTCACCTGAAATATTCTCTTAAACAACACAAGCACGAACAAGTATTTCTGACAGCCATACACTTAGTTACCCTGTGTGAGCAAAGTCTGCTTCCAACGAAACCAACACAAAGACATACAGTATCCCAGAGTCGTGGGGAGAGGGAGCTGCACACCTTCCCATTTACAGGTAACAGGGAATGAGCTGACAGGGGCAGCTGCATCCTGGCCCAAGAGTGGATGTATCCCTTAAATGCCTTTTAATAGGTTTCTGCAAAGAAGTACATGGACAAGGTTCCAGAAACTAGACCTGTACCGGAAAGTGGTCCAAAAGGAGGTTGGGATTAATGGTACTTTGGGAAGGTCCATGGCTCAGTGGAAGGGCACCTGCTTTGCACGCAGAAGGACACAGGATCATCCCAGACATCAAACAGGGAGCATTCCTGTTTGAAACCCTGGCAAGTTGCTGCCAACAAGCAAATGAAGATGGACCAACGGTAGCTTCCTATGTTCTATCTATCACAGCACCTGTGGGTCCGTCCTTCAAGAGCAAATCAGGATGGAGAAGTAGAAGCCTTATCAGTGCTATTCAAAGTATCGTCATTGGCTCTTGTCTCAGGGACCAGCGGATAGGCAAAATCTCTTACCTGGTCCGGTTGAGTAAAACAGGTTGTAGGTTCCAGAGACTACTTATGAAAGATGTGAAATGAGAAACATGACACTTGGGTCCAGCAAGTTCATCTTGCACCAGGGCAAAGATGGCATAATACTGATCTTGGTTGTAACCCAAACGCAGCAGGTCTAGGACACAGTTTTGGAAACTAAGCTCTTGATTTTGGCCCTATGGGCTGAAATGATCTGGAAACAGATCTGGTGGGAAGCGTTTTGCAGAGATATAGTAAATTAGGAAGGAATTTACAGGAGTCCAAGGAAGGACTTTCATTAGCAGCTATTTATATCCATCTTTTTTTGGGGGGGGGGTACACAGGGCAACATTCACAAGGGGATCCCACTTTATTGGCTTGGCAACAAAAGGAAAGTTGGGTTAGGTTAGTTACAGGGAACCAGGCAGAGGGCATTCTCGGTAGTGGCAGCCGTCCTGTGGAACGCCCTCACACCAGATGTCAAATAGAAAAACTACCAGACTTTTAGAAGACATCTGAAAGCAGCCCTGTTTAGCTTTTAATGTGTAATAGATTATTGTATTTTAATACTCTGTTGGAAGCCGCCCAGAGTGGCTGGGGAAACCCAACCGGATGGGCGGGGTATAAATAATAAATTCCTTCTTCTTCTTCTTCTTCTTCTTCTTCTTCTTCTTCTTCTTCTTCTTCTTCTTCTTCTTCTCATGCTGTATATTTGATAGGTGGTTTCTTTCACATCAGGTGGAATGTAACAGTGCATAGTGGGGTGAAAGTATTTCCGCCCTGCCCCCGCAAAGTGTTACTAGCTATTGAAACCCTGACCTGTCGCATTTCTCCTCCATTCTTGAAGCTGCATTTCTAGCTGTTACTGGCAGAAGGGGCATATTCAGGAAGTGTCCTGGCAGGGCTATTCCTCATCCAGAGTTAGGAAAAAGAACTCTGGTGGATCTTTCAAAACAGAAGTTAGCTGAGAGGAAGGCTTTGTGGTAGGTCTGTTCAAAGTGGCCTGGCTTGACACATTCATTTCTTCTCTCCCTGAGACAGTAGGCCGTTTTGGTTCAAGTTGAGAAATATCTTGGCATACATTTGAGTGAATTTCTTTACTCAGCTTATTCCATTTAAATTTACTTAAGGGTCGGCAATACGGGAAAGCAAAATTAAGGCTACAATCTTAAATGGGAGCGGGGGGGGGGGGGGAGAGTGAAGGCCACAGAAACCCTCCTCTATCCTTTTACCTTGTTTAGTTTGGAACATTTATCTCCCTATAGAAAATAACGAGGAAATTAATGAGAAATCTTGAGAGAAAATCTTCCCATTCTGGGAGAACATCAGGAGGATGAGACAGCAATGGCTCCTGCTCTCTCTTTGATGTCAGTAGGGCAGCAGGAAAGCCTAGCGGGTGGAGATCTGGCTCTCTCTCTCTCTCTCTCTTCCCTCTATGTCTTTGCCCCCCTCTCCTCCAAGGGGCCAAAGGATTGCAGTCTTAAGACAGAGAATAAAGGCTCCTTGGCACAAATCGGTAACCCCTGTGCACTATAATTTATGGGGAAGTCGTGTGCACAACTAATTTTTGTAAAAAAAAAAAAAAAGGCAATAGCAAAAATTTAATTTTGTCTTCGTTTCTTCCAGTGAACTCTTTAAGGTAGGGCTGGGGGGGGTGGAAGAGGTGTTAAATGCAGTCTATTATTTGCTCAGATGGTTGCTTCAAAGTGGGATTAGAAGCCATAAAGTGAAACTGTGTGAATCCTGAAACTTTATTGCAGGCAGCACCTGTGTCAGGAAAGGGAGAGATAAGAGAATAAAGAGAGAACAAACTATGAGAGGCGCATTAATCTGTCTCCTTGTGCTTTTAACATCTAAGAATCCCACTATTAATTCAACTACAATTGTGCAATTGTTCTTTTATAGCCTTAATTAACCCAGCATTGAGCTTTCTTTTTTTAAAAAGTCATCTTTCCTTCACTTTTTTTAAACTTGAAGACGGAAGAGTCTACAGCTAGCACTATGGCCTTCACAACCTAAAATATAATTCCAAGTTTAGTATATTTTGTTTCAATTTACATGTTAATACTGGAAAATGTAATGAGTCCATGGGTCTCTAATCTTTCAAACGGAGAACTGTGGGAAATCAAAGATAAAAGAAGTGCACTGAGAAGCCTAACCTAATACGTCATATCGATTAGCAAAATGATTCTGCAAAGTGATCCAAGGGCTCAATAATGAGATACCCAGCATGACTGATCTTGGATTGCTTTGAAGCAGAGTCTCAATCTCGGTCCCCCCCCCCCCCGAAAAAGTGAATATTTTGTTTTGAGCCCTTTCCTGCATGCTGATGTGACAAATGGGCAACGAACACAGAAGCCGAGTGTTGCGAACTCATTCCAACCTATAAATTTGCATGAAACAAACTTCTGAAGAAGACGTACCATAGCTTCCACTTGCGTTGGCACAGATAACGGCACCAAAGAAGTATGGCTCATATTTCTGAATTCTAGAAATAACTTTCTGGCAGGCCATGGTGGGATCCATTCCTGTTCGCATATACTCCACGGCTTGATAGCTGATTTAAGGAAAATAAATAAACAGATATTAACACAAAGGTTCTCCAAGTGTCACAGTATGCATAGTATGCCAAGGAGGAGGAAATGAACCTTTAAAAAAAACCTCCTCCGCTGATAGCAAAAAAGGAATCTTGCACGAACTTGCCCCAATGTTGAGACGGGGTAAAAAACCAAGACAGGGCCTTTTTAGTGGTGGTTCCCTATCTCTGGAATGGTTTGATTTGGCCCTAGTGATCCAAAGCCCCTGGGTCTAACTGTTGTCAAAAACTCATAATTAACTGGTTTGGAATATGAATTTGTCCAAGTCTTAATGCTTGGGTGCAATATGAACTGAACACTAGTTCCCTTCAAAATTCTTCTACGGCTAGGAATGTAGAAAGAGAGTCTGCATATTTAAACGAAATGTGCAATAGCTATTATAAGTTCAAAAACTTGGTTGTTAATTACTGTTTGGACAAGGCTAAGCAACATCCCCAAGATGATGTTGTTTTTCTGTGTCACGAAGGACCTATGGGCATGCCTAGTGACACCCCCAAGGCTTGAAGGGAAAAAGAAGACGTGCAGCTTCCAAGAGTGCCTATACAACTCTATGAGTGAAAGCCCATCTTTTACCCCAGGGTGGCCTCACAATTAAACCCAGTATCAAAAAAAGTACCCAGACCCAAAGAGTTCACAGAATATAAAAACCTGGGCAAGAAGCGCATCATCAAATCCCCATCTCCAGTGGCAGCTGCAGCTCCAGCAGTACTATCTGCATATGCTCCAGCTCCAGCAATTGGAGAGTCTCCTACACGTCTAAGAAAGACGAAGGCGATGTTAATCCAATGAAAACAGCCTGGCAATGGGAAAAGATTCTGAAAGTTCCAACAGAGTCACAAACAAGCTAGCAACAAAGACACGCTGAGGCCTGTTTCTCATTGAGGTAGTAAACCTGTGCCTGCCTGGAGTAAACCTTTTTCAGCTATATGTACAGACAGTCTCAGGACTCTGCCAGACAAAGCATTTATCCACATTTGCTTGTACAAAGCTTAGGCAGTGGTTACACCATGTCTGGTATTTACTGAGCATTCATTTGGATTTGTTTCTGGGTTTGTTTGTTTTTAGGAGAGCTTATGAGGACAAAAGGCCATTCATCCTGATTTGCTTTTGGGGTGTCTTCCCATCAATCATTTGTTCATTCCACACTTTTCTACACAGACCACTTTCATTGCCCATGTCTAAATTTCCTACTATGAGCTCGATTTTCCCTTGCAAAATACATGACAGAATGCTCATCCATTAAAATGTAAGACACACACACACCCAAACCAAAAACCACAAAACTTAGAATTGCTGAATTGCTTCTCCCCAGCATTTAGTTTTCTGTTACAGAGGATAGTAAGTCATTGGACTCCCCGACTGTAGTCAGTACAGCCCAGACACAAGCTTACTACCTCAAGAAGATGTAGTGGTAAGTCTCAGAATATAATAGCAGATTTTGTTTTCCCTTGTGTCAATTCCATTCTTTTTGACAGCAGTATTTATTATTATATTTGCCGAACTGCGACTGAAATATCAATGCAACACTTAACTTAAACATACAATATAATCAAAGCACAGCTCTAAAACGGATAGAATTGAACCAATCACAGGCAAACCAAGCAAAAACTAAGGGGCTACAAAATTCCCCTGCCACATGCATGACCACAACCAAACCGATAAAAAAAACCAAAAACAAGGGTAGTTGATATTAAAAGCATTATTGGATAAAAGTTTTTAAACATTATTAAAAGGCCTGAGAGAAAAGAACAGTCTCTGCCTGGCACTGGAATAGGTTTCAGGGAGGATGCCTGAGGAAGGCTCTAATCCAAACTTAGCATTTATAGAGATCAAAGACATTCACATGGAGCCCTGCAAGGTAGGCTAGTATTATCCTGGCATTACAGATGGAAGGTATGAGGCTGGTAGAGTCTCTTTCATAAGGACATACTCAAGAATTTATGACTGTGCTGAAATTGACTGCCCTTAACTATCGCTAGGCTGGGATATACCAGATCTAAATTTCTGTGCAAGTTCATGGAAAATAAACTGGTGAAAAGGAAAAGATGAGGAAGAAGACAGAAAACAAATTCATGCATTCTTCACATATACACTTTCCCACAATATCCTTCTTTCAATTGATATAAAAATCATGACCACTACAGCAGCAGTTCACATACACACTCATACTTACTATAAGCAGCATTTAAGAAAGGAAAACAAATCTCATCAATAAGGAATCTTGATTTTATTGTGACACGAACCCCTGAATTTTGTGGTCTGCACCATTTGTAGACGTCCCCACAGCAATGCTTCCATTCTGACCGATCACAATCATGCCTACAAATGAAAAGAGGCAGGGAATTTAGAAGCAACATTATGGGTTGATTTTGTTAATTGAATAGGGGTAATGTTAGGCGACCACCCTTTAAAGCAGACCAGACTCCCTATCTCCCCATGCCCTCATGGGCAAATTTGACAGGTGGATGGAGCTCAGGAAATCCCTTTCTAAATTCTGGGCAATGTGACCCTTGGACAAAGCACAATCTTGCCCATTGTTTTACATAGGGCTTTGTAGGCACTGCTGATCAGCAGGGCCTGAAAACCCCTTTTCAAGCTAAGCCATGTTTTGGACCTGGCCCAATGCCCATGCTGACACATATAGACAGCAGAGTTCCTGGTAATATACGACAACTGCCGCAATCTTTTCTTATCACAACTAGATGGTGATGGGATCCACTTCACCTGGGAACTGTTTGCCTTCCTTAGACCTCTTTTACATTTGGAGTAACTCCACCTTAGAGTCCATCTACTGTATTAGGTTTAAAGAAAGAAAATCTCCCATCCGCGAAGACAGATGATCACCAGGATCACAGTCTGCCGCATAATTCTGCACTGATTAAGTCAGAAACATGGGCTTTGGCTCCTGGCTTCAGATGGGAGGCATATTATCATTCACTCCAAGTGTGGAAATACATATTTTAGGACACTTAATTGTTAATTTATAGACCCACATCCAGATAATTCACGCACTGGCTACTGGAAGGCAGTGAATGCCATAAACATAGTGTCAACTGACACAGCATGAAGCAATTGTTCAAAGTTTGCATTCAATTATTTGCCAAGTAGGCAATTTGCCTACAGAATGCAACTGCCTACAGTAGCCTAGTTCAGTTCCGCTCTTTCTTTGCCTCCTAAAGAAGGGAAGCAAAGAATAAATCACTGGCTTGGGCAAACTGCCAAGGTGCAAAAGTTCATAAGGACATACCTTATGTCCTTATGATTAGCAAGAACCTTGGCATTTGACATTTTTAAAATGCTAATTACTTGGTGGTGACGAATTTAATCATCACACTAGAAGTGCCTCTTAAGTGTCTGGGAATGAGACTTGTGCTCCCAAGTCACTTAGGTGCTTCTGTAAATTCCAAATTTAATTACTATGCAGATGGAAGAGGCTGGATCCAAACAAAGTCCCCCCCCCCCCAACAACCCACCCCATCTTCAGTTAATTTTGCAAAATGTAAAGTTGAAACTTGAGCTTATTTGAAAAAAAAAAAAAAAAAAAACTTCCAGACCTATGTAGTTCTGGAATATCCACTAGGATGATCAATTCACTGGAATATATAAGCTCATTTTGAAATTACTTCTTCTTCAAGAAGGAGCACTCTTGATGCACTTTTAGCAAACTTGCAAGCAAAAAGAGTAAACTAAGTTGTTCCTGCTTGAAAACAAAGTGGTGCTTCGATTTTGGATGATAATCATGTTCTACTAACACAAGTTCCGCCTCATCAGACCACGTGTGTATTTTTTTTTAAAATGCTCAGCATAAATCTATAGAATGAATGAATGTACGGGGACTGGGAAGGAAGGGTGAAAGGGGAATAGAATGTCACATTCCTGATTCTAGAACTAAACAGAGAAACATAGGCCAGGTTCCTACAGTAAGTAAGGAGATTTACAGAATGGGGTGAGGGGTAACATGACAGGTGTACCTCCACACCCCAAGTCCTGCCAGCTCATGCTGGCCTAGGTGGAAGGTGGCTTCCGTGTAATTTTTCACTATGCAAGCAACAGATTGGCATAGCTGAGAAGCCCGAGGAACTTTTGGATCAAGTGGATCCAAGGCTGCTGATGATCTGCCTCAAGACTCCTCATTTCACAGCTCCTACACACAGTAGTGTTTCACCCTCCTGGGCAGAGCCCCACAACCAGCAAAGAGGCAACTGTGCATAATCTGACAGCACAGCATTCAACATTCTGGGGTGCTAGGGCTTCACGCTTGGGAAATGTGTTGCTGAATCACTGATGTTATCTCTGCACCAGGCAGAGTTTGTTCTTGAAGTGGATCATGTCCTTATGTCTTGCTTAAAATTATTTACATTCAGTTTGTCTGGTGGCTCATTTAAAACAAGCAGAGGGATTGCAGCATGAAACAGGCTGCTGTCAAGAAGGCATACCAATAGTGTCATGGTTATGAACATCTATTCTTTCCTTTGATACACTCCGCTCTTCTTTGGTGAACTTTGCAGTCTGTTTGTATGGGCCACATGATTTTGAAGCATCTGGCGTCACACTCTGCAATCAAAGTTCCATTCACATTAAAATCTTGGGGGAAAAAGAAACTGGCATTTCAAACAAACCTGTTTTCTCTCCCCCCCCCCCCCGGCCATCCTAAAAGAATAATGTAAGATTTCTGTATATGCCAAGGATGAAGAAGTTTCATCGAAGGCAAATTGCTGTAGCTCGGATGCTTTAAACAATGAACAGACAAAAGCATCTCCTTCAATTTAGAGTAACTCAATACTCAAAACACTCATGAAATCTGAGCGGGGCTGCGATAACTAGTTATGTGATTTGAAAATGTTTCCTACAATGAACAGCCAGCAGAGAAATAATACATCAACATTCTATGTGCAAAAAACCCAGCATGATAATTTGTCTTACCACCTACCGCTATAATTCAAGATCAGTTTTTCTCAATCCTCATGAGCATCCATACTGATTGTGATGAGACAACTTTATAGACAAGCCATACGGCTAAAGGCACTGAAGCCAGATTATTCAATTTGCTCTACTTCCACTCCACATACCCTGCAAACACCCTTTACAATCCAACACACCCTATTTTTTCCCCTTTTGCTGGTGGCTCAAGTTAAAATAATTAAGAAAGACTTTGTGTGCTTTAGACACAAAGATTTATCCTGCTAGCCTTACAGGTTGTTATCTTTCAAGTTTCTTCCTATGATCTCGGGTGCAGAGGTCCCTCTACAGGTTTCTGCATAGCCCGTGTTTTCTGCAGGGATAACTTGAAGGGTATAGATAGTCAAGAGGGTGGGATCCTGCACGCACAACGAAGGAAGAAAACATCTTACACAAATCACAATAGGCTTCTGATTCAATGATAAAAGAATAGTACTGGAGCTCCATATTATATTTCTTAACAGTAAATATCTAATTGGAGATTATTATTTTTTAGGTGTGCCCACAGTTATACATCTGAGTGAGGTAGCATAAAAAAAATGTCCATGCTGAACAGTTCCACATAGATTTAATGGTTACACAGTTATCAGGATCACAGCAGGCTCAGAGCATATCTTAAAATGAACCTGCATTCCAGGTGCATGGCTAGGGGCAAAAATATTTTTTTTAAAAAAAACTTAACCAGAAGATAAAAATAATTTAGGATTTTAAAAATAAGGCAAACAGCAGGAGAGCTTGGGCTTGTTTATATGAAAAAAACCAATGTGTGGATTCTAATCAAGGCACAAAGCTAAAAAGTTCCAAGGTGGGGGAAGAGCAGAAAACCTAGCTCCCAGAGAGGACAGAAGAACACGGGGAAGTCCCTGGGTACATAAAACTCCTTAAAAGCAACTGTCCAGTGATGGCAGGGGCACACAGATAGTATTATCAGGTGCCCAACACTTACAAGGCAGACAATATGAAACAGCAAGAATCAGATGCAGTGGAAGGATTCAAGTTGAACTGGTTAGAAGAAGCTGGTACCAGCAGTGACCAATTCTAGCTCGACTGGAGACTAAAGAGAACTGAAGAGCAGGACCCTCAAAGCTGATCAACAGGACCATTTGGCTCCATAGGCCAAGCTCCACCGGAGCACTCTCTTGTACACATTCACACACCTTTTTTTTTTTTTGGCACACATCACATTCCTCTTCCCCTGCAGCTTACTCCAATGATGGAGTGGGGTGCTGGAAATGTTGCAGACATAAGAGCCCTGCTGGATCATGCCCAAGGCCAATCTGGTCCACCATTCTGTTCTCAGTGGCCAGATAGATGCCCATGGGAAGCCTGTAAGCAGGAAGTGAGTGCAACAACACTCTCCTTGCGTACAATTCCCTGCAGCTGGCATCCAGAGGCATACTGCCTCCGAAAGTGGTGGCAGAACAATATTTAATACAATGTAGTCACCATGTTTACTTTCTTGGGTTCCATGATCACTGCAGATGGTGACAGCAGTCACGAAATTAGAAGACGCCTGCTTCTTGGGAGAAAAGCAATGACAAACCTAGGCAGCATCTTAAAAAGCAGAGACATCACCTTGCCGACAAAGGTCCATATCGTTAAAGCTATGGTTTTCCCAGTAGTAATGTATGGAAGTGAGAGCTGGACCATAAAGAAGGCTGATCGCTGAAGAACTGATGCTTTTGAATTACGGTGCTGGAGGAGACTCTTGGGAGTCCCATGGGTTGCAAGATTCTTAAGGAAATCAGGCCTGAATGCCCACTGGAAGGACAGATCCTGAAGTTGAGGCTCCAGTACTTTGGCCACCTCATGAGAAGAGAAGACTCCCTGGAAAAGACCCTGATGTTGGGAAAGATGGAGGGCACAAGGAGAAGGGGACAACAGAGGACGAGATGGTTGGACAGTGTTCTCGAAGCTACCAACATGAGTCTGACCAAAATGCGGGAGGCAGTGGAAGACAGGTCCATGGCGTGCTCTGGTCCATGGGGTCACGAAGAGTCGGACAAGACTAAACAACAACAAAACAACAGTCACCAGGTTTATAAAACAAGGGGGGGAAAGTGGAAAAGTTGTGTTTTACCTTCCAGAAGTTTGGCTGACAGTTTCGATCAAGCCACTGTGAGTACATTGAAAGAGAGCTCTGTGTAGTCAGGTCTTCACTTGGAAACCCCATGCTTTCTGCAAATAGTGAGGCTTTATGGAACAGAAAATAATGAGTAATTTCTTTTTCTATGTAACTGTTTTTGCAATTCAACAAGCATGCATGAGGACACCGTTTAGCTCATCGAGATCCCTATGAAAAAACGGCATGCCACTTGTAAACCATTTTCATATTATATTACAACAGTCAGAGCCCAAGTCACTGCCCTATAAAAGTGTATACGTTGTGATGATTTTGTCCTCAACAGAAATGCCTTTCTCATTTTCTAGAACAAGAACATATATCAGGGGGTTTCAGAATCCTGAAGGCTGATAGCAAACTAAGAGGAACTATATCAATTTGCAACATGGAATCCATAAATGAAAGACTTGTGATAAGAAACAGCAAAGTATCACTACACTGTCAGATAGAAACTTTAAGAATTAAAAGTCGAATACATTAGACTGTATTGATTTTTTAAAAAAAAATCCTGTTGCTTTTATCTAATATATCTGAAGCATGTTTCTAATTTTTTTCCTGTTACCATAAATTTTTAAAAGAGAAAAGTGTTTTTGGGGACGTCATACTTATAACTGCATAGCTTGTGTTTTCACAGAATCCTTTCTGAGCTATCTGTTGCAGCTATACTTTTTAAAGAATAATTTCTAATGCTAAAATTCCAAAAATCATTGATGAGTTTTCTCACTGAAGGCTGCGATTCAATCTATTAAAAAAACATTTACCTTTGGGCTCCAAAAAGAGTTCCGCAACCAAGTACACCAAAAAACAAACAAACAAACCCCCGCTTCTGCACACAAGAGCATTCAGTAATAATAAATACAAAAAGAAAACCATAATTTGATACAATTAACACATACCAAAAATTTGGCAGAACAAAAAATGCCTCAACTGCCCACCTAGAGGAGAAGGGACCTTTCTAAATTGGGAGTAAACACCACAACTCTACGTTAAATTACTGCAATGCGTTATACATGGGCCTGCCTCTGAAGATGGCTCAAAATTTAAGATAAAAATCGTAGAAAGACGGTTTGAGCATGTAACACCAATCCTGGCTCAATTGCACTGGCTACCAGTTAGTTCCTGGCTCCAATTCAAAGTGCTGATTTTGACCCATAAAGCCTTAAATGGCTCAGGACTGCAATACCTCAAGGACTGCCCCTCCCCACATGACCAGACCTGAACCCTGCAATCATCAACTGAGGCCCTTCTTCGTGTTGCTCCTTTGTGAGAGGTCTGGAGAGTGGCAACACAAGAGTCGGCCTTTTCTGTGGTGGCTCCCCATTTGTGGAATGCACTCCCCAGGGAGGCTTGCCTGGTGCCTTTATTACTTATCTTTAGGTGCCATGCAAGAACATTCCTCTTTCCCCGGGCCTTTGGCTAATTAAACAATCTATGGGCTTTTACACACACACACAGAGTGTATGTGTGTTTTTATACTGTAAACCGCCCTGTGATCCTCATATGAAGCACAGTATAGAAATTTAATAAACAAACAAAACAAATCAAACAAATCTTTAATAAAAAATACAGTGGTGCCCCGCTAGACGAATGCCTCGCTAGACGAAAAACTCGCTAGGCGAAAGGCATTCGCTAGCGAAAGGCTGTCTCGCAAAATGAATTTGTCAATGGGCTTGCCTCGCAAGACAGAAAAAAAAATTTCCCCCGTCAAACCGCTATTTTCCCGTTGGTGCTTCGCAAGACGAAAAATTCACTATACGACAGCACTCGCAGAACGAATTATTTTCGTCTTGCGAGGCACCACTGTACTAAAAAAAAAAAAGCAAAACAAAATTGTGAACTTAAAGAGACTGGAGTGCATGATGCAGAGGGCAGAAATAACCTATCAAGCCAAACCAGAGCACAGTGGTCCCTATCCATTTTAAGCAAGTGTGGGGAACCTTTGGCCTGCCAGATGTTGCTGAACGACAGTTCCCACCAGCCCCAGCGAGCATGAGCAATGGCCAGGGATGATTGGAGTTGTCATTCAGCAACATCTGGAGGGCCAAAGGTTCCCCACACCTGCGCTAAAGCATTTCACTGTATCTTAATGAAATCAAGTAACTTGTCGCAACCAACTTGTGACTAAGTTCTTGACAACAGCGAGGCAGCTTAACTTCATTTGGGCAGAGGCGGCTGCCTTCCACCACTGCATGGCAGAGCCAAAATTTCAAGGGAGCAAATCGAAGGAAGTTACCTGACTCTCCAACCAGTAAGGTGTGCTGAGTATGCTCTATCACTTTTCGTGCCACGCCAATAGCATTTTTTATGCGTCTGAGATCGGCTACTGCCCCAACTTCCATAGTATTACTGGACCAAAGACAGACAAATGTGCCCAAAAGCAAAACAAACAAACAAACAGAGCTGTAGTCAGGAATATTTTAAATTTATACCAAGAAATGCAGAGTATAAGAATAATGTATGCTGCATCTAAAGGACAAGCATGAGATGGGTATAAAATGAAGATTGGTGTCCAAACGTTACTTGCAACCCCATTAGACTACTGCAGACTACATGGGTTGAATCTGTAGATGGGGAATTCCCAAATTACTGTCCACAGAACATGAGTGGTTTGTGATCTTAATTCAGATGGTTTGTGGCATGTCTGTAGATTTGTAGTTGAATATAACACATCTATTGCTTTAAACATTCATTCTGACTTTTAACTGCATTCTAATTGCTTTTAATTTCTCATATTGCATTTTAATGTATTATAAAGTAAATTCTGTGGAATTCACATTGTAATAGAATAAAATGCAATGTGCAGGAAATTAAAGCAGCAATAAAGACACAATTAAAATTCATACAGCATCTAGCACAGCACGATTGCTACAGCAGGCAGAAAAAATCATTTAAAGTGGTCAGCCTCAACAATTTGCAAGTGGTCTGTGGGTAAAAAAAAGTTTGGGGAACACTGCTGCAGACTACAGTTCAGATGGGCACGTGCTCTCTTTAAACTGTTATTTTGAAGCATATTTAATTAGAGGGGGGAAATAGAGCTAAACCTGACTCGCTAAACCAAATGCATATGCTCTATTGCTACTAGTGCACAGCTTCTCATTAGAGCAGGGCCAGTTACACACAGTGCCATATGTGTGTTTATCTGCTAGTTACTTTAGAGACCCTGGAGTGTGTATGAAATAATGTGCATAATAATGCAATAAACCAGTAAAGAAACTGTACTTCTTGAGATCAAGGAGCGAGACAGAAACTAGAAAATATATATATGTGTGGGAAAGACTGACATAAAGATTTAGGGGGAGGGAGAGAACCATCCCTAGTAAACAGCCCATTCACTCTCAGATGCACACATGCCCTTCTGGGCCTGTAGGTTCCCACCTGCTTTTCAATGGAGAGGGCAGTAGAAAAACTGTCTACTCTTTGAAGTGAATGGGGAAGATTCTGAACATGGAGGAGCTGTGTGCAAACAGACAGCAGAACCCCTATGCCTGTTAGGAATGATGTGGGATTCCTTACCCATCCATAATCATAGCATCCAATGTTGTTTCTCCATGTTCATCTGGGTGTCCTCCATACCCCACACTTCCATCACACTGCTCAACTTCACACTGACCGCAGCCTTTCTCTACTGCATCCAGTTCAGAACCACCTGCCTGTAAGGTACTCCAAGCTGAAAGGAACAACAACAACAACAAAATCCCACTCACTCCACATGTAAAGTATGTAGAAGTCATATTCTTAAAAAGCACACCACCAATTCCCATCCCTAGAATACACAGTACAGCGCAAACGTATAAGTGTTCATTGTCCTGATTTTATGGAGGCTGGTCAATAAGTACAAGAAAACTAAATCCATCATGCTCAGGGAATGCAGCATCGGTGGCAAAACTCTTAAACCTGGGATTCCTAGACATTAATTGTCAACTGTCTGCGTCTCATTGTATTCTCCCCCTGCCCTGCCAATCTGGCATCAGCCACAGTTGGCAAGCAAGCTATAGATTAAAAATGGCCTATTTGTCTGATGTGACAAATGTTGTAATTTCTTTCTCTTCAAGCCCAGAGTCTCCAATGAGCCAATTATGTTCAGAAGGAAAAGCAAAGCAGCACAAGAGTGGATAAATTCCCTTTAAAAAACAAAAAAACAAAAACAAAAATGGCCCTGCTCTTTTAACAGGGGAAGCTTTTTCCAGCATGGCGATAAATGGTGGGGAAAGTTTTCCTGGCTACAAGTCTGCATTAAGTTGCAACAAAATAGAAAATTCTTTTCAGTAGCACCTTAGAGACCAACTGTATTTGTTCTTGGTATGAGCTTTCGTGTGCATGCACACTTCTTCAAATACACTGAAACAGAAGTCACCAGATCCTTAAGTTGCAACAAAACAGGAGTGGAATGGGGGTGGAGGGATGGGTAGAGATGGGATAACCCTCACTATATGGCAACAACATGGAAAAAAAAGATTTTTAAACCATTTGTATGGCATTTCACTGAGGGGTTTAAAACAATTTAATGTTGTTCCATATGCTTCTTTCACAAGCCAGGCTATGGTGAAAGAATTTCCTCAAGATGGACTTTAGCACAAACTTTATGGATATATTGGGCAAAGGAGAGGACTCATTAATCTTGTCCCAGATGCATGCACACTCACTAGAAGGAAGTGAGGACGCTCCTTTTTACACACTGTGTGTGACACAGAAGCAGAAAGTGTGCAGATCATATTTGTGCATTGTCTGATGTTGCTGCTATGAATTCAGTGAAGACACCCACAACAAGAGCGGACAGCAGAAATCTATGTTGCACAACTGGCCACAAGATGTTGCTGTGGCCTAGTAGACCAAATTATGTAGCTAATACAGAAAATAGCGCAAGCTGAACTTCTGCAAACACAGCAGCACACCAGTGTTTTCTGTGTTAATAAAATGCCATGCTAAGAGCCCTCCTGCCACATTATTGTGGATTAGAACCCCTTCACCAAAAGACCTACGCTGAAATGGTAGGGGGAAGTGCCCTGCCTGTAACAGTGCTACACTAAGAAGGTGACTAACCTGCACTAAGTAATGTAGATTATGTCTCACTAAACCAGAACTTAAAATGTCCCACACCAAACCAGGAAGAGGAAAGTAGCAGGAAAAAAAACCAGGGAAGTTTAACAGTAGCAGTGTGGACAGCTAGTTCATCTGACCATGCTTAAACTGTCTCCACCCTTTCTCGAATTTCATTGCAAATATTAAGTCTTGTTTAAAAAAAGAGCACTGTTGAACATGCACAGAGTGCCTTTCCCCTCCTCTCCCCACAGACAAGCCCAACCAGATTTTTGGGACTGAGATAGTGGCTCCCATAAATGAGAAAAGGGGGAAGAGGGGGGGGGAGAGAACAATTGGGTCCCAGGGTCTGACAGACACTGCTGAAGGTGAAGCCTCCCTCTCCAACCAGCCCAAATCTGGTTAGCTTGAATCCCCACCCCCACCCTCAAAGCAGGGGGTCCTGCTAACCCCAAGTGATCTGAGGGCCTGGGCTTCGAAAAAGCGGCTGCTTTGCTCTTATGTTTCTCCTCAACGCTTGACTTTAGGAAGGCACAACACACCCTGCTTGAGACATCTAATGCCAGCGTGCGATGTTATCCCAGCCCACAGATGCCAGCATGCAGCACAGCAGGCGGCATGTAGCACGCACACAACTGCCTGCAAGGATCTTTGCAGATTTGCCCATGTGGCGCCGAGACCAGGGCTGGATCATGAATCTAGAAAGCGGGGGGGGGGGGAGGTAGCCCAAACAAAGCTTGGGGGCAAACCTAGGACGGGGCGAGGGGGTCTTCCCCGCCCGCTCGAGCCTCTCCTCTGCGCAACCACGGAAGCCCTGGAGGAAGCTAAACAGCACCTGCTTCGGCGGCTTTCCTAAAGGGCCAGGTGTTGAGGACCAGAGGCAGCGAGGGCGCCTCGCCCCTCGCCGCCACCGCCGCCTGCAGCAGCAGCAGCAGCAGCAGCAACAAGCAGGGTCCCCTCGCACGCCCCATCGCTCCGCCAGCCCCACTGAGCCGCTCCCCTGTCAGCCCCACATCTCGTGACCGATCGGCCGCACGCGCAGTAGCCCGCGAAGGGCGGAGACTGTGCCGCGACAAAGAGTCTTGCGCGGAGCAGGGGCGTCCTTCTCATTGGGCTGACTGGAACTCAGCCCAGCCCAGCCCAGCCGCCTTCCCCGGCGCCTCCGCCTTGCAGCCTCCGCCGCTTGCTGCCCCGCCACCGCAGGAGTCGGGCTCCTGCTGCTCGATAGGGAGCACACACAGATGCAGTGAATTCCTTCCCTGCCTCTGCTTCAGGGTCTTACTGCCCACCAATTTGTGTTTTCAGTTGCTGTGTTTGCTCAGATCGCGGCTAGGAAGGAATTAGCAGGCGGACACGATCCTTTCCCCTTCCGTTGCTCAGCGCCGGCTGCAGCAGCAACCGACAGCTGCCTCTTCCTCCTCCTCCTCTCCATGCTGAGAGAGAGAGAGCTGGCTTGGGGGGGGGGGGGATGGAAGAGAGAACTTTTGCCTTCCTTTCCTCCCTCCCCTTAAACCCTGCTCCTGCATCGTTAGCCACCTCCTTCTCCACACACCCCACGCGTGCTCCTTGTCCGTTCAGTGTTTTTTCCTTCCCTCCCCACTTAAAACTCATCTCCTACATTTGATACAGAATATTTTTTTCTTGCTTTCCTCCTCTAAAAACTTCATAAGCAGCCGTGCACGGCGGCAGCGCTTTTGATGCTCAGGGTTGTACCATGTCAGTGGTGGCAAATTTATTGAATTGTTCATCATGAGCCCAAATCGCTTTAGAACATGTCACTGCTCAGACCATATAAGCCATGATTTATGTTTGCCATGAACTGTGCCTCGCATTATTGTTAGTGTGTTTTTTAATAGTTGAGCGACAGCATTTCATACTGGTCTCTTTTTGTACTGTTTTGACAATGTTTTATGCTGTGTTTTTATGACATTTCTGCCAAGATTGTTTCATTGACTTGTTTTGTATTTGATTTGATTTTATAAGCCGCTCAGAGGATTTGGCCTATGAGCAGTCCAGAAATTGCATAATATTGGGCGAACTACAGAGCTGTGCACTGCACAGCGTTCTACATCTGCAATGGGACATCAGGGTGCAGCAGGGAGAGAGTCCCACTCAATGCGTGGGCTGAAACACAGAATAGGGGGGTGGTCTGATGCCCTCCCTGGAGGGTCCCCCTCCCTCTTGAAACCAGGGGGAGACCTCTCCAAGCTCTGGTTTCCTCCCCAGAACTAAACTGTTGGCTTGAAAGAAAAGGCGAGTTTGGAGAGCCTGGCGCTTGCCCTCCTGCGCGCTCTGCCTTCCTGCCTGACGTGGGCAGGCTCTGATGGGCTGGCAGATGCCTCTTCCATGCACGTGCTCTATCCTTCTCCCTCGCCTCCATCCAGGGAGCGGGGAAAAAGAAGGTCGCCTGCCGGGTGAGCTGCGCCCGCGCGCTTTCCTGACCTTCCAGACTCATCCTGGGGAGTCTGGCAAAAAGTTCTAGCCGACCTCTTAAGAGGCCGCTCTTGTTGCTTCGCAGAGTTGGTGCCTGGCTAAGCGCTTGTTTGCACTTACGTTTCTTTCTTCTTTTGTACGCCAGGAAGGAGAGAAACGTCCATTGTTCCCAGCAGGGATGGGAAGGTTGTGGCCCGCCAGATGCTGTGGGGCAACGACTCCCATCCGCCTTAGCCAGCAGGCCTAGTGGTCAGGGATAATGGGAGCTGCAGTGTTGTTGTTGTTTTGTGTGTGTGTGTGTGTGTGTGTGGTGAAAGGTCCCTCATCCTCCACTCAGCACAAGTCTCCCCAGCATGCCAGAGACAGGCAAGCAAGGATTAGGCACCTGGTGCTGCCTAGAGAGAGTTACAGCCTCTGCTTACCTGTCCATGGCTCCCCATAAGGCTTGGTTGGTTTCCAAACCCTAGTTTATTGTCTTGGTCACTCTCCTCAGCATGCTTGTCAATACAGCATCCTTCTTGAGCTGTGGTGCCCAGAACTGGACACAGGACTCCAGGTGAGGTCTTACCAAGGCAGAATATTACTTCCCTTAATCTGGACAATAGCATTAGCTTTTTCTGCTGCTGCATCACACTATTGACACATGTTAAGTTTGCCCTCATATTAGTTTTGGTCTACTAAGATCCCTAGACCCTTTTCACATGTACTTGCTGTCAAGACAGGTGTCCCCCATCCTATATTTGCATATATGATCATCCCCACCCTAAGGAATAATCTGATTATCCACATTCTAGAACGGCTGTTTATCCTCCATCCAGGCCAGTAAGAGTCATTGAAGGTCATATTCCAGCCAGACAAAACACTCAAGAAAGGTGTGAAGCAAACAGGTGAGGATTGTGTCATGGGAAGAAAGGGTGTGTGTATGGCTAAGGGAGCATCCCGTGGGCCAGTTAGAGAAGTTTGGAGGACCACATTAGGTCCCTAGACCTGAGATTGTCAACTTCAAATACTTTAAACACCGCAGAATAACTGCACTTGCATTTGCATGTGTGTGTTAGCACCTGCGAGTGGGAAGGGGGAGGATTGCTAGTCCAGATCAGACCCATTGCAGATACAGGTTGGGGGAGGAAAATCCTCCACTTAAGGGCAAACTGTGTGACTATCGTAACATGCAGTTTGGCCGTTAGTTGGATTGAATGTCCTGTTTTCGCAGGAGTTAGAACAGGAATAGCCTCATATGAGCAGTAACTCCCAGTCAGCAATCACCTAGGATAAATCAGGTACTGATGCTACTTTTCAGTGGCAGGGAGGTTATAGAATAACTGCTGGAAAAAACACTTTCCTTTCTCACACACACATCTTTTATTATTTTTTCAACACGAGAGCATAGAAAGTCACCACAGAGATGCTTCTACGATAGTGGTAAACACAATTCTACACATGAATATGAATACTAAATTAACACATAATTTAGAGTTGTATTTCTTTTTTAGGTACAGGTGCTACTTCAGGTTTCGGAATAACCGTCCTGAAAATGCACTTCGTTTATAATATTATTTCACTCGCAGAATACACTCCTACATAGAGGAGAAGTGTCAGAGGTTAATTTGGTTCCATATTTCTTAAGAATGGGAAGGCAACTTGGCAGGACCTCATGTAAGACAAGATAAGTTTTGAAGACGCATGCATATTTTTAGAGCATTCAAGCTATTTTAAAATGCCTGAGGCTATGTTGTTATTATTAGAACAACAAAAAGAGAAAAAAGGTGCTGCAAAAAATAATAAAACCCATAAAGCCTTGAGAGCTACAATAACTTGACCTTTGTCTCAGAAGTTCCATAAGGATGATATTACAGGAAGTCCAGGAAAAAAAAAACATATCCTTTAGCCAGCATACTGATGTTAGTTCATTTCTGACATGAAAGTTTTTATCCCTACCCTGTTCTTTTTTATAGACTTTCGGGGGGGGGGGGGTGAAACGTATGTGGTTAAATGGAGATAATAGTTTTAAAAAGGACATAATGAATATCTGTTATCAAACAAGCAGATAAAAACAACAGTGATTTTTCAGTGGACTCTCATTACACATACACACACACCAATTCTCAATTGTAGCAAGGGGGGGAAAGCACAAGACAATTATGCGGTGGTAAAGACCTAGATAATATAAATGCATGCACACTTCGTATCTGAAGAAGTGTGCATGCACACGAAAGCTCATACCAGGAACAAACTCAGTTGGTCTCTAAGGTGCTACTAGAAAGAATTTTCGATTTTGTTTTGACTATGGCAGACCAACACGGCTACCCACCTGTAACTAGATAATATATATACATGCTGTTTTTAATGAAATAATAATTTTGATGTATGCAGTCTCCACACACAGACTTAAGTAGGAGGATAAAAAATAGCAATCCTATGCATGTCTACTCACTCAGGTTAAATTATATGGTGCTAGTGGGGAGTACCTATCACTGCCTGGGAATTCGTAGTACCCAAAAATTGTGATTTTTAAGTAGATAGTGTAATTTGTGAGTTTGGACCCCACTCCCCAAAATGTTGAAGTTATAGCAAAGCCATGTTTTGGTCCATCATTTTGATATAATATGTTACCAGGCACCAAACATGGATGGAGATTACTACCCAGTGTGGTGTAGTGGTTAAGAGCGTGGACTTGTAATCTGGTGAACCGGGTTCGCGTCTCCGCTCCTCCACATGCAGCTGCTGGGTGATCTTGGACTAGTCGCATTTCTCTGAAGTCTCTCAGCCCCACTCACCTCACAGAGTGTTTGTTGTGGGGGAGGAAGGGAAAGGAGAATGTTAGCTTCTTTGAGACTCCTTAGGGTAGTGATAAAGCGGGATATCAAATCCAAACTCCTCCTCCTCCTCCTCCTCCTCCTCTTCTTCTTCTTCTTCTTCTTCTTCCCACACCTTTCATGCAAAGTATGGCGACAATATTTAGAGAAGCAGCCAAACCCATGGCAAAAAAATCAGACAAACTCATGTCTAAGGTATATTTCAGTCCTCCATCTTGATTCAAAATGGTGTCCAGTTTCCAACTGTTGATGACTCCTGTCCCCATCTCAGGAAACCTTGTGTTGAGTTTGGCGATGATAAACATCCAAACCAACAAAGAACAGTTGGACAGACAGACAAACCATTTCCAAAAATATATAATAGAAGCTTAATGTGTAGTAATCAGTTTTGTTTCCAGGTCTTTTAAAATTGCAGGGCTGGAGAGATTGTTATGACCAGTGTGAACTTTTAGTTTATTAGGTATTTAAAAAACAACTTCAATTTCTGTGACACTAGGCTATCAAAAAACATTGCCCTAGATGCCTTTTCCAATGCAGTTCAAGTTTTCTTTTTTGTCTTCTCAAGGACCTCAAATTTTGTTCATTTTTTATAAATTAAAAACATTTTAAATTTTTAAGAAAATGAAATTATTGATTGCTTCCATAGGTCCCTAGCTGTGACGGCAAAATGTTTTCATACCCCCCAAGACACACACCCCATACAAATCTGTCCTTTATTTTTTCTACATTTATATTAATTTATTTTTAAAGTGAATTTAATAATGAATGATTAAAAATGATGGGAGAGACTTTTGGAAGCTTTGAGTTCTCAACGTATCTTTTTCTTTTCTTTTTTACAGTTTGCTCACACTCATTTTTAACCCATGTCCCCTGGAGGGTTAACTATGGTTCAATGCAGCCCTCAGAACCCCCTGAAGGTTATCTGTTCCTTATACGTTCCAGGGCCAGATATTTCAGAGGTCATCTCCTCCCATATGAATCCTCTGGTGTGCTTGAGTAAATTTATGAGACCCTTCTCCAAGGGCCCCAACCTTTGAAAGCAAAGCTGAAAGCTATGAGAGGCAGGACCTCCTCAGTTGTGACATCCACTCTGGGGAACTTCTTCCATAAGGAGGAATGTCAGGGACATTCACTAATGGCTTTTAAGTGTTTCAAAGAGGGTCTTTATTTATAGCTATTTCAAAGGCCCTTGCAATCTAATACTGCAGCGGCAATTGTTTTATTATTGTGTTTATAATGTTACTGCTTTATGGTTTCAAATGATAGCTGCCTTTGAGGGCCTGATACATGCCAGACGTTGGGGTCCAGTACAAATGAAGTTTAAAACCTAAATTTCTGTATGTTTTCCTTATTTTTCTCTAATAATAGTTTGTTTCATTGAAAAGCACGTTCCTAGATATTACCTGGTAATTGTGACTCACTGTCTCATTTATGGAATTGTCCTATGTAATTATTTGCATTTTAAGGACGATTATGTTGCTGCAATGATATGTTGGTCTGTTATGGTCCTTTGCTTCTGGGCAAGTTTCATTGCAATATATTTCTCTTTAATAATTGTAATAGTAATAATAAAGTTGTCATACTCAACGTGTAATGGACCACTTCACATTGTTGGAACTGTTCTTTTATTACAACTGTTTGTAGCTTTATGAGGCTTTAATAAATGTGATCCATTGCAATAATAAAGCTTTTGAGCAGCTGCTACAACTCGCTGTTTCCTAACCCCAACCTTGAAAGATACTGTGACATTGATAATTAAGACTCTTCAACAATAGAATTTCAGGCAATCAAATGCATTGCTACGGGTAGGATACCATTGCTACGGCTAAGATAACCAATCAGAATCAATCTTATATAAATCTATAAGTATTTGCTAGGATTTATGGCCCCACCAAAACAAATATGAAGTCCATTTAGTATGCAACATATTATAAACATAATGCTCCTAATGAATTTTTGTTGTTCAGTCATTCAGTCATGTCCAACTCTTCGTGACCCCATGGACCAGAGCATGCCAGGCATGCCTATCTTTCACTTCTTCTTCTTCTTCTTCTTCTTCTTCTTCTTCTTCTTCTTCTTCTTCTTCTTCTTCTTCTTCTTCTTCTGTGATCACTCGTATCCGAGTAAGATTGTCTTCCATAAACATGGTTTTAACAATGAGTCCGTAAGTGACTGTGGAGGCCAATTCTGGACCCACACGTCCTTCCACAGTGGAGACATAGGTTTCCGGGCGGGAGTTGATCATGGTGTGGATTTGCCAAGCGTGCCTTCCTCTTAGCATGTTTCTCCCTTGCATCCTGAGTTCGAGTGTCTTCAAAGCCCATGACACCTTTGGTAAAGGCTGTTCTCCAATTGGAGCGCTCGCAGGCCAGTGTTTCCCAGTTGTCAGTGCTTATACTACGTTTATTTAGATTTGCCTTGAGACAGTCTTTAAACCTCTTTTGTTGACCACCAGCATTACGCTTTCAATTTTTAAGTTCAGAATAGAGTAGTTGCTTTGGAAGACAATCATCAGGCATCTGCACAACATGACCAGTCCAACGAAGCTGATGTTGAATATAAGGTTGCTTCAACCCCATGTCCTGAGTGAGAATTTCTTTCCTGCCTTTGCTATATTTCGCTTCCTCTGCAGAAATCACAGTTTGCATTCCTAGTCCCAGAATGGCTGTATATGGATGTGGCAGAACACCCTTCACCAATTAGACAACAGGCTCAGTGACCAGGTGTGCTGTTTCTAAACCATCATCCCAGCCCTGTTGTGGCGCAAATACAGACACTTGCACTTTTACAGTACTGCAGCAGGCCTCAGAAAGGAAGGAGAACCTCTTTGTTACAGTTCTTGGTGGATGGCCAGCCGCACTGCTGTTGAGAGCTATGAGATCTTTCGGAATGAATGGCTCAGTAAGAGGCGATGATTGAGTTCAACTATCCAGACTATCCTTGTTTGTGGATTATAATAATGTAATGCAGTTCAGTTCATATTTACTTACAAGTAAGGATCACTGAGTTCAGTGGTGTTCATTTCTAAGTAAGCCCACACAGATTTGCAGTTTGAGAATTAATTACATTGCAGTAGTAGTTTGCATATGTGCGTGCTAAAATCGGCGTTGCAGGGTTGCACAAAGGAATGTTCGCATAGTTTCTAAACTCTAAGGGATGTGAAACAAAGGTTCATTTGCTTCATAAAAATGGTGTATATATAGAAAATATATGCTTATTTACTATTATACCCGTTATGGTGCTGTATACATAACACCATTTACCATCTGCTACTAGGAATATGGCACATTTTATCTGTGTCTGAAGGAAAACACAGATTTTTCCTTGTAGAATATGCTTTTTATGTCTTTGAGGTTTGGGTAAAGAAAAGTAGGCTACTTATTAAACATTGTTTGTTAAACATAACAGTAGGTATGTTTCGAGACTCAGCAAGAGGGATGGGGAAAAGGACTCCTATCACATCGAAATTGTTGACAATATCTTAGATTCTTCTTTCCAAATAGCTCTTCATTTCCTGCTGGTCTGCTACATATCTATTCATTATGACTCATTTCCCAAACACTCTAGCTTTAAAATAGAAACTGAATTCTTATTTTTCTATGGAGAAAAATAGAGCATGATGATTACCCAGAAGGACCATTAGAAACAGGAAGATGTAGCATATGACTGACACTGGGATGTGCTTGCATAGAAAACAGCCTCCCAGCCAAAACTAACAAACAAATATTAGTGTTTTGAATCAGTGACTTACAGTTTATATTTATTTTTTAGGAGGACCAGTAGGGCAGACACTGCTACTCTTTCTCTTCAGTTACATTAAAAAAAAAATTGTATATTTATGTAATTTAAATATTGCCATTTGAGTATCAAGAGCAGCTGTGGAGCCAGGGACACATCTGTCGGGCTATTGCACCGATAACCATCTGGTGCTTGGTTCTGCTTGATTGAATTCCAGCTGGAGATTTAAAATTCATATCCACCCACGACAACTGAAAAATAGGGGGGTACATATTATTCCACTGGAATCACCCCCACTGGGTTTTTTTTTCATTGAGAGGCATTTTAATGCGAACAGAAAGTGCATCTCTGCTTGGATGAATATTTTCACTTATAGTTGATAAACCAACAGGAATAAAAAGCGCAGTAATCAAAACTGCTCTAGAAATTTTTGCTGATGGGGGAAAATGACATCCATTTTGGTGACTTCTGTGTATTGGGAATGAATCTGAGATTAAGCATCAGCCAAAATGTATTTTAAACTCAATGGCAATAAATCACAGTGAAACGAAAGCACCACAAAACGGTAAAAACGATGACATGCACCAAAGCTATCCGTTTTCATAAAGGCTAATGGCATCTATAGCTCAATTATATCCCAATAGTGAGATATAAGCCTGATTTGCACCCAAATGCTACACATATATCTAGCTCCGAAGACACCCTGAGTGGTGTACACCAACTTGGGCATAGTAGCATCTTGTATGAGCTCATTGAACTACTGAAAGGGAGTTGATCATGCTACTGTAATGCTTCACGGGTCAGATATCATTGTACAACACTGGAAACTTATCTAAAACTTGGTGGGTTTGTCCAAACCACTATGTGAAAAAATATTTGCCTGTAGAAAAAGGATGCAGTGCATAGTGTTCGTTGGCTCTCTAGGAACTCGTTCTTTTCATTGAAGGACACTCCCACAATGATATAATTGTGGGGGCTGGGCGCCCACAAAGTCAATGAAAAAAGCTGGCAAGCGGCAGTGGTGCTGCCTCAGAGAGACAAGCGGTTCAGCTCCACCCTCCACAGCCAGTCAGCGAGGCACCCTTTTCTGGGGTGGGGGTGCTCGATACGGAGGCAGAGTCTCTCTGCCTCTGAGTCCAAGCCCCTCCTGATGGAGAAGGGTGCCTTGCTGACTGTGGAAAGGAGAAGGAAGAGGAGTCGCTGCTGGCCGCTGCAACGCGGATGTGTGACATCACACACCTGCATGTCTGTGTTGCGGCACTGGGCGCCCACAGTCCTGAGGACAAGATGACTCCACTGGATCCAGCCCATAGTATTTTGACAACACATAATTATTTGGTCTTTATTGAAGAAGAATAGAGTAGATCAGGCATAGGCAAACTCGGCCCTCCAGATGTTTTGGGAATGCAACTTCCATCATCCCTGACCCCTGGTCCTGTTAGCTAGGGATGATGGGAGTTGTAGTCCCAAAACATCTGGAGGGCTGAGTTTGCCTATGCCTGGAGTAGATGACCTAGGAGCAGTTATCCAGGAAGGTTTGGGAGCTGGTACTCAGTAAAGGATAATCATAGGATCCTAGGTGAGTAATTAGTTTCTCTCTCTCTCTCTCTCTCTCTCTCTCTCTCTCTCTCCTCTCTCTCTCTCTCTCTCTCTCTCTCTTTGTGTGTGTGTGTATCCGGCTTCAGATGCCTGGTTTGCTCCAATATAGGGATATATCTATCTCCCTATATTAGAGCAAACCAGGCATCTGAAGCTGGGTATTAGGAATAGAAGGACTAAGGTTGCAACCCTATGCACACTTTCTTGGGAATAAGCCCACTGAACTCAGTGGAAATGACTCCTGAAATACAGCAGTCAGCAGGGCAAGGCAGGGCAGTGGCGCTTACCTTGCTTCCCACCACCAGTGTCACTTGGGCTTGCTGGGAGGGCAGGGCTAGTGCAATGCAAAAACACTGGTGGGAGTGCTGGATTGGCTTCACTGTTGCATTTCTACTGGACCAACCAACCCTCTCCCTCTTGATAAGTCACAGGGGTGCCGGTGGTAGGAGGTCACGTAAGTGGTGCTGCCTTATCATGCTGACCGCTCCTCCTCCTGAATGAATATCCTTAGAACTGTTGACATGAACTAGCCCTAGCCAGGTGGTCAATTTCCCCACACAATTAGAATTGTGTAGGGAGAGCTTAGATATGCTGGTTAGCCACATATCCCTCTGTGGCATCCTGTGACACTTCATACACTGGAGGGCTGATTTCCCACAATGTGGTGAAAATTCACTATAACGACTGTGGAGGATGTGACCATTTCTCAGCATTACTTGTAGATGAAATAGAAATGGGCTGAGTTTTCTTTCCAATGCACCAACATTAGAATCTGTGCTGTTTGCTGCAGCTTGTGCAGAATGCAATGGCTACACTGATGGGGTCAGACAGCTGACCGCATGTCACACCTCTGCTTAAACATCTGCGCTGGCTGCCCATATGGTACCAGGCCAGATTCAGTGTTCTTGCATTAATATGCAAAGTTCTGCACAAGTTGGGTCCCTAAGGACCACCTGAGCCCTGAAATCCCAGCTCAGTCACTGCGATCACCCAGAGGAATATTGTTGGTTGTCCCCCATGTCTCAGAATCCTGAGATTTGGCAGGTGTCTTTGCTTCTAATTTTCAGGCATCTCTTGAAGTCAGTGGCGAATGGTGTGATGCGGCTGTGCCACTCAGTTGACCTCTGTGCAACTGAGTCAGCCCCGTCTTGTCCATTTGTCCTACTGGCACAGGGCGCCAGGGCACTGGCCCCTCCAGGAGCACCCCTACGAGTGCAGCCAGTGGGGGAGCTGCGCGGGCCCGCCGGTGGCCTCCCCCTACCCTCCTCACTCACTCGCCTGTCCCCCCAGCGATGCCCCAAGGGGCGGCCAGCACAGGAGGGAGGTAGCCCCAGAGGCGGAGAGGCGCGAAGGTGGCACGCCGGACCTCCCCGCCCCGCACCTCGCACTCTCCCCCGGGCGCCACCCTTCCCCCTGCCAGCCCACCACCACCACTCCCCGGGGCACAGGGGTGCCGGAGGGATCGCTGTGCCACAGCGGCTGATGTGCCTAAGACGGCTCTGAACTGAGTCATGGCAGCACACCGGGATGGAGAGGGGGACAGCGACTGTGAGACACATTTGCACCATATCAACCTTGCCACCTCTGCACCCCTCCACCCCAATATTTTGCAGTGACTCATCCTGACAGAGGTGAGATTAGTGGCACAGCCGGATCACACTGTTCAGTGCTGCTTAAAGACCCTTTTATGCCAACAGACCTTATTCGGTTGTTTGCATTTTTATGATTCTTTTGCATTGTTTTATTGTACCTGTATATATTGCTGTATATCCTGCCATGAAATTTTGTAGGCACGGGCAGTTTATACATATATTTAGAAACAAATAAATAAGCCACAATGTATTTAATGTATTTATTTACAAAATGCACCAATACCAATGTTTTAAGAATATCTAAGTGGTGTCCAACAGGAGTTTTATCAAATCAAAGCATATAAGAGCATATGAAAAACAATATAAAATATTACCTTGCTGTTTCATAAAACTGGCAGGAGGCGTACTTGAGATCACACTGCTGGGAAGGCTTGTCTAAATAAAAATGCCTTCAATTGAAGTTGAAACCAAGTAAGTATATAACTAAGAATATTAAATTTATTCATGTTGTAGCAAAATATAACATTTTGCTCAGCTCTATATAAAATGAATTGGATTCCTATATATGCATGCACACACACACACCAGGATACTATAGCATTAAAAGTACTAATTTAAAATACAAGGATCTTTATAAAACTTACAATAATTTTCAATAACATAATACAATATTTTATAATTTAATGAAATAATTTACATGAAATTGATTTGTTACTGTGTGTGCGTGTGTGTACGTGTGTGTGTAACAAACTCATGGAAAGTTAGATGGCTGCTCATGCTTCTGTAGTTAGATTTATGCTTTCCTAAATGTTATTAAAGTGATTGTGTACAAAATTGTGTATCTTTTGATTCAAAAGCAACAGCGCTTCTGTTTCGAAGCAGTTTTTGTACTTTATAACATTGTTTTTTTCCATTCAGCTTGACCCAGTGTCGGTTTGGAATGAACAGTTTGTCGAAATGTCTCCATTACCGCAATATTACATTGGTGGATTGAGCCCCTACTGCAATTGTTAGGTGAACTTTTAATTCCTTGGTGGTCCTGATATATCTGCCCATTAATTATGATTAGGCTAGGCCTGCAGTACATTTTCAACTTTACAGTGGTTATTGATTTGTTCTTTTGGAAAAAATCAAGGTTTAAAGCTACCCATATAACTGTGTGTGTGTGTGTGTGTGTGTGTGTTTTGTTAAAGTTGTACAGTTGCTGAGTATTCCATATTTCAATTCCCCAGAACATTTCCACCCCCCAATTGTGTAGAAACAGTAATTCAAAGATGTATAGTGGCACAGCCCTTGGCACCTCCACTCTGCATCTGGTTAATTACACATATCTGAAGATCCAGAAAGCTGAAAATGGCCCAAAATGTGGAAGCTCATGAAACAAGACTTTCAATGCACCAACATAGTCATTTTCTGGAGCGGCAAATCCATTTTGCCAAACATAATAGGAGAGAAGAAGTTCAATGCATGACCAAAGTAACAAAAAATGAACATCAACATGTATCCTAAGAAAGCCCCATGTACCATAACTGTTACAGATCTTATGTAAAGTACCAGACATTTCAACTGCTAATCAGTAATGTAATGCTTTATCTCCATGGTAATTAAAAAGAAGGCTAAAAAATCATTGTCATCCTAAGCATTCCATCTCCCTATCATGGAAATTGGGAAAGAAGGCCACCCTTTAGATTTCAGTAGCATTTTGTATTATATGAGATTAGACAAGGTTTGAGTGTAGTCAGCTATGTGTTAAAGAGCCACAGGTTCATGGCAGGACACAGTCTTCTTACTTGGCTGCAGGCACTTGCCTGGAGAAAGCAAGAAGCCATTAGCCTGGGTATAAAGATTTGAGTGATGATCTAAAACTCAACCATTTGTCCATGTGGCCCTTTGCCAGTCTTGGGGCAGCAGCAAATGCCTGATCTTGTCATCCTTTAAAGCTGGCCCTGTGGCAGAAGGTTAAGGAAAGGAGACAAAAATTGCCAAAGAGACTGTGTTACTGTGAGAAACAGATGTAGCCTTTAAAGTTTGTGTTGTGCTTTGACAAATGGGAGATACAACCCATCTGATGTCATAATGACACCAGGCGACTGACAGGTTGGTTGTTGTGCCCACCTGTTAAAGTTAGCCCGACACGTGGAAACAGGTAATGAACAGGTCTGCTGGGCCAAAATGTTTTCCTGCCCCTTTTTTAAACTGGGAAAGGGGGAAACAGAGCATTGCTGGGATTCTTTAGAGTGGATTTATTGAGGCAGGAGGAGTTGCATTCCTTATGTTCAAAACTGGCAGTTGAATTTGGACGAAAGGCTGAATGGTACATTCTGGCTATGAGAGACAGGAAAGTTGGAAGGAGAAGAGGAACTGACAGCCTGCAGTGCAGAGCAGCCTTACAGCAACATCACATCATCATGGCATCTGGACAACAGTTTGGCACAGTGCAGGACTCAGATTTAAAGTATCACTACATTGCATTGGAAGGGCTATAAGGATTATATAAATTTATAGCATAAATTGATGAAGGAAAAGAAATCATTTTTCTAAATATGCTCACCTTGTTTCAAGCTCTCATCCCAGACCATAAGACCCGTGACTTGCACTTGACAACATGTTGGATGTCTGTCATTAATATTGTCTTTCCTGTCTGAGATAAAGCTCTTGGTTTTGGGCTCCAGGTCCCAGGAAGTGCTCCATGAGGTCCCAAGCATGGTGAGCAGCTTTAGATATCTTTGGAGATATTTCTTTGTTGGTTCACCAAAAATAGGCATTGTGGATGGTGCATATAAGTGATAGTAACAAGCAATCCCTATAGCTTGTTTTCCTTTTCAGCCTGATCTATATTTATTGAACTACATTGATCTCGTTCATACATTTCACTAGCCCTATAAGTCTGTGAAAGAAATGAGGCAGAAAATCCTGTTAAATAGATGATACTTAATGGGGTGATCAAAGCACCTCAGAATTTAGCAGTTTTCTTTTCTGCACAGGTGTTCATTGCTGTTTCATCCAGCTGAAGTAAGATTTGAACGAGACTTGATGATTCGATTTGTATGAAGTCATTTGACTGCTGTTTTCATCCCCCATGTAGAAACGAGCCTGTTCTTAAAACTGGAATGCTGAGAAGAATGAGCAACAGTTACCTCATCAGCTATTGTCCAGACTGTGTGTTGTCACAATCCTAATCGATTTCCAGGTCTCACTTTCATGCCACAACAAAATTAAGCACACATGCACTGTAAACCCATGTGTTTAAACTTACAAAGAGCATTTGCAAAGCTATAACTAGTCCATTCCTCTTCGTGAGCAGCAACCACACTTTCTGCCTGTGCGAGATCATTGTTGAAGCATGGCTTTATGGACTAGATTTTCTCAAAATACTGTGTTCTTTCTAGAGATGACTGGCATACTTCTGTATTACTGGTAGCTTCTCTGTTTATAAAAGACTCCCTCCTAGATCAGGCCAAAGCCAAACAGGTGCTTATGGAAAGCCCGCAAGCAGGACATGAAGCCAATAACCCTTTCCTGCTGTTGTTCCCTAGCAAATGGCACTCAGAGGTATGCAATCTCTGATCCTATAGGTAGTATGTAGCCATCATGACTAGTGGCCATTGGCAGCCTTGTCCTCCATGAATTTTTCCTATCGTCCTTTAAACCCATCTAACTTAGTGGCCACCAGCACCACGTCTTGTGTTAGTGAATTTCATCGTTTATCTATGTGTTGTGTGAAGAAGCAATTCCTTTTGTCTGTCTCAAATCTCCTTCATTCAGCTTCATTGAATCACTCAACAAATATTATGAGAGAGGGAGAAAGACAAACCAAAACACCATATCTCATAAGTAAAAGCTGGATAGATACGGATTTTGGGCTAATATCCTGTGTATATTATGCCGCCAAACACTGACTGGAAGGTGCAGGATGTAGAATAAATGGGAGTATGTACAGAGTTTTATTTGGCCTTCTCTGTACTTTCCACAACATGGTTTGTGAGATGCAGTGACCAAAACTTTATGTCAGTTGTGCTACACTATAGATTTGTATAAATGTATTATGATATTGGCAGTTTTATTTTCAATTCCTTTCCTAATGATCCTTAGCATTGAATTTCATCTGTTCACAGCTGCTGCACACTGGCTTGACATTTTCATTGAGTTATCCACTATGAGCCAAATATTCCTTTTCTTGCTCAGATACCACCACTGTATGTGTGAAGTTAAGATTCTTATTATTATTATTTGCCTCGATGTGCATCACTTTACATTTGTCATTTTAATGCCCTTTCACCCAGTTTGGAGAGATCCTTTTGGAACTGCTCGCAATCCCCGTTTTTTGTTTTTACTACTCAGAATAATCTCAATGCTTACCCCTAACTCCAGATCATTTATGAACAAGCTCAAAAGCACAGACACAATATAGGTCCTATTTTCCTGTTATTGGTCCAGGGAGCAGGAGTGTATTTACGACAGAAATCAACAGCTTCATGGGTGATAAAGTTGGCTGCACACTTATAAGTGGGTCTCATACACACATGTAATTGGGCTTTGTGTGAGAGAAAAAAGAAACTTCAAATGTTGAATAGCTTTCCTTTGCAAAACAGTTTTATTTTTGCTTGTGAATGAAACTGGCAATTTTACCACACCTTGATTAAAGTGTAGAAAAATATATTGTGCTGCCAGATTAAAAAATCTATAGGATGCCCCTGCCCATAAACAGTTAGCATATGACCAGCTTTTTTGGTTTCAACAATTCTCTATTTTTCACCCTTTGCTGTATGAGTTTGTGTGAGAGACAGACAGACAGACAGACAGACAGAGAGAGAGAGCACATTTGTGATTTCCCTTAGGGAGATTGATTAAGAATTGATAACGTCCCGCTGACATTGCTGTCTAGACTTGATTGGGTAATTTAGTTGCTGCTATCTTTTGTTGTATACAATTGTGGGTAATGAAGCCTTCATTGCAGGCTTCTTAGAATCTCAAATTGCTGTATATTTGACTTAGCATTGTGGACAAAACAGATCAGAAGGAAAAGATATAGACAGCACAATTGAAAAGTTGGCACAGATATTAGAAATGATCCTTTAAAATTATTCCACTACAGATTCAATAGGGGCATCTGGTTCCACTTTATCTTGTGCAGACTAGCTTGTGAGGCCTCAAAATTACATCAGTTGTGGAAAAGATGAACCTCGGTGCTTAATAATTTTGTTAACATGGTACCTGAAGGTTTTTCTGTTCTTTCTTCTTGTTTTTGCCTTTTCCGTATCTCAGTGAAATGCTGGATTCTGTATCTGTGTCGAATACAGGGGCAAACTTTAATTGAGGGCTTTTCTTTGGGGATCATGTGCATTCGAGGAGAAAAACTCCTATTATCAGCTTAGAGATATAGCAAGTTTGAGACTTTCATCTTGCAGAGATACCAAAATGTTAATTTGTGCTTTTGTGACACCCGGCTTGGATTACTGTAATTCTCTGCTTGCAGGTCTCGTTCAGCCCTCTCTTCAGAAAACAATAACATCTGAAATAATTCCACCACTGTGATTTTAAACATGCACAATAGCTGGTCATCATATGGTTCAGCACTGAGATTGCTGCACTGGCTGCCAATTAGATACCAGATCGATTTTAAGACCCAGGGGGATGCGCTTTAAAACTCCACATGTATCCAAATGAGTTTTTGGTTCCCTATTGCCAAGCCCAATTTTTACTCAAGTGTGTAAAATGGTGGGCTTTTCATTTGTTCAGAACTATGATTATAAATCTCTGCACTGCTTAGCTTTCCCCTGCAGCTGTGGGATGCCCTTTGACAGCAGAGATGCAGAATGTCAGGGCTGTCATTGACTCGAGGTCAGGGCTAAAGCAGGTCATTGTTTAACTTTGCTTTTGCTCGCTAGCCGATCAAGCTGTGTCAGGATATATTTAATGTAATGTTGTATCACTCCTCTTTGTGTGTGTGTGGGGGGGAGGGATATGCGAGCATGTGCTTTGGAACCTTTCCGATGCCATAGCCCATTGCTCCCTTAGGAAGGATCTGCAAGTCACTTTTCTGCATTTTGTGGGGTGTTGGAGCAATATGGCGCTGTATGCAAACAGACGTATTTATAAGAACAGCTCATACCTAATAAGAACAGCTGCTAACACGTCGGGGGTGCAAGGAGAAGATATATAACTAGTGGGAAAAGCCAGATGTGCATTACAGAGCAATAGTTATCAAGGTGAGAGGAACTCAAAGACCTTGTGTGTGTGTGTGTGTGTGAGAGAGAGAGAGAGAGAGAGAGAGTCAGAGAGAGAACACAATTATGAATGGAAGCTCATTGCTTCTCCCAGATTCCTTTCAATGGCTTCCTTGATTGGGCCAGAGGTCAGATTCCCAAGGTATCCAATGCAAATCAGAGTTGCACTCCATCAGGGTGGGAATCAAGCCGAGTCCCTCCCAGGGCATTACAATTGTCTTGCTCTTCTTCCACAGTGAACAACAAGAGTAACTGCTGCCAGGCACACCATCTGTCTTTTTTCCCTGTTATTACATTTGGTTCAGGTTGCGCATTAAATTATCATATGGAAAATGAAACAGCCTACATGTTATGGCTAACTCCCAATGCTGCTGCAATGACAGGATACCAAACTGTACTCGTGGGTCACCTCCACTCTAATCATGTATGGTTCAAGCAACTGGTCCAAAGGTGCCATAATGGGAGGGACATTATAGGCTGCTTCATATGAGCTCTTGAATGTCCTCCTCCCCCCACCCTTCGTATGAAACTTCCTTGGATATATATATATATATATATATATATATATATATATATATATATATATATATATATAGACAGAGGAGACTTTGAATCAGAAATGCACAAGTACACTTGGGCAGAATGTCATGGAGGCACCAAAACACTGCCAAGCAAAAGCGTGTCCATGCACCGCCAGTCCATGGGAGACATTTCGTACTCAGTCATGTGTGTCTGAATGACCGCTATGTTCTCTGGTCACAATCTTCCATTTGGTTTGCAGGCGACTTGGAGAGAGAGGAAGCTTTACCTGGAGAACCATTGCTCTACCCCCAGAACATCTAGACCAGAGGATGTGCCCTTAACAGACTCCTATGGCTCACAGACACCCCTCCAGTTCATCCCTCACTATCACCATGCTGTTGGAGCTAGTGGAAGTTTGGGCTAGCCAGCCTTCAGGAGGCCTCAGGAGACTTCAGCATGAAGCTGAGGAAACAACTCTCACCGAGTCAGTGCCAAGCAGCACTGGCGGTTTCCCAGATTACTCATAAGCTGGCTTTTGCCATGCCTGGTCCTGCTTATGACATGTGCTCCCCTATTAAAATAAAAATAGCATTTCATCTTATCTGATGTGAGCACGTTTATGTGCACGCGATTGCATATGCTCCCTTAGTCTTTCCAGGGACATAATAAATTCCCTTGCTGTTGTTCCTTGCCATTTCACTCAGGATATATGGCTGTTGGCATTTGGAAGCATTCTGATATCCAATTAAATATATGTAATGTCCTTTTCTTAGGCAGAAGAGAATCTGTGGTTCACTGTCATTTATCTTGTTCTTGGGTTATTCCAGGGCAACTGTAACGTTGCACTTGCACTGCAATCATGATAAAAAAGTTGTTATTGTCTGTCATTTTACCTCGGCAGCTATAGTTAGAGGAAACTTTAGGTATACATACAGGTATATGTTTAATAATCTATCATTAGTAGAACTGCAACTGTTCACAGCGTGCAGCCCATAAATACCTAGCATTGCTGGTGCTGTCCTCTGGTTGAAACTCTAAAAACAGTCTTAAAGTGACCGACAATCCCCAATGCTTTAGGAAATCTGCTCCAGGCTGTCTGAGTTAGCATGGTTCTCATAAAACGCATTGACCCCTTTTGATTGCTTCGCCAACCTTTTGGTTTTAAAGGCATCTGCGCTCTGCAAACTGTGCTTGTTAGCAGCCTGGCCAATGCTCTCAGAAGATCAGGAGACAAAAAGCATCCCCAAATTTGCTGATTGTGGTTTGTTTTAAAGAACCTTTGCTGTGCCCATCTCTCTCCCTCTCTTTTTTATGCCATTTGCCTCTGACCTGAGAATGTGTCACAGGTAATTTCCACACCGGCACAATTTATCAGTCAATCACTCTCTTTATTACAGTCAATGACCAGTAGTGACACAATTTAAAAGCTTGATGGGATTTTATCCATAATACTAACTAAGGCTGCAGTCCCACCTCTACACACCTGGGAGTAAGGCCTATTAAATTCAGTGCCACTTACTTCTGAGTAAGGATGGTTAGGGTTGCAGCTTAATTATGCTTGATCAGAGTGAAGGTGACACTCTCCATAGTGCATCAGCAAAGAGGGGGTCCCAATCCCATGTTTGTTGAATAATAGGAATGAGAGGTCAGAGAGGAAAGAATTTACAGGGCAGACAGATGGGGCGAGGCACTTAACTCTTTCCTAACCCACCACTTTCCTTAGTGCAATCTCTTCCCCAAGTCATTTTGTCTGGCCAAACTTATTTTGAGTCACAGCTGTGAAAAACTGAGAGGCAAAATGACCAGGGGGAAGGGATTGCATGGGGATAGTGGCAGAAAATAGAATGGATTAAGCCCTACCCCTAGTGCTCCTGTCTTGAAACATCCCTCCTGCATTTGCCCCCTGAATTTAACCCTGGCTGTGTTTGCCTGTGTAATGCGCAGTTTGACCCTGGGATGAAGTATTTCGGGGAAGATGAGAACTGTAAAGACCAAAACTATTGTCCTCTGTGTTCAGAGCCTGACAATGCAAATTTTAGCCATAACACAAAATGGAATGTTGTTTTATATTTATATCGCATGGGACAATACTATGTGATATCAATATGCATATATGCAAATCACTGTTTTGTTCCTTTTTCATCTTGAACGAAATCTAAATGACACCAGCTGCAATCCAAAGAGCCCATTTAAACATGTACGACTGAAAAGGAGCTGGCAACATGCCACAGAGGAGTGAAGGGGGCAGCTATGCCAAGAAAGAAAGAAAGACAGAGAAACATGATCAACCCACAGATGTGCCAAAGGCCCATCAAGTCCAGCACTCTGTTCTCACAGTAGCCAAGCAGATGCCCATGAGAAGCCAGCAAGGAGAACTTGAGCACAACAACACTCCTGTCATTCCCAGCAACTGGTATTCAAAAGCTTCCTTCCTCTGACAGTGGAGGGAGAACATAACCATTATGGCTAATAGCTTGAAGTTTTGCACAGGATGAATAATGTTTCAGGATTGTTTCAATGTCTATCTACCCTCTGCTGTAAAAACTCACCCTGTTTCTGCAGGTCTTTGCTGAGACAACTTGGATGTTTGACCTCAGCTGAAGGAGCATTAGCCCTGGTCCTGAATCTGCCCCTTTTGTTACTCTCCAAGGTGCTGACTTTACCTCACCATTCTGCCTGCCTGGGAAACCAGGGATTATGCATCACTCCTCCTTGGCGGTGGGCATCCCTGTGGATCATGACAGCTCACTGCCAGCATGCAATATCTGACAGATGACTCTCAAGGGAATGCAGACCACAATAGGAAAAAAGTTTTCCAGTCCTGAAACAGGGGGAACAATACAATCAAACACAATAAAAAAGTTGAATGTTCTCACAAGGCATTTTCAGAAAATGTTTCTAACCCTCTGCTCCTTTTCCACCATTGCTATTTTAGGCACAAAAATTGAAATGGAAGCATTCCCCACCCACCCCCAGCACAGCCTAAATGGTTTCTTTTTCAAACCTCCTCTCAACTCACTCTACCCCAAGACATTTCCCCAGTGCTCCCTCTATCCAGCCAGCAGCAAAAGATGGAGTGGGGCAGTGATGTTGATCTCTGGCCAGTTATGCTAAATAATTTATGGAACGAAATCTACATACTGCTTGACAGTAGTAAAACCTCTACACAGTTTACAGGAAACATTATCCATTCAAAGAGTTGAAAACATTTAAAGATAAAGATAAAATTAGCAGGAAGAAAGATTAAAACAGATCAACACCTGTGTGTCTAGATTGACTTGACAAACTAAAATATTTTCTTAGCACCCCTGCTGCTAGGCTGGTGCGGTACAAATGCACTGGGAGAGGGACCCGATTGGCTCTGATGCTGCGTTTGCACCATGCTGCCCTCGCTGCCACCTCCCCCTCTCCTTTCTCGAAAACAGCAGTAATGTGTCTGACCAGAGGTCAAGTGAGTACCACTCCCCTGCCATCTAATTACTTTACCAGCCTTTACCTAATTACTGAAGATGAATAAGTTATCTAGAGCTTACATAGCCTGCGTGAGTGGCCCACCTCTCTCTTTACAGTAGCCATAGAATTAGTTGCCTTTGCTTTATTGCCCTCATTCACCTGGACTAGATCATGCAAATCATACTAGATCATACTTCCCATTTGACTGAAGAAAGCAGCACCTATACATGTTGCTACATTTGCTAGAATTATAATTTTCATGGCAGGATGAATTAGACGGATATATGCCTAATTCTATAAATTATATTTATATAAATCAAAGAGAGCTCCAATGAAAGGAAAGGAGTTCTACGTGCATGCAAGAAAACAGTCTAAAAGAGAAGAGAATTTGTAACAGGTATATCTTGCCTCCTGCAAGTTGCTAAGCACCCCAAATCCCCGCTGACTTCAATAAGAGTAGAGGATACTCCCTACCTTCCAAGCATATAATTTGCAAAGCAAAAGAATTCATTTTTGCTTCTAAAATGACTAAAATGGAAAGGATGAGCACACCATGCAGCTACTTCTGTGCTGTTATCAGGGAAAAAATCCACAGGGATAAGCAAATCAAGCAAATACTGTAAAAGCCTTATAGCTTCCACCACTGGTGTTCAAAGCAAGCATCAAATCACCGATTAGGCATATGAAAACAAATACAAAACTTATCAATTTTTAAATGACTCTGATAAATTTTGTGTAGAAAGTTAATTAACAGAACTGCACCTATGATGCTGATAAGCAACTAAAGATTGTGCCCAGTAATTAAGGACTGGAGGTCCCGGTGTATTCTTAGAGTTAAACCTCTTAAATAACTTTTGGTTTCTAGACCACTGGATCTTTGAAAAGTTAATCTCTGTTATCTCCAAATGCAGAAGGTTTACTCTAACAATGGTAGTTCAAAGCCCTCTAGGTAGAGAGTTTTCAAAGTCTATATTACTTGTGATGGAAATGCAATAAAATAAAACATTAGATGACTAACAACGGTGAAATCCTAGCCACATCTACCTGTACTCATCTCCATGCAGTTCAATGGGACTAACTTCCATGTAAGTGTGCATAGGATTGCAGTCCAAATTGCTCTTAAGATTTTCATCAGAGCCATCCAAACCATCAGTGTCTTCCACAGAGGCTTCCTAACTGTGGTGAAATAATAAAACCCTCTACATTCTTTGTGTACATTCATATTTGAACATCTGCTGACTAAAAGAGAGAAGGTATCACAACATTTTAACTTCGGAATTGCTCCAAGGAATATATAAGTGTCTTTCCTGAGAACATAGGCTGGGAAAAAAAATCTCAACTAGGGACATTTTATATAAATCTCTTGGGTATGTAAGCATACCAATTTCCATGCATGCATTATAGCAATGGGTTTGCAGGAAAGCAGAAATGAATCAGTGAAAATTGTCTTGAAATGGACTTCATGATTTTGAATGACAATGTCAGCATGATTTTTTACAATGGCAGTAGGAATCATAGTGTTCTGTGAATGCACACATGAGGGAGGTGGGGAACAGGTACACATAGATATGTCAGCACTGCCTGTGATCCAAGGCTGGGTATGGATCACATATGCATGTTCAGCAGCTCTCCTCATCCTCCTCTTCTCCCCTCACTCCACCTCAGACTGCTTTGCAAGCTGTCTTTGAATCTCTCTCCTGAGTTGTTCATCCATAAATAGGCTCTCCGGAATCTCAGCTGGTGCCTTGAGATCGGAATACCTTTGCTTGCATTGTTCTGAATATTATGCACCTGGCATCCTGTTTCCGTAGCTTTTATGGAAGGGGAGGGGGTTGTTTTGCATTCAGCAGGGTAAGCTAGTTTTCCTATCGTTATTCTTTCAGTCACTGTGAAATTGTATGCCCTCAGTGAAATCTCAGGTTAACTACAAGCTTGAGGTGAAAGCCTACCCCGCGAGCTTTCCCTGCTATGTAGGTGAGCAAACACACTACTTTTCTGTGTCCTTTTGCATTGTTCTGGTTTTGTTGACCTTCCAACCCATAACAGGCTTCTGCTGCACCAAGGCAGGGCTGAGGCAGTTCCCTTTTGTTTCCTCGCTGTCAGTAGAGGTTAGAATTCCTCCTGTCCCAAACCATTTTCAAACTTCCTGGGGTAGGCCAAGCCCACTTATAAAACACGGTGACACCGTTTTTACATTTTTTGCTTCCCACAGGCATTCAAATACAGGTGAATGTCTTTCCCTGTCAAGGCAGCAGTGGGAGGTGAGAATGAAAGTCCTTTTCTCTTTCTCCGGGAAATTGGACTGCAAAAAGCTGTCAATTTAAAAATGACAGAGTGGCACAGCGTTTCTTTAAGGTGGCTCCTTTCATATATATTTTTTTCACTCCCGCTGTCTCTCTGACAGTCGAAGTGGCAAGAGGAACTGAGACAAGAAATGAGCACTGCTGGCACCTGCCCTCAGGCGCAAAATTAATCATGGAATGAAGCAGGCCAACCTCCAAAATCCCCAGCGTCCATTATCTGCCAATGGGGACGGCCCATCCCTGTAATAAGGCAACCCACACATTGGCTATTATTCAAATCTTAAGATTATTCACCATTGCTCATCAAATCCCAGAGTACTCTTCTGTTCGGCATTGTCCTTGGGATTCTGTCGTAATCGAGTTTCTGTGTGCCATCAACACAGCCTCCACGAGTCTAGCATTTTGTAGATTAGGAATGCTGTCTTTTCTCTTTTGCATATTAATGTCAAGTGTTGCCAGAGAATGTGCAAGGTATCTTTTATGTGGGACTGTGATCATGAAGGTACATCTGCACCCACACTCCTTGTTGCAGTTCTTAAGAGCTGCACTTTACATTTTGTGAGCTGCTCATAGGACTGCCTTAATTAAAGAAGGAGAAGACTAAATTCATGCAGACAGCTGTGCATAGTACCACCATGTAAATGCACAAAGGAAACAAAAATTGGGAGGAAGAGCATGGCATGTAATTTACGCATGGTACCACAGCAGAAGAAACCACTCTTCAGGGGCACAAGTCAAAACAAAATGCACCTCATGTGATAGCCTATATTTGGTCCATATGATGTGAAAAACAGCTCCTGTCTTCCAAGACTTATCAACTGTGTGTTAAAAAGTCCAGAGTGTTACAACTATTTCGGTTTTACAAAGTCTTCAGAACATTAATCACAATGCTAAAAAATGCCGCTGGGTAGCATCTTCCTCATGCATTATCACGACATGTAATTTTTAATGGCTAGACTGGTTGAAAGCACAGAACAGACTTGAAGTCTGAGGCAGAAACGTATTTTGGTCTTTTCAATCTTTTCACCAGAAGCTGTCTGTTCAGGCAGTGCCTGGGAGTTTATCAACATTTCAGTAGAACCAGCCTTCCGCCCTCCCGCTCCACTTTCTCCATCCCCTCAGAAATAACACCTTGTAGGTACTATGATTGGTAACTTAATGGGATCTGACATTTTTACACTGAGCTGATGTCATGGCATATCACTCCCTAGGTTCAGCTCGGAGGTTAACGTATGTTTACACCATGCCTAATTTTCCTCAACACATCTCATTTAAGTCTCTCTGCAACGTGTAATTTTTCTGCCGGCTCCTGAGTTCCACTATTGCCACTATCACTGCTCTTATTGGGTAAATACTTTTCTGCAGAACTTGAGTGATTTGTCAACTGTAACAGCACTGTAACAGCCTCCTAAATCCAGGCCTTTCCAAGGAAACCAAGCATTTGGGGATGATTTGTTTTGTTTAATTTTCTTCTTGATGTATTATGGTTATGTGTGTGTGTGATGTTTGTTCTGTTGTGTATTGTTTTTAATGTATGAATGTTATAATTTTCAATAAAGATTTATTTTTTTAAAAAAGGGATTCCTCCCTCTTTTACCTTTTAGAATTTAGTCATGGTAGAAATTCCCATCTCAAAAATACTTAGATTTCCTACCATTTAAACCCATATTGGTGAAATTCAGGGGTCACCAATGTGGTGCAGACACTGGATGAGGATTTTACATAGCTCTCTTGGAAAAGCAACGTGTTCGTGCATATTAGCTTAATTCAGTTAAACTATCAAAACTCCACAAACCTATTCATATACGTATTATAATTACTGTTAAGCATTCTTGTCTATTTGATAAACTGTATTATTTGCATCAGGGACGCGGGTGGCACTGTGGGTTAAACCACAGAGCCTAGGGCTTGCCGATCAGAAGGTTGGCAGTTCAAATCCCCATGATGGGGTGAGCTCCCGTTGCTCGGTCCCTGCTCCTAGCAGTTCAAAAGCATGTCAAAAGTGCAAGTAGATAAATAGGTACCGCTCCGACGGGAAGGTAAACACCATTTCAGTGCGCTGCTCTGGTTTACCAGAAGCGGCTTTGTCATGCTGGATACATGACCTGGAAGCTGTATGATGGCTCCCTTGGCCAGTAACGTGAGATGAGCGCCACAACCCCAGAGTCGGACATGACTGGACTTAATGGTCAGGGATCCCTTTACCTTTACCTTTACCTTTACCTTTACCTTTATTATCTGCATGTGACAGCAGATCAGATTATGTTATTTGTGGTTTCCTAGCTGGTGCCTCCCACCGCTTGTCTGCCTCCAGCCAGTCCATGACACAGCCTGCTGATACAATGTCAAAGTTGTGTTCCCAGAAATAAAGGCAAAAGAGATACAGAGGTGTAACTTCTCCTTGTCTCTTGTTATGTCTTGCTCCATCCCGAATTCTTTCCCACTGAAGCATGCTGTATTTCAGATTTTCCCCTTAGGTTGTTTTGAACATGGGTTGCATAGGGGAACGACCAATTATTCCAAATGATGGCATCTTCTGAATGGTTAAATTGAGAACAACACATGGCTGTCTTTGTTTCTTAAGAAATAGAACCGGTTTCTCACCAAGACAGCACTTCTTAACAAAGACCAGTACAACAACCTGATTCCAGTAGGCCAGGAAGGATTAGAAAGCTGAACATTTAAATTCACGGAGAGTTGCTATGCTAGTTGGCACGCCTGACCTTTTCAGGGTATGTTCAAATAATAATTAATATCTGTTATAATTCAGAATATTGTAATTTAAATAATGACCCATTATTATCATAAGAAAGAGCAACTTGACATTTTGAGCCCACACCTCTTCCCATTGGAATGCATGACCTAAACTGGCAACTCCATTCCTCTGCTGCCACTTACTTAGAGCATCCCAAGTTATGTAGCCACTTCTTCTGTCACATAGGTACATGGGAAACTGCTGTATACTGAATCAGACCAGTAGTAGCTTTCCAGGGTTTCAGACAGGGTCTCTCCCAGCCTTATAGCACTTTCAGACAATACAAACTAGTCTAGAATTGGCCCAAAGGCTTTACATCTTCTCTCACCTTCCGACATCTGTTCTCAGACCACTACCTTAATATGTGACCAGCACGCAGTTGGTACACATGGAATACACAACTCAATTCCTTAAATTCCTCAATCTTCTAATGCATTGGATTAAATGCTGCTTTACCCACTGGCTTTTTAAAATGCTTTGAAAATGTTGACTCCTAACATTTTATAACACAGAGTAATAGGACAGAAGAGGCACTCATTAGTCCAGTTGCCAATTGATTTAGCTGTTTTGCTTAAATCACTCCAGTTATGGAGGGCCATTAAATAATTTATTCTAACATCTATATTTTAAGCCTCTTTTATTACACAAGAATAAACATCACATTAGGACTGCCTTTGCAGGAACAAATGTACACGTGTGTAATAAAAAGGAGAATGATGGTTCTGCAGTCCTTCCCTTCAAGTGAATTGCCTGGAATAATGAACATGATTATTTATTTAAAATGATATGTTAGTCAAATAATGCAAATGGACCAACAATCTTTGCAAACATTTCCCCAAGCTGCCTTTACAAAGCTGCACAGTTGTTTTACATCAAGCGTGGCTTTGACTTGAGGTTATGATTATTCCTGTCATATAGCGCATTATTTCACCAAAGGATATGATGACATTAAGAGCAGTTTAGAAGCATTGGTAACTTTATCCTGGGATACTATTGTAGGGAAATTGTTCAGCATATACGGCAGTGCCTATTATTGCTGCTCAGAATTGTATATGTGAGCAAATCTTTCAGGGAGGAGAATCGAAAGATGACCTTCTAGATTTCCTGTGATATACCAGAATGTAAGATTGCAAGAAGGTATTCTGTGATTAGGGGAAAGGCTGTAGCTCAGTGGCCAAGCATCTGCTTTGTATGCAGAAGGCTCCGGGTTCAACACTCAGCATCTCCAGGTGAAACCGGGAAAAAACCTCTGTCTGGAATCCTGGAGAGCCACTGACTGTCAGTGTGGACAGTACTGAGCTCGATGGATCACTTGGCAGCTTCCTATTCTGTTTCACAATTACATTTTTATTTATTTATTTTATTTATCTAGGACAACTAATTTATTCCTTCCTGCAGATATAACATTCCCTAACAATGCCCCCATCACAACTCCTGGTTCAGATCTCTTTGGAGGCACTGATGTACGCAAAGATCTTCTGGCAAGCCTGGTAATATCAAGAGAGCTCCATACATTCAACAGAGAATTTGAAGCCAATAGTAATGTTGCAGCAAATGAAAAAAGCCCTTGTCCACAAAGGATCCCAGTCTACGCATCAGAGCTCTTGCATGTTTAAGGACCCTCTGGATTGGCTGCGCGTACGGATTATAATGAGAATATAATCATAGACAAATACGCCTACAGTGGCATTCATATTCTTATCACCTAAATAAGAACAATCATGGAGATGAGTGAATATCCCCTAAATAAATTTTGAAAAGTAAATTGCAAAGAAGCACAGTAACAATCTGTTTCTTATAAGCAATCTACATCTGGCATGCAGATTTACAAGAAGTTATCTGATTCCCTTTCACTGTTTAAAATAAATGTTTCCTGTTCTTATCTCTGAAAAAAAATCTCTTTGGGGAAGCTGCAATGTTATATGGAGACACCAATCACAGCAGGGGGAGTCTGCCACCTTCCAGATGTTGTTAAACTCCAGTTCCCACCAACCTCAGCTGACATAGCCAATGGTTGGGAATGACAGGAGTTGAAGTTTAGCAATATCTGAGTGGCCAAGGCTTCCTGCTCCAGAAACAGTGGATGTGTGGAGTTCAAATCAGCTTATGAATATATAGACTTCCCCTTTCCCCCTGGCATAGTACATCTGTGTTGCAAGATGTATTTTTATCCAAAGCTATTTTAGATGCCTGTCAGGAGTACAACACCTCCCCACTCACGTTGTCAGCCTGAGGGCCAGCTGCTGAGGGAAGCCAAACAGAGACCACAAGAGGCTGGGCGGAGCGGCCATGCTGGAGAAGGAGAGATGCTCCACCAGTAGAGGATAAGTGTGTAGTAGGTGAAACATTTAGAGGGGGTTTCAAGCAGGGAGGGACCAAGCATGGAGAAGGAGGAGCATAAAAGGAAAAGAGTAAAGAACTAGGCTCTGGGCAAGCCTTGCATACAGAGTGTGAAGAAGGAAAAGGCAGCATGCTGGAGCTAGCCACTCTGGTGGCAAGTCAAGGAGGAAAAGCCCAGGGTTAACTGAAGGAAGGGAGAGGGATTCGTGGGGAAGCAAGACAGCTTGAATGAGAAGAAGAAGAAGAAGAAGAAGAAGAAGAAGAAGAAGAAGAAGAAGAAGAAGAAGAAGAGTTTGGATTTGATATCCCACTTTATCACTACCCAAAGAAGTCTCAAAGCGGCTAACATTCTCCTTTCCCTTCCTCCCGCACAACAAACACTCTGTGAGGTGAGTGGGGCTGAGAGACTTCAAAGAAGTGTGACTAGCCCAAGGTCACCCAGCAGCTGCATGTGGAGGAGCAGAGACGTGAAGCCAGTTCACCAGATTACGAGTCTACCACTCTTAACCACTACACCACACTGGCTTGAGAATGAGAAGGGCAGGAAACTCATCTGAATGAAGAACCCACCAGGTGTTTTCTGAAGGCAAGAGAACACCAGGGGAGGGTGGAAACTCTCATAGTTCCTTTGAAATCCCTTTGATGCTTCCCCTGGGGAAAAACACCCATATTCACCTAGAGGAGAAAAAGCATAGAAACCTAGCAATCTGCATAACTTTCTGGGACGTTTTGTTTGCCTGTTGATCATCCTTTGACTGCCATCACGATTTCTCACATGGTTTGCCAGAATAGATAACCTCCAAATTCACCTGGTATTATTTTGTGATTTGCTATCTACATATGAGATCCCAGTATCTGCTGACGAGTGCACTGAGGAATTGTTTTGCTCCCTACACAGGATATTGCTGGCCACTCCTTAATGCCACGTTTATGACACTGGTAGAGAGAAACTGAGAATTTGAGAAATAAGGAATACTCATCTGTGCTGCAAATGTCACATTTGCCCAAGGGAAGCAAAAACATGAGAATTGCAATGCAGTTGCAAAATCAGAATTGCCTGAGCAGGTAAGTAAAGCAAGAAGAGAGTTAAACGACAGGTTGTTTTTTTTTTAAAAAAAGCATTATTAGCATTCCTTCAAATAAGAAATGTGGGAGCAAAGATTTAACATAGGAATTGCTTTGTACTTCCACTAGAAGGCAGCAGAATCAAGCACTTCAGCTGCTATGGTACCTCCAATCATTCTAGAAACAGAAGACAGCACAAAGAGAAGAAACTGAAATAGATTATGTGAAGACTACAAATGTGGAAACTGGGAAAATGAATAGACTAGAACTAAATATGCCCCCCAGGACGTTTGATCACTGAAGAGCTGAATTATATCTGAATATACCTGAATTATTGTATCTTCTAGTAAATGTTTGAACAAGATCCGATTATAACACTGGCCAATCCTAATCTCTGCATATATTTTTCCAGATGTTAAATGTGCTCCAAATAGAAAGTTATGATTATTGCTTATCATAAGCAATTCTGGCACAGGTCTTATTGTCATCTCCAGAGGTACAGAAAGGTGAAATAGTGCTGGTGGCAGCCTGAGCAAAGTTGGCATGCCACTGGAAAACAGTGGGCTTCTCTGGGAAGGCATGCCCAGATTTGCCAACTTGCGTTGCTTGACGAAAAGTCCAGGCAGCACCGCAGGGCCATCAGAAGTCCAAAAATTAAATACAAATTTGAAGTCACTTGGGTGCCCTTTCCTATCTATCATCTATCTATCTTAGTACATAGGAAGCTGCTTTCTGCAAAGTCAGGTCGTTGGACCATTTGGCTTAGTATCTGTTACACTGACTAGCAGAGGCTCTCCAGGATGACAGTTCACTTCCAGAGTTCTCATCTAAGACACAGTAAAGATGTATGGGTGGCAACCCCACTTCCCACACAGAGGACACTCTGGAAAGATGTGTGTCCATGGATTCATTAAAGACTGGTTGTCTCTGTGGAGAAGTGAGAACTTGAGGGTGGGAGTTTGTACTGGGAAAACAGAGGTTCCCATAGATGATTTTTGTAAGAGATTTACTGAAGATAAAAAAAGACTTCTTTTAAAAATCATAATCAGTTCAACAGAACAGAGTACTTTTCTTCCAATGGGTGTTCAGTGGTTTTTCATGGCTAGTACTTAGGGCCTTGTGGGTAGGTGCCCTGGTCATATGGATTTGCAACTTTGGTTATGAAGAGGAAACATAAAAGATCACCTTTTCCTCCCAGGATTCTTATTTTCCTTATATTTACACAAAAGTTACATGCCAATGAAATAAAATTACAAAGGCTGCCTGTGAAATTGGAAAATGTTCAGACAGGTTTTATGAAGCAGCTAGAGAGAAAGCATGAGAAAGCAGCCGCAAGGATAGGTAGCCATCCACATCCCCAGAAGCTGGTCCTTAAATGCACCACTTTCCAGTGCATCAGTGCTGAGCCTTTTATAAATTGGGTCACATCAGTAGAGCACAAAGGGGAACCGAGCAGCTATTATGTACAGTAGCCACTTCTCTGATTGCAATCAATGTTTCAAATTAGAGTGCTCTTCTGGCTTGAGCTCTATTACAGAAAAAGGTCCTGTCACTTTGAGTTAAAGATGGCTAGGCACACAGCATCCAGGTGCCCAGATTAATTCTCAGGTCTCTTTGTTTTATTTTGTTTTCATTTTGAGGTGTTAATTCCACAACATTTGCACACTTTCAGGTCCCAGATTAGTGGGACTTAATTGCAAGGAATGACTTGTGTGCGCTTGCTTCCCCCCAGTGCCAAACCCAGGCTGCAATCCTGCACCTACTTACTTGGGAGTAAGCCCTATCAAACGCAAAGAGACACACTTCCGAGGAGACAGGTATACCATTGTACTTAAGTTAGCTATACAGTAAATTCTTAGAGAGTGTCTGGTCTTTAGCACTTGCACAACAGGAGTCATGCCCAAGTCTCTTGGCAAAGTTTGGCCACTTTGCATTTGCCATTGGGAGAGGGTGACCGACTCTCTAACATCCACTGGAATTTACTACTGAGCCATAGTCTTTGCAGAAAATAACATCGAGGAAGTAGCTATCTCAGAAGAATCTACCACCGGGGGCGGGGGGTGGGGGGGGAGCACCCTGGTTGCTAGGAAAAAAGAAAGGGCAAACTTGAAAATGAGACAAAAGCAGGAAAACTGCACTTAAGGGAAGGAGAAATCAGCAGCTCCTTAGGATTTGTGGGATTCATACTGCATGGCAGTTGCACCCACTCTATGGGGCTGAGTTGTCTTTGGCCCCCCTCAATATTTTTTTGAAGGGGGCCCAGTCCCCTCAGTGTTGAGGGGGTCTTGCATGCATCTTGGAAGGCTGCACTAGCGCAAGGTGGCATTGGTCTGCACAGGGTCCAGAGATGCTGTGAGGACTGGAACAGCCTAGGCCTCCTCAAACTTGGCGTCTCTGCTGCATGGTGTCAAACAACTCACTGATTAGTCACAGTTATGATTTGCACTCACTGGCAAACAGTACTGAAAGACAATAGCAGCTAGGCTGGCTTATTTTACAGCGATCGCTTTGAAGGGCACCTGTACATTTTGTTTTATAACTTTATTTCTAGGAAGGCTAGAAACTTACTCTTTCTTTCTCTTTCTTTCCCTTTCTTTCTTTCCTTCTTTTAAAGAAAGGTCCAGGTAAGCATTAAGATATAACGGATTTAATTTATATGCCGAGTTGGATTACAATGTGTACACTGCACCTTCATAAATTCCATTTTCATGGCCATTTATCAACGATATATAATGGCTGGATGAGCTTTGGCTTATTCAGCCATTTCGTGTGGTTGGCAAATTCTCATGAAAATGGAATGAGCGATAGCCAAATGGTATGGCTGACATGAACATGCAAAACCAATTTCAACTAATTGTATCAGCCCATGCCATCTCTGTTTATGTTCAAAGCTGCATTCATCATGGGGGATTTCAATATCTGTAAATGCTAGGGAATGAAACGTAAAAAATTATATACAGCGGTGTTTGATCATAAATTCTATTAAAAATGTTGATTGTCCCTTTTAAATGATGAACAAATGGCACAATCAGAACATTTTCCTACCCAGTGGATCTAAGCATATGAAGAAGTCATGAACGAGGTTTGTGTCCCTGTCCTCAGTGGAGCACCCTGAACTTCATGCCTCAGCCCTGGACAGCTTTGCTCAGAAGTAAGTAAGATATGGCTAGATCCTGAAGGTCAGGCAAATAAACATTTATTTATTATTAAAAACATTTATATACTGCTTAATGGTTAACATTTGTAAGCCGTGTACATAAAGACCACCCGCAACAAATGAGATAATAACACATGGCTGCATTCCTTTTTTCGTGCTGTGGGAATGTGTGAATAGATACCATTTGGTGATAGAGAAGCTAAATGGAAATGGCATTTCTGAAGTCTACCTAGAGTGCATCTGTGCAATCAAATGGTGATGATTAATAAAACATATAGTTTGAGTCTACATAATGTATAGTTTGACCAGTCCAGGTCACTTTTATATTACAGTTTCAGTTTGCTTCTTTTTCTTTCCAATTACTCCTCAGTATATTGTATGACCTCACTTTCACACCACACCATACACAGAGTATTGCTATTTAAATTATTTCTGAAAAGACATTCGGGCATGTTAAAATCTCCATCTATTTAGTTTGTTGAAAGCAGAGTAATTACTATTAGGACGCATAATGTCTCAGGAACACTATCCAAGTTACATGCTATCCACTTTGCCCCCGTTTTAATATTTATTTTCAGACATAGATTTTGTCGCCGATCTGCTCTAGCAAATAAAGTGAATGAACTCCATCACCATGTATCAGAGGGATGGCTGTGACCTTTAGAACTGCCGTGTCAGAAAAAAATCCCAGGAAATATATATATTCCTGTTGCATTTAATAAGAGCACTGCAGTGAATTAGTGAATATGTTCATGCCTCACCCCATCGAAATATAGCATTGGGAATGTGGGTGAAAAGTTCACAAACATGAAAACAGCAGCATATGTGTTAGGTCTTCAGCAATTTTTCCATCTCTGTGACAAGTGGATGATTTAGCTGGAGGACGGCTTTATTTAAAGGATCGATGCCACCTTCAAAATCACACCAGAGACTGAAAACACCATTTCTACTTATAAATACGAGGAGGATTGAATATTACTGCAAGGGGAAGTGTTATGGAAAGGAAGAGGGAAAGATACACATTTTAACAGTATAATTATATCATATAATTGGCAGGCATTTATTAATAGTTCATTTCATTAATTTCTTTACAGATGCCATCACTCAGCTTCCTCACTGAACATCTTCTTATATAAATATCCATCTACTAAAAGTTCTGAGGTGTTTTTTTTTCTTAAAGAAAACTTATATGATCATCTTATTTTAATGATCTTTCAAAGAAATGTTTTAATCACCCAATTAAAAATATTAGCTTGACAGTCTCTCTTTTTCAAGTCAAGTGAGAACTGGGAGTTGTCCTTTAATATGACAATCTACAAGTAAATGCATTTAAGGGTCATGACAGCTGTATTCAGGTGGCATGGTTTTTCTACTTATTCTTTCATTTATGAGAGAGCTGGTTGTAGACTTTTTCATAGCAAATCAACATCCCTCTGAGGACAGATGAAAGAATTTTCACTCTTCTTTGCATCCTTGGCCAACTGAACAGGATGCTACTATTCCTCCATGCGCTCATCATATCTTCATCTAACCTGTTCTGATTCTGTGGTTTCCCTAAGCTGCAATAGGTCTGCTGGTCATCCCTAGCCAGATCTCTTCTCTCAAATCTGCCCCAAGCTTTCTGGTCTGGATTGCTACTGGGATTGCTGATTCAGGTCCTCCTCACATTTCTATGGCTTCAGCTCCACCATCTTTCATTTCTTTGTCCACTCCTTTTGCTGAAGATATCAACTAAGAAAGAAGGGAGCAGGAGTCTCTTGTTCACTAAGCAGCCATGAACGAATCCTCAACAGGGTCAGAGGAATAGCACTGGTGGTGGCAGTGGGAGATTGGCAGCAGAACTTATTGCCATTTCTTAAGTTCTGCTGGCTTGCACCAGCTAGGGCTAAAGGTGTGTGTGGGTTTAGGACCATTCCTATCCCATTGCTTGTGGGCCTGCATAGTTTCCGGCTGTATTTGGGAGAGTGTTGGGGGAACAAGGGAACTTAGGATTCTGCAAATCCCCAGCTGTCCTGACTTGTTAGCCAACCATTCAGTTCTGGGCTCCGCTAATGGTGGAGTACCATTAGTAGGGCAGCCATGGTGGCAGAAATCTTTGCCGCTTTTGAGGAGTACTTCTAGCAGTGAATCTACCTCTCCCTCTTTCTCCATGTGTGGTCGAGAGCGGGAACCCCAGAATATCCTATAGCCCATGGGATGCCTTCCCACAAACCACAGTGTGACAGCACCTCAGCTGCACCCTGGGACCTGTGTCGTGTGAAGAAAGGAGATCCAGTTAAACAGAATGTCCCCTTCTGATCACACACCCTTCCCTGTTTAATAACTTACTGCCACCAAGTGTGAAAGTTATTTTATACAATGCTGTGTTACAACATTCAGCCTAAAAGAATGCCCTGCAACTTCCCAAGAGCCCTCAAGGTAGCATGCGATTTGGCTTCAGATGCGATGGTAAATAAACAGATCACAAGGTTTTTAATGAAGCGAAGATAAAAAAATACTAAAAGATAAACCAAAGGTTCTTGATGCAGGAAGAGAAAGTGACTTCGGGATAGAGCAATAGGTCATACAAAATAAATGTTGAGTTTAAGCACCCACCTTCCCTATCTCTAGTTACTATCCTAAAGTGTCCATTTAGCCATATAATCCACCCACCCATAACTTCCCCTTTGTTTCCTACTCATCCTATGCAGGGGCACAATCTAGCGGGGGCCGGGCTACCAAGGTCCCCAAAATTTTCCAGGAGGGGGCGGGGCATCTTCAATATTCCATGGCAATGTGTGCACATCACTTGTGTGTGCCATGTGACCTGTTCACATCACATAAGCATGTCACACGGCATGCATGAGTGACGTGAGCACTTTGCATGGCATGCATGAATGATGTCAGCACGGGGCATGGTGTGCACACAGGACATGCGCACATTGCGTGAAACCCACCTCCTCCATCACAGGGGCAAGCCAGCGCACTTGATCTTTTGTGTGAGACCCACCCCACATCTGCTGACCAAAGCAAGTCACTAATTAGAAATAGCCTCTGTCTACATGACCCTGCCACTCCTATTTATCCTCTGCTGCTTCAGCAGGACTGTTATGCTTAGTGTAAATCACATGATGAGTGTCATGAGTGTCTGAGAGTGTGGGAATGGAGGTCTGCTTTATATCTTCCGTCTAAGTGTTGTTATTGTATTTTAGTTTCACTTCTGCCGTGTCGCAGTTCTGTACTCTTGTTTGGAGAACACAGACGTAGAAATGGAGTCTGTACATAGACTGTAAATAAAGTAGTTTAGAACTACAGATGACTCCTTCTCCATGCTGCGTGATGCTAGAAGACCTGTGTGCTCTTTTCATAAGGAAAGGGTCGCAGATTACTGGCGCCCTGGACTCAAGGGATGTTCCAGCCAGAGAGGGCCACCGGGAGGACACTTCAGAGTATTGGGGAGTTTGCCATCTGCCCCGAGTGTTTTTCCAACAAGAAGCCCCTGATTCTGAATTGCAAGCAATACCTACACTAGAACCCTGACATCTTCGATGACTCTTACCTTTCCCTTCGACTGCTGGGCAGGTGAGGTTTATCAAGTTAACTCTATAATCCCATAATCATAATCTGGTATTGTGGGTTCCCATGGGAGCATGGGCACATTTCTGCCTTCAGTTGTTGCTCCCCTAGACCATATGCCACCGGGCAAAAGAGTCCTGGGACAATATTGGCCTGGAATGAGGCATAACATAAATCCCAGAATCTTAAAGCTGTTACAGTACTGACTGATTTCCTGCTTTTGTTTTATTGTGTAAACAACGAGCAGCAGGTTCATCTCTCAGGCTGTAGTCCCCTCCCCCCCCCCAGCCCTGCTTCTCTGTGTCTCGGAGATGAGTCAAACTCTTTCTGCTTCCTATTTTCTTTGCTGGAGCTATAGATCCCATGTTGAGTTAAATAAGCTGCATTCCATGATCTACTACCCATTCAGCCTTGTTATCGTGGCCTCTAAGCCCCTAAATGCTGGCTTCCAGGCTGGAGAGTATTCCCAGGAAGGCTGCCTAACAGCCTTCCACACCACTTACCATCATCATTGCTTACAAGTCCCCAGTAGTACATTGCCTATATTTTGTCAAACTAATTGGGATTTTCTTCCCAGGGCTTTTTTGTTTTGTTTTTTAGTTTTTAAAGAAAACATCATGTTTTTTTTTCTGGAAGTGGAAGGGATGAAGGCACAAACATTTTTTTTAAAATCCTGCATTACATTTTCATTATCTTTTAGCAGAAATGTTAGTATGAAAAACTAAGCTCTTGACACTAATTACAGATCATTTCCACAGATCCTGTCACTTTTCTTGTGAGGGAAAGAGGAGGAATACAGAAAAAAACAAAACAAAAATAAGTTTTAAGCTGGGGGGTGGGGGAATTCATTGTTATAAAGAAACACAGAAAACCTAAGGCAAATTTATCATTCTTTTAAGTTATTGCACCCATTAGGCTGCCTTGGCACTTGTTAAAATAAGCATTTGTCCACATTTATTAGGTTGTTGGTTTTTTTACTGCATATATCCAGACACTGTGAATAATATAGCATTACTTATAGAATCATAGACATTCCTGGAACAAAGGCACACAAGGATGTGTGAAATATCACAAGCCTGTCTCTTTGGGACTCTTAAGGTGCTATATTGGCTCCTATGGCAGGATCACACAAGAACCTTTACTAATCTAATTTTCTAAACTACGGGGGGAGGGGATAAAAGGAAAGAAAGGTTTTTCATCAGTACTTGAGGGACAGAAACTTTATCTGAGCAAGATTACAGAGCTGATAGCCAAGGATTTAGTAAAAGGTCTTTCCTCAAGATTAAGAGCCAGTTTTCAAAACACATAAGACATGTGCTTTGTCATCCACCTGTAAATGCAGAGCGCTAAAAAAGATATGGCATGATGAAAAAAATAGAATATTATGCTAATCTCAGTTAGAGCCTCCTTTGCTATTGAAATGCCACATGTTTGAATACTCCTGCTTATCTAAATTCCTTGCATTCCCGCTGGAGACCTGTATCAGTGTAATCCTGGGCAAAATTTGATCAGGTGTCTATACCTTTGGTTCTCTGGGATGTTCGGATAAAGGCAGTTGCACAGTAAAGATATTTGTGCACCGGTCTTTATTGGAAATTACTGAACCCTCATAAAAGTAAAGATGCTGAGGAGCTGGAATAAAGTATTATGTGGTAACTGTGATTTTAAATCAATGGCTTACAAGCCAATCTGAATATAATTCCATAGATTTCCATGGTAAAGTGGATTCAGAGAGACACTTCCTTCTGCACACAAGCAGCTGTGGGCCATTTTACCATGAAATAAAAGTTGTGTTAGAGCATGAACTTTGCTGCTCTGTCTTGCCTTTGAGTGGATACTCTACTGCCCAGTCACAGCTGAAAACTGGAATTTCTCAATTATTTTCTTTGGGCAACCATTACTTTTCTACCAGGGAAGATGAAGAAACAAGTTCAAATGGAGCCAGGAAGTCCCTTCTCCATTGTCATAGTCTAGAGAAATATACAGCATCTCACATGCATCAGGAAGTGCATAGCTTCAGAATTACCCGGTCCCTTCTTCAAAGGCCATTTTGTGTCTTCTCTGCTATGCATGTGTCTCTAAATTGATCTCTGGTACTCATCAATCATAGCTGTGACATCACTCATTGGCGAAAACCTCTGAAATGTTCGAGCAGCCTCATCTCTTAGAAAGCAGTTGTTGTTGTTGTTGTTGTTGTTGAGCCACTTACATGGCATAATGACTTCTAAGTGGTTGGCAATCATAAAATTAAATACACAATAAAACAATTCCACCAAAACATTAAAACCAACCATATTTAAAATATACAGTGAAACACGCCTATTAAAAATATAATTAAACAGGTTTAAAAAAAGCAGTAAAAAAGTAGGATCAAGACATTCAAGTTTGAGGAATGCATTCCTAAACAGGTGCATCTTCACGAGCTATTGGAATGCCAATATGGATTGGGCCTCCTGTGTTTCACCAGGGAGGACATATCATATTCCTGGTGTCACCAGGGAATAAAAGCTCTTCCATGTTACCACAAGCCAATAAATCATCAGGCTATGGCAAAACTAGCCAGGTTCCATTTGCTGATCTTATTGCCATACCAGGCAGTGGAGGGAAAACAGTTTTTCATGAAACCTGGTCCAGAGTTATTTAGGCCTTTATATGTAAGTAGTGCTTCCTTAAAACTGGCTCAGTGGCTAATAGGCAGCCAATGCAGTTCTTTTAGCACTGGTGCGACCTGCGCCTGATAAGGAGCACCACTCACCCCCACCCAGTTCAGCACCAGCTGCCACCTTTGGACCAGCTGCAAGAGACTCCTCATGTAACCACATGACAATAGTCCAATGTGCATGTGTCACAGTGGCCAAGTTATCCCTGTTCAGGCAAGGGCACAGTTGATACACCAGGTGCTCTCCACCACAGAGGCAGCCTGGGCCTCCATGGACAAATATGGTTCTAAGAGCATCCTTAAGCTGCATATGTGCCTGTGCTGCCTGCACATTTTGCTTCATAACTTTCATTCTACAAATTAATGCAGGGTTCTTGGCAACGGGGGAGATTCTGAGCGTGGTCAGCCAAACACACGAAGACTGTCTCTCCAGCTTTGATGTAGATTAGCCTCTACATTCTGCAACTGAAAATATGTGCACATGCTGGAAGTGACAATGAAAGCACACTGCTAGCTAGAAAAGAAGAATGGTGAGAGTCTGGCAGGGCTTCTGCAATTCACAGCTCTCCTTTGCTTCAAGCAGTTGTGTGTATTGGCTTCCATCTGAAACCCATGCAAATGTGATGCAAGATCTATGACTATGTATACAGTATATATTTTTAGAAATGGAAATAATGTGTGAGATAGCACTTATTAAAATGGAAAGCAAGAGCCTTTTTTCTTGGTTACAGAGAAGCCTTTTTTCTTGGTTACAGAGAAGCTGCCTTCTGAATGGGCTCTGAATGGATTACAGGTGGCTATCAGAAGGCTAGGGTGGGAGAGAGGTTAGTGAATATTCCTGTATACTCTGCTCCATAAGTGTTGCCCAAGTTCTCTCTCTGTGCTCTTAATGCAGAGAGGAAGTCTAAGGGCACAGCTCCAAGCCTAAAAGTTATTCATGACAAAGTGTTTTCCTGAGTAATGCTATTTTTAAAATGCCAGTGCAAAAATGAACTGCAATTATTTTGGCAGGATGTTCAGACAAGGTCTTTTCAAAGAAGTAATTTATTGAACGTGATAAGTTGAGGCAAAGGCATAATTGGCAGAACATGGAATAAGGACAACGTTTAGCAAGAGCTGAATTTGTTCAAATGATTGTCAAAAATTAGTTATGTTGCCAGGGTCCTTGCAACTAAAAGTGGGAAGGCATAAATTTATGCTTGTGTATTTTTGTGCCTCTGTTCCCATGAGAAGGAAGCAATCAAAATTACGTTTTGCCCTACATTATATCTGGGTTTGTACTGCACTCAAAATATACACTAATAATAGTAATTTGCTGTTGATGGAAATCATTTCTATTCTACTCAAGACAAATGAAGGACTGGGGTCTTTCACAGTCTGAGAACTACCAAGTCCTAGGATGTCTTCCCCCTTCTATGACAGCAAAGCCGCCTAAGCCAATGACAGAAATAGGAGTAGAGAAAATTGTGTTTCGCAAGACTTATTGTGGCATCATATAAAGTAGCAGTTTCTCACAGCCACTTAAATACTGAGATGGCACTATGTGGGAACTATAATATTTAGATAAGCACTTTAAAGAATCCTATGATGAGACACCAGGTGCCCAGGATGCTCACTAGCCTTACAACAATCTATGTTGGCTTCTTGCAATGTACTAAGGTGTCCTTAACTCAGGCAAGAAGGCATAAGTGATTTCTAGAACCCCAAGAGCATCAGGTATCCTCCAAGTGTCCTAATTTTCAAGGGACAATCCTGGAATTATAGAAGCATCCTGGCTTCGGATTTGATCCTGGAATGCACCTACAGGTGAAACTCGAAAAATTAGAATATCGTGGAAAGGTTCATTTCTTTCAGTAATTCAACTTAAAAGGTGAAACTAATATATGAGATAGACTCATGATATACAAAGTGAGATATGTCAAGCCTTTATTTGTTATAATTGTGATGATTATGGCATACAGCTGATGAGAACCCCAAATTAACAATTTCAAATTTGGGGTTTCCATCAGCTGTACGCCATAATCATCACAATTATAACAAACAAAGGCTTGATATATCTCGCTTTGCATATCATGAGTCTATCTCATATATTAAACCCCAGTAGCTAATGAAAACAATTGCTTACATAAATGGAATTTTCCATGATATTCTAATTTTTCGAGTTTCACCTGTATTCCCCCTGCCAGCACCATTACTGAGCTTGGGGAGGAGGATGAGATGGCACTTGTCCTGAGTGATGACAATGGCAGGGGTGGCGGCTGGGAGGAAGAAGACTATTGCCTCTCGTAGCAGCTGCTGGAGAGTAGGCAATGGGGAACAGAGGCTGCTGCCACCGAGGCCCAGCCCCACATGACACGCAGGCTCTGAGAGGGTCATCCTGGATGGAGAGGAAGGGGGAACAGAGAGGAGCAAAAGGAGTCTTGATTTTTTTTATGCTTTGTGCATCCGTGATTAATCTTACCCCTTTATAAAATTTATTTGTTTTTTTAAAAAAAATCTGCCAGAGAACAAAACAAAACAAAACTAGGGTTAAGTTCTTAGGACACACCGGAGGGCTTGGCCTTCATCTTATAGGAAATGCTCTGGAGATGGGGCACAAAAATGGGGGTCAAGGAGGGTCAGTTGGGCGGGGAATGAGAAATGTCCCTATTTTCACCTGAGGCATGTTGGTATCAAAGCTGCAAGAAAGCCCCAGTCATTCACAACCTTGATACAGGGTATCTAGATGTGTTTTGGCTCCAGCTCCAGCTCTGGTTTCAGGGGTCACATCCATTGTTGACGGGGTTCCTGGCAACCAGAAGGATGCAAGATATTTACAGTGCTCTGCAGTTTTCTTTTGGCTATTAAATAAAGGCATGAGCCTTCACCCCATTTGTGTGCTCATTCTGTTATGAATCCAAAAAGAACCTCGGCCCCTTGGCAGAACAGGAAACATCGCAGATGCCAGATGATTTTATTGTGACCAGGTTGTCAATAAACCCTGGCTCCAATGATTGTATAAGCACTGTTAATTTCAGCCCAAGTACGAATGCCAGACCCCTCTATGCTCAGTCTTTTGCTGCGCCCATTATTTCCCAATATAAATGATTGTGCAGCAGTGGGTAGCTCAGTTGGTTAGAGCATGGTACTGATAACACCGGGGTTGCAGGTTCAATCGCCGTATGGGGCAGTTGCATATTCCTGCATTGCAGATTAAAAGCACATGGCTTTTCCTGAAGAATCCTGGGAATTGTAGCTTGTTAAGAGTGCTGGGAATTGCAGCCCTATGAGGGGTAAGCAACAGTTCCAGGGGTTTTCTTTTTGTATTGGTGGTGGGGAGAGAAGCCATATGCTTTGAATGTATGGTGGCAGTGTTTTTATTCATGACTGCTAGATTTAAAGAACGAGGTGGAATAATTTTCCAGAAATGTCCTGAAGATGGCACAGTAGTTACATTCTGATGGGGGTTTTAAGGTCATATTGAATATATATATGAACACACACATACACACACACACACACACACACACACGTATCTGTGTAGGAGGCCTTCAAAGACTAAACAAAAAGGGATGGTTCCTCTTTATAAACATTTTCACTGAAAGTCGTTTTAAAAAGAAACACAGGCTGTTAATTCCATGATGCCTAAAAGATAATGGATAAACAGGTAGCACTGTAGGCTCATCACTGTCAGCTATTACTGGTGAGGGCTGGTTATGTTCCCATTGTATGGCTTTTTATCAATAATATCCTTTGCAATTGTAAAGCAGCTGATAACCCCATCTGTTATCTCCTGCTTAATGTATAATCTTCATCTAAATGCCAATTTTTATTAGGAGCATTATGAGTACGGGAGAGGAAAGATTACTTGCAAAATCTCTGTTTTATTAAAATATAAAAATGTTACTGCAGGGTTTTTTTTTTAAAAAAAATAAAATAATAAAAGAGAATGCCAAGCATCAGCTTGAATTAATAAATGAATCTTTTATTTAATACATGTAAAGAAACAGCAACAGCATAAGCATTGCTCATTTATACCAGACTCTTCGGGGAAATTATTGAAGACCTGCTTAGAGAAGCACCATGAGTGAGAAGGGATGTTTGTACAAAAAGGACCAAGAGAAAAAGGAGAATCCACTGACAGCGAGAAGATATGAAAAGAAAACATTTTCTATTCAAGCTCGAGGCCTGATTCTATGAACTTCTAAACATCTTCAGAACCTTAGGCTGAGATATCTCTAGGAGGGGACAAAAGCCCTTAACCACTTATAATTCATTGTGAAGCTGGTATCTCAGACACTTCTTAGCTCTGCTTCCCCTGTTCCCCAAACCTTACCCAAACTTTTCTGCAGCAACTGAAATAGAACCATCTGATGTCAAAGTTTCAAAAACTGCAGACTGGAGCTTAAAACCATGCTGTGGAGAGGCTTTTATGGCTCCAAAGCAGGTATGAACATAAGATGTTCATCATCTGATATGATGCCCAACAGGTGGCATCTGTGGCCCATTCTGTTTAAGGTTGGAGTCTTCATCCACCAGAGGAGATGCAATTCAATCCCCATAATCCAGAGGGATGCCATGAATCCATCATTTCATGAAGGTTGTCACATATGGTGTGAGGAGTTGTATCTATTCCTAGCAGGGATTTACAAATGTCTCGGTATATTCATTTGTCATGGAAGTACTTGTTTGATCACTTAATATACACTGCATTGGCTTTCTCTGCATTCAGGATGGTAAATATAGGAAGCATATAATATCCAATCATCTCCCTCTCTGCTAGCAGAAGAAGTAATTAGAGTGAAGCCATTGGTGCAGCGAGGAACCCAGGAGATAATTTGCACAAACATGGATTCAGATATAGTTATTTTAGCTGCTCTGATACTGTTATATATCTAAATAAAGAATTGCAGGGTGTCTTAATAAACCACACACCCTTATGAAATCTCATGTGATTTATGGGGTAGCAAACGTCTCTAGGGAAACTCCAAACTGAATTTTAGATGCCTGGTCAAAACTGTTTAACTTCGGGAGGCCTTTGCACCTTGAATCCCTTCTCAGATGTTTTACTTTTTTTTCTTTTTAAAATCTACAATTCTTTTAAAAAGCATGTTTTAAATTTTGTAAATTGTTTATTTCATTGTTGTCAGCTACTTTGAGACCAACATGAGCAAAAGTGGGATATATATGTTTAAATAAATATCATGGAACTGTTTTAGGACTATGATTGTGATCACTGATGGTGAATGATAGCAATAGCAAGGAATGTGCATCAGGGCTGTGCTGCTATTTGTTGTAAGACTGTGAGCTGAGTATAAGCTTGGCTCTCTCACCAACATCATTGAGCATGCACTATATTTATCTGTCAACACACAGTCTCTTTCCAAGTGCCAATTTGTTGATGGGCAACTTCAAAGTCCCTCCTCTCCCTTCTTATATTATTATTATTTCTCCATTTTGTAGACCACTGTTCACCATGTCAGCTTTTGTGTATTGTTGGCAGTTTCCAAAAATACCCCAAAATGCAATCATACAAAACATTTATGACACAATTCAAAACAGGCAATACAGAAACAACAGCACAAATACAATAAAACAAACTAGTGGATAACACTTTACAGTAATCCAAATGCCTGGAAAATTAGGATTGTTTTTCTTGGTGATGGAAACCCATCAGAGTCTGTGCTGTGTGGACTTTCTGGAGAAGACTATTCCAGAGTTGGGGAGAAGGAGGCACCACAGAGAAAGTTCGGGTGATAGCATCTGTTAGAACAGATCCAGTGAAATTAAGCAACTCCATCAATTTCAAAGGATCTCAATTAAGTATCACTTACCGGTAATTGGATATTGCCCATGGTTATTTATCTTTTGATCAGAGATGGACCAGAAAGCATGTCTTCTTTAAAGTAGGACCCATGACCACCTTATAGTACCTGAATATCCACTGACAAATATGTTTCATAAATATATAATATGCAACTAGCAGGCACAGTTTTAAAAATAGCCCGTCTAGGGCTTGCCTGGCAGGCTGTGCTAACTTACTCAAATCAAGAAGTATCATTCAGAAAATGTTAGCCAAACCTAAGAGCCATTCAAATCAATAGGACATCAGCACTTGACTGTACAGTTAACTCCCATTAATTACATCAGGCCCAGGACCACTTCACACTAAATGAATTTCATAATGCAGATACCATTATTGCGCATGAAATTCTGCACAGCTCTGATGGCACATAGCTAACATACTTTAGAACAGTGAAGGATGAGTAGTACTCAACACAGGTCCCTGCCACTGAGTTCAGCTCACTGCCATATGCTTCAAAATATACCCGAAAAATAAAATAACTTTAAATGACTAAAAGTGCTCGTCATCCTGAAATAACTGAAATAGAAAAGAAAAAAGAAAAATGCTACCCCATTCTACTATAAGATGAACGAAAAACCGTTTTGGGTGTGATCATACCCTGTGACCCTAATAAAGACCCACATGTAAAACACAAGTTATAGGCTGATGAGAAGGAAATTTCATGCATTAAGCAGCTTTCAGATATGCTCAAAACTCATGAAATACATTGGAGCTATAATATATGTATTGAATCTTTTAATATAAAATTTGTAGGGCATAAATTGACCAAAGGTTCTTGGAGCCTTCTGTGGAAGTAACTTGTCCTTAAACTTCCCCACCAGGGAAAAATGTTGTATTGTTATAATAAGTAACTGTTAGGTGTTCCTTACTTCTGAGCACTGAGATGTTTCAGGGGCAGTTTTATAAAGTTATTTGCCAACATGAGGACCTAAGAGGAGCCTGCTGGATCAAGCAAATGGCCCGTCTACTCCAGCATCCTGTTCTCACAGCAGCCAATCAGATCCCTGTGGGAAACTCGCAAGCAGAATCTGAGCACAAGACCATTCTCCCCTACTGTGGTCTCCGGCAACAGGTATTCAGAAGCATTACTAGCACGGCCATAAACTACTCTTATATATTTTGGTTAAAAGAGCACCAAAGTCTTATGGATTCTTTTGAATATTTGATTTATGTTCAGTGGAGGTCCCTAGACACTCCTTCAGCAGGCTGCCAATCCGCAAGAGCAATTTGTGTTTCCAGCCAAGCTTGCACCACCAGATCAGCTAACTTCAGCTGCAAACTTAGAGCTTTCTTTCCACTTTGTCCTTTCTCTCTCCTCTGGCCTTGTTCTGACAATTCAATGTACAATTAACATGTGAAGGGGAATATGGGCTTGCACCTTGTGGCACCATCACTAACCTATACACATGGGCAAGGCCTACATGCATATTGTTTGTATGTGGATTGAATCTGTTCGGAAGCCCCAGTCCATAGATGGAGGTCAAGGGAGGGCCAGTGGACATGATCACAGTCCATCTCCATGCACTGATTGTGCACCAATTATCTGTCTCCATCCATTCCAAAATTCCCAAATTGCTTCACCTCACCGCCTGCAAAGCAAGCATCTCTGGGGAAGCCACTCCAGGAGGAGACAATCTGGAACAGATAACAAATTTGGTTTGAAACATGTATCTGAAAGAAGTTTCAGTTGAAGTCAGTGTGGCTTTCTTTTAAGTAAATGTGCTTATTCTTGGGCTGTGCAAGCCTAGAGCACTGAGTTACAGGAAAGCATCATTTTCAATTCTCTTTGTTTCTTTAGGTTTTTCCCCCCTGCACCATCTAGTTGATGGATGGATAATGACAGTGGGTGATTAGCCACTTTCTGCCCAAGCTTTCCCCAATACACTCCATTGTCATTATAACACCATTTTCACCATTTCCTTTCATTAATATATAGATAAAATGGAAATACTTTCCAATCTATAAGGAAATCCAATTCAGCATTACTCATTTTGAAGCTTGGAGATTTCAGCTTCCATTATTGGCTAAAATAGCTCTTCCAAGTAAAGACAAAATTGAAGGTCTGTGTATGCTGGCTAAAATTTTCAGTATGCTACAATGACACTGTAATGTTGAGTTCCCAACATGGTACCTGTAAATTCACAGACATTCCACTGTAGGCTTAAAATTGTAAACATTTTTTGTTTCGTTTTTGAAATGGAGTATCTTGGGACATGTTTGGCTTTTTACATTAATTGTGTACCCATTTTTAAAACTTAAAACCTTCCATATTTACATGATTTTTTCCCTGCTATCTGGTCTACTTTTCTGTTCTTTTAGATGTAACAGCCATTTGGTTATATGTCACCCCTTCACAGCAACCATTTTGTGACTGGTGCCCACAAAACTATCTCAAAATTCCAAATGTTCCCACAGGAGCCAAAATGTTGGTGACACCTGCTGTAATGGAACAGTTTGAGATGAGGGATGAAGATCATCTGAAGGATGACCACACAAGAGACTGATGAACAAGCATATAAATAAATACTGATTATTGTGGCATTTTGTTTAATAGCCAAAGTAACACGAGAAGCTAATGACAAGTATTACGCACAAGAATCAGTGCATACATATTTTGATTCCCAGTCACCGCTGATCTTTGGTTATTTCACTGAGCTGTGTGGGTGGCTGCTTTTGTACACAGGATTTTCAACCATAGTCAGTCTCTGTTAATGATGCTCTCTCATGTCTCTCTTTCACCTGCTTTCCTTTGCCTTCTCTGTTCCATTGCCTGCCTCATTTCTTGCATGCTCTTCTTCAACTGATGCAACAGCATTTTTAAACACCCCTCTGTTTTCTTCCCAATTCATATTCCTCTCTTTTGATATGAAGGGACAGGCATTATAGTACTGAATCAGAATAAACCATGTCTTATAATGACTCAATGCCATTTCACTTCATGCTTGTTAAACTAACTTGACACCATACCCCTTTGACAGCTTTCATCTTTCCTGGTTCTTCTTCTTTTAATTGCATTTCATGTTCAATATAACTCTTGGCGTACACACATAATCTTTTTACTTCCCTAACTTCCTCTTCTGTATTTACTTTCTTATATTTACACCTTAATCATACCTAAGCATATTGACTGTGATCCTGATGACTTTGTGAAATTATTCTGTGGATTGACTTCACTTTTCCCTTATCCTAGCTTGCTCAAATCAGCCAACAAGCTGAGAAACGGGTGACCCGATCCTTGGGACAGCAGCAAATCACACAGAATTAAGGGCAATGGATTTCAGCAAAGCCGTCTTTGGTGCCAATCCCTAAATTCCCACAAAACTTTTCCAAACTAATCTCAAGGAAGTTAATAAAAATAAAACCAAATAAAATGTTACCACTGATTCATAGAACTCAGCTAGCAGAAGTGAGCCATGAGTCAATAGTCATTCAATCTGAAATGATCTTCAGCTACCCACTTCTTTCCAGGCAGAAATCTCCACAGGATTGGGTTCCAGAAGCCATTAAGGTCTAGTCTAGTTAGAAAAGGCCTTTCCTGAGTTGATGGGAAAGGCCTGTTCTGTGAGGCAGCTCTAACATGTAGAGATGCTACATTATTCATTCCACTTCCTTGAAGAGCTTCCAAACCTGCAACAACGAGGAAGCCTGGTGGTGAATGGAGCCTCACCAGGCAATAGGAAAATCTATATGGTAAATGACCCAGCAGGTTTTGGCTGCCATAGTAAGCAGCGGCCATGTTGAGATTATTTCCAGTCACCTCCATGCGGTGTGTAGACTGGCTTGTAGGTTGGAGAAATGCTGAATTCTCTTTGACTTGAAAAGTGAAGGACTTTAAGCCATATCCATTTATGGATCATGTTGCTTCATACCATTTTCCCTCTATTGATTGGGGATAAACGTAGCCCCTAATGTATGCATGAAGTGTCTAAAAGTGTATAAAATGAAACCTCACAACTCATAGGATGCTATATCTGCTCTGCCTCTTGACTCCCATCCTATTTGATTGTAACAACAACCATTTTACTATTTATGCCCCACCCATCTGGCTGGGATTCCCCAGCCACTCTAGGAATACTTGAAATATAAGAAGCTGCCTTATACCAGTACATCTAGGACAGCATGTCCAAAACTGAGTGGCAGCTGCTCTCCAGGGCTTCAGATGTGGGCCTTTTCCATCCCTATCTGGAAATATTGGGGATTGCACCTGGGATCTTATGCATGCCAGGAATGAGTTCTTCCATGGAGATACAGGCCTTCCTCTAAGATACAAGCTTCTAAAGTAATATATGTTATTGTTGAAAAGGGTGGGGAAGAAATTGCAAGGACACAGGGCTACGTCCAGGTTTTGTGTGCAGGATTTGGAAAAGTTGTCTGCCTCCTACAGCCTTTCTCATGAGGCTGTGGAGCACCTGTTGTAGTTTCACTCCAAGAGCCAGCTAGGCACCATTGCAGCGTTGGGGGTGGGGAGGGCTGGCAATAGCAATGGGCCTTTATGGGGTGCCTAGGCCCAAGTAGCTGCTTGTGAATGCCAGGTTCTGATGCAACATTTACAATGAAGTACTTGTACAATGTAAGGAAACCAAGCAAAGGCAGAAACACCACAACGACTAAGGACTCGTCTACACTTTCGCTTGGCTCGTATAGTACAGACTCCCCTGGGGGCAAGAGCTTTTCTTGTTGTTCTGCTGCTGTGCCTTGTGAAAATCTGATCTTACCTGTTGAAGCTAAGCAAAATCGCTTTGGATTTTCTGTGCATCTGATATGATCTGGTTCAGTGACATTTGATTTTTTGCAAGGCACAGCCACAGAACAACAAGAAAAGCTCTTGGATCCGGGGGAATTAGTCAGTACACAATATGATCAGAATACGGGTCACATGAATGTGTGTATGAGCCTTAAAACAAAAATTTTGCTCAAGGTATGGTAAATGAATGAATATCATATACCTATAGAATAGGCCATTTAGTGTGAAGCATTTGTTAACTTCACACTACATGAATAATCTGGAGTACAATATTTGGAGAACAGCTGCTATTTCTCTGTTTCAGGAAGATATTTTATCAATGGATTTCAACATGATGCAAGAAAGAAAAAGAAGAAAGTGCTTTTGAGCTGGATTTTTTAAAAAAAGAATCTTGTAAATATGTTTCACCTGCAGCACTCTTGGGATGCTACTTGGGTCTACAGTTTTATCATATAATTTGCATATAATACGCTAATTAACTCAGTTGTGCATGGAGCATTTGAATTCCCCCATCTTTTGGGGAGTTTAACACCCTCCAGAGAAATACATGGGATTGTCCAAATTAACTTTGTTCTTTGTGCTGTGCGTGGGGAATTCAGGCTGACTCTTCACCCATGGAAACCCAAAACAGTCTGTAAGCTGCTTCACAATGTGAGTTGTTCTGCTTAAAGTTTATTATTGACATGTAAAGGTTAGCTAGCTAGTTCCTTCTGTCTTGTTTTCTTTCTTTCAAAAAGCAGGTTCCCACTTCTGAATCTCTCTCTGCTTGCTTATTAAACAAATATACTTAATTGAAACTCTGAAGGTGATTGAGTTATTTTGCATAATCCTGCCCGGTTTTATCCAACTCTCCTTGGTGCATATGGTAATCTGGCTTCATGTAGTGTAAAGGAAGCTTGCATTTCTCTAGATGTGCATAGCATGAGTCTGAATTGTCTTCCGCAAGTTCAGCCAAACAGCTAAAAATCATGGGTGGTGGCAATCTATGTTGGAGTAAATAACAAGGGGTATGCTGCAGCTTGTCCCACCTTGGTAGTGGTGTTTGTTAATGTCTGAAGAGGGCTCATTATATGTAGCATCATGGAAGACTTAGGGTTGTACCCAGTGTTAGTCCTACTTAAGAGCTGAAATGAATTTGAGTCCATTAATTTCAATGGATTGAATTCAACTAACTTTTACTCAGAGTGGAGGCATTTAAATGAATGGTCATGGCAGGTACATTTATTTCAATGGGTCTACACCCATTGTTTTAATACAGCCCTCAGTATATGGATTAGCTTTGTTTCTTCCCCCCCCCCCCCCAGTTTCCATATCTATTAGATGGCAGAGACTATTCTATATAAGACACTATGCAGGGTCTACTCTCTGTGCAGTACTTTGGAGCATTTTAAGCACATCAGCGCTACCATCTACCAAACCTGAAAGATACAGCTGCCCTCTCAATGCCTTGCGCTGACAGCCCTTATTACACAGGTGGGATTTCGCCGTGTCCCCAGTCTCCCCAAGAGTAAAATAAAATAAAATCCCCATTGGAGAATCATACTGAAAATGAGAGCTTTTACTCCTGACACAGGCCAAGGAAGTGGCATATATTGCAACTTAGAACATTGTTCAGTAATAAATGTTAAGTAACCTTTCAAAGGATTTAAAACCCACATAATCTGAAGGTGCTGTATAAATAATAAAACCTTCAGTGAAACTCCTCAGAGACAGTCTTGAAGAGAGCTCAACAGAGTGAGGCGAGGAAGGAAAACAAAAGACGATGAAAGCTGGCTGGTATAGACAGCCGGCAACCCTAACAAATCTTGAAACACCCTCTATCTATGGTATATAAAGTTGGTACTCCAAAGGCAAAGGTGGGTTAGGATAGCAGGCTGCCTCAGCCGGCACTCTGTCAATTCATTGTCCCTTGCCCAGGTGACACACTGCGAACACATATGCAGATGAGATGAGGAAAGTGAATGCCAGGGCATATACCTAGGTGATAGGTGCTGCAATCCTGTGCATTGGGTGTGGGGAACCTCAGGCCTGAAGGCCAAATGCAACCCTACAAGTCTCTCTATCTAGAACTTGAGTCTCTCCCCATGCCGCCATGCCCTTTTCCTCCCTTTACATGCCTTAAGTGAATGAAAAGACAAATGATGATTTCAGTCTTGGCATTTACTCACCTACAATGTCATTGGACAAGTGTTGATACACCCACCACTGCTTGAACTGCCTACATCTGTTTTTAAAAATTATGTAATTGGCCACTTACTGCCCTTCCCGGTGAGCACACCACACCATTTTTGCTTGCTTCCTTGTCCTTCTCGCCTGCTGTGAAGGCTCCCAGGCTCCCACCAAGCTCGTCCATTCAAATGGGCCAATCCGTGGCGGCCCCAGGGGTGTGTGGTGTGGCGAGTGGACCTGAGGGTGGCAGGCTTCCCTCAGGTCTGCCTACCATCTATTTAGCTTGGCCGACCCCCTACCACAGTACCCAGTCGGCCGGGAGTGCCGCCTACCCTTCCCTTTATTAATAGTTTATTACTGGTATCTGAAGAAGTGTGCATGCACACGAAAGCTCATACCAAGAACAGACTTAGTTGGTCTCTAAGGTGCTACTGGAAGGGTTTTTGTTTGTTTGTTTCGACTACGGCAGACTAACACAGCTACCTACCTGTAATTATTACTGCTGTAACCATTCCTTTTCAGCTAGGTGGGCTTTGCTGTGGTCTATTGACAGTTGCCGTATTCGGAGCCAGGAAAGAATTTTCCCTGCTCTGCAGGTTTTGCCTTCCCCATAACACTAGTCACAACTTTGGTGGTTTAGGCCTTGGGTGGAATCCTATAGTCTTTCATCCAAGTGGGGGGTGACTCACCCACCTCTTGTTCTATGTGGCAGCGATAACAGAGTTCCCTGTTAGAGGGGTCTGGAGAGAAGTCTCTGCCCAAAGAACCAGTTGTGTGCGGCTAGTGGGCCTTCCTTCAGCATTTGGGGGCTATCCGCATAAACCTGCGTCTTGTGATGGACCCACCCCCGAATAGACCCTGTCATGCCCGAGTCCCCCAGCAGGGGTGCTGAGAAGGATACACGCCCAGTGCCTATACCAAGGCTTCCTACATCTGAAATCAATAAAGTTGGGGCCATTTTAAATCCCAGACTGTTGTCGTGTCCATTCATTTATCATTCAGTGGTCAGGTGTGCCATGTTGAGGGGCTCTGCAGCTGGGCATGCAATGTGTGTGGACTATTCAAGTATTTCGTCCCCATTGATTCTAGAATAAAATGCAACGTGTACCCAGCCGATGTGCCTGCATTTTGAAAGCATGGATGTATAAAATAAAGCAGGTATCAATCCAGGGCCTGCAGGTGCCCACAAAGGCTTTACTGCGCCCCAAACTCTGAGCTTTCTTTCTTTTCTTTTCTTTTTTTTAAAAAGGCAAGTCTCTAGCTCTCCTATAAAGAATGTTATGAGGCAAGATATGCAGCTATGTTCTAAGCAATTTCTGTGAAGGGAGAATGAGTGGGATGAGGCCCACCCTCTATATTTTCCTGGTAATGAGGAATACTGCCTGCTGTTATTAGACAACAACACCATTGTGCATTTGTGTAATCTGTATTGTATAATTGCCACAATCAGGAACAGCAGAATATGGCTGACTTCCCACAAGCAGAAGCTAGTTTGGGGTGGTTGTCTCTCTAAATTTATATTATTCCATGCCACCCATGGTAGCCATTTTGTGACTGGTGCCAACGGCACTCTTCTAAAACTTGAAATGTGACCACTGTTCTGAAAAGGTAGGGAGCCCCTGAAACAAAATAACTGCCAGGGTTGAGCCAGATGAGGAGGAGTTGTGGCAAGCCCCCCCTGGCGAGGCTGCACCCACGGAAGAACCTGGGGAAATGGAGGAGTTCGTACCTGGAGAAGACTGGTGGCGGCACTCCTCGGAAGAGGAAGAGTCAGATGGAGAGGGGGAAAGACCAGAACAGGAGGAGGAGCAAGTCGAGCCAGAATCAGGCCCTTGTGAGGAGAGACACAGCCCTTCCCCTCCTCCCTTCTCAGCTGTAGAGCGTAGAGCTGAGAGACGCAGGGAACAATTAGAGGCAGCTGCAACTCGTAAGAGACGTGGTTGCAGGCCAGCTACTTAAGAAAGGCTAGCTCCTCCCTTCACTAGCACCTGCAACTGATGTGCTGAGTGCATGGTTGCTTTTGCTCGTTCTGTTCCTGACTCCTGGCTTGTTCCTGACTCCTGGCTTGTTCCTGACTCCTGGCTTGTTCCTGACCCTCGGCTTGTTCCTGGCTCCTGGCTTTTCCCTGACTGACTTGGCTGGTTCCTGACTTGGACTGTTCTGACTTCGGCTTCTCCTGACCCCATACTGATACCTGACTTCAGCTGGCTTCTGACCCGGACTGTTCGACCTTGGCTTATCTGACTGACTGCTGCACTTCAGCACGCCAACTTGTTGGCGCCCTAACAATAACCAGTTTAGATCCCATTGCTCTGAAAAGTAGAAATACTACTTTCTCAGGGCAGGAGGAGAGTGACTGGACTTGTCTACAGGCCTGCATGTGCCAGTATTTTGCTTTGCATAAAAACCTCTCCGATGATCTGACAATGATCAAAGCTTTGAAATATTAGGCAGTCCATAAATTTCAGTAAGTGTGCCTTTAAAAAGTTAATTTCCTTCTCTACTGGGTAGATGAAGTGCTAACAATACATAACCTTTCAGTGACTTACATTTTGAAGTTTATATCCCTTGAATATAGCTGAACATTTCTCAGTTATATGCTGAAATTAGTGCAGGTGCCAGCACTAGTAGCTCAGAAAGCCATGATCCTCAAATTTGAAAGCCAGTGCCTCAAATTATGACTACATCAAGCACTGGTTAAGCATTATATATCTTTTTGGTTTCAGTAAGTTTAAACATTAATGAATGAGGGCTTTTTAACCCATGTGTGTATGTGGGAGTGTGTGCTAATAGAAAGATCATGATCACTAAAAGTGTGGTCTTCTACAAAGTTACATATACATGAGAATCCTGTATTGGCTGCAGAGATAGGATGAAGTCCATTGCAATCAAGCTGGAGTCACACAGAGAGGGAGGAGGGTGTGCAAACATTTGCAGCCTGAAATGCACTGAGGTCACGTATCACATTTTTCTAGCTGCTTCCTTTGGGACTGATCAACATGTAGTTCTTAGTTGTAGCTTAATTAGCTATATTTTCCATGGCATTAATTAATGTTGGAATAGCATTTTTCACATCCGATAACTCACTGGCCTATATGTGGATGTGGGTGGCTGTTTGCCATGCATTCCTATCAATGGATTTTGAAAAGATTTCTTTTAGCGGTTACTATAAGGCCATACTTCTTCTTCTGATGTTTTCTTTCCCAGGTGGTTTATTTTTATCTTGACATTTTGCCCATCCTGTGAATTTCATCCTAAGGAAGAAACAGCAGTTTGTCTCGGAACAGTTCAATTTCAATCTCCAGGTGACAAGTTGATATTTCTTTCTTTTTTGAAGAAACTTTTAATATGATGCGTTAAATGTCAAGAAAACTCCCCAACATATATTGAACTTTACTAAGCTTATTTCTCTTAATATTGATGACATATTGACATCTTTTTTATGAAAAATAAACACTTTCAAGGGTGTCAGTGCTCAGATTTTTCTTGCGTGCAGCCCGTAGTCCAGTTTGTGGTTCTTACAGAGAAATCTGCTTGCCATTCGGAGCGGTGAAGCTGCAGTGAAATAAAATAGATTCCATGCATACCTCTCTCTCTGTATATATATTCAGAGGCACCTCATTGTTTTATGTTACATTTCTAGATGCAAAAGAGACCCTAATCTTTCTGGTTTGGATATTTAATTCTCATTAAGGCTAACTTGGAGTGATAGACTTAATTTTTTTTTCCAAACTTAGAATTTTAAAATGATAATACCGTAGTTATATTTTTATACTGTCTTCACAGTGTACAACATATAAAATGCAATACATGTACAAATTAGAACATCTATGAACACAACACCAGAATCACCAACATATACAAATATAGATGCAAAGCTGCTACAGTTTTATAATTACATATTTGGGTGTGCTTGCCAGTTCTCAGCAGTTGCCTGAACAGAGAAGAATTTAACTGCCTCAGTCTCAGTCAGTGGTATGGAACAGGTGGGCATCGTTTCAGAAAAGACAGCTTTGCAGGCCAAACGAGGAAGCCTAGAGGACGAAATCTGGCCCATGGTATGGAGGTCCCCGACCTCTGCCACAGTGCTGCCCATCAGCACAAATCTCCTATTAGAGATGACCTGTTATTCACAAGGACATCAACTGAACTTTAGAAAACTTGGAAATGCACTGCATTGCTTTTTTTTTTTTAAAAAAAATTAATGTTTCTAGTTTCTATATTTCAGCATGCTTAGTTGTGGCAACATTTTCTATGGGTTTTGGTATAGGAACAGTAGGTTAGCTTCATATTTGACATATGGAATACTCTCACAGTTCTATTTATATATGTTAATTATGAATGTCCACAGGGAACTATGTTCGTATAAAGCAAAGCTCTCTCACGCATTCATGGTCAATTGTTGGAGTGCAATTTTATCATACTTAAACCCAACTCAAGTCTAATTCCCTGAAGTAATTTTTGTAGTTCAGAGAAATTAATATTCTTCAAAAAACTAATTAGTGATCTCTAAAGAATCATTTTTCTTAAGGATGTAGGAATTTTTCAGCAATTATGTGCTGTATATAACTCATGAAAAGAGTCATTTTTATTATTGGAGTTAGGAATGAGCTGACAGGCTTAAGCCCTCCAAGTGGCCTGACAAAATACCAGCTGCCACAATAAAATTGTTTATAATTGAAAAGTTATCAGAACAAGTAGTTCTAAAATAAAGTGGAAAGAGCGATTAATGAAAGCAGCCTTTGCCAACCAGGTGTCTTGCATATGTTTGGGGCTACAACTTCCACCAGCCCCAGCCATCATGGCCATACAGCTGAAGGCAGTGGTCCAAAACATCAGGAAGACACTTGGTTGTCAAAGACTGCTTGGACTTCTGCAATTTGACACTAAACTGGCAGGCCATTCTCTTGCCTTTATCATTTATGGTGAAACTTTGATATTTTGCTCAGTGAAGAACACTGCATTTTTCTTCCACAAATAGCACCATTGATCCTACTGAAATTCATTGTACCAAGCCAAAGAGCGCTTCCTCACATTGCACAGGAAGTGCACCCGGAAGTTGACGACTGACAGTACGGATGACTGACACCCTGTCTCATAGCTGTCAAGTTTCGGATTTGAAAATAAGGGATCAACAGCCTCACCTATCCCGGGGACAGTCACATGGCAGTGGTGGGCAGAGCCAGAAGCAAAAGTGGGCGGCACTGGTGTGAACGCGCGCAGTAGGCTTAATGTATTTTGGAAACGCTGCCCGTGGGCTACAATGCCTGTAAGCGCGGGAAATGGCTCCCGCTTGCTTTGAGGCTGCAAGGAGGCAAGGTCTTCCCAGTCCCAGCAGGGGGAGGGAGAGGAGCTGCTTCCTTTGAAAAAACGGGAAATTAAAGGGATATAAAAAAATAAGGGATAGCAGCGGGAAACTGCTTGAAATAAGGGAAAACGGGATACTTGACAGCACTGCACTGTCTCAGAGTACCAATGGCCTGGAAATCTGTCCTAATCTCCCACAATCCCATGTGAATTGAATATGGGAAACAGGAACTCCAGAGAAGAGACACATCCTGTTCCTTAGGTGCTTGCAGCTTGAAAGAAAAGCAGAATGTATCCGCTGACATTAAGTTACAATAGGCAAGGTCAGATCAGGCAGGTACATTTCTGCAAGAGCAGAATGAAGGCAGGGCAAGTTTTCTCTAAAGTTCTTCTTTGCAGAGAGCAAAGAAAAACCTTCTGAGTCAACCTTGCCAACTAAATTTCTCCTAAGTTGCTGTAGGAAGATGTTCTCCTAGTCAGGAGTATAAGCTAACTGAAGCTTGATGTTGGCTGGCCAGAACTATAGCATGGTTGAAAGTGCCTCCCCACAGAGGAGCTGGACAAGTTTTAAATGAATCCCACTTGCATTTGCAGTATCTGACTTTTGTGAGATTGGAGTGGTGGAAGCACTGCTGTGGACTCACCCACCAGTCCAAGGATTTTGGCAGGGATGTGTCTTCTGTTCCAAGATAGCTGTTCCATGTGACAAGCTGTTCATGTGTACCAGTTCTTCATACTGATGGGCCTCCCATCATGACTCTGTTGCAAGACAATTATTTTGTAGTGGTTTGCAGTGATACGGAACCAAATTATGCACTGGTGACTAAGAAACATGGTGAGCTGGCACACACAAATGTCTTGCCTCATGGAAAAGCCACCATACAGAGGAACTTGCTTCTTTTGCTTGTTTCAAACTGTTCCATTGGATTTTTTATGGCCATAACCCACCTTGGGACCTTATGGTGGAAGGTGGCTAAGAAATATCATACAAACATACATTCAAACATGCATACAAACTGTGGCTTCCATGTGGCAGCTATGGAATTACAAAGTAGTCCTTATGTCATCACTGGAAAGGACATGCTGAACTAAAGACACATCTGTAACAGATTTTTGTACTGGGTGAATGTATCCATTGCACAACTGACCACAGGCCTTTTGTTCCTTCACCTGCCTGCACTGTTGATGGGGGCAAATCAGTGGTGAATGAAGGCACTGAATACAAAAATCTCAGGTTCTTCCCCACAGGAAGCAGCATGAATCCCATTTTCAGCAAGGTCTTGTGCCATATACTGCAAATTTCAAGGGTTGAGGGACATGATAGTAGGCAATGGGGGCCTAGACCCACCCTCCAACTGGTAAGCCCCTTCAAGGGTTGAACTGGCAAACAGCACATCTGCTGAAGTTGAGAAGGATCAAATAAATAACAAATAGAGAGAAGTGCAGTATGTGTTCCTTGACCTAACAACCAATGATATGGTCTTGCCCACTTTTCCTTATGAAAAGAGATTTGCTAAGAGTGAGTGAGCAAAGAGGTCAAGTCCTGAACAATGATCTTCTAATGTAAATTAATCTACTATTTGATAATGCTCATTAACTGTGTTGGGATCCATTTTAATTTTAATTTAATATTGGACCAACTTGCATACACATCTGTGAGTGAAAAGTACAAGTACACACTTGAGATTATTACAGTACTGGATTTTTAGCCTTTTATGAAACTCAAAGATAAACTTAGTTATTTTTTGTTATGCCTGCAATTAATAAAAATACTTGCAGGAAATGAAGTTACAGTTCTGTGTCACTGAAAATGACTATGCGTAACTAACTTGAATATGTTTCATTTGTCTGAATTATCGTTAAGGCCCACCGGCTGGCTGTGTTACAAGAGAGCATAATTCATAGCAGACACAAGATCCATTCATTATTCCTGCTATAATTATAGTCAGCTGGTTATTGATAAATTTGCAGAAGTAATCATTGTTATGGAGAAAATGCTTTGTTTGTGGCTTTTTAATGATATGGGAAGATGCTGTATCTAAAACCAACCAAGCTTTCTAATCTTGTGCTAATTGGGATTTTTTTTTAATGCACAACACAGTTGCCCAGGCCTTGAAATATTTGTTCCATCTCAGAGAGAAATGATGTTGAATAAAACATAATACAACCAAAATAGCTAACAAAACACAGACAATATACCTTGATACAGTGAAGTAATACTTAGGATATAGTTTCACATTTTATACCCAGCATGCACTGCTCTAATTAGAAGCTTCTTCCCCAAGATAGCTGTTCCATGTGACAAGCTGTTCATGTGTACCAGTTCTTCATACTGATGGGCCTCCCATCATGTCTCTGTTGCAAGACAAATTTTTTTGTAGTGGTTTGCAGTGATACGGAACCAAATTATGCACTGGTGACTAAGAAACATGGTGAGCTGGCACACACAAAAGTCTTGCCTCATAGAAAAGCCAACATACAGAGGAACTTGCTTCTTTTGCTTGTTTCAAACTGTTCCATTGGATTTTATATGGCCATAACCCACCTTGGGACCTTATGGTGGAAGGTGGCTAAGAAATCTCATACAGACATACACTCAAACATGCATACAAACTGTGGCTTCCATGTGGCAGCTATGGAATTACAAAGTAGTCCTTATGTCATCACTGGAAAGGACATGCTGAACTAAAGACACATCTGTAACAGATTTTTGTACTGGGTGAATGTATCCATTGCACAACTGACCACAGGCCTTTTGTTCCTTCACCTGCCTGCACTGTTGATGGGGGAAAATCAGTGGTGTGGTGAAGGGGTGGATATATGAGAGCAATGCTCCAAGCAGGAATAATGATGCCATCTACCGAAATACCTTGGTCAATTGATGAATGCTCCTTGCTCTGGGAAGTAGATAGTGAGGATTTCAAGTTTGTTTCTGACAGATTAGCAGAGAAAGTCACGCAGAGGCTGGATACTTCTTTCCTTTGATGGGATTGCTACTACATGCTAGCAAGTACTTCTTTGCAAAATTAACAGAAAAGCTAACAGTTGCATTTTAACTCATTGCAGACATGTTAATGCTCGGTGCGTTTGAGAAAGTTGAATCCAGACAGTCAGAAGAAAGTACCACTGTGTTGAATCCTATTCTCATCTAACTCTGCACGAGATTTTCAGTCATCCTTATCCTAATAAATTGATATCACACTTTGGGCATTAATAGTGGGCAGTCAGGATGAGCTCTTGCACTTTAAAATTCACCACTATACCACTAGGGCAAATGCAAGACCAATGTGGGCAGTGATCCAACAGATAATGAGAGTATGAGGCTCTTCATCCCATTTCATATGAGAATGTAGCATGGGTGCATTCACATAATACCATTTGCACTTCGGTGAAGTAGATTGTGAAAACTGTTTGAAAGCTTTAATCTTTTTTATTTACTGTGCAGTAGCTATATTAGCACTGTCGCAGGGAAAGCCATCTGCTTCAACAAGGGCTGATGCTACACATGGGTAACACCCCCTTTTGTGGTGCTGTGAACTTGTTAGGAATGAGAACATAAGAATTGCTTTCCCTGATCAGCCAAATAGTTTATATAATCTAATATTCTGCATCCGGCAGTGGAGAGCCATATTGATTGGCTGTATAAGAATATTAGTAATATGATATTCAATAATGACATTGGCTGAGATTGTAAATCTGAAGGAAGGGATTTTTAAGTGAACTGTAAGCTAATCTGTGAGCCCATTTTTTTTGCTGCAAAACAGGATACCAATGTGTTAAATAAATAAGTGTGCCATGGGAAGCTCAGATGCAGGACATGATGCAATAGCAAAAGCTTGTTCTTCGTCTGCAGCAACCAGCAATCAAAGACACATTGTCCCTAATTATGGGAGATCCATCATAGTTAATGTAGTCAAAACCACAGATCCAGATCTTACAGGCCATTGCATGCTGATGTACACCTGACAGCAAATGATCCTTTGGACATGCGCTACTGCAGATACATTGTTTAGGACTCTCAGATTTTTTTTGTGAAGTGGAAGAAAGGGCAGTACTGATTAAATCCATCATGCCATTGTAACCACAGTTGATATGTGAATCACTCCATGACAGTGACATGGAACAGTGTGAATGCAAGCACTGAGCATTGTGAATTTTATGTCAGCTCTGAATATAGACATATGTTTGGTGACAAAAGTTGTACTTGAGTTTGCCAAGGCAAAGCCTTACAAAACAGAAAGTTAGTCTGTTGAGCATCTGCAACTGCAGAAAGCACTATAATTACAAGGTTACATTGCTGCATATATCTTTAAGATTACCTTGTCTTCACCTTTGTTTGTTTGTTCAACATCTGCTTTTTCTAAATCCTAGATAGTGAACTCTCTCAGGCAGAAAATACCTATGTGTTATTTATACAGTATGCAGTGCAAAAGCGCATTAATCTTTCTTTTGGTCCCCTAGGCAGCGACACTACTACAAATATGTCACCCCCTTTTATATCTTGTTTTAGCAGGTGGTTGACCTAATACCTCTTTTATCTTCTGTGAAGGTAATCCTTTATCTATAGATCTTTAAATGGTTGCTAAGTTTGCAGCAAATGTGACTACCATCGAATCTGGCTGTTAATTAGAAATGCAAAAGGGGAAATAAAATCAGTACTGCAAATGCTGCTATTGTTATGTGGAATATTTAAATACAATTGATCCAGTGTAAAACCACAGGAATAGGGTTAGGACAATAGTAATCCTGGTGGATTTTGAATATTTTACAAGTCTGATCTCACGCTAATTTGTATCTGCATACAAAACTGAGGCAACCAGTTAATTAAGGAAAGAAGGGTGCACACAGATCTTTCTCTTGCCATACTCTTGATTCACATAAATAAAGTTTAAATATTTTAGTTGTTACCAGTGCAGAGATTATCTGAGGCAGCATTTTATCCAACATTTTGATATGCCTTTTGCTCTTGCTTTGTTGCTGTTAGAACTGATGAAATTTCCTCCTCTTTCTTTCTGGGTGTACAGATTTGGCTTGTTGCCTATCCAGAGTGCTTTCCGCTCACGAGCCGAGAGAGATGATATGGCTTGTTGTAGTTCCAAAGGGATCTCTATTCGCTTAGGATGCTGTTGTGATAATTCTGAAATGGTTAGGATGTTTTATCTGAAAAGCAATGTATCACTTCCATTCTTTGAGTCATCCTTGGTACCCATATTGTGTCATATTACATCCCACTATTAAATAATAGCACAAATAGCTGCCTTCCAGCAGGAAGAGAAAAATGACACCCCAGTTTTGTTTCATCAGTAGCATGCAATATTTCTGCTCATCTGTTTCAGCAATAAGTCTCTCAGGTTTCAGTCATGGAACGTACCTCACATAATGACCGTGATTCAGAAGATTGCTAGCACACCAGCTAGTACTTTCCAAACTAAGCACATCAATTAGTACTTCCTACATTAAGCACTTTTTTGGAACTCTGTCTTTCAGTCAAATGACTCTCAAGGTGGCTTACAACAAGTTGAAATAATACTGCTCCCACTTCAACCTCCTTATTTGACATACAAACACAAATCAGAAGCTCTTCGTTATATAGTCAATGAATAAGGCAAGAATATGCTTCCCTTCAGTTCTGTAGCTTCTGGCAGCTGCAGCAAAGTGACCTTTCTGGCTTGGAGCAGAGAAACTAGCTGCCTACAGCTGCTGCTTATTCAGCCAATGGCACATCTTTCCTTTGCTGTGTTGTTCTTCCTGGGAGGTAGGGGGTGCAACTCCCTGCCAAATGGTCCTTAGTCCCTCAAGCGATGGTATTCAACATATTTGCTGAAACAACAACACTTAGAGAGAAGTGGGTTGATTTCTGCAGCCTTGGTGTTGAAATAAATAAACTCGGAGGGAGAGAGGTGGGGTCGTTTCCCTTGTGAAACAGTCCAGTACATGGAACTCCATTTAGACACTGTTATTAATTGCTAAGACTTTCAATTTACAGATTTTAACTGGCAAATTTATTGAATCATCCTAAACTTGTGCTTCCTTGGGGTGTGTAAGAATGTGCTTTAGTATTCCTGAGAGTAAATTGCAGATCAGCATTTTTAATTCTGCCCAAGATCCCTTTGTGTGTGTGTGTGTTTTTTTTTAATTGCCAACATTCATCAAGTTTATGGTAATTGTATAAAACTGTAACAGAAATAATCAGTAACATTTAAGCAACATTAAGTAGTTAACCCAGTTCTGTGGCAGCTGAATGTTATTATTGTCAGCTCATTAACATAAGAATCTATATGTATGTTTGTCTATGTAGGGTGTGTGTTTGTATGTGGATACCTAAGTACTTACACCCACCCACCGTCCCACCAACACACCATCCTTTGATTGGTTTGGAAATTCTGTATAAAATCAAATGTCCCAAACTGCTACTTCAAGCACCTTTTTCTGTTTAGTGTAAATATCACAATTATTTAATAAGGAATGCCCTTCTTTGAGGGTGGGGGTGTTGTGTGTATTTCCTGTCAAATAGGCTTTCTGAGAAATCGAGAAGGGAGCAACAAAATTGTGTCCAAGAGCCAAACATCTTACACACACTCTCAGACATGCATTGCTGAATGCACAGGTTCTCCATGGCTTGATGATCTACAAAGCACATGCTCATTGTCCTATAACCTTCCTGTAAACAAATCAGAATGATGACTCAATATAATGTAACCTCTGTGTAAACTTTGTGCAAACCAGTCAGGGTAACTACTCAATATATAGGTCATCTAGAGACCAAAGTCTATGGTAAAACAGATGATGAAGCTGAGAGCAGAGTGTGTGAGGGCCTAGCCCTGCCCACTACTGGAATGCAGTACCCAACAGTTTTCTACAGGGGGAATGTGGCCCTCATCCCCTCAAGAAGGTTCTCAAGTGCTTGCCCAGGACATAGGTAATGGCTTGTTGTGGATAGTATTATAAAAATTTCTTTAGAAACTATGAATTACCTAGATTGGTTCTACCATATCTTTTGAAACTGTTGGACGGTTCATTGGTCAATAGTTGTTTCATAGCTGATGACATTTTGATTAGAGCTGGCAGAGAGCTGGGGGGGGGTTGTTTTGCATACTGTAAATCAGATTTGAACATTGAAATTGCTCACTGAGGATCCATAATTTTAAAAGCATGTGCACACATGTTCAGGCTGCAGTCCACATCACATAGACATAAAGCTTGCAGGACATTTTGAAACAGGGCACATGGAAATTCCAACTTCTGTCCTATTGTTTTGTTTCTTCTGAACACTGCAGACTGAAATCCCATTTGACATTGGCAATGCATACCTGGATGTAAATGCATCCCTATTCTAAAGGCAAACAAAAACGCACAGTGAAATGAATCCTGGTGGACTGGAAAAAAAACAGATTTATAATGTGACAGCTGCTGAGCTCTGGGGACCAAACCTGGTAGCAGGTCTGAAAAAGTCTTCAATAGGCTATGAAGACTGATTATACAGCAGCATGCTTATGTCCTTTATATGTTGTTTTATTTATAGAAGCAGACTGTCTTGGTGCTTGAGGACATTCCTTTAGAGATGGCCCTAAATCACACTTTCAACTTCAGTAGTCAAAGCCTTAATGGTTTCACACACTGAGTTCCATGCTCTGAATAGATTACTGCTTCACACCATAGCAATTTGATTCATACACATAGGATCTGATGTTCACACAAAACTCCCTCCCTGCCAAGGATTCTCCATTTGCTTCAAAAGAAGAGAGAATTCTGCATACTTATTCTGTTGCCTCTGTTGAGGTGAAATGGGAAGACCTGTCTGAACAATGGATTTGGGTATTGCTGGGCATTGTTTGGGTGTTGTTGTTTTCTTAGCAGATCACATGAAAATGTCCAAAGGCCCACATCACTTGAGATCTGCTAAATACTGTAAAAAACAACTTTGTTGCACACTTCTTCTTTGGCGATCACTTGTTGCTGAGTAAGATTGAGAGCCAGTGTGGTGTAGTGGTTAAGACTCGTTATCTGGGGAACCGGGTTCGTGTCTCCACTCCTCCACATGCAGCTGCTGGGTGACCTTGGGCTAGTCACACTTCTCTGAAGTCTCTCAGCCCCACTCACCTCACAGAGTGTTTGTTGTGGGGGAGGAAGGGAAAGGAGAATGTTAGCCGCTTTGAGACTCCTTCGGGTAGTGAAAAGCGGGATATCAAATCCAAACTCTTCTTCTTCTTCTTCTTCTTCTTCTTCTTCTTCTTCTTCTTCTTCTTCTTCTTCTTCTTCCATGAACACGGTCTTAACAGTGAGTCCATAAGTGACTGGGGAGGCCAATTCTGGATCCACACATCCTTCCACAGTGTAGACATAGGTTTCCAGGCAGGAGTTTATCATGGTGAGGGTTTGCCAAACGTGCTTACCTCTTAGCACATTTCTCCCTTTAGTCCTGAATTCAAGAGTCTTCAAAGTCCATGACACCTTTGGTAAAGGCTTTGGAGCACTTGCCCACCAGTGTTTCCCAGTTGTCAGTGTTTATACTACTTTTTTTTTTTTTGGATTTGCATTGAGAGAATCTTTAAACCTCTTTTGTTGACCACCAGCATTATGCTTTCCATTTTTAAGTTTGGAACAGAGTAGTTGCTTTGGAAGACAATAATCAAGCATCCAAACAACATGACCAGTCCAACAAAGTTGATGTTGAAGAATCATTGCTTTGACACTGGTGATCTTAGTTTCTTCAAGTACACTGGTATTAGTTCAAACCATTGGAACCTCTTAGACTATGTAATTGACCAAGCTGAAGATCGCTGTGATGTGGTCTTTACCAGAGCTATGGCGAGTGCTGATGACTTCTGGACAGATCACCGATTAATACGTTCTATGATGGCTATCAAGATTATACCTCAATGCAGGCTTCAAGGAAGGAAACCAAGGTGCAAAAGGAACATTTGGGGCCTTCAAGATCCTATTTAGTGGAATTGCTTCCAAACAACTCTTAAGAACCATCTGCCTTTGGAGTTCCCTGACAACAACAAGGAACATTAGACCAAATTGCACACTATGACAATCTCTGAGTGCTCTTAGATTCCAGGTGCTTACCCAGTGATCGGACACTCTCTCTGCCTTTCCTGCGTGCGGCTTTTCTTCCAGCTTCTGGCTCATATAACTCAACTCTCTACTCTGGTATTTCAAACCATCCATTAGCTGGGTCCCTACCCATTTGCCATCTCACACAGAGACCCTTTCCTTTGTTTCCCTTAATAGCCCATCACCCAGGTGGTTACCATAGCTGTCAGCTTTCCCTTTTTTGTGGGAAATTCCCTTATTCCAGCACCGTTTCCCACTACAAAAAAGGGAAGGTTGACAGTTATGGCCGTTTCCCAATGCAAGAAAAAGGAAGGTTGACAGCCATGGTTGTTACCTCAACAGGAAGCTAGCCTGACTTATATTTTAACACTTTCTGGATCCAGGGGTTAGGATGGTCTCTGCATACAGCCTACTTCCCCACCCCAAACTCAGAACATCACTCTTAATTCCTTCACAATTAGAAACGAAAAAATGATCACAATGAGCTCATCAACAGTAGTTTCTGCTGTGTGACTCAGACCCTGTAACTGGTTGTGTGAATTATTTTAAAAGCTACTGTTGTTTTCAAACATCAGAGAGAGGAGAAAATATCCAGGGTCTTCAAATACACTGTTTCTCATAAAAGATGTTATCAAATCAAGTAAGCTTCACTTCTGAGGGTTTGACTACAAGTTACAACTTTGTTTCATTTCTAAGATTATTGATTCTTTGGAGTGATAACTAGACATTATAATGTGTGAAGGCTTACTTAGTGGACCTAATCAAAAGCCAATCAATTCTGTGATTTGAAGTTTCTGTTCAAAGTGAGCCAGGCTAGAAGAGGACAATAAGCAAGGGGTGAATTGAATGCATCATGTTAACACTTGAAAGAGTCTGAAAGTACAAGGAAGGAGCTGTAGTCACCTTTAAAGCATACATCTGGGCATAATAGCAGAAACATAGCATAAGAGCACCATAGAATTGTGGAGTTGGATGGGATCCTGAAGATTAACCCACTGTAATGTAATGCAGGAATCTTAACTAAAGCATTCATGACCCCACCTCTGCTTAAAACCTCCAAGGAGGGAGAGTCTGCCACCTCCCAAGGGAGGCTATTCCACTGTCAAATAGCTCTTACTGCCAGAAAGTTCTCCCTGATATTTAGTCAGAATCTCCTTTTTTTGTAACTTGAATCCATTGGTTTGGGTTCTAGCCTCCAGAGTAGGAGAAAATCAATGAGAAAGCATCAAAGGATAAGAAGAAAAATTGCTGCTTTGCAATAAAATTTAGATTTATGAAAGCAAAGCAAAACAGGAACATAAACTGAGCAACCAAATCCATGACAACATTTGCATTGCTCTGATGCAGAAGAAACAGATAATTAAGCATAGTGGTGCTATTGCTGCTTCCTTTAAAAATATTGTTGGACATTTTGACTTTGAAACAGCTTGACTTTGATACAGAGGCAACAACTAACCATATCCTTCCCTCCTCCTATCTAATTTGAAAAATCAGTGACCTTTGTTATCATTGTCATTGTTTTATTCTTACATGCTTGCCTTGGCTTCTACTCTGCTTTTGCATTACTGTTTTGAGTTAAAATTATTTTTTGTTTTAGTTACTGTAGATCATCTAGAGAAATTATATTATGAGGCAACTAAGAAATAAATTAAACATGTCAGAGTAAGTAAAAGTTGATAAACAAATCACTGTGCCACTGATAAAAAGGGCTTTATTGACAATTATAGCAATGTGTGTTACATATGTACACTCTAGAACAAATAAGTGCAGTGCCCACAAATTGTCTTTCTAATTCCCTTCTATTTTGACCCATAAAGTCTACCTCAGATGACAGAGGGAGGGAAGAAAGTTCAGTCACATTAATTCCTTCACTTCCCTGGTGAGAAGTTCGGCAACACAGCCAATTAGCAGCATGTCTGAATGGGATTGCTTTGAGGCTCTTTGTACTTGCCTTTTAGAAAACCAGGTTAATAGCTCCAAGCCCTTTCTGGGTCAACAGTGCTTCCACCATTGGCTTGCTGCAGCTATATCTTGATATGATAATGTCTTTTATAAATTACCTATGGTATGGATGAATCAACTGTTATGCATAAAACAGATCCGCAGAATGAAGAGAAGGGGAGCCAGAGAATGCTCTCGTGGGGCTGTTTCACTTGAGTTACTTTTTCCAATGCGTATATTAATTTTATAAAAAGAAAATATATTGCAACGCCTGAGCAGCGGAACAGCTATTTTCCTCTAGGTACACCCATGGGGTTGCTTCTGTGGTATGGACTTCCTGATGTGAGTCCTCAGTATCAAGATACTAATTCCACCTCTTGCATATTATGATTTACATGCCTTCCTTGACACTTAATAGTGATACTTGTGCTGGAAAAAAGGGAATGTATGAAGGAATCGTCAGCTATAGTTAGATTAGGCTGTATGTGAAAGTACAGTTCCCTTCTGTAAGAAATTGCATTAGTCTTACCTCATTTGGCATTCCTTCAGCAATTCACAGGTGTCATTCACTTCAAATTTCACTTTAGATGAAATCCAGTGACAACTTAGAAGGTTCAGAAATGCCTTCTGAGAAATTTTGCTTATTTTATCAACTGTCTTTTGGCATCCCTCAACATTCTTCACATGCCTTATCCCAGAAGAACCTCCAAATTACCTGATGATTTCACTATGGATGAATTGCCATGATTTGGTTACATTTGTTACTTATTTATTACATATTGCCTTAAACATATCAAATGCATAATTTAAAAGACTATAGAAACCAAAGACAAACAAAATCTCAGCACATAAAAGCAATCAAAATCCATAATCAACACATATTTCTACAATTCTAACAATGTCTCTGAAAAATACCTTAGTAATGCTGTCAAAACAGAATAGTGATGGAACCAGAGGGCTTCCCTAGTGAGGGCATTCCACAAGATGGGAGTCACAACTAAGAAGGCCCTGACTGCAGTGCTCACCCATCAAATATTCAGACTTTGAGGGGTTGGGAACAGGACAGCACCACAACATTTTGAGGACCTATATGGGAGGAAACTGTCCTTAAACTATCCTATTCCTAGGCTGTTTAGAGCTTTCATTGTAAGAACCAGCAATTTGGACCTGGAAACCAATATATCAGAATGTCCAACATGGTGACCTTCAGATATTGTGGACTATGACTTCCACTAGTTCCAGCCAGCATGGCCAGCGGTCATAGTTGATGGTAGTTGCAGTCTACAAGGTCTGGACGGCACCGTATTGACTACCCATGTATTAGGTAATAATGTTATTTGTTAAGGTTACATGATCCTGACTGGTTGCTTTTAATACTTTGTTTGTTTGTTTGTTTGTTTGTTTGTTTTAAACTGGAGATTACGATGACTTCTCCACCAAATGAAATTCAGAATGAAGAATTACTGGAGAAAGCCAGCTCTGTACCATTTCCAAGCAAAATGGGCTGGAATCTGGAAAGGCAAGTACAGGTATGCAGTAAACGCTACTGGAGTCTTTTGGATAAAATCCAAACTCAACTATTTTCACTCTCAGCAGATTTTTTTAAAAATTAATCTTACAAATTCTGTGCATAATGTTTGCTTCATACTGATTATTGTTAGATGAAATGAAAAACGGTGATTCTGCAGAAATCCCTTGGCTTCATTTGCATTTAAAGTTCTTACAAATGCATTTTAATTAACATTGTGTTCCACATCACTTCTTACTGACAAAGTGGTTTTTGTCCTTGGTTTTATGAATGCTATACATATAGGCTGTAGATTTCAACTAAAATGAAATTCAAGTAAAGGTACTATTTTATCAGAAATAGACAACAAGGGAAAATAAGAGGAAGGGTGAACTTTAGTTTCTGGCATTAAGCAAGGATAATAACACAGTAGGCAGTCACAAGAACAATGACTAATGAATACCATGGCACAATTAAAAAACACACAACCCTATAAAAGTGGAGGTCCAAAAATTTGTGCTTCTGAAGCATAAATATTGGATTTGGCTGAGAAAGCTTACACCATATCACAGTTCAAAAGTATGCATCATAGAAGAGCAGCTTGCTGGATCAGGCCAAGGGCATCCTGTTCTCACAGTGGCCAAGCAGGATTTGAGCACAATAACACTCTTCCTTCCTGCTGTTTCTAGAAGCTGCTATTCAGAAGCATTGCTGCCTCCAGCATAGTCATCATGGCCAGTAGCCATTGATAGCCATATAATTGTATCCCACCCTTCCTACTGAGACCTTAAACAGGCCTGCATTGTTTTGTTTTCATAAGAACATAAGAGGTGGATTAGCTGAGAGAGCAATGGTTATTCCACTGTCATCTAATGAGCTTCACATGCCTAAACTAGTTTAGATATGTGAAAATATGTTGTGGCCTTTCACAAAATCATCTGTAGGCCATAGAAGCCAACTCCTAGGGGCTGTGGGGGCTTTGGCACCCCACAATAAAATATTTGAGGGGGCTGGGCCCCCACAGAGTTTATGAGCATACCCATTCAACTGGTGTGCACACTGCATCATGTGATTGATCATGTGAGATGGGACTTACCTGGGCCCCCAAAATATTTTATTCAAGTTGGCACCCCTGCTGTGGGTGCAATCATAACCATGTCTCTTAATATTAAGTCCCACTGAATCCCATTGGTTTTACTCCCAGGTAAGTGGCGTTAGGGCTACAACCTCCATATCTTGATTTTTCAGTTTAGTGTGAATGTAATCCTCACCCAGGAAAGATAGTTTAGCACCCTCTTGATATCATTATGACTTCAGGGTATTGTGTGTGCCAAAATCCCTGGATCCAGCACGTGTTAAAATCTAATCAAGCCAATATCGCTTCCTGGTGAGGTGATGGGGGATTAAGAGACTTTGTGTGAGATGGCAGGTGGGTGGGGCCCCTCCCTCCACAGACAAAGCCAGAGTGTAAAGCAGAGTTTGGCAGTGATTTGACCTACAAGTAAAACAGCAAGCTGGAGAGAGAGTCAGATAAATGTTTGAGAGCAATTTTTCATTTCTGTTTGAATCCAAGGGAAACAAGGGAAACAAACTATGGGGGAAACAATACTCTTTTGAGGTGTTGATGCTGTGAACCCCTCCATTGTAGGCTCAGGTTGTATGTATATGTAAATAAACCATATTGTTGGGTGATAATGCTGAAGCCGGTGCCTCCTCACCCCAAAGCAGTGTCGCCCCAAGATTCATCACTCCAGTCTCCCGTCACGCTGATGTGGCCCATATCCAAGGACATGAGCACACAACAAGCAGAGTTCAAACAGATGCTTAGCCTTGAGGAGTAACATCTAAGCCTAGTTTATTGCAAAGTAAATCAAATGTAACACAACAAAGAAAAACATGGCTTTTCTCTCTGTCTTTCTTCCTCGGAGAGAGAGAACTGCAAAAACAACAGCAATACAGAGCGGAAACAGCATATATCAATTTTCTCTCACAAGACTCCAATAATCAGTGCTGGAATGTAAACAGACATGTGACATGTAACAATCCCACACATCAGCAGCATGGGAGGAATGGAAATCCCAACACATATATCATAAAGACACCACAGTCTCCACTGTGCCTCAATCCCAAAAGGAAACAGAAACTTTGGGTATGTGCCTGGAATCCCCTGAAATCTCACATGCAACAATATTATGCAGTTCGGACTGCATGAATTCTGGACTGCACGAATTCCCATGGGTATATGAAAGAAGGGTAATGACACTTCTCTAAATATAGCCTTTTGTAATAGAACATTTTATTTCACAAATGTGTGTTTTATAAAGAAAATGGTAATGCATGTGCAACTGCTGAAACAAGGCTCAAACTGATGCACGTTTTAAATGTCTGTAGTAAGCAGGATTGTGTGTTTGACAGTTTAAAATCCTCAGACTAACTGCGGAACACATATAAAACCAACAGGTAAGAAAAGACATAACTTCTTACCACATGCTTTAATTTTTATTTCATTTTTAAATCACAGTAGGAAGTATATTGAGGCTGGGTTCATAAAACCTACTCACCTGAGATTAAGACCCATTGAATTAAATTTGACTTACATCTGTATAGACATACTTAGGATTTTAGCCTTTGTGCCCATAGGCTGCCTCTGGCAACAAACAATTCTTCCACACAAACACTTCAGAAAGAAGAAAAGCAATGAGGTTCCTTCTTACTAGGACAGCAGCAATTATACATCAATGAATATGCAAATAACATAAATGGCAAAGCAATTTACATATCTATTTGCATAACATGCTGCATGTTTAAAAGAAAAACCCTTTTTGTTGTAGAGAACTAAAGTGAAAAAACATTCATAGCAAGAGTCCATGCCTTGATGGGGATTAAACGGGAAGACAGAAATAAATCCGATTGAGAGATTCCTCCTACATCCCTGCTCTTCTCCCTGGTACTAGTGCAACATTCATTCAAAGGCCAACTTGCAACAACCCTTACACACATGGCAGAGAGATGCTATTGTTCCCCATTTGACATATTAGCAAGGAGTTGCAGCACAGAGATATGGCGTTTCAAGCTTCCACGGGCCAGTGAACAACAGTTTGTGTTGCTGCAACTCAAGTGAAGTAGAACAACAATAAAAATAATGGGTCAAAATTCTTCCATGGACTTAAAGGTTCAAGTGGTCCTTCACACTGAGAATGAAACCCCTGTACCCAAGTCAACAAATTGCTGCTTCAGTGCAGATTGAGCCTTGGTCTGATTTCTTATCAGGCTTTCATTTATCCAAGTAAGTGCTTTAACTTACTTTTCTGAAAACTTTTCTGTTGGTTAAGGAGTTCAGTGTTTTAGAAGCCCTGACGTTTTTCTAACATTAGCACACAGAGAACTGACTACAAGTTAGATATTTTATTGAAAATGGAGATTCATATGTCCCAATCATCTATGCATCTGCAAGAACATCTAAACTGGTTCCAAGAAGAAAGCAGAGAATTCAATACAATTTTAGACTTGCACCTTACAAAACTTCCTTTGCCCACTTACACATTCAAGTAGTTTAACTTGTACTGACTGCAGATAAATCCTTTTGCAAACAATTGCTTCTAATAGCAAAGGATAGAAGTCTTCAAATCTTGATAGAGATAATACTAATACTAATAATTTATTACAGTCAAAGATCAGTTCAAAAAGCACAACTGAGACTACTTTCACAAAAGTGAAATATACATTTAAAACAGTATACAATAACAACGTATAGATTAAAATTGAAATAGTCTCATGTACACGAAAAGACCTAAGATCTCCTTATAGAGATATGCTAACAAACATGGCTTGAGTCCTGGTGTGCATTATTTATAACTTAGACAAAATCTGAGTCTGTCTTCCTCTCTGATCATATAATCATAGTGTTGAAAAGGCTCTTGTGGGGCATCTAGTTCACCCCATGTGCAATACAGGAAATCCCCAACAAATGACTGTCTACCTTCTGCTTTGAAGACTTCCAGGAAGGGGAAGACCATTGGCTCCTGGGGGAAAAATGAACATGTGTGTCCCACCCCATGTGTTCTGTTCTTTGTTATAAAATGGCTGCTTTCCCCGTTAAAAAGAAGAAGAAAAATGTTGTTCTAACCAGATAGGTTAAAAATGCACAGGAGGATAACCTACTCTTAATGTTAAGAAGTGTCTCCTAATGTTCAACCATAAGCTACCCTCCTATAACTTAAACACAATAGCTCTGTTATTCTATTACATTCAGAAGGATTCCTCCTGGGCAGTGCCAGCAAACATCCTTGTGAACTGAGCTTCTAAAATGTATGGTGATTTAGAGGAGAAACAGAGTTGCTTCAAGAAGACTGAAAGTTATTTGGGTCAGGGTTGGGGAGTTTTATATTATGGTGTTTGGAGAAATATTTGCCACTCATCCACTCATCTTAATTAATGTGAGCATGCTAATGAGAAAAACTAGGTGACTTAATCACTGTGTAACCAAGCAAGTATCACACCACAGGAAAAAAAAAATGTTTGCAAACTGTGTTTTTGTTTGCTCTTTTGATGAGCCTCAGCATTTGTTTTTTGATGAGTCCTCAGATTCCAATAAATGCTTGCACAAGCTTCTGTTTCTATGTCATATTACTCTGTCAGTTGTTAACATCTTTTTTCTCTTTTTGGGGGCCTAATCCTACTCTTTTTTGTTTCTTGTATTTACAGTGGACAAATTGTATAATTGAATTAATAGCATAAAATAGCAAAATATGTGCAGCGAGATGTCTGCTCATTTAAACTCATGCTCCTGCTTGTGTAGAACAGGTATATAGCCTGAGGGGAACATTATAGTAACCTCCACCGGTCAGTCATTTTCATGTTTATATCATGAAAATTTGCCTCATAAATATCTACTTTCTCGACAGAGCTTGAAAAATAAAGTGTTGTAGTCTACTAAACTTATCCAGAGCAGTCCCACTGAAACTAGTGAACTGGACTATTCATGTCAGTGGGTCTATTCTGAGTGAAATTTAGCTGAATATCATCCAAAAATTTCTGAGTAAATTTGGCTCAGCTAATATTTTGACACATACAACATCCACTAGTGGAACAGTATAATCTGAGCTTTTCAAGGTGGAGGTAAGCATTTCCCCCTATCATATGAAAGTTTAATTTGTCAGTCTACAAATGCTAATTAAATAAAAGCATATAATCATGCTCAGAAACTGAAGCTGAAAATTAGGTTAAGTAAACATAAATTAGTTCATTTATAAATTGTTCATTTATGCCACCTCTATATCAGGAAATACACAGTGGAAGTGAGGAACAGGTTTAAGGATTTAGATTTGGTGGACAGAGTGCCTGAAGAACTATGAATGGAGGCTCGTAACATTATACAGGAGGCAGCAACAAAAACCATCCCAATGAAAAGGAAATGCAAGAAAGCAAAGTGGCGGTCCAATGAGGCTTTACAAATAATGGGGGAGAGAAGACAAGCAAAATGTGAGGGGGATAGTGAAAGATACAGGGAATTGAATGCAGATTTCCAAAAAAAAGAGCAAGGAGAAACAAGAGGGCCTTCTTAAAAGAGCAATGCAAAGAAATAGAGGAAAACAACAGAATGGGAAAAACCAGAGATCTGTTCAAGAAAACTGGAGATATGAAAAGAACATTTCGTACAAAGATTACCATAATAAAGGACAAAAGTGGAAATGACCTAACAGAAGCAGAAGACATCAAGAAGAGGTGGCAAGAAAACACAGAGGAATTATACCAGAAAGATATGGAGGTCTCGTACACCCCAGGTAGTGTGGTTGCTGACCTTGAGCCAGACATCCTGGAGAGTGAAGTCAGATGGGCCTTAGAAAGCACTGCTAATAACAAGGCCAGTGGAAGTGATGATATTCCAGCTGAACTATTTAAAATTTTAAAAGATGATGCTGTTAAGGTGCTACACTCAATATGCCAGCAAGTTTGGAAAACTTAGCAGTGGCCAGAGGATTCGAGAACATCAGTCTACATCCCAATCCCAAAGAAGGGCAGTGCCAAAGAATGCTCCAACTACTGCACAATTGCGCTCATTTAACACGCTAGCAAGGTTATGCTTAAAATTCTACAAGGCAGGCTTAAGCAGTATAAGGACCGAGAACTCCCAGAAGTGCAAACTGGATTTCGAAGGGGCAGAGGAACCAGAGACCAAATTGCAAACATGCGCTGGATTGTGGCGAAAGCTAGAGAGTTCCAGAAAAACATCTACTTCTGCTTATTCTTTTTGAAGTAAACTTACTCAAATAATAGCTTAATCAATCATTTCAGAAGGAGGAATTTTTGAAAAATGGCATTTGAGTATAGCCTAACATTTCATAGTGTGCAAACACCATACACACAGAACTGAGGAGCTTCTCATATATCTAAAGCTTTAAAATGTGGTGTTTATCAGAAATAGATATATCTTCAAGGGGACATTACAATGCAATCTGGCTCAGTATGATCAATGGAGTTAATTATTCCTCTTCTAGCTATTCACTTAGTCTAATCTGTGTGGAAGAAAGTACATTCATTCTAATTGATATATTACCTGAGTTGCATGGTTGCAACTGGGAACTTGAGCGTCATAGATGACTGTACAGCTAGCCACTAGTATAATGTAGTGCCCTCACAGTTAAGGACTATTCTAATCATTGAAAGGGAAGAGATATTTCAATTAAAAAAACTTGGATGCATCTTGTGCAAATCCCAAGGTATGGAGTCAAAGAGGCAAATCATGTCAAAAACTGGTGGGCTATGAATGTAGTCTTGAAGAATCTGGTGGGGTTGTAGCAGATTGTTTGATTTACTTGCTTTTCAGACCAGAGTACTGGTTATTTGATCAATACTGATTGTCACTGATGAAGTCAGGAAAATATTGGTTGGCTGGAAATCCAACAGGGTAACCCATCCCAAAGGATTTGGCTCAGACCACATAGCTGCAGATTTATATTAGCAGTTACAAATATGTGTAAGCTTACCTTCCCCACCAGCAATTCATTGAGGTTTAGAGAACTATTGGACCCATACAAGTGAGATTGATGAGATGGAAGAATGCTGAGTTCCTAAAACAGCACATGGTTCTTCCATATCTTCTGCAAAGAGGTAGCAGGAAAGCCATGGGAAACTTAAAGGAATTGAAAATAAAAAACCATGATTTATTTAATGAGGAGTGAGAAAAGGGCAAAGAAGCAAAAGGAACACTTTAGAGACTTTAGATAAACTTCTAAAATACATGCACACACAGTAAAATAGTTATCCAATTGGGACATGGGTGACTAGTGAAGCAAAAGGCTGTGGTTTTTTCTTCCACTGACATTTTTAATTTGTAATCACGGTGTCTCCTCAGCTCTCCCTCCCAGAATCTCTTCAGCATTGTCCACAGAATTCTCCTATACAGTGGTACCTTGGATTACAAACACTTTGGGTTACAAACGCTTCAGGATACAGGACTTCCGGCGGCGACGCCATCGTGGAGCGGTCGTAGGTTGCCTCAGCTGCGAGGCGACCCAGTCCGTCTCGGGGGTTGGAGCCCCGCTACCGCAAAGCGGGGCTCCGGTGGGGTGCGGGAAGAGCGTCCTGCACCCCGGGCTCCCCGGCTGTGCCCATTATGGCTCCGAACCCTTCCCTCGCTCCCCCTGTAAAGGGGGAGTGGGGGTGAAGGGACCACGGAGCCGGGCTATAGGGGATATGCCCCAACCGGGACGCGGAGCGGCGGTCACCCCTGCGACGAGCGTCAATGTTCTACCTGTCAAGTCTGGAACTAAAGAAATCCGGTGGTCGTGAGTACTCGATTGGACTTTGTTTTTGTATTTTTCTAACGACCCGGGTGATACTCGCAAAGGAAGTCTGCCTCCCTCCCTTCGGGGGTTAGAAAGTAACCAGTTTGAGAGACTGCTGTTACAGCGATGATTACAAAGTATTTGAATTTTGACAAGTGAGACTTTTTTGATCTCCCTCTGGGGAATAAGTTTGTGGAGAATATCTCTTTTTAAAATTTGTGATTCTTGCACCCTGGATACAGGGAAAATGGCCGTGAAAGACTGTGACTGAGTGGAAAGTTACTGGTATTAAGATGGAGAACCCTGGAAATCGAAACTGTAATCTGACACCTGTGCCCGCTTCTGACATGCTGGGTTTTGTTTTTGATTTGGTTATGAACTGTGAGATGAGTGATGAACAAAGGATTACTATATTGGGACTGGAACTGCTCAACCGAAAACTGCAGATTTTGAACCGGGATATGTCAGAAAAGATGTATCCCACAGAGGAAACTATTCAGGAAATGGCAGCATTGGAAGAAAGCCTTGGCATGGAACTGAAGGGGATGACCGAAGAGCAGAGCGGAATGATCTGGCGACTCCGGAAAAATGAAACGTCCTTTGGGGGTGGCAGACCCAGGACGGGAATAAAAGAGGAATGGCATGATGAACCGGAGAAGCTGGAAGAAGAAGATATGTATACCCTGATGCTCTATGCATGGATTGTTTTGGATTTCGTTTGGATCTGTGGACATGCAAGGAAAGAAGACACCTCGAGGAGCGGTTCTGGAGCAATACGACTAAAGAAAATGGACAGAAGGGGGATAGGGTGAACTGTATTAAGGGAAAAGAGGAAAAATGGTATATTATGGTAACCTGAAACCGGTGTGTTAAGACTTTAAGCTTTTGATTAAGAGAAGAGATATTTAAATTTTGTTATTAACAGCAGTTATAGTGAAAGAAGATATTTGTGATGATTTATATTTGAGAACAATGTGTTAAGAACTAGAATTTTGTGTGGAATTAACAGGAAGTTATAATATGATTGATTTTTGTTGGAACTAGATTTATTTTTAGTATATGAAGTTATTAAAGTAATATTTGGTATTAGAACCGAAGGTGAAAGGCAGGGGAAGTCTGTGCCAAGATTCGACCAAGATTTTTTTTTTCTTTTATGATACAAGAAGAAGAATTATTGGTGTATATGTATTTGTCTATTTTCAGTTAGGGGATGGGTTAATGTTGGTGTTTTACTTGTTTGTTGTAAAATCAATAAATTCTTATTAAAAAAAAAAAACGCTTCAGGATACAGACTCTGCTAACCCGGAAGTAGTACCTCAGGTTAAGAACTTTACCTCACGATGAGAACAGAAATCATGAAGCGGGGGCACGGCAGCAGTGGGAGGCCCCATTAGCTAAAGTGGTACCTCAGGTTAAAAAATGTTTCAGGTTAAGAATGGACCTCCGGAACAAATTAAATTATTCTTAACCAGAGGTACCACTGTATTCTCTTTCAAAACAACAGAAAACCCCCTTATTCCCTGACTTCAGCCCCTAAAGCTACATGCCGTAGTTGTCACATCCAGCAAGCAGTTGATGGTGAGCAGTGGGTGCAGGCTGATGACATCATCAGAACCTGCCAGGTCCTGTTAATATTCTTCCAGCATGACAGTTGTACCATGCACTTCTTGCCCATCCCTGCCTCAGCCACTAAGAAGCATCATCCAGTAATAACAAGACTCCCTTCACCCCTCCTCAGCTGCCACAGCTCCAGAGTAGCAGCTTCAATCCCTCTGCATCTTTTACTGGCAGTGGGAAACCTCAGCTCAGAGAACAACTAATACAAGAAAATATTATATTGTGTGGTACTTTGAAGTTACTTATTTGTGGGAAGCAAGCCTCAGTGACAAGGATTCATTGTGGCACCATCACATTGAATCAATAAACAATAAGGGTTGAGCAACCAGGCAATCTAAAAACAAGGTGTGATCAAAGTCAAAAGCCCAGTGTAAACTTTCATGGTTTACTCATGGACCTCTGAGAACTCTGAGACCCAAAGGTCTCAGCTGTAGCTGAATTTGAACAGGTTTTTACTCTCTTTTCCTGTTTAATCCACCTATGAATTCTGGATTCCAACACCGTCATGTATATACCAACACAACCTTCTACATGGAAAACCACAGCTCTACCACATTTCCTCACTTGACAAACACATGGCCCACAAAGCCAAAACAAACTGGAAAAAGTACCCTCCCTTCTTTATTTTTAAACTTATGAAATCCCATCATGCACAATGACAACATTCACAGAACAAAACAGACAATAGCGGTGCTTCTTTCTTTCTTCTTCTGCTCCTGTAACCCACCTTGCTGAGGCTTCACCAAACACTGATAAAGCCAGACTATTCAACCTGTCAGCTTTCATCAGGAGAGAGGCACACATCAGAAGCCCACCTGAAAAGAAATGCTTGCTTGTGATTTGTTCACTTTCACACAAGGATTGAGCTATGTACCTTTTTTCTTTCAGTGTGTGCTTTTCTTCCTCTTCTGCCATTCAGCTCCAAATAAAAATAATGAAAAAGAGGGAAATAGAAATGTTTATTTTAAGTCTAAGTGTCGCTACATAGCCCACAGCGCTGCAAATATATAGCTGAGGAAATGAAGGTGGTGGTGTGTGCGTGTGGGGGGAACTAGTGCTTTGCAGTACAGTAATGAAAACTGAGCCATCCAAGTCTGCATTGCTTCTGCTTAATGTGAAACAATGACACACTGGGCTCCCTGTGGGAGAGGAACACCTTCTTATAAGCCTCTGCTTGCATATATCTAAGTGCTAAGGCACTTGCTTATATTGCCATAATTAAGAGTTTGTCAGCATTTCTGCTGCTGATGCCCGGTTTTCAGGCTTTAGAATGCGGCTGTAAAAATGATTCAGGCTGAACTGTTTGGAAATCGTTCTTAAAGTTTGGTTCCCTTGCCCCATCTTTTGGGGTTATACAGAATGCACATGGCCTGAAAACAGGGCTGTGGAATGCACTTTCTGAAAGCAAATAAACAAGTACCTTTTACTCTGCTTGGTTGTCTTTCATACAGGTTTTAACAAATCTGACTCCTGGGGAGGTGGGAAGTAGCAGGCACCTTTGCTAAGTGTTGAAGCCTGATTGTATGCCATGCAGCACAATCCTATACGTGTTTATTCAGAAACAAAACCCATTCAAGTGGACTTCTAGGTAATTGGGAATAGGAATGCATCCCTACAGCAATCCTGGACATGCCTATTCAGAATTAAGTCTCATTATGTTCAGTGGTACCTTCTCCCAGGTAAGTCTGCATAGAATTGCAGCCTTAATATGTTTACTTGTAAATAAACCATGGTCTTAGTCAGTAGTGGATGGGGTGGTTTAGTGGATGGGGTGGTTTAGTGGAATGAATAAAATAAAAGGAAGATGAATCCAACAGCTTTTGATCCTTTTGTTGATAGTTTTTCATTGTGTCAAGGGATGCTTGAAAGGTTCTGCAATATCTGTTTTGTATTGATACTTCTGAGGGTCTGATAAGAAAACTGTTTTTTAAAAACACTACGGAATACAAAATTCTTCTCTTGTACTGGAAAACCAAGGGACAGATATAATGGTGTTTTCCTGTAACAACTGCACACTCATCAAGCACACTTCTTCAGGAAATACTGTAGACATTTCTTTTTAATCACACTTAAGTACAATACATGCATTATTCCAGGCTCATATTTCCTAAAGCACAGGATGTAGGTTTTTTGTGGATGTAATTTTAAAAACATCTTTGGAAAATGTGTGATAATTTCACACTGTTAGTTTTGACAGAAGAAGCCTTTGCAATGCGTACTGAAGGTTTGCCTCCTCACTCCGTCTCCACAGGAATTGCAAAAAAAAATCTCCTTCCGTTTTCCATGGGAATGCCTTCATGTGACAGACTGAAAGAAATACCTCTCTAAGAACAGCTTCACTCAAGAGCTAAGTAAAATCTAGTTATCATGTTATTGTTCTGGGAAAAAAGAAAAGAAATTACTCTGGTTGCAGAGGTTAAGGCAATGAGGTGTGATGTAACACATCTTACAAGGACAAAAAATAGTGTGTGCACGCAGTAAAAGCTTTCACAAGCCAGCTTCCCTTTAGCAAAATAAGTCACCTTCTATAGTTGAGTATATTTTAAAATACCACCTATTTTACTGTTAGCATGGCAAAATGCCACAGGGTGAAATAAGAACATTAATTTTAAAGAATGTCCTCCTCATCCCTACTGTTAATTATCAGATTTAGGTTTATATAAGCCCCTGTTCATCACTGAGCATTGGTAGTGCAGTGGCAAATTGTGAAGTGCATGACAGTCACAGTCACAGTCACAGCCCCTTACAGCCATACCTTTTTTAAAAAGATTATATAATGTTCTAAGATTATGTTTATTTTATCATCATACAATCCATGTAGATCTCTGTATGTTGCCTAGATCTGTACATGTGCATGTATCTGTACATATGAAGGATGCAGGTGGGTGGCATTGCGATCTAAACCACTGAGCCTCTTGGGCTTGCTGATCAGAAAGTTGGCGGTTCGAATCCCCTCAACGGGGTGAGCTCCCGTTGCTCTGTCCCAACTCCTGCCAACCTAGCAGTTCAAAAGCATATCAGTGCAAGTAGAGAAATAGGTACCACTGTGGCGGGAAGGTAAACAGTGTTTCCATGCACTCTGGTTTTCGTCACGGTGTTCCGTTGCGCCAGAAGCTGTTTAGTCATGCTGGCCGCATGACCTGGAAAGCTGGCCACATGACCCAACAAATGCTGGCTCCCTCGTCCTGAAAGCGAGATGAGCGTCGCAACCCCATAGTCGCCTTTGACTGGACTTAACCGTTCAGGGGTCCTTTACCTTTACCTATACCTACATGTACATGGGCAAATGATTTGGAGTGCTGCAACATCTTTCAGAGAGATTTAAGTTGCATTTCCCATGTACATGACAGAATTGCATACCATGTGTTTTCTGTGTTCCTAAATGCTTAGTTTTGAAGCACACAGAACAACTCTTCAGTGTTCTTTCCGTGCACCTTCTTCAGAATTACCCAAGCACCCAATCCTTAGTAGATGACAAAGCTCCTTCCATTCTGATTGCCTCTGGTCAGCAGAAAGGATGAGAAGTCTTCTTCTCAGTGGCTAAATAGCTCATTTTTCATGCTGATTGGGTAGCTCTAGGATGCTGAAGACCGTGCTGGGAACCCTGCTGCAGAAATAGAAGTGGGTCTTTGACTTCCACATGACCCAGGACCACTGCATCTCTCCTGAGGATCATCTAGGTGGGAGGCAGTAACAACCACTAGAAGCTATTAAGCATCAATATTTTTAATTAACAGCTGATATTTGCTAAGCCATCTCACAGGAGTATATGGCTTAGTATAAATGTTAAATAAGTGCAATAATTCATTATATGTTGAACTGCCTTTTGAGAACATATTAAATGTGATGCAGTATTTAATTAACCTAAAGCTTACCCAAATAAATAAACAAATAAATCACTCAAACCACTAGGGGGATTTGAAATGTAGTGTTTCTTTACCCCAGGAGCAAGCAGGCGTTTTATACTATTGTTTTCAATATGACTCTTCTTGTTGGATTCTGAAATATTTACATTTAGAATCCACTGGTTATGAAAAATATTAACATGCCTTAACAGTAAATCAGGACAAATTAACCCATCACTTGGAGAGCTTTCGGATAAATATCCTCCCTTGTTATCTGGGACCCAGCTTGTTATCATGAGGTTGTGAATCTGTGTCTGGGCTGTACCACTTCAGATTGCAGGTTGCAGCTTATCTCACTGAATACTTCTCAGTGTAAAAGGGATTCACAGGACCAAGAAAACTTGCAGGTGAGTGGAAAGCAGAACACTCCTTTTTGACACTTATCTTTTTCTTGACATCTACAATTCCCAGAGTTCCTGGGGGAAGAGAGAGTGACTGTTAAACCATGCTGGGTTTAGCTCTGTGAAGGGAATAGAGGTCTCCTAACAACTCTCAGCACCCTTAACAAGCTACCCTTCTCAGTCTTCTTTGGGGGAAGCTACAACTGTTTAAGGTGGCATGATACTGCTTTAACTGTATAGCACAGGTAGGGCCATGTTGTGTGACAAACAAGCACCTAGGATGTTCAGTCAAGATGGAGCCTGCTCAGCCACCAATCCAGAGCCTGGCATCCCCTCTCTACACTACTATGTCAATTTTGACTGAGTGATAATGGTAATTGGTTCCTAAATAGTAGTTCCTCAGTGCCAAGGTACTTTCCCGTTTATTCCTTTTATTCTCATGTTGCCATATTGGATTTCACTTTTATACCCAAGAGAGGGTGACTTTCTTTTCTCACTGCAAAGCATAGAAATACTGTGAACAGCCCAGGGGGAAAAGTAATCTCTTTCTGCATGGGTAGAGCACTTTATATCCACACAGCATGGTCTCACCATGCAGCCTGGAAAAACAGCGAGCTTCCTCTTCCCTGCAGCTGAGCTGTAATCTCCAATCAACCGAGCAGTGGGGGTGGGTGAGGAAATAGCAGAGGAAAGCTTAAACTTCCCTGCCCTGTGATTTCCACACTCCCTGCTTAGCTGATTGGAAATTACTGCTCAGCGGACGGGAAACTGATCTCCTACACAACCCTCACCAGGCAGCATCAATCATAAGCAGCACCTGAGGGTAGGATGGGGGGCAGGGTCAAAGAGGAAGGATCAGGTGGCTGCATTGAAGGGCTTTCACAGGTTGGATCCAGCACATAGGATGCCCGCTCTCCACACCTATTCTAGGCTCTCCTATAGTGTGCTTTATTTTACAACTTGGGATTTGTTTACTTTCTGTTTGTCCTGCTCTTTCAACACCAATCCTCTTATTCTGCAGGTTGGCAGCTGAGGAGGCCAGCTAGCTACCTCCTTGTCCCACTTTCCTTATATGCTTTCATTTAGGTTGTGGTTGATCACTTGAGGATATGAGGAATGACTCAAAATCTCTCTCTCTCTCTCTCTCTCTCTCTCTCTCTCTCTCTCTCTCTCTCTCTCTGTGTGTGTGTGTGTGTGTGTAGGTAGGGAGGAAAGCTAGCTAGCTGACTACAGATACTGCTCTCAGTAATGCCATGAAACAGCCAGGTATCTGGGGATTATTTTTGACAAGAGGCCTAGAAATTATTGCTGTGTGATCTGCTGAATTCAGATGAGTACACCAGAAATTTCAAGAAAGGGGTGGGAGGGAGATGTATTTGGAGAAGTTGGGGGCAGCAGCATGCAACAGGGCCTTCTCTGTGATGGCCACCCCAGAGTTTGGTACTGCCCACACTTAGATGTGTGGTTTCTGTTGCCAACTCTGCATATAATTATTGTTATTTATTAAATTTTTATAGTGCTCTTCATCCAAGGATCACAGGGTGGTTTACAACATAAAAACACAAGAGACATGCCATTCCATTCATTTTTAACAAATAAAACAATTCCCCCCACAGTTTAAAAGGCCATAGATTATTTAATTAGAAAAAAGGCCCAGGGATACATTCCCCCTGTCACTCTCCTGACAGAGGTCATCATACAGGACAACGATGTTAGGATTTCCTACACTCGTGTAGGACCCTGGCAGAGACACATGCCCGACTAGCATGTTACCTCCCTCCTGGATGATCGTTTGGGAGCTTCAAACACTTTCTTCAGCCTGAACATCACAGTGACACAGTGACTGATGCCAAAAAGCATCCGCACACTTACGGATCCGCAGAGTTTTCGCAGTTGCGTAACCGAACTCAGCAACTCAGCATTTTGGCAAATCTACTTTATTTGCATATAAACACACGCGGAGCACTGCAACATGGCTCCCTCTCTCTCTAGCATCAGACAGCAAAAAGAAAGAACAAAGGACAATAGTCCCACTTCACGGAACACAGTAACACACACATTCTGTCTCCGTCACTTCCCATTCTGTGGAATGAAAACACATACACTGTCATGTGATAGACAACAATCCCATGACTGTAGACACAGGGAATGAATCTCCAACATCCTCCCCTGATTCATGAACTGTGCTGCAGTCATCAGTGTAACTGCAACAACCATACAGATGTCATACACACAATAAACCTCTGTATCACCCGTTCCACCCTTGGAATTACCTGCAACTGGATTAGTCTTGTGCCTTACCATCTTGCACTTCTCACTAGTCTTGGCATCATAGCTCTCCTGACTATCAAGAAGTTTTACACCGGTTTGTTGGGACTCGAATCCTTGCCTCATTCCTCTGTGAGGAATCGGTGTTGGCACACTCGGCCTCTGGACATGGTCCAGCTTCCTTCTCCAAGGAAACAGTGTCTACCCTTACAGCCTTTGGGCGTGGTTTCCCATCCCTTGCGGACAAACCCTGTACCCCTTTCAAGACTCCAGGTTTCAAGAGCTGTGTCGAGCCACTAACTATGGCTAAATCTGCAACAGCTGTATTAGCAAACTACTGAGCATACCTGGTGAGCCTCTCACCCTTTGTAGCTCCTCCTGCTCTGTGCATCTGGCACATCTCCTCCACTGTATCAGTGGAACTCACCTCAGTGTTAGCATCAGCAGTAGATTCTGTATCAGAGCCTTCCACAATGGGGTAGCAGTTTTGATGCCAAAACTGGGCCCAAACCCTGATTGAAATGGATCTATAAAATCAGTTTCCTCCAAGAGTGCTTGGATCATATATTATACAGGTATATTTCAAATGCATGTTATAGTGTATTTTACCCAAGCTTTTGGGAATGTTTGATTAGTTGTGGACCCTGCTGTTAGTGATTTTATAGTGGTTGCGATGAAGTGATTTAGATATTGTATTGTATTGCTTTATTCCAGCGTAACCTACTCTGGGACATTCTGGTGAATGGCAGGTAATAAATACACCAGATAAATAATTAAAGAAAGTAAATGGGCATTGGAAGTGTTCTGATAGATTTGAAGGAGGAAGGAAAAAGGAAAAATATTCAAAGCTAAAGGGCAGCCAGATTGCTAACACACTGTATGTAGGACAAGGTTCAAGGTCACTTGAGATTGGAGAATTAAATGCAATGGAGAAGGAGTACCAGTTTATGAACACACTGGGTATGCATAGGGAAAGAAGGGTGATGTGTTTGGAAGACACCTACTGTCTGCTAGGTAACTGTTTGAATGAAGGGCAATTTGGGGGTCAAAGAAAAATAAGTACCTTGGTTCTCAAATGCCTTGGTACTCAAATGCTTTGTTTCTTAAACACCTAAAACCCGGAAGTAAGCGTTCTGGTTTTTTAACATTTTTTGGGAGCCGAATGTCCAATGTGGTTGTCACCTATTGTTTCCGGGGCACCTGCACCAATCAGAAGCTGCGCCTTGGTTTTCGAACATTTCGGAAGTCAAACGAACTTCCGGAATGGATTAAGTTTGGCGCTTTTGTTTTTGAGGCTTTTTTGGTTAATTTTTGTGACCCAGTTCAGCTATTGATTGATTGTGTGACTGTGGAAATGGATAAAAGCCCCTCCCCTCCAAACAAAGACTATCATCAGTGCAGGTAAGAAAAAAATAATAATTTTAATTTTTATCAACTACAATAAAGGTAAAGGTAATGGACCCCTGACAATTCAGTCCAGTTGCGAATGACTCTGGGGCTGCGACGTTCATCTCATTTTACAGGCCGAGGGAGCCAGTGTTTGTCCGCTCCGCAAACAGTTTTTCTGGGTCATGTGGCCAGCATGACTAAGCCAGTTCTGGCGCAATGGAACACCGAAACCAGAGCAATACATGGAAACACCATTTACCTTCCCACTGCAGTGGTACCTATTTATCTACTTGCACTTTTTGGGGTGCTTTCGAACTGCTAGGTTAGCAAGAGCTGGGACCGAGCAACAGGAGCTCACCCCGTTGCAGGGATTCGAACCGCCAACTTTCTGATCGGCAAGCCCAAGAGGCTCAGTGGTTCAGACCAGTGTTCCTCAACCTTAGGTCCCGAGATGTTTTTGGCCTACAACTCCCATCATCAATAGCTAGCAGGACCAGTGGCCATGGATGATGGGAGTTGTAGGCCAAAAACATCTGGGGACCCAAGGTTGAGGAACACTGGTTTAGACCACAGCACCACCAACGTCCCATATCATCTACAATATTTTCTTATTTTTTAATAGTAAAATTCATGTTAAATTGCTCTTTTAGGGGTTATTCTTAAAAGTCTGGAATGTATTAATCCATTTTGCATTACTTTCTATGGGAAAGTGCGCCTTGGTTTTGGAATGGACTTCCAGAATGGATTAAGTTTGAGAACCAAGGTACCACAGTATGAAGGAAAGAAGTGTGGTGAGAGTAAGGAAAATGCTTACCTATAGATGTTTGAGAGGCTGTACTCTTACCTCCACCAGCCCTCCCTTAATCCAACTCTCTTCCCTTGCACCTCACCCAAACAGACCATTCCCTCCCTTTAAAACATCCTTCCTGCCTCTATCTCCCACCTCTGCAGACCCAGGAGCTTTCAAATATCTGCTATGGTATAGTTTGCAGGGCCACCTGTTTGTGGCAAAGCAAACTACTGCATGATGAGAACATTAACCTTTATATAATATATATATAAGAAGTGCTAATTAAGGTGTTACCTTTCAGTACTTTCTCAGTTCATATAGTAAAAGAAAGCACATTTTAAACAGTAAAAATGATGTAAAAGCTGTGGAAATAAAAACTTGTTTGAGTTTTAACACTTAGAGTGAGCATATGTGTGTAGTTAACAAGGCATTAAATCAATTAGTAGCATACAAATAGAATACGAGGCAGTAAATCACTGTGTTGATTAGATGGCTATTATATAATTATGTCATCATTAAAGTAAATATTAATAACCATAACAATTGCTCCATATAAATTGGAAGTACTATTTACATAAAACTTATCATGCAGTAGGTCAGTAATTTTCTTTCTTGGCTCAATTTCTGATGCTGATTGCATAGATGATCAAGAAATAATAATAATAATAATAATAATAATAATAATAATAATAATAATCCCAACCTACCTCTGTACTAGCCAACTTGTTGTGTGGTATGTGGAAGAAGCAATGCATCTGAAGGCTCTTAAAGTAACAAGAAGGCAAATTAAAATTTCCAGTCCTCATGGTTGAAAAAAAATGTTTTTTTAAAGACAGTGTCTGCCTTAAAGGCTCATAATACGAATAAAATAAAACTAACATTTCCAAAAAGCTCAGAAGTTATTATACTTCCCTTCACCTGAAGATCACAGGGTAGTTCACAACACAAGAATACAAAATGAGAAAAGGATAACAACAGATAGAACTGGAGAATATCGGAAAGAATACGACATGCAGTGGAATTGAGAAGATGATGAGCCTTCCAAAACTTGAAACGTGAGGAGTCCCCAAAAATAAATTATAATTGGCAGAATATTTGGATTATATGATTTGCAGATGTATATTTGGTATATTTAATATGATTTGATTGAATTGTTAATTTGGAAATTTTAATAAAAACTATTTATTAAAAAGAAAAAGACAAAAGATGCATCACACATGTACTGTTACAGTGTTGAGTCTTACTATTTCAGGAAAATTGGCTGTTCTGGAGTGATGCATTATTCTGGTGACCAGGCAATAGCCATGCCCACATTACGTGGCGACAGTATGGCAGCCATGTAATGTGTGCAGTTTGTTGCTTGATCCACAGTCTTTTCAAGTCCTGATTTTGTGAAAGGACCCAACAGCATCACAACAGAATGAGGCAGGGCTAAGCTTGGCTGTCATGGCACACTTTGGAAGCTTTTTTTGGGGGGGGGGGAATTGCCATGCTTTTTACTGGTGCTTTCTAAAGAAAGGAGAAATGCAGAAGGAGAACGAGAACAGGTTGGAAATGATCAGGTTCTGTACTGAGTGTTTGTCATCTTTATTTCCCCAGTAAATTGCTTCAAGACTTGCTTAGTGAGAAGCGATGTACAAATCTAATCAACCTAAACCTAAATGTTTGTTACATTTCATCTTAGCTGTGAAAAAGCATTACATGGTTATGTCTTGTAGTTCTGTTCCATGTATGCTATAAAATGAAACCATAATCTTTCAAACCGTTTGTGTTTCTGTCTTTCTTCCCTTTTCCTGACGAATGAAGTTAACTTCACCATCATTGCGATTTATCATACTCCATCTTTTCACTGTTGAAATTTTATATATACGCCATTTCGTAGCTAGCAATTCTCTGCCGGCACATAATACATTTCCTAGCAGGATTACATGCTCTGAACATACGTCTTTTTCCGTATATCCCAGAAGTTACACGTTATGAAATGAATCCGAGCTATGTTAGTTACCTATTCTCAGAGCAAATGGATTACTGTGTATGAATAACTGAAATGGAGTTTATATTACAGGAAAAGCTCTCTAAATACTAGGTTGTCTAAATTCCATTATCAAGAAGCCTCTGGCAGTCAATTAAAGACCAGCATTATATAACTGTAAAGGATAAAGAATCTAAATTACTAAAGGTCAGTGAACACGGCTAGTATGGAAAGAAAAGTACCACCCTTTAAGAATGTTAGCATGAAAAAGACAGAGGAAAAGAGAAAGTTGGAAATACATTGGAAATACTAATAAGCACCTGTGGGAGACCACAATAAATGCATATGACTCTCTTTGAAGCAACTTGGGGCTGAACTAGATATGCCATTGGGAGATCTATGAATATAATCTCCTGCAGTTTCTAAAATGTTAATAGCAGCCTCAATTGGGGGGTATGGCTTGAAGCTGTAGATCTCGGAGAAGGAGGCTTTCAGGATATTTCCCCCATGCCTTCTAACAGTCTTGAATGGGGAAGGACAAACTTTGGTTTCTCTCTGTTCTTCTTTTGCCCCACTCTTAAGTTCACTTCACCACAACTATGTTGTTGTTGTTCAGTCGTTCAGTCATGTCCGACTCTTCGTGACCCCATGGACTAGAGCACGCCAGGCACACCTATCCTTCACTGCCTCCCGCAGTTTGGCCAAACTCATGTTAGTAGCAACTATACCAGGTTCCATTTTTTTAAAAAAAATAAAGCCCTCATGAAAATGTGCCAGCATTTTACCTCACATCCCACCTAATATACATAATTTATATGCAGTTCTGCCTGGACATATGCCTCTTTGCAAGCTATTTCCCCCAATATCATGCATTTTTTTGCAGGTTATTTTCTCCAATGCAGGCATTTTCATGTACATTTTCCCCTAACACATGGATTTTTGTGAACATTTGTTTGTTTGGAGAACTTCCTAAGAAAATTCATAGGAGTGCAATTTTCGAAAGCTAGCTGCGTTTCAGTTTGTGTATTGTTTCAGAGAGAGAATTGGGTACATTCACAGTACAACAAAAACTGATTTCTACTAATCTCTACTCATCATCCAGCAAGAATATTTTTTTTAAAGTTACAGATACTCCTTTCCACAGATCTCTGTGCTGCATCTAGTTTGACCATAATTATATAGTATTAGACACAACCCCACAATCAAATGTCAGGGGTTATCTTGAGATAATGATGCTGTGTTTATCTGGCCATGGAATGACAGGGAATTTAGGGCCAATCTGCCTTTTATCTTTACCTACATGTGGTAGCTGCTTAAAACAGGATTATTTCTTTGTGTGCAGCAACTGCTGCAAGTCTAAGCCTTAACATTTAGTGTGACTTGCTTTGTGAATCCATGCTAGAACTTTGGGAGTTTCTATGCCAGGATCAGTGGAAATCCCTGATCCCACTTCTGCAAAACGTCTCCAGGTGTTTAAGAAGATTCCCACGGCAATCTCTAGTTGTTAGCACCTGAGGTAGCAGCGGGCAACATAAAAAGCCTCTGTGTAGAGAAGATAATAAGTACCATAAATAAGCCCTTAGCTTCATCCCATTGCTAAATATGTTGACTAATTTTCAAGTCAACAGATTTCACACAGGAATTATAAATGCTGCTCACTAGACATCACAAACTTACTATTCTTACCACCATCTCATAAGCAAGCATTGTAGGGCATTGTACAGCAACACACACACACACACACACACAAACACGTAAATCACAATTAGAAGCTGTATAAATGTCCAGAGGTTACATTGCAAGTGGTTACATTGTAGACAGTTTTACAACTAGTGGTAATTTTGGTCTCCAGTTCTTTACACAAAATGTAAATAATCCACACTAAAGCAAAGGCTTAGTTATGAGGGATGAGCACACACTGAAGGAGATCTGTATATTTTGCTGCAGGTGAGCTTGGGTTTCCAGATAGTAGGCAGTTTTTGGTGGATTCTATTAATTGACAGTATAAGAGGTACAGGGGTGGAGAATGTTTTTCAATCACCGGGGCCTTGTGGGCCACATTTCAAGGGCCACATTCCAGTGGTAAGCAGGGCTAGAGGCATACATGGGAAGAGCAAAATGGATGCCACTCTTACAATAGACTAAATTCCAGCCATGCAAAAGTCAGAGGTTTATGCAGACACCCTTTTCTTCATCCAGGCAAGCAAGAGGCATGATCACAATCCAAGCACAAATCCAGCCAGGCAAAAGCACTTGAACAGGAATGGTGAGGGGCACGGCTTGGGACAGTCTCTAGGGCCTAATAGAGAGGCTGGGGTGGCTGCATCAGCCCTCCAGGCCTAGGGCACCTAGAAGCCAAAGTTCTGGATTGAGGACCGTTTTTAAAAAAACGGAATGATCAAATGCAGCTGTATCATATGGGACCTTAAATAGAATGAAGTACTTGGATAGCATGAGGTAAAAGTAAGAAAAAGATGAACTAAACAAGTGATTATTGAGTGAAGATATTTTACATTAAACTACTCCACCGTGATAGCCCAGAAGCCTACTTTAAAGCTAAGAACACCCCTTCAAGCATCTAATGTGATGTGTAATGGCCATAAATACATAAATTGAGGCCTAAGAATAGCTGAAATGTCCTCTTATCTTAAACTTGTTCTATGATGCAAGAGATGTCACCTTGAAGGAAGTGAGGAAACAGCTATTTGCTCTTTTGGATGAAGAAAAGGAGGTGAATCTTTTGCTATAACTGCATGAAGTTGCCTTTCAGTTTAAGTGCAAGGTAGTCATTACTTAAGAGCTTTGGAAAGGAGTGTTAAGATTTCGTGGACAACCTTGATCATTTTTATTTTATCAAGTTTTCAAGTGATCATTGCCACTCTGAAACTAATACTTCTTTCTGGTCAAGGTCTGGCAGGTTTATAACTCTCACCCAAGCATATTAAAGATATAAAATTTTACAAGTTTTACTCAGGTGGAATCTACATACATATTTAAAAAGTTCCAAAAATGCTTTTTTTTTTTTTAAGTGTTTTTAAAAATACATTGAATTTTCCATAAGGCTCACAATCCCCATCTAATGTCACATTGTATATTGCACTTAAAACCAACTTAAAACATTTCATTTGCAGCTGTATAGCTGAGCCTTCAAATTCTTGTACAATCTTAACCACTCAGTCAAGATTTGCATATCATTGTAACATATCACAAACCATCTACAGTACAGTTATACTTAGAGCTTATAATACTTTTTTGTTTGGCATAAAATGTATTCTCAACTCTCTTTCCAAGGTTTTTAAACTCATCTCTGCTTTTATATAAACATGTCTCTTAAAGCTGGATCACAGGGTCAGATTTAGTGCTGTTCTGGTGTTACTCTTGAACAGCATGTTCTAATATGCGTGGAGCAGCCTCCCCGTGTCTGGTACCCACCAAATGTTTGGATCAACTCGTTTTCTTTGTCCCTTAGCTGTGCTGGCTAGGGCTAATTGGAGCTGTAGTTCAAAACGTCTGCAGTGGACTAGGTTGGGGATAGTGGCTGTAGAGGGCACAAGACCATGCAAGCCAGCATTGCTCACAACATCCCAGCACATCCTCCCTTTGAGCAAGGAGGTCTGAAGGAGAATTCTAAGAGTGTTCTAAGAAAGGTGCCTGGAAACTTGCCTGTGATAAAGTGGGGTTCCTGGTAGCAGGGAGGCTTTTAAGTGTGTTCATCCAAAGATGCTTAGCATCCCTCTTCTGGCCTTCCTGTTCAACATGGGAAGGTCAGGCTGGAGTGGGAACATTGTAGGTGGAGCTTGTATTTGCTGCTGTTCAGCATGTCTGCGAAGTGCCTGGGGGGGGGGAACAGGACATCCTGGTAGCCTTTTTTGGGTGCCGTGCTCTCAAGCTGTGCTCTCACCCTGAAGAAAGTGGTTTTTCCAGGATGCGATCTCTCACAGAGCCCCAAAAACACACATTTTGGGGCATGTTGTGAGATCACACACCCCAAAATGCTTTTTGGGGGGATGAGAGCATGGCACGGGTCACATGATGTGCCCAGGAGCATGTCCCAGAAGATGAGCACCCCAGTTTCTGGTAAGAAAAAGTTGCACAGTATGTGTGCAGAACTAATGCGTTAACAGGGCTAATGATTTGATGAAAAACACCCCAAGGCCACTTACCACTTTAAACATTCCTGGCTTCCCCCCAAAATTCTGGGAGCTATAGTTTGTTATGGGTGCTGAGAGTTGTTCGGAGACTCCTGTTCCCCCCACAGAACTACTATTCCTAGAGTTTCCTGAGAAGAGGGATTGATTGTCAAAGCGATCTGGGCATGGTAACACAGTGGAGACAACAGGTTTCTACTAACCACTCTTAACCCTTAACCCTTTGCCCACTAGCCTACAATGAATAACAGTGCATCCCTATGCTTGTCAGTTGCAATTTCAGAAGTCAGAGCTAGCGATGGGGAACTGTCTCCAGTATTGATTTGGATTTGCTTATCAATAGAAACATAGCTGGAGAACTAACAGGAAAAAAATAGATCTTAAGAGTAATAAATTTGCTCCTAATTGCCAGCTCCCTTCCACCCCAATGTTCTTTGTGCCAAAGACTATTCCCTAATCTTCTGTGTCAAGCTGGTTCCACATTCAGAATGGAAAAGCTGTATTGCAGGCATATTCTATCATATGCAGCAGTGGTAAACTGGAGCACCCCTTTCCCCATGGCCACCACAGTTCCTACCTGGGGCAATACACTTTCATTTGCTTATCTCATGCATACATAAGAGCTGCATATAAAAGACTTCAGCAGAATGACCATGCAAGTATGAAGGTCTTGTACTGTCCATGGTAGCAGCTAAGTAGATTTGCTCAGAATATAACTGTATCCAGCCATGAAGAAGTACAGTTTCAATAAGATGATTTTTAAAATGCCAAAGTGTTTCTTTTTAAATGTTGTCATGTGCAGTAAAAATGTAATAATAATTGAATTGATTATTCATCCTCAAAAGGAAACTGTACTCTGTGAGGGATGGGGAGGCTGAACCAGTCTGTCATTCCTTCTTTTTGCAGTAGAGCAATTATTTTAAACCTGTTAGAAAGGAGATCAGAGACAAATTTAAAATAAAACATATTTCACTTTAAACTAGTTTTGAGAAATGAAATCTGAAGGACTGTAACTTATGAAGCATATTCTGCTGTGATAAGAGTTCCAGTTACCCGAGGATTAACTTGGAAAGATCTATACGTAACAAGCAATTTGCTCAAGGTGAAGTTTTCTTGCTCAGATGCCATAGGAGGGTAGCTTATTTCCTAAAGGCTCGCATTAGCTCCTTGCAACAGTCTAATGAGCTAACGACCTTGCCATAAGCTTCCTCCTGGAAAACCGACATTTACATTTGTAAGGTTAAATAAAACGTGCAATGAGGGAAAAGCAAAAAAGAAATGGAGATTATGATTCAAAAGAAGTGTGTTATGGATTTTCTCATCCTTACTGACAGTCTTAACCCATGTGTAATGATGATGTCAAGACCAATATCTGTTAATTTGATCTTCCTTTACATTAATCTTGACAATGGAGAATGAACCAAACAAAATTAAAATAACAGTTGTGCATACTTGAGGGCTGCAGATCAGAAACCTGACTACACTGGGTTATGTTATCACACTCCATTGTTGAATATTTCAGCCTTCAGGGTTTCTCACTGTGTTATAAAGTGTCTGAAACAGATTGCAAGCAATAACACAATACCAAATTGCAAAGGCACCTTTGGGTTCAATTGCGAACATTTCTTTCTTTTGACTACTATGACCTTTTCTGGTCTTGTTTTGATATAAAAAAAAACATTACCTTCAGGTCTTTTTTAAAAAATGGCATGCCTCCAGCTAGGATCAGAGCCAGAAACACATGGCCTGTGGACTTAATTTCTGTAGCTCACCATGTGTTCTCAAAAGGTTTCTGTGGGCTGACCACACTGTGATAGGTTGGGCTTTCCATTTCCACTACATGAGTCACCAACTGCGAGAGGCAGTGAAGGATAGGCGTGCCTGGCGTACTCTGGTCCATGGGGTCACGAAGAGTCGGACACGACTGAACGACTGAACAACAACAAAGTATTTATTGACTCGTGTTCATGTGAAAATCTCCATTTCCTCCTTCTTTTGCTTGTTTCTCCTAAGGCCTCTCCAGAAGACATGGCATTTCTGGGGTGGCCTGGCAACCAAATGACCAGAGCTGTTTCAAAATGGTCTAAATCAGGAACAGGAAAACTAAAACATATATGAATAATCATAGAACAACAACAAAAAACCCCTCTTGCTTTTAACAAGTTACCTTGTGTCCTTGTAAGTTTGAACTTCCGTCTGATTTTTTTTTAAAAAAGTATCCATTGCATTATTTACCTATAGATCTAGTTCTTCTGAGCCCATGTGCCATCTATAATTTGGTTTTATGTGAGGAAATTGAGATAGATAATAAAGGAATGAATAAGGCCCATCTAGGGTGGTGCCAGTTTGTCAAACAAACAAACAAACAACAGCAATAATAGACTGATGTGGGACCAAGATGTGCAGTGCAATCCCATACATGTCTGCTTAGAAATTAGTTCAATGGAACTTGCTCCCAGATAAGTGGGTTTAGGATTGTAGCCTAAGGCTGGTAAAAATGTCTGCATATTTCAGGTCTCCTACATCCTCCTTAGTGACCTATTAAAAAAAGCTTGTCAATGGTTCCCTAACCTCTTTCCCTAGTTTTCAAAAGAACCACAGAATGCAATTCCTCTGTAGCCCTCTGCAGGTATTCTTCTTCCAAATTGAGTAAATACATGAAGGGGTCTTAGGGATGAGCACTTTACCTCAGCTTCGCATCCCATCGCATCACATTCCATGAATTGGAGAGCAAACATTTGAAGAAGGGAGCTTCCTATCCTTGGTGAGTTTTAGAACCTGAGGAGGTTTACTTAACTTGGAATAAGTGTATACCTCTTTTTTGTCTCCACTTTTTGTTTTATTGTTTCTTTATTTTGTTCAATTGAAATATTATTAATACAAAAAGAAAACCCACACCCTTGGACAAGAATGCCTTCATTCTATTTAGATCGTTTTTCTCCATTCTAATAAATGTTTGCATTTGAATATGAAGCTTCCTTTCACTCTCAAAGCATAGATCCATCTGGCTCAGTATTGGCTATTCTCAGGGCCGGCCCACCCATGAGGCAAAGCAATGTGACTGCCTCAGACGGCAGGGTCCACAGGGGTAGCAGATCTTGGTGTCAATATTTCTTCCACCCTCCACTTCTTCCTGATGGAGATCTTCCCTGCCCATCTTCTTCACTGGTGGGGAGGGGCCCCATTTTGGAGTCTGTCTCAGGTCCCGAAATGTATTGGGCTGGCCCCAGCTATTCTGATGACTACATGTTTCCAAAAGGTCACAGGTCTTGGACAGTAAGTGGTCTTCGCTACCTCTAATCCTTTTTCTGTTATCTAAACTTCCACAGTAGGAAAATGTTATCTAATTTCAGTGGTATGCATCTTCTAGGTTCACATGATATTTTCAATTTTCTGCCCAAATGGCCAATTGATCTTTACTTTGTCTCTTAACATATGCATCAAAATTGAATTCTTTCTACTCATAATACATTTATGGATTTAAGTTTTTGCATAAATAAAAAACCTTTTTTTAACTATTGACATAGCTTTTAAAATCGATTTCACTGCATGCTTCTCTCTCTCACACAAACACACTTACTTGTCCTGTCTGTCAGTATATACTGATCTGAAATGTGGAAACATTATGTCCTGATTCATTTGACCAGAAGCTAAGTGTGAAACTTGGATGTGTTTGTGAAGTCGACAATGAACTTAGTAATCGATTTTCAGTTTAGGGATAAGGGAAGGATTCATGATCCTTTTAGGGCTTTTTCTTTGGACATCCATTAGCACATTTACCTCAGAAAATCATTCAATTGATTTGCTTCGTCTCTCTTTTAACTCCTTAAGACTCATTATTTCTGCTAGTCTTTGCCTAATTGTTTTCGGCCTTCTCCAACTCTTACTTTTATTTAATTTTTTTCTTAGTACTTTGTCTAAATTAGATTGTAAGCCCATTACAGAACTTGTCTTTTTCACGTTTTAGTATAGCTCTCTCTCTCTCTCTCTCTCTCTCTCTCTCTCTCTCTCTCTCTCTCTCTCTCTGTGTGTGTGCACTTTATAAATAAACAATGCCCCTGCTGTATGAAAGTATGTTACTACAATATTTTCCCCACTGAAATATCTATTAGATTCTAATTAACGTTTGACTATTTAAGACATGTGCACATAATATAATTTCTGCCTCTTGCAATCATCAGTATATGCCCAAATTTTGTCTCTTTTATTTCTGGATATATTTCAGAGACAACATGATTATTTGATTGACTGAAAGTTATGGTACACAAAATGCATATGCAGTTTACTTTTATATAGCTCAAGGAATTCTGCATTATAACTTTTTGGCAGGGCTAAGGCTGCAATCTGATGCACCCTTTCTTGAGAGAAAGCCCCATTCAACTCAGCGAGGCTTTCTTCTGAGTAAATCTTTAAGAGTCTTGCAGCAGTATCCAATGCACTTTTACAAAGACAGACATTTCCCTTTGTTCCAATGTGAGTCAATGAGCAAAGGAAATGTATAAATCTGCAGGCAGAGGTATCATTCACTCTCAGCCTCTCCTGTCTCACAGAGTTGTGAGGATAAAGTAGGAAGGAAACTCAGAGGTGCCACCTTCTCTGGAGGATTGAAGGGGCCCAAAGTGATGTCTTGATGTCATGCTCGGAGCCCTCTGAACATTCAAGGGGCCCACCCCCCTAAAAAAAACCCAAACCATCTTGAGGGAGGGAGGGAGGAAAAAGGGAGGAAAGAAAAAAACCAAAATTGCTGGGTTAACAAAATAAAAAAAAACCCTTCCAGTAGTACCTTAAAGACCAACTAAGTTTGTTATTGGTATGAGCTTTTGTTTGCATGCACAATTCTTCAGATACACACGGATGCTGTGTTAAGTTTTCCAATGTTTAATACTGTCCAGGGGTGGAGTTTAATTCCAGGAGGCTCAGCCCTGGAATCTGCTTTCAGTAGCTGGACTAAGTCCAGAAACATGTGAGCTAACAGTAAACAACTGAGACCCGCAACAAACATTGTGGTGTGGAGGGTTGCAGTTCCAGGCAGGCAGGGAGCCAATCATGCCCTGTTATGGGATACTCCATACTCCTGTTTCTCTGTGGCCTCATTTTGGCTACAAAGCCATCATAACTCAACACCTGAGTCTGGTATTAGAATAGCAGTAATAGAATAGCAGTTTGCTTTCCTGGCGGTACTCAGGGGTATGCAATACCGGCACCTCTTATTTTCAAATGTTAAAAGTGTAGCACATACTGTAACAACTTCATGGTGAGTACTGGCACAGTGTTGTTGTTTTGTTTTTAAAAGCACTGGATAAAAAAATGCCTCTAAATATGTGCAAGAGTGTCTCTCCTTCTGCTGTTAGGAACTTGTGGCCCGTCTCTATGCACTTCAAAGTCAGAAGTGGTCCCCCCTCTCCCTCTGTTTCATACAGAGTGAGGGAAGTGGAGGCATTCTAGGAAGTGCTATGCAGGAGCAAGTTTGTGTTCTTCTGCAACATTCTCTTGTCAGCATGTAGTGTGATAACTTCCAACTGTTTTTCATTGAGGTGATTGTAAAAAAGAAAAAGACTATGGCTGCTGAATGTGACTTAGGTGATATCTCTGGGAGACATATCCATGAGAGCTTGTGTGATAACTGCACTGCAAAAAGAAGTATTTGATAAAAGGCTTAACACTTCAAGAAGATAAGCGTTCTCATGGTATAATTTCAGAAAAATAAGATGGTTACAGTAATTGAACTGCAAGATCAAACTAGTGTCGACAGTTAAGGATGGACTAGATTTACATTTATTTATTTATTTATTAAGTAAAGCATCCACATATGTTGCAAAATACCACAGTTGAAATGAAGGTCACAAGAGTGCATAAAGCTTTATTTTATATTCTCTGCAAAATTAGTCTAAGGCTGCATACAAGCTATATCCTTAAAGCACATTCAGATCACATCGCCTGCCACCAGTTCTTGGAACTGAAGTGCACCCCTCACAGAGCTACATTTACCCTTGCCAAACCTACAGTTCCCAGGGTTCTTTGAGGGAAGCCATGACTGTTTGAAGTGGTATGACGCTGCTTTAAATATATGGTACAGATGAATTTATTGGATTTTCAAAATCAAAATAAACAAAATACAAATACACACATTACACAAACTACACAAAAACACACCAACAAAACAACACAATTAATTAATAATCCTTCTCTTCTTTAAAATCCTAAACTTGGGACTTCCTCACGTTCTCTCTTATGCGTTCATTTCTAATCTTCTTTAGTAACTTTGTAACATTGTAAAATCTAGTTTCTTACACCTATTCTTAATCAAATGTATGGTGCAGATGGGACCAAAGTCTAGTCCAGTCCAAATAAGTAAAAGGCATGGCCAAAACGAGGGGGGTCCCTCTAAAACGATATAGCAATTATAGATCATTCTCAAGAATACACAAAATGAATCCATTCCAAACAATATAATAATGTCACAATACATAGATGTGTGCTATTTAATATGCAGAAAGGTTCAATCAAAGCTGCATTTTGGGTAAATACACTTGACCATACAGAGTGTTTGGGGAAGCTTGTTCACTAAACCGCCATGTTCTAAACTGCCATAATACAGCTTACTATGCCTGGCTATTGTAGTTGCTGTTGCCCACCCCTAGTTACACACTTGCTCTGGTGCCATGGAGTGGCACTCGCATACCATCCAACTTTTAGGCCAGCTTGTCCATGCCCTAGAACAGTAGAAGTGGGGAAGAAAGGTATATTATTGTACAAAAGAAAAGGGAGGAAACCTACACATAAGGGAGAGGCTGGAGAAAGATAGCATCTGATTTTTTCCTGGAGCAGATTATGTATGTTGTTCCCTTGCTTTATATATTGTTATGAGTTTGGGGGTGGGGAAAAGTAGGTTGTATGCAGAGACCTTTGTAACTGCTGCATCCAGCAATCATTAAAATATAAGCCAGGATAGCTTCCTATTGAGGTGATAGCCTGGGCGAGGGGCCATTAAGGGAACAAAGGAAGTGGATCTGACAAATGGTTGGGGACCCTTCTCCCTCAGCTGGCTGGTCATTAGAACAAAAGTAAGAGTTTGCAGTGAGGTGACCTAGACAAAATGCAGCAAGCTGGAGAAAGTCAGAGCAATGTTTGATTTTTGTTTGAATACAAGCTGCAGCTATGGGATAAACAATACCCTCTTGGGGTGTTAATGCTGTGAACCCCTCAATTATAGGCTCATGTTGTATATATGTGTAAATAAGCCATATACCACAAACACAACACAGTCTCTGCTGTGCCACATTCTGAAAGGAAACACGAACCCTGGGATCTCTTCTCACACTGCTCGGAAGTTGGGGTGGTGTGCAACAACAGCAACACCACACACACACACACACACACACACTACATGCATATCCCACCTCAAAATTGCTTTCTGCTCTAAATTAGTTTTCTACCATGCCAAACATTTATTTTCAGGGCCTGCCTTATACATAGAGTACACATTGTTTTGTGAAATGACATCCCTCAGCCAGTTTTTTGAAAGGAAGCCAATTTAAGATTTGATATTTCCCCTTTTAAATGTCATTTGTCCATTAGTCTCGAGACATCTGGCAGCACAATTTATTTTAATAAAAAGGGAGCGGTCATAATGGGCTGCTATAGTTTTAGATGCTTCTTTGTGAGCATGGCAAGTTTATGTACTAGGGTCTTTATTATGGTAGCCTTACATTTAAATTTCAATCACTCTTTTCATCATGGAGACATTAAAACACCTTCTAAGGGGTGTGTGTCTCTCTCTCTCTCTCTCTCTCTGTGTGTGTGTGTGTGTGTGTATTAGTCAGGGTTGGTGAGCAACGTGAGCAAGGGCAGCATCCCCCAGTTACAATATGTTAAACATACTGAAATGAAAGGAGAACCCTGTGTCAAAAGCAAAATAAGTTATATATTGTTTAAAATACCAGAATTCAAGATTTGCAGAAAAAAGTACATGATACATTAGCACCCATATTCATTGAATATAGCTCCATGCCTCCCAACATTTCTCCAGTGAAATTAGGGATGTCCTGAAGAAAAGCAGGACATTCCAGGATCAAATCGGAAACTGGATGTCTTCTATAAATCTGGGACTGTCCCTGGAAAATAGGGACACTTATATGGTTTGCAGCTCTGCTATCAAGTTCAGCTACCAAGGGCTTTCATGGTGTAGAATAAATCTGTGTAACCGTAAGAGAGAATGGGGAAGGATATATTTCCTTTAATCTGGGCATCTTTGTGTGACCTGCCGTTCTCATCTTATTTGGATGATTATAAAGTGCTTTGCACAGGGCTGTTTCTAAAGCAGGAGTAGGGGTGCTGTGACTCCCCAGAGGTTGTTTGTCTCAAATTCCCATCAACTCTAGCGACCATGGCCAATGGGGTGATGGGATAGGTAGTTCAATGACATCTGGAGGGCCACAGTTTTCCCACACCTGTTCTAAAGAGTATTAACGTTTCAGTTGATTCAGAGTACCACAATCAGACTGGTTCATTTTGTTAGCTTCTTAAAGAGTTCTGCAGGTGCATTCAAGTCAGTTGAGTTTGTTTTGGCGGATCACACTGAGTGCTTGCTTGCAAAAGAAAATGATACAATAATGGCAATAATGATAAATAGATGGCAACATAATGTGCTTTGTTTGCCCTGGAAAGTTGCAGCATAAACCGCAAGTGTGGCATGCTTTGAAGCCTCTGTTCAATCAAGTACAGTACATAATTCCAACTGTGGCAGCTGTAGGACTGGATTTGTAACAGCTTTTGGATGATTGCAAATATTCCTTCCTTAGACAAGGCACTTGAGCTTGAGTTGCCATGCAGCTCCAGGAGCTCTTGGATGAAGTTGCTCAATGATAAAGTTACAAACAGAAACTTTCCTGTGCAAAGATCTTGGGTTTGTGCCTGGTCCCTAACTATGAGACAAGAAGCTTCTTTCTCCCCCCACCCCCAAACTACAGTTCTGAGATATTTACACTATGATCAGTAGCTGATGGCATGGTGGGGTTAAACCACTCAGCTGACCACTCTGACTGAGTTGCTGCTGCTCACCAGGACAGAGAGGGATGGGTCATGTGGTGCAAACATGTCAGCAGTGCTAATCTGGTGCTCCTGCTGGTGTGTTTTCACCTTGACACCACCTCCCAGCTCTCCATCCCAATATACATCAGCAGCTCAGATGAATGGAGGTCAAGTGAGCAGTGCAACCACCCCATGCAGTCTGCTACTGACTAGAATCTACAGTAACTGTTAATGTGGTTTTTAAGCCTAGTGCAGATATTCCACTATTCCACTGCTGCTGCTGCTGCTGCTGCTGTTAGGTAAGTTTTGGGAATGGGGAAAGGGACAGCCGAGAATGGGATTAACTTTTTTATGGGCATAGCATAACTTCAAGGAATTGCAAACAGCTTGCTATTTCTTAAATTCAGCACCATCACTATTGCATTATGAGAATACGAGGTGAAGATGTAATGCTGGGACTTTTCTGCAGTGGCTCCCCACTTGTGGAATACTCTCCCCAGGGAGGTTCACCTTCATTACATATCTTTAGGTGCCAGGCAGAAACATTCCTTTTCTCTCAGGCCTTTGGCTGGGATTAAACAATTTGTGGCCTTTTAAACTGTGTGTTGTTGTTTTTTGTTATTATGGTATGTATTTTTCTGTTTTCAAATTGCAAACCAGATGAAGGGTGGTATAGAAATTTGATTAATTATTATTATTAATAAATAGGTAATCCTGGATTAGCTACATCAATGGCAACCTCTAGATTGTTGAACCTATGAGAACAAAGTTATTTCCCTAAATGGTTCTAATCAAGGAAAATTAAATGCAATCTCATAAATCTCTATTAAAATATAAATAGGAGGGAAGAGGAATAATTTTAGTCACCACTGAGATCATAAAGCAAACAACGGCCGAGACCTTTAAGAACAAATGATTACATCTGTTTTTTTCCATGAACAGATCACTTAAGAAATTATTTAAATATCACAAGCTGCAGACGTTAAAAGTGCTTATCGCATCAACAGTTCTCACGGTACTGTGCCAAAATAGCACTCATTACAGAAAATCACAGCGTGATCATTGTGAAAAGTGCTTATAACTTTATCAAGGCTCATAGCAAAGAACATATGATAAATAATTATCCAGTCAACTAAATGTTTCTCAGTTGAAAGAAGAATGCTGAACTATTTGTAAGTGTCACTAAATACTGCAGTATTCAACCTCTCTTTAAGCACCTTATCATTACTGCAGGAACATGTTCAAAGATGCAAAAATTAGTAGTATATGAAAAGCTAGGCATTTTACTATCTCAGCCCCACCCCCTTGCATGCCTATCTTCAAATGCCAAATGATTCCCTCAAGCAGTGTTCCCATGTTGCAGTCTCAAGAACCCACCTTCAATATTCACAGTATGGATGAAGAGAGAGATTGCCACGTTGCTGTCATCATGCCTCTCATCAAATTCGTAAGTCCCATAGCTCTTTCTCCACCTGACCTGATGAAGCAGGAAGACCTTCAATTTTGCCATTCAGAAGATGGATAAGGAACAATATGACACAAGTAGGAACCAAACAGGTGCTGCAATAGCAACTTTCCTTGCTCCTGTCATAATTGTACTCCTGGCTAAGTGAAACACCTTTCTACTTCATTTTTTGTAAAAAGGAGAACTGAAACTGGAACAAGTTCCTTTTTTGACATGATGGACTTGTATATAACTGCTCCTGGGAGAGTGATAAACTAGGCATTAGATTCCTTTCCATGGGAAGGAGCTCTAGGCACATAGATAGCACATGGATCCCCCTGTGTCATTCACCAGAAATTAGAGAATAGAAATGAAGAAACATTACATAACTTATGGAAACACAGAATACAGGGAAAGTGGTTTCCTCATAGAGGTCTGATTCAGCACACAACATATTATCTGATGAGCACTGACTCGCATGGGAAGATGTGTCAAGAAGCTTCCCATATGATTTGGCTGATTTCTACCATGCCATCACAGCCCTCTTTATTGAGAAAATGTGGAAATGTGGTTGTAATCAGCTGAACTGTGTAGGAAACCATTTCATACAATCTATCATTTGGTTCTCTGACCATGCATAGTTGTGTTATTAGCAGCCACTGACACATGCTGCTGAATGTATAAATCAGGCATCAGTCACTGTTCCTTTGAGGCCTTGGTTCATAAGGAAACAGAAGCAAAAAGAGAAAAACAAAGCCATTTAGATAGGAAAAAAGCATATTACACAAAGCCCTTCCCCGGCACATTTTAACAATAATTCAGATGTTTCCTCACAAAAGTAATCACCTTCATTATTAAAGGCAGCCCACAAAAATGAATTTCTAGGATGTTTCAAGGGTAGGGATTTCAATTATATTTTTCAATTCCATCAAAGGATAAAAATATCTAATAGAGACATTATGAGAAATAAAAATTCCTGATAAATTCTGCAGGAGAGGATTTTCTACTACATGGTGCAATTGTATTAAATCAAGATATGATGAAATCTGCAGTGGAACATTTTCTCTTACTTCACTAGCATAGCTCAAATATATTGACACTCATATACACTGTAATTTTCCGGTCTGGGACATCTGGCCATAGAACTGGTGTAACAAAACTCGTATCTCTCTGGTGTGCAATGTTTTGGTAAAAATTCTATTCCTAATAACATGAAAATATTATACATTTGTCAGCTTATGGCAGGGTTGTGCAGCGGATTCAGAGGAAACCTAAACTGAAGCGGGTTTGCCTTGGATTATCTAAGGCAAAGCAGAATGAACCAAAGTAAAGGCATATTAGGGCGCCTTGACAATTCAGAGGTCAAAGAATTGCTGCAGAATGTGGACAGGGAGCTTAGAGTTCTGTCACAAGCAGGGTTCCTGTCAGTGCCAATTGCCAATCAATTGCCAATCAGCAGATCAATGCTGACTAGAAGTCCCACTCAGATCAGCTGATGAGGGTGCTCGTTTCCATCATTTTAGGAAGCAGTTTGAAAAAGCTGATTGGTGCTTGGGTTGCCTCTTCAAAGGGGTCTGCTCTGTTTCCTTGAAGCACTTTGCATTCAAACCACTTCTTAAAATGGAGCTTTCCTTCTCTTGCTGGCCAGATCCAGTTTCCCACTCCTGCTGCCTTTGTGGGAAAACCACCACAGCTATGTATCTGAAAATTGTCAGGATTCAACTCCTCCAGAAGAACTACCAAGTCTGCCAATTTCAACCACAAACAAACAAAAGCCCACACCCTACAAAGAGCCTGAGGTTTCTACACGAAGAACACCTACATCTCCATCCTCTATCCAGACAAATAGGAGGCATTATTCAAGAATCAGCAGCTATACAAACACACTTGAGGGTTGGGAGCAGGGCCATTGAGGGGGTCTAGTCTGGGGATACCCACTCACTGGATCATCACCTTGTTGTGGTGAGTGGGCTTGCATGGTCCTATGATCCTTGTGAGCCAAGCTGTGGAGAGTCTTGTACTCCCAGTAGGGTCACCCAAGGCAGTATAGTCAAGGAAGAGGAGCTAGACAAAGAATGATCCAAGAAATCCTCAATGGCAGAACAGGTAGAAGACAACAAGCAGTATGGTACACTGACTGTGAAGGTGGATGAAGGCTGCAGCAGATAAGAAACTACAAGTCACTATACTCGTGCCATCAGAATAGATGTGAAGACTGTGCGTTGATCAGCATGCTCTAATCTCCACACATAAAACAAATTCATGCACAGGTGTATTCCAAAACCCCATCATCTTCTAGTCTGGGGATAGCCCATGATGAGGCTTGGAGCACTGTATTTAGCTTCTCACAAGTGACTTGGGGACAAAGCATCTGTTGGCAATGCAACAGAACTAAAAGAAGATGGCACTACGACTCTTGTGTTGATCCTTGATTGGTATGCAGCAGCTGTGAATGAAACTTGGTCAATGACAGCATTAGGGATCCCTGTGCTGGTGTTAATGAATGAGCTGATTAAATTGTTTTTTAATGGGTATTGGTATTATAGTGATGGGTTGTTAAGAATGTACATAAGTGTTTGGTGGTTTGGGATCACTACCTGTTTCACAATACTGCAGCTTTCTCAGGTTCTGATCCTGTACATTTCTGAAGACTGAAAGCTCCTTTCTTAGAGTCCACTGAATAATTTCAGGACTCCTCACTGGATTTATTCATTATTCTCAAGTGTTTTAGAAAATTCTATTAAAAACTTTCAGTTCCACTAATGAGAAATGAAAGCTTGATGACATAAAATCTATAAATGAATGAGTTGATCTTAATTAAATCATATCCTATCATTTTTTAAAAAAGGTTAGTTTCTATTTCCCTTTCTCCTTACTTATTAACTTTAAAGAAAATGAACATGGGATGGAGAAGTTTGTTCTTTGCCAAGTTAAATGTATTACAATGTCCAGTTATACTGAGAAGACTGAGAAACTTAAAAATTCTTGTAATTTTTTTGTGTTAAAGGGGACTGAAAAGCTTACAGCGCTGTTGCATGATCCTTGAGCGCTTCAGTGACATGCATGGAATACCCTAACCTTGTTCAGGTGCTCTCCAAATAATAATAATAATAATAATAATAATAATAATAATAATATTTACACCCTGCCTATCTGGCTGGGTTTCCCCAGCCACTCTGGGCGGCTCCCAACAAATATTAAAAACAAGATAAAGCATCAAACATTAAAAACTTCCCTAAACTTCAGATGTCTTCTAAAAGTCAGATAGTTGTTTATTTCTTTGTCATCTGATGGGAGGGCATTCCACAGGGTGGGTGCTACTACCGAGAAGGCCCTCTGCCTGGTTCCCTGTAACCTCACTTCTTGCAGTGAGGGAACCACCAGAAAGCCCTCGGAGCTGGACCTCAGTGTCCGGGCTGAACGATGGGGGTGGAGACGCTCCTTCAGGTATACTGGGCTGAGGCTGTTTAGGGCTTTAAAGGTCAGCACCAACACTTTGAATTGTGCTCAGAAACATACTGGGAGCCAATGTAGGTCTTTCATGACCGGTGTTATATGGTCTTGGTGGCCGCTCCAAGTTACACATATAGTACCTATGTGTGAAGAGCAGGGCAGTGAAATCACCTTGCTGCCCCCCACAATGTCCTGAATTGGCATGAACATCTGCACATTGTAGATGATTGAACAGGGAACACCTATGCATGAACACAGAAGCTCCCATGCTATTGGAACTCCCAACACTGTGGTTGTGCAGGGGATGTGGTCGGTGCCATGGATGGTACTGGGAGAAAGTCCAGCAGCCTTGCCCCACTGGCCCTTTCCCCATGCATACATTTTATATTTGGCAAATTCCTGAATGGTGTTCATATTAATTCTGCATTCAATGAATAGACAAAAATGCTGTTTGTTCCCACAAATGGAGGAGGCATTTGCTTTGCTTTTCTCGGTGCATTGACCCAATCGGATGCTCCCAAGCTTGCTTACAGAATTGGGATGCACCTTCCAGCTGGGTTGCACACTTTTCTGGATTTTGTAGTGCCATGTTGGTGCACAAATAATGTGTATGCATCTGTGCTTTACTTTAAAATGCATGCAGATTGTGTATTTTTTCATAAGAAAGCATATTTTATGCAAAAAAGTGTGCACAAAATGTGCGCAATTCAGAAGAAAAAGAAATAAGCAATAGTTTTCTTATTTTAGCTTGGATGATTCTAGTGGCAGGATAACTTCCTGTAAATATGGTGCTCCTTCCAAACGCCCCTTTGTGTGTAATTTCTCCTTCTGCTGTTTGATATAAGTGGCTGCCATATGTTGTTGGGCTCCCATCATGCTGGATGCCTCGGGGTGATGGGGATTGTAGTCCAACAACATCTGAGGACTAACAGTTGGGAAAGGCTGTCCTGCGTCTTCTTACTCTGATGATCTAAAATATTTACACTGTCCTTTCTAAAGGAACTATCACTTGCTATCACTTGATTTCGGTGAATGATGAATATGTAGAGACAGTTTTTATTTTAAGGACAGAAACGGCTTGCGTCCATTTAGAAGAGCAGCAGATGACAGAACTGCTTAAGAAGGATTTCCAAGCATTGTTTAAGTTGTTCATATGGGTAATACCTGAGTGAAAGATGACATGTACTGCAAAATGTGTGTAGTGTAATATTCTTCTATCAGACATGGAAAAAACTATGGTCATTAATTGTTCTGCCCACTTTGGTCTCTGGCATGTGGCCCCTGGCAGGCTCCCCAGAAAGCGATGTGGCCCTCCAGTTGAAAAAGGCTTCCTCCCCTGGACTAGATGGTAATTCTGCAGTTTCCAACAGATCCTGTCCTAAGACTCTAGTTCATCTTCATTCCTTTGCAGTTTGACTTCTGGTGCCCCTCAGAATTCAAACATGGCATTATTCTAATCTTGATATTATTATGCAGGTAGTGTATTGCAATCCATCACTTTCTATTAAGAATAAAAAAGACAAGAAGCACTATTTAATTAAAAAGTTCTCCCACCTCAAAAAAAAAACCCACAATGAAATTATCTTGAAAGAAAGACTTCATTTTAAAGCCCCAAGATCTACACGAGGAATCAAAATGAACAGAGAAAAACATATAACAAAACCATAAGCATTAGTAGAACTCATAGCAACAAATGACTAGGTACAGACGGATGAGGTGGAGATGAATACAGAAGTCTGCTAATGCCAGGACACTATTGGGGATACTAATGAATGCTTTGCAATTTGTAGTTCAGTTGCCAATAATTACTAGGGCTGTGCACTGGATTTGGTGGAGTCACGAATCTGACAAATTCAGAGGTGCTCAGACATTGAACAAGTCGGGTGTAGACAGTCAAAGATTGCTACAAGTTGGTTTAGAAAGCCTAGAGCAAACTGTGGCTGGCAAGGGATGGGGGCATCAGATAGGGAAAAGAGACAGGCATCTGTCACTCATTTCTGTGGACAAAGTGGCTAGAGACTCAGAATATAGAAAGTGAAAATAAATTCAAATTAATTTTGTAATATTAGAAACAATTCTAATGTGTGAGTGCCTTGTTCCGTGATGCGTCCGCTGAGGCTGCAATCAGCGGCGGCGCTATGGCATCCAGCACGCTTCCACTGCACCAAACTGCTTCTCCTGGCTACAGCAGAGTATCTTCGGCAGTGGTGTGTCTGTGTGCAAGGAGTATCAGTACTGCAGTAAAACTCACGTACGCAGCTTCTCTATTCTATGAAGCTTTATTGTACAGCAGCAAAACAAAACAAATCAGCCAGGAAAGAGCGAAGACATGATGCTTCTCCTGTCGCAGCCAAAACAGAAAGTAAAACTGTTCACATAACAAAGAATAACTCCCGCATGCGAACACACCCTAGTGACAGGATGTCATTTCCCTTGAGCTATTAACCCTGTAAGCTCTAGGTCTCCTCATATGCCTGAGGATATTAATTTGTGGACACAACATGGTGTTTTGGGCCAGATGAAGGGCTTAGAGATCAAGCCATGGTCATGCCATGGGCTCCTTTGTTGACACTGCTGATTTACTTGGGACAAGTGTCCCATCCTTGCCCACATTCTTGCTATACACCTTGGTTGGAATAAGTTGGGCCTGCTGAAAGTTGAGGCCTTGATTTTGCAGGCCTGTACAAACTTAGGTGTATACCCTACAAGTGTCCTGGAAAAACCGAGGCATCCTGTCCCTCCCCTGGAGACCACGGTAGCCATTTTGGCTACAATGGTCTCAGCCCTTTTTTCAGGGGTGCTATCTCAAGTGGCACCACAAAATGCATGTTTATTCTTTCTGTGTGATCACAGCCTCAGAAAAAGTGTGTCTTTTGGGCCCCATGATCTTATGCAGGTCACAAGACCCTTGCAGGAACATGGACGGGAAGATGTGTATCCCAGTTTTGGGACTGAACATGTTGGAGGGTATGTTGATGATGTCAGGTGGCAGTGACCTGGAGTAATAATTGGTTATGCATTCATCCCAAGCAGGTTATCCTAGGTGTTTGGACTGGGGTTGTAAAAAAACCCCAATAGAGACATTAGAATTGTTCTGTCAGGACTGCAAGGAGCTGTTATCCCTCACCCTTAAATTCATCATGCAATGGGTGAACTGTGTAGGGCTGATGGGACACACTTTTCTGACTGAGTAATGTCAGATCTACAGAGGCGATTCTTTCAGGTTATTTGTTTTGGGTATGAGGAAAGTGAATAACTTTTTGTGGCACGTAAGTGTGGGATGTTATGAGGTAGTTAAAGTCTGGTGAGCACACTAATACACATTTTAAGGTGACGGGTGCAGTCCCAAGACTTGACTCTGGGGCTGTAGGATTCACTGGGATGGTTGGAGAACACCTTGAGCGCCAAACTAAGACCTGCCCAGAATTGTGGGGCCCTGGGAATGGGCAGAGCAAGAAGGTCTCTCTACTCACCTGAAAGGTTGGGGCAAAAAAAGAAAGGATATCAGAAAGGCAACCTCTTGCCCTTAGCAGGGTTGGCCCATCTGGAGTTTGGCTCCCCAATGTAGATCTGCTAATGTAGATAACCAAGGCCCAGTCCACCCAATCTTTATGCCTTGCCTCTTCATTTTCCTGTGTGATTGCAACCCCCTTCAGATTTTCTTGCTGCATCTGGGAAGGTCTGTGAGGTCCACGTGAGGATCAGCACTCTCTGTCATAGTGGGGATAGGGCCTGCAGATGCAACCATTCCTTTTTTAAGTACACATGCATTTGTCCAGAATGTATGAATAACAATGGTGGAGCTTCATGCTCTGGCACCGAGGTGTGTGTGTGTGTGTGTGTGTGTGGAGAGCAGGCAGGGAGCGCCGCCTGCAGGGGCGTGGTGCGCGTCATGGAGGCAGGGCAGCCGCCCGCAGGGGCGTGACGCACCGCCCTCAGGGGAGTGGCGTGTGTCCTGGGGGTGTGGTGCGTCGCCTGCGGGGGTGGGGTGCCCAGTGTGTGTGTGTGGGGGCAGCCGTGATGGCACCCTACTGGGATCGCACTGCCAGGGGCAGTGCGCTCCTCCTCACTCCTCTTCCTCTGCCAGTGATGAATAGGTGCTAATTATAAACAGGGAGAAAAGGAGACATTCTAAATCCGAGAAGCATATATGTGAAATTTATGGTTCCTAAAGACATGATATATTGTATATGGGCACAGAGCGCATTTCAGCTTTCAGCTGAAAGGAGTAGCGGGGAAAGCAAACTTCATGGAAAGGTCCTGTGCCTGGTTAAATTGTGAGAAAAGAGTAAATTTAAGAGCATTTATTGTCGTGGTTTTTCTGTCTCTTTAAACTTCATCATGCTAACTATGGCAACACCCCCCCCCCCCAAAAAAAGCAGTCTTTTTCTTCCAGCGAAAGGGATTCTGTTTATTTCAATGTTTAATTCTGCCATTCTTTCAAATGACCCTCAAGGCAGCCTTGTGTCTTCTGGCAGGCCTTCATCCTGTGGTGTTGCCCATCCAAATTAGAACAATGACCACACAGTGTGTGCAAGTTGTGAATAGGCTAGAGATATAGATGGGTGCTCCTGAATTATAATTGCACCTGCCTGTTTCTTCCATAAAGGAGAGTAGCCCCTCTTAAGGATCTGGACGTGAGGCTGCACTATGCCATCTGATAATTAATTCTGAACACAGACGGTGGGATACAAGTCTCTCCAGACAAAAAGCTGGTCCCATCATTAGGCAGAGTGAGGTGGCCACCAAGCCAGCTAATTTCAGATATAATAAAAGGCAGCAAATAAATAATTATTTCATTTCTACTGCTTTTTTTGCCAGGGACAGGGAGGGGTGTTTATTTTCTGACTTAGGGGCAAAATAACTTCAACAGTGTTGTTGTTGGTGATGTGGTTGCTGAGGCACCTTGACTTTTGTGAGGAGGGTTTGCTGCTTTGCTTCAAGCAACAAAATGGATTGGGCTGGTCCTTTCCAGGGTGCAAGCAGGGCGAGGAGAGGAGGAAATTCCCATTGCACAAGTGGAAGTCATTCCACTTGAGGAATTAGTTGATTTGGATTTGAGGATTGAAGATAATGTTTGTTTATAGAAGGTGGCGTTGTTGGGATGGTGAGGTGAATATTGTTTATATATAGCGGACAGATGAAGAATCAGAAGTCCCTTACCTTCTGAGTTTTATTCTTTTCACTCTTTTAACCTACTTTCTGTTTCTTTTCCTTTATTTCTCTTTTTCTCTTTCTCTACTCATTTCTCCCCCACCTTCTATTTAGATCAAAGTCTTAGTAATTTCTGCTATAATTTTTTAAGAGAATTGTTTAGCTGAATACCACCTACTCTTTTATTATGAATTCACCAGCTACAGGATTGTGGTGAGGCCCTTTTTTAAGGTACTGGGGTCTACTGGGATATTGAAGCACCCTTAGACGTGAGTCAGCTTCAGTGAGCACCGAGAGGACAAGAGCTAGATCTAACCCCATCTTGATTTAACTGAAAGCCACCGAAAACCAGTAAAAACTGGCACTCAGCACAAAAAGGGCTACAGGAAATCAATAAACAGAATTACCTGCGGATGTGATAACTGAGCCGATCTGAGATCTGACACACCGATGCAGCACCTCTCTGCAAAGAACCTGATCATGGGTTGATCAAGGTTTCTTCTAACAGGGCATGCTTTGCATTTGCTTTGGGCTCTTGGTGATTAATTATAACTCTGATTATGCCTTGCTGCTTTAGGCTTCTTTATGTGACAACAGGATTCCCCCTTCTTATTAGAAAATATACTGCAGTTTACATTTATTTTCATCTGATGAATTGCCCATTGAGCGCAAGATACCTGATGCCTTCCCATTTGGGCACATATGCTCAATAATGACTCAGAATGACAAATGGGACCGGGAGGGGAGGAGGAGTGGTGTCACATCATTTAAAGACTGATTATGCACCCTTAGTCAAAATATATACAAATAAGACAGCTGCGCTTGACTTTTGTTTTACCGAAGCTAGCAAGTATTTTATTTGCAATAAAGAAACTGAAGGGCCATCAGCGCTATGTAGAGCCATCTGCTTGTGAAATTAGTTTCATACCAGGGACTTAAAGTCTTGGGATAATGCTCATCTACTTACGGTACTAAAAATGCTCTGTCTTTTTTTCTTTATTCTTGAAAGTATGCTGTTGATTGTGATTAGTTTTGTTAACGGCTCATCTCTTACTCCTCTGTATCTCATTTACAAGTGCTAATTTTCCAAATGGCAGGGAAATAATAATATCACCCAACCGTCGTGTATGGCAGCAAAACATACCATGTGTCTGGAAATTTCTGTTTACTGTTATAAAATGCACAGTGTGGAGGATGGCATGCGATACAGGTGGCTTGTAGCAGAGGACTGAAATGCATGAGTGGCCACGGCCTATAGATTAGCCAAAAGTGTCTGGCCTTAAAAAGGACAAACATGTTGGCCTCACTCTGCTGGTTAGGTTGCACACCATGTTCTGGGTCTAGTGTAATATTCCCCAAGCTGGTGCCCCTACATGTTGTTGAACAAAAACTCCCATTGTTTCTGATTATCGTCCATGCTTGCTAGGGTTTATGGGATTTATAGTTCAACAACATTATTTTGTGCACCACCTTGATAGCTTCAGGTCATGTAGCAGTTTCTAAATCTGTAAATCATACATCTGGAGGATAGCAGATTGGGGAAAGTTGATCTAGTGGGATTCAAGGGCAGATAAGAAAGTCTGATCAGACCAACTGGGGAACAGAATTCCAAGAGGCATTCTCAACATTTGTTCTCTACCTCAACAGAAGGGTCCCTTGCTGGAGCTGCAGAGTTCGTGAGGTGCAGGAAACTACAGTAACCAAGGCACCTTCATCAGACATTGCAGGAGAACGTGGGGAAATATGGATGGACTGAATGCAGGCAGAGTTAGAGATAGAAGGACCTTCTCGGTAGTGGCACCCGCCCTGTGGAACGCCCTCCCATCAGAAGTCAAGGGAATAAACAACTACCTGACATTCAGAAAATTCCTAAAGGCAGCCCTGTTTAGGGAAGTTCTTAAACTGTGATATTTTAAATGTATTTTAATGTTTGATGGAAGCCGCCCAGAGTGGCTGGGGAGACCCAGCCAGATGGGCGGGGTACAAATAATAAATTATTATTATTATTATTATTATTTCGGTTCTCTTGGTTTCTCTTTTTTCTCATCTTAAATTCAGTTCTCTACATTTTGCAGCAATTTGCAGCTTGTGGTTTTTTTTTAAATCATCATAAAAATTCAGCAGTATTGTAGTGTGGATGTATCCAAATAAACACATTTTTATATGCAGTTTTAACTGCACATATTTGCAAGCATTTCCCCCTCAATATAATGCAATTTTGTATGTTATTTTGACCAATACCTTCATTTTTATGCACACTTTTCCCTTTTGTGTGAATTTTCAAAACAGATTGGTTGGAGAGCTGCATTGCAAAAATTCAGTTAAGTGTGAATTTTGAAGAATAGCTGTGTTTTGGTTGCAAATAGTTTTGGAAAGTACAAATTTGATAGTTTTAATCTGAAGGCTTTAAATGCATACCAAATTGAATTTCTTCTCCATCCATAGGCAGAGTGGCAGATAGGGACTAGTTTAGGAATTCCAAGCTACAATTTTGACCACTGCTTCTCAAGTGTATAGATTACATTTCTAGTTTGTGTTCAGAATCAAGATGCCAATTGTCTTCTTGATCCAAATAAGAAATTCTGGCTTTAACATGTGGGTTGCTTTCTTCCCTCTTTTATTTCCTTTGCCTTCTTTCTGGGTTCAGTATTGCCAGAAGGATGAGAAGAGCACTAATGGTGGCAGATCATCAGTGCTGCCAGATCACTGATTTGACAAGCAGAATGAATCCAATGAATTTTCTCTCTGTCCTGCCCCACTAAACTGAGAAAGAGTGCTGTCAGAAGTAATAACTGGTGGTGTGGGGAAAGTCAAGCACAAGAGGCACTGCTGATGTTGACTGATGCCATTCCATGGAGGTAAATTCCACTATAATTAGTGGGGCTTAAAATTAGTCACCCTACCTGTACATTTGTTTATTCTGTGTTCAGATTATCTGACACATTATATGACAATAAACACAGGTTTTCAACCAGGCATGCACACAGCAGAAAACTGCTGCCAACAACCATATCTCTATGGCTATTGTGTTTCCAAATAAGCCGTCCATTTTTGCTAGGATTCTTTTCACTTTTTCGTTTCTGTATTTGGTCTTACAACGAATCCCAGCTGAACACCCAAAGTGCAGTATTCAAAGTATTCCTTACTGTGAAAAGGCAGAGTGTCTGAAACTTTCTTCTGGCTGCTGGTTATAATGAGACAGGTCCAGAAGAATCCTCTATACCAGCTGTAGCTGGGAGACTGCAAACCCTTAGTATGTGAAGGGTTTGTGAAGGTAACCTACATTTCAAATGAAATCTTACTCTCTTTCAGAGATGACCATTAGGCCACTTCCCTCAGTGAATTTGATGAGACTTGCCATTTAACTTCCATGTTCTGTTCACATCTTGACACTTCAAGAAGAAAGCTTTAAAAAAGTCCAGGAGTTATTAATTAATTAATTACACTGTTCCTCTCCATGAAGTCCTCTGTTTTCATCCAAAAGGAAAGCAGTGCCCAACCTGGTAATAACAGAATAAACAATGCAAAGAGGGAGCTGCAGCCCGAGATAGGAAAGAGATGGTAAGGAAACACCTGAATTCAAATCTCCAGGGCCTGATAAACTGCACCCAAGGGTATTAAAGGATCTTGTGGATGTAATCTCAGTTCCTCTGTCATCTCTGAGAATTCTTGGAGAACAGGTGAGGTCCCTGCAGACTGGAAGTGGAGAAATATTGACCCCATCTCCAAAAAGGGGGGAAATGAAGACCCAGGTAACTACTGACCTGCCAGCTTGGAATTGATAGCAGGCTGAAATTGATTCCATACTGGGAGGGATAGCTAATGCCGCTGAAGACAGAGTTGGGATTCAACGAATTGATGAGATAGGGTTGCCATCTTTCCAAAAGTAAAAACCAGGACACCCTGAAACCACTGAAATTGTTGAGGTTTTTTGATTTTTTATTAAGACAAAATTGCAAATCCCCCCCCCCCCGGACATCGGTTCTGTCTTTGAAATCCCAGCTGTATGGCAGCCCTCGATAAGATGTTTAGTGCATTTCAGTGGAAACCTTTGCCAGGGTAAAAAAGAAAAAGAAAGTGTTGAGTGATGTAAGGTGACATTTCTCAAAGTTCTCTCTTCCAGTATGAGCTATTCAGGGTCCCCTAAAACATGAAATTTGTAAGGTCACAACCATACCATACATTTAAAGCACCCATACCACTTTAACAGCCATAGCTTCCCCAAAGAATTCAGGGAACTGTAGTTTGTTAAGGGTGCTTTTAATTTTAGCTTTTTGAGGAGTCTCCTAACAATGTTCAGCACCCTAAAAACATTGTTTCATGGCTGATGCCTGGCAGAGTACAAGAAACAATTGAAATTGGTCCATGTCAGAAAGGGGCTTATAAAATAAAATAGATTGAACTGGTGCCTTCATGCTGAAATGTGTGTGTGGCTATTTTATGTGCTTGCAGAATAGGGCATTCACATGATCCTAGATTAGCCGTGAACCCACTGATGCTCCTGTGCACTCCAACAGCAACTGTTTAGGGCTCCTCAAATGGTATGAACTAGACCACAGTCAAACAAAGATCATAGAATCTTAGAATCAGTGGAGGCACACTAAAGTAGATTACCATCAGAATACATTTGCCAACAATATAGGGAACCAATTGGATCCTCTCACCTTTCATTCTCTTCCTCTCCTTCAGCAATGCTTCTAAAAGTGAAGACCAAACATTTATTGACAAAAGTATGCTTGTGGGAGCAATATCACCAAAACTGACAAGGTAGAAAATGCTCAGGAACTTATCAATTTTGAGAAACTTGAGGACATTAGAGCATCTTCTCTATGGGAAACACCATATTGGGTCTGTTGTGCAACTAATTTTAAGATTGTTTGAGAACTGCAAAGTGGTAAAAGAGAGACAGAAATTTACCTAGGACAAAAGTCTCAATAAAATAACATAAATGAAATAAAAGACAGAGAGACAGACAGTCTGAACATGAACCTTGGATGAAAACAGCCCACAACTTTACTTAACTCTCCAAGATTACAATTGCAGTTAAAGTATGAACAGAGTTGAAGGCAGATGCTTCATTCCTAATCTGATTCTCAAAGGAAGTGACCTGTCTGTAACACTGCATTTGTTTTCTGGAAATCCTTCTTCAATCCCAAGTAGGGATGGAAGGGTTTGCCAATTTTGGTTCTCTCAGTTTCTTTTTGTTTAGTCTTAAATTCAATTATCCACATTTCTCCAGAAAATTGCAGCTTTTACCAATGAACTGTGGCAAAGCAATCTACCAAAGGCCACTTCTTATATTTATTTTATTCTCTGCCTTAAAATGTCTTGTTGCTCTTCTCCATGTTACTAAGAAAAAATGGAACCAGCCAATGGGAACACCTTGAGAATATTTTATAAGTCTATTTCAGCACAATGAGGAATTTTTATGCGAATTATGGTTGTACAGTTGGGTTAATGTTTAAGTGGGCTGTAACACCAGGTAGCAGTTAATTAAGTGAATTGATTTTCCTCTGTAGAAATATGTGTTATCTTTAATACTGAGTCATATAAAAGAGAGAGTTAAATTTAGGTAATCTGAAAAAATGTAATTATCAATTACTATGTACTACTGGGTATTGTGAAATGATTAGTTTTTAATGGCATTGCTCCTTTTCAAATGATTATTTGGATATTATTTAGTCATCGTTCTAGTATTGAATTGCAAATTATCATCTCCCACAATGATGGTTTATAATTAAGAAAAAAAGAGTCGCAAATTCGTATCATCCTTTGTACATTTTGACAATACACAATTAAAAGAAGCAAAAAAAAAATTTTTTTCTTTTCTTTTGGGAGCAATAAACCAAATGAAAGAAACCGTCCAACCAAATATTTCCCTTTTGGTATCCCCTGTTAATATTTTTACGAGCCTCTAAAGCTTATCTAAGAGATTTTTAATGCAGCAGGGTATGTTATTAGACTTGTATTTTTGTGCACAATATCATACATTTCAGTCTTTATCACAGTGGGAACAATAAAATAACAGACTGCAATGCATTAGCATCATAAAGAAAATGTAATAAATGGCTTTATAACTGTAGTAAAAGTTGCATGAGCACCAGCAGCTGTAACAGAGATGTTGCTACAGCAGCATTTTATGACCTAATAGCACTCAGTGGGCTGATAATATTATGTGTGTGTGTAATGCCAGCAGCTTCCAAGGCCTAGATTTCAATTCAGATAAATAATTGAAAGCACTTTTAGACTTTTCCATAAAATGTTTAATAAGAGATCAAACCCTATCTCCCTGTAGTGGAAAATTAAATAGTTTTTACAGGGATAGTTTATGATGAAAGTCTAACTATTATCTGTGGGGAAGGGGTGTTTTTTAAACATAGTTGTTAGAAGTAAAAGATGACTGTAGAAGCTCTCATTTTTCTCACCCCTCGTATTGGCTGTAGAGAATGAAATCCTCACTTTGCCCCGGGATTCCTGTTTATGAGGCACTGAGAGGTGGATGCAGAGCTAGGATATGTGAAGGTATTCTTGAGGTGGTACATGACAGAGCGTATCTCTCTCCACTCCTGGAGTTCAATAGGGCATTGATGGCGAACAACTAATCTTCCGCAAGGCCGCTTTGCACATGGAAACAAACGTCTGCATGCAGGTCTTGAGGGTCATTTTCTGTGCCCATAAAAGGCTGCTACGTGGAGGGACAGATATCCTCACAAGCAGGCAGGCAGGCACTATGCACACAAGTCTTTGAAATGGGTTCAGGATCATAATCGCACAATGCAAAAGTGAATTTACCTAGGCTTCTCCCACCTCCTTCTCCCCCTCTTTTGCATAATAACTCCCCAAACCCCATTTTCTCCCTAGGAATAGATTTAATTTTATGTACAATAGATGAGATTACGCTCCATTTAAAATACAGACAATAAACATTTTTAAATATGTTGTTTTCATGACTACTCGTCTGCTCAGAGTTGCTTTTGTAAAAGAAAACAAAAATGAATGGGCAGCATTCACTACATCATTAAGTGTTCCTCTTCTGTATTTATACATTCCCGTGCTATTATGAGCCTGCAGCGAATCGATGAACCTACTGTATTATCAACCAAACAGCATCCCCCCCCCCCCCCGTTCAGCTATCATCAAATCAAGTGGCTGATTGTTTGGTAGGGTGCCTTTTTTCTCGGGATTCTGCCTCCCTCCTGCATTTATGCCTTAATATGTCAGCTTTCAGATGGAATGAGGACATAATTATGCTACATTGTTTCATATACAGGAGATGGGGTCAGCAATGGACACAGTGTGGGATATAGATGTAGGAGACTGTGATTCTAATCAGTGCTTAACCATGAAACTCACAGCTTGTCGCTTTCAGAATTGGGGTGACTGTAATTGAGATTGGAATTTTAAAAATACCATTTTGTTGCTGTCTGTTCTGTCACTTTGACCTTTTCCTGTGCTTCTCTCTCTCTCTCTCTCTCTCTCTCCCCCCCCCCCAATTCAACTTCTAATATTGCCGGAACAGCATCCTGCTCCCTTGTTAAATGTCTCTTCAAAATTCTCTACCTGCATTAGCATAGTTCTGAGTTGCCTACTGCAACTTAATCCTCTGCTATTCCATCCAGTTATCATTTGCTGTCTGTTTCACCCCCTGACCATTTTCTGTCAATATAATAATGTGAGTGGGCAGTGGCCATATCGTTTGTGTGTTCTGCACAATATTTAATTGATTATCTCCTCAGTATGCTTTTTTTTTGGTAATCTTTATGTTCGCTGCTTAGCAACTTCCGTGATTAAGCAGTATATAAATAGCTGGAATAAATAAACAAAAGCACTGAACCCATAACAAAACTTTCTCATTCTGTGGCAGCTTGATCACCTGTGTCACCTTGCCAAACAGTACAGAGGGTTTTTTGTTGCCACACATTTAGTGCAGATGTGTGGTTATGTGACTGTCTGATATTCACTCAAAAGTTGTCATATCAATGTGACTAAAAGTTTCTACCACCACACCAGAAACACTTCCTCATGGCAGTTGGATTTCCGTTTATTCTCTCAATTGTCACGTGACTATAGAATGGAGGCTCTTCAGTGCTGGGTGGTCTGTTGGGAATACAGGACTGGTAAAGGAACCCTTCATACGACAGGGAGGACTTTGTGCTTGCCAATCGGAAGGTTGGTGATTCGAATCCCCACTCCCGTTGCTCTGTTCCAGCTCCTGCCAACCTAGGAGTTCAAAAGCACACCAGTGCATGTAGATAAATAGGCACCACTGTGGTGGGAAGGTAAACGGTGTTTCCGCACACTCTGGCTTCTGTCATGGTGTCCTGTTGCATCAGAAGCGGTTTAATCACGCTGGCCACATGACCCAGAAAGCTGTCTGTGGACAAACACTGGCTCCCTTAGTATGAAAGCGAGATGAGCGCTGCAACCCCATAGTCGCCTTTGACTGGACTTAACCATCCAGGGGTCCTTTACCTTTACCTTTTTATACAGCGGCTGGTGGTGGTATTATACAGTAGACCCGAAAAGCAGAAACTGATTACAAGGAAGCAGTCAGAGCACAAATGAGAACATGAACACTGGCCTTTAATGAACTTAGATAGTTTGAGAGGATGAATAAATTATAGTGGTTTGGTACAACTGCCACTATTAGGATTGGAACAAGCAGTAGTTGCACAGGAACCTCACCCAAAGGACCACCCCACCAGCAGTGATTTCCTCTTGGATTGGAACCATTTACTACATGGAGCCTGGGCATCATGTTGTGAATCTCCATTAGCATTAGGCAAGGCTCCTGTCATGATTTGGAATGAGTTGCCCTGAAATTTGGGCACAGCTTGTACTAAAGCTGATCACTAGACTGGAGGCTCTCTATTCCTATCCCTGTAGTGGGCCCCAGTTCTCTTCCCTAAAATTGACCTTCCAGCAGCTATGATTGGCTGAGGCTGTGAAGGGAAGAGATGATTCTTGGTTCTAATGGACCACCAAGATGGGACTCCTCGTGCAAAGGTAATTGGGAACTGCAGTTTTCTAGAGCATACACAAGACCCCAAACAAACAAACAAAAAGTGGCAGATAACAAGTAGAAAACTGTCTCCAATTTACTGTGTGGGAAGATCCAGTTTATCCTGACTGCCATTTTTCAACCTCTTACTCTGGAAATAGCACTTTTGAAATCCACATCTGAGCTTTTTCTTCTGAAATGGCTTTGTTTTTCTTTTGTAATTTCCTTCCAGGCAGATCTTAGTAAATCCTCAAAGGGATTTAACAAACACATTAAAATATCATCTACTTTGTCTTTAAACCTGCTAGATTAATTGAGAACTAAGAGTACCGAAGCAGAAAATAAGACTGGACTTGAGTAATGGATGGTGCCTAGTTAATGATACTGATGACTATTAGAGCAAGAGGGAGATGGTTTCCTCCAGACAGGATGACTGGCAAGGGCACGGGACTTCACAGGTGGCATGAGCAGTGACTGATAGTCTTGTGTTAGTCAATAGATGAGCACGAAATGAAAATCTGCGAAGCAAGAAAATACTTTGGTTTTAAAGCTAGGATGTTTAAGGTTAACCATGAAAATCCATACACAGAGGCTTAAGGTCTTTGTCAAGGGGCCAATTTGAAACATCATGCTGGGTGTGCAAGAAGCCAAGGAGAAGCTACCTGTGCTCCAGTCGACCTGGCAAGCTTTACATTTAAGCCAAGCCTTCAGCTGTTACATGCACAATGTTAGTGTAGCAGCGTAGCTGCCCACTTTGAGCACTGATCCATACCATCATCATGCTGTTTGCCCAGGCAAATCACCAGGCATTTTCCATGCAACAATTTTGGTTGTGTGCTGTGTGTTTTATATACAGTTCCATACACAATACCCTCCACTTGTGAGCCCCTTGGGGACAGAATTGCTGCAAGTTTCACTGAGCCCATAGGACAAAGTTTGGAAAAAGGGAACAGAAGCGGTGCTAACTGTTGTCAGGTGTAGTGGCAAAACCCCACTACAGTGGTACCTCTGGTTAAGTACTTAATTCGTTCCAGAGGTCCGTTCTTAACCTGAAATTGTTCTTAACCTGAAGCACCACTTTAGCTAATGGGACCTTCCACTGCTGCTGCGCCGCCAGAGCACGATTTCTGTTCTTATCCTGAAGCAAAGTTCTTAACCTGAAGCGTTATTTCTGGGTTAGTGGAGTTTGTAACCTGAAGCGTACTTAACCTGAAGCGTATGTAACCCAAGGTACCACTGTATAAGGCAATAGGAGCCCAGGCCCAGATTTGGAATGGTGGGTGCTCACCTCACATTGGGTTTAAGCATTCTGAACTGCATTTTGAGTTTCTTATTTTGAACTCCCCCACTTCAAACTTCAACCACAGAGCTCATTTGTATGTAACAATATGCAGAAGGGAAGCTGTGTTAGTCTGTTTTGCAGAGAAGGCAAGTCTTGTGGCATCTTGTGGTGCAAATCTTTCACAGGAGGACTTGCCAAACTGTGGTCCCTGGAGCACCCGCAGTTCATGAGCTATGTTCAGGTGTCCCACAGCAGATCTGTAAAAATAATGCAATTAAAAATCAAATGGCATTGAGCACAGTGTAGGACAGTTGCTATAAGAGACAGGAAAAGCCTTAAGTAGTCTGCCAAGACCTGCAGCAATTTTCAAGTGGTCTGTGGAAGAAGATGCTTGGGAACCACTGTTTTAGGGCATAAACCGTCATGTATACTTTATGTATTTGATGAAGTGGCCTATAGTCCATGAGGGCTCAAGCCATGGTAAGTTTCTTAAGTATTTAAGCGAGCACAATATGCTTCATTGATTGTTATGTGAATCTTATCTTAGGTACGAACCTATGAAGCACGTTGCATGAATGGATTCTAAAGGAAAGAACATTTTAACTATCTGCCTTCCCAATTTCTTTCTTCTTTTTAAATAATATTTTTATTGGGTTTTCTGCAAGTGTAACAAACATCACAAATAAACAAAAAAGAACAAGCACTAACAAATACTACAACAAAAAACTAGAAAATAAAGAGAAAAAGAAAAGAAAAAAGTTTGCATCTAAACAGTAACATATCCATAAAATAGGATTATCCTCCCCCTCCTCTGGTTCTTTAAAATTCTTTTTTAACTACATATAATTTCTACTCCAAATTTCTATTTTAACCTCAAGTTTCCTGTACCATCTCTAAAATTACAAGTGTTTTTAAAATCCTGCCAGTGTATGAAGATGTTTATAATACTTTTGTAAATATATTATAAACATTTCCCATTATTTTTTTAATTTCTCGTTGTCTTGGTTTCTGAGCTTTCCAGTTAATTTTGCCCTTTCAGCATAGTGCCTTCCCAATTTCAATCAGGTGTGGCTCTCTGCATGGACATAAATTCTTCAATCTGTGATTCAGGAATAATTTTTTCTCCTTTTTTCTTCTTCTTCTTCAACCCCCCCCCACCATCTTTCCACCAAAATCTCATTAAAACTGAAACAACAACACCTGCAACTGGTTGAACCTAATTTACATTTCCTCTTAATAAATGCATTGTTTGGTTTCAACGTTCTCCTAATTAAGATACAGGCCGATCTCCATGAAAAGGGGTGGAAGGCTACGGATGCGGAGCAATGAGCTGCCGATCGCTGATGCGTGACCTGAAGCTGGAGGCCCTGGTGTGGGACAGGAGGAAGGCGGTTTTATGAAGCAGCCTAAGAGACTCCAGGGAAGCATGATGTGCTGGAAAACATTAGGAAACGACTGTAGGCTGAAAATTACTTGAGAAAGACAGATGGATGGGCTGACCGATAAAAGAATGAGGAATCTGTAAAATGGCCGGCATGAGAGAATTGGTTAGATGGAACCCGTCAGAATAGAAGCCAAAAGTTGATGTCCATTGAAGCAGAAGCAACAGCTAGGAATCACCAGTGTATGGTAGCAGGTGAGCTTTCCAGAAGCTTGATTAGTAGAGCACAACAATTGCTCTGCCTGAGTGGCTCAGCTAAAGCAAACTTGGAAAACCTAAATATCATTGAAGTTAGTCAAGAGGCTAGAATATACATCCTGCATCTGGGCCAGAAATGACTGCCTGGGGATGGGAACTGGTGGTCCATTTCCATAAGTGAGCTTGGTGTGCTGAGCCGAGGTAATGTTCATGATTCAAATGACAAAATCTCTTTCTCAGGTGTATAGGAGTTACAGAGAACTGTTGTAGGCTTCGGTAAAGGAAGCCACATCCTATAAAATAGCTCGGAGGGTGAGGACCCTTCAAGGAATTAGTTGGTATTGAACACAATGATTACCTTTTCTGCCACCCAGCCCAGAGATAGCTGGCCACATGTTTACCCTTTTCAGGAAAGGGTTGCAATATGGGATGCTGGGGTTAAAAGTATGGGTACTTACTATAGTATATATTTAAAATATAGTTTTCATTTTTTTAATTATGTACTGACTTTTTGAAGAACTATAGGTAACTTTCATATATTCAATTATACCCTAAGGACTTTCACAATTGACATAACAACAGGAACATAGGCCTTATACTGAGTCTGAACATTGGTTCAGTTTCTATACAAACTGGCAGCAGCTGGCCAGGATTTCAGGATGGCGTTCCTTTCATCACTAATGAAAGCAATAAGGCTACACAATAGATCATATGTCTATAGATGCAAAGTGACCAATCATAGGGGAACAACACTAAGATAGGGTAGCGTAATTTGGAAATATAAATTTCATAAGACATTCTTAAGGCTTGGGCCAAGACAAACTTCCATAGATCAAGGATCCCTGAGAAAGTTTATATAGTTGTATACCATTTTTAATATATCAGAAAATATTACAAAGCAGTTTACAAAGGAAACTGAACAACAAATTAAATAGTACAGTATAGAAAGCAATAAAGCAATCAAAACATAAAAATCCATGAAATATGACTGTTTTGCACATTGCACTATTACTTCCATACACTCTTACACATCCATACCTCAGTGAACCTACACCAGCACATATTTACCCATACTGACACATACACTTTGTTGTTGTTCAGTCATTCAGTCCTGTCCGACTCTTCGTGACCCCATGGACCAGAGCATGCCAGGCATGCCTATCTTTCACTGCCTCCCGCAGTTTGGCCAAACTCATGCTAGTCGCTTCAAGAACACTGTCCAACCATCTCATCCTCTGTTGTCCCCTTCTCCTAGTGCCCTCCATTTTTCCCAACATCAGGGTCTTTTACAGGGAGTCTTCTCTTCTCATACACAGACACTCATAAACACACTGTCCTTCTCAACAATTGCCTATCCCAACAAACCCCAGGGCACGTATAGAAAAGGACTGTACTATAGTTCCAACAACACCGATAAAAATTTCACAACATTCACCCAAATGTTCATTCACATTTGCATAGGGTTATTGTTTACAGCTGAGGAAACAGACACTCGGGTTAGGTCTAACCCACCAATTCCTAGTACTCAACAAAAGGTAACTTTATCCAGGTACTGTTTCAGGAGAATGTTGTAGCTCATGGTCACTGGAACATAAGACATTGACTTCCACCATTGGTTCATCTACCTCAGTGTTATCTATGGTCCCTGGCAGCAACTCTGTAGGGTTTCAGACAGAAGTTGTCCCAGTCATATATAGAGATGCCTGTGATTGCTTTGGGCCCCTTTTTCATGAAAAACATGGACTCTACCACTGATCTACAGTCAAGGTCAACAATGTTCTGGTGTTGAGCATGTTGCTCAAGCAATATGCATAGTTATTGCAGTGCTGGGAGCAAAGATCTGTGCCACAAGACATGAGAGACTCCAGCATGGTGACCCTCTACAAGAACAGGTGACTGCCATGACAGTAACAACTACCATAGACACCCCCTGCTGAGTACTGTGGGGAAAGCCTTCACCCATGTAGTTCTAAACATATTATAGTCACTCACTGTAAGCTATTCCAAGTCACAAATAATGATTAAAGTGACTGGCTAATTAAACAACTGCAAAGGCCTATTGATATAGAAAGAGAGACAGCTGAAAGTCAAGAGCAAGGATGCCTGCCAAATCTCTGCTGGAAGAGTGTTGCATAGTATGAGAGGAGAAACATTGAATGCCCACCTTCTAGTTGAGGCCAGTTGGGCCTCTGGAACACAGTGCTCTTCTGAAGAACATAGTTTTGATATTTGCAGATTGTGTCTTCTCTTGCCTCTAGTCCCTGCCCAGTGGGCTATTGGAGAGTCCATGGGCTTGTCTTCCCTAAGGCCTCAAATTCCTCTCAGAGGGGCTGACAGCATGCCTGTGTGGAAGGCTTGGAAAATGGAAGGCAAATGTAACACACTGTGAATATATTGTGCTTTAAAACCTGATTTCCTTAAGCTCAGCCAATGAATTTGAAGAGTTGCCTAATGACTTTTAACATGTGGTGACAACACTGCCATGACACTTAGCCACCCCAGCTGGCTGGCAAGACTCAGCTGGCAAAGAGGACCTTGTTGTGCTTGCTGTATAAAATTCTAGCAACTGTTTCCTGAAACTGGAATATCACCCAAGGCCAGACACAAATTTACATGGCCCATTTGCCACCACAGAAGTACAATTCATTAGCTAGCAGTGGCCTGGCACGCAGAGAGAGGATGCAAAGAGAACTAACTGTGTGAACATAAGGAACCAAGAGCTTTCCTGTGTTTCTAAGCCCTTGGAAGGTAGGTAGTCAGTCTGTTCACCACCCTGAATTCAGTACAGAGTGATGAGGCTTGCTTTGATGAGATACCGGTAATTTTTTAAATATAAGTCTCCAAGGTTCATATAGTTCATATGGTAACCATACTTTTGGACAAGGCCCACCTACTTTTGATAGACAGCTCTGCCCAGTCCACACAGCAATATTATGCCAGAGTACTACATGGGTGAGAAATCCTTCCTGTTCATTTTCTATCACAACGAACTCCATGAAATGTATTCAGGATAACTCAGGGCCCCACTAAACATTCACACTTGACTGCACAGCATGCCCCATGTCTCTTGTTTACTTGAATGAATTGCAATTGTATGTGTGTGAATTGTTATTGGGATCCCTCTTCAAAAGCTGTGCCTCCCCTTCATGGCTACAAGGCGTAGTAAAATTGCTTCCTATGTGCTGTGATTCCAATAACATGACTGTAATTAGATGAATGCATTAAGAACAATGAGTAGTTTGACTTGGCATGTACTGTGGCCCTCACTCTGGCTGCTAAGTCATCCATGTCTTAAGGGGTGCCATGCTTTGCCCAGATAGGGGTTCTCTTGGGCACATGAAGCCCCAAAGACATTCATATTCTTAAGACAATCCACATACATTGGTACCTTGGGTTACAAACACTTCGGGTTACAGACTCTGCTAACCTGGAAGTAGTACCTCGGGTTAAGAACTTTACCTCAGGATGAGAACAGAAATTGTGCGGTGGCAGCGGGGTAGTGGCAGGAGGCCCCATTAGCTAAAGTGGTACTTCAGGTTAAGAATGGTTTCATGTTAAGAACGGCCTCCGGAATGAATTAAGTTTGTAACCAGAGGTACCACTGTATTACCTTGTTTCAACTCTGCCACTAAAAGGTTGATACAGGAGTATAGATGATGCACAGCATATCTCTTTAAGAGTCTTGTTATGTTTTAGAGGGAAGCTCTTTGGGAGGTTTCTGTAGGAGGGTGGAGATTCAGCCAGAGGCAGACTAAGGTGGAGGTTATGTGCATAGCAGCTACCAACAGAAATTTCCAGCGCAAAGATCTCTGAGACTTGCAGTTTGTTTGGGCTTTCAGGTCTTTACCTCAGACATGGAGACTTTAGAACCTACATTCCCAGGTATCTTTGCCCTGGGAAATTAAAGTTACCGGTAGCAAAGCTTTCAGGACTAATAGAGGCCAGAAGAATGATACTCTGCTGCTGCTGGAAGGGATGTTTTGGGTCCAGGTCAAACTTATTGATATGCCAAGCTGGAATTCTAAGGGTCCTCAGCTCAGATCATTAAAAGTTTGTTATTTCTGCTGACTCTTTTGTCTGTGTTATTTTAGAAATGAGCTAATGCTTATGGGCCCTGGTGAGGGCAAAGATGGATTTCAAAAGCTGCAGTCATAATAGGAGTCGAACACAAAGCATCTTACAAGTCAGAACTATAATGATCTGTAAACTAAGGAGCAATATTAAATCAAGTTGAAATAAAAAGGAGCCATCACTCACCATGGAAGCTGAGTGACCCAGTAACTAAGTGAATCAATCAAGACAAAGGCTGTCAAGGTCAATGAGTTGCCATACTTGTGGAAGTGTTAACAGATGTATTAGAAGCCTGGAGACAAGATGAGCCAAAGGTACTGGCCTTTGCTGAGACAAATCCTAATGTGAATCATTTGGAGAGAGACAAAAGGCTGTCAAGTTCTTCTGGGGGACAATAAAAGTAATCAGTGAAATGTGACAATGTGGAAGTGGGATGAAGGGGGTGATATGTTATGAACAGGGGACTCAGCTAGACTGGTAAAGAAAAAGAGATTTATATGCTTTGTATGTGCAATACAACATTGTGCCACCAGATGGAGATGTGGAGTTCTGTTTTTCTCTACCTGTTTTCCCTGTTTAAATTTACAACACTTTAAACTGAAACGTTTCTTTGATGTGTCTAGGTCCACCCACAGTTTCATAACACATATGCTACTGTATTGACATTTAATCTACTTAGTATTCAATGATATAGACACAAACTACTCATCAATACAGTTTGCTCATTGTGTGTGTGTGTGTGTGTGTGTGTGCGCGCACACACACACACCAAACACTAATGAAGCTACATCTAGTTTTTTTTTTTTTTTAACTCAGTCAATTACAGCATTATTTATTTTCAGCTATTCCTGGAGCATCAGATATATCCTATTACAACTGATAGGGACTTGGGTGACCAGTGTAATGCATGCAGTTTCATAATCTATTGAAAGTTGTCGTGCAGTTAGCAGGCAGAGTATAAATACCCCTAAATCAACTGATAAATAAATAAGCCAAGAATCCAGTTACTTGCGCAAAGAGGGAAAGAAAATAGAGAATAGAAATGAACAAATCGATCAATTGTGGCTACTGTAGCCTAATGTTAAGTTCAGTTCTCCACATTTCTGCATCAGTTTGCAATCCCCTTTCCCAGGAAACTCTGGTGAAAATTCAGCATTTTAGTGTGCATATCTCCTAATATACACAATTTTTGTATGCCTTATTTGAAAACCTGCACCACAGAATTCAAAAGCGTGTGAATTCTGAAGGATAGCAATGTACTGTCTCAGGTTATGTAGGTTCACTGAGTTTTTCTCCCATCCTTAGGAGGGGGTTATGGGGCTGCACTTTCACCATTACCCATGGCATGTGTCTTCCTCCAAACCCTCTCTTGCTTTTCATGTGTTAGAATGGCCATCTGGGTCTCAAGATGGCAATACCTCAATGACCGGCTCTCCCGATAAGAACCAATTCGAACCCTGCAATCATTGTCTGAGGCCCCTCTTCATGTGCCCCCTTCACTAGAGGTCTAAAGGATGGCAACATGAGAATGGGCCTTTTCTGCGGTCACTCCTCACTTGTCGAACACTCTCCCCAGGGAGGCTGGCCTGATGCTTTGTTACATATCCTTAGGTGCCAGGCAAAAAACCCATCTTCTCCCAGGTTGTTGTCTAATTACACCATCCATGGCCTTTTAAACAGGGTGGGGGTATTGCTTTTGTTTGTTATGCATTTTTGTTATGCATTTTTGTGTTTTTATATTGAAAACCACCCAGTACCCCCAGATGAAGGGGGGGGGGAATAGAAATTAATTTATTAAATAAAGAAATAATAAAGAACAACCCTGCAGCCTTTCACTACTTGCTTTATATCTTTGTGCAGGTTACTCATGAATAGGGCTAGAAACTCGCCACTAATGGGAATCAATGTTGAGCTTATTTTACTGAGTTGAGAGTCAAACAGGAAGTAAACCCCAACACAGAGTAGGATTTAAATGACCAGTACATTACTCTACACTCAAAGGGAACCCACTCCCCTGTCCTCAAAGTTACAACAACAAAGAAAACCTAATGATCAATCAATCCTGTTGAAGGCTCTTATATAGATCCTTTTTAATCTTTATTTTAGGAAGAAGCCAGTTTCTACTTAGAAATAACAACTGACCAGCTGAGAGGTCCACTAACATTCCCATCCTCTTTGAGTAATGAGGTGATGGAAGCGCTGCTGTATCCCAAACCATGTGCACGGATAGGCAGCTGAACAGAGTCAACAGCATTTGATGCCAATGTTCCTACAAGCAAGTCATCACAATCTGGCACTCTAGCAGCTGGAAGATCATTTAGTGGAGAGTGAAGCGGGGCAGCTGGTGACACACATTGGTAGTGTAGGCAGAGGTCAATGGGACATTCTCCCATTGGCATGGTGTAAACAAAGATGCAGTTCAAAGTCTGCCAGCTGGGTGGCATCTGAAGAGTGGATGGAAAATGCCCCGTTTATTGTCAAAGGTAAGCTAGCATCCAGAGGAGAAATAATAAACAGTGTTCTGGAGTCTGACTGGATGGAAGGAGAAATTGCTTAGGTGATGGAATGTCAAGATAAGGCCAGGAGAGAGAGAGTCTTCTGGAAGGTGTAAAGTTGGAGACGGAACAGTTGGGATTTGTCAGTTCAAGGAGTGAGAGGACCTGAGAACAGGATGGAAGGTGGATCTCTTAAGTGCTGAATGGGTATATGTGCTGAGATTTGTTTGGAAAGTTGTTCACAAAAAGAGCAATTTCCCACTAAAACGAGATTATATTGTAAGTAATATGGAACTCACCAATCAACATGGCTTGATATTTATTTGTTGCCCATACTTTCATGACCGGAAACCTATTACATTGTTAATCTTGGTCTGAATTCCATGGAATGCATGGTTTAAGGGTTTGAACATCCACTCCGAAGCAAAGTAGTCATGGTGAGACTGTGTCAGAAGAACTACTTGCAGCCAAGATTCATGGCTGGACTTTGGTTTTGGGGAAAGTACAAGTGAAACTGGGCATTCCATACTCAGGCTGTATGAATTCGTAGGTCAGTTTGCCTTTAAATGTGAACTTAATCAAATATCTGCACCATTCCTCATTGTGATCCAGTGTGATGTGAATCATGAGAAGCTGATCTATAGGTGCTGCTGGATAGATGGTCTTGCCTTTGGGTTGGGGGCTTAGATTTTTGCTGTCTCCCAAGCATATGATTCAGTGATTACCTTTCCATTCTTTTGTGATTTATATTTTTTCATAGCTCAGCATCTGCTGTTGCCTGACAGTCTTGCTCATGTTAATTTGAATAAAGAACAATTCTGCAGAGATTCAGAATGTAAATGAAGTGTTTCTACAAATAAAGTGAATGATATATGAAGGGACTCGGTGTTTGAAAGTGGTTTATTCAAAAGAAACTTACATTATATTTGTATGGAAATGAAATGCATAAAGCTCCGCAGTCACCACACAATACAAGCTTTGGAAATTGCAGTAGATCATTCTCAAGACATGCCATGTTATAATTCTCTTGTGCATGCCTACCTGGGTATTACAATAGTGTACATTTAAATCCTGCCAATTAAAATAGTGGTTTTAATCTTAAGGATATATTCTAATCCCACTTCTGATATAAAATCAAACTGTGTCACTATAAAATAAAATACTGATAACAGGCATTGCTAACCAATAATGACAGATATTTTTCTTGCACATAATAAAAATGTCTCACACTGCTAACGTTGATACATCTAGTCAAAATAATGGACCTCACCTTCAGAATCTAAAAGCTGATTGTCATAGGAGTGCTATAAAACGAAAGCTTTCATATTTATGAGGTTTTATTTATACTGACAACATAAACAGTCAATGCTCTTTTACTGGGATGTACAAAAAAACCTTAATTCAGAATAGTAAGTGGAACTGCAGCTTGATTGACCAACCTAACAGGCCTGAAAATTTGGAATTAAGCTGATCCAGTCCTATTGATTATAATGGGTGTGGCAAACCATGCCTAAACAGAATCATATAGCATTATAGGATTGTAGAATTGAAAGGTACTCTGGGGGTCATCTAGTCCAACCCCTGCAACGCAAGAATCTCAACTAGATCCCACATGACAGGTGGCCATCCAAGCTCTGCTTAGAAACCTCCACCAACCTCTCACAGGAGTCTGTTTCACTGTTGAACAGCTCTTACTCTTAGAATGTTCTTCCTGATTGTTTAGTCAGAATCTTTTTTTTCTTCCAACTTGAATCCGTTGATTTGGGTCCTACCCTCTGGAGCAGGAGAAAACAAGCTGGCTGCATGATTCATGGAGACCATGAATCTACACACATATAAAAACCACTGTGGAAATGCTTTTTTAAAAAAAATGTTTTGAAAAATACATTGAATTTTGCATAGCTTACTGTTGCCATCTAGTGTCACATTTGAAGTTTGCATTCCACAACATAGAATCATAGAATCATAGAGTTGGAAGAGACCACAAGGGCCATCCAGTCCAACCCCCTGCCAAGCAGGAAACACCGTCAAAGCATTCCTGACAGATGGCTGTCAAGCCTCTGCTTAAAGACCTCCAAAGAAGGAGACTCCACCACACTCCTTGGCAGCAAATTCCACTTTCAACACATTGAAAACGTTTTATTTGCAGCTGTGTAGCTGAGTCAGCTCATTAGATATTGGAAGATGGTTATCATATCTCCTCTCAGTGTCCACTTACATACCCAGTTCCCCCAACCTTTCCTCATAAGGCTTGGTTTCCAGACCCTTGATAATCTTAGTAGCCCTCGTCTGCACATATTCCAGCTTGTCAATATCCTTCTTAATTGTAGTGACTAGAACTTGACACATTACTCCAGGTGTGATCTGACTAAGGCAAAATAAACCGATACTATTAGTTCCCTTGATCTGGACACTCTACTTCTTTTGATGCAGCCTAGAATAGCATTACTTTAAAAAAAAAAAAAAACCAAAACTCATGTTAGTCTTGTGGTCTAGTAAGAGAGTAAATTCAATTGAAGTCAATGGGGCTTACTTCTCGGCAGACATATATAGAATCACTTAATAAACTTTTTTTTCTATTTTAAAATGCCTGATATTTGTAGGGCTGATACTGATTATGATAAAATCATTTAAATTGAAAAGTTGCCATATTTGAATTAATCTTGGAGAAGCTAAATTGTCGTTGACATGTTGGCAATGTCTGTTTCTTATAATCTATTAAAATAAAGTAGAATAAAATAAAAAATGGAACTATCTCTTCAAATAAACCTCAGATGCATGTTAGAACTTCTCGCTTAGAAGTACACAGAAATTTGATAGGCATGTGAAAGAAAGTCCGTTTTGATTGATAAGCTTGGTTAAACCAATTATGCACTCAAAAGCTATTAAAACAAATCATAGTTTCCCACATTTTATTAAAATTTGAAACTTAATGTACCAGTGATTTCTTTGGGGACCATAAATATCTTATCAGTCCTCTGACTAATGTAAGTTAAGTTTCTGCAAAGCAGCAGAAATAAATATGATTAAACTGAGCACAGAATGTAAGAAAAGTGCATATTGGAATGCCTTGTGTTATCTTGGAAGATAAAGGAATTGCACTTCATTCAATGTACCTCAGTAGAAACAGCAACAGAAATCATAAATAAAACTTAGCTCAATCTATAAAGTTTATTGAAATGAAGCTAGGCATTGTAAATAGCTTAGAAATTATCTAAAGAAAGTAGCTTATTGCAAATAAAATAGTAGCAATTATATTCATGACTAGTTTAGAACTCAAATAACTATGGACTGGATCCAAGGCTCCCTTCCACATGTGCAAGGCATTTCCTGCTCATTGAAGGACAATTCTTACGGCAGCATTCTGAAACAAAAGCAAAATCGAATCTAAAGATATTCTTCTGCTTGCTTAATCTGTTGCACAAGTGGAAGTGTGATAACTGTTAGATCACTCCATGAATTATTATGCATCATTGCACAAACACTTCTGCAAACATTCACGACACAACAATCATGGCAATTTCCCATCCACTCATAGCAGCATGCGTCCAACCAGGGACTTACTGTAACTAGCTGCTCTGGAACCTGGAGCAGCGGGGGTGGAGCAAGCTATCCATGGGGGTGGGGCGATCTGCGCATGGGGCAAGCGCTGAGCTTCCCACAGACTCCGCCTGATGGACACAAGCCCCACGCTGCTCTCTCTAGGTAAGCAGTTATGGCATAGTTGTTGGGAAGTCAGTGGCATAGCATGGGAGGGGCCACGGGGGTGGTTACCTTGGGCACAAAATTGTTAGGGGCGCAAATTTTCAACATCCAGTGCTGCCTCAACACAGCTGCATGCTTCTGTTGCTGGGCTCCATTGCAAGCGGCTTCTCCATGTAAACCAAAAAGTGACCTCTCCAGACAACATAACAATTCTTTTCTTATCTATGTGGCTGCAATCTCCTGGTTGATGCAGATGCTGTTAGGCAGCTGAATGCACATGTGCACTCCGTCTGTTCCCCTTCCTACCACCCACCCCTCCACATGGGCCCAGGCACTGGCAACCCATGCTACACCACTGGGGAATGTGGCTCCCCAGCTCCACCACACCAAACATACCACTTCTGCTACAATTAATTAAATTGCAAATAAAATGATGCATCTGTTTCCTGTTTCCTGACTATGAACATCAAGCACAGGCTTTGTTTTAAATGGTTTTTTTAGAAAGGACACTAGAAGAGGGATTAGGAAACTGAAGACCTTAAAATTAAATGAGTTAGAGCTTTCTTTTCAGGGGGTATTCAAGGGTATGCAGTACCGGCACCTTTTGTTGTTGTTAAAAAGTGTGGCACTTACTTTAACAACTTCATGGAGAGTACTGGCATGATCTAAGTGGAGTATGGGTGGCAGCAGTGATGATAATAGAAAGACAGAATTATGGAAATAACAAGTTTACTTTAAAGATGGCTCTGCAAGCTTTGGAAATATACAGGTACAATAGGTTTTTTTCAGGCAAAATGTGTGTTTAGAGCACAAAAATGGTTCAGTAAAGATTCAGATTGATAGAAGACAATTGTGTAAAAAACAAACAAAAACCCACCACCCAACCCTCTACTTGTGGCATGTGAAAGGGTGAGGCACAGGGATCGAAATGATGAAGTGTTCAAAATGACCTTCTCTCCCTTGTGCACATCAAATTGATCTGAGTCATTTGAAGCTTAAAAAAAATACACCCAGTCAAAGTAAAGCAATTTACAAATGATTTCTGATACTTCCATTTCAGCTCTTCCATTGCAGTTATTGGACTGCATGTACCAAAATTCAACCTCTCCTCAGATTCCATTTAATTTGTCTCCAAATCATGTGCCTTTAGTCCTCTTGCTGCCTATTTCTTTTGCACAATGTTCTTTGAAAAAAATGTCGTGTGTGTGTGTGTGTGTGTGTGTGTACACACACATATACATACTCTATCCCCCCCCCCAGGTGCCACATTTTCTTGCAGTTCCTTCAGTATAATATGCAAAGTTCTATTGGTTGGTTGTTTGGTTGGTTGGTGTGTTTGTCAACAATTTATTCTCTTGTAAATCCACAAAGGATAAGGAGAGGAAATCCCTCTCTGCAGCTATGCACATCCTGAACACAGATCAACTTTCCACCTTTATTCTAAAATCTGCCTGCAACAGAGATGGACACAATGCTTGCATAAGGTGAGAGCCTGTATTCCCATGCACGTTCACCATAATTGTTTGATGCTGTACACATTTTTATGCCTATGAATGCATAAGGATTAAATGTGAAACAAAGAACTCTGGCTGTTATAGTTACATGATAGCAAGAAGGTGTAGCCAACGACAAAAGGCAGTGAACAAGTCTCCCAACCAGAACTTAACCTTAAGCCTAGAGAGATAGAGCAGAGCCTTGTTCTATAAGGTGTGACAGAACATTATTATCACATTGGTTCACTGAGAACATTGTCACAACTACAGTATAGGTAGTTCCTGATTTTGAATTTCATCTGGTCACAACTCTGTGATTCTTTACATCAAAGCACATTGGAAAAAATTACATTATGGATGCAACAGGGTAGAGAGGTTTGAACACTTAAGCTCATTAACTTCAGCTGGCTAAAACATGTCTACACATATTGGACTGTGGCCATTAGTCCAATTCAGAACATAAGAGCTAAGAAAAACCTGCTGAATCAGATCAGTCCAGCATCCTATTCCCACAGGCACTAACCAGGTGCCCATGGGAAACTAATAAGCAGGTTTTGAGCAAAAGAACTCTTTCCCCCACCTGTGTTTTACAGCAACTGGTATTCAGAAGCATTGCCTCCTCAAACTATGGAGGCAGAGCATAGCCATCATAGCTAGTAGCCTTTGGTAGGTCTCTCCATGGATTTGTCCAATACTCTCTTAAAGCCATCCAATTTGGTGGCCATCATTTGTTGGCTTCCTATGAGAGCAAGTTCCATAGTTTAACTTTGTGCTGTGTGAATAAGTACTTTCTTTCATCTGTCCTGAATCTTCTAACACTCAGCTTCACTGGATGTCCACAAGTTCCAGTGTTACGGTAGATGGAGAAAAACTTTCCTCTATCCACTTTCTCCATGCCAGACATAATTTTATATAGGTCTATCACACCACTTCTCACTTGCCTTTTCTCTAAACTAAAAGTCCCAAACACTGCAACCTTTCTTCACAGGGGAGCAGCTCCGACCTCTTGATAATTGTGGTAACAACAACAGCAGCAGCAGCAACAACAACAATAACAACAATTTATTTATTCCCCGCCCATCTGGCTGGGTTTCCCCAGCCACTCTGGGTGGCTCCTAACAGGATATTAAAAATACAATAAAAGATCAAACATTAAGAACTTCCCTAAACAGGGCTGCCTTCAGATGTCTTTTAAAAGTCAGGTAGTTGTTTATTTCCTTGACATCTAATGGGAGGGCATTCCACAGGGTGGGCGCCACCACCAAGAATGCCCTTTGCCTGGTTCCCTGTAACCTCACTTCTCACAGTGAGGGAACCGCCAGAAGGCCCTCAGAGGTGGACCTCAGTATCCAGGCTGAACAATGGGGGTGGAGATGTTTCTTCAGATATTCTGGGCCAATACCATGTAGGGCTTCAAAGGTTGACTTTTTCTGAACCTTTCTCAACTTTCCAATATCCTTTTTGAGGTGAGGTGACTAGAACTCATCCAAGTGCTTCAGGAATGCATGGCAGCTGCCTGGCTCAAAATCTCACATCACTCACAGACACAGAAATGCCTACAAGAGCCTTGCAGTGGATGCACTTCATGTGTCTCCTGCAATTTGCAGTCACTGCAGCTAAAAAAGAAGCGCCACAATCCCTCAGATGGCAAGGTAGAAAACCCTCACATGGAAGCATTGGTTTTCACAGATGGTGTCTCTATCAGGCTTCTGAAGATCTCATGTGTGGTCGGCTCTTAGTCTGAGCCAGACCTGTGTCTACCTACAAGCTTCAGGGAAGTGCAGTTGGTCTTGGCTCTTCATAACATGCAGACACCACAGCCATTCAGTTAATGTATGATGTTCTTCCTGGTTTTGACAGCACTAGATTGAAATGCCTGAAGGGCAAACATACCTATGTAACACTGTCTTATGCTGCACTAGTGTAATTGTCAATGTATGTTTCTCAGGTGATGGCTACATCTTGAACTATATTTCAGTACTGATCTGCATTATAGCACAGATGCACAGAGATACAGGCGCAGCACAGAGAAAAATCAGATTTAGGTATAATTTCTGTTCTCGCTTCGTATCACATGCAAGGTTTTGTCTCTGTTTGACGGTTGCTTTCCTATACCGACAGTGTGAGTCATTCTATTAATAATCTGTGCTTGCACTGCCACTGGCAAACCAAGGAACTAAGTGATATGGTGGCACAGTGGAAACAAGAGCTTTTAATCACACCAGCATTCTTATCTGGAGGGAAAGAGACGAGGCCCATGTCAGATGTGCTGAGGAATAAAAGGAGGGCTGGAGCAAGCCCACAGAGGCTTTTATAAATCGAGGCTCATTTTCAAACTGGGCTCTGAAATTAATGAGGAGCCAGAGGAGTTGTCTGACAATTGGGGTGATGTGTATATATGCCAAGGGACTTTGGGGAGCTATTCCGAAACCAAACATATTGAGCTGTTCTTCATTGTTTTCTGTGGCTAGCACAGTTCTAATAATTCAAATGCTTCATCATAGAGAATAATCAAGTTGTTCTCATTCTCCGCATTCAGCTGGCCTTTGTCTCAGCTGCTTGATTGTATTTGGGCTATTAAGGCTTGCAATTTCTGCTCTTCTCTTTTAGTTAAATGGTCTCTCTGTTGCCAGGACACGTGGCAGTTATTTCTGCTTCTTCCACCTTTTCCATTTGCCAGCCTTCGTCCTGTCTCAGGTGTGGACTGATTTGTACAACTATATTCCAAGTAAAAGACTTGGCAAGGGAGTGTTCTGGTAAAAGAGCGCTCTATATCCTTGTGCAGGCAATGCACCAGGGAGAAGGCAAGTGCTGAGGGTATGCACATGCCAACCTCATCCCCATCTCTGTCCCCCACCAGCCTGTTAAACATGAGTCTACTCATGTGTAGGTCTACTCAGGATTTCTGCAGGATACAGTTTGCAAAGGCAGTGTGCATGAGCATGTACACCTCATTAGATGCTACTGTTCAACAGAACTTGTATCATACTTCTTTTTTTGATTGTTTTAGTTTTAGTACCTCATAAAATGCAACATTAACCCAGTGCTAAAATGCCTATGGAAAGGTTGTGTGTGTGTGTTCAATTTTAAAATCCGAACTATTTAAGAGCAATTATACAAATATTTAAATTTCATTTTAAAAATAGGTGAAAATGCATTTTGGTGCAATTTGAAAGATTAATTTTTATGCCCCCACATGAATTGAAATCTACCCAAGGAGCACTTTTCATTCCAGGATTTACACAGAAGTAAACCTACAGTTAGGGATGGGTGGCTGTCAATATTAGTTTCTCTTATTTTTCCAGTCTTATGTTCAGTCCTACACATTTCTACATTACTTTTCAATTAAAAAAACCCCAAACAATTCTCATGAATGATCCCCCCGCTATTATACATATTTGTATATGAAATTTTGTATACAAAAGCAAGAAAGTGCCTTTCTTCTTCTGACACACCATCCATAATTTTATTTAGGGACATTTTACCACTCTGAGACACACATGAACTAGGCTTTTGGTAGGACCCCCCCCCCCCCACACACTATAACTGTCTAAGTCAGTTTCCTAGTTTCGAATATAGTGAGGTAAAAAAAAAAATGCCCCATGTGGTTTCTCAAGCAAAAACTGATTCAGGGAAGCATATTAAACTCCTGACACAAAACATATGGCATTCTTTGGGACATTCTACTATATGTTAGAAGTCAGCGTGGGGTAGAGAACTACCCTATAAAACTGTCTATCTCAGTTATAAAAGAAGTTTTCCTAGATGAAAACTGTGTAGGGGGAAAATGGCATTGAGAAGAAAGGCACTAGTGAAGGTATGCTGAAGTAGTGGTTTATTGATAGGTTCTCCTGTCTGATACATCACTGCACATGTCAAAAGCACATATTTTGGGGAAAAAAAGACTGAAAAGTAGCGTTCAGAGGATTTAAAGCTGGGGAGATAGTAAGAGTGTTCTGTTCTTCACACACAAACGCAGATGGCTATGCCCCTTCTCACTCCTCTCATGCCCCCTGCCATTCCCCTCCCCCATATGTTCTGCCAAATGCAGCGGTTCTTTTCAAGGATACCAGGGCAAATAAACAAAGCAGGTGGAAGATGAACCAAAGTACCTTTATTGAAGAAAACAAAGCATACATACCTAAATAAACATGTCCCCAATCCACTCCCAGGAGCCCCTCAAATGGGTAGCAAGGACACACAAACAGACTCACAGTACCCTCACCCTGGGTCTGTGACGAGGCTCTCTCTCCCATCCCACATGTCTGCCTTTTATAGAGAGCTCTCTTTTCTTAAAGAAACACCCACACAGAAGCTAAGTTTGGGGTGCGGCTCGGATATGGGGAGAACTCCAAGACATGCCACTCTATCTCCTCATGTCAATATCTTCTGGATTGTTTCCCATACACCATATTAAACCCCTGGAGCTTTCCACTCCATGTAACTGCAAACTTTCACCTTCCCAAACCCCATTTCTGAAGCCACTTTTCTATTCTTCAGCCCTGCTTTGCACCCCAGTTTTCATCTTTACCCCATATCCATGCCTCCTTGCCCACCCTTTTGTACAGCCCTTGTTGCACATGTTCTATTCGTTGTTCTCAAACATCTGCAAGTTCCAAGTCTTTCAGCTTCTCCATCCTTGCTTTTTTCAAAACTTTGCTGTTGTTTCAAACCACAATTTTCCTGTGTCCCTCATTTCTCACTGTACTCAAACTTCTTCCACTCCCATTTCTCACCTGCCTCATTTGAGATAGCTAATGCAGAATCCTGAAATATCACATTATATGCAGATACTTTTACTCAAACCTTTGCCATTTTCTAAAACTGCATTCCTCTCAGTTTTAGTCACCCCTCCTTTATTCAAACTTCAGCCATTGTCTGAACCACCACTTTGACCCTCTCAGTGTTCCTCCTCCCTTCTTGCTCCTACACCATGGCCACTGCTTTTGTGCAACCTGCCTTCTTCTTTTGCTCCCCTACGCCACATGGACTAATCCAAGATTGTGATGAGCCACTACAATTCCTCCAATGGGACTGCATTATGACTTCATGGAAATACGGGATTGTGATGCAGTTCTACAAATCCTCTAAGGGTGGCTTAACAATGGCAGCATTACATTGATAAGTAGATAGGAAATGACAGTGGTACCTCAGTTTTTGAACCTAATCTGTTCCAGAAGACCATTCAAGTTATGAATTGTTTGAAAGCCGAAAAACACAATAGCCGACAGCTAGGCCTCAGGATCTTGCAATCAGTGGAAGCCGCGTGGCATGTTCATAAACCGAAACATTTACTTCAGGGTTTATGGTGTTCTAAAACAGAAATGTTCGTCAACGGAGACATTAAAAAACCGAGGTACCAGTGTATATACATAACAATCAGATTTTCTGCAGTGGAAAAGAAAGCTGATGAATAACAAGGTAAACTAATGAAAACAATCATGAAGGTGCCCTGTAGAGATTGTTTAACCAAAGCATGCTGATTACAACTAGTGTAAAAGCACCCAGGGACTGCAAAAACTTAGTGAAAGAGGGAATTTTTTAAATTTTATTTCTTGCATTGCCAGGTGGACAACAAATACAAAATGGTTTATTGTTCGATCATTTTATGACTAGATGGCCTGTGTTCAGTTACAATTCTATATGCTTGGTGAAACAAAATTACTGAAGAAAAATATTTACTTTGATAATAACCACTAACAGGAATGAGAATAAATTCAGAGTTTACATTTATAATACTAATTATCCTGCTGCTCCACAGTCTGCCCTACAAAGACACCAGTTAGATGGTAAACTATCGGTAAACTATACCGATAGTTCTAGCTATCATTTTTAAGAGAAAAGGGGAAAAGCCAGAAAGGCTAACAAGACAACTGCAAGGTTTCATGTTTTTTAAGAAGCATTTTTTTTTTTTTACTCAGGAGTAACATGAAGATCAGTAAGAAGAACAAAAATGTAGCTATTTGGAGTTTAGAAAACAAAAACAAGGTATTCTAGCCCTACAGGGCATAAAGAATGATAAATCTTTGGCACAAAGAAGGCCTTTTTAATTTAATTTTCTTTGCAACCTAGGGCTTTATTTGATTTATATTATCTTGCCCCAAGGAAAGGCCTTAATTATTTCTGATTTATTTCCTTCATTCCTTGAAAAAGGGTTTTCTTTATTGTTATTTCCTTTCCTTTCCTTTTTCTCTAGGCATACCCATATTTTTTTCTTGTATTTCAACCATTAACTTTTATTGGGGTTTTCCCTGTTTAAGATGAAATATTAGGCTAAAGAACTTAGGTGTTGCTTGGGGAAGTATCACACAGATTTCAATGGGAGATTCACCCCAAAATATAAGATTTGGCTCATTAGTTTTTCTCCCTAATACCAATTAATCCCCCCTCTCCATTAAGAGCTTTATGTATTTTACTTTAATTGATGTGCTCTGCTTCAATTCTAGAAGTAAAAAGCTCTTCATGATTAATATAGTCTCTCTTATCCTTCGAGTTATTTTATTTAATATATATTTTATGTGTATGTGGTATTTTTCTTAGCAATAAAAGAAGTTTTTAATCTTCAGTTTCTAGGTTCCATCTATGAATAATACTATTTTAAATTATGAGAGAAGCCAGAAAGACTTTAAAAAGATGGATTCTTCATTTTGAGACTTCTGAATGCCATTGTAATTACTTTTGACATGACCTGCTTTTAATGTGATACTGGATTTGACTTGAAGATGAACCTAGCAGAGAGCACAATGGTGTTAAGAACAAGAGCTGATTAATTTATGAAGAAACACCATGTGGTACAGCTCTTTTTGGATCATACCATTTAAAACCTGGAAGTGGGGAAACCATCTGCTGCACAGCTACATTAATTTTTGGACTGGGGCAGCCTGACCACTGTTGTCTATGTGCTGGTAATCTCCTCATCTATGTGCTGGTAATCTCCAGATTTGATTACTGCAAAATGCTGTATGTGGGGTTGCCCTTGAAGGTGATCCAGAAACTGCAACTGGTGTAAAATCTGGTGGCTGGACTGTTCACTAGGGCAGAATATCAACATAATAGTATTCTACTGCAGAAAGAATTGCACTGGCTGCCAATTGGCTAATGGACTATGGTCAAACTGTTGGTATTGATGTACAAAGTCATTGGAAGCAGGCTACGTCAAATATGACCTTATCCCCTACATACCCAACCAATCACTGCATTCTGCAAGAGAGGGCACCCTGCAAATACCACCCTATCAGGGCATCTGATCTGCATGATGCCAGAATTAGGCTTTAGTGCTTTAGCACCTATAACCTGGAACTCCCTCCCACTGCATATCAGACAGGTATATTCTTTTCCGCACCTGCTAAAGAAACACCTCTATCAACAAACCTTCTAAGATCTTTATCCCAATTGGTACCTTTCCTGAAATTGAATTGATCTTCTGTATCCACTGTTGTTATTTTAATCTGTTTATATACTTTCATTTTTATATATGCAATTGTTTTAACAGTTTTTTATGTATGCAACTCTTTTATATATGTTATTATATTGCAAATCACTTCAGGATGCCTCGTAGGAAGCAATTCATAAATGAAATGAATATTAATAATATGTCTGAACATTCCCCTTGTTAGAAAAAAAACCCCATTGATATGGAAAGCTATCATATTAGGAACTAGGATTTAGCCTGTTATTCTCCTTGTTGTGCAAGGTTTCAAACTACCATGAGACATTTTTTTGTTTATTTTAAGACCCGCAATTTGATAACTGCTGTAGGAAGTGTTATGGTCACCGAAGAGCTTCCAAGCTATTCTGAATCAATTAAATTTCCTCTCAAAATAAGATTAGTAGTGGGTATAACTGAGTAGAGAGCCATGTGCACTAGGAGGTTGGGGTGGGGTTTGCAAATGTGCTTCAACCTTCCACCCATGAATTCAGCATTCACATGTTCAGGCAAACACCTGAACATCATTTCTGCATAATCTATTTCCTTTTGTTATCCAAGTCGTTGGCTTCTTTTTCATACAGCATTCTCATACTATGTTTGGCGCTTTGGACTTGGAATAAGAGATTTTATCTTCTCAGAAATATTTTAATGTTTTACAGGCAGAAAAAAATGAGCAATAAATAAATAAACCTTGATACTCCAAACAGAGAACTTCATTGCTATGGTGACATGAGAGGTTTTTTTAGTTTGCATACACCTGTATATTGGACATAGGCTTTCTATTTTTCTGAGCAACTGAATATAAGATATCTGCAGTAATTTCTTTAGGACAAAAGAAAGCCCTCTATTGGTTCCCGCCTGGCGCATAGTTCATAATACTCAACAGGATATGTGTGTCCTCAACTTTCATCACCCCCCCCCCCGGATCTTAATAATTCCATTTGGATATTGATAGAAAGTGTTATTCCCTTTATATAATCCTGAAGAGTCCATGAGAATGACCAGAGAGAATAGGAGAGATAAATAAAGAAGCCTTCTGTGAGAGTAAAGCAGGAATAAAGCATTTTTCAAAAAAGCGTATCGGTGAGAGTTACACAGGAAAGATGGCCATTAATCCCATGAATAGCATGTTGTCACCCTAATGGTTTCCTGCTCTTTTCATACCAGAGCGAATCAGGATATACAAAAGGATATGTACATGTTCTTCTTACTATCCATAGCTTAGTGTCTTGAGCTACTAAGAGAAAATAAGGAGCAGCAGAATTTATACATGATTTAGACAGAACATCTTGGCTCTTTCTATGTGCCCTCAGGTGAGAGCAGCAGCTGAAATTTTCAGGGGACAAAAAGCTCTTTACTGGAAAGTTCCCACTTTCTCCAAGGTGACCGTGTTGGTCTTGCTGTAAGCACAACTGAGGACCAGAACTGATTACAGCTGGACTTGGGGGGAAATGGCTTAAACTACACTATTCTTCCCCATTACTCAGGAAGTTTATAGACTTTACAAATAGCAATGTTATTTTGGGAGAATCTTGAGATTCCTTACTCTAATCAAGCAGATAGGTACTGCTTGGTTAGCTACCAGATGTTTCCACTCAAAAATGGCATCTGTCAGAGAAAATTTGGTCATCATGACAGGTCATGAACTTTTCATTAAAAAAAAAAAAGATGGGTTCTGGGGGCATTTGCACTTCCATTTCTCATTTATTCTGAATATGACTCAAGAGACCTTTTTAACCAGGCCTTTGGTGGACCCGATGGATATCCTATACCCTTTTAAAATGCAGCTCTTTTTTGGGGGGGGGGCGGTGTTATTGGCTTATTGTTTTTATTTTGATTATATATATTGTGATCTTTTCTGTGAACTGCCCTGAGACCTCCGGGTATATAAATTAAAAATAATAATTATATATATATATATATATATATATATATATATATATATATATATATATATATATATATATATATATATATATATATAATGTTTAGTTGCACCTTAGAGACCAACTAATTTTTTTTCTGGGTATAAGTTTCTGTGTGCATAAATACTTCTTCTGATACACGGAAACAGAAGTCACCAGATCCTTATATATAGTGGGAAGGTGGGGTGGGGTTTTTCTCAGAAAGGTCGTAGGAGATAGGTGATTGACTCAGTGGGTATGGTAAACCTGTTGATGACTGTTAGTGACTGCAATTAGTCCTAACTTATTACTAAATTCAGTTACAGGTGGGTAGCCGTGTTGGTCTGCCATAGTCGAAACAAAATAGAAAATTCTTTCCAGTAGCACCTTAGAGACCAACTGAGTTTGATCTTGGTATGAGCTTTCGTGTATCTGAAGAAGTGTGCATGCACACGAAAGCTCATACCAAGAACAAACTCAGTTGGTCTCTAAGGTGCTACTGGAAAGAATTTTCTATTTTGTTATGACTAAATTGAAAACTATGGAGAGACCTGGTCTGAATAGAGATATTGGATTCTTGTCTCATTACATATGCTAAAGTTATTTTTGGTCATCTGCATACTATCTCTTGCTTTTTTCCTGTAGGACTAATTGCAGTCGTTAACAGTCATCAACAGGTCAACACCATACCCATTGAGTCAATCACCCATCTTCTATGACCCTTCTGAGAAAAACCCCACCCCACCTCCCAATATATATAAGGGTCTGGTGACTTCTGTTTCAGTGTATCTGAAGAAGTGTTGGTCTCTACGGTGCTACTGGACATTTATTTATTTATTTAATTTGACTGTGTCAGACCAACACGGCTACCTACCTGAATAATTAAAATGTTAGGCCTACTTGTATTATTACTGCTGCACACAAAGATTGTTAATTCCTTTGCCCTTCGCTTCTCTATAATTATGCTCTTGCTGTCTATTAAAATGCATGAGGATTATAAAGAACTAAGGCAGGACTCAGGAGTACGCTAACTTGTGGCCCTCCAAATGCTGTTAGATGCCAACTTCCATCTCCCCCAGCTGGGATGACCAATGATCAGGGATAATGGTAGTTGTACCCAAACAATATCTGGAGGACCACAAAGTAGCTATAGACTATGTCAGGGGTGGCTAACTCCCAAGAGACTGCAATCTACTCACAGAGTTAAAAATTGGCAGTGATCTACCCCCTTTTGGGGGGTTCAGGTCAAAGTTCTTGAGCTTTTTTAGGGAGGAGGAGAGCCCTGTTTTAGAGGGGTTCAGGTAAAAGTTGAAAGTTGTTAAGCTTCTTTGGGGGAGCCAGTGATCTACCTGTGATCTACCAGTAGATCACGATCTACCTGTTGGACATGCCTGGACTATATTCATCTATAGACAAAACTAGGTGCAATACAAAACAGTTTACCACACAGGTTTCTTTTTATGTCTCATACAACTAATTACTGTGATTGTCAACTCCCAGCCACCAATGAATGCATAGCATTTCAAATTTAAGCCTTTGTATAATCCTGCATGCACAACAAACTCTTATATATTGTATATAAAACAAACCTTGCCTCAGTAAACACATTTTAAAATGTGGTTTCTCCATAGGAACAGAGAAGATGGGTGCCATAAAAATAGGAAAGGGTCTTTAGTACTAGAATATCAAAGACCAACGTTACTGAGCTGAGTTGAAAAAAGCTGTGTTTTGTTGATTATGCCTTAGCCTTGACTACAGCTACGACATACAATGAGAGTAATATGGTAGAATAAATGGTATACTTCGAACTGTGAGGACTCTTGACTGCTCACACACATGTTTGTGTGAATAAATAGGAAATCAACACAGCAGGCGACAGGACCTATTCTATACTTTTCTGTGAAATCAGAAAAACTGTACAGCTGGCAGTTTTTAGAAGGGAGCATTCAGAAATGTGACACCCACCTCTTCAGTCTTAGGTGATGAAGTCCATCCTTTTGCATGTGTAGTAGACTAGACCTACCCAGTTGCTATTGTGAGAGTTCAATGATACACAGCTTGACTGTAATTGGGGGCTGCGGGGGGTTGTTAATCTGTTTAGAGAAAGGGATCTACATGAATGGATTCCCACCACCGCCACCCCAGCTCATCAGAGATGAAGTCCACCTGAAGAACAGCATGATCTGAAACATGTTTCCTGTTAAATAAGTCACACTGAGTTCAATAGCACTTACTTCCTGATTAATTTAACTTGATCAACACTGATTTTAGAAGTTACATAAATCTTTAATAGAAATATTATTAAAAATACATTCAAAGGCTGTTTCAAGCACACATAGCAGCTAGACCATTTAAATGTTCCAAAACATAGTTCTTCCTTTATGTAAGCAAGGGGGCAGGTATAATCAATATGGACAAAAAAAGGTTTGTGGTATCTTTTTTATTTCAAACGATGATCCTGTGAAGTGCATCATTGCCATCTGTATTTAACAGAAAGGGAATGAAAGTTGAGGACAGTGACTTTTTCCAAAAGAACAATGAGGATATACCGATAATTAAACAAACAGGATTTAAATCAATATCGCTGAGACCCAAATAGTCTAACCAGAGCTAAAATGTACTTGGGAAAATGTGGGAATATGTTTTTAAAGGTGTCTTCTGCACCTGTTTGTTTGGGTTTATTTTAGGTATCCTTCCGCTTTTGGGAGAAAGGGTAAAAGATCCTGCAGGGAGTTTCACTGCATGGATCCCTCCGCGTTTGGGGAAGCGCAGTAAATTAACCAGTGTAACGGTCAGCAATTAGTTTCCCGCCCAAAAGCTAACACAGTAACAAGGTTGTGATTGGTTATTGCATTTGTTATGACGTTGTTTGATTGTTCAATAAATAGCCTCCGCTCTCTGTAGCGTGTGTGGAGAACGCGCGAGACAAGCTAGAGAGAACATCGGTGCTTGGCAAGCTAAGAGAGAAACCAAAACCAAAACCAGCTGCACAGAGCAGTTGAGAGCTTCTTCACCAGACTGCAGTCTCCTTGTGTTTATTTCGTTTTATTTTTTAAAGGCGTTCTTTTGGCTGTCTAAGTTTTGGCCGCTATTTAGTTTAGTTTAGCTTCTTCTCCAAAGACCTCCGGAATCTTTGGAACCTACAGACCTCTGCAGAAAAACCTTCAGAACTCGAGGCAACCTTTAGAACTCACAGCAAACCTTTAGATCATAGCCAGTGGACCTTCTCGTGATGTAGTGGGAGCAGGTTTCTCCAGGATTACTCGTCGTCCCATCTGCTGGCTATCCCCACAGGAAAACAATTCCAAAAACAAAACCCCTTCTTAACCTGTATTTGATTTGGAAAAAAGGAAAAGAATTTATATTCTTTTAATTTTTGTTTGTTAGTTTTGTTTTTAAAACAATCCCAGTTATGAATGCTGCTGGGGATTCAGGGGGAAATAGTGTATAAGGTATGGGATTTGCTATCTTGTATATGTAATATAATTACTTAAGCAATTCGCTCAACATTGAATTTTAAAATTAAAAAATGGAGCATGTTGAAAATGTGAGCATTGTGTTGGATGTGGGTAGGTGTCTACGCACCAAATGGGAGTAAAGTGGAGTTTTTTAAAAGGTTGGAGAACAAATTAATGGAATATATGGGAAAAAGATAATTATTATAGGGAACTTGAATGGAGTAACTGATCCAGAATTAGATAGAACAGTAAGTAAAAAGAAAAAAGGAGAAAATAAATTACCAATTTTTTTTTAGATGATGGAAAATCTAGAAATGATTGACTCCTGGAGGTATAAACATCCTATCCTAAAAAAATACACGTATTTCTCTATGTACACCAAACCGCAAACAGAATTGATGGAATATGGATCCCCAAAGAGTTAATAACAAGAATAGAAAAGTAGAAATACAACCTAAGATCCTGGCAGACCACAATCTGGTAGTGCTATTTCTAAATTAAAAGGACCAAGAACCCAATAAAAAATGGAGAATGAATGTCTTTTTATTAAAAAATGAAAAAAATAGTTCAAGGAGCATGTAAATTAATGAAAGAGTATTTTGAATTAAACGGCAATGGTGAAGTGGACCTTAAAACAGTTTGGGATGCTGGGAAAGCAGTGGTAAGAGGTTATTTCATCCAGCAAAATTTGATAATTAAAAAAGCTAGAGAAAGAAATAAAGAGAATTTATTGGAGGAGATAAAGAAGAAGGAAAAATTATTATATAGAACTGGGAAAAAAGAAATTGATCAGGAAATTAAAATCTTAAGGACAGAATATGAAAGCATAATAGACCGAGAGATGGAACAGCAAATTCAATTTTGGAAATATAAGAATTTTGAATGGGCAAACAAACCAGGCAAAGTATTAGCCTGGCAGATAAAAAAGAGGCAAAACAAAAGATTAATAAATAGATTAAGAGTAGAAAGGAAAATTATAGACAAGCCAAACGAAATTATGATTTTTTTTTAAAATAAAATGTTATATTAAAAAGAGGAAGTTAAAGATCAGGAGATAGATGAATTTATAAAAAGTCATAAATGACTCAAAATCCCTGCAGAAAAAAATCAAATTATTAAATGAGGAAATTACTATAACAGAAATAAAAGAAACAATCCATGGAATGAAAAAAGGGAAAGCACCTGGGCCCGATGGAATCCCAATAGAATATTATAAAAGTTTAGAAGAAATAATAGCAATACCATTAAGAGATTTGATGAATAATATTTTAGTGAAAGGAACCATGCCAGATACACTAGACTGACAGATATTCTTTCACCATTTGTTCATGCTTTGCTGTATCTGTGCCATATTCATTTGTGAGCGTACCTTTTTGACTCTAAGCTCTTTGGGGCATGTTCATTTTGAACTCTGTCATAAAGTTTTAAAATTCAAGTGAGAAGAACAGTTTCTGTTGGAAAGAGCGAACAAGTTTCCTAACGTAGTAGAATGCATTTGAGACAGAAGCTGTCTCATCAACACAAGGTATTTGTTTAAGAAACTGCTAGGATTGTTTTGTCTAGTTTCAATTCTACACAATCAATCCAGCCAACAACACTGAGAATAGCTTAAGATTCATGATTGCTTTGCCCTCTGATATTACATTTTAAAAACAAGCCAGATCACAGGGACCACAATTTTTTAAAAGTGTATATAATGTGCTATGTAGAAATTTCAGCTTTATTACCGCATACACTTGTGTATAAGCCGACTTTTCCAGCACATTTTTAATGCTGAAAAAGCCCCCCTCGGCTTATACTCGAGTGAGGGTCCCCAGCATAGGCTGTCAGCGGCAGAGGAGGAGGACGAGCAGCCTGAAATCAGCCCTTTTGGGCTGCTCCTTCCTCCTCCTCTGCCTTTGCCTAGGCTTATACTTGAGTCAATAAGTTTCCCCAGGTTTTTGTGGTAAAACTAGGTGCCTTGGCTTATATTCGGGTTGGCTTATACTTGACTATATATGGTAGTTAAAACTAGTGCTCAGCCAAATTTCATAAGCTTTTTCTTGGGGGGAGGGGGAGGTGAGACCACCCTCATATATTAATTTTAGGGGATAGGTGATTTTCAGAATTGTGTCAAATATTATTTCTAGATATTAATAGGCATGGAAACAACATTATGTAATTTCTAGGGAAATTGCTTTCCAGAAATAGCCAGGAACAGTCAAGCTAGCAGTTGAGTGAGTAGTCTTTGCTTTAAAAAGAAGGGAAAAGAAGGAAAACCCTTGACCCCCAAGCCTTTTAAGCTTTGCTTGTTTAATCTAGATGCTTCACTGAAGATATAAGGAATAAGTTTAGAGATGCCAAGTATTCTCTGCAACCACTTTTATAACATCATTCACCCACTACAGAAGGAGAGGATATCTAGGCTTATTTTAATAATTTTGGCAGGGTGGAGCATTAAATTAATAAAATTAGACAAATGCCACCCATTATGTGAGCCACAAGAGCAGCAAATAGCCAGATTGCACAGTGGAGATGAGATAAAATCAGACCATTTTTTTATTGACAGCAGCAAACAGGGTAAGGGTTGGCATGGCATTGGGGACAGGATCAGTTTATCATTCCACAAACCCCATGTTGATTGAATGGGTCTGCTGGGTTTGGACTGCACCAAACCTGTTCCATGGGAGTCGGCCACTATTGAACAAGTGATATCTCACTGGGCAACCAGGGTACAGATTCCAACCTGGCAGGTACCTCAATCTGAGCTTGGGGGTGTCGTAGTCAATCCTCCCCTCAGGCCCATTACATGGGGCACCCATACTATGTTGATCCTGCCCAATGCCATTTCCACCCTCAACAATGTTCTTCCACCTATCAAAGAAGGCCATAATTTCACTGAGGGAAGGGTGAAGAAAGAAAAAAACCCAACCAATTGCCAATCAAATCGAGAAAAAGAAAATGCATTTTGGCCCTGTCAAGCAGTGGCCCAAAATTGCTAACACAAGTGTGGGTGGGCAGGAAGCTCTCAATGGCCCTGAGTTTCAGGGGCAGCAGGCTTATGTAGGCTTTGCCCTCCCCTTCGCAAGGGCTCATGGGGCAGCTTTTCCTGCGATCCCATCCCATAGGCAAGATTCTGGGCAAAACCTTGCCCACCATTTTGCTGCTATCAGTGGGGCCCAGCACAACTGGGAAAAGGCACCCCCTGCTCATTGGGTGCAGAACAAGTCATGTTGCAAAAGTGGAGTCAATGAATATTTGACATACCTTTAGTTTAAACTTATTACTTACATCTTCAATGAGAGATGCAGCTTAAATGAGCCATTTGTTTTCCATTGGTAAATAAGGAAAACATTAATTTCAACTTCAGAACTTACTGTCAGAAGAGGAAGTAAACATTTTATAGACTGGAGTGTGTGAGTGTGTGTGTGTGAGAGAGAGATTGAATTAAAATGCTGCTGGTGATAGAGCTATAAATAAAAGATACAGTTAATTTGTTGTTCAAATTACTGGAAACGATCCTGCCGGGGGCACTGCACATAATTCCTTGCTTGAGTGACAGGGTGTTAATGACAAGCACTGATGCATTTAAATCAAAGGGCTGTTATCCCTTTATACCACCTACCAGGACAGCGTCTGCCTCCATGGCCTACTCCAAACCATAATTTGTTTTTCATTGACTGACTTGATGTTAACGACGAATATTAACCATAATGAATCACCTTTCTGAGCCATGTGATTTATACATGACCTCTCTCCAAATGACATTTAACATTGGGAGGGGGAAATAACTAAGTTTAAAAGATATATATTTATGTTTGCTGGGTTCTTTTGATGTTGTTGAAGCACAAGCACTTTTTTAAAATTGTGTTGTTTTAATTTAGGAAATGAATGTATATTCAATTAACCAAGCAAACCAAACGAACACACCTTTCAGTTTAACATGTTGTATTTGGGCTTTTCACGTTCACTCAAGCTCAACAATGCCGGGAAATTACAACCTTTGACAGACATGTTATTTAAACTCTACCTATATGATATGACATCCTATCATGTGGTTGCTTCCAGGTTCACTACTTGGAGCTGGCTAGCTGGTGGACCTAGGAGTGGGGCTATCCATGATGATGCCTAGTGCCAGTAGATAACTGAGAGAAATCAGTGTTACTATGAAAGAAATGCCTATTTTCTGTAAAGACTCTAAGGGGTGAGGGATCTTTTTCAGCCTAAGAGCTACATCCCCTTCTGTGCAACTTTCTGAGAACCAGTGATGAAATTTGACAGTGGTAGATGGGATGACCAGAGGCATTATCAAAGTTCAAGGACAAATTCCACCCATGCAAAAACACTAGGGGTGTGACCAATGAAGGATGTGACCTGGAAAGAGTTCCAGGAGCCAGAAAACTACTGTAGTCCTGAAGGACTCCAATTGGCCCCTAGGCCTGAGGCTCTCCATCCCTGCTGTAAGCATTGCCCTATTATTCCATGTAGTACCAGGTGAATAGAGGTACCATAAATGCCCAGTTTATGGTACCTCTATGTTGTGTTTTCATGCATGCACTGGATTGTTTCCTGTTAAGTTAGAGGATGATTAGAGAATGGTTCCTCACTTCAGCCCTCTGAATGGATTTAAAATGTGTGACTTTGCCCTGCACACACTTCAAACATGGTGTACCTTGCTCCTTGTTCAGTATCTGGATGATATAATATAGTCAGGCAAAGCATGACTGGCCCTAGTGCAATGGTTTTGAAAGAATTATCCTTACCTTACCTTATTTTCCCGCTATGCAATCTCTAAGCAATATATATAGGTTTCTTTTTGATTTGTCCTTTTCTGTGTTGCTTCTCCAGTTATTCAAACTATAAGTACAATTTATTTTCAGAATTTTGGGGGCACTGCTAAACATAGTTTTCTTTTCATGCCATCACAATCTGGAGAGAACAGCCACAGAGGATTGAAAAGTTTTACAGAGATGCTGTAACTTTGTGGATGTAGGGGCATGTTCTGATTTTGGAACACAAGTCAAACAAGAGCATATATCATTCCTCTCTCGAGCCTTATACACAACTTCATTTTGTTTTCAGTGGATGGAAGTAATATGATCCAATAGAAAGAGACAGCAAGTATTGAATCTGATTTTTATTGTAGTGGATAGAAGTAATATAAAAACTGATTTTTATTTTAGGGGTTTTTTTGTACCTAGAATCACACAGTGAATTCATTCTGCAGATTATCTTGCTGGCTTAGAAATATCTGCACCTCATATTTGAAGCAGGAAGCAGCAAAAGAGCAAGGAAGTTATAGGGCCTATTTTAAAGGTGTTTACAACACTCTTATATCACACGGATTGTTTGGTGAGCACATGCTGCCTTGTGATAAGGTATTGGCTTTTCGGAAACCAATGATGCTTTTTTAGAGGGCTCTTTCTTTCTTAAGCTCAGTATCTTAGCAAGAAAGAATAAATGTAGAAACTTGGTGCATTTGCCCTATCTTTTTTAAAATAAATAAATAAATAAATAAATAAATAAATAAATTTCCCTTGTATCCTTTACTGATATTGCTAGGGTATACAATGACTGGATGTTCATCTAGATTTGGCACTCACCTGTGAATATCTCATGCTGGATCTTGGGATGCTTTCATATGATACACTAATTATCTAGAACCAGCTAGGAATGGGAAGTCCCCCACCACATTCTGTTTGGCTCCCATTCCCATGTCTTTGCTTTGGTTTGTGTCTGCTTTGCCCATCTTTTGATTTTAGCTATGCAACTTGTGCTCGTTCATGTAATTCCCTCCTCTCCTGCCCCTCCCTCCCAAACCCATAAAATTCTATGTGGGCAATGTACATGAATGAAGTGTCTCTTTATGAAAAAGAGTGAATATTGGGTGTGTGTCCTGAATCAACCAACCCTTCTGCTGTTTGATTTTTTGGCAGGATAAACCAAGGTTAAGGATTGGCTTATGATGTACATCAATTTGTGGTGACCTCCCAAGTTCACAATTCTGGATGCACTATGCCTCATCTGTCCCCATCTGGGTGTCCTGGCAGAAGGACCTTACCCTAGAACCCTTTAATGGGATACCCTGATTCACTGTAGCCAGGGACGGGGGCATTGGGTTGGCATCCACATAGACTAAGGATCCAACCCAATGCCTTATCTGCCATCAACCAAAGACTTCCATAGCAAGGTCTTATGCAGGGCCTGCCTGCTTAGTCTTGGGCAATCCTACGCATAAAGTGTCAAGTGTGTGGGGAATTCAGCATTGACTGAGGCTGAGATCTGGGTGCGGCTGGCTTTTATAGTACCTCGCTATAGCCTGGGAATAGTTTTCCCTCTGGCCTGCTCCCTAAACTTCACTCTGAAGCTCAGCTGCAATTGGATGCAACTGTGGGTGGGCCCCAGCAGCCAGCATACCCAGTGGAGGAGCAAGTGATGTCCTCCTTTGGCTGCACTGAAGCCAATGGCCATGACAGACCGCAACTACTGCTCCACTCCAGCTGGCAGCATCCATTGATAATGCCACCATAACTCTGCTGCTGATGCTCAAGCTTGCCTGAACATAGTACCCTCTGAGGCTCCAATCCAAAACCACTCAACTGGGACTCACATCTGAGTGCACATATATAAGAGGACTGCCGTGTAAACCACACAAGAAACCTACGGGGGGAAGGCTGAGCTGCTACCCACAAACAACCTGCTCTGTGAGTGTAATGATGGATCGAACCCAGGTTATCTAGGAGACCAATTTGATTCATGTTTATTCTAAGAGTAAGCCCAGATAAAGTCACTACAGTGGTACCTCTGGTTGCGAACGATTTAGCGCTTCTGCGCATGCATGAGTGGCGAAACCCAGAAGTAACCCTTTCCGGTACTTCCGGGTCACCGCGGGACGCAACCTGAAAAAACGTAACATGAAGCAAACATAACAAGAGGTATGACTGTATCATGTTTTCCCAAGTGTCCTTCAGATTAGATCCTCTTGTGCTGCAGTGACTCTGGATGCAACCGACCAATCATATACTCCATAGTTCCAGCTGAGGTTCCACTAAAATCCAGGAATTACTTCAGAACTATTCTGTGAGTTGCAGTCTTGCTCCCCAACTATGTGAAAATCATTCAATGATTTCTGGAGATATGCAATATTTTTTCATTAATGTTATTATATACATAGCTCAACATAGTACAATGAAACAGATCACAGGCTGAAGATGGAAGCAGAAAAAATCCAATCCCACCATATACATATATTCTCTCCCTGCCACCACACACACATACATCAGTTCCTCAGGGGCATGTATGTGACTTATCACTGGTGTACATAGTTACCATAGTGATTGATGGTTTACTTGATTAATGTGACGTATGTAACTAACAGGCATTTCCTTGATATTACTGGATGCACAGATTTGAACTATCAACACCCAGGATTCCAAAAGGCCCAGATGAACACATTTTGGATGTGCATTTTCATTAAAAGGCATGGTAATTAATTAGACTGTATTAGGCAAACATATTCCTTACTAGCAAACATGCTGTGATAATCTTTGCTTTGAGATTCTGTTCCTTCTCTTGGTACATTTCCTGTGAGCAGAGAAAGATTTCTGAGAACGTTTAGAAATTATCAGAGGAAAACCACAGTAGGAGTTCTTCAAATTGTTGAAAATCTGAATGTGTTGAGCTATATAACCAAACCATATGAGGGAAGACAGGTTGCTTTTTAGGAGAATAGAAATGATAATCAGACTGTTCAAGTTCACAGTGATGGACACAACATGAATTCTCTAAGGTCATTTTACTGAAAAGATCTAATCACAGAAGTTTTATCATTTACATCCACCATTCCTCAAACATCATCAGTTTATAAAATACATGGGTAAAAATTTATTACACCAAATAACTGTAATTTTTATAATTGTATTTAAAATGTTTCTTTGTGTTTGTAAAGCTCCTGAATGTTCATAGCAATATAAATGATTATCTTTGGCTTTCCACATGTTGTTGGATTCCAACTCTCACTATTCCCAGACAGCATGGTCAGTGATGATGGGAGTTGTAGTTCAGCAAAATTTGGAAGCTCACAGCTTCCCTATCCCTGTCTTCCATGGTAAAGTTGTTAGAAACCTTAGTCACTTGGAACAACTCTGCTAGAAAACTACTTGAGGGTGCAATGGTGGCAGAGAAATGGTGGCAGTTTCTTTGCTGCCATCACTGTGACAAAGTAGGCTTTGTGAGCTTTTGTGTTTGGTGCTATCCATTGCAAGACATGTGCCACTTGTGCTCTAGTCATCTTTCAGCCTATTTCATCACCCAATTGCCCAGGAAGCCAAGAAGATGCTTGGTGTCAGGAATAAGTCAGCTCCAAGCGAAGGGTTGCAGCCAACTGCAGAAAGCAGCCAGGAACAGAGAGGCTTAGATGTTAGTCAGGCAGGGGAGAGCTGGCAGCTGCAGACTTTGGCTCTTCTTGACCTTGACGGGCAGGCTGATAAGGTAGTAGCTGAGAGCAGGCTAGAACACAGCCAAAGCTCAAACAGGCATGAACAAAAAAACAGATAGTATGCCAGAACAGGAAGAGGTTGGAGCTTATCCACTAAGTCTGAAGAGTCAGCAAATGGGAGGGCTTCTAGATAGGAAGCAAAACAAGAGACATAAGGGTCGTAAGTTCAATATCTTCTGTCAACGCTGGAACAAGTCTTCAGAAAGGTCATATTTAGTAATGATGCCAGAGGCTTTGTTAGAGCCCTCCGGAGCTATCTGTTTGTTTTTGCAATAAATCCTCCTTTTTAATTACCTACGCTTACAGTGTTATCAAGCTGGGAACCTGGACTCCTGACACTTGGGAATGATTGGGTCAACAGCCTTGCAATCTCACACTAAGCCCACAGTTTGACAGAAGCACCAACCATATCAAGCTGAGAGCATCTAGGATGCTACTAGATTACGCAAATCCCCAAGAGTGGATTTTAATGGGTACACCACCCCTGCAGAAGGGAATGGAAAATGCTGATCTAAACCTGAACACAAAATGGTCTGACCAAGAAAAAAGGCTCAATCCAGAGCATTGATCCCTTGATTCCTTGAAAACACCAGGGAATTCTTGACTAGGGCATCAGCTTGAGACATGCAGCTGTACAAAAAATGTACGGTGTATTGTGTAGGGAGTGAGTGAGCACATGTTCATTGGTAGAAATTGCATATATTACATATATTACAATTTATTTTATTAGCATTTATGTCTCTTTAAAGTAAATGCCAACCTGCTGAGGTTTCCAGACTGATTTTGTGAGTGCTCCCAAACTCAAGATAGACCACTGATTATTAATAGCTGCCTAAATGAGTTGTCCAGAAAGTGAGGACTGTTGTGTGGAATTCAGCTATACATAGAGTTGCCAGGTGCCCCTTCAAGACTTTTATTAGATTCAAATATGCTTTGTGAATGGTGCATTCAAGGATATACTGTAGGCCATTCTCCATTGAATGTGGGCATTCACAAATCTGAGATTGCCAGTGTTAGATAATGACATTACAAGTAGCAAAAAAGTTTTTTGCTAGTTTGATAGGAACTCCCTGTGTTGATTTTAGGATGAGAGCAGTTGACAATAAAGTGCTTTTCTAGCATGAATTAAGAAAAAGAGGTATACAAATTTATAGCATATATGCTTCATTTATTTGTTTCTTGTTTCCATAAAACATACACAGAGAGAAAGAGCTATCCTCTCTGAAGTCAGCTAGAGATCACATTAAGGAACCAGCATTATTAAGCCACTTTGTGTTTGATTCTGTGATCAAAGAACTTGAGTGCAGTGTGGAGCTGTTTGCTTTCTTTACACCCCAAGCTTCAAATGTGGACTCCAAGAAGAGAAAGATAAATCCTGACAGTAACAATGGCAAATCTTTAATGGCACTCATTAAAGTCAGCATTCTTTTTTTTTTTTCAACAGGTCAGCTTGAAATTCTATTTTAAGACCAAAATGCACTTAAAATTGCCTTTGGGCTATTTGTAAGAAGTACTTCCAAAATGTATACCTCCTCTCCCCTGTTGTGCTGCATAGAAGGCAGAGTAATTTGTTCCCTTAGTTCCTTTAATTCATATGGGAATAACCATTTAAAAACAGAACTGGAGGCTCCTTTGATCTTCAGGTATCAGCTGGACAATGCTCCAAAAGTACAGCAGTCGAGGAAGTAAGTGTCCAATGAAAAAGCCTCAATTATCATAAGAGCTGGCCCTCAACATGCTTTTACAATCGCAGATCCTTTTGTGCTCCAAATTTCAACTTCCATAATACAGAGGTGCTTAAAGCAATTATTTATGATGGGATTACCTCATAGTCATTTTCGGCCCAGCACATGGAGCAAAGTTGCTTTCTCGGGCTGAGCATTGCAATCCAGTTGAATGGATTTTTTACCTCCCCCACTTGTCTGTTTTAATCAATGAAATATTCTCTCATGAGAGATATTGCTGTTCCTTGATTGCAGTATTTCTTGCTTGCATAACTCTCCAGCAAGGATGGAAACAAAAGCAAGACTAGATTCTCGAATGCAATGTCTCATAGTATTTACAGAGCTGTGTTTATTCCATGATCGCACTGCACCAAGGATACAATTTAATGTGGCACATGAAATTCAGCATTCTGAGAAAGTTCAGTTTTATTAAAGAAAGCCAGTCAGGCTACAAAGAAAGGCTTGAAAATGCCCTGGCTACATCAGATGAGCAGTGCAAGCCTATATCTATCTACTCACAAGTAACTTCCTTGGAGTTCAGTGGAGCTTACTCCTAGATAAAAAGGTACACAATTGCATCCTTAGTTTCAGAAAGTAAGCTGCGGGCATGCATTCATTTTATTTATTAAATACAATAATTATAAACCACTCTCTTGTAAAATATCAGGGTGGTGTACAGAAATACAAAAATAAATGTTCCTCTCCATGGAAATCTTTAGTAAACGGCGACAGATTTATATGATCTGAAGAGAAAACACGGTATCCCTCTGACAAGGTATTCCTTATCAATTTAGAACAGAAGCAACATTTCCCAAGAACTTCATGTTCTGAAGCTGACCACAAAGTTTACCTGCATTGCACTACATGGTGCAGAATGTCAGGTTCTGTTTTGTTACTGATAAGTAATAATTTATGTGGCACACTAGCTTTTAAGAGCTTGTGTGGTGTAGTGGTTAGATTATTGGACTAGGACCAAGAATACCAAAGTTCAATTTCCCACTCAGCTGTGGAGGCTTTGGGGAATCCAATCCCTCCCACGGTAGCAGCCAAGAAGCAGAGAAACAATAAAAGTTCTTACCACGTAATTTATTAATATTCACAGAGAGATGAAGAAATGCAGTCTTCCCTAAATAATGGTGTTGCTCCATGTAAAATCCCACTCCCCTATGTCTCTCCTATTCTACATCACCCCTGCATCAGCTAATCTGAGCTTTCTGCCTCTGAGGTCTCTGTTCTAATAGCCTCAATGTCCGCCTGGTCCTGGGAGAGGGGTGGTCAGGAATGTTTTCCAAGGACACTGAGTCTGTCAGCTGTCTCTCTCCTGGTGCTTCTTCTTCCTGCTGTTCTTCTTCCAGTATTTCCCAGCTTCTCAGCTCTGAAGCCTCTGAACTATGCTCTTCTGCAAACCACTGTTCTAAATCTATACTGTCATCCTGTTCTCAGGAAGGTTCAAGAGAAGGGGGACAGTCCCCATCATTCCTCCCCAGTCCAGCCCCTGACAGGAGGTCATTGAGTGAGCTTAGTCCAGTCACTGTCACTGTCTCTCACCCTATTGTATTTTACAGAGCTGTTGTGAGGATAAAATGGGGAGGAAGAGAACCATGTTCATGTATGCCATGGTTGATTTTTGGTTGAATCAATGGCTGCAGCTATGGGAAAGCAAGACCCTCTTGGGGTGTCAATATTATGAACCCGTCCTATGTAAATAAACCATATATCTGAAAGACAACACAGTCTCCGCTGTGCTCCATTTTCAAAAGGAAACATGAAGCCTGAGTAAAGTTCTTAGAACCCCTGGAATCTCATAGATTGGGAATGGCATGCAATGCTAATAAAAAAGAACATTCTCTTGAACATACTGGGGTTTACTTGTGTCTAAACATGCTTAGGATTGTGTTCCCTGCACAAGCACATCAGGGTAGAATCCACTGAAATATTCTCTTTTTAAGGTTCTACCATGCTCTTCTGTGACTACCATTTATTTTAGTTTGAATCATTCAGAAGAATATTCCAGCAGAATGCCCTTAGAGTGAATGATTATTTTCAGCACAGAAGGAGGGGCGTTGAGTATGCTAGAAGAAGACAGGAGAATAGTGTTTGAAAAAAGCAAATAAGGAGAGAAAGCACACTTTCCTCTCTTTTATGAGCTTAAATCTTGGTTTCCCCAGCTTCTGATAGTAGATTAAGCTATATAAGGTTTTCAACAACAACAAAAATAAATTTCACCTTTTCAATGTGCCTGGTAGTTCTTTGCTGAAAGTCCAATTTCACACTCATTTACACTAAAAATTTACTCCAGACTGAAGCTGGTGTTCTTTATATTGCTTTCTCAGAGTGCTGTCATGCAATCAAGTCCCCTATTCTTCTCTCCCATTGTGCTTGGCCAGAGACAAAATCTAAAGCAGCTACAGAGTGGTCAAAGGCAGAAGGAAAATCTAACATGAGGAAAAAATACTTTGAATTCCAGTGGGGAGATAAAAAAATGGATTTGTATTAAAGGTTAAATATTCCCTAAACAACAGTGCTACAAGTTTTATAGAAACAATGTCTCTGTATCTTTCCACATTGCTTCATCAATCCACAGCCAAATACCACTGGCATTGTACATTTTTTTATCTGCACTGAACAATGTGTAGATACCAGTTACCTCTGAGGCCATTTTGCTGGAAATTATAAATGTTATGTTCTCCTAATGATTAAAAGAGAGCCCTGAAAATGACAGATGTCATCTAGAAATTTGCAGCTCTTACATACAAATGCACTGAAGAAGTGTGATTTCTGGCTTCAATTTTCTTTTCACAGGGATTGAGAGATGGCCATCAGAAAATGTTGCATTTGCAGAGGTACTTCTGTTTTCTTTCCCTATGGGGCAGCATAAATAGCTACCAACATACCAGCTGTTTCTGGTCAGTGAGGATCATGGAATTGCAATCTTGGTGAAAGGATTTAGCTAATTTCAGGAACAATTTGGACAATCTGTAGCTACCTGAAAGGAGCCTGAAGTGCAGGAATGTGATTTTTGCCATAACTCTGAGGGAAGTTCTAGTGTTCAAAGCACATCCCATTGAATGAGAGTTGTGCAAGAACATCTCATGAAATTCCATGCTATGTGAGGCACAGAGTAGGGCTGAACTCATTGGCTCCATCCCTCGTCTCTGTCACTCCCTCTGTTGGCCTCCATTAGCTGCTCTTCCAAGTTTCTACATCATGGAGGGCTTGTACATGAGTAAAGAAGGCACCCTGTTTCAGATGTTCAGCCCCCAACAAATGGGGAACTGTAGGGCATGCGAGAGGGGGCAACAGGCCCATCCCTACTCTTCCTCTCATAGTCATGTGGTTTGTGTGGCTTCAGCATACACTCATTGTATTCTGAGAGTTCCACTATGCCATTGCAATTTTCAGTAGTTGCTGCAACATTGGATAATCATGTAATCACTTGGATACCTACAGAACTTTTAAATTGTACATGGAATCAGCCCACAGGTGGCTTCATCAGGAGTGTGCAGTCCTCTACTGCTTGCTTTTCAGTTATATAAGTGGGTGTGACTCATTGAAAATGAAATGTGTGCAGCTGCTGTTCCCCAGTACCATAAGAATGTGGGACAATAATAATTAATGCTTCTTCACACACTGCACATCATTAACAGACTCCTCCATTTCATTGATAATTGCAGTTTGCTGCTGTAACATAGTAGCTAGATCTGAGCTATAAAATCAGGAAGTTTGCAGTTTGAACCTTGCCTGTATCACAAATTTGCTAAGTGGTATTAGATAAGCCATACTCCCTTAGGCTCTACTGCCCCCAATATGCAAATACTGCATTAATAATACCAGGCCTTCCCCAGGTAACATCTGATATACATTGCTGATGAGAACAGCGACATTATGGAACACTAGCATAAGAATGGTCGTAGTTAAAATGCTCAGATACTTCAACACAAAGACAATAAAATATACCGAAGACAAGCACTTCAACACATAGTAGTACAAAGGAGAGTTCAAGCCACCTAGTGAGATAAAAGAACATTTGAGGTGTCACAGAGTTGCATTGCATAGTACTGAGCAAAACCCCCCCCCCGGCTGCTGATGCATTTGCTGGCCATGTCCTGACTGAGCATTCAACCAAAGTGAGAATGGGCTGTATGCACATACAGATGGACTTTCACAGGGCTCCTTCACATGAGGAACAATCTCCAGCCAATTTTAATAGAAGGTGGCAACAACTTGCCCTGTGATTGCCCAACAAGCTGAAAATTGAGAGAGAAAATATGGGAGTGTGGGGAGAAAAGAGAAGCAAGCGAGTGCTGTCTGGCAACCCCATTATTGCAGACCTAGGCAGGTAGCAAGAGAGGTGATTCACTGAGTCCACAGAGATGTCATACTTTACTCATTGCTCCACACTTGTCTGTGTGTCACAACTTGTCTCACTGAAAAGTTTAGCACATGTTTTAGGGATAGCCCCCCCCCCCCGAAGTACAGGTTAAGCCTGTCTAGTTGTCATGAGAATCTCTCTCCTCAAGCCTTTTCCTGTGCTCATTTCTGTCTGTATATCTGAAGGAGGCTATTTTGGGTTTTGTAGCTACCGTCTCCTCTTAGAGCACTGTACTAAGGATCAACATCTTTTGAACATTCCATTATTTTGGAACTTGAATGTGTGCCCATTCCATCAATTCGGGTGCTGGGTTACTCAGGCTGTTAATGAGGGAGAAGTGCAATGACCATTCAGTCAAGTCACAGAATATGGAAAAGGTCAAGGCAGTGCAGTCCATTATTCTATTTCACAGAACACTGTGAATTGGGCAACATGTTACTTGCTCTCTGATGCTTTGTTCTCATGACACTATTATTACAAGGACATAATATAGTTTTAAATTAAGCTGCACTCAAAACAAAGCCTCCAATTAAAATTTCTAAATGGCACAACTTCTGTCCCTCCATTAGACAATTAGTAGAAACCGAATGAATATTTGACTGTGCATCATATAGCACTGTAGGCTTAGTTTGCATTTCTCATTTCACTATTTCTGTGGGAGAATGATGCTGGAGACAGGAGAAAGACCGGACTATGACTTTGGAGGTTTGAGGAGGTTCAGGATTTTGGAAGGGCTTTGGCCCACTTTGCCCAACAGAATAGCCTGCTGAGTATATAAGTACTGAACTGGTGTAGAGAGCAGCTTCTGGGTTCGTTCTACTGCTTATACAATGCTGTGTTCACTAAGGATGACTTTGCATATAAATACAACAGTAACCAAGTTTCTTAAGTGAAGCAGCCCTGAAATGCAATAGGCACGTAGAGCAGAATCATATGTTTTGTCTTATATTTCTTCCTCCTGCTGAAGGCATAAATTACTTGTACAGTTTTAAAAAACGGGAAGTATTTGTCACTGAGAGCTGATGTGGCAATGACAAATGTCAACCCCCTTTGAAATTCTTTTCCAGATATGCATTCAGTTGTTTTTTTCTTCAATTCAACCTTCCCTGAATTTGAGACCCAAGGCATCTCTGTGTGGCCCTCAGAACTTCCCCAGGGCCACACCCCTTCAGTTTGGCCACACCCCTCACTGGTCCTGCTTGACATCCTCCTGGAATGAACGCCTTCATATATAGAAGCTAGCCCACTGTGTAAAAGGTAACATTTACATTTATAGCTTTTTCCACTGGCATGCAGCCTCCAGAAGGTTTCTGAGAAAGGAATTTCTGAAAAAGGTTCCCCAGATTCAGTATCAAACCAGTATTCAGTATGAAAACAATGTTTTGCTCAGGACACAGCTGGGAAATGTTTTAGCTTGTTATCACAGAAGAGCTCGGAATTTAGCTACTTTACCATTTCTAGAGATAAAATGCAAAAATATTAGGATATATTTTGTTGGCATTCCCTTCCTCTCCAAATTCATTTACAAATCGCCTCAAGGATTTTGTTTTTTCTTAAGATGCAAACAGATACTCTCCTTTTGCTACTGTGCTTTATACCCTTTGGGATTCCGTGAGCTCTGCTTGTTTTTATCTGAGACTCTTTATGGAACTTAGCTGAAGATTTGTCAGATATACAGAGCTGTAGCAAGGTTTTGAGAACATAATTGTCTTGCTGAATCAGGTCAACAATCTATCTAGCCCAGTATTCCGTTTTTAACACATACAAGGCACACACTTGTGGAAAGTTTAATCATTTTCTAAACCTTTCCCCTGTCGTAAGAACATAAGAAAGTGTCCTGCTGGATCAGACTAAAGCCCAATCTAGTCTAGCATCCAGCCCCAAAGTGGCCAAACAGATGCCTATGGGAAGCCGCAATAAGGTCCTGAGTGCAGTAGGACTTTCCTCACTCATGGTTTCCTACAATTGGTGTTCAGAGACAGAGCTTCCCAATCCAAGATTCTAATGTGTATGGGACCAGACCCCACCTCCAAAATTTCCAAGTGTAAGAAAAAAACCTAAATAGGGGGGGGGGACCCAACTGTGCATGCTTTGTGGACATGGAATGCTGACTGACTACAGAGGGAGGAAATGGGGCAGGAAAAAGAGACTGGCTGGAAACCTAAACACTGCAATATTTTGTTGCAGAACCATGTTTGATTGTACATGTATGTTAAGTTAGGATAGGGAGGTGCACCACTATCCGCCCATATACACATACTTACATAGAATCTTGTCTGCTATTGTAAAATCAGAAGAGGTTTTTGCTGTTGTGGAAGGCTAGTAGATAGCATAGCACACTGAATTTTTTGTCTAGAGCAGTGGGGGCGAACCTATGGCACGGGTGCCAGAGTGGGCACGCAGAGTCCTCTCTGTTGGCACCCGCCATCACTCCAGCAGTGCCATTGTTTGGGGTTTTCAAATTGGGCAGCAGCTTCCCCCCATGCCTCCTCATGAGTAAACTGCTCCCACTCCGCCGGCAGCAGCTTAGAGGCAGTTTATCTCCGCAAAGCAGCTGTATTCCTGCCCCCCAAGCAGGTGGATTTTTTTTTTGTTTTGTTTTTTGCAGCCAGCAGGCTGTAGTTCGTGTGATTGGTGGTTTTGTGAAGGGTTTTTGTTGATTGGTTGCTGCCTGCGATCCTTGAGACTATGTGTTGTTTCTGCTCCGTGCGCCAGAGGAAGCGTTTATAATGCGTATGAATGTTTTCCTCCCCCCCCCAAAAATAACTGTGATCCAAGCCCCCCCCCAAAAGCTCTGCAAGTCTTGGCAATCTCCCCAAAAGACTCTGGGCAATGTCCCCCCCCCAAAAAAAGCTCAACAACGCAGGGCAGCTCCCCCTGCTCATTTTATTATGGTATATTAATTATTATCCCATATTAAATTACTGTGTTGGCACTTTGCAATAAATTAGTAGGTTTTGGGTTGCAGTTTGGGCACTCGGTCTCCAAAAGGTTCGCCACCACTGGTCTAGAGCATTTCCTCCACCAAAATGGCATGCTTTGGCTTTAGGGGGTTTAGTGGAGCTGAGGTTAATGAACATCTATTCACAGGAAATATATATGAATTTAAGAGAAACCTATTATTTCAGTACTCTGAGGCATTTGTCTAGCGAGTCTTACTTTCTTTTCCAACCAACTCTTCTGCTTTCCCTGCCTGACCTGACAGAACTGCTACTGTGTGGTTGTTCTGTTTGTTTAAAGGGTAGTTTTATATTACACAGTTGCTGTTTTCACTGTGTGTTCCATTATAACTTATGAGCCTTGGGCTGGAGCTCTAAGCCTTTTTGAAGTGAAGGTCAGGTGGGGTGACTTTAAAAAAAAATTAAATAAATTAATCTTTTCAAAAGGAAAGTCTACAAAAGAAGTCATTCTAATAAAACTGAGTTAGATGGAATCCTTCTGTAATATGTGGTTTTCTGTTTTCTAGGGGCAATCTATGGCCAGATCTGCTGGGATGCAGCAGCAGCAGCAGTAGTAGCTATAGTTCCGCAACTTCAGCAGGGCACCTTGATCTATAAGAACTCAGTTCTTTCACGAGTGTTTATTTTACAACTTACAGCCCATTTTCACTTCTGCAAGCTGATTTCACTACGGATTCAGAGAATGCAGACTAAGACCCCATTCAGGAGCCTCACTCTACTATTCTGAATGCATAACATCAGGTGCATGTTGCCTGCATCACCCCCTCTATCACATGTATTGGGGGCTGAATGTCTGCAGCAGAGCACCTTCTCTACCCTGATATTCTTACCAGCACAGTTTATCCACACCTGCTAACTCTGGCATCTGGTGGCCTCAGATTTTATTTTATTTTTGTATTGTAGGTGGCTGATTTCAAAGAGACCTTACACTAAACTACACCAGGGATTTAGATAAGTATTCCAGCATTGGGAATGGGGATTAACCTACCAGCATTTTCCCCACCTCAATTTCCTATTTGCCCCATTAGCAGAAATGTATGTGTTGTTTCCTCTAATGGGACAGTAAGCAGGGTTAAAAAAATTTGGGGGGAGGGGCATTATTGGGAATACTGTTGAAGAGAAGGATTAAGCCCCCTTCTTCAGTACCATGATTCTGATCTGAATCAGGGAACCCGGAACCTAATTGCCAGTCCCTGTTGTCTAATCTAATTAGCCCCCAAAGAGTATATATTTATTTGTTCAAGGAATTGAAGTCATTGGAATTGCTGTTTACACAGAGGTAACTCTAATATGCAGTATAATAATTTTAAAGGTTTAGGACATCGAGATTATTCAGGTTACACACTATTTTTGGAGGAAATCTGTTAGTCTGTGTTAGCAGAAAATTAGTTTCTAAACACAAGCTATGCCCCTATGCTACTGTGTAGAATCACATTTGGCACCATTTCCCCTGTCTTGATTGAGTGCTAATGATAACTTCATTTATTTGTAGCTTTCACTAAGCATGTTAATGATAATGTAAACATCTCCTTTAGAAGCTTTGAAATCTACGAAAACCAAGCAATATATTTAAGGGAAATATGGGGAAAGACTATACTGTGAGCTATTAGAAACAGATGTAACATTTGGGAGTTTAATAGGATATATTTCCCTCTCAGGCATCTATATTTGCCAGTGATGCTAATGGGAATTATATGTGAGCATCAAGGGAACATGCCATTTTGCATGTAAATTTTACTTTTTATTAGCTGAGGGATATATTCCCCATTTATCCCAGGGGCCGTAATGCTAGTGTCAATTTTTATTTTTATTTTTGCCCCTGTTCAGATGGTTGTAATCAAACATTAGCATTATTTAGCTTGGTCTAATTTTGTTTTACTCTCACAACACTTCCATTATGAGTGTGCATCAATCTAGAGCATTTCTCCTCCCGTGCAGATTAATAAATAGCTTCCTCCACCTTTAAAGTTTAAACTTGAGCGAATAAAACTGCCCATTTTCTATTCCTGCTTATACAACTTGGCTTTGACATAGTGTCAGTTAAAAAACAAACAAGCTCAGAGAGATGTCCAACTGCTGAAAGTATCTTCTAATGTTGAGGTCATAAATACTTTATGTGATCTGAAATGGATGGTATTATGCCTTATGGCTCTCATTCTTGTGGCTCAGTTGTACTGTGTTTTCTGCACATCATTTCCATGAATCCAAAATACATGGGTGGAGAATATTCCAAAACAGGAGAGTTATAACATCTTGCCAGAAGTACTTACATTTCCCATTTGTGTGTATGAATACTGGATCTTGTCTGTTTAGCCTAAAAAAAACTTGAAGGCAGGAACTCTTGCTTGCTCTTTATAAAGTGGGAGGATGGTGACTAGGATGATTAATGGAATGTGTGTTGTGGTCTTGGATTCCAAGATCACTGGAAGCACATATAAGCACTTCCATGGCCAGACCTGTGTTTCCCTGTTTCTGTATCTCAGTGTGGCTTTTGCCACTGTGTCCAAACTACTTCCAGAGATCTCCCAAGTTGCCACAGTGGTTTATCGGGTGGCATAGGCAAGGAGAGAAGCTGTGTTGGAAAGAGGTGTCTTCAAAGCTGTGCTAGGCATGCAGAACAGCCCACATAATGTCTTGATTCCAACTATAATTGCAAGTACCTCTGAGACTATACAGAGTACATTTCCGTCCCCAGTTCATCTAAAATATTTTGGCATCAGAATCCTGGGTTTTGGCATTGAAAAATAGGTGGCTTTCATGTAGCCTTCTTTCTATATATTTTTTTGGTATAACTTTCAGCCCCTGGCAGGATCCCTAGGTGTTGCTTCAGTCATTTTCCTAAGTAATAATAATTGATAGTTATAAAATGAAAAGCTATTGATTCGAATCTAGTTTGGTTCAGGGCCTAATTGCTGATTCTGGACATCTTTTTCATAAGGAATAACAGCAAAAGATAATTGGTTCCTGTGGTACCATCTTGAATAGTCTTAATTCAAAGAAAGCTAAAAAAAAACACCCCAAAAACCCACCTTTCTTTAAGCAAAGGTGAGCTTCAATTATTCAATGAAATGGCCTTTTCTTATAATAGGTTAATAACCCAGAAACGAACAAAGCCTTATAAAAAGTTTGTATTAAAGCCTTTATGTTATTTTCCACCCCTAATTTCATTTCCTAGGGTGTCTTGCAAACCACTCAAAAATGTATGAGAATGGCAAATGACTCATCACCATATTCATATCTTCTCTGAAAGAGTAAACCCACTTCCATCTGTCATAGCAAAACCAATGCTAGTTATTCTGTCTTACATAGCACCTATCAATATGCAGTATAAATGAGAAACAAGAGACATAATGTCTGTTGAAAAGAAATTAAGGTAGCACGCTTCGGGACAATGAGATATTTTGACATCAGATTTAACCCAAAGAGATTATTCAATTATAACTAGGGAACAAGATGAATAAAAATAATAATTGAGAAATACCTCTACAAAACTGAACTTTGTTTCCTGAAACTAAATTTCAAATTTACCTATCTATGCCCAATGAATTATTCAGCAAAAGCACAAGCCTTCTCAAGTTATATGTTCAAGCCAGCCTTGCAATCAATGTGGAATATTCAATGTTACAGATGTTTTCCATTTTGGCAATATTACTCTTTTGCTCTGCAGACACTCATTAAAAATAACCTCACATATTCATGATGTTTTTGGTGAGCCTGTTCCTCCTCATGGTAAAGCATGTATCATGCATATAGAAAGAAAGTTCTAAATGGGTGTAAGTGAATCACATCAGTTGAAATTAAATTGGGTGCGATCCAGGGGAATTTAGGCAAGTCAAACCCCATCCAAATCAAATGGATATAGGTTTAACAGTACCCTGAAATGTGCTTTGTCTCAATTCAGTTTGTTTGAATTCTTTCTGGTTTTCAACCTAAGTGCTTACATAGCTAAAATAATAGTGAGCCCATGTGATGAAGTCATCAGAGTGTTGGCTATGAATGGGAAATTCCAGGTTGCGTATTTATTTATTCCACAAGATTTATATACTGTCTGCTTGACTGTAAGGTTGTGAGGTTTTATTACAATCAGCCTGCAAAACCTCAAGGACCACCTCTCCCCATATGAACTGACCCAACCCTGCAGTAATCATCTGAGGACCTTCTTCGTGTGCCCGAGGTCTGTAGAATAGTAACATGAGAACAGGCCTGTTCTTCAGTGACTCCTCATTTGTTGAATGGCCTCCCCAGGGATGTTTGCCTGGCTCCTTCATCACACCCACCCACTCATACCTTGGTTCTTGAACACCTTGTGACTCAAACGTTTTGGCTCCCGAACAGTGCAAACCCAGAAGTGTTCCAGTTTACGAACTTTTTTTGGAAGCCGAATGTCCGACGCAGCTTCCGATGGAGTGCAGGAAGCTGCTGCAGCCAATCAGAAGCTGTGCCTTGGTTTTTGGAAGTCGAACAGACTTCCGGAATAGATTCCATTCGAGAACCAAGGTGTGACTGTACACACACACAGACACACACACACGAATACACAAGTGCATAGCTATTGTTTCTAAAAGTGTATAGAGAGATAAGATGCAAATGAAGCAATCCATCAACTCTCTGAACATATGCCAAAATTTTCATGGATTCTAAAAATGAGTGATGTGTGAAACCCCTTGAATATTTTCACAGTCTTTGGCTTCCTTGGGCATTCCCTAAATGTTCTGTGCTCTTTGTCTGAAAAGGCTACTTCTGCTTTGAATTTCAATTTAGATGAAAACAGATGTGAAAACGGCAACAACAAAAACCCTAGACTGGCAATTATTTTGTCTTCTTGGAAGTCTTCCTGGGGACTTCTTGGGTAGTTTTGATACCTTCTTTCTCTGGTGGGTTAAAAATGAGACCTGCTCATAGGAGGCAAAAGTGAAACCCATGATTTTATTGAACCCATGGTCTGGCAGTAGCATCTGACTACCCCTTTCTATCTTTCCCTCAAAAGGAGAGGAAAGGATTGAAGTTTGTGCTATTTCAAATGTCAGAAGTTTTGAGTAGGAAGATAATATTTATTTTCAAGTTTATAAAATGTTATTTTAAATTGTTCTGCTACATATTCCTGTTCTTGCAGGGAAGGGGGGAAAAAGGTCCAATATACCCTTCCCGCAAATTGCAGACTGGAACCCCTTATATTGTGTATTGAACATGGCCCAGACATATTCATTTATTGCAGGTTGAAAGTGGGGGCGAAAACTGTTAGATTGTGTTTTTCAAGAACTCTAGGTGACATCCAGATCCCCACACCATACACTTAAAGCACATTTGAAGCACATATCTTATCCCCATAGATTCCTGGGTACTGAAAGGTGCTAGGAGTTGTAGCTCTGTGAGGGGAGAACTACAGTTTAAAATACTTTAAATGCATGTCATACTCAGAGTGGTTCCATTGAAAAGATCGGACTTCAGTTACTTAAGTCTTTCTATTTCAATGGGTGTACTCCGAATATGACTAAGCCCAGAGTTTACTATCACCACATTGCAGTTTGGAAAGAGAGTTGAGGCTGAGAGATAAAGATTTACAACAATAATATTATATCGTCCTGTGTTGTCATCCCCATATTGTAGATTCGGGTGGGCACTGCATCCTACTCCTGTCCACTGCATAATTATTTCCATATTTCAAATGGGACTCAGTGTAGGTTGAGGGTGGGGGTGTCATACAGTGGATGGAGGAGGTGGGCAGATGGTCTCAGGGTGGGTGGCATTTTCCAAACTTGCTGGCATATTGAGTGTAGCACCCTAACAGCATCATCTTTTAAAATTTTAATTAGTTCAGCTGGAATATTATCATTTCCACTTGTTATTAGCAGTGCGTTCTAAGTCCCATTTGACTTCACTCTCCAGGATGTCTGTCTGAAGGTCAGCAAACACACTACCTGGGGTGTATGAGATACATGCATAGGTTCTCCAAATAAAACCCCAAGGGGCTGGCAGAACACAAGATCCAAGGATGAGGCTGGCAGGGGCAAACCTGCTATGCAGAGCCCAAACCCCTCTTTTTATTATTTCAGTCATGTGGAAAGAAATGACTAAAAGGTCTAAGGCAACTTGTCTGAGGCAACAAACACAGTGAGCTTCACATATCAAGTGGCTAACTCCCTCTCTCTGCCCTGTCTGTCTGTCTGTCTGTCTGTCTGTCTATCTATCTATCGTCTATCTATCATCTATCTATATCTATCTATCTATCTATCTATCTATCTATCTATCTATCTATCTATCTATCATCTATCTATGTATGTATCATATGTCTAATCTAATCTACCTAATCTGGGAATACATAGGCAGATAACTGCTGATATTTCACATTACTCTCTCTCTCCCTCACTGGTTAATAGAAATGTGACCACATGCTTTCTCCAAAGAATATGCTATCCTTTGAAGGTGTGTGGAGCCTAGTTGCACTCACAGCTGGCTCTCTTTTCAGTTCCTATGGCAGTCATAACTCTGAGGTTCTACTTTAGGCTTAAGATAATCCTGTCATGTTCTCCTGTGATGTTTCTGTGTTTCAAGGTCCCAGCGAATTGACACTATTTATTAGCAGCCTAGAAAAACACACCCTGTCATAGCTTACTGCCACTTAACAGGCTTAAATTGTATCTGTGAAGCTGTCAGGCCATGGGGTTATTATTAACTGAGTCACCGAGACCTTTTCAACTGTACAGTATGTAAGTTTATACTGTTGGTAGGGAGGATAGGATTTTAAGCGTGCACATTTTAATATATTTAATTTGCCACACTTAGCAGTTTGCTTTGTGAACTGTTAATCTTTTCAACCAATACAGCAAAATGTCAGTGTACTCATTTGCAGAGTATGGTAGGCTCATATCCTGAAACAATAAAGTTATAATGGCCTGGCGGAGTTATACAGATTCAGCATGTACAAGACATTGTACTTCCTGCTTACCCTCAAGGTTCTTTAAACTCATCTGTTCCTCATACTACTGCCTTGAAAATCAGTAGTGCATATTATTTCAGCAAGATAAACCCAAGCGAATGCTTTAGATTGAGTGCAGTTAAATCTCCCCTCTTCTCTCTCCTGGAGTCACTAGCCCTGTTGTTGATGCTAATTTCTTTGTGTGTTTTCAAATGCAAGCTGGGTTCCTTGACAACAAGATGGGCTTGATTCATTTTTGGTTAGCAACCAAATAGTGTTCTTGAATAATATCATTCTTTGCATAATTTGACAAGGATCAGTGACTGTAGGTTTATAGATATGAAGGATAACTTTGCACAGGTTTTGCATGTTGTTTGCTGACTGTCTACCACTGTTTGCTACAGCAAGCATATCAAACATGGATAACTTACATATGCATATCTAAGAAGCTCCACTACATGCATCGACATAACCTTAGATATGGACCCTGCTTGTGCTAGCATCTTTCCCCAGACATGTTTTATTAGGGTTAATCGTATAGGGGGGAAATGGCTACCCATAGAAACACTGTTCTGTCCCCTCTGAGAACTGGGATGAAACTTTAATGAGTTTGCCCAACCCTAAGGTAAAGGTAAAGGGACCCCTGACCATTAGGTCCAGTTGTGTCTGACTCTGGGGTTGTGGCGCTCATCTCGCATTACTGGCTGAAGGAGCCAGCGTACAGTTTCCGGGTCATGTGGCCAGCATGACAAAGCCGCTTCTGGTGAACCAGAGCAGTGCACAGAAACGCTGTTCATCTTCATGCCGGAGCAGTACCTATTTATCTACTTGCACCTTTGACGTGCTTTCGAACTGATAGGTGGGCAGGAGCTGGGACCGAGCAACGGGAGCTCACCCCATCGCAGGGATTCGAACCGCCAACCTTCTGATCAGCAAGCCCTAGGCTCTGTGGTTTAACCCACAGTGCCACCCGCGTCTCAACCCTACCCATCATAAATATAGGCAGAGCTTTTTTCAGCCTAAACTCACTGAAACTCAGTTCTGGCACCTCTCAGGTGGGTGCCATTGCCATTAGAAGAGAACAAGGGAGGCATTCATGGTGAGTTCCGGCCTCTCTTTGTCTAGAAAAATAGCACTGGATGTAGGTGCTATACTTTTGTTCTAGCGGTTCTCTAAACATGGATAAATGTATAAAAATGGAAACTTTTGTTCCATCTGAACTTCTGGACTTCATTTAGAAGTTTTAGGAATGTGAGTGAAATAACCTTCAGGGCAAGTTTCAAACACTGACTATGAAATTTCTCTGGAGGGAAGATTTGTTTTGTTTCCTTTCCTTTTGGGAATGGAAATTTTGAGCAGTATGTTGGCAGAAAATAATTCAGGCTATAGTGGAATGTGCAATGTTAATTCAGATAGCTATACACAAACATTTAAAAATATATAGTTACATTTGAAAAATCTAAACTGAACTTAATAAAATAAGTCTAAAATATGATTTGAAGGTCAGCTTTTTTCTGCTTCCACTGGTTAGTTAAAATATTTCTTAAATCCTTCAGAAAACTACATTTCCTGCCTCTCCAACAAATAAAAACTTAAAGGGGAAAAACAGGATTCAAAGATTTCTCCACCACCACCCCCATTTTAGAAAGGTATAACTCACTCTGCTATTTTCAAAAGAAAAATGCACTTGGCTTGTTATTAGAAATGGATACATCAGCGACAATAGGATTTTCTGAATATCCTGGACTTCAGTAGTGCTTTAAATAGGGCCTGGATATGTGAAAGGGAAAAAAGATGACAATTTCAGAAATGAGATAAGGAAGCTACAGCACTCTTTCCTGCAAAATAATTGTCAAGAACCTGTGCAAACCTGTTTCTTGCATCTAACGAATCCTCTCCAAAGATAACAAGTCTGCGTTTGTCAGTGGAACCCTTGCAACAATTACTGGTGCCTTCATTGTCTGCAGGGTGTTAACAAAAGACAACAAACCTCTGTTGGGAAACTGTCCTATTCAGCAGTTTTTGAAAGTAAACTTCATTTCTTTAAAAAAGTGCACCTTGACTGCAAGATGAATTTTAAAAAGTTTGTGTTGGGCGCTGTTAACAAAGAAAGAGGCTGTCACTTGTCCACTTTTTCTCTAGCAAATTTTGCCCTTGCAATTACAAAAGAGCATGTATGAAATGATTTACAGAATTAGTTCAAGATGGAATTTAATCTGTCATGGGAGATTTTGTTTCTGTTTTGAAAACAGTGTAGCTAGTAAGGGAAGGGAAATTTGTTCTGTACAGTTTTGAACAGTTCTGTTGAATAGTGTTACTGTATCTTTAAACACCACTTCCTAATTGTTGGGTCTAGGGCTGTCACCTATGACAGTTTTATGAAAATATAGGTACTAACACCTCCTTTTTTATTCCATCCCCTCAAAAAAAAAAAAGTGCTGAGAACACCTGCTTTTTCTCCTTCTGCGCAAGGTACTGTTAATGTTTCCTTAGTGAACTACTTAACCTACCTTTTGAATGGAATATGACATACTTACTTTCCAGGTTGTGGCCTGAGATTTGTGTATTTATGAGTAACATTTTGCATATATAAGTTGGTCCTTTAAAAAAACACAAAACCTGACAGCACACGAGCACTCAGACATACGGAGGTGCTTGGTTTAAGACATAGTCAGATACAGGAAAACTGGCAGCTCCCATTGCCTGACATTAAACATCAACATTTGCTTCCTGCTCTGAACCAAATGAGCAGACAGGTAAGGTGAGTGATTGGTTGGTTGAACAATAACCATGGCTCCCTGGTGAGGTGTGGGCCGCAGCAAGTGCCCGGACCATGCCAATCCCTGGAACTGGTTCTGGGTGATCCATGTTACTAATAGCCATTGGCAGGAAGATTGAGATTCAAAGCGCTGCTGTGTAAATGCACGCAGCAAGTAGTCTTCTGTATTATGGCTGGGAGAATAATCACTCGCTCTAGGGAGACTGTTTCTGACTGTAACATGTGTGACCTTAAATGATAACGATTATCCTGCATGGTTTGTTATATCTCAGTATTATATCCACTATTCCTTTTTGAATAGTTTCTTGATCTTGTTTCAGGCTCAGCAGTCAGTGCCTGTTTGGAGGCCTTGATCACCTGATGAAATGGTGTAAGGAACAAGATATTAAATTTGTTGTAAGTGAAACCTTCTCACACTTCAGCAGTAGTTGGGGTTAGAAAGAGTTCTCCCATGAAATATTTAAGAAACATCCTACTTTAACCCAAGCAGCGTGTGGGGAAGCGACATTAATTCTGAAGACTATTTTAACATCAAAGGTAGCGCGGGAGTGAAGGATAGTCATTAACAGCTGAATTACCAAAAGTGTCTGGATAGTGCACTTAAAACACATTTCAGTAGAGTGAAATAATTTAAAATCTGAAGTGTGATCTGGAATTGCACATGTCAATTACCACAGAGTCTATGCCATTAAAAATGCATGTAAAGTCTTAATTATATGAAATATTGCAGTGTTGGCAATGCTTCGCTCTTTTTCTTTCTTTTTTAGAAGAAAGCAGAGCTCTGTTTAAATTTAGCAGAAGAAGAATGCTACTCATAAAGTATATCAAGTCTGTCTTGCAGGTATTAACTAATTTCATGGTGATTATGATCATCCGGTTGGAGAATTCTTAGAATTTGTCTATGATCATTTTTTGGTGTTTTTAATTATTCAGAATATTTTCTAATGTGGTGTATTTATGGTATTGTCAGTCACCTTCAGATTCTTTTGTAGCAGGCAGCTCACAAATCAAAGTCATCACCCACCACCATCAACCTCTGGATCCCCTGCAGACATCTGGGAAGAGTTAATGAAAAGCTCAAAAGGTGTCGAGATGTTACCGTCTTTATAAGTGCAGTTTTTGTATGGAGGATGACTGCATTTCAGATTCCATCGGAAGAAGTATTCCCATCCTTGCCTTCTCCAATTCCAACAGCATCTCTATTGTGCAATGATTTGAATGACACAGACCTTGACTATGCAGATGCTTGCCTACTGAGTTAAATCGCAAGGGTAACGGCTTTGCTGAAAACCATTATCTGAACAGATGCAGGTGCAGGCTACACTGATCCAGAGGGAGAAGAACAGTCCCAGTAAAGAGACCTTCATCATAAAGAGTGTTGGGCTTGAATCAGCACAATTTCAAATAATCATCTTTGCTATTTCAGTGTTGTCACCAGGATATTATTAAAGACTGAATATGTGTGTGTGTGTGTGTGTGTGTGTGTGTGTGTGTGTGTATTTATATATATATCGAGTCTAATTCTGATAGCACTTGCACAGGAATAGCATCCCATCTATTCCACCGTTTTAAGTGGATGGAGATGACAAGTGATTCAGTTCCAGGTCTTTGTGTGGCAATCGGCTGCCTTAATTCAGCAGAGCATTTCAATGTGCAAGAAGGCTAAGCTTGGTCTCAAACAGTCTGCTGAACTTGGGCCCATATGGCAGCTCTTTCAAAGGAGATTGTAGCAATTATTTTCTGGCATGCCTTGCACAAAGGTATCTGTTACTGTCAAATAGTTTGATGCCCTTTAACTTGTATGACACTTTTAAGGAGAAATACGCCTTACGTTTAGAAAAGAGATTGCATATGATTTTACTAAGGAGTCACACTTAGTCTTTCGGAAATGTGGTGCTACATTTAAAAAGACACCCAGTTAAAAGCAAAAGCTATCACGACGATTGTTCAGGATTTCAATCTGACATTAAGATGGCAAGCCTATGTGCTGGTTTTCCTGGGAGTAAGCCCATTCTCTTTTCTTTGAAATAAGCAAGCAGTTTGCACTTACGGGCAAAATGGATGTGACATTATTCACACAACCAGTATTTGGGGGATCATTTTTCCAAGTAAGTATTTATTTATTAAAATCGTTCTTATCTTGTTCTTCAGCTAAAAAGAAGAAGAAAGGGGGGGGGCTACTAGAGAGACTTAGAAATGTCAATGATCAGAGAGTTCCTGCCCTCAGGGTTACAATCTAAAAAAAAACCCAACACAAAGGGGAAAGGGATTGGAAAGAAGAAGGGGGCAGTGGAGAGAAAGTAGGTGCTATTTCTTAGTTCAAGACTTCTTGTAATGTCTAGCTGGAATGGAAACATTTCAATGAGATAAGGCAAAAATTGCTGTTCTTCTAGCAGAGCTATGGTGAAACCCTGAAGTCCCATCTGTTTCCCTCTTCTGTAGCTGCCAATGACAGCTATGGGTGGAGCCTCATGCAGCTGCACCAATAGCAGAGCTGATGGCTTTAACCTCTTGCCCACACCACAACCGCAGTGTAGAACTTTGCCTATTTCAAGGCCCTCCAGCTTAGACCATTTTCAAACCAAAGTCTTACAAACCTCTACTGCTTTTCTGGTTGTGTTGCCTTTCAAAGATCACAGGCTGTTGCTGAAGTTTATCCCTCTTTTCTCTGCTAAGCTTCTTGACAGCTGATAACTCAATCTTTGAGTAGTAAGAGATTTCAGGAATCCCAGTGTGTATTTTGAGTTTGGTTTCTTTGGAAAGAAGGTCACTGGAAGCATATGGTGTTTTCTGTGATATGAGGTTTATTTATACATATGCACACTGAGCAGAAGACAGAATATTCACATTTTTAACACTAGCAGATTCTGCTTCCTCATTAGGTTTCAGGGGTGGAGGCACCAAAACCATAGCTGTGGATTATCACAAACAGTGGCTCAGACTTCTGTGTGTTTCCAGTTCAGTTCAAAAATTGACTCACCTTTTCATTCTCTCTCTCACATGAACTCCCACTCTTCACCACCCACTTTTATCAGGAGAGGGAAATTAAACCCTGAGTCCCAAATATCTTCCTCCTTCTAGAAAAGCCTATCCATTGAGAGGCATCTCATTAAGACACCATTGACCCAATCCTGATCAAATCTCATTTTCGCAACCAAGAACTATAGATGTTTAAGGGACAGAAAGAGATAGCTCAGTTGGTTAGAGTGTGCTGCTGATAACAATTCTATGATTCCTTAAATGATGTCCAGACTACCTCCTCCCCCCCCCCGAAAAAATCACCCCTCTGGTGACAAATTTTAACAAGTTTCAGATCATAGCTTGAGAGTTGTTGAACTAAAGAAGTTGGGCAGTTATTTTATCTTCCAGCATAATACAAGGATTAAACCTCTGTATCATTTGCACCACTGTTAGAGGCCTATGATTCGATACCTCCAACAATCTATTTCTGCTGCGATCCCATGAGGTCTCATTAGTCAATATAAAACCAATATGTGTATTGTGTTGTTTCACAGCAAGAAATATATGTAGTCACTCACACCTGGGTTTACAAAGCTTCAGGCATCAGTAAGATTGTGTTGTTGGAGCAGTTTTATCAGACCACCTATTGCTGTTCCTCCTAATGTCCGCCTGCACCTTGCAAGTTGCACTAAGGGCTGTCCCAATGATGTGCCTTCCCAGAATGATTGAAATTGATCCACCTTCCACAAAGTGTACTTGCTCTTTATTTGGGAATAAATCTATACTAGAGTGATTTATTTCCTTCCCTTTACAAGAATCCATTGCCTGTACCCATCTCACAACATTTCATCTTCTAACAAAGTGCCAAGAGTTTTGTGACTCCTCTAGTCTTGGTGATAATTGGGACAGTAAAATGAGAACTGAACGGTCCTGGGTGACTATTTTTCTTATGGTATGTCTTTTGGAGAAGCATCATGTCAGGTTTCTACCTCCTGAGCAATATAGAGACTGGCTGTCTTTTTACTGCTGTGCCCAAGTTCCTAACATTAAGGGTATAGGCTTTTTACCCTATAGTACTGGATGAACTGCTTACCCCTCTGATTATTTGAGGGATAAATAAACAGTATTCTGAATAGACTTCTGCAGTTGTGGACCTGCAATTATAACTCCAGAAACAAACAAACAAAATCATAACCGAAAGAATGACAACTATTTAAAAGCTCCCTGATGGGGGTTCCCATAGTGGAGTTTCCCCTGTCCTGGACCATAGGGGCTAGTTTGACTTACAGACTGTCAGAGGCAAAGGAAGCAACAGCAAGCAATAGCACCAGCATATTTCCATAACAATTAAGCAAGATTGGTGTAAATTATTTAAACAACCTTTAAGCGTTTGCGGAATAGAGGCAAGGAACAGAGATAATTAGAACAAGTGCCACTAATATCTTCCCCTGCAGGTGTTGGTCCCCATCAGATAATCAACTCACTGTGAGAGATTGAGAAATACAGAGTTTGCATTGACATGTTGACAGCAAACATGGATGGCTTGGGAGTAGATAATAAGCCTCCTTTCTTCTTCTTCCCAAACCACTGCTTTTTCTTGGCTTTTGTTCTTAGGGTATAGTCCGGTCACTCTTCTGTTAATGCCATTAAGTCATTCTTGGCTCCCGGTTTGCCAAGTGTTTGCTCTTTCTCCAAGTTAAGCAGGCTAAGCAGCATGCGTGAGTCTTCACGAGTGGTTTAATAGTGGGTTTTGGGGTGAGCTCCTGTTGCTCAGTCCCAGCTCCTGCCCACTTAGCAGTTTGAAAGCACGTCAAAGTGCAAGTAGATAAATAGATACCGCTCCAGCGGGAAGGTAAACAGCATTTCTGTGCGCTGCTCTGGTTCACCCTCAGCCAGTAATGCGAGATGAGCGCTGCAACCCCAGAGTTGGACACGACTGGACCTAATGGTCAGGGGTCCCTTTACCTTTACTTTTTGCCCACAAAATGTCCAAACAAGAGGGGTAGGAAATATTATAGCAACGTTTGCCTCTCACATTTTGTGTAGCATCTGAAACTCTCTTTTTTTCACCTCAAGGTTTCTTGGCTAATATTGTGTGGAATCATTACAGGCTGAGCTTCATAGGACACTGATCAACATTCCCTGAGACCTTCCAAAATGTCTTCTTTTATTGCAGAGTGCACAATGACATCCCATGGTTTGGCAGCATTTGGCAGCTTAGGAAATAATGCTCTGCAAGCCCCTTCAAGTCTGCAGATGTGATCTTAAAATTACGCAAAAGCTGCAGAAGCCAATTGGCTGGAAAATCAGCAATACTACCCCTTTCAGCAGTCTTTGGAATGCCTTGAGTCCACAAAATGTAACATCTGCTGAACTGCTTTGCTAAAGTGGTCTTGGATAGGGCTCACACCTTATTTGTTGGTGGCAAGGGGAAAAATAGGTATATAGAAAGGAAAATTCCTGCATGCCAAGATCCAAATTTGGGGGGGGGGTACTCTCTGGTGAGAGAATCCCAACAAAAATTTAAAATCACAAAACATGCAGTGAAGTAAAGCATGGAAATATAGGCTGTTAGAGCTTTAAAATCTATTATTGTGAGTTCCTAAACTTCCTTCTTTCCTTAGCACAGGAAAAAAGTCTACATTTTTGGTAAGTTAAAAATGATTTACTTACAAACTCTCCAAAAGTCCAATTCATGTGTTTTTCCATACAGCATTTACATGAAGTTGCATAAGCAGTCAAACTTGCCTTAGTTTCAGTGGTGAAAATTATTGGTATAGGAAAACAAGAATTGCTTGTAAGAGCCATGTGGTCTGAGCTGCAACAACCAACTAAAAGCCTCTTCACACACTGAGCTTCTCTGGTAGACTATGGGGGGAACAAACTCTTGATTGCCTAGTCCCTCCCAAGGTGAGCCAAGCCTGGCAGGACAGCTTACTCTATGGCATTAATCACTTCATCCATTGATTAGACTTAAGCATGTTGGTTATATGAGGCTGGTCACCCCACATTATTTAGTTGCTAAATGTTTAGCTCAAAGGCTTCATTACCATATTTATTATATCAATAAGCTTTGCTGCAGCGTTTGAGGCCTTAGCCATTGGTGTCTTTATAGTGGAGGCCCATTCTGCTACTGCGTCCTTAAAGGACTGTTCCACAATTTTGTTAAGTAGTTCTGTTTCCACTGCCATAGATGAATCAGGCATGTTTAGGCACCATCCCAGAACCCTTTTCATTTTCTGGAAGCTCAAAACTGATAGCTGGTTCTTGCATCTCAAAGCAGATAGTTGGATCCACTATACAGAGTGCAGGTGGCTAGCACTGCATTTCCTGACAGCCACCTATCTTGTAAATGACTTGTATTTATAAATCACTTTTCGTTCTGATTATTCAATTAGGATGCAAAGAGCTCTCATCCTAAGCTGCCATCTTGACTTGGTGGCATCACCACCCTCTTAGCCCAAACATAATCCTTCTTCCAAGCAAATGGGACTTAAAAGTGTTTAAAGTGAATCATGCCCCAGATAAATCTGACATCCCTAGCTGTAGGAATGGCACTATCCAATGGGCTTTTGCCACACTGTCACTTGAAGCATTCCTTTCTAACCTCTATAGAAGGACCTTGCAAGTTGGGTTCTCCTACAGCCCATTCAAAACACCATTCATTTTTTTATATATGATCTGGTAGTTTTATAGAACCAGAGAATAAATCATTGCAAGATTAAGAATAAAATAGGACCAGACAATAATCTAAATTTAAGACCAAACCTAAAGCTCATATATTGTTTGAAAAATGAAAAAAAGAAGAAATCCCTGCTAACTAACATGACAAATTAAGCTCTGCTGTAGAAGGCAGAAGTGACAACTCAGCTGTTTTGCATAATGAGCTAAAAAAGAAGTCACAGCTAGCTAAATACGAGAATGTGTCTGGTAGACAAAATGCTTCCGAAGGCTGAAAAAGCGAGGTGGGTAGAGGAAAAGAAGAAAAAAAGACACAGTGTAAACATAATTTAAAGAACAGATGAGAATCTTCAGGGGGAAGCCAGAGCATTGCAGTCTCAAATAAGTTATTTTAAAACCCAAGAAATTTCCTGAGATGCATGGAGGAATGTAATATTAGTAGCTAAAGTCAGCTGATTTTGTTCATTTTTGCAATGACATCTCCAGGAATACTTGGTGTAGTTCAGATCTTCAGGCCTACCTCTGCTTTTCCCATCTAGATTTGAATGGTACAGTTTCAATCACTTTGAATCTATTATATTCTAGGGATGGAGAAATCTGTTAATTTTACTTTCTCCCCATTTCTCCATTTTCCCATTTTCTTAAGTTCTGTTCTCTCCATTTCTGCATCAATTCATGATTTTTTTCTTCAAACATTTTGCACAGAAATACATATCACTTTTTATGTGTACTGCACCTAACATATATGCACTTTGTATGTACTTTCAGTAAAATATGCATTATTGAAAGCATTTTCCCCATCTATAATATTGTTTTGTATGATATTTCAACTAATTTATGCATATTTGTGCACAGTTCAGGGCTGGAAAACTGCACTGCAAAATTCAGAGAAGTGCAAATTGTGAAAGATAGCTGTATTTTGGTTCACATATTATTATTATTGCAAAGCTCAAAGTATGCAAAGTAGGCAATTAAAGTGAGAAATGAATAATTTTTCCCTTCATATTTATGATGTCATAGCACTTCATATAGCTTGGAAAAGCTGAAATAGGGGACTTGAAGTGTTACCAGTTCTGCTACAATGGTTATTATGTGTTACCTTATTCCTATGTCTTCTCTTGACCAAAAAGGCCTGTTCTCAGGCTCAGAAAGGTGCAGCACCAACACGTTCTCTCACAGCCTGATATCTGCTTCACTATTGTGTTGCCAAGCTGGAGAAGAAGGTGACTAAGACGGACACCAAGTCAAAGTGTGGGTACATGGAAGAACAACATGTGGACTGTACAACATCTGTGCTGACTGCTCAAATGGAGTTCTAGGGCCAAAACTCTTTAAAAAAAAGTCTTGCTGCACCATTTAGTTCCTGCCTTCATCTGTTCCATCCTCATGTTGCTCCCTGATATAGATTGCTTCACCCTGGTGCATGGCAGAACCAGTCCTGTTTTCTTCTCTGGGAAGTTGACTAAAATAAGGCATAGCCATTCCCAGCACTCTATTTCCATGTCATCAGTCCAGCTCCTCTCAAGATATGTGGGTGTGAATGATTTTACACATGTCTAATCAGAGTCCCACTGATTTTAAGAGGTAAGTGTGTTTAGGATTGCAGCCTTCAGCATACACAGCCTCGTACAGGATTGCAATTGTACTCTCTCATAGTGCTTCATTGAAAGGTTAAGGATTAGTTCAGGGAAAAAGATCTTCCTTGGGTAATCCAGTGAAAAGGCTATTATGACAGGAGGAAGGGTTTGGCCCATCCGCCAGACTCAGGCTCACATCAAAGGCATTGGAATGTCTCTGAGCGCTGACCTGAATAGAACGAAGAAAGAGGCTAATACAGTGCTCACCTACCGCACTGCTTCCCCTCTTGTTATTAGATGGATATGACCCTGGCTTTGATCTTCCAGCAGATGGTACAGCCAGAAGAAATGCTGCATGAGGGAAGGAGAGACACATCTAGGAGGTGGAGGAGGAAGGAAGGAAGGAAGGAAGGAAGGAAGGAAGGAAGGAAGAAAACACACACAACTATATGCACCATGTTATGCATTATGGTAAGTATAAGTGACAAGGATAAAATGACTAAGAATGTGAACATGTTCCTTTGTGAGTCTTTAAATTACTGGCAAAATGCAGCTTTTATGTGGTATGGTGCTCACGGAAGTCAAGGTGAAGGAAAAGGATGAGCATCCCTTTGATCCAGTAATGTGGTAAACAGAATGATTAAATAAACACAGGGGGTTTGTTTATCTGTTACCAATTGTTTTACGTGTCAACATAATTCATATATTTCAAGGGCACATCTCCTTATTCCTGAGAGCTTGTCAGACAGTGAGCTTTGTCTATTGTCACATAACAATGAGACCTTTCTGATCAAAGGGAGACTTGGCTTGAAAATAAGGGAACTGTTTTACTATGTAAGCGAAGGCTCTGCCGGGAATGAAACATTAGTTACTGCAGTTGGCTGAATGGGCCAGCGAGGTGACATTCTTTATTGCAATGTGTTTATTACCTTGAATTTATATCCATTTTTTGTTTTGCCTTGGAGATGGAAGCTGGTATGAAGGGAAGGATTATGATCTTGCTTTCGCTTCTATAAAAAAAGAGAAAGGTATAGAACTTCATCTGAGCAATTTGCTTCTTCCTTCTTCTAGCTTTTGAAATAAAAACTACAATAGAATCAGCACTATCTGATCATAGTCATTTGAATTAGCTGTTTATCTCAAAAGCATCTCATGCAAACATTTATTAGAAAAAGCATTTTGGATTGCCCTTTCATACCTCTCCCATGGACACTAATCAGATAAATATTCTGCAGTGGGAATTATGAATTAAGAAAGCCTGTGCACACTTTTCAGAATTGAGGAGTGGTGGTTGCTATCTACCTTCTTACCCTTTGGAGCAAAGATTATCATTTTCTTTTAAAACTGGGGGAGGGGGGAGCTTCATGCATATGAGCCAATTCCAGAGGGCCGTGAGTGTTCAGGCACAATAATATAAATGTGGGGGCCAGGCACTCACAAAGTCAATGTGAAAAGCTGGCAGGGGGCAGCAGTTCAGCTCCATCCTTTGCAGAGAGGTGGGGGGGGTGGCTCAGACTTGGAAGCAGAGAGACAGAGAGGAAGAGGAGTCACTGCCACAGGTGTATGCGTGTGACGTTGGACATCTGCGTTCTGTGACAGGCACCCACAATCCTGAGGGCGAGATGGCATCCCTGGCTCCATGTCACCAAACTAGCTAGACGTTTCTTCCCACCCTCACTTTTAAAAGCTTGTTTTAAGTCCCACACTACTCACAGTGGCATGGGGAATGGGCCCAGCATGGGGAATGGGACAGGGGGTCAGAAGCACACCCCTATTTCTTGTTCTGCGTATGAATCCCATTGGTTCTGGAGCCGTGGTTCTTAGTTTCAGGAATGAAGACTTGTTTTGCCTTTTCACATTTATGCTACAGGAAGGCTTTTTAAGATTTAGAAGAGGGGAAGATTCACAGTGAAGGATTCTGTGCATTTGCCAATGTGGGAAACTTTGCTAATATAGGTACATTGTCAGGGATGGACCATTGTGATTTTGTGACCACATTAAGGCAATATTTCCCTGTGGGCTTAGTGCCACTCTCTGGGCCCATTACGGCTACACAAGAAGGAAGGCTATATCCCTTCAAGACCCTTCTTCATCATATTTCATTGGTGCTAAGACCAATATATTCTTTTATACCTTTAGGATAAACTGTTGTGCTGAACATTCAACAATTTTTATTTTATTCAGAAGTGATCAAAAATGTTCTCCTTGCTCTACTGAAAGCTACATCTGACTGGTCATTTATCTGATCCACTTATGCCCTCCTGCTGTTGAAATTATTGAAGAAAATATAATCATATATTGCTGGAACAGTGATAGATTTTGATTTTCACAAAGTTTTCAATAGGAGGAATCAACGTTTCCTTTTGGATGTGGAAGTGTAGACAGTATAGCAAGTTTTCTTCTCATTCACTGTGAGACCATTAGGCTCAAACATACATATAATTGCTGCTGCCTAGGTTACCCTATTGTGTACCAAAGAATACTTTCTATCTTTACTAGAAAATAATCCATAAATTGGGCTGAACCTTCACCTTCTCCCCTAAATGTGGAATCATTCAGATGATTTTGGTCAAGATAAAGTGTGTTATCTGTAAAAAGAGAAGCAGCAAGGGAGGGAAGGAAACAAGTGTTTGAGGATTAACTTTCTTCTTGCAGTTGAAAATGATTGATCAGCTTCACTCTTATGTCATTCTGATGACAGCTTAATAAAACCCAGAAACTGCTTGTTACCCTATTCACAAATAATACCACTTCCTTTAAGTCCATTGAATTTTGCCACCTCTTTCCAATTATAATTGCCCTTTCAGTTTTGAAACATGTCACCAAGTAAAACAAAATGTAAAAAGCATTTCATTTTAATTCAACCGGGGCAGCGGTGGCGGTGGCAGGGGAGCTAAATAAATATTCCCCTTAGAACCCAATAATAAACAAAGTTGCTAACAAACTAGTGCCTTCAATCTTGAGAGAAACATTCCTTCCTTTTTCTCAATGTGTGAGAAATAGACGAGTACACTCAGTTATTACATTTGCACAGATGGTGGAAAACAAGTGTTTCTGGCAACAGCTTGGAAGAAGAGATGCAAAGTATATTGGCATCCGTTTAACAATTCACTTTGTACCTCATTCACCTTTTATTAAATTTGTCGAATGTGGTATAAACAACATGGCAGTCCAGCTTTCCTCAGAAGAATTTCCCCACTGAAACAGTTCTAATGGAATAGCAGATGCAGAGTAGTACTGCAGCCAATGAAACCATGGATCTTCTTCCAAATATATGCCACCGAAGTTAGGAGCAGGTCTAAGTGATATAGCTGAACTGTTGACACAGTTAAAATGCCAAAAGGTGTGGTGATTGTCTAATGGGTACGTTTTTGTAATTCTGAGATGTTTCCTGAATTGGCAGTATGTTTACTACAAATATTCCCAAAGAATACCTTTCCACACTTCTCTGTCTAGGTCTTTCTAGAAGCATCCTATGAAGATCACACTACTGAGGTTAAGTTCTGTAGACAATGTTATAAGAGCAGGAAGCAAACAGCCAGACAAGTATCTCCCCCCCCCAACTGCCAGTTCCAGGCATGACAAATTGAAATTGATCCTTTCATAATCAATAGCATTTTTATTTTCAGAGAATATACTTTTAGGATGAGAGCATGCAAGATACAGTGTTGTCTGTCTTTCAGAAAACTAACTTATAGGACAAAGGTTCCCACCTCTCACCTTAAATGAACCTTGCCTCTTCTGTGCTCAGTGAGCAATATTTCACCACCACCACCAGTGCCATTCCCAGTAAGTACTTACATTACAGACGTTGTATGGTTTTTTCTGAACTTAAACAAACTTGTGGGAGATTCAAACTTTCTACTCCTATGTCAGGAATGGAGTGGAGGAGGAGTATGCTGGCATGGAAGATAAGCATACTATTAAACCCTCACATTTGAAATAGAATTAAACATTTATCAGAATGAAATGGAAAGTAACTGTGTGTGTGTGTGTGTGTGTGTGTGAGAGAGAGAGAGAGAGAGAGAGAGAGATCACTTGGATTAGTTGTATAACACCTAAGAATTTGTATTTAATATTAGCCCTATTTGTGCATTGTTGCCTGAACAGTGTTGGGAAGAGTGGGCCTTACCTTCAATATCCCCATATGTGCTGGCTCCACTGTTGAACATCTTCCCATGTTGCATGGGAAGGTATGAAGGGAGATTCAGTTGGAAGGCCACACTTAAAATCCTCTATATGGATAGGAACTGTCTGGGTACAGAGTTCCTCTTTGCATGGAGAATACTAAGTGGGTTAATTTGAATGTACTTAGAAGCCCCCTTCACATCTTTTTTTGCTTAGCACAGAAAGGTAAGGGGTGGGCTGAGTGGGGCTGGCATGCATGGTGATTTTGGGGGCAGACCTGCAACAGACTAGTCTGCATGCCTTCCTAATGTCTGGAAATCCCAGTTGAAGCTTATCTTCTGAACAAGATTATTGTGAATGTGACTACTAAGCAGGAGAGGTCATGCCAAACAAATGACCAAGGACGCTTGCTTAGCTATTCAGCTAGTAAATCACAGGTCGACCCTCTGAGGATTATTTATTAAATTTCTAGGCTGCGTTTCAGCCGAGCTTTGTCCCAAGGTGTCTTATTATAAGGGGGCAGGGGAGCTGCTAGAATTAAAAGTAATTAAAAACAAAAACCAACAGCTCATCTAATTATTAGCTGTTTAATAAACAGCAAATAAAATCCCCAATTAAAATACAGCTAATGGCAAGTAAAAATTAAGAGCATTTACCTTCTAGGCAAAAAGATGTACAGAATAAATACATTTGAGGCAGCCTTCCAAATGTGAGAAATGAGTGGAAATTCCTAGAAAAACGGTAGTTTCACTCACTGTGAACAGGTGTGTTTAAAATGTTTCAAAACGAATGCAGAAAATCTTTATGTGTCCTTTATGCTATTTCAGACTGGAATCCTTGCACACTTACGTGAGAGCCCTACAGAACGCAATGCAACTTACTTCTGAATAGACTTGTAATGGATTGTGCTACTAGGCACCGAATGTGTTTGGGTTCAAGAAGACCACAACTTTACAAACTGGAGTCCAGTGCAACATAATGACCCGATACCTGATTGAATCAGATTTACCACATTCAATGCAGATGGCACCCCTAACTGACTTGCCCTGCCCTCCGTCTCTCATGACAGCAGAATCTGGAGCCATCCAATGAAGCTGCAGATTGTGAAATCCAGGACAGACCGAAGGAAGCACTTCTCCAAATAGCACATAGTTAAACTATGGCTTTTGCAACTGCAAAATGTTGTGATAAACTAGAATGGCTGTAAAGGGGGATTATGGAAGATAATGTGTACTAGTCATGATGGCTTTATTATTTCCAGTGTCGGGGAATGCCAATTGTAGGGGATCTTGAACAGGAGAGGTGTGATGGCCTGGGAGTCAGACTCTGATGCTGAACCTGAGGGATCCCAGCCTGCACAGGATTCCCCGCCTCCAGAACCAGCTGAGCCGGGGCCAGGGCTTGAGCCTGAAGGATCCCCACCTGTGCTGGATCCCCAGGTGCAGGCATCAGCAGAGTCTGCTCTGGCTCCTGATGGGAGGGAGGACCCATTGCCTGCAGGTGCTCCACTCCCAGCCTCCTCAGAGGAAGCTGAGGCAGCCCCTGGGTCCAGTAACCCACCAGCCTCTCCTGAGCTACAGAGGTGAAGGGCAGAGAGGCGAAGGGAGTTAAGTGCCTACAGGAGGAGTGCTCGCCTCCAGGCCTGGAGGAGAGGCGAGTCTCCGGAGGATCGGGGCCGCCCTAAGCATAGGGCCAGATAAAAGCCAGCCAGACCCAGCCCAAGTTGCGTGAGCAACTTAGTTGCAAGCGTGTGCTCAACCTGCAACCTTGTGCCTGAACCTGCCTTGGACCTCGACCTGCTCCCTGCCGGACTGACCTCCTTTGGACCCCTAGACCCAGGACTGGACTTGGGCCTCGCTTCACGGACAAACCCTTGGGGCCAGCACAAGAGGTTTAGTGCCCATATGTCTTCTTTTGAGCTTCCAATAGGCACCTGGTTGGTCACTGTGAGAACAGAATGCTGGACTAGATCAGCCTCTTGTACGTTCCATGAGGGGTTTCCATGTGTTACACATACTTGGTACAGTTATATTATGCCCATAGCACCCTCACCCAGGCATACAGAACCTAAAAGCCAGGTTCACCTCAGGATCCAGAACTGCTTTCAAGATCATCTGCAATCAAGTCCAGTCCAGTCCATACCCAGTCTGTTTAAAAGATAAAAGATCTGCATTCTGCAGTGAAGATAACCTGTCTCCATGGGGATCAGTCTGAAAGCTTTCAATTTGAGTTGTTCAGTGGCCTGAATTGAACATATGCTTGATGGTCTAGTCTCTTTAACCATGTTTCAGTTACCATTAACTTTTGGGGTGGCGGGTGGAGAAAGGGTAAACATCTAAATAGATTGTATTTATTTCATTTCTTTGCATTTCTGCCTTAAACATTAATGTCCAATGCAGACTGTGTTTCTGAACATAGTGACACTACTTGTCAAATCCACTTGCCTTGTTCAGAAGTAACTGGGGGGGTGGGTAGGAGGGGAAAACCACAAAGGTTTTCATCATTCCCTTCATATAAATATTATCTGGTGCAGTCCTTCAACTCATTATTTGACAGAAATAAATAACATTTTAGCTTGAACAACTAAAAGACTAACAAAGAAAAGGTTGCAACCTCCAGATGCATATTAATATACATGTTTCCTAGAGACCTGCAATGTTTGAGCTTCCTTATTCCACATTTAAAAAAAAAAGTTTCACAAAAAAAAATTAATAGCATGATAATATAGGTAGGTATATTGAAGTAGCTAGACAGCAAGGTCATAATTTGCTACATTCCAGCCTCGTGGCAATTGCACATATAGAACTATAGATACATGCATATTAGGCTAGATTATGAACATCATGATAAGTTAAGGTTTGCTTATCTTCCTGAACCTATCAGAAACTATAGCCAAGGGGCCAGGTGAAATGTGGCTGCCTCCTTTTTCCTCTGAGATCAATCTGCAAGTTTCAGGCTAGTAGTCAACTTTCCCTTTGGGAGAACGTTGATTCCTAGGGATCATTAGGGCAGGAATTGAAAATTAACCTACTGAAATCAGAACGCCTTTATAAAAGCCTGTGGTGCGGCTGCATTTGGAATACAGTACACAGTTCTGGTCGCCTCAACTCAAACAGATGCCAGCCACAAAGCTTCTGGATACCAGGTGATAGAAACCGCAGGAGGCGAGAGTGCTGTTTCACTCGGGTGCTGCTTGTGAACTTCCTATAGGCATCTGGTCAGCCACTGTGAGAAGAGGATGCTGGACTAGATGGGTCACTGGCCCAATCCAGCTGGTTCTTCTTATGTTCTTATTATTCATTCTGAAAGGAAAACTTAAGGGCTTCTGGGATGAGACATTCATCCTTGGCTCTTTTCGATCTGGCTTTTGAACTAGATATTTAACCAGGTTGCAGTGGCAGACTTTGGTGTTTCAAATTTTAGCAGCACCTTGTGTGAGGCCAAAATTTGGCACACACCCCTCTTGTCTTCTGTTCTCTGTATGCACTACAACATAGCTGTGACACCCTGCCACATGCCCCCTCAGCTTGGCGCCCAGTGTGAGGGAACTGGTGGTGCTGCCCTCAATCAGCCTCTGCATCGATATTTGTTGAAAGATGAGCAACAACAATCCCGCCCTGCCCTGTTCATCGTTATTGAGCATTCCATGAAATTTGGCAAGGGTGTAGCACTGGAGTGTAGGCATGGAAGAATATGCCAAATTTGGTTTTTCCCTTTTCCAGTCTGCGGTTCACCCATTTTCACATTGGTCCCCAATTTTAAAAATACACGAAAATACATTATTATGTGCATTTATCCTAATATGTGCCTTTGTGTATATAATTTTGCTTAATAGGCATGTTTTTATACAAGTGATTTCCCCCCAATATGATTTATTTTTGCCTGTTATTTTCACAAATATACACAATTTGGTGTAAAATATATGCTTTTTATATCTGCTGTTTGTTTGTAGAACTAATTTTGAAAGATAGCTGTGTTTTGGATCATATATTGGTTCAGGAGGTGTGAATTTTATGGGTTCACATTAAACCGAAGAAAATTATCCTCTGTCTCTGCTGAGCTGGCTTTACTTCTCCTTGTTGGAGGGATCCCAGTTGGTACTGGAGATGTTTGTTTTAAGTCTTTAGAAAATGTGCTACTGTTCTGTGAAAGCCAATCTATGTATTCATTTCTGTAGATTTCTACCCTGCCTTTCTATAAAATCCTCAAGGGGGCTAACAACAATTAAAGTCCTGCACAAGGAACAGTTAAATAATCAAACAGCCAATTTAGGAAAAAAATGGCTAAAAACTAATCCACTAAAAACTAACAGGCAACAGCAGGAAGAAATTCTTATTAAAAACCACATATATTTTTAGAAAGTCTGCTGAAATGAAACTGCTGCTTGTCTGAGCATGAGCAGGAGTGGGCAGCCATGCCTTTCTTGAGAGGGCATTCCAGATTTTGGGCACCGCATCCAGGATGGCTTCATCTTGAGTACACATCTGTTGTATATCTGACGGCAGAGAAATCTAATGAAAGGTGGAGGTGATGTTGGTTGGGAGGCCAGAGGCTTTGGGACTTTGTGGTCTTTCTGCTATGATTAGTGTACACATCGTTTTATTGGAGCAGGTGTAGAGCTTGGGCATCCTGGCTGGATTCATTACTGCTGCTAGATAAGGAGGTGGCCTGCGATACTATATATCAGCTACATCTGAGATGCTGACTACATGCCTTTCTTGACAATGTATCTTTGCAACCTAGAGCACTGACAAATATAATGAGCTCTGTGTGGGATTGTTTTTTGAAGATGGATCATAATCTGCAAGTAACAGAGAACACTGCAGCCCACTTACTGGGCAGGTGAGAACATATTCAAACCGCTGGCCAGTTATTCTGCCCTCCAGTGCGTTTCTGGGCAATTGTAAAATCAGGAGTGGGTGGCCCTGCAGATATTGCTGAACTCAAACTCCCCTCATGCTGACTAGGAATGATGGAGTTCAGCAACATCTGGAGGTCCATAGGTTCCCCTCTTTGGCTATTGTAAGGTGCCTTCCACACCTTGGAGGCCAAACGTCTCATCTTCCAGGGTTCCAAATCACACAAGGAGTCTACATGAGCAGAGAAGGCTTCATTGCTACAGTAGTTCAACACCCAACACATGGAGGGCAATGAAGTCGGCAAAAGTGACATAAGAAAGAGGGTTGGAGTCAGAGAGTGTGTCTCCACTGCTACCGTCATGTGATTGAAATTGCCTGAATGAGGCCCAATGATACACCATAATGTAATTAAATGGGTGAACTACTAAAGAAGAGTAATCCTTTTAGGAAGTAGGCCTGGGAAGATGCATTTTAATGAGAAACTACATACTTTGCACTTCCTAGAAAAGTAAATGAACAGAAACAAAACTTTCACTAGACTTTCACACTTATCTGAATTTTGCAATGCAATTCTCCAACCAATGTTTATGAAAATTCATATATTGAAAAAATGTGTGCATAGAAATAAATATATTAGTGGAAATGGAATTAACAATTAATTGCACTAGGGAAAACTGCTTGCAAAAATGTGTGCATTAGACAAAGATGCATATAAGAATGTATTTATAAGAATAAATTCTTATTAAAATGCAGATGAACTTCCATGAGGTTCCCACCACGATCTGCAAATTGTTGCAGAATAAGATTTAAGATTGGAAAAATGAAAAACTGAGAATAAGTTCTTCTTGACTCTCAAATCTGTGATCACTATGTATGAAATGTTCTGTATGCCTTGGAAAATGGTAGAGTTTAATTTATCTGCTTGTAAGTAATTTCATAGCTTCTTAAAAGTATCTTTTTCATTCCTAGATATGATACTGATGATACAATAGTGCAAAGGAAGTCAACAGAACCCATTATGGACTGCATGCAATATGCCCCCCCCCCCGCAAAGCAAAAGAACCATATTTTTTACTATGCAAAGTTCATCAAACCATACTATTTTGAACTTCTTTTATTATAGTAAAAGAGTGAAGGGGTTCTATTTCATGTATGTGAAAGAATAAAGAGAAAGGGATACAAAAGGGAATTTTGTCTTGCTTTTGTTGGGAGGAGAGATATTTTCATTTGGCAACAAAACCTAATTTCTACTTTGCCAGACCAAAAGAACGACTGAAGAACAGACACGTCTGTAATCTTTCCCTGAGGTTCCTTTGTCTGATGTAGTTTTATCCACAGGAAGTCTTTGGAGATTTTTATATTTTTCAGTTGTGGCTTGAAGTCACACCACTTTGTTTGTGTCTTTCTGGGGTAACAATGACATTTATTTCTGAATCCAGTCCTTAAGAAAGGGGGTGGGTGGGTATGGTAATACATGCCCGAGAGCAAGAATTTTTTAATTCATTTCTAATTTTAATAATCCACATTTACTTTTGCATGCAATTTGCATTTGACTCATTTGATTTCCAAAACTAAGACTTAACTAAAAATGTCACTACTTGATCATTTGAACGATTCATCAACATTTTAAGTGACTGAGATTAATTTCGCAAAACTGCTTTTAGTGTAATACATAGTGCTACTGGTGAACAAAACAGGACTGTGTGTGTAGAGAAAACGTATTGCTTTGATAGCAATACTTATTTGATTGAATGAGGCTAGCTGGTAGCATAAATGAGAAGTAACTGCCTTCTAGGTAAGCTAAAAACCAAGGGTGGAGAACCTCTGACACATGGGTCTCCTGGCCTTCCCATTTGGCCACTGAGGACATTCTGGTCAAGCAACACCCATCTACCCTACAGGTAATGGTGTGACTCACATGAAAGGGACTTTGTAGGCACTGCTAATCAGCTGGTTGGTGCTGAGCTTCCCAAGTGCTGACCTTCAGCTGATTGCTGGCACTATAGAAGAAAAACTACATACACTTTTTCATCCACACAGTTTGATTTCAAGTCACACAGGAAAAGCGGGTCATCTGTTGTCATTTTTTAAGGGACTTCCACCTGCCAAAATTGGGCCACAGGAGTTATGCAGAGATACAGGATCTGGCCCAGTGGCCAGATCCAGTTCCCTATCCCTGCTGAAAACTCACCAAAGTTATGAGATAGTGGGAATGGTTTTATGGAGGATGTGTGACAGATGTGGTCTCATTTTCCATCTGTTTTCAGCAAATGAATCAATGTAGCAATCTGTATGGAGGGCTGTTTCTCAAGCATAGCAACAGTCACAACTACAAGAAATGTATTTTTGATCTATTTGCAACAAATGCTGCAGCCAAAAAGTATTGGTGGGAAGGAGGGGATACCCAGCCTTTTCATTGTTCCCACTGGTACATGACAATGACACTGGCTAATTGTGGTTCAGGGTTTTTTAAAAGTTATTTCCACCCCCTCTCTTGCCATGAAAGAGCCCTAACATTAATATATTTTAGTATGAGTGAAGAACAATGGATAATTGATATTTGGAAGTGTGTGTGTGTGAAATACCAGGCATCTATCAAACACTAAAAGTTGAATTGCACTGCAAGGGCAGCTATACACATTTTTTTAATGAATCCTTTTTTTAAAAAAATGAAGATTATAATATCCTTGCTGCAGGGATCTTTCTAACATTGGCTTCTGAAATTCAGCAAAGTATCATGCATATTGACAGTACTGGATAAATAATAAATAGTAATAATAATAATAATAATAATAATAATAATAATAATAATAACCCCACTCTACTTCTGCTATAAGCAATCTGCCAGATTAGTACTACATATTTGTGATTACTTGAGTAACCACTGGATGTCACTGATGATCCACACTAATTCCAAACCTTGGAGTGTCTTCTAAATTTGGCATATGGAACGCTCACATGATCATGGGGGAGGAGGGCATTTCAACTGTGCCAAGTCAAAGTGGAGGTTTGTTGTTGTTGTTGTTGTTATTGTTGTTGTCGTCTATTCACAAAACTGCAAGCAGCCTAATACTCAACCTTCTTTTCCAGGACATTTCTCATTCCTTATGATGGTCTTGTGACAACAGAGAATTGGTGGGGGGGGGGGGGGTCAAAGCCTAAGACATCTTCAAAGGCATTGGCACTTAATGTAAAAAGGAAGGTTCAGAAGATGTCAGAAATCTTTCAAAACATGAAATGGGAACACAGAGTAATACATCTATGATGCCTTATTATAGAAATGAAGGTCTCTTCTCACAACCATCTCAGTGGTGGGTTGTTTCTTTTTTAATTTTTTTTAAGAAATAAATTCATGCTGCTGCCTCCTACTTGTTTAAGATAGTTGTGACCTGGTTGTGGGCATGTGCTACCATGTGCTGCACTTGGATTTTTACAAGACTCTTCAAATTTGTGTGGGTTTTTTTTTTAACCTGAAATGTTAATAAGAATAGCCTTAAAGACCAAAACAGAGCCAAACATCATAACATAGCCATTCATACTACAATATGTATACCTACTAAAAGCATGTGATTGCTAAAGGCGTATCTCCACACGGGGACTGGATACACTCACTCAACATATCTAATCCATCTGCCCTATATTCCCACTGAGGCTTCAGCTCATGCCAGTCTACAGCTTGCTCAAGCTTCTGTATATGGGCAATGAAGACTGTGCTATCCACAAAAGTCAAGTTGTAACATCACTGGGCTTTGCTGCATTAAATCACACCTTTTTTTCCCCAGGAAGGGCAACATCCAAAGGGAGCAAAGTTGCTGAGCAGAAACAGCCTAAAAAAGCTTTGATTGCCACGAACTTTCTCCACACCTCAATCCAAATGCATCTTTCCTGTGAAGCAGGCTCTTCTGTATTTTTCTCACAGTGAGGAACCACCAGAAGGCCCTCAAAGCTGGACCCCAGTGTGCAGGCTGAACAACGGGGGTGATGTTTCTTCAGGTATTCTGGGGCAAGACCTATTATTTCCCAACTTTCTCCCTCATCTGCCTCTGAGATGTGACCTCCCATAAACCCCTGTTGTAAATCTATACTGTCTTCCTCTTCCTCCTCCCTGGAAGGGTCAGGATGGGAAGGCGGTCTCAACCATTCCTCCTCTGCCCAGTCCCTGATGCCTGTATGCCTAAACACAGGTGCTTCTCATTAAGACCTCAAGGCCAGTGTTGACGGTAATCAAAGACACGTAATGGGAGTAGGTGCTGATTTTGTTGGGTGGAAACGGTGAATGCCCTTAGTTAGTGTTCCATTACAAACCTGGGCTGGGTCGAGCATAAAAAGCTCTCATCATGGACTGTCAGCGCCTGTTCAGACCTTAGGAGGTATTTTGCTTTGCTGCTCAGCCTGCTAATATTTATGCGTTAGAAGTGCTTTTTTTCCTAGCAAAAGAGGTGCAGGAACTCCCACCCTTTTGGGGTGAACAACCATAATTTGTTAAGTTTTTTGAGGGGGCGCCAAAGTTAGGGGAAGTACCACAGAGCTGCCAGAACTCAGTTCTGGTGAGTTCCAGCTGAAAAAAGCCCCATGCATAAGTGTTTCAGTCAGCTAGCTAGATAAGATAGTCTTGTTATTTTTTTTTAGCCTCTGAGCCTTTGTGTTATTGTTTGACGTTTTACCTCTTTACAGAGTTTTGTTTTCAATAAAGCTTTCGTATGTTTTTATGCCTGTTGTCTTTGTCCATGGAGTTTTCTTGGCAGGGATACTGGAGTGGCTTACCAGTTCCTGCTCCAAGTGGATCACGTTTAGTCAAAACTCTCCACTATGACCTGTCCATCTTGGGTGGCCCTGTACAGCATAGCTCATAGCTTCTCTGAGTTATTCAAGCCCCTTTGCCACAACAAGACAGTGATCCATGAAGTGATCAAGAAAATTGGTGATATGAAATGAACATTTCGTACAAAGATTACCATAATAAAGGACAAAAGTGGAAAGGACCTAACAGAAGCAGAAGACATCAAGAAGAGGTGGCAAGAATACACAGAGGAATTATATCAGAAAGATATGAAGGTCTCGTACACCCCAGGTAGTGTGGCTGCTGACCTTGAGCCAGACATCCTGGAGAGTGAAGTCAAATGGGCCTTAGAAAGCATTGCTAATAACAAGGCCATTGGAAGTGATGATATTGCAGCTAAACTATATAAAAATTTAAAAGATGATACTGTTAAGGTACTACACTCAATATGCCAGCAAGTTTGGATAACTCAGCATTGGCCAGAGGATTGGAGAAGATCAGTCTACATTCCAATCCCAAAGAAGGGCAGTGCCAAAGAATGCTCCAACTACCACACAATTGCACTCCTTTCACATGCTAGCAAGGTTATGCTTAAAATTCTACAAGGCAGGCTTAAGCAGTATGTGGACTGAGAACTCCCAGAAGTGCAAGCTGGATTTCGAAGGTGCATAGGAACCAGAGACCAAATTGCAAACATGCGCTGGATTATGGAGAAAGCTAGAGAGTTCCAGAAAAACATCTACTTCTGCTTCATTGACTACGCAAAAGCCTTTGACTGTGTCAACCACAGCAAACTATGGCAAGTTCTTAAAGAAATGGGAGTGCCTGGTCACCTCATCTGTCTCCTGAGAAATCTGTATGTGGGACAAGAAGCTACAGTTAGAACTGGACATGGAACAACTGATTGGTTCAAAATTGGGAAAGGAGTACGACAAGGCTGTATATTGTCTCCCTTCCTATTTAACTTATATGCAGAATTCATCATGCGAAAGACTGGACAGGATGAATCCCAAACCAAAATTAAGATTGCCGGAAGAAATATCAACAACCTCAGATATGCTGATGACACAACCTTGATGGCAGAAAGTGAGGAGAGATTAAAGAACCTTTTAATGAGGGTGAAAGAGGAGAGTGCAAAATATGGTCTGAAGCTCAACATCAAAAAAACTAAGATCATGGCCACTGGTCCCATCACCTCCTGGCAAATAGAAGGGGGGGGGGGAGAAAAATGGAGGCAGTGAGAGATGGGTTCCATGATCACTGCAGATGGTGACAGCAGTCACGAAATTAAAAGACCCCTGCTTCTTGGGAGAAAAGCAATGACAAACCTAGACAGAATCTTAAAAAGCAGAGACATCACCTTGCCGACAAAGGTCCGTATCGTTAAAGCTATGGTTTTCCCAGTAGTAATGTATGGAAGTGATAGCTGGACCATAAAGAAGACTGATCACCGAAGAATTGATGCTTTTGAATCATGGTGCTGGAGGTGACTCTTGAGAGTCCCATGGACTGCAAGAAGATCAAACCTATCCATTCTTAAGGAAATTAGCCCTGAGTGCTCACTGGAAGGACAGATCCTGAAGCTGAGGCTCCAATACTTTGGCCACTTCATGAGAAGAGAAGACTCCCTGGAAAAGACCCTGATGTTGGGAAAGATTGAGGGCACAAGAAGAAGGGGATGACAGAGGACAAGATGGCTGGACAGTGTTCTCGAAGCTTACCAACATGAGTCTGACCAAACTGCGTAAGGCAGTGGAAGAGAGGAGTGCCTGGCATGCTCTGGTCCATGGGATCACAAAGAGTTGGACACAACTAAACGACTAAACAACAAATGTTTTTATGGAAATTGGTCTTGCTTGAGTTTCTGAATCTTCCAATCTTGACTACACTTTTCAAAGTGGATCATTCATCACAAAGGATGACTTCGTTCACTACTTCTCTCATAAAATAGAAGCATTTGCTCTCATGGGAGTGTGATTGCCAGTACCAACATACTGTAAAATCAAAATGGTTTTGCCTGGCACAGTAGCAAACATGGACTGAAGACGTCTCAATGTGCACCATAAACTGATATAAGGAGCTGAAATATGGGGGTGTTGGCTGGAATGCCACTTGGAATTTTCAGAATCTTATTCTTAAGAGAGCCTCTAGCCCCTGAAAAAAACAGCGGTCCCAAAAGGAGTGGACACATGTAAACACTAATCAAATTTTCAACTGTACTAAACATTTGGAAAGCTCAGCCATTGTAGCAGCACAAATTGTATGCCCATTATTTTCTTCTTGCAATCACTGTGGCTTAGACTGGCAATCCTTGCTGATCTAGTTGATGCTATTGACTGTTGTCCTAAATATTTTCCTTTGTTACCCTTATATTTTGCACATTTGCATTCAATTTTTGTAATGCACTCTTCAATTTCAGAAGCAAAAGCTTAACTACTTTCCAATGGAAATCAATGTTTAACTCCCATGAAAAGCATGTTTGGCGGGCTGCATTGGGTGTTATGCATTCATGAAAAGTGAATATATCACAAGGCCAATTTTCATAAGGACTTTTACAGGATCATTCACTGGGTGGTGGGAACAGACTGAGTCTTTGAAGTGCTCATAATTAGGCTCTAATTAAAGGATTACTTTAGCTACCCTCCAGCATCCAATGTTCAATGAAACAAACCAACAAAAAATAAAAACAAATGATGTAGTGTTACCAGCTGTACATTATTTACTTAGATAACCATCTTGGGGGCTATTGGAAGCTGGTCAAATAAACCTTTTGTACGAAGAGTGTAATCACCCTCATCTACGAATATTGATTTTGTTATAATAATGAATATCCTTCATCAAGTCCAGGATCTTGCCCCTGACAGGGACCAATTCATGATGCTGCAAAGAAAGGGAAATGCTCTCTCTCTGTCAATCAAAGCAATTATCAGAAGAAAAAGAACAGGGGTGTGCATTCACTCTGCGTGTACTTCAAATTATGAGGAAAGTCAGGGTGATTTGGAGAAGCTTATCACATTTCTGGGTCAGATTGTGCCGTTAAAAAATTGTCTTGAGTTGGATAATGAACTCCCTAAGCTTCTGAGTCGCTATATAGCCTCAGCTGTCCAAAAGCACACAAAATCCTTTCCTTTTTCTTTTCTTTTGAGAAATAAAACAAAGCTGACCCAGTCATCACCCAGTACTTGAAAGAGAAGTGGGGGAGCAATGAGGGAACATTGCATTTTGACAAATTTTTAATCACAGGGAATAATTTCCCCACAGAACCCCAATCACAGTGATATGGGGTGGGATTAAAAATTGTATGCAAACCAATGGAGTGAGCTCTCCATTGTCTCACCAAAAAATCTAGTGGGGCAGGAGAGAAGCCTAACCCCAACAATGACTCTTGAGGTAAAAGGGTTTTTGCTATGGGATGACATTTTCCTCACCATAGTCTCTCTCTCTCTCTCTCTCTCTCTCTCTCTCTCTCTCTCTCTCTCTCTCAAGATTCATGCCTTCCCCCTGTAAATTATTCCAGTTCTACCCACCTTCAAATGGTAAAGTCTATCCTTGTGGGAGAATAGCTGCAGCTATCGTTTTGAAATTTGGCAGGCTTCAACCCCTTCAGAAGGGGTGACCATGCCAGGAAATTGCTCCCAATTTTGGTAGAAAATGGAAACGTTACAGTCTTTTCTTTTCTTTTTTCCTTTCAGAAGATAATCAAACTTTTAAAAGTGCCCTACATTAACTCTTCCTGAAGGTACCTGCTTACAACTTGTCAGACTAAATCTACTTGGTGGATGGGGCAAGTTGATATGCTTGCAAACTTCATCTGCTTCTTTGAAAAGTGGGGAGGGAGGTTATAGCCATTTTAATTTCCCCACTATACTGAATGAGGGGAAATGGAACTTTGCTTTTCACAGGTCACAAATAAACTGAATTGGAAAAAAACAAAGCAGCTCTGAAATAGATCAGGCTGCTTCCCAAAACTACAGATACAAATATAATATTCTAGGCCACCTCTAGCAAAAGCAACTTCAGTGAATACGGGGTTAAAGGAAACCTTTCCTGAATGTTCTCTGAAGCCAAATTGTTCTCCCAACACTATTTAAAGAATTTCTTTTTTGTGCATACACATATTAGATATCCTCTGAGCCTCCCAGTCAGTAAGCTTTTTGCTTCATTCTTTCCCCCCAACACAATAGGAATGAACATCTGTGCTAGAATTTCACAAGACAACTGAGACAGGGAACACAAAAACAGTTGTTTCTTTCAGCTAGGTAATGGCAAAATCTATCAGCTATTTCAAGACACTGAATGGCTTCTTAAATATATATACACATACACACACACTGTTTGGAGAAGTTGATCAGTGGGTGACTCTGCTTTCTGTTCTTGTGGGGATAATGCAGATGGGCTAGGAAATAGCTCGGATTATGTCTGAGAATCAAACACTAAACGAAGCTTCTTTTCATCCTTGCATGGATGAAAACACAACTGTCCAGTTTGGCAGCAGAAACTGTGGACGCCATTGTTACCACAAACAATAAAATAGTGGTGTAGAATCATGGTTTTAGCATCCTTCAGATCCAGCTGCATTCATAGTAATGGTGTTTATTTACATCTACACATAGATTACCTCTACGTGTATCTTTTGAAAAGTTGTGCGAATACTTCAGCATATGAAAAGAGAGAGGCTAAAGACTTGCAACCACTTAGGCACCACAATGGTAATGCTTGATACAGGGAGGCAGGGAAAGAAAAATACGGCAGATGAAATGAAGAGTGTTTTAAGTCAAAAGGAGTTAATTCTAACTTATTTTCAAGGGCTTAACTATTATATTTCACCATAACCCAAGGATATGCCATTCTATACATCTTTGTTATTCATAGCCTTTTATTTGTCCACTTATTTCATAGGATTGTTTCAAAAAGTTTGAAACCTGGCAGGAAACAATACATCAGGGAGGATTCCAAGCACACATTCACTTCAGCTTAGCCACCAGTTGCATGCATGTGTTCAGTTCTAGTTTATGAGCAGTTCATTGACCTCCACATTTTATTTTATTTTAAAAAAAGAAATATCTGATTCCTTACAATTGGTTGGTTTGGTGAAAACCTCAACATTACAAAGATATGTGCAGGTGCAGTGGCTATATGTTGGAATTGGGGCAAAATGGGGATTTGTTTCATACTTGTGACTTATTTGTCCTACAATTTTATATTTTATCTTTGTAACCCACTCTGGGACCTTATTGTAAAGGGTGGGTAAGATACCAAATAAGCAAATACTCTGATGCATCACTTCCTCTTCTCCACGCCCTTCTGTGTGCCTTCATACCCTTAAAAGTGCCAATGTTGCACATCACAAAGATTTCTAAATTAATGCTTTTATTGCTCACTCATATGAGTTTCTGTGACCCGAGGATTAATTCTGAGAACATAATAAAGCATGTCAAAGTGCTTCTGCTGCACGGCAGCTAAGAAACCCCTCTTCCTCGAGGCTTGCTTTGATGAGAGTCTTGACAGATTTGTCAGAAATCAATCTTTGTTTGTTGGGAGCCATCTTCTTGAAATTAAAATCTTCAGGTCAGGGGCTATTACTACCAACACTTAAGTGGCTCTACCTTCTACTTTTGCAGTTAATAACTACTCCAGGATTAACAGAGAAATTATGTAGCTTCAGAAAGTGTGCAGTCTTGGTCTTTGAACATTTATGTATACTAGAATACTGCCAATATACCAAACAACTTAAGAAAGGAAATATATTAAAGTATTTTAAAACATTCACTGACATCCAATGGTTTCAGCCCATCAATGGTATGGACTTCTGCGTGTGCACCAAAGTTTTCCCTTTTTCAGGAATGAGGAGCAAACATACACCTTGATGTGAAATTAGATTAAGACCATGCCTTGTTCTGAAGCTGGTAACCAGTTTCAGGATTCTTTAGTTTATGGAGCTGCACCACAAAGTGTAGAGAAAAGAGCTACTGGCTACTGGCATTGACCTCATTTGTGTGAACTTTACTGCAGGATTTCAGTCTTGTGTCGCTCACATTTTAAGGCATGGGTGTTACTTTTCTGATTAACTGGAATTGGACCTTCTGGATGCTGCTGTCATTTGAGTAATGAGAAATATTTGATCCACAGATCACTGCTTTTTATCACATATTCCAATCTCCAGATATATGCTTTTACATGCTTTGCCATTATTAAATGGAAGCAAAGCTTTATGCATTAAATCCACACCTCTCATAGTGAATCTTTGTACATCTTTTTCAAATCTCAGATTGGGTTAATCTTCTCTCAGAATGAATTTTTTTTTACTTCAACTGATGATATTTTTATTTCACTTCCCTTAAATGATTTCATATCTTTCACAGCCAGTTGAGACTGTGTTGCTGTTGCAGCTAATGATTCCCTTCCTCTGCGATTAAACCAGACTTTGCTGGAGCTTGCTTCGTTTTCACGATGCCAAACAACAGAAGGAAAGTGCCCACACAAAGGAAAAGGAAGATATACCACAGTCATTTTGTGGTTCTTATGTTTTCTTTTACTACCACTGGCTATTACAGATGGTGTTGACTTTCAAGATATGCTGGTCTGAACTAGTTCCAACTGCAAATAACTAGGAGCCTGTTCTTCTGAATCAGAAATACATGCCTGAAAAAATCTTTACTTCAGTTTCCCTGTTTACTCTTAGGGAGCTTGTTTCACTCCTAGACCTGGTTCTCGCAAACAGCAGAATGGTTTGTAAACCTGTGTCTGGAATAAGGACAAGACATCTATTCAGTTTGGTTTGCATTTTAATACAAATGTTCCTCATTTATACTTCTCAAAACAATACACAAACTGAAATGCAGCTATCCTTCAAAATGTGCACACTTCCAAATTATGTTTATAATTTTTATGTATTAATAAAAAAAACATACAAGACTGTATATATTAGGAGAAAAGTGGATTAAAATGGTGAAAAGGGACACTTATCAACTTACAAACCGATTAGAAAATGTGGTAAATTGAACTTCTTTTTTTAATTGATACTTTATTGGAAAAAAATCAAATATAAAGCAGTAAATTGATATAAAAAGAAAGAAAAAAGAACAAAACATACAACTGTGTAAAGGGGGAAAACCATTATATGAATATATACAAAAATGCATGTTCTCCTTCATAGAGAGCACGGGTTGCGGTGGGGGCCAGTAAAACCACCCTTCCAGAGTGGGATGGATCATAGACGGTCGCTGCTTTGATTGGGGCATTTTTGTGTTGTTGGGGAGAAACTCATGTTGCAATTTTGTTGATGGACAGACAGAGGGTTTAAAAACCTCGGCATGCCCTGCATTATTCCTCTTTGCTGTTTGCAACGGATCGCCCGCCCTCCCCTCCCTCGTTTTAGGCCTCTGCGTTGACCTTGCTATGCCTGTCATGGGGTCGTCTGCTGTTGTGGCAGGGGCCTGGTAGGAATTTTTCCAGTTGGCTGATTGGCTCTTGCCTTCTGGTTTTCGCCTACTGCGTAGCAATTAGTCACAACTTGTAAGGTTGGCGGTTAGGCATTGGTTTTCGTGTTCGTCGCTGGAGGGGTAAAGATTGGCTGTGCCTGCCCCTCCAATGCTGCTGCTGCTGCGTGGGAATTCCGTTAAAGGAATCCAGGGGCTTGCCATGCTTTTGTCCGTATCTGTCCATATTTTTCGGGGGCCAGGGCCAAGCAAGAGCCCCTGGGAGCATTTGGGGAGAGTCGTTGGGTCTGTCCCCTGGCTCCTATTCTATCCCCAAAGTGTTTTCCCTTTACTGACGGTCGTCAGTTCTGTCCCCAGTGGGTCAGATAGTCTAAACCAATGCCTATGCAACCACTCACATATCTTGTACTTTAATAAAGTTGTGGCCAAAAAAATTATGCCAAAAACCAAACCAAAATTAATGTCTGAGGTGTGAGTTATTTCCTGGAGGGTGGTTGGGGACCTCAACATGCAATACCCTGACCTCCGTACATTCTTTTATAAATTTGATTTTATTGTCCTAATACTAATGTAAATATTAATAGCCTACTACATTTTGTATAAATTTGTTCCAAATATTGTCGTATTAATCCAAGCAGAGTCTAGGTCTGTAAGCAGCCCATTCGTAGGTTGCAAGTGTTATTATATTATCAATCCGTTGATTAAAGGAGATCATGTCTTTATTCTTCCAGTTCATCAATATCAGCTTCTTGGCTACCATTAGAACACGTAAAATCCATTTTTTATGTCCTGTTGTTAGCTTACATACATTACACAGAAAAACAGGACAGCTCACTATAGTGTGAAACACCAGCTGTCCAAGTGCTATCTGTTCGGATTGAGCCAGACCAGGGGTACCAACTTGAATAAAATTGGGGGGGGGCAGGTAAGCCCTGCCCTGCATAATGGATCACATGACACGGTGCACACAAACCATTTAAATGGCAATGCCTATCAACTTGGGAGGGTGGTCCCCCTCAAATGCTTTATTGGGGGGTGAAGACCCCTCGGCCCTTAGGAATTGGCTCCTATGAGCCAGACAGTATTTCATATACACGTAGAAGATCATCTTCTGAAAAGTATAGTGGTACCTCAGGTTACATACACTTCAGGTTACAGACGCTTCAGGTTACGTACTCCGCTAACCCAGAAATAACGCTTCAGGTTAAGAACTTTGCTTCAGGATAAGAACAGAAATTGTGCTGTGGTGGCACAGCAGCAGTGGGAGGTCCCATTAGCTAAAGTGGTGCTTCAGGTTAAGAACAGTTTCAGGTTAAGAACGGACCTCTGAAACAAATTAAGTACTTAACCAGGGGTACCACTGTAGTACACATGACCAGCCTAGTACCACTTCATCAGGCTGCAGGTGGAGTGTCAGATGACTGAATGCTTTTCCATTCCAATGAAATATAATGAAATGAAATGAAACACCGTGCACATGGAATGCTAAATGTCAGGAAGTTTCCCTTTAGACAGGGTGTTAGCACAGGGCAGTACAGCTTATGACAGTAGCAGTAGCGTGTCTGCTAAATCTGCTTCATTTCTAGCAACTTAGAGGGCTGGCATTTGTTTGTTTGATAGTCTACCTTTCTCCCAGCACAGGACACCTGCAGGAAAGCTGCTTGCAAGACAGCACCTCTCAGGCCTGATGTGTCTTCCTAGGAAGTATTGATCCTGCAGGGGGCTCATTCACATGTGGCTTCCCTGCAAAGAGAAGCTGCTTGCAAAGGACACTCTGCAGAGCTGATCACCCTGCTCCCAGGGCAACAGGGTAGGGAGAAGGAGACTCAGGATCTCCTTTCCCAGCCCCCTCCAAATCGTATAGTCCCACTAAAACCCACTAATTAAACATTAGTGAACTGACTTGGGTCCAGATCTGGGGTGGAAAGGTGGCCCTGATGTTGGCCCAGTGGGATTATTGGTGGCCCCTAGATCAGCGCCACAAGGCTGATAGAGTGGGGGGTCTGCATGGCCCTAACAATTTGTACATCATGCCGTGATATAATCAGTACAGTATCTAACACAATGCCACTACATCAAATAAAATGAGAAGCATTAGAACCCAGAAAGTTTTTTTGACTGGTCACTGAGAAGCCTGAGACATGTGGAACACATATGTGTATTTGAAGCCAGGTGATAACGAAATTGAGCTCTTTCAGCCGCATTTACCCAACCCTTGTTCTAAGCAATTGCAGATCTATAAGAGGACATGCCCTTTTATGCCAAGGCTATTTATCTATTTAAGGATCTTTTATTGGGGATCTTGTCAAAGGCTTTTTGAAAGTCCACATGCAGAATATCGACAGAATCACCCTTATCCACATTAGTTTATTGACTCCTTCAAGGAAGTCCTATAGATTTGTGAGGCTCCCACAATGACAGAATTCTATACCTGTATCTGTGAACCATTGCCTGTTTTTTCAGAAACTGGAGTGAGGGGCTCAGAAAGTCCACCGAATAACAACCTTGAAACTTAATTCCTGTGTTTAAGTACACTGCAACAGCAGTGGACATTTTACCCTGTAATATTCCTAGAGATTGTGTCTCATTCCAGATCTGAGATACCATTATGCTTACTAAATCCTTGGCCTTTTGGCCAGGCCTAAAAGCAAAAAAGGTATTATTTCGGTTGCTGTTTTGTGATGAGAATTTTGTTTACCAGGAACTTGACTGTGGCTGCCAAGCAGTTTCACAGCAGCCTTGTATTTATATTAATTTCCCCCGAAGAGTAGTCAGGGCAAAATGCTCAGGGTTTGTATTGGCTTTAAGATCAAGAACAGTGTGCTTCTGATATCAGGCTCCCAATAAAATTATACCAGCAAGTGTTACAGGCTGTGTGAAATAGTAAAGAAGGGAATGTTGTCACGGAGAAACATTTAGTCACCGGAATAGTGTGCTGCATTTGTAAGGCTCAGTAAGAGAGTTAATATCAAAACTTATCTTGCATTTTCAGACACCAGAAAATATTCACACCTTTTGTAATCATGACAGAATAACAACATAATAAATCATTTTTTTACTGGAGCTCTGTTTCCATTAAATCATGGGAATAATAATTAAACTGCTCAGTGATAGAATAACTGAAACCATTTCCTTCAGAAATCAATCGCTGGTTTTAAGGCAGATGAGGGTGGGTTGAAGGTAAGTTACACAAAGGTTGGCAGAAAAAGGACTTACCACCTGCTCCTTAGTTTGAGGTTATAGTGTTTGAGGTTATGTTAGCGGGATCCCATTGAGAGAGAAATATATGAACAATATGCTCTCAATAACTGGAGCAAGGCGAGAATCTTTGCTTCAAGATGAAAAAAAAAGTAAGTAGAAATGGCACTGGCAGAAGTTTATTCTTTAACTTCATGAGTAAAATAGTATACGCCTAATAGAAGCAGCTCTCCTTCTCCTGTTGTTTTCACATTCATTAACTAAGCTTCTTACACCTCAGAACAGCCTTCTGCCAGAGAGGTGTCTAGGTAACAGGAAGGGACCACTGCCAAGCTTACTCTAATTGGCTCCCCAATTGGAAATCTCACCAGATAGGCTGAAACCTACATTAGTGCAGGGACTGCTCTCAGTTCCAGGTCATTGACGTGCCACAGCAAGGGCAGTGTGGGAAACCGTGCACGATCCTGTCCATGTTTACCTCGACTTTGCAACTGTCAATCTCACGTTAATGAGCACATTGCCTTTAAAATAATTACACAGGCAAATGGTACGGATGGAGCGACTGCTCTCCTTGGGTCCTGCATGTCATCCAACCAATTTGATCACTAGCACAGATAACATCCGTTCCTACATTGCAAAGGTTGGTATGATGGGAGGGGGAGAAAGTTCTCTTTCAAACAGCTGTAGAACTCATGGTAGAATAAAAATGATCAGCAAATCTAAAGTGCGGTGATGGTGATCCAAATACTTGCTAAAGTTTGTGAATAAGCTCTGGGGGAAGTATCCTGCCCCCTCCCTGCCTTCCACCCACTGCTAGCCTTTCAATCATCTATTTTAATGGTTTTAGCCTAAGGGATTTTTATTCACTTGATGGGCATTTTATCTTTATGCTTTTCACTGTCAGCGCTTCACAACAACCCAGAGACTGTTTTATTTAGGAATGGAATGCATTAATTCAGCAAAGAACTCAAAAGAGTCCTCTTGACCTCATGTCATTAAGGTCTTCATGTCAGCATGTACTCATTTTTTGAGATGAGGGCCTTTCATTATGAAGGTTGGCACTTGACATTCTCAGTCAACTGGGCTTACAGAAGAGAGAATTATAAAACAATTATCCAATATTTTAGATTGAAATTCTGTAAAACATTTTGTGGGGAGTATTTCTGAATCAAAACAATGCTGTATTAGTCAGTTTGACATTCCAAGTAAAGGTTTGAAAAGCTCCACTATTGCTATAGTGGCTGCAATTGCAAGAGTTTCTGCATAAGGGTAGCCATATTTCCATTGTGACTATTAGCCTTTGATGGGTTGAGTTAGTTTTGTTTTCAGTTATGGGAGGGACTGGGAGTTTCAGGTAGTTTTAATCTGCTGCTCAAAAGATAATGACACAAGTTTCTCATAAACACAACTTGGCTTTGGCAAATTTGTTTAGAAGTCAGTGTTTAAGTTCATGGTCTTTAACCACACAGTGGGACAGGAAAAGAAGAAAGTATATAGAACTATATAATCATAGAATTGTAAAATTGTAAAACTGGAAGGGACTCCGAGGGTACAACCCCCTGCAATGCAGGTATCTCAGCTAAAGCCACCCAGCCTCAGCTTAAAAACATTCTCCTTCTCCTTCTCCTTCTCCTGATGCTTCTTCAAATGTTGGCATCTCCCCAAAGCTACTCATAAGCCTCTTGTGTATGGAAGGTGTAATTTTTGACTGCATATGCAACACTCACTTCTGAACATGGTATATGGGGTGATAACTAACAAATACTTACCGTATAATTCCACTCAGTGTATGTGATTGAAATAGACCTGCCACCCCAAAGGAGCTTACAATCCACTGACAATGATCAAGCTAACCCAGGAAGTGATGTGTATAAATACAATTGTACAACCTTCACTGGATACTGTTAGGAATGAAAATGAATGGGTTAAGAAGTACTTCTCTGTTGGTTTGCATCCTTGGATGGCAGCTTGGGGTTCCTCCTGATCTCACTGCTTTCTTTCTCTCTCAGTTTACCCCAGACCCTTTCAAGTCTGGGGATGACTTGGCTAATTAATTAATCAGTTAATTAACCATACTTATATCTTGCCTTTGCTTAAATGAGCATAAAGCAGCATACATGGTTCTCCTCCCTTCATTTTATCATCACAACAACCATATGATGCACTTTAGGATGAGAAACAGCAACTGGCCCAAGATAGGTCAAAGAGTTTTGTGGCTGAGTGGGAATTTGAATCCAGGTCTTCCAGTTACTGGTCCAACACTCTAACCACTACATCACACTGATGTTCTCACCAGTGGATTCACACACTTGCCCTGCCACGAGACTGAAAATCATACTTCTGAGCATACCAGGAAAATAATGTTTTCTCTTTCATTCAGAGTGATGTCCCTTCTGAGATCAGCTTCATCCTGGATTTGCAAATCAAGTGTAATCTAACTTAATGTGTGAGACAAAGATCTGCTGTTAGGGCCAAAGTTTTGACATCTTGAGAATCAAACCATTACAGAAAACCACCCATAATGAAAATTCACTAGCCTTCCAGGGTCTATTTTAAGTTCCACTAAAAATCCTCAGAGTGGGAACTTCTAAACTTGGGCTCTAATCTGACTCTAGGTAAACTTTTCAGCTTCTTGTGTGCTTGTACACACACACACACACACACACACACACACACACACACACACCACACTGCACACCACATCCCACTGAAACAAAATCATTTACATTTTCATCTAAATAACTTTGCCTTCCTTAGTTCTCCTTTGATGGAAGTAATTTCCCTTAAATACTCTTTTGTAGTAAGCCTAAACTCCCATATGTATGCACCATCACTAAGCAACTATTCAAATATTTCTATAATGCCCAAATCAAAGCTCTCCTTCTCTTTCTTAATGCAGAATATGTCACTCCTAGGTCAGTCTCACCAAATCTTATTCTTAAGCGACTTCACATTTTTGTTTGTCTCGGGTATTCAGGTTGTGCTAATTAAACTAATGAATGCCTTCCTTGCAATCTAATCCATTCAGCTATTCTTTGGAGAGTAATATTTCCAAGCTGCATTTCCTTTTTCCAATGGCTTAACACTTACAGCAGTCTCTGTCCCTTTCCTCTATTAACCTTTTCTCTTGACCCCTAATTCTTTTCCAGACTTCGAACAGTGCTCTCTGTTCTCTCTTCCTCCTGGCTAACCTCCAGTTCTAAAAAAAAAAAAAAAAACCACACACACAGACACACACACACACTGAATACTGCACACACACCCCAAAAACAAAACTGCAGAATCACTTCCAAGGAAATCTTTACTCTTCGTTATTACAAACTTCTGCTGACCTTCCATTTCCTAACCTTTGTCACACAAATACCCCAGCTACAGCTGCTGAATCTATGCAGCCTCTTTTAATAAACCAAGCTGGGACCAGTTGGCCTAAGATCATGACAGCACTCAAGTGCTGGACACCTACCTTTCCAGCACTTCACCTTAGTCCTAAAGCATGCATTTGGAATATGTGGGGCCAGCTGACAATTATAACAGGGCTGACTTCCATGTAAATGTCCATGGAATCAAGGTGAAAGGTTGCAAGCCATTGCGTTGTTGAATAGTACATCTTAGAGTCCACCCCCCCCCCCAGCAGTATTTATTTATGTCTAAACCACAGTTGGTGAAACTTCAAAGTCCTACGTTCCTGTCTTACGTTTTCATGCCGTGAACTGCCCTGAGAGCTACAAATGAAGGGTGGCATGCAAATGTAAATAATAAGAATAAGAATAAGAATAATAAGAAGAAGAATAAGGAACAGGAGAAGATAGAACCTGATAGTGCAATCTTATGCATTGTCTTACCTGCTCTATATCCCAGCAATCACTGTGCTCTGCAGGAGAGGGCCTACTGCAGATACCATCACATCATTAGGTCTATTCCATATGATGTAGGAATTGGATCTTTAACAGCGATTACTCTTTGGAACTCTCTTCCATTACATATCAGGCAAGCACCATCTCGACTGCAATTTCAGTGCTTGTTGATGACCTTCCTTTTCTAACAAGCCATTTAAGTGGTGACTCTTTTCTCTGCCTGTGTCTCTATTGGATAGGAAAGGTTTTTTATTAATGTTTTTATTATTGGTGTTTCAAAGATGTTTTGCGGTCAGTTACTTCAGGATGTTGAATGAGAAGTGATTCATAAATTAAATGAAATAAATTCAGTTTAATAAATTAGTCTACAAGGCTCAATGGTGCTTAAAACCAGCTAATTTCTTTCTCCCTTATAAGAGAGAAATAAAATATGTAGCTTTAAGCATGTGATATGAAAACATGCTTGGGGTAGCCATACCTCTTGATTTACAACAAAATAAGGCATAATCCGTTCCTTCTTACACCCAGGCTCACCCATGAACCTTAGGATTACACCCTAAAAGAGGGGTCAGCAAACTTTTTCAGCAGGGGGCCGGTCCACTGTCCCTCAGACCTTGTGGGGGGCCGGATTATTTTTTTTTTTTTGGGGGGGGGGAAATGGAGCGAATTTCTATGCCCCACAAATAACCCAGAGATGCATTTTAAATAAAAGCACGCATTCTACTCATGTAAAAACACCGGGCAGGCCCCACAAATAACCCAGAGATGGATTTTAAATAAAAGGACACATTCTACTCATGTAAAAACATGCTGATTCCTGGACTGTCTGTGGGCCGGATTTAGAAGGCGATTGGGCCGCATCCGGTCCCTGGGCCTTAGTTTGGGGACGCCTGCCCTAAAACATATGAACACCATTCAATCATATACACTGTATTATTCTATATTGTGCACAATGGTTGTCTTAGTCAAACCTGATGTTTTTGTATCATATGCCTGTTGAGAGTTACCTTTCATTTGAGCACTATGCAGAAATGAGAGGTGCAGTTATTTTTAAATGCTTACCTGTAGTGAAGACCCATTGGGAAGGCTAGTATCTCACCAGAGGTAAATGCAGCAGTTAAGCTTTTTATATGGCCATGGGTGAAGCATAATATGTGTATAAACTTTGATAAGATCTGCAGAGGAATAGCTAAGGTTGACATAAAAGGATTAGTCAACTAATTAACTGATGCGTTAATTACAATTAATCAAATGATAAAATTAATGTGCTAATTGCATATCAACCATAGAGCAACACTTAGAGTGTGCTGCTCTGTAGAGAATGAGGGACATATTAATGTCCTAAGGGAGGTGTTAATAGTATTGGCATTGTAATTAACAAGTTGTGTACAACTCATGATTCCTCTCCTGTTAACTAAACTGGTGTGCTGATGCCATTAGCTAAAGAACGCAAAGGGTGTGAAGGAGAGGGTCCTCTTGTAGAAGCTGCCTAAGATCCCATGAAAAAGAAAAAGATTGAGACGCGCAATTTAAATACACTGAAGAATGGATGGGAAGCCACCTGGCATTTCAAATAATTGTGATTATTTTATCATATTGCACCTTGTGTTGGCAAGACCAGTTTAGTGGTGGGAAACACAGACACACATTTCCACTTAGAAGACAACAGATAACAGTAAAGGTAGACAACTCATAGTCCATGGCATGTTTCCAGCTCTTACCATTTTGTAGGTGGTGGTGATACATTTCTTTTAATATGTGGTATTGATTCTATGCATTCAATAGTTTTTCCATTGGCAGCTCCCTGAGTTGGTTTCCACTTTAGAATGTCATGGAAGGGGTCGGTGGTTGTGTCCCTATTGACGGCACTTATGTGACAAATTTTTATTGTTTTGTGTTTTCTGCTGCCATACCAAGTTGTTTCATGGGTTGTGGGAGAGGGGCCTCGAAGCACTTCAAATGTAGCAGCAGCATCCAGAAGGTTGCCTGGCACTTCCTTGTTCATTAGTGCTTCTATAGCACTTGGAAATCTGTGGTAATCCAGTTGATCCAACTCTCCTCAGTAAAAATGGGGAAAGAGCATATTGTCAGCTGTTGGAGCCAGTTGAAGCAATCAGCGGTAGCCTAGTAATAAGACTGGCTAGTAGACACCAAGGCCCCATCTGCATTATGGTTATGGGTGCTGAGAATTGTTAGGAGCTACAATTCTCTGAATTGTTTAGCAGTGAATCTCTCTTCCCAATGAACTCTTATAACTGTAGCTCCCTGAGGGGAAGAAGGGTCTCCTGACAACTCTCACCAAACTACAGTTTCTAGCATTCTTTGGGGGAAGTCTTGTCTGTTTGAAGTGGTCTGGTACTGCTTTTAATGTAGAATGCAGATGTGGCCAAGTCAGCAACTTTAAAAAGATGCTGTTTGTATTTTGGAGGGATAATCAGGGCCCCTTTTTAAGTAATTTGCAATTTTAATAACGAATTAATTTCCACATAATTTACTGGAGAGTGTCCACTTGGTGGGCTTTAGCTCAGTAGTCAGTGCTCCCTCATTAAATTGCTGATGAATAGATGTAATAATGATTTTATTTAAGAATAATTTACTGGAGAACATTTTTTGTGTGTGTGTGTGTGTTTGTGTTTGTGTGTGTGAAATATATATGTATATATATATATATATATATATTTGCTCAGTATACAGTGCTTTCTTAATAAATTAATGGACTTAATAATGTACTGATATAATAATGCTTTTGTTTAAGGCAATTTCCTGAATATCATCCTCTGTGTTTGTGCGGGTAAAGGTAAAGGTAAAGGTCCAGTTGCGGATGACTCTGGGGTTGCGGCGCTCGTCTCGCTTTACTGGCCGAGGGAAACGGCATACAGCTTCCGGGTCATGTGGCCAGCACGACTAAGCCGCTTCTGACGAACCAGAGCAGCGCACAGAAACGCCATTTTCCTTACCGCCGGAGCGGTACCTATTTATCTACTTGCACTTTGACATGCTTTCAAACTGCTAGGTGGGCAGGAACTGGGACTGAGCAACGGGAGCTCACCCCATCGCGGGGATTTGAACTGCTGACCTTCTGATCGGCAAGGCCTAGGTTCTGTGGTTTAGATCACAGCGCCACCCGCGTTTGTGTTGGGGCCTTCCTTTAACTCACTGGGCAGAGCTTTCATAATAAATTGATGGAGTTAGCAGTGAATGATAAATGAATAGCAGCAGAAGTGGGATTGAAACCTCCTACTTTGTCATGGCACTGACAGGCACAAAATGTCCAGAGTGAGGAATTAACTCTTTGTTGTCAAAAGTACATTTAGAAGTTAGGGAAGGGTATCTCCATCAGTCCTACGTCTCTCAGTTACTCCTAGGTGTGCACTCGATGAGGCAGTTGCTGCAACAGGGAGGCCCCACTCCTGACCTCTGCTTACGTATCTCCCCCACCTGAACTGCGCACAAGCAGGCGAAGACTCTGCCTCCATGTAACCCATTACTGCTCCTCCCACTTCAATCCTCTCCTGGTCCTGGGAGACTGTGGAACAGGAGAGGTGGGGGCAGGGGGAGGAAGTGTGGAATCCTTTGACTCTACACCAGCCTGACCTATCTCTCCCTCCCCTTGCACTGCTCTTCACTCTCCAATCCTGCAGCTTCTCCTGCCTCTTGACTCTCATCTCCCAGCTGTTACAGGTTCCCTCAGTTCACCAATCCCTTCTTCCAAGTCAGTCTCCAACCCCCCCCCCCCCTTCTCCCCCATTACTCTTACAGCCTACTGCTATACCGCTTATGGTAAGTATGAATCAATTGTGAATTATAGTTAGGCTGAAGGGAGGGAGAAGCCTTCAGAAGAAAGAAATGTCTGGGTTATCATTTCCAGGAATAATAATAATAATAATAATTATTATTATTATTATTATTATTATTATTATTATTATTATTTCCCACCCATCTGGCTGGGTTGCCCCACCCAAATCTGGGCAGCATTCAACACATGTAAAAACATAATAAAAGATCAAACTTTAACAAGTAGAAGAGTTTCAACTTGGAAGACAGTCCCCTTGTAACAGTCCTTAACTGCCCCCCTCCCCACCCAAGGAAGAAACCATGTACACAGGGAATGCAAGAACATAGTAAGCTCCATATGTCAAGCCAATCTGTTTATGCATCTAGTGCAGGACTGTTTAATCTGAGCGGATGTGGCTCATTCAGTTCTCAGTGGAGGACTATCTGAGCCCTACTGGGAAAATGCTAGGGATTGGATTTGGGGCTTTCTGTGTGCGGAACATGTGCTCTGTCCCTGAACTATGACTTTTCACAATAGTAACAGATTTCACACGGCACTTTTGCTTTGCTGCATCAGACTAACAGGAGTTGCCGTAGCTACTTTTTACATTTTCAAATGGTGAGAGAAAACCTGCTTCCTGTGTGGTAAGGCTGGAACTTTCCAAGCAAATACATTTCAACTTGAGATTTCACCATAAGGCATTTATCATGTGAAAACTGAGGGGAAAGGTGAGGCTTCCTCCTAAAAAATTTGTCCTGCAAATTGGCCCTCAGAGAGCAGTCAAAGTGAAAAGAGAGCATGATTAAGTACTTAGCTCATATCCTTGAACTTTTTGCAAGTGTGTTACCAGAGTAGATCCTCTTCTTCATCATCAGTTCAATGCAGAAAGAATGGATATTTTCTTTCCAGAAAGCAAAACAGAGAGAAACTGTGTCATTTCTTCACATGACCTCAATTACAATGATTCCCTCTTACAGGGGAAAGGTTTCCAATACCTCATGTTACAGCTGCTGCGGGTTGCGTTCATCATGGGATACGAACGCGCCGAACCCGGAAGTACCGGAATGGGTTACTTCCGGGTTCTGCGATTTGCACATGCGCAGAAGTGCCGAATCGCTCTTTGTGCATACGCAGAAGCACAGAATCGCGCTGCACACACGCACAGATGCGGTGCTTCATGTTGCGTTCTGCTCATGTTGCGAACGGGACTCTGGAACGGATCCTTTTTGCAACATGATGTACCACTGTGTATATATATATATATATATATATATATATACAGTGGTACCCCGCAAGACGAATGCCTCGCTAGACGAAAAACTCGCAAAACGAAAGGGTTTTGCGAGTTTTTAGTTGACTCGCAAGACGAATTCGTCTATGCCTGTTTTTCGCAAGACGAATTCGTCTGGCGAGGTACCACTGTAAGCTGGCTTACCTTTTCGCTCTGGTCGGGAGGGGTGATGTCCGCGTCCGCCATTTTGGATCGACTGTGCTGCATTTTGGAGCGATCGCTGCAGTCTTAAAACACAGCACCGCGGAGCTCCGCTGCCGGTCGGGAGGGGGCCGTGGGATCATGCCCGATGTCGGGCATCATCCCACGGCCCCCTCCCTCCCTCCCGGAGCCGCGTATGAAATGCCGCGTATATATACCTGTATGAAATGATTCAGTGTGAACACTGTTTACATTGTGTGTATTTGAAGTAATGTATCTGCTCCATGTTTCATATTAGAGTGTTCAAAATTATTCATTTGGACACAGCCATGTAATATACATTGTTGTCTTAATTATAACTTTCCCTTTATGCAAAGTGCTTCCATACAAATATCTGCCCTTTTTCTGTCTGCTAGAACAGAGAGGGCCTGTGTGGTGTAATGGTTAGTATCAGACTAGCACCTGGGAGACCAGGCTTCAAATCCCAACTTAGCTATGAAGCTCACTGGGTGACCTAGAGCCAATCACTGCTTCTCAGCCTAACCCACCTCACATGGTTGTTGAGAGTGTTAAAAGAGGGGGTGGAGAACAATGTTTATCACCTTTTGGAGAAAAAAATCCAGAATATAAATGCAAGCAATCAATAAAAAACAAAAGGAAATAAAACCCTGTCCACACAGCCACCCATTTACAGTGAATACCCATAGAGGGGGAGGGAGACTGCAATGGTAGGTCATGGTACCTTATCTGCATTCAGTTGGTCATGGGAACAGAGCCTATGCATGTACAAATTATGTAAAGAAAGCACCTCTATCCTCAATCACGCAGAGGTCTATGCACATACAGGTCATACATGTATAGGGACTGTTCACAGGATCAACTGAAGATGTGCAGTTTGGAGGGAGGGCAGGGCTGCCACTGTGATCCTGCTCCCCACATGGCATGTTGACTTGATGAAGTGATTGCATAAACTAAGGTTATTGTTTCCTCAATAAAAACGTATAAAATAAGGAAAGCTACTAATGGCGCTGGACCTCAGGGGCACAGTTGCAACACAAACCTTATTGGCAATTCTGGTTTTAAATTGAAGTCATTATCACTCTCACTGTCAATGTGAGGCACATTGGGATTTCACCATGGAAGTGCAGGGGCACACCAAAATTACACTGCATACATTGAGTCTAATGATCAATGTTTTGGATTATGCAGTTGGGTCTAGGCTGACACTGGAGAAAGACTGGAGAAAGACAGGCAGACAAGACATTTTCATACCTTGAATTGATGTGTGTGTGTGTGTGTGTGTGTGCTGGAATTGTGCCGATATGCCTGCTTCTGACCTCCATGCATCTAAAGGCCTGAATAAAGCCAAGGTTCTGGGTGCATGTGTATATATTGTATGCACAGAGGCTCTCGCTGCATAATCCATAACTCTGCAAAAAGCAGCTTCCACGTTCATGCACAGACAGTTGCATGCATCTGGGCTTTGTTTAAACCTTTGGATAAATGCATGGAGGTCAAGAGAGGCAACACAAGGTAATTTTCAATTCATGCCCACCCTGGAAACATTCTGAAGGTAAGAAAAAGACTACAACTAAGATATGTCAGCATAAGGCCCACATGAATCCAAGAGATAAGCTCTGATACAATCCTCCATACTGTAGTTATTAAATGCTTTGTCTCAACTGGTCTCAATTTTCTAACCATGAGGTATTCATACTAAGAAAGACAGTGACATTATGGAAAGTCTTGACCTGAGTCCCTATTGTAATGTGATTAGGTGTCTGTCCTACTTAAAGGACATCATTTCATCATGTTTTGAGCCATATTTCATCTTAGGAAAATGATAACTTAAGCACCCTGAATTGGAGTATCGGTGTGCCTTTCATATTTTTGGCATTTTTTGTGTGCTATTTAAATTTTTCATGTACTGTACTTTTAAATGCCCACTAAAGGTTAAATGGGTACTGTCTGAAAACCATTATTTCTGTGCTCTAGATCTATGATTTTCTTATTGGTTTAGAACAGAAGAAGAAGAAGAAGAAGAAGAAGAAGAAGAAGAAGAAGAAGAAGAAGAAGAAGAAACTATATAGAAGGACAATCTTTCAAATTTTGATGTGTGTGTGAATGTATGTGCATTAGTGCCAATTAAAAATTGTCAGTCAACACAAAGAAAGGCCAGGACATTGTCTCTCTATTTTGCTTGAGTGCAAAGTAATGGGAAATTCATCACTGTATATGGTTCAAATTACTCAACTAAGGACAAATATCCCTTCTCCTCTTTGGTTGAAGAGGTAAGCCTATGTGATTCTGAAACATTTGTTATGATCTGTTGTGATGTTGTGTATGAGGGTCACAGCTACTCCTGGTAGGAAAGCTGAGAGGGTATTGCTCTCCAAACATTCAAATAAATCTTGGGCCCTACACATGAATGTAGTGCCACTTCCCCCATGGTGTAATAACCCTACATTGCCAAAGTGTTTCTGTGAATATTGCAACAATGTGAGTATGGTCAATCTCATTAGTCTTTCCTATCCAATCAGCAACTTCTCTGCCAAGCAGGGTGGTAATTACAGAACCATGGAGTTGGATCACAGAAACCAACTCTGCTTGTGGACAGCTCACCAACCCTTATGTATGTGGTTCCATTGTTGAAGTTCCCACCTCTAATGTTCAATGGACAACTATCAGCCTATATTTTAAACACATTGAATCTAGCCCTGCCCTAGGACAGCAGATAACAAGTGTTGAATATCACAGGCTTTAAGATATTTAAGTGTGTGAGCATGCTCCTTCTCATTCTTATTGGTCCTATTGTATGACTGCAATATACACACAACGTCTAGGGGTGTGGATTTCACTGCACCATAGGGAAGTGACTAATGTCCTTGGAAGTTTGGAGGAAGCCTTGGGGTATCATCAAATGATTGAATCCTTATGAACCAGGATCTTGAAGCTATGGTTTGAAATGGGACTCCAAAAAAGGAAGGAAACTGGTTTGTGTTGACTATAATTTGCACTTGTGCAGAATGCAATGGGAAGAGGAAATCATTCCAGCAAGGTTGAGAGCTTGTGTTCCTGCATCTAGTCCCTAATTTGCAAAACTACGTGTGCAAGGAAGAAAGGATTGTATCCAACTACATTTGACTCAGAGTAGACTCTTAAAATTACCGGACCTGAATAACCCATGTCCTTTAATATTAATGGTCTACTGTGAGTAGGACTAACGTTGAATACAACCGTAAGTGTATGTCTACACTAAGCCGTGCACTTTATTATTTCTACCCTTTGATAAGTTGCGGCTTTGTTTTGTTTCTCCCTCTCTTTCTCTTTAACTTCTAGCCTTAAAAAACAAGAGACTAACAACAGAGACAAGGGCAAATTATTTTAATAGACATGGGATTGTTTGATTCTGTTTTAACAGTGGGGACCCTTCTTTCTCGTTAGATCTCAATATGTAGCAAAAAAAGAGAGATCTCAATATGTAGCAACAGTATTTTCAAAAAGATTTTTTTTAATAAAAAACACACCCACCCACATAAGCATTGATTTTTCTTTCTCCATCTCTGTGATTTCATGGGATTGTGTCTTGGGTGGGGAGGGGGGGAGTTGTCCTCTGAAGTTTTCTTTTTAAAAAAAATAATAATAAATTAAATTAACACAAATTCTATTTGGTGCCTTGTTTTCAAAAGCTTCCTTAAATGTTCCCTAGGTTTTGTCTGCTTCCTTTATCATTTGAGCAAAGTGACATGAAGTGGGGGAAAAGCAGAGATCAAGAAACTGATAGAAGGTCTGAGGAAAAATAGGTTAACAAGGGAGCTGGGCATGTTAAATCTAAAAGTCTGAAGGGAAGAACTATAACTGCCTGCAAATATATAGAAGGATGGATTAAATTATTCTCATTAGTCAACTCAGACAGGACAAGGAATAATGTGCTTAAACTGATGCAAGGAAAATGTAGGTTAAATGCCAGGAAAAACTTTAGCCAAATGAGAATAGTTAGGCAATGAAATGACATGTCGAGGGATATTATGGAATCACTATCACAATAAATGTTCAAGGTGAACCATCTATCAAGGGTTGGTTTGGGACACAACACATTAAATGGAAAATCCTGATATGGAGCCTACAGATTGGATGACCTTTCCAGCTAGTGTCATTTTGTGATTTCTAGATAAAGATTCACCTAACTCGAAACTGGCTGTATGTACACAAATGGGTCAGGAGAAAAACTGTCAAGGAAAAAAGGCATGGCAGGTCATTATATTTGAGGCAAGAAGAAAAGCAGTGGTTAAGCCTCAAGACCGTGAAATAGGGATTGGGAACCTATACATCCTCAAGATGCATAGCCCATGTGGATGGCTTATAGCTCAGTGGTAGAACACATGCCTTGCATGGAAAAGGTCTCGGGTATAATCACGGGTATTTTCAGTTTAGCTGGGAACCCTTGATAGCCACTGCCAATAAGTGTGGGCAGTAATGAGCTAGATGGTCCAGTGATCCAACCATGTATAAAGAAACTTCCTATGTTGCTGGGCTCCAACTCCCATCAGTCCAAGCCAGTGGCCAATTGTCATGGATGGTGGGATCTGGAGGGCCACAGGTTCCCCATCCCTACTGCAAACTGTTTTGTTGGACCAGAGTCATGTGATCACCTGTTTTCCTGTTGATTGAGCACTCACAATAACTGACTGCTTGATCAGCACAGATAATTGATGCAGATTTTTGCACCTTGCATTGGCTGTATGGCAAATATCATGGGTCAAGTTCCAAAGAGCTACCTAAGGTAAGTGCAAGGGCATGTCGCCATTTTTTAATGCCACCTGCTCCCTGGAGGAATCCTGCCATCATATTTTAAATTGTCAAGCTAAGAAAAGATGTAAATGTTTTTCTAATTTTCCAGATAGTTTTCCAGAACCCATCATAAAACCATCCCTGTAATGTATCTTTTCTTTTTACACGTTCCTTTTTTAAAAATTAGTTTCAAATATTTTTTCAATAAAACTTTGTGGGAGTGAGGCAATGCTACATGAATCCCACCCCCAGGAAAACTGTTGGATAAGTTATCCTCCTCCTCTGCAAATATATTGGTAAAATGTCTCCCTTGGTTTCTCTGTGCACAAATAGGGTGGAGCACTTCATTTATATTGTTGTGGTTGTTATTATTGTTTTGTGTATGTGATGCCTATTGGAGAACCAGTGATTAGAGATCAATACCCCTAGGTTGATGCTATTCCACGAGGGCATCACAAACATTCAGATGAGCCAAATGGTACTAATTAAGTCTCCAATCTAGCAGCTATATAGAGAACTATTGAGTTAAATAGGAATTCGGCATGCAGAGCAATAGCTGCATAATTGATTTGTCTACTAGGAAATGCACAAATGACATAAATCCTTAAATGAGGATGTTTTCTATTCTCCACATTCTTCCTGATGAAACCAGAGCAGAATAGAGCTAATGCATCACCCGGAAAAGGGTTTTCTATTTAGTCTTGACAAAGGGTTGCCGACCACAACTGCCAACACAAAATAAGCAAAAGGAAATCAAGAAAATGAGTGAGATTGATGACTAGTCCTTTTATGCAGGATATTAGGGAATGTCCTGATCTTTTCAAGTGAACAGTCAGTGCCTGAGGAAGATACAATTCTTGAGTGGAATCCTTTTGCTCAACTGTAGTCTTCTTCAAGCTATATTCACAATTTTAGAGCAAGTGGTGTGAGGACTGTAGCTGTATAGCTAAAGTTTCATATTTGCTTATAGGCAATACCTCTTTGTTTGGTATTCACATGAAGGCAGGACATAGACATGGTTTGGAAATCTGCTGTTCTCTTTCAGAAAATATTATGTTTTTAGTCTGTCATTATGACTGAATACACCTGTTCAGTTTTGAAAATTCACCATTTTGGATTTTACCAAGTGTAAAGATTTTGGTCCTTGGTATCCTAAATTTCAGATTTATCATGAAGTGACAAGTTCCAGATTTCTCAACCTTTCTCTGCTATGGGGACTGACTGGATTGTTTTCCTGTATTATTTTACTATGCTATCTCTGAGAAAGAGGACCATGAGAAGTGGACATCATTTTTAAACTTCTTTTTCACTTTATTCCAGCAGTGGTCATTCAAGACTGGGTCATGGGCATCAAACTGGAATACATTAGGAACCAGAGACTGAGTACAAATGAAGAGCAATCAGGATCAGACAGAAACCTGGAAACAGGACTAAAAAAGTCAGGATCAGATGAGTTAGTTCTTTACACTTCACAGTGATGCTGCAGCTATGTTCCTCACAACATGAGGCAGTGGTTAGCAGTTTCTGGCAGGGTTACTATATTTACATGAATGTAATGTGCACCTTTTTTGGCCAAATTACATCATGAAAATTATGGTGCACATTAGCTTTGTTGGCACTTTTACATTCACCAGCAAATACTTTTTGGGTTTCAAGGTTTTGAAAATTGAAGTGTTCATTAGATTCAATGGCGCATTAGATTCACATGGTAGTTTTTGTTATGTGAATAGTGCCACTATAACCTCCAACATGTCCAGCAAAAAACAGGACGTGTACCCACACAAAACATGTGACCTGCGTGGGAGTACGGCATCTAAAAATGCAAGTTTTGGGGTGCCACAATGTTGCACATTTCTGTGTGCCATGCTCTCATACAACAGCATGCCCCCGCAAAACAGGATGTCCTGGACAGTTGATGGGCATGTGCCACAGACCCCCTGGTTGGGTTACACAGACCACCAATTGGGAACCACTGGCTTAGTGCATTAAAATGACAGCCACAATAGATGAAGAATATAAGTTGATATGTGACAGTGGTCAGGGGCATCGCTGGGGGGGCGGTCTGCCCCTTGTTCCAGGGGAGGGGGGTGACTCTCAGCATGCCCACCCCACAACTCATAAGTTGCTCAGTGCAGCATCTGGCTTACACAGCACACACTTTGCTTTTTCCTTCCTGCTGGGAAGAGCCACAGAAGTACAGCTCTGCCCAGCCAGGGCTCCACCCAGCAGCCTGGCACATTTCACCAGGGCACTGCCATCTCAGGGGGCACAAAGGTGCCATCTTCAAGGGGTGACATTTGGCACCTCCACCTAGAACCTCAAGCACAAGCCAGAGCAAATCCAGTGGCTTTGGGCTTAGGACTAACCACAGCACTGCAAAAGCATTAGCTGTGCTTGTTTTACACAGTCCACCTGGACATGGGGTACCAACCGCCCACACCCCTTCAAGTCACAGTGAGCATTGTGGGGGAATGCAAAATGCTCACTGTGACTTGAAGGGGTGTGGGCGGATGTGTGTGGGGGGCGACCAAAAAATCCGCACCAGGTACCACTTGGGCTTTCTACGCCTCTGACAGTGGTAATGGTTGCTTCTCTTCTTCTTTTCAATCTATGAGGGAGTTTGAAATGAGAAGCTAATCACTGTCCAAACATTGTATAACCCTGGACTAATCAGAACACTGATTGATATGAGTCCTTGTCCCTCCCCCATAATTCTAAGACAATAGAGAAGGATTCTCATCACAATGTGAACAATACACTCTTAAGTTTGATATATATGCTAAATATTTCAAAGTACAATATTTGCACTTTCCATCCAGTGTAAACCAATTCTCAGTTCCATTGATTTCAGTGGGAGAAAGTTAATCAGCTGCTTAACACTTTCATTGAAATCAATGGGGCTTAAATGTTATTAAATTTGGTCAGATTGTGTCCATACATCTTAAGAATATATTTCGAGTTTTCTTTGCTCTCGTACTGTTTCAATGGAAACAACGTGCAGGAACAGAAAAATAGTCAAAAGCGAAGCTCCCTCTTGAATTTCTAGATTTTCTTACATATTTTATGGCTGTTTTATGATCCCGTTTGGAATGACTAAAATTTATGAGTAGCACTCTACAATGAATTATGTGCTTGATTTGTTTTAAATAAGAAATGTTTAGCTAGCATGGTAATGAAGAGCCTCTGTTGCCAGTGAACACCAACTCACTTACCTTTCGGGTCCTCAAACTATTCTATCGGCCCCAAAATCTCCATTCTGTTATGGAAGGTTAGTTGTTGATATCTAATGAGCACAGACAAAATATATTTACAATTCCAAATGACAGGGAAAGGGGGTGTCTCAGTCCTCTATATGTGGACGTGGAAATCTTGGACCTACTTATACCTAATCTCTTGTTTCTAATTCATTCAAGAAATTGTTTCTCAATTGGCTATTAAGAGGGCTGAACTCAGAGAGAGAGAGAGAGAGAGAGAGAGAGAGAGAGAGAGAGAGAGAGAGAGGGCTGAACTCTGTGCGGCCCCTCAGCTAGTGCTGCAAGACACCCACCTAAAATCCGTCCTCCACATTTGTTGTTATGAAGGAGAGAGACAATGATCCCTTCCTTTGTGCACCTATTAAGTCTTCCATCCAGTACCACCTCAAACTTTGGTTACATTGCATTTGTTTTCTAAGGGTGGTATCCAATGAAGTAGTTCCCTTTGTATAAGGACTTCAAGCTGCACAACAGAACTCCCATTCCACCCCATGCAGCCCCTCAATCTGCTTTGGAGGGTACATGGGGAGGGGAGAGGAAGAGCAAGTTCTGTTGCACAAATGCAAATCATTGTGCTTGTGGATACCACCCCAAGATGTTGGGTGCTCTTGTCCAACATCACCACAGGTCCCCTACTCTTGCTGAATCTGTTTACTGTGAGGACCTTCTCTGACACCTGCACCTACAGGGTGCTTTAACTGAGATTGCTCCATTGCAGGGAGTTGGACTAGATGACCCTTGGGGTCCCTTCCACCTCTACAATTATACAATTCTTTTATTCTAAACAGGCAGGGTCAAAATAAAAAGCCTGCAGCATCACTGTACTCTGACAGAACAGGCACATTCAGCATCACTGGCCATTATCACTAACAGGTGCCGTTATTCTGCTTTCGCTTCTTCAGGCAAAGATTTCCAGCCATTTATTCCAAGGTTTGAGCTGCTCACTGACTCCCTCCTCCGTAGTTTATAAAGGCTGCTTTCCAGGGGTTTGGTGGGAGACACAGTCATTCTGAATCTAGCCTCCCATTTCTAATCAGAGGCACCTGTGCTAACTTGGCTTGACATCTCTTCATGAAAATGTTTTGCTTCCTTAATCCCATGAGGGAGATTATAAAACTGGTAAATACCACCCTGATTGATAAAGGAAGAACTCTCTCTTCATTCAGGTTAACAACTCTGCATGCATTCTAATGTTTCTGAAATATCCCACGTATATTGGATATAATCTACTTAGAGAAACATACAATCGCAACATGGTTTGCTGGAAGACCAAGTTGGTGCTCTTCAACCTGGCAGATTCAAGGCCCAATAAGAAATTATACTTATATATTTATACTTTCATATGTTAATCAAGTTCTTAATCCTCCTGCTCTGGTGCTTTCTTGGCACTTCCATTATCAACAGAAGAGTTTGCATCAGGAAAATCCAATTATTTGAGCCAAGAGGCTTACTAAATCCATTTTAAAATCCTTTCTCTTACGATTTACGTAATCTGCTGGACTAAACTCCTAAAACATACATTTATTTTTGTCATTTAATTGTAAAGCTAATTAGCTTGAAGAAATCCTGGATTACAAAGCGCAGAACCTTACCTATCTGTAAATGTTAAATATAACAGCGTGTTATGAGTAGGCAGACTATCCTCAAGATGCAAAGCTGTTTTGTAATGAACCTAGGACCCATCAGCACCCAGTTTATGTAATCAAATCCTTTACTTTCTACTTCAAATCCCCCAATATACTTTTTATTTTTGTTATCTCTGCCCTCTGCAAATATACTCACTGTGTGCAAGGCAATAAACTACAAGCATTGACACAGCTTTCTGAAGTGTACAGAATTAGCGTGGTGGTGAAATCATTTGATTTTTGATGACTCTACATCTGGTCTTAAAGAGGGATGCCTTAGGTTTCCAAATCTCATAAAATAGACTTGCTAGTGGTGTGTACTGAAGCCGTCTGTCTGTCTGTCTGTCTATCTATCTATCTATCTATCTATCTATCTATCTATCTATCATCTACAGGTAGGTAGCCGTGTTGGTCTGCCATGGTCAAAACAAAATAAATATTATTTTTTTAAAAATTCCTTTTAGTAGCACCTTAGAGGCCAACTAAGTTTGTTCTTGGTATATCTATCTACACCAGCTGGAGCAGGTTCCATGGTGATTCACAGGACAAAATCACAACATGAAAACACATAAAAGGGATATACTGGCCAAATGGAAGTTATAACTTGGCCTCTTGTTGTGAGTGGTTTTACATTTCCATATGTAAAAAATAATAATATGATTTTGGTCTAGTTTCACTGTAATAAATCCTAACATTGTAGTTAAAATTATTATTAGAAAAAATATTTGTGGAGTAACTAGTTGCCAAGGTTAACTCTCACATCTGAAGATATGGTTCCCATTTTAGTACTTTGTTTCAGTGGGTCATTTTTACTCCACTTGTCACAGTTTTGTAATTCAGTTTGGGGATTATTTTATTTCCTTGGGTTTCCACCCACCTTGTACTTCCTTATCTATTGTTTTCTTTCTTTGCCGTTTATTGTCATCTTTCATGCCCTCACTGGCTACCTTGGATAACCCCTACAAAATTATTGCTTCTACACCTGTTCCTACACTGGAGAAATTAAATTACACTGGGCTGCATATCCATTTCAATTATATATACGGCGGATCTGTTGAAACTTTCAGATTATCATGTGCTGATTGCAACTGATAGTGATGTCTCCAATCACCCCTTCATACATTGATTCTCCTTAACTTTAGAGTATCCCTATGGGGTAGTGGAGTGGGGTCCATTAGGGTGAATGGTCACCACCAACCTCAGTCTCTCTTTGGCCATCCCCCACCTGCCTGCCTTCTTACTTAGAACCAGCAAAGGAAGTAAGGCATAATTGTTTTCTATAGTATGTTACTGAGAGTGGAGATTTTCTCTGCCTACCTTTTACCTTTCTTGTCATCTAAAACAGAGATAAAAAATAGGAAACCTTTTATAAGTGGCAGGTAACATTATTTAGTTGTGTTTTTTTGTTACAAGATCCATGTGTTTTCCTTGAGATTGAGTGTTCCTGGAACACCTTATTTCCAAACATATTTACTCTGAATTTTCCAAGTACCATTTTTGACAGATATAATTCATCGGTGCTGAGAAATTAGGAGTGTGCGGAGAATGTTAGCTTTGACATTAACCTGACTGGGGTCAGGGAAATTAGGACAATTTAGCTGAAATGTAATAATCAGATGCTAGAAAGGTTGCATCGGGTACTAAGTGCCATCACACCTCAGCAAAATAATAATTAACTATGCTATCTGAATTTAGATTAGAGTAGTAGTCATGTAGTTATTTAAGTGACAATGCTGGTTGGAGTGCATTTTTGAAGAACGCTAGGCTGGAACAATGCTTTTATAATGCAGTGGATGCTCACACGTTTGGAGAGAAGGGGGTGGGGTGGCAATCAGCTCCCACTGCTAGTGCCCTCCTGTTATGTAAAGGAAGGATGTTTTCAGATTATTTCCTCACTCATCTCCCATGCACTTTGCTCTTCTGTGCTTGCCCAATCTTTTTCTAGCATCACCATTTATCTCCTCTAATTCCTAGCTCCTGGTGCTCTATTTCCTTGTCTTCTCCATTAGCCTGGCAAGGACTGGGCAGATGAAGAGGTGTGGTGGAAACCACCACCCCAGGAGCCTCCCGAAGAAGAAGAGAAGAAGAGTTTGGATTTGATATCCCGCTTTATCACTACCCAAAGGAGTCTCAAAGCAGCTAACATTCTCCTTTCCCTTCCTCCCCCACAACAAACACTCTGTGAGGGGAGTGGGGCTGAGAGACTTCAAAGAAGTGTGACTGGCCCAAGGTCACCCAGCAGCTGCATGTGAAGGAGCGGAGACGCGAACCAGGTTCACCAGATTACGAGTCTACCACTCTTAACCACTACACCACAATGGCTCTCAAGAGAGGAGGAAGAGGCAGACAGTATACCTGTAGATCTGCAGGAGTGGTTTGACACAGAAGTTGGGAAATAATGGAAGATGAGGAACAGGAAGCAGGTAGCATTGAACAGACAGATCCCGAGCAGCAGCTGAATGACACACTGTTGCTGGAGAGTTTCCCAGAACCTGTTCCCTCCCCGCAAACCAGGCATTCATTGAGAATAGCAGAGCAGAAAGCTTAAAGGCAGGTGGCCCTTAGCAGCCGCTGTCAGAGACAGGAGTCTGATGCACAGGGAAGTAATGGAGAAGAGGGGTGGAGCTTCACTCAAGGCAATGGTGGATAATGAACGGTGCTGGTTGAATTCTTCTTGGAAATTGTAATAAGGAAAAAGAACTGAAAAGCCCACTTTTTCTCTGTCTCTCTGCTTTACTGGCCAAGCAGCCTGTAGCTGCCAATGGCACCCTGACAGAACCTGTGTTCACTCAGATGGAAAGCATGACATGAAAATGAACACCACAAAATTCTCAGTATCCAAGCAATGACAGGCTACTGGTTGAGACCAGCTGTGGCTTCACAATATCCTCGTTTCTAGAAACATAGCAGGGCATGCTGATCTGCTGGCCTGCAGACTTTTGAGCTTTGAAAGTTGTGCATAAGAAACTGCCTTATATTGAGAAAGACCATTGGTCTATCCATCTCAAAGACCTGGGGTTTCAGATGGGTCTTTGCACACCCCACCTGGAGATACTAGGGATTGAATTTGTCAGCTTCTGCATGCAAAGTGAAGGTGCCACCACTAAGCTACATCCTGTTACATCAGTTGAAAATAAGCACACGTTATGGTCACTGTGCTAGCTGAAATGGGATTCCTAATAGCAGAAAGGATTCCCCGTCCTACCAATCCCCGCCAGCAAGTATTTACAGCAAGTTCTGTCCTGTTGATATGAGTATCTTTGACTTCCATCCAGCAGACACCAGAAACATGGAGCAGGGGTGACTCGCAATTACAATGGAGGTATGTTTTTGCAAATGTTATGGCAAGGATTAAAATAACTCATTCTGGAGTAGCTGTATTTAGCGGCAGTCCTCTAGCAACTGGAACATACCGTATTCTCTGGTTCTAAATCTCAGTGCACTGTTGGTTAAACAAAATTAGGAAAGATCTTCACTTTCAGGGAGTAAAAATGCATTACTGGCTGGTTTGCCATCTTCAAGCATGCTGCTGGGGGACAGGGAAATAACTAGGAATAAAAGCAGTAGCACGTGCCTGCTTCTTCGGGGCAACCATTTTACTTAATCTGGAGTTTCTGATTAACTACTTGGGTAATTGACCTGAATAGACTTTACGAAGTGTATTTTCAGCTCTCCTAGTATAATGACTAGTCTGTTTTACATTATCTTTTTTTGTTATTTATGAAGGTTCTCTGAGGCTCAATGTTTCTGAAGACAAAAGGATGTCTGGCAACATATTTTATTATGTCATTACTAGCTTTTGCTATGTATCTTGTTAAAGACTTATTTTTGCTTCCCCCCCTTGTGTGTCATTTAACCAGGAAAGTCAAGCAGGTTGCAATCTATTTACTATTGCTCTTGCTTACATTTCTTAACCCCTTTCTTTTACAGAACAATTTCAAGGGCTTATCATCCTAGACATCCCCAATTTTTCTTCCTCCTTCCACAAGAACAGTTCTGTGAAACTCTCAAACCTCAGGACCAGGATTTACTTATTATTTCCAATATCTGAAGTCTGCTTTTCATCACAGATGGTCACTCACAAAGCAGTTTTTGCAACTATCAATGACACAATTCATCAATAAAAATACTGTAGTATGTTATTTTTGAACCGGAGTAGAGAAGTTACCTAACATTTTCTAGTTTTAATAAATCTGATGATGATGTAGGGTCCCCACCACCCAATTCAGTAAATATTTCTCCAAATTAATCCCTAAGAAGAACTTTTAAGCTATGAAGTACAAACTCAAAAGCACCTTCTTTACCCATTTTCAGCAATACGTATGCTCTCTCTGTGTGTTCTAATCAGAAATGTGCTGTATATTTCATAGACGGGAATTAAACCAAGGAGAAGATTACTTTTATCTCTTCTTCTGGAGTAGGGATTGAGCAGTAAACATAGTAACCTTTCCATACCATTGTATAGTTTTTGTTTTACAAGTCAGTGGGTCCACAGAATAAATATTGCCTATATTTTACCTGCAAGTGATATTTTACTTGGTTCACTTTTTAGAAAGTTGTTTTAGACCTTCAATATTGCCTCAAGATGGTTCAAACTTCGAGTGCCAATTCCCTGCTCTGGGGCTCCACTTAACAACAGGACCATCTGCAATGATTGCGAAAACCGTCTCTTTTCTTAATGGTGTTATGAGCTTGGTTTCCCTACCACCAGAATGAAGATGTGAGACAGTGCTTGGGACAAATGGCCCGGAGCTTTATTTACTTTCAACGATCAGCAACAAGAAAAACATGTTAGCAATGAGCTAACCTAATCCACCTCATAACTCTAGTTTTGTGCGAGAAATTAGTACATCGTCAAGGACTTGACAAAAGAACATTTCATGCTCTTCAATTACCAGGGATGTTTGCCCTGGTCTTATGATTGCCTGCTTTATGAGCCCATCTGCTTCCACAGTGCTCATTTTGTATATATGTGAATGAAATAGCTTCCAGTGACCTTGGTTTCCTAAGAAAACTGAAGCATGTAGTGCTACTCCCAGGAAAGTAGGAAGTGTGTAACTATACATGGAGGAATTGATCCCCACTAGTGCTGATCCCTGCATAGCACTGAGTCTGGTGCAACTAGATGTAAGTATGTCCAGGCTAGAAGTGGTGTTGTGTAGCAATGGCTGGTAGAGCTAGAAGGCTCTGTCAGTATTGGTTCTCCTACTTTCCTGTTTTTCCAGTCTTAAATTCAGTTCTTCACATTATTGCATTAATTCATGATTATTCATGGAGGAAAATGCACCACTATTTTAGTGCAGATATTTGCATACAGTTTTGACTAATACACCCCCTCCCAATTCAATGCATGTTGGGATGCTGTTTTCATTAATATATGCATTTTCATGCACACATTTGCTAGTATATGCATTTCTGTGAACATTGGTTGGAGAACTGCATTACAAACCTCAGAAAAGTGTGAATAGTGAAGATTCTTCGGGCCTCGTGTTGCATTGGAAAGTGTGAACTTGATAGATTCTCCTTTAAATGTGAACTGAGTAGAAATTTCCCCACAACTCTAATGGCTGGTCTTCCAGGATGCTCCTGCACCTTCCTCCCAAATGACATACAAAAGGGAGAGCTGGCTGGGGTGCAGGGAGAAAGCAACACACAACACAGCGGACCTTTGCCACAGTGTGAAGAGCAATGGAAACATTTTGAGACAGGATGGAGACTTATGAGGAACAGAGTCTTCCTGGTGGAGTGAGTCAGAAGCAGAGGTGTAAGAAAGCACCAGTATCTGTTCTGACCCATGTTTGCTGCATCAACTCTGTTTTCATTTCCTGCAGTTCAGTTTCCAAAAAAACAACAACAATGTCATTCTTCTCATTCTCTGCTGTGGTGGAGTTTTCCATAATCAATTACATAACTAATTGTGTGATTGCTAAATTACTCCACACAATTAATTTCAATGCAATGCTAAAGAGGGAAGGCACCATCAGTTCCATATCATTTGCAGACTGAAAATCACAATGATGAACTCCGAAAATATTTGCTGGATTCATATGACATGAAATGAATGAGCAAACAGCAGCAAATTCTGCTTTCATTTCCATCATAACTCCATGACATTGGGGGCTCCAAGGGGGCTCCAAGCTTCCCCTCTCCCTTTTCTCCTCAACGGATAAATCTTTACAAACACATCCAAGCCCTTTTGAGAGAAACACAGGCTAAAGAGGAAAAAAAAATCTTAAACTGAGTATTTTTGAAGCTGATTATGAAGAGAAACAAAGTGATGGCCAGATGTACATTCTAGGGATCTGATTAATATTTGCTTATAAAGACCAGGGAGTAAGCTATTAATTTTATTGCTATTTCCCATCCTTGCTTGATCCCCCTCCCACTTCATAACTTGGACTTCCTTTTGGCTAATTAACCACTGAACATTTTACAAGCGATCCAAGTGCGGAAGCAGTAAAAAGTTGAATAGCACTTACGAAGTAATCGACAAAAAGGTATATTGGGCTTTTTAAAGCAATGATATTTTGCATCTTAATACAGGAAGAAAGGCTCCTTTGTTCTGCATTTTGATGGGTCATTAGTAAATTCTCAGAACTCAGCACCAGAGAATCATGACTCAAGGCTAAAATGAACTTTCTGAGACTGGGGTGGGCAACTCTAGCACTGAACATCCCCAGAGAACACACTTAATGTTTGTGTCTCGGCATTATCAAAATACCCCTGGTGTTATCTCAGATGAATTCCCTGGCTATTTTCTTTTCTTTTGACAGCAAAGTCAGAGCTGACAAACCAAGGCAGTTCTCAAGGAAATTCAATTACTGAAATGTCTGACAGCTTGCTTTGCTACTTCTAACCAAAGTTTTCAAAGTTACATGCTGCATATATAATACGGATTCTCACTACAAAGGACCGCATTTGCATTTTCTAGGGAAAAATCATTTTAAAGCTGTAGATTTCTAATGATAAAAGGGAAGGAGTGAAATGTTGAAGCTCCCAGTTTTGAAAAGAAATAAAAAGTAAGTCAGGTGCCTGCCAAATGAACCCAGGAAAACACCGTGTTTTCTTAAACGCGTAATTTACTGGCCTTCACACATAAGTGCTGTGGGTGTCATTCATTCTGAGAGGTTATTTGGAAAATAATTAGCACATATTATTTATGTATGATGCCATGGACTAACATTTTAGAGGAAGGAACCGTTTAAGATTTCTCTGTCTCCAGGCTCTTAACACTCTCCGTTGCCACTAAGCAGCATTCTTAAATTTCAAATTTGGCAATTTTTAAGTGTGGGGAAATTGGGAAAAAGCATTTGTAAATATGTGCTGTTCAAGCTGTTATTCAGACCAGTCTGCTCATTGTCCTGATGTATTTCACAGGCTGCAATCCTATGCACACTCTCCTGGGAGTTCATCTCACTGAACTCAATATGATTTACTTCTGAGTAGACATTACTTGGACTGTGCTATTAGGTTGCACTCCTACGCAAACTTCCCTGGGAGCAAACACCATTTAATATGGTGGCGTTGGTAAGAATCTTATTTCTGAGTAAACTAAGCAGTAGGTGTGATCTGCTGGATCCAATGGTGCGTAACTTCCCCAATTCCTCCCAAAGTGGGAAAATATTATATTACTTGCATGGGGAGACCATTTTTACATGCAAAACATTTCTCCATCACAACAGACATTGAGAATCCCCAGAACAAGGCTGTTGAATATGCTCTTCAATGTGCTCATTCTTTAGGGAAATAAACCTAAATAATTTAAATAGCTTAGAATTCAGTTTCAATTTGTCCAGAGTTTTTATATCTTCCCATGTGCCCTTGGATGTCACCAGTTTTGACAATGAAAGTAATATACATCATATTAGGGAAAGTGGATCATTTCCTCCTGAATTTGCAGCATTTTGGCGTACTGGCTGCTGTCAAGGTAACTTACCCATTACCATTCCAAAGAGCACATTTCTCCCTGTATATTTATCTATATTTACACAAACACACACACTTTCGATGAAGCCTAAAACCAGCATAAAAGCAGCACACTTCAGAGAAATGTAGGTTGCATTGGAGTAACACAGACATCAGACTGTCAACTGAGAATTTCTTAAATTTTACTTCAAGTTCTCCATAAAAGGAAAATACAGCCCAGTGGGACAGGGTGAAAAGCGGGTACAGTTTTGTGATTGACAGCTCTAACCCCAACCAGTGAATGGCTTAATCAGACTCTACTTTTTACTTCCAATCACAGTTTTGGGGAGGGATATGGAAGGAGCTCACCAGTAGCTGTTTCAGTATCCTCAGTTCACTTCTGGCTGTGGGTTTAGTAGCAGCAGAGGTAGAAACACCACACAAGGCTTCAAAGAAGGGCATGAGAGCCATCAACAAGTAGGGGGTCTCACAATCAGTAATCTCTGTTCAGATGGCATCTTCTGACATCGCCTTCCCAACCAGGTAAGTAGTGTTCCACCAAATCCCCATGACCTGAGTCAATTCCCTCAGCACTTTCTCCCTGGGTGCCTGTATAGGGGGAGCGGGGCATTGCCTTCCTGCTTCAGGCAGCCAGGGATAGTAGTAGAGGTGGACAGAACTGGTCTTTTGTCACTTCTCCACAATGTCCCATGTAATAAGATCAAATTCTTTCTAACTTCTCTGCAGTAGGCTTTAACTGTAAGTAGGAAAGCAATCTTTATTCAGGCAAGCAACAGTGCAAGCTCCATAGCAGGCAGAAGGCTCTGGCGTTCACGACCAGGGCAAGGAGTTCAGAACTGGGTGGAAGTGAGTGACAAGTTTCCCTGCACCCTGCACCCACCAAGCTTTTAAAGATGATGCATGTGCACTTACTCGCTCCCCTTATGGGAATGCTGGAATTGCACTCTTTCAGGGTAGGTGAATTTGCTGCCCTCTCTGAAGATAGCGCTGGCTTTTGAGTGGTTCTGGCTTCCTGCTCAGCCCTCCGTCCAGTTGATGTCATCTCCCCACAACTGATCAAAACCGTCCCTGTCTTCCACTGAGGCTCTTCACTCAGCTGGAAGGTTAAGGGATGGAGCTGGGATCCTTGCTCCCTCTTTTAAGTGGCTGAAAGAGGACGTGCCTCCTTCTCTAATCCAGGTTACAACCATTCAACCCTCCACCCACTCTGTTTATAGATGTTTTTAATATATTAAATTTTTAAAGAAATTAAGGACTCTAATAATAAAATAAAATAATTTCCTAGGTAATGCTTTCTTTTGGCACATGCCTTTACAGATTGCCAGATGTGATTGGTTCTGCTCATATTGCTGTAAAGTCGCCTATTTTTCAGAACACTGCTTGTATCATTAAATCTGCTGCTAAACATCCATTGAACATGTAGCCCTATTATTATTATTATTATTATTATTATTATTATTATTATTATTATTAATCAAAGGTCTCTCCCTTCTCCATTGTGATTTCCAGTAAATCACTTAGTAAATCTGTAAGGTGACTCCCAATCAGTACTGTGGACTTCTGACCTCCTAATGGTGATAGCCTGCTAATGGGATGCACTTTGCCCGGGATCATCCATAGAACCTTTGTTAGAGATGATCACAGTGTTGGCCGTCATTCATTACTGTACTTCCTTTTCAAAGATAAATTAAAGGTATTTTTAGTTCCTTGGCTCAATGTTTCTTCTCTTTCTTCCTTTGTCCGTTCCTCCCCAAATGTCAGATGAACAGCATCTGCCCTTTTTGATTTATTACCATTGTATTTCTTGAGTTGTTCCATCACCCCTTTTTTGATCCTTATACCATAATAGTGCCTTTCTCTTGTTACCTCTAAAGCACAAGCACTGGATAGTATTTTGCTTCATTGCCTGTTAAAAGTAATCTGAGGATCGTACTATTGTCTATAGCAAAGACAAGTGCCAATAAATCATTTAGCCTCTCTGCAGTTTCCCTGTCGTCTTTGATTGTACCCTGGTGGAACAGAGGACCCACAGCAGTGCCTGTGGAATTTTGCTGATACATTTCACTTTTTCATCTTCCGTTTTCCTTTCAGCTTCCTAAATCTTAGCAAAGAAATGTGTTTTCTGAGAAGAGACAAAACAACCCTGCTTATGGATAACTTTAATGGCTGAACAATGCTGCACTTTTCCCTTTATATCTTTCTCCACCTTTTATTATGTACTGGATTGAATCTGTACACCTTACTTTAGACTGAATTTTTTTCTTGGTTTCATTTAAAAAAAAGCATACCATCCTCCCTAGTCATTTTGCAGGAAAAGTAGAATAAAAAGTGGGTATTACTTTCTGTGTAGCTTTGCACTAATGAACACTGAACTTCCCCTGGAATTTTATTGCTTACTCACTCAGTTTTGAGGACGCCTTCTGTAGTTTGTCTCAGTCTGCTTTGGAAATTAATTGTCTTGAATACTCTTTATCATCTGCAAATTTTGCCAGTTCACCCACCGTTCAGCCTTTTTCCAGCTCATAAATGCAAATATTAAAATGGAAGATGCTCCAACATAACAGATCATTGAGAACTACCCCAGTTTTTCCCTCACTGCTGAAATCTCAACAGGCCTTGCTACCCTTCACTTCTTGCCTTTAGTTTTACCTGTTACTGATCCATGAAAGGATTCCCACTCTTATTTTTAGAAAAAATGCTTAGTTTGCTTAAAACATTCACTTTATGCTTTTAAAAGAAGCTTTTAAGTTGTGCTCCTATATACCCATTACCTGGGAGTAAGCCCCATTGAATTCATTGAGATTTCCTTTTCTGTAAACGTGCATAAGATTGTGCTGTTTGTTTTTGAAAGTGTTTCTAAAAACACAAATACAGTCTATAGTAAGATGATGACCCTTGCACGCCAGTTTTTAAACCAAAGCACTTCCTATTGTTGCATATGCAGCACAAAAAGCACTTATTAATTCTTATTATTGTTTTGATCCTTTTCTGGTCCTGTCTCTTTTGGCATCTCTTTCTGCTTGTTATACTGCTCTGGATTCACACTTTACTTTCACGAAGAGCTAAGAACAACAGGCAGTGAATCAGATCAGGCTACACATTTACTATAGATGTGCATAAACTCTGTGTGTGGGCTAAACAACAAGGCAAATTGGGTGATTTGGGGTTCTTCCTTCCCCTGCCAATACCCTCTGAGTCAGTATGATGTCAATACTCCCTGAGCGTACCTTCCAACATCCCACAGATAAAAATCAGGACATGCAACTTTTGGAGCCGTGCACTTGAGGCAGCCAGATTCCCCCCCCAAAAAAAATACAATTCTTTTGGAGCCACACTCTCATGGGAACCAAAATGGGACATACTGAGATCCAGTCAGAAGCTGGGTGGCCTCTGTAATACCAGGATGTCCCGCTCAAAGTGGGGCAGTTGACAGGTATGCCTGAGTCACACTGGGCCCCCTACAAAGCCACATGTCGCTCTGTTCCAGTGTTTCTGTACAGCCTCATCGCTCCACATGTGTCAAGCAGGTGCTTATATGCATAATGCTTCATTGCTGTGTTCTTTCCCTGACTGGTGCAGAATGGAAGTGGGGCAGAGTCACCTTCAGTTATCAGACCTGATGTTGCAGATCCTTTCCCCCTAAGCTGCTTCTCTCCTTAAGTCTAAGTTCTGCTCTAGTCATTGTGATTCTTGGCTGTTACATTTTCTTCCCTAACTCACAAATGGCACTCTGATGCTGGGGAGAGCATCATTTTTTTTTTTTTGAAGGTTTCCTCATATTTCTTTATAGGGAAGCGGCAGCAAAGATGGTCATAATATACCCTTCAGAAATATCTGAAAATCCCACAAAACTGAAGCACAGAAGACTGACTCCAGACAGTTCTTCAATTTATGATTTTGCCTTTGGAATTATATTTGAGCTCTTATTTTCTCAAGGCTAATAGTGTGTGGCAGAATGTAAAGGAATGCAATGGAATGTAAAAGACATATGTAGTGTGTGTGTGTAAAAACTGCATTCACAAGCTTCAAGACAGCTGGAGCTGATATCGTATGCATAGGCAGAAACCACTGAGAAGTTGCTAAGGAGATTTCAAATGGCAGAATATTGCGCTAAGAAATGTTGGTCCCATTATTTCTGTTATTTTTTTTTCCTGTTTTAATTGTTTGGATCTTAAGATCAGTAACAGAAGTTTACAAAAGGAAAGTTTTCTGTCCCTTTCTTATTCCCCTCTCAACATCTCTCCAGAGAGTCGATGCTCTTCTTAACAATGTGGGACATGGGGTTTGTTTGAGAGTGAGCATTTCCCAAAACTGCAGAAGTACTTTACACAACACCACAGTGATTTATGGAACTCATTTATGGAGCTTTCTCATTGGCACCTTAGAGACCAACTAAGTTTGTTCTTGGTATGAGCTTTCGTGTGCATGCACACTTCTTCATGATAACCAACACTTGCCCATTCTTGTGAAATACCTCCCCGGTGATGTCTGGTTGTACCTTTTAACCCTTTTCAATGGTTTAGTAATATAAACCAGAGGCTAGACAACTCTTGTTAATTGTTTTTTGTTTTGTAGTAAACTTCCACAGTGAAACTCAAAATGTTTACGATGTTTTGAAAAAAATAATTATTTTTACATTTTGTGAGTCATTTGAAGAACTTTAAATCACATTCTTTCCAGTAGCTAATTTTACTAATTAACAATATGTATAAAGTGAACCCAAACTCTTGTATTAGTGGCCTCATTACTTTTTTTTAAATTCAGCATAATTTACTATCTAATTATTGATACACTTGGTAGACAAATTACTCCAGATTTTAAGGCAATTGTTTGAACTTGAAATTGTTGATCATAAAATGTAATGATCAAAGCTGATTAACATGTAAAGGCATAGCTGCAAAGCTGGATAAAAAGAACACCACTATAGCTGAAAAGACTGTGTTGTTTTGAACTATTGTTTAGAACAAAATAGTATTTTCTTTGAAGATACTCCATTCTTTTTCTGTACTGGACTTCATTTAGGTCACTTACCTTGGTCATAGACAAATGAATATTTTACTTTAAACCACAATTCGGGAACATACAGCCCTCCAGATTTTGGTGAACTACAATTCCCACCTTTCCTGATCCCCTGCTATCTTGGATGGAGATGATAGGAGTTGTAGTCCCAACATTGTCTGGAGAGCTGCAAGTTGAACTCTCCCCACCCACCCACCCACACTTTAAAGCATACCGCATGAGTATTAGCCAAAAATAATCTGAGTTTAGGCAAGCAGCCACAATGGTGGTGTTTCGGTCCTTATTAAAAAATACATTTATGTTCCCTGGCATTTGCAGTTGCTTAATTCCAATGGGTTTGTTATTATTTTAACTCTGCTCGTAGTCATTAGCTGCATTCTTATTGGTACTGTGGTGTTAATGTTTGACAGTTATGTGTAAAGGTTGCTACACACTGCCTTGAAACTCAATATGCAGGGTGCTACACAGAGGTTTCAATCAATCAATCAATCAATCAATGCTTTGCCAGTGTGTTAAGTTCATATGCTGTTGGCATGGCAGTGACTTGAGTTTGTGCCTTTTTCTCTGACTCATCAGTCTGACCTTGCCAGCCCCCTTCCCATAAGGTTGTTCCTGCTGGATCAGTACAAATGCCAATTCAGTCCAGTATTCTGATGTCACAGCGGCCAACCAGATACCTATGGGAAACCAACAAGCAAGACATGACCATGATCTGCAGCCAAGATCTATGCCCCTGTGTTTTCAGGTATATGCCTCACAGGGTTTGGATTGTCCCATGACCCTTGTTTTCAGATATCCCTATAGGCACACAGGGATGCAGCTTTCCACATTTCTGATTAGATAGGGTAGCATATGGTTGGGAGTGTGAGAAGCATCTCAGGAAAAAAAACACATCCGCCACCAGATGCCTCCTCTCCAAGATATCCCTTGGGCTAACATTATAGGAAACCAGCCATTTATTTTTTATGTAGTCAATTTACAAGTGTTCTTTCACTAACGTGAATCTCGGAGATGAACTGATTAAAAAGTAAAACTAAAAATAAATTTTAAAAATCACATTTTTTCTATGCAATTTTGCCTAATATGAATATTTCTGCAAAGCCCCCTAAAAATTACACATTGTTGCCAAAACAATTTCCTCTAATATGATGCATTTGTGTATGTTATTTTCACTGGTATATGCCTTTTTTGCATACTTCATCCTATTATATACATTGTTTAACACATCGCCCAGATGGAGAGCTGCATTGCAAAATTCCAGGAAGTGCAAAGTTCAAAGAATGGTTGTGCTTGGTTCCTGTATTGTTTCATAAGTGTTAATTGGGTAGGTTTGACATTAAATGTGAAATGAATCCAGTTCACCTCTCCCCAACCCTAGGTGGGAATCCAACAACTTGTGGTGGGCACTAGATGTCTGATCCTTCTATTATTAGCTGGAGTACCCTGCCTAAATATACATTAGACCAGAGTTAAAACATGCTTGAGAGTTATGGACAGTGTCATTGTGGGGCAAGCACTCCATATCCCTATACCGCTTCCCCCCTCACTTTCTTTATTCTAACAAGTCTTGGAATCCCACTAATTCTATCCTTATGTTCTTATCCAATACATCTTTCATGACAACTCTTTTTAACTGTCACTGCTTATGACAAATGAACATGGCGCTTGCAACCTTGACATGACATAGAACAGGGGGGAAAATTAAATCTTTAAATACCCTGCTGGTGTGTATATATATTGAAAATGAGACAGCAATGAATCAGTAGGCCTGTTAGAGAGCACACATCAGCAGATAAGCAGGGCTTATTTGCCAAGGCAAGAGAGCTGGTGATGTTTTGAAAGAATCTCTAACAAGGTTATGGTACTGTTCTTCCAAATCTATCTGTTTAGTTCATCTATTAGCTGCATGAGGAAATGACAAAATTCAGATTTAGCAACTTACCCTTTGAATTTTGATGAAAACTTCCTCCTGGATATTATCTTTTGCATTTATAATAGAGAATCACGATGTGCGTTAATAACGTTACCATTTCTCAAGCCTGTCATCACCATCAGAGGTTAATTATATCAGTGATGAAAATGAAAAGATATGAACAGAGGGGGGAAAGTTTGTCATAATCACTGAATCTGAGAATATTGCCATGTGAGATTTCCTCTTTACAATCACAATGTACGTTTCAAGCGTACTGTTCCTATAACATTTTAATATGGATGGAATTACATGAGATAGGATTTTAATATTTATCCGCCATGTATAATCTTTAAGTCATACATGACAGATGCTGGCTGCGGTGAGGAAACCATGGATTCTTGTGCAGAGAAAGTAATTAATATGAGGGAAGGTGAAAATAAGTTGATTTCAGCTTTTTTTTTAAAAAAAAAACTTTGTCCTGAAACATTGGGGCAAAAGCCACGATGGCTATGCTCAGCCTCCACAGCTGGCGGCAACAGTGCTTCCAAGTACCAGTTTCTGGAAACCTCAGGAATGGAGAGTGTTCTTGTGATTGAATCCTGCTTTCAGGTTTATTATTTGAAAGAACATATGCGGTTGCAATCCTATGCATGGCAAATGCTGACCTGAGAGCAAATACTACATCTGAATACATATACTTTAGATCAAGCTGCACAAAACTAGGTTCTGAACATTGATGAAAGCAGGTGTCAGGAACCTTTGACCCTACAGATGTTGCTGAACTGTAATTATCATCACCTAGGGCTGATGGGTGTTGTAGTTCAGCAACATCTCAGCTAGGGCTGATGGGAGTTGTAGCAACATTTGGAGGGTCAAATGTCCCCCACACCTGCATTAAGGTGAAGAGGGTCCTGCCCACAGACTTAGTTTCTTTTTAAATAATCTCATGGTCATGTTGCAGATGATCCCTTAAGTTGTGAGAAGTATTTCCACAATAGAATGCTCAACAGATGTTTTTACCTGGACACTGTTCAAACAATATCAAGCATTTGGATTCTGTCTTCATTTCCTTGTGTTTCAGGCCTGTGGAAGTGCAAACAGTAAAGTAATCTGATCTGTGTGCTGTCACCTGTTTCTGCATATAAATAATGTCCTCTGTGTTGTGGTGAATATTCTGTTATATTAAAAAGTCTCCCGAGCCAATAACATGACTATGGGAACTCAGCCCATATTAATAACAGATAAAAAATACCTAGAATGCATAAGGTGATCTATCAAGTTTTAGTTTATGAAGTGTTGGACCTTTTGGGACTGTGCTTAGATCAGTTCCTCGGAAGGATTTTAAAAGCATTTTAAGAGCTTTTCGACATTTCACAAGTTGGAATGGATGCTCAGCACTGGGGGGGGGAGGAAGGAGCCCAGCGATAAAAGGTCCCCCCCCCACCAAACTCAAGCAGTAATGCAGGTAAAGATGCCATAAATATGGCTGAATATGAGCTTGTTCAGAGGCTGATTTTATAGATACAGCTAGTGTACTAGCCTCAGAAACGCATTATTCCTCTCTGTTGCTCTCCTGAGAAAGAAAATAGCATCAAATTTCATACAGTAATAGTTTTGCGTGATTTGTTTCTGACCAGCTGTATTATTAGCCAAGATGCCAGAGGTGGTGTGGATTGAGAAATGAAGTCTGTACATTCACATACATTCTTTACTGAAATTAACTGTAGTTAAGAACACAAAGGAACCTGCCTCCTCCCCAAATCTTTCTTGAGCTACCGCAGTAATACTCTCACTTTGCTAGTGATCCCCTCCCACTCTTTGCCCTCCTGTAGTTCTGCCTCACTGTGACTTTATTAAGTCCTACTCTCTGCCAGCACCTAACCTATAGCCTGATATTTTTGATCAAGTACAATCTAATGCCAAGGAAGCCTGGCAACAACAGCGGCAACCTCTGCCCTGCTTAGCCCCTGATATCCTCCTATACCTGTATTCTGCATTTGCCATCCAGCTTTGTGTAGGGTGACTAGATGCAAAAGAAGACGGGGTTTTCTGCACCTTTAATACTTATGTACATTACTACTTATGTCAAAAAAGCTACACTTGCAAAAAAATCTTCTCTGCTACACACTTTTTAAAGGTGCAGAATTCCCCCCCCACACACACACGCACCTTTGCATCTTCCCCTCCAGCTTGGTATCAGTATCTCCACCACTTCTTGGCCAAAACCTTCTATTGGATGCTGCCCAAGGAGGTAGGAAGGGATCCATCCCTTCTAGCTATGCCAAAAGCTGTCACTGCATAGGAAGCTGTGGGTTCCATACCAGAATTGGGTTCAGGTGCTGAAGGAAGTGGGTAAGCTGGAAGAAAGTGGGAGGTGAGAACAGCATCTTCCAGAAGATTTTGTAGAGGCTGGGGAATCATTGTTTAACAGGAAGTGGGACAGAAAGAGCCCATAAGCATTATGTTATCCAGCATCTCATTTCCCCCCTCAAAGACATATAGCGGGGATGGAGAATCTGTGGCCCTCCCAATGTTATTGGATTCAGCTCCCATCAGCCCTCCTGATAAATAAATAAAGCATGGCCAGTCTACCACCCCCAAAAAGTACTCCTAGGTGGCTATGCAATTTATTACCCATGTTCCAAAGACCACAGTGTGTCCACTTCCTCTCATATTCACATACCTGTGTAGTAAACTTCCTTTCAGTGTATGTTGCAATATAGCCTTCCTGTATCAAATACATTAATTGATGGTATGGGAGATTCATACCAAAAGTATTTAACAGGAACAGCATTTTTAATGATTTAATACACTATGCCATTTCTGAGCCAAGAGAAGCAACTTCAGGAAACCAATGAAGCATTGATGGATTTCCAGCAGCCTTCTGTACATCAGTTTATTTTTAGCAATGCTTTATTGGCTGCCATGCAATCTAGTAATTTATGGCAGTGGTAGGAGATAGCATCATCTTGCTTGAACTCTTAATGCCTGAATAAAAGCAAATATCACTTTCTAGTTCCTTGTGGGAATGGTTAGTGCAGGAGGGAGCTTAACCATTCTGGTTTCATACTGCACATTTTGCTGCAAAATGACAACCAAATGTACTTAATCTACCCATCACGATGTGCTAGTATGCCTCATTGACATATAACATGGCTCATCAAGCTCAAAATACTTTTCAAATCCAAGAGCCATTGGTACCAAAGAACAACTTAGTTGGAATCTGATGAACTGATATATTAGCATTGTCAGTGTAAATTCAGGATGATGGCAGCAGCTGTTTTGAAGTCCACATGGAATTAAAAGCCACCGAAGAAATGACTAATTGAGTGAGAAAAGCAAAAAATAAATTAGAAATTAAAAAAAAAAATGGCAGGATGGTACTTAACACTTTTCTAAATATCTAATAATTCTCCATACAACACATTCACATGTTGTATGGCAATATTCTATGAAAGGAACGGGATACACACATTTAATAAACCTTGTGTTTCTCTTTAAACATGCCATTTTCTTCTTATGAGCAGGCAAGGTCACCTTTCTCATTTTTCTCCTCCTGGTTTGGTTGGAACATTGGGAAGAGATTTGCATTAGTTCAAGCAGCTACACATCAACATGCATCTCAACAGGCAAAGCCAGAGGCTGCAAAAGACTTATCACATCATTCCACATCTAGGTGAAGGGTAGTGGAAGAGCACATGTATCTCATGCAAAAAAGTTGCAGTTTTGACCTCTGGCGTCTTCAGGTACAACTATGAGAGACTAGTCTGAAAGACAGGAAAGTTGTTGCCAGTCAGTGTAATTACCGTATTTTTCGCTCCATAGGGTGCACCGGACCATAGGGCGCACCTCGTTTTTAGAGGAGGAAACAAGAAAAAAAATATTTTTCTGGTTTTCCTCCTCTAAAAGCCCTGGTTTTTTTTGAGGATCAGCTAAAAGTTTTGCAGCTTTTTTGCAAAGGGAAAAGCCCTGTTTTTTTGAGGATCAGCTAAAAGTTTTGCAGCTTTTTTTACAAAGGGAAAAACCCTGTTTTTTGAGGATCAGCTAAAAATTTTGCAGCTTTTTTTGCAAAGGGGGAAAAGCAAAGCTCCTTTTGCAAAGGGGGAAAAGCAAAGAGGAAAAGCCCCATTTTTATGGAGTTCAACTCACATTTCTGCAGCTTCTAAAGGAAAGGGAGCCTTTTCTACAGTTTCCAGACAGATAATCTAATAAGCCAGTCACATGTCGCTGGGGAAACAAACAACCTTCCTCTGCAGCATGTTCAACAAAGGAGGCCTGGGCAAGATGGCGGGGCTGAAAGGGAGCCGGGGACTCTTATCTCTCTCCCAATCTCTTGCTGATCTGCTGCTGAGCGGGGTCCTTTCAACACCCCCTTTTCTCTTTGTAAAATAAAAAGCATGATCCTCTTTTGGCCCCTTGGAAATTCAGCTCCAGGGACCGCCATTGGCTCCATAAGACGCACATATATTTCCCCTTACTTTTTAGGAGGAAAAAAGTGTGTCTTATGGAGCGAAAAATACGGTAATACTAAGCTGGGTGTACCAATGGCAGGTCCAAATGGTCCACATGGACAATGGCTCCCAGGTACGACAACTCACTGCTCTCCCCTTTCTCTTGCAGCATCAGTGGACAATACTGTTGAAAATAATGCTCCACCCCTGTTTCCCTGAGTTGACTATGTGTTTGTTCTTTTTTCCTTTTTTATGTTCTGCCCTCTCAGGCAATCTGCTTGTTTTCTGAGGTGTGCTTGTTTTCTGAGGTGTGCCAGTGGCCTAAGCTTTGGACAACAGCTTATGAAATGCCATTCTGAACTCACTTCTATTCAAAATGTTTGCAGTTCAAGAACGAACATGAAAAACTTAAGCAGAACAAAACTGCTTTTGACATTTCCATGACTTTTTTTAAAAACAAATGCTGCTTTAGCTTGAATAAATACTTATTAAAATAAAACATTTCATTCCAGCATGAAATATACAAGTTACAGGGCTGAAGGTTATAATAAATACGTTACCTCTGACAAACATCAACAAAGAGCTAGATTTCTCTTTTTAACTCCTGTGAAAGAAATCTGTTGCGACATTCACTAAATGGATTCTCCTAAAACTTGGAATTAAGCTAGAAAATGTTATTTTGCAATTCATAGTGAATAAAAAAAACTTTAATGAAATTAGTCAAATTGCTGAAGTCAAAATTATATTTCAGAAGTCTTCCTGAGGCCTTGAAATATCTTTTTTATTCCCAACCATTTTTTTTAAAAAAAATATCTGGTGACATTATTCAATTAGCAGTCTCGAGCCTTAATTATTCCTTTAAAATAATTTTAATATCATTTGCATTTCTGCAGAAATTCTCACATACTTATACTAATGCTGGGCAATGATGAAGTGAAAGAAATTCTCATATAGAGACACTCTTCATATTCAACATAATTATTTGGAAATATATCCATCATAGAAAAGATAAAATGCTGCTATTTGCAAAGGGATATGGGAATATAGGAATCTGCCTTACAGATAGTCCATCTAGTCTATTTTGTCTACACAGTCACTGGTAGAAACTCTCTAGTATATCTGGCAGAGGTCTTTCCCTCAGTCCTACCTAGAGATGCCTGGGATTCAAACTGGAGACTTTGGCTTGCAAAACATGTGATCCACTGCTGCCTGATAGCATTGGAGGTACTCAACTAAGGCAGATTAATGATATAAGACATTTTCGTACACATTACTTGACTGGAGAACCACAACACAAAATTCAGAGAAGGGCTGATTTCAAAGGAACACACTGTTTTGGTTCTCCAAAGTGTGGTTTGGGCATATTCACCTTTAAATATGAACTGAATCTAATTTCTCCCCTCATTGTAAATGCCTGCTTAGTCTGTTGCCCAGATGTTAACTTCTGATGGGTAACTTCAGGGAGTCTGCTCTCCCTTCATAGGGCTATTTATATTTGAAGTAGGCTTGGATGGGACAGCTCTTTGATAAGAAACACCTCCTAATAGAGAATTTCACTCTGACAGCTGCTCAGATAAATGACTCCACTACAAAGTAGAAGCATGGGAACTGTTCAGCCATGAAGTGGTGCACAATGAGGAACACACGTTCTGCTGCCAACTGTGCCTGGTGAAGTGGGTGAAAGCAGTCAGGAAGCACATAATGGGGGCTAGAAATGTGAATGTAACTAAAAACACATAGGGAACAAAATGATTGCCTGGGGCAAAACACAGAGTGGCTGGAGCAAATGGAAGAAGAAGAAGAAGAAGAAGAAGAAGAAGAAGAAGAAGAAGAAGAAGAAGAGGAAGAAGTTGCTTCCATGATGGGCCTTTTGAGTGAGGTAAAAATCCAACCAATATTTTGAGGCAGAGCTGCCCATAGTTGGAAGGAATCAAATATTAATTCATGCTTCCTGCTTTCCTGGACCTGTAAAAATAATCTACGACAGAGAACCTTTTCCTGAATCATTTTACTTGGGAGGAAAAAGTAATGGATATATGTGTGTGTGCATTTTGTGCTTTTTCTCTTGTAATTTTATGATGTGAAGCACCCTGAGATGCTCAGATGAAGGGCGGTATACAAAATTAATTAATTAATGGCGAAGTTGGACATATAGTCACCCTACTCAAAATGCATATTTAAATATGTTTAAGCTGCTGTGAATTGTGTCACAGCATTTAGGAAAATATGGAAGACAGCTAATATTTGATTCATGCATTGCACCAGAGATGTGGATGAAGAAATTCCCTATGGGAATTCACAAAGAATGAATTCTTCATGTATTCCTGTAAACAGCAGAATCCCAGATTCCATTTTCCTGGAGTATCCTCTTTATTGTAATTTTCTCCTTAACCAGAGCACCACAAATGCCTAAGGAGTATGTACAATGGTCTCAGACTCCACATGCAGCAATGGACTGTATGCAATGTTCAGTGTGTGGTACCTGCCAAGCTGATGGGTAGAGCATATTTTCTAGGTTGAGGGCCAATGTTGGGGCCTTGATTTAAAGCTCACCTCTAACGGGCGATCATCTCTGTTAAACCCAACAATGCCACAGCTTCAAGTGTTGGAAACGGGGTTTTCTTTTCTTTTAATCCCATGCAGAACCCTTTTGGTGAACCCATGACCTGACCAAGTCCATCTACGCCCAGAACTGGTCTTCTGTATGCTAATCTTTCACTGCTGATCGGGATGAATAAATGCATTGGGGGGGGGTCTAATTGACATTCTTTATCAAACTAGATTAAGCTAAACCTCATGGGACTCTGTCATATGTGGCTTGGTCCCAGCCAGGCAACCTGTGACAAATGTTGTTCTACAGACAGGAAGCAACTCTACTCCATCACACAAAGGAGCAGTGACTATCTGTTCTGAAGTCCGACAATGTGTACATTGGGAGATAAATGGGGACCACATGGAAAATGTGCACCATATGAGCAAGGACACTGGAGACAAATGATTTGTTGGAAACTTAGTGAGAAAGACTAATGCAATGGGAAAGAGGTGATGGGAGCTCTGATTTATGCCTAGGTGGCATAAATATGATACCTGTGATAAAAAGCCAACCCTTTAGATGGCCTACCAGAAACAGTATTTTTTTATAGAAAGGGTAAAGCTAAATCTAGTGATGGGGTGAACCACACAGTCAAGGTTTGCAATTGAGTAAGGACAACCAAACCCAAACCAGACCACGTGACATCCTGATGCTATCTCCTGCAACCATCCCCAGTGACGGTTTCCTATCCATCCACTTATTTGGTTTACTGTTCTGTAATGGTGAGAAATCATCCTCTTTCCCCCCTCCCTGACTAATCTGGTTCAGGCACATTACTACATCTACAAGCCAAGCACTATCAGCTCTGAGAAATGTGGTTTCCCCAGTGCCATTGACATCTACTAACATTGCTTCTTGGATTTTGATTTCTCTCTGCAGGAAAGTGAGTTCTTCAATATAGTTCCTGGAATCCACCTGAGGTTTGACTTATGATATCAATATAGATTTTAGTGTTTTGCAACCACCACAGGCCATCAATACTAGGAAAGTATCTGTCAATTGTTATACTTGTGCGCACACACACACACACACACACACACACACACACAACACAACAGGGACAGAGCAGGCTAGCATGAACACGGAATAAAGGAAATGAATTGCCCTTTGCAACTTGCACCATGGCTGATAGATGCACGAAAGGCCTTTTGATGCTTGAAGCAGAAAATCAGAATGACACCTCCCATAGTGGGGGGAATCTAATAATCAGTTAAATGGTTGACAATTTTCTGCTCTTTAATGGCTGCTCAAAATCAGACACCTGGAGTTTGCTGCCTCCCATTGCCTAATGGTAGTGCAAGTCCTGGATTCCAATGTGAGGATCAACTCATCTAGTGCAACTGGGACACGGGCTTCTTCCTGTTCCAGTCAATATGTTTGTCCCATACAGTTGTTCACCACTGCAGTGATGTACTTTCAGTGTGTCATAGTCCTTTAATTTTATTAACATAATATCTGATGTTGAGCTTTAGTTTAAGCTTATTATTTCTCCTGCTTTGCCGGGCCTTTGCAAAGTCATTTATATATTGTTTATAATGAATCACTATCAAGATTTGATAGCTATCTTTAGAAGCCTTTTCATGATTAAATTAGTGCATAAAGTTAAAAACTTCAAAAATTAAACTAGCAAAAAACCTCCATTCTTGGTTATCATTTGAGGATCTTTGATCTTAGGAGCAATGGATTGTTATAAAAGCAGCTTCTACCTACTTTGGCCAAATGATTAAGGGAATCATTCCAGGTTTTTTTCTTCTTTTTGTAATCTGCAGTTAATGATGCAAATTAGTTCAGCAAATGACTTCAGAGTGAGCAAAAGACTCTTTGATGGGGTTTGGCGAATAAAAATGATGTGGTTATGGCTTAATTTGGTGGGACTTCAATGAAAGTAATTTTTAATAAATTTGACCACCAGCTTCTTCTTTTATCAGTACTTCTTCATTGTCTCTGGGTGAACCAGCTACACTGGTGACAAATTTCAAGCTAGACAAGGAGTCAATTTCACCCCTACCACAACAGCCCAGGGAAAAATATACAAGATTCTTTGCTTCTTTTGAGAAGTAATGTTGACTACAGAGTGAGGAGAATTTGAGTTTGGAGTGTTTGAGTTTGCCTGAGTTGAAGCGCAGAGAGGCAGGATGTTCAGTGTATCAACATGAGGAAAAACTCTCACAGAAATAGGAAAGTTACAGGTGGGTAGCCGTGTTGGTCTGCCATAGTCAAAACAAAATAAAATTAAAAATTCTTTCCAGTAGCACCTTAGAGACCAACTAAGTTTGTTCTTGGTATGAGCTTTTGTGTGCATGCAGTGTATCTGAAGAAGTGTGCATGCACACGAAAGCTCATACCAAGAACAAACTTAGTTGGTCTCTAAGGTGCTACTGGAAAGAATTTTTAATTTTATTTTGTTTAGAAATAGGAAAATTTAACAACTGTAAAAACAGCATATAAAAAAGCATAATCCCATTATGGATTAAGAAATTATCAGAAAGTCCAGGGCAATGGAAAAAATACTTTGCCTGATCCCAGAAAGATAATAGAGAAAGTGCCAGATGAACTTCTCTGTGGAAGAACATTCCACAACTGAAAAGGCCCTCTGTCTCATTGCTTCTTGTGCTCATAGCCACCTGGAGGAGGGCCTCTGAAAATGTTTTTACTGTATAGCAGTGCTGTGGAAACTGTGACCCTTCAGATGTTGTTGGAGTAAAGCTCCCATAATGCTTGATAATTAAGCCATAGTGGCTGGGCCTGATGGGAATTGGAGTCCCATATCTGATATACTGGCAGTCTAAGGTAGAGATCAACAATCCTTCCAGAACCCTGGTCTTACCCAAGGCTTCAAAAGGATGCACTAGCATTTTGAATTGTACTCAGAAGCAGACCAGCAGATAGTCCAGTTGATTAAGCACTGCCAAGATACCATCCTAACAAGTGGCCCTAGAATTAAGCTGCCTTTGGCAGCAATATTTTGGACAAACTGCAGTTCCCTGGCAGTTTTCAAAGACAGTGCTACATACAACACATTGATGGAATAATTGAAATGATAGCAAACTTCTGTTGAACACAGCATCAGTTGCTACTTGTGTCAATAAACTAACTATTTTTTTTTATAGTAGTGTGGCAGGTCTGGCTTGGAGTTTACAAGAGATGTTGAAGAAGCTGGTGACCATTTTGTATGGTGTTAAATATATCAAGTACTTCCAGTAGTCCTATAAAATTTTGTTTATTACAGCTCTGACAACATGAAAACAAGACTTCAAGGAGATCACAAATTATTCCCGGAAAACACCCCTGTGTAGGATCTCTTGTTGGCTTCTGAGCAAAAACTTGCACTCTTAATTGGACAGGCTTCCAAATCTTTTCTAGCCATGAATGCTGGGTTCAGAGACCTGGGACTCATAGAAGCAAGAATCTGGATTCAGACTAAACTTTAAGGATGTAGAATTTTCTTTATTCATTTATTTACTACTTTATACCCCATATTTCATTCAACAAGTTCAATGCAACATACATTCTCTCCCCCCCCCCCTCGACATTTTATCCTCACACACCCTGTCGGGTAGGTGAGGATGAGATAGTGAATGACTGAAGATCACCCAGTGAATTTCATGACCAAGTAAGTCTCCCTTTTCCTATTCCAACTGATCTCCCAGGTCTTCCCCATCACTCTAACCACCACTTCCTCCTCCTTCCTTACATACAGCCTCAGGTAGAATAGTAATCACCCTCCCACAGACAAGTAATAAGATATATGAGAGGCAGAAAGTCAACAAGTGAAACTTTCCACACAATTGTATTTCTATACTAGAAAAAGCTTTATTTTTTTTTAAAAAAAAAAATCCTTCCAGTAGCACTTTAGAGACCAACTAAGTTTGTTCTTGGTATGAGCTTTCATGTGCATGCATACCAAGAACAAACTTAGTTGGTCTCTAAGGTGCTACTGGAAGGATTTTTTTTTTTGATTTTTTTTTTTGACTATGGCAGACCAAGACGGCTACCTACCTGTAACTAGAAAAAGCTTAGTCTGTTTAATTTGTGCTAGCCACAAGCTGCTAACAGCACAAGGCATCATTCACTTTGGTCCTGTTCCTATACTTCTTGCTGCAGGCTGCTCAGCCAAGAAAGCTCTTCAGCAAGGAAGGTACAGAAGATGCCTCACATTCCTTCTTTCTGATTGCTTAGACAATAAGTGACCTTAGCAACAGCAGCACCTCCATATCTGCCTAATAAGCGTAGCGTTAGAATATTGTATCCATATTTTGCATTCTAACTTTCTTTATAGATTCTGACTGACTTGCTTAGAAAATACAGAAAGGCAGGAGTCAAGACCTCCTGCAGAGTTAGCAATGGGAATGAATGGGAATATGAACTAGAAATTGTTCAAATTTCCACCTTTAAAAATTACTTAATTCATCTTCAGTTCACCTTGCAATAATGGCAACTACTTTCACAGATGTAGTTTATAGATTTTCGAACTTGTTCATTCCAAGCACTGGGAAGAATTCAGCATATTTTGTTTCTCCCATTCTTTCTGCTGCCCTTACTGTGCTCATAAAGGTAAAGGGTAAAGGGACCCCTGACCATTAGGTCCAGTCGTGTCCGACTCTGGGGTTGCGGCGCTCATCTCGCATTACTGTGCTCATACCAGCTGTCAAAAGGAGGCCATCCAAAATAATGAACAAAGAAGTCGTTTTCCATGTTACCCTGTGGGAAGTGTCTTCCTGTCAGTCACAGCAGCACTGGGTGAAGGGGGGAAAGAGTTGCTCCTCTTTATTCCCTTCTCCTCCATGAATAGCAGTGGCAGTGGGATCTTGAGATTGGCAAAAGCAGTGATGAAACAGGGATGGGGAAAGTGGAGTATAGGGTGAACTGTGGGGAAGGGGTGTTTGGGGTAAGCTGTATGAGAAGGGGGAGTTCAATGTAAACTGCAGAAGATGGGGATTTTTGGTGTGCTTTGAGAGAGGAGGAATTTTGTATGTGGGTGGATTGGGAATTAGTAATCAGGCATGGGATAGGATTTGAAGGAGCTGTGAGCAGATAGAGGGTTGAAGGAGCTGTGTGGGATAGAGAGTTGAATAAAATTTGAGGGGATGGAAGTTTTGGGTGAAGTAGAAAAGAGGTGGGGTTGGCAAGCAATGTGAGCAGTGATGGCAGTCCCTAGTATTTAATGGCAGGGACACTTATCTTGTTCAGTCTTGTTGATCCTGTTGTGCACCTGTTAATCCAACTATGGTAGAATGAGTTAAACTGAATGAGTAGAATGAGTCAAACTGAATATACTGTTATGCAATAACAGGTGCTTTACTTATACATCTGAAACTTGAGCAAGTAGTTATTCCAACCCCTTTGGCCATGACTGAACACACTTTTGGCTGCTCCGCCAGATGCAATGTTCACCAAAAAAATCACTGATTTCAATGCTCAACATCTGGGGTGGTGGAGAGAGCAGAACTTTATATATTTATGTGCCCTTCTTGGCTTTTTGAAGGCTATCACACAGGAGAGCTTTAACTAAAATTGGGAGTATCCAGGGAGCTGAGACTTGTAGCTTTTATTGAACTACCATACCCCATAATTTGAGCACTCACTGATGCATTTTCATTCTAATAACATAAACTGGATTGTGATTTGAGCTGATTTGTTAGAGATGCCTGGATTAAATTTGTCCTTTTGATTCCAATCAACACAGAAATAATAACCCACTGAAATTTTGAGTCAACTACATCCAAATCTTCTCTTGCATCTCGAGGCAAAGAATGAAGCATCACGATGCAAATGCCCCTAAGTATGCCTTTGTAAATACAAACAGAATGGAAACATGTGCCCTACATTAATTTGGCTACTAGGGAATGTGTGAATTGGAGTCAGATTTGGCAGTCTCCACATGAAGCAAACAATGAATCCGAAGGCTTTCAGAAATGGGAGAAGACCTTGTGCCAGTTGGATAGAATTGTGTTGGATCTGCATATAGCCTTGCCGACTTTCCAAGTTGCCTTTTAAATCAAGTGGGAAGTTATCCACATTTGTCTTACATGCATAATCACTTCAGTATCCAGTGCTATAGCACTGTCTCTACTAATAAAGGCCAACACTTACATTTGAAATTTAACAAGGAAATAGCACAGGACAATATTAGTAGGCATCTTTGAATTGGCGCATTTCCCCACATTCATATGTTAATCTGAATGCATTTGTCTATAGTCACAGAAATACAGACTTGATGGGCAGATGGGATAAGCAAATCACTCTTATTTAGACCATTGCATTAAAATGGAAGGGAGGTTGATGGATTCAGTTAGGAATTTTGGCCCTGTCACTGATAACAATGAAAGTGAAGATCTTCCTAAGCCAGTTTCAACATTTTACACTGAAATCATCACTGTTTTCTTTCTTTCTTTCTTTTTGCATTCAAGCTTAGTGGCACAGTTTTGAGAGCCGATCAGCTGCATCATTAACCACAGCAGCTTCAGTAGAGGGTCAGGTTTGTGTTGCAACACCCTTGCCACAAACCTCATTACACCTCAATTAATGGGTGCAGATTAAGAATATGCCCTGACACAGAGAAGGGTAAATTCACAATCTTTGTATTGAGAAGCAGAGATAGGACAGCAGGGTTATTAAGGAGGATGGAGATTGGAGACAAAACTAGAATTAGTTGGTTTTGCCTGTCATTGGCTCTGGTTCCATTTACCATCAGTTGCCCTGCCTTCTGACCTACCAGTCCTAATGGACACCAGTCATCACTATATAAATGGGTGCAGAGAATATAGAAATGAAAGAGAAATGTGTTTGCCTGTAACAATTCTGCCCAGTGGAGGTTCCGGAAAGCTCTTTATAGTTCTCAACTTTCTGCAGGCACAGCTTTTTTTCTAACCTGAAGCTAGGCAGATGTCAGCATATCCAGTGAAAGTGATGGTAGGGGACAGGAAGATACATCAATTGAAATCAACAAACATAACTGTATTTCCCCAAGAAGTACTTGGGAAAATAGTGGTGTTTTCAGGTGGGGGTTTTTTGGGGGGGCATTTCAAGACTCTAACACAGCCAGGATTAACATTGTTCATGGTTTTAAAAATTAGCAGTGCACTGAATCAAGTCCACCACTCCACTGGCAGCCAGGACGGATATAGATGTAATTGTTATTAAATGTAATTGTTATTTATTTTAAATATTCTATCCCACTGTGGCTTCAAGATGGCTTACAACCACCATTTTTAAAACTAAAGTGAAATGCACACACACAACCCCACCCCAAGCAAACTAGAAAACGGCCTTTTAGAAAATCTGCCTTCAGACTGGGAGTACTCCTGGCTCCAGCATTTTATTGCAGAGTACATGGGGCTCCCTTTGAAGAGTCTCTGGAAGAGTCAGCTAAACCAAAGTTGGCAGTGAGGGTGTTGATGAAACCTCATCCCTAGGAACATGTGGTACTCAAATAACAACAGCTGACTTCCAGTTTCTAAAACAAAGATATCTTGATATGAATGTATCATTAGTACACTGATGTCAGTAGACTCCAAATTCCAAAATAATCTTTTCCACTGGTTTCAAAAAGACGTTAAATCCTGGAGGAAAGCATTGACCTGGAGGACATAGCTCTCCCCAAATCAAGGTGCTGTATGGCAGCCACCCAGTGCCTTCTGAGAAATACCCTTCAGGAAGAACTGAACCACCATAAAAAGATGACCCCATTTCCATCCTGGCCTGGTGACCCAGAATAATGCAATGGTCTTTGATAATGAAAGCATCTGATAGGTCCAGCAGAACCAACAGGGATGTACTCTGTGCTGTTCACTTCCCAGCAAAGATCATCCAGCAAGTGACCAAAGCTATCTGTCTGAAAGCCAGACCTGAAGAAAGATTATTAGAATATATTTCATTATCAGAGATGTACTTTATTTATTATACTTGTAAGGATATTGTCCTGGAACATAACGTATGAATGAATGAATGAATGAATGAATGAACGAATAAATAAATAAATAAATGTCATGCTCAGTTTTCACCTTTTAGGTCCATATGATCTTTAGAGTCCCAGAATGTCTCTTAACATCAGGGTGTCTCCTTCTTTGAGCTTGGATGTCTTGTCATCAGCAGAGCCTTCTCTTTAAATTACTCCACTGTGGTATAGGGTCCCAGTTTGCAGTCCCCCTTTTGTTCTCTCTCCTCTTGACTGGCCACTGGGGCTAACAGGCCCAGACTGTTCCCTGTTCCCCACTTGCTGATTGATGCTCTGTGATGGAACAGAGAGCTTTTCCTCGCTGTTCCATCATTTCCTCCTTTCTTATACCATCTCTCTCTCCTTTATTCTCTTCTTTCTGGTTTTTGTTACTTACCTCCTGGTTCAGCCTCCTCACCTTCCTCTCTTATTTCCTTTGTTTAGTCCACAAGGCTCTCACTTTGCTCATCCAGGACCTTCTGGAAATGCGCACATACTTGCCTCTTTATCCTCCTGCTCTGTGCATCTTGAGGCTTCATCAAACTCAGCCCACCTCCCAGTTTCCAGCCCATCCAACTGACCTTCTGTTTGGGCTGGGGGAGAAACAGAGGGGAGCATAAGGAGTGGTGCCACTGCCTCCCAACATACGCTATGCTACAGACTCTGGGGTCCAAGGTGTCATTGTCAGTGACTACACTCTGAATGTGTTCAGACAAAACAAAGAAGGCTGGAACTCTTTTAAGTACTAGCCCAGACAACACGATTAATGGTTTCCGAAAAGAAATTATCACAGTTGCCTAATGCAGTAAGCAGCTGCGCTGCCACATTCCAAACAAGCTGCAAGCAAATGAGGAACACTGTTGGAAGCCCATATTGTTACCATTAAAAAATATAACACAGAAATCATCAGTGAAATTATTGAAATCATTATCCATCAATGCAATTTGCTGCTCGAACATTCTTAGCTGTGGGTGAACAAGATTCATTATGATATGCCGCCTTCTTCAAATGAAGAACGGGTGCAGCAACACAGAACAGATTGTTTTAATGGTCTCTTCTGGCCTATGAATCTATGAATAAACAAACATTAGATGACAGCATTGTATCAACTGTATACCGATGCAAAACTGTCAAAAAATCCCGGCAGTTTGGTGCCTCACGCACCAAAATGGATCAAGTATTCTTTTAAAGCAGAGTGATAGGCCACAGAAGGGGATAGCACAGAGTGGCATGTCCTTTTTGGACAATCAAGCTTTAACAAGTAGGGATGGTGTTTATTTAAATTTCACATAGGCAAGGGAGGAGAAAAGAATCTTTTATCAGGTTAATAAATGCCCTCCCATGACAAAATTAATCACATGAAGCAGGTGGCCTGCTCACACTCAGTTCTGTCATCGTAGTTCATGCTTGCAGTTCCACAGACAGCTATCAACATTTATATTATCCTCTGTGCACTTCTCTTGTTAATTAGTGTCTACAGTACAGTAGCATGTCTCTGCTGCACACAGGTGATTAGAAAGAGAAACGCATCTGAGAAAGGACATCTATTATCATGCAGCTCTCTCTCTCTCTCTCTCTCTCTCTCTCTCTCTCTCTCTCTATATATATATATATATATATATATATCCCAACTCAACAAATCCTGTGCTCCACCCCTCCCTTTCACAAATCAAACCTATTGCAGCTTCTTCCAGTTGGGTGAAGAGATAATCGACTTTCATTGCAGATAAAGGCAGCAAGCACATATTAATAGCAAACGGAGCATGAAACTACTATGCATTTTCATGCACATGTGGAGCATGATAAAAGTGTATATTATCTATTACTTCTTTTTGCATAGGAAAGGACTTTCAGACTTGGCTAGAGTCTATCCAATGTATGGCTAAGCAGATATATTTGGAAGTAACTTCTATCAGTATGAAGAACGTACGCATTTATTACAGGCCACTTCTATTGCACTTTTCAATGTTGTATATTGCTTTTTAAATTTATTATCTGTTTTGTTCCTTTTTTATTCAGTCTTTAAAAATATAGATGTATACAACATTTATACAACACTCTCTGTTTTTGTTTGCAACAAAAAAGAAAATGATGGCAACTGAAGAAAAGATACTTTGTATACCTCACAATACACATGACACTACAATTTATGAAAAAAAGAAAAGAAAAGTAATAAAGAAGAAGAAAAAGTAGTTGAGGTTTTAAAAAAGACTTCCAAACATTCTCATTGTACATTATCTGTTAAATACACTTTTACTGCACAGTTACTTATTTCTTCTATTTTTTTTATCATATTTCTATGTAAATTGTCAATTATCTTTATATACTACAAGGCTCAGTCCCTTTATACCATGGTTCTTCAAATATTCTTTAAATATTATCCATTCCTTGTGGACTTCTTGTTTTGTTTGGCCTCAAATCTTCCCATCACCTTTGGTAGATGCAAGTATTCTACCATTAATGTTTGCATCTGTTTTGTTCCTATAAGCAGCCTGTGGCTGTATTTTGGAAAGTGTGAATTAGGTAGAGTTGCCTCTGGGCTGATGAGAAGGGCAGAAGTGGTGGCCACATATGCAGATAGAGGCACCACCACCATCCATTAATATGTGCCTGCCATCACCATCCTCCTTTCCAGTGCCTCTGAGCTCACCTTTGATGTCTTCATTGGGGGTGGGATCCACAGCTATTGGGGAGAAGGTCCGTGGTGGCAGCAGCAGCAGCAGCAACAGCAGCAGCAGCTGTACTCTGTCAAAATAAAAGAGGAAGGCATCAGTTGTGGTGGCCCCAGACATTTGACAGAGTAAGCTGGTGCTTATGAAATGTCACACTGTCATAACTGGGCTAGGTTCTAATCAACCTCAGCTCTTCTTTTCATTATGATGAAGTTCTCTGTCATTGTCTCAGGTGCATTTGTTGCAGAATAAGTTATTGTAACTTTGATTTGCAAAGGTTAAATAAGGAACATTAAAACTGGCAGCTGAATGTGAATTAAGCACACAGGACCTATTTGTGCTGTGACTTTAAGGAAAGGCTTTCTGTAATTACACAGTGATTAACAACTGTATTTGTATTTTCTTATCTAGGTGTCATAAACATCCTCTTTTTGAAGCTGAATTAATATAAGCTGTGAAAAAGGAATACTGATGGCTCTTTTCAATACAGAACAATATTTTGCTTGAGGATTATGCAAATTAGTTCTTAAAGTCTCATTAAATGATAATATTTAAGCTCAACATCAAAAAAAGAAAAAGAAAAGAAAAGAAAGAAAGAAAAATCCAGTTAAAATTCTGGTCAGTCAAGTTTGGATGGAAGGTAACACCTTACCAGGTATATTATGCAGAAGCTCTCCTCTAAATATTTTATTTGCTTCTAATATTTGTGATATCCCAAACATCCAATTCCTCCATCTATTTTGATTCCACATTTATATTTCAAAAAATTTCCTTGAATGTAGTCAATACTGAATGGAGCATTGATTTGACATATGGGGGAAAGTTTTGCAGGTTTCTGATGGAGGAACTTCTGCTCTCAGTGTTACTTTTCTGATGCTTCATTGCACCCAGTGAATTACACTCTCAAAACTTATTCACCCTTAAAAAGGATACAGAAGACACTTACAGAAAGTTAAAAATTGAATGCAGTGTTGCTTTAAGAATAATTTATTTTATCTGTACCCTGTACTTTTTAAAAGGAGGTCATTGATGGAGGGTTTGAGCTTTACAATGACCCCGTGAGAGTGTTTAAACTGCGGGACAACCACTCACCTGAGGTCATGAGACAAAATCACAGAGGACACAGATCTACTGTAATCTCATTTAAAAGCCACCAAACCAGTGGCAACCATCTCATCTGATGGCAGTGAATTCTATAAATTAACCACACATTCCATTTTGAATGTAGCGAATTCAATGCTACAAGATGTGATAATGGCATCTGAGTTTGATGGCTTAATTTTTTTAAAAAAATAAAAGGGTTCCAAAAGGCAAGGATACAAAATACTCAAATAGTGGCTGGTGCCCACTGAGACTGGTGAGGTAAAGAAATGGGCAAGTAATGGTATGTGGGCTCAGGGATCACAGTAGCCAGAGACAACAAATTAGGCCTTCTTCCCAGTCTCCTCTCTTGCAAAAGACACCAAGTACAAGGCTGAAATCCTATGCATGCTTACTTGGGAGAAAGCCCCATTGAACTCAGTGGGACTTATTTCTAAGTCTATATCATATGGCTTTATGTATACCATGTATGTCCAACGTATCAATCGCGCGATGGATTTTCATCAATCGTGGCCGCCTTGAGGCAGCCTCAAGCACCCCTACAACTGTGGAGGCGCCCATTCAGCTGGCCAGCCAGGAAAGCCACAGCCCCAGGCAGGGAGGCAAAGATGAGGCGTGTGTGTGGATGCTGAACTTTCCTCACTTTCCAGCTCCAGCCTAGATGCATTTACTCAAAAGTAAGCCACTGCTCCGCTCCCCACAGAGCTCTTTGTTGGTAAAGGGGGAATTGGACATTTTGGGGCATGTTGACTTCCCACATGCATCAAGGGCCCTGGGAGGGGGCTGGTGTGGGGGTAGTAATTTGTTATTATTATTTTTATCATCATCATCATCATCATCATCATCATCATTTAATTATACCCCTCCCATCTGGCTGGGTTTCCCCAGCCAAATATAACATTTTTAAGTTGAAGAATGACAGTGGGAGAGTGTGGTAGATCACTGCCAATTTTTTATATTGGATGGTGGATCATAACTTACTGGAAGTTGGACGTGTCTGGTGTATACCATACACTAACTATCTCTCTGACACACACATGAAATGAATGAAAGCAGGAAGGAGTGATGCAGCCTCTAAGCAAGAAGCTAGGCTAAGGGCACAGAATGGGTTATTGTAGTGTGGGGAAAGAGGATTCAGGTTCTGGCCTCTGAATGGTTCTGGTGGGCACCACACCAGTTCCAGATAGCAGAAAGACATCTCTGGGAGGTTCTGCGCTTCACAAGGTCACCCTCCCAAGTTCAGTGTAATGGGAATGTCTGTCCTTGCAACCCCACTTTATGGCAATGCCCAGAGAAATCTCCTGTATTTAATAAACATCTTCATTTATCCAACCTAATTCTAAACAAGACAAAGACATCACCTTGCCGACAAAGGTCCGTATAGTTAAAGCTATGGTTTTCCCAGTAGTAATGTACGGAAGTGAGAGCTGGACCATAAAGAAGGCTGATCGCCAAAGAATTGATGCTTTTGAATTATGGTGCTGGAGGAGACTCTTGAGAGTCCCATGGACTGCAAGAAGATCAAACCTATCCATTCTTAACGAAATCAGCCCTGAGTGCTCACTAGAAGGACAGATCCTGAAGTTGAGGCTCCAGTACTTTGGCCACCTCATGAGAAGAGAAGACTCCCTGGAAAAGACCCTGATGTTGGGAAAGATGGAGGGCACAAGGCGAAGGGGACGACAGAGGATGAGATGGTTGGACAGTGTTCTCGAAGCTACTAACATGAGTTTGGCCAAACTGCGAGAGGCAGTGAAGGATAGGCGTGCCTGTCGTGTTCTGGTCCATAGGGTCACGAAGAGTCGGACACGACTGAACAACTGAACAACAACAACAAATTCTAAACAAGGTTAAAAAACTGAGGCTTAGATGAGACTGGCAGTTGGAAAGGCATCATTCATTACTGAAATATAACAGTGCACAACTGCAGGGACTGACTTCAGTAAAACATGTGCTAGGTAGACATAAAGTCTAATAAGATCTATTTAGAATAAATCAGAAAGGACCTGGAAGTCACTGTTAATATGAAAAAGTGCTAGAAACCAACTTGTTAGGATCTGCTCTTTTTGTGCTTTCTTGCACACTTATTATGATAACGCGAAAAATTTCCATCTCTGGGAAGGAAGAAATCACACTAGTTGGTGCTTGCCTTAAAAGGAAAATAAAGTAACAGCCCCAGAAGACAAATATAGCTGGGAAAGACAGTGGGAGTTGAAGATAATGTGCTATTCCCCCATCGAATCTTGCAGTATTTGTTTTCCATTCACTTTATTTACAGAGAATAGGCTTGCTTCATAAATATAAAAACAAAATTACAAATAAATGAAGCAAAAGAAAGCTAAATAACCTTGGCTACTCTGTAGATTGTTTATGACGATCAGCTCCTTCTGAGATTCAGATCAAAAGTTTGCCTTGTTGAGTAGGCCCTCCTTCTGACACAGCTTCTGGTGTCCATGGCTGATTTTTATTTGAAGGTTCTTGTGTATGTTTTCATTGTCAAGAATTTCATTTTTGTCTCTCCCTTTGTATCTTTCCAGCCATAAGCTATCGCTTCCAAAAGAGCACTACAGTTTTGCCTTCCTATTTGTTTTGAAGGACTTCTCATTAAACATACACTGCTAGACTGAAATACATGATTACCCTAAAAAGTGCTGACACACACACACACACACACACACACACACACACACACACATTTCATATTACTCCTTACATTGGTTGGCCTTTGGGTGAATGTTAAATCAAGGGCAAGAGCTTACATTTCTTCAGATGGCCAGCATCGAGAGGAAGATGCTTCATATTTTCTTTTGCACTGGCAGTTTTATGTATACATATTTGTGGGTGAAAAAATCAAGCTAGAGAGGTGGTCTTGTAGAATCTTTTAAATCTTATATGCCCCAAACACTGTAATTTTCAAAAAGTTCAATTATAAGAATCATTATTCAGTGTAAACTGAATAGAAACTAGATTAATACCCACATATTTTTTCCAAGAGAATTGCAGAAACTTTTCTAAGACTTTTCTTAGGGATTTGTTGGAGCAAAGGCACATTTATGTTTGAAGAGCCACTTTCATTAAGTCCCTTTTTGAAGGCACTTATTGCTCTGGAAAGTAACATTATTTTAAGAGAAAGCAATTTTCTTCCTTAAAAAAATAAAAAAAAAAAATCCATCCATTTTTTTAGAAAGCCTGTGAAATGCAATTTTGTTTCTTTTAGATCCTTGAATATAGCAATCATCGTGATGGTGATTTAGAATAAGCCTTCTGGCTTCATTAAATATACAGTTGTTGCCATCTTGGTCAAGAGGAGAGAAAACAAAATGATGCATCAAGTATTATTTTTATTGAAGCTTTTACAACTCTCCCCTTAAAAATGGTTATAGCTGCCCACTGCCCCCATAACACTATGTCCAACATTCCAGCTGGAGACAGATTTCCCTATGTCGAAGGATGCAGTGATATGTGCTCATTCTGCTTGCCTGTAAACAAACACAAATGTGTGGGGAGAGTTGTGTGTGTGTGTGTGTGTGTGTGTGTGAACACAACACGTGCATGCTCTCCCATGGCTTGTTAAACTGAGATTGTTACAATGGAACCAGCGCCAACTTTTGACTCCATCAAATGCAATGCAAAATCAGTATAACACAAGGACCTTCAGAGCAAATTGCTGATGCCCTTGGCTCTTGCAAAAGCCGGCATGATTAGGTGAGTGGAAAAGTGTCATATCCCACCCAGGTTCGTAATGTGTTCAATGGAAAATATTTTTATTTAGCACTCAATTGCCAACTGCCTGAACTGAATTTCTAACCTCCCTCCAATTGTTCTCAAAAATCCCACTACCCAATTCCATCTCAACCAAAGCTCTAAATCAAGCGCAGAGACTTCAGGAGTAGAGGAAGTTCCCCACTTCAGTACTTCAACCTCAAATTCATGGGGAACCCTAATCTGGGTGGTGATGAAGAATTGCCCAGCTTCTTTTCGCATGTTTACAGGTAGACTGAATAGCTTAATAGGAATCAGGTGAAATCTCTGTCTTCCTGCTATATTTGACACAGAACCAAGCCTCACCTGACAAAATTAGGAAAATACAGCCAGCTCCCACCCTACTATCCTTCATGCAGGTATATCCGAAACTCTAGTTTTTGCTCTCAAAAAGCCTAAAGGCAGTTTTTGCCTATGGGGCATGGGGGACCACCTTGCTATCCTGCTTCTCAACACCATACCTCACTGCTGGTTACCAAGAAGGTGAGGGCCAAAACAGCAAGGAATTAATCATGATGTGAGCACAGTGTTGGGAGCATCAGACTGGACCCATTGCTACTCCCACACTGTGCTGAGCTCCCTGCCACCTGCCTCTCTCCCTCCTCTCCCTCTTGGTAACTGGCAGCAATGCATGGTGTTCAGAAGCTAGGAGAACAAGGTAGCTCCACTTGCACAACCCCATTGGCCACATCTGCCTAAAGGCAAGACACGAGTCTGGATCCACTTCTTGCCTGTTAATTTCAGTCTCTAAATAGTTCCCAAACCCATGCCAGATTTCCTTAGATTTAATAGCGGCATTTATTTTGGTTCCACCTCCCTGCTCGTGAGCTGCCTGAACCCAACACATTGATGTATTTTCCCCCCCAGCCATATTTTTGCCGGCAAATACCAGACTCAAATATGGATACAAGAGAAGTGTGCAAATGGGCTCTGAAAATCCCCAGCTGTTTGTAGGCAGAGCAGAGACATGATGGGTTGTTACACTAAATTTCTCTGGGGGTGGGATAATTTTTATATCAGTTTCTCATGGGTAGGATTCACCTTTAGCAGTGGCAGGAGCACATCTTAGGAGTTGGCTCCTATGCCTGCCAGTAAGGTGGTCTAATCTGGATGCTCCAAGCTTAGGCTGTGTGGCTTAAGCAAGCCATCTTTGTGTTTCTATACAAATAATTTAGAAATATTTACCACTTTGGAACCTAAGTTTTACTGTATATCTTTTCTGACTGCTGTATGGGAAAGCACACAAATCTGACCTTTGAAAAGCACCTTAGATGGGGATATTGTAATGATCAAACGGCTTATATTTCAATGCTTTGCTTTGCAACATATTTTGTGATTTTAAATCTCTGCTGGGATTCTCTAATCAATGAGTACTTGACCCAAACCTGGATCTGGGTATTCAGGGAATTCTTTTTTTTATTATTATACCTGGCATTTTTCGTTCAACCAAAATACAAAACAAAAACAAAAACCAATAGGTCTCACAGTGGCCAGCAATATGCCTGCAGAAAGCCTGCAACCTGGGGAAGAGCACAGCACTCTACCCACCTGTGATTGCCAGAAACTAGTATTCTGAGGCAAACTGCCTCTGACAGTGGAGATAGAACATAACCATCGTGGCTAATAGCCACGAATTTGTCTAATCCATGTTGATGGCCATCACAGTCTCCCAAGGATGTGAATTCTATAATTTAACTATGCTGTTTTATAGACCATGTCCAATGGCAGAGTTTTCCAATACATTTCTACGGAAGGAGTGGTTTTTTCAGAGTGCATATCATGCTGTAGATGGTCCTTATACCTGCAATTCATACACACAGGGCTCCTTTTTCTAGCACTGGCATGCACACACAGGGTGCTCTCCTGTGCTTTAAGAGAGCCCTGCTTACCTCCATGAGCATCAAGAGAGCCTTCCATTCCCTGCTGCGCAAGGGGTTTCACTATCCACCTCATCCTAAACAGATTTCTCTCTCTTAAAATCAAGCAGCAACACCTTTTTAAAAAATCCTTATTAACTTTGCCAAAAATATTATCAGTGGTTTTAAGTTTCACATTTAGCTGTTTGATAACTTCCACTCTTATATGTGACCTAAGCAGTTTCAGCACAACTGTCCTGCATATCTTTGGGGCATCATTTAATATCACCATATTGATGGCTGCAAGAGCATACAATATTAAAGAACATTCCTGGCTATTATTCAAGCTCCGTGCATAAGTCTATGATGAAAGCATTACTTTGCCCAACGAAAAATGGCTTTGGTGCATTAATTTCCTCCCTTTTTTTCTCCCCACCCCCCACAGACCATCTTAGCCTTAGTACGCCTCAGGGCCATGCAACTCAAATAACCATCTGAGAATATGACACTATTTCCTTAGGTTTCACTAGACAAGGTGTCCTTGTCCCACTTTACTTAGGTCATTGGAACTAACACACAGTTTCAGAAAACTATGTCGTTATGATTCTATAGTCAGTGCCTAGGCCATCTCATATGAATGCTACCATTATTCTGGCTCCTCAGATGTACCTCACAAAATAATTGTACTCAACTTCAGGACATAAAAGTTGGTTAAGAATGCTTTTTTTTATTCCTTAGTAATTAGTTCAACCTTAGTTCAACCTACTTCCTTCCAAATGTAGTTGGACTCCAGCTCTCATAATCTCTGGCTGTTGGTCATGCTGGGCCTGATAGGAGTTGTAGTCCAAAATATCTGAAGGACACCAGGTTGGGAGATATGACACTGGGACATACAAAAGAATCTTACTCCATAGCTGTTAGATCTTAGCATAAGTTAAGATGGAAAGCATTTTCATAATTATTTAACAGATCACTACTAAATATGCTCTCTCACAGGGGAGCCAACTCCTTGGGGCTTTGCTTTGCAGCCCCCACAATAAAGTATTTGTGGGGTCCGGGCCCCCACAAAGTGCGTCCTGTGATTGATTATGTGGGGAGAGGCTTATGTGGGCTCCCACAAAATTTTATTCAATTTGGCACCCCTGCTCTATCATGGTACAAGGTGCAGCTTTCACTGTATGTGAAGAAGCAAACATTTTTGTGATTGAGTCATTTGGCCAGTTGCTCCACTTCAAATGCACATAGGAAGATCATATTAATATAAGAACCAAGAAAGAGCCTGGTCGATCAGGCCAAGGGCCCATCTAGTCCAGCATCCTGTTCTCACAATGGCCAACCAGATGCCTGTGGGAAACCCACAAGCAGGACACATGTGCACCAGCACTCTCCCAAGCTGTGATTCCCAGAAACTGGTATTCTGAAGCCTACTCAAAATGAAGTGTAGCAAACAAAAGGCATTGCTCTACTGACAAGAGAAAGGTCAGACTACTGCTATTTATAAGTTCTGATGAATCCAATGAACGCTTTACATTCCTTGCCAATTGCAGGAAGTATTATATTTATCCCTTGAGCCCCTGAAGAAGGTTCTGAGAACTAAGTACACAAGTCTATACAAAACTGGGGAACCTGTGGCCCTAAAGATCTTGTTGGATGACTACTATTGCTGCTATATAATTAGTAGTTGTATATTACTACGACGACGACTACTACTACTAATACTAATAATATCCAAAGCCATTTATTTGCTAGTGGAAGCTGGAAGCTGGAATCTATCAACATCTGGAGGGCCAGAAGTTCCCCACTCAGTTGGCAATCGTTTAAGACACTGAACTTTAAAGTTCAAGACCCTGACACCCACTGTGAGAGAAGCAGGTTGGTTCTTTATGTATCGGGACAACAAATTGTGCACAAAATGAACGACAGCAATAGCTAGAGTCTGGCTGAGGTAACCAGAAAGTTAAGGTCAACCAAAATGAGCTCTTCAGTTTCTGCATAAATGAGCATCCATTTAATCACAATAGGGATAATATTCTAATGCCAAACATGCAATGCGGAAAGCAAATGAGAAGGAGCTGGGAGGGTTTCCTGGGAATTAGTCCATTAAAGGATAACATGGGGGGAAAGAGGGGGAAAAAATTAATACCAATCAAGCTCCAAATTACAAATTTCTTTACTAACCAAAGAGCTTCCAGGTGCCGCATTGGCACTCAGAGGAGCTCAGCCTAAAGGCATGGGGACTGTTGGTGACACATAATCAAAGATATGAGCAGGTGCAGCTATAGAATCTCCCTCAGGCTCTGAGGCTCCTTTGAGAATGAGGATAAAAAAAATATGCAGCAGCACTGTGTTCACAGTATCCATGGGTAGTCATTAAAACTAATGTTTTCAATAAGAAATGGATGCTAATTATTCTCTTAATTTTCATTCTGGCCCCCTTTGATTGATGTAAATGAATGTTTCTAGTAAGTCTAATAAGGAATGTAGTAGGACAATGGAAAGTCCATCTGTGGTACATGAGGGGAATTTTGTTAAGTGTACACAACGTGATTCTACACAAGACTGATTTTTTTTTTTTTAAGGGGGGAAGCATTTTGTAAAGCTGTTCAGCACACTTTCATTAAAGTGTAAAATGTTTTTGAATGATCCACTACTCTTCCTGCCAAAATATTCAATGATTTATTCAACAGGGGAAACAACAAAAAAACCCCCACTAAACATTCAGAATTGAAGTATGGCCCAAAGTTAATGAAAATATTAGACAACTTAAGAGGCTTTGTGAGAGAGCAAGTAAACAAATGGAAGGCTATGATTGCTGGTCTAGGTAACAACAGCTAAAATGTCTAAAAGCTAGACCCAAAATTGCAAAACTGTACATCTCAGTATGCATGCAATCAACTTCCAAATATTAGTAGTAACAACTCAGTGCCAGTATATTGTAACAATACAACTGAAGGTCAAACTCAACAGCAGCCTTTAAGCTTAAAAACAAATTGAGCTCAAAGTGAATTTCACCACAGAAACACCTTTTATGGAAGTAACCAAGCAACACTCAATTTCACCCCCCCCCCATTCAGTCTGAGTTTGGAACAGTGTCTTGTCTGCCTGAATTTTATGTCTCATGTTGTGTCACTGATAAAAGCATCCTCCAATATGCTTGAGTTGGGTTTTTTTTCTGTTTTTGATTATTCAGCCTTATGAGAGACTCCATGTTTTATTGGCACTAATAGAGGTGCCAGTTTTTAGTTTCTAAAGAATAACACCACTGCCCATAATAAATTGCATAATACGAAAGAACCACCTTATTTCCTCAAACATATTCAGAGCAGGATAGCCGCATTCTTTTATCACAGTATTTATCCCCCCCCCCCAAAAAAAATGCATTTCTCCCTTAGAATTGCAGCAAGCTAGCCAAGGAGCAGCTTACAGATGACACCTGACAGGCTCTGCAGCATTCCCCCCCCCCATTTATTTTAAAAACCACAGCTGACCTAGATTTTCAGCAGGTCATTAGGTGGTGACACAGTTCTGACTGTTATCTCCCTACCTGACCCAGAACAAACTTGGGCCAGTCACTGCGATTTGAAGCAAATGTCTGAAAGGAGGCCTCAGTGAGTGTCTTCTGCACAGACATCGGAAGGTTAGGCTGTAATCCAAGTCAGCGTGACCTTATAGGGCATTGCGTGGTGCAGCTGGAGAAAGAGTGTGTGTTTCAATCCCATTCTCTGAGAAATGGCAAGGCACAGACAAAATGGGTTTTAGCATCTACCCAAAAGTTGGCGCAAATGCTTTCCGCCCCACCAGTAGCGAGGCGTTATTAAAAATGTTGCACATGCCATTTCCACAGGGAGCCCATTCCCACAGCCTGAATACTTGTAAGTATGTTTCTTTTGGCCAAACTGCGAGAGGCAGTGAAGGATAGGCGTGCCTGGCGTACTCTGGTCCATGGGGTCACGAAGAGTCGGACACGACTGAACGACTGAACAACAACAACAACAATGTTTCTTTCAACTGAATAATGGCCACAGCATAGCTCAGGATGTTGCCTAGCACCTTTTTGAGAAACTCAAACATTCTGATTTTCCTTTTTTAAAAAGAAAAGAAAAAAGGATTTGCTTTTGAAATCAGCAAGAACATTGCTAGTCCTGCTCCTGCTTTAAAGTAGCATATGTATGCATATGTATATGAGTTGAGTGTGAAGACTCCCAAAACCACCCCCAGAATAAAGACACAATAGACACAGAATAAGGTTTTTGGCATTAATTTTGGCCACAACTTTATTGATTACAACATGTGGTTGCTTAGGCATTGGTTCCAGACTACCTGAAGCTGCACAATGGCAGGAACAGGACTGACACTGGGCTCTACTATATATCAGTAAGGGAAAGCATCCTGGGGGAGAGAAAAGCTGGCTTCGATCTCACAGTTCACTCCAGATGCTCCCAGGGGCTCTGATGTGGCCCTAGCTTCTTGAGAGGGTTCGGACAAAAGCAAAGCGAGCCCCTGGATTCCTTTAACGGAATTCTCTAGCAGCAGCGATGGAGGGGCAGGCACAGCCAACCACTTCCCCTCCACAAAACATTGAACCAATGCCTAACCACCAACCTTACAAAGTTATGACGATTTGCTACATGGTAGGCAACAACCAAATGGCAACAGCCAATCAGCCAAATGGCAAAATTCCTTCTGGGCCCCTGCTCCAAAACAGACGACCCCTAGACAGGCATAGCAAGGCCAAAGAACAGCCCTAAATATAGGGTGGGAGGGTGGGTGATCCGATGCATGTCGCAGGAAAGAGGAAAGCTCCCAGCAACGTGCAGCAGCTTAAATAGCCCCTCGGTAGCCAATAGACAACCCAACAGACCAAATTTCTACCCCAGCAACTGAGGGGCAACCAATGGGGTGTGGTGGCTATCCAAACAATCCCGCGCCACAACTGGGAGGCAGTTTAGGTGATCTCACTGCAACACGTGCCCTCCATGATGGAGGACACTATAAAGTAGCAAGTGGCAAAGCTGTTTAGATAACAAGCACTTAAGAAGTATCACCACAAGACTGCAATTATTATTATTTATTTATTGCAATGCTTTACATTCTGCCTTTCCGGATACAAATCATCCCAAGGCAGCTTATGTACATTGACACACAGAGAGAGTGCAATATTAACACAGAGCCAAACAGAAGGATCCTTCCCTCAGGACAACTGTTTCAGAGTGCCAAGCTGCTCCCAAGATTGAGGGGGCCTGGTGCACAGCACTCGGCTCCATGCTTGGCCTCCTCCACCCCCTCAACACTGAGGCAGCCCAACCCACATCCAACAAATATTGAGAGGGCTGAAGACACCGTGACTGCTTAGAGTTGGCTACTGGTAGTAGATGACCCTGTAAGGGATGGATGAGTCCAGCTGCAGCAGGAGCAGGCTCCTGATGTCTTCCTAGCCTTACCTCGATTTCTTCCCTGGGGTCCTTTTCAGGTGGTAGTTGGTGGTGGTTGGGGAGGAGAGGAAGGAGCACAGTCCCAAATGGAGGAGGATCTGCTGATTTCTTCACTGTCCTTTTCTTGCTCTCCTTTGCTTCTCAAAGGCAGTTGGGATCTGGCCCTGTGGAAAGTGGCCCTGCCTTTCCCACTTTACTGATAGCTTTAGAATGAACGTATATCATAATGTTTCCTTGTTCCGATAAAGCATTGTTGGAGAACTTGATGGCTTACTAGGCTGCTTCTGCATTCACTTTCATGGTGAGCCAACTGACACTGGATTTCTTTTAGAATTTCTCCTGTCTATCTATGAATGAGACAACAATAATGGAGAGCCATTTTTGCTGTCTATCACTATGTTTTATGTTCTGTATGAAATGAAAACGTATCGCATAGCCTGTAGGGTGAACCAAGCACCACAGACGGTGCTTCCCTTTCTTCTTAGGGACAGTTCACCTCTGAGTCATCAGGTGTTCTAAATCAAATCAGGGCTGCATACTGACAATCAGTGCTCTTTTTCTAGAAAAATAGGTGCCGGTACTCACCATGAAGTTGTCACAGTAAATGTCACACTTTTTAACCAAAACAAGAGAGACAGGTGCTGGTACTACATACCCTTGAATACCCCTTGAAGAAGAAAAAGCACCACAAACAATAGCTTTTCAAAGAGTTACAGATTGTAGGAACAAGCCAAAACAACAAACACTTTTGGAAAAAGATAGCAATAAAAAAAAATTGTGTAAAAACTAAACTTACTATAAATGGGGGGAAATAGATACGCCAGTGCCATGCAACAGTGCCATTTTTATTTAAGTGTAATGACCAACTGGAATACTTTGTAAATTCTGGGATGTGGCAGAAGTGAAGAATGACCCTGCATCTTACATAACACGCATGGCTGGACATTTTGGTTGACAGACATATCCCAACTCACATGTTCAGTGGTGAGATGGGGATAAAAATAATAATTTATCTATCTAGAGAACAATTGATTCTGAGTGTCTGCAAAGGAGAAACCCTCTCTGGCTTTCAACTGACTGATGAATCATAGATCAAAACCCTGACTATGAAATATTGAACCTTTATAGCTCCTCAGGCATAAACTGGCCCTTAATGATTTGTGCATACTAAAAACTGTTTGAATCCAAAATGCAGTCAGAAAACTGGTTGGATATCACTTCCAATTCCAGACTTATCTCTGTTCCACACTGGATAATTCTAAACCTGATGTATCTAAAAAATTAATTTCCTTGATACAGTCTGGTTTTCACTAGGGAAACATATCAATATGCCCAAATGAAAGTGTTAAGCCAAACAAGTGTGTGTGTGTGTGTGTGTGTGTGTGTGTGTGTGTGTGTGTGTGCTATATGTATAATCACCCCACGTTGCTCCTACTCTGTGAATAGCGTAGTAGCTGACATGCAAGGTGACTATGACATATTGCTCACCTCTTCAGCATACAAATTGCCTTTTAACCTTCGATTGTACCTGCAGCCACCTTGTTTTCTGGAAGAGACATTTGGATACTTGCAAAATTATGTCACCTCTAAAGACAACGGGAGGCCAATTCAGTCCTGACATGTCTCATCTTTCCTAATAAAAAATGTGCAAGCGTATGCAGGTGGAACATAATAGATTGCTGCCAAATTGGCATGCCAGTGATGAGAATGGTAACTAATGTTGTGACAAATTTGCTTGGGGTCGCAAGAGGTCTTAATGTCCATTTCGAGAGGAAGGAATGCATGCTTGTTTCAAAGCAGTGGTATCAAGCCACTTAGCAGTCCTTTAGTCTTGTATAAAGATATTTCAGGCTGGTGTCACTAGAAAGTTCTCTTTGTTGTTTTTTTAATCCATAAGACCAAAAAAAGAAAAGAATATGGCACCACATGCTGAAAGATTTTTAAATAGCACATCACATTCATTATGTTTTCTCCTATCCAAGTTGCTTTGCTAATGCTGCACCCAATCCAGCTGATCCACTTTTAAGTCCCATTGATTTCCGTGGGTCTTTAAAACTATTGACTTCATTTGCTCTTAATTTTGTAATTTCAATATGGACTTAGAACCATATCCAGTTCATGCTTACACAGAATCACATCTTGTTCCACTCTGGTAGGACTTCATTACAAGTAGGTGTGTTTAGGATTAAAGTCTAAGGCAGGCATAGGCAAACTCGGCCCTCCAGATGTTTTGGGACTACAACTCCCATCACACCTAGCTAACAGGACCAGTGGTCAGGGATGATGGGAGTTGTAGTCCCAAAACATCTGAAGGGTTGAGTTTCCCTATGCCTGGTCTAAGGATTCACTTAAATATAACATTACCTGAAAGTAAAGTTGCTTTGAGGAAGGGATGGATGAATCTGTCAACAGAGAATCTGCAACACATTCCAGATTTTGCAATAGAAGGGTGCGTTTGCATGTGTTTGTTTCCAGATTTGCCCTTGAAGCAGTCAAGAAGCAGCCATTCCTATGCACATGACCTATGCACCAATTTGGTTTCCCCCATAAAAATACATAACAAATGCTCCATCTGAATTTATGAGAATTCCTCTCTTGTGGACAACAGATAGCTCAAAGGATACAATATATTATTTTCCTGATATTTGATGCTGCTCATATCCCATCAACCACAGTTACAAAGCCATTGCTGTAATCTGGGATTTACTCTTTCATCTGTTCGTACTATCTTTGTCCTGAGTTCTCCAAATACAACTCTTTCACTAACACAGTGATTCAAACTAGGGTTACTGGGTTTGGAGCATCCCAGACCCTGAGATTTCAGGACCCAAACCCCAAGACCTAGGACCTAGGACCTGGCCTTGGTGATTCACAAAGGTGATTGCTCCTCTTCTCCACCCACCTCTCAGCCCAGGAAACAGAAGTTAATTGTGATGGAGAGAAGGAAGCAGAGGAGGGCAGACCCACACTGAGAGTCTATGCAATAATTTGTAGCCAGATCCTGCTGGGCTGAAGCTTGCAAGCTTCAGGCATAGTCTTGTTAATAAAAATCATTAAATAATAATAATAATAATAATAATAATAATAATAATAATAATGGCTGTCTGGCCTGTCTCTTGGAGGGAGCTAAACAAATCTGGAAACTTCAGGTCAGCCCTGGAGGTTTAGCAACCACAATTCAAATGTCTCTTTTGATGGGTTGAGTGAAGGTTTGGATTGAACTGAGGTGCCCTCTGCTCAGTTCTACCTGTTAAGTGGCCCCTACCAGCCATGGTTGACTGTGCAGGCTACTGGGAGGCCTAGAAAGTTCTAAAACAGTGTGTTCCAAATGTAGGAAGGGGACAGATTTGAGCTGGCATGGGATCATCTGGATCCGGAGCTAGTCTTGCTGCTCTCAGGGGACAGCATCAGACCCATTCACTGCATACCCTCCAACATTTCTCCAATGAAAATAGGGACATCCCATTCCATAATGATAATTTTACTATTTATACTTCACTTATCTTACTGGGGTGCCCCAGCCACAATGGGCAGCTTCCTATATATATGAAAAACATAATAAAACGTTAAACATTAAAAAACTTCCATATACAGGATTGCCTTCAGACGGCTCAGGGGTTAGATAACTCCATGCTCTCCAACATTTTCCCAATGAAAATAGGGACATCCTAAGGAAAAGTGCGACATTGTGGGATCAAATCAGAAAGTGGGATGGCTTCTCTAAATCAGGGACACCCCTGGAAAATAGGGACACTTGGAGGGTTTGTCACTGCACTAGCCAGCAGCTGGTACAGGAATCAGGCCCAACCATCCTTCTCCCCTATCTTGCTCTGTGGCCACTGTGAATGGTGAGGCTGTGGCAGAGGTTTGGCCACTCTGTAGAGCCATGCTGGTGAGGGGCTGGGGGCAAGAGCTGTAGTCTCAAAATGGCTCTGTTTTAATTATTTGCACCCTTCATAGACTCATATTTTAAGAATCACATTCTGTGCATTATTATACTTAATGTTTGTGCAGCCTTTTCAGGTGTTCAAAGTGCTTCACATGCTTTATCTATTTGCAATCTTTGCAACAGTCATTATTGATAGGTCAGCATTACTGTTCCATATTGCAAGGGGGAGCAGGACGACTGAGGCTGCAGAACAAGAATGAGAAAACAAAGGCCTTGTTTAGGGCCATCTAGTGAATTCATGGCAGTTGTGATAGGCAAACCAGTGACTCCTGATTTGCAGCTTAGCTACGATACTGGCCCAGCTCTCTAAACCAGGAAAAAAACCCCCCCACACAGAGGATGCTTGCATGCCCACAGAGGGATAGCCTACAATAAAAGTTGTCAGTTGATTTGTGTAATTACATTTGTATTTTCCAAGCAGGCTACTTTTTGAATCACAGGCCAACTCACTTCTTCTCATTCTATTTGATTATTACACCGGCTGCCTTCACATTTGGCTATTCAGCGTTTTGTCTGTAGTTGTCCCCGCTGGTAATACTATAGCTGCTGCTTTCACTGAAATTGTAAGCTACACCAATTCAGAGCCGTGCTAATGCTGACATTTGATTTAGCATTGTAAGCAGCCTCAACAGTGCTAGTCTCTCCCTCTCCCTCTCTTTCCTTTGTATGCGTGTGTGTTTTGTTGCTGTTGTTGTTCTGAGACATCAATAGGGAGTTATTCTAGGAGATATATTTCTTTTGTTGGTGTAAAAAGCACAGTTTGTCTTAATTATCCCTGACGTTTCAAACCTCATACTAGGCACTTCCTCCAGAGACAGAAACAACAACCAATCTCCTCCAGAAACCAAGTGTGAAAGGAATAAATAAAGTTCTGGCTGCTCAAATGGCACAGTGAGACCTCTGTTTTTACATTACGGGTGGGGGGAGGGGATCACACTAGTCTTGGTAGCTTGTTTTATATGTACCGCCCTTTTCCATGTAAATAAATGCAAGCTATTGATCAATTAAGTAGGCATGGAGCACACAGATACTGTTCATTGAACATTCAGGAGTGGCCCTAACCATGGCCTCTTCTGCATGATACATTTTAAGCAGCATCATATACCACTTATGGTTAGGGTTTCACCCACCGACATCAGACTGTCTCTTCTCTCAAACATCTGCTTATTACTGAGCTACTCATGCATTGCTGGGTGGTTGGGTGTTGGGCCAGCTAATTCTATACAATAAATAGAGCTCCCCCCCCCAAGAAACAAAACCAAGCTTATTGGGGAAATGCCCAGAGTTCAAGAGGGGAGAAACTGCTGGTGGTATCTGGCCTCAATGTCTGGGAGGGCAAACGTATGCAATTGAGGGTGAGATCTGCAGTTCTTATGATTTAGAACAATGCATAATTAGGGTTCCAGGTCATGTGGAGATTTTACACTGATGTTGAAATGTGGTGAATGGAACTTAATACTGAGAAAGTGTGTCCCCCATAACAGAGGGCACGTGTTGCGGTGCAACCTGGCTACCTGACCCGGTGTTGTGGGGGGTAATCTGGAATCAGTCACAACCCCTGATAGGTCGGTCCCGTGTTGCTGGGGTGCAATCTGACCAATGGGGTGTCGCAAAAAGCAGCAACGAGGGACCTATTTAAGCCCATGCGAGGCTACTGAGCTTCCTCTTTGGGGCTTTCGCATCAGAACACCCGCCCACCTCTCCCTATATTTAGGGCTTGCGCTTGACCTTGCTATGCCGCCGTGTGTCATCTGCCGTTGGGGCAGGGGCATGGCAGGAATTTTCCACACTTGGCTGATTGGCTGGTGCCATTTGGGTTTTGCCTGCCGCGTAGCAAATAGTCACAACTTGTAAGTTGCGGATAGGCTCTGATTCAGGTGATAGGTGTGGCATGTGACATAGTCATGCCTATGCAAATGGAGGATATTCCAGTAGAGGAATCCAGGGACTCACTGGTTTGGCATTCCCTGAAAGTGATCCAGCCTGCACCCGAGTCCAGGGGACATCAGGGTGGCTGTTTGGTGCTCCTCCCAGCAGCTGTCCCTGGTGTTCATCCTTGGCTGTCCTACGAACGTGGCTCTGGGACAGCACTGCCTGCAAGGGTGCAGGGAGTTAGTCGAACCAGAACCTATGCAACCACTCACTTGGTTGTAATCAATAAAGTTGTGGCCTAAATTTCTGCCAAAAACCAAACCAAATATCTGACTCTGGTGTGAATTTATTTGGGGAAAAGTAAAAGGTCTAAACACGCAAACCAAGAAACTTAAATGGACATATTTATCAAGCCCTCTCTTCAAGCCCTCTTTTCTAATAAAATATATAAGGGTGCTAATGTCATCCAAGAGCCTGAGTCTGCTTAGAGGAGGTGTGTTCTCCAGATGTTGATGAACTACAGCCCCCATCATTCCCAGCCATTGATGATGCTTGCTGGGGCTGATGGGTGTTGTAGTTGAGCAACATCTGGAGGGCCAAAGTTCTCCAACCCTGGCATAGACATAAAGGTATGTCCCAATTGCAATCTCCCAACTCATGCTACACCCTTTTTTTGGCTTCTCAGACACCTCGTGCCCTCAGCAGTAAGTACGTGAACTATTCTAGACAACCTCTACAATATATGTAAACTGCTGCTAGAGAAAGTATTGAAATGTAATGGAGAAATCCTCATACCTCCTAGTGGACTGAAATGCAGACAGTAGGCTCTTCCCAGCAGGTATAGATGTTATGTCTAAAGTCATACATGCACATCTGAATTCTAGCCTCATGAGAATGTTCAAGCACTTCTAACCCTACATAATGGAAGAGATTATCAGATGCACTTGGTGTGAAATGAATAAAATGCAAAACAGGATGCTGCACTTTGAAAGGTCCTTGCCTGGAGAGAGAATTTCAAGAGCAGGCATCACTTCGCCCCTGGGAGAGATCAATGCTTTAGTTCTCTAATACCAGAATATTTAGGGAGGGTCACTCAAAATCATATTAATTTTAATATCAAAAAACCTGCAAGGCTAATAAAAGGAGAAAAAATAGCCATAATGTCACTTTAGCCTAGTGCTTTAGATGCAATATCATGAAATGCAATTTGCAGAAGCTTCCAAAACAGTTCTTTTCATGTGGCTTTTGTCACTAAAATTATTGATGTTCTGCCAGTAATGAAACCAGGGCTTCAGCAACTTCTCTGCATTTATGGAGTAGCTGCAATTGTGTGCAGTAATACTCACTGCATACAGCAGTTTTATTTTTTCAGGGTTTCACCCACAATGGCTTTAATTCCAGTGCAGGCTAGTTGTGAGCCACAATTGAAAATGGATTTAATGGTAAATATTGAGACTCCCATACAAAACTATTGCATTATTCATTCGTTAGCTCCAAAACAATGGGGATTGTTCGCAGTGACTGGCAGGTGCAACAGAAATGCCTCAGGAGTATTATTTGCAGTCCCTGGATGCCCAGCTAGGAAGCACTCATACCAAGAGACTATTTGTGTGACCTGCACCTTTATGAGGCCAATGCCTATGCAGCTGTGATGATCAATGCCCAGCACAATGCTAGACTCTTTATACAGGTTGATAATGAATAAACATCACATTTTGGAGTAGTGCATTTATACATATCACAGCAATGATACAAATAGTCCGCATGTGGAGGTGACGATTCATGCAGTGTCTGAGCACAGGCCAGCCAACAACCCTGGACAGTTTTGAGCTACTTGAAAGTAGAAAACATTCGCTGTTTTATTCTCATCATTTCTGTATCTGGAATTTTCCAGGTCAAGCAAACACCCTCTCTCTCCACCCTTCCCTCCCTCTCTAGACACCCACCCACACCCACGTGACATTCACCTCAGTTATGGTAATAATAATTATAGAAATAACTTATACATCACAGCAATGACCGATCAGTCCAAAACCACATAGAACTATTGAGGGTGGCAGTCATTTCTTACATCTGACTGCTGCATGCTCTACTGCTATTCACACGAATCCTTCCTCCCACCCATGTTGATCTTCAATTTTCTCCTTTAAACAATTGCTGCAACTTGATCAGTGCCTTGTGCTCACAGCCTAGTTTTAAAGGCCCACAGTGGAGGCCCTACTATGATTTGCAACATAGCATCATGGGACCTAACAACTGTACCTAATGGTCAGGGGTCCCTTTTATCATGGGCAAAGGATGCGTATGTGCCATCACTCTTCACGGGTAGTGCATTCAGCAGGTGACTTTGTTGCACACTTCCTACGAGAGTGTGCTATCCTGAAGGGATTGTATGCATTAACTGATTTTATTTTATCTAATTTAGCTTCCTTGCATTTCTATCCCACCTTTCTCCCATGATTGAACCCCAGGTGGCATACAGGTGTTTCCCAGGAGATTGCTCATCTAGGCACTGGCCAGATCTGGATCTGCTTAGCTTCAACAAAGTGGTGACATCAGGTGCCTTCAGATGATACTCTAGGAACAACTTCATTGTGACCTTCCTTCCTTCCTTCCTTCCTTCCTTCCTTCCTTCCTTCCTTCCCACCCACAGTTGCATGTCACCTTTTTAATTTTCCTTTTTGTTGGCAAGGGGACCGTCTCTTTTCGTGTATGTGTGTGTATCCTATAAAAACAATGTAAAAATACTTTGTAGAGACATTCCTGTGGATATTTCAAGAAAGGTGGGAACTAAGAGATTTCTGGAGGGAGCATAGCACTAAGAGTAGAAGAATGCAGCTTGTTGGAATGGGGAGGCTTGGTAGAATGTAGAACAGTTACAATTAGCAGCATAAATGCAGCCATAGAAAATGAAGCTTTCAACTGTAAGTGCTTAACAAGTTCTAAAATATTTTTCATAAATTTGGAATATATAATCTTGTGTACCATTTTTGACATTCAAGTATTTTTGCACTATTTTAAACATTCATTGCAACTTTATGCTCCTCAAAAACAAAAATCATTTTTAACTAAAATCACCATCCCCATTTCTGAATACCTTGATTGTTAGTGCTACAAATTTACTCATTCTAAATTATATGTAAGAATAATGATCAGTTTAGTTGAAATACTATCATTTCTAGTATTTTCTCTGATTTATACTGTGATTTCAGAATGCCTTTCAATGAAATGTTAAAAATGCATTTAACTTGTCAATAGGGAGCACATTTTTAATGCTCTTGAAATAATTCAGAATCATTATGCCATTAACACATCTTTGCCCTGGCCAATAACGCTTTTCAGAGAGAAATTGAAAGTATTCTTAGAGCAACGGAAGTTACTTGGAATGGGCAAAACCTCTTTGACTCAGTGCTCATTCTTTAAAACCAAGAAGCATATTGTACCTTGCTTGTTGATGCCATGTTCTTCATTATTAGCCGAGTTTCAATGTAAATAAAATGTTGCAATAGAAAGGCATCTCAATAATTCATGAATCCATTACAAAAAAAAATAAAAAAAATCTACAAATTGCATTCCAAGTGATGAGCTGCATTTGTTGTCTAAAAAATAACTAGACAGGGCATGGAAACACTTTTTAATGTGATGCTGTACACTGAAGGAAGGTTCACACTGAGATGACTTTGAACTGTTTCATTTCTGGAAGTAAATACGATTGCATATTTGAATATAGCCAGCCTTCATGAATGCCAGTAACCCATTGAGACAAAAGCTAGCTGCAGAGGGTATTATTAAGGAATGTGCACACAATACCTTGCATCCCACAGTACTCAGTCTCCCAAGGAGGACACACACTTTAAGCCCCTTCTTGTCCTTGGAGACAGTGGGGGTGGGGGTAGAGGAGATTCTAACAACCCAACTCTCTCTCTCTCTGGGATTGTCTCTTCCACCTCTGTGCCTCCTTGCAACTATTTCCTCACCTCTGACTTCCGGGCCTCTTCCTCTTCCTTCTGCTTCATGGGTGGCACAGAACCCCTCAAATCACTGGCCTCTTCCTCTTGCCCCCAGCCTTTTCTGCCCACCCTTTGGACTCATCCTTGTCCCTGACACCTTGGATGTATTTCACAACAATTCTTAAAGAAAGAGATTGGACATGTGGGGATTTAGTATGCAAGTATTCAAAAAATAGGTATACGTAATGGCTATGTCACGACCCTGGGTCTGGAGTCCCCTCAACATTGAGGACTCTGAGGCAGAAAAGAAATACATTCAGGGCCAGCCTCAGAAGCATGTCCATGGATGTCCAATGAAAAAAGCCCACTTCTCTGATTCTAAGTAGCCATCCAACAGAGCTTTTTCATTTTGTTTGGAATCTGTTAACATATGCTATCAAACATCAAGTTTTAGGCCTTCTGGAAGCCCCCTGTGAATTGTTTGCAAGGCACTTTGAGACTTTTTTATAATTTTTTTTATTTTCCAAATTAAACAAACATATACAAACAAACAAACAAGCATATAAACAACATCTAAATTCCACAATCTTTTATGCATCTTATGTCCATCTTTTATGCATCTTGTCCATAAGACCTCCAGTACCATGATGAATAATAGAGGTGACAGTGGTACCCTTTGTTATATCAAAGCTTTCAGACAATACATTATTCACAATCAATTTGGTTTTTTGTTCAGAATATATTGCTTCAATACCTTTCAGGAAAGATCCGACCACACTCATTGTTTCCAAGTTCCTTTTCATAAATTGCCAATAAATGTTATCAAAAGCTTTTTCCGCATCTATAAACATCAACGCCGCTGGTTTATCATTCCTGATCTCCAAATATTCTGTTATGTCCACTATATGTCTTACATTTTCTTTTAATTATCGAGCAAGGCACTTTGAGACTAAAGTCACTTGCTTCTACAGAAGTCATTTTTATATACAGTAATACCTCAGAAGTTGAACGGAATCCGTTCCAGAAGTCTGTTCGACTTCCAAAATGTTCAGAAACCAAAGCATGGCTTCTGGTTGGAAGCCACAGAAGCCCCACTGGACATTCAGATTCCAAAGAACGTTCACAAACTGCAACACTCACTTCTGAGTTTGCGGCGTTCAGGAGCCAAAACGTCCAAGTACCAAGGCTTTTGACAATCAAGGTACAACTGTATAATTTTTTATTGAAGCAAATCAGACCACTCAATACAATGAAAACAATAGAAGTATAAATGTAAAAAAGAAAAAAGTAGTTCTCTCTATCCAGAGAAGACTTAAAATGGGCCAGTAAGGAATAATAATAATAATAATAATAATAATAATAATAATAATAATACTCCACTGTTGAGCTACAGCTCTTCTCCAGTGGGGCCCCTGACAAGAACCATGATCTGTGAAAAGGAAAGGAGGCCAAAGGAAGCAAATAGAGAAGACTGCAGGCTGCTCCAGCTGGGCGGTCTTTTCCACAAATCCCTCTCAGCAAACTGACATCAGCCGCTCTGTGGGAAGGAACAAGAAAATGAAGGGGGCGTTGAAGGAGAATGTGTCTGAGTCCATTGCAGCTGTACTGCAGTTCCCCCACAGGGTCAACTCACATCAACAGATACATGGAGAGAATTCTTATGAATTGTTCCATTTTGATAATGTCTTCTTTTACCACCGTTTCTTGATTCTACTTGTAAGCTGCCTTGGAAGGATTTGTACCCTGAAAGGCAGGAGATAAGTAGTATACCAACTAAATGAATGAACTGGTGTTTTTTTAAACATAAAGAAAAGAGGAGTATGATCACCTGTCTCGTTATTTGAGGGAAGCTGACCTATTTCCATAGGAACTGACAAAATAGAATACATCCTTGGAAGTTTATTCTGTACAACTTACATTGTCTCCGTCTCTTCATAAATACTTCTTGAGCTGTTCTGTATCTTTTTGACAAATTTAAACTGAATCTGCCAATTACCCTAATAAATATGGATAAACTCAAAAAGGTATATTTGGTTTGCTAGCTTCTTCTTTTTTTACTCCAGGTGTGCCGACTGAAACCCAATAATTGCTGAAGAGGCACTTCTGCACCTTTATGGCTCCTTCTTTCAAGACTAACAATGATCCACTGACAATGTCTCTTGATCTCAATAAATACTGCTTCTTTCATCAGCATAGCGTGATTTCTGCTACCATGACCATTTCTCACTTTCTCAATTTTAGAGGGTTACTTCACACAGTCGCATTGGAAAAGAGAAAACTTTGATCTGTTTCAGGCACTGCTGTTACCTTTACAACAAGGCTTCATGTTCATAAATTAATCTGATTTTTATATTACAAAATTGCACAGATCGCCCCTATTGTTTGTTTGAGGCAAGCTCATCCATTTGCATATGAATTGGCAAGAGATATAAGATGGTAGAGGAGGGTAGAGGAGGACGAAATCACCCTAGGTGAATATTGGGGAGAGGGTGTTGCCTCAGCTGCCCCCCCCCCGCTGCTATTGGATTTATTTATTCATTTATTTTTGGAGAGGTGAACATTACCGTGTTGTACTGAGTGAGAATTGAGTGTATGGGGCAATATGGTAGGTGCAAAGAGAGTGTGGCCATTGAATGATTGTGTATTAGGGGGTTGTTTTCAGATTAGTTTTGTGTGCCATGAATGTGTGTGTGAATGATTTTGATGATTCTTGTTATATGTGTTTCTTTTTCTGTATGGAATCTTCATGACAATACCATTATCAACTTGTATTTTTTTTAATGTTAGATCTCACATGATTTGCTCACATGGTTCTTACTCATTTTCCTTATACGAATTGTGTATATATATGAATTGTTGTTTAATTATAGGACTTAAAATGTAGAATTTAATAATAATATTGCTTGGCTTTGAAGGTGGGATTTGCATTGCATTTCTTATGTTGATTTTTGTTGTTGTTAGGATATATTGCATAGAGAATTATGCTGAAATATGAAGTGGTTTGAAAAGAAAAGAAAAACAATTAGAACATAAGAAGAAACTGCTGGCCCAGGCCAGTGACCCATCTAGTTCATCATCCAGTTTTCACAATGGCCAATGCACATGTGGCTTAATTCATATATGAGTAACTAAAGTAGTAAAATTATGAAAGCTGAATCTCCAAATAGTTTCCCTGTGGAAATTCAGGGGTTTAATCTAATGTAAAAATCCAAAGAAGCATATTTATTGAGTGAGAAAGGGATGCACGAGGCATGGCCTGGTCAGACTCAGAGACCCTAACAACTTTATTAGGTTAAGGGGGAATTGAAACAGGGCTGTGTTCTTGCCCCAACTCTCTTTGGCATATTCTTCTCCCTGTTGCTCTCAGATGCCTTCAGTTTGACTGAAAATGTTGTATACTTCCACTCAAGGAGTGGAGGGGGTCTGTTCAACCTGGCATATCACCACACGAAGACAAAAGTGTGGCAGGTTCCTATCCACGAGATGTTGTTTGCAGATGATGCAGCATTGACAGCACAATTTGAGGAAGCTCTGCAGAGACTCATCAACGTTTTGCCCAAGCATATGTGGCTTTCGGCCTCACCAGCAGCCTGACAAAGACCAGCATCTTGTGTCAGGGCATCACTCTTCCATTGTCTATCAAGACAGATGGATACCAACAATGTGTCATTACCACTGAAGGGCCAAATGTTCTTAGTGCAAGGCAAAATAAATATCAGACATAAATATATTTCTAAAGTGCTTTGTTTACATACTGGATAATATTTTTGACTAGATGTGTAAAAAATAAAAATTTGAGACTGGAATTAGGATAAATGTCATAGGGTTAAAAGTTCACCCAGCAAGATGTAATTGTCAGGACCTGGTAGTTTTCAAACCAGGAACTTCCTTGGTGGTTCATAACAGCCCCTGATAATGAGCCAGGTAGGGCTATGTAACAGGGGTGCTGAGTCTCTGGTCCTCCATTTGCTGTTGACCTCCAACTCTCATCAGCCCCAGAAAGCAATGGTGGAAGTTGTAGTCCAGTAACTTCTGGAAGGCTACACATTCTTCACCCCTGCTAGAGAGTGAGTAGTGAAGGGATAGTACTCCAGGTTGGCATATGGCTTTGCACACTAACACCCAGCAGCCCAGTTTCACCCTGGTCCGATTATGCATGCTTTCATGTCAGGCCCACCCCCATGGTCCTGTGCATTTGCCATTTCTGCAGTAAGTCTGTAGCTTAAATGGTAGGACACATGTTTTTTAAAAGCAGCAGGCTCCAAGTTTGGTCCTCTGCATCATCAGTTAAAACGACTTCACATGGAAGAGGTGGAAAAATCACAGTCTGTCCCTGAAGGGCTACTGCCAGAGGAACCAACACTTGGCAGCATGGACCAATGTTTGAAGTCAGTGTGGGTCACCTTAAATGCTAGTGTTTTGTTTAGCCTTGATTCCTTTCTCTTTTGGCACCTACTCCTCTACTCTTATCCTGTTCAATTAGGTTTCCTGTCTGGAGCCAGCTCCTGTCTTTCTCTAGGATCATTCCACTGTAACAACTGCCTTCTCTTTGTGTCAACAATCTTGCCTCCATGTATTAATAGAAGAAGGGCTGCAGTAGATGCTTTCCATGCAGAGCGTCCCAGGTTCAATCTGGCATTTTCTGGTAGGGCTGGCAGAAACTCTCACCCAAAAATTCTGGAGGACCACCTGCTAGTCAGTGTTGCCAGTGGATGGACCAATGATCTGACCTTTGTTTCTATGATAATATTTTGTTTGTGTTGCTGACTGTCATTGCCTGGTGTCTATCCATCTATTCTGACAGGGATGTATGTTCTCTTCAACAGTTTTTCTCTTTTATAAGAAGCACAGACTTACAACAGGATTCAGATGGGCTATCACTAGAGTGATGCAATGAGTCTTTGTGCACAAAACCTCCCTTCATGCACATGCCACCCATCAGCATGACAGGAATTTTGCTAGTCATATAAAAAGGTGTGCAGACATTCACTTTTCCCATTAAGTCTTGTAGGACAAAAATCAAACAAAGGCATTTTCATATTCATGCAATTTTGCAAAGAAAGATAATGGAATGGAAATATTGAACATTCATCTATTTTAATTAAAAGATATATATTCATACAAATTTTACTACATGGAGAGAAAAGCCCAGCCAAACCTGTTGGGTATTTTTATATTGAAATGTTTCAAAGTAAATGAAAACCAACATATCAATTACAGCATTTAAGCAATTTTACTCTTACAGTTATAAACATAATGAATGAGAAATCTATTATACAAAAATTCTGCATTTTAAAAGATTAATCTACAAAGATGGGAATGTTTTCATAACAAAGCTGCAGAAGAATCTTGAAAACGTTCTGGGAAATAGAAGTTTAATGGTTCCTCAACTCAATTGTTAGGCAGGAACTCTCCATTGAAGCCCACTCCATTCTCCAAAGGGTGTCAATTTATTTCTAATCATTTGGAGGTATTCATGAGTTCATGCATTTGTTGAGGCATGTACAGAAGTAGTTATTATCCTTATGTTCACTGTATCAAACCAACACGAAATTTGCACTCAGTAGCATATTTGAAATTATATTTAAAGGCTGACTAAGTGCAACACTTCTTCAGTTTTTTATGAACATTGGTGAAAATAAATCAAGGGGAGGAACCAAGATGAAGCTTCCCACTACAAAATATATATGACAATGTTTTTAATAATAAGCTGGTATTCTATGAATTACCCATTAGTTTAATCTCTATGAAAAAGAAGATTTGTACCAGATCAAGTCTAATTTATTCCATTAAGATATGTATGGAGAAGATATCTTAATTTTAAAGGCTTTTGTAGACCTATATGGATTCAAAATATGGTGCCCTAACTACATATGCACCTTTAGTTTAAAAGAAGTTGGGTGCTTTCCCAAAGATATCTACATCATAGGTTCCAAGTCCTCATTTCAACAGTAGTAATGGCACTACAGAAGTAGTGGCTGGTGCCCACTGAGGCTGGTAGGCTAGGAGACCAACAGTAGGTTGAGCCAATGACAGGCAGGGCAAGTAGGTGGTAACTAACTGGGGAGAGACTGTGATTGATGGGGCAGTGCCCCACTCATGCTAATAGACCAGCCTCTATTGCAGTGCAGTATTGGTAAGCCATCAGAGACCATTTGACCCCTCACAATTGTCATTTATGGTCAATGGCCCTGTGAATAGTTATTGCTATCACCATCATTTGGGTCCGACCCCCTCCTTTGCACAGCAGGCTGTTAAAAATGATATCTACCTACCATTATAGAGGGGCGCGGGTGGCACTGTACAGAGCCTAGGGCTTGCCGATCAGAAGGTCGGCGGTTCAAATCCCTGCGACAGGGTGAGCTCCCATTGCTCGGTCCCTACTCCTACCAACCTAGCAGTTCGAAAGCATGTCAAAGTGCAAGTAGATAAATAGGTACAGCTCCAGCGGGAAGGTAAATGGCATTTCTGTGCGCTGCTTAGTCGTGCTGGCCACATGACCTGGAAGTTGTATGCCAGCTCCCTCAGACAGTAAAGCAAGATGAGCACCGCAACCCCAGAGTCGTTTGTGACTGAACCTAATGGTCAGGGGTACCTTTACCTTTACTTTTACCTACCACTATAATATGGCAGGGGAGAACGGAGTAATTTGCACGTTATCATTTTGTTTGTGGTCAGAGAATGGAGCTGCAGCTGGTGAGTAAGACAGGGTGAGGAAACAATTTTCAACCCGAGGGCTACACTCCCAATTGCCAACCTTCTGAGATCCATATCCCAGTGGTGGGTAGAACAATTGATGTGACTCTTATCTATGTACAGTGAACAACAATCTAGCTACATGAAAGTCAGAGGTTTCCACACTTGCATCTCTTCATTTAGACAAGCAAGGGGCACTATTACAGTTCAAGGACACATGACAGCCAGGCAAAAAAGCCTGGAGGATGGGACAATGGATGGAATGCATAGCCCAGGGAGAGTCCTGAGATCCAGGCTGGATCTAAACACATCAAAAAAGCGATTCAGTTAAACACATTGTAAGCTTCATACAGGGAAATCCCACTGGTGAAAAATAGGATTCCACAGTGCCACCAGGCGTCACAGTGTTATAACACATATAAAGTGCTTTAACTTTACAAATGTACCTGAATCTTCAGAGAGAGAACTCTGAAGGACTGCATCCGTCCCTGTGCTTGAGGTTCCCCACCCACAGAGTAGTAGGTGGTGACAGAAATACTTCATGGATGCAGGGAGTCATCTATTTCCTGCTGGGGACTTGGAGACTACAGTGGTACCTTGGTTTTCAAACAGCTTAGTTCTTGAACATTTTGGCTCCCGAACTCCGCAAACTAGGAAGTGACTGTTCTGGTTTGTGAACTATTTTGGAAGCCAAACATCTGATGGGGCTTCCATGGCTTCTGATTGGCTGCAGGAGATTCCTGCAGCCAATCAGAAGCCGTGCTTTGGTTTCTGAACATTTTGGAAGTCAAACGGACTTCCGGAATGGATTCTGTTTGACTTCCAAGGTACGACTGTATATCCCATTATCTCCATCATGAAAATAAACTCTCTGTACCTCAGCTTCTGCCTGAGAAGAGGCCCTGAAGGAATGGAATGGATATAATGGTGGGCTAGCAAAATGCAGGGGCTACAGGCAAAATGGGTGGCTTGTAGCAGGATACATCTTCCGCATTTCTGCTTGCAATAATCCATGTGCTAAAAAGTGGTCTAATATGAGCATTTTGTTATGTCCATTGTCCAAGAAAAGTAAAATCAATAAAACATGGGGAAATTGCTGTTCTTGTATGCAATCAAGGAGAGGCTACTGTAGACTCGTGGTGTTGAAGCATTATTAAAAACCACTAGACTGTAAAATCCCTCATTTTGAAATTGGAATTAAGTAGTTTTCTAATGCTATTAAGCAGAACTGAATTTAATGCAGCAGCAACAGTTTAAACACATTATAAGAAGCAAAATTAAATTTAACGAATATTTTCAAATTATTGTTATTTCAAATGGCCATCATCTCTATTTTTTCTTTTTTTCTTTTACCCAAGTCATTCCTCTAGGATTTTCCTACCAGCACACATATCTCACACATTTGTTTCTCAGGAACAGATGCTTTGGTCTCAAGTGTGTTGGATTTCTCATTGCAAGAAAGTATTTTTCAGAACAGAAGCTCAAAGCTCAGTGATTGTTCTGGATTACTGGTCCAGTAAAATTGTCCACCGGTCCTGAGATCTGAAATTACAATACAAGGAGGGAAAGGCATGCTGCCAAAGGATTTTAATCTACCAGGTATTGAATGCACCAGTATCCTTTGATGTGACGTAAATGAGGAAGTTTAAAATTAAATGAAAGCTGAAAAATCAGTGAAAAACTCATGATGTAAAATGGAAATGCCTTATCTTTACAAACATAAAGATATCCAAATGCCAGTCAAGGACGCAATAAAAAATAATTTGCACTTGCAGAGATAACATTGGCTTTGGTTTATTACTTTCTGAATCTTGAGTATGTGTATGTGTACAATGTATGTGTACATTTAGAAATACTTTAACATAACTAATGCGGAGAGGATACCAAGAGATGCACTTAAATGCACATGCAGTATGCTACTCATCCATGTACATATTGCACATACCCACTCTGCATACCACAATACATCTTATCGTTCCACCGTTCACTAGAGTGTGCTTATTTATGTCACGGCTTATTATGTCTCCATCAGTAAGCCTGCGATCAGGCCTTACTTTCCCAGTTATTAATTCTTTTCCAGCATTATTTGGTTTTCCTAATTTCCCCTCTACTGGTTATTGACTGAACCAAACAAACATTACTAATTCCCCCTATTCAGTCTCTTGACTCTGGTTCTTTCCATTTCCTCTACCAAGTGTTTCTGCTGTAGCAGCTACTCAATCTGGGCTAATTCACATTCCCTTCAAAGTATGCTGAAATGCAGATAGAGTAACCTTAAGATACAGTGTATATGGACTTAGTTGGGGTGCATGTTAAAATGTTGCATATCGTTGCTTTGCTTCCTGTCCAACTTGTGTTTATTGTTCAGTCCACATCAGCATTTTACTGTTCATATTGACCCAAGTCTTGAAAGCTTTCAGAAGGGCATGAGAAAATACTTATGCACACTGAAAAATTTACCTTGGGCATGCAGGTAGCCTTCTTATGACAATTTATCACACCCGCATATACCTTAAAGGTAGAGTGAAATCAGGTATCTTCATATAAAGTTAAGCAAAATTTGTTGAATGCTAGTAAGAACTTTTCCTGCTCTGAACAAAATTACATCCATCAAAGCATCAATAGCAGCAAAGGGCTGAAAGTGGCTTAGTGCAAAGCCTGAAATGTGAATCCAACCAGGAGTATGCAATAAAAGCTAGCAATGATTTGCCTATAAGGTTTCTTTATTTCTGATCAGCTAACTATCTATCTGGTGTCCTAAAACATTTCCAAAATTAGCATGGATGGAAAAGATACCACTAAAAACTAAACCATATTTCAAAGACAACACATGATTCCCTCTTGATGTGGGCTTACAACGATAGATGAAATGAATGAAGCATGAGAAAAGTGTGCAACGATATACTGTATACGATCTAATACATAATACTGGATAACTTACAGTCTTTTGTATCTTTGTAACTGCTGAACCTCAAACACAAAGTTCGTACCAGAAGCCAACCACAGCCTACATAACACTGACTCGGGAGCTATTCTGTGGTTTTCATTGACCATTGCTATTGTATGATACCATTTCAGCAGATTCAAATTCTCCCTTGGCAACAAGCAAGTGCAGTTAGTAGCTGTAGTGTACAGTAGGTTGGTAGCATCTGCATGTGGGGACAAATAAAAGTTGTTAATAAGCATCTTTTTCTACATTATCTAACTACGATGATGCCAATTTAGGTGAAATGTTTCCAGATATATAGATAACAGGTGGAATAGCCAGGATCCACACAGGCCTATGCAGGTTAGAGTGTGTTCTGGGTGTGCTGATTTCTCCCTTGTATATCGTGGAATGCTGGAATGGAGTATGGCCAGTCTTTGGAATGAGTACAGGGGTGCTTTATGACTACTTTTCTTGTGTTTTGAATTGTGTATTTTTTCATGTTGTAATATGCCTTGAGTTTTAACTATGGGAAGATGGCATACAAATAAAGTGATGTATGTATCTTGATCTAAAGGTCATAATAAGTACCATTCTGTAAATTATTATTACTACTATTTATTAAATTCAGTTCTTCCCATTTTGCAGCAATTTGTGATTCTTATTCTTCTTCTTCTTCTTCTTCTTCTTCTTCTTCTTCTTCTTCTTCTTCTTCTTCTTCTTAAAAAATAGTCATGAAAATCTGCCAGCATTTCAGTGTTAATTTCTCCAAAACAGCACATTTTTATAAGCAGTTTAAAATGACATACACATTTTTTTGCAAGCCATCTTCCATAATAAAATGCATTTTGTATCATGATTTTACTAAAATATCCATTTTATGCACACTGTTCTATAACATGAATTTCTGTAAACATTGCTTAGTTGGAGAACTGCATCACAAAATTTGTGTAAGTGCAAATTTTGAAGGATAGCTGTTTTGGTTCACATATTGTTTTGGAGTGTTTTGGTTCACATATTGTTTTGGAGTGTAAATCTGATACATTTGCCTTTAAATGTACACTGAATCAAACATTTTCCCCATCCCCATTCCTATTCAAGAGGACTCAGGCATGTGGTTATCATATTGTATATATTTGACCTTGTACTTGACATGTAACCGGGAGCCAGCTTATTTATAAGGCAACCATGCAGGTCAACACTTTCTTAGAGGCTGAATTATTTGCTAGATAGGAAGGATTTTCATTTTTCAGCTACATCTTGTGTTTTCCTGCTTAGGTAAACCATGAGGTGAAGGAAGTATGACAACAGACAAGGGATCACAGCAACAGCAGGAGAGGAGACAGGTAAGAGACCCATGGACCAGAAGTGATAAGAGAAGAATTAGATTGGAGGGCACAGCTGTGCTCTGAGGACTGACAAATGGGAAGTAGAGGTTTTAGGGCACTAAAATGCCTTGGTCTGATCCAAGGCTGCAGAGTGGAGAGAAGAAAAGGAAGCTTTTAGGGCACTAAAATGCTTAAGTGTGATCGAAGGTCCCCTCAAGATGTCCCATTTATTGTGCCTTCATGTGCTAATCATGCCATCGGTGTGACCCCACTTTCAGTACTATTTGCATCTGCAGAAGTTTGGGGAAAATAATGCTGCTTGGTTTCCATTCAGTGTATATCCTGTAAGTCTCTGCTAAAACCCTACAGCTCTTCATATAATAAATACTCTGAGGTTCTTGGTTTTTTGCCCCACTTTTGTTGTGATAAAGCCTCTCCAGAAATGATAGCAATGTGGTTGCATTGGGAAGACACCACAGATCAACTAATAAAGCAACCACTTATGCACTATTGTTGTGTCAAGAATATGCTGCAGAATACACTCGCAATAAAACGCCACTGGAGAGCCCCTAAGAGAACCAAGATTGTGTTCAAGAGCACCCCAATGTTCACAAAGCAAACAAAGGTGCCTTATCCCCCATATGCAATATCATGCTGGCATTCTTGGATGTTTCTAGCTAGGAGCCTAGCAAACGACAAAGAAAGAAATAGCACAAAGCAACGTGGATCAAATTGTTCAGAAGAGCATTGGAGCAAACTACAATAGGCTCTCATCCAGCCAAGCATTTATTCAACACTAAGGTGAAAAGGCACGTTACTGACATTTGGAGATAATTCTAAGCCAAGGACGAGTCACATGGGCAGAAAATAACATTAGGAGACATCTTGAGAAACACATGATAAATATGTAGGGAGAAATAACCCTTAATAAGCATATTAGCCAGGAAGATGACTACAGAGGGAATTGATAGCGGTCTTCAAGTACTTAAAAGGTTTAAATGCCAGAGAGGTAGAGGAATTATGCTGGATGGAACAAAGACATAAAACTTAGGATAATAGGATGAAAGTCAAAAAGAAAAGCTCAAGCTGAATAGCAGAAGCAACCTCCTGACTAGAAGATTTATGAGGCTTTGAAATAATGTCCCCAGAGCAGTGGGGAAAGTCTCATCTCTACGCATGCTTCAAATTTCACTTGATAAAAAGGCAACTGCCTTACATTATCAGGGAGATGTGACACAGGGCTGAAAAATGCTACCTTAGACTTTAAAGTGGCTTGTGAGTCTCACTGGTGAAATGAGAGCAATCAGTCTTTTCCTTCCCCCCCTCCAACCATTAAATATTTGTCATTCTATCATAAAAAAACAGTGACATACAAACTTTTGAGCTTTGTCGTTTTAAACAGAGAAGAAGAAGAAGAAGAAGAAGAAGAAGAAGAAGAAGAAGAAGAAGAAGAGAGGAGGAGGAGGAGTTTGGATTTGATATCCCGCTTTATCACTACCCGAAGGAGTCTCAAAGCAGCTAACATTCTCTTTTCCCTGCCTCCCCCACAACAAACACTCTGTGAGGTGAGTGGGGCTGAGAGACTTCAAAGAAATGTGACTAGCCCAAGGTCACCCAGCAGCTGCATGTGGAGGAGCGGAGACACGAACCTGGTTCCCCAGATTACGAGTCTTAACCACTACACCACACTGGACCAAAGCCCCTTTCAGATGTTATATTAATGTGTGTGTGTGTGTGTGTGTGTGAGAGAGAGAGAGAGAGAGAGAGAGAGAGAGAGAGAGAGAGAGATGCTAGAAAGCAGGATCATGTGTGTCGGACTTCCATGTATTAATAATAAGCTCTGAAAACAGCCCTTACATAGAGAACTGTATGTGAATAGGGCTCACCCCACACAATCAAAACTCATTGAAAAGGCATGGATCACACAGAAAAGCCCTCTGTATGTACAATGTACAACAGTGTGTGTGATATTAACAAGGGGTGGGTGACTCAGTATGTAGAAATGAGGCCTTCAGCATGCCTCCCCCTTCCCATGTGTTCAGATCTTATCTGTGCTGGGCTCAAGATCTTAGGGACTGATTCTATGTTGTATGCATTCATGGTTCATGGGCGCAGCACAGTGCTCTGCTTTGCATCACTCAGCAATTTCAGGATATTTTTCACCTAACCCTGAGTAAAATAGACCATGAGCCCTACTCAAAGTACAGCCGTACCTTGATTGATGAATGCCTTATCACCCAAACATTTTGGCTCCCAAACGCCACAAACCTGGAAGTGAGTGTTCTGTTTTGCAAATGTTCTTTTGGAAGCTGAATGTCCAGCAGGGCTTCTGCTACTTCCGATGGGCTGCAGGAGGCTCCTGAAGCCAATCAGAAGCAGCACCTTGGAAGTTGAACATTTTGGAAGTCAAATGGACTTCTGGAACGGCTTTTGTTCAGCTTCCAAGGTACGACTGTAGATCCATCAAAGTTAATGAACATTACTAACTAAAGTTCATTAGTTTCGATGGGTCTACAATGAGTAGGACATGGTTGACTACAACCCTTGTTTTTCTGCTTCTTTCACAGGGGGCTAGGGTTAGTTCAAACAACCAAACAATGTATAGGCAGTGTTGAGTACTTATAATCTGTAAAATTTTAGAATTGGCCCTACAAAGATAATTTACAATTAAGCAGCACTCCTGCACTAGCCTTTGCCAGTTTCCACCCATGGCCCCTTCCAATATGTTATCTGCTTGCTTGTTTGTAAGTCAGTAATTCTTGTCCTAAAAGCAGCATAAGAGTAATATTTTTATTTTTATTTTGTCTTTGCACCCTTACAACTCTTTCCCAGGGAAACTCAATAAAATGAGTGCTGTGTGGAAAACTCCTGCATTTGTTCTACCATACTCCATCAAGCAATGAGAAAAATAATTGCTTTCAAAAATTATGAGAGGAGAGGAAATTTCAGGAAAGTTCTCATAGATGGTTTACAAGGGTTTTGATGTGCTTACTTTAATTCTGAGGTACCTAAGGGGTGTTTGTGTCTGAGTGTTCTTTCTTTCTTTCTTTCTTTCTTTCTTTCTTTCTTTCTTTCTTTCTACACCCTTTCCCAGGTGCCTGTACTTCAGTGCCTGTACTTTTCAGATCAGAGAGTGTGGGGCAGCCAGAAGCCTGCAGAATTCTGGAGAAATGTTGAATGGGAAGAGAGAACATCTCTGACCATCTCACAGTGGCAGGGTAAGCTCAAAACCCTGCCCCAACTGAATTTCTGAAGTGCTTTGAGAATGAGGCAGAAAAATAGAAGCACAGAGTTAGGACCGCCCACACTCACAATAGAGGGTGTAACTTACCTGTTGGTCCTCAGTCAGCTCCTGAACTTCCCCCACACTGCCCTCCCTCAGTTTATGCTTTCTTTCGCAGTTTAATCTTCTTATTTACAGCTATGCAGGCGCTGCTGTGGTCCTAGATGGTTGCCGTTGAGGGACCAGGAAGGAATTTCCCTGCATTGGCAGGTTTCACCTTCCCCGTAGCAAAACGTCACAACTTTGGTGGTTTGTAGGCCTTGGGTGGAATCCTTTAGTCTATCTTCCCTCAATGGGGAGGGGGTGAAGCGGTGACCCATGCCCCCCCTGCGGCGGTGATCCCAGGGTTTCCCGTTAAAGGGGTTATTTTGAGGGGAGGTACTGGCCATACGACAATGGGTTGTCAGTGCTCTCCCCTACGACGTGGCAAAATGTGGGGCGGGCTCTCTGCTTGAATAGACGTTCTCCAGGGTCAGCCCAATCCCCACACACTTTGGATAGCCCTGATGTTCCCCAGATCCCTGGCTGGGGACTGGGAGGAATAAACGCCCAATGCCTAAGCCAAGGTCATCCTACATCTGAGAATTTAATGAAGTTGTGGCCAATTTTAACCCATAACATGTTGTCATGTGTCATTATTCCTCCCGGGGGTCGCCTGGGGCTTGGGGGGGGTCTCCGCCTGTCCACGCAATCATAAAGCACCAGTTTAGGTCCAGTTCTGAACTGTACAGGATATAAGTACCCAACCCTACCAGGGGGTGGTTTTGCTGGATGGGCCAAGCCTAGCCCCAGTGCAGCATTGGGCAACTATGATACTGCTTATTTCCCACTCTGGCCCTATTGCAACAGTGGGCAGTGATGTCCTGATGCTACAACATTTTAAAGTCTGTCTAGGAACCCAGGGCAACAGGGACAACCTTGCACTCTTCTTCTTCTTCTTCTTCTTCTTCTTCTTCTTCTTCTTCTTCTTCTTCTTCGTCTTCGTCTTCTTCTATATTTCGGGCCTTCCCAAGTGTAGGGAAACAGAGCTTAATAATTCTGCCCCATTTCTGCACAGTTTGATATCTCATTACTGCTTGCTGAGCAAACTATGGTAATTGTCATGGTAGCTTAAGTGACTTTATGGGATCAGGCTGCCTGATTTATACATTTCTGGCAAGTTGAAACTATCTCTTACCATGTAGAGCTTTTTGCTTTACTATGCAGCCTATATATCACAATAGAACCCTGACATCCATTGGTGCCTGCATGCTGCACTGAATTTGAAAAAAAAAAGAAAAAAGAATTTGGTCTTAAACGTTTTCTAGTTGCCCTAATTCAAGGAAGGGGGGAAGGGGACCTTTTCACAACACACTTTTTTTTTTCTTGAATAACATTTCCCACTCTAATTTATGCAGGCGATATTTAACAGCATTTGCTAGACAAATGACAAAAAAAGTTTTCTTTGTATGCTGCCATTTAAATTGGTCCTCGATGCAGCCTATTGGGAACAGTACTGATAACCTCCTTTAGACTGAACAATAAGTAACTTGTGACTCTCAAAACCATATTTCAGCATGCTAAATCATGGCAGTGGAAATAAATTTGTACATGGTTGGTGAAGTATGATGTCTATTGTAAGACAGATGCATTTTGAAGCCTTTTTCTTTAAAAAAATAAAATGAGAGAAGAGTGTTTTTGTTCTTTATTGATGGACCAACCCAACCATAAAAGATGCATTTCCTCTTATTTATCATTTCAATTCTGCTTATTATTACCAACACAGTGAAGTGGCAAATACAAATGCTAATTTGAGTATACTTTCAAAGCTTGTTGGATGGGATGTTTCAAAACACACCGTGCAGATGATTTTAAGTGGAAAACAAACAAAAAAGAAATTACAAAGAACTGTAGGTAAATGGATACTGAAACCAACCATTTATCTTTTTGAAAACAAAAAACATTGGAAAATTAAAATTAAAACAGTTTGGGGGTGAAATTAGTACAGATTAAACAGCTAGAAGAAACCAATTTTGAAGTTGGAAAGAAGGAAAAGATAGTATCCTGGCCTCCTCAGAGACATAAAGACATTATTTTGAAATGTTCAATACTTTCATCTTTCAGCATCTGAGATTATGTTCAAATAGGAGCAGAATAAAGCTTGGTTAGGAAAGTACACTGGACACAAGCAAAACTTTGACAATTATTACCCTTTCTACAGAATGCTGTTTCTTCAAACCTGCACCTGGATATTGGTCAAGACAGCAGAGTTTCAGTGCTAAACATCCCTACCTTGTAGTGAACACACAATGGGGTTTCTTACCAAATAAACATGCATAGAACTGAACTGAAAGGTATTTATTTGCTTAATTTGAAATGTTTGGAGTCACTGTGGTGTAGTGGTTAGAGTGTTGGCCTAGGATTTGGGACACCAGAGTTCTAGTCTCTGCTTGACCATTAAGCTCACTGGGTGTATATTTTGTGTAGTCAAATCAGAGGTATATAAATTCCTCCTAAATAAAACCTTAACAATTGCAAGGACAGGGAGAAGAAAGGATAAACAATTGACAACCATTCTTTTAATCTCATCAGTTTACAGTAAATGATATGATTGAATACCCTGAATCATTTAGACTTTCTTCCGTTTAAAATAAATTAACGTTTCAGGTGGTGAGACCATGCATGTTTCCGCAATGAACATTTGAAAACATCCACAATCAGATTTTGTGGGAATTCATGGGAGGGAAAGATGAGGCTCACTTAAGGTAAATGGAGGGCTGTTGTTGTTGTTGTTGTTGTTCAGTCGTTCAGTCGTGTCCGACTCTTCGTGACCCCATGGACCAGAGCACGCCAGGCACGCCTATCCTTCACTGCCTCTCGCAGTTTGGCCAAACTCATGTTAGTAGCTTCGAGAATACTGTCCAACCATCTCATCCTCTGTCGTCCCCTTCTCCTTGTGCCCTCCATCTTTCCCAACATCAGGGTCTTTTCCAGGGAGTCTTCTCTTCTCATGAGGTGGCCAAAGTACTGGAGCCTCAACTTCAGGATCTGTCCTTCCAGTGAGCACTCAGGGCTGATTTCTTTAAGAATGGATAGGTTTGATCTTCTTGCAGTCCATGGGACTCTCAAGAGTCTCCTCCAGCACCATAATTCAAAAGCATCAATTCTTCGGCGATCAGCCTTCTTGATGGTCCAGCTCTCACTTCCGTACATTACTACTGGGAAAACCATAGCTTTAACTATACAGACCTTTGTCAGCAAGGTGATGTCTTTGCTTTTTAAGATGCTGTCTAGGTTTGTCATTGCTTTTCTCCCAAGAAGCAGGCGTCTTCTAATTTCGTGACTACTGTCACCATCTGCAGTGATCATGGAACCCAAGAAAGTGAAATCTCTCACTGCCTCCATTTCTTCCCCTTCTATTTGCCAGGAAGTGATGGGACTAGTGGCCATGATCTTAGTTTTTTTGATGTTGAGCTTCAGACCATATTTTGCACTCTTCTCTTTCACCCTCATTAAAAGGTTCTTTAATTCCTCCTCACTTTCTGCCATCAAGGTAGTATCATCAGCATATCTGAGGTTGTTGATATTTTTTCTGGCAATCTTAATTCTGGTTTGGGATTCATCCAGTCCAGCCTTTCGCATGATGAATTCTGCATATAAGTTAAATAAGCAGGGAGACAATATACAGCCTTGTCGTACTCCTTTCCCAATTTTGAACCAATCAGTTCTTCCATATCCAGTTCTAACTGTAGCTTCTTGTCCCACATAGAGATTTCTCAGGAGACGGATGAGGTGATCAGGCACTCCCATTTCTTTAAGCACTTGCCATAGTTTGCTGTGGTCGACACAGTCAAATGCTTTTGCATAGTCAATGAAGCAGAAGTAAATGTTTTTCTGGAACTCTCTAGCTTTCTCCATAATCCAGCGCATGTTTGCAATTTGGTCTCTGGTTCCTCTGCCCCTTCGAAATCCAGCTTGCACTTCTGGGAGTTCTCGGTCCACATACTGCTTAAGCCTGCCTTGTAGAATTTTAAGCATAACCTTGCTAGCATGTGAAATGAGTGCAATTGTGCAGTAGTTGGAGCATTCTTTGGCACTGCCCTTCTTTGGGATTGGGAAGTAGACTGATCTTCTCCAATCCTCTGGCCACTGCTGAGTTTTCAAAACTTGCTGGCATATTGAGTGTAGCACCTTAACAGCATCATCTTTAAAAATTTTAAATAGTTCAGCTGGAATATCATCACTTCCACTGGCCTTGTTGTTAGCGAGGCTTTCTAAGGCCCATTTGACTTCACTCTCCATGATGTCTGGCTCAAGGTCAGCAACCACATTATCTGGGGTGTATGAGACCTCCATATCTTTCTGGTATAATTCCTCTGTGTATTCTTGCCACCTCTTCTTGATGTCTTCTGCTTCTGTTAGGTCCTTTCCACTTTTGTCCTTAATTGTGGTAATCTTTGTCCGAAATGTTCCTTTCATATCTCCAATTTTCTTGAACAAATCTCTGGTTTTTCCCATTCTGTTATTTTCCTCTATTTCTTTGCATTGCTCGTTTAGAAAGGCCCTCTTGTCTCTCCTTGCTATTCTTTGGAAATCTGCATTCAATTTCCTGTATCTTTCACGATCTCCCTCGCATTTTGCTTGCCTTCTCTCCCCCGCTATTTGTAAGGCCTCATTGGACAGCCACTGTGCTTTCTTGCATTTCTTTTTCATTGGGATGGTTTCCGTTGCTGTCTCCTGTATAATGTTACGAGCCTCCATCCACAGTTCTTCAGGCACTCTATCCACCAAATCTAAATCCTTAAACCTGTTCTTCACTTCAACTGTGTATTCATAAGGAATTTTATTTAGATTGTATCTTTGGCCCAGTGGTTTTTCCTACTTTCTTCAGTTTAAGCTGGAATTTTGCTATAAGAAGCTGATGATCTGAGCCACAGTCAGCTCCAGGTCTTGTTTTTGCTGAGTGTATAGAGCTTCGCCATCTTTGGCTGCAGAGAATATAATCAATCTGATTTCGATGTTGCCCATCTGGTGATGTCCATGGGGGCTGTACTGAAGTTCTATTCACATAACAGCAGGGGTAAGCAATGTGTAAATCTCCAGATATTTTTGACCACAACTTGCATCATATATGGCTATTAGGCCATGCTGGTTGGGTATGATGAGAATTTTATGCCACAGCATTTGGAGGGTACCATGTTGGTTACCCCTGACTTAAAGGGAGCTCACTTATAACATACAATCTTAGCAGTGGATGAACTTAACATATCCTGTGCATTTACTGTACAAAAGTACAAGGAAATGAAAGCCACTTTGCTGAACAAGAGGAGATGTGCAGGATACATAGCATTAAATAATTCAGACCTGCAAGTTCTGAGGTCTTTCATGATATCTAGCAGTTATCTTAAAGTAAGTCATGCCTTGTCATGCAGCCACCACTGAGATATTTATATCTCTCAAGGCCCATTGGAGATTATGTCTATTGACTGGAAAATGTACACAACTCCCTCTTCATGGGCTGATACTGGGCACATTTTCCATGAGGCAAAGTGGAAGTTCAAAATGCCCAGTTAGGCAGATTAATTGTTCAAGTCCCAGTACCCCATATTGGTATATATAGTTCTGAAATCAAAGGGGAGACAAGTTTGACGCAGCAATCAAGTTGCTCTTCAAAAAGCTGCTGCTCCATGACAAACACAAGCAATGTTCAGATACAGGATGGAGCAGGGGGAGAGAGAGACTTACATTACAACTTTGTGTTGTTCCTAGATAAACAGGGAATTTTAATTTGGGGCACCATTAATCTGGCAGCTGTCAGTAGCATTAAAGTTGCAAATAAAATTGTTTAGATAAAAAAGACTAAGGAAAGCAGACTCCTCACTATCCCCATGGCTTGATATTTATTCTGTGTGACATGAGCCTCAGCTCACAGACTTTGGCCTTGTCACTTTTCATCTCTGTGAAAATACATGAACTGTGGATTTGTTTCTACCAAACAGACAAAAAAGAGAAAAAGTTATATAATTTTTTTAGAGGGGCGGGGGAGGTGGCTTTACAAAAGAAGGTAGAAACCATTTGCAGAAAACACATACACAAAAATAAAAAAAAATCTATGCTATCACCATGAGGATACATTTTAATTCAGTGTTACAAATTAGTGCTGAATTCCTGAAGCTCCCCTATTAGTGCTAAATGAGTTCATCATAATTGCTATTATTACCATAAATACCAAATGAATTAATAATGATTGGGCCAATATATTACTGTAGTCTGCATTGTCATCAGAATTGTTTATAAAATCTTACAATTAAACTGACAATTACTGCTCAGTCCCACTTAGTGGGGGTGATGGTGGTATTAATTTCTCTGCAGAGAACGGAAGACACAAATAATTCATGTAGCCCCATCTCCATTACTTGGAAACTGGATATAAAAAGACAGTGGCATCTCAGGCTGTTGCATGTTTACTGGGAAACAAGTGCCTTTGATTTCAAAAGAACTTACTTTCCAGCATGTTTGCCTAGGATTGCAGATTCTTTGGCAAGCTGCAACACAGCATGTTTTGCTGCGCCGAAGAAGCAAAACATAGACACGGGGTGTTAAATTTCCAGTAGCAGCACAAGATAGTATTTTCTGCCATTGACAAGTGGAACAGGATCTAGCCCTGCACCATAGATGCTGTCAGTTCAGCACTGAGTGGGGTGAGGAAACACACACTATATTAGGGCTTTGAGGGCAGTGGGGTACCAGCCCTGTCGGCATAGAACAGATATGAGAAGGCTACGACCCTCTGTCTATTGCATCCACTCCAGCTCTCCAATAATGCAGTTTCCAAAGTGTAACCCAGCACTACATCTTGGTCCGGGAGGGGGCACTGGTGGCCCTCCATTCTTGTGGCCTTCCACAAGAAGGCTAGACAGAATGCTAGACAGAATGGCTTATGGTCAGGCATGATGGGAGAAGGATGTTGTTGTTAATTATACAGTTTATATCCTGGTCTTCCTCTCAAAGGAGGCCAGGCCAGCAAACTTATCAATAACAATATCGTTAAAACTTCTCTAAAAAAGCTAAAAACAAACACGTTCCCTCAGCCAAGAATTTTGCCAGGAACAGTATTTGTCTCAGCCGTCAAATGTCTGGGTAAATAGGAATGCTTTCACATTCCTCCTGAAAGTTAATAATGAAGGAGACACTCACACCTCACCAGAGACAGCATTCCACAAATGGCAAGGGGAAAACTGGTGGCCCCATCCATTGTCCGGAGTAGGAGCAGCACAGGGAGCTGACTTCCTCTCAGTCAGAAAGCTTGGCTCCAACTACTGGTTGCCCTTGGACTGCAGAAATCAGGAAAAGTACCACCACTCAGAGCAGGGGTGGGGAACTTCAATCCTCGAGGCCCAAATGCAGCCCTCTGGGTATCTTTATCTTGGGGCATGTCACTTCCCGAGTCAATAAGCCTTGTACATTAAGCTCTCAACCCTCCTTAAGTGGTTTTGCCTGGCTTGAAAGTGTCCTTGAATTCTGATAATGCCTCTTGCCTGCCTGGAATGAAGAGGGAGAGATGCAAGCATAGCTGTCAACTTTTTCCTTTTTTAAAGGGAAATTCCCTTATTCCGAATAGGATTCCTCACAAGAAAAGGGAAAAGTTGACAGCTATAGATGCAAGGTGTATAGAAACCTCTAAATATATGTGTTTGGAATGTGGGCTATTGAACAATGGCTAGAACAAAAAAAATAGGAGTTGCGTCTGTTGCTCTATCCATCACTGACATGTGGTATCTGGAAGGTTGCCTAGGAAGAAAGGTTACCCTTGGGCTAGAAAAGGTCTCCCACCCCTGATCCAAAGGAACAAGAGCTTCTGGGGTAGTTGGAGAGCCTCTATCCAAGCAAGGTCACCTGGCTGTAAGGGGAGATGAGCTTGACCTCCAACTGGATATAATTGCTTGCACACAACTCGCCAATTTGCTCTCGTTTTGCCAAAGAGATCGCCTTCATCTATGTTTTCCTGCCACCCCCTTCCCTTATGTTCCTTGACCTTTTAGTTGGTACTCAGGAGATCAGAGTCTGACTTTCAAGGTTTTTGTAATTGACATGAGCTACTTTGGGAGACAACATTTGTCTGAAAAGTGGGATGGATAAATAAATAAAATAGCAGACTGAGCACCAGTGAGAGGAAGCAACCAGGCTGGATAGAATCAGTGGGGGCAGAGTTGCAATCTTACTCTTCAGTCTATGATGGTATGGAAATAAATTCCATTGAAATCATTTTAGATAATTTATCCATGATTATGGCTTGGGTCCTGATATAAGAACCTTCACCCATCCCACATTGTTCAGGTGGTTTCCTGGCCCTCTAGAGAGACATTGCAGGAAGCAAAGATGTATGTTTTGGTGTTGGGGAAAACTTTCTTTTGGTGAACTTCCTCAAGTTATTTTTGGATCCAAGCCCAGGTCTTTTAGTTCCCTCTTTTTTTTAGAAACTTGATTGGAATAGAATGAAGATAAATAAAAACAGACTGGAAAAATAATGTCCAAAGGTTTTCTTAGATGTTCAGAATAACGTGCACTTACTTATTTGATCTGAAAGATTTTTTGACCTCAGGATCTATAAAATATCCATGCTGTTCAGAATGGCGGGTTTTTGTTTTGGGTTTCTTTTGACATATTGATTCATTTAAAAGGAAAGGTCATTGTCTCAGAAAAGACAAGGAAGCAGTTTATTTCTTTAATGTCACAAGTCATGGAAATGTACAATACCAGCCCATTGTGGTAATAATGGTGTGTGTGGGTGTGTGGGTATGATAATTCATCAGTGAATGAAGTCCCCTGGGAGGAGATCCAGTTCAAAATCTGCATGCCATCTGCCTCACTCATTTCCCAAGTATATCTGATCTTAGCCCTGAGTTGTTAACAACACCATAAGAACCAGATAGCACCAAGTTAAGTTTCCAGACATTCCAACTCCCATCATCCCAAGTCAGAGAAATGCTGTGTTGTCTGTCCATCTGCACACCCTCATCTAGGAAGGGAAATATAACTATACGATGGGAAGAAGAGAAATTATTGTGAAAGTGTTTTGCTCTGCTCTTGTGGGGTTTGAAGAAGGAAGCAGCAGGATATATATTATATTGTTGTTGGCATCCGTCTGTCTCAGGAGCATAGCTGTCAACTTTTCCCTTTTTAAAAGGGAAATTCCCTTATTCCGAATAGGATTCCTTGCAAGAAAAGGGAAAAGTTGACAGCTATGCTCAGGAGACAGTGGAGGAGTGTGCCTTTGGGGTGAGGTCAAACTGTTGGCAGGCTGCACAACCTGCTATGGCTATAGAGAATGATGTGGGAGAGGCATGTTTTGTTGCAGCTGGGGCAGAAGAAGGCATCCAGTTGTGTTGCTGCAGATGCACTATGACGTTTCTTTTATTCTTCCCATATAAGCTGAGAATCATGACAAAGGGGAATGATGTAGTGTTTTACCAACATACCCATGTAATCCTGGGGACTAGTTAAAAACACCACACCAAAAGAATCACAATACACAAATGATGTAGTGATGGCCAATGATGTGAACAACAAGAGTTATGAAAATGAGGGAGGGTGAGTGGGAAAGTCTCCATTAAATATGCTAGATTTGTGGCTAGGGCAAATATTTGTAGGATAAGCCACACGGAGCTGTAATTTCTCCCAGCTGGGAGGCTGGACCTGCTCTGCACATCACAGACTGCACGGGGGGGGGGGTGTTAACAAAAACGGATTTAAAAAAAAAATCTAGAGCAGATGATTTATTTATTCAATGTTCAATTACTTATGATATACAACTCCTTTTCAGGCACCCTGTTTATCTTTTGATAATATTATTATGTTTACTTTTTAATATCTGTTGATATTATCTGTATTTTCTTATGAATATTTTATAATCTTTTTTGTTTATTTTGACAAAGTGGTATATAAATATGGTTGAAAAAATAATACAAATAAACCTGACTAATTGTGCCTCTTATGCACTAAGCATTATAAGGCCTTTGTAGTGCCACAATTGCTTGTTCAACAGAACTCCCCCCCTTCACCTGTGTGCCCCCTCTTGTCCCAAAACCAAAGGGTTGGGGGATCCCCGAAGCATATTGGGGAAGTGTGTGGATGGGTTGAGGAGAGGAAGAGAAGTTCCGTTGCTTGGGTGGAAGTCATTCCACTCATGCAATGACTTAATTGTGTATCTACCAATATTTAGGGTGACACCTCAGTCAGTTTATTTCCATACCATCCGTAGCTAGATAAGAGTCTACAGTACAAACCAGTCATATCCCCTCTTCCACATTTCACTGCTAACTACAGTAGTTACAAGGAACTTGCAGCATAACATGTTTATGGACATAAATATTTCATTTAGCAGATCGACCAAGAACAGTGAAATGAGAGATCATTAACTAATGTCCTAATTAGGCTAATCATGACTAATTATGGTTATTAGACTAATGGGCTTAATTCTCAAGCACAGTGTAAGTGTGGCATAAGGTTAAGAAGCCTATGACAAATTGATATTAAAAATATGATATTGTGCATTTACACTCATTTATGACAAAGGAACCTATATGAACTGAATAATAAAATGGTTCTGTAAAATGTCAATGCATTGAGTAGTGTTGGCTCAATTAAAATTAGACTGCTTTTATTTCACTGAAAACATGCTCGCCCCCCAAAAATAATGATTTGGGGTTAGTTTTAAGGTTCCTTGATATGCTGATTGCTATTGGTCATTAATTGTTTGGTCTATTGTTCCAAACTGAAATATATAAAGGGTTAACTATGAGTGTTCAGTGCTTGGAATGAACTAATTCATTTAATTAATTCAAAGATAACTGAATTACACCTGAAAGTAATTACTATCATTTTTAAATAAACTGACTGAATTAAGCTCTTTTGCAGCAGAATTTTGGGAAATATGAATATCTCACAAAGTGCTTCCATGAAAGTAATTTAATTTAGTTTAGTTTTAATTTTTATTCAACTCTATGTTTGATTGTTGCCACTGCATTTACCATTTTAACCTATCTGAAAAGTGATGCTTAAAGATAATAATTTTTTTTTGGGGGGGGGGAAATAAATAAAACATTTGTTCACAATTGTTCACATTACACACTATGTATTTTTTCTATTTTAAAAAATATTTTTGGTGTGTGTTCATAAAGCCACTCCCCGTCCCAGCGGGTGTGTGTGTGTTGCAGGCAGGCCATGCACTCTCCCTGTGTACAGCGGTGTGGCAACATCACAGGGAGTCCCGGCCCGTCTCACCCCAGGGTGTTTGGCTTGCACTATTTAAGCAGCTGCGCGGCCCGGGGGGTGGGGATCCTCCCTTCTTACCTTCACCTTCAATGGATCTGGTGCTACCTTGGAGTGTTTCTACATCGGAGTTCAGCTACAGGAGTCACTGCCGTATTCCGTTAAATGGATCCAGGGGTGTGGATCTCGTCCAAGCCTGGGTATGGGCTAGGGCCATGCTATGACCCCATCGGGGACCCTTGGGGAGCCCACAGTGGATGTACATCAACAGGACTCCCCTTACTGGCGGTTGACCCTTTCCAGACTACCTACATGGCAGGCAGGAGTCAGATATAGTCGGTTCGATTCCAATGTCTAAGCCAATACCACTCACATTCTGTAACCATTAAAGTTGTGGCCTTAATTATCCCATTAACCCCTAATACTGGTGTCCGTGTGTTTTATTATTCAACAAATAGGGGAGGGCTTGGGGCCTTGACATGCAAGTATATTTCGTGAAATTCTGAAAACCAAGCACCATGTAAATGAATTGTGAATGGAACTGGAATGGAATTAGTTCCTTTATTGGAAGTGGAAGAACTGCAATTGAAACTAATTCCTTTTTGGAGTGGGTGAACTGGAACTGGACTTCCTTTTTAAAATGAGCTTTCCAAGTGCTGTGAAGGTTGAATGTCATTGGGACCAAAACTACAGAGAGAAAGTGGCAGGAATACAGGAGATGGGTTAGGGACCATAATGAGAAATGAGACTGGTTAGATTAGGTGAGAGGCAGAGGCATTCTATAGCTATTTAGAAACTGGAAACAAGGAGTGGGAAATGTTTCACATTTCCTGGCTCAATTCAGGACAGGGATTTGACCATGAATGAGATCTGCGTGACTGAAACTCAAACATTATATTATTTACAGAGAGATTGAGGCATGAACATGTCTTACAATCACAGTACTTATTAAAAATGTGTGGGCCAGTTGATCTGATGATTATAGGTATACTAAGAACTGAGTTTGATTGTGGCCACTGCATTTATCATTTAGAAATTTACTATGCTTCTTTAATACCACATGCTTCTAATTACATGTTGTTTCCCATAATCAGTAGGACAGTTTATTGAGGTGTATATTTTTGGACTCACTTTTTATGATTGGAAGCTGATTTAAATTGTTTTTAATATTGTGTTTTAATGGTGTAACCTGCCCTGAAACCTTAGGGTAAAGGGTGGGATGTTGTTGTTGTTGATAATGATGATGATGATGATGATACATGGGCAAATGAGTGCTTTGAATCACTTTCCCACAATATAATGCATTTTTTATGTTTCTTCTTCTTCTTCTTCTTCTTCTTCTTCTTCTTCTTCTTCTTCACTGATATATGCATTTAAATGTACACATTACACTAATATATTATTTTCAAAATTTTGAAGTGTGGATTATGAAGGGTGGGTGTGTTTCAGTTTGTGTATCATTTAAGAAAGTGTGGATTATGCATGTTTGTCTTCAAATACAAGCTGAATTGAATTTCTCTCTTTTCCCTACTCAGGAGTCAGTTCCACTGTCAAAATTTGCAGTTAATTTTGAGGCAACATACTTAGCATTGAACTATCGTAACAATAGTTTGGCGAGAAAGAAGAGGACTTCGGTCATGCCTCATTTGTTAAAATAAAGCAGCCCAGGTAGATCTGTCATGTGGGCTGCTTTCTGTCTTAACAAAATGGGGACATGCAGAGTTCTCCACTGTACAACTTAGAGCACTGCATTAACATTCTGTGAAAGTTTAATAAAAAAATGTCTTCATTCTCTCTGAATTACAATTACAAGAGTATTGATTCATATATCTTGAGAACTGCAGAGTAAAATATATTTTTTTTCACAACTACTTTAATTCAGAGGGTTGGATTCTTATAATAAATGACTTCACCCCCTTCTCTTGAAGTTGACACTAGTAAAATGTTTATTGATCTCTTTGTGTACAATTGATTTTATAAGCTTAGTTCCAACCATGCTTAACAAAGGTGTGGTATCCATTGTCTTAGCTTTTCTGAATGTAAGAATGGGTAATTGTGCAGACTCCCTGCTTTTCAAGTGGTTTCTGAATTAATACGCTTGTATCTTTGATTTCCCAATTCCCATCTACTCCAGCTTTTTCAGTATGTGCTTTTCATATCTTAAATGTGCAGCTAAAGTGCAAAATTGGGGGATTCAATGTGTAAATTGTTGCAGCTCAGAGCTGGGCTGATTGTAAACCAAGCCACAATCTCTGTAAACCAAGCCACAATCTCTCTCAAGTTCAGACTAAGCAAATAATTAGCTGTGACCCAGCATCAACACCAGCCTTCCCAATTGCCACAATTGTCTCCTTCCATTTCCTGTTGAAATTTACCTGGCGGTGAAAAGGGATGCGAGTGTGTTGGTCTTTCATTAGGTTGCAGCAAGTCCTGGACACTTCATTTCACATTCAGAATGCTGCTGCTACAGAATGAAAGCTATAGCAGCAGCCCCTTTCTGTCATTGCTGGCACCAGTTACGCTTGGGGGCAGCATTGGTAAAGGGACTCATGCGTATACTGTGGTAACTAAAGGAATGTAGGAATCTGCCTCATGCTCAGTACTGACTGGCTGGCACTTTCCAGGGCTCCAGGCAGGACTTCTTTCTTGTTGTTGTTGTTGTTGTTGTTGTTGTTGTTGTTGTTGTTCAGTCGTTCAGTCTCGTGTCCGACTCTTCATGACCCCATGGACCAGAGCACGCCAGGCACGCCTATCCTCCACCGCCTCTCACAGTTTGGCCAAACTCATGCCAGTCGCTTCAAGAACAAGGCTGCAGAAAGAGTTCTTCTTATAATATTACGAAATGGTGGATAACTTTCCAAGGAGTCTTGGGTGCTTTTTCTCTAAAATGCAGAACAGGGAACCTATCAGAATCTGGGAAATAGCATGGTATGGAATACTATCACAAATTATATTGATTAAAGAGGGACAGTATAGCTTCGGATTATGCAGCTTTTCAAAATTTCAAGAGGATATACAAAGTTCTTTTGCATCAAGCTTGATTGAAAATGAATATACAGTTGTACCTTGGATCCCAAATGCCTAGTGAGTTGATTATTTTGACTCCTGAATTCTGTAAAGTGGGTGTTCCAGTTTGCAAACGTTTTTTGGAACCTGAATGTCCGACGGGGCTTCTGCGACTTCCAATTGGCTGCAGGAGGTTCCTGCAGTCAATCAGAAGCTGCACCTTTGTTTCCGAACATTTTGGAAGTCGAACGGACTTCCGGAACGGATTCTGTTTGACTTCCGAGGTACCACTGTACTAGTTTGACTAATGGTATCCTTTCCGTTCATGAATAAATCCACATTTCTTATTTCTTTTTATAAGGGGACATAGAAGAAATGCAAATCACAACCACTAAAATCATCATCATTGTGAACATAAAATATATGTTACAGTCAGATCATAAAGCAATGTTTACACTCAACGCCTGAATCCAGTAGCTCTTAACTTCCATAGGAATCAGTGTTGCTTAAATATGTTTGCAACTTTTTTTCCTGTCTCAACTTTTGGGATGTTTGAAGTATGTGAGGTACAAAGATAGCTTTCGTCTCTGGTGACAGAGATGAATTTATGGTTTCACCTTCCATTGCTCAATGGCACTGGGTCATGATTAAACCCACCTTTCCGTGAAGATGGAGAAGGAAAAAAATCTTCAGGAAACAAAAGTTATTTTTCATGTCAAACCAGCAGGATACCTTCCCCAACAAAGTTTTTTTTGAAACTTTTTTGAAAGATAGTAATTTATTTACAAATTTTAAATTTGTATTCACCTCTTCTCAACTTTCTAAGGGCAGAACACATTCTCAAAGTTATGTTTACTAAGAAACCAAAAATTCAAAGGTAAGAGGGCACAGGGGGAGAATTAGGGGGAGGGATGTGTGTTATAACCCTTTCTCGTGAGTCCATTTCACTTTCCAATGCTCTTGTTGTTGTTGTTGTTGTTGTTGTTGTTCAGTCGTTCAGTCGTTCAGTCGTGCCCGTCTCTTCGTGACCCCATGGACCAGAGCACGCCAGGCACGCCTATCCTTCACTGCCTCCCGCAGTTTGGCCAAACTCATGTTAGTAGCTTCGAGAACACTGTCCAACCATCTCATCCTCTGTCGTCCCCTTCTCCTTGTGCCCTCCATCTTTCCCAACATCAGGGTCTTTTCCAGGGAGTCTTCTCTTCTCATGAGGTGGCCAAAGTACTGGAGCCTCAACTTCAGGATCTGTCCTTCTAGTGAGCACTCAGGGCCGATTTCCTTAAGAATGGATAGGTTTGATCTTCTTGCAGTCCATGGGACTCTCAAGAGTCTCCTCCAGCACCATAATTCAAAAGCATCAATTCTTCGGCGATCAGCCTTCTTTATGGTCCAGCTCTCACTTCCGTACATTACTACTGGGAAAACCATAGCTTTAAGTATACGGACCTTTGTCGGCAAGGTGATGTCTTTGCTTTTTAAGATGCTGTCTAGGTTTGTCATTGCTTTTCTCCCAAGAAGCAGGTGTCTTCTAATTTTGTGACTGCTGTCACCATCTGCAGTGATCATGGAACCCAAGAAAGTGAAATCTCTCACTGCCTCCATTTCTTCCCCTTCTATTTGCCAGGAGGTGATGGGACCAGTGGCCATGATCTTAGTTTTTTTCATGTTGAGCTTCAGACCATATTTTGCGCTTTCCTCTTTCACCCTCATTAAAAGGTTCTTCAATTCCTCCTCACTTTGTGCCATCAAGGTTGTATCATCAGCATATCTGAGGTTGTTGATATTTTTTCCGGCAATCTTAATTCCAATGCTCTATCCTCCCCCAAAGCTGTCCTCACTCCTGATTTTGGAGATTGACTGAAGAGAAAAGGTAACTTAAGATGGTGTGGGAACCATTTGAAGGGCAGAATTCCACTAGTCTTTGGAATTCTGCCCGACAAATTCTTCCCTAACTCTACATGGGCATTACTATGGAAATGCTGGGTTGAAAACCCCACCTTTTCCTTGCACTCACTGCAGTTGTGTAATACATCAACAATGTGGCGAGGACAGTTGACTCTAATACACTGCTGTGTTTTTTTTCTGTAAAGAAAACTGTACTCTTTCACAGTTTTTTTAAAAAAGTCTTTCCATGCAATAGCACAAACATAACACAAAAAACAGTCACCATGTGTTCATTTAAACACACAAGTGCCAGTCACAATGGATGTGTCACTTATTTCTAAGGAATTCAACATCCTGCTTGGCAGGGGGTTGGACTGGATGGCCCTTGTGGTCTGTTCCAACTCTATGATTCTATTATTCTAAATACCCAAATATAAATGCATATCTGAAGAAGTGTGCATGCACACGAAAGCTCATACCAGGAACAAACTCAGTTGGTCTCTAAGGTGCTACTAGAAAGAATTTTCGATTTTGTTTTGACTATGGCAGACCAACACGGCTACCCACCTGTAACTATAAATGCATAAACAGTGAAATGGGCCTGACCTATGCTAGATTTCCATGAGCTTCTTAAAGAATATTTCTTGTACGCTAGTCCAGCATGCATTTTAATTCTTGCATTTGTTCCAAAATTCCATTTCCCATGCCAGGAATTTCTTATGCCTCCGCTTGGCCTTTGTATTCTTTTTCATCATCTTGAATCTCTAAGATGTGATGTTTGTTTTCCTACTTTAGTATTCTTGACCCAAGGGGAAATAATCCAAACATTATATCTTCCATCTGATCAAAGCCTTTTAGTAACGGTGCATTTATGATCCTGCACCACTTTGCGGAATAATTTTCCATTGTATCTTCCCAACAATATTTCCGCTGAAGTATTTAATTCTCATAAGGCACTTACCTTTTTTAACTGTGCATTTAATTCTTTGCTAATTGCCATCAATATTTATGTTGTTGAACTTTCATCCTGTTACATGTTGCATAATTGCTACCATTAGATAATCTCCCATAGGCTTTCTTTTCAAATTCACCATGCCAGCATCATTCCCTTCCTGCAAGGCTCTATTATTATTATTATTATTATTATTATTATTATTATTATTATTATTTTGTTACTGTTAAACTGTATACTATTTATTTTATAATTTTAAGTCTCCTACTTGCAGGTGACACCAGCAGATTAATTAAAGTAACCCCAGTTTTAATTCTAGGCAAATGGCATTAACTAGCACAAACTTCTCTAACATGAGCAATTTTCTGTAAGCCAGCTTCCCCCCTCCCCCCCCAAAAAAAACTCCAACATGTTGATTTAGGCCTGGAGAACAAATGTGAATCTCCAGACCACTGTGGAGAGTGGAAATGCTAGGCTTAGTGCATGATCAGAAATGAACACTAATCACTTCCATTCAAATAAGATCTGCAACTTATGGATTGTATTATGTGGTCCTACCTGTTAAAGGTGTACTGATTCTCACCTCAGTACTCCCTAAGTACTCCCTGCTTCATTTCTTCTTCCTCCCCCCCCAGTCCTACTGCACTTGACATCAGATTCTTGTTTCTGCTTTGAATCTGCAATATCCTCGGTCTCTTTGCTTATATACCCCCACTCACCATATACTATAGGTGTCAAAGATAAATGTTACCAAACTTGTTATCAGAAATGGCAAAATTATAGACATCAGAATAGATGCCTGAAGAAGTAAAAGACCAAGTGTTGGCTCCACATGAATTTTGCTGGTCACATTGAGAAAAGCTTTAAAACTGAGAAAAGCATCCATGTAAGGAACAACAGGAATTAGGTCAGGATCAATTCTTCTGTGTCACAGAGTCCCTCAAAGTATGAACTATTGTGGAAAGATTGATATAATTTTATTTGCAGAATAACAGCAAATTTTTCCTGATATAGAAGATGCAAGCAATTAATTCCATTGTTAGATTAATACCATACAGTTGCATCAAAACCTTGCTGCTATACTGGGGGGGGGGGCAGATGCTTTTCTGTTGTTTTGACAGCAAGAAAGCTTCAATTGAACTTAAAATCATTGTTATAGGTTATAGAGTTCAAATGGAAGTAAAACAGCTGCCACAGTGCTCTTGGTAGTTAAACTTCTGCCACTTTTCACTAGAGAATGAATGGATCCATCTATTCATTCAAGTCTTTGATGATGATAGCAAAACCTCTAGCATTCAATTTCACCAGCTCTTAAAATAAGTAGATGGAAATGGTTTTGTATGTATTTCTGGCTGCCTCTACATAGGTTTTGCATACGAACAATGTTTATGTCAGGGAATAAAATGAAAGGAACCTCGGGACAAAATATAGTTCAATGCTAATGTAATTTAAGATGGCAAGAGATTCCATAAGAGATTAAATAATTACTAATATCCCTACTAGGTATTGGAGAGGAGGTGCTGACAACCAACATGCCTGTACACTAAGATCATCCATGAAGTTGCCCCATCTCTCATCTCTTGTTGCCTTCATTTTCTAAGGTCAGGTGGTAAGGAGAGGGCCTTCGGAACTAATGTACACCACCTTGGGAATGCTGTACCAAGAGATTCTCACTTGACACCAACTCTAATGTCTTTTTTGTTCCAAGGGATGCTGGACAAGGTAAAGGGAGCAGCAACCCTTTTGTGAAATGAAGATGCAGTTCAGCTATCAGTTTATTTCAATGCCTACTACCTGCTACTTTGAACTATCCATGAATTAAGCAGAGACACATTCATTAGAAAACATAATTTGTGAGGAAGGTTGCAGTCATGGATTTCCTGCATTGGGGTTGACCTTTGATGTCCCTTCCAACTCTACACACTTCAGAAGGTCTAAACAATGGTTCATCCAGTGCCATTTCCCATTTGTAGCTCTATGCATTCTGCATGGCCCTTTTATAAACTGTAGCAACATTGCCTAAAGAACTGAGTTTGTTTACTTTGAACTCATTGACCAACAATTTCATTGGCGGCTTTTAAAATTTTAATAAGAAGAAAAATACGAGAATATGTTTACCATTCACTTTCCCCTAAACCTTTGTGTAAGAACTTGTCAAAGAAACATAATGTAATTTTAACTTGTGTCAAAAGGACTTATAATTTTATGTATGCTTTATTCAATTATAGACTTCTTGCAGTAAATTGTGCCTGCATGACTAGTTCTAATGAAGCTTAAAAGAATTCCTAGTAAATAATAATTATTGAAAGGGTGGTGCGTATGAACAATGGGGTAGCCTTTCTTCTCAGATGTGTCCTATGAATCACACTGGGAAAATGCATTTGATTTGTTTAAGCTATTTTGATTACCATCAAAGAAGCCAGTGCTGAAACAGCAATGAGTATCAATCTCATTTATCTATTGAAAATAATGGATAAAATAAAAACAAATACTGAACTGCATTTGATTCAAAATTCCATTAAAAGTTACTTGAAAGATGACTCTCCCCAAGAAATTAATTCTTGCTCAGTGGAAAGAACCGATGCAGTCTAAATGTAACAAACATTCCAGTCAAAACAAAATAAAAAATAAAAAATATCCTTCCAGTGTTAGTGTTAATACAGTATGTGAAAAGCTCTACTTAAGGTTGTCAAAAGTGACTAAACTTTGTCCTCCTAAAATAGCTGCATGTTTCAGAACTAGTAAATTGTTCCAAGCATTATATTTAGGAGATGAAGTCATCACATAACCATCTGAGGCACAATTGCTTACCCAAACCCAATTCACATGGAAAAGGGAGACCATATGGAAAGCAATTGTGTCTGTGCTTCCTTTCTCTGGAAGGAAGAAGATTTTTCAAGCATTTTTTGGAGCAATATAGTATCCACCAGTGTAAAGAAACAGTAGTTACATCCGTTAATCACTGGGATTTTGGCCCAGTTTTGGCACACAAACTGCTTTGGTCACCCTGTATGATTGTTTCTGTCAGGAAAGAGACAGGAGAAATGTGCCCCTGTTAATTCTCATTGATCAGTGAGTGGCTTTTGCGACCATCAACCATGGTATCCTTCTGGATAGGGGTGGGTGGGAGTGCTTTGCAGTAGTACTAGTCCTATTCTGGAAGTCATTTCCAGATGGTGATGTCTGAGAGTGCTATTCAGCCCTCTGGAGCCTTCAATGTGGGGTTCCTCAGGATTAGATTTTATCCTCCATGCTTGTTAGGGATTTTTGGTTTCGCCTGTTACTATGTTATGTATTTTGTGTTTTTATATTATAAACTGCCCTGTGATCCTTCAATGAAGGGGGATATAGAAATTTTAATAATGATGGTGATGTTGATGGTGCAGCCTATCTGAAATGTATAATTGATTGGTGTTGCAAGTATGGGACCCTGGACCCTGGACCCTGGAGAATGATCTAAAGACTCCACGTTGCTGTGCTGCCAACTGAAATCATTTGATCATGTACAGTGAATCCTCATCCCAAAGCACTGTTAGATACTGCAGTTGGCAAGACAGTGACTTCAAGTTGCCAAAAATGCATTACCACATTCTATATTTCCAGTTCTTCTCTAACTCTCGTCTTAAGCTAGAGACTGTGATCATATATACTTTTGACTTTAGCTGTTACCTGACCTCCATGGCTGTCTCCTGGCCACCCAATTGTTTGGACCATGTCTACTTTTCTGCCTTTCTCCTGGACTCCTTTATATCCTGCTTCTTGCTGGAGACACTTTTGCAATGAACCATCCTTATCCTGAATTCCTGTTCTTGTTCATCTATCAAACAGAGCATCATAACTAAAAGCCTAGCCTGTTTAGCCATGGTAGCTGACAAAGCATAAAATGAAGGAGAGCGAGGAAGGGAAATAATCTCCGCACAGATTTCCTGGGAATCCTCCCCCTATAGCTTGCAGCTGTTGAATTTTAACTTCTCTCTGAAGAGCACTTAAACACATATAGCTTGTGGGTCTAGCTGTACATTTGAATTAAACTTGCACACAACAAACAGGAAAAGCACACTGTGTGCATAACTTCTTTGTCTTCTTTAGTTAGTGAGTAGGTATCTTGGGTCCATGCATGAGAACTCTAAAAGTAATTATTCTAACAACTTTTAATGGTCAGCAGAAGGGGGAAGAACGTGATACAGAAGTGCATCCCCTCTCCAACTAGCATTTCTTATCACAAGCTAGGAATGCAATGAATAAGGCTTCCATGCCAGTCAAAGAGAATAATGTACAATCATGTGATTCAAGGACCATTAATCATGGTTGCCCATCCTCTAGTTTTAGGCTGAAAAACATTATAGCTCAGCAGCTGGTGTTGTCAGTGACAAATGAAAAAAGATTAAAATTAAGTGATGTGGACAAAGTAAACTTTTTTTTTTAAAGAAAAATGAATCTTCCCTTGTTTGGAAAGTTTACAATGCTCAGGATATAGAAAGTAACAACCTGTTTCTTTTACAATTTATCTTGTCAAGATCCCGTCAACACAACCTCCCCATTGGAAGATCCTCAAAGAAGAAAACATATTTGAAAAACCATCAATACTGTTTTGGGTTTCTTTTCTTTGTAAGGTTTGACTGAACCTTAGAGGGAGACTACTTTTGAAGATCTCATGGAAACACAATTGAGACTTTGGCAAGCAATCCGTCTTCTATTGGCACTTTAGACAAGTGCTGTTGGTGCAGTTTTTGCACTTGTATTGTACTTTAGTGGATAGGCTCAATGAGACTGCTAGCTATTGCAGTCTCTTTCACTTTACTGCTTGTATTGAGGTGTACAATAAAACCTAGAGCAAATGGTGCTGCGGCTTTCACACCACAATTGTATGGCACCTTGTCAGAATCTTGTGGTTATTGAACTTGGTTGCATGCGTCTTATAAGGTTGCATTAGTATTTTATATTATCTGTGCCCTGTGTGGAAATTGTGTTTGGGCACGAGCTTCTACGATATGTTGGTAAACTTATGGGCATTAATGTTATGATGCTGTGTGATGGCCATACCAGAGAAGAACAACAGGTGCCTTATGGTTGTTACTTCTTCTGAACCATCACCTCACTCATCAGATTTGGATTGTCATTGTGAAATAAGTGTGTGCGTGCATTCCTACTCGCACCATCATCCTTGGTTTGAGAACTAGGCTGTTGCAGTTTTCATCTCGGAAATGTTGGGGCAGAGTACACTGAACAACAGTTGTTCGCATTGATGAACAATTAATTTCTGTGTAGTGCTTTATCATGCAGATCAGTCTATACTCCATTGTATTTTATTTTATTTATTTTATTTTACATTTATATCCCACTTTCACTTCAGCTGCTGAAGATGGCATACATGGCTTTTCTCTACATATTATCCTCCCAACAAACCTGTGAGACAGGTTAGGTTGAGAGACAGTAACTGTCCCAAGTCAATCAGTGAGCTTTGTGCATGAGTGAAGATTGAACCCTGGTCTCTCATATCCTAATCCAACACTCTAATCACATGTCTTGCCATGCCCTTTAAAATGAGATTCAGAAGCGATATACACAAGTGAGTGAGAAGATAGAATATTTTATTCTAAAACAGCAAGCAATGTATACATATCAAGACTGGCTATGTGCAGATCATCCATTAGCCACCCCCTTCCAAGGCCTCACACACTTCACCTCCTCCCAATGCTCTCAGGACATTAGAGACAGTTCTTACACCACCAGAAAACTTAACACGATCAAGGGAAGGAGGAGGAACAGAGGCAAGAAGGTTAACCATGTCAGATCACTAACTCCTCTCAATACATTTTGTCTTCCAGATGCATTTCCCATACACCACCTTACCGTACAGGCTCCCTATACAGCAGCAGGGAGAATTGTCATACACCATAGGTGAAACAGTGTGGTGAACCAGTACATGTGAACAGCTCACAGAACATAGACTTTTCATAGCAACATCTATGTGGCAGCTGTATACCACAACATAACTCGGTTACTGGAGTGATATTTTTTCATTGAAAGCAAAATGTTACAAAATGATATGTAGATCATCCAGGAGCTAATCCTAATCCTCTTTCAAGTAGTAAACTCCCTGCCACCTGCGGCTCTTTGCAGATGCACATTAAAATATAGAATTATTTTTGTTGTTGTTGTTGAGTGCCACTTTGTGTGAACACAGGTGTGGTAATATTGACAAATCTGAGAATGTCAAACAAATATCCTTGCCGCTTAAGAAAGTGGATGCTAATCTCAAAAGCAGCACAAACACTTTCTATGTACACTATCAATTAGACAATAAGGCTCAACAGGGCATGTAGTTATCATAGGATAATCATAGCACTAGTGATTTACAAGGCATGAAGCACAGGGGAATTTATCTGTGTAAACAAGTGGGGGATATGAAATCAACTGAATGGAAATTGTTCATTTGAATTATTGCTGTCTAGCTCAGCCTCTCAAGGCACAGCAGAGAATTTCCATGGAGAATTATGCTTGCAATAGATATATTCCAAGTAGAGATGCAACCAGACCTTTCTAGAGAGGAGCAGGGATTGGTTCATCTGACCTTTCATATGACATAAGCTGTGAGGGACCGGGAAGAGGAAACAAAGATCGGTGTAAAATATTGAAAGAGGAAGCTGAATTAAGGCCCGTTGACACAGACAAATTAATTACTCATTGATTGCTCAGCACCTCACATGCAAATGTAAATCCAAAGCATTCCAGCAATATGTTTAAACTTAATTCACTTCTGAAAAGGAATCTGCTTAACCCTCTTGTGTGACTCAAATCTGAATTAAGTGGAATCAGCATATTCATAACTGTTTTGCATTTGAAATGCTCATTTCTCATAAGTGTTACAGTGTATCCAATTATGGTAGTTTGTTTTGTTTATAATAAACAATTATGAACTGTGAAACACATGGCACTTAAATCATACATTAAATCAGGATCATGAATTCAGATATTGCTCTACAGATGGGAACAGCTTTCATTGCAAAGTAGTGAATGGCTTATAAAAATACATGAAGTTCTGGTGCTGCAGGTAATATGATTCATTAGATTAAAATGTTGCTCATTTTAATAGGACATTTAAGTATTCAGATCCCTTTCAGAATCTGTCAGACACTGTTGCAAATTTCAATTCCTGTTCAGCAGTTTCTGTATAAAGATTCTAGAATGCCTGGATGGTGATGAAATCTAGTGACAACATTTGATCTGTTGCATGGCTGTTTGTTATGGGTAGTTCAGATGTTCAAAATCTCTCCATGTGGAGGTTCCAGAATCACTGGGAATTTGTATGGAGGAAGTAACACCCAATTCAGTGTGTCCTGAATTAAACCTGCTGCCAGTGATCCATGCAAATACAGGAAGCTGATAAATTGCTGGAACCTGGCATCAGGGAAAATTAACCAGAGATTATCTTTGCATGTTTAGACCTTTTAACCACCCCCCAAAATAAATTCACACATGACTCAAATATTTGGTTTGTTTTTTGGCAGAATTTAGGCCACAACTTTATTGATTACAATCAAGTGAGTGGTTGCATAGGCCAGTGTTTTTCAACCTTTTTTGGGCAAAGGCACACTTGTTTCATGAAAAAAATCACGAGGCACACCACCATTAGAAAATGTTAAAAAATTTAACTCTGTGCCTATATTGACTATATATAAAGTAATTCTCTTGAATAGGAATCAAAGAAACACAATTTTTCCCACGGCACACCAGGCAACATCTCGCGGCACACTAGTGTGCCGCGGAACAGTGGTTGAAAAACACTGGCATAGGCTCTGGTTCGACTAGCTCCCTGCACCCTTGCAGGCAGTGCTGACAGTGACCCAGAGCTCTATCGTAGATCAGCCAAGGGTGAACACCAGGGACAGCGGAAGGCGGGAACCCCGCTAGTCAGCCACCCTGATGTCCCCCGGACTCAGGCACAGGCACAACCCCTCTCAGGGTTGACCAAACCATTGAGTCCCTGGATTCCTTTACTGGAATACCCTTCGCATAGGGATGGTCAGACCCTTCTGCCACCCCTATCACTTGAACCAGAGCCTATCTGCAACCTTACAAGTTGTGATGATTTGCTACATGGCAGGTGAAACCCAAATGGCCACAGCCAATCAGCCAAGTGAGGAAAATACCTGCCGTGCCCCTGTCCCAATGACAGGCGACACACAATGACATAGCAAGGTCAAGCGCAAGCCCTAAATATAGGTAGAGGTGGGTGGGTGTTCCAATGCACTAGCCCCAAGAGGAAGCTCAGGCGCATGGGCTTAAATAGGTCCCTCGATGCCTTTTACTTGTGTCCCATTGGCCTGATTCCTCCCAGCATTGAGGGACCTACCAATCGAGTGTTGTGGCTATCCAAACGGTCCCACCCACAACACAGGGTCTGGTTGCCACGTCGCACTGCAATATGTGCCCTCAGTGAGGGAGGACCCAATTTCTCAGCGTTTCATCTTCCAAATGATTCTCGTGGCTACTTGCAAATTTCTGGACCACCCTAAGTTATTTAGAAATGAGGGCGGGTCTGTTTCCAATGATTCATTGGTACAAACAAATTTACTCACACTCTTCCATAAAAGGGTGAGTTCCTTTGCTCCCTCCTCCCTGAAAGCATTCTTTCAGTTGCCACCACAATCTCATCTCTGATGTCCAGCCCATATTCTGCTATTCTATTCTAAGAATGAGGGTCTATTTATTATATCTCATGGGGGCTGGCACACACTGGGACAGGTAAGGTGGAAGGCAGAGAAGCCAACAGTGCTAATGATAGAAGGAGCCAGTGCTAATGACAGACGGAGACAACCAATCCAGGTTGTGTCCCTTTGCCTGCTGAGTTCTGCAAGGGGAAACAAGAAAAAGGGAGCTGACAGACAAGGTTATCTCCTGGACCTTCTGAAAGTGATAAAGCAGGCAGGTGGGGCTGGCTAAAGGCAGGTTGATGTTGGTGGGGCAATGCTCCATTCAAACTTAATGGACCAGCCTCCACTGATTACATCCCTAATCCAGTTCTCCTGTCATGCCCTGCTAGATGAGTTTTTGCCAGAGGAGGACCCACCTTACAGTCCTGTGCTGGGATACAGCTACCAATGGAACAATTAGTAACTGGGTTCTCTTCTTTCCAATCTTAAATTTGGTCCATTTCTGCATTAGTTCAGATATTTTCCTAATCACATTTTTAATGCAATTTCCCCTAAAATGCATACATTTTGCAATTTCCTTAATCATTCATTTCCATAAATTATAATCCTGGGAACTGTGTGGGTCAGAACAGTTTAGATGTCTGTGAGAAAAGCTAATTCTTGACAAACCTTCAAAGACTACAAATTTGAGGGTTCTTTGAGGAATGTCCTGGCAACTTGGTATAATGCCAGTTTGCTATTAACCCAGTTGCAAGTATGTAATGCATGTATATGACCCAAATATTTAATAACTTTGCTTTTACCTGCTGAGATCGGAAAAGGTGACAAGTAACAGTCAACAGTATTGTGGAAATGGTCTTCCATATTCTCAGATAAAAATATTGTTTTGCATGTAAATGTTTTATGGGTTTTTGTATTGGCTTTTACTGTAGTCTTTAAAAAGCATGACAAATTTAAGTGATTAAATTTTTTTGTAGTGAACCAATTTCCTTCATCTGAATTGTTTCCCCAAGTCCATAAAAAGATTATTAGAGTTAAAACTATCTCCTGCAAATAACATTTGGGAAATATCACTCATTTTGTTTAATTCTAATAATTTTAATAAGATACACACTGAGCATTAATATTTAAATTCACTTACAAAAATTAGGGCTTTTTCACTCAGGAATATTTGTTCAGTTTTATAGCTAAATGAAGCTCAATCCATTTGCATTTCAGAGATCTAGTATGAATTAACAGCTTTGGCCTTCCACTGTAAATGAAGTTCATTTATTCTCTTGTTCCATACAAAACTCTCCCTGAGGACATGATAAAAAAAGGAAATGTTGACTTCCATGAATGTTGTGCGTGCTGTGAAAAAATATTGTATGGCAGAAGGAAGCTTGAGTGATCATATTGATATGAACAGAGGTTTAAGTGATCTTCTTAGATTAACAGAAACTAGACCCATTTGTTCATTCAAAATAAATAATCAACTGCAACATTTTAAAGCAAATCAATGTCCTTACATATCTTTATATGCTTGATTAATGCCAAAGGCCATCAAAGTAGTGAACACACTGGGACTACATTCCATTAAATGCACACCCAATGGGTGGGTGGTTCCCACCTTCAGTACCTGAATTGTATACCAGGTCTGGATGAGGTTTCACTCACTCCAAAGCAGCAGTTGTAGAATTTAGGGGTGCTCATAGATTCACTGCTTTCATTGTAGGGCCAGGTAACCTCAGCGGCACAGAGCGCCTATTACCACCTTCGGTTGCTGTGCCATATATGACCATGCCTGAACAGCAACAACCGTGCTATGCATTAGTTACTCAGTGATTGGACTACTGAAATGCACTATACTACCCTTGTGCTTAGCTCAGAATCTGAAGGTAGTGCAAAATGCAGTAGCTAGAATGCTTAGTGGGACACATATTACAGAAGTGTTGAAAGAGCTGCAGGGGCTGCCTATTACCTACTGAGAGAAGTTCAAGGCTTTGTTGTTGAAATTGGAAGACCTAAACATATTGGGACCAGGATGGCCAGCAGACCATCTGCCCTGGTACACACAATCTGATCCTTAAGATCTTCCAAGGAAAGATTAACTACTCACGACAATAAAATAGTGAGCCTTCACCCACCCTCCGCATTGCCCTCTCTCCAGAATTTAATGACCTTTAACACCATTTAAAAACTTAGAAGTTTATCCATGCTTTCCTCGACTATGATTCTTTTAATTTCTCTTTTGTACACCTGCTTAGTTCTGTTTGAGATATATACAATAGAATAATAGAATCATAGAGTTGGAGGGCACCCAAGGGTCATCTAGTCCAACTCCCTGCAATGCAGGAATCTCAGCTAAAGCATCCAAGACAGATGACCACCCAACCTCTGCTTAAAAACCTCCAAGGAACCACCTCCTCTCATGGGAGTCTGTTCCACTGCTGAACAGCTCTTACTGTCAGAAAGTTTTTTCGAATGTTTAGTCGGAATCTCCTTTCTTGCAACTTGAAGCCATTGGTTCAAGTCCTACCCTCCAGAGCAGGAGAAAAGAAACCTGTTCCCTCTTCCATGTGACAACCCTTGAGATATTTGAAGATGGCTATCATATCTCCTCTCAGTCTCCTGTTTTCCATGCTAAATTTACCCAGCGCCTTCAAGCTTTTCTCATAAGGCTTAGTTTCCAGACCCTTGATCATCTTCGTTGCCCTCCTCTGCACACATTCCAGTTTGTCAACATCCTTTTAAAATTGTGGTGCCCAGATTTGGACACAGTATTCCAGTATTGTCTTTTTCTCATTCCCCCAGTTTTTTCCAGAAATTTTATTGAATACTAAATTTTTTATTACGTAGAGATTTTTCAGCATATCAAAAATACATAAATCAGCCCCTTTGATGCCCAGATTTAAGAATACAATTATAAAAACAATACAATCCAACAAAGATCCTAACCAGTAAAAAAGACAAAGCAAACCTGATCACTATCGATTACCTGCTATTTTTAAAACAGATAAAATATCTTCATGATATGCATATTTTCAAAGCTTAGCGATGTGCAAGGAGCGAACTGAGCTCCTTTACAAGTTTCTTCTTTAGAAGCTGCACCATTGAAATGATCCACATTGGAAGATGTATTTTTTATAGTGTGAGACTCGCATACACAACTCCCCACATTCCGCACAAGAGAACTTTCATGTGAAGGTGTTTGCAGCAATGTGAAACTCAAGTGTCATACTAATTTTACTCTGCTATTTGTGAAAATTTCATGTGTGTCAGCCTGGAGTAGCAAAGTAAAATGAATACTGTGAAGTAACAAGTAATGGAAGTACTTTGCAAAATAAATCATAGATTATTTGGTCTGTAATGCTCAGCACTGAGTTGCCTAACTTGCGATGCTTATTGAACTAGATATAAGTGCATATTATTTATCAAAGCTGACAAGTGAAACAGTAACATGCCCACAGTATAACTTTTGATCGCTTTTCTATACGAAATCAAGATCTTTCTCCCTTTGTCCAGACATGAAATGGTAGTAGAATATAGTGGAACTCAGTCCAGGACTGAGTCCAGTTGTATTATATGGCGTATTGGTGTAATGTGTTCTGTGAACCACATGCCTACTAATTTAACTTAATCTTTTGTTATCTTTCATTCATTCAAAAGCACAGGGTGTTAAATTTTGACTTACCTATCTTCCCTTGATGCCTTCTCTTGAATTTTAGGAAGAATAAAACAATCAGATCTTAAGCTTGGGAAACAGATGTTTCTAAACACAATGGTAATTTTACCCAATTTAATATATGAAAATTTCTTAACCTTTACTCAAGCAGGATCCATTTTTACAATCTCACCCCCCCCCCCGGTTAATTAAGCCAACTTAAAAATACACCAGATCCAAACTCCATTCAGCATTGGGTGCTGTTCTGCTTAAGTATGGCAGAGGGGAAAAATAAGCCTTTAAAATATTTACACTGGGTCGTCAGGTTCTGTGACCAAGCTTAATGGATTTAGGATGCTTCCCTGGTCCTGCCTCCACCATGCTGCTTTTGGGGGACTTACACCAGTCTTGGCTCAACCAGCTTCAACTCATCCAGCTGAGTTCTGCCTATGCCAGGATGAGCTCGTTACACTGGTGTGCCTTCGGCTAAGCCAGGTTTGGGGACTTAATACAGCCTGAGCCCATCTAAGCTGGCAATCAGCTGGTTGAGCCAGAAACCTGCTGCATCCTAAACTGTTCATCCTGGCACATCATGCTGTAGGGTGACCCACACCATCTCTTCTCTTTTCTGTGATATTATGTATCATTGAAACTCCCACTTGTAAGCATTTCACTTTTTAGGCAGCTGGGGATTTCTTTCTTTCTTTCTGAATGTTGCTCACAAACTTTGAGCTTGTTTTCTTCTACACATTGGAGCTTACCTGAAACTCAAATTCTAAAAATACTACCCCCACCAAAAAAAATGAAGTAAATAAAATACATGTCAGTTCCATTTTGGTGATTTCAACTCTACCCAGAACACAGGCTAAGCCTTTAACTGTGAACACCTTGCAGATTGTCTTTTGCGTGGACAGGTGGAGTCCCCCAAACCCCAGGCAACCCCTGAGCGGAATAATGACGCAAGACAATGTACTATGGGATAGAAATTGGCCACAACTTTATTAAGATTCAGATGTAGGGAGACCTTGGCTCAGGCATTGGGTGTTTATCCTTCCCAGCCCCCAGCCGGGGATCTGGGAAACTGCAGGGATTGGGCTAGCTCTGGAGAACATATATTCAAGCAGATAGCCCGCCCCCCATTTTGCCGCCACTGGGGGGGGGGAGAGCAATGACAACCTCTCGGCGTATGAACAATGCCTCCACCCAATACCCCTTTAACGGGGAACCCTGTTATCGCCGTCACACTGGGGACGTGGAGTCACCGCCCCATGAACCCCCCCATTTAGGAAGATGACTAAAGGATTCCGCCCAAGGCCTGAAACCGCCAAAGTTGTGACGAATTGCTATGGGAAAGGTGAAACCTGCTAATGCAGGGTAATTCCTTTCCAGCCCTTCAACAGCGGCCTTGACATAGCAGCGCCTGAGTGCCTGTGAAAAAAAGGTTAACCTGTAAAGTAAGTGTTAATTGAGGGAGTGGAGGGTGGGAGAAGCTCTGGAGCCCGACTGCTGCTTCCTGGTAAGCTACACTCTCTATTGTGTGGGCTGGGTAGTCCCTCACCTTACCTGGCCAATCCTTTGGCTACGCCTCCCCCAGGCGGGATTGGACAGTTAGCTGGGTAGGCGGAAACCCCAGGTATCCCTTCTGGGAGAAGGTGCAGCCAGCCAAACTACCAGGTGTCGCCCAGGAATTTGGGGGGCTACGCGCGTCCACGCAAACGTCGCCCCCCATTTTAATGTGGGGAGCAGTCATTCCTGGTTAATGAAACATGGGCACTTAAGCAATGGCCAATTCACAGAAGTCTCTGGGGTTTGCTTCAACCCTATTCACTCAAATCCCAGGTCGACCTGATTCAGTCAGATTCAGTCAGGTACCTGGGATTTTGCTACATCCAGTGCAGAGGACTGGCCATGGGTTTGTGTGGACCTCAGCCCAAACAGGTTAAGAACCCCAGGTATAGGAGATTTGGCAGAAGCAAATCTTGAGCTAGCTGTTAGATGCATATTCAGTGTCTGGAGCGAAAAATCTATCTCTCTATCTATTGACACAACACGCACATTGCCCCTTAGAAACAGAAGACATGGCCTGGTCCAGATTGAAATTTACAAAGGATTAAATGAAATTCCTATAATTAACATGTCATGCGCCTAACTCTGTTACAGTGGGGAAAAATGTTGTTGTCTACTTGTTTCACACCTAGACTTCTAGGGTCTATTTGTTGGACACGTCTGTGATTTTTGAACCATTTTAAAGAAATCGAAACAAAACAATCATTTGCAATTCAGTAATAAATGCCAGTCCTTATTTTTTATTACTTTTTGTCAGCAATGTATGCTAAATTAAGTAATTCATATCTGAGACTCACACAGTGTAGAAACACTGGTAGTCCCCTTGGGGAAAATAATATTATATGGTTCCTTTTTTTAAAAAAAAAACTTCCTCCATTTTCAAGTTGCCTGTACTTCTGGCACACAATAGTAGATACCTGTAAAGTAGCAACTGAACAAATCTGCTGTGGAAGGCCATGTTGGCACTTTGGCTGGAGAGTACTGGGGAAGAGTAGGGAATAGTAATGACAAATATGTATTTGCTAGGCCTTTAGATGAACTAAGGTTAATTAAGGCTCTCTGGCCCCAGACGCAACTGTTCACAAATATCAATTATATAATGAAGGTTTTTAAACTTTTTTAAATTGGCATGGTATCCTTTTATGAAACCACATATTCTGTAGATCTAACAGCTATGACTTTATGAGTGTGATAAAGACTTCCAATCTAACATACTGCAAAGGGCTAATGAGATCTAGGAACATAGTGAAGTCTTCATATGGGGAAACAAGATGGAATGAACTTTGTCATTCAGATATCCATTGATATTCTCCTGCAAGATAAGGTCACCAGTTTTCAAAGTGCACATCCATGAAATGAAAGGAAATTAAAGGACCAATGAAGAAAATGATTCAGCTATGGAAGAACATCTCTAGTAAGGATATTAGGCAGACAGCTGAGAATTCTACAATTTTCTTTTGACAAACGCTAGAGAATTATTTTTTCCGTGTACATGATAGCAGAGATCTGATTAATAACGTATTACTAATCTTATCAAATAATTAAGTTAAAAATGAGTGTCATTCTTTTATGTTAAAATCTTAAGATTTATGGAGAGTAAAGTATTATTCAGTATGCAAGAAATAGATCATTAAAAGGCAATTTGGATTGTGCCTGCAATCTTTGAAATCATAAAAAGCAAGACCTTAACAACGAAATAATTCTAGGACTAATCAGAAAACCTCAGAAATATTAACATTTGAAATACCTTGCACAATGTAAACTGACTTAAGCTTGTTTTCATACTTTAGTTACAAAGAATCAATATTAACTGAATTTTCAGCCTCATGATCTTAATGAGCTCTCTTGCGGTGCAGAAAGTTATTATTGTAAATAAACTCAAAATAATTAAAATATACTTTTGTTCCTTGTTCGCTGTGGCTATCATACTGTCATGGAGCACCAGGAATTGGGGTGGCACAGGTAGGGAGAACTCAGTTGCAACATCACAAACCTGATGGCTGAGTGTAGGATCTGAAGTAGAAAAGAAAACAGCTGATTAAAGAAAAGATAGGTTTAGACCGAATTCATGTTTTAGGCCCATAACTGCAATATGTTATCTAAGAATATTGTAATAACAAAAAAACATCCATATGAAACTGAATTCAAACTCAGAAATATTTTATGAAACAATGCCACAACTTCAAGTGATGTTTCCAAGAGAAATAAATATTTTTTTAAATCAAAAACAAAAACCCAGAAATTGAACATTTTTCTCTTCTTTTGCATCACACAACACCACTGAAACAGAAAGTAATACACATCTGATTTTGAACAAATAATATTCTTATTCTTATTCTTATTATTATTATTAGTAGTAGTAGTAGCAGTAGTATATTTATACTCTGCCTTTTCCCCTGACAGAGACTGAAAGTAGTTTACAGATAAAAACAATTAAACATGAGCAGAATTAAAACTATATATTAAAAACATACAGATAATCACAAAAAAGATTGCATAGCACCAGCCCCCTCATTAAAAGCAGTCACTTCCCTAAAGCCTGTAGTCTTCACCTGCCGGCGGAAGGACAGCAAAGAAGAAACTAGTCTAACTCTTTGGGGGAGGCAGCAGTCACCAAGGAGGCCCTCTCAATCTATGCTGCATAAATGCCAAGGGACTGAAGTAAAATTATGGTTATATTTGCATAAGTATTTATGCTTTATTAATACGTGATAAACTAAATCAAAGCTAAGGATAAGACAATAGGGCTAGGCCATTACATTCCATTGACATTTTCATAACGGTCTCGGTGAAGAGCTCTCCATTCTTGTCTCTAGTTCTATATCAGTTCAACTATCCATTACCTGGTCTCATAAAGACTCAAGAAATTGGAATTAGTTCACAATGCTTTCACTAGAATGCTGACTGGAACAGGTAAAAAAAGGAAAAGAACCCCTGGACGGTTAAATCCAGTCAAAGGCGACTACAAGAAAGAAGATTCCACCTAAACATTAGGAAGAACTTCCTGACAGTGAGAGCTGTTCGGCAGTGGAATTTGCTACCAAGGAGTGTGGTGGAGTCTCTTTCTTTGGAGGTCTTTAAGCAGAGGCTTGACAGCCATCTGTCAGGAATGCTTTGATGGTGTTTCCTGCTTGGCAGGGGTTGGACTGGATGGCCCTTGTGGTCTCTTCCAACTCTATGATTTGATGATTCTATGAGTCTACCTATTTATCTACTTGCATTGGTGTGCTTTCCAACTGCTAGGTTGGCAGGAGCTGGGACCGATCAACGGGAGCTCACCCCGTCATGGGGATTCAAACCACTGACCTTCCAATCAGCAATCCCAAGAGCCTCAGTGGTTTAGACCACAGCGCCACCCACATCCCCACCTTTACCGCTACTGGAATAACTCTTAGGGATCATGTAACACTGATCCTTGAAAATCTTGATTGCCTACTTATTCATTTCCAGGTAGAAATGAACATGCTGGTTCTGACCTATAAAGCCATAAATGATTGAGGCCCAAGTATCTGGATAAATACCTTTGCCTGTATCAACCTGTCTGGGTCCTTAGCTCTGGAGAAGTGGGACCCTAGATAATTGTCACTTTAGCAAGGAACATGCATCAGATAGTGGCACAGGACTGGGTATTCTTGTGCGGGGGGCGGCGTTGTTTTGTTTTTTTGCCCCAGTTATGAAATGCCCTTCCCCTGGAAGTATGACTGACACCAAACATGTCTGCCTGGAGATTTGTTTGCTGTTTACCTAGATTCAAGTTTACTGTTTTATGTGGAAAAGTTTTAATTTTATATATTTTTAATCTGGTCTTTTTGTTGGGCTGCTATTTTAAATGATGTTGCAACCTGCCCTGGATCATTTGGTGAAGGGCAGATTAAAATATTCTTAATTGATGAAAATTATTGCATCTCTGCAACTTGGGGCAGATCTGTCAATTTAGTTTCTCCCATTTTGATTTATCAGCATTTTGGTGTATATACACTTTTTGTAAAGCAATTCCCCCTAATATAATGCATCTTTGTACATCATTTTCAGTGATATATGCCTTTTATGCAAACCTTCCCTCTAATATATGCATCTTGCACACATTATATGGTTACAGAACTGCATTGCAACAATCAGGGAAGTGCAAATTTCAAAGGATAATTGTGTTTTGGTTTGTGTATTGGTTTGAGAAATGCTAATTAGGTTGTTTCTCATTAAAATGCAAAGTCAAATTTCTCCCCAACCCCACCTGCAATTCAGGATATCATTTTATGCTTCTGATGAAGTGGACTGTAGCCCATGAAAGCTTATGTCATAATAAATTGTTTAATCATGAAAGTCCCATCTTCAGTCTGTCAGCATGCTCTCCAGGTTCTGCTGTGGGATTGGGGAAAATCGCTAAGTCACAATATTTAAAGTCAGGTATTATACAACACAATATAAAGAGAGGAAAGTCTGACTATTGAGAAACCGTAAGGGAGATCTGCTTCAAGAAGCAGGCACTATCCTTTCCTTCCACAGGGGTTTGCAAAACTGAACAGATGGCTGTTCTTGGATATGTATAGCTCAGAGACTGCTGTGAAAATAATAAGAAACCTGTATGCTTAATGGGCTGTTAGTTAACAGAGGTGTAAGCAAAGAACATAGTAGACAGGTATAATGTCAAGAAGAGGATTGTATATCACTGATATTGTTCCTCTTAGCAACTTGTGCTATTAAATTTTTACTGTATTTCCATTTTATGTTTAGCAATATTTCACCACATCATGCCACTAAGCTGGAATTCCAGCTATACCTTTCTGCAACAGCTTGTCCTTTAAAACATGTTGAAGGTGCCGCAAGATGCACAAGTTTCTGGTTCCTGGATTGACAAAGGGACCCTACAAAGGTCTATGACAGCATTTGTCTTTGCACCTCTAGTGCAAGACTAAAAAGGTTTGATGCACTGTGTCCTATTATGTCTGCTTCTGTCAACATGTCGCATCCTGAAGATCACAGTAATATGATGTGAAGTGAGCTGTGACACATCAGTGACACTTAAAAATGCTTTCGCACTCAATAATTGTCAGAGATGAAGTGGAAGAGTTGCCTTTCCTAGTTTTCTCCTGTCAAGCTTTTGCTACTTGACTAATGATATGTAATGCAATGTTAAATACAGGGAATAATGTATATAATAGAGTAGCAATTAAGAAGCCATAGTAAGGAGCCTGCTGAATGGGAAATGGAGAAACAGCTACATAAAATGGGAGGGCAATGCTCAAAATAGATGATGTTCCACAGGAAGGGGAGAAGCAAGAATGTCCTGAAGTTTTATATCTAGCTAGCTAAAAAGCCAGTGGCTTCCAAGTATGATTTGCAGCATATTCTGATTTCTCCCTGTTTCTCATTTTTCTGGTCTTAATTATAGATCTCCACATTTCCACATCAGCTTCTCCCTGTGTGTGTGTTTTTAAAGTCCTTATTAACAGCATTTTAGTACATTTTTTCCCTAAAATACATGTTTGTATGCTGTCTTGCCCAATATATACGTTTTTACAAGGCTATTTTCCCTAATACAATGCATTTTTGTATGCTATCTTCACTAATATGTGTATTTTTATGCACACTTTGTCCCAGTATATGCATTTTCATATGTATTACTTGCCTGGATAACTGTACTGCAAAATTTGGAGAAGTGCAAATTTTGAAGGATGGTTGTGTATCATTGTTTGTATTGTTTCAGAAAGTGAAATTGGGTAGGTTTGCCTTTCAAGGCAAACTGAATCAAATTTCTCCCTTTTGCTGCATTTTACTTTCTTTTCTTCAATTTGATATTGTCAAATAATTTGAGATCTCCTTAACTTTTGGGTGATTCTATGCTAAATCACCATTCATGTGTGCCATAGAGCTCTCTGCTTTCAAAGAATTTCAAGCAGGAAATCCTGTGTACCAGCATCTTGAATTTTTACTACATTTGCATCACAGATAGTTAAGGTAACATACATTAGTTAAGGTAACAGACCCCAACAGTTTATTTAATGAAGGTTTATTAAATAGGTTGTCTGGAAACCACCAGAATACTGACCAGAAACCACATGTAATACTGGCATCTGCAAGGTAAAAGGTACAGCAAAAGGACCCCTGGATGGTTAAGTCCAGTCAAAGGCAACTATGGGGTGTGGCACTCATCTCGCTTTCAGGCCGAGGGAGCCAGCATTTGTCCACAGACAGCTTTCTAGGTCATGTGGTCAGCATGACTAAACTGTTTTAGCACAATGGAACACAGTGACAGAAACCAGAGCGCACGGAAATGGCGTTAACCTTCCTGCCATAGTGGTACCTATTTATCTACTTGCACTGGCATGCTTTTGAACTGCTAGGTTGGCAGGAACTGGGACAGAGCAATGGGAGCTCACCTGGTTGTGGGGATTCAAACTGCTGAGCTTCTGATCAGCAAGCCCAAGAGGCTCAGTGGTTTAGGCCACAGCGCCACCCATGTCCTATAATGGCATTTGCGACACAATTCTGATTGCGTAGTAGATGCCGTCACTCAATCACTGCAGCAAAAAGGGAAATGTCTAGATTTTCTAGAACCTTTCCAATCCAATGTCTGCTTTGCCTTGCTGGTAACCATAGTCACATGCCTAAAGTGGTTGGGACTGTCGCGGGCCCTTCGCCCTGTACAGCCCACCCCCGGACGTTTTACGGTCTATGAGTGCTGCACCAACGACAAACAGTTCCCAGCAGCAGCCCTTCAGACTACTAGCTGGATCCTGCTTACTTCATTCACCACAGACGAGGATATTGTGAACTAAAAAGATGTTTATTGCGTACAAAGCTTGTGGTTGCTGATAAATAAAAGGTTGTTCAATAAGCTTAAAACAGTTGTCCTATACCGGCCTAATACCTCTAGATGTTACCGGCCTAATACCTCTAATAGTAAACTAAATATCAATAACAACGCGTTTCACAATCTCTTTATCCTCTCTGCTAACATCCACCTAAGACTCTAAACTCCCAGCTCTATCTCTTGACTCACACTTCAACTCCCCGCACTTAACTGCCTCACTGCCCACTGGGAGGGGTGTTTTATACCCATGCTAAGCCCGCCCCTGAGGGTTCTAACTGTCAGAAAAAATTAACCCCTACCTGGCATTGGGCTAGTTCTCCACATACCTCCCTCCTTTTTTAGGTTTGTATCAGAGGAGTTACTAGCCAAAGTATCCCTCTGATACAAACAACATTTTTAAACATTAACATAAACAATACATTTTATAACTCTTACCTATATTACCTATCTATAACATAAACAGTTACATCTTCAGTAAAAGTACATATGGTTGTGAACATTATATACATGCAATATTACATAGTACCAGTGACATGCAATATCGTTGTGGTGATGTCTTGTCTTCGGATCAGCCGTGGCTCCCTGGTTTTCGAGACAACGCATCAGCCACAATGTTCAGGGTTCCTTTTACTGATTTGATGGTGAAATCAAAGTCTTGCAAGATTAATGCCCACCTCATTAACTTGCTGTTGGTCTTCATGGATCGTAGCCAGATCAGCGGTGAGTGATCCGTACAAAGTTCAAATGTTCGTCCCCACAGATACGGCTTTAAACGTTGCAGAGCCCAGATGATGGCCAAACACTCTTTCTCGATCGTCGACAGATGTTTCTCCCGAGGCAACAACTTTTTGCTGAGGTAGACGACCGGATGTAGTTCGTCCTCAGCTCCCGGCTGGCATAACACAGCGCCAAGTCCATCATTAGACGCGTCAGTGTAGACCGTAAATGGCTTGCCAAAATCAGGTGTAGCTAGTATTGGTTGGGATATCAGTGCGTTCTTCAGCTTGTCAAAAGCAGTTTGACAGGCTGCTGTCCACGTGATGGGGTCTGTTATTTTTTTCCCTGTCAGACTAGACAAAGGAGCAGCTATTTCACTAAATTTGGGAATGAATTTACGATAATACCCCACCAGTCCCAAGAATGCCCTCACTTTCTTCTTGGTTGTGGGTTTCGGCCAGGTCGCGATGGCTTCTACTTTTGCAGATAAGGGTTTAATCTGCCCATCCCCAATCATATGACCCAAATATTTGATAGAACTGCCCCCAATGTGACATTTTGCCGCCTTGATGGTTAGGCCTGCCTCTTGGATTCTTTGTAGCACTATTTTTAAGTGCCCTTTATGCTCCTCCCAAGTTTTACTAAATATGGCGATATCGTCAAGATACGCAATTGTAAAGTCATATAACCCATTTAAAACTTTATCCATGAGGCGTTGGAAAGTGGCTGGTGCGTTTTTTAGACCGAACGCCATGACTGTAAATTCATATAAACCGATAGGACTTCTGAAAGCGGTCTTTTCCCTATCTTTTGGGTGCATTGGAATCTGATAGTATCCTTTTGTTAAGTCCAAACTAGATATGTATTTACAGCTTCCAATTTTCTCGATTAAATTGTCGAGCCTAGGCATAGGATAGGCATCTGATTTTGTCACATGGTTAAGACGGCGAAAATCCAGACAAAATCTTATAGTTCCATCGGGCTTATCTAATAAAAGAACAGGGGCTGCCCATGCACTGCTCGAAGGAACAATAATGCCTGCTTTTAACATCTCCTGAACTTCCTCGGTTACAGTCTTTATATAATGGCCTGTAATCCTGTACGGAGCCAATGCAATGGGTTTGGCATCGCCCGTATCAATCTGATGCATTACCCCTTTAGCAATACCTGGTTTATTGCTGAACGTGGGTGCATAGTGTGTCAAAATTTGTTTTACATCTTCTTGTTGGGACTGCGTTAGTTGGGGGTCCAACTTAATGTCAGTTATTGGACAGGGTTTCTTCTCCCTTTCCCAACAAGGTATTGGCATGTCTTGGGGATCTTCTTTAATAGCAAATAATGACCACCCTTCCGCTTTATAATAAGGCTTTATCATGTTCACATGCACGACCCGCCTGCCTTCACCGTATTGAATTATATAGTTTACATCATTCATTTTTGAAATGATTTTAAAAGGACCTTCCCAGGTCAGTTGTAACTTATTCCCTTTTACTGGTCTGATTAATAAAATATCCTGTCCTGGCTCAAAAGATCTCACACGTGCCTTTTTGTCATACCAAACTTTCTGTTTGTGCTGAGCAACCTTGCAATGTTCTCCTGCCAGTTCTAGTGATCGTTTGAGAGTGTTTTGCAATTTAAATAGATAATCAACTACATTCTCCGAATCTCCAACCGGCCGTCCTTCCCAATTAAATCTTAATAAATCTAGGGGACCCTTGACTTTTCTCCCAAACAATAATTCAAAGGGACTAAAACCCGTGCTTTCCTGGGGTATGGATCTATAAGCATATAATAAGGCTTGAATATTGTCATCCCAATTGTGAGGATGTTCCGTTACATATGCCCTCAGCATTCTTATCAGGCTTCCATTAAAACGTTCTGCCAAGCCGTTCGTCTGAGGGTGATAAGCGGTACTGGTGATATGTTTTATCCCACACCTCTCCCACAAACGCTGCATCAGTTTAGAGGTAAATGAGGCTCCAAGGTCTGTCACGATCTGTTCTGCAAACCCTAGCCGACACATATAACTTATTAGAGCTGAAGCCACTGTTTCAGTCTCTATGTTTCGTAATGGAATCGCTTCCGGATATCTAGTCGCAAAATCCACAATAGTCAATAAATAATGATGTCCCCTGCGACTGGCTTTTGGCAGTGGTCCAATAATATCTATTGCTAAGCGTTGGAAGGGTTGGGAAATTATAGGCAAGGGGCATAATTGTGCTTTCGTTTTATCTTGCCCATGTCCTTGTAATTGGCAAGTATGGCACGTTCGACAAAATAACTTTATTTGCTTGCCCATCCCAGGCCAAAAGAAATTTTGGGACACCCTTTGTTTGGTTCTGGTGATTCCCAAGTGACCTCCAAAGATACTGCCATGTGCATGTTGTATTATCTTGGTTCTGAATTCAGTAGGTACTATCAGTTGCCTGTGGATCTCATTACCCCCTCTATTAGGCTTTAAAAGAATCTCCCTGTATAGCAACCCATTGTTGACTATAAACCGCTCCGGGCTTTCAGGGGTTAATACTGTATTCACGGCTGTGGCTTGAAAATATTTCTGTAAATCTGTATCTAGTTTCTGCTTGGCTGCAAAACTAGCTGCTTGACTATTTGTAACTGGCATTATACTTGTATCTTGTGTCAGTTCAGCAATTGTATCAGGCCTTTCCTCCTGAGGTAACTGTCGCAGTTTTTGTGCCCTAGTTATTACAAATGCACTCTGTACATGGTCAAGGAGATCCCACCTGATTAACATTGGAGCTGGGATTTCTGATGAAACTGCTACTTGCCATTTTCCAGACCATTGTTTATATGTCAGATTAACTAATGCGACTGGCAAGATTTCTGGCTGTTTTGATATTCCTTTTAAACTGAGTGTTTTGCCTTTAATAAAGTCTTCTGGCTTTAACAAATCAGGATGTACAATACTAATCTGAGACCCTGTGTCTTTTAAGCCTTTATATGGTTTACCATTCACCCAAATTTCTTCTCCTGTTTTGTGTAATAGCATGTCATCTTGTTGAATTATATAGCACCTCACAACTTGGGCCACTGGTAACTCATCAGCCTCTGACTGGGCCTCGGTTGCCGTGGCAACCATGTTGGCAGTTGGCTCTGTCTCCACAGTTTGGACACAATATGTCTGCTTCTGAGGGATAGTATTTGCACTCCTAGTTCTGATTTCAGTTCTACAGTCCAGTTGTCTATGGCCTTTTTTCCCACATTGCCAACAGATTAATTCAGGTCTTTTACCCTCACTATATTTATTTACTTTTCCCTCAGTCCCCCCCGTTGTCATAGGCGTGTTATGGGGAACATTTGCATTGGCGGGAAAAATTCTCTTGGCAGTTTCTGTGGTAAACTTTGTGGGCTGTTGCATTCTCTTAAACTTATTTGTTTCCCACTGTTTGTCCTTATATTTTGGGGCATCATAAGCGTGTTCTCGGATTTCATTTATTTCATCTGCCAAATTAGCAGCTTCCAGGATGGTTTTAGGGCGTCTTTCTTTAATTAAATACTTCAGATGGCTATTAATCGTGTCATAAAATTGTTCCAATGCGATCACCTCTTTTATTTTTGCCACAGAATCAGCACCCTCCTGTTCTAGCCACTTGTTTAAATAATTTGTTGTTTTAGCTCCTAATTGAGCGAATGTTTCCTCACGCACCTTTTTTATTGTTCTAAACTTTTGTCTCAGTTGTTCTGCAGTAATTCCGAATCTAACATAAACCAACTGTTTAAATGCTTCAAAATCTTTAGATTGGTCAGATGGCATTTGAGAATAAATCTCTGTTAATGTTCCACTAATACGAGCTCTCAGTATTTGCATTTTCTCCTCATCTTTTACTTCAAAATCTTCGCAAGCCCTCTCAAAAGAAATGATAAACGCTTCAGGATCGTCTTTATCTCTGAAGTCAGGGAATCTTTTTAAATCCACCCTGCTAGGATTTTGTGTGGAACTATTGTTGTTGTTTCTATTTTCTACAGCTGATAATTCAAGTCTTTTCATTTCTAATAAATATTCTCTTTCCTCCCGTTCTCTTTCTCTCTCAATATTTAAGGTCATTTCTTTCTCTTTCAGTTCTTTTGCCTCTCTTTCTCTTTCTCTATCTCTTTCAATATTTAATCTCTCTCTTTCTCTTTCTCTCTCAATATTTAATTCTCTCTCTTTTGCCTCAGCTTGTAACTTCGCCAGTTCGATTTTTAAATTATACTCTTTCTCAAGTTTCCATTTCTCAAATTCCTCTGAGGTTTTAAAACTAGTCCCCTCAGCAGGATTTTTGTTAACTGTTTCAGTACTGGTTTCCTCAATCTGGGAAACCCCATTTTCTTCTTCAGAGCTTTCTACTTGTGAGTCCCTAAGAGCTGTTTTTGTCTTCCTAGGTGGCATTTTCTATTTATTTGGTGGTATTATTTCTGTACTTAAATCAAAGATGTTTCAGTTAAACTATTTCTTCAGGCTCAGTTTCCACAGTTTAGGTCCAAAGTCACGCCTAAAGTTACCTCAGTGCACTTTGTCCAGCGTACTTTTCCGACCTCTCACTATAAACCTTTCTGCCTGAAATAGTTTCAAACGCAAAGTATCTTTGTAACTCTCTCACAATCTCACAGTCTTAGGCGCTATCACACCACACCCTAGGGCCAGGTAATTCCTCTCTGAATTCCCCTTCTCCCTTTCCAGGTGTATGCGATCCCCTTCCTGACTAGATTGTAGAGTCTCACTGAAGTTTGCTTAAATCCTCTTTAAGCCTCACACTTCACACAATGCGTCACCCTTAAATCCTTCTTGTACCTTGGCACTTCTTGCCAACACTTTAGATCTATCTTTGATCTTGATGTGACCACCACTTTATGTCTATCTTTCGTCCCGACGCTGCCACCACTTTAATGTCGCGGGCCCTTCGCCCTGTACAGCCCACCCCCGGACGTTTTACGGTCTATGAGTGCTGCACCAACGACAAACAGTTCCCAGCAGCAGCCCTTCAGACTACTAGCTGGATCCTGCTTACTTCATTCACCACAGACGAGGATATTGTGAACTAAAAAGATGTTTATTGCGTACAAAGCTTGTGGTTGCTGATAAATAAAAGGTTGTTCAATAAGCTTAAAACAGTTGTCCTATACCGGCCTAATACCTCTAGATGTTACCGGCCTAATACCTCTAATAGTAAACTAAATATCAATAACAACGCGTTTCACAATCTCTTTATCATCTCTGCTAACATCCACCTAAGACTCTAAACTCCCAGCTCTATCTCTTGACTCACACTTCAACTCCCCGCACTTAACTGCCTCACTGCCCACTGGGAGGGGTGTTTTATACCCATGCTAAGCCCGCCCCTGAGGGTTCTAACTGTCAGAAAAAATTAACCCCTACCTGGCATTGGGCTAGTTCTCCACAGGGACCAATATGGAAAATTGCGTATGTTCAAAGCCCCAAAGTGGGAAGGGTTGCAGTTGTGGCTTACCCTTATTTATCAAGCATATGTGCTGATTCCTTCTTCGTCCCCTTTAATCTCAAGGTATTTGGGTTATTTATTTCTAGACAGAGCCACGATGTCCCTCCATCACAATGAAAGGGCACCTGGTTATGAAAGCTGGGCAAGGGACTGCTGGGCTATTATTGTCAGGTGAAAATAGAGATTGCAGCAAGCGATGAAAAGCACCGTTCTTAAGGAATATAATGCGAGAGCACTTGACCTGCAGAGTCTCAACTGAAATAAACCCAGCTTATCCTCGATCAGTAATTTCCCCTATGCTTCCTCTAGTGGTAGCATTTCACCTCTTACATATGGTGCAACAATATGCCCCCAGCATTATTTTATATGTGCTATGTTTCATTTATGTTTGCCATGTCTTTTATTTAAGGACACTTGTAAAAATATTTTTTTATATATAAAGATGGCAGGAGTCATCATTCATCTTTGTTATACGGACAGGGTTACCACTTACTTGGCAGCACCTACATGATTTATTGGGGAAAGGTTCTCGATGCCTGCGGCACCAGTTTCCAGAACTTGTTTGAAGTGAAAGTGATCTCTTGCTTGTGACAGCCATGCATGCTGCTTGTATTTTTTTAAATAAATAAATAAAATAAAATAAAAAAACAAATATTCCCTGATTTAACACTGGGAGCAAAGACCTCCATTTCTTCTTGGTGAAATCACTGCCTCTACAAACAAAATGAGAAAGATAAATCCAGTGTTATTGAAAACAAATTCTGTGATTTGATTTAAAATGTGCTTAAGGCTCTTTTCTTTTCAAGGGGCAGATCTGTGGATTGAATTATTCCTCTATTTCATTTTATTTTCACCTACCCTTTTTCTACATGTATTTGCCAATTTGTTGTGTGTTTTTACATCTTTATCCATTCTGTGCCACTGTTGATGAATTATGTATTGATGGATATTTGAGGTAGCAGGGTGACATTCATCAGCATATGAAATACTGTATGCTAAACATTTATTTTGATATTGTGCATAATTTTAGTTGACTGAAACATACTCTTACGTGGATACCTATTCCTTTCTCTTTTTTGTTATGATTCAGAATATGTTTTATGAATCACAGAACTGGAAAAGACGCTGGCCTTAATCTTGAAGAGCAGTGGGGAAGATTTATTTATTTTTGTATTAATGAAAATGTACAAGCACACACCGTGAGCATGCCTACACACAGCATGGGCTGGAGAAGCATTCACTCCATTGAAATCAGAAAGAAGATGTGACTGCTTGCCATTCCCTGCATGACACAAGTCCTCCCTTGAGTTTTTCATGCAACTCAGATAAGTTAGAAAGGGGATGTTGTTGGTTGGGGAGAAAGATTCTGCCCCTCCCAGGGGACCTTGCACTGCACCATAGGAACTCCAGACACTCTGAAGCAGCAAATATACCCCTCAGTGATTTTGAGTCCTTACAAAGCATGGCAAAAGTGAACAAATGGCTTTGAAAGTGCTTACAAATGGCAGGAGGGATTTCAGGGACTACTAGCTGTCTGCAAATCCCAGAGCGAGGTGAGAGAATCACCCAATCATTTTCTCCAAGCCCTCCAGATCTTGGGTAATGCAGTGGACATTTCAGGCTGCTATCCTATACCCACTTCCCTGGGAGTAAGCCCTACTAAGCTTAATGGGGCTCCTTTCTGAGAATACGTGCACCAGATTGTGCTGACATTCATTTCATGCTGAGCTTTGCAGGCAGTTTGAAGCAGCCAGATCCTTGCCACTCCTGTGTATTGGGAAAGCTGAGCCTTCTCCCCCATCTCTCTTTAACTGCACAGAGATGGAAGGGAGGAAAGGAGGAATCGTAGAGAACCACAAACCACATCCAGAAGCAGCTGGTGGAGTGGGGTGGAGCTGCTGTGCTACTTTCCTGGCAGGTGGGAGGCTGTTGCTAACTTAGGCAGTGGAAGTGGGAGTCGGTGGCGAGGTGCACAGTGCCAACTGCTCTGCTACCTTGCCCCTTTCCGCTTTTGATAGGAAAGAGCGACCTACCTGCTAGAAGGCAGCCTAGTGGCTCTGCTCCACACAGAGAGCTTCTTCTGCTAACATATTGCTACCAAGGCCAAACAAATTGTTGCTCTCTTCTTTCCCTTGTTTGTTTTGTATATTTCTGAAAGATGGCAACCCCCATCCTTAGATGTCTTGAAGATTGTCTGCAACGAACTATGCATCTGTAATGAGACAAGAACATGATTGGTAAAATGTTATGTAAACCATTTGGTACTGCTTGGGTGCTTGTTAATTTTATTGTTGCTTTTCTATATAAAAACACATTTAAAGAAACACCTCTGCCATCTCTTACTACAAATACAGTAATAACAGCCCTGCTGTCAAACATTTTTGGATGACACTTCTGAATTCTTCAGAAACCTGCTTCCAACTTCTCAAAGGGCAAATGGCCCCACAAAACTGAGGAGCCAGACTCAGACCAGCACTAATTTCACAGATATCCCAACAAAACAGTATGTTGGAATCAATAGAGGGTTGCACTTAGATGATGGAAACCTGTATTCAGTTTTGTACATGATACCTGTAACACCACCATCACAACCAGGTATAGATGAATCTCTATATTTCCAGTAGTGGATTTCCAGTCTGTATCACTTTTGCATGTCCTTATTCCATTCCACTCAGTTTCCACAATAATCTGAAATCACAGTTTGAAGACTGAAAGGAATAAAATAATCTTTGGAATCGCAGTGGTTGCAAGGGTGAAATGATAAATCAGGGTTTCTTGCCTTTCTAGCTTTGTTCGGCATGTCCAAGAGAAGCCAGTAATCTGAAAGTAACCACTAGGTACATAGTGACTGCCTGTCATTTCTCTCTCCTTCCTCATTGCTTCTTCTCTTCCTAATTTACTTATGTCCTGGGGGACTTCCGGCGAGGACGCCATTGCGGGCGGCCGTGGGTCGCTTCGGCAGTGAGGCGACCCAGGCCGGCCCGGGGGTAGGAGCCCCGCTACCGCACAGCGGGGCTCCGTTAAACCACGGGTCGAGCGTCCCGCGGAAAGGGCACTCCAGCGAGCCCACTATGGCGCCGAACCCTTCTCCTGTTCCCCCTGTAAAGGGGGGATGGGAGTGAAGGGACAACGGCGCTGGGCTGTGGAGACATGCCCCAACCGGGTCGGTGAAGCGGCGGCCGCCGTCCGCGATGAGCGAGATCGTTCTACCTGATCTAAAAGAAAAAAAGAAGAAACCCGAAGGCCGTGAGTATTGGAATAATCGGACCTAAATTTCGTGATATTTGGTGCTCCGGGAGGAACGTTTAAAAAGGAAGCCCGTTCCTCCCTTTGTTTAAAGAAGATTAACTGTTTTGGATGGTAACTGTTGCTGCAGTAATGGATACAAAGTTTCATTGTTTGACAAGTGAGACTGGCTGAACCCCTTTTAGGGGAGTTAAGTTGGTGGAAATATTTCTTATTGAAGCTGTTGGAAGGTAATCTTTTCACCCTGACTCCAGGGAAAATGGCTGCGGAAACTTATGTTTAAAGATGGAAAAATACTGAAACCTGATATCCTATGTCCTCTTCTACCATGTTTGGTTTCGTTTTCAAGTTGGTTTTAGATTCTGGACTGACTCACGAACAAAGGATTATTCTTTTGAACTTAGAATTGATAAATCAGAAATTAAATCTGTTGAACCAGGATGTTGAGGAAAAGTTATATCCCACAGGAAAGACTCTTGAGAACATTGTTAAACTGGAAGAAAACCTTGGCAGGGAACTTAAGGAAATGTCTGAAGTGCAAAGTACAATGTCCATGCAACTCTGAGAAGATGAAAAATCCTGTTGGGGTGAGAGACCCAGGATTAGAAGACAATTTATATCCAATTTCTGGGGTGAGAGCCCAGAAATGATGGGAAGAAGATTTGTGTATCTACGATCAGAAGATGATTGGAACTTGGAAATGGAGATGCTGGAAGGTGATGATTTGTGTATCCTGATGCTCCCTGCAAGGATGTTTATGGACTGCGTCTGGAACTGTGGATTTACAAAAAAAAGAGGACATTCTGGACAATGGTGTTGGAGTAAGATGGAGAAATGCCTCGGGGGAGACCCCGAGATGGCGAAGGAAAATGGTTAGAAAAGGAATAGGGTGAAATATTTAAAATATAATTAGGATGGTTTATTACGGTACCCTGAAGTCGGTGTGTCAAGATTTTAAGATTTTGAACTAATGAAGAGATATGTTAATTTTTTATTAGCAGCAGTTTAAGTGAAATAAGATGTATGATGTGAGTTAAGAAGTAATAGGTAGTTTGAAGTAAAATTAAATATTAAGAATTATGTTTAGATTTTGAGAAGTTATTAAAGTAAATTAGAAGGGGAACCAAAGGAGAGAAAATGGGGGAAGTCACCTAGTATAGACTCAAACAAGAAATATTTTTTTTGTACTAAACAAGAAAAAGAATTATTGGTGTTTTACTGGTGGTTGGTATTTGTTGTTTATTATGTTTTGATTGTTGTGTTTATGTTGTTGTATGTGTTTTGTTGTTCTTTGTTTTGAACAAAACCAATAAAATTCTTATTAAAAAAATACTTATGTCCTGGGGACTAAAAATAGCAATTTCACAGGAGAAAAACTGATGACACACCAAATCTGCCCTTCAAATAACAGGCTAAACTTTTGCACCCTGCCCCACCCAACAAAAAATGCATACACTCCAAGCACACACACACAGAGAGAGATAGAGAGATTTTTTTTTTTTAAATAGGAACAATATAGCCCTATACATACTAATAATAGTGCGCTCTCTCTCTCTCTCTCTCTCTCTCTCTCTCTCTCTATATATATATATATATATATATAATACATGACACAGGTGTTAGGGAGCAACTTTATTGCTGGTTATTCAAACTGAATTAGGTGATCATTAGTTTTGTTTTGTCACAATGCATAAGACCAGTGCTTTTTTTCTTTAAAAAAATGTTTAGTGGTACTATCATTTTCCTAGTTACAGGTGGGTAGCCGTGTTGGTCTGCCATAGTCAAAACAACATAGGTATCTGAAGAAGTGTGCATGCACACGAAAGCTCATACCAAGAACAAACTTAGTTGGTCTCTAAGGTGCTACTGGAAAATTTTTTGTTTGTTTGTTTTGACTCATTTTCCTACTCATATTGAAATACTTCCCCTCAATGAGGCCAAACTTAGATTCACAAAATGTTTAGGGGTAAGCATCCCCCTGCATCCAGGACCGGTGCTAGGGCTTCTTGCGCCCTAGGCGAGACCACCTTCTGGCGCCCCCTGCCAAAGCCTGCTTTAGCGGGAGCAGGGGGGGTGGAGAGGCAAGCAGCAGTTTCTCTGCTGTAGCAGAGAAGCTGCTGCTCGCCCGCCTTGCCGCCCACCCCCTGCCAAAGCCTGCTTTAGCGGGAGCGGGGGGTGATGTTGGGGGTAAGCAGCACCACTCCACTACAGCGGAAAAGCTGCTGCTAGCCTGCTCCACCCCCCGCCCAAGTCTGGCCAGCACCCCCTCCATTTTGGCGCCCTAGGCAATTGCCTAGTTCGCCTTAATGGACTTGCCGGCCCTGCCTGCATCCCTCCAGAAAAAAGCACTGCATAAGACTACCATTATCTTCAGGCCTGCATGCATTTTACACTTGTCACAGAAATAATGGAAATAATAAAAGTGACTGATGTCACCCTGTTCTAATTTACACTCAATGAGGATCCATTGTAATCCTAGGGCTTTGAAGCAGTTGACTGTTGTCATTTTGTACTATTGTTTTAAGTACACAAAGGCAAGTTCTCACAAGCAGCTTAACAGAATATGGAATCCAGCAATAAGAACCAGATTCTAAAATGCTTCTTCACACTGAGTGGCTGAATTCCTAGTCAGGTATTCCAAATATTGGCTTTGTGTGTGTTTTCACTAGTGGTGAATTTTTTTCTTTAAAGTGGATTCCCTCCATGTCCTAACAAGTGCTTTGCTGCACATGCCATCTGTATGAAATGGTGGGTATGCTTGTGTCAATTTGAAGTGTCATGGTGATGTCCTTTGGGGCTACTAGGTGATCACTTAGGCTTTCATTACTTCCATTCCCCTTTCCTTGAGCTGTAGCTAAGGTTATTGTAGAAGCTGAATTACTGTTTACTTTTTGCATCCAATTCATTTGTATTCCAGGAATACATATTTCCAAACACTTTCCCCTTAGACTTTTGTGTGATGAATGGTTGCTGTTAAAAAGCTAGGAGGAACGCAGCCAGTGAAACACATTCAGACCTAACTGGCAACTTAGATTGTTCCCTTCCAACTGCTATCACCATGGTTTGCTGCTAGTTTGTGGCAAGCAGTAGCTCAGTAACTTTCTCTTTTACAAGTTTCGGCTTTCAGCCCTCCTCCCTCTCATCCCTATGGAGATCCCTTCAAACTCCTCAGAATGTTGACATTAAAGCTTAGTTATTACACAGCAAACTTTCTTATGGAAAACCACAGTGTTCCCTTGGTCAAAACCTAACAGTTTATCCCAGACTCTTGAATTCTCCCACCTCCCTACTCAAGCGAAAGACCTACCTTTTAACATCCAAATGCCTCCTTCTTACCTGGACTTCTAATGCGATACACCTGATCCGTCTTCCTCACAGCCGGCTCCAATTAGCCCTGTGAACTCTCGCAGTCTGCTCGAGTCCTCCCTGAGCAGAAACCCTCGCTCACCCAAACAAACAAACCACAGTCCTATAGCACAAACACAGACTTCATAAAAAACCATCACCTTTCCACCCAAAGTACAATCCCTAGCACAGTTTGACAGCCAGCAAACATCTGGCTTGCCTTTTCGAAATGTAGAAGGAATCGGATCCTTTAAGGAGCAGCTCCTTAAGAATGACAACTTTAGAGCGGCTGCAAGCTGTGCCTTTTCGTCCCCGAAAACCAAAGAAATAAAGCCTGCCTTTAACAAAGCTGAGTAAAGAAGAAGAAGAATGTGTGGGGGGGGGGAATAGTGATTGCAGACTGTCTGGGACCTACAAAGAGATGCTGGAAATGTAACGCAGCAGTAAGGAAAGACTGCTTCCTATGCTACCAACTATGTTCAAATATGCTAGGAGTCTCTCTGTTTTCATAGCTTCTGTCCTGCCTGCTCAGTTTACCTGAAACAAATGAGATATTTCTTGGTAGTGTTTTTCTTGCTTTGGTTTCCATTAGAAGAAAAAAAAAACTTTAACGTTACAGTGAAATGATGAAAATAATAATAATAACACAATAGTTCTCTTCTGGCTCTGAAATATGAATTCAGAAAACATGTGAAGGGTTTGTGTATGCCTGTGGTGCAAAGATAAGTGAACTAGCTAGATTTGTCCCTATCACTGTTTGGATTATCCTGTGTGACTTGGAAAGTGAATGTATGAAGCAGGGAGCCACACTGTACTCTTGGAGGATTCCTACACATTTTAGGAGACATGAAAATTATTTAGGAATGCTAAAGTTTGGGGGTTTTTTTTAAGCCCACCATTATATAATATAGAAACCAAGTAAATCATGTGACAGGCACATTGCCCCAGAAACAAGGGTTGGTTAACAGTAAAACAAAAAATGTGTGTGGGTTAAGACAGGCCACAGCTATATGGATTACAGCAATATAAGTGGTGGCGGCATGGCATTGTGGCAACCTGGAAAGTTGTCTGTGGGAACCCTAGCTGAGTTTGGCACAGATACCTCAAAAGGTGGCCAAATCTATGCCAAAAATTGGTTCCCCAGCTTGACTGAGAATGGCAGTCAACATCCAATCATTGACAAGGATCACCACACCCACCTCAGGAACCCTCGTGCCAAGTTTGGCAATGATATATTGAGAGATGGCCAAAATGGACAAATCATTTCCCAAAATGTATAGTAGATAAAGTGATTTTTAATGTGCATACATTTTCGAATTGCATTTTTTTACTGTGGCTTCTTCTGTTGTAAGTGAGAATAACAAAAAGTATATTTATAGGCAAGATATTTATAGGTCTATGTAATTTTGAGCTATTTTGTTAAATCTGACCCCAGCATCTGCACTGTTAAAACAAATGTTCACCAAATGAGAAAATACATAAAATTAAATTTGTTAGTGTACCCATAGCATATGCTACAACCAGAAACCATTTTTTTTGTAGGGCTGGCAACTTCTGAAATGCATTTTTACAGCAATTATCAGGCGATAACATTGATCTTAATATGTGAAAAGGTTCGTGAGCTAATTTTAACAAATCAAGCTGATGGTTAAAGGTACAAAATTAGAACAACCTGCACTCCACACTCCTGCTAACCTATCACAAATATGCCACTTCCCCCCTAAGATTTGGCTTCAATTGACAGGGCCTTTTCAGTGGTGATTCACCGTTTGTGGAATGCCCTCCCTGATGAGGCACATCCATCTCCCTCAATACTGTTTGTTTGTTTTTTACGACAAAGTTTAAAACATTCCTGTTCACCAAGGCAGTCAACAGCTGAAAAATACTGTTCCCAGCTCTCCTGAATAACGTTTTTTAACTGTTTTGTGGAATATTTTTAAAATGTTTTATATTATTGGTACATTTGCTGCCCTGGGGAGTATGGGGTGTTAGGGGAGAGATAGTACCTCTAGTTGGGGACATGTTGTGCTCCTTCTGAGATAGTTTGTCCACCTTTTGTCCCCACTCGACCCTCACTCGACACTCGACCCTCAGCTCTCATTTGTGGCTCCTAGAAGCTGTGTGGCAGAGCCACATCCTGGGAAACAGCTTTGACTGGCCAGCTAAACTACATAGGTGATGGTAGCTGATGGGTCTCACACACTCGGAGAATTAGAGACATCTCCTGCCTGTGAAGACAGGCTTTAGTGGATTTAACAGGTGAGACCAACAACGGGTAAAACGGTCAAGAACGCGTTTTCTGCATGTGCTGTAGTGTAGGGAAGACGGGACTCTTCAACTTGGGATGGTAACCCATCTAAGAGTAGGAAAACTTTGATCCCAAACCTGCACTGCCTTACAATATATCTTTAGGAGAAGAAAAGGCTAAGAAGTAAACCTGCACAAATTCAGAGTGAAGTCCCTAAGACGGTTGGATAGTGCCTCGTACGCCTCCTTCCAGCAACTCCTACAGCCAAGCTGGTGCCAGACGTATTTTTCTGCTTTCCTTTGAACCACATCACTGAGGCTGAGAGAGGGGTCTTGTCATCTGGGCAGCCCAGGACCTCCATACTCTCTTCCCAGTCTTGTGGCCCAGGGAAGTCACTTTAGCGCTGCTAACACAGTGGTTTAACTTTTTCCTGGAGGTGCACTCCATTGCCTCTTGAGACAAATGGATGCCAACAATAAGCCCTGGGCTCCTTCAGGTGGGAGGGTGGGATACGAATTGAATAAACAATTGTGTAAATGCATGAGCATCTCACACTTCTCTTGACATACAGAAACCTCTTCTTAAAATAGACATGTTTTTTATATTTTTCACTTTTTGTCTTTGGATAACACACACACAGCACATTTACTCAAAAGCAAGTTCTAGCATACTCAGTGGAGCTTATTCTGAGGTTAAGATGCATAGCACAGCATCCTTTGGACGTGATACAACCCCTATTCAGGCCAATCATATTCATTTTCCTGGACCCAATGGACCACAAAAATAGGGAAACACGGGTCCAATAGAGCCAGGGAGCTGCCCAGAAGCAGCTTACCAGATGGGGTGGATCCAATACACTAGTTTCCCAGCAGGTGGGACACTACACATTGCACTATGCTTCCGGATGGATCGTCTCTCAACCACCCTTCACAGTGACCCACCAATCAGGAAGCCAACCTTTGCACCCCACTTGGCAAACTGTTTTTTTAAAATCATCTCTGTGAAGTGCCCCATGTCATTTTCTGGTTCCATGAAGGGGAGTGGGTGGGTTGAATTACTGATTCCCTCCTCTTATTATTATCATTGTAGTACTACAGCACATCTCAAAGAGGGCAAAGTAGAGAGGCAATGGTCCAAGGTGATGTGATACATCTGTTTGGACCAGGACCAATCCTAGACATTTTGCCACCTGAGGCAGACCCCAAAACAGCACCATCCCCCTCCCCACCAGGGAAAAGGGGGTCAGGGAAGATCTGCACCAGGAACAAGTGCAGAGAAGTGCAGGGAAGTTGACATGGGAATCAGCTGCCCAGTTGACCATACTGGCCGAGGTTGCCAGCTCACCTTGCCTCATTGATGGACCAGCCTTCATATGGACAGTAGAGAACAGGATGCTTGACTACAGAGAAATTTGATCCGATCCAGAAGGTCTTTTATGTTCTTGTTCAAATGAGACAACCAACCAGACACTGCTCCAGGGTGCTTGCTGCCTGTGGGTTGGTTAATACATGCTTTTCATCATGAAAAATGGGTGCTTGGTTGTGAAGGAATGAAATTTCATCTTTTAAGAATCCAGCTATTTGTCAGTAATCCTCCTTTCTTAACCTAAAGGACACTTGGCTAATATAAGCCCGTATTTACATTCCCTGTTACACATCTCTACAAATTGACTTATTCCCCATCACTGTTTGCAAAAGTGTGACAAAACATGGATATGGCTGATCTTAATTCTCAAATGACTCTGCATGCCTGATTACCTGAATAAAAATCCTATTTGTTTTAAATTCCTACAGATCCCTTTTAAATGGCTTGTCAGAGGCACAGGTACAAAATATCACATTGTAAATTGTCATGTTCTCTCTCTCCACTTTGTTCTAACTATGCCTTTTATTTCAGATGACTGGGTGTGAATGCCAATGCCTATGCACCACCCATGTACACAAGGAAGGTATCAATGACGGCTTGGCAGATTTTGCAGAAGTACAAAAATCTGGTGAGCAACAGCCTCCTCCCCAACAAGCAGCCCAATCAGGACTGATTGGCTTTTGGGGAGGCAGAAATGAAAAAACTTGCACAATGAACACTAAACAACAACATCCCATTTTGTTGCATGTCATCCTTCCAATCATATTCTAATCATCTAACTAAGGAGATATTATATAATTTTTCCATTTTAAAAACACCCCATGCTTTATATTAGAATAAAGAAATAATGTTGCCAGAGACCAATGGAACTTGCTTCCATTTTATGTGTAAATGAGAAAAACTCTCTTCCTTCCAGAGATCCTCGTATGCAGAAAACTGGGTTGTTGTTTTTTTATATAGGGGCTGTTACGTTTAGAGTAAAGGGTAAGGTAAGGTAAAGAACCGCTGGACAGTTAAGTCCAGTCAAAGGCGACTGCGGGTGCGGTGCTCATCTCCTTCATGCAGAGGTTTATACACACAAGCGGATATATCCATCTATATCCATTGCTTCAGTGCAACATGCTAAAGAATTCAAATATCTTTTCACACACATTTTCATAATATTATTTTTTTGAGAAAAGGCTTTAGTGTACCCAGGAGAAATAAAAAGGGGAGTTCTGAACTGAAAAGCAAACCTGCTTTAAAATTCATGTGGTGAATAGTAAGAATAAACTCTGAAGCAATTTAAAAATTCAAAACACATTCAGCATTACTTGACATTTACAAAGGGACTGTATAAACCACATATAATGCCAATATTCTAGCTTGGTTCCTTTGAATCTACAGTTTGGGGTATATATTTATTCAAATATAAAACTGTGGAATATATTTTAAACGCATTAGTCCTAAAAGGAAACACATGCATTAAGCAAAAATTCTATCATGTAGAATCAGGATTTGTATGCTTGCATTACCTTTTTCTATGATATCCCAGACATATGGAAACATCTATGTGTCTGGCAGCATAAGCCTAGGCATGTCTACTCAGAGGTTAGCCCCACTGTGTTCTGTTGTGCTTACTTCCAGGAAAGTTTAGAGGTGGTATTTCAATCTAAATTAAGGAAACAGAAAAGGGGGGGGGGAGGAAACAGAAAAAGAAAAAGAAGTGGAACATGGAAGAACTTTAATTAACTATGTTATATAAGTGATTGTACTTCAGGATAATTTTACTCCCTTAGTTTTTCAATAGACTTGCAATACTTAGTAATAGAACAATGGAAACACTTCACATCTAAACTAGTGTACTCCCCTGAAGCAATTTTGGAATTGGGGCAATGAGTTGCTTGCAAAATTGAATAAAAAGAAACATGTTGGAGCACGGAGGGGAGGGGAAACTACTGAATATCCTTCATGTTCCCCATTCAAACCACATATATGACTAGCTGTTGCATAATGTTTGATGTAATTGTTAATATATTCCTGCTCCCCATCACACATTGATGAAAACAATATGCAAACTCATTGGACTTGTTTGCATGCCATGCTAAGCCAAACCCTGGTTGTTTTGCTGCTGTGCTACTCTGATCTAAGCCATGGCTTGGCTGAGTGTGTCACCTGAACCCATGGTCATGGTTCAGCTTTCTCCAGACCCATGACAAGCTTGGATTCAGATCATTCTATGATAAGGGAATGCAAACTGAGTCATCCCTGCACAATAGCCTTTGCCTGGCATGTTAAGACTGCTGTCCAAACAGTCTTTAGATACTTAGAACTAGCCATGCAGTCCCCCCCCCCCCAGTATCGTGGCTGTTATAGACTAAATGAATTAGTCACCCACTTGGCATTCTTTTGTAAGCTTGAGGTATAATTACTTGACTGAAAGTTGTAATATTTAAATGAAATTGGGTATCCACATTCAGGAAACAAATCTGAGTTTGAATACCAGCTTGGTTTCTGCACCTGTTTTCAAACAGGAGGAGGAAAATGCAACACACCACATAATATGACATGATTGAAATATCAGAATGTGAATTTTCAAGATATAACTATGCATGTACATATCCTGTTCAAACAAGAGTGCCACTCAGATATTTGTTCTCATGAAATGAGGAAAATGTCTCATACACTGTGCTTTAACTCCTCTACTCTCACATTTGGCATATTTTGTAAAATGCCTACTTTCATATCAGAACGAAATTTCATACGCCTAGTTGGGACTCAAATCAGCATTTCAAGTTAGAGTAGCAACTTGAGCCTGCATATCATTGTTCCCATGGGGCTCTGTCTCTATGCTTTTGGATTATACTGAAGGGGCTTCACTTCAGTGTAAACACTGTAGGGGTGCATCGGACTCAGACAAATCCTGGATCTTGAGGTGAACTGGGTGTCTCAGATATTGCACTTGCCTGAGGCAAAGTGGGATTTGTGTAGGGACTCCTGAAACACCTTGTGACACCTCAATGATTGAGACATTAAAAAATTATGCAGACAAGCATTGACTAAAAGTGAACCTTTGTCTTGGGCCTTGGGCCTGCTGGACTACACAATAGCATCTGCTGTGGGATTGTGTACAGCAGTGGGACTTGCTGCCAGGTACCCCATGATTCAGGACAATTGGACAACCTACAAAGAATCCTGGACTGAGGAGGGTTATTTTCTGTAATGCTGGACAAATCTTGTGGTTGATGTACACCCCTACTAAACATGGAGCTTTCTAAGCACTTCAGGACTGGAGAATGCAGCCATATGCTTGCTGTCACAACAAAATGAAAATGGAAGTCCCTGTTCCTTCGGAGCTTTTGGCTGGATCCCAAAGTGTAATAAACTTTTTCATTGTCGCATTAATACATACTTTATCCAATGATCCACTTGTGCTGGGTTTTGAGACTCCTGTAAGAGATCACTGTCTGTTTATATGGATGTGAAATAATAAAATAAAACATTATTACCATGCTAGTCAGTAATGCATGGTGAGGTACTTGATAACCAGAGGGATAAACCAATACAGGTGACACATAAGTAGTGGCAGATAGAATATGTCTTAAAGCTACACGGTTCCAGAGAAATAAAAGTTTGCCAAAAATTGTATTGACTTGGCTCCCCATTCATTTCCACTGCAAATTGAATTTAATGACTAAAATTGTTGGAAGATAGCAAGGAGCCACCTTAATTATTTGTTTATTGTGTTTGTTAGATATGGATCCTGTTTTGACCCACTAGAGGATCCGCTTTAGTTTCACAAATGCAATTTTACTAGACAGTATACTCCAGTAATGTTGGCTACAGACTGATAGGAAGAAAGATAACAGAAGCAGTCATGGAGATAATATGCCCTTCTGACAACTGCTTTGACTGATACCCCAGGTTCAGAGGAGTCTGCAGGAAAAAGACTCCTCTTTTTGGAAGATTCTACTTTGGAAAGGCTATTTTAGGATGCAATCCTAAGTACATATATAAGGAATAAACCCATCTGAGTATAGTAATATTTACTTCTGAGTAAACAAGCATAGGATTGTGCTGTTAATTGCATTTAAAAAAAAAAGATATCCAGATACATAAATCTTTATGTTCAAGCATATATACATATCTCTTATATAAGGTAAAGATAAAGGTTAAAGGACTCCTGGATGATTAAGTCCAGTCAAAGGTGACTATGGGGTACGGTGCTCATCTTGCTTTTCAGGCTGAGGGAGCTGGCGTTTGTTCACAGACAGCTTTCCAGGTCATGTGGCTAGCATGACTAAACTGCTTATGGTGCAATGGGACACCGTGACAAGTGCCAGAGCACACAGAAACACCATTTACCTTACTGTCACAGCACTACCTATTTATCTACTTGCGCTGGCCTGCTTTAGAACTGCTAGGTTGGCAGAAGATGGGGCAGAGCAATGGGAGCTCACTCTGTTTCATGGATTCAAACCGCTGACCTTCCGATCAGCAAGCCCAAGAGGCTCAGTGGTTAGGCTACAGAGCCATCTGATCCCTATCTCTTATATACAGTGGTACCTCAGGTTACAGACTCTGCTAACCCAGAAATAACACTTCAGGTTAAGAACTTTGCTTCAGGATAACAACAGAAATCGTGCTCTGGCGGCGCAGCGGCAGCGGAAGGTCCCATTAGCTAAAGTGGTGCTTCAGGTTAAGAACAGTTTCAGGTTAAGAACAGACCTCCAGAACTAATTAAGTACATAACCAGAGGTACCACTGTACAGTGTGAAGAAGAGAAACAGCTTGGTAGCATAGAGAAAAAGGGATGTAGAAAGAATTAAGCATCCTCTCCCCAAACCTACTTTGCAACTCAAAACTTTTAAGATGACTTTACCTGAAACAAAAGGTCATTGGACTGAATTGCATATATTTATTTAGCGTTTTGATCAACCTGGAATTTTTTTTAAAGGATTGTTAAAACCCACTGACAGCATAGCACATTATAGGAATTTGTGTCAGTATGTGCTGCTTTTGTACACTTCACTTGCTGCCAGGGCAGGAGTCAGATGCAGGTTGGCAAGAAAGGAAGCAAATCTCTGATGCCAGTGAAACTTAACTCTTTATTTGAGGAAACAAAATACAACTCAGCCTAGTGGTCTCAGCAACCCTTCCCAGTTGGTCTTGCCCCTATTATATTAGAGCAGTTGCCAGGACCGAAGGTCCCTGCCTTCTGCTACCTTTAAGGCCCCTCCCCTCCAGGATGTTTCCCAGGCAGTCTCATACCTCATCTGTGTACCTCTGACCTCTGTCCTGCTATTCTCATTACTCTGTGCATTCTTAGAGACCAGGGGGAAGGTTTATGTGAACACAATGTGTAGCTGTTATGTCAGCTGATGTTTCCAGACTCCTTTAGAAATAAATGCCAACATATTTTTCGAATTCTCTCTATCGCTACACATGCAATTTGATCTTTTTCTTGGTATTTTGAAATATGATTCCATAATTTTGTTTTCGTAATACTTAATTTATATTCCCGCTGATTAAATGACAAAATCGGAAGCATTTTGTGTTTCAGTTTGGCATAGATTTGGCTTGTCAGTGCCAAGTTCTGTTCTCTTGTTTAGAAAAAAAAGATGAGGATTCTGGAGATATTCAGCTCTATTTGCATTCTTAGCAAAGAGAATACACTACCATCTCCCTGCATTTAATATACGTGAAATGCACATATTGACACAGAACAGCATCTGAGACAAGAAACATTAGTGAAGATGGTCCAACTCTGTTTGCTCAAACAGCTGAGTAGCAGATGGTCAAAGATCTGATGATGCCAAGTGCTGATGAAACCTAGAATTTTCTCTTACCTTGTGAATTCCTTTTGGCCTGGTTTGTGGGGATTCCTGCCTAAAAGCCCAGTGGCATCCCAACTGCTCTGAGAGCAGGGATTGTACGAAGCTGATGTGATATTCTGTGGAAGGCATGCAAATAGTGTAGATGCCCTAGGTCACATTTGGCTTGGAAGCTGTTTTTTATACATGCTTTAGTTTAGCATGCAATATTCTCTCTCTCATTGCAGCCCCCCCTTTTAATAAAGCAATCCTAAACATCTCATTGATATGTCAGTGGAGCAGCCCACTGCACCACAGTACACAAGACATGAAAGTTGACAGCACACCACACCTGCTTCCTCAGCCCCAGAGCCAGCAATGACCCTTCTGCAGCCAGACAAGAAGATCAAATCCCCCTCTGCTCCTCAAAACCTCTGTTGTGGAGCACCACACCCACTTATCCACACAAAGGTGATGAAGGAGAGCCCACTTAACACAGCAGCCACATAACTGTGGCAGGGCCAGCCCTACCATTGGGCAAATCGAAGTAACTGCCCAGGGTAACTGGTATTTAATATCATGAAAAAGACCAAGTGGCAATTGAGGATGCAATCCAAACTGTCCAAGGTAACAGTAGGAATGTTCATACTTTACATTCAATGAGTTTACCATCTGTACGTGTGAATACATGCTGTATACTTGGGCAGTTATTCACACGTAATGTTCAACAAGTACACATTCTGTGGGCCTGTGCACACAGTAATCAAGCTGTACAAATCAACAAGTGTGTATGCTTTCACACATGCACATGTTTAGATAGAGACAGCTGATACCTGTGTTCATGGGAATGTATGAATAATCTTAGAGCACACCCCTGCCTGACTATGTTTTGGAATTCCGGCATATGTTGCATTTCCCCTCCTTATCACTCTGTTTATTTCTTAGGAGATGCCACTAAGGGATATGATAACTGGCAGAGCTGCAAAGAGGAAATGGCAACATATGATTAGTTTCATATAGGATTTCTCCAACCACCCTGAATGTCATAACATGGTGTGTTTCTCCGTACCCCATCCAGTGAAGTTTCACTCCCATAAGACCAAATACAGTATTATGTAATCATTTTCCAAGTACTGCAAAAAAGGAATGAGTTAGTTAAGCATGAACGGAGAACTTAGGGAATAGTCTTGAAGAAGGGAATATGAAAATTTACTGTCGGGAACAGATAAACCCTGATATTCATGCCATCTCTAGCAATCACATTTGGGAAGAAGGACAGTGTGCTTTTTGATGCAATCTTGTATCCCCTTGCCTGAGACTAAACCCCCATTGATCTCAACAGTACTTTCTTCTCAGAAGACCCTTATAGGATTACACTAGAAACCAGCTAGGTAGAATTGTTCCTGCAAGAAGAATCCAAGTTCTTTTCTGACAAATGTCTGTTTACTGCAGTCTCACTGTCAAATGCAAAGTGAAATATCCATATGTCTGTTTTACACTTCTGGCTTTTCTATATTCCTTGACATATGCCTGGTTGTTGTTGTTTTTAAAGCATAATGCTATCTGTAACTGTGTTGGAAAGCATCTGACAAATATGTAAAGAAATGTTTTGTCAAAATGAGCACAAACCCATCACACAGCACAACTTGAAATATTTGAGTTGGGTTTGTGCCAGGTAGATGTGCATAAACCTGCAAAATGGAGACCTTGGTTCTCAATGCACTTAACTTAGGTGTAAGGCACATTAATTTCAACATTATTATGCAAGTTCAGCTTTCAGAACGTAAGTCCTTGAACTTCAGCATATTCATTTGAAAATAAGCTGGATTTGAATTCCAAGTGCATTGTTTTAGGACTCATATTCTGAGGACAAAAGAAAGGGAAGAACTATGCAGAAGCTCACAGTTGATGGCAAATTCCAACATAAATACTGAGCAGGTCAGTCAAAACTGTTCATCTAGCTGACTAAAAAGGACTCCCTGTGTCAGACAGTCCCCACTTGGAAGGTGGTTGGCTAGAGATGGAGGGGTAGTGGTGAAGCTACTCTTCCTTACTGCCTCCACCCCCAACCCCAATCCTGTGACTTATTATTATTTAATAAATTGTTATACCACCCTTCACCCAAAGATCCCAGAGTGGTTCGCAATAGAAAAATGCAAAATGAGAATGCAAAATACATAATAAAGCAAGAACAAAAACAAACCAATAACCCCACTTCCACAAACACATTTTTAAAGCCCTAGAATGTTGATCAGCCAAATGCCTGGTTGCAGAGAAACACCAGGCACCTAAAGATATGTAATGAAGGTGCCAGGTGAGCCTCTCTGGAGGGGGCATTCCATAAATGGGGAGCCACCACAGAAAAGGCTGGATGTTGATTGCCTGAAGAGGGCTATTCATGTGCAATGTGTTCAGGAACACTGGGAACTACAAGATTGGGCATTCTCAAACCCTGCTTCAGCCCTCATGCCTTGACCCTCCTATGCACTCCCATCTCCAGTAAGTAGTGCAATATGGGAAAAGGCAGGAAGTGCCACACTCTTGTCATCACAGCCATAGAAGAGTCTGAAGTCTATGGCACATAGCAGTTAATTTGTCAGCTTGCACCAGGCATTCTCTGCCAAGAATGTAAGGTCCCACAAATTCCTCAGTTGCCTTCCTTATAATTTCATTTCTCAGAAAGTGGAAGAAGCAACAAGGGGATGATCATCCTGGACCTGAGACTCACCAACAGGGAAGAACTAATCAATCAGGTGGAAGTAATGGGAAGCTTGGGAGGAAGTTACCACTGGCCTCTTAAAATTCATTATACAGGGGAAATGGAAAAATGAGTGGTGTTGGATGTGCACTCTGAATTTTAAGAAAGCTGATTTCAAAAATCTTAAGGAACTACCGGGTGAGATCCCATGGTCAAAGTGAAGGGAGTTCACTTTGACAGTGATAGAGGCTACCTCGGAACGCAGAGGACTTTTCCTCACTGAAGGTTTTTAAACAGATGTTGGATAGAAATATATCATGGATTATTTAGCTGTGATCCCTGCATTGCAGAGGGTCGGACTAAAGTATCCTTTGGTTCCCTTCCAGTTCTACAATGATTCTATGGAACTCTGGACAATGTGTTACCAGGGGCATACCCAGAGTATGGCAATCTGAATCTGGAGTCTGTTCAAATAATTTGGATTTTATTTCAGGAGCACACTACCAGTCTGAATACTTGGGGAATGCATATGGCAAGTGCACAGAATAGAAGAGAAATACTTTATTGTCACTGTATCACATGTTTATCGGCATCTATTGGAAGTAATTGAAATAATTAGAAAGAACAACCCATATAGAGGGTGGCAGAGAAAACAAGTCAGATATATAGGTTGCGAGTAGTCAAAGGACAATGAATAGTGGCTTTCCATTTAACTTCAGAAATTATCCAGGATTTACAGCGTAATTTTCTTTTCTTTTTTCATAATCAAACCACGAGACTTTGCCTAATGTCCACAGCACTTAGGAAACTTGACAGATATTCTGTTTGTTAATAACTATAGAGTGCTCAAGTTGTTGTTTTTTTTCCTTCTTTTAGATTTGTCTTCTAGGGATAACACAGTGCCGTGATAGATGTGAATGATGCTAGATTACAATAGTTCTTAAGGTTCATGTTCAAAGCATTTTTTTTTTTTTAGATGGAAGATTCTCCTGGGTAATAAATCTTATTTCTATGGAAAGGTATCTCTGAAACAAATTATTGGAGGCATTCTCACTCAAAAATTGTGACTTATATGATGTTGGATTAGTTTCCTTCACTATTTCGATCCACTAATCCGCTACCTCATTGTACACATTTGGCATTATGAAGAGTCCCAAAGAAGCCTTGGAGCCCCCCCCCTCCGCCTGCCTTTCCTTCTCACTTGTTAAAGCAAAATGATGAAATGTTTTGTGAAGGCTTTAATAAGAAAGCTTCCCCTTCAAATAGGGAGAGAGAAACATCTTAGGGATCCTTGAGGAATTTGATCACCTCAATTCACACTTCTTAGACTAAAATGCAGAGTGGAATACTGTTATCTACCAGTTTTTACAGCTGATGTTGCAACAGGGTTCTCAACAGTTTAAAAGTACTAAAATATGCATGTGTTTTGAAAGGGGAGACATTTAAATACCTATGGTGAGATAGTTGGTTTAAAAAAAAAAAGAGCTGCAGACAAATGTTGACAAATGGAAAGGAACAGAATAATGAGAGAAATGTGAAAGTAACTCAGACTGGAAATAGATAGAATTGTTGATCTTTAAAGATTCTATGCTGAAACATACCTAAGCACCAATCTTGTTTAATTCTGTGTGGAAAGTAGGAAGAGAAAGCAGCATTCAAATAATCTGTTCTGTGCATTTCAGCAGGATCATATCTAGACAATCTCACTGGCACCATTCCTTTTATGCTAATATAATACAATAGCTTTGGAATACTTTGTTATACTGCTTAAAATATTAGTGCAACAATAACATTAGATCTTTCTAATGGCAAAATGCCCTAACAAGATCCGATTTCCAATGAGCCATATGGTAATGGCACAGCCATCTGTTTGCCTCAATATTCCTTCCTTGGCAAACCTTACACCCATATGGGTTTTTTGGTGCCCTCATCTGTGTATATCATGAACAAAATCAAAAGCAATCATTTTCTTCAAAATTGTATTTGAAGTGATCACACTAAACATAAAGATCACTCCAGCCTTATGTTTCTCATTGTCCGTTTCAGTTTCGTGCCCACCTGCCTTTTGTTGTCTTAGACATAGGTATGATTTCATTTCCAGAATTCTTGAAAGCTGTTATCCCCAGCTGTCAGGTTTGAGGCATCCTAATCATCTCAAAGGGCAGATAGCTCCTGCTTTGTGGATTTGAAACTTCATCACTAAAGAGATGGAATGATCTGTCCTTTACACGCTGACAGGCTTGCAATTTTGTCAGCAAGCACAAAGATGCAGGCATTCAGACAATAAGGCCACACTGAATATATACGAAGTCCTTTTGCATTTTTCATGACAGCTGCTTTCAATGATATCTAAAATATTTGACATGCACTGTTTAGAATAATTGTAGGTAACCGAGAGAGAGTGTGTGTGTGTTTGTCATCTTCCAGACTCAATATATTATTATCAAGCTGAATTAAACCAATTTTTATATCCCATTTAGCAATCTGCTCATTTTAATTTTCACTTTAGCTGAAAGAATAGTTTCCAATGCAGCCACATTTTTGAATATGGAAAAATAGCTGAGCTTTTCTCAAAAAGAGATAAGCATTTTCATCCACTCTGAGGCACCAGCATCATCAGCCGGCCTCTCAACAGCTGAACATCTTGTTTGCAGCCAGCAAAATGCAGAGATCCTCTGGACATGGCATATTGGCTTTATGTGAGCCATTCTGAGTTATGTGCATAATGAATTGGTTTGTCTCTCCTATCTGTGTGTTGAGTAATGAAACGTATTGATTTGCTGCATTCCCCTTGTTTGTAACTAAGCTTATTCATGAAATACAATGGTTGATTTGGCATGTTTATTGCTTTGGGTGTGAATGATATTGTTTTAGTATGTTACGTTGGTTGCATCACACATCATGCCCTTTTACGAGGGTATAATTGGATTACTTCACATTTTAACCACAGTTTTTATATCAGCCTATTGGCGAACATTTCAATGATGCTGGGGTCTGCTGTTTGTTCTGTTGAGCTCGATGACAAAACTGCCATCGATTTCAACAAAACAGTTAAGGGGCTGTGCGCCACACTGTCGTAGTTTGGTTTAATTGCAAACCAGTGGCAGAAAATATTTTCTGTCTCTTAACTAATTCAGTGATTAGGAACATCATTAATCTTACCTCAGTAGGTCAACCTCTGTTTTCACAAATATGTGACTCGTTCATTTTGTTGCTGAATGCAGCAGTAAGACTCTCACTTGACCCTGTGGGATTCCTCTATTGTAGAGAAATAAATAGGTAAGTAGCATGCAAAGCATGGCATTTATCATCTTCTAAAGCACACAGCACTGACTTAGCTCTGTTTTTATAGAAGTCAGTAGGAGAGCTGACAACTCTGGTAGCATTACAGCGGTGGATAATGTGCGTATTAATCAGGGAATTCATGAATTACACAGTAGAGTTGGCTGCAGTCACAATGATCCATGAAGATTTTGAATGCTTCACACCTTACTGAGCTGCACATAAACCAACTTACCTTGGATGTGTTTATAGCCATTTTATCTGGCAGAGATAAGGGGTATGAAGTCCGAAATGTATTCATTCTAACCGGGAGTGGTCCTAAAGACAGTAAGCAATGGCAAATTGTATCTGGGCAGCAGCACTGGATCCTTCGATTTCTCCATCACCTTTCTTTTGGTTGGGGATCAGTCTTTGTGTGTGGTTTGCATGAGTGCTGCTTTTTGTACCATAATAAAACCAGACATCTCTAGGCAGAGGATTACTAGAGTGTATTATATGTTCTGTGCTAGGGAGGACCTGAAACTTCTCAGCAAATAATTTCCTGTCAGATATTTGCTTGTACTTTTATCTTTTATGAGCTCCTCATGATTTTATGGAGAATTCAAGTTCTCCACTGGAGAATATTTGACAACATAGCCTTCCCAATGTCCCTATCCATGAACTTTGGGCAAAAAAATTTAAAATTATTTTAGCATTGTTGGAGGAAGCAATGGACTTGGATTATCCCAGTCCCAGTCTTCTCTTTGCTTCACCCACCTATATTTTGCTTTGCTCAGCCCAGATCTCCACTCAAAACAGTAGCCACCAAATTCTGAAGCTGACAGCCCCTGTTGCCCACAATGGCTATGTTCAACAGACTTTTCCTTCATAATCTCTTGTCTATTTAAGTGAAGGAAGGTACTCCAATTCATTTCTCATTATCAAGCCAGCAAATAAATAAATAAATAAATAAAAACATTATTGCTGTGGAACCACCACTCCCATGTCCGTGATTGTGGGGTAACGGTTTTAAAAATCTGAAAAAATAATTGCGTATGTATCTGACCTAACCCGGAAAGTCAAATTTGCCTCATGGGGAAAAAAATAAGTTAAATCAGCAAAATGCAATTCAACTTCCAAATATTTTACTGAAATGAGAACTGAAATGAGAAAATATAGATGACTAAAGTAATTCACCTACCTAGACAACCTTTATACAGCCAGAAAATTATTATGGTCCTACAGCATCACATGGTGTGGTGTAGTGGTTAAGAGCGGTAGACTCGTTATCTGGGGAACCGGGTTCGTGTCTCCGCTCTTCCACATGCAGCTGCTGGGTGACCTTGGGCTAGTCACACTTCTCTGAAGTCTCTCAGCCCCACTCACCTCACAGAGTGTTTGTTGTGGGGGAGGAAGGGAAAGGAGAATGTTAGCCGCTTTGAGACTCCTTCGGGTAGTGAAAAGCGGGATATCAAATCCAAACTCTTCTTCTCCTTCTTCTTGCTGGTTTGTTTGGAAGGAATTTAAAAGGTAAGGGTTACTGAAATCCCTGCTGTTTGCACAACACCAAAGAACTGACTGCAGAGTTTCCTGACCCCTTGTGAATCTGGTTTTAGACCATGAGGGAGATATTAGTTACAGAAATAGATAAATTTCCTCCAGTCAACACTGTACGAAACAGATTAAGCCACAGTGACCTATGTACTGGCAATCTCTATGTTGGATTACTGTAGCATGCTTTATGTAGGGATGCCCTTGAAATTGGTCTGAAAAATGCAGCTAATATGAAATGTGGTGACTAGGCTATGTGGTGCAACATATCATGACCGTATGAAGAAGGAGCACCTTTCCCCATATAGACCTGCCTGTGTTTTGAGATCTGGAGGGGAGGCCTTGATAGTGATGTAGTTATTGGATGGTCGTTATGTGGCAACACCAAGGAGGGTATTCTCAGTGGAAATGTGGCAGTTAGAGAACTCCACTCTCTCTGAAATATGATTGGCATTGAATTTCATGCATGCTGGCACCAGCTGAAGACACATATGTTTGCAATAATCCATGCTTTATGTTGATGGCATCTATCTGTCTTGAGAAACAATGGAGAAGTGCACATTTTGTGGTGAAGTCAAACTATTAGAAGGTTACAGTGCCTGCTGTGGCTGCAGAGACCAACACGGGATGTTTTGTTGCAGCTGGGTGAGGATGAATGTGTCTGGTTGTTCTGCTGCAGATGCACCAAGGCATTTCTTCTCTCTGCCCTCCTCCCAGTGGCCATTCTTTGGCTGGTCACTGCATGACCTGACTGCCTTCTCCAGGCACTGTGGTCGTCTCCAAGGGCAAGGTTTAGTCTCATTATTTCCCATGGACAGCAAGAAGATCAAACCTATCTATTCTTAAGGAAATCAGCCCTGAGTGCTCACTGGAAGGACAGATCCTGAAGCTGAGGCTCCAATACTTTGCCCACCTCATAAGAATAGAAGACTCCCTGGAAAAGACCCTGATGTTGGGAAAGATTGAGGGCACAAGGAGAAGGGGACAACAGAGGATGAGATGGTTGGACAGTGTTCTCAAAGCTACCAACATGAGCCTGACGAAACTGTGGGAGGCAGTGGAAGACAGGAGTGCCTGGCATGCTCTGGTCCATGGGGTCAATCCTATACGCAAGTTATTGGCATAGAAAACATGAATTTAAATGATTAAAGAACACGGGAGTGTTTCCTCTTGAGTTATTTAAAAATTAAATGCTTCTGGTTAAATGTGTTTAATGACTAGAGAAATCCAAATTTTGGAGTGTTCTCCTGGTAATCTGCCTTATGGTTCTAAATTTAACTGTCTGCATGTGTGTTTCAATTTAGTTAAACTTTGGACTCCGTGCTAAATTAAACTGCCTCTTGGTGACTGTTAATTACTGCAATGCTAAGGAAAAGTAGAGAAAGATGAATTCACATTAAACAACATGTTTGCAAGAATAGCTTTTGAAAACCTTGGAGGCAGCCAGTGGTAGATATGGAAGTAGATGCAACATGCTGGTGCTTTTGATGTAAATCTTCTTTCTTATTCCTTTTCGAGAGGGTACTAGTGAATGACAAAAAGTATCAGGTATTTAGTTACACTGGAAATATCAAATATGGCAGGAGAATCAGGCAGATACAGATAATTAAAATCATTAAAACTGAAACAAGATGTTTAGTGGATTTTTTTTCCTGGCATCAGACTTTCCAGTGTGCCCATGCATTTTAAAAGGGTTATATTTTATTTCAATTTGCTTTTTGGCTTTTACATGTTGTTCTTTTAGTTGCTATGGTTCTCCATTGAATTATGTTTTGCATTTGTTGTATTTTTGTTGTTGTCCTAGGATCTGTGTGGATGGTGGGCAACTTATAAATTATTAGCATAAAGATAGGAACTTAATTTATTTTAAAGACGGGGACAAACACACTCACACATACTAATTGTGACATATATTTTCCAAGTGCTGGTCTTCATTTAGAAAAAAAATGATGCCATCCATCCATGAAAGGGAAGTATCAGCATACTTGGGGGAACCCTGAAACTTTCCCAAGGTACAAATATCTTTAGGGGTCTGGGAAAAATAAAGGGACAACAACCCCCCCCCCCACAAAAGACTAGTAAAGATTTCAATGGGCTTTGAATCCTGACTATTGTACAATAATGAATGGAAAACAAATTGGTGCAAGTCCAGAGTTGTAACCATTATTATTTCTTCTTTGCATCAGTGTAATTTCTTCTTTCCAAGCGTATGGGTTTCTTTTTCCTAAGGATGCATTGCATTTCTCGCTGATCTTTCTCGTTGAGCAGTTTATTGATGTGATAATTTGACCAAGGGTTATAATCAAAACATACAGGTTCATATAGCTGTATTCTAGCACATCAATCAGGGAGGAATAGTTATGCTTTTAGACTAGGAGTAGATATATCATATCAATGTTTGTTTATTTTTAATGATCAATTCATGAGTGGACATGGGGGACCTGAAGCAATGATTAATTTTGTTGCTCATGAAGGCCTCCCCCTCCCCAAATTGCAATTGGTGGTGCATATGCTTCAGTGTCATGATAAAGTAAGACTCAAACATGATGGATTTGATTGATAGTGCTATCTTTTAGTGAAAACCTATAATAAATACCTTTATCTAAAGAGCCTGGAATTTAGATACAAAATAAGTGTTTCTTTCTTTTTCTGTATAAAATGCTCCAAAATGTTAGTTAACACTTATTTGACAAAAGTAAAATTCACCAAGAGAAACAAGTTCTTCTCTCAAGACCAGCTTGCTAATTCAAAGTGATAAACAGGAACGTAAATATATTTTACAACTGGATTTCCTAAATTTTTAATAGTTGAAGCACACACGCTTTTGTTTCAAATTAAGCTTCAGATCTTTTCACTTATGCAACTGAAACAGGTTTGTGTTAGAGTGTGCAAAAATAAAAAGCCCCCCCCCCCCAGTCTAGACACCTCCCCACCTCCTGCAACAACCGACACACTGCTGCACCTTCCTTTTTCTACAGCAAAAGTGGCAGCACTGTGACAGTGTCCTGGGTTCCAGCCCCCCCCCCCAAACCACCACTGCTGCTGTTGCATGGGCTTCATGAAGGCTGCTCTTTTTGTTGCTGCCTCCTGGTATTTTTCAGCAAGGAAAGAAAGCAGGGGAGGACTGCTGTCACATAGAGAGATAGTTAAGAGTCCAAGCTGGGAGAACTTCTGAGAGCTTTTGTCGGCTTGCATTATTTCCTCCAACATAGTTTACCTCTTTATTTTTTTCCTGATCTGAATTTGCTGCCGCCTTCTCCCCCTCTGCCTGCCCTCTGAAGCACCTACCTTCAGAAGAGCCCACTCCTTGTTAGTGATGGACACGATTCTTCATACTCAGTTTGGAATGAGCTAATATAGAAGAAAATAACCAGAGCTTGATTGCATGCACATTTTATTCACTTTAAGGTTAAGCCCAAGACTGTAAGTTTTGTAATAGAGAAGTACTGGTTTTCTGTGATTTCTTGTGATCTGGTCAGGGGTGGGGTGGGGTGGGGAGTGGCAGGAGGAAAAGAGTCTAGATCTGTCCCACCATCTCATGTGTTAAACTTGTGGGAATTGTGTATGCCAACTGGAGTCATCAGGGCCATCTTGGCTGAGGTTAATGGAAGTTGTCTCAGGTTCCCATCATAGTTTGAGCACAATATCTCTGAATGAAAAGTACTTTTAAAGGTTCCCAGTGTTTTATCCTGGCAGGGTGCATGCAACAATTGATTTGTTCTTTTAAAAAAAATCTAAGTGGTGCACATGAATAATATAAAACCCATTAATAAATAAATACAGATAAAATCAGGAATATTTTTATAAAATCAAATATACATATCTAAATAAGGTCTGGGTAGGATTTATATGCAAAGAGAAGATGGATACCTTCACCTCCTTATTTTTTTTAATTTATTAACTTCCTGTGTATATTTGTGTATACAAGACATCACTTTACTAATGCACATTTGAAGTATTTAGAGGTTGTCAATATAGAAGCTGGCTGTGATGCAGTTCATGTTTCAGCTCCAGAAGTCCCCACACGCTGTTTTTCTGATGTTGTAAAACCAGAAAGAAATCAAAGGTTTGGCATTGACATTCATTTCTCATCTGTGTAAACAAGACACTCAAGCTTAATTGTTGGATTTGGTTTTTTCTTCTTCATTTTGAATGCTGTTAACTTTTCAGTTAACCCCTTTTCTTTTTCTTTTTTTAAAAAATCCATTATCTCTCATGCTGCGAATGGGGGAGAAATTCCATTTGGTGAACTTCCTAACTCTCAGTTGAAACAATACGTCAACCAAAAGGCAGCTATCCATTGAAATTTGCACTTCTTTGAATTTTGCGCTTCTTTGAATTTTGCAATACAGTTCTTCACCCAACAATGTGTAACTGAAATTGACAGATCCATGTATCCTAATTTCCTGATATAGTGGTACATTAGTTCTCAAACTTAATCTGTTCCGGAAGTCTGTTCAAAACCAAGGTATGCTTTGCCATAGAAAGTAATGCAAAACAGATTAATCTGTTCCAGACTTTTAAAAACAACCCCTAAATCAGCAATTTAACATGAATTTTACTATCCAACAAGACTATTGATCCATAAAATGAAAGCAATAATCAATGTACTGTACTATAAAATAAATAAGACAGTATTGTAGATGATAAAAATAAAATAAAAATATTTTTCTTACCTGCACTGATGATAGTCATTGTTTGGATGGGGGGCTTTTATCCATTTTTGCAATGGATCAGTAGCTGAACTGGGTTCTGCACAGTCACAAAAACAAATTAACCAAAAAAGCCTCAAAAACAAAAACACAAAATAAATAGCAAAAACAAAAGTGCCAAACTTAATCCATTCCGGAAGTCCGTTTGACTTCCGAAATGTTTGAAAACCAAGACGCAGCTTCTGATTGGTGCTGGAGCCCCGGAAACAATACTTGAAAACTCCATTGGACATTCGGCTTCCAAAAAGCATTTGAAAACCGAAACACTTATTTCCACGTTTTCGGCATTTGAGAACCAAAGCGTTTGAGTATGAAGATACCACTGTACTGAGCATATCCAAGTGGAACCTGAAGTTTAACTTCATCTGCTATCATCCTCTTTTATCTACCCAATAGTGGTGGTCTTTTTATAAACATGTAGAAAAGGGGTCCATTTTTTATTTAGGCAAGCATTTTGGTTGCAATACAAACTCCCTTTGCTTGGGGCATGCCACTTTCCCAGAGGGTGTCCATCAGTCCATATCTTCCAGCCTCCATCACTGCTACCTCATGAAGATGTAGGTGGATAGAAGCACTACTGGTGGGATCTCTGCCAAAAGTAGCGCTTGGAAAGCCCCAAACTCCAGGGGTGGAGAGAAGGAAGCACTGAGCTGGCCCACAATCTATGGTCCTGAGTTGACCAGACAGCTATCACTTGAAAGCATTGGCCCCAATCTGAGTCTGATTCCTGTACCAGCTCTAGGCTGGCATAGTGAGTTTCCTGGAATTACAGGGCGGTGAATGCAGCCATGGCGCCACCTCTGTGCTGTGACGTGCTGCTGCTTAACTGGGGTTTGGATTCTCCTGCCCGATACCCAAACTTATTATACTTATATTAATTCTGCCCCATTTGAAGGTTTTCACATTAAAAGTTTGGTGTTGAATCCTTATGAATTTCAAATGGCTCTTAGCTGCTTTGATGTGTCATAAGGCAGAGTCATTTCAAAGCAATTCATTTTTCAAATAAAAAAATATGTGCATAGGTAACAGGGAACGAGAGAAACAGACTTTTGTAGCAGTGGGAAGAAGACTATGACAAGGAAGAAGCAGGCAAATGATACCTATTTATGTCCATGATTAATTTATTTGACTCCTTCCCAACTATCCCTGATCCTTAGTTTCTGGGGGCCCCAGTTACATGAAACTGCTCTATCTTCCATGAACTCCTTCTGCATTTTTGGCAGTCAGACAGGTTTGTATATTAAAGCATATTTCCATCTTTTGTTTTTTCAGGGGAAAAACATTTCACTGAGTTGTGTCCAATTTTCTGACTAGCCTCTGGTAGGAGACAGTGTTATCATTAGAGCATCTTGTTTAGGATGCCACAGTTGAGTCTGTCAATACTTTCATTAACTCGATTTCTGGGCAATCTTCGCTCAAGGGCTGTGTTATGTAGAGAACTGGACACAACGCGACAGGGCTTGGGACTTCAGCCCGAAGCCAGTGTCAATATGTAACACTTTGAAAATGCCAAGCGAAACACTCTGTCATTAAAAAATAAAAATAAAACTTCCCCCCAAATCACTGAATTATCTGAAAACTAATTATAATACTTCTTGCCTATTTTGTTCTTTGTAAGTCCAAGCGTATTATTGAGTGGGCTTAATTTGACAGGAATCAGTTTAACAAGAGAAACTGACAGAGCAGAGAAATGCATGTAAATTGATGGCTAGTTTGTGGTAGGAACCCCCCTTAACCCCCCCCCCCCAGATAATAAGACATTCTCACTATTGCAGTGTTGTTTTCTTTCTCTTTGATATGTATGCCTCTAGTGTGGTCTGCAGGACTTCAGCTCTGTTTGAAGCAGCATTCTGGAGTTTATTTTGGTTTAATGTGGATGTTGTGTGTGTGTGTGTGTGTGTGTATGTATAACCATAAGATTTTATCAGTAGAACCATGTAGAAAAATGTCAGAAGAGTTCTTTCCCAGAATCCCTATTGCTGAGTTTGACAGCCTCCGTAGATGCAGTCAGTGATCCAAGTTTCCCTGAGTGACAGCAACCTTGTATTGTAGTCCATTAATATTGCATACTGCCAATAAAGAAGTAGCACTGAACCTAAGAAAGTGTGGTTTATGATAACTCTAATATGGGACCAAACCATACATAGCTCAGGGGAGCCATAATGAGGATCTAGCATAGTTTTCATCTGGGCTCCTTTGAAAATTGGAAACATGGTGCTCTGGGAGATGATGTTTTAATCCATTTTCTCCATGTACTTCAGGGAAAGTCATAGTAACATCTGGTTCAGTCCATAATCAAGCTACTCCAGGTGCATCCCCCAAACACAATTATGGCAGTAACTGGACTACAATATAGGCACTCTCTGGTGCTATTACCCACATATTGCAGGCTAGACAGAGGAGTTAGGGACTGAAAGAGAGTCTGGTGCTATTATCCACACATAAAGTAGTCTGGTGCCATTATCCACATTTTGCCGGTTAGTGAAAGGAGACTGAAAGTCTGCATTACAGGGTTGTCATAATCCTATCTCTCTGTCATGCTCCCTCTGCCATCTTGTCTTGGTGGATTTTAAGCCAAAAATTCAGCTTCAGACAGCTGAAGGCAATTATTTAAGGATTTGTTGTGCCAGCCAAAAAACCTCTCTTTTGGCAGGATCTTTCTACGTGGAATATTGCCTATTGTTCTCCAAATATTTCCATTAAAGTTATTAATGAAAAGTATGCCAACAACTATAAATGTTAGGTTTAATTTGTATTGACTATGTTTAAGTGTGAACATGGTTAAAGATAATAGCTCATAGCTTTTGATTCAGATTGTGAAGATTTAACCAGATGAGCCTTAGGAGCAACATATAAATGAGCAATGTTCCCACCCCACACCCCCAGTGAAATGGAAAAGAATGAAAAAGAAGCAAAAGTGACACACATGTGCAAAAGTTCTGCCCATTTCTCCCTAATTTCAATGGATGATAAGGACTGTAGCTCAGTGGCAGAGCATCTTTTTGCATGCAGAAGATCCCAATTCCTGACATTTCCAGGTGTGTCATCAGCATATTGCTGACACTTACTCCCAAACTCTGGATGACCCCACTCAGCAGTTTTATGTAGATGTTAAACAGAATGAAGGATAAAATTGAACCCTGAGGAACCCTGCGTTGAAGGCTTCATGAGCACTCCCCAAGCATCATCTTCTGGAAATGACCATCCAAGTTGGACTGGAACCACCACAAAGCAGCGCCAGGCAGCTGCTTCAGAGAGATACCATGGTTATGGCAACGAAAACTGCTGGGAGCTTGCAGAGAATTAAAAGGGACACATTTCCCCTGTCTCTCTCCAAACATAGGTAATCATACAGGGTGACTGAAGCAGTTTTTGTGCCAAAACAGGGCCTACACCTCAATTGAAATCTAGAAAACCAGTTTCCTCCAAGATTTAGGTGCTTAGTAACATCTGTTAGATATAATGGAATAAGATATAAAGAGCTGAAGATAAAATAAGGAAATTTACAGAGATAAATATACATGTCCACTCCAGCCCCCACTTCAGTTTCCCATACCCATTTTTTTTTTGGAGGGGGTACTCAAGGGTATGCAGTATCAGCTCTTTAACATGAGTAGGCTGAAAGCAAAGAGTAAGGTTACCATAACCTCCTTCATAGAGCTTCAATATGCTGATGACAACGTAGTGTGTACACACTCAGAGGATGACCTCCAAACCATCCAAAATAGCTTTGCAGAAGCTTACAAAACGCTTGGCCTATTGCTCAACACCCAAAAACCAACAACAAAGTGCTGCACCAACAAGCACAAAGCTGAATTGCCACAAATCAAACTTAATGGTGTAACGTTGGAAAATGGCGATCACTTTTCCTACCTGGGCGGCTATCTTTTCACAAGGCCCGACATTGATGCTGAAATCCAGCATTGCCTGAGTTCTGCGAGTGCAGCATTCTCCCAACTGAATCACAGAGTGTTTGAGAACCGGGACATTCGCAGGGAAACCAAAATGCTTGTTAAAAAGCTATTGTACTACCAACCTTACTGTATGCTTGTGAAACATGGACCACTTATAAATGCCATTTCCAACTACTCAAAAGATTCCATCAACGGTGTCTCCGAAATTTTTTACATACATACTGTTTTTGTAGTAACATTGTTAGGAAAAAGATGGTTTCTAAAATGGCGTGAGGTAGAGGTGATATTACTTCACCCCTGAGTAATTAATGCTTTCATCATCCACATTCATTATTCTTCAGAGAGTGTGACATTTGGAAATTTTATGACAATAGCTCGCCTTGAAAATGGGAAGAGAATGTGAAACAGATGTTCTTGTTTAGTGAGGATGTTGTAAAAAAGAACAAATCACTAAATATGTTTCTGACAGTAAACATGGCACTTAATTGGAGCCAAAGTTTGGGAGGGGGAAGTGTTCACACCCAACATCTAAGGTCTAAATTTTTGGCATAATAAGCATTCATGGCTTATCCCAAATATAACAGGACAAAGTTCTGTTATAGTTATACAGTCACACCTTGGTTCTCGAACGCCTTGTGACTTGAACGTTTTGGCTCCCAAATGCCACCAACCCGGAAGTGAGTGTTCGGTTTGCGAATGTTCTTTGGAACCCAAACATCCGACGGGGCTTCCATGGCTTCCGATTGAGCGCAGGAACCTCCTGCAGCCAATCGGAAGCCGCACCTTGGTTTTTTAATGTTTTTGGAAGTTGAAGGACTTCTGGAACAGATCACATTCGAGAATGAAGGTACAAGTGTATTTGCATCCAAGGCACTCATAATTTGAAGCAGGAGGGATCACTCCTCTCTCTTCCCACTGCATCATGAACACATACCCTAGTTCAGGCCAGATCCAGCCCAATTTCCCTCAGGATGTGGCCCACAGATGGTCTGTGGATCAATTCTGATCAACCCCCCCCCCCAGTAAAAAAAAAATTCACTGCCATTTTGGGCAGCGCCTCTCCCTTTCTTGCCAATGGTCCCTCCGCCGCCGCTCGCAAGAGCAGGCATAGGAGCTGTCATTGGCACCTCTCCCAACCGCAGCTCCTGTGCCTGCTCTTGTGAGAGGTGGGCAGCAGCTGGACCAGCGGTGAGAAGCGGCTCCTTCCAGGCTGCACATCCCTCTGCCGCCGCCGGCCTCTGCCACTCGCAAGCGCAGGAATGAGCCGTGGTTGGCAGAGCGGAGGGCAGCGCCTCTCCGAAGCCAGCCAGCCCTTTCTTTCCACTGGTCCCACTGCCTCCTTTGCTGCTCGCACCATAGGTAGGCTGGGGGGGAGGGGGGGAGAGAGAATAATAAAAGGGCTTGCTATAATTTTTATTTTGAAAGTACAACCCAGCAGAGAACACTGATTCAAAGGCTGACTTTCCCACTGCCAGCAGCCCCATTCCTGAACAGAGTTTGGATCTGGTGTAATTAGACTCCAGTTTAAATTACTCAGTTTAAACCTGAGTTGGTTTGCGACAGCTTCGTGTGTATAGGATTGTTCCATAGGAGCATTGTGTTTGAATGACTTGAGACTGTAACTATTTCCCCCACCTGAAATGTCCCAGCCTCTTTTTTTTAATGAAAAATAATTTGTTGCTTCTCACATGCAGACTGATGCTTCAATATAAAACGTATTTCCTAAAAATATATATATATTCTTTAGAGAAAATTACTGTCAGCGGTCCATAGACAAGAAAGAATATGCTTGCTTGTTCTGACCTTGGAAATAAATAAAAAAGTATTATGTACAAAGCACTGGTGAATTTATTATCAGTTTTCTGAAAGGAAGACTATTTCATGGTAATCTGACATTTCCTAAACCATTCTATAAACTGTCCCAAGATACAACAGTTGCCAATTAAAGAAAGCAACAATCAGACTTGAAAAGCTGGTTATTCTTTCATTTTTGCTTTCTTCAGCTCAGAAAGGTCAATTCATAACATTAAATATTTTAATAAAATCTAAAGCCAGGGGTAAATGGGTTTAAAACATTTTGCTTGTTTGTAAATGAGGTTTTAAATGACTCCCTTTTGAAAGAAACAACTCTGCATTTTCATATTTAGTTTTCAGCAATGGAGCAGAGCTATCAGAGAATATGAAAAGAAATGTAAATTGCATGAAAGCTGGCCCTGCCCCCTTTGCACATATTTGGGGAGGGGGTGACTGTGAAGGGAGAGGGGCATATGAGCAAGCTCACCTCGTAATTGGGAGCCATGTGCCCTGTTTTTGGAGACTCTTAAATCCAGAAATTGAATAAACTGCACAGAAAATTGTGCACTCTCCATAAAGACTTTGGGGAAAACAGGAAAATATCAGTTAGGAATGCTTTGGTTTATAATATCCTCTATTATGGGAAGGCATGAATTAGCTCCATTATTCTACCGAATAATATAGCCTACTGGGCGAAGAAGCCACAAGCCCAGGAAAAAGCTCAGATAAGCAAAATATATGGACCATATTCACTTTAGTCCCATTAAAGTAAGTGGGGCCAAAGTGAAGCCCCAAACTTGCATGCTGAGATGTTTGCTTGCAGTGGAACAATGTATAATCTAAAATTGGTATAGTATTATGTTTCATGATGTTGCTGTGATGCAGTAATTGGTGTGCTTCATGGTCACCTCATATGGCTTCAATCGAGGTATCATTAACAGTCTGCAAAACCTTTCAGGGTAGCCAGGTTGTGCATCGGCTTCTCTGTCATCTGGATTCTTTAGCAGTAGCTTATAGCATCCCTCTAATTATGGATCATACTCATGCCCAAGATACTCTCTGTCCTTTATTTTACATAATGCCTGCGATGAAGCAAAAACTCCACGAGGTTCATGCAGGACAAACCAGAAAGGGCCATTAGCATTATGCTGTAAAAATTAAAGGACTTACTCTTTAGAGAGCCAATGTGGTGTAGTGGTTAAGAGTGGTAGACTCATAATCTGGGGAACCGGTTTTGTGTCTCCGCTCCTCCACATGCAGCTGCTGGGTGACCTTGGGCTAGTCACACTTCTTTGAAGTCTCTCAGCCCCACTCACCTCACAGAGTGTTTGTTGTGGGGGAGGAAGGGAAAGAAGAATGTTAGCCGCTTTGAGACTCCTTTGGGTAGTGAAAAGCGGGATATCAAATCCAAACTCCTCCTCCTCCTCCTCCTCCTCCTCCTCCTCCTCCTCCTCTTCTTCTTCTTCTTCTTCTTCTTCTTCGAAACTGCTCCTAAGTAGACACAGCTTATACTATGGATGTTACCTCCTGAAGGCACCTCTTCAAACTTCTAATCAAGTCCAGAATTGCTATTAATATTATTTGTGCCAGCAGCAAAATGAAAGCAAATTGCTGTGAGAGGAGCGGAATCAGATATGTTACAAAAGAGGCCCTTTCAGCGAAAATGCTAGGCTGTGTTGACGGTAGCAAGGTGATGTGATCTGATTGGACTGCTGGCTGAAAATACTGGCTAGCAATGATACAAAATGCCAGTCCACAATTCTGAGTGCAGAGAATTAAAAATATGGGTGCTGTCCTTGTTACGTTTGCAGTCCTAAACACACTTACTAGAGAATAAGGCCTACTGAACACAACAAAACGACACTACAACATTTCTTACTTTCAGTTCCTCATCTCCACAAACTTAAATTATATTTGCTGTTCTTCCACATCAGTATGCTATTTCCCCTACCTCAAAAATAATCATAAGAATTACCAGCGTTTCAGTGTGAATTTCTCCTAATGAATACATTATTTGCAGGGGAGAAAGTTGTGTGTGTGAGAGAGAGAGAGGGGGGGGGGATCATGGTGAGAGCACCTTTTTCTAGGAAAAAACACTGATTATTTGTACATAATTTTGTCAAACACACACATTTTGCAAATTCCCCATATACTGTATAATGTGATTTTGCATGTTATCATAATAAATGCATCCATTTTTAGGCACAGTTCTGTATACATTTTTTAAAAAAAACAGAGAACTGATTTGCAAAATTCAGAGAAGTGTAAATTTTAGAGGGCAGCTGCATATTGGTTTGTGTATTTTTTCCCCATAAATTCGATTAGGTAGGTTTGCATTAAAATATGAAATGAATTTCTCCATCACTATTAGTGAGTAAACGTGTAGGATTTTGTTATTAGTAGCTGGGAAATGTTTCTCATAGATCGAATGCAGGTGTGGTCCCTTGAGTACTTCATTAAAACACTACCCCCTTCCAAATTTGCTACTCTAAATATGTAGCAGGGTCTGCCTGGTGGTTGAGAATGTCTGCAAGCCTAGTATAGAGATAATTCATACATATGAATGATCTTGGGGTTTGTTCTATGATCAGTTTGTTTCCCATCTCTCTACACGTTTCCTGTCACTCACCACTCATTATTTACAGCTTTCCTTGCACATCATCATCTTTGAGATGCATGAATGTGCTTTCTGTGAGTTCACAGTAAGCACATTCACACAGGTATCTCTTGGGAAATGTAGGTGGAATGACAGCCACTTATTGCACAAAATAGATTTTTATCTGTCTTTATCATAATCAATGAATGAAGTACCGGTAAACAATAATAGTACTTCAGAGGTAAAGTGAATAACATTGTATGATCTATCTATCTATCTATCTATCTATCTATCTATCTATCATCTATCTATCTATAATATTTATTTATATATTGCCTCTGTAGAAATGCTTCAAAGACATTGATACTGCTAAATGGAAAGAGCTCTACATATTACTGAAAAGAGCCACTGTTATTTGGTATAAACTGAAACTATAGAAGCATACTTTTTTACTGAATAAATTTCTGAATCAAGATCATCACCATTGAAAATAAATAAATTTGGAGGGGGTGGTTTAATCTGTCACTTTCCCTGTTAATAGTTTCCTAATCTAGGCTTGTGATATATGTGACAGATGCATTCTCGACATTTCAGAATGCTCTAGATCAGGGACAGCCAACTTCCAAGAGACTGCAATCTTTTTTTAGGGAGGAAAATCCCGTATTTTGGGGAGATCATCAGGGGAAAGGAATAAATGAAAAAAGTTGCTCATCAAGAGATCGCTAATGAAACAGTCAGCATCGCAGTGAGAGCTCTGTATTCTGTTCAAGCAATCTTGAGGGTGGGGTGAGGGGGCGAGGCAGGATCGAGGAGCCAGCGATCGAACGCGATCTACCAAAACCTCCCAGGGATCGACCAGTAGATCGCGATCGACCTGTTGGACATCACTGCTCTAGGTTAATCCCAGGCCAGTTCATCCCATGACTTAATTCTTAGTCTGGCATTCACTTGAATATATATATATATATATATATATATATATATATATATATATATATATATATGGAGTGGGTATGGGCATAAGAACATAACTGGGTCAGGCCAATGGCCCATCCAGTCCAGCATCCTCTTCTCACAGTGGCTGACTGCTGGCACTCATGTAAGCCCCACCCCAAACTTTCTAGGTGGGCCTGCTCCACTTCAGACCTTCCTGTAGTGAGAGGAAACATCTTAAACGAATTCATTTGAACTTAAATACTCTGTTATCAGGCAGTAACTATTCAGGTGTGTGAGGTGGGGAGGGGCTATGCTGCTTACCTGTCCTTCCTGTACATGTGTTACTGTGGTTACAAGGAGGGAGAAGGGAGTGGCAAGGTCACTGTGGTGCAAAAACACTGGCAGGAGTGCCTTATTGGCTCCTCTGGGCTTTTTGCACCACACCAGCCTTGTCACCACCTCTCTCTCCTCCCTCCCTCCCAGGAGACCTCAATGACTGCACTGCTGGGAGGTCAGGGAAACAACACAGCTCAACCCGGCTGACCACCATAGGAGCCAATTCCTAGGAGCCAACGTCTCTCTGACCCCCAATAAAGTATTTGAGGGGGCCGCCTTCCAAAATTTGATGGGAAATCCACCAGCCGTCCCACACATGTGATGTCATTGTAATTTACTGTTGTATCTCTCTCTCTCTCTGTTCCGGCTCAAAGATGCTAGATGTATTATGCACAGCTCTGAATATCTGAGCTGGCACGCAGAGACATACTCTGCACTTTATCTACAATAAAGTAGGTTTTAGCGTTTTAGCCTTAAAGGCTTGTGTGTGTTGTTCTTGGCAAGCTGGGAACAATCACATATTACTATTGTGCCCCTGGACTCGAGTAGCCAGGAAGGCACAGAGGCTTCGTTCCTGCCTGGGGGTCAGTCTCACAACTTGCCCCCCCCCCGGAAGTCTCAAAACACTTTCCTCCCCCCCCCCCAATATTTCATTCAAGTTGGCACCCCTGCTGACTGCTATGTATATCACATTTCTTATTTAGGAGGTGGAGTCTAATTGCATTCACCTAAGGTGGCGCTGTGGGTTAAACCACTGAGCCTAGGGCTTGCTGATCAGAAGGTCGGCAGTTCGAATCCCTGCCACGGGGTGAGCTCCCGTTGCTCGGTCCCAGCTCCTGCCCACCTAGCAGTTCGAAAGCATGTCAAAGTGCAAGTAGATAAATAGGGACCGCTCCAGCGGGAAGGTAAACGGTGTTTCCGTGCGCTGCCCTGGTTCGCCAGAAGCAGCTTTGTCATGCTGGCCACATGACCCGGAAGCTGTCTACGGACAAACGCCGGCTCCCTCGGCCTATAGAGCGAGATGAGCGCCGCAACCCCAGAGTCGGACACGACTGGACCTGATGGTCAGGGGTCCCTTTACCTTTACTAAACATGCTCAGAATTATACTTCAGGTGTGCCCTTTCTATGGGTCAGGTGTTCCCTTTCTATGGGTCAGCACATGTGTGGATGGTGGAAGCCACCTGTATGTGTGAACCCAAACGCCTGAAGAGGGCTAAATACTAGACAAGGAGAAAGGGAATCCAGGCAGAGGAATACACAACTGCACATGTGAAGATTCTTAATCCCAAGAGCTCCAGGCCATAGCCTCATACTTAAGGACATACACTGAACAAAAGGATAGGATGTGGGAAAGTATTTCCTTCTCATTATGCAATAAAGTCAGATCAAAGTGTAGGTAAATAAATGGTTTTGCTTTACTAATGACATTTTGGGTTGAACAAAATTATGAATGTGGATTCCTAAAGGACTAAGCAAAAATGAAGACTTTGAACTGCCCCCAGTTCAAATTTCTATGGCATATCTATACAGCTTGAAAACAAATACACTATATGTCACTGGCTTTCATCACTGTGGGACGTTAAGCAATACTTAGAATGGGGGGGGGGGAGGAATGTTGCAGCTCTGGCCTAGAAAAACAGATTAGCCAAGGGCCAGAAAGCACAAATAATATCCCTTTTAATATACTGCATATTGGGGGAGAGGAGAGTTGCCTTGATGTTTATAGATTTTACTCTCAGCCGGTGACTCAGCATTTCCCATGAAATCCCCTAGCAGAAAGGTGGGCCATAAACAAACACTGTTACCTAGCTGACTCCTCTACTTCACATCAATGCCTACATATTCTGGCAAAAGATGCAAAAACTTTTGAGCCTTTGACTGAAGCCAAGAAACAAATTACCCACCAACTGCAGCTTATATCCCCGAGCAGGCTATATACATTTATTTATGTGGGACTTGAACTAATTTGTTTCAGTTTAGCTCCTTCTGTACTTGAGCAGAGAAAAGACACTCTAAGCCTAAAATAGAATCAAGGTGTGGGGCGGTTACTCAAGCTGTATGGCAATAATTGAACCTCATTCTTCATCAAGGAAGGACTCTGAAACTGTGGTGAAAAGAGGAGAAAATGGTTGCCTTGGGTTGCTTACTGAATTGTTGATCTCCCCCTTTTCTTCTCTTGAACCCACACTGCACCTGCCAACCTGTCCTATATTCCTGACACTGGTGCTGCTGCTGGGTCCTGCTGGGTTGGCCTTGTCGCTGGTGGTTCCCAGTTTGCGGGATGCCCCCTCTGTTGAGATGCATTTGTCTCCTCATTATTAACTTCCAGGATGAATTGAAATACATTGCTGTTTACCTAGGCATTTGTTGGCTGAAAGATACTGTTCCTGGTCACCTTGAAATACTGATCAGTGGGGGTATGTGAACGTTAGTAAAATGTGCTTGGATGTTTTAGCCTTTCAAAATGTGCTTAGTTGTTTTTAAATGTATCTTAAAATTTTATTGTTTTACAATCATGGTATTTGTTTCCCTGGGCTCCTTTGTGAGAAAGGGCAAGACAGAAATTTGATTAATGATAATAAATAGAACAACAACAACAACAATTTATTATTTGTACCCCGCCCATCTGGTTGGGTCTCCCCAGCCACTCTGGGCAGCTTCCAACAAATATTAAAATACATTAGAATATCACAGATTAAAAACAACAGCCATAACAGCCACCACCACCCAGTAACGTCCTGATTTTCATTGGAGAAATGTTGGAGGGTGTGGAAAAGCTTGTACCTATTTTCATCAGAATTGTAGCTCTGTGAGGGGAATAACATCTGCACCCTTAACAAACCACAGTTCCCAGGGTTCCTTGGGCAAAGCCATGGCTGTTTAAAGTGGTATGGTGGAGTATGAATTAACTAGCTGTGGGCCCAATCCGTACACTCAGGTGGAGGGGGAAATGTCCTGTTATTTATACACCAGATAACCACACACTATCTTGACATTATATATGGTGTACAAAGGGAAGAGCAAATGTAGTCTTAAATTAAAATATAGAATACTCATCAGAACAACAAATCAAATATAGTATCCCTGGCAATGAAATACTGTAATCCAAAAAAGGAGGCTTACAATGTATTCACTTGAAAGATTTGTACTACATACAATCAGTTATAATTCAAGGAACAGAAACACTGAATTATAAGACAACGATACCCATGATTTGGAAGTCACACTGTCATATTTGATTGGTGTCCACAGCCTCCCCTTAAGTTGTGGAATTTCGGTAGCTTTAGTAAATGTATTCTCCGGCGGGAAGGTAAACGGCATTTCCGTGTGCTGCTCTGGTTTGCCAGAAGCAACTTTGTCATGCTGGCCACATGACCCGGAAGCTGTATGCCAGCTCCCTCGGCCATTAATGCGAGATGAGCGCCGCAACCCCAGAGTCGAACACAACTAGACCTAATGGTCAGGGGTCCCTTTACCTAGTAAATGTAGTAATTTTTGTAAGCATTCTTATTTCTTCTTGTTTCTAATTTATAATGTGCCATCCATTTGTAGAGCACCTCACAGGGTGAAAAGGTTTACTGGGGCTTACAATAGAAAATTTGACAGGGAAAAAAATGTGTGATTATTTCAGTTACATGCACTTAGCCATGGTTACATAATTAATTACAGGAGGACATAGGAACTCCTGGGGAGTTATGTGTGTCAAAGTGTTTCATTAAAAGGTAGGTCTTAAAACAAAAACAAACAAAAAACCCTTTAAAATGTACATCTTGAGGGATGTGAAGAAAGTTAATTGGGTGGTATCTTGCAGAGATTTTGGGGCAAGGGAGAATGGATTGTTGGCCAGATTCAACTAAATAAATTTCATCTGGCAAGCAGATAGAACAATTGTAGTAGCACGACCCTGAATTCTACCTGGGGTATCCGACGAATTCCACTGAACTGCTTTGCAAAATGAAGTCTAAGTTTGAAATGATTTTGTTGATCACTTGCAAACAGAGAAAACACCAGAACAGGGATGGGGAACCTCAGGACCTGGAGCCAAACGAGGCCATCCAGAGAGCCAGTGTGGTGTAGTGGTTAAGAGTGGTAGACTCGTAATCTGGGGAACCGGGTTCACGTCTCTGCTCCTCCACATGCAGCTGCTGAGTGACCTTGGGCTAGTCACACTTCTCTGAAGTCTCTCAGCCCAACTCACCTCACAGAGTGTTTGTTGTGGGGGAGGAAGGGAAAGGAGAATGTTAGCCGCTTTGAGACTCCTTCGGGTAGTGATAAAGTGGGATATCAAATCCAAACTCTTCTCTTCTTACCCTCTTCACAGGCTTTGCACATCACTCACCCTGAGGGTTTTTGCCTGCCTGGATTGCAGCCTTAAGCTATTGCTTGCATGGATGGAAGATTGAGAGAGGTGTTTGAATTTGTGTAGAAACTAGCACTTCACAAAGGTAAAATTCACATTAATTGCTCTGTCTCCATTTGCCTCTGGTCTTTCTCACCACTGGCAGAAGACTTCTCACAAGGAAATGCATCCCTTGAGCTGAAAAGGCTTCCCCACTCTTACACTGGAGACTGACAACACCTAGTAAACAATTGTCATAACAATAATTAGTGCTTGACACAAATTATATTGGTGCAGTATTGCAAGGTAGGTCAGTATTCCTCACACATTTCAGTGGGCGGCTGAGGCTGAGAAGGAGTGGCTGGTTTTATTTATTTATTTTGTTTATTAAATTTCTATACCGCCCTTCCTCACAAGATCTCAGGGCAGTTCACAGAATAAAATACAAGACAAATACATGGTTTAAAGCCACCAGGTGAGTTCATGGCAGAGGCAAGATCAATGTCCTTGTGGTATTCATAAAAAGAGGCTGTGAGTTTGTCCACATGAAGTCTTGTTCATGTAAATAAGTGTAACTGTCCTTCATTGCACAGCATCCAACCTTCAGTCAAGGAAGCATTTCTATTGCATGGATACCACACTAGGTGCGGGGATGATGTGGGGAGTCTGAACCTTCTTACTTGCAAGTGAGAAAGGACCCTGGAGGTCACTTCGGAACAGACAAGCAGTAGGAAAGAGTAGCAGCAGTAGCTTTCCACCAAACAGGAACTCACATGACAACACTTTCCTACTCCTGCCTAACAAATGAAGTTTTGCCAGTAGCCATAGCAAATAGTAAACACTAGAAGACCTTGTTGGAAAAGGGTGTGTTAAAACTTGGGTGTTTAAAACTCTAAAGGGAATGTGTTCAGTCGGCTGCTTGCCTTCAAACCTTATCCAACAGTTCAGATCTTAGGGCCAGATCCGGGTTTGAGGTGCCTTTCAGCACAACAAGGTCTTCTGGTGAACCTAGAAGGTTTGCCTGGGAACAGGAGGCAGCAATAGTAATGGTTCTCCAATATGTGCCTGACCTAGCTATTGTCTTGACCATTCTCAGAAAGTAAAATGGTGGTCCCCACTCAGAATGTTAGAGAGGGAACCCAGGACAGAAGCCAGTAAATGAAGTCTCCAGTGGTCCTGGGTCCTGGTGTTGATGCTGGTCTACATGCTGCCACAGAGGTTATCCAGTTGCTTTGCTTCAATTGCCCTTCTCCAGCCCATTTTGCCTTGCACAAAAGATTATAGCTTCCAGTTGCAGTTTTCTGGCAGGCAGATACATTCAGCTCTATCCAATGCTTGATGTTCTCTTTATATTAATGAAATAGTAGGTCACTGGAATATTTGCCATGTCCCTAGCTCCACTAGATTCCAATTCACTTCAGTGGTAGGGACAATTCCATATATATGTGTGTGTGGGGGGGTGTAATGCCCCACTTCTTTCTGGAACTGTATTAACAAAAATGTTCTATATGAAGCCTTTCACTTTCTAGAGTTAAAAAAAACCCTAAACCCTAAACCTCAAATACCAACCTTTCCTCACTGAAAAGTTAGAGGGTGTTGGAAACGCTGACCTTGACCAGTAGTTTTCAGCACTTGATAAGCCTTAGATGTGCCCTTGGGAGAAAACCATTAGAGGTACTCCAAAGCTACTTACCAATACATATTTGATAGGTTTTTGCTTCGAATAAAAAGCTAACCAAGATATAGAAAGCCTTTAAAGCGGATGTGAGTATACTGGAGTGATAAGACCATCCTGTCTCACAAACATTCCTTATTGATGACCGCTGATATTTTTGAAGACCACCGCAGGTGGAGATGCCTTTATACATTAATGATTTATTCTGTTTTCTCGATTGCTATTTTTTGAAATCCAGGGAGATATTGTACCGGGAAAAGTGAGAGTGATGAAGGATTTCCTTCCCCCTCTCTTTTCTCAGCTTCTGATAACTTAACTTTATGCAGCGATGCTCTTCAAAACTGCTTAACTTCCTTTCATAAATTGCATTTGGAATCTTTCCTCTTTGCTGCTGGCAAACTGAGCCAAAAAGACAGCTTCCCTGTCACTTTTATTCAGCTGAAACCGAATAACCAGTTGTTTAACCTCTTTCAGAATACCAAATGACATCCTCACCTGATTGTACAATGGATTTAAATACATACACATGCATACATCTGCACAAAAACAAATGCATAGTGATTGAATCACAAAGTGGGCAAAGTGGCAAACATTTTTGGTTTGTGTTACAAAGATTTAAATAAAGCATTAAGGTAAAAATACTTTTTTTAAATTGCAAGTCAATAGTACTTACCATATGAATCCTTACCTAAAATGAGAAACAGCAAGCCAGCTGTCATTCTAACCATAAATGACATGTACTGGTCTCCCTGAAGTCAGTAAGAAATGCAGGCGTGTGTATTTGGGGAATATGCTTAACATTATCCTACCAAGGAGATTCAATTAAGGACTGTTGAGGGCAAATCATTGCCTAGTAAAAACAAAACTGTTGACCTTGATTTCCCTCAACACCTGAAAATTAGTCAACAACAAAAAAGCAGAGTACAAAAGGGGTTCGAACCAATTAAGTCTGGGCCAGATATGAAATTATCCATTTAGATTTATATGCTGAAGAAAGCATTACATAGTGACATCACTTTTCTTTACCTGAAAGGTATAGGCTGTTGGGGCTAAGAAAAGAGGTATAGAAATCCCCCACCTTTTTTAAAAAAAGGTAAGCTTAGCTTTAATGGAAATGTCATTCCCCCAGTGATTTGACTTTGAGAAATGCCATACTGCAAACAGTATTTGACTGACTTTGTCATCTTGTTTTTAACTGAATTTGCTACAGGAGCCAAGGAGTGACATTCCATCAGGGTCAGTTAGCATTCCCAAAGTCTTGGTGAATTTCACTTCTCCTTTGAAATGTAGGTGGAGTGGGGTTAAAATAAACCATTTTATGTGATAACCATTGTTGTTGTTGTTGTTGTTGTTGTTGTTGTTAATATTATTATTATTATTTCACATTAAGATGCCCAAGTATTTTACAGTACATCAAACTAAAAAAATGAAAATCCAAGTACCAATTGATTTCAAAGCATAATGTAACAAACAGTCCAAGAAAACAATTAGTACAAAAATTAACATTAGGTTCATTTTAGAAATATTAATCAGGAAAACACATTATGAATTGATACTATTTATGTTAAAACATATAAAGACATAAACCACAAAGAGCAAAGCTTCAAAGTGCAGTCAGGCATTAATGAACAGTATAACAAGCAGCCATAATAAAAATGATAATATAACTACATTATAGCACTAACAGTTCCGCAATTAACCATTTGTTTAAAGTGTATAAGTGGATATAAAGTTTGCCAGTAGGTTAGTTAACAGAATCCAAAGCTGATGAAACTAAACAAAAGAAGAGATGGAGCTTCAATATGGTGCTAAGGAATTAAATTAAAATAAAATATAGGTCTTGTGAAACATTTAAAAGCCCAATGTGTTTCAGTTGAAACAATGTCCTTGTTGCACTACAAAGCCTTTTTCCAACCAAAATCTCTTGAGCTTTTCAGTTTTATTTAGCACCATGTTCAAGCTCTACCTCTTACTTAGCTTCTCTTGGTTTTTGGTACCTCCCCACTAAGTTTTCTTTCCACTCTACTTGCACCCCGTTGCTAGAGTTCTGCTTTTTAGTAGGAGGAAGAGACGCTTCAATAATGTGAATACTTGGTGCTCTTCATTAAACTCTTGTTTTGAGAAGTTCTGATAACTAGCTAAAATTGAATGAATCTGAATGATATTATTTGCAGAGCAGAGGAGAAATGGGTTTGCAGTATGTACAGAAAACAATCAAAAGTGGCCCTCAGCCCTTTCCTTCTCCATGAATCTGTTATCTTTATACCAGGATACTGCTTTTGAAAAAGGTTGGACTCCTGGAACAAGCTATAACTTTAAAAAGTAGATACATTTGTAGACAATTGTGTTTAGTAACAAGGCAGATCCTCCAAGTGTCCCTATTTTCCAGGGGTGTCCCTGATTTAGAGAAATCATCCTGGTTTCTGATTTGATCCTGGAATGTCCCGCTTTTCCTTAGGATGTCCCTAATTTCATTGGATAAATGTTGGAGGGTATGACAGAATCACAATAAGTTGGGGGGAGCTGGGTGAGGTCTGAAAGAGGGTGTCTGCTTCCCCCACCCTCCACAAATGATCATAACTCTGCTGGACTGAATGTTACAGTGCCTTATAGCTGAGAATGTGGGTCCTAAATTTGTCATTCTTTTAAAAGTGTCATAATTTCACATAAGGCTGTAAATGTCAATGTATATGAGCAGTTAAGCAATAATACTACAGAGAGACTGTGGAGGTAATAAAATACATGTCTATATTGAAAGGGTGAAGGCCAAGTGGTTCCATAAGCTAAGAAGGGTTATTGTTTGTAAGCCCAGGGAGTGTTTTATTACAGCTATATTTTACAAATAACTAAACTAGACTGAGAAACCAAGCACACTGCATGGAGAGTCCTGGTAGATTTGCATGTGGATTTGCAGTCCCATGGCTTATGTGGTATCCCTGTTTGTGCACCCGAAATTGACTGGAAACCAGTCATTCACCTATTAGCCCTTTTCAGACCATCAGATGGGGCTAACCACACATTACAACAAACAATCCTAATGGAACGAGCAGGATCACATCATGTTTCTTTTCTTACCTCGTGCACACTGCATTCATTAGCCTCAGTGTGTACAGTGTTTAGAATGTAACCCTATGCATGTCCTCTCAGGCACCCAGTTTAATGAAACTTACCCCCAGGTGACTTCATATAGGGTTGTAGCTTTAAACTTGCACTTTTACTTATTATGGAATGGATGTAGCTGAAAAACATTAAGCTACCTTTACCTTCAGAAGCAGTCATGAGAACAAATAGGCAGTGTGATATCATTTGATGCAATGTTCATACATTTATTGCTTATTTTTATCCCACCTGTTCCTCAAGCATCTCAGGGCAACACACACGCTTCTCTCTTTCCCATCTTATTTAGGTGGGTTAATCTAAGATTGACATTCATCCATGCAGCTTCATGCCTGTGTGTGGATTGGAAACCAGGTCTCCCTAGTTCTAGTCCAGTACCCTAACTAATACACCACATTGCCTTTTATTCATATGTCCGTGCAGTAGAGACAAGGTGCATCTACCAAGTGGGGCTATCTGTAAGTGCAAATATTCATTTGGATTGCAGACTTCAAATGGATGGTTTTTGGGGGTCACCTGACATTATTGCAATATCAAGTGATTGGCAGATGGGAGACCCCAACCACTTGTCAATATTGCCCACAGGACTGCTGATGGTCAGAAACTGGCCAGATCCTCTCTTTTTTACCACTGGACTATGGTTGGCCTTCATTTGAATTCCTATCAGATACATAAATATCACAATATGATTTTTTATGTTACAAGTTTCTGCAGCACTCTTTATAGTGCTGCAGAATCTAGACTTTGAAAAGCCAGCTGTGCTGAAGACTTTTATTGTTTTGATAAGAGCAGAATTCTTGAGCTCTGCTAAATGCCAGAATGAAGCCATATCAGAATGTAAAATGTTAACCAGAAGTGCCATAATGACCCCAGAAAAAAGAAGTATTTAAAAGCTGAGACTCACAAAAGATTCCTGGTATTTAAAGAGAATATATTGTGACTTTTCCAAACACGAGATGATCTGAATTCTTACTGGCAGCTTGCAAAAATATATTGGAGTTTAAGAAGCATTCACATGAAAGTATAAAGGCAGTCAGTTCCCTGATGTTTTACACAAGTGTCCCTGGTCTGTTTTGAAGCAGATCAGTTCTGTCAAGATAGCTTCTTCCTCTTGGTAATAACAAAAATATGTAAATGACAATAAAGCATTGCCTTTGCCCAAGCCATTTAATTCAGCGTTTTAAGTATGAAAGCTCTAGTCACTTTTAGTAGACAGTGTAAATGTTTGAGATCAGGTACTATTCTCCAGTGCCTGATAGTAACAGTTTAGATGTGATTAACTCCTTTTGAATAATCTCATCTGCATGTCTCAGTACCACATTCTAAGCTTCAGCATAATCCACAGAGTCTGCTTTGACTGGAAGCATAACTTTGGGGCACAAAGTGCTCATAATGAGTGGACAGTTCAGTTTCTACCAAATATTCTTCTCTTTGTGTTCAGATAGCTGCACAGTCCTAATTAATTTTGATTGGATAAATAAACTTTAGACCTCTGTCTCCTTAAATCCTTGAGTCCTTCGAACACAGTCAATGCCTATAAGCCATGACACCTTTTCCCATAGCATGCTAGCAGCAAAGTCCAAGAGTCACGGAAGAAACTTCAAAAGCTGAAGGTGAATTCTTTAAAAATTGTGCAAAAAGTACTTTGGAAAAACTTCAGAGTTAATTGTAAGGCTCAGAAAATTTCATTTAACTGCAGCTGTCCTATTACAAACATGATTCCAAGCCATCAAGGGCATTGGAGGTCAATACTGGCACTAACTGAGCCTAGGAAAGGGCAGGTAACCAATTCAGCTGATATATGTAAGATCAGCATAGTGTGGTGTTTTACTGATGTGCTCATGCACTCTTGCATATGGTAAATCTCCACTCTGTAATAATATTATTTATTAATCAAAATATTCTTATCATACTTTTCCACACATAAAGGGATGCTCAGGGTAGCTAAGAATACAAACACCCATACACTGGATTTGGACTAGATGGTGCACAGTTCTATGATTCTGTAAACAATTTTTAAAATAATAATAATAATAATAATAATAATAATAATAATAATAATAATTTATTATTTATACCCCGCCCATCTGGCCGGGTCTCCCCAGCCACTCTGGGCGGCCTCCAACAAATACCAAAATACAATACAAAGTCACAGTTTAGAAACTTCCCTAAACAGGGCTGCCTTTAGGTATTTTCTGAATGTCAGGTAGTTGTTTATTCCCTTGACTTCTTATGGGAGGGCGTTCCACAGGGCGGGTGCCACTACTGAGAAGGCCCTCTGCCTGGTTCCCTGTAGTTTTGCTTCTCGCAGTGAGGGAACCGACAGAAGGCCCTCGGCGCTGGATCTTAGTGTCCGGGCTGAATGATGGGGGTGGAGACGCTCCTTCAGGTATACAGGACCGAGGCCGTTTAGGGCTTTAAAGGTCAACACCAACACTTTGAATTGTGCTCGGAAACGTACTGGGAGCCAATGCAGATCTCTCAGGACCGGTGTTATGTCCTAAATGATAACACAGTAATCTGCAACATAGCTTTCAATGAATCAGGATTTAAGAACCATCACTTCCAGCATGTAAGCATTTAAGGATCATAATTTAAGACTCTTGATACAGCTGTATGTAGAATTACATTGATTGTTTTTTTAAAGAAAAAACATTACTGGAACCAAATTTACAATTACATTTGTTTGGTAGAATTTTATCAATGCAAACACGTACTTGGTAATGTAGAGATGGTGGGAGGGAGAGACATGAATCGAAGAAACTGAAAGTTTTGACAGATTGCACATTCATAGCATTATTTATTTATTTTTAAAAAAAAGAACAGTGGAGAACACGAGAGTCCTGATAAATCAGACCAGAAACCTCTATCTAGTCCAACATCTTGTTTTCCAGAATGGCCAACCAGTTGGTTCTGGGAAGCCAATAAACAAGCCACTCCCGTTGATCTAGTTTCCTGGAGGTACCACCATCCTGAGCAATACCCATGGATAGCCATTGATAGATTTATTCTTCATGAATTGGTGGCTTCTTATTACTTTGGTTCTACATTGGAAACAATACTAAGTCATTGGGAACTCCAAATCCAGTGAGAATTTTGGGGCAAGAAAATTGAGGAAGCATCCTTGATCCTGAATTTCAGGAATCAATAGAAAAATAATGATCATAAACCACACATAGTGTAGACCTTTCTAATAATGTATCTGCCATATATGCTACAGTTCAGTCACACAGATGCTTGCAAGATTCCTGAATGGACAGTTTAGTGGGAGGAAAAAGAAAATGAAGCTTTAATTGAGTAGAGATAATATATTTTCTTATTTGGTGCATCTGCTACAGAATCCTTTTAGTTGATATCTTGCCTGTTCCAGTGACTAGTAGTCATTTTCTTGACTTGATGGCTTGTTAGAATGAAAATTAGTATCTTCCCTAAAGCAGTGCTTTAGGCTATGAATAATTTTTTATTCAAACACACTCTGGTACCAGGAGAAATGGCTGTAGATAATAATGGACTGAAGTACCAGAAAATGATAAAATGGATTGCTTGACTCTAGGTAGAAAGTCATCATTGTATCATTTGTAATAATCAGCATGATTTCATCTTCCTTCACTGTATGCAGAAAATACCTTTGAGGTGTTTCCTACTGCGTATCGTAAAAGCCAAGGAAGACAGATTTACAATGTTCATAGAGTTGATGAGCAGGGGTCTACATCTGAGTTGTGTCCTGCTGGGTTAATATTACAAAAATAAGGAGGAACTGGCGGATGCCTGCTCTGTTTGAAAATCTTAGTCCCACAGATTGCATAGAGAATGTAACAGAGCGAAAGATCCTCAAACAAGTTAGCAAACTCTAAAAAGAACAATCAGCTCCATGAAAAAAGTAAGAGCAGTAATTGTTTGCTTTAAAATTAAAGAGAAAACTAACCACATTCATATCAAAGCAAGGCATCTTCAACAGACATTTTTCACTGATTGCAATTTATTTACTAATTGACACCATGAACTTACAAACCATGGATCCCCCCCCCCCCGCAAAGTGGCCTTTAAAGAATTCAGATCTTCAACCATTTGTAATTTGACTCTGGCCAAGTCTCTCTCTCTAGAATGATGACTGTGGCATTTAGTTTGCAGCCCACTTCCAAGCATTTACAATGAAAAATAGCACATTCTCCATAATGTAGAAATTGTTCTTGGACTAAGAACTCATTCCAGGGCCCAGAAAATAGTCCAAATAGCTGTGCCGAATGCAGGGATGAGCCCTCCAAGTGCCTGATGTGATTTATTATTAGAAATCCTCCAGAACCATTTCTCTAATTTTTGCAATTTTACAGTGCAATACTCTAAATGTCTACTCAGAAGCAAGCTCCATTGCATTAGGCCACATGGAACATATAGCATTCTATAAAGAAGGAATTAAATATATAGATATACATCTCTGCTGAAATTACAATGGCCTGCTTGCAAACCAGTTAACACATGTAAAAATCATGCCTGTTGCCATAGTTTTGTAAGCTGAAAGTGCACCAATTCTCCTTTATTTGAATTCCATTTGCACTTAGAAGGCTAAGCAAATTACATTTGTAGATGCTCTACTATATTTATAAGGAACTATAAAGATTAATTCCTAGAGCTGCCACTAAAATTTTGCCTAAAGCACAATTAGAAACAAATTTGGGATTAGCATTTGATAAAGCTAGCAAAATCTCTCGGGTGGCTCTGTGCTTTCCTGGGCTGTCATCGAATTTTACCCCTGAAAAGCCATATTCAAAGTGAATTTGCAACTTATCCCTCAGGCAAAACTTCTGAGGAATTTCAAGAAAAGACAAACAGTTTTGAGAAGCTTTATGGAATTCCACACTAAGGTAGGGGTTCACGTATTCCCATTATTTAAATAATTACTAGCATTTTTATTGCCTTACCATTGGAAGGACACACAGTTTATGGCTAGTTTCTCCTATTGTGTGGTAGCCTTTAAAATCATCTTGTGGTTGAGATGTCAGAGAATTCTGATAAAAATGGAAATGTAAGCAGAAATTGCCAATATTCACTTATCCGTCCCATGTCCAGACTGAAGATAAACTGTGTTAAGATAAATATTTGCTGTAAAAGCAATTGATAACTGAACCAAGTAAAGAATAATACTGTCTTGTTGATGACAACAAAATCCGTCATGGCTGGCATTCTAAGCTTCATAGAACCATATCTACTCATTTGGATTCACTTTCATATTCATGTTTCATAGGAATTTTCTGCAACTTGAAAATATGCCTCAAATATATATGCAGTTAACTGGGACTTACAAGCAGGGCTCTTTTTTCCCCCAGGGGAAACTCTCTGGAACTCAGTTTCAGAACCTCTCGGGTGAGTTCTGGCACCTCTTTCTAGAAACATAACACTGCTTACAAGTGTACTAAAAATAAATAAATCCAACATAATTATTGAAAGTACATGTGCAACTTGCTAGGCATTGAAATCCATTGAGTTTAAATGGTGTACCCCCCCCCTCATTTCCCTTCAATGCTTTTTTAGCAGCTGACAGACACTATTTAAGTATGCAGAGATAAGTAATCTCCAATCTTCTTATTAAGACCTGATTTTGTGTAAGCATATTCGTAAGATATTTTTATGAGAAAATATACTCGATCTCTCCATCTCTCCATCAATATGCCAGAATGTGCTTTCTGCAAATTTGTATGTGCATGCTCTTGCCCTCTCTGTTGGTCAGATGCCATTGCTCAGTTGTTTATTTTCTAAATTCTTCAACCCCCTGGTGGCTGATAGCATAGAATGCTATCTGGAAGAGGACCCAAATGTCAATTTCCTAAGGCGGCATTTCAGAAGCCTATCATGAATAGTGTCAGCTGTCCACTTGTCCATCTCAGTACAAGTTATGGGCTGTCAATCCTTATTCAGGTGGCTACATGAACACATTCAGATGCCTGACACTGAAGTGATAGTCTTGGATTGTTGTTTGCAGTATTCTGAAACACTATAAATAGCAGAAGCGTGAATTGCCCTAAAACTAGGATGGGCACTCCTTAAAAGAACTTGGCCATTTTCAGTGGTCAAGTTCAAAGGCCTCAGAACCTTTATAGTGAGCTGGGATCTGACTTCTGATATGAAGCATATCCCTATCCTCAGAGCTGTGTATAACCTCAAACAAATTATGGAACTGTGAATGGAAGACTTCTATCTTCCTTGGTTATTTTGTGTGCATTGGATAAAGTGTATTGCAGGACTATTACTGGAAGTAGCTGGCTTTGAGAGATTGTGATGGATCTCAGCATGATAAGGAGGAAAAGAATATCATGTTAAAGACATAGAAGAGCAACTCTAAAACATTAGGTTCTTCGGAGAGAATGTTACTTTGAGGGACAGGAAAAGTGGATGGTGTTTTGACCTACTTTATTTTGTTATTATGTGGAAGCTGCCTGTGTGTTCTTATCCTTGTTGTACATATAAGGACCTTAAATCTATCTGTTAGTAAACTTTTTGCCTGGCTTTCTGAACACCTTGCAGACTGCTTTGAGTTCTTCTTGGGGAGACTCAATGGAAGCTTTTCGGCTGATTGGTGATAGGCAGCCTTGTGAGGAAGGGCTACAATCTGGTGGCAGCAAATTCTGAACCAGGAAGAGTGGCCAAGCAGAAGGGTGAATTCTGTTCATCCCCAGGCCGAGGGTGACTGGGGTGCCACCACAGAAGCGAAGGAGGACAAACTGTTGGCACCTCTCATTTTTACACTGGAGGAAGAAACATAAATGAGTCATTGCTTCAGAAGTATTGGTTTTCAGATTTTTCTTTCACAGTACATCTCAGGGTTCTTTTTTGTGCTTTTCCTTCATTCTTCTTCCTCCTGTAGTAATCTCACTCTGCTTTTTCCTTACTCTGCGCCAACTTTGCACCTGTTGTTCGGCAATGCAGTATTCTTCTTCCCAGGATCTGCTTATCCTTTGTGTTTCTCTCTCTTTTATTCCCTCTGATTGAGGTCCTTCTCAATTTCATTGTTTCCTTGTCCCCATATTGTTCCTAATGTTAGGCAACCTTGAAAGGCAGCTGAACAACTGAAGCTGGCAGCCCATCTCTGAATTCCAATCATGCTACACATGTTGTGAATGCTGGTTTTATATAAGATGGTCGAGAATATTGTGTGATGGGGAGTTCAGTTAAATTCAAATAAAATTCAAAGGGGGGGGGGGAAATCAACTTTCCATAGTTCTATTGTGGATTCAGGTTCATAAAGGATCGCTTGACTGGTTTCAGTCTCAGAGAAAACAAATGTATCAATTATATAAATACTGCATTGGCAGGTTTCAGAGTACACTTTCATCCCAATTCTACCTGGGGAATGGTAATGAGTTCGCAAGTGCTTCTGAGGAAGCCTAGGGGGGCTTGTTTGCCAATTTTCACTCAGCTGAACAGCAGCTGTGGCTCCCAGTGGCTTCTATCTTTTACTAAAATCTCTTCTGTGTCCTGAAGGATTATTCCTATCCCCAGTGCATGGATCATTTGTGCTCTCATTTCCTCTTCGGAGTAAAGCATGTACCTTCTTCACTATGGAAAAAAAACTGGCTATGAATTTTCAATTTCGTGCCTTTGTAAATATTCTGTGACACTGCATTCTCCTCTCTTAAAGAATGCTTCAAATAAGTCACAAACATTTCCCCCCCCCATATTTTGTTCTATGACATCCATGCTCCTGATTTAAGCATACCTTTAACTTTTTCCAGATCTTACTATCACTAGATGTACATAATTCGATTTACACCTGAGAAGGCATTCCTTCTTTTGCATTACTTCCTACATAATGAAGGAAAGACTGGTTGATCCAACCACACATGGTGGAAAGTAGTATCAGACCTCATTAATGAATGTTTGTGCTACTACAAATAGATAATAATATACATGGGTGGCCCTAACACAAGGCAGAGTGAAGCAGCTGCTTGAGTTAGCCGATGGCAAGGATAGCAGCCCAGAGTGGTGTAAGGTTTTGCCCAAAGTTGCTGAGATTTTTCTTTTGCAAAATTTAAAAAATATATATGAAGTTTTTGAGATATTTTTACGGAAATTCACCAAAATCTACCTTTCTGACACGGGTTGGCATATATCCAGATTTTCCCAGACATTTCAGTGATTTCTGCCCAGACACTGTTTCTGACGGTCGAATCCTGGCTATGTCTGGGAAATTCTAGACATATGGGAGCCCTGCAGAGTACATTGGCTTTCCATGGGAGAAAGCTGGTGTAAGGGCATATGTAGGCAGATAGAGAAGAAGTCTTTCCCTTCCTTTTACCTCCCAGGCCACATTCTAGACATTGTTTGCAAACTATATCACTGAATTTTTAGAAAAAAATGTTGGGTTTGGTAGCTTAGGGTTGTTGTTTTTTGTTATTTGTTTTAGTTACTCTGGTATATGCATAATTTTCCAATAATATCATATTTCATCCTATAATGAATTAGATGGGATTATAAACTATGCTCTTTTGGATAAAAAAATCATTATGAGAGAAGATTATCCAGCAGAGAAGCCACAACAACACAAGGATTCCGTGTGAACACTTACTTTTTCAGTGAGCTTAGACAAATTTTACCAGGACTTTGCTGCTATCTAAAATGCTTCTTGAAATGGTATCTATATGCCATCTGTCTCCTTGAAAGACTAGCTACTAAGTGCTTTTAAATCAATAGTGGTTTTCTTTCCATTGACATTTACAGGTTGCGGATCTCTAAAGGCTGTTCATGTCATTGTAGTACCTTGAACTATTACCAGACAAGAACAAAAATAGGTAAAGTAATTGGGATATATATGCTTCTTGCCATTAGGTGTACCTTCTGTGTATATGGCATAACCTGATTAATAAATTAATCATATATGTCTAAAGCCCTTGTTAGATATTCTGAATCCCTCTGTAGGGTCAGATGAAGAATGGAAATGGGGTCTACATTTTGGAATGAATCCACTTGACCTCTTGCGCTTGAATTAATATACAGTCAGAATGTGGTCTGCTTCAGAATCTAGACTATTATCAAGTGTTCTAAGAGAAGGTCTGAAGGATCCATTTCCTTCCTTCCTTCCTTCCTTCCTTCCTTCCTTCCTTCCTTCCTTCCTTCCTGGATCTACCTGCTAGGAAGCTACGGTAGATAGCGGTACAATTTCCCTTTGAGGGATAGAATATTCTCTCACACTGGCATACTGTCCCTCACAGGACCATTTCCAACCCCATGGAAGATGATACATTTTCTAGTTCCTCCGACCAGTCCTGTTAAAAATGAAATGAAGAAATGTTGAAATTCAGCTCTTGGACCACCTTGTAAACTTATTGTATGAAACATGTTTTTGTTGGTGTCTTGCTTAGAATTTTGCAAATCCCCACCCCACATGCTATTTCAAACTGGATTGAATAGATGGAACAAGTGTGTGAAATCAGCATGGGCCAAAAACCAAGGATGGAAAGAGTGGACTCAAATGCTAGTGCCACCCCAACACCCACACAAGTTGGAGAGAGTACTTCTGCAATGAGAAGTCTTTTCTGCACATAGAATGGACATTTTTGAATCCTGATTTACCAGGTTTCTAAATCATGCAGCCAGTCAACGTGAGTAGGAAATGTTCCCATCTCTAACTCATGGAGAGCCTTCATGAAATACCAAGTTTTCCAAGGCTCCCATGTAGCGAAGAAAATACAGTGCCCAAACAATGGGATATAATGTCACCTCACAGGAATGGCCAGTATTCATTTGCCACACGCTGCTGTTTCCTGATAGAAATAGCAGCACTCTTGTGTACTTGCAACACCTCTTTATTAATGCCAAACATCATTGTCTGAGGTATGCTCTCTTCTCTATACCTTTTTGGCTTGCTATATTCACAATTCACTTTTCAATAGCCTGTCTTTCAGTGATTTAAAAGCAGCTCTGTTGGCTAGAAATATGCTTTGGAAAATGTATCCATCCTATAATAGATTAGGAGAGACACCTGAAAAGTTATACCCTTACATCAAATGGATTTGGATAGGTCTGCAATTAGTCTGAGAACTTTTCAACCACCCCTCACATTAACATTTTAAACTTAACCTCACCAGCTGCAGTGTGGCACATGACAGCCTGTGCACTATAGTGTGCCTTATTGCTCATGTGCAGGAATTTGCATGGATGTGCAGTATAGCAAAGGCAGGCTGTACTCTACTGTATAGTGTTCATGTGCATGCATTTACATGTATGTGTACTGAGGGAAAGCCCTGTCCTTCCACATTCAGAGATCTGACATTGGTAATTCTTGAAGACTGCGTTAAAATCTGAATAATAGCACTTCTAGCAACTCTCATGCTAATGGCACCTTTACACACACACACACACACACACACACACACACCTGCGCAGGAAGCAGAACCAGGACACTAACTTGCTGGAAACAACTACTTGAAAATTTGGACTGTCCATGTAAATAGGGAGCATTGATGCATATGATTTATGCAGACTTTCAATGAATGGAGGGGAAGGCCAATATCACATCTGAGTTAAACAGAATGCATATGATCCATATAGCCGTGTCTGAGCTGTCTGAGCTGTTTGCTTCTAACCTTGAATGTTACTGTAATTATGGGGTTGAGACTAGGAACCAAGTTTAGGAGGGAGGGAGACAAGGCGAACATTTCTCTGGAGTATCTTGCAACCATAGGCTAGCCTTTTCTGAATGTAGAGTCTGCTGGACTTCCAAATGCCTATTGGTAGTAATTCTCTTGATGGGTTGAGTGAGCAGATGCCAAAGCAAAAGAGGATGCTTTTTTTCAAGTGAAAATTGGAATCTGCTGAAAGATTGACTTCCTGTGGCAGCCATTAGACCCAGAAAGAGAGAGCTGCAATTACCATTGGAGTTGATGTTATTTCCCAGAATCTTGCTGAATTAATTCTTATTGGGCAGCTGCAGTGTATCAGATATGTCCATATGCCATCAAACTGAGCCCCAAGAGGACAGCTGGTCAAGAAGCACTAGACTTTCTGTGGTAATTGCCTCCCCAGAGAGCTGTGGTTACAATGTAGATTATGACATTGTCCTTAAATTTCTGAAGACTTTGAGACATGTCTTTGCCTGACATTCAATTGAATGGGAACCATTGTTTTAATGCATCAGTGTAAGTGAACTGTTATCATAGGTCGTTACTACCTTTCCCATGTTTGAATGAAAAACATTTTCTTTATTATTGTTGTTCAGATGTCTGAGTGAGCAGCATTAGCTCTCCTGGCTGCCTAGATGAATAGCAAATACATATGGAATTGAGATTGCACAGTGAAGGTTTTGATACGACCTGGTTAATCCTCATGATTACCGAAGAGTATTTATTTTATTAATATTATTTCAGCATTCACACCTTGTCTTTTGAGAAAATAAACAAAGTGGTATACAGTAAAACACACACACACACACACACACACACACACACACACAAATGTGCACAATGAAATGATAAGCAAGCAAACAAACAAACAAATATCTCAATATTATATAGCAGCAATCATATTAAGAAAAGGGGACAGTAGTAGCATAAAGCAACTTAAGGATGGTAACCTGCAAATGCTGGCTGGAATGAAACATTGTCTTTCTTAAAGTGAGCAGTGAAGTAGGCTGGTGGGCTTCCTTGGGGTACTATTCCAGATCCTTGGACACTACCCATGATTTCTCTGATAACAAGCATGCTCAAAACTGTCATGAGCCTGGGAATCAGGTTTGAGCTGGCAGGCTCTGAAGGAAGGGGAAGAGGAAACAAAGTGACAGGGGGTGAAGTGGAGAAACCTGGGCTGGAGGAGGGAGACTCTTCTACTGCTTTGGAGGGGAAGTAGGGATGCTGCCTCCTCACTCCACAGTTCCTGAGGAACAGGAAGTCCCAGTCAAGGAGGGTGCAGGCTTGTTGCCTTGAACCACAGCCTGCCTTTGCAAATGGAATAAGTCCCACCCACCCCAACAGAGTGTGCACGTGTAATCCTGATATTCCAATAAGGGGAAGCGTCTCATGAATGAGTACACCACACATCTTCTTTAAAAGTTTGGCAGGAGAAGTGGGAAAGCTTGTTGGGACATCTTCGTCATTTCCATCCATTTCTGAATGCCTTGACTTGCCCTGGTCCTGAATTCCTGAATAGTGATTCCTGAGCACAGATAGTGATGAACTTAGAATCATGAATGCAGCTCCATAAGCTCCACTGCCATTATCCTCATACAGTATAATAGGTGGAGTACTCTTGGTATGAGACAGTGGCTTGGCTAAGGCCAGCTAGTGAGTCCATGGCAGAGATGAAATTTAAATAAGAGATATCCTGATTTATATCTCAGTTCCATATATGCTGTGCTACTCCAGCTCTTGAACTACACATGAGTGTGAATGCAGGTTTTGCAACAGTTAAAATGATCATGGAGGAGGAAGCTGAGATCACTCATTTCCCTGAGCTGCATATGTCTAACCTCGCCATTCTCAGAATAGGTCCCTTGAGATCAGCTAACTGAAGTCCATTGATTTTAGTGGGTCTACCCTGAGTATGACTTACTTGGATATAACTCTTTGTGACCTGTACTGGAATGAAAGAAAGCCTTTTCTAGGATTCCATGATTGTTGCTTTTTTTCTTTTTCTAAATGGGTAGATTTATTTTCTTACATTTTCCTGAAACTGGTGTCCACCAATGGATCATGTTGTTTACGGTGTTTTGTAATTCTCGATATTGTGCCCTCTACTACAACAATAACAAGCAGACGCATGAATGGGGATGGCTATAATTTACTAGCCTCGGCTCAGTGTGCCATGTAATCAAATCTTTTGTGAAAGCTTCCTGCCACATAATCAAATCTTGCGAATTTTCATTGGCAAGTGTGTGTGTGCATGTGCATGCACACATGTTAAAGCTTCTGTAAGCTTTTCACCACATGGGGTAAGAATATAGTGTTTTCCCTTTTTCTTTCTGAACCGTTTGAGACCTGACCTTTATATACGCAGTAATTATATTTTCTGTGCTTAAAATTCATTTCTTCCTAACACCTACGAACTTTCATTTCTCTAGAAGCTAATCTGATTATTTGCTTAGCAGAGAATTTTTTAAAAGGCTCTCCCCCCATGGTAAAAGAAGCATGTTTATTGCACCTGTTAATGAAGGAAATGATGCAAATGCACAAGTGAAAAACTCCTGCAGATGAGTTTCCTCCACTTGTATGTTCTGTGTGCTATGGGCTGTGGCTTCATGTTCTTAGCCTGACAGGCTGTTGAACACCTTCAGAATTTTTTTATTTACTACAAGGAATGACTGGAAGGGTTTCCCCCCCTCATAAGGTTCATTGTATTGATTAGAATGACTAAGTCCAAAATCAATTCTCAGCCTCCCTGAAGAGTGTGGTTGACTCACCACTAATAGAAAAAAATGGTACTGCACAAACGTTCTTAGCTGGAAGAAGAAGGGAAAAAACAAAATGCATGTTCTCTAAGGAACTGCACATAGAAGACAAGTCAAATTGCTAAAAAATGTAGACATTACCCACAGAAAATAGATGGGGTGAGTTTTAAGAGCATTGCTTAACTGTATACTGTTGCTTGTGTATCTGTATTAATCAATTTAAAGCAAAACATGTGTGGGTGTGCATAATTTGTAATAGTTTTTGTATTGTGTTTGCACATATAAAGTAGGAAATGAGCACACATGCAAGAGAATGAATTTTGTCAGAAGGAAGAGCAGAACTCTACCAGTTCATCAATGATATATCAAATAGTTACTCAGTTTATTTGAGCAGTTTTCCATTATAACCGTATAAATAAGGGCACAAAAAAGACCTTCAGTAAGTTTGTGTGTTTGCATGCAAAAATGCAAACATAAATATACATAGAGAAGCGTTATGGCTGTTTGGTCAACAACAGATTTAAAAATAAATATGTAAAAGGATGCATTTCCTCACAGAGGAAGTAGTTGAGGCAATGCTGCAGGATGTTGCCCCATCACTTTTATAGGGTTCTGATAAATTCATTGAAGCAGGTAGCTTGCGACTATCCTTGTTAGCCAGAAAGGCACCTTCATTGTACCAACGCAGCATACCTCTGATGGCCAGTTCAAGTATGCATGGACATCATTTCAAACTTAATGACTTCTTACATGCTAACCTATAGCTTAACGAGTTAACTGGTTCAATTGAAATTCATTGAGTTTGAAGTGGGAGGAGGTAAAATGAATGGCTATCTGTGGCACTTCATCTTGATGTTTGGTTTACGTATGGGTAGCTTCGCAGAAAGGTGGAGAACAAATGCAGCAGATAAATATGCAAGACATTACTTGTCATCACATGATCAAAATTCATGTTTGAAGCAGCCCTGTTGTTGAAATAAGCAATCAATTGGGGTGAGGGGTGCAGGTCACCATCTTGCCTATCCTGGGAACTTTATTGAAATGGTTTGCTTGGCTACTCCAATAAGACAAAATTGTGTGACAGAGAACCACTGTAATAAGGAACGGGCAAATCATTCTATTTATGTGTCATTTTTTGCATGTTTTCTCTCATATGGCCATTCTATTCTATTTCCACATTAAACTGGGGACGATAAAAAAATTCTACATGAAAAACCACGCTACCTATTTTTTAAAGATCATGTTTCTATTATTTTTTCTCTCAAGTGACACAGTTGTGTTTGACTGAATTTTGTCCCAAAACACACATCTGAAACACATTTTCTGAGCCAGTATTGGAACTAGGGATGGAGAATTGTGCAGCATACCAACTTAATCTGATACTTCCAAACATGCTTGAGATTTGGAACACAACTTTTAGTTGGATTACACGTCTCCAGATTTCACAATGCAATTCCAGTGCACCAAAAGTTCACTCGAAAATGTGTACTTTATGAAAAAGAACCATAGAAAATAAGTATGTTATGTGTAGGTATTGAAAAGCATTGAAACATTCTGATTCTACACTAAAAACTGGACATTTGGTAAAAAGTAAACACAAGTTACATATACAATTTAAATTCAGTCTCTCTGTGAGCGCCTTCAAAACACCCAAATAAAATGGGACAGACCCGTTATTGAGTACGAGCAAGCTAAACAGGATGGAATTAGCTGCTTAGTCCATTCTTACTTTGAACATTTGGGAAGTATGAAAGCTCGTAGAATTGCAATATGTGTGTGTGTGTGTTTATTCATTGTCCTTTTCTTCCTGCCAGTATAAATTAGGTCATAATATCTCCCTTCCAAGGAACAATGGCTCATGGGCTCTTGTTTTTTTGTTTTAAACCCTCACACAGAGGTTTTTAAAGCACTGAATGATTAATAAGGATTGGTAGATTATGGCCCATGCCCTAAATAACATAGAGCCCACATGGAAAGCAACTTTTCATAGTTTCACAGAATAAATGTTCTGTGAAAGACTCCTAAGTTAAGTCTGGAAGGCAGTTGGCCAAGATACTGCATGGAATGCTCATGTGGAGAGGACCTCTTTGTTACATGTATATTATTATCATTCTTTTTTACCAGGTGAAATCTTATCAGTGGAATTATTTGTCAAAATAAGTTGATCAATACAAATTGGCAAACAGGACAGATTAATCAAACCACGTTTGACCAGCTCTTGTTGTCAATGACTTTATAAAACTAATGTCATCCATCCTGTTTGGCATGCCATGGCAGATAAATTGTTAGTCTTGTATATTGACCTTTGGGGAATCGATACATGTAGAGCCCTAAGAAAAAAAGTGCTCGGTGGTTTCACCTTTACTGAGCAGGTCTGTCAGAATTTTATAAATATGTCCTTACCTCCTCTTTAGGGGAGAGAGGAAATTGAAGGAAGGAACAATGTTTATGTGAACACCCAATGGCCTTAAATGCTGCAGTGATGAAAATGAGTTCTCTTTTTTTTTTAATGTTCATAGGTTTATTGTGCAACATTGTTATATTGTATGTCTAAATTAGATTGCTGTAGTTATACAACTTAGATTGAGCTGAAATAGCATTTCATCGCCTGCAGAACCCATTTGGGTGCTTTTTCAAGGGAGCCCAACAAAAGTGGGAAAGCTAAAGTGGGAAAATAAAATGGATATAAATAGCTCCACTTGTTCATACAACATGCCTTCTAATTGCCTTTAGGGGTCATAAAATCAATCAAGAATGATCTTGTGGCTTCCCATCACTTAAAATAAAATATTGATTTAGCTAATTGAATGGCTCATTCTTTGTGAAAACATAATTATCAGTAGTGGTGTTTGAAATCTCAGAAGCTGAGGTTGCATAGTACCTGCTATCCTGCCTCCTGCCTGTAGCCTTACTTCCATTTCTCACCCTTCTTTATCCTTTAAGAATAGTAACTGTTGAGCAATGTGGAAAGTAAGAAAGTACGTGTGTGTGTGTGTGTGTGTGTGTGTGTGTCGTTGCTGTTGTTTTCATTGTGGCAGTAGTCCCTTGCCTACATTAACCTTAGCAGGAAGGTTTTAGAATGCTTTAGGAAATTAATCTGTATACTCTTCTTCCTTCTCAGCACTAATTGACAAAACAGTATTGCTACAGTTGTACATTTTAAGGAATTGTATCTGGGATTACATATCCATCAGTACTGTGGTGCTTTGCGTCCTCCGTCTAGGTAGGTTATGTGAAACTATTTATTTATTTTATATCCTGCTCTAACTTCTGAGCTTAGAGCAATCTGCAGCAGTCTTCCATAATGTTAATTAAAATGGTAATTAAATGGTAATGGTGCTATGTTTGAGTAGAAGAATATCTATAAGTCTGTTTTCTGTGTCAAGGCAGCAGAAAACAGAAGATGAGAAAGAAAAACCACTCTCTGAGGTGTCTGTAGGGTAACAGTTTATGTTTATCTCCCTTCAAATTTGAAACAGTTGGATTGGTGGGCTATGTCTATGTGTTCATGAGTAACTTAAATTCTATACATCCGGTTTCTTCTGGCCATAAAAGAACCCCAATAAGGCTATTCTGGGGGTACTTAGAAAGAAGCATGCCCCAATTAACTCAGTCTTCTATTTGTAATTGTTAAAGGTAAAGGTAAAGGTACCCCTGACCGTTAGGTCCAGTCGCGGACAACTCTGGAGTTGCGGCGCTCATCTTGTTCTATAGGCCGTTTGTCCGAAGACAGCTTCTGGGTCATGTGGCCAGCATGACTAAGCTGCTTCTGGTGAACCAGAGCAGTGCACGGAAATGCCGTTTACCTTCCCGCCGGAGTGGTACCTATTTATCTAATTGCACTTTGACATGCTTTTGAACTGCTAGGTTGGCAGGAGCTGGGACCGAGCAATGAGCGCTCACCCCATCACAGGGATTCGAACCGCCGACCTTCTCATCAGCAAGCCCCAGGCTCTATGGTTTAGACCACAGCACCGTCCCTTTTTTGTAATTGTTAGGCATGGACAAATCTGGCAATCTTGGTTTTTCTCAGTTCTTCAGTTTTATATTCTTCACATTTTAGCAACATTTCGTGATTTTGTTTTTTTTAAAAAAAAACCTCATGATAATTCATCAGTATTTAGTGAGAATTTCTCCTAAATACTTTCTTGACTAATATACACATTTTGCAAATAATTTATCCTGATATAATACATTTGTGCATGTTATTTTTGCTAATATACACATTTCCCCGCACACTTCCCCCTAACAGATGCATTTATTACACATTCTTTGGTTAGAGAACTGCATCACATTGTTGGCATCTGTCTGTCTCAGGAGACAATGGAGGAATGTGCCTTTGGGGTTGAAGTCAGACTCAAACAATTGAAGTGTTACAGTGCCTGCTATGGCTGTATAAACCACTGTGTGAGAGACATGTTTTGTTGCAGCCATGAGAAATGAATGTGTCTGGTTGTGCTGCTGCAGTTGCACTGTGGTGTTTCTTCTCTCTGTGCTGCTCCCGAAGGTCATTCCTCCTCTGGTCACTGCTGTGTATACAGTTTAATGAAATGTCATGCATTTTAATGAGAAACTGCCAAATTTTCAATGCACAAACCAAAATGCAAACTGAAACATGAAAACTAAATTAATTTCTCTCCCATCCTTGTAATAGTGGGCTGCAATCTCTACAGTAGTTTACCATACAGTAGCTACCATGGCCTTCCAGGATCAGCAATATTGGTTAGGATAAGTAATACACCAAGATCCTTTTGTGCTGCATGGATATCCTATTAACACACACACACACACACACACACACACACACAATGAAAAGATGCAGCTGCTTCCAAATGTTACAGATACAAGACAATTTATGTGGTTGCTGACCACCCCTAGCATGTGGTGGCTTATTCCATCCCTCATTATGCACAACACAATTGTTATTTTACTAGACCCAATGACTGGTATCCAGCTTCCTCTGGGGAGTAAAAAAAAACTTAAACGTGATGCAGAGTTCCCAAAAAAATAGACCAGAGGCAATTGTACATCATCCAGCAGAGCTTTACTGATACTGAAGGCAAATGAACATAATGGTCACAAATCCAATTCATTCAGGATTGGCACAGTCCATAAGAAATCCAGTTGCAGCAGACTTATCATAAACTAACTTAGAAGAACTTATAATGACTAAACCTTAACACTATATACAGAACAGAACTCCACGGCCAGAACAAAGAGATAGAAAGAGAAAGTGAGTGAGTGAGTGAGAGCCAGGCTCCTCCTGGCTATAATAGTCAGCACAACTGTGACAGAAAGATAACATAACCAGTTTAAACCAGCTGTACTCAGCTTCCCAGAAGGACTAACCCAAACAAGAAACCTTCTGCCTGTTTCTTTCACATAGAAAGAAAACTTTCCAGAACCCTCTTGAACCAAGTAGAATAGGAAAGATCTCTACATATCAGATCAATACTTTCTGTACTAAGAAATGCAAACTGACATATTTTATTAGCCCCAATAAATGATTGGTATCCAGTCACAGCTTTGTCCTTATGGACTGTGCTTCTACTTGTGCAATTCAGGACACCTACTTTTTGTGGATCTCCCCTCCCATCTTACTTAGGGTTTTAGTTCACTTGGGCTGCCATATATCCGGGTTTTTGCCAATTCGGAAGTATGGCAACAAGGCGTTTTTTTTTAAAAGAAAAATGCTGTAAAAATCCCCAAAAACAACTTCGTCGCAATTTTCACTTTTGGGAATATGGCAACCCTAAGTTCACCCTCCCCAATGTGCTAGTGAAGGGAGCTGAAAAAACAACAATAAGAAGCTTAATTTACACTGGAGGAAATCCTTTCTATGAATCTAGAGTTGGTGAGCAGTCCTGCCTACTGTAACGGAGTGTTTTGCTGTGAATCTGGATCTGCAATAATTTTCAAAACAAACACAGAAATTTGGGGGCGGGGGAGGAAAATAGAAACAAATTAAATAAATTTAATTTGAACATGGTGGAGTGATAAACAGACTGAAGAACCCTATTAGTATTCTATTAAGTAAGCTTAGAGGTACCTATCACTCTTTACAAATAAATAACCCTCAAGGCCACAGAGCCTTTATATGTAGATGTGTTTTTGGTAAATTGCTGCAGGCTTAATAAATTGTAACGGAGGCATGATTGTTAACAAGGCAAATGCATATGTATCAATGTATATGTGCAGACAAATTTATATGACTTTCAGATTTATGCTGCACACTGACACATTGCTTATTGTCTTTCTGCTACACGGCTAGTCTATTAAGAAGTCTCACTCCAAGAGCACATAGATCTTGGAAATTGTTCGCTTTACTCTGACCAGTCTGCAAATATTTACATGCTCTTAGAATTACCGGTACTATCTACACTGTAAACCTTACTTTCAGTAGCCATTCGTTTTTGGGAGGCTTGGTTGCTCTTACAAGCTGCCGAACTTTTGTCACATCTTTCCCATGCCATAGGATAAAATACTGAATAATAATAACATATAGCAACCTTGCTGGCAACAGAATACAACAGGAGTTTAGGAAATGACATTATATGGCTTATAGGTGAGGTTTCTGTACACCCAAGTGACATTATGTATTTTTATTCTGCCCAGGTTTATTGCCTCCCTCTCCTATATTTATTTAAGAGCCCTCCTGAATCAGACCAAAAGTCAGCCCAGAATTTTGTTCCCAAAGTGGCCAGCTGAATGCCTATGGGGAGCCCATAAGCCTAACTTTGATTACTCTCTCAGCTTAAATAGACATTGCAATAAAATTGGTTCTAGAAGTAATTAAAGCAATCTCTTACCCTTGATTTGGCATTTTTAAAGATCATAAAAATATTTAAAATTAAATTTTAAAAATCATTTTAAAATTTAACCTTTAGCCTCAGGGGAATACTAACAGCAAAAGGTTCAGGAACAAGTAAGCCACCTGTTGATGAAATACACACCTCCAGGCCAGGGGTGGAACACCCTATTTCGCCACTTGAGGCAAAAAAGGAAGTGCCACCCTGCCTTGCTTTGCCACTGCTCCTGCCTATCTGCTTCTCCCGCCCCTATCTGCTCTTCCACTACCATTCAGCCTGCTGTATCTACCAGTGCTGGAGAAGTAGAGCTGCATACAGCACCAATTTGGGGCAAGTTCTAGCCCAAAATGTATGGGATCTTGCCCAAAATCAGCACCAATAGCAGCAGTGCTTCTCTGCCAATGGCAATGTAGCAGGCAGGGCACCTGCATTCGTGCCTGCTGAGGGGCTTCTGCCACCTGAAGTAGTGGCTTCACCCTGCCTAATGCATACCCTCCAATATTTCTCCGATGAAAATAGGGACATCCCATTCCAAAATGGTAATTTGTATATTTATACCCCACACATCTTACTGAGTTGCCCCAGCCACTCGGGGCAGCTTCCAACATATATAAAAACATACTGTATTATTCCATGTATAAGTCACCCCCATGTATAAGACGACCCCTATTTTTGAGCCCAAATTAAGAAATAAATATTTAAAACATTCCGTGTATAAGACGACCCCCAATTTTAATTTTTTTAAAAAAACTGGGGGGGGGGGGAAATATAGTCTTATACATGGAAAAATACAGTAATAAAACATTAAACATTTAAAAAACCCTTCCCTACACAGGATTGCCTTCAGAAGGGTCGGGGGTCAGATAACTCCATACTGTCAGGGTTGAGCCAGATGAGGAGGAGTGATGGCAAGCCCCCCCCCCTTGTGAGGCTGCACCCACGGAAGAACCTGGGGAAATGGAGGAGTTCGTACCTGGAGAAGACTGGTGGCGGCACTCCTCAGAAGAGGAAGAGTCAGATGGAGAGGGGGAAAGACCAGAACAGGAGGAGGAGGAAGTCGAGCCATAATCAGGCCCTTGTGAGGAGAGAAACAGCCCTTCCCCTCCTCCCTTCTCAGCTGCAGAGCTGAGAGACGCAGGGAACAATTAGAGGCAGCTGCAACTTGTAAGAGATGTGGTTGCAGGCCAGCTACTTAAGAAAGGCTGGCTGCTCCCTTCGCTAGCACCTGCAGCTGCTATGCTGAGTGCGTGGTTGCTCTTGCTCATTCTGTTCCTGACTCCTGGCTTGTTCCTGACTCCTGGCTTGTTCCTGACCCTTGGCTTGTTCCTGGCTCCTGGCTTTTCCCTGACTGACTTGGCTGGTTCCTGACTTGGACTGTTCTGACTTCGGCTTCTCCTGACCCCATACTGATACCTGACTTCAGCTGGCTTCTGACCCGGGCTGTTCGACCCTGGCATATCTGACTGACTGCTGCACTTCAGCACGCCAACTTGTTTGCGCCCTAACACATACCCTGCAACATTTCTCCAATGAAAATAGGGACATCCTAAGGAAAAGTGGGACATTCTGGGATCAAATCAGAAAGAGGGATGGCTTCTCTATATCAGGGATGTCCCTGGAAAATAGGGACACTCGAAGGGTCTGTTAATGGCTTGGCTGCCTCTGATCAAGTCTAAGAAAAACCAGGTTCCTCAGGGATAAGAAGCCATCTCATGACTAGTGTTATGTACTGAGTACAACTAGGTAAGCTTTTTTTAAAAAAAGAAAAGAAAAAGAAAACTAAGAGTGTGGTATCCCCTGTTCTCCCCATCAGTGTCTCTGCAGAGGGTAACAGCAGCCAGGGCAACTCTTGCTCTCTTTCATGTGATTCTAACTACATAATGGAAAGTAGTTCTTAAATAAGGCTATTGTGTGTTCTGAATGGGTGTTAGTAATAGGCTTGTAGACTGAAGCTGAATCCAGAAAAAATATTAGCTTTGTTTCTCTTCTTTTATTTCAGTAGTTCCAGTCCTGGAGAACCTAGACCTCTAAGTCTACCAGAGGTTGTTCTGCAGAGACACTTTGGACTAAGCTAGTTATTGAATGTAATAAGGAAGATGTTAACAAGTTTATATGTAAGAAAGTAATTTGAGCATATACGCTGAGATAGAAGAGAATCACTGGATGCGATGTATGCAGTCCATGACACCGGTTGTGTCTTTGTTTATTTTCTTGCTTGTGCGATGTTGTTGTATTTGAACCCAATAGACGATTATTGTTTTCTTCTGAAAAAGAAAAGACTGAGATCCTTGAAGTAGGGAAAACCGAACTTGAAGATAGTCCAGTTTCTCATCCCTTCCCTAAAAGGTTAACTGAAGGATGTGGGAGGTCTTCTGGATTCAGCCATGTTGCTGATTGCTCAGATGGTGTTTCACAACATAGAACTATCCCAATTATACCGGAATAATTGATGGAGTTTTATTTTGAACAAGCAGAGCAAGGGTGCAGACTGAGAACCTCTCCTTGCTACACACAAATGCAGAGTTTGCATCTCTGCAGCTTATTTTCCCAAGTGCTTTTATCTTCAGCCAAGTGCCAGAAGTCATTGGACAAAGCACTTGGGAAAGAAGGTGTGCAGGGAGATTAGCAGCAGACATGAGGAAGGTTCAGTGCTTCTCCCTCACATATCCCTCCCTTAACTGCCTTCATTGTATAAATTCATACACATTTTGTATCCAGTTCAATCCAGCACTGCACACAAGGGGTTCCCCAACCCTTTGAGAGCCTTCAGAGGAGAGGAGAGGAGAGGAGAGGAGGGGGAAGTGTCATTGCACAAACAGGAGCTTGTTTTGTAAGTGGAACAAAAGCTGTGGATACAACCCTATGTGTTTAAGTTCCTGGATGTGCTGCTGTCACCTCTTGTTTGTGCCTTGCAATACCGGAGATATTTAAAAGGAGATAGTGGAGAGATGACACCATGTCTCTTCAGCGTGAAACTTCTGTGTAAGGGTTATGAATACTACTTAAGCAATGGGCCATTAGGGCCGCATGCTTATTATGAAATAATCTCAGTCCCATTGAGATAACTACATACCAGATACAGCTGTCTCTCTCTAAGCACCCCAGGGCCAGTTATCATAATAATAACACCTGCTGAGTTATCCTCGACGCTGCCATAAAATGTCCTGTATTTCTTTTCAGTGCTGACATAACACAGCACTTAAGTATATTATTTTGACCACAGGAAATTGCCAATTAATGCTACAGTGGTTAAGGAATTTATGTGCTGAGTCTACTGCAAGAACCCATTAACATGTAGCACAGTCAGTAATGTTCTTACGTGTAGCTTCAGTAAATGTGTGTTGACTTTCTCAAGCGGGAAAGTCTTTATAAGATATACTTAACATCTTGGCTTAGAACGAAACAAGGCTATGATTTCCATTTGTGGTTGATGTGATTGAGATACTTGGAGCATATTCCATACAATTGTTATCAGTTGCATGTGAAATTTTCATATTTTTACAGATCCCATGGATATTAATATCATAATGGATTTACAAACTCCTCCATCCATCCATGTTGTGAGTTCTTAAGAGACTCGTATCCCCCTCATAGAACTAGCTACAATTCCCAGTGTGATTCAACAATCAGCATCTCTTCCCAGGGAACTCTGGGAATTGTAGCTCTGTGTGTGTCGGAGGGGGGAATAGGGGGTTTCCTAACAACTCTCTCCCTTAGCAAACTACAGTGCCCATGATTCTTTGGGGGAAGCCATGAATATTTAAAGTGGCACGGTGCTGCTTTAAATGTATAATGACGATGAAGTCCAAGTCTCCTGAAAGCAATGGATTAGGGTTTAGACCTGAGTATATTTTAATGGATTGTGCTCATTGCTTAAAATAGGCCCTTTAAAGTTTGTAAAAGTAAATGAAGGAGTTCCATGCATGGTGGTAAAAACTCACGTCTCAAAATGTACATCTCAATATTAGTCAGATTTGAAATTCTTTGCTAATTTTGGTTCCTAAAGCACTGTTCCTTCTCACTCTTAATGTTCCCTGCTATCATTCAAATAATCGCAAAGTGGGCTGGGGAGAGAATTCAAGGAGGGTAATTTCTGTAAGCCAAGAAATTTTGTAATTAACAGCTCTCGCCTATTTTAGCTTATGCAGATGTAAGTTATTTAATTGCCACTTTACTAGCTCTGCATAGATTGGATGCCTTCTAATGGCATCTGTACGTTTTGTGCTTCACTAACATTATAGGACCCATCACTGTGATGTATATAGGAAAGTATATTGCTTGAGTTTGTGATGGGAGAAAATTACACATTAAATGCTTAATAGAAGAATCCCCCTCCCCATTGAGTGTTGGAATTGGAGCTAACTAATGCTTTATAAGGAACTGATTCTTTCTCAGCTCTGTAACTCTCAAGTTATGCAACCCAAATCAATTTGACATTGGTTCATCATAAACAGGAGGATTTGAACCATGGTGAATGGAAATTTGGAAAGAAATTAGAATTTGTTAGTCAGCAACAACTTATGTATTTACTTAAACAGCTTTATAATACTGAATCTATATGGCACCATTCCTAGGATAATTAGGACAAAATTCAGTTTTATTTATTTATTTTTGCCACTTTTATCTGATCTCTAAACTCTGATATGTATCAAGTTCTAATAGGTCTGGTACAATCATACAGTGTTGGTGTTTTATGACTATTAAGGTTTGGTACCTAAGCATCAAAACTAGGAAAGGACAATCTTAGTTTGGGTCAAATTTAGTTTCTCTTGGGTTCTAATTTTTCCAATTTTAAATTTAGTTCTTTGCATTTCTGCAGCAGTATGCAATTAAAAACTTCCCTATACAGGGCTGCCTTCAGATGCCTTCTAAAAGATATAGTTGTTTATCTATTTGACATCTGATGGGAGGGTGTTCCACAAGGCGGGTGCCACTACCAAGAAGGCCCGCAGAGCTGCACCTCAGTGTCCGGGCTGAACAATGGGAGTAGAGAATTACCTTAGCTCTAAAATGTAAAATTCTCCAGCTTAGCACCAAAATGTACAATTGCCATGCTGTCTAGCAGGGCTGGCCGAAGACATTTTACTGCCTGAGGCAAAGGAAAAATGGCACTACTCCATCCATATACAGAAACCGGTTGCACTGACAGCTGAATCTTGCTGCCTGGCATAGCTATGGGATATAGTATTCTAATGAACCTGAGGGCTGCAGGTTTAGGTGGTATATGACATGTCTGTGGCATACATAGCTCTGATCTTCAGCATAAAGCTATGACCAAGGAGTTCAGGGTGTATAGGTGGGGAGTGGTGAGGCTTATACTGCTACTCTCCAGCATCTGCCACCTGAGGCTCTTGTACCACACTGCCCAATGGTAGGGCTCATCCTATAGTCTAGCTAAGTTCAAATCTGCACAAACTGTCCTATGCAGTGTTTCCATCTAATGAAAAACGGGTGTGTCATAGTTCTGGAGCTTGAAGTTTCCAACTGTTCATCAGAGCCTGTGATTTAAACCATTGTTCATTTTCAGGTGCAAAGCTATGAAAATTCTACAATAGCTGCTCTCCTTAAGAAGCATGTGTAAGTGAGGGAAGAAAATATACTTTACAAATTTAGCTAGTAGAGTGACTCAGTGCCATTTTATACACAATGGTTTCTAATATTTAGTCCGTCACAAGCAAACAGCATTTGTTTTCCTGTATATAGCTAGCAATAGGCAGAAGAGTTGTCCCATTTGATGATTCAGAAGCATTGCACATGTGGTTTCACTACATGAAAATGATAGCAGTGTTGGAAATTGGGTGAACCGATAGTTACAGTTTGGTTGAAGAAATTACTTGGAATTACCAAAGATAGGATACACACATAACTCGTGTATAGTATTTCCACGATTCTGAAATATAATGTCTGAAGTGGTGTCTTGTATGTTCCCTTCATGAGGAGTTACTTTGGAATTGTCTTCTTACTGTGTAATCATCAAAGCTGCTGGTAGTTCTGATGAATTCTGCTCTACTAGACACCAACATGGACTCATGCCATTACCTTGAGTACATGGTATTTTCACAAGACTCTATTTTCTTAAATAGGAAAGTGCTTGAAAGTATGGCATCTTATTCTTTGAAATCTTTTTCTACCCAGATAAATTATGATGTTGCACAGGCTCCCACTTCTCCAGTTCCCTTTCAAGTCCTTTTAGGTCACTTTTACATTTAATTCCATTACCTGTGATACCTTAAATTTTGAAACTACAAACTTGACCACTGGAATTTCACTTAGATAAAGCATGTATATAACCTATTAACAGTTTCATCCAGGGACTTTTTTTTAATTGAGCTACTTGATTATAATTAAGAAATAATGTTCATGGGCATGGAGAACATGAAGAAGCAAGTTTTCTTTTATGGATGATTAAATGCAGAAATGAAGCTGAAATATTTCATAGCTGCAGAAGCAGTTTTATTCAATGTCTACTTCATTGCTACAAACCACAGCATTTACTGAGCTGAAAAAAAAAATGTTGTAGCAAACAACAACGTAGTAAATTACATTTCTTTCCATGGTGGCTATGAAATTCCAAGAATGCTGTTATCTCCATTTTCACAGGGAACTGCATGGTTCCCACTGAGCCTCCTTTCCCAAAGGGGTTTGGGCAGATTTTGCAGGCATGTTGGGCAAGGGATCAGACACATGCCATACATCAGTGCTCCAAGTACAGTGCTCCCAATGGAGCTGAGACAGCACTAGGCAAAGGTTGGTTAGCCTTCAAGATTGGGAATGAATGCCTGCTGTTGACTATGCTGTTGGCTGCCTTTTTTTGGTCACATGTCCACATTCAGCTACAGGGTCAGGGCTTGACTCTATGCCCTCATGTGGGATTTGTGTTGGGAGGGTAGGATTGCCATATGTCTGTTTTTTCCTGGACATGTCCGGGATCAGAGCCGTCTTAAAGGGATTGGCCGCCCTGGCGCGACGATACCTTGGCGCCCCCGGTGGGCCGCCTCTCCACCCACCTCCCTCCCGCGCTGGCCGCCCCTCGGGAGGGGGGGTGGGCGAGCGGGAGATGAGGGGCGTGGCGCTGTAAGCCGTCCACCCTCCGGAGCCCCAGCTGGAGTGCTGGGAAGGGTGCGCAAAGCCCCGCGCCGCTCCAGCGCCACACTCCTCATCCCCCGAGGGGTGGCCAGCGCGGGAGGGAGGTGGGTGAGGGGCGTGGCGCTGGAGCGACGCGGGGCTTTGCGCGCCCTTCCCAGCGCTCCAGCTGGGGCTCCGGAGGGCAGCCGGCTTGCAGCTTGCCCGCCGGCACGCAAGCGCCCGCCCGCCCACCCGCCCATGGGGGCAGGCGCGGGTTGGGGAGGGGGCACCTGTATGCCGGCGGGCTCGCGGGGGCACCCCTGGGGGGCCTGGCGCCCTGGTGCACCGCGCCACCCAGCCCCTATGACGAGACGGCCCTGTCCGGGATTCCAAGGGCGAAATTACCATGCAGAGAATTTTTTTTTTTTAAATCTGCAAAATGTCCAGGTTTTTATGGCAACCCTATGGGAGGGCAACTGGCAGGGGCTGTCCTTGCAAGTCCTTGCACTAGGTCTTCTCCAGTCTTGAGTGCCAGCCATAGATTGCTGCCTGTGAACACTACTGGGGTGGGGAAGATAGAGGACAGAATAGGAAAACTAGGAAGCAGGCAGTGGGGAAGTAAGGACTGATGATATTTGAGCCTGTTTAGTTGTTACGGAAGCAACTGCAAGTAACACTGTTCCTGCAGTCCTGGCCCCAGATGTTGCTGTTGGAAGGGGTAATGGCTAGGGGTCCTGGGTGGTCCCAGCAGCAATAGAAAAAAAATGCAGAGATGCTTCCCAGGGTTTGCGGTGCATCAGACTTAATAGGTGACCATCCTGAAGACACGAGCCTCAGAAATTGTCCCACAATGCCTCTTTATAACACCAGGCCTGAACTGAGGGTGGACACAATTCCTGCAAAAGTAATTTTCCCAAAGAAATGAATTTGTCCTTTCCCAAAGAAATGAATTTGTCCACTATTGAACAGCAGGTGCCTTCACTCCATTGTCTCATGACTGTTCTGTGAGGTTGTGTAGGCTGGTAGGATGGTGGTGGGCAGATATGGCTTCCATTCTTCATGTTGCATAAGCTAACCTGATTCCTCCCCCACCCCCAATTAGAAGTAAAATTAGATGATCATCAGTACCTTTTGCCCCCGCATCACCCCATGACTTAAAAAAAAAATGTTTTATGACTATTTTTCTCTCTCTCTTTCAGAATTGCCACAAGTAATTTATCGGTCCATGCAAATGCCTACAGTACAGCCTTTTGCAATAATGATTAATGGTATATATATATATATATATATATATATATATATATATATTCCTTGAGTGAGCAGTACTTTGCACTTTGCAATGCTAGGATAGTTATTTCAGGGCAATTATGCATTCACATATATTATCGAAGCTCTACATTGAGGTCTTATTATGCAGTTCTCATTCACAGAAAAAGCAAGCAAATAAATCTTTCCTGACTTGAAGTCAATGGAGCTATGTTGGCATAAATGCAATCAAGAATCATGCTGCAGGGGACAGAGTCTATAAGTAGAAGCAGTTGGAGCATTTTCATAGATCTATCTGTATATAAGACACCTATGTGTGAATATGTATTACTAGACATACACAGTCTATCTATCTATCTATCTATCTATCTATCTATCAATCTATCAATCTATCTATCTATCATCCACACACACACACACACACACACACACACACACACCATAGTTGGACAATTTGCAAAGCACTCTTCATTCTTGTCCCCCCACCATCAGAAAGATATGAAAAGAAATGAGTGCTAACATATTCCTGATATACAGAACACCCAAGGCCTCCATCCCATTTAGCTCCTGCTGCGTGCAGGGGAAGGAGAATGTATGTCAATCTGCAGAGTTCTCTAATATATTGTCTAAACTGTTTAAGGCATGATAAAAGAGGGAGGGTTTACTTTCAGGGTTACAGATTTAGGATGGCATGCAACCTCTTCTCTGTCATCAGAGAAGAGGGCTCAAGTGGTTAACAAGGCTACCAGCAGCAGTTTCCCCAGTGGTATGAGGTTCTCTACTACTGTGCTGGATCCAAAGCCTGTGGACCCTCCCCAGAGGGGCTGTATACTAGGCTGGAGCAGGAGTAGCTAAAATAGAAAGGGAGGAAGCCTTCAGGGAGGTGGACTTTGTATGAAACAGAATTTCCATCACACTCTACCTCCTTGGACCCTTTGTTAACCACATCACAGCAACTTCCAGAAGTTTTTAAAAACTGGGCAACGGCCACCCGCCCGCAACTCCCGAGCCTCCACCAATCAGTCAAAACAAAGGGGGAAGGGGGAAGGAGATCTGTAGTGCCAGACGTCCCTGGTTCCCTTCTAGCAGTGGTGGTGGTGGCGGCAGTCAGCAGCCCAGAGCCAGCCTGGTAGTGCAGTTGACTCTGGCTGGTTTCAGGAGCTGCGAGGAAAAATGGTGGGCGCCACGGCTGTCCGGGGACAGATTTGCAAATCCGGGGACTGTCCCCGGAAACCGGGGACGTCTGGTAACCCTACTTTTAGGGCTTTTGTGCTAGACCTTGCTATGCCGTTGTGTGTCGTCTGTCGTTGGGACAGGGGCAAGGCAGGAATTTTCCCCACTTGGCTGATCGCTGTTGCCATTTGGGTTTCGCCTGCCACAAAGCAAATCGTCACAACTTATAAGGTTGCAGATAGACTGTGCTGGCCCCAAGGGTTTGTCCGTGAAGCGAGGTCCAAGTCCAGTCCTGGGTCTAGGGGTCCAAAGGAGGTCAGTCCGGCGGGGAGCGAGGTAGGGAGCAGGTCAAGGTCCAAGGCAGGTTCAGGCACAAGGTTGCAGGTTGAGCATACGCTTGCAACTAAGTTGCTCACGCAACTTGGGCTGGGTCTGGCTGGCTTTTATCTGGCCCTATGCTTAGGGCGGCCCCGATCCTCCGGATACTCGCCTCTCCTCCGGGCCTGGAGGCGAGCACTCCTCCTGTAGGCACTTAGCTCCCTTCGCCTCTCTGTCCTGAGCCTCTGCAGCTCAGGAGAGGTTGGTGGGTTACTGGACCCAGGGGCTGCCTCAGCTTCCTCTGAAGAGGCTGGGAGTGGAGCACCTGCAGGCAAGGGGTCCTCCCTCCCATCAGGAGCCAGAGCAGGCTCTGCTGATGCCTGCACCTGGGGATCCAGCACAGGTGGGGATCCTTCAGGCTCAAGCCCTGGCCTCGGCTCAGCTGGTTCTGGAGGCGGGGAATCCTGTGCAGGCTGGGATCCCTCAGGTTCAGCATCAGAGTCTGACTCCCAGGCCATCACATAGGCACTGGTTCAGGTGATAGGGATGGGAGAATGCTCTTGCCATCCCTATGTGAATGGTATTCAAAGAGTTTAAGAGCCGCAGGTTAAAATAATAATATTTGGGTAGCAGTAAGCACCATCATAAAGGTGATACACATTATTGGTCTTATTATTATTATTATTAAAAACTATTGCTCCAACTAGATAGGTAGATAAATGGATGGAGATGTATTTCTCATGGATCAGAACACAATTACTTTTAACTCTTTTTAGTATGCTTCTGACATAAGAGATATTGTTTTTACACATATTTAAATATATGTGAATGGAACCAATGATCTGATGGACCATAATTCATATGATTAATAAATAAGCTTTCTTCAGTCAGGTGACAACCCTAATTTTTACTTTTGTAGATCAGATTGTAAATGCTGCCTTAATAGACACAGAAAGTGACTTCTATACAAACCAAAGTAATATTCCTCTCAGTTTCATTCTTTAAGTCCTCACAACTGTGAGGTGTTTTTTTAAAACCCACTAAAAAAACAAAAACTATTTATTATTAATCCATTAGTCCCAACATCCTTTAACTTCTTTTTTTAAATAAGAATTTATTGGATTTTAACCATAAAACATACAAAATACAAAAACTACAAAAAAGAAAAAATACAAAACACTACAAAAATACACACACTTATCAGTCCTTAACCTCTTTATAATCATTATTCTGGGACTTCCTCACATCCTCTTTTATGCGTTCATTTTTAATCTTCTTTAGTAACTTTGTAACATTGTAAATCTTCTTTCTCACAACTAATATTAATCTCACAAACTCCTAATCATCATATAATTATAATCTTATGCCTAACAGATAAATATAAGAACTCCACCTTCTTATATCCTCTCTTAACTTTACTTCTAAACACTATAGCCTTAATCTCTTCTGATTCCAATTTCAGCTATTAATTAATCACATCCTATCAACTATTTAGATATTTCTTGCCATTCTCATACACCGTTTTTCCCTTCCGGGTTCGGAGTTCCGTGGTCATCCAATTTTATATCCCCTTTACATAATCTTCATTCACCCAATACCTTTCCTAACCATCTTCCCCCTTCCCCCTTCCCCCTTCCCTTCCCAAGCCCCCAGTTCTCCCCCCCCAGGTTCATTCTTTCCAACTCTTTCATCTTCTCTTGTTTATTTTCCTCATGCTCAATTTTAAGCTTGCCAGTCTCAGTTGTAGCCTCCTCTTTTCCAAATTGTATCCTTTTTTCTTGACGGGTAGCTGCTCCAACGTAGTCATAACATATCTCTTCTTCTGTTACATGTTGCAATTACTTGGTTGCTGTCCTTGAGCCCTGGTCTCTCACACCCAAGAGTTCTTTATTCTGTCCAATCTCTGGGCACCGAGTCTCTCATGCTCAAAAAGCCCTTCTTGTTTTTGCACTTTGAAACCTTACAAGCCACCTCCACAAATTCCTCCTCTTCTGCAGCCTTTTCATCTAATTTATTCATGAAACGATCAGCAAGAGCAGTTCCAATCCTGGCAAATTTATCAATAATCCTCTGTTGAAGCAATTCAAGCTCAAATAGCAGTCTCTGTTGAAAAGGTATCGTTAAGTCATCCATCTAAGGCTTCAGGACTCCGTGGGGTTGGTAAACAGGAAATGGAGATAAGGAGTTCTCAGTAACTTTCCATTACAACACATTGCAATTCAGCCTGATGGCCGCCATTCAACTCCCATTCCAGGCTCCTTAACCAAGGGGTTAACAGTATTTCTCCTTTTAAATTACAATCCACAAGAAAAGGTACATTAAATGCTCAGTCTTGTCCCCAAACAGGGTATTCTACGTTTTGTGAAATCAGGATCTCCTTAAAAATCAGTCTTTAACGGCTGCAGCTCTTATTTGTTACTTTGATCTTACCGCAGTCAGAGAGAGACGGACCTCCTCTTTGATCTCTCTCCATAAGCCGAATTTCAATAGAATTGCAAGTCAATTGTGCTCAGTACTTACAGAGTTCTTCTTTGTAATCCAATTAGGGAAATGCAAAACGCTCATTACCATCAGTTACCTCTGCTTTGTGTATTCGGGAGAGTGGGTGTATCCTCAGTACTGCGCCAGAGCCCCGCTCGCTTGAGCAGACTTTACTAAGTCTACTCAAGAGCCAGGGTGACGCTTCTAGTACCAGCTGGATCCCAAGTCCTCAGGACACCCCTCCTGAGGTTTTTACAGAGCCCCGCTGCGCGGTAGCGGTGACTCCTAGCCCGAAACACCTGAACCCCCCCCCAGAGCTGAAAGAGCTCCCGACTGAACAGATGGTGCTCCACCGGAAGTCCCCAACATCCTTTAACTCAATACTCTGAAATGACCCGGCCTGACTTGGAAAGTAACAGCCATTATAAACCTTCCACCTGCTGAGGAGGCTCAGTCTGTTGTTTTCCCAGGAGCTTCCGAATTAGCATCATACCTTCATCAGATAAGAACAGGTTGTTGTTGTTGTTGTTGGTTTAAAAACTTACAATACAAAGTTGCCATTAAGGTAATGTTAAACAGAGCTGGGCAGAAGGACACCTCCACATCATCCAAACCCCTCTCCTCAGAGGTCTGGGTTTTTTCGTTATGGCTTCACAGATGGATTTAGTTTTTGCCATTCTGATTCTTGCCATCATGATTCTTGAAGCATGCAAGTTTTCCCCTTCCTTCCCATTTCCACATAAAGCCCAATAAAATGAAATCTGTCTCTGAAATTCTGTCATCATTGTAAGGCCCTTGAATAGATAGTGAAAACAACAGCAGTCATTCTTATTGCTCGTCTTTAGGGAAGGTTTTATGCTGTCCACAGGCAAACCAAGAGAAAATGGAAAATAGAGGAACCCTAAACATGTCAAGCAATGCCTGATTGCTCTAGTTTTGGCTAAAAGAGATCCTGTCTTCCATGCAGAGCACTTTATGCCCTGTGCATGTGACATTCACAGGATGCCAGCCCAGTAGAGCAGAAGAGAACTGTGAATCAGATTGTGGATTTTAGCCACAGGTTGTGTTCCTGACAGTACTTCCAGTGGACTATTTTATTGACCTACCACCCATTGCTTTCATAAACCTGCATTTGGTAGCAAAAATCCACATTGTTGTTGCTGCTTTAAAATCGTAAGTTTGTTTATCTCTCATAAGGTTATCTTCATGTTGCAATTTCACAAAAGTAAACATACTTGGAATTGAAAGATTTCACCGTACAAATTTAAAGCTTGATTTATCAGAAGTGCTTAGTATAAAAAATTACCCTTGGGATATAGCTCTCTGGAAGTTGCTTTTGTTCATGCTCAGAGTCTGACTGTTTGCAACATTTCAGGCTGAAGTACTTGATAAAATAGATGGAATTCTTGAGAAGCTGTACTGGCCTTTCCCTATGGTTTGTCACTAGCATGTCTCTTTTGTTGAGCTGTTTTTACTGCTGACTTTTGCCTCATTGCAGTCTGGATAGCATGGGCTCGTTAGGAAGAGGCTGGTTTGTAAATTATGGGACAAAGTGGACTTCTACGTCCCTCAGACTATGGTGATTCTATATGCATTTATTAGGACCACTTTACTTAATGCTCATTTATACAGACTATTATGGAGGTCAGAATCCATACATGACTTCTTCACCAGCAACAATTCTAAAGAGGTGGTGTAGCATAAATATAACTCTAAACAACTAATAATAATAATAATAATAATAATATCACTCTGGGTTGCTTTTTCATCGTGCTTTTTCATCTTGTATTCACTGTCCTGTGCTTACATGTACGTACCCTAATCAGTCTGCATGACTACTGAAGGTTGTAATCCAATTTACGTGTATATGAGTAGACCCTTTAAAATCAAGAAACTTAAATTAGTCATGACTAACAAACTCCTATCTGGGACACAGGTGGCGCTGTGGTCTAAACCAGAGAGCCTAGGGCTTGTCGATCAAAGGTTGGCAGTTCAAATCCCCGCAACAGGGTGAGCTCCCATTGTTCATTCCCAGCTCCTGCCCACCTAGCAGTTCGAAAAGCACGTCAAAGTGCAGGTAGATAAATAGGTACTGCTGTGGCGGGAAGGTAAACGGCGTTTCCATGCACTGCTCTGGTTTGCCAAAGCAGCTTAGTGATTCTGGCGACATGACCCAGAAGCTGTCTGCGGACAAACGCCGACTCCCTCAGCCTATAGAGCGAGATGATTTTGCAACCCCAGAGTCGTCCACGACGGGACCTAAGTTAGGGGTACCTTTACCTTTACCTTTTTAACAATGGACCAATTCCAGTGCTGTGCAGATACATATCCTACTATTCTTCAGAGGTTTCCTTCCCCTTTTCTTTCTTTCTCACAGCACTTTATAATTTCTTTATAATTCCAATGGGTGCAGGGTTGATCTTATTTTGTTGATGTTAGGCAGGTATTGCTAGTCTTTTTCCTTCCTTCCTTCCTTCCTTCCTTCCTTCCTTCCTTCCTTCTCCTGATCGTTAACTGAAGCATGGGGAACCAGGGAGGCTGGCTACTGAATGACTAAGATATGTGCAGTTGTTGATTTTCTTTTTAAATGGAAGTTCTTCCTTAACGTTTTAAAAAATAAAAAACCTTGCAGCAATGGATTTCTTTAAATGTAAAAAGACTTCACTTAAAAAACAAAACAAAATGTCCAACAGCCCTTTGTTGGGTTTTCTGGGAAAGTAGGTCCCTGGCTGCAGAATGCAGGCCACCAGAGATGATTTACAGAATGAATGAGAGAACCCTCACAAACCTCTCTTGGGCACTTTGGAAGTAAAGTGAGCACAACAAAACTCATTTACGCATTTGCAAAAATTTCATAATATCCAATGCAATTTCTTTTCTCATAAATGTCCCCTTCCCTATGTCCCCCCCTCTCAGAGAGACCCTTCTCTATGCCTCCCCCAGAGAAGTTCAGAGGATGGCAACAAGTGAATGGGTCTTTTCTGTGGTGGCTCCCCTGTTGTGGAACACTCTCCCAAGAGAGGTTCGCCTGGTGCCAGGCCTACACTATTAAATAATCTAGGTCCCATAAAAGTGTGGGGGAGATGACTGTTATTATGATGACTATTTTATTATTAGGGTGTCTGTCAGTATACTTTTACTATGTTTTTATCATTGGTATTTTGTAATGTGTTTCTAATGTTGTACACTGCCTTGATATATTTTGATAAAGGGTAGTATATAAATCAAATAAACAAATAAACAAATAATGAAGAATGGTCTAAAGATGCAGGATAAATCTTCAGAACAGCAGTAGCGTATTATTGACACTGAATATGAATTCAGGTGTGGAGAATATTGTGCTAGTTTTCCTAATGTTTCTTTCACAGTGCAGTACCTATTCCTTAAGTTTTCCATGTGTGGTTTTACATCATGTGAAAAATAAATTTTAATGTGGAAATTAACAGTTAGGGAAACATCAAGGAAATGGAGTAAACTGCTGTGTGAATGCAGATTTAGACAAATACAGCCCTGGGAATCTATAGGAAATTATGCTGGATTCTCTGTTCCTGATCCCCAGCTATCTGGACAGCTTATCTTTTATTATTATCATAATAAAAAATGACATCTTGAAGATGTCAGTCTGAATAACTTTTAGACAGCTTCCTGTTGAGAGTTGTAAAGGTCACACACATGGCTTGAAGAGTGTATTGTCACTTTGCTTAGCTTTAATATGACTCCAACAACTTTTTATTGCCTTTTCTATTAATATATTCATTGTGTTATGCTTGTTTGCTTTTCAGTTTGCTGTTGACATTGGGATTGAATTGGTTTATTTGTTATTCTGACTGCAACATTCATAATCAATAATAAATATCATCTGAAATGAAAATAATAGAAATGGTATTATTAGGAGATCTGTAAAAGAACACAAGCAAAGTCCCTTGTGGACATACTTTATTTTAATATTTAAGAAAAAAGAGACCACAAAATGCCATAGAGTTCACTTTCTGTAATTCTCCAAGCATAAGTTGTCACAGAAAATGTAAGAAGAGTAGACTCAAGCCATTTTTAGTTTGAAATCATATCCTTGTCTCCAAGTCAGAGACTACCCATCTTCCCACCTTCTAAAGAAGAAAGTGTAAACCACAAAAGATGATAGCCTGATGTATTCAACATTTGCTATTTCTTGATCAATGTGAAAGTAATATGCATTCTACCCCTCCCTGCACAATAAAACAAATGCTAACAGGTCTTACTACCATTTGAGAGTTTATTCTTTCATCAAAATATTGTCGTGAATACACTTAACTGTGCATGTAGTCAGGGACAGCCCCAAAACATATTGCTAGATGAGGCAGAGGACAAGATGCCCAATCCCTTACCAAGTGCAGAAGCCAACTTTGTTGGCATCCATCTGTCTCAAGAAACAATGGCATACGCCTCCGGGGGTGAAGTCTAACTGCTGGAGAATCACAACAGCTGTCATGGCTGCAGTAACTTGCAACTGCTGCCTTCCACATTGCATTTGCAGAAGCCTGGAGGTCCCAGGCTGCCCAGGCAACAAGAGCCCACTCTTGGCCTTGCTGATGTGGTCCAAAGGAAAGCAGAGCAATACATTTGGCACTAGCCTCGCTGTAGGCATTGTCAGAAGGAAGCATACAAGACACCATCCAAACATCTTAGGGACTCCATTCCAGATTTGTGCAGGGTTTACTCCTTAATCCTTTCTTCTCCTGAAGATGTTCCACGAGGCAGCAGCTATAGATCTTTCATAGAGTCATAGAATCATTTTCATCAGGGTCCATTCCTGAAGGCTTTCTCATGAATGTGTTTAGCTGCAAGGAAGCAGAGGTTTAGGACTAGAGTTTACCTTCTGCTAGATGGACTACCTTCCTAGGTTGATGAGCCCCATCTGGCCCCCAACAGCATGTGCTGTTGACTGGCTTCTTGACTGTTGGACGATTAGGAGACCCTCTGTTCCCTTCACAGAATACCCTGTTTCTCCTAAAATAAGCCATAGCAGGATTTCTATGCATTTGCGAAATATAAGCCGTTCCCCAAAAATAAGCCATACCCCGAAAATAAGCCATAGTGACGTGGTACCTCCCATTAAAACAACTCCCTGTCCCAACTGTTGGGGCATACTCTGCGTACATCTGAGATTGTGGATATTCTATGGCTGCCCACCGGGCCTTTCCTGAGGTGTATGGTTATCAACTTTAGATCTAATCGCCTACCTGCAAGAATTTTAAAATTAAACAATTGCACAAGGAAATGGTATATTTCCTTTACAAGGGTGTTTACTAACCTAATCCGTAAACCGTTACCCATCAGTACAAGGGCCACCCGCACTGACGCTAGGCCACACTGCCGTAGGAAACCTGTGAATGGGGAGCTGGAGCTGAGGCCCTCTCACATGGACAAAGCTATTTCCCAACAGGATTCGGATAGCCCTGCATTGGATCCAAGTCTGCTCACAACTGATTTAATTGACTTTTTACAGCCTCCCCTTAACTCTTTGGCCACCTCATGGGATACGCTCACCACCGGTCCACCTAAGCAACATCGAAGTGAATTGCTCTCATCTTCATATGCCTCGATGCCAGAATTGGAGGCTTCAAGCCCAATACGAGGCCATGAGCCGCAACACCTGTTAAACTCTAATCCTCTAATAGTTCCATCTCAAGATACAGTTGCTGATCTTCTACCTTTACAACCTATACTGTCTGGTGAAGTCTCTCCTATTAAAGCAAATGCCAAACATCCTGACATCTGCAACAGTGACATTGAGGACCCTCTTGGCCATATCAACTTGTTGGCCCTCCAATCCAAGCTACCACAGCTTTTCAGTGCCCAGAAACCCAAGGCCAGTCGGTATCCTTACACGGGGCAGAGTGAGGAAGACCCCCTGATTATCTTAGCAAAGGACTCCAGGGTCCACCGACCAACAATCGATGCCCCAGAGGTAGTGGAAGAAATACATCTGGAAACATCTGGGGCTTCAGGTGACAGCCATCCTTCTGACATGCACCTAGATTGACTCGATGCCACGGCCGGGAACCTGGTGCAAAATCCTTCTCTGCAGCTGGTATCATGGAACGTGGCAGGGTGGTTTTCTAAGCTGTGCCTCCCTGAGTTCACAAAGTTAATAAGGGCACACGATATAGTTTGTTTACAAGAAACCTGGTCATTACATCATATTGAATTTCCAGGTTTTAACGCTTTTTCTGTTCCAGCAACTAAAAGCCACAAGAAAGGTAGGCCCTCAGGTGGATTGCTAACCCTAGTGGCTCTCCATATAAAATGTGAACATATCCTGTCGACAAATGCTAGCTGTAAATTACTAGTAACAAAGATAGTGCTGGAGAACCAGGAAATGCTTTTGTTCAATGTCTATATCCCTCCCACCCCCACCACCACAGCCAAGAACCTACAATGGGATCTTTTTATGCATGTGCTTGAGAATCTGGACTTCATCAGCCCTGACTTACCTATTATTTTGACTGGAGACTTTAATGCCCGTTTAGGCCAAGGGTGGGAAGTGTATACGAAAGCATGGGGGATCCTGGATACTTCTGTTCTCCCAGACTTCTGTTTTTGGGAACGCAGATCCCAGGATACAGTAATTAATCTGGCGGGTCTGCAATTTATTAAGCTGACCACCACCAGGGCCCTGACATGGCTCAATGGGCTAACTGAATGGGAAGGCTCTGGGAATTTTACCTATATCTCCCCTCAGGGAAACAGTGTGGTGGACTATATTCTGATACCCGCTGGAATGATATCCAACGTGGCTGAGTTCTACATAGGTGATCCTATGTTTAGTGATCATCTCCCCGTACACTGTAAGTTTGTCTTTCCACCTGGTAAGACCGCACAGCCAATCAGTCCATCCCCCCAGGAACCGAGACCTAAGCTTCCAAGGATACAAGTCAATGAGCACACTCTGGCTCTCTTCCAAAACCTGGTGAACTCAGACCGTGCGATCCATTTGTTCTCAGCAGAGGAAGGTGTTCTTTCCCCTGTTGTTGGAATCACTCGGTTCGAGGAATTTATCGACACTTTAATAACTGAACTGTCCCACCCGCACCCACATAGGCCTCCTGGGAAGAGGGGGATTGGTGATCGGACTGACAAAAAGACTTTAGCTATTAAATCTGAAGTCAGGAAACTTTATAGAGAATTCAGAGAGTCGGGCAGCCCCCGTCTACCTGACATCTACTTCTCTAGAATCCAACAATTAAGGGAATCTATTAAGCTCAGCCGGCTAAGATATAATCAGACTTGCTGGGAAATATTATTCTCAGCCATACAATCTAGAGATCATAAGAAATTTTGGAAGGCCGTAGCAGATCCCCCACAGCCACAGAATGAGCAGTTGTCTTTGATCCCATCGGGTACATGGACAGATCATTTTAAGACAGTCTTCTTCGATAACTGTATCCCACCGGACAGGCTAGATCAGGACACCCTTTCTCTCCTAGATGAGTGGCCTCCGGTATCCAATTCAGAAGTTATAAATTTAATTGGCCAGATGAAAGTAGGAAAGGCTGCAGGCCCTGACGCCATTCCACCTGAACTGATTAAAACTAAATTCGAGTGGTGGGCTCCAACTCTGGCAGAATTGTTTACGCTGGTCGACAGATCAGGAACTATGCCCAGCTCCTGGCAGCAATCCATAATTATCCCTATTTTTAAAAAAGGTGACCAAAAGATGCCGGCTAACTATCGGCCTATAAGTCTCCTATCTAACATCGGGAAACTATACGCTAAGCATCTGTTAAACAGATTAACCACCTGGATTGACGACAATAACATCATAGGCCCTGAGCAGGCTGGGTTCAGGCCAGGGAAATCAACTATTCGCAATTGTATGGTGCTGTCTCACTTAGTCGCTAAGTCCACACGACTCTATAAAGAACATCTCTATGTGGCCTTCCTGGATATCCAGGCTGCTTTTGATACCATCGACAGGAGGTTGCTATGGACCAAATTGGAGACTATGGGCTTAGAACCCAGATTACTTTATTTGATCAAAAAGCTTTATACTAATAATACCTGCCGAATAAGAATTCATGCTGGGAACGAATTGACAGCACCAGTCATTATAAACAGAGGAGTAAAACAGGGCTGTGTACTTGCTCCTACGCTTTTCAATCTTTTTCTTAATGACCTTGCCCCCGTACTAAAGCAGGTGGACGCTCACAGTCCAAAGATCCAAGCCTTAAGTACGCCCATTCTTCTCTATGCGGATGACATGGTTTTGCTTTCACGGACTAGAATAGGTCTAAAGCGACTGGTAAATGCCTGTATTGAGTACATGTCCAAAATGAAATTATGCTTAAACTTTGAGAAAAGCAAAATCCTGGTGTTTGGTAACTCACGCAAGAAATACAGCTGGGTTTTTGGAAGTAAATCCATTCAACAGGTCTTTAAATTCAATTATCTAGGAATCACCTTCCACCATAGGCTCCTCTGGTCTCCACACCGAGACTCGGCGGTGAATGCCAGTAAGCTGGCTATGCAGGCTATAATGCGCTTTTTTACAACAAGGGGTAATTCGTATATCCCCTCTGCGCTCAAGGTTTTTAATGCCAAAATTATCTCTCAACTGTTATATGGCATTCCAGTCTGGATCCCAGGGTTCACTCAGACAGTAGAACAAGTGCAATCAGTCTTCCTCTACAAGATTTTCTCAGTCCCACGATGTGTACCATATGCAGTTTTATGTTTAGAGGGAGCTCAACATAAGGTGGAGTCTGTTGCCTGGGTAAGATTTCTCATATTCTGGCTAAACATCTGCCTTGACTCTGATAGAGACCCTCTCCTCCAAGTAATGTTATTGGACACCTTCCTCCCCATTGGGCTACAACACTTCAACAGGAAGGTTCAACAACTGGGGCTATCAGTGGAATTCCTGCGCACAATGTCCTTACTATCTGCCAAGGCCACAATAAAAACTAGGTTGTGGGACATTGAGCGCCAAGAACTCATAGAGGCAGCAGGCAAAACATGTTCCCCTCTTTATTTTCATCTTCCGTGGGCTCACGAAATAAATTGTAATTATCTTGATTTTCTACTGAACCCCCCAGAAAGAAGGGCCTTTTCGTTGGCCAGGTTCAATGCAAATCCATCGAACCTCCTATGGGGAAGGTTCTCAGGCAGGGTGGAGGGTGAGAGGATTTGTCCATGCGATGACGACCAGGTGGAAAGCCTTGTTCATATGGTTTTTCACTGCAAACTTTACGACGATCTCCGCCAGCAATTCCTGGACCAGCTCTGTATCCCTAGAAGGAGACCAGAGCGGGAAGTCTTACGTTTCCTATTAACAGGGACTGACCAGGAGCTTACCAAATTGGTAGCTCAATACCTACATTTGCTCTTTCTCGTCGTATATTCTGCAGTCGTCTGAGTTATCAGGAGTCCCAGAGATGTGATCGTGGATAGCGGAGTCTTGTCTCTTTTCTCTTCTAACATAGTTTGTGCAACTGTGAAAGTATCAATCCGCTTCTGTTTTGTATGTATGTTTGTTTGTTTGATGCCAATAAAAGGTTGATGATGATGATGACTGTTGGACCCACTATTGGTCTCATCTGCTCAATCTGTTGGAACCTGCAGTCACTGTAACCTGCAGAAGATTTTTTTTTTTTAACATATCACTTGTTATGGTAAAAGTTGTAAGAGCTGAGTACCTGGGGTACATTTTGGGCTGTCATCAGTGCCACCACTGATACTCTGCATAACATATGAAATGAACAGTATAATTATCTATAACAATTTCAAAAGAGCCCAAAGAAAATCCATGTTTCCTGTTAAAATTATAGCTGAAACCTTAGTAGTCAAATAGACTCATAAATTACATAGAAAGCAATGTAGACTACACCTAGAATAAATCTGTCCTGCAATTGAATTGGAAGCAGTGAATCCTGTTGTGTGCAGCTCCCAGTTACTTGCTGCAGAAAATTTGGACCAACAGAAAATTCACCTGCAGGTTTGTTTGTTTGTTAAGACTAAAGTGTTATATAAGAAACATTTAAAACCAGCGAATCCATTAGCTATGTGGGAAATCCATTTTTATTGACTCGTGGGCTGTGTCTTGATTTTCCAAGGCAATTACAACTGTGCAAAAGATTTGCATTGAATGTTATCACTCCTGCTGCCTGCTTTCAGATAGTTTAAATGTGAACCTCATGAAGTCCAGATAAGGCATTATTTTCTTTTTCTGATTTGTCTCTATTGATAGGACCTTGGCAGAACTTATGGTAATTATGTTCTTGAGAAGATATCTAGGCCAGGGCAGTGGCTAACCTAATTAACCACTGCTCCAAGAAGATCACTGAATGAATGAATATTGCCAGGTCATACCTTTCAACATTTCTCCGATGAAAATAGGGACATCAATAACGATGATGATGATGATGATGATGATTATACCCCACCCATCTTTCTGGGTTGTCCCAGTTACTCTTGGTGGCTTCCACTATACAGGGCTGCCTGTATAGTGAATATGACTATACTGTATAACTTCCCTATAGAGGGTTGCCTTCAGATTTATTCTAGATGTTGTATTGTTACTTATTTCCTTGGCTCGGGGGTCACATAACTCTATACCCTCCAACATTTCTCTGATGAAAATAGGATGTCATAAGGAAAGTGGGACGTTCCAGGATCAATCATAAACCGGGATGACTTATGTAAATCTGGGACTGTCCCTGGAAATAGGGACACTTGGAGGTATCTGCTAGGTCATGTGGCCAAGGCGAATGGGCTTTGGATTTGGCCTTATTAATCTCCTCTGGTCCTGACCCACTCCACCATGCCCTTTTTTGGAGGGGTGACATACACCAGCCTCAGTTCAGCCAACTTCAGCTCAGCCAGTTAAGCTGCAGCTGAGCCAGAATGAGGAAGTTACACCAACTTTATGTTCAGGCGAGCTGGGGTTGGACACTTAATGCTGGCTGAGCCTGGCTGAGTTGGGAATTAGCTGGCTGAGCCAGCAATCCACTGTACCCTAAGCTGTTTGCCCAGTGGACCTGCCATAGGATTGCTCCCTTAAACCAGTGACAAAACTGGAGCTGTACCAAATTGACAGGGAACATTTCTCAGCCATTATGTTTGGCTACATTCTGCAGGGTGAGGCAAAATAATGTCTGAATATGAGAGCATTCTTACTTATAATCTGAATGTCAGAGTGCAAACATGTGTTACAGCACTGAGTCATACTGTTTGACCCGGCAGCCGCCAGTTAGAAATGGGAAATAAAATTGCCATGGAGTTAAGATTTTTAATTCCTCAATTAGCCACATGAGTTCTAAAAGTTTTATATTCTCCTAAACTGTACCCTATGTGCCAATTCGTATTAGCTTCAGATCTAGCATTGACATTTAACATACATTTGCCATAGTCATATGAATAGGTTAATATCATTTATATGGATCCAGCTGAAATATCAGTCCATTTGCCTGGCTTGAGACTCATAAAATCAATTCCTACAGGTTCTTATGCACCTTTTATTCCCTCATGCCCTCTTTTACCTGACAATGGACATCTAGATCCATCAGCAAAATAAAGCAAGGGGAAATACACACAAACTTCTTGTTAAACTCACCTATCCTCAGGTGACCTAGTTTGTCAAGCAGGATGAGTTTTCGTTTTAAACCCCCTCCCCTCCCCTCCCCTCCCCTGCAAATGTTTGCTCCACCTCTGCCAGAAACACAAAATCCTACTACATGGTTCTTTTTTTAAGCCTTCCAAATATCGAAGGTGACCAAACTCCAATTTTTAATAGTAAAATCATGGCCCTGTTTCAAAACAAGATTATTGAGGAGTTTGGGGCAATTGACATGGACAGTGGGATTTAAGAGGGAAGAAGCAGGTGCTGTTTGTTATCATTGAGAAATGTAAAACTTTTGCTAATGACATACTTATCAATTTAGAAATTCCTACACACACACACCCATATAGTGGTAATGTCTGTGATGATAATGGAAGAAAGACGAGGCTCCTCTTTCTATCCATATTGTTCATTTTTCTAAAGTAAGTTCATGCTCCAAAACAAATCCCTGAAATCTTAAGAAATTCTTCTTTCAGTCCCTGGGAGAGTGCTTTAAAACATGGTTCTGGACGTATCTTTTCATGAAATTTCACTGCAAGTGTTTTGGGAAACATTTTTTTTTTTTTAATGCATACTCGACAGCTTCTAGCTCTCTGGACCTGAAAGGGGAAAAAATATCTAAAGAAAACAGCATCTTCAGAGGCATTTCAGTAGGAAATGCTGAGAAGATAATTGTTTCTTCCAATGAACAAAGACATAGGATAGGAAGAAAAAGAGAGAGTACTTATTATTCCAAGCAAAGTTTTGCATATACTCCAAGCATTCTTACTTATCATGGACATTCCTTCTGGTAAACCGCAGTATCTTTTTTGGCATTTGGGATGGAGGCCTTTTTAAAGGTTTTTGAGCATTTAGAGGTGTAACTTATTTGTTTGTTTTTCTTCATCTAGTGCTTTCATATCCTACTGTCATCATGGCATTCAAGGCAATGTCTACGGGGGCTCCCTCATGGTCCCTCACACAGGCATTGACCAGACCCTGACTTGCTTAACAGCAGCAAGGTAAATGCATCATGTACCTGAAGACCAGGCTTCTCTTATCTGGTGCTTTTCATATGCTTTGGATTGTGGCTTCCACCATCCCTGACCACTGGCCAAGGCAGCTGGGGATGATGGGAGTTGTAGCCCAGAACATCAGAAGAGCACCAGGTTGGGGAAGGCCACCTTAGACCATGCCCTAGGACATGTTTCCACCCCTCTCCTGAAGTTTTCTTCACCAATGTCTTCAGCTTATCAGCATCTTGCATTACAAACCAAGTCAAGACAGTTAGCAGAAGAATATAAGAAGCTGCAATTTACCAGGTCACACTGTTTATCCACCAAGACTAGTGCAGTCTACTCTGGTTAGCTACAACTCTCGCAAAATGTATTATTTGTAAAAATAATAATGATGAAATTTCCTAGCATGGCTTTTAATTGAAGCCACAAAAGCAAAAAAATAAGTAGGTGGGGAAATATACATCTAAAACTGAACTGAAGTTTGATTACAGGTGCATGTTCTGGGTCTGATTTGTATTTGCTTTGTTTACAGAGTTAGCTATTAATCCTGTGTGATGTACCTGTCTCTAGGTGTTCCATAATTCCATTTTCATGCTGCCCATGTTTCCCCTCTTGCCTTTAAATGCAGGGTTGACAAATGTCCCTGCAGCTGTTGGTCTACCAACACCCCATTATAGCAGTATTCACCCACTCTTTATTTGTGTCGTTGGGGATCATTACCCAGTGCTTTTCTTTTGGGGGCACTCAAGGGTACGCAGTACCGACACCTCTTTTTTGTTGTTAAAAAGTGTGGCACTTACTGTAACAACTTCACAGTGTTTTCTAGCACTGACGTTACCCTTCAGCAATATTACTGTGAGAAACCTGTCGTGACCAGTCATTTTTTTCTTTAGAATGTTTTGGAGTCTGCAAAGCAAAGTTTGTTTCATCCAATCTTCCTTGTGCTTTCTATAATGACATTGGCCTCCCTTTTGTCTAATCCTCTTCCACTGCTGCCCTGATCCAGATGTGGAGAGGGAGCACAGCTGGTTTTTCAACAAATATAAAGATGTCAGGAAGATGTCATTCCACAAAACAGTGACTTATCATTGAAATGCAAAGCTTGAGGATTGTCACAGCCATATCCTGCTGCTTAACAGCATACTAGTGGGTGGTAGTCAATGCAAATTTTTACTCACAATAGACCCACTGAAATGAATAAACATGACAAACATGGTTTCATTCATTTCAGCTGGGTTACTCTGAGTAGGGCTTAGCTGAATACAAAACAATGTGATAAACATTAGAAAAGAAATAGGCAATATGGTGTCCTCCAGATGTTGCTGATATGAGTCCCTATTCATAGACTATGCTGGCTGGGGGCTGGGGGAAACTATCATCTAATAATTTCTCAAGGCCACATGGTGAATATCAAATTTACCATGAACAAACAAGCAATAGTATCTGGAGTAAAAAAGAAACAATGCTTGATGAGAACAGTATTAGATTTTAACAGACTAGAAGATGGCAGGAGACTCAAGTAACTCCTGTATCAGTAAGCCTTCAGGTAAGACTATGGTGGTAGACAGTTGAGACATTCTGACACAGGAATATTATATTGATATATTATTTGCTTTGTGCAGGGATCCTGCTGTGATGATTTCATTGGCCTCAAATCTGTGGACTTTGGACTGGCTCCAACATGTCTGTTTCTGCATGCTTGTGAATATTAGAAGTCCTTTATGATTGTAGCTCTACTAGTAACCTTCATCATTTCCTGAGTCACCATCTGCATTTTTATTGGATCTGGCCCAATAATTACTTTCCCCTTTCAGAGAGGAATTAAATGTGCATTAGATGTATGAAAAGTGCATAAGTCCCTGTAATTGAACAGTTAACTTGTACATGAATTCCACTTTGTACATAAGAGATGCAATTTGTGCACTGAGGAGATATTCAAACAAATTGGCACTTCATTCCTCTGTGGGAATAAGACTTTCTTTTCCAATCACAGCTTTTCATAAGAATTAAGCAAATTAGGGAAATAAAGGTCATTAGCTAAAATTAGATTGCACTCTACTTAACAGGTGTTTTGGACTATTTTACCCTGAGGGCAAATCTCAGTGCTGTCCAAGAAGTTAATTGTGCAATAATTGTACAGTTTGCACATTAATTTCTAACAGTTTAGACTGTGCTGTAGTTTTATTGAACTTATTGGCAGTTGCTTTCTTTACATGTGAGCAAGGTAATGACTCTAATGGGTAGATTCAAACTCTGTCCCGGGACCATTTAGCAGTTTATTTTATTAATTCTGAATTGTATGATAAATAACCAGAGAGAAAAAACCTAGACTTTGTGGTCTATACCACAACAAAAAGTTGTTTTAGTACTGGGTTAGGATAAAAAGAATTGTTTTCTAATTTTGACCACAGTGGTCAACTCACAATTACGGGATGCCCCAAATCTTCTTTTTAAAATTTTGCTAATCCTATTGACCTGCGAGAAATTAACTGTTAGTTTTAGAAAGCTGTGAGGAGCTTGAATTGGCTAAAGCATCAAGGGATGTGTGGTTTGTGTCATTTTCCCCTCCCCACCATAATTCAGGCACTGCTTGAGATATTTTGATTGTGGAGATACCAATATTTTTGCTTTATGGCAGCTCAATTGATGATACACCAAATTCATGGATTAAACAGGAGACACGGATTATACAGGAGATATCCTGAATGCTTTAGGAGACATAATATTTCTGGCCATGACCCATCCCTCAAGTTTCTACATAGAAGGTCGGTGCATATCTCCATTCATATAAATAGATCCCAGAGGCCGGTATCCAAATCAGCCCCCTGCAATGCAGAATATGCAGCTGTCCCAGATGAGAATCGAACCTGCAGCCTTGGTGTTATCAGCACCACACTCAAACTATCTGAGCTGTGTGTGTGTAAAAATGCTTAGGTCTGAAACCCCAAAGATCCACTGGCCTTCTCAGTACACAGTGCTGACCTAGATGGTCCAAGGCATAAGACAGCTTCCTATGTCCACACCTTCCAGAGAGCAATTAATGTCTTGGCTCAATGTTGAAATGAATATAGTAGAAGAATGAAGAAAAGGAAAAGCTATAGGATTTTGTTTTTAAAAAACTGTTTTCCCACCATCTTTACATTTCCCAATAGATCTGTTTTATTTTTTATGATAACATTTATATCCCACCATTTCTTCAAGGACCTCAGACAGGCCTACACACTTCTCCCCCTCTCCAATTTACCAACACAACAACCTCATCAGGTAAATTAGACTGAAAAACAGTGACTGGCCCAAGGTCACCCAGTGGGCTACATGACTGACTGCAGATTTGAACCCTGGTTTCGCAGGTCTGGTCCAGCACTCTAAACATTACACCACACAAGTGTATGAAGGGCCTCTGAAATGACCTGGGCAAGTTTAGGTCCCACCTTTGTGATCCCTCCCTGGCTAGCTCACTGCCGCCGCCACCAGCAAGATAAAAGCTGTGGGGACTGGAGGCAGCAGTGAAGTTGCGCTTGACACCAAATGACTCTGAGAAGGCCACCACCAGACTATATGGCTGGAGCTGCCACAATCCCACTTTGTGGCCCAGAGGCATTCTGGGTAAAGTAAGACAATGGCAGCTTCATCGTGTGGTCCAGAAATCCCCTCAGCACTGTCCCATCCTTAAATAAAAGGGTTTTAAGGAAAATAAACATTTGCCAGCATCAGCTGTGTAGGCTTTCTGGGATACTTGGGCCTCAACAGTTGCCTGTTTCTTCCAGATATTGATGTCAGGCCTGAGGATGGGAAAGGGGGCACTTACTACCCATCATCACGTAGCCATTGAAAGCACAGGGACCTCTGTCAGAGAATAACATGAGAAACCTACTAGAGACAAACACGTGATTCATTGGCTTTATTTTTACCTTTATGGATTTTCTGGTGGTTGTTGAGATCGTTGAAAGTGGAACTTTCACATTAAAAAAAAGTAGGGGGAAGTAAAAGTTTAAATACAAGCAATGATGGGATACAGCTTAAAGTGTGGAGAATTCTGGCCAGAATACTATATCGATTAGGAGCATTTTAAAGGTTAGGGAGAGATGCCTACTCATTCTTCCTCTGTGATAAACAGCACACATTGTGGGAAGTTTGTTTCCTTGAAAACCTGGATTTTGTTGTGTACAAGATTGTTAAAGTATCTTGTGAAGTTCTGGAGTTTATATTAATTCCAAGGGTTTTGGTTTTTTTTAAAAAAAACAAGTAAGAGTTGTGAATAAATGGTGCTAGACACTATACTATGTCTTTTAGGCAGTGCAGCATGGATTTTGCAACCCAATCCTATGCTCAGAACTCTACTGAGTTCAGAGAGACTTGTTTCAAGTATGTGTGTATAAGATTGCATCCCACAGGCTCAAGGGGATTTGCTCCAGGATAAAATCATTGAATATAAAAGAGTTCTTTGATTCAATGTGATCATTGACTATAAAAGACATTCTTTGATCCCATTTTTCTAGCAGTGTATTGGCAAGTATTGGTCCTTTAAGCTGAACTTTCCATTCACCCATTCCTGTATTTCACTACAGTGGACCCCAGAAGGGCTATTTTGTCTGGCAAAATTTCATGTAGGTCAACAAACTTACCACAATACTCTTATGAATTAGTTGACTGCAAAAACATCAGGATTTCTTGTTCTTTTTAAGGTTCAAGTTACAAGAAAGTTGACTATCACTTTGAATATTTTATTAACCATATGTAAAAATGAAATTTGCAACTGCTTTTCACCACAAAATGTCCTAAACATTTTACATGACGTACATGAAACTGTGGTTAGAAACTTTAAAAGTATCTTCTTACAGAGCCTCATTAATCTCCTTAATATTGTCAAGCAATACAAACAAAGCTCTGCTTAAATATTTATTCAAATCTCTTTTCCAAGATGAGGTCAGGCAAAACTGAATATTTAAAGCATATTCTAAGTATTATGTTTAACACCCAGCACTCTATATAAATTGCCTCAAAATGTCATAGGTTGTGTTAATGTGAAAAGCTTTCCACGAGGGACACTGTAAACTTTTAATTGATGAAGGTTGCTTGGTTTACCCTTGAACACCGTCCAAAAATAATAGCAGTACACCATCAGAATGCTCAGCCTTTCTTTTTGATATTTACCTTCTGTGAGGCTTTAATGCCAGCATGTTATGAAAGAATATGAGCTTAAAAGGATGACATAAGGCAGGAAATGGCTTTTGAACTATGGTGGACATCAATGGACTATTTTGATTGGGAGCAACCAATGTCCAATTTCTCCATTATTACTGAGGGAATGCAGAGCTGTGGCCTTTTATTCTTATTTTAATATCATTTTTATTTCACAACTCCAGTAAGACATCCATTCAAATATATATTGCACTCTTAAGGTGATTGAAGTTCCAAGATCTTTGGCACAAAGCTCTGGAGTGGAAATATAGTCTGCAATAAGCTCTACAGGTAAGAAAAACTCTGTCCCCTATTTGCTTTCTGTGTTAACACAGTTGATCTCATTAGTATGTACTTAAGGCTTTTTTTCTGAAAAAAGGAAAATATTCTCTTGTCCTTTCAAGGAGGTAGGGTCATTAATGCCTTGCATTCTTATGTCAGGGAAGCTCCACTGTCAGTGAAATGGAATTCTGCATAATCCTTATTTAACACCATGTAGCATGCAGAGAAGACCATTATCGCTAACAGCTTGTGTTACTGGCAAGAGTACAGTAAACAATGTGGAATATATTTGCTTTGTTAATTTCTTATGCATCATGACTTTAGTAGCTGTGAGTGCCAAAGGAGAGAGAAAAAGACATTTTATGGGCTGCTAATACATTCCCTTTGCCCACCATTTATTCCTCAGCATCTGACATGTTGCCACCCTATGCAAACAATTTAAACTGTAAATTATGAGTGAACTGCATATAAAGGGGTTCCCCCCCCTAAAAAGATCATTTGAAATTAAATGATTTCAAAACAATAGTAATTGATATGATCCAAGTATATATTCCAATGGAGATACTGTCAGATTCTTAGGGGGAGAATAGAAAGCTCATTTTCCATAATGAGCACAAGAAGAAAAGGGGGACACAGCTTCTCTGCCAATAGCCTCTGAACTAAGTAGTTAGAATTGGGTGGATGAAGGGTCTTTGGAAGGAGCATAGTTAGAGGTTAGAGATGGTAAAATGCTGGATTGGGAATGCTTGGAAAGGAACTCACTCACCTAGTTCAGAAAACACCAAAGTCAGTTAGAACTGAGCCTATCTCCCCCAAAGTTCAGACATGTAATAGGCTCATGTGGTACCATTCCTCCCTGCCACCAGATGCCCACTTTCCCATTCCCCCCCCCATGAAAGGAATTAAGCCTGAAAGCACAGAGGACTTGCAACAGCATAGGCAATTATTTTTAAGGAGTGGAGATGATGCAGAGGGTCACAGCTACTGAAGAGCACGGGAACACAGTTTATAATACCTCTGGACTCTTGTGTTCTTTGACACTATACCACAGTTGCTGGACTGATCATATGCACAATGTTGCTGAATGCATGCCTGTTACCTCTGTAGGAAAGTGGGATAATTAGAAGTTTCAGCAAATACTGGAAAGAATTTGAGACCATTGGCTTCACTAGTCACAGACAGTACTCCTGAACCAAATATGTATACTGTGGTACCTTGGTTGAAGAACAGCTTAGTTTATTAACAACTTGGATTAAGAATGCTGTAAACCTGGAAATAGGTGTTTTGGTTTGTGAACTTTGTCTTGGAAGCAGAACAAGTTTTGCTTCCTGTTGAGTGTGTTCCATTTGTAAATTGAGTCCCCTCCTGCTATGGAAAAGCACACCTTGGTTTAAGAACGCTTTGGTTTAAGAATGGATTAAGTTCGTAAACCAAGGTACGTACCACTGTATTAAGTAAATAGTGCTGTGCTGAACCCTCTCCTTTTGCAAGGAAAATTTGGCCCCTTGAAAAGAGGGGATCATTGGTAACATTCTTGGGGGAAAGGCCATGCAGGTAAAATTGGCTCCATTTTGGTGAAATCATCACAACTTTGGCAGTAAGCCTTAAACTTGACTGAAGAAGAGCTCTGGATGTCCCTCCAATAAAAGGGTATTCTGCACTCCCAAGATGGCCATCTCATGGAGTGGAGGACGATGTAGGTCATAGGACTCCCCAACTGTCGGATTGACCCTGGGTATACTTATGGCCAGCAGGCCAGAACTCAATGGTTGTATCCAATGCCTTTGCCAAACTTCTAACATCTGTAATTGATAATGTTGTGGCCTTATTTGACCCCATCCCCCAAAAAAGCACTGTGTTATGTCTGGTTATTCCTTTGGAGATGGGGTAGCAGGTGATGTGGTGCATTGGCACGTAAGGTTATCCAACCTTTTCTTCTCAAGTTCTTTCCCAGTTCAGAATCACCCTACACCAAATGGTTTTTCATCTCTGCAATGGAAATATTAAAAAGCTACAGAGATCATTGTCATGTGAAAAAGTAATTTGGCAGAATGATTTTGATATTTAAATGTTATCAGTACCCTCTCTAATAACACAAGAAGAAAGTTGCTGGATTATGCAAAAGACCTATCAAGTCCACCATCTTGTTTCCCACAGATACCTATGGAAGTCCACAATGTGAGGGGAATTGGAGATGTGGTGACACAAATAGTATGTTTTATCCCTCCCCTAGTCATCTGTAACCTGGAAAACATACATTTCTTATCTGCTGTACATGGAATCAGCAGTCCTTCTTTCCTCAGTCCAAACTGTTCAGGGTTTTTTGGGTTAAAATGGGTAGGAATTAATAGAAAAATAATTCTCTATGTTTTTCTCCAGATTAACAGAAACATGACCAATAAAGGAATTCTAAGAGCAAAAATGAGCTGTGTTTCATTGAGCCTGGTTACTTTAAGTTGAGTTTTTGCCAATTAATTCAAAGGGAGCTTCTAAATGTAACTAATGAGATGTATTTCCCCAGCTATTAATGAGTAAAGCTTTCTTAAAGGGGGGGTATTCAACTTCACTTCTGCTATCCTTGCAGAGTCCTGTTAAGTATTCCACAAACAAGCATTGATCACTTTAGAAACTGCTTACCTTTGTACTTAAATAAAATCTGACAAAACTATGAAATAAATATTATGAGAAATAGACATCAATCATTCTTGGTGTTTGTTTGTTTGTTTTTAGAAGAAATAATTGCACCCTCTACAATAATGAAGTTTCTAATAGTGTTTCATATCTTTTTAAATGTCACTGTTCTGTAAGTTCACTTTTCTGTAAGACACACTTGGTGACATCTTTTAACTCTGCTTTCCATTATTGTCTCATTGTACATTCTCCCAACCCCCCGCATAGCCCCTCTGTTCAACTGAATATTGTTTACTTTCAGAACTAAAGCACTGAACTAAACCTAGTATTAAAAAAGATATTCGAACATTAGACTGGGAGTGGGCTCTCCCTTGTTTTGGTGTCACTGGCAGTCAACCATGAGTCCATTCCCTCCAGTTCCACCCTGCTTTGTGCAGTTTTTTGCAGACTTTTTATTTAATACACACACTTTCATATAAAATACACGCTTTTAACATAAAATACACACACTTTTCAAAGCAATACATAAGAAAAGTCTGCTGGATCAGGCCAGTGGTCCATCTAGTTCAGCATCCTGTTCTCACATTGGCTAACCAGATGTACGTATAATATGTACGTACACAAACAGGTTATTTAAACCTATTCCCATCTAGTTTCAAGCCTGGGTTTGACTGAATTGGCCAGTGTTGCCCTGATAGATGACCTTCAAGGCAGAGACAGGGAGAATGCCACTCCAATGCTGTTGTTGGATTTTTCAGCAGCTTTTGATAGAATTGGGTATGGCATCCTCTTGGACTGTTTCCATGGTTTGGGAGCTGAAGGCATTGTATTGCAGAGCATCTGCTCCAACCTGCAGGACCTGTATCAGAGAATAGCATTGGGGAACTACATGTCTACATCTTGGCACAAGTCTCCCATCCCACGATTTTCCAAGTTAACAGGTTGCAAATATTATTTTTTCCTGGTAGCAACTAACACGATAATGAGTGCTCTGCTAGATTGTGGTAGATTTCCAGAAGTGCCTTTTATGTCATGTGAAAAATCACATAAAACACAAAAAAAAAACAGGAAGGACATGTCAAGGAAATGAAATACAATGCTATCTGAATGTAGCCCAAGTGTTGTTGTTTTTTCCTTCATCTCCTGGGCTGCTCACATATGGCAGTCATTAGTGGTGGCAAAACTCTCCCACTAGCATCAAAGAGAATATGGGATTGCTCTGCCCATCTTAAGCAAAGTGGAGTGACACTGACTTTAATTCATATCACCAGCTGAGTGGTGGATCCAGCTGTCAGAATTACCCACATCCTAAGGCATCCCTGTGCCTTCAGTGAGTACTCCACAGAACACGTTTCTCTGTGAAATAATTTCTGATTTCTTACAAGGATCTTGGAAATGAGGGATTGTATCTGTGAGGAGCAGAAAGTGCTATGTTTCTTTCCTTTAGACAACAGGCTCTTACAAATCAGGAGCAAATGATGCACAAAAATCCCTCGGTATCTTAAAGAGGGGAAAAATTACATAGGTAAACAGATAAATCTTCAGTACATTTGTCTTTATGGGAGCAGTTCCTGCTGTTGGTCTCTAACCTGTGGGGCATTATTCTTCACTAAATTGCCAGTAGTGTCCCACAGCACTGTGATAAATAGAAATCATGGAAAGAAATAACATTCATTCTAACACAGAGGAACCTTCCAGGCAGTCACTAGCCTCTGAGAACAGAATAGTTAGACAAAATAGATTAGTTGCAATCAAAGTGTATTTCATTCTGTGTCTTTGTGAAGGAATGTTAATCCTAGCTATGTGTAAGGACTTTGTGTCAATCATAAAATAAGTAATATTACTTAAAAAGCTGTCTTAAAATTTAAAGGCAGACATGCAATTCCACTTCTCTTTTGTATATTACCAGTGATTTAATCCCAAGAATGCATTTTTTGATATATCATTAAGAATCATGGGGCTATCTTCTTTTTTCTTACGCCAATCAAGAAAATAAAGAAGAAATATAAGGATTAGAGTGCCACAGAGAAGAAACAGAAGGCATCAAAATTTCCTGTTGGAGAGTTTACCTGTCTATGGTAATGGTCAGTTTGAACCTTCAGATTTAAGAGAGACTATTTAAATAAATGAAAGTAGCCTTAACTCTCACTAGCTGAAAGAGAAATAATGAATCATTTGCTACACAGCAAAACTAACCTGCTCATCTATGTTGCTGGAGGCGTTTAGATTATTGCAGTGATGTCTATCTGCTGTTCTCCATCAATTTCCCCAGGTCATGGTAGGAAGGTATCCATCACTCTGGAGTCCCACACTGTGCCCACAGTCAGGTAAGAAGCTACTGTTCTTAGTTCTCCCACCAGAAGTAACAGAAAGCACTGAAACTTGGCATTGTAGGGTGGGGCACTAGCAATTTTGTGTTTGCTGGATCCACAACCTGCAGATTGCGGGGTGCGGTGGGGCTCTTGAGGGCTGACACAGGGGTAAAAGTAAACACACCCTCTTCTGTCTTGGCCAATGTGAATGGCAGGGCTTATGGATATGACAGTCCATCTGCTGCTATGCTCTGACCCACTGCTTCCTGGCTATGGTTAGGATCTTTGTTTTGGAGTCTTTCTTCCTAATAGCAGAGAAGACTGGTGGTGTGTATGTGTGTGTGGAAGCTAGGACTGGAATTCTGGGATTAGCTTTTCAATAGTGGCATCAACCATCATTGTCTATTTCCCACAATGCCCATGCACATGAATTGGACCCTTGCCTTGAGTTTGGCACGTGGAATGTTACTGAAATGATTTTGAAGATATTTCTGATGGCAAGAACATAACTCATGGAGGCAATATATTTCACTGGTGGCAATGTTTACAACCTACTTTAACACCCAAAGCTCAACTGAAAACCAATAATAGCATTCTTTTTTTTTTAAAGAAAGAATATAACTCATTAATTTGTTGTTGTTTTAAAGAAGTTCATAATTAAATAATCATCATCAACATAGCATAGCACAGCACAGCATAAAGGTGGACAGTAACAAAATAAAACAATTAGAGTATATTTATGAAATATTCAGCAAACAAAAGCTACAGAAAAGTGAATAACATCAATGTCATATGTAAATAATGCAAGTTGGCCGGGTGAACATTTTTTTATAGGGGATATAGCTACAAAACCAGCTGCAAAGCTTTGTCGAGGCCTGAAACTATAATTTTTATATCTATTTTAAATAATATACCTTCCATTTTTTTTAAAAGAAACAGCATGGCTGACAAATCCAACACCACAAGAATATTAAAATATATAGCAGCCCCCATTCAATTCCAATTATAAACTCCAAGTAATGATGTAAACCACCCAAAGACTCAATAAGAAAATCCAAAACTTTAGAAGCAATCCATTGGAAATAATATAGCTGAGATATACCGGGGGGGGGGGGGGATTCAGTTGGCAAAGCTCCATTAGGGGCTTTAACATGCATATATTGTTTTATATTCAGAGGGAGGCATTGCTGCTGATCTATCATGATCTCTGGAATATTCAGTGCATGAAACAGAGAGGTCTTTAGCTCAGCTCTGCCCACCATGTATACTTCTCAACAATGAGCAAATCATAGTATTCAAAGCCATCAAATGGAGCAAGGTGGGATGAATTATTCCCTTCCCACCCCCACACTAACTGTAGCTTAGCTGCCAACAGTAATTAGGAAACAAGGATAGACATTGACTTGGTAGTCACCCAGTTCATTGATGTAAAAAATGCAGCAAAATGTGGACTGGATCCAAGGGATCTAACATTACTGCTCAAGCAATATTAGTAGAATATCCTGAAAAATATATAGAGAGAAGGATATGCATGTTATGTCAAGGGTTGTTCTATTTTAAACATAGGCATTGGGCCTATGCATTCTTATTGTTCATAGTTAATTGAGGGTACACTTTTCCATTTTAAATATGAGTGAATTTTTAGGAGTAGATGGATTTATAAATCAGTTTTTGATGAACAGCCTAAATGGCGGGTGCAAAACAAGGGCATGAAAAATATATTAAGAAATTTAGCATTGAAATGTCCTTGCTTTTTGGATGAAGTCAGATAATTTCCTTCTATGGTTCCCCCTCCCCCCTATTTAAATATCCTTTAATCAAGAATCCAGTGTTCACCATCACTGTTTGACTTCTTGGAGAAAAATACATGAGAGATTAAATGGAATCATTTATTTCGTGTCGGAAACTTCTCAGTGCCTGAACATCTAAATTGGGTGTTCAGGGAAATAAAGGGGAGTAGGCATTTCAAACATAAATAGGCAGTGATTAAACTAAAAACTTGTAAAGAACACAATGATAATCAAATCTTTAAATTCTTCTAGAGTTTTAGAAAGAGCATGCATTGGAAACGAATGACCAGATCTGACATTATAAAGACAAAGGCTGAAGATTGTACATTGTTTTGAAAATTGCTTGTAAAGTGGAAAGTAATTTCAAGATAAAACGTTGTCGTGGGGACTTGCAGTACTTCCAGAACAGAAGATAAAGATCAAGCATAGAATTTGAGCAGAATGTTTAGATGACTGGATCCAGTAGGCTCAACCAAGAAATATTTGTATAGATTTCCCATAAATGGGAATGTCCTCTTCTTGGCAGATCTTGCTTGCCTGATAATAGAACCCAAATCCTTGCAATGCATACAGACATAATTATCTGGGTTCTCAAAAACAAATTAGCAGCTTTGCAGAGGCTAACAGACTCATCATAAGGAATACTCCCTGATTACATATCTTGAAACCAAACTAGATGTTACATAGATGCTACAATGGGTGGTATCCTACCACATCATTCTTACGGTGGAACCATTGAAAAAATGTTTAAGAACCACTGCATCAGAAGTTACATATTAGCAATGAAACTTTATTGTTTGAGGTCAAACTCCAATGAAATACAACAAACTGTCCTGACTCCCAGTTGCTGATTAACACAGACTCAGATGGTGCCCCCCCCCAAAAAAAAATAATGTTCAAGTCACTGTGATACATATTTGAAAAGGCTATTGAAAGGTACAGCAGGCAATACACATATCTACTCAAACAAACAGTTACACAAAGGCACTGTAAGGGATATGACTACTCAAGCAAATACATGGATACAACAATGGTACTGCGCTAGCAATCCTGTTATAAAGGAATGAGATGGACACAAGTTAGCAGGGCAAGTGGTTCTGTTCCTTAGCAAGCAAGCTAATATTCTGCCTGGAAGGTTGAACCTAATCCACCTGTTCATGCCCCCATTGGCATCTCTGAGACATAGGTGACAGGGAAAGTGTCACTGCCTCCTGTGAGGCTGATGAGACAGGCAAAGCATCCCTCTCCTACAAAGCAGGGCTAGACCCAGTGTAGAGGAACATCTCCCTCACTTGGACCATTCCCAGCCTCCCCTGGAGCAGGCAGCAACCTCCCCATAGTCCTTTGCAAACCACCCCTCAGTGACATCCTCAGTTTGCCACTGCATGATACAAACAGCCATTTGTATTAAAAACCGCAAAACCCTTTCATCTAGCAAGTTTTTCATTGCGCGAGGCATTCATTTTGCGATGTACCACTGTATATAAGCCTGTGAAGTTATATTTCACTCCCTATTTTTTTTGGGGGGGGGTAATGATGATTCAAGACCTTCTGCTTTGTTCTGCTTTATAGGACAATCCAATGCTTGTTCATTTAGAAGGAAGTCCCTTTGAGTTCAGTGGGGTTTCCTCCCTGGTAAGCGAGTGCTTACTGCAGCCTTAATTATAGTATCTCAAGTGTTGTGTTATTTTTTAGAGTTTAAAAATAAAAACATTTAAACAACAAAAAGTATAAGCTCCTTTAATAGGGTTACGATTCCATCATAGGGCGTAGCAAAATACTCTGAATATAAGACTAACTGGCTAATCTAGTTGTTCGCTACTGGTGGTAGCATCAGCCCTGTTGTGAAATGTTCTCTGAGTTTGATAATGCATTTCACCAGGTAAAAACACTCAATGCCAAGTAGGGACAGTGGGTGTGATGCCTTAGGGCAAGTCCCAAGAGAAAGATTCAATCCCTGGGTTTGAGGAGCATCCTCAGCCATGTTGGATAGGGCTAAAAAGCGCTGCAATCCCAAATATCTGAAAGGACCAAGCTAAGGAAGGCTGACTTAGAATTTCTCTCTTTTGAAACCACAATATACATAATTTTAATCAAATTAACAGGGCTAAACACATCCTGGCATGATGAGAGCTTGTATTCCCTATGCCAGCATGATTCCCATTTTTCAAATGCTTTCTTGAGCATGCTAAAGAACCATTTTTACCGTCTAAAGAATACTCAACACAGACACATTCCAAAAAACATCTTAAGCAGGCACAATTAATGTAACATAATGTGAAAATTGGGCATTTGTTAATCTGACGTATTGTAGTATCATGAAAAATGGAATCCTGCTCAAAATTCTATGCTTTTAGGTTTTATCTTTTTCTTTTTTTAAAAAAAGGAGAGACTACATCTTAATCTAGAATGAAATTGAGCAGACCCATTGAATTAGTTAATTATTTTTCTTGGAAAAACCTAGCAATGTGTTCCTCAAGGTTCAAATTTTCTCTAGCTTTAGCTTCCATTTAAGCAGTAGACACTGCTTAATAACACATTCCTTGTCAAAGTTTTTGCCCTGGCTAATAGTATATATTTTAATAAGTGATTTTAAATATCAGTACTGATTTTCTGCTGATCTAACAATGATTCAGGTTACAAGGAAGTACCCAATAAGGACCTAATATGGAAGAGCATGGTGCTGATAACACCAAGGTCACAGGTTTGAGTCCCGTATGGGACTGCTGCATATTTCTGCATTGCCTCAGGATCCCTTCCAACTTTGCAATTCTAAGATTTGATGATTCTATTAATGTAGACACAGCAAAGGTAAAGGTAAAGGTAAAGGAACCCTTGACCATTAGGTCCAGTCGCGGACGACTCGGGTTGCGGCGCTCATCTCACGTTACTGGCTGAGGGAGCCAGCGTACAGCTTCCGGGTCATGTGGCCAACATGACTAAGCCACTTCTGGCGAACCAGAGCATCACATGGAAATGCCGTTTACCTTCCCGCTGGAGCGGTACCTATTTATCTACTTGCACTTTGATGTGCTTTCGAACTGCTAGGTTGGCAGGAGCAGGGACCGAGCAATGGGAGCTCACCCCATCACAGGGATTCGAACCGCCGACCTTCTGATCAGCAAGCCCTAGGCTCTGTGGTTTAACACACAGGGCCACATATAGACATAGCAAAGTGTATGCCTAATAAAGTACTTCTTTACATCTGGGTGTATCTATTACCGATGTAAACAGGATTAACAGTAACTCGTTTCCCCAAGGGAGATTTTTCGAAGAGAGGGCAGGCTAGAGATCTCTGTCAAAGCAATTACCAGTCCTGTCACCAATAACTCCTCAGATTACTTGGAAAAAGTTGCAACAGTGCACCTGGTATTTTTTAAAAAATATATATGCAAGGTTGTAGTGAATATGTGCCTTCTACAAACCGTTAATAAAGTAGAAAGAACGGGACTGAATATTATCAAACAATTGCATAGTGTGACCTGTGTTTGTTTTAGTCTCTGGTTCTTTTGCACAATTAATTAGCTGGAAACTAGAAATACTTGAAAGCAAGGAAAATAGAGATAATGAAAAGCAAGAAATAGATAACAAATTAATGACTGCAATAGACATTTTGACTACACATCTGTTCATCCATCAGGATGGTTAAATAAGGCTCTGTACTCAACCAAAGAACAATGCAGTGTAGCTTAATCCATTTTGGTGCAATGTTGCTATTAATCATATATGCTGTGCATGTCTTACTGTGATTAAGAAATAGCATGCACAATTCACTGGACGCAGGTTTACTGCCTTACCATCCAATTCCCACCCCCACCCCCACCCCCACCCCTGCAACATGGAACAGTAATACATAATATCTATCAGTTATGAGGGTGGGTGTTTTTTCAGGCCACCAGTGTCTCATGTAATGTATCCAAAGGGTCATCAGAGCTGTTCTGTGTTTCTAGGGGCAGTATATTGTTACATCAGGTATGCAGCTCTCATAGGAGTTAGTATTAGGTGGAGCAGCACAAGGCCTCTGTTGATTTCACAATAGATGAGGACCCATGCATTGAGCTTTCATTAAATAACTACATCTCTAGTCTTCTTAGAAAGAAAGCTATGAAGCAAAATGTATAGGTATTCTTGAAAGCCATTTCTGTGAAATAAACCCACTTGGCTGCTCCTGTCATTCACTGTTTTTAGCCAATGAGTGAAGTCAGAGCTTTTTTAAAAAATGTAGGAATTTATTTTTATTTTTATTTTTTAAAAAATGTTGGCTCACTAAATGTGGAATGAAACTGGACTGCTAGTTTATATTGGTGGATGATTGCAGCAATGAGCTAAGAGAAGGAAGTGATCAGAAGGCGTAGGAGACAATTCCAATGCTTCCTTTGACTATGTTAATATATATTAAGCAATATTACAACTTGAATCCATAATCATTCCCCAAAATCATGGATGGTGGCTTGGGAAGGCCATTTCTCTGAATATTCCCCAGAGGAGGACTGAGATTTTCCCAAGTTCTGGAGGAACTTCAAAGGCGGAAAAATCAAACGTTTGTCAGAAAATTATTTTCTGAATAATCTCAGCTCAGTTTGAAGTTAAACCCTTGTCCACCAGGCAGGAATAATGCACCTGTATTCCTGTTCAGTTCCTGAATCCACTGTAGACATACTTCTACTTCTTCTTTTTTGTAGCACAGGAGTGACTCGCATATAGACTTCAGTGCACTGTGATGTGGAAAGAGACACTCAGATAAAGGATAACCTTTCACAGAAAATGGAAGAACTGCTCCATCAGTCCTAAATGCATTCACTTTGAAGTACAGACCCCATTGATTTGAGCTGAACTTACTTCCAAGTATCTGTGCTTGTGCTTAGAATCATAGCCAATGATTAAAAAATAATACAGAGTATAGGAAACCCTGTTCCTTGAGTGTAGCAAGCCTTGGAGACAAATATGGCCACACCCAGAGCCTCAGGTTTCAGCTGTTTTGTCAATAATGCATGAATTGCCATGTTAGTCACCAATGATCACTCTAGCTCAGCACTGTGTTCAACTAAAGCTGGTCAAACAGATACTTCAGAGTGGTTCATAAGCCGGTCATTGTTGCCAGTCCCCCCGTGACTTCCCTCACTACTGGTTCACACCTTAGTATTATAGTATTATTGGTGGTACAGCCTTTGAGTGCCAATGGCAATGTTATATGGTGCCATATGGTCAATGCCATATAGTGTTATAGTACATAATGTGTCATCTGCTAATATGGCTACTTCACTCTTTCATTACTGTATTTATATAATTTATGAATGAGTGAAAAAGCACAGATCCTTGTGTGAACATCTTTCCATCTTTCTTCTCATTGAATCATAGAATCATAGAATTGAAAGGGACCCCAAGTGTCATCCACTTCAACCTCTTGCAATGCGGCAATTTCAACACGTGGTCCCCCATCCAATTTGAAACCATACCTTGACCCTGCTTAGCTTTGCATATGTGTTAGCAGTTTTACTGCTACCCCACCAATAATGTCCAGGTTCCCACTCCTAAATGCTGTTTTCTGCCTTTAACGTTAAAAAAAAACCGGAACATTATTCAATGTCTGGTGAATTTCCTGAAGTGTATGACTTAAAACACAAGTAGACTATTACTATTGGGACCTCCCCTGTATTGTCAATATGGTTGCTGCCATTTCCAAACAGCCAAAAAGCTCCTTCAAGTTGGACAGACAGAAGCTGTGCTGACTCTTTGTAATTTTTTTATCTGATAGAGCTGAACATAAAGGGAACTAACTCCTGAACATCAGTCACAAATAGATATATCATTTTAAACCAGTAACTGACCTAAAATAAAGTTAAGTTGGAGTCCCTTGACCATAAGGAAGCTTTTAAAATGGAATTAGTGGCAAATAAATCAGAGGAAGCTATCCAGAGATAAAACTAAACAAAAAACAAAAAATGAGACAGAACTGTGTGGGCAAGCATAGAAGCCCTCTAGACAGACACCTTGAAATAATATAGAGGCTATTCCATCCAAAAATGAGGATGTAACAAGGGGTGTGTGTGTGAAGGGGAGGGGGACTCTCCTAACTCTTCAAGCAGAAGATTTAGCATTGCAGTCTGCCCACAGCAGTCTGTTACATCCTCAAAGGCAATAATTATTGCAGAAACAGACATTTGAGTAAATCAGATAATTAATCCAGTGCAGCTGGTATTAAAAAAAAAATTGGCACCAATATTTATATCATTAAAATTTTGGCACCAAAGAATATGAGGAATACCTAGGGGCAAGTTAAATATGTAGAGACCTAGTAATTTTTTAGGGGCTAGAAGAAGGAGTACAGAGGACACCCCATTTTATTTTCCAAAACACCTGGCCCAGCTTCAATTTTTTTAAAAAGGGCCAAAGTTTAAATGGAATAGGAGGTTAGGTGGCTTTGAAACATTTTCATTGTGAATTGCTTGTCTTCAACAAGGTTGTAGGGAGTCATCATTAGTTCTCCAGGCCTCTGCCTACAGCTTGGGCCTCTAATTCCCAGTAGACAAAAACAAATTGCATAAGCCTTGTGGGTGCAAAGGAAATCTGCCTAACATATCCAAAATATTGCTTGCCTAAGGGCGCATTGGACACATAGCTGAAAGACTCCTGATCCCAAATCAGGCATGGCATCTGCCGCAGCACACTCAAAATGTAGTTTTCAGCATTCTTGGCAATCTCCTTTTAAAATTCATAAAGAATAAAAAATTATAAATCCTTTAAAAATTAAGACCCTCAGGAATTTATTTATGATCGTTCATCAATATTTGAAATATTACCAATATTAATATGACAATTGGCTTTTCTATATATCCGGCTGTCTATAATATACTATATTTTGAAGTTGTTTGCTCTCTTTGGGTGGATTTCAGCTAAGTCTTACACGGAATAGACTCACTGAAATTTATTATGTCATGGTCATTATTTTTAATGGGTCTACCCTGAGTAAAACTTAGTTGAATTCCCCTATGCACATTTGGACACCTCTTAAGATCCTGTGACTAAAATTTGCTTTATGGTTCCTGAGATCAAGGAGCAGGTTTTTGTCTATGTTTGGATACAACTGGTCACAATTTTGAATCAAGATGGCAGTCTGAACCTTTCAAAACTGTATCGCGTGTTGAGGTCCCCAAGGCACCCCCCAAGAATTCACACTAGAGACATAATTTTGTTTGGGTTTTTGGCAATAATTTAGGCCACAACTTTATTAAAATACAAATATGTGAGTGGTTGCGTAGGCATTGGTTCAGACTAGCTGTCCGCCGGGACAGAGCTGACTTTCGGTCAGCGTCGGAAGAATGCCACCTGGGGAGCATTAAGGAGGCCGGGAGCAGGGCCCTCCCTCTCCCCAGGGGCTCTTGCGTGGCCCTGTCCCCCTACCGGGGGTTTGGACAAAAGCATATCGAGCCCCTGGATTCCTTTAATGGAATTCCCTGCACCATCATCCTCCTGGAAGGGGGGGCCCACCCTTCCAGTAACCAACACAAGAACCAATGCCTAACCGCCAACCTTACAAGTTGTGACTAGTTGCTACTGCAGTAGGCAAAAACCAAATGGCAACAGCCAATCAGCCAAATGGACAAAATTCCTACTGGGCCCCTGCCCCAAAAGTAGATGACCCCATGACAGGCAGTTGCAAGGTCAAATGCAGAGGCCTAAATAAAGGGAGGGAGGGTGGGTGATTCGAAGCATGCAGCCAAGAGGAGGATCTCCCTGCATGCATGGCAATATAAAGGACGCTGGGCTGTCCATCACAACATTGATACATTCAGTTCTACTTAGCAACTCGCAGGGACCTATAGGAGCTGTGGCCAGCTAGCCAGCCTGCCCAGCTACCAGGGTGGTGTCTTTTCGGCCCCCACCGCAACGCCTGCTCTCACAAGTGAGAATCCAATCTGGTGCACTGGTTCTTTTGAGTTTCTTAGAATTCCTAAGCAATGTCGGGCACTTTCTACTAGCTCCTAGATGAAGAAGAATGTCACTTTAATTTATGATTTCTTTACATTTCCCAAGGATGATTGTGATGAACAGATTGAACAGCACTGAAAAGAGTCAACAAACCTCAGCAAAATCAAGATCATGTCTCACTTTGCTTTCTTAGTGGAACAGGGATCAGTCCAGCAATGGCAAGTCTGTTATCTATGATGGCTGTTATCTAAATTTCACAGACAACCTCAGTGGTCTCTGAATGGTAGTCAGCAAAGCATGCCTAGCTAATTATAATTAGGGGTTAGTGTACCACCTAAAATTAATTTTCAGGTGTGCTAATATGAAGGCTATCATATATTTTTCTTGACTTTGGCTCTGCCTCACAAGGGATTTACGTGTTTCCATTGTACTGTAGCTGAAAATGGAACTGAACGGCTGCTAGCCTAGGGGTGCTTGAGAATTCAAATTTCTGTGAATACCATTGCTCACTCACAGAGATCTCTTCCTGAAATAACTAGGCAATGCTCCCTGTTCTGCCATGCTACACTGCAAAGGAAGCCAAGGAATGCTGCCTGGCTGTCTGTTCAACACAAGACAATGTTCTTTATTTTCCCACATTGTGCCAGAGGTCAGGCTATGGATTTGCCTGGACTGGTGACTCTTCCAGTCTTTCTGTGCTTCACTCTAGTGGCCTATTGCCTGCCCTCACAATGTAGTGCCATAAGACAGGGTATGCTGCTGAGCTGCCAAGGCAGCCTTAAGATGTACTCCCTTTCTGATGCCCCACAAAAATGAATGAAGATTTCCTTGGTACCTCTTTTATCTCTCCCCCCCCTTTCTCTTCACACAGCTACAATACTCAGAGTTCCCTGACAAAAGGAACTGTCTGTTAAGCCACTCTGAGAATTGTATCTCTGTGAGAGGAATAGAGGTCTCCGAACAAGCACCTTTAGCAAACCACCGTTCCCAGGAATTTGGGGGCAGTGGGACCCATGACATGAGGCTGCTTTAAATGTATAATGCCGATGGGGCCTTCATGTCGTTTGTTTTTTCTAACCACTCTGATGGTTAAAATTGCACGTAGGATAATGAGGGTTTATGGGAGTTTATAATTAACGTTAGGCATTAGTGACCTGCTTTCAAACACTGTTTGCAATTATTACAATAATTAAAATATTGTGACTCGACACACGATTCCAAATTATGAACACTATTAGTTCCCTTATCACAAGAAGCCCCATGAGACTCTCCTACTCTTCTTGTCCCTGCAGATTCAAGGACTAGCTGGCCTGTTTTCAAAAGGTGGCTGTGTTACGAATATTCATATCACCATCTTTATCTCCTTTCTCTGGTCACCTTTTAATTTCAACTCTGCTGTCTATTTTTCTCTGCTGTCTGCATGACAGTCTTCTCATCAATGTCATCTTTTTTTTTAGCAATGTATAGGTGGAGCAAGGATTAGGTCAGTTTGAGGTGTAACGGCACTACTACTTTTCCACCAAAATTGTAGAACAGGAGCATTTAGTGGTGACTAAGTGGTAATCTTTTTCTTTTCCTTTTCCTTTTCCTTTTCCTTTTCCTTTTTTTTTGATGAAGGCTACTTTTGTGCTGGTATGAGTTATTCATTTTTCACCAATTCCCCCCCCCACACCACCCTTTGACAAAACATTGCTGTGATTATACTTTATGGCACACGGAGACTCCATCTTTTCTATCTTTTAAGCTCTTTCTCTTTCATTTCGTCTTTTAGAAACCACACAGACATTTGCCATCAAGGGTCCCTTAGAGTCATTACCCTTCCATGTATGTTGGCTTTCTGTTCTTACATCAATGACAAAGATTTTCCCCCTTTGACTCTCCCCCCTTTTCATTCTTCCCTTTTTAAATAATACATGCACAATTGTGCTATAAAGACTCATCAAAGTCACTGTGGCTCAACATTTATCTGCACTGAACTGTCTTTGTCATTCATTAGTCTTTCAAATGTTCACAGACTTTTTTTTTAATCTAGTTAAATTCTTCAAAATGGGTTTCTTATTCTCTCATCTCTTTGTGAGTAAATTTTCTTTCTTGCTCTGTCTTTAACTTGCTGAGCATCATATGACGGCACTTTCCACAAGGGGTGCCAACAGGATTTTGTGGACCCAGGATGTGTATTGGGCCAACTTGCAAAAGAGGACACAGTTTTTCATTGCAAATATGTTTTGCGTCTCATACAGATTTGTGCCATCCTTTGCAAGTGGAGTGAAGGGCTCTAAAATAAACTAGTGGGCACACATATAATAAAATGCCTGACATACAGGTAAAACCTTTCACATTATTGCATTCCCATACTAGAAAAGCCATAGCCTTTTGAATTTCTGCCTTGTACAGAGCTGCTAAAGGCACAAGAACTCTACGTTCCCCCAGTGCCAACCCTAAAACAAAGCTGAGAGGCTGCCACCCTATAGCCTCTCATATATGAAGTAAGCACCATTAAACGCCAAGAGACCTATTTCTGACTAGACGTGTATATAGTAAATTCTTACTAAGTGCCTGGTTTTTAGCTTCTGCACAGCAAGAAGTATGCCTAAACTTCTTTCCAAAGTTTTCACATTTTGTATTTGCCATTTTATTTGGGATGTGGGATTTTAAACCGCCACCTGCACTTATTATGTAAAGTAGTAGCATTAGCAGAAAATAACTTACAGAGAGTACTTCAGACCATGGAAAAGATCCATCCTGGTTGCTGGTGGGGGGGGGGCGATGACTCCATGCATTACAAGGACTAGAAAAGGAAGCAGAAGCAGGAAAAGTTACCTAGATGGGAAAGGAAAACCAGAGCTCATTAGGACAGGGGACACTTTCACTTGGTGTCCAAACAGTGCACTTATCAATCACATCTCTGACTTCTCCCCTTGCCCAAAAGCACTGGAAGGCATGAGTAGCTCAGTTGGCTCATTTCAGACAGATTACTTGCACATTCTGCTTCATAACTTTCTTACTAGTAAGACTAGAGAGACTTAATTTTAAAAAGAAAAGAAATAAAGTTAAGAGCCTGGAGCCTGTGCAGGCTATGTTAAGTTTTGGGGTGCTTTTATACATCCCTGTTCCTAATATTACCTAATCTACCCTTGTCTTTTTTTTTTAAGCTGAAATTCACTTGAACAGTTCTAGCACCTCTCAGCTGGGCACCATTGTCATTATAAGAGAACATTTGTGGTAAGTTCCGGAACCTATTTTTCTAGAAAAATAGCACTGAATGCAGCACTGCAAGGTTCAAGTGAAAATACCATTCACTGTTCAGGGGGTATACTTTTTTCTTTCTCTTTTTGGGGGAGGTACATGCATCTTGCTGTACAGTGGTACCTCTGGTTGCGGACACGATCCATTCTGGGGTGCCGTTTGCACCCCGAAAAGTCTACAAGCAGAGCGCTGCTTTTGCACATGCAAAAACCGCGCAGAAAGCTTCTGCACGTGCGTGCGCGGCGAAACCCGGAAGTAAACACTTCCGGATTTTCCACGTTCTTAACATGAAAAAACACAACCTGAAGTGGCTGTAACCTGAGGTATGACTGTATTCCATCCTTACAGTGGGTGGAATGCAGCCCGGTGATCAATGTGTCATCCTTTCCCTTCCTGACCCTTTCTCTTGACTTCTCACCACAGTTACTGCACCCTGTTTTGCCTGGTTCTGGATCAGCAGGCATGAACTGTTGTTGTTTTATTTATTTTAAAATAATGTAGTTGTGCTATTCAATCTGCATTATTTATTTTAAGGGTGTTGCTTCCACACACCCCTGTCCAGACCCACTAAATTTACCCAGAGTTTGGTAGGAAGTGCCACTAAAGGCACTATCAGGCATCTCAGCTCCTCTGCAGAGCATCCCTTTCTTCTATATACTGTCCTTCACTTTGGGACTGGCCATGTCCTAATAAGAGAGTTTCGGACTCCAATCCGAATGTTTGATGTGACTCTGCCATTCTTTCTCATCATGCCTATAACTAGGACTTTGCTTTTCCTTGTTTACCCATTTCCACATTCTTTCCTGCATTTTCTGTTTCATGCATTCTTTACATGCCAGAGTGAATGGAAGACTCGGGGGGGGGGAGGTGAACTTATTTACTGCTTGGTATGGAAAATATATTGTGCCATTCTTAGGACAGAACATGTGCCCACGAGCATATATTTACAAAGGTAACTTGTTAGTTAGAGAAGAAAATGGATTCACTTGCTTTCTTTATGCAATTTTCACATAAGGTTGTGTGATTTTGTTCTTCCTAACAAAACAGCACTTACATTGAATGCAAGATTTTGTGTTCTATTTAATCTAGAGAAAAAGAAATCTGCTTAAATAGCACAGGTAGTGTTTAAGTTCCATAGTGTCAAGGCTAATCTCCTGTAAATGCTGACTATCTGAAAGAATAGCACTTGGAAAAATGGTTGCCATTGATGAACAAAATCCATTCTTTCATTTTCTTGATTGTATGAATAGCAGTTCTGACATTTTCCATGTATATTTCTTTTCAGATTATTTCTGTCTTGTCAAGTGTAGATTTAACCATTAAATGTTTGAAGCATGCATTGAGTAATCACTTGTGCATAACAAACATTAACTTGCTTAGATTCATGCCAAAATTTTGAATAACTCTGATAACTTTCAGAAATTTTATGTGTTCCTATTTTAAGATCTGCCTATCAGACTTCTGTAAATAGAACTATAACTGTGGATTAAGGCAATATTTTTCAACCTTGGCGTTGTTGGTCTAGAACTCTCATCATCCCCAACCAGTCTAACCAATGGCCAGGGATAATGGGAGTTGTAGCCCAGCAACATCTAGGGACCCAAGGTTGAAGAGCAGCGGATTAGGACAATCACTGACCAGAGTTTTGAACGTGACAAAGGAATGCTACTGAGCTTTGAAAACTAAGAGCTGTTTGGAGTACTATGGGGCTCTCTCCATAGATCAGATGTTGGGGAGCGGATTTGACTATCTGCCGAAGGTCAAAGTTGTGCTTTTTGCATGCATGCTGCAAACCATACATTCTTTTTGCATGGTTCATCATGCATTCATTTAGATTACTTCAATACATTTTTGTTATGCAAGGAATAGGGATGGGCAAGTCTATTGATTTCAGATTCTTTCAGATTCCCATTCTAAACAAAATAAATGTGGACAAGAAAATCAGATCAAGAACATATGGCCCAACAAGAACATTCATTATTGTTATTAAATACTACAGAATATTGAGGCCCATTGAGGAAGAAAGGTGGGATACATATGAAATAAATTAGTAAATACTGCTATAGTGTAAAAACTACCAAGAGACAGTGAAAGAAACTTGGAGGTCCAAAAGAAGTTTTGGTGGTAGGGTGGGTGGGATCAATGCAGTTCCTTTCTTCTGCTCTTGTTTGCAGTTTGCAATGCGCAAATTCTCACCGTATGAACTGACTTTCTCCAATGTGCTGCCCTCCAGATGGGCTATGAATGCCACCAGCCTAGATGATTGCTCGGGCTGATGGGAGTTGTGGTTCAAAACAACTAGGGATGACCAGGTTGGAGATGGCTTGTCATAAACATAAACTTAGCCTTGTAGGCTGATGACACACAAAGGAAAAGGACAGCAGCTGAAAACCACATCTACCCCATTAGAAATGGCAATAACTTATTTGCTTGCCCTGACTCATGCAGCGCTGCCAGGCATTTTAAAGATGGGTGAGAACTTTAATTTAAAACACTACATATATGTTTCATTTTCAGGAACAGAATATTGGTCTTGGTAAAGGCTGTCATTCATATGTATTTATTCCATCCTAAGCTATTTTCAGCAGGTAATAATTACCCGTAACAATTCGGTACAAGTGACTTGCGGTTTACATCCATTAGCATTAGGCAATGAGAAACTACAATGCTCACAATTTTCACCACAATCCATCCATTAAATCATGCTTCCTTCTGTAGGGACAATATACATATTATCTCCCTCACCAATACTGATTAATGGTGTGTGTGCGTGTGTGTGTTGTATAAGTAACATTTTGACATGCACATTGTTGGGTATCTTTAAATAAAAATTTCCATTAAGTGGGATACAAAAAAAAAAAGTCTGAACTGCAGAAATGAAGAAGAATATCCAAAAGGTAGACTTCTCAAATGTAAAGTGTCCTGTTTCATTCTCATCCATTCACTTGGAAGAAATGATTATCAACAGTTTAATTACTACTCTCTTGACACTTGCAATACATTTCCAGAAGCAAGCCTGTATATTTACTTAAGACTAAGAACCAGACAACTAAGCTGTCCTTTGAGGTACTTCCTTCCATCATCCATATTTTTCCTACCTAATCTATGCAGCAATATTTTTCAATGATTATGTCATTTCAGGACATATTTTAATCTGCACAAACAGGGAGAGCACAATAGCCTCAAAGTGAACAATAAGAACTCCGAGGACAAGCCAACTCTTTTGCTGTAAATGGCAATATGCCACAGTTTTCTACATGGGGAAGAGGATCTGGTTGGGAATCAGTAAAAACGTCAATAAATACTGTTTGGTTAAAAAGGAAAAAATATTGCAAAGGCCTTTCTAAACAATACACTTTTCAGAAGTTGTTTAGACAGCAGTGGCAGACCTCGGCGTCTCACATTTGATCAGCACCCTGTGCAATGACAAAATTTGGCACTCCACCACCTTTCTCATTCCATTCTAGAGCATCGTTGTGACACCCCTGAGGCTCAGTGCCTAGTGCAACCAAACCAGTCACACTTCCCTAAATCTGCCTCTGATGACAAGGATGATTCCTACCAAACCACTGCTGGTAGGGAGTTCCAATGGGCAGCACCTGCCACACTAAACACACAGTCCCTGTTAAATGTTATTATAGAAGGATCTCAGTGATTGGGGTGGAGCATAAGGGGTCAGACAGTCTTTAAAGTGCTTTGGGACTAAGTTGGTTGGGTTTGAAGAAAGTTGGCATCCAACAACTAGAAGGCCATCTACTCTGCACTGATGGACACACCTCTCTGGAATATTGGCAAATGTTGGGCAAACGTTATAGCCTGAATTCTTTTTAAACCTGTATGGAGGATGAACCTTCTAGTTGCCAAACTGCTGAAGAAACTAGGGTTGGTGTTTAAAGGCAAGTTGAATGATAAACAGTAGATGGCATAATCCTCCAGGGACCTGAGTGCCTCCTAAGAGCTGCTCAATCTTTTCTACTAACAATGACTTCAATAATGGGTTTCCATTATTTTAAATGCTGTGCCCTCTTGGCAGGAAGCTCAGCAAATTGATGTGCATTATCTATGCAAAAGATTCCATGTGCTGTACGGCAAGGAGTGGAAGCATCTGATGGCTTAGGAGAAATATGTTGTCTCTGACAAAACCAGGGTTGTGAGAGCTCATAAAATGACTCACCAGGTGCCAAAGCAACTTTAGGAAGACATAAAAGATTAAATAGACATCTATTTTTCTTATTCTGTGGACCTGGTAACTAACAAATAATCCTAAATAAATCTGATGCATTGCTCCCAGCTGACATTCTAATACTCCCATGACCTAGTCCTCATAGCTATATCTGCCAAATAAATTTTTTATACTAATAGGCTCTTTTATCATGTGGTGCTACAAGCAAATTTGCTACAAGCACCCACTGTAAGAAGGTGAAATTTGTCTCGGAGTCTTGAAATTCATCAATTACTCTCTGAGCAACTGGTTCACTACCATGTGTTAATGGCCAGAAGCTATATAAACACTCCTTGATTGCATCCTGGAGGGGCACACAGAGAGAACTGCACCACAATTAGAGCCCTATTAGGGACTCTTTTTGGCTGGCTAAGTGATGCATTGTGATGGCACAATGTATAGAAAAAGAAGAGCGCTGAGTGCTGATAGGACTCCTGCAACTGTGACTAGGCACTGGGTCAAAGTGATAGCATTGTTTTGTATACAGCTCTTAAAAATGGGAACTGTTAGCTGAATGACAGATATCTACTGCTGTATGAGGCAGGGACGTTTAATATCCATTTTTCTATTTCCTTCATCCTTGGAGGGGGATAATGTGATTTCCTTTCTCTTTTGATTGTCCAGCCCAGGAAGGAAAAGCTGTTTTGTTTTGTGCTTTTTCTTCTGAGGATGCGGGTGACAATTAATCATTGTATATGTCTAGACCCCATGGTAATCTTTGTTCATGTTCCTGTCTCAACATTCATCTTTGGCACCGTCTGTTTAGCTTTAATACAGTCCAATTGATTTGTTTGCCGTTGCAATGCTGTTCTCATTCTTTTCCTCCTGGAACATCTTTATAGCACAAACTTGCCACATTTTCAAGCGCCAGCCGACAAAATTGATTTGCAGGATTAGAGCACAAAACATAACGGTATGGTAATAGTACCGAAGTGTGTGTCTCCATCTGCCTGCCTATCCCTTCTGTTATTCTAACACATCAGGAGCTGTGGCAATCTTTCCAATGAAAAAAGGAAGCATCTGAAATGGGTTCTTTTAAGTGGAATAAGAATGCTTCAAATGTATGGTGTGCATGTGACCCTAGACACACTTGTGAGGAAGCAGCCCCCATTAAACTTGATGGGGTTTATTTCTGAGTTGATATGTGTAGGGTTGCATGGTCAGAAGACAAAATGTGTCCAAATATACATATTTAAATGTGTAATTTAATGCACATGTTCGGGTGGTTGTTTTAAATGCAGATTAATGCAGAATTAGAACAGAATAGGTTTATGGGTGGTGAACAGTTTATGGGTTTCCTGCTTGGCAGGGGGTTGGACTGGATGGCCCTTGTGGTCTATTCCAACTCTATGATTCTATTATTCTAACATACGCAAGGGGCATGAACCAGAGACAGCTTCACCCATCCCCACTTCAACATCTACCGGTAAGTGCTTCTAGTTATGTCAATGGGAGTTTTTGTAGGTTCCTTTTAAATTAGAACATCTACCAATTTGCTGTGAAGGCATCAAATGTATGTGTCAGTAAATCCCCCTGCCCATTTCCCCGAAGCCCTGTAATTTGCCTTCGCCATCTCCCCTACCATGTGGCACACCTGAATCCCTACTTGCCACAGAAACTGAAGGAAGGAATGCAAGCAGATAACAAGCCTGGGGAGGGAATGAGTGGACAGAACTACCATTGCTACACTGGGAGATCTAAAAGGTGTATCTGCTGTACAGGGTGCAAAATGGTAACCCTGTTTTCAATCTAAGCATGGCCGAACCTGCTTCTGAGATATGTTTGCATGTGCTGTCAGTGGCAATCCCTGCAATAAATCTATAAAGCTGCATCAGACTCTCATCCGGGGCCGGATTTACCAGAGCTGCCCAAAGCGGAGCAGCATAAGTAAGAGTGGTAATAACTTTTGCGTTGTACACCTTTAAAGCCGAGGGCACGTGTAGGGCTCCGTCTGAGAAAAAGAACTGGAGAAGTGCATGCGATAGAGTTTTGCCCTTGTTAAGTAGATGTAGAACTTGGGATTTCCAGCTCAGGTTGTATTGGAAAACAATCCCTAGATATTGGAACTTAAAAACTTGATCTATTTTTACTCCACCAAGCTTCCACTGAAAAAGTTTCCGACTTCTAGAGAAGACTACAACTTTTGATTTTGAGTGGTTGATGGACAATTGGTTAGATTGACAGTAAGCAGTAAAGATCTTTAACGCCCTACATAGCCCAACCCTTGAGTAAGAAAGGATCACCGCATCATCTGCGTATAAAAGCAGCGGACAACGGTAGTTTGCGATGCGGGGGGCGTGAATGTAAGCGTGCGACTCGTTTAGAGGCTCTCTCATATCACTGACAAACAGGTTGAAAAGGTAAGGTGCTAATATACAACCTTGTCGGACTCCTTTATTTATTGGGACCGCATTTGTAAGGTCACCAGCGGGGGTAAGTCTAATTCTGGCAGAGGATCCACCATGCAGTTGGATCATGAGCCAAAGGAGCCTTTTATCAATGCCCCACCTCGCCAATTTCTCCCATAGAATGGTTCTGGGGATGCTGTCGAAGGCTGCCTTCAGGTCTATGAAGGCAGCGCATAAACGTCCTCGACTGGGGAAGGAGTATTTCCTTGCAAGATGATAAAGGATTATGGCATGATCTATGGTGGAACGATTGGGTCTAAAGCCCGCTTGTTCATGGCCAATCAGGTTGTATTCTTCTGCCCATTGAGACAGTTTAGACAGCAACAAGCGGGCATATATTTTCCCTATAGTCGAAAGGAGGCTGATACTACGATAGTTCCCTGGATCAGCAGGAGGACCTTTTTTATAGATTGGTATAATAATGGCTTCCTTCCATGTCTTGGGAATACAGCCAGTAACATTAATGGCGTCAAAGGTTTTGGCCAGGATTCCTGACCACCACTCAGGATGTGATTTAATAGCCTCTGCAGGAACCAGGTCAGGGCCGGGGGCCTTGCCGACTTTCAACTGGGATATTAGGACTGATATTTCGCCTGGATCTGTGGGCGGCCATCTGGGTAGGTGTTCGAACAAGTGCTCCAGATGGGGAACCGGAGCCTCTGCCTGTGAGAAACATTTCCTCAGGAACTGTTCCCAAGTAGGGGCCGGGATAACAGTCAAGGGATATTTCCTAGTTCTACTGTTAATTAGTGACCAGAATTCATTAGCTCTGCGGGATTTGGAAGCTAAGATCAAGGCTTGCCAACGGGTAGACTGCCACTCCCGTTTTGCCATTTTCAGAGCCTGTTTATAGACTAATTTGGCTTGAAAGTATATAGATGGTAAGCTGGAAGCGCCTGAGTTTTTATACTCGTTGTATATTGAGCGCAGTTGGAGTTTGGCTTGTTTACATACAGAATTATACCAGGGAGCTCCTGAGTTATATTGGGCTCGTGTAACTGTTTGAGAAGGCGATGTAAAAAAAGCAGTAAAGTTTGCTGTAAGGTGGCTAAAGAGATTCAGAACTGCACTGGGTTCACATGAGTCGAAAATTGAAACAATTGGATGATCTTGGATTTCTTTCTGAAAAAATTCTTTATACTTTAGGGCAAGAACCTCTGACCATTTAATCCCTCTTAATTTAGATGCGGCATTAATTTCCATGAGGGGGAAGTGTCTATGGTCAACCCCTTGCCAAACTAGAGAAAGCGTGGCCGTTAGGGGAAGGTGGTCACTAATTTGCACATTATCGACCTTAAAGGAAAGGACACTCTTAGCTAAATCCCTGGAAACCAACAGGTAGTCAAGGACGCTATTAGATTTTGTGCCAAGATGAGTAAACTCCCCCGGTATATCAGGGGGGTATCTACCATTCAAAAAAACTAAATTCAGGCGGATGGCCATTAGATAGAAGATAACTCCTGCCTCATTTACTCTGGAATCCTTAGAGATTCTTGTTGCAACATGCTCCCATTCGTAGTTGTCAAAACAGGGGGTAGTCCACCATTTGGTTTTAGTCAATGAGTCCCAATTGGCAGCGGTACGGGCATTAAAGTCTCCACCGATTATAGAAGGGATATTTGGGCATTTAATGTAACAAGAAAGAAGATGGTCTTCTAAGGAGTCCCATCTAGAGCAAAGTTCAGGGCGCCGCCCTCCTGGGGGGAGGTAGACATTGGATATTAAAAGTGAGATCTTTTCCCCCGTTATCAGCCCAGAAAGAACATAAGGGGGGCAAGCCTGCACAAAGGAGAGTTTGGTATGTAGCTTGAGTGAAACACCAATTACGAGACCACCTTTGGGGCGACCACCTTTCAAGGAGGGGCTAGCACGGAGTGTTAGGAGGTCGAAACCATTTATAACAATTTCCTCCTCCTCCCAGGTTTCTTGTAATAGGATGATGTGAAACAAGTTAATGTATGCCAAAAATTCGGGGTCAGATTTTTTCCCACGCCAACCGGCAATGTTCCAACAAAGAACCAATAGCGGACAGTTTCTATGCTCACCAGTTGACTGTCATTTAGGGGGAAAGGTAGTGTCCTTAGGAGGCTGAGAGGACCCCGCGAAGAAATCAGTTATTTTACTTTGTAGGAGTGGCTCAAGTGGGGGCCGCACTGGCATAGAGTTCAAGGAGGGATAGACAGGCTGACGCAGCTGGACATTCCCTCTATTGGGTGGAGTTTCTAATACAGACAGGTCACACGCCTCCATGATGTTAGGGGACGATGTGTGGATGGCCTCCAAGTGGAGCCGTCGGTCTTTAAGGGATTGTGTATCAGTTCTCACAGGGACGGCAGAGGCAGGCCCCCTAGTAGGCCAACCAGATGAGGTTGAGATGATCTGGTTTATATGTCCTGCAGGATCTTCAATGTCCTGCAGCACGGTGTTAACTCTCAGCACTGGGACAGCATCCTCCTGTGTTTGTCTCGGTGTCAGAGGAGACTGTAGATCTGGAACTGCCTCTGGGGCTAAGCAAGGAGAATTCACTAATGCATCCGCTCTTTGTATGTCGGTAGAGTAGGAGGACTCCAGTTCCGGCATAGAGGAGTAGGATGGCAATGATTTATTAGGAGAGGTAGGATTTTGAGCATCATTCTTCGGCTCGTTATCCAAGAGGGATGAATGTAGATCTATTAGTGGTGGAGATAGATGTCCAACTTGAGGTATGGAGCGGGGATCTGTTTCCTGGAGAGAGGCCCTGGCACCCAGCAAGGGTGTCGCACACTTTGGCATAGGGCTTTGAGGGATTAACTCATCCATTTCCATAGAGCACGGTTCTGCTGAATTGGGGTGATTGATGTTCATGAACGATTTAGTATGGAGGATGTGCAAGAGCTGTTGTTTAAGTGAGTCCAGCCTACAGATTATTCCCTGTTGTTCAGTTGTTGGTAGCTCACCAAAAGAGGCGATAAGACATCTTTCCTCCGGGGGTGTCCAGTGGTTGTCCTCACAGCTATGATCCTTTGCTACTACGGTGGGAGCATGGGACATGGATTGTTGCGGGACATACGTGTCTAAGGTAGGTGGCTCAGGGTCCCGGATTGTATCTGGGATAATAGATGAGGGTGTCTTATCGGGTGATCTATCGATTAGGAGTGGTTTTGTCTTGGAATCGGTGAAAACTCTTGTTGGTATAATGCCGCAACTTGCCAGGAATGCTTTCCGCCTGATGGAGATAGAGGGAATCCTTGAGGAATAAAAAGCGAGCATTACTTTCTGGTGCCTGCGCTGATAATTCAGTGGTAGCACTGCAATAAGGTCGACTTGTGATGACACAATGTTTAGAAGTTTGCTTAGATGCTCTTTAGCACCACGCAAGGTACCCCACCGCGGAGACCCATCCCAGATAGTGAGGCATAATTTCCTTGGTTGCAGAATCAGCGATTGGTGGGACAATAGAGGATTAAGTTGAAACCTAAACTTATCCAGTTCTTTGTTACTCGAAGGGGGGTAACGCTGTCTGCCTGGATCACCTATTGCCACAGATTGGGCTGCCTTCGGCGGAGGGAGAACAATTCTTTGTTGAAGTTTGCAGAATTGTGAGGATAGTCCATCGAGTCTTTCAAAAATACAGTGAAGAGTTCTGATTATTAGATGGAGCTGTTCCCAACTAGTACAATCCCCCCGTTCAATTTCTGGACCTGACGCCAGGGGGGGTCCATCCCCTGTAGCTTTTCCATTTACATTTATAGTCTGTGGAGTATTCAAATCCTCCGCTAGAGTAACCACCTCGTTATCGCAGACATCTTTAAGGGGAGAAAATCTGTTTTTTATTGGCACCATGAAGGTCAGTTTACTAAAAGAGTCCTCCAATTTAGCTTGTTTAGGAGCTGGTGCTGAGACTGCTTCCTCTGGGTCTCTGCTGCGTTTACTAGTAGGCGTCATAATGAAGTGGGAGGAAAGCCAGAAGGACAAGAAAGACGAGAAGAGAGATAAAAGCCCAACTTCATAATACCGAAAACAGGGTGTGAAGATGCTGCAGAGGGGTTTTCATCCAGGCAATTTCCCTTACCCCCGAACAGCCTTTTCAGCTGGGAGTCTCAGTCGCAGTAAAACTTTGTCCAACGCCAGCAGACGAAGTGTAGCTCTTACTAATTCACTTCTTGCCCTCTACCACGACCATCACCAGCCTCAAGCTTGGCAGGCTGAATACAGTCAAGGCTTAAAATCAGCGTTGCAACTCCCAACATAAATTGTCTCGTCACTCTTCAGCTAAGGCAGTGGCGTTCTCCCCCTCTCTAGCAATCTTGACCGGCCGGTTGATAAGAATGACTGGGATCAGGCTGGAGCCGAGCCAACGCTCTCAGCAATTACTGTCCCAAGGAGCAGGGAGGAATTTTTAAAAGTGCTTCAAAGTGCTTCAAAGAATATATAAAAGTACTTCAAAGTCTTTAGAGTCTTTTCCGGTAAGTAGAATTTACATCCAGAGAGTCAAATTAAGATAAAAATTTGAAGATTAAAAGAAGTCCGAGGAGCACCGATAAACGCGTCTTACCTCGGCGCCATCTTGGACTGAATCAGAAAAATCCTAGACTGGGTCTTATGGTTACTTCTTCGTTTCTATGTATCTGGGTTGTTTTCTACTATACTTCAACTAATCCAGCTTTCTTCCCCTAAATGTTCCTTATCTCTTTTGATTCTATCATGGCTTAATTGAGTTGCCTCCCTCTTCCCTCTCTGTATTTTCTTACTGTGAGTTGGACTGGCCATTCTAAGACATTCTAAGCCTCTAAAAAGCCTACAAAGTTATTTCAGAGCTGCTTGCTGAGAGCCACTGGTGTCACTGCTGCCACCAACAGTTGTTGCCCCCAAATGCTGTCTCCCTATCTCCTTAGTGATCTCAACCACTTCCGTTGCTCACTTCCATATTCTTATGCACGTGTGTGTGTGTGTGTGTGTGTGTGAGAGAGAGAGAGAGAGAGAGAGAGAGAGAGAGGGAGAGGGAGAGGGAGAGAAATACAAAAGTCGGAAGTAAGTAGTAGTGTGAGTAGGATAAACCCTAGGCTGGAATTCAAATTCAACCCTGAATACCTTCCTCCACCCTCTGAAGAAGGTTAACTGACACAAGTGCAGGAAGCAGACGGGGAATCTGTATCAACCCAAATGAGCAGATATCACAAATAGCCCAGTCTGGCATTTCTCAACCTCGAATCCTAAAGCAGAGACAGCAGGAAACAGAAGAACAATTCTGCAAGCCTGAATAAGGATGCTAGAAAGGATGAAACTATTTATATTGAAATCCAATATTCTATATAAAGCTTCTTAACTGTTTTTGGATTTTTTTTTTAATTGATTACTTAGTTGATACCTTATTGTGAAGACAAGCAAATAATAAGGAAGAATGGAGTTAAAAGACAATGAGATACTTTTACTTTATCTGAGAACACGACTTACAAATGCAAGTCAGTCAGGATGAACATTACAAATGGAATCTGGGATAGCAGAAATAAGGCATCTAGCTCCTGCATGCATGCACAGTTCTTCATCCAGAGCTAGGAATATAGACTTGATTGCATCAGAGTCCACAGATCTATTTTTTTTCATTTAAAAAACCCTTTTTGTAACCATCCCTCATTAAATATTTGTTTATACCCTTTATCCCTAACTCCCTTAGAAATTTATAGGGAAAAATCCCATTAATCATAGATTTCAAGTTCTTTAGGGCAAATCTTTTGAAATTTGTTCTGTGCTGCATGTGCTCCATGAAACTTCCATGGGTGTATCAGGTGTATTACCAATAGTAAACTGAGTGGGGACAGCAGAGGGACTATAGGCTCTCCTCCTGTCCCTTTAGTTAGCCCCCAGTGACAGAACAAATCAGTGACAGTCACAGCTACCACATGAAAAAGGTGACAGCCCAATGTTCAATGTAATTGCCAGTCATTTACCTACAGCAGTTCTGGTTTTCCTAATTGAAAGTGGCTGTCTCCTTCAAATGAGAACAAATTAAATGAAGTGCACTGTGTATAGGCACACACTCCTATGCACACACACACACACAATGTGGGCATATGGGTCTGTGTGGAAATCAGCATAGTTAAACTAGAGAGGGACAAAAATGCCCTGCTTTCAGGGGACACTTATCTATATAGTGTCTGTCTTTAATAATAGCACATTTTGCCCACTTTGAGAGGACACACTGAAATGAAACCACTTTGAAATGTCTGGAAAAGTTGTGCTGTTCCTTTGGAAACATCAGTCAATATGCCATATGCTCTTTCAATGCACTCCAATAATTATCCATCTTTTCAGAGAACAAAAATGTTACCAAATAAGGGTGCAATGATTTCCGCTATGCAGTACCCACACTCAGAGGAATCTAAATAGAGCTCAATGCAGATTGTTTCCTTCATTCTCCACCTTAGTAGATCCGTGTGGCTGTATTTAGGCACTATGCCAGGCTTTCATAAAGAAATGGAAAGTTTGTGCTCCTTTCCCATATCTCCATCCAATGCTCAGTCAAATTACATGATCTCTAGGGATCATATACCTTGACTCTACAGATGATGAGGGTTAGATGGGGATATGGAAGTTGTACATATCTCATTTCTAAGTTCTTTTCTAAAATGCCCAAGCATATATATTTATGTCCTTCTGTGCTGAGTGCAGAATGGGTGAGAAATAAGAAATAAGGGTGCCTTGGGCACCCTTTAATGCACAGTAAAGGATCACATCCTATGACTTACTTCATAATTGTCAAAATAGTCAAAAACCCATTGTTTCCAGTATTCAGTGGCCAAACAGATGTCCATGGAATGCTCACAATCATGATAATTAACCCTTGTGTTGTATATCCATCAGGCAAAAGAGTAGGAATATCCCCCTGTGTGAAGTTGTGTGAAGAGAAAGGCCACAAAGATTACAGTTCCTCAGGCTTCTTTCCCCCCATTTTTACTCCACGATTTTTACTTGCAGCCTGTTTCACAATTACTTAATGTTACTACGGCCACCAATGCCTTTTTCTAAAAAAAAAACCCCAACCTTCCCTATCTTCCAAAGGCTTTGCAGTAGGCAGCGTAATCAAATCTTCATTCTTTCCACTTCTTCATGCTTGCATGTTTTGCATTATCAGCTGGATAATTGTTTGGAAAGTTGTAAGATAGATTTCAATCATGTGTGAATGAATAAAACTCACCTCATATGGAAATTCTTCTTCCGACTACGAGAATTTAATCAGAGTGGTTTGATTACTTTCCCATGACACATGCTATGTTCTGATAGCAAGCCCATCTCATACATATTTGCACAATCAAATGAATTTTATTGATTAGTAACACTTAATGTCGCCTCAAGCAGCCATTTGAGGGGTTTCTTCCAGTAGTTTTTCTTCAAATTGATTGTTTCATATTTGAAAACGGGCAAAGCTTATTACTGATTTTTTTCTCTCTTTTTGTGTAGTCTGAAATATTAAAAGAATCTTGTCCTCTTGGGACTAAGATTGGCATAAAGTGTTTTCAAATCAAATATTTGGCTACAGAAAGAAAGTGAATTTATAAAGCCATGAGACCTTTTCTTGTACTTAGCAATTCATCTCAGTGAAGGAGACAGCCCTGAGGCATAGTGAATGTCATATAGAAGTTGAAGGAGGTGCTCCAATAGCTACTATGTACATTGGCCTGATTTTTCAATTGGTTCAACATTTATAGATCCCACTGACAAGCCATTCCAAGTAAGGACAGCAAGCTTGCACTGTAAGTAAAGGTAGATTAATCATGTCCAAAGCATCCTTACTGAACCTACCCTATACAGTGTCCTCTGGCTATGAAATAATGATCCCCATCATAGGAAAATCAGGGGGCATATCATGCCTTGCACCAGGCACTGTGGGTGTTTTCAAGACATGCAGCAATATCATTGCTTTAGATTGCTTGTAAAAAGAAATGTGGGTAGTTTGGACATCCAAAACTATTTCACTTGTACCTCAGATGTGAGACAACTGATGGATCATTATGCCTCACAATGTACTCCTTGTATAAAACGTCTTGGCCTTCAGTTTGGCGAGAACAAAAGATAAATAGGCTGTCCAGGTACAGTTCCCCTGTTTCCCAAGTGTCTTTGTATCTTGCATCTCCTTGTTGCAACCCTAGTTACTGTAAAAACATAGCACCACAGGGGAACTAAACTCAGAAGAGATTGCTATATTTTGGCTTGGTTTCTGTAGACTGTGCTGACAGAAGGAGCTGCTATGCCTCATCTTCATGTAGAAGTAACAGAAGGCTCAATATCCGAACAGGCTCAAATAGTTACTGAGCTTCCAAGTGTGTTAGGATTTCAGCAATAGGTTCACTTATAATTTCAAACCAAAGCTTCTTTGACTGAAACACATTTGTCAGAGGTCTTTTTTTTTTTTACATAAAAAAGCTTTTATTAAAAAAGGGGGGGAGGGGGAAAAAGACTACAACCATTTCACTGAGCTTTACTGTATAATTATCCACTGCAAGTTCATCCTGCTAAATTATGAGCCTCTCGCAGAGGGCTTGGAAAGAAGGTTGGATCTGACCTTTGCTTATAGTCAATCTGCAATTTGAAACAGTTTATTAATTAACAAGATCTACGTGTGGTCTAAACCACTGAGCCTTGGGCTTGCCGATCAGAAGATCAGCGGCTCAAATCCCTGTGACGAAGTGAGCTCCCATTGTTCAGTCCCAGCTCCTGCCCACCTAGCAGTTTGAAAGCACGTCAAAGTGCAAGTAGATAAATAGGTACTGCTCCGGTGGGAAGGAAAATGGTATTTACGTGCACTGCTCTGGATCGCCAGAAGTGGCTTAGTCATGCTGGCCACATGACCTGGAAGCTGTCTGCAGACAAACACCGGCTCCCTCGGCCTATACAGAATCATTCGCAACTGGACCTAACAGTCAGGGGTACCTTTACCTTTACCATTCTAAGGGAAACCTGATATTAGGAATTCTGCCTAGCAACAAAACCCTTGCCAGCCACCCCTTCATCTAATTTGGCAGTACTAGAGTCTGCATCCAATAGCAATCAACCATGCAAGCAAGGGGTGCACATCCTTTGATCATCTGCCAGCAGTGCTCTTTAACAGCTCACACAAGGCAAAGAGATTACTTTTGGTGTCTGGGTATGCATTGACATAAATCAGACGTTTAAAATGGCAGCTCAGAGAAAGCAAATGGACAAATATTTCAGTTTCTCTGTACATTCAGTGTTTGACCTTAAAGCTGTCATACTTAAGAAATCAGATTGACAAATGTGAAGCTGCTGGATAGGAGTTCATTTACAGATTTAACAATCCATCCCTTGATTTGAATAAAAATATTGGATATTCGAGTCACTAGAGCTTAAGCCCCTAGTTGCAGGATCTCAGTGTGTAAGCTCCATTTGTATCAGTGGATATCTTATCAAGTGATAATAGGCCAAGTGCCATATTTATTTTACTGGAATCTGTTCCTTTTAATCACACCTCGAAAAACAAATCTCCCCTGCATTGTCTGTCTAGTTAACCATCCATCCATATTCCATTGCTTTATTATCTACTCTGTGCATACATCTGATGAAGTATGCTATATATATATATATATATATATATATATATATATATATATATATATATACTGACATGACAATAAAAGTAGAGGCTCACTTCACATTACATGTACAGTAAATGTCCAGTCATGGATTGGAAACCCTGCAAGGGGGGGGGTGGCTTGGCAGTAAGACTGGAGTAGACAAACACTGTGGGGGAAATGGTTAAAGATTCCTTCACCTCCACTGCTACTCTAGTTCAAATTTAGCATCCTAATGTTATATTTCTTTTTAAAAACAAAGCAGAACACCAAAATCTGAGATCCCTTGAGATCTATTACACACATGCAATGGTAATTTGAAGATAGACTGTTAGTTTATCTGTAAAATGCCACGTTAGATTTTGGTCTCTTTACCACAACAGATTAAGCTCTGCCTTCATGTCTGGCTAAGCAATCTAGTAATCTTTGCGTACTACTACTTGTAAAGAATTGCCTGTGGTGTAGTCTGCAAAGGGATTAACTCCAAAATTACAGAACTTGGTGCCATAACTGGGTGTGAAAACATGGGCCCATGGCATTCCATCACTGCAACAGGGCGAGGTTATCCTTGGGGGGGGGTGATATCTGTGGAAGGCTAATGGTTCTCCATCACAAGCAGATTGTTTCTTAATGTCCAATCCTTTGGTAGCCCTGCTGAGTTCAGTGGGCATGCTCCCAAGTAAGTGTGCACTGAATGTGGCAACCAATCCTCTGTTTTGTGTAATGAGGAAGTTTCTAGGGCTACCAGAGAATTACATCAAAGCCACTGGATACTGCTCGTGTTCAGATAGACTTTATCATTCCTGGTACGTTTCTATTTCTCCCATGACATAATAAATTATTAAAAGCTCCTCTGCTCCTTCATTAAAATTGTTTCTATTCAAATTGGCCCCTATGGGTTAACGAGGGCTCTAAACATGCTCCAAATGGACCTCGGGTTCATAGGTTGTTGATTTATTATTTGCCCCTGATGGAATGCCGCACTAAAAGCTATTCTCATTCATTTATCTGATGTAATACATTCACAGTCATTATGCAAAGCACAGTAAGATGTACTCCCGAAATTAGAAATATTTCTTCATTCCCTTGGAGCTCCACATGAGCATGCACTTGTATTAGGGGATTCATTATGGAGGTCTTTTGAATCCTGATGGATACCACTGGAGCAGGTCACAATCCCAAAAGCCATTATTTCCATTGGAGCTAATGGCTCATTGCCATGGCAGCTCATAGGAGCAGGATTTATTGTGTAAGGGAAATGTAAATCGTGCCACTGTGGCATATGCGTTGTGCCTACTTGTCTATGCATATTTAATACTGTGGAATAAAAGACTATGCTATGATTAAACAGAAGAGAAAATAGAGCTTTTCCAACTGTTAGGTGCTTGAGGTTTCTCTCAGGTTAAGTTGCTTAATATGGAGTCAGTCAATAATACATTCCCGTTGTTCAATATTTAGATTTTGCTGCTGTGCAAACAGAGCACAAGAGCTCACATTGCAGCATGAAGACACTTAACCATCTCCGCTTTAGAGGCTGAACTTAAAAGTTTATGGAAAAGGCTCATGAGTCTTTGCTTATATTAGAGGGCCATATTAATGCCACACAAAACAGCAAATAAATTATGTCTGCGGGCTGCAAATATTTAAGCATTTGAATATTTTGGCATTTATTTTGGAGGGTTGCCCTGTTTTCTTTTCACCTCCCATCTCGTTCTGACTGTGGAATTATACAAATATTTACAACGGTTGTGGTTGCCAGTCACAGTTGACTTCACACCAAGGGCCAATCATGCACAGTTAAGAAGCATGACATATGCTTGCAAATCTCCAATTCTACTGCAAAGCTTTAAACAAGATCACAGGTGAGATCCATGAGTGCCACTTTAGCAGATACAACGAATCAGAAGAGGGAGCTCCATTTTGGCAAGATGCATGATCTATTAACATCCAAAACCATCTCAAGTGAGAGATTCTGGGAGCCAGCATTTGCCTTAAGTTTCAGATGCCATGGAGAGCACTGACGCATTGCCAGTAATATTGAACTGCCAATCAAATCAGGTTTTCCTTTTTGTGTGCAAGGAGTCGGTGCCATCTTGTCCTTTGTCTCAGACTCCAAAACACCTCTCCTCTGACTTTGGTCCAATTCAGGACCAATCCAATATATTTTGCAGCCTGAGACAAAAGGACAAGATGGCACCCATCCCTTCCACACAAAAAGAAAACCCGATTCAATTGGCAGTTCAATATTACTGGCAATGAGTCAGTGCTCTTTGTTGCATCTGAAGGCAGCAGACCAGTTAAGGCAAATGCTGATTCCCAGCATCTCCCACTTGAGATGGTTGTCTCACTCTGCCTCAGGGGTGCCAACTTGAATAAAATATAGGGGGGCAGGTAAGCCCTGCCCTGCATAATCAATCAAAGCACACACCATTGGAATGGCAATGCCCATTAACTGGGAGGGCAACCCCTCAAATATTTTATGGGGGGGGGGGCTGAAGGGATCTCAGCCCCTAGTGGGTTGCGCCTATGCTTTACCTAATGGGACCTATTTCAGTCTTTGCATTATCAGAGTAGCACTTAGCCACAGTCTCATCCCCTGACCCTATCACTTCAGTGACATCTGTAGAGAGGGTGGTTGAATTGCTTTAGATGCCTTTCTTTCCCAACTGAACAGGTAGAGTCACATATCTGGGACTTGGAGACAGGGCTTCCAGGTCAGGAGGTGTAGCTTCAAATAGACTTCTAAAATTGCCATCTTTAAAGAAATGTTCTAATCACTTTATGAAGAGATGGAATTAATGCTGTGGCAATTCTGGGCATGTATACCAGACACCCTGTCTCTTGGAACATGAAATGACAATAAATCAGCTCATGAAATCTAGGTCTCCAGGTCTTGGGATCCTATGGTCTTGCTGAGCCTGCTACAAACTATGTTCAACTGCCCCAGCACTGGCCCACATAAATAAATTGAAATATAATTCCAATATCCAATCCTCCATCTTCTGAAACTAACATATCACATTGTATCTTTGTTTGCACTTAGATGCCACTGACCTTCCCACTCTGGGTGCAAGTGAAAGATGGAGCTTCTTAACAAATAAGGAAAACCCCTGCTTTAGCAAAAAATTAGGAAAAGGTAACAAATAAATCGTCTTGTGTCACAGTGTCACTGTGCTTCTCCTCAGCCATATTTCACTAAGTTTGGGTGTCATAACAACCTTCTACACAAGGTTAAATTTTGCAATAATGTTGTGTTAGGGAGAGAAATTTCTCATGTATGGGAAGTGCTACAAACCTGACAGTTTTAGTGCAAAGAAATGTCACATAGATATGTTAGCACTCTAAAAGAAATGCTAGACTAGCTTCTACATTAGAATTAAGAGGTGTCAATCATTTAACACTGCATAAATGTCACCACATTTGCTAAATGTTAGCCTGAAGAATGACATGAATTATTTGTTTCAGGATATTGCATATTCTAGACCTCTACCTATTGCTTGCATGCAAACTTCCCAATTTCTTCTTTTAAATTAAACTTAAGTCAGGCGAGCCATAAATTAGAGTGTAAGTATTTTCACTTGGCATGACCCTACGGTGCAACGCAATGCATAAACAAACAAAAACCAAGGTTACTATGGTGGAGAGGGCAGGAGATGAGCGTCTGTAGGAAATGAAAATCCACAGAACACACAAGCGGACTAGTCATTCGGAAGCGGATTAGAATATCTGTCGCCAACTATAACACTGCCAGTGCCAGAAAAGGCTAATTCCTGAGATTGCTTCCAGCTCCTGGCCTAATGGTGGATAGTCTGCTTTGAATTCCTGCATGAAAGGAGAGATTTGGCAAATGCAGCTTCTTTAATCTCTGCTGTACAATGATGGGAGGAGGAGAAGCACTCTTCCAAATGTCTCTCTGCAACAGAGCCTTCAAAGCCACAGGAAAGCCTATCCATTGGAATCCCTAAACAAGCACAGGTATATGACCAAGCAAGACAATTACTATCAGTGTGAAATAAGAGGAGGGGGAAAAGAAGCAGACATGATGTTGATTGTGTGAAAGCAATGTGACCATGGGAGAGGAGGAAATCAGGACTGCAAGATGTTGGAAAGAGGTGTTTAGCACTTTCTCTTATTTCCTCATCTCAGTGAAAAGCTTCCATGGTGGCTTCTACCCTGAAAGTACGTAATAGCAGCTCAGAGGACGGGGATTTTCTTCATAGAATTTTATCCAATGCTATTTTTATTAAATGTTTCCTATTTCTTCTCTTCTTCTTTTTACTGCTTTTAACATTTTAATTGTAGGCTACCATATGATGGCTGGGTCTAGAAAGTGGGATACAAATACATAAGATAATAATGATAAATACATGTGAACTTTGGGATTCAGACACCCAGATCAAATCTGCAGGTAGGATGCAGCAGGTGAGAAAGAGAGAACCAACTCAGGTTGTCCCTTACATTAGTTATCAGTGCAGAACAGGAAGTTCTCTGTGAAGGCTACCTAGGAAGAGATAGGGGAAAGCAGGGCATTCAGAGCGCTGAGTGGCCTTAGAGTGGAATTGCTGTCTGTGGGATGGTACAACCTGGATATAATATGGCCATTAAGAATTGCAGGTAGCTATGTAGGTGTAGTGTATGCCCATTATTTGGGGATACGTTTGTATTGGGGAGAGAAAGGGTTAATAGGTTGACCAATAAGAAAGTCCGAAGGCGGAGCCTACCTGGTTTTGAGGCTCAGCCCAGAGGTTTTGTCAGTTAGTTCGGTTGTGTCAGGATACCCCAGGGGGTTGCTCACAAGTAACGACAGAGTCCTCTTACTCTAAAGACTACTTTATTGTGCATACCTATTTACAGTGCAGAGCTAGCTAAAAACATGACTTCTCAGTCATTTGAAGAATCCGGACATGCTCCTCTCTGGTTTCCCGCCCAGCACCAAAGCCTCGGCACCCTGAAACGATCTCTTCTGGGTCTCCTAGTCCCCCTACGCTGTGCCTGTGCCGAAAGCTGCAGTTCTCCCTCCGATCGCGTCTGGCTGGCAGTGCTGGGTCTCTCCCTTGCATCCCTGACCATCTGCTCCTCCTCCTCTTCTGTGGGAGAGAGCTCTGGCAACGGGCTTTGAGAGGAGTCAGATGACAGCAGTGGCTGGGGATCTCTGTACCTAAGTAAGACCTTCTCTTGAGGAAGTTCCCTGTCCCGATCCTCCCCCCTCGGAGGATCTCTTTCCCCTCTCTCCTTGCGAGGAGTACTCCCGCCCTGGCTCTCCTCACGAGTAGGACCTCCACCCAGGTGCTCCTCACGAGGAGAAGGCAAATCCCTGACAGGTTGGTTCTCTTTTTGGGGGGTGGGAGATAGAGATAGAGGAGTCAGAGTGAGTTAGAGACAGGGACAGGACTGAGAGGGAATAGAGTGACAGTGTTTTGAATATATTTTAAGTCTTGTTTGTGTTTGAAATAATCTTCATTGTTAGCTCTACCTGACTGAGAATCAGTACTTCACTGGAGAGCTCTGGATCCCCCCCCCAAAAAAAAAATATTGGTGGCAGCGAAAGAATAAAGTAGTGGTGTACAGGTCAATAGTCCATGAAACGACCGGGGACACTGTACGAATGCCACAGTAGGGAACTTACCTTTTCCTGCAAAAAGAATGGCTAATTTATTGGGGTTAACTTCAAAGTGTTATCCCAGGGGGACACCTTGGCAGGTAATTATGCATACCAGTTGTGGGCACTGCAGTAGGAAGGGTTAGAACTACCCTTTTGTAGTCTAATAACTTGCATTGTGTTATGTTTCTTAATAAAGTTGTGGCATGTTTAACCCCATTGGGGTGGGGAGCAGAAAGAAGCAAATCTGATATTTACTCCCCTTTCCAGATCATTAATGAAGATGTCAAATAAACATGGAAATAATTGCAACTTTCTCCTCTGCACGTCATCCCAGAAGCATATCCAATTGGAAAGATAACCAAGGCTTCCTGTTTGGGCGTTTAAGCCTAATATAAAGCTGTCCTTCCTTCCAATGTTGCTTGTACATGATATACAGATTAATGCTTATCTCTTAAATTCATTCCTGATAATGTCTCCCTTCCCCAAGACCCCTGGTAGTGTGGCAGGTTTTGCAATAAAATGCTTTGAATTTGACAAGGTGCTACCCAAAATTGCACACAGTGTTTCAGGTATGATTACTCTGGGCTGATGTTGGCTGATGTTATTACCATCTTTTTTCTACTATCACTTTGATATTTCCATCAAAATGGCTCAGCCCTTTTCTGTGCTGCATTATGTTATGCACTCCTGACTAATTTGCTCTCCATTACCATCTCTATGGCTGTTTAAGCTTTATTGCTTTTCAGGTTTCACTCCTGCATTCAATAGATCTGCTTTGGATTATATTTCCCCCCTTCTGATATTATTATACAGTATTGCTGTGTTCCAAAGTGAATATCATTTTGTTGCTAAGGCCATGTTTCCAATATCCTAGCTCCCTCTCTATTATTTCCATGCCTTGGCTGTTTTTTATTTTGTAATGCCTCCCAATTCAGGATAATATGTGGATTACATTAACATGCTGTTTACTCCCCTTTCCAGATCATTAATGAAGATGTCAAATAAATATGGAAGTAATGCCAGTTGCTTTAGTTCCCACTAGGCACCTCCCCACAACTTGATACACATCAATGTGTCATTATCCTTTGTTAATGGTCGTTCAGTCACGTTTCAGTTCACATGACAGGTTTCCAAGCCTATTTTGATTAATTTTGTAGAAAGGATTTTCATGACAGCATTGAATAGGTTGAAATGTTTTGTATAGGGCCAGAGATGAGGTCAGTTACAGTTATTTCTGTTCCCACAACTTTAAAGGTGTTTCCTGACAATCCAAAGTTTTATCACCATGGACTGCCTTTTTTCCCACTCTAGTACTCATGATTGGCATTATCATGTGACTGTCAGTGTCCCACTGCCCTGGCACAACCCACTATTGATGCCTGCCATGATGCTATTTTTAAATTTATTTTTAGTGTCAGGCAGTTCAGAGTCACCGTTTTAATTTCCAACAATTCCACAACACAATTGTACAAATTTTATCGCTATGGGTTTGCATATGGGTTTGCTTAAATTCATGGGTGCCATGTTCTCCCCATTTCTGAAATTAGTAAATGTGGGGTTTGAAGTCAATCCAACTTCCTCAGGTGCTAGGCTTACAGATGTGTCACCCAGGAACAAGGAAAAGCACCAGAGAAACTCCTATGGGCTGAGGTCCCTTCGCCTTGAACCACCATCTCCCTGGAATTCTGCTACCACCTGGCAGAGATTGGGGGTTGTGTGCAACCTTCATAACTGTATATTGCAAACTCAGCACAAAAAGCCTGAACCCAATGTAAAATTATTACAAGCCACAAGAATGGCATCTGAAAGCAAATTCCTTTTGATTGTCCCTCTCCTACGTTAGTGTGTATTGGAGATGGCAGACATCAGCACTCTGAATGAGCAATTTCAAAGCTTCTACTTTCAAAGCTTTCTTTGTTTTGTGTGTGCTCCAGAAACGAGAGACAGAGGTGATGTGTCCTGTTTCAAAATAGGAAGTCTTGCCATGCTCTGCCGCCACTGCCATTGTGCCCCATTGGTGGTGGCAGCGAAGTGGCACTGGCATTGACGCTGATTTCCAGCAAGATCTCACTGCAGAGGGCTGGATCGGGTGCTTCCACCATTCAGTATGGCTGCTTTACCCTGCCTCATGAGTGGGCTGGCCCTGATGAGTGAAATTACAGCACAGGAAGACACTAGAAAAATCTGCTTATGTAGAAAAAAACGGTGAGGCTAAGATGGAATCCAGAGAAGAATGTGCCACCTCTATCTGTTCTCCAATATCCCAGAAACCTTTTCCTAGGTGCTTCCTCTTAATTCCCCTCTTGCTCACAACTAAATTTCATTCTGTATTGGTAAATGGGGTAAACCCCTGCAGAAAAAAGCTTTCTACTGTGTTAGGGATTGATGTGATCTAAAGCCCTGTTGGGTCACCCCTATTTGGGGGTTATCCATCCTGAAAGAAATCAGCCCTGAGTGCTCCCTGGAAGGACAGATCCTGAAGTTGAGGCTCCAGTATTTTGGCCATCTCATGAGAAGAGAAGACTCCCTAGAAAAGACCCTGCTGTTGGGAAAGATGGAGGGCACAAGTAGAAGGGGACGACAGAGGATGAGATGGTTGGACAGTGTTCTCGAAGCGACTGGCATGAGTTTGGCCAAACTGCGGGAGGCAGTGGAGGATAGGCGTGCCTGGCGTGCTCTGGTCCATGGGGTCACAAAGAGTCGGACATGACTGAACAACTGAACAACAACAACATGACCCCAAGCCCTATTGGGTCACTCAGCACTGCCAGCCCCATGGAGTAACACACTTTGTACCTTCTTCACATTGGTGCATTGTCTTTGCTTATATCGGCTTTGTTGGCATTTCTACTGATCACACAGTCCAGACAGAAAAGAAACATTTCTTCCCTCAAGGCAGGTCTATTTCCCCCATGAGCCAGAGTCTCTTGACCAACATTTTCATCTATTCCATTTCACAGCTTCTGGAGTGATCGCCTTCACTGTGCACACAGGTGCTGCCCAAAATGAGCCCATTAACACTGCTTGGGGGCTTCTCCAGACATCTGGTTGCTCACTGTGAGAACTCACTGTCCCTAATACGTGAAAAGATTCACAAAAATTTGGGCCATGCATAAAATGTCTGATAGGCTCTCCAACTATCAATTGTACAGCAACTGATAATTTTGATTCATGGCTTTGAAAGTGGTATTTTATATCACTCTTTTAGACAACCTCATTCCCTAGATTCTAGAATGTTGTGATGTAAAATAGATAATTATGCAGTAAAATAATTGATATTTGAAGTTACGCTTAGATTTCGATACAAAAGGACCACACTGCTTACTGCGAACATTTTTATTATCTTCTCAATGACTTATGCTTCCAGCACTTACCCAATTCAGCAATGGGTGGTAGGGCTGAAGGAAATAGCCACTTGCAACCCAGCATGGTGGCTCCTTCTCCCCCCCCCCGGCAGAGCTACGCCATGTTTGTTTCAGCCATTGGCCCCTTTGCCTGGCCACCGCGATCCTCTCTGGGTTCCTGCCAAATACAGGTTTGAATTTGCACCAATCCACAGTGGCTGGGGGGCGGGGGCAAGGATCAGACCTGGCTGCTGAAGTTTTCACTCCGGCCTGCTCCCAGGACAAAGAATCATAAATGGCATTTCATAGAATTGTGCTATATTCTAGAAGTGAATTATTGTTTTCATATTTCTTATTTTCATATTTCACCTGCCACCTATTATTTTCTTTTCAAATTAATGGGCAATGTCACCTAACAATTGTGCCAAAGAATGTCAGGGTCTCTGCAGAACTGATTTGTTTATAAATACCTGCCACATTTTCCTTTCCTCGTTCTTCTACATGCATACAAAATGCATGTAATGACCAGAGTATGATTTATCTGAATTACCTGTTTATTTTCATTGATGTTGTTAGCCTTTGAGATAGGAGTAGTACTTATGGTGAAGAAGCAGAAAGAGTGAGATTTCTATTTGCATTTGTGCTTCTGCTGCAATACTGCCTCTGTGTTTAGTTATTTTCTATGAGTGTCAAATAACTGTTCAATTAGGTAGTGTGTGTAGAGTTACAGCCAGAGCTAATTAGTCTCCAGATGGGGATGGGCAAATCATTCTATATCAGTTTCACTTGCATTCAACAATAAATTCATTGTGTTTCAGTTCCATATTAAACTAAATTGTGATATTTTACAATACATTTTTTGTCAAAGAAACATTTCTAAATTTATTGTCTCTCAGTTTGACACTTCTTTGTCTTTTCTTTTTTGGCCAAGAACTTTTCTGGAATATTTGGAGGAAGCAAAACCAGTGGTTACATTTCGAGCTACAAATTTGTCTGGGGAGTGTAAATCAATATTTATAGCATTTGAATTTCTAAAATTCCTCAAGAAGGAATTTATTAAAGATTGCTGTTGCCAACATATGAGTCACATAAAACAAAGAAGCAGGGGCTAAGAAGACCACTTTTCATAGTGGTGAAGGGGCTAGAGACATCTGTAAAGGATTCCTGTTTGCTGCTGTTACTTGATACTGAACTTTGTAAGTAAACCTTTTTTGGTCTATATGGGATCAGAAATTTGGATGTGTATTCCCAGCAAAAATTTGGAAACAGATGTTCTGTCAGGTTCAACCGCTTTCAAGATATTAGTAGAGTGCTACGTTTTGCTTCAGCCCATGAAAAAAAATCGATATTTTCATTCTGTCATATCATTTTCCCTTCATTTTTCACTACACTTAAGTCCCAGAACCACAGTATGGAATGTGTGGCATGTAGGAGTCAAGACAAAAGGAATGATGGTAAATAGAGTTCTTACCCTTTAATTGCCAGGGTTCATTCAAGACAGCCATGATTTTCAGAGCTCCATCCCAATGAAGTCCCATCAACTAGTCAGATTTTAATTAAACAAATTATTTCCCCACTATGTTTTAGAACTGTGTAATGGGAATGAGGTGAAGTGGGTTTATTTGAGAGCAGAATCTCATATTCCCAAGTTGGATTGTGCCATTTACAAAGAGTTTTGAGATTGATCAGGGACACACAAACCCTAGGATTCCAAGTAGCTCTTCTGTCTCGGTTTTTTCAAAAAAGTTAAAGGCACAACCAAGCTGACTGGTACAACACCCAAGTTTGAGACAGGAAGGGGTGGAGAAATGGAGGTGGTGAATTATTTTGCTTTGATAGACAAGTACAATATATCTCTGCAGTATATCTCTGGGATGGCTCATCAATCTGTACAGTCAATGTTCTGTAGAGGGTGATCACCTGCCTGAGCCTACTAAACCATCTGTTTATCTGTCTTGACATAGGCGAACTGGGCCTTACCAGGAGGACATAGAATAGTGGCTTGGCAAATGAAATGCATTTTACCTTGCCTTTAACTGGAAGAGAAAAGCGAACAAAATGAAATGTCTGACTTCCAGCTGTAAAAAAAAAAGTAGAATACAGATAAGCTTCCAAATGTATAAACACATTCTCTGAAAGTAGGAATGATTTTATGAGATGCAACCATAAAACATTAGACCTTCAGGGATGTGTTTATGATGTGTTTAGTGAGGACTGACCATAGATCCCCCATAAACAGCCTGTTAGATGTAAAGATGCATTGCATCTGTGTTTCATGCTGTTGTTAAGTACATAGTCATTCAAGCCTTAAGGACATCAAAAGGCTCTTTTGTTTCCTCTCTCTCTCCCTGTAGCTTTATTCTGTTGAAACTCAGAGGCAATGTTGAACTGCAGTGGACATAGATTAAAATGCCTTTTTTAAAAACCAAAGTAATTATCACCTAATGGTGATACGGGATGGAAATTATGATGGATATGATTAAATTATTGGAGCACTGCTAGATCTTGCTTGGGATCCTAAATTGCATTTCCATCGGCAATTCAGGCATTGGCTGTGGCGGTATGCTGTAAAACCAGCACATTATGTCCTGAAAACTGCACCATAAAAGAGATTCACTACTACTCTTATTCTCACCAGTCACCAGAGTACATTTGTGGCATCGTTCCAAGAGGGTGCAAAACTTTTCTGCTTTTTTCCTAGTTGATGGAGTCCTTACCCTCAAGTTCAACATATATGATACACACATCTCCAAACTTAAATAGATTTCATTTACATTTCTGTTTCTGCATTTTCTTTTCTTTTCTTTTTTTGCTGGTGTGTGGGTGTGTGGGTGTGTGCACGCAGCTTGTCTCTTCCCAAAGCACAGATATATGAAATTAAAATGCACTTAGAATTGCTGGCCTGCATCTTAATGATTTATGCAAATAAACATGTTGTATGAAGAAATTATGTTAAACTATTCCACAGTGATCAAGGTCAGGGGACATTTGCTTGTCTAATGCCATTAAGGCTGGGGAGCAAGAGGCAAGCAACTGGGCAGCAATGGAGGGAGCTAGGGATTTTCTGTCAAAGTACCCAGTGGTTCTGTATCAAAGGACACAGCTGCTGAGTGTTCTCCAGAAAATAACAATAACTGATTTAAAGAGACTGCATCTTATCAGAAAAGCCACTGGATAATCATTATTTCTTCTAGCTCTCTGATTCAAACAATGAGGTAGTGTAACCACCATTTAGTGGCTTCACTATCTAGTTCCCTTGCCTCTTGTGCAACCTTCACAATATAGAAAGACTACAGCAGAACATTAAACAAACAGCACATGTGCTTCAGAAAGGCTCTTTTGGAAAGGGAGCTCATCTCATCCAAGCAAGAGCATCTAGGCTGCATGCAAAAGAAATATGTTTGGATTTTCTTACTAACAGATTAAATTTCCATAAGGACATGCACTAATAAGAAGTATTTGCACAAGGACACATCTATGATTGACCTGGAGGGGGAGGGAGCCCCTTAATCCCTTCTCTGGCATTGTCCATGACATCTACTGATTAGGCATGACAGATCCATTTTGTATTCATCAGAAGACTTCCCCCCCCCCAAGTCCAAGTGTGATGGGGGTCACAGTTTGGGATGGGAGTTGTGGCACTTTGTGTTGTGACTTCAGCCGTTTCTTGGGTTGGCAAAACATCTGGGCCCAAAACCATCTGTTGCTCCACAACATTACCAGTGACAAACTGGCATTGAATTATTGTCTTCGAGGGTCATAAAAAGTAATACCTGGGTTAATGAGCTGACACAGTTATACAGAGAATATCGCAACACTTAAATTAAGCATTTAAATTCCAGTGTCTAATGAGTCCCCCCCCCCTAACCTTCACATTCCCTGAAAAAACACATTCCCCAACAGAAAAATTGATGTTGGCTGAAGTCTGATTACTTTCAAAACACTGCTAAATGTTGCCATTTGAGAGCAATAAGATAAGCTTCCAATTGAACTATAGAAGCAGGCTTCCACCTCTCTGGGTGTGGAACAACAAATAAAAATGAGTGCTGCATGCACAGTTTGGCTCCTCAATCTTGCTGCTTTTGGCTGCTAGAGCTTCAAGAAGAGTTATTCAGACCATCAGCTGCCTTTTTGCAGAGGGCTGTGTACATGTAGCCTTAACTCCTGAATGCACAGCCATTTGTACTGGAGACAATGACTGAAATGCAAAGCTCTTTAAAAATTGGATGATGAGAAACAGTGAGTGGGAACCAGCTGTACTTTAAAGCACAAGGTGTTCTGCAATCTGGGTGCAGCTACTAAGAAGGCCCTCCTTTCCAATTCAGCCATGCTTCCACCCTTGGTGAGACACAGAGACTTCTGCTCCTAGGGGGTGGGAAGGATGGTATGAGGAGGTGATCCCAAGCTTAGCTTGCACTTAAGCTTTTCTATGTATGCCATTGATGGAATATTCTGAAAGAGTAAGCCAATGAAGGTGGGAATCAAGAGAAAGGACTTTGGTGAATCTCCACGGAAATGGGGGAAATGTTTCCTGTCAGAGCTGGGAGATGTTCCCTATGCACCAAAAGAGCTCTACTGAACAACACACATGAAGTAACTTAAGCAGGACGACCATGGCATTAGCCAGCTGCAACTGCTATCTTTGTTTTTCTTTTTCTTCTTATACTCACAGGTAGGTAGTCGTGTTGGTCTGCCATAGTCAAAACAAAATAAAAAATAAAAAAAATTATTTCCAGTAGCACCTTAGAGATCAACTAAGTTTGTTCTTGGTATGAGCTTTCATTTGCACATGCACACGAAAGCTCATACCAAGAACAAACTTAGTTGGTTTCTAAGGTGCTACTGGAAGGATTTTTTATTTTATTTTTTTATTTTGTTTTGAAGACCTTGGCTAAGATCAAGTATAGTATATATTTAATAAAGATCAACGGACATTGAATCACGTTATTTATTTATTTATTTATTTAGGTTAAACTCACATTAGGCACAGTCTCCATGCTTCTGCTACAGATGCATTCTGGAGCCAGTGAGGGTCTGGCCCAGAATAATTCTATTCAATTGGATTGAATTGAACCTGTATTTAAAAAACAGAAAGTGGCTTCAAATCATTACTGGGCAAGTCTGCCAACATTAACTCTAGGAAAGTCTTTGATAAAGAGAGCTTACAAAAATAAATTTTCTTTTATCAAATTGCTTATTAGATATAAAGGGTATTATAATTATAATGGAGTGAGTCGGCTAGTTGCCAAGAAGCAATTAAGGAAACACAGCATACACTACCAATGTGATTGAATTTAATCAAAGTAGCGATAAAATAAATTGGTTAAAATGTTTCATCTTTGAGAAAGTCATGTTTCTGTTGTGAGCTGGGAACAAGCATTAAAAGAAGAAAGGACAGTTTTCAGGAAGGCCATTGTTGGTACCTGCTCCTTCGTCGCAAGCAGAAAAGAAACCGGTGAAAAACTGCTATCAGAGAACAAAATATTTCGGTGAATGTTGTTGGGGTTTTTTTGTTTTTGTTTTTAAAGAATCAGTCCATGGAACTGAGCTCAGATGTCTGTCTTATGGTCTGCTATGTGCTACTGAAAATAATACCTGCAACCTAACCAAGTTATAAAGGTAGATAGGAAGTTGCCTTATACTGAGACAGGCCAGTGGTTCATCTAGCCTAGCACTGTTTACAGTGTCCAAATTCTCCAGAAATTCAGGCTGGGTTCCCTCCCAGTCCCACCTGGAGTTACTGGGTATTGAATCTGGGGCTTTCTGCATGCAAAGTGGTTGCTCTACTGCTGAGCTAAGGCCCTTCCTCCAAATGTTGAATTTGGGCACATTAATTTTCACTTTAAGCCCCATGCCTGTCAACGAGCAAATTCCAGAGATTATTGATGCTTGGCCAAGGAATGAAGGGGTGTCAAACTCTCTTATTAATAGGGTTGCCTATAGTATGCTTTTCTGTAGAGAGGAGAACTGGAAAGAGTGGAGCCAGATCCATTGCATCCTTCAAGGATATTAAAATAATTTTAAACAATATTAAATAATTTTAAACAATATTAAAACTAAATCCACAGCTATTCCCACAATTCTCCACCATATGGGGGAGGACTTCAGTAGACTAAGAAAAGGGCAGAAAAGAAAAAAACCACAGGAAATTTATCTGATTTTGTTCCTGAGAAATTTTGACCTATAGAACTTAAGTGCACAGCAGGTTGATTATCCCTGGAATTTAATCATTTCTGCATGGCTTTTGTGGAATCAGGGTGAATCAGTGCAAAGGATGTGCATACCTCTCCGTCGCTTCATTTCAGAATGTTTGAAGAGCATGAATAATATGGAGCCAGTTTTACTAGCACAAAATATTCACTGCAGGTTGAATAAATCCAGGATTGTTACGCTTTATTCCTACCACTGACCTTCTGTTCAAAGATCAGCATGTTAAACCTGCTTTTCTTATCTTCTTGTGATATTTTTCATCACACGAAGCAAGAAGATTACTTTTGCTATTTAAGAATCTCCTCTTCCATTCTTATTTGTGAAAGTATGTGGGAATGTCTATGGCTACATTAAAAAGTGGTGGGCCTGTGCAAATAGTGAAAAGCTGGGTTGGAACCTAAGCCCCTTACAGTTAGTTTTCATTGAAACAAATGGGGTTTACCGGTAAGTTACAACTAACTTTTCCCATGGATGTAAATGATACCTAAACTCTGTTAGAACCAGGAGGTTGGATACAGACTATCTGCCAGTCAGGATGCTGCAATATCACTGCCATATTGAAACAGTTATATTGCAGTAATATAACTGCTGATACATCATTCCTATCTTAAGAACCTTTATACCAGCTCAGTAGACCTTTCTACTCTTCAAATAGAGCCAATAGTGCAATTTAAGATTACGGTAAATTCACTAACTAGCTATTGTTCAGTACTATGGGGTGTATGAGTTTTGCCCAGACCTCTATGCAGGAGTTCCTATGTGTACTATAAGCAGGACACACTTCTCTATGCATGAACAAAGCATTTCCCCTCACAAACGAGAACATCAAACAGTAGCACATTTGAGGATGAGGATTGCACCTTCCCCAGCTTCTTCATATCAAACTAATAATGAAACAGATAGTGCAAACATGTTTGACAGGGTATGTATACCTGCTGGAAGATTATGGTGCATGCCATGAATTCAGCTGTGTACTCTTCCTCTGACAAAAAGGTCTCACTACATTCAACGAACTCTGTCAGTTGTAGGTGTGCTTGTAGATGTTTTCAGGATTGTTACAGACACTGATGTTCTGAAGACTGTCCCCTGAATTCTGTGCTCCTCGCCTGATCTCCCACCTCCCATTGTATTGAATTTACAGTCATGTTCAAAACATTTTGAAATAAAATGTTCCCCACAAAATACTGTAGTCAATAGCTGAAGTATACTTACTTGCTGACCTTTGATTAGGATCAGTATTTTAATCTTGCACTTGAAAATTACCCTTCAAAAGACTCCAATTCAAATTGCCAACATGACATGTCTTTTCTAATGTGATGTGACTGGAATGATAACACTTGCTTTGATGTGCAATGTAATCCAGTGTGACTGATCAGATGCAACCTGCCATAACACAGCATAGGGCAATGCATCATATTGGAAAATTAAAATCAAGTTGTTTGTGAGAAGCCACAGTAAAGGACTCCTATCTGGATCTTTTAAAATATACAATATTTCATTTGAAAATATTGCTACTGGTGGAAAGATATTGATGAGGATGACATTATGTGAACATTGCAAAAATGCATTATTATTACTATTATTATTATTTCATACACATGACTCAAATTGTTGTAAAAACACAACAGAAATTCTAAAAAACAATTTCAATCATCACACAACCAATAAAAACCTAAACACACAAGGACACATCTATACAAATAAAAGACAGGTCTAATGGATCCTACAAAAAAAGCCCACAAATAATTAAGACCAAAAGCCTAGGTAAGAAGGAAAGGTTTTGCCTGGTGACTAAAACTAGACAAAGAAGTCCCAGATGGACCTCCTTGGGGGAGAACATTTCACAAGTGGGGAGCCACCAAGAAAAAAATCACTCTTGTGTTGTCACCCTTTGGAACTCCTATGGAAGAGGAGCATAAAGAAAGGCTTCAGCAGTCTTGCATAGAATAATCTTCAGTTTATTGTCTCTCATCCAGTCCCTTACTGAGACAAGATATCAATCTAGCAAATGCACTGCCACACCTGCAGATGCGAAGAAGTAGAACTGTGTGTCATCAGCATAATGGTGACAAGGTGCTCTAAAACAACAGGTGAACCCATTCAGTAGTTTGATGTAGATATTAAACAAAGATGGGGGATAAGATTCAACCCTACAGAATCCTAAACTGAAGGCTCCATGGGGCCAAGCAACACTCCACAAGCATCCCCCTCTGGAAACAACTATCCAAGTAGGAGCCACCTCACAGCAATGCTACCCACCCCCAGTTCAGACAGCTGCTCCAGAAGGGTTGATGGTATCAAAAGCCACTGAGAGATCAAGGGGAATTAACAGAGGTCATCATACATAGTGACCAAAGCAGTTTCCATGACAAAACAGAGCATAGACCATAATAGAAGTGCATTTATAAAATTGGTTTTATTCAAGAGGGTCTGGATCTGCACCACAACTACCCAATCAAAACCTTGCACCAGAAGGGGAAATTAAAAAAATCAGCTGGTAATTACTTGATTTTCTGAATCCACTGAGAGTTTCTTAAGGTGTGGTCTGACCACTGTCTCCTTTAAGCAGGCAGGGACCACATGATGTTGCAAGGAGGCGTTAATTGCCATTATAGCTCTGCTATAATGCCCTAACCTACTGCAATTCCCCCCACTCTCCCTAGCTGATCCCATCCCAGGCATATCTTTCCCCCTCTCCCAAAAATTCAAATGTAAAACAACATGGTGGCAGATTTATAATTATGTAAGGACCAACCCTATAAGAGAATGGGGAAAAAAACAAAGAAACACAAACAATACCCTTTGTCTCCAGATGTTCAGGGCCGTCTCATTCATAGGGGCTAGTGGTGCACCACGCCAGGGCACCGGCCCCCCAGGGGCACCCCCACAAGCCCGCCGGCATACCGGGCACCCCCCTCCCCAACCCGCCCCTGCCCCCATGGGTGGGCTGCTGGCCGGGTGCTCGTGCGCCTCCCGGGCAGACTGCGAGCCAGCCGCCCTCGCCTCCCGTCCCGGGAGCACTGGAAGGGCGCGCAGAGCCCCGCACCGCTCCAGTGCCATGCCCCTCATCCCCCGCTCGCCCACCCCCCTCCCGAGGGGCGGCAAGCACAGCAGGGAGGTGGCGGAGAGGCGGCACGCCGGGGGTGCTGGAGGCATCGCCGCGCCACAGCGGCGGATCTCCCTAAGACAGCCCTGCAGATGTTAATGGTATACCCTTGGCCCTTCCCTTTCCCCTGAAGCAGACCCACAAAAGGAGACATACTCTTGGGTGTCACTCCCTTTGGGATTGCTGTGACCAGTGGGGCTGCCACCGGCATTAGCCCAGGCACTGATATAGCCCCAAATCCCCTTGGAAGTTGAGCCCAGAGAGGAGCTCAGTCAATCAACAGCGGTGGTGGCAACAAACTGCCATTGGGAAGCAACTCCAATGTACATTTTTATCTATTTTCTCATTAACTGATTTGTTTTCTCCATTATAAATTATTTTTGCCATCCTACAAGAGACCTAGTAAAAAAGACTGATAGTTAGATATGAAAGTGAAGTCCTCCTTAACTATAACCTCTAACATTCTGTCCTCCTCCTCCTCCTCCATTTCTTAACTTTCCACAAGGATATGTCATTTTCTAATGTGATGTGACTTCACTGATGGCATTCATTCTGCTGATGTGTAATGTAATCCAGTGTGACTGATCAAAAGCAACCCGCCACCTCACAGCACAGGGCAATGTATCACATGTGGAATTTCAGCAAAAGCTGTATTAAGTATGTCACAGAAAAGCAAACTTGTCTATATCCTAGCTTCTTTAGCTGATCAAACCATGATAATTCCATTCCTGCCCCTGCTCTTCCTTTGCTAGAAACAGGGGTTGGCAATATAAACCCTAGTTAACCAATTACCTTCCTTTTCTTCATACACAGGCAGGTTTACAATTTGGTACTGAATAATGGAGAGACAATGGTATGGAACTTTTCCACTGCAATGTTCTCCTCTTTATCCTTGCTAAATCTAGTCAGTGTTTTCAGCCAGAATGTAATATGGTCAGGATTATACAGCCTTCTGGCTACTCCTCAAATCGCTCCAATCAGCCATTGCCAAGGGGAATTAACAGGGAAGTGTTTTTAGGAAAGTAATTGTACAAAATACTGGGACGTGCAGGTTTTTGCTGTACAGTACTGTCACTGTTGGCATCTTTCTGGCCACTTCACAACCTGGTTAAGCAGGAGTACTTGGATGAAAGTATTAGCAATGCTGACTCCATTGTGCTCCAACACTGCCACAACTGCCACAACTCCAAGTTGTTCTGGACACTCTAGAAAAGGGGTCACCAATGTGATGCCCTTAAGATGTTGTTGGATCACCATTCCCAATATTCCTGGTCATTTGCCATCCTGATCCTAGTAATAGTCCTACAAATTTGGAGGGCAGCGTGTTGGCTACTTTTGGTCTCACCTAAAGCGCCCAATGACATAATGTCCATGAGAATATTGGTATTTTCATTCAGTAACAGCTCTGCTCATTAAAAATAATAATAATATTTAATTGTGTGGCGTTTATAGAACTTTTAATAGACATTAATCATGGTGCAACTCAAAATAGCCCAACATGAGTTTTTCAAAAAGTCATTTTATTTTATAGAGATTTCAATAAATTATTGTATCAACAAGAACTATGCAAACATGGACTGTACAGTAAGAGGCTGTACATTAATAATCATATATCCATGTACAGAGAAGATTAATGTAAAAGAGAATAAAAATTATAAATTTAAAAATTATAAATTTAAAAGTTCAGGTCATTCATTTTAGCCTTACACAAACAATATCAAAGGAATTGACAGGGAGCAGTGGGGAGGGATTTATACCCCTCCAATCAGTTCACCCCCCCCCAAATAATCCTCAAAACCAGCCTGTGAAGTAGAGTATACTGAGAGTGAGTGACAGGCCTGAGGTGACTCTGTAACTTTTTCAGTTGAGTAGAGATTTGAACCCTGATCTAACAGGACCTAGTCTAACATTCTAACCACTATATCACAGTGATTGTTGATAACACCTAATGTTAAATCTGGTCCAGGTGTCTGCTAGATTCAGCCAAAGATGTGCTGCTACCCAATCACTCTTTACAAAAAACAACATTTCTTTTTACATTCAATTTCCCTTTCCTTTTCCTTTTTTTAATAGAAAAAAGACTCATCCTTCTTTCCCCTCAGAATCCTACTTATTTTAAACTTCTGCCATATGTTCCTCAGTCAGTGAAGACATATGGTTCTTATTACAATGCCATATGCCTAGTAATGTTGTATTGTGTATTGCCACAAAAAGCAAACATTTTAAATTCATGTAGGAACTCAGTTTGAATTATGTTTTCTTCTTCATTCCTTGACATTTATAAATATTTTCAATGACATATGTGAGCTAACCCTTAAAAACAAAAAAATAACTTCCCAAACCCAAAAATGTTAGGATGTAAGATCTCTCTTTTTTAAAAAATGTAATCTTTAAACAAAGATCATAGCATTGTCCTAAGTAAGGGACAAGGGGACGCGGGTGGCGCTGTGGGTTAAACCACAGTGCCTAGGGCTTGTCGATCAGAAGGTCGGCGGTTTGAGCTCCCGTTGCTTGGTCCCTGCTTCTGCCAACCTAGCAGTTCGAAAGCACGCCAAAAGTGCAAGTAGATAAATAGGTATCACTCTGGCGGGAAGGTAAATGGCATTTCCATGTGCTGCTCTGGTTCGCCAGAAGTGGCTTAGTCAGGCTGGCCACATGACCCGGAAGCTGTACACCAGCTCCCTCGGCCAATAAAGCAAGATGAGTGCCACAACCCCAGAGTCGTCCACGACTGCACCTAACGGTCAGGGGTCCCTTTAAGTAAGGGACAACATACAAGAGGACAAGTATTGCTTTATGTAAAGCAATAGATCTTATTTAATGCATTGCATATCCTTTAGTGAAGCATCATATTCTCATTCAGATAAGCCAATCTGCATTCAATACAGGTTTTTGTACATCAACCAATTCCACTGCCAGTATGCCAAGTTATAGCGTCCAGCATCTGGGGCTGCAATGACAGCTTTGGTAGAACCGATCATATCTGGGAGAGTCAAGGGGGCTCTGCATGGAAGCATGAAAGACAAAGGAATGTAATATTTGCAAATTCCTACATGAAAGGACCTAATCTGCACCTCTTTGAATAATGTACATATCGGAACACCAGGTTTCACACTTCTTATAATGTTGTGATGAAATTCTCTGTAAATGTATCTATATATGTATTTTGAGAGAAAAGGGATATATAAATATATACTCAAATACATGTTTTGAGAAGATTTTTTAAATAAATTTTTTTGTATTGATGTAGAAGCAGAACAGAATGAAATCATGGATAAAAAGATTTGGAAATGTCATGGACTGGAAATAAATAGATTCATCCATCTGCAAAGGATGTTTACACTTTAATTGGGATACAATGAATATCTATTACTTTTGTTGCCAAATGGAACAATCACATATTTACAAGTGTGTTAATTGGAGAAATGCACCAAGTATAGCAATAGGTATAAAAATAGTTATCATGGACTCATTGGTTGGAGGAATAAAACCACTGTTTATGTGCATTATAGATTTCTGCATATCACTCCATAAATATTTCACATTAATCATGATATAACCACATTGTTACAAATAACAAGGTGGTCTAGAATCATGAAAAATTATAATTTACTATGTAAAAAAAATTGATAGTGGCAGTGTTTGAGTATGGGCAAAAAGATTGCATGAACATGTAAAGAACGTGGCTTATTGTCCTTTTACAAACAGCTTTGCCATTTGTATTCATCTTTCTAACCCTGGGAAATCATTACCCTGCCTGAGATACACACACGCGCGCGCACACACACACACACACACACACAAAATACCAGGCTGGGGATGGGTGGATTGAGTGGAGGCATCCCTCTAACAGCACAGCCATCATCCTGCCAGCCATAGAGTAACATTGGCACCAGTGCAAATCACCTCTTCTGCCCACTGGTGGTCCACACTGGTAAAGCCTGATGAAAGCCCCCCAAATTAGGGCATTCTGGGAGTGGAGTGGGATGGAGGCTGCCGAGTATCCACTGGATCACAAGCAACTCTCATAGCCAGTTCCAGACAATGTAGACCCTGATCCAGGCCTGCATGCGGTACCAGACTGGAGCTGGTGCAGGGATTGGGCCCAGTCTGTCTGACCACCCAACTTCCATTGCTGCCATTTGTGGCCAATCAGTATACAATAAGCAGCACAAAAACGGCGCACACAAATCTACCAAACCATTCCACGTATTGAATTCTATATTGGTAGTCCAATCAAAAAGAGAGCAATGCAAGAAGTCAAACAAAGAAGCCACAAACAGAAAACTCATTCAAGTTAGTACAACAGGACAATTTCAGTCTTTAAATGTCTTTAGCCAGGCTCCTGTAGATATTGATGAAAATAGGTCCAGTCAGATGATACGCACAGATGTTAATAGATGAAAGCAAGTCCAATCAGATGGAATATTGAAGATGTGACGCACAAAAATTAGACAGGGTGCCGGCGTTTGTCCTCTGTTTCGCCCATGGACAATTTTGTGAACTGACAAGTGAACTGACCTGATCTAAAGTTCTGGGACTAACATGTGGATCCAAAAGCAGTTATCTCTTGGTTTCTCACTTCTCTGAAATTTGCAATACAGTTCTCAGCGTATACACACACACACCCCAGAATGCATATGGAATGAATATTTTAGGATAAGATTTATTACCAAAATGCATCTTTCATGACAAAATCCTCCAAACGAAATGCAAATTTGCATAGTTCTTTGTTTTGTTAAATGAGAGCGATGTGGAAATGGGATGGGTTGGACTCATGAATGAATACCTGTGGAAGTGAGATGAAGCAGAAACAGATGGATCCATCTAAACTGTAAATCCATTATATTGCCTTCTGACACTTGGGGAACTCAAGTCTAGAGAGAGAGAAAGACTTGTCCAAATCTAGATGGTGAAACTTGGCTTGCATGTACTCTGCCAAATCAAGGTCAAGTCCAGTCTTCCCTGAACAGAGCTGCTTATATGATCTAAAAGGAAACTTATGATGGAATTATCTCAAAAAGCTATTGAGGTTGCAACAATGAGGAATGGACACATGTTTTCTCCCTCCTGGAAGCTTCCTTGAAGAGGAGGCAGAGTTGCAACCTTTGTACTAATGAAAGAAAGTGTAAGGGGGTGTGCATATTTATGCAGTTGTTTTTCTTTAATCAAGCACTCAAAGCAATAATGGGTCTATATACATAATATAGCATAGGACTTTCTTTCCCTCAAGTTGATTTGATTTGAAGATTATAATAATTCTGTACGAATCCTGGGGATGGATAGAGATTGCACTGAGATGGAGGTAGAGAAGAGGTTATCTAAAGATGAGGAATGATAAGAGCTCTGTTGAAAGCTTCTATTGTTTGAAAAGAAAACTAATGGAAGAGCAGCTCTTTTTAAAAAAAAAACCCTCCTGCTGTACTCAAAACTTCATGCTGCCTAGAATTGAGGAAAACACTGAGGAGGGTAGAAAGGAAGTGCAATTTGTGTCATTTTCAGAAATACATACAGATACCCTGCCCACATCCAAATCATCCAGGATTCAATGATAATAAGGAATTTCATATGGAGATCTTCCATTTTGTTACTTTGATATATATTAGGGGTATGCCATAATAAACCTTGTATCACAATGGGTGTATTATTAAAATTCTGATCTGTTTCTATAGTATTTTGGTTTCCAAATTAAAGGCAACTAAATCCAATGGTATTTCTGAAAGAAGTAAATGAAATTCACTTTTCTCCACGAACCCTCATGAAGTGAAAGGGGCAGGGTTTTGACTCTTGTTCCTCTTTACCTAAAAATAATCAAGAAGTGGCTAAGTGTTATGTATTACTGTTTGTACAGTTGGTCAATCTCTGCTATTATACGTTTTGAGATTTTAATGAAAACTTCAAATATATGCCTGGGGGAAAGAGATGGTTCTTAAAAGTTGGAAAGGGGGGCGAAATGAAATGTTTTAAAATATGTCATATGTTCATTAACGCACAATAACGTTGTTCAGTCTGATCAGACCAATATTGGCTTTGAAAATGCACATAACATTGCTGTAGTAACATGGCAGGAGTTGACTTCACATCTGAAGAGCAGAAAATAACTATTGGCTACCAAGACTGACCAGAAAGCATAAAGATAGACAGTTCAAATGGGGGGGGGAGTCCAATTTTGATTACAGACAGTTTGGATTCTTATCAATAAACCACTGTTGGCAGTGACTTCTTCCTAGACTTTGTTTAAGAAAAGGCAGACCCTTTGCAGATTGAGGTGGCTGTTTCAGGCAGAAGATAATGGGTGATAGAGCAGCTGTAGTAATTCGCCTCCACACCAATGTCCCTGAGACCCCAAAGCTAGCGACCCCTAAGCTAGTCTTCTGCCACCTGGTGTGGCAGAGGATCCTGTCCCACTGTCAGTATTTAAGCAATACTTAGCTGCCAGTCTGGTTGGCATATGTTTTGTCTTTTCCCTTAGGCAGCAAAATGTCTTGGGCCAGCTGTGGTTAAATATGTGAAACTGTGCAACATAATACCTAAGCTAATAGATATTTTGAGCCCATGTTATGCAAAGAAAAGACAGCAGACAGATGTAATATCTATTTTTGACTTATAAAATGGCAGCCACATCTGGAAAACATTAGCCTTCCCACTTAGTGGGTAAATATAGTAACAGCAGTAATAGGCATACTGAAATCCAGCATCTGTGGCGGATCAGTTCCAGTGAAAATTGTATCCCAATGCATAATTGAAAAGAATACAGGACATTTAATGGCACCAGAAATAAGTATACCCTACCTTTACTAGCACCCACTGCTAATTCTGTACCTCTCCAGCTTTTAACACCCTGTAAAGTGTAAACAAGGCAACAGAAGGCAAAACAGATTACGTGATGTTATTTTGATACTTGGTTGAAAGCTAACATTTATATTAAGATTGTGTTCATATTTCCAGTTGTCCATAATAAGAATGACATCTTGATCTGACAGAGCAGAGCAAAGAAAGAATACTGAGCCAATGGGATGGTTTTTAAGGATCATGGTTTGGCTAGGAGGACACCACATTTTTATAACAGTATTTTTTATTATTATTCATTTCATTTCTATACCACTTTATTTTTTTAAGAAAAGAAATCTCAAAGGAGTTTACATTAAAACATCAAATAATCCAGAGTAAAACATTACAGAAGAAAGTCAAATATAAGGTATACATTCCAAAGCATCATAATTAACAGGAAACTAAAATATTAGCATAAAGGTTTCAAAACATTACAAAGGAAGTCAAGTACAGAACAAAGCTGTAATGGGAGAAAGTGGTTCAGTTACTGTAGCTCCAAACTTTGCCTTTCAACATATTTGGTACATTAATGTGGGCAGGAGTTGAAAAAAAATGACCAACATTGGCAGAAACACTGCTACTACACAGACTTTGACTGTTTTGGATATTCCAATGGGTCAGACTGACATTTTTAATAAGGCCAGTGTTAAACTTTAATAGATAATGTGACAAAATGAAGATGAATAGATCCTGCAGCTTTTATTTGAAAGGTAAGGAACACACAGAGGAAAACACATTTAGATTTCACACACCTGAATCCACAGTCACTATATACAGTGCCTAATAAGGCCTGTGTTATAATTTCATGGATACAGCCTCTTAGTTTTTTCCTGAACAAAATCATACAGCTAGTTACATTACCCAGCTGGCCTTGGTTATACAACATTTTTATTCACTTCAATGACTTATCCTTGAGTAACGAGGCCCAAAGAGATCAAGTCATGTTGTTAAGAAATGGCAAGGCACAGGAGCAGCGGACCATTGAGTCATGCAATGATTAATTAGCAACCGTATTTTTATTACAGTGCTGTACTCCTATGCAACAGTAAATCTTAGAAAGCTAACTTTTTAATGTCCAGTAATAGACTCCTGCCAGTTTTTCAACCTCAGCCTCGGTCTTGGGACTGATTCATACATTACCTCCCACATCCCCTTAAAAAAAGAAAAGAAAAAAAAGAAAACCATTCCCACAGGCTTTGCATACCTGGCAAAATGTGACGTGCAAAACGCTGAGAGCTATGTACTTTGCAATCATCTATTTTGTATCACAAGCCAAACTATATATACTCTGCAATGTTAACTAAAGTTCTAAACCACAGCATCTGAGTTCTGCTTAAATGATGTGCTGGCAATGCAAAATTAATACATTGGCATATTTGGTTATTTTGCATATATACTTCATGTTGCTCCTGCTAATCACCAAAAGGAACAGTGGTATGTCATGGGTGTGTGTGTGGAGAACAAAACCCTTTCCACCACTAGATATCCAGCTCAGTCTCACAATTCCCAACCAGGAATCTCAATAAGCATTGTATCAAATATTCAAATCTATACATTTCATATTCTGTGTCCAGGGTGGCTGTCTACCAGCTCCATCTGGTACGCAGGCTGAGACCCTACCTGCCCGCAGAGTGTCTTGCCAGAGTGGTGCATGCTCTAGTTATCTCCCGCTTGGACCACTGCAATGCGCTCTATGTGGGGCTACCTTTGAAGGTGTCCCGGAAACTGCAATTAATCCAGAATGCGGCAGCTAGACTGGTGACTGGGAGTGGCCGCCGGGACCACATAACACTGGTCCTGAGAGATCTGCATTGGCTCCCAGTACTTTTCCAAGCACAATTCAAAGTGTTGGTGCTGACCTTTAAAGCCCTAAACGGCCTTGGTCCTGTATACCTGAAGGAGCATCTCCACCCCCATCGTTCAGCCCGGACACAGATCCAGTGCCGAGGGCCTTCTGTCTGTTCCCTCACTGCGAGAAGCAAAGCTACAGGGAACCAGGCAGAGGGCCTTTCGGTAGTGGCACCAGCCCTGTGGAATGCCCTCCCATCTCATGTCAAAGAGATAAACAACTACTTTACATTCAGAAGACATCTGAAGGGAGCCCTGTTCTGGGAAGTTTTTAATCTGTGACATTTTAATGTATCCTAATATCTGTTGGATGCCGCCCAGAGTGGCTGGGGAAACCTAGCCAGATGGGCGGGGTATAAATAATAATAATAATAATAATAATAATTATTATTATTATTATTATTATTATTATTATTATTATTATTATTATTATTATTATCTTTCTACTTGTGCAATCCTGGAACTGAAATATATTTGCAGCCTTATCTATGTGTACCTACGTTTTGAAATTTTCTCAATCTGCCATAAGTGAACAAGGCAGAACATGGAAGCCTTAAACAATAAATAGATTCAGTAAATAATGAGTGAAGTCTCATAATTCACTGTTAGAGTACATGCTTTGCATGCATACAATCCCAAAGTTCAATCCTGGACACCTCCAATTAAAAGAAGGATCAGAGAGCAAAGCTAGGAAAAACCACTCTCTTTGTGGGACCTTGGGAGCTGCTACCAGTCAGAGGATGGCTAGATGTTTATAAATACCAATTGGTTTTAATGGAAAAGCTGGGTTTTCATTATAGTACCAGAGAAAGTGGTCATGATCTCTAGCTTTGTTTTTGTTTTTTTTATTGAGGAGGATTATAAAAAAATGTGGATGAAAGGTCTTTCATCAGCATCAGCCATGATAGCAATATCTACTAGGAGTTGTGTTGGGTTTCTTTGTTGGAAGCAAATAACAAGGTGGAACAAGATGATTTAGAGGTCTTTCTCCTCTCTGAAATGAAAGCAAGATGTCAGTACCTCACAAGTCAGATCAGGGACACCACAAACCCACAAAGCACTTGGTGTTCTCTCTCTCTCTCTCTGTGTGTGTGTGTGTGTGTACACACACACACACACACACTAACTGCATGTTTTCATATATTCCATTTCTCATGGGCTTTGCAAGAAGTGAGGCTGTCCAAAATGTTTCCTGCAGAGCACTGAAGAGCTTTGTTAAGGCTCAGCATCAGAGTATATATATATATATATATATATATATATATATATATATATATATATATATATATATATATTTAAGTTGAAAGCTTCATTTAAGCTTTTTAAAAATCCTTTGTTGCTCTGCTTTAACAAACAAAAACACCCAGAGCATTTCAGAGCATCTCAGGGTAGGTAACAAAAAATAAAAAAATAAAAAAAAATTCAATGAAGCACAATGACAAAACTGCAGTTGTGGGGACGCCTTTATAAGCACGATATAACACAATGTTAATTGAACACTTGGAACCCTTGTTGCTTGGAAACTCTAGTTTAGAGTCAGGACAGATGAATCTATCAATTCTAGTTTCTCTCACTTTCTCTTTTCCCCAAACTCACCTTCAGTTTGCTACATTTCTGCATCAGTTTGCATTTTCTAAATAAGTCTTCATAAATAACCATTTTAGTTGTTAATTTCTCCTAATATACATATTTTGTATGCAGGTTTGACATACTTTTGCAAGCAATTTTCCTAATAAGATGCATTTTGTACGTTACTTTCCCTAATATATGTATTTTGGAAACATTTTTTGGTTTGAAAAATAGCATCACAAAATTTGAAGAAGCTTGAATTTCAAAGGATAGCTGCATTTTGGTTCACATATTGTTTCAGTAAGTGCGACTTAGGTAGGTTCATATTAAAATGTGAATGGACCTGAATTTCTTCCCCATCCTTTGCACAGGATAGGAGGAGGCAACCTGTTGCCTGGGCAACCATGCAGTGCTCTTCCATTTTCTCACTGCTCTTCGTGAGTCAGGACTTCCACATGGTTTTAATAATCTGCTGGTCAGGCGGGGGGTTGGCAGGAATCATTCCAAGGCCATTCCAGATAAGAGTTATCTAGCAAATAATTGCCCACATAATGTGAGTGTAAATGAAAGCACACCTGATCTGGATGACTCAGAAAAAATACCCACAAAGTTACTTTGGAAAGAGCATTAATAAAATGTTGGTGTTCGTGAGTTGAACTGGGATTGTTACACAAGCCTCCTCATGCGTTTTCAAACTGTCTGCATTCACTTTTGTAAAGAGTGCTGTATATTTGTGATACAGACCCATGCACTGCACTTGGGACATATGCAGCTTCCCTAGGCTTCCATATGAAGATGAGATGCTGAGCCAGTCTTCTGCCACACAGACATAAAAGCAGTAAATCAATTTGAAATCCATTAACTTGGATATTAAAATGTGTGGTGTAGTGGTTAAGAGTGGTAGACTCGTAATCTGGTGAACCGGGTTTGTGTCTCCGCTCCTCCACATCCAGCTGCTGGGTAACCTTGGGCTAGTCACTCTTCTCTGAAGTCTCTCAGCCCCACTCACCTCACAGAGTGTTTGTTGTGGAGGAGGAAGGGAAAGGAGAATGTTAGCCGCTTTGAGATTCTTTCGGGTAGTGATAAAGTGGGATATCAAATGCAAACTCTTTTTTACACAAGGAAGAGAAACTTCGGTCAACTCCTCTTCTACCTGCCACCAACACACCGTTCCCAAGGGTTTTACAGTCTGTAGGAGCAGGATTTCATGGCTTTAGAGGAAAGATGGAGGTGGAAAAACCCTGTTTCATGAATGTGACATTCACTTTGTTCACGTAAGGAAAATCTGAATCCAAGCCCTTGTAATTAATTGCAATCAAAATGCAGAAATTTAGGCATTAGGCTTACAACAAGATGAGTAGTGCTAGCTGGTTAAACTCACATTAGGGCTGAATTGCTTGCAATTCTCACAGACCTCTCAGCTTGTGACAGCTCAGTTGCCTGCCTATTAACAGGTAGGCAGAGGTTATCTTCCAGGATCTTTGTTGACAGATTGACTGTTTTCATGAGGTTGAAAAAAAACATATTATTGCTTGAAAAGATGAATGGAAGAACAACATGTGGAACATTCTGTAGGGCTAAATTTTCTAAAGCCAAGGAACTGCTGTGAAATCAGTGCGATTGACGCAGAAGTCTGGCCGGCCTGCTGCTTAAGAACGCGCTGCGCCAGATTTTTTTTTCCCTGAAAGAGCATCTTGCTTGCTGTGACAGTTCTTTTGCTTGACTGGTTAAACTTCTTGACTGATCGAATTTATTGTGTGGTGAGCCACATGGAAGCTGTCTTGGCTTGAACCATAGGCTCCATGAACTGTGGAAGAATTTTCTTTTCTGTTTGAATTATGATAGCAGGTCATATTAGAACTGTGATCATGAAATACTAGGTGATGACTTCAAGCTGTTTGTTTTGTTTTGCTAGACTGTTGTTCTGTAAGAACACCTATACTTTTACATTATCATACTCAATATGGAGAACGGTGAGTTATGAATGCCACCATTTTTTTCTTTTCCTGCTTTCTATTGTAATGTTTGGGGGAAAACATTTCTTCTTCAGATATTACTCTCCATTGCATTTTCTGTCTTTTTGTCTGTGGAAGAGATAAACAACAATATCAATATCATTCTGACATTCACACACCATAACTCAGTAGAAAAAAAAAATGCTTGCAACATGGTTCTATCCAAGCTCATTCAGAAACCTCACTGCATTCAATAGGATTTACTCTCAGGATAGTGTGCATAGGATTGCAGTCTCACAGCACAAGCCAATGCATGTCTAACTTGGAAATCAATCTCAGTGAATTCAGTGGGGCTTCCTCCCAAGGCTGAAATCCAGTACCCAGGGATGGCCTAATACATTTAGGCAACAGAGGTGAGCTAAATGGTGCTCCTTGACTTCCAAAAGGGAAGGAGGGAAGAGACAAGAAAATTGCTCTACTCATCCTCACCAATAACATCTTCTTTTTATAATCTAACGAACTGTAGCCTAACCCTCCACCCCACCTGAAAATTATGTTGTCCTTTAGGAAAATGTATAGGCACCAACTACTACTTCTCCTCTCATATTCAACAGCATACAGAAGCTGACAGACTGGCAACTGAATCGTACCCTGATGATAAGTCAGCATGTTCTACCACACCTGAGCACAATAGGAAGCACAGAGCAGGGAATGCAATGCACACAGCTCTGCTTAGGAGGTGCAGGGCAAGCAAAGTCCGGTGTACAGCTCTATCCTCCAAACTCTCACTGTGCTCCTTGTCTCTCATCACCCACCACCTGAGATGGTTGCCTAACTCAGCGTAATGATCATGCCAGCCCTCCCTGAGTTCCCTCTCCCAGTTGTTGTCAGCTGATCTGATCATCATGCATTCTTTTGGCTTATTTCTTTGGTATTGACTGCAATAATATATATATTAGGTTAAATTGAACATCACTTATGTCTGCTGTGGCTCGCTATTTAGCAGCCTGTCTGCTTGCCTCAGGCTAATTAATGGATGCTGGACAGATTTGTTAGGCTGTTTTGCAACTGGATACAGTTGTTATATCATAGAGCGTATAAATTCTGGAGAACTGGGGATTTGATGGTGTTTTGAAGTGTGCACTTGTGTGAGAAAGAGAGAGTGAATCATGAAGCTTTCCCTTGGGGGCAAAATAATTGTCCCCCCGCTCCGTTCTTCAATAAGCCTCACTCCAGCCCCGCAATTGAGAAGATTGTAATGTATGTGAAAATAATGCCCAGATCACTGAACTGTGTTCCTACTTGTTCCAATGTGCATGAATCTAAATTTGTATAGAACTCTTCTGCACTGACAAAAAGCAGACTCCAAGGGGTGTGGCAGGCACAAGTGTCAGAATCAGGGTGGGGCAAATTGTTTGAGGTGGGGCAGATTGGGGCAGACTTGAATCCCCCTAGGATGACCTATTTCAAATTATAGTAATTAGTTTCTGTGAAAAGATGTGCTAAGACTCATGCCTGTCAAGAACTTATACTCTGTGGCCTGGGATTTCTTCCTCATTATTTCAAATGTAGACAAGGGGCCATTAAAGAGCTTTGCACTTTAAATACACTGTTCTTTATTATTTCCACACATCTTTCAGTACAAAGCTTTCATTGGGGAAAAAGAAAAGGTTATGAGACTGAGAACATTAACTTCTAGAGCCAAGTCCTAGTGAGCTCGAGTTCAATGTCCTCCGTTGGTGTAACACAACCAATAATTTTATGATCAGCTGTTGTGGCACATGCAGACTATTATTATTTTTAACACTGATACTAATGCTGGTGCTGATTTTTTATTGACTCAACAGGGTTTACAGGGTTATTAATATGTGCTTCTGATTCTTGCTCATTTTAATTTTTATATTGATATGTGGGGTTTGTTATCCTTTCATTTTTTGTATTGTTCTTAAGATTACTGGAAACTACCCTGAAAGTTGTAAAAAATGAAGAAATATTATAATTACTCAATTTAATAAATGAATTGCCTAGAATGTGTGGTGGGTCACCTGAAAAGTAGTGAACTATGAACTAGAGAACAGAAAATTAACCCCCCCCCCCAAAAAAGCTACATCATTTTTTAAAATATAACCCAGAATTGGCTGGACAGGTGGGGTGGGGCCATACACTAGGTTCCCAGCAAATGGGCTGCTGTTGCTTACTGGATGAGAGATGCAAGGTGCAAATGCACTGACAGAGCCAGTTCTGCAATCCTGAAGTTGTGACTGCAGTGTGCCAAACTCCCTGCTTGCCCTCCTCTTTCCCTCCCAGTAAACAACAGCACCCCACGTGCCAGGAAGCTAATATAGTGGCTCTACCAGCTGATGAGCCACTTCTGCTAGAACCCCAAGATCTAGCAACCAGCGCCAGGTGCAAAAGACGTAGCATGAAAGAACAGGGTGCCTCTGAGCGCATTCAGAGCCACAGGAAAGTCCACTTCTAGTTAGCTTTCCTTACTTCACCAGCCAGATTTAGATGAAAATTAGTTATTTTGCCTTGCTGGATAATTGGATCCATAAATCTGGATCACCCAGAGATTTACCAGTAGATTCTGATCTACCTTCTGTTCATTTCTGAACTAGATTTTATAAACCACAAAATTCAGTGGAATCACCAGTCATGAACGCTGGCCTACCAGGAGTTCAATAACCTCCTGAGCATATGTTTGCTGTTTATCTGCAACTGTAAATGGGGGCAGGGGGGCGAGAGAAGAAAGCCACTTTACATGCCTGGTTGCAGTTGTGGCCAATCCCCTGCTGCCTCTCCCCTCTCCTTCCTGGTAAGCAACAGTGTCTCAGCTGCCAGGAGGTGAAATGAATGCTGCTGCCCCATCAAGCTGTCTACTGCTTCCTGGTGGCCAATCTGTGTTGGGTTTCAGGGGCCAGCAGTTGTGCAGGCCTGCCTGCTGTATCTGAATCATAGTGGTTTTTGGCCCCTGATCTGCCAATTGATGAAATGATTCTAATAGCAGAAAGTAGTTTGAATGGAAACTGATTGGTTTTGCATAATTCTTTGAAGAGCATCACTAAGGAATGGTCTATGATGCTCTGTTCTTAATTCTCTCAAGAGATTTACAATTGTTCAATTCAGGGGAATAACAAATGTCTTTAAATCATTGTCCTTTCCCCTCCCACAATATACTATCAAGAAGATCTGTTGCCAAACTGTGGCTCACTCTTGTTTATTGCCGACATATATTTGCTGTAGTCTAATTATATATCAACTAGCCAGTTTAAGAGCCATAATGTGCACAATTGTATGCTCGTTAGCTATTGCTGTTGTGTGTTCTTTTTATTTTGAATAAAGAGACTTAAAGCAATGGATCTATAAAAGTGCCAATTATTGTGAGAAGCATGTGTGACATACTTCCTTCAACAATAGCAGCCTCTTATTTAGGAGGATAAAGTGCATTCACTTACATCACTGATTCTGAAGGCAGAGGAGATTACTGAGCTCTTGCAAAAGCTCCATTCCCCTCTGGAGAAATTGTCACAGAATTGTGCCTTGGGTATTCATATACTGTGTACCTACTCCGTCTGTTACATCTGTTGCCCTGAAATGTGGCCTCATGAAGAGTGTGCTTCCACTGACCATCATGCTCCTTTTGGGGTAGTCTGTCCATATTTGGTCTCCACCCTGCACTCAGCTCTCACCTGTGACTCCTAGAACCTGACAGCATGCGACAGCAGCCGCAACCTGGGAAATGGCTTCAGCTGGCTGGCTAAACCAGGTGAAGGTAGCTGATGGGTCTCAAAGCCTTGGTGAGTTAGTGGCTTCCCCTGCATGCAAAGACAAGCTCCAGCACTGAGTGCATGAGACCAGTACTGGGTCCAACAGTCAAGAAGGTGGTTTCAGAAGGAAGTGAGGGACAGATGGGGTTTGTTAACTCAGGAAGCTAGTCCATTGATGAGAATAAATACTCTGATCCTAAACTTCCACTGCCTTGCGGGAGACCTTCAGGAGAAGAGAAGGCTAAGGAGTAAACCCTACACAAACCCAGAGTGGAGACTGTGGTGTAGGATATGCATGTGGTATTCATTCCTTTCATGAGCTTAATAAGTCCAAAGGATTGGTCAGTCTAAATTCAAAGAAGGAGAGCATAGTTAACTCACTTATTCCAGCTATTCTTGTTGCTGTTTGGTTATCTACAGTTGTGGCCTCTCTTCTTATGCCCTGGGCTGCCATTATTGTCCATGGCTGCTATTCCTACACTCTAACAATTAATTCCAAGCTAATTCTTGTGTATGTGTGTGCCTGTACATCCCCGTGATATTGTGCATTGAAAGTTGAAAAAGTATGAAATTATTCTTGTATTTTGGTTCTGTTTCTTTCCTACCATTGAAAGCTGCCCTGAGACCAACAGCTAGCTTGTGTCAGCTTCACAAGTTTCTTCTGGGACAGTCACCTTTCAAAGGTGTCAAACAAATGGGAATAAAATGAGTTCCTGCAAATTAATAACAATGGAGAGATAGCACTAGAAATGCTCCGAGAAACCCTTAAACCGGTCCTCAGGGGCAGAATAATTGTCTTCACTTCAGACAAGAAAAAGCACTGGGCAGAGGAAGCTCAACTCCCCAAAGACCTTTTCTGCAAACATTGGAAGCAAAGTGCAGAGAGGCTGAAACAGAAGAAGTTGTTGTTAAAATGTTCAGAACACAACAGGACAGAATTAATTCACACATTAAATGAAAATCTTAACCACTACTATATAGACACAGCAAAACAAAACTATTATAAGCCTGAGCTTAAAGTAAATAACTGTTTGCTTTCCAGCTGAAAAAGTAGCAATTCAGTAGAGCAATAGCCCACATTTTCAAGCCATTACCGAATACAGTAAACAGCAAAGCACATTTTGTGTCCTTTGCTGTTATGGGCAACATTCTTATCATGGCAAAAGGATCTGAGAGACTGCAATATACTGCAGCAACTTTATGCCATTATCAAAATTAACTAGCTGATCAGCAGCCAGATGAGAACTGTGATTGTACCACCAAGAAGAAAAGAGCTGGAAGGTGCTACATGGGCAAAACCTTCAATTGGGAACTAGGCAGTGTTGTCTGTGTTTGCATAGTTTGTGCCTTGTGCAATATCCAGTTCCTGGGCATGCCTGCTGCTGTGCTGTTTGCCATGGCTCAGCTGTGTGAACTGTTGATTGGAAACAAGAAACAAATCAGCACAAAAGCTTTTTTATATTGCATGCTTTGCTACATTTTCCTAAGGATGTTTGTCAGGGGAGGGACAACTTTGTTCCTGATATTGATTATATCTGGAAATAGGTAGGCCCCCATATTACTGTTTCAGCATCTACTTTGGATGATCCAACCTATTGCCACACTTGGAATTTATCTGCAATTCCTTTCAATCCAACCATCGGAGACAATAGCCATTTTCATAGGTGATTCTAAACATGTTGATTGACTGGCAGAAATGGGGTGGAAAACAGGAGGCCATGCCTTCTGCCCTCATCCAGCTGGTGTGCCACCCCCACTTGCCAAGGAGGAGGGTGGCAAGGTAGGAGATGCATAGTGGTGCTGCCAGCACACTGGTGGGCATGCCAGATTGGTTCTGCCAGTGCACCTGGCACAGAAATCTCCCCACTGCCTCCTTTCCCACTTGCTCAGTGGCAGCAAAACACCAGCCAGGAGCCCAGCATTGATGCTACTCCCCACCACCACCACACAAACCCTTTCTGACCACACTCACAATGTCTGCCTGTCTGCCAACACCATTTCTAGCTTTATCTATTTAAATACATTACTGACATGAATTCTTGTGAAGGTTGTTTGCAAAAGGGAGTTTGAGTTTGTCCCACTTCATGCACATATGCTCCTGTTCAGTTTTGGAAGTGGCTGGTTTGATGGTGGGGATCCAAGGCCAGTATGGAACTAGCATAGCAAAAAGAAAGAAACAGGCTTCTGCCCTGGAAATTTATAACTTTATAAGATTTAGAAGAAGTAGTGGCAGTAAATTTATTACTTTCCCTTCACCATCAGATCCAGGACAGGTTATGTCAATTTAAAATTCAGATTATAGGCACAATAATTGGGTGTGACCTGAAAACTAAGTCTCAGCTGTTAAGAGGTACATTACAAACATGCATTTTGTATATATCAAAATAAATGTACCTAGGTTGAGAGTGTCAGAATAATCTAATATCAGTAATGTTTAAACTTCATTTGGCAACCATTTTGGGGGAGTTATTTCCACCTTATCTCTGTCAGCATATGTTTATTCCTGTACTGAGAACACATGGGTACTATCATTCTGTAGAAATGAATTGTCAAAACTCAAATAGGTCCCAGATGCTGTGCATTATTTTCAGAACTCTTTAATTACTTTTTTAAAAAACCACCTGTAAACTTCTCTCCCATTTACCTCTAACAGTTTTGTCAATCAGGGCAGCCAGAAAATTGAGTATATTTGTTTTACACGGGAGAAACAGTTGGTTTCAGGAGAAACAGTAATTAAAAGAAGCAATAGAGAAATAGAAGAGAACAAGAGAGGCTGCCCAGGGCAGTGTAGAAAGTAAATTCTCAATAAGCCTCCCAGCCAAGTTTGAGACAGATTGCAATGAGAGTAAGAGGGGAAAAAGAGGCTTGACAAGACAGGGTTTTTTTTAAAGCAAGTTTCTGTTTCAAATAAAAGGATCTTCATCAAGAAGATGTCAACTGCAACCAGAACAGAATCCATCAACTCTGAACTTGAAAGCCGAGATTGAGAAAGGCATATCCAGTTTGTCCAATTATATTCACAACTGAACTTGTCCAATTCTTCTTTTTGTTGAAAATAAGGAAGATTATATTTACTATCACAGCCACAGGCTTGCAAAATAATCACTCATCTGGTTGTCTGGGGGTGAGTATAAATCACCCCCAAGTGAGCAGACAGTAATCCAGAATCCCTTCTTTGCAGCTTTTCCCGAGCATGAGCTTGGTCCTTTCAAATGACAAGAAGTCCCTATGTCATATGCTCATTCCAGCACTGGATGAGACCTTAATATTATGCATGCATTAATGACCTGGTATTCTCATGCTGTAGATGTCTGCTTTGTTTTAGAAACTGTGTGGCTTCTGTGGATGCTTCCTCATTGCTTTTTGCTATGATTCCTTATAGATGAATTAAGGTGTTTCTCACATTTAATTTATTAATCCATGCTTCTTTCAGGGGGATTACTGAAATAAGCAAGGGTTTAAGGAACTGGTTTCTAATTGCCATCTCCATCATACATCCACTCATTAAGTATTAAAATAAATTGACTGGCAACTTGGCCAAACCTAAAAGATAAGTTGAGTTGTCTTCACATATAGCAGAGTGGAGTTTTTTTGTTTTTGTGTTTTTGTTTGTTTGTTTGCCTCCTGCAAGCAGTATAATATGTAAAGCTAGGAAATTGTGCTTAGTAGATGTAATACAATATTGATAATTACAGTTATTAATAATTATAACTATTAACTTCCTCCTTGAGGGCAATTGTTTAAGGTTCCTACCTGTAATTTATTAATACAGTTTATGAATCTGTGATTTCTGAAGAGGATAGAGAGAAAACTTTTGTGAAAGGAGAACTCTTTGTTGTGTGTGTTTTTCTTTAAAAAGATGGCTTCCACCAGAGAACAGGAAATAAACAGATTCATCCATTGCTGCTCTGAAACATAAAGGGAGATGTGGTTTCATTTTCTGCACTGTCCTTCTGCAACCCCTGACAAACCTTTATTGAGGCCTTAAGTTTACTCCAGTTACTAGCATTACACTTATGGTTTGCCATTCTCTCACTGTGCCCATTTAAATCAATCCAGCCCTTTGGATAGGACATAGCAAGGCTATTCCTTCCCCCCTTCCCTCCCTCCCTCCTTCCCTCCCTCCCTCCCTTCCTTCCTTCCTTCCCCTCCCTCTGTATGAGGACAGAAGTCTTAAGCCAACCCATATACATAATATCCAACATCATCATCATCAACAACAACAGCAGCAAAAATATATTACCCACCTTTCATTCTTAGATCGCAGGGGAGATTACAGCGTTAAAGCACAATATCAAAACAACTTAAAATAACTGACAATCATAAATATGAGGTGAGTCCTAAAAACATACACTTCATGTGTCAACAGCCAGGGTAAAGTTGTGCATCCCTGGAAGCCATATAATGAAGGTGACAAATGCACTTCTGAGGAAAGAGAGTTCAACACCTTGGGGGCTGCCATGGAGAATGTCCTCATCCAGAGACACCATTGCCCAAGCCTGTCTCAGCACTTGATGAAACATATTTCCAAGTGAGGAGCTGTAAGGCTACCAAGGTAACCCAAGTATTGCTAAATACTTATTAAGTAGTAACAGCAGGCATTGGTGGCAATGGAAGTGGGCTTTGCCTGTGTGTGTGTGTGTGTGTGTGTGTGTTTAAAAACTAACCAAGCAGCAAGTTTTGATCAGGTACCACTTTTATACCAGCAGCAGAGCGATTGAAATGTATAATTAACATTCTTCTTACTTTCTCCACGAGAGAACTGAAAAGGTTTTGTTTGTTGGTGTATCGTGTTGCCTTTGGTCCATAGCTGTTTCCATTGCATCAAAGGTGAGCATTCAGATTGTGAAGGATTAGAGTTGGCTAATATGAAAAGTTGTGTACTTTTCATTCTGCTTCCTGAAGGACGTGTTAGGTTTGCACAATTATGTTTACGATAATTACTGAAAAGGTTGTTGTCCTTGATCGTGAACATACTGCATTCAAAGATTTTCTCCCTGAGCTGGTGTGCTTATTGTTCAAGGCAATTGTTGTTTCAGAAGGAAGGGGTTTTGGCACCTCCCTCCCTCCTGCTGCTGCTTCTCCTCCATCCTTGCTCTGTGTGATTCTCTCGCAGTGCGGGAGGAGAAGCTTATTGTGCGGGGAAAAAATCCATCACTATGACTTACAATCATTTTTCTTTTTCTATGTGATCATGACATCTTTCTATTGATTAAAGTTTTTTTATGTCCTTTTGCTTGATACAGTTGCTCGGTCAGTCTGAGGTTAAAATGATATTGCCTCCACCTAGTATTTAAGGCAATCTCTGCAATCTAAGCTGTCAACCTTTTGCTACACTGTCTTCAGTTGCTTTGCGGTTTGTCAGAATCTGGTGTGTTAACCGAACTGAATATAACATGTATCAGCATATGAGATACTTTTAAGGAGGCTGCTGGGGTGTGTAAAGGAATATCTGTACTGCACATAACTGTATTTATCTACCTGAAAAATCTGCCTTTTATTTATTTATTTATTTCTAAGGCAGATGCACCAGTTAGCATTCATTATCTAACAAAGGGAGGCATTTAAAAAGGGTGTGTTTTCATGACTAATAATAATGATGATGATGATGATGCACTGGAAATACCTCTGAAGAGTTTGCTTCAGTGGCTAAAGTTGTTGTTGTTGTTCAGTCGTTCAGTCGTGTCCGACTCTTCGTGACCCCATGGACCAGAGTATGCCAGGCACGCCTATTCTTCACTGCCTCTCGCAGTTTGGCCAAACTCATGTTAGTAGCTTCGAGAACACTGTCCAACCATCTCATCCTCTGTCGTCCCCTTCTCCTTGTGCCCTCCATCTTTCCCAACATCAGGGTCTTTTCTAGGGATTCTTCTCTTCTCATGAGGTGGCCAAAGTACTGGAGCCTCAACTTCAGGATCTGTCCTTCTAGTGAGTACTCAGGGCTGATTTCTTTGAGAATGGATAGGTTTGATCTTCTTGCAGTCCACGGGACTCTCAAGAGTCTCCTCCAGCACCATAATTCAAAAGCATCAATTCTACGGCGATCAGCCTTCTTTATGGTCCAGCTCTCACTTCCGTACATTACTACTGGGAAAACCATAGCTTTAACTATACAGACTTTTGTCGGCAAGGTGATGTCTTTGCTTTTTAAGATGCTGTCTAGGTTTGTCATTGCTTTTCTCCCAAGAAGCAGGCGTCTTCTGATTTCGTGACTGCTGTCACCATCTGCAGTGATCATGGAACCCAAGAAAGTGAAATCTCTCACTGCCTCCATTTCTTCCCCTTCTATTTGCCAGGAGGTGATGGGACCAGTGGCCATGATCTTAGTTTTTTTGATGTTGAGCTTCAGACCATATTTTGCGCTCTCTTCTTTCACCCTCATTAAAAGGTTCTTCAATTCTTCCTCACTTTCTGCCATCAAGGTAGTATCATCAGCATATCTGAGGTTGTTGATATTTTTTCCGGCAATCTTAATTCCGGTTGGGGATTCATCCAGTCCAGCCTTTCGCATGATGTATTCTGCATATAAGTTAAATAAGCAGGGAGACAATATACAGCCTTGTCGTACTCCTTTCCCAATTTTGAACCAATCAGTTGTTCCATATCCAGTTCTAACTGTAGCTTCTTGTCCCACATAGAGATTTCTCAGGAGGCAAATGAGGTGATCCGGCACTCCCATTTCTTTAAGAACTTGCCATAGTTTGCTGTGGTCGACACAGTCAAATGCTTTTGCATAATCAATGAAGCAGAAGTAGATGTTTTTCTGGAACTCTCTGGCTTTCTCCATAATCCAGCGCATGTTTGCAATTTGGTCTCTGGTTCCTCTGCCCCTTCGAAATCCAGCTTGCACTTCTGGGAGTTCTCGGTCCACATACTGCTTAAGCCTGCCTTGTAGAATTTTAAGCATAACCTTGCTAGTGTGTGAAATGAGTGCAATTGTGCGGTAGTTGGAGCATTCTTTGGCACTGCCCTTCTTTGGGATTGGGATGTAGACTGATCTTCTCCAATCCTCTGGCCACTGCTGAGTTTTCCAAACTTGCTGGCATATTGAGTGCAGCACCTTAACAGCATCCTCTTTTAAAATTTTAAATAGTTCAGCTGGAATATCATCACTTCCACTGGCCTTGTTGTTAGCAAGGCTTTCTAAGGCCCATTTGACTTCACTCTCCAGGATGTCTGGCTCAAGGTCAGCAACCACATTTCCTGGGGTGTATGAGACCTCCATATCTTTCTGGTATAATTCCTCTGTGTATTCTTGCCACCTCTTCTTGATGTCTTCTGCTTCTGTTAGGTCCTTTCCACTTTTGTCCTTAATTGTGGTAATCTTTGTACGAAATGTTCCTTTCATATCTCCAATTTTCTTGAATAAATCTCTGGTTTTTCCCATTCTGTTGTTTTCCTCTATTTCTTTGCATTGCTCGTTTAGAAAGGCCCTCTTGTCTCTCCTTGCTATTCTTTGGAAATCTGCATTCAATTTCCTGTATCTTTCACGATCTCCTTCGCATTTTGCTTGTCTTCTCTCCCCCGCTATTTGTAGGGCCTCATTGGTCAGCCACTTTGCTTTCTTGCATTTCTTTTTCATTGGGATGGTTTTCGTTGCTGTCTCCTGTATAATGTTACGAGCCTCCATCCACAGTTCTTCAGGTACTCTATCCACCAAATCTAAATCCTTGAACCTGTTCTTCACTTCAACTGTGTATTCATAAGGAATTTGATTTAGATTGAATCTTACTGGCCCAGTGGTTTTTCCTACTTTCTTCAGTTTAAGCTGGAATTTTGCTATAAGAAGCTGATGATCTGAGCCACAGTCAGCTCCAGGTCTTGTTTTTGCTGAGTGTATAGAGCTTCTCCATCTTTGGCTGCAGAGAATATAATCAATCTGATTTCGATGTTGCCCATCTAGTGATGTCCATGTGTAGAGTCGTCTCTTGTGTTGTTGGAAAAGAGTGTTTGTGATGACTAGCTTGTTCTCTTGACAGAACTCTATTAGCCTTTGCCCTGCTTCATTTTGATCTCCAAGGCCAAACTTGCCAGTTGTTCCTTTTATCTCTTGACTTCCTACTTTAGCATTCCAATCCCCTATAATGAGAAGAACATCCTTCTTTGGTGTCATTTCTATAAGGTGTTGTAAGTCTTCATAGAATTGATCAATTTCGGTTTCTTCAGCACTGGTAGTTGGTGCATAAACTTGGATTACTGTGATGTTAAAAGGACTGCCTTGGATTCGTATCGAGATCATTCTATCATTTTTGAAGTTGCATCCCAGTACAGCTTTCGCCACTCTTTTGTTGACTATGAGGGCCACTCCATTTCTTTTACGGGATTCCTGCCCACAGTAGTAGATATGATAGTCATCCGAACTGAATTCGCCCATTCCTGTCCATTTTAGTTCACTGATGCCTAGGATGTCAATGTTTATTCTTGCCATCTCATTTTTTACCACATCCAGCTTACCAAGGTTCATGGTTCTTACATTCCAGGTTCCTATGCAATACTTTTCTTTACAGCATTGGACTTTCCTTTCGCTTCCAGGCATATCCGCAACTGAGCGTCCTTTCGGCTTTGGCCCAGCCGCTTCATCAGCTCTGGATCTACTTGTACTTGTCCTCCGCTCTTCCCCAGTAGCAAGTTGGACGCCTTCCGACCTGAGGGGCTCATCTTCCAGCGTCATATCTTTTATATGCCTGTTGTCTTTGTCCATGGAGTTTTCTTGGCAGGGATACTGGAGCGGCTTGCCAGTTCCTTCTCCAGGTGGATCACGTTTGGTCCAAACTCTCCGCTATGACCTGTCCATCTTGACCTGTCTATAGCTTGCCTGAGTAATTCAAGCCCCTTCGCCACGACAAGGCAGTGATCCATGAAGGGGGTGGCTAAAGTAATACATTACAAATGATTTAAAGAACTTTTTGCAAGACAGACCCAAAAAAGAAAATAACAGAACACCACTAAGTAATCACATACAACTCCCAAGTTAAAACAGTACAATGCATCATCAGAGATCTACAACCTCTCCTAGACAATGACAGTTCTCTTTCTCAAGCTCTGGGAGGAAGACCCTTCATCGCCTACAGACAGCCACCCAACCTCAAACAACTCCTCACCCATAATAATACAACAACAGGACTCAACATGGACACTGGTACCAGAGCCTGCAATAAACCCAGATGCCAACTTTGCTGCCACATAAACCCGGACAACACCATTACTGGCCCCAACAACATCAAACATACCATCTCAGGACTATTTAATTGCTCATCTTCCAACATTGTGTATGCAATCAAATGCCAACAGTGCCCTTCAGCTCTCTATATTGGACAAACAGGCCAAACCCTACGCCAAAAGATAAATGGACATAAATCTGATATCAGGAATCACAAGACAGAGAAACCAGTAGGAGAACACTTCAATCTCCCAGGACATTCTATAAAAGATCTCAAAGTAGCTGTCTTAATACAAAGGAATTTCAGAAATAGACTGAAAGAGAAGTGGCTGAATTGCAACTAATCACCAAACTTAAAACCATGGAGAAACCTGGTCTGAACAAAGACATTGGATTCTTATCTCATTATACATGACAAAGCTATGTTTAGCCATCTCACCCCTTGCCTTTCCCTGTAAGACCTAATTGCAGTCGTTAACAGTCGTCTACAGGTATTCCACACCTATCAGCTGATCACCCATTCCCACCACCCTTCTGAGTAATACCCCTCCCCACTCCCTCACTATATTTAAGGGTCTGGTGACTTCCGTTTCAGTGTATCTGAAGAAGTGTGCATGCACACGAAAGCTCATACCAAGAACAAACTTAGTTGGTCTCTAAGGTGCTACTGGAAGGATTTTTTTATTTTATTTTGTTTTAAAGAAAGAGAGAATAGCATGATTAATTTGTAACAAACTGGACTCCTTTTGTGTAGCATGCTAAGAAAGAAATCTGAATGGTTACCTAAAACAAATCATGGCTGTATAATATTTCAAAGGATGGAACTGTAGGCTCTGTTATGGCATGCTGAATTTTGTTTGGTGATCTTACAATTGTGAACACATCTTTCATTTTGGGTTTTTTCCCTGGCAGATCTTTAATGGAATATAAATTGGGATACAGTGGGCAGTAACCAATGTTAGTCATACTCAGTGTAGATCCAGATTGAAAAACTCTTTGAAAGGCTTGATTTACTTCTGCCAGGCTTAACCAGAGCAGGAGGCCCCCTTGTTGCTGAATCTGGTTTGCACCTGTGTAACTTTTTGGTGGTTTAACTTACACTAGCTTGCTTTCTTGTGCAAAGGATTTTGATCACTTTTATCAGGGTGCTAGGAGGGAGAAGGGCCTGTTTGCCCAATCAGATTCAGACTCCCAACTCCCCTCTCAGCATCACAGGACGACTTCTTCTTCTTCTTCTTCTTCTTCTTCTTCTTCTTCTTCTTCTTCTTCAACCAAGTCTCTGTTATACATGCTTACTTCCTCGTACCGTTTCTCCTAAGATTGCTACAGATTACACAGCTGCAAAGGAAGATGCTCCTGTTTTTCAAGGAATGATATTGAGTTACTTGGAGTGCACTTACTGAGGAAGAACAAGTAAAATGGGTGTCAGTGTTTCATTTTCACCCGTCACTGGAATTACAGGCTTAACCAAATACATTGAACTATTTTCTAGTTTGTAATGAGCAAGGGCAAGAGTCTGATAGCTCCCTGCCACACTTTCATAGCAAACACGGAGGCTAGTGATTAAAATTCAGTCTCCGTGCAAAGATCTGGCACCGCGACAGTCTGAAATGGACCTCAAATAATCTTGGGGTAATAATTGTTATTTATATAGAAGCTACAATGTATTGGCCGATTTCACAGCAAAATAGAAAGAGAGGGTTTCCTATTAGGGTTGCAACTTCTTTCCTGACAGGTGCATTTTGCCTTGAACACTTGACTGTGGGTCAAGAAAGAAACACCTGCAGTCTTTCTGGCATGAAACGCCATGATGAAGGAAGCTTCACCAGTTAAGCTTCTGCTTGGAAGGCAACTGCTGAAGGCACAGAAATCCTCTTCCATATTTGTGGGAGTGTAGTTGGAAGAGAAGCTACTGTTAATGTTACTATCGATCCAAGTAAGACATTAATGCACTAGATATCTCTGTGTTCAGATCCCTATAATTTCTTTAGGAACAAATATTTCACAGCAGTTGGTGTTAGTATCCTTGTTGGCAAAAGCAAAACTCTCCTCTTCAGCTGCCATTTTGTGCACCCAAGCACAGGAAGGCTAATAGCACAGAATTAGTGGCCATGAGTTTTCTTCCATGCCTGAGTAACTTTCAAAGTATATTGAAAGCTTCAAAGTGCCCCCTTTTGTAATACAGCATTGCAGGAGCCTTTGTGGTTTGCCACTTTTTTTGATTATTTTTTTGAACACTTTATTAGATAATAATGTTGCTTCCAAGGTCACTAAAACGCTGTAAGACATTATTTCTTTTTTTTTTAAGCATATATTTTATTCGTTCGCAGAGCAGATGTAGCCCAATGGAAAACAGTTTGGCTTCATGGGAACTGCCTAGTGATATTAACTCATCCAAATGATGGCTCTGTCAGGTCACATAGCATATTATTCCTACCACCGTATCCCCTTTATGATATTCTACATCAGGGTTATATGGGAGATGCTATCAGTTTATCTGGGGTTCATATCATTTCAGCCTAACTTTATATGAAAAATAAGCCACCGTATGCCCATCAAATCAAAACATTTTCTGTAATAAAGGAAGCCTCCTGCACATAAGGTGGTCAGAGGTTCTCCAGAGCATTTATGCTTCTAAGAACCCAGTCCTTTCTGTTTCTTTTCCACAGATGTCAGTGCATGGTATGGCTGCCTAAGTAACCAAATTCTATTTTTCTTGACTCTAAGTCAATTAAAATAATGTGGAAACATAGCTAAATTGTTCTGCCTTTTCAACCTGCTGCTTTTGAGGCAAGGCAATAAGAAGGCATTGCAAAACCTGGAGAATACTTGTGTTGAAATTGGGGTTTAGCTTTCAAATTCATGATGTTCCAAATTTGCCTAATTAGTCCTCAGCCTACATAGAGGAGAGGACAAAAAGACAGAAGAAATCATTTCATGCAGAAGATGTAAGGCAGTTTCTGATCCTTGAAATGGTTTCATGTTGAGTAGAGATAACAACATAAGGCCCAAACCTATCAAATACTTTCTGTGCAACAGCAATTGCACCATATGTCTTATGTTCCACCTGCCCAGAACATCAGAGGAACAACTGAGGCAACCAGTCTCAGTATTAAAGAAGTTTCCAGAGTTTCTCAAGCTACCAGCTCATCCATGTGCCATCAACTTCCAGAATTTACACAGTGCACCAACTGTTTCAAGACATCTGCACCTTCAGGTATCACGAGGTAAAATGTAACTGTTAGTCATGGCCACTCAGTCTGTGAACTTTGAAAACAGTATCAAACACACAAACACATATAAATCTCCACAGCTCTGGGCAGTTGATATTGTTGAGAACTTTTTCATATCATGCAGATATAATATGTTGAAAGGGCCAAGGCGGCAGTTGCCAATGGCCCAGAGCCACCTCTTCATGCTTGCCTTCCATAACTTTGCTTCTGCATCTGCTTCCTCTTGCCACACCACCTCTTCTCTTTCCCTGTAGCATGTAGGATGGCCCTGTCCACATCCCTAACCACTGGTAGAAGACCTTTAGGAAGGAGTAATGGGAGTGGAATGGGTCAATAGAAGAACTGGAACAGTCCATCAACCTTTCTAATGTAGAGGGGCATGGGCATGGGCATGGCAGGGGGGCATGACAAAGACCCCCACAATCCTGGAGTAGGCCCTGTGGAGAAATGTATTTCCTGTGACAATACTTCATGTGTGTACTATACATTTGTATGCCTGGTCATGTGAAGGGTTTCTGCACTGATATGCATATTTCTCATAGTGAGTGGCATCATTAATGCAGAAACTATCCAAGTAATCAGGCCAGTGCACACAATAAGTAGCTTAGACATAATGCAGCCCCAAGGAAGTAGCAGTTTTCAGCAGTATGCAGGTGGTCACCTAGTTCATTGGGAGTTAAATAGACCTGAGTGCCTGTGTCGACCCAATAAGGCACACATTATGCAAACTGTGGTGTGAATTATGCATTCCCAATTAGAAGGCTATTGCCGCAATCTCCCAAAGGTTATGCATTTTTAAATTCTGTTGATTTCATTGAGAGAGTTCAATGTATTGACACTGCTCCCATCAGTAGGCCTGATCTGTAGGCAAAATCAGTGGGCCTAAGGTGCTGGTTACACGCTTGTGCTATGAGTCATCTGAATACTCAACACAAGACTTGCAGTTGTCTCTACTGAAAAGTAGTGCACTAGAGATGACACTGAGGAATCTTTATTTCATTCTGTTTGTCTCTGTCTGTCTTTATTTGAAATCCTTAGCAATAATCATAAAAAATTCTGATCAAAATATTTGTATCACTTCACAATGTCACACAATTAAATACATATAATATTAACACCGGAAATGGAAAAATCATCTCCTGAAAGAACATTCAAAACCTACTTGGACTTGCTGTTGTGGGAGGTAATGCTTTTCTTCGCAACATTGTGTTAATAATAATAATAATAATAATAATAATAATAATAATAATAATAATAATAATAATAATTTTATTTATACCCCGCCCTTCCCAGCCAGAGAACCGGGCTCAGGGCGGCTAACATCAATTAAAATCACAACAAAAAACATAAAAACGATCAATTTAAAATAACAGATTAAAATACAAATTTAAAATTCAATTAAAACTGCAGGTCTCAATTTCAAAATAACCCACCAATAAAAGATGAAGCATAAATATTAAACAGAAACCAACCCAAAGGCCAGGTGGAACAGCTCCGTCTTGCAGGCCCTGCGGAAAGATGCCAAATCCCGCAGGGCCCTGGTCTCCCGTGATAGGCTGTTCCACCAAGTCGGGCCCAATATTGAGAAGGCCCTGGCCCTAGTTGAGGCCAACCTAACGTCTTTGTTGCTCGGGACCTCCAAAAGATTATCACTTGAGGACCTTAAGGTCCTACATGGGACATACCAGGAGAGGCGGTCCCTTAAATACGAGGGTCCCAAACCGCATCCAGTTTCCCCAAAATGTATTTCTATATATTCACTTACTGTATTTTTCTCTTAAATAAGACGTGTGTTTGCTGTTATAGCAAATTAATGAATTCTTTCCAATGAGGGATTAATATGACTTCCAGTGTTTGGTCAATAACATCCAATAACGTCTTTCTTTATAGAGGGTGACAATATAGTTCAACAGTATCAACGCTGCATCTAAAGGGACTTCACACATTTAGTTGTTATCTTTGCTGATGGCTGATTTGCGCAGTCAAACCACTGACTGTTGTAGTACTCATGCACATGTGAGCCAGCCCCTCCAAGTGCTTAACTTGAAACAAACCATCTCTGCTTTATTTCTCATTAATATTTCTGGAGGTTTTGCAACTTACTGGTAATTCACCAGCATGCAAGCACCCAGCAAAGCCTTAGACTTAGAGACACACAATTTCCATTTCTGCTCCTCTTTTTCTCTACAGCCACTTTTAAATATGCCTTTGATTATGAATGGCATGAGCTTTTAATTGTCTCATTATTCAAATGAAGATTTCCATTAATATGCTCTTCAGGATTAAAAGGCATTAATAAACATATCAAAGAGAGGGGAATAAAGCTTTGGTCCTATTAATGAAATAATGTTTAGTTTTTAATACATTTTTTGTTCCATTGTTCTCATTATTAGTTGAAAATGTAAAAGAGTCCATGTAGCAGAAGCACAGAGGATGAATATTTGACTGTGTTATCTGTGTATTCTTCTGGGTAGAATATAAAGGGATATTTATATGAGGCATTAAAATGTCCTGGGAATCAGTTTTACTCCTTGGTTGAGGGGGGGGGATACCTTTTCTTGATTCATAGACATTGGAAAAGTCTGACATCAGATGCATTTTGTGCAAGGAATAGCAGAAAAATATGGGACAGCTATTGATATGCCAACATATTTGTAAGAAAATAATGTATGTCCGGCATCAAATCTACCCTTCGAGTGCCAGCTTCAATGTTCATTCTTACAGAAAAGTCATCCATCTACTCTGACATCTGAAGTACAGTGAACAAAGTTCAATACACTTCAGATTCAAACAGGAATGTGGAAAAGTGTGAGGACAAATGGAAATAGCAGAATGTAAGATAAATATTGCTACGTGTCACTGAACAAACCAGCAAATGTACAACACAAGATTTATGGCATCAGCCCTGGAACAAAAAGAATTTACAGTTCTGGCTAGAAATATATCATTTAAACAATATGAAGAATTCTAGAGAATGGAAAACAAGCACCAGTGAGATAGGATCAGTGACATTGGTGTCTAGTATGTATCTTCAAGAATCCTACAAAAGCCAGGAGAAGCTAAGGACTGAAATTAGAATGATGGTCCCCATCTTCAAGCACAGATAGGGAGCACCAGAGCCAGGGACATTAGATAGGGTACAGCCAGTCAGGTGCGGAGGAAGCCTCTTGGCCGCCCGGGGTGGCAAATGCCTCACAGAGGCACCCCCCTGGTGTCTCGGACGTTGGACAGACTGCGCATGCGCGGAAATGCCACACATGCCCAGTCCATCCGGGGCGGCGCTGCTGCTCCTGTGGCAACCGAGCGAGCCACTGAGTGAGTGGCGGCTTGTGGGGCTGTCCCATCCATGCTGCTTTACAGACGGGGCTCCTATACAAACTTGCTGGTGGCAAGGTTTCTAAAGTCTGTCATATCTCAAAAAAGGCGCTGTGGCCAACTACACGACCACTAATACTTTTGTTTTCTGCTCCCTGGCTGCAATTTTAAAACTTGTATTTGTGCTGTGGTTTGTTTCCCTATGCTGAGGGCCCGGGTGAATGGGCAACGGTGCGGGGCTGTGGAGGATGCTCCAGCTGGGAGAGTTAAGTGGCGGTCGCCGCCGCTGTGAGCGTCCCCGTTCTTCCAATTGGATTAAAAAAGAAAGGAGAACTCCGTAAGTGGCAAGAACGGAGTCTAAATTGGCTAAAAAAATTGAAAATCTGGCCATTGGAGAGAAAAGTCAAAACGGAAGCCCGTTTCTCTCTCTGTCGTCAAATGGAAGTAACGATGTATCTGGCTGTTGCTATACTTGGATGATACAAATGTTTCTGTTGATGTCTGACTGGCTTGTTTGATCTGCGAAGAAACCCCTGTTAGGGGAGGACTAAGACTTTCAAGGTATTTCCTCTGAAGTATTTTGGATTTTAAAAGATAATTTTTTGGATTCTGACCGGAGAAATGGCGGCTGTAATCTGAGACTTGAAGAGGGGTAAGCACTGAACTCTGTTATTTCCTGCCAACTTCTGCCTTTTTCTAGTTTCGCTTTTAAAATGGCTTTAGACCCAGGAACAACTTATGAACAAAGGACAATCCTTCTGAAACTACAATTGCTGAATCAGAATGTCATTGAAAGTTTTCATGAGATTGGAAACTCTCTTAAGAACTTTGCAAAAGAATTTAAGGAAACAATCAGAGAACAACATATAGGGATTTTATTGGAATTTGAAAATACGCAACTCCAGGAAGAAGAGAAACCCTGTTGGCGTGAGAGGCCTGGGGGGGGCTATAGTGACGTTATAACGGCTTTTTGGGGTGAGAGCCCAAAAATGCAGGAACAATCTTTGGAATTACAACTAAAATTTGATTTGCAGACTGAAATGGAGATGCCTGGTGGTGACGTACTAATTTCTTTGAAGAGCTTTGTGAGGACATTTTAGAACAATGATTCGGTTTTTGGACATAAAGGAAAAGATGACATTCTGGATAATGACTTTGGAAAAGGCTGGGGGGAAGTCCGGTGGGTGACTGTGAGGGGAGGAGAGAAAATGGCAAGAAAGGGGGTAGGATGAAAAATTCCTATGTTTAATAAGGAAGGCCTACCACGGTAACCCGGTGTCAGATGTGGAATAGAGAAGAGATACTTTGATTGTTTATACTTTTTTATGAATGATTTTAGTTTAATATTTTATAGGTATGAATTAGAAATAGTAGTGACAGTGTTATTGGAATAAGAGATAGTTAAGGTTATAAGAAGATAAGACTTGTACTAAGATGTTGTATTTGGATATTTAGAAATTAAAAGATGTAAGATATTGAGATGATGACTATGAATTTAAGTGAAAGAAAGTATAAAATTGATAGAAAAGTTACTAAATTAAATTAAATTAAATTGAAAGCAGAAGAGAGAATGGGGAAAGTCCCCCGAATTAGATTCGAAATAAGATTATAATTATATAAATTGAGTGTTGGTGTTCCTGTTTGTGAGGTTTGTATTTGTTTTTTCTTTTTATTTTGTTGCTGTAGTTTGTAGTTCGTGGTTGTTGTTTTTTGTTGTATTTGTTGTTTTTTGATTGTATTTGATGTGTTTTGATGTGGAAAACCAATAAATTTTCGTAAAAAAGGGAACCCTGAGGATCATCTAGTCCAACAATAGCAAAAGGGGGGCACATGTTTGAGCCATGACCTACCAGCGTTGTCTGAACTGGATTCAACCTGGGGCCTGAAGGTAGGGGTTGGAGGGTTCGTGCTTGGAGAATGTTGTTTTCTTCCAAAACTATTTGCCTCTGTTTTAACTTTTAGCTGTGAAAAGGGAAATGGGCCTTGCCGTTTCTGTAGTGGTGGTGTAGCAACAACTGGCTTCAGAGCACTCTTCCAAACTGAATGTTTTCCAAGCCAAAACCATCATTTCTGTAGGTTATTTTCTAAACTGCAAGGGAAAATGCCTCTCTAATCAAGCAGAACAGGCTCACAGGAGGGTGTCATACACCAGACCAACCTTTTTGGCTATCTAATCCAGGATCATCTTCTTTAACTGCAGCTCTGAGGCATGGATCCCTCTCATCACAAGTTATCTGATCCTTCTACTGGGAGATGCCAGGGCCTGAACCTGGGACTTTTCTGCATGAAAAGCATATGGCCTAGCTTTGCAAGCTATTATCCCTTCCCAAATACAGATAGCCTAGCCCTAGACTTTATAGGATGATCAAAACTAGGATGTTATCAAGTGTAACTCACTTCCAGGAATTGCATGCTGAAGAAGAAGAAGAAGAAGAAGAAGAAGAAGAAGAAGAAGAAGAAGAAGAAGAAGGTGAAAGAAACCTTGATAAAATGTAGTAGAGATGGGGAAATAAGAAAACAGAGAACAGAGAAACAGAAGAAGGAGAAAGAACAAAAACTCCCTCCACGGATTTCCTTGTAATATTTATAGAGATATGCAGTACAACCATAGCAGAGGCTCTTAGCCCAATGGTGTATCTAAATTAGTTCCTAAGTCAAAGCAGTCTCTACATTATTTAAAGTATTACTCATAGAGAGGTCAAAAGGTGAGCCATTGGCTCCCGTGACATGGGCAGGCCTGTCCCCATCAGTTGGCACGGATAGAGTCCTTTTTCAAATAGTCTGGACTCTTGTGCTAAGGAATGGGGTAATTAATTCATTTAATTATTTAATTAACCTATAAAGAGAGTGGTTAAAATGTCATTTGACCATGACCAGGCAGTTTCTAAGTGTTGGACCTGTGCACTTTCCATCACATTTAAAGCTACTTACTTCTGTGCTTTCTGGCTTTCAAACTAGATTACTTGTACTGAAGGGGCCAATGCAGAGCCTACAGAGACTCTCCTTAATCCCCAAAAATGTAGAAACAAGGTTTTGTCTTATCCTGTCTCTTTTGAGCCTGCGTTAAATTGCTGCTTTCACAAGCATCACAGTAACCCTGGAATCAGAGAATCAAATTGATTAGAAAGCCTATTTAAGATGCTGAATGGACGGGAGTCTCTAGCAGCATAATGAATTCTTGCTGGACTCATTCCTGGCCATACACAGTAACCTGATGGCTTTGACCTTTACTTCAAGCTCACCTTTCCGACTCCAGCACTTTGGTTAAAGTGTTATTCCACTGTAAACCTCAGTTATAGAGTGCACTTGCAGCTTAACTGGGTCAGACGAGAACAGTGAAGACAAATTAGCTTGCCTTAGATTGCAGCACTGAAATTGTTGTGTGATTGTGTTAGTATGAATGACTGTGCTTTGCAGTGTTGACCTGCTTTTCTCTGCCCTTTCTTGCTGAATTCTTAATCATACAGGGTCAGTCAAAGTCGGGGATATTCCCCCCCCCCAACCATATTATATGTAGGTGAATATTCAAGATCACTTTATATGGATTGTCAATCAAGCATTTTGCATTTTATGTTTGTGGGAGGCAGATTCTGAGATTTAAGAAAAAGAAAGAAATGTCACCTTTCACTGGGGCAGCTTGCTATAAGATTACCAGCTGCTTACTCCCCCACATCCTATGAGAGAGTGCAGAGGGAAGGGACATGGCATTCCATCTAGCTGGAAGGGGAGGCTTGGTGAATGCATTGTTTCACTGGTGCATCCATGTTGTTCTGCCCCCCCCTCCTCCTTATTTCCCTTATTGTGGCTGCCTTAAGCATTGCAATTTTAGCATTGAACTGGTCTGAAAAGTAGCCCTAGCGGACCAGCCTCCACTGTACACAGCACATCACTAACCAATAGGAGAAGTGAGTAACCTGCAGCAATATGACTGACTGGAGGTTCACAGCAGCATGATTCACACCATCCGTTACTGAAAATCATGCTCTACCTTGGGAAACAGCAGGTGATCTAAATGCAGCTGAATGAGGAACCTGCAGCCCTCTAGATGTTGAACTGCAACTCCCATCAGCCCCAGTTAGCATAGCTCATGACCAGAGGTGATGGGAGTTGTAGTGAGTCACAGGTTCCCAACCCCTGATATATAGGGATTCATACATTGCCTGGTGATTTCTGCATATTCAAATGGGTCTTCCCCCCTTTCATTTCCCATAATGTTTGTAACTTTCTTTTTGAGCTTAGTGCTTATATCTCTTTTTTTATAGAAGGAATGTCTGTACATTTGGTAATGTGTGATAGGCACAGCTTAGCAATGGCTGGTTGCAAGCTTCCCATTGCCACATTTGTTATAATAACACCATAAAAAACAAACACTGCTATGTAAGGATATTTAGGCAGAAAATATATTGCTTTTCCTGGGATTTGTACTTATATGAACTGAGCTTACTTATTAAGCAATGTCTCATTTTCTACAATATTAATTCTGCAATTTGGAAAAAAAGCAACAACACTGGCCACTTTTCCAGGAGTACTTAGAGCTGTCTATTTGCGCATATGTGTTCTGAGAATACCTTAAATGTGTAGCCCCCCCCAAAAAAAAATAAAGGCTCTTCATCCAGTTGTCACAGCTTGACAGCCATGCTGATGTGGTACCCTGTGTCTTGTAATGGTGTGTTGCAACATTATCCAAAAAGTCACTTTAGCAAAGTGCCGCTGTTTGCCTTATGAGTAAAAGGTCAATTAGCAGGGAATCTTTGGGTTGCAAGAGCTAAAATAGCTGTCTTTGGAGAGTTCTCCTCTGCAGTTCTTCATAATTCTTGGGATTTCAGGTGGGCGAGGGAGCGTTTTGTATCTTCCTTTTGATGCCTTGCTTTCTAATTGACTCTATTGATTTACAGCTTGTAGCATGAGCAAACAAATTAAAAAAGCACAATTCTCTGGCTTTCACAATCATGAACACTGGATGGATTCTCTCTCTGGAAAAGCTCAAATTTCTTGCACGTGTTTTCTTTCCTTAGGTCTTCTTCTTTTTTCCCCCTGCTACAAGAGAACACCCACATCTTTCTTTTTTTACTGAAGAAGCATGGCTACTGAATAACAACTAGAAACCACTGAAATGAATCATGCAGCACAATAAAAAAGATGAGGCAATTTAAAGCAGTGCTGTCCAGAACATGGAAAAATTAAAGCAATGCTGATCCTCTGTAAATGCCACTGACCACAATAGAATTAGGACATCCTAATGAGCTATCATTTACAGACAGCTCCTTTTAGAACTATGGGGGATTTGATCAGCAAAACAAATCTAAGCAATTTGGTCAGGGAAATATGAAATAATTAACACTGAATTGGTTCAAGATGTGGGGGGGGGGTTGGCTCCTTGTATCTATGGATGTAAAGGAGCTTATGCACTGGTTTGGTCTATCAGTGGCACATGATAAATAATGAAAATGTTTGTGCTTCCAGGCAGCTCACATATGTTGGATTAACAGATCCTGGGAGCAAATAGTCAAGAGTTGGCTGCCTCCTGCCTCCTTCCCACCAAGGTGGTATAGTTGTGTCTATATTAGAATATACAAGGGGATGGGCACAGGCTCAAATCACAAGGTAAATAGAGGGATGATCTGGGTGAGGTTTTCACTTTGCTGAGTTGGATTGTGACATTAGTAAGGTGGATCAATGACCTCCTAAAGTCCCAGGTCACTCTGTGGATGCTAGATTGCAAGCTACTGAGTGATGGTGTGGTTTCGAACATTATCTTTAAAACGCCTTCAAACCCCTGTGCTGCATTGAAGCTTGTTTTACAGTCTTAGAAATTCCCAGCGTACCATCCTATGGAGTTATTGTGGGGATAACATGAGATAAGCAACCGAGGATAAAAATGTAATCAGGAAGTAATCTGTTTGTTGATCAACAACTGAGATTTTTAGAAACTGGGGGGCTGTGTCCCCAGTGGTCTATCAGAGGAGGCCTTTTTCACTTGAAGATAACAGCAAGAACTTTTTTATTTTATTTTATCAGCCTGTAATTTTCCACAGTCAGGCTGCATCTGCCTACTTATTCTCAAACTCTTCCCATTTCTACCACATCAGACTGGTGGGAATGGTTTGATTTTAAGTCAGCTTTCTTCAGCTCATTTCACTTGGCTGCCTTGACTTTCTTGTCAGCATTCAACATTTTTGCTCTTATCTGTAGGTTGAGGCTTTTCTGGACCTATACTTATCTTCGCAAATATCAAATGTCTATGGATGAATTCACTCATCCTCAAAAAGTCACTAGCTTTGTATATTTATCCTAAAACCAGAGTTAAAATTCAAAGTTAAAATTCCCAAATCACTTAGATTGTATACCGTGATTGAATGCTTCATAGATACCCTCTAAGAAAACGGCTTTTCTTCTTGACATTTTTAACTCTTTGAGGGAGGTCACTCGAGAACAAGAGCAAAGGAAACCAACTGAATCAGTACCATAGCTGAATGGTACCACTAAAATGCATGTTCTGTGAAAGGTCCAGAAGGTTTTTCATTCATTGTACGCAGAAGCAGTTTTAGGGTGCTGCGGGGTGCATCATTGCAGGGGGAACCACAACAATGCAGTAGAATGGAGCACAACAGGTGGGGGGAGCAAATTTAAGTGTTGCACAGGGTGCCACTGAAATCTGAGAGAACTTACAAGGACATGGGTGCAGCTTCAGGCAAGCTGACTGCTTCCAGGGCAAAGAAACCCCTCGTTTCCATTGCCCCTCTTCCGGCTATGGGAATGGAGCTGGCTAGGGCTGGAGATGGGATTTCCCCCCACTCTTTCCTGCAGTCATGGAGCGGGTGAAGGGCGCTGGCTTAATAGAGTACTGCATAATGTAAACATAAGTTTTACCGTATTTTTCGCTCCATAGGACGCACTGGACCATAGGGCGCACCTCATTTTTAGAGGAGGAAACCCAGGAAAAAAACATTTTTCTGGTTTTCCTCCTCTAAAAGCCCTGTTTGTTTGTTGTTTTTTTGAGGATCAGCTAAACGTTTTGCAGCTTTTTTGCAAAGGGAAAAGCCCTGGCTTTTTTGAGGATCAGCTGAAAGTTTTGCAGCTGTTTTTGCAAAGGCAAAAGGCCTTTTTTTAGGATCAGCTAAAGGCTTTGCAGCTTTTTTGCAAAGGGAAAAGCCCTGGTTTGTTTGTTTTTTTGTTGTTTTTTTGAGGATCAGCTAAAGGTTTTGCAGCTTTTTTTGCAAAGGGGGAAAAGCAAAGCTCCTTTTGCAAAGGGGGAAAAACAAAGAGGAAAAGCCCCATTTTTATGGGGTTTAACTCACATTTCTGAAAAATCTTAAGGAAAAGGAGCCATTTCTACTGTTTCCAGACAGATAATCTAATCAGCCAGTCACATGTCCTGGGGAAACAAACAACCTCCCTCTGCAGCACATTCAACAAAGGAGGGCGGGGCTGAAAGGGAGCCGGGACTCTTATCTCTCTCCCGATCTATTTCTGATCAGCTGCTGAGCGGGGTCCTTTCAACACTCCCTTTTCTCTTTGTAAAATAAAAAGCACAATCTGCTTTTGGCTCCTGGGCAATTCAGCTCCAGGGACCACCATTCGCTCCATAAGACGCACAGGTATTTCCCCTTACTTTTTAGGAGGAAAAAAGTGCGTCTTATGGAGCAAAAAATATGGTATATGCATCGGGGAGGGAATGGTGCAACTAGCATTCACTTTATTGTGGTGGTCTAGAACTGAACCCACAATATATTTGATGTATGCCTGTACTTCTACCACCCATTGCATTGATCAGAGCAGGATTTAGAAGATCTGCACCCATTGCCTATTTGTAAATAAAATAATCACTCAGGTTAATGAGAATAATCTATTGTGAATAATATTGTGAATGATTTAGCTTAAATACATTGTTTCTGCCTTTCCCCTTCCTCTGCACCCCAGTGCATAAATGTACGGAAGGTAAAAAGGACAAGATTGCAAGGTAGTAAATTTCTACATGTTTCTACAAAATTAGGGTAAGTGCAAAAAAAAAAAATGTATAGCAAGCAAAACGAGTGAATGTCATATGCTTAGACTTTCTGGATTTGCAAGCATGCAAATACTTCAGTTTATGGTCAGCATTATTTAGAGAGATTAATTTCCAAAAACATACATTTTCCTCTTAAACAAATGGAGTAATAATAAAGTAATCATACCTGTTCAAACAGGGCTGACTAGCACAAAAGAAACCTCTTAGGATTACAAACTATGTAATCCTGCAATACAAATAGAGACAAATGTTTCCTTTCTCAGCCTGGAGTTCATTTGCTTTAACTTTTTCATTTATCCTGCTCCCCGCTACTCCACTGCAAAGGTGTAACCAAGACATCCTATGTTTTGTGTATTTTACTGTACTAAAAGGAGGAGCATACAGACTCTGTCATAATAAATACATTATATCAAAATACACAGAGAAAGACTTGTAATTGATCAAAAGACCAGTTGCATATAGGAGCAGATTATATCTTATTTCAAGTTAAGATGTAAGTATATTGCGAGGCTAACCATTTGCTGAGATTAGCATCTTTTGGTGGTGGCGGTGAAGTTTTTCTCTTGAAATTAGGCTTTGAGGAATGTGTACCTTAAAGAATATAGAGAATACAGTGATGAATAATGGAAGGCTCATTAAGTGTTCTATCTTCCCCCACCCCAGCTTGCCGAATCTTTTTTTAAATTAGCATAAGAGACAGTGTTCGATAGAGAGCATTCAGCATCCTCTATAAGGAGCTGCTGTAACGGTACCTGACAGAGACAACAAATCATTATTGGTACAAAGAAGTTTGGAGATATTGGTTTGTGTTCATTTCTGTGGGTCTGTTTATCATACTGGATTGGGTGCAGGGTACTCAAGAAGGCTTACTGACACACACATATGACAAAATACTAATAAAGATAGAAACAGAGAACAAAACACAGCTGTAAATAAAATATTAAGTAACCCTAAAATAACCAGGAATAAAATTGAGGGGAGGATAAGGAAAGTGTGACACTGGCTAAGACTAAGGTGCAGGCAACAAACAAGTTTTTTAAAATAAAAAAATACCAGTATATAGATTAGGTATGGGACTGAGATTGACTGGAAATTGATGGAAAATGGGTATGCAATGTATAAGAAAGGCTGAGCATGCTACCTAAGAATAAATAAAAGATAAGATGAATAAATGCCACCAAACTCTTTCTAATGTTAAGAGAACTTACAAAAAAGTGAAAGTTTCCGTGATTGGAGATACTCTCCCTGTACTGGAAACTGCAGCTGACCATAAGCAAACTCCAGCTCCCTCCCTTCCTCTCTTTTCCACGCTGCCATTCTCCTAATAAAGGGGTTGCTTTACAGTTCTGCAGTATTTTGGAGATTGGTTCTTTTGTTTTTTTAGAGAATGTTCTAACCTCCAAATTGGTCAGAATAAATCTAAACTTATAAAATTTGGTTTTGACCAATTTGGAGTGCTTTGATCTAAATTTGATTTAGCCTTAAATGGCCCAGTTCAGTTCAGAATTCAGGATTTGTCAAAATAAGTTGCACATCCCTAATTGTTGCTACTTCTAAAACATATTTTTGTAGTATATAATCATAATATATATCTATTTCATTTTCTTTATTTGCACAGTCAGGCGTAGTCCCCCAAAACCCCAGGCAGCCCCCGAGCGGAATAATGACACAAGACAACATGCTACAGGATTAAAATTGGCCACAACTTTATTAAGATTCAGGTGTAGGGAGACCTTGGCTCAGGCATTTGGCGTTTATCCTTCCCAGCCCCCAGCCAGGGATCTGGGTAACTTCAGGGTTATCCAGCATGTGAGGGGATTGGGCTAGCTCTGGGGAACATGTGTTCAAGCAGATAGCCCGCCCCCCTGTTTACTGCTGCTGGAGGGGGAGGGCAATGACAACCTCTGGGCATATGGTCAATGCCTTCCCCCAAGACCCCTGTAATGGAAATCCTGGTATCGATGCCGCAATGGGGGCATAGGGTCACTGCCCCACACACCCCCATTTAGTAGGATGACTAAAGGATTCCGCCCAAGGAAGCTCTGGAGCCGACTGCTGCTTCCCAGGTAAGCTACACCCTCTATTGTGTGTGCTGTGTGGTCCCTCCTCCTACCTGGCCAATCCCCCGGCCGCACCTCCCCAGGCGGGATTGGCGGCTGACTGGGGCAGGTGGAGACCACAGGTATCCTGCCCGGAAAGGTGGTGCCAATCCGAACTGCCAGGTGCTGCACTGGGATCCAAGGGGGCTGCATGCGACCATGCAAAATGCGCACCCCATTGGATGTGGGGAATGGCCATTGTTGTAGCATTTCTGTTGAAAACAGTGCCACAAACGGGTTCTGAAATGCTGTTAGATCCAAACAGCCAGGCTTGTTTCCTTGACTTTAGGAAGGCTCAGTATCCACCCTTCTCCCTTTTAATTATCAATCGCCATTATTAAAGTATATTCCTTCTATTTTGCTGCGAGGTATGCTTCTCTTAAATGCTCTTGGTGCAAGATGCCAGAATTTCATTTGAATTCAGTCCCAATTGCAATACAGTTTAAAAAAAAAGCTTTGTCAGGGCTTAAAACAAATGAACTGAACTTGGAAATGGAACACATTTGTAGTATCATATTCATTATTAGATACACAAGATCTCAGCCAATTTGGACAAATAAGTATTTTTATTCCATTTTCCAGAAAATGCAAGTTAAAATAATAATACTTACTCTACTTACCTAAACACTGATTTAGGCTGGATCTACTGCAGAGTAAATAATATACAATTTTGGATAAGCTGTGCTTTAGGGAAGATTAACAATATTGCTGATACACTATTCTGAATTCACTAAACTGATTTTCCCCCTTTCCTTTCTCAAAGGCAGCTTTTCAGTGTTTGTTTGCAATTTCCTTATGCTGTTTTGACAGTTAAGGATATTGATTTTATTGTTCCATCTTGTCACAATAAGTACTAGGGAGGCATGCATGAATACTTTAACAAGAAGAAATTAGTCAAGTATATGCCTGCCTGCCCGCTGCATGTTGCAACATGGAAATAAATCTGATTAGACCCAATGTTTTGAGATATATCCAATTGTCATATTAGTATTCCCCATTTTATTGCAACGTAATAAATACTGGAAATTATACAAGCTGACAAAAATTTATTCCACACTCTGCACTCAATATGTAAGCATCTGTGTGCACACCAAAGGGAAATTGAATGACTAGAGTTGCAAGTAAAACTTAGGTAAACTTAATCGAAACATGTCCAATGGAGTTTTCTCATTAGCCCTTTTAATACTTGAGGAATTGCCTAATTATATGAACAATATAACCTGTGGTGCTCATGTATCTCAGCTACTGTTACAACAATGACATTGAAGATGCTTTTCATAACTTTGGAGATCAGTGATGTAGTTAGAATCATAGAGTTGGAAGAGACCACAAGGGCCACCCAGTCCAACTCCTGCTAACCTAGCTGTTCGAAAGCACAAAGTGCAAGTAAATAAATAGGTACCGCTCCAGCGGGAAGGTAAACGGCGTTTCCGTGTGCTCCTCTGGTTCGCCAGAAGTGGCTAAGTCATGCTGGCCCCATGACCTGGAAGCTGTACGCCGGCTCCCTCGGCCAGTAAAGTGAGATGAGCGCCGCAACCCCAGAGTTGTCCACGACTGGACTTAACAGTCAGGGGTCCCTGTACCTTTACCTTTTATCAAAATGTCAAGTGGATGTCCAAGAAGCTTTGGAAGTTTGTCTTCCAGCTGCCACTCTTACCTAGGAATGGCTCTCAGGAATTGTGTCAATATAGCTGCGCTGCCAACCAACTTTATAAAAAAACTTGATAACATATTTGAAGGCCAAATTCTGTACACGATCATATCAGATGAAGCATTATTGGCTTACTGTTGTCCACTTCCCTAGCATTAGAAAGGATGAAACTTGAAGAGCTTGTGCTAAATTAGGTAATACTAAGAACTAAACATTTTTGTTTTTATGTGAATGTTCTATACCAATGCCCAAGCAGCTGTAAGGGGTTTCAGCACTCATTTGGACCTTCCTAACACTTCCAACATACAGCAATATGCCAACATGGCACCAAGTTCTATAATAGCAGGTGGTTGGTGAAAATACCTGCCAGTTTCGTATTGTTCCAAACCTCCCTTCTCTGAAGGAAGCCTGGAAAAAAAATCACTAGTTTTCTTGCCGCCGCAGAAAACAAATCAAAAGTTTGAAGATAATGAGACAAGGTGCAGTTAAACCATGGTTTAGAGTTAGCGGACACACCTGCACACACAGACCTCTCCTTGGGTTCGTGTGCTCTCCTTCCCTTTTCCTCTGGCATGGCTGCAAGGAGAAGATTGGAAGCTTTACAATCTATTTGGTAGTAACCACAGTTCAGCATTCAGCCCTTAACTGTGCCCCATCTTTACTATGGTATATTGAAACTACCTAATTTAATAGCTGACATCCGACCCTGGACACTATGTCTCTCCTCTTATTATTATGTTATGATCTTGGCAATATGTTAATGGAATTAGCTCAGCATGTTGGAAATGGGAACCTTCTATAAATAAGACTCTAAATAGACAGTGTTAAACAAATGATAGTCTGTCCCCCACTTGCCTCCTTTCTCCACGCCCCCCACCTTTCACTTCCAGTAAACAACAGCAACCTACCTGCTGAAAAGCGAATGTAACAATAAAACAATGAACAGGGTGGTGATACAATGACTACTGCCATCTGCACAAGATAATATCACCAAGGCAACTATCTGTAAACAAACAATAAACATCCATAAAAATGGCAAAAGTATTTTATTTCCCAAAGTTTAACAAACTGAAGGACATGGTCCTCTTTAGTGTGTCCTCCATCAAAGAGGGCACATGTTGCAGTGCGACCTGGCCACCTGACCCAGTGTGGTTGTGGGTGGGTAATCTTGGATCAGCCACAACCCCTGATAGGTGGGTCCCGTGTTGCTGGGGTGCAATCTGACCAATGGGGTGCTGAGAAAGAGCAGCAATGCGGGACCTATATAAGCCCATGGGAGGTTACTGAGCTTCAGTTTGGTGTAGTGGTTAAGAGCGGCAGACTCGTAATCTGGGGAACCGGGTTCGTGTCTGCACTCCTCCACATGCAGCTGCTGGGTGACCTTGGGCTAGTCACACTTCTCTGAAGTCTCTCAGCCCCACTCACCTCACAGAGTGTTTGTTGTGGGGGAGGAAGGGAAAGGAGAATGTTAGCCGCTTTGAGACTCCTTCGGGTAGTGAAAAGCGGGATATCAAATCCAAACTCTTCTTCTTCTTCTTCTTCATCTTTGGGGCTATCGCATCGGAACACCTGCCAACTTCTCCATATATTTAGGGCTTGTGCTTGACCTTGCTATGGCGCTGGTCCTGAGGGTTACCCAAAAAGTGAAGTCCTAGTCCAGTCCGTGGCTCGTAGGTTCAGGGTAGAGACAGTCTGAAGTAGCCAAAGCGGGGAGCAGGGCAGGGCGTCAGGTGAGGTCAGGAACAGGTACATAGGTCAGGAACTGAGGCAGGTCAGGAGCGCAGGCAGGGACACTGGCAGGGTCTAGCAACCAACAATGTTACTCCCGCAACCCGGGGCAGGGTCTGGCTGCCTTTTATCTAGAATGGGGTAATGGACAGCCCCGATCCCCTGGCGACTCATTCCCTCGCCTTGCCTGGAGGTGAGTACTCCTCCAGCAAGTACAGGTCTCTCCTTCTATCAGCCCTGAGTCTCTGCAGCTCGGGAGATGCCGGTGGGTTACAGGACCCAGGAGCCACCTCAGCCCCAGCCGGCAGTGGGCCAGCTGCTGGTGATGACCCAGCTGATGGCAATGAGGTATCCCCTGCATCTGGAACCAAGGCAGACTTTGGCCCATGGTATCAGCTGCATCTGGAACCAAGGCAGACTTCAGCCCATGGCTGAGTACAGGGGACATCAGGTCAGCTGTTTGGTGATCCTTCCATCAGCTGTCCCTGGTGTTCATCCTTGGCTGTCCTTAGAAGGTGGCTCTGGGACAGTGCTGCCTGCAAGGGTGCAGGGAGATAGTCGAACCAGAACTTATGCAACCACTCACTTGGTTGTATTCAATAAAGTTGTGGCCTAAATTCTGTCAAAAACCAAACCAAATATCTGTCTCATGTGTGAATTTATTTTGGGGAAAGGTAAAAGGTCTAAACACGCAACTATGCTCCTCCTGATAGAAACATGCAGATGGGGACAAATATACCCCTGCTTTAAGTCATTTACATACTGTTTTCTCTTGTATATTGTTTACCAGAAAGCTTGATGACTAAGCTCTTTAGCGACGAAACATCTGTTCACTGGAACGACTTCCGAACACTGAACCACTGGTATCAAGTGGACTCTTTATTTACTGCATTTGCAATTGTTTAAGATAAAATCTATTTGGAAAAGAAACTACTTTTGCCATTTTAATGGACTTTGTTTGTTTGTTTATAGATAGTTGCCTTGGTGATATTATCTTGTGTCGGAAAGCGAGTGTAGCAGCTCTGCCCCATCTGGTGAGCCACTAGTGAAGGCTACTTTCAATGAAAAAGAGGGATTTCCAGTATGGAAAATCTGCTGACAAAGGAAGGGAGGTAGTCAGCCTGGAATAAGCAAATGAGAGACATGTCTACATGAGCAGAGGGTCACCATGTCTACTAGAAGAGACCCACTGACATTTGCAGTGACACTTGATGTGAAGCATTACTGTGGATTTGTATGCAACGAGCAGCAGGGCCGTCAAATTAGCTTTACATTTGCAAACGTCAAATGGGAAGTTTGCAGAAGTGTCTGTCACTTTGCCAGCCATGGTTTCTCAAACCACTCTTTTTGAATTCCATGTTATGCAATTGCTGTTGCTCTACGCCACAAGTGTGGAAATAAGTCTGCTTCAATTTAGTCAAAGGTGCCAAAGCAAATTAAACAAAGGCCCGTTCCCTGAAGGGTGTGAACAGTGAGCAGTCAGCAGGCATGCAGAAAGGGAAAGAATGCTATGCCGATTTCTATCTAAATTTCACTGTTGGAACATACTTCAGTTAAATTTAAACTGGCTGCCACATATGTTATTTTGGCATACTGTCATTGTTACTTCCATTAGGGTTAAGTCTCAGCAGAGATGTTAGCTTGATACTGCAGGGAAACTAAGGCCATTACAGAGAATTTGGCAGCATATTTCAGCGCTACTATCCATGACCAGACGGGCAGACATGTTATGTCTATCAGTTGTCATTTGAGATTGTCATGAATTATAGTGCCTTGGGATATGGCTAGACAGTCACCCTGGAAACTCAGCTGGGAGGATGTGATAATCTTTGATCAATTAATAATGTTTGAAAACTTTATGGCGGCTGACAATGTTAGATTTTTCTCAAGGATTTCAGGCGTTTACATTGCCAAGTGCATTACACTGCTGATTGCAAGTCGCCAAACTGTCACATAAATTAAACTGTTAGGTTTCCTCCCCACACCCAACTCCAGTGCTGGAAAAGCAATTAGAATTTTCTTATATGCACTGCAAAAAAATAAGCTTTTGGAAATATCCAAATGGGAATATCTAATTACTATTACTTCTTATGAACATGACTGTAGATGTGCTAAAAAGCCTCATCCTTGTTCAGGCACCCAAAAGGGTGTACATGACTGTATAGATGGTGGAAGAGGGATTGTATCTATTGTATGTGCAAGTCAAGAATCCTGCTACCACTCCCTTCCCGTTAGGGTTCATGATTCTAAGAAGAACCTACAGGTGTGCAATTGGGCACATGTTGGAGTCTGTTTGGCTATAAATCCAGCTGTTACATATTAAACCATTGCTACTTACCATGCAAATTAAATATACTATTGTTGTTAACGTGTTGCTGATTTAAAGTTACTTGAGGTTAATACAACTGGTGGTTTCATTTGAAAAAATTATATGACTAGATTGTAATGTGTTTAGTGGCCGGCCTTTTGTGTAAGATATTTGCTCAAATGCTGGTAAAGTTTCTTCAGTCAATATTATTAATGAACACACTGAGTTTTGTTCAGCTTTGCTTTTTTTAGTCTCTCTCTCTCTCTCTCTCTCTCTCTCTGTGTGTGTGTGTGTGTGTGTGTGTGTAATACATATATACAAACATCCCTTGTAAAACCTATGTACCCGTATTTCATTTTTTAGTTTTTTTATCAAAGCCGAAAATTGCACCCACATTTAGAACATTCATTCATTTATCCCTCTCTGATTTACCTTTCTGCAAAAATATGCAAGTTGCTCCAGCGCTTTGTCATATGTTCTTTTAAAGCTCCTCTGAGTGAGAAAAATTGATGACAGTAGGCAAAGAAGATTGACATCAGAGAACAGTAGCATTCCTACTCCTCATATAAATCCAAACGGATTCATTTTAGGGAAGTGTACTATTCTCTATGGTTCTGCACAGATAGAGGGGAAATGCATTGATCCTGTTTTGTATAACCCTATTATCAACTTTCTCCTCATACCTTCCACCACCGCACCTGCACACACAATTGGTTAATATTTTCAGACACTGGATGTTAAAAGTGTACATACATTTTAGAACTTGCAGTCCAACTGAAATAAATTATCACATACTTCACTGCAGTTGGGGGCCCCTGCATAATCAAACTGCAGACTTGCCTTTAGAGTAAATGAGCACTCTGATGAATACATGACACCACTCAAGCACAGAATTCATATTAACATAGCCCCCTCCTTGACTTCCTTCCTTCCCTAATGGATAACAATAAAAAAGACCAGGAGAATCATTATGTCCTTAATGGGAGGACACAGGCAGGTCCAGTTTCTCAAAGAGACATATCAAAGGGTCACAGTGACTTTTTGCTATCTCTACATTCTGCATTATCCCTGTTCACGTGCATGATAGGAAAATGACTGAACTCAAAGCAAATTGCAGCTAAATTATTCCAATAGCCAGGAAAAGAACCATAGAACTGAAGAGTTGAAAGGGATCCTAAGTGACATCTAGTCCAACCCCCTGCAATGCATGAATCTCAACTAAAACATTCATAACAGATGGTCACACAAACTCTCCAATGAGAGAGACTCCACAACCTTCTGAGAGAGTCCATTCTGCTGTCAAACACCTTTAACCATCAGAAAGTTTTCCCTGATATTTGGTCAGAATCTCCTTTCCTGTAATGTGAAGCCATTGGCATGGGTCCTCCCCTCTGGAACAGGAGAAAACAAGCTCCACCCTCCAAGAGACAGCCCTTTAGACATTTGAAGATGGCTATCATGTCTCCTCTCACTCTCCTCTTTTCCAGGCAAAACATACCCAACTCCCTCAACTATTCCTCATAAGGCTTGGTTTCCAGATTTTGATCATGATTACTGTCCTCTGCACACATTCCACCTTGTCAATATCCTTCTTAAATTGTGGCACAACCTTCAGCAGGAACTATGATGTGGTAACACCATGCACTATATCTGGTAACCTTTGGGCAGAATCACCACAAGTGATCCTCTGCCAAAAAACAAAACAAAACAAAACAAAACCCCAAGCATACTGGGAAGTACTGGCTATTAACAATGTACCTCTTTGCTGAGGCATGACACCCTTTTGCTATCACTTCAACCTTGAGAATCAAGGTGAGGTATAAACGTTCTCATATTGCTAAGGACTCAGAATCTGTATCGGTGGCCAAGTGTGAAAAGGGTACATCTGAGTCAAATGTTCTGGGCTGTTTTGAGCCTGTAAAGTTTCATGTTCTACAGGACCATACATTGTGAACGCTGTAGGCAGTTGTGACATTTTTGTCACCCCACCTTGCCAGCTGGAAAGAAAGTTGATACTAGTATCTGAAAATGTCACTGTCTGACAAAGTCAAAAGGTAGCCTGCTTGCAAGGCAGTTAATCACCTAATTCCAGTGTAATTAGCCACTGCAATATGACATTCTGTCCTATATTTAAAACTGTACTGCTTGACAATGCAACACAGTCATTTGTTTGTCCTTACAACCACAAGGCACATTGTGCAGTAGAAAACAGGGACAATGAAGCAGAACTTTGCAAAGGTCTTGTTCCTCTTGCCTTGACAACTGTATTTTCAGTTTATTTTAAAGTTATGAAAACAAATACACCAATTTCAGTCAGTCTCAATTCTATCTGAAAACCTTTGTATAGTTTTAGCAGCAATGGCAGACTTTATATACAGATAAATTCAAGCTAGTAACGGTTGATAAAATCTAGAGGCATAAACCATAGATAATTAAATTTCATACAATACTTTAACAAGACAACAGTCTCTCTCTCTATTAAAAAAGGCAACATCTGCTAGTTTTAATACATTGTTACCTTAGGCTGCATACACATGTAATATTTTCAGAGTGATTTGATTCCTCTTTTACCTCTACAGTGGCTCTTTCTGCCCTATCTAGTTTCAGTAGCTGGATAATGAGACAAATTTACAGTGCAGTCTCATGTACATCTACTCAGCAGTAAGTCCTACTGAATTCAATGGGCTTACTCTCAAGAGTGTGCATAAGATTGTAGGCCTAATGAAGTAAAGGAGAGCCTTTTATTCCTCTTTGTGGGAAAACCTTGCAATATAGGAAAAGCCTTTTTGAATGCTTCTTAAAAAGTTTTGACCCCTAGGAGACGTTAGCGCTAGTTTAGAAGAGGGTGTACAAACTCTTCTCAGTGAGAGGAAATGCTTTGAAAGACTGATAAATTTTCCTCAAGATTGAAAGGCATCATTATAGGTGTTAATTTGACTCCAGTTGACCTATGTGATGAGCATCAGGATGCAGTAACATTTCAATCTAAAATAATTCAGGTTACAATTCAGTCAACGGTGAGCACTTTTAAATTCCATTGGTTTCAAAGCAGTTTTTTAATAGTACACTAACATCTCATTTTATATATATTTTAAGGACTTTGAAATTATATCTGTTCATCTGTGTTAAGGGGATTGTAAGCTGAATGGTTACTGTGCATAATAGCCAGCCTTTCTGCACATTAACCAGCCTCATTGGGAATGTGTGCATATTCCTTCCATGATGAAGAAGGAATTGTGCACATTTTGCATTCAATATACATAATCCCCAAGAGGCCTTGGGAAGATGCATACCTGTATATTGACGAAATACTGAACTTTCGCCAGTTATTATGGAAAGTACCCAACAAGGCTTGGGAAATGTGCATATCTTGACTGCATCTTGCACATTCACCAATCCCACCCCTCACCAACCCCTAGAGCTTGCCAACCCACCAGCCCCTCATTACTCCCTTAGATCAGGGACGGGGAACCTTTATGCCTCTGTGGAGCAGATCAGCCACATTTGATTCAACTTTCAAATTCCATTGAAGGGTTCCTAAATGCCTGCTGCAAAGGGAAGCCAGTAAGAAGACAGCATTTCAAAAAGCAGGTTTATTTCTGGCTTTTACAGTGGTGACAGCAGCAGCTTTCATTCTCCATGCTGCCCCCTTCAACCTGCAACATCAGAGGTTTAAAGCAGGAAGTATGAGAAAGGCCTTTTGCAATCTGTTAAACCGAAAGTCCAAATGCAGAAGGTCCCAGGTTCAAATCTCCAGATAGTGCTGGGAAGGACTCCTTCATGAGACTCTTAATTTCAGGGTTGTGTGTTCAAGTCCCACATTGGGCAAAAAGATTCCTGCATTGCAGTAGATTTAACTAAATGACCCTCATGGTCACTTCCAACTCTCCAATTCTATGATGCTATGAAGACCTGGAAAGTTACTGCCAGTCAATGAAGACAGCAATGAGCAAAATGGATCAGACTCAGTATAAGGCCGATTCCTGTGGTCCTACTGCAAATCATTGTGGTTATTTGTTATATGAGATGAAGCACAAACTCAGAGAATTGTAGGAAATCAACCCAATCCAAAATGTTCAACCTCAAAAGGAATATCTAATGAACTTGGACCTTACTTCCAACTTGGGTTCAACCCAGTCTGTTTTCTATCCATAAAACTAAATGTTTTGATTAACCATTGAAATTGAGTTTGCCAAATTCTACTGTTTAGGAGTGCTTTTATTCGTTGTTAAATTAGGTTGGAAGCCATTACGAATTCTCAATCTTACAATAGTTTACGATACTTAAGAGCTTATAATAATCACAAAAAGCCCAAAACATGCACACTCTCAACAACTGCTACAGAATCAAAAATAAAAGGACCCAAACAATAATGCCATTTTTTTTCTGATGGGAAAGCTTGTTTTCCTATCAGCTCTCCAGAATGAGCCTGCCTTTCTTATTACACTGTTTTGTTTGCTCTCCTCTGATCTTTTCCCTCTTTATTTAGGATTGTGTTCACTGGCACATAGTTTATTCCAGATTTAATGGAAAGAAATATTGCTGCTGTAATCTTTCACTCAGAAGGAAACAACTCTACATTATTTGTATACAGCCCTCACTTGAACTCGGAGACTTGTATTTATGCATTTGGCAAGGAAAGTATAGCAGATGCTATCTGCAAAGTCTTGAACCTCCAGTTTTGGAATTTATGCTTTCCTGAAACAATAAACTGTTTGGGGTTGTAGTGAGGGTTTCACACAGGGAGTTTTACTGGCCAGTATTTCAATCATAATATTCTCTTTGACTTTGGCATCTATAATCTTCATTATTATTTGTGTGTGCGCGTTCAGTACTCCTTTAATTTTATTTACGTATAAGCATACTGATATCAACATACAGCTCTTTATGCAGAGGAAATAGAATTTTATTACAGGTACAATTGCTTGGGTGTTCTTCATAGTAATATTGGCTGTTGGTAAGCCAATTCCACATTCTTTTTTTAGATACTTTATTACCAGGCAACTTATATGAAAGCTAGAGACCCCTGCCTGGGTGTTCCTGTCTACGGAAGTCACGTGGATGGTCAATGGATATAACCCTTTCTTCATCATAGCAAAAAACCCATTTCGAATATATTTTTGTGTGGCCAACTTTGTTATCTGTTGTATTTGCCCCAGTCTTTGGTTATTCATAATTTGGTTTCTGATTACATTGGTTGCTGTTTTATTGTCGCATCTTCTGGACTGTTTTGATTTCTCTTGGTTAATTAACAGAGGCACCAATTATTTGTTTCAAACTGTTTTTTTATGGCTCATCTATTTTTATTTTTTTATTTTTTTACTGATTTCATCCATAAGTTGATTCGAATATGATGGCTGCTAACAAGGTAGCACATAATTTCCTATACAAAATAAATGAACAAATTAATAAGCAGTATTGTGTAGGCAAATTTCTGGTCCAAAGGTTTCAAAGGGCTACTGTTAAACAATGAGTCCAATCAACCACACAATTGAACTCTGAATGTTCAATTTTATCAATAACTAGCTTTGTAAACTCCCCATTACATTATTAGCCAAAATATGCCAGAGAAATGATGAGACAGAGATTCAGACTCGAGAACCTAGGTTCCACTAATACCCCCCAGGATGTTTACTCTTGTATCAACAGCACATACATTCTTATGGAAGAAGTCGATTTTGTCAAGGGTATATTCCATTGTCTTCAAGTGTGTGGTTCTTTTACACCATACAAACACAATTGATCCATGCAGTAAAACAGAGTGAAGTGCTTGAAGAGGTGCGTATAAATGATAGCTCAGTGATCTCCATGATAAGTAGCTCAGTATCTGAAATACAGCAAATTACTTACAACCTACTCCCAGGCATTAATTTATCTGTCTGAATGCTCTTTTTGGAAGATCTTTGTCAGCCACGGTCCCATTAAGTTTTGCTTACTGTCATTTGACTTCTGATGATCTCCTTGCCTCGGTGACACATTCATTAGTTATATCCACTCTTGGCTGCTTCAAGGTGTTTGTGGATAAAGCACCTTTTATCTGTATTTGCTGATGTAAAGTTCAGTTTGTTTACAATGTATGTGGGTTTCACAGTGTGGGGGATAATAAAAAAAAGGTTGATTTTGAATTATGTGGTATCAACTCATGACTGGTGACAGTGACAAAATTACCTAACAGTTTGGAGGAATGAGGTTCTTAATATTTATACTATGGTGGAGACTATTTATAGTATGCACTTTGGCTTGGAAAGGTCTGTGGAGGTTCTGCAGTGGTCTAATGGGTGGGTGGGGAATCTAATTATCTTTAATCTGATTGGCTGAAGTAGAAGCAAGCTGCAGCATAACTAGTTGGTCTCTGCCCACAGATGGGCAGAGACAAACAGTATCACAGTATGCCCACAATATCATCTGGGCCACAAGCTGTTACGCAATACTAGCTGTCCTTGATGAAAGCTAAACAGAGACATGCAGTGTTTAGAGAAAATAGGTAAGAAGAATTATGCTTGCTCCCCTTTGGCAAGTATTAATCATCAAGTACTATTTGAAGGTATTATGATTAGCATCAGCTTTGCTAACTAAGTATATTCTAGGTACTAATGTTTTGTTTGGGCACTTTTCATTGATTCTTCGTTATCCTAATATAATATAGGCTATTAAATAATATATTTATATTGACTTCTTCAGGAAAGGACTTGCAGGAAATATTTAGCTGCTACACTTTAGTGCATTTCAGGTTTTGCCTAAAACAATATGCTGCTTGCCCTTCATTGTTTTTCACTGCCCATAGCACTGGAATGTGGAAATCTGATAATTAAAAGCAGCTTTAAATATCAATGAAATTCAATCAGCATTGCAGTGTGTATAAAGCTTGTCAGATTATTTCATTATAATGTCTCATTTTTTGGTGAAAGGGTTTTTTTTTAAGGGACACCTTGATGGATGATTGGTGTTTTCTGATATGCTCCAACAGAAGTATATTACAGTTGGAGGATGGATCAGAGAGGGAATGGAGATTACAGATGGCTAATTTCCATGCACTGCTTTATCAGGGAATAAATGCTGTGAATGAGTTGGTCACTGAAGAAGGACCATTTCATGATGTTGGGCACTGCTGGTATCTGAGCTGTAACACAGTGAGCAAATAGTGAGAAAGCTGCAGCCTAGGGTGAGATAAAGGAAGGTATACCTTCAACTCTGTTGCAAATTGTAAAGGTGGTAAGAGCAAACAACAACAGTTCACTTCTGTAGTAATAGCAGAAAGTAAAGGACAAATCCATGCTCCCTGTTTGTTTATGCTCTTGGCAGGTTCTCAGATCTCTTTGCTATTTGTTGTGTATCTTGGTTTCCTTACAAATATAAGATAGCAGATATAGTTTAACTGAGAACTCCATCCACTCCTTCCATTGCCAATTTCTTCCCTGTTTACCACTGGATTCTCTGAAAGTTAACCGTCTAGACAAATGAACCTGATTACATGGCAGGATACAATACAGGATTCGTAGTATTATGTTAGCATCCTAGCATCATCTCACTTACATCCTGAAGCAATTGCTGCAACTGCTGGGCTATCACAAACTGTGACCCATCAAACTGAATACATTCCAGCTATATGGAAGCTCACCAAGCACTCAATATTTTCACTTGTTTTTCTGCCGGCTGTGGACTACAAAATCAGGGGAAGGCTGGCAACTGTACCACTGCATGACTCATGGTCTGTGTCCAATCTGGCTGTGGCAGTCTGAGATACTGTGAATAAAAATTGAATTTTCTGATGAAAACATTTTACCAGTGAACACTAAAGGGATGTCAGATTATCTCCATTTCTTTTTTCCTTTTTCCTCTTAAGTTCAGTTGTCTACACTTCCACTTCAGTTTGCAATTTTATTATTAAAAAGTTCTCATAGTAGTTCATCAGCATTTTGGTGCAAATTTGTCCTAAGATACATTTTTGCAAAGCAATTTTTACCCAATGCAGTGCACTTTGTATGCTATTTTAAATAATAGGTGTGCTTTTACCTCACACTCTGCATTTTTGTAGACATTACTTGGCTGACGAACAGAATTGCAAAATTTGGGGAAGTGTAAAATTTTATAGGATGACTGTGTTTTGCTTTGCATGTTGTTTTGGAAAGTTCATATTGGGTAGGTTCACCTTTAAATGGGAACTAAATCAAATTTCTCCCCTGTTCCTACTACTGTGTTTTCTCGAAAACAAGACATACCCATAAAATAAGCCGTAGCAGGATTTCTAAGCATTTGCACTATATAAGCCATACCCTGAAAACAAGACATAGTGATAGGCGCAGTTCTGGAGGGCGCCAAGGAAGAGGCGAGGCTGGATGTGATGCTTCCTGGCAACAGCTCCAGCCCCGCCAGCAGCACCCTTAAGACGGCCCTGGATAGACGTGGCTATGCAGCGTACCGATGTGGAGCGGTAAAGAAGACGGGCAGCAGCTGGAGGTGCGGGCAGCCCCATCAACAACTGACTAATAAAAATGAGACATCCCCTGAAAATAAGCCATAGTGTGTCTTCTTGAGGAAAAATAAATATAAGACAGTGTCTTATTTTTGGGGAAACACGGTAATAGGCATTTCCTCCACATACTGATCAGTACAACATTTAGTCCCTTTAGCTTTCAATTGTATTATATTACTGTGGAATCGTGTGTGTGTGTGTGTGTAATACAGAGAGAGAGAGAGAGAGAGAGAGAGAGAGAGAGAGAGAGAGAGAGAGATTTTTTCCATGATGCTGTCTTCCAGGTAAGCATGTGTAAAATACAGTCATAAATTATTGCATGGATTAAACCATTGCTACCCTTAATAATGTGGGACCCTGGTGGCACTGTGGGTTAAGCCACAGAGTCTAGGGCTTGCTGATCAGAAGGTCGGCTGTTTGAATCCCTGCCACGGGGTGAGCTCCCGTTGCGCGGTCCCAGCTCCTGCCCACCTAGCAGTTCGAAAGCACATCAAAGTGCAAGTAGATAAATAGGGATTGCTCCAGCGGGAAGGTAAACGGCGTTTCTGTGAGCTGCTCTGGTTCGCCAGAAGTGGCTTTGTCATGCTGGCCACATGACCTGGAAGCTCTCTGCGGACAAACACCGGCTCCCTCGGCCTATAGAATGAGATGAGCACCGCAACTCCAGAGTCGGACATGACTGGGCCTGATGGTCAGGGGTCACTTTACCTTTTCCTCTCACCCTTAATAATGACCCACCCGAAGATCATTTTTACATGCTTTTAAGAAATTTTAAAGGACCCCCCAACTAGTTTTTTTTAGTTGCCCCAAAACATTATCAATATTTTTATTCCCTTCTTTTTCACTTCAAAAATTTAGAGAGCCCCTATATATCTCAATATGCATATTTTGAGCTTCTCCCTACAAAATATATTTGCCCCACATCTAGTTACTTTTTTGCCTGTTAACTGCTGGCAGCAGACATAATTCCATAGATCAGCAAGTACAGTTCTTATTCCCTTTAAATCCTTGGGCAAGACACTTAACAGTTTTCCTATTTAAAAAAAAAATTAAGATGCACACATTTGCCCATTGGCAGCGTATGTGGCAGAGCTTCTGCTTCACAGGGGTGTTCAGGAGTTTAATGAATTAATGTTTGCAAAGTGACCTGGGATCCTGCCATGTGAGTTGTTAATTAAGTGTGGAGTAGTAGTATTATTAAATTTGCATCAGTGTAATGCACTCATGGTATTGCACATTTCATGATGATGAATGGATTGAAGTTGCTCAGAACAGAGTTACTGGGATGGAAATTCTTTAATGTGCAGTAATGGTTAGAGACTGAGGTGTAACACAATACTTAGTGCAATTATGTCACAATTATTGTCTCTATTACAGAGTTATATATTCTAAAAATATTGTAAGATTTATAACTAATCTTTGGTTTCTAATGATCCCATTCAGCTGCTTTTTCTATAATTGGCCAATCTGGACAAAAGCCCAATGCCATGGAGTAAGAAAAGGAGTATGGGAAAGGTCAAAATGTTAGATTTTAAAACTTTTCCTAAGAGGAATAAAGTTTCAAATAAGAGTAAAGACTTTATGAAGACATTATAGTATAAATAGGGATGAGGCATACTTTATTGTATTTATTTTTATTGACAGATATGGATTCCTGAAGAGCAAGACAATGCTTCTTTTATTACTAGAGCATGTCCATTTAAATGGTTGCATCCAGGGTCTGCCTGCCAGTGGTGGAAGAGGCCTAAGGATGGGGGCGAGAATCATGATCCACTTTGCATTTAAAGGCAAACTTACCTAATTTGCAGTTTCTGAAATGCTATGTCAGGCACCCCCAAACTCGGCCCTCCAGATGTTTTCGGACTACAACTCCCATCATCCCTAGCTAACTGGACCAGTGCTCAGGGATTATGGGAACTGTAGTCCCAAAACACCTGGAGGGCTGAGTTTGGGGCTGCCTGTGCTATGTGTACAGGGAACACAGCCAACCTCAGAAATGTTCACTTCTCTGAATTTTGCAATGCAATTCTCCAGCCATGGAATGTGTGAAAAAATGCATTTACTGGGGGAAATTATCCAGTGTGAGAGAGGCAGGGGAGGGTGAGAGAGAGAGTAACAGAAAAGTGCATTACAGGGTCCTCTGAACGTATGCTTGGGTTATGTTAAAGGGATAGCACCTAAAGCCAATAGTATAGTCAAAACACATTAGGTTCAATGGCAGGTGGGATTGGCAAAGTTTTTAGTCCCTGGACTCCCACCCCTCTATCTATCTATATCTATCTATCTATCTATTATCAGGCAGGTAAAGCTGAATGCACACAAGTTAGATGCACATAAGTTGCATGTTACCTGTATTTTAGAGCAAACTGCTTTGCAAAAATCTGTTCTGACCATGCCATTTTCTTTAAGACATTCCACAATCCTTGTTATTGTAATGAGATGCACTACTGACAATCATCATGCACACTCTCCCCATTGTGCGGAATAAGGAGTTACTTGTGAGTAGCTCTTGGTATGTTGCAGCCCGTGAGATGAAACTGAGGAGTGGGAAAAGGGGGCACATGGAAAGAATGAAAATAAAACTGTTATGTGATTACTGTGGACATTATCACTTCAGTGGGCATGTGTTTCTCAATCTCTCTCTCTCTCTCTCTCTCTCTCTCTCTCTCTCTCTCTCTCTCTGCTTTCTTAAAATCCACAGCTTTTCGAGGGAAAGATATATTCTTGCCAGAGGCAAAAATGCTCTACAATGCATCCCTTAACTTTGCTCGCCATGGTCAGCTGAAACTAAAAATTGCAAAAAGATAAAGTGCTTCATAAAATCATGGTTTTATTGTATAAGTGCCCTTATGAAACTGATTGACTATACAATGGCATTATATCAGAGTAAGGCTTACAGTATTACAGTGACCAGGTGTAAGACTTATTTAAGTTGGATTCAAAGTGAAATATGTAAGAACTGATTTGAATACTAATGAACAGCAATCATGAAGAAGGAAAAGGGTAACAGTGTCAGATACTAATGTTCCAGTGATGATGTGGTCCTCCCCAAATGGTTCTAGACACCGTGAGCCAATGTAGCAGAGCAGTTAGAGTGTTGTACAAGGACAGGGGAGACCAAGGTCCAAGACATTCGCTGGATGTCAGATACTAATATCCTTGGAAAGGGAATGAGGTGCTCTGAGGATTGTAGCTCTTTTGGGGAATAGGGTCTCCTAACAAAACGAATTGCACTTTGCAGGACTATCCAGGGGAATTCATGACTGTTTAAAGTGGTATGATGCTGCTTTAAATGTGTAGTGCAGATAGAGCCAGAGAGAACTTTCTGATCATTCTCTATCTCCTGCTATCATCTCAATATGAAAACATTCTAACCACAGGCTGCCCATTACCTCATTTTGAATGACTCCCAGTGCTGATGCTCCCAGGTGAGCATATGCTATGCCTCATGACAATGTGATACTTCTCACATGCAAGGTGGCCTTTGTCTGGACTTTGTGCTATCTGCAATACAAATTAATAATGAAGATAACAATCCCAAGTCCTTAGCATGATCTTCACACTGAAAGCCAATTTAGTTTTTCTGATTAATTAAACCAGAGGTAGATAGGTACTAAGTTAGCAAATCCCATTGTACAAAAATACAAAAGAAAATAGTAATAATCCAATTAAATCAGCTGTGTTCAGCCATTAATAATAATAATAATAATAATAATAATAATAATAATAATAATAATAATAATAATAATATGTTACTTTACCCCGCCCATCTGGCTGGGTCTCCCCAGCCACTCTGGGCGGCTTCCAACAAATATTAAAATACATTAAAATATCACAGATTAAAAACTTCCCTAAACAGGGCTGCCTTCAGGTATTTTCTGAATGTCAGGTAGTTGTTTATCTCTTTGACCTCTGATGGAAGGGCATTCCACAGGGCGGGCGCCACTACCAAGAAAGCTCTCTGCCTGGCTCCCTGTAGCTTTCCTTCTCGCAGTGAGGGAACCACCAGAAGGCCCTCGGCACTAGATCTCAGTGTCCTGGCTGAATGATGGGGGGTGGAGACACTCCTTCAGGTATACAGGACCGAGGCCGTTTAGGGCTTTAAAGGTCAGCACCAACACTTTGAATTGTGCTCAGAAATGTACTGGGAGCCAATGTAGATCTCTCAGGACTGGTGTTATGTGGTCCCGGTGTTATGTGGTCCCAGTGTTAGTTGGTCCCGGTGTTATGTGGTTCTGGCGGTCACTCCCAGTCACCAGTCTAGCTGCTGCATTCTGGATTAATTGCAATTTCTGGGTCACCTTCAAAGGTAGTCCCACGTAGAGCACATTGCAGTTGTCCAAGCGGGAGATAACCAGAGCATGCACAACTCTGGTGAGACAGTTTGTGGGCAGGTAGGGTCTCAGCCTGCATACCAGATGGAGCTGGTAGACAGCTGCCATGGACACAGAATTAACCTGTGCCTCCATGGACAACTGTGAATCCAAAATGACTCCCAGGCTGTGCATCTGGTTCTTCAGGGGCACAGTTACCCCATTCAGGACCAGGGAGTCCCCCACACCCACCCGCCCCCTGTTCCCCCAAAACAGTACTTCTGTCTTGTCAGGATTCAACCTCAATCTGTTAGCCACCATCCATCCTCCAACCACCTCCAAGCACTCACACAGGACCTTCAGCACCTTCACTGGTTCTGATTTGAAAGAGAGGTAGAGCTGGGTATCATCCGCATACTGATGAACACCCAGCCCAAACCCCATGATGATCTCTCCCAGCGGCTTCATATAGATATTAAAAAGCATGGGGGAGAGGATGGAACCCTGAGGCACTCCACAAGTGAGAGCCCAGGGGTCTGAACACTCATCCCCCACCACCACTTTCTGAACACGGCCCAGAAGGAAGGATAACAGTGCCCCCAGCTCCCAACCCCTCTAGACGGTCCAGAAGGATGTTATGGTCAATGGTGTCAAAGGCCACTGAGAGATCCATCAGAACTAGGAAACAGCTCTCACCTTTGTCCCTAGCCTGTCGGAGATCATCGACCAGCGTGACCAAGGCAGTTTCAGTCCCATGATGAGGCCTGAATCCCGATTGGAAGGGATCCAAATGGTCTGCATCCTCTAGGCGTGCTTGGAGTTGTTCAGCAACACCCGCTCAATCACCTTGCCCAAGAATGGTAGATTTGAGTCTGGGCAATGTAGACAATTCTCTGAAGTTGCAGTAAAACCTCTAGGTATGAGATAACTAAATAAATATATCATATTCCAAGCTAGAATCTTTGAATTTTATCCTTTTTAAAGCCAAGAAATTGCTATTGATTCAAGTCTGTGTAATTAGGTAATTGTAGACTTGGAAATACACATTTTTAAAGGAAAGTAAAATGTAAAAAAAAACCAAAACCAAAACCAATTACTACACTAAAGAGTATATAAGGCTGCAATTTTCAAGGCTGTTCACACATCTCTCATACACAGTAATTAAAATTACTGGTTTCTAAAACTTCCATGTAATTATATTAACTTCACAAAATCTTTTTAAAATGAAACATATTTTCAATCTAAGCCAAGTTTTCTTAAAAAAAGAAAAAAAGAACGACAGAACACAAAATAAACACATATCCCTGGAGAATACATTTACAGCTGCTAAATCATGTTGGAGTATTTATTTAATTAAAGTATTGATAAGGTTGTGAGAAATCAGCCGTTGATTGACTGTGCCTTTCTTCTTTTTAAGGTAATTTATTAAGGTAAATTTCCAAATGATAGTATTTATTAATCATTTATTGTAAGGTAAGGAAATGTATCTAATAAGTTTGGAGCATGTGATGTTTTCATGGCTAAAATCCTTGGATTTGGCTACTGAAGCATTGTCAATTTTAATTAGTTTTTCTAAGCTGACATTTCTATAATTTTTACCCCAATCGGGTGGTTGTATTCAATGCATAGGAGAGACACTGCAAATGTCAAACCGCTGCTCCACCAGGGTAAAATCCACAGCCACCATCAATACCTGGCATCCTGGACAGCTGCCAGGGTTTCAGCACCCTGGCAGAACTCGTGGCTAGTTGCCCTAAGGCCCCTTTGAGGGTGCCCCCCCAGCTCAACACTTTGTGCAATGTTCAGAAGCTGAATCTGGGCATCTTTTAGACTTCCCACAATGCCTAGCATCACTCTGTGGGATCATAAAAGTGTGGCTACTAGCAGATTGGTATGTTAACCAGAAGAAACTTCTTCCATTCAGTAGCAGGTCGGTAGCAGTAACCAATACAGGCATAAGGTGGCAGGGAGATCAGCATGGTGGGAGTACAGTGGTGGGAGCATTGGAATGGCTCTGCCACTGCATCCACACTGCATTGAATTCCTATCGCCTTGCCTCTCACTTTCAGCAACCGTACCACAGGTGACTTCTACATTGGGGGTTCAGGTGACCAATGCAACCCAACTCTGCTTTGCCTGGCCTGCTATTTCTGCTTCTATCATACAAAGGGAACACTTTAGATGTGATTCTTTATCTACAAATAGATATATATAAACTTATCACAAAATTTTGCCCTATTTGGAAAATAGTGGATATTTGAAAAATTCAATCATTGTGTGAATTTCAAAAATCAATTCACTTATTCTGCACCTTATAATCTCATGTGCAGATCAAAACTACTTGATTTGGCACTTTCTGAATGTCATCTTGCAGGATCCAAATAGTATCAAAATACATTAAAACTGTGCATTTTGAGATAAAACAAGTTTTAAAATATGCATATTACAATGCAAAAACACATTTTCAACGCAAAAATACACATTTCCTTCTTGCTTAAAAAAGATTTAGGTGGAAATGGAACAGAACAGACTTATAAGTCTGCCAAAGTGACATGGACTACAATAGAGTGGTTCACTCATCCCAACCTAGAGTAGTAATTTCAAAGTATTTTCCTGTTTAACTGGAATATTTTTAATTGATTTTTAAAAAGTATGTGCTACTTACAAATATTAGATTTGCTACTAAGAAACTTAAGGCTGCAATCGTTTGCCTAGAGTAAGGTCCACTTAACCAAATGGAACACACTTCTGAGGCCAATGGAAAGTAGAATTTAAAAAAAATGGGGGGTGTCTTTTTTTTTTTTTGCCAATGACACTGCCAGAAGACCTGTTTATTGAGCATTCACCCTGATTCCTTGTCTACAGTACTTAATGAGAATTCATTCTGATGTATTTCTGGGTAGGTTAGACAAAGTTGCATCAAAGCAAGTGTTATCCTTTGCTTTCCAGTGCAGTTCCCTATCATTTTTGCCAAAAAAGAGAGGGCCAACCATTGGGGAAGCGGGTTTGATGTGGAAGACCTTCCAATCACCTACAATTGTGCAACCTGACAATCATGCAACCTGAATTTTCTACTGTGAGAATGAATCACACCCCCAAATGGCAATTGTCTGGAGGCACCCTAACTTAACAGCGACGAGTTCCCCTGTGGAGAATACTCTGCCAAAGCAGACCCCAGCAGCAGCAGGATTGAACCCTTTGCTCACCAGCTGATGAGCAGACAATTCAGTCCTACTCAGGTTAGCTGTGCATGTCCCTGTCCAACTAAAGTTGTCAATTAACTTCAATTACTCCTGCCATGAATGGTCACTATATGTCTTTTGCATATATTTAAGGTTTAATTGAATCATTTCATTGTTATTTAACCTCACTGTTTATATTTTTCACTAGACCAATGTGTACACACACACACACACACACACCAGTTGAAGATAACAGCTGAGGCTTCTGTTGAAGTGGGGTCAAGTCCAACAAAGCTTATGGGCCATCATTAAATATGCTAGTCTTCAAGGTGCCAAAAAACTTGTTACAATTATTATTATTATTATTATTATTATTATTATTATTATTATTATTATAAAAAAGAATCCTTCAGGCTGCTTGAAACATCTCATCCTCCAGCAACCCTTGCTCAATAGCAGAAAATAAATGCAACAAACTAAAAACTACTCCCTTGTTGAATAGTATATGGCAGTTTTATAGCCAGTTTAGCATTTTAACCTCTTGGTTTGTTAGTTTGTTTTTCTCGCCAAGATTTTCCCAAACGCTCTCAAGCCATTTCCCTTTCAGCTGCTGCTCAGTTTTTACAGACACCCTGCAGATTATATAGGTAACGTTCCGTCCTAGATTGTAACACTGGAGTTGGGAATCTGTATATATTACTTTTGCATCCTCTTCTTTTTAGTATTCTGCAGTATTCCTGCACATTTTGTCTTACTTGCCAATGCTGAATAATCTTTTCTTCCTTTCTTTTTATGTTGCATTTTCATTTGCAAACTTGTGATCTCCAAAACCTTGTAATATTTCTAAGAGGAAATTAACTCCCAGCATCCAGCTCACCCACAGTCATTTGTCTAGATTCAAGGGCATCAGCACAGCAGGAATCTCTTTCAGTGCTGATATCTCATTTTAATGCTCTGTTTGTTTCCTTTTAAATATTTGAACTTTACTATTTCAATATTGTCTGTAAGCTAAATTCAGACTTTCTGCCCTTTCATTGGCTCCCCGTAGTTTTTAAAATTTAGAATCAATAGCACACTTTTGCAGAGGCTGAAACCATTTTTATGAGCCTCTTTGCAACTGTTGATTCTTGTATCAATAGAAATAAATAATTCAATATTAGCAAAATGTGAGTTAGCTAGTGGAAGCCCTCATCTCCTGAGCTGGTTTTGGGTTGAGGGTATGCTCAGTGTCCCGTCAATGAGTCTTTACACTTAGTGGGGCAGGGGAAAATCTTTCCATTGCACCAAGATTCCAGTTTTGTTTTATTCTGAAGCACTGGTCCAATTGTGTGAAGTGGTGGATACACAGTGTTCATCCAGGCATAATATATGATGGTTTAAATGATTGTAGTTCACAGGAAAAAGACTAGTCTATTCCCCCTCTTTTGCTGTGTTATAAGAAGTATTCCCCCAGCTGACATAAGTCATATCCTTACACTTTAAACAAATATAAGCATATTTCTTATCTTATAAAGGGGATTTTTGCTAGCTTTTTCCTTTGATGGTTTGAAGTTTGTCCACTAGTGTCTGGTAGAAACCCAGGGGGTTCTCCACAAAACAAACTACAGTACAATGGGGATGTGAGATCAGAAGAATTTGGGTATTTATTTATCCCGTTTCTCTTGACTTTCTGTGAGCTTTAAAAAGTGAATTTGTTCAAAAAGCCTTTCATAGAATTGGATGTTTCAGACCCCTGCTATGCTGTAATGGCTTTTAAAAGTTCCAAGATACTGTCTGCAATTATACTATCTAATATGACCCAATTCCATCAACTTATTTAACCTTATTTAAATGTTTGGATGCTTTTGTGTGTAAAAAGCAAAAAGCAATTTGACAGGTGACTTCTGAAATTGATACTTTCAGCAGTTCATGCAGGGTGTGTTTCTTATTTGATTTTGAAATATGGAATGTTAATGTTATCTATTTTCTATCTGTAATATATCTATCACACATATGCCTGAAACCAAAGTGAATTAATCTTTCTGGAAGATTTCAGCTTGGTCATTGCTACTGCATACACTCCCCTGGGCTCAGATTAGCAGGTATTCTCTTTGTTGAAAACCTTGGTGAATTGAAGAGTTCCTCTTCTCATCTGCTCATTTCTTAACTGTCAAAAGAATCCTATTCTATATTTAAAATTGGTCTTCTCTGAGGCTGAAATGTTGTTTTATAGTCTTTATGTCTCCTACGTTCCAAATGAAAACTAAGATTTATGATGCCCTAGAGATGCCTTTTGGTTTCAGCCCTTCAAAGAGAAATGTTACTTTAGGGACAATGTTGATATCTGTACAGTCCATTGGTTATTTTTTATGAAGAATATAAACTGTCCAGAAAAGGAGACAACCCTGAACATGGATAAGAGAGTACCCCCGTGTTTGCTTTCTATTTTTATGTGAGGTTATGAATATTTATGAGCTTTTTAAAAAATTACAATTCCTTTGTATGAGACAGCTTTCAATTGCTGAGTACTCTAGTCAAAATCAAACTCTCCTGCTCATCTTTAAGCTTTGTCTCTACAGAAAGTTGTTAAACAACCTCCAGGGTGTTCATTTTCTGTCTTGTAAAACAGAGATATGTCATTTTCTTCTAAAAATAAAAAAGCAGTAATAAACTCTGCAGTTTACCATGGGTTTTGGTTGTGTGTTTTGTTTTAGCACAAATGTAAATGAAAGAACCAAGGACTACAGTTTTCAGATTGCTGTTTCCGAAATAGCTGTATTGACTTCAACTGAACTGTTTCAGGAAAGTGATGCGAGGATAGTAGCAAAATAGGTTCGATTATTTTCCAGTGATATCATACTAAACTTTACCACTGGTTGCCAAGAGAACTCTGCAGTAAACATAAGAGGTCTGGTCAAAAGGGTTGTCCTCTGGTATACACTAAATTACACAGTAGAGTAATTGGATTTCTTTGTCGTCCTCTAAAAGGTGGATTTTCTGTGTTTCTATAGCTGAGAGATCATAGAATCATAGCTCAACACCCTGCAATGCAGGCATCTCAACTAAAGCATCCATGACAGATGGCCAGAACCTTTTTCAGTATGGAGGCCACAATACCTTCTAGGAGCTACATGCCCATTGGTGAGCAGGTCCAGATGTGATTGCCAAATTTGATCTTCCCAGTTTTTATGCAGTCCAGCCCATCTATTAGGAATCTACAGGGGAGATAGGCAGGGGGCAGCAGTAGTTTATGCCCCAATGCCCAAAATCGAATTCAGTGGGGAGAAGATGAGATCCAAATTGAAATGGGAATGGAAACGATAGCAAACTGCTCATGATCCAATTCACTGCAGAAATTCTCCGTGTTAAACCAAAATTCAGCAGAAGTGGAACGCAAGACAGAGCAAAGCCACAGAAGAGAAGAACGCAAGACAGAGCAAAGCCACTTTATCACTACCCGAAGGAGTCTCAAAGCGGCTAACAATCTCCTTTCCCTTCCTCTCCCACAACAAACACTCTGTGAGGTGAGTGGGGCTGAGAGACTTCAGAGAAGTGTGACTAGCCCAAGGTCACCCAGCAGCTGCATGTGGAGGAGCGGAGCGGAGATGGGAACCTGGTTCACCAGATTACGAGCCCACCGCTCTTAACCACTACACCACACTGGCTTAACAGAAATCTGTTAGATAAAGCTACAAAGAAGACAATGATACTGTGGCACATGCCATTCATGTGGTCCTATTTTATCTTCAGTGCGGTGCTCTAAGGTAGACAGTTGTAAGCTGCCCAGAGATCTTAAATTTTTGACTAGCACAGATCTATAATAAATAAAATAAATTTATGATGAAAGGTGGTATCCAATGTCAATAATATTCAGAGTACGTTCATAAAAATCAACAGGTCCATTAATTATAATGGCTCTCAGTGTGACTTAGCCTGATTTCAAACTAATGCTGTAAGTCAGCTTATATGCAAGTTTAGGATGACTGAGATGTGGGTTGGACAGCCTATTTCATAAGATCATATTCCATTTGATAATATGTTGCAGTCTTAAAAGCAGTTACAGGAATTTTCATTTGGCAAAGCAATAAAGCTGCATTTTTTTAATTGACTAAGTTGTTTTCTATTAGTTGTTGGAATCTCTTGACAACAATAAATTTCATAATGCTTCCTAAATTTCAAATCAACGATCTCAAAGATGGAACATTAAATCAATAATGGATAATATACAAATCAGATCTAATAGCTGAAATGCAGTTTGTACCTTCAGGTGTCAGGTTCAATCATTATTGCCATGTCTACTGAATTGGATAATATGATGCTACTATTTTCTACAAAGATTACTTCCTTTAAAGACTGGTAAGTATATATAACATCAACATCATAAACACTCAAAGTCTTGCTGCTTTTTTGTATAAATATGAAGAATCTTAACTTCAATGGGGAGGGGGGGGAATAAAGCATTTGGAATCTCCAGCTGTAACTCTCATCTTCCTTGAACTTTACTCTTCAAAAATTATACCTTACTATATTGTAGTCTAGTGAAATGCTACCCACCAATACATCTAGATAATTCTGTTTCAATATGCCTGGAATTTTTCATCAGTGAGCTGCTGCATCTGTTTATGTCAGTTCATATTTTGAAATTAATTTGAGATACATATTTATAAAGCAAACCTTGACATTTGCTCTCAAAGCACAAAACATGCAAAATACCAGGATAGCAATGAATGTTTTCCATTTTGTCATTCAGGCTTTTTTCCAGTTCTGTTCAGTTCTGCTCAACACCATTGTTTTCTCTTCCTATCACTGCTTCAGAGTCACTTCTTTTGATTGTTCTGATTGGAGGTGATTTCTGCTTCCTATAGAAATCCTAGCCAGGCATGGACTACGCTGTAAATATTTTGATGTGGCAGTGATCAATCAGATTTGGATATGTGACTGTATTTCTGATGCCAAACAAAGCTAGTGTGTTTCTCCATCATCATTTTTGTTTGTCTGCTTGTTTGTTTTTGTTTATATAAGTAACCTTTGGTCAAAGAGACTTACCCAAAAAATTGATAGCAAAAATTTAGCAACTTAAACCACACTAATAAGAAAGTTAGAGAGAGAGAGATATGGAGAGATCCAACTCAAACCCACCACATTGGAAAGATCAGAGAAGATCATATAAAGTATTCCTTAAACAGTGGGGCCACCACAAAGAAGCCCCATTCTCATGTTGAAACCTCCCTCAAAGAAGGCACATGCAGAAGTACCTCAGACAATGAGTACAGGGTTAAAGTTGGTTCGTGTGGGGAGAGGCAGTCCTTGAGATATTGGGTTCCTGAGCTGCATAAGGCTTTATAGGTCAAAACCAGCACTTTGAATCAGGTCCAGAAACCAGTTGGTCATGCCAGCATTGGTGTTATGTGTTCAGACCACCTTGCTCCAACAACCTGGCCACTGAATTTGGCACCAGCCGCAGTTTCCAAAATGTCTTAAACGACAGCTCTGTGTATTACAGTAATCTAGCCTAAAGGTTGCCACAGGATAGGCAACATGTTATCCCTGCCTGGATAGCCTCTTTGCTGAAGTGGGACTGCTGCAAAAGTCACTTGTTACCTTGAAATTTATTGCTGGGATGTCCATGTTGCTTGTAGAGTGGACTTGTTCGCAGGTTTGTCCTAAATGTATAGCCTTGACTACCTTTTGCCCACTGCTGCGATGACCAATCAAATCAAGAGCACCCAATATCAGTTCGTTGAAATTTGAAAGGTAGGCTTAGGTTAGCTGAGACCACTGGGAATGGAGATTTTTGTAAGGGGAGGGGAAAATGGGTGCTGGTCTTGTGGGAATTTAGGTGAGCATGTGAGCAGTTGAAGCCCCTTAGACAATACAAAGGTCTGACTCCATTTGAAAGTTTTAAAACTGAACTAGTTTTTATCTGTTTTTGAAACTGAACAAAAAACTGAACTTTTCACATGTATTGTGGGCTATCATATTTAAAAGATAGTTCCTAGTTTAAAAAAACTATTTCAATTTTTCAAAACTGATGTGTAAGCTATAACTTAAAACCTAGAATTTAAATTACACTTATTAAGAAAACCTCCATTCAAGTTTGGTGCAGGGTTGGTTATAGGTTATGAAGTGCAACCTACACCAAGCTTGAACTCTATTTTTAAATTTAAAAAAAAATGTAAATTGCCTTCTAGTTTGAAGTTGTAGCTTATGCTTTAGTTTTGAAAAGTGAGCTAGTTGTTAACTGTTTGTAAAACTGAACTGAAAGCTGAAACTTGCATTGGACCGAGGTCTGCTCAGGGCTTTCTTTCATTTGGAACTTACTGGAACTGAGTTCCAGCACTTCTCAGGTGGGTGCCATTGCCATTCTAAGGGAACAAGGGTGAGTCCCGTCACCTATTTTTCTAGGAAAATAGCACTGGGCCTGCCCTTACACTTAGCTTAGGTATCAAATATTTGAAAAATATAGACTTTACTATTATGGGGAATACATCTTCTCTAGTAGTTTGCGCTCAAATAATGAAAATAACTGTGAAGAGACGGATGGAGTCTGTGCATTGGCTGCTGAGGCCATAAAAGTACTAAAGGCTCTTTGGGCGGGTTTTTCCCTATGCAGTTCCTTGGGAGTAGGTGCATCTGAGGGTATTCATCTGTAAAAGGTTACCCTATTACAAGGTACAACCTATTATCTTGCCCTCTATTTCAACTTTTCAGTAATACTATATTGCGCCCACACCAGTGAAGCAACTCAGTTGGAGCACAGAGGCTTGTAGACATGTGGAACATTATTATATAATAGGATCCTAATTTAATAAAGTACTAAAATGCCCTTTCAAATAAACCAAGAGAATATGCAAATCCAAAATTTTGGGGGCAACCTTGTCATTCTAGTGAAGAGTAAAGGGATCAGGGGAATCTGCTTTGAATGTCGTTTTGTTTGTGGTATGAGAAACCAAATGGTCTGCAGAAAAATTGGATGCATTCCAATTGAACAGCTACTATTCAAATTAATAGTGACAGCTCATTCTGAAAAAAGTGGTTATTTTCAAATGATTGATATGAACTCAAAGGGGTGTGAAGAACTGCAGCATTCATATTGCTCAGGAGCTGTTGACAGTTTGGCATTTCTCTGATGCAGATTAGAAAACAGCCAAGACATTGCATTTTGCATTCCCATTAAGCGTAGAGGCCATATTAAATGTTTTATCATTATTATTTACAAAAAATATCCAGTGCCAAAAATCCCCAAATCAAACCACCACTCTGTTCATTACACCAATAGAACTGGAGATTTCTGTGGCTATCGAGGAGCCAGAAAAAATAATTCCTAGCTATAAAAAATATTTGGAATGCAATCCAGATAAAGCAAGCCATGTTATAGTCTCACTAAACCCAGAAGACCTACTGCATAGCCATATGCTATCAAATGGGGCTTAAGTTTATAATGGCACATAAAGGGTACCACCCTGAAGATAGAGAAAATCCCATTGACATCAGTGGGAATTACTTCTAAATTACCAGGTTTAGGTATTCTATTGCACTAACAATCATTCACGTGTGTGTGTGTGTGTGTGTGTGTGTGTGTGTGTGTGTGTGTGTGTGTAAGTGTAACTTAAAAGGGAAACCAGCCCAGAATATAGGGCAGAGATCAGCTGGGTGAGGAAACGTTCAGGAAATGAATGAGGGGAATGAATCTGTATTGAGGTCTTTGAAGATTTCAGAGCCAATGATGAGACAGATAGCCCCCGTATTAATGGCAGGAAAGTGCTCTGCAATTACAGAGGAGTGAAGCGGGACCACTGCCTCTGGTGGGTCAGCACTTCCACACACCCTGGTTGCATCTGAAGCATATATTTCCCCTTTCAGACATGTGCCTCAATGTGTGAATATCCAGGGCAGAGCCAGCATTAAGGGTCAGCATAGCTGAGCATCTATCTAGGGTCTACAAACCACCAGAGAGCTCCTCCTCTTCACTATTGCAACCTGCTTGTTCACTAATCTCTTGCTATGGTCCAGAAGGAGGAGCAGTAGATGCCACTGCCTGTTTAAATTTGACTCTTTGCCTGGCAGGCATGCAGGTGGTACCAGTGATGAGGAAGTGGGGGAGGAGGAGCAACTATGGGTGTTGAGGAAGTAGAGGGGGCAGGCTTCATTGGGAGAGGGTCCTCCAAAATTTACAGCCAACACTGGACCAGCTTTAGGGGTCATGCCCGATGCCAGAGATGGGACCAGTGGCATCAGGTTTTATGGATATGTCGGCTTCAGGGCTGGGCAACGAATGGGCCTGGATATTTTGGGGCTTCCTTAGGACATAGTGGATCCTTGCTCACTCCTGCTGAAACAGCCCATTTCTCCAGTAGGGATACCACTGTTAGTAGCTTCCACCAATACTCTGCTGGTCAGAGTAGCAGAGGCTACCTGGAAGCAAAGCCCAGAACAACTGGCCAGAGCTAGTCAGAGGAACCACTCTGTCTCCTTAAATCTTCCTCTACTGTAGTGTGGCAGATTTAGGAGGGGGGTATTGGATTGCTGTGCCTGACATTATATTAAAAATAAAATGAACTAGGATTATATTACAAGTATTGTATTTCTAAACTAAGCATACTTAGTTTAGAGGGCAGTGGCATGAAATCATTCAATCTCCCCAAACTTTCAAACAGTATATTTGCAAATATATATTTCACTGTACAGGTATTGTTATTGTCTAGCCATCTCTGCTAGTGCTGCTCATTGGGGTACTAGTATTTGCCTAGCATATTACAACGGTTCTTTTCTTCAATCCTGTTGTTTGGCAGGCACTGAATCAAAACCAAAGAAAAAGGTGATTCTTTGCAGAAAGAATTAGTGGGGCAATTTCCCTCCTCTCTTATAGTCACACACACACACTTGTACAGAACATTTCAAAGCTTCTGCTACATTGTAAACATCTTCAAAGAAGCGCTGCTCCACTCATGTGCTAGTATTGGACAAAGAACCATCTTCCTTTAATTAGGAGACAAGTGGACTAATGCTTTCGGTATGCACCTGGCCACAACGACGCAATGATAAAGAGAGAGTATGTTCTTGGCGGGTGGTGTGGGGGTACGATAAGCTGCATGAAAAAAAATGGTTTACCCCCCCCCCCTTAAACATAGTTATTTGCCCAATCATGAGTGGGTGAGCACTTAGACCAAGGGTGGGGAATTCTTTTCAGCTTGAGGGTCACATTCTCTTATAAGCCTCATTTCATGGTCCGCATGTCAGTGATATTTGGGCCAGTGGCAAAAGCAAGCAGAACCCAATGTAAATGTACACATATAGATGTAGTCTTTTCTATTGGAGGCTAGTTTATATATACTGTACTGTTCTTGGGGGACAGGAGGAGGGCAGGTGTGGAGGATTCCCTGGTCCTGAATGGGGTAACTGTGCCCCTGAAGGACCAGGTGCGCAGCCTGGGAGTCATTTTGGACTCACAGCTGTCCATGGAAGCGCAGGTTAATTCTGTATCCAGGGCAGCTGTCTACCAGCTCCACCTGGTACGCAGGCTGAGACCCTACCTGCCCGCGGACTGTCTCACCAAAGTGGTGCATGCTCTGGTTATCTCCCGCTTGGACTACTGCAATGCGCTCTATGTGGGGCTGCCTTTGAAGGTGACCCGGAAACTGCAATTAATCCAAAATGCGGCAGCTAGACTGGTGACTGGGAGTGGCCGCCGAGACCACATAACACCGGTCCTGAGAGATCTGCATTGGCTCCCAGTACGTTTCCGAGCACAATTCAAAGTGTTGGTGCTGACCTTTAAAGCCCTAAACGGCCTCGGTCCTGTATACCTGAAGGAGCGTCTCCACCCCCATCATTCAGCCCGGACACTGAGATCCAGCGCCGAGGGCCTTCTGTCTGTTCCCTCACTGCGAGAAGCAAAACTACAGGGAACCAGGCAGAGGGCCTTCTCGGTAGTGGCGCCCGCCCTGTGGAACGCCCTCCCATCACAGGTCAGGGAAATAAACAACTACCTGACATTCTGAAAAAACCTGAAGGCAGCCCTTTTTAGGGAAGTTTTTAATGTTTGATATTGTTGTATTTGGTTTCTGTTGGAAGCCGCCCAGAGTGGCTGGGGAAATCCAGCCAGATGGGCGGGGTACAAATAATAAATATTATTATTATTATTATTATTACTCTTGTGGCGGAATAAGGCCTGGTTCATCATGGGTTAACCTATCACTCCCATGTTAGGTGGGTGTTCCCTGGGAGGCGGAGCTACCTGAGATTCTAAAAGGAGGGGGAACAACCTGAAAAGGCAGTTGGGGGTTTGGCAGTTGGGTGTGGAGGTTTAGAAAGAGAAACTGCGAGGTTAGGCTTTGGGGAATGGGAGGAAAGGTCATTACCATTGCTAACGGGATGCAGGAAAGATTATAACTGAGCTGAATTATATAAGAAGATTTGTACCAGTAATAACTCTAGACATCCATGTTTTCAAGTTACCTTAATAAAGTTAAAAGTGTTTAAACGTTCGCTGACTGTGGCAGTGCGTCAGTACCTCTAGAGGTGTGGTTGAGGGGAAAAGCACGAGAGGTTTCCTTGAGGTAAAAGGGACGGGTGGCTTATTTACCTAACACACAGAGGACTGGGCAGGGAAGCCAAAGGTGCCACGCAGTTGCCAGAACGAAAGGGCAAGCTGCAGCAGTTTGGGAACCCAGGGCGGGAGATCCCAAGGTGGCAGGAGTTTCACTTTAAGAACGTAAAGCACTGAGGTACCCCAGAGACACTCCCATATAACCAATGAAGGATTCATCCTAGTGGACAGTGAAAGCTAGGGAGAGTCACGGTTGGGGAAGAATCGAAAAGGGTGAGGGAGTGGGATCCCTCACAACTCTCACACCCCCTTCTCTGCCCTCTGTCTGGGCAAACAAGACATATTGCGGGTCCAGGTGCAATGAGCAATGAGGTTGTCAGGGTTGGGGCGTGGGAAGCAGTCATAAAGACAGAACAATATCATGGGATTGAAATGGTCACAACTTTATTGATTAAAGATGTCAGTAGGCTTAGGCTTAGGTATTGGGGATGTATCCTGAACAAACCAGCTCATTTGCTGGCTGATTATTCATTCAGGGTTGATTCTGGGTTAAAGATCACCCTATGATGTACATCAAATCATGGTGATGCCATTTGGAACAGTTATATGGTCTGTTAACCCACATCTGGGCATTCAAACAGATTTCCCCCCCCCCAAACTCCAGGGTACCCTGATTCTTTGATTGATGAAAGGTATTGGGGATCCAGGCCACATCCTGTGCCTTTTTCACCAGCATTGTGACATTTGCTGTGAAGTACACAAAACCTCCAGACAGGCCCTATTTGTCTGCAGGCAAATTCCTTCCTGGCCCCAAATGTGGCAGCTGAATAAATCCATAGCAATGTTTTGGAGCACACAGTGCCTACCTATTTTCAGGCAGCCAAACATTGGGGGTGGGGGGTGGGTGGGAGTGAGACATCCATTGCTGACTGTGCTGCCAAGTGTGAGGGAAGCAAGGCAAGGGTCAGCTTCAATCAGGTTCACCCCCACCTGAATCGCAGGTGAGGCCCATCAACCCCTGTGGCCGACAGAGGTGCTAACACTGTTCACTGACCATGTAGGAAGAGATTTGCCACCCTGATTTACCTGCAGATGTGGTGGGCCGCCACTGCTGCTGTGGCCAAAATGGTAAGCAGGGTTTATCAGAGTTTAGGCACATATCGTAGCCAGGCAAACACTTAAGGAGGGTACAAAGTGAAGCTTGTGAGGGGTTTGGCCTGGGGAAAGGGAATGTGACCTGGGTAGAGTCTTGAGAGTTTGGCCTCCAAGTCTTCTATCACTTTAAAAAAGAAACAAAACTCATTACTTAATACTATGATGTTGCACACAAGGAATCTACATCAGTAACATTAAATGACTGCAGCAGTTTTCAGAGTTAGGTAAGTTGTTCTATAGCTCATACATTAGTACAATATAATATAATCACACCCTATAAGTGAAATGTCCTCTTCAAATACATTAATTCTCCAGCCATCATAATTAACACAAATCAGTTACTGCTTCCATGATAATTACTCAGTAGTTATGCCCTGAAATTCTTATCCCTGGAGTACTAATTGGGCAAAATGAATACATCCACTATAGTAAATCAGAAGAATGAGATACTTAGATAGTAAGAATGTCATCTTCAGACTTTCACGCTCTTATATTTTGATAGGTATCAGCTGGGAACTTTTCAATAGGCATTAAATGGTGAATGGAGAGATTTATTGTACTTTTAATACACATTCATGCTTTGGGAGTAGGGTAGGATCACACTTCCCAGGGACTGAATTCCTCATTATGACAGCTTCTCAATGTTAACCTAAGGTTCTGTATTCATGGTTTGGTCTTTGGCTTATGGTTTGTCCAAGAAGCACAAGGGCTTCATTTGTGCAACCGTCATGGAAACTCAAATTAGCCAATTTAGTGAAGCAATAACTGCAGGGAATGAGAAACATTCTGGCAGAAATCATTCAATAAGAACAGCAGCTCTGCACAAGGGGCTAGCAGAGCAGCAGTGGGGCAGGGATGAGGTGAGATAGAGACAAGGTAATGGTTGCTCGGGCATAGCAAATATTATTTGAGCAAATAATCTGCAAGAATTTTGAACAGAAGTATAACAACTCATTATTAAATAAATAAATAAATAAAATTATATACCACCCTATACCCAGAGGTCTCAGGGCGGTTCACAGAATAAAATCAATATATAAAACCACAAAATACATAATCAAAATAAAACAACCCAGTAATCCCCTCCCCACAAAAACACCACATTTTAAAAGGGCATAGGATGTCAATCAAATCAATCGAAGGCCTGGTTAAAAAGGAATGTTTTTGTCTGGCACCTAAAGGTGTATAATGAAGGTGCCAGGCAACCTTCACTGGGGAGAGCATTCCACAGATGGGGAACCATTGCAGAGAAGCCCCATTCTTGTGTTGTCACCCTCCAGACATCTCGAGGAGGAGGCACACAAAGAAGGGCCTTAGAAAATGATCTCTGGGTCCAGGTAGGTTCATATGGAAAGAGGTGGATCTTTTGGTATTGTGGTCCTGAGCCGTTTAAGGCCTTATAGGTCAAAACCAGCACTTTGAATTGGGCAATATGCTCAAACTGTCTTGCTCTGGTGAGCAACCTTGCCACTGAATTCTGCACTAGCTGAAGTTTCCAAACCATCTTCAGATGCAGCCCTATATATAATGCATTGCAGTAAAACAACAGTAGTTAGGCTATTCCTGTCCAGATAGGGGCGTGGCTGGGCCACCAGCCAAAGCTGATGGAAGGCACTCTGGGCTACTGAGGCCACCTGAGCCTTGAGAGACAGCAAAGGATTCAGGAGTACCCCCAAGCTACGAACCTGCTTCATCAGAGGAAGTGTAACCCCATCAAGATCAGGCAATCTCCAACCCATCTGGTCTAGGGAACCACCCACTAACAGTGCCTCAATCTTATCTGGATTGAGTTTCAGTTTGTTGGCTCTCATCCAGCTCATTACCAAGGCAAGGCACTGGTCCAGCACTTCCAGATGTAAAGGAGAAACATAGCTGAGTGTCTCTTATAAGGTTAGTGAAATTTCTTGATGGGGGTCATCTTCAAAGCATGTTCTTTTGGTGGCTTCTGCATAATTGCTCCAAACTAGGAGCTTTGATTATATGCTAGGGCTGGGGCCTGGGTCCTCATTCCACTGTACTCTAGGAAGCTCTACCCCTTTTCTTCACTATTGTAGACAGATCCACGTGTGCTTACGAATATGGATACAGAGCTTTTCCTGGAATTTAAAATACTTGGACAGCCTCCACATAACACAGAGATCTGCTGAAGCCTAGAACTGCTTTTGATCATGGCAAATGTGTTGCAGGGTATATAAATGTACAAACACTTTTGGACACAGCATTAATACATTTCTTCTATCCATGATCATTCTGCCAAATCCAAAGGGGCTATCAACTTGAAAGAGTTCACTGAACCCATTGGATTCATGAAGGGAAATCATGCATAGAGAAAAGAGCATGAGAAAGGAGAGGCAGACATGTCTGGCAGCTATGTTGCTGTTCAGCAAGCATAGCTGTGGATGTGAATGTGGCCTAGGCAGGGAAGTGATTCATCCATGTTTCAGCAGGATCTGAAGCCAGCACTTTTTGGATGATGCATTTTAAGCATCTGCCACAAATACACACATACTTATGTACCAAATGTCTGTTCAGAAAACATTAGACATGGATTTGTGCCCAAGCTTTTTGGGCACAAGTAAAATAAAATAATGGATTTTTAGTTGTGGGCAGTATAGTAATCCTTTTGGGGAAAATATAGTCCACTGAAAAGCTGTTGTAGTTATTTGATATTATAACACATGTCCTTTTAACACATTCAGTGGACATTTTAAAAGAAATGGATGTTTACCAAGCTGCTGTATTTCCTTTAACAACAATATTTGTGATCTTCCATATACTGGAAATGGAAAATAACTTAAACCATCGCTATAAACTGAACTGCTGTCAGTAGTAAATAGCCAACTTTTAATAGCACCGTCTGCAGACTATGACCTACAATTTCATGCATTATTATTTATAAAAGTGTAGGGTCGTTAACAATACACCGTTTTATAACCTGCAAAATATATTAAACATAAAACATCAAAGCCTAATCCAGAAAGTTCAACTGAGGGCCCAGCAATCCAGTTTCATTGAAAATGCTTCAGGGGGGAAAAATAGTCCTCATATTTTTCTAAGCATCTGCAATCCTATTTACAGCCACTTTGGTATGAATCTGGCACATTTAAATGACATTTGAGGATTTGTCAAGATTTCTGAGACTCAGCAGCCAATGCAGATCTGGCTTTATTGTACACTTTCATTGCCACCACAGTGTTCCATGAGATTCACATCAACACATCCTTTTCTGAAGGCTGTTCCACAAAGAGTGTCTGTCACAATAGAAAATGGTGCTTCTGGTGTCCACCCAGAGGGGAAAAAAATGAAAGCTTGATCCAAAGAAAAGTCATGGAAATGTATGCTACATACAGGCATCATTACATTGCTGAAATGACATCCCACCACCACCATCAATACTCATTTGGAAAAGGATGGGCAAATTCATAAATTGTGACAGATTCAGGAGATTTCCCTTTTAAATAGGTTGTTAAGACCTTTCTTTTTACATGGCTTTTTTGTAACTAGTGTTTTTAGCTGGTGGTTTTACTAGTGCGGGTGGCGCTTTGGTCTGAACCACTGAGCCTCTTGGGCTTGCCAATTGGAAGTTCGGCAGTTAGAATCCCCGTGATGGGGTGAGCTCCCCTTGCTCTGTCCCAGCTCCTGCCAACCTAGCCGTTCAAAAGCACACCAGTGCAAGTAGAAAAATAGGTACCGCTGCAGCGTTTCTGTGCACTCTGGTTTACATCACGGTGTTCCGTTGTGCCAGAAGCGGTTTAGTTATGCTGGCCACATGACCCAGAAAACTGTCTGCGGACAAACACCAGCTCCCTCAGCCTGAAAGCAAGATGAGCGCCACAACCACAGAGTCGCCTTTGACTGGACTTAACCATCCGGGAGTCCTTTACCTTTCTTTTTCTTTTACATCTGTCTATTCTCTGTCTTCCGTCTACCTTTATCCTCATTTTGGAAAGTTGTTTCTTTGCTCTCTATACATTTGGACATCTCTTAAAATGCTGTAAGAAAATCAAGCAATATGGTTCCTAAGTTAGAGGAGGAGAATTCTGCTTATGTTTGGCTACCATTGGATTCCTTTTTGAATCATTATGGTAGGTTGAATCATTCTAAACTCTTAAGGTATCATAAATAATTTTTGTGTGATGGTTCCTGATAAAAAGGAGCTGCTTTTTGAGTTTGGTTTGGTTTTGGCTATATTTGGATACAATTGGATGTCATGTTGATTCAAGATGGCAGACTGAACCTTTCATAAAATACCAGTTTTAGCCACTCATTTCAAAACTACACTGATTTTTTGGTTTATTAGAATATCTTAGCAATGCAGGGTATGAGGCTGCTAGTGAGTGTGTGTTTTTTCCTGTTATGCGGGCATGTGAAGGCAGTGTTCAGGGAACATCCATGATGTCTGTGCCTAGCATGTCATGTTTCTCCCATAATCCTAGTTAAAGTTTAATAGTTGTGGATGAGTAGCTGAAGATGGAAACATAACACGTGAATTTTGCGTCTGATTTAATAGAACAGTGTTTTTCAACCTTTTTTGGGCAAAGGCACACTTGTTTCATGAAAAAAATCACGAGGCACACCACCATTAGAAAATGTTAAAAAAATTAACTCTGTGCCTATATTGACTATATATAACAGTGATGGCGAACCTTTTTGAGCCCGAGTGCCCAAACTGCAGCGGAAAACCAACTTTTTTTATTTCAAAGTGCCAACACTGCAATTAAACCTGAATATCAAGGTTTTTAGTTAGATAAAGCCAAATACCCGTAAGATTTGCCACATTTTGAGAGGGTTTTCCAAGCAAAGTGAGGTTTGCTATATAGAGGTCAGGATTCTAAACAAATAAATGCTTACATTAAGGCTTTAGTTTTGTTTAATTTGCTGCAAGACTTGGCATTGAACCTCAGCTAAAAATGCACACACCCCAACCTCCTAAATAAACATCGGACACCTCATTTATTTTTATTTTTAAAAGAGAGAACAGTCCACCCCTTCTGGATGTGCGTATGTGTCTGGCTGCTGGCTTTACGCAGCAGCACCAGATCCCGGCGGAATCCACCCCGCGCTTTCCTTCTGGCCTTTTCGCTGCTAACTTTTTCCAACTAAGTTTAGCTTTTGGATCAAGCCGAGGAGCTGCGGACGGGGAGGGGTTTTTTTCTCACAACGAAGGCACCGGGGCTTGGGTTAGGAAAGGCGCAGAGGCATGGGCATTTATTTATTTTTTGCTTCTGGGGGGGAGCTTCCCCCCTGCCCCTCGCTGGGTATGCCCATGTGCGCCAACAACCCTGTGGGAAGGAGGTTGCTGCGCTCCTGCGCAAGGAAGGCATTGCAGAGCGGGTGGAGAGAAAAAGAGGGACCGCACGCGAAGAGCAGTCCCAGAGAAGAGACTTGGAGACAAGGAGAGAGAAAGAGAGAATACTTGGAAGGATGGGGGGAGCCTGCAAACACTGGGGATATCTCGTGCAGGGAAGGCAGTCGGCTGAAGAAAGGGTGCGGAAGCTGACAAGGCTGTAGGAAAGAGCAGACGAGAGATCCGGCAGCGGGGTGGGGAGCAGAGAGAGAGAAAGAAAAGCGTTGCATGCGAGCGAGCCTGCAATTGGAAAGGGAGAGACGCTGTTTCTTTGGACAGGGACGGAGCGCGTTCCCCGCCGATGAGACCGCAGTGAGGAAAGTGTCACCAAGCAGCGCAAGTTTCGGAGGAGTTTCGGGGGGGGGCATAATTAAAATGCAGCACACAATCTCTTGATTTCCACCGGTCGACTTATTTACCTATTTACTAAAGGAAGCCCAGGGGGGAAACGCAATGCAATGATTTGCAATGCATTGTTGATGGGGCGGCTTGCTAGGGTCTTAGCGAGACTTTTCTTCGTGCCATCCCAAACACCGCTCGGATGGAAGTGGAGGTGGCCGCCTACTCCTCCAATGCACCGACCCTGTGTGCACATGTTTGAGTAAAGAGTTCCACATTTGCCTCCTTCCATCCTTCCTTCCACCCGAACATGCATAGCACTGCCGTTTTACTTAGGGATGGAATCGCCGGCGGGGCCGCGCGGCTCCCCCCGCTCGCAGCGCTCAAAGACGGGGCTGGGCGGCCGCCTCGCAGCCCGCCCGGGACCAGCATGGGTGGCACAGGCGACGCTTCCTTAACCTTTTTTAAAAGGGCTTCCCCCTCACCCTCGCCCGCCGCTGCCGTTACCTCGTCGTCGCCTCGCGTCAAATCCTCGCCAGCAGCAGCAGCAGGCAAACACCACTGGGACGGGCGCCAAGGAGGGAAACTGCTGCTGTCTGCTGCTGCGCCTGCGCTGGCAGAAACGAGGCACGACACATGAGCACAGCAGCACAGCAGCAGCGCCCTCAGCCTCCGGAGGCCGCCGGCCAGCTGGAGAAGTGGACGGGCGCAGGCGGGCCACGGGTGCGGTGCAGCGCAGCACAGCGGCGCCCCCCATTTCCCCACCCCTGGCGTGCCGGCAGAGAGAGCTCTGCGTGCCACGGGTTCGCCATCACTGATATATAAAGTAATTTTTCAATTTTTCCCACGGCACACCAGGCAACATCTCGCGGCACACTAGTGTGCCGCGGAACAGTGGTTGAAAAACACTGTAATAGAAGGAGCATATAGCAGGGAAATATAAGTTGTTTTCTCATCCTTTAAACAAAGCCACAAGAGAGGAGAAATGCCTGTGCTACATAAAAAGTCAATATGGAAATGGGTGCCTTCTGTATATTCTGAGAATTGTATGCTCTGAAAGTTAAGGAAAAGGGTGATCAATATATTATCTCTACTAGCAAAATAAAAATTGGTCAACAAGTAGAAATATAGCAATTTACTGGAAGAAAGGGTAGGTAGAAGAAATAATTGTTTTCTGCATCTATGCTAAATAAAGCTATTACAGTTCAGATAAACTATAACTGCAATGTGAAAGATAAAAATGCTTATACTAAAACACCTTCCCCAAGTTTGGGACAGCAGCCACCTTGATGTTGTAAAGCATTCCAGATCTTGATATTTCTACATTGTTGGTTTGTAGCTTTGAACTTTGTACCCCTATGTAGACTTCTATTGTCATCTTCACCTTGCTTCCATCTGTCAGGTCCCCAACGTCCTGTGCTTGTAGCCAAAGCAGTAGAATCAAGCCCTTGCCTTTGCCCTTAGCTGATCTGACTCTACGTACCTGTATAACAAGCTTATTTGTTATTTAATATTTAGGGCTGATTTTATCTCTGTCATGGGAAGAGGAACTGCCAGGGCTGGCTTCACAACCCTTTTGACTTGAGGACAGTCTTGACATCTTCTGCTCATTCAGAGAAGGAATGTCCCATTGTAGCCTTGTCTCCCAATAAATCACTGGTCCTCTCTCCTGGATTCCAGGATTCCCTCTTTCCTGGATTCCCCTGCCTATACTACACACTCTTTGGAAGCCTGCCAGTCCCTGCCAGTGCAGGAGTAACTGAACCTCAAGCTAAACCTTAGCTAATAGAACAAGCTACTCTGCAGTGCTCCAAAGCTCGAGCAAGTGAAGCAAGTTGGCCTCAGAGGCAGTCCTTATCTGGCTGCTGGGTCCCACCTCGGTCACACTGTGAATCCAGGAGGGAGAGCGAGTGCTGCAGAGAGAGGAAGAGGGAGTGAATGTGGCCTTGCAGTCCTTAAATTGGGAGCTGGCACCACCCCATGTAATGTACAGGGAGTACTACGGTGACACAAGATGTCGCCAGGAAGCAAGGACTGACTCCCTGATGGCTCCACAGGTTGCAAAGGCACCCACTGCTGAGACTGTGCAGCTGAATGGTATCTCCTGATGAGATACTGGGACTTCCTCTATAAGCGTTGAAATCGTAAAAAAGAATACCACCTAGTCACCCCACTGTGCTGCTCCACCCAGTTGCTGCCTGTTAGAAACTTTGCTTGGCTGGGGCTTGCTGTGGGAAGGGAGGTTGGGATCTCCCTCTATCATGTCTCTCTTTCACATAATAAGGTTTAAGGCAGGCACCCCCAAACTCGGCCCTCCAGATGTTTTGGGACTACAATTCCCATCATCCCTGACCACTGTTCCTGTTAGTTAGGGATGGTTGGAGCTGTAGTCCCAAAACATCTGGAGGACCAAATTTGGGGGTGCTTGGTTTAAGGTAAACCTTAATAAGACCCATTTTGTTCTGCCACGTTTTAATTGCAGGCGGCACTGTTTTCATTCCACTGCAGTTCAGGTTCTGACAAAAAATGCTCTGCTGAATTCTTTCATAATTAATGATGTAGTTAATAATGTTATTATTATGTTATTCCACAACACTGATTTCAATGCAAAGGAAACACAATGCAAAGTATGTGAGGAAGGCTTTGTCAATTATGTTACCATTTGTGGATTGAAAACAGCAACAACAGTGAATACTGATCATATTGGCTGGATGGATATTGGGCAAATTGGCAAGCATCAACCATTTCCATTCTTGCTTCCATTTTCATTGGAATTCTCTGGCATGACATGCCTAACCAAATTGCTGTTCCTCCTTGATTTTTGCTGCAGTTTCAGCACACTGAATTTCGGGCAGTCAGCATGGTAATGGAGATACATTAGTGAATCTGGGCTTGAATTTTTGTCCTTTTCCCCTGCCCAAGACAAATGACCCGAGTCACCTTTACTGCTTTCTGCTCATGGTGAGCCTGAGGGAGCCAAGCTTGTGTCAATGGCTATAAGGATTGCCTCCCTGATATTAGGTTTATAATGCATGCCTGTGTAAGTTTAATAGTTTAGAATCATAGTTCTGTCAAGCACAAAACAATGTCTGTGTGTGATGATGATAGAAAGTATTTAAAGGAGTTTAAAAAACAAAAACCAATAAGCAAGCAATTTGTTTGCACTTCCCACTTTGTCTTCTTTTGCTCAAGGATTTCTATTAGGGAAAAGCAAGTGCATGGAATAAAGAAACAGCCAGTTATTTGACTTGTGCTGGACAATAAATGTGAAGCTTGTTAAAAGAGTGATGGCAGCTGCAATCCTGAATATACTTATTTGTAACCCTAAGAGACATTTGTGAGACCATTTGAAAGCAAGTGGATGCAGGATATTATCCATCTCTGGGCACTCACAGAACAATCAGGAAGCTCTTCTATAACAAATAGAGTTTCTGAAAGCCTTTTTCATTTATTAAAAAAGAAAAGAAAGAGAGGGTGGAAAAAATATATGAGGATTTCTTTTAGCGGCAATACGCCAGGTGGTTTAGCGGAACCTCCATTAGCCAGCTTGATGGTAGGCTGTGTGATTTACTACCTATGTGCTACCTACATATAAGAAAGGTCTAAATTATTGTTATACAAAGGTTTAGCGGATATTGAACTGCACAGAGATGAGTAGACTAAAATGGATTATGCTTACTACCAAGCTCACATTGTATTATTCTACAAAAGAAGACCAAACATCTTGAGTTAGAGAATTTTTATTTTTTTTAAAGACACCAATATAATTTACAGTGGTCCCTTGGTTTAAGAACAACTTAGTTTATGAACAACTTGTATTAAGCACGCTGCAAAGCCGGAAGTAGGTGTTTTGGTTTGTGAACTTTGCCTTGGAATAAGAACATGTTTCGCTTCCTGTTGAGTGTGTTACATTTGTAAATTGAGTCCCCTGCTGCTATGGAAAAGCACACCTTGGTTTAATAACTGACTTCCGGAAAGGATTAAGTTTGTAAACCAAGGTACCACTGTATTTTTGGGGTTGTTTTTTTTTTAAGCTAGCTCTACCTGATTTTAGGTGTCATGCTAATTACTTACAGTGCAGTTGTGAGTGACTTATAGTGCAATCCTATATACGTCTACTCAGAAATAAGTTTAATAGTTTTCAGTGTGCTTACTCCCATGTAAGTGTGTAGGCTTGCAGTCTTAACAAAATACTATTCTATTTTTTTAGTAGCACAGAAGGGCAGAAATGCTTGTCGGATTTATATTGAGTGGCATTGGGTGCCATGCCCCTTAATTTGTTGAAGGGGTGTCATTTGCTGCTGTTGCTTGCAGCGAAATGTCTTGGGTCAACCCTGAATGTTAGATTATATATAGGAGGTGGACAGCATTCCAACTGTGATCCAGGCTGATGTTTTAAAAATCTGTCAAAATTGTGAATGAAAATGTTTCTCATCAGCGAGATGTATATTCTCCATGCCCCTAAGTATATTTCTTCAGAAAATGGTAAATAACAGCAAACTGAATAGAAACCCCAGAGTTGTCTGCCATAGAATTTCACTAACCAGATGTGCCCATGGGCATGAGACATTTTTTTGACAATTCTCTTTGCAGTCTCCTGAAAAGTCTGTGGGAGGACACCCCCCCCGGGGGGGCATAACTGTGAAAATAGTATTGGGGCTTCAGGAGAAGAGGCTGATTATTGATAATCAGTATCCCTTTCTCCAACAGAGAACCTCTACTAGATTTGACTCATTTCCGTAGACAAAGAAATGCATTCTCTTCTTGGAACAGCAAGACAGGATCCATACAATTCTGCAGTAGTTGTAGACTTCAAAATTGACTTCTGTTGCTTCAGTTATACAATGTGAGAAAATATAATGGCACAGGAATACAAGTTAATGTACCAATAATGACCTCATCTCCCAGTCCCAATGAATCAATGTGGCGAATGTATATTATAGTTTATTCTTTACACCTTGTTAATCATAGATTTAAAAATACACAATTGTGCAAAATTCCTTGAGAAGAAACCACATCAAATGGTGAATGCCATCCCACAGACTTTTCTTATGGCTAATACAATATAATATAAAACAATCACATATTGGAAGAAAGCCACAATAACATATATATATTTTTGCGGAATCTAAGGTTATGAGCTGAGAAAGTTCATATAGGAGGATGATTCACTCTGTGCAAGGCATTCCAAGTGAGATTCACAAGTTCATAAATAACAATACTTCTTGTTCTTCAGCTGAAAAAATCCAAAGAACAGCAGGGCACTCTCTATGCAGTGCACCCAGAGTGAACTTTGTCTATAAATAGCACTTCTGTGCTTCTGGCTTTCCTATATTTCAGGCTTGGATGCAGGCTGGTAGATCTGAAGTGGAATTTCCATCTTGCTACTCTTTAACACAGGTGCTTCTCGGCAGCTTATCAGCTTCCCCGCTGCAACAGTGACGAGGATGGAACAAACACTTAACCTCATGAGTATTTAACAGCTCTAGAGGGTGAATCAACAAAGCTATCGGTGTGCATACATGGCTGATCCATGCATACAGCTGGAGGTTTTGTTGAGCTTTCCATAACTGCACTCCCACTGGAGGGGGGGGATGCAGAGCTCACTTTCAACTAAGATGCATCTTAGCTCTTTAGCAATGCTAAAGAAACATCTGGATGAATACACAACTATCCCCTGTTTATGCACACAGCTTTGTATGATCACACAGCCCTCATATGGCTCAAGCTACTATAGTTTAGGTAAAAGTAAAGGGACCCCTGACCATGAGGTCCAGTCGTGTCCGACTCTGGGGTTGCAGCGCTCATCTCGCATTACTGGTTGAGGGAGCTGGCGTACAGCTTGACTAAGCATGACTAAGCCGCTTCTGGTGAACCAGAGCAGCGCACGGAAACGCTGTTTACCTTCCTGTTGGAGCGGTACCTATTTATCTACTTGCATTTTGACGTGCTTTCGAACTGCTAGGTGGGCAGGAGCTGGGACTGAGCAACGGTAGCTTACACCCGTGCTATAGTTTATGTGTTGGTAATTTCACGGCTGGATTATTGCAATTCACTCTACATGGGACTGCCTTTGGAAACTACAGCTACTGCAGAATGCTGTAGCAAGAATCTGGGGGGACAAGTCACCATAAAAATGTAACACTTGTGCTGAAAGCTCTGCACTGTCTACCAATACACCAACAAATGCTTGTTTTGACCTTTCAAGACTAGATGGCTGGAGAGCCAAATACAGGAAAGGCACCTGCCCAGACTTTGAGGCAACTGAGTGATGGCCTTCTCATGAGTTTTTATAAGATGTGTGCCCTTGTTTATCAATTTGATCCTTTTACATTGTTTTGTATGTTTTGAGGTATTTTATGCATTGTGATTTGCTGTTATTTTATTGATTATAGCTTTGTAATTCTTTATTGTAACTGATAGGTCTAAACTGTTAAATTATTATTTGCTGAAGTTTAATTTTACTGGATTCTAATGGATTATTGAATATTGAATATTCTAATGGATTATTGAATATTGCTTTATTTAAGTTGTTTATTTTAAAGCTATTGTGACTTTTTATATAGGATATGATTGTTACTATTAATGTTTGTTGTTGTTGTTGTTGTTGTTGTTGTTAGTGTTGGAAGCCACCCAGAGTGGCTGGGGCAACCCAGCCAGTTGGGTGGGTTATGAATCATAATTATACGCTAATAAATATAACAAAAACAAACTCACGTACAGTAAAACAAGACGACCCCAAAAGAGCAGCATCAGCTTCAGCAAAATAATACAATTACAATACAGAAACTTACAAAGAAAGATCCAATAATAGTTCATACGCTCATGGTGTATATGCATGACTCAGTAGGGTGAGCTAGCCCATTTCCAGCTGAGTTTATGCATGTTTACTCAGAAGTCCTACAGTGTCAGGAACTGACTGGATGAGGAAGAGTGGTGGAATCTGTTCAACCAAGAGCCCCCCAGGGGAGGCACAAAGGAAGAAAATTTAAAGCCTGGCAACTGTTGGTGGGACACTGACCACACCTCAGAGGAGGGGACAAGTTGGGAAGTGCTAGAAGCAGGGACCTTGAGGGATAGTAAAGAGACGGAAACCGGCAGATGCCCCAGCACAGGACAGGGTGAGGAGGTGCTTTTCAGATGTTGCTGGACTACAACTCCCATCATCCTTGAGTCTATTGGCCATGCAGATCAGCATTGATGGGATTTGGAGTCTAACTACATCTGGAGGGTCTCAGGGTTCCCCACTCCTGCCTCACCAGATTATGGTTTAGAAAGCCCTTGTTTTTTCTTGAATTTGTCATTTATAGTCATTCAAAATTATAATTCATTTTCATCTGCTTGTAATCAGCCATAGTCTTTCAGTTCAGTGTTTTGCTTCAGTGTTGAGCCTTACAGAATGTCTAAGCCCAACACTGTAGTAAAAGAAGTGCAGAGTCCAAAACATCAAATCAATAGGCCTGCTGTCTTTTTAAAAAGAAATTCTTGATGTGAAGCTCATTATGTTTCTGGTGGACTAAGACTTGACATGTTAGCTAATGCAATTTTAATACAGAATACTTACAGAAATAAAAGATGGTTTATTTAATAAAAGGAGGACTCCTATTTTTGCCCACATGAGAATGCATCTTCTGAGTAAAAATATTAACTTGACAATACACAAACCTTTCTCTTTTTTTGTATTGGGGGAAAAAGATTAGAAAGGCTAGAGTTGATAACAGGAAATGAGTTTCAAGAAATACATATAAAATTTTAATTTGAAGATGATTGTGTTAGATATGGAAGGAAAATATTAATAATTGTATAAAAGTGTGAGAAAATATAGAGTGGAATGTGGTGAATGGCAGCAGAAGACTTGATGTTACAGTAGCTATAAATTAAACCCTACACAAATGTGTCTTGGCCATTTTGGTTGATAGCATCTTCAAGGATTGGGCCCAACAGCAAAATATAAATTAGGTCTTCAAGGAGTAAAGAGTATCCAAAGAACTTCCTTCAAAATACTATTTCAAGGGTAAAGCAAGTTTTTCATTTCCCCACCCTCCAATCTTTGCTCATAATGTTGCTCCCATTGCTTGCTTTTATGAATAATAAAAATAAGCCAAAATCACACAAAATTTTATAATCACATCTTTAACACAGATTGGGGCTGGTTTGTGGTTATTTTATGGACTTTTTATGGATGAGTTGTGCCATTTGAGATGTAACTAAGCCATTTTACTTCCAAATATTTTCTTGGCTTCATCTAACTTGCTTGACCATGAAATGTTTATATTCCTTTCCTTTCAACGTTCATGATATACTTACAAGTGGAGGAGCTGATTTCTTCAGATTAAGTAGCAAGGCCGGCACTATCATTTGGCATTTTAAGGTGACTGCCTCAGGCAGGAGATGCCCTTGCTTAAACTAGCTTACTGTGCTCAAGTGCAGCTAGGGGCACTGTCCCATCATTGGTATTGAAGCACCCGTTAGTCAAATTGGCTTCACATGTGCTGTTGAGGATGAACCATCTTTTTCACTTCAGGCAGCAAAATTTATTTGGCTGTCTGTCAGCTAATGAAATATTACACAATTTGCTAGTAGCCGTTGACTATTGAAATGGGTGAGAATTGGGAAGTGTTGAGGGGAGGAGGAGGGGTAGTCAATCATCTTCATAAAAATGGCACTTTATTTTACTTTCTTTTTGGCATTTATTCTTTATTTAAAAATGTCAAAATGCAATATAATCAAAACAAAAGTATTGCTGCAAACAGAATTATAAGGTATTATTATTGGCCTTGTTCCCATATTCTACCTGTATATCTTCCCCCTTTTCCTTTTTTTTTTTACCTTCCAGGTAAGTGTAACAGAGATGGGCATATTATAATTTTGAGTTTTGACAACTTAGTCCTTTTGCAGTAATAGTCCAAACCCTTGTTGATGCTCCCTGAACCTTCCTGATGTAGCTTGACTTGTTGGTAGCTGATTTCACTGATGCCTTCTGGCACTTTCTCATTTCTACCCATTATAAATAAAAATAACCACCCTTTACATTTCTACAATAGTGTTCTGAAATGCCCTCAATGTAATATGAATCAGATGTAGGTGGTGTAGATGCTGAACAAATGCTTAGTGAACACTCTTCTCACAGGAAAGAAGCTACAGGCAGCGTTAACTTCATCTCAAAGCTTGGTATTCAAAAGGGACTGAGGATGCACATCAAAGCCTGAGATGCCTATCTACCAGGGACACAATCCAGCTAAGCTCCTGTAATTGTGACCTCCAGGCTGGAAGATCACCCCAAGTTCAGCACATACTGATCACCAGTGTTACAAGACTAATGTCTCTCTGACCATTTGCTGACAGCCTGTGGTCAAGATAACAGAGCATGAAAGGAGGAGGATTTAATAATGGATCCTGACAGCTGGAGAAAAGAATAAGAATCTGGTCAGAAAACAGCCTCTTTTGGACAAGATGGAGGGCAAGAATGTTATCAGCCTGGAGCAGCATGATGCATCTCCTGCTAGAGCCCCACTTCTTCTTCTTCCTCCTCCCCATCACTCTGAATTCCTAAACTGCCTGTCTAGCATTCAGAGCATCTGTAAGTACAACCCTACACAGTGTGTGTTCATAATGATGGGTGGATCAGTGGTATAATAATAGCCATAGCACTACCTTAACATCATCCTGTCTGATTTGACTGGATCATCAAGCTTATAGAGTAAATTATCCAGCAAATTGCCAACCAAAATATGGTTTTGTAAGCACAGTCAATGTCCAGACGAAGCCTTTCCAAGGAAGTTTACCTTGTTCTGTGATCTTAATTCCTTTGTTTATTGTTTAGTCAATATATTAATTCTATTTCCCTTACAAAAGTGGATCTTCAAATATCTTCATGCTGTTCATCAGCTTTGAAAGCATCTAATAAAATTTGTTCAGGTAACCTTTAGCCATTTGAAGAAATTAATTTTTAATGTCTGTTGCACTGGAAAGGTGTTCAAAATATTAGACTATTAAATATTTCATAACATCATTACATAAAATTTAGGCGCTGCAGGCCAAGCATCATTGCACATTGCTTTGGGAGATGTTAAACAGGCCCACTGTGATTTGTGCTTTTTCCCTTCATAATTTAATAACATGATTTAAGTTGTTTCTGGCTTGGCAAAATACATCCTTCTTGTACAGATATGGCTGTTAATTAAGAAGTCTCCAGTGAGAGGAAATAGGTTTGAGGGTGATGTTTCTGAGACCATTTTTTGTGTGTCATTGAGGAAATTTAGAATAAGAAAGTATAAGAGAATTTGCAAACTTAATATACATAAAGAACTTGGGTACTTGCTAACTCCAGCACTGGTATAAGAATTTAATACTGCTCCCGTTTTTTCTGTCACTGATTTATCTTTTATTTTCCAAAATCAAGAATAAAAAAAGAAATACTTTAAATCAATTTGTGGTCCCAGTTGCATCACCCCTATCCCTGTGCAGTGTCTCTAGATAAGGTGTAATGAACAAACTCACGCAGACTACAATCTGGGTTAAAACATGGCCACAACATTAGTGATTCCAGATGTAGGTGGATTTTGGCTCACACATTGGGTGTATATTCATTTCAGCCTCCTTCTGGAGGACTGAAATTTTAACAGGGTTGTACCATGGATTATGGCCTCCCCAAGACAACAATCTACTGAGGTGGCCATCCTCAGGCCACTGCTGGAAGCTCTATGGTCCATCTGCCCCATGCATGGCTTCTGGATAGAGACTTCCACCTAGACTCTTCTAACATGGTACACTGAACAAGCCACTGGTTTGATCCAGGTGATGATCCACTTCACCATAAAGCTCGATAACTAGGATTCTACCCAATGCCTTATGTGCCAAAAGTCTTGACAATTACTATGAGGAAGGAAAAACTTTCAGACGGGCCAATTCCTTCCTAGCTCTGAAGATGGCAAACACTGAGAACCATAGCAAGGTCAGATAGTACAAGGAAGCGAAACATGTTTAGCAAGGTATCTAGGGCAGTGTTTTTGAACCACTGTTCCGCGGCACACTAGTGTGCCGCGAGATGTTGCCTGGTGTGCCGTGGGAAAATTACTTTATATATAGTCAATATAGGCACAGAGTTAATTTTTTTAACATTTTCTAATGGTGGTGTGCCTCGTGATTTTTTTCATGAAACAAGTGTGCCTTTGCCCAAAAAAGGTTGAAAAACACTGATCTAGGGAATAAAACATGGTTAAGCAAACAACCTTGGAATAAAAATATGGTTAAGATTCATGAAGCAAAACGTGAACTAGAATGTAATTGGGGGGGGGGGAGGTTAAACAAGACATATTACAGAACCATGAACGAGAGAGAAGGCAGGTCTACTCTTCTGGCCAATTTCACAGAAAGAACCTGGTGCAGTCGGCTTTTAAGCATCGCTGGCGGCTCGGAGTGGAAACATCGAGCTCATGGCATCCCAGTGATGCTGATTGGCTCATTTAAATTTTTCAATTTTGGCAGCAAAGTCCCAGCTGCTGGATTGGCAGCAGACCAGCAAGGGGCTGCAACCACCACTCACCCAGAAAGAGGTAAGCAAACATTGTGGCTGGATGAAAAGAAACACAGCTACATAACATACTTTTACTTCAGTTTATTTCATTGAGTTTTGACAGTACTGTATATATATCTTATTCTATGTGTCAGGGATTTATAAAGAGCCAGAGTTTTATAAGAGAGAGAGAGAGAAACACAAGTATAGTGAATCTACAATCTCCACATTTACTGTAGAAAAAAATGACCGTTATTCTATAGAGATCATTTCCCCACTGAGTACAATGTACAATACCATAATACTTAGCATTCATCATGTACACTTGAATTTTAAAAGGAAAGGTTTGGCTAATGAAAGCAATTGCACAGATAAAAGAAACAATTATGGTTTTCTTTAAAAAAAGAAACAGTTTCAAACAGTTTCAAGCTCATATGCCTGCAATTCATACACACACAAGTCAAACTGTCCTATGTGCATTAAAATGTTTCAGAAAAGGTGAATGCAAGCACAAGGCAGAGTTTTGTGTGTCAACTAGTTGTTTATTATTATTATTATTATTATTATTATTATTATTATTATTATTATTATTATTATTATTATTTTCATCCATGGATTTCACCTTGGAGCCAGTTAACCTTTCTCCATTTTTGCAGCAGAAAATAAAATGTGAACTCGACTTTGCCACTATTCAAGAAGAGTTTGTTCCAGGAGAAATTAAAGAAAAAAAAGGAAATTGTGTGACCACAACTAATGACTTTAATTAGAGTGTTTTCCACGTAATCCAGCATATATAATTTTCTTGTATGGTATGGAAATGTGTTCTGTGCACAATTTTTTCAATCATCACAGAAAAAAAATATGCAGGTAAGTTTTGCATATACCAGTGATCTTTGTTTGCATATCATGGTATTAGGACCTTTTCCTAAAAGGAAGGATAGAAATGGTCAGATCATCTTATCTTGTTCAGAGAGGATAAAATCAGAACTGGGTGAGCTGCACTTTGCAAAGCCCTGCTGGGCTTACTCCAGGAGACTGGAAATGAAGTCTTCCACACCACCACCTTTAACAGTTCTGAGTGTTGTTGTTTTTTCCCCTTCAGCTTCTCCTCCATAAAGTTTTCTCTCTGGGTTGAGACAGTGTTCATGGAATGAGGGAGTTTTAGAGCCTGTGGTTCAAAGTTCTCCCTTGATCTGCCCCTGGCTAGAATGAGAGGGACTTTTCCATCCACAGATGGAGGGTGAGTTCCACTCTGTCCCACAGACCCTAGCGCAAGGACCAAGCCATCTTTAGGGGATGTGACAGTGACATGGTATCACAAGGGTGCCATCAACAGCCCACTGCCTAGTGAAATCAAAGACGTGTGGAGCTTGTTTCAGTTCTTCTATTTAAATCAACAGAAATATACAGAGACCATGAAATGTGCTGTTGCTCAGAGTGCCCACTCCTCCCTCCTGACAGTTACTTCCTAGCTCTGAGACCCCTCCTGCTGCCTACGTTGGCCGCTAAGGGATTCTCTCTGTCTCTGTTTGGATTTCTGCTCTGTGACATGCATGAAATGCCTTGTTCTATGGGAAGGAGGGGACTCTAGCATACTCTCCAGAGACATTGTGTCACTTGGCTGCTATATTGTTTCTAACACATCTGACTGCTGCCCTCCGTTCAGGGCTAATGCACCCGATATCTCGCTCCTGTTCTTCATCACCCATTATTTCACAGCTCATTTCTTCTTCTGGGGTGTGCCCTGTCTCAAACCACTACAATCCTGGGTCCATACTCCCTTCCTCTTTCCCCTCTCTGGAAGCCTCTTGGATTGGTGGTCTCCACTCCTCCTCATCTGCCCAGTCCCTGACACATGGCATGATTTAATTGTCATTTGAAATAGCTCTATTCACAACTTTGTCATTTGAAATGTCTCTAATCCATGCCCCAGATGAGGGAGGTCAAGTAGCTAGGCTGTTGGGCAGTTTGGATTGACTCGAGGCATTCCTGCACTCACTACTGATATCATCATATATTCCAAGACAGAGTTCAGCAGATATATTCCGAGGCAAAATTCAACAGAACTCCACTTAATATAAGGTATCTACCACAATGCACTTTCTATTTAAATTTTCTCGTTTGTAAAAGCCAGCTCCCTGTAATATTCCAGTTTCTTCTATACCATTTAGCTCAAAGCAAAATATGCAGGAAGAATTCCTACAGAGAAGAGTAAACAAGATGCTTTGGGCTTCGCCTACCATAGTATGCCATTAAAGTTTCAGTGCACTCTGACAGTTTTTTGTTTTATTTATATAAAATATTTCTGTGGTTTAAATTATTTAAAGCAATAGAAACAAATACAGAGGTATTTCCTTTTGACACTTGGAGACAGAGAAACAGTCTTTAGATTTAAAGGCTATACTGGGTGCGTTTTCTATTGTAATTCCCTAGCTTTTTAATACAGTCCATAGGGGGAAACGAGGGAGAACACAAACTTCTCAGATTTATTGTAATTACTGAACTTTTCCTGTGCTAGTTATAGGAAGTGCAAATAATATTTAAAAGATGCACTGAGCCAGACCCCTTAAGCAAATATTTTCACACAGTCTTCAGGAAAAAGCTTCTTGGTGGCAAAATTTCTACATGACATCATTGTTGAGTGGAGAGAAATCCCCTCGTCTAAACACCCACACTGACAAGTTCCCCAAGAATGGTTGGTGTATATTTAAAAACAAACTTAAAATGGGGGGAAATAACCACAAATAACTGGCAGCGGTGAGCTTTATAAAGCAGAAAATGTTGTTTTCTTTTGCTCACTTCTGTAACCATTTGGAACATAACCTTCTGAATTATATATCTGGACACAAAAACACATATATTTCCTTGACAGCTGTGCAGTGAAGAGTCTCACATTAAGAGTCAAACAGCTACTGCTCTGCCATCTCCCTTCTAACCTAAGAAGATTTTCCCCTTACTTACACCCCTCTCACAGAGAATCATAGAACTGTAGAATTGGAAAGCACTCTGAGGTTCATCTAATCCAACCCCCTACAATTCAGGAATCATTTCCCCAATGTGGTGCTCAAACTCACAACCCTGAGATTAAGAGTCTCATGCTCTACCGACTGAGCCAACATATGAGCCACTCTGAACATGAGATTTCTCCTTTAAACTCCTCTGTAAGCCCTTTGCTCTGACCACACTCAAAGTCTATCCATGTGGCATTTCTATAGATCAGCTGACCTTATAACTGAATCATGAGTGGTTCGGTTAAGACCAGCTGACCCCCTGAACAGGACAATTTCCCTTCTTCCTCTCCTTCACCCTGTATGCACTGCCAGGATCTCTTCGGAGTGGCTCTGCTGTTTAAAAAAGAAAAGGGGGAAGAGCTGTGTATAAAGTGGGGCGAGGGTCTAGTTTTATGCTGCACCATGTTCCCGTCCCCCACTTCACCAAATTCAGTTCCCTACCTGGGTTGCAATACAGAGAGCAAGACTAGGAGGGAGAAAAGTGTAGTTTAAAGATGGAGGGGGGAATGTCTTTGATATCAGCACTGGAATTGCCTGTTTAAGTACAGTATAGGATTCATCTTTGCACTTTGCCTCCTCTTTTCTATAATTATTATTAATGCATGCACACACATGGCCTGGACACTATCAAAATTGCACAAGTCCAGTAATGAAATTAATTAAAAATGTGGGGTGCCTAGTGCTCTGAGTATGGAAGGGGGGGTGCATGTGTATGCACATGTGTATGCATATGTATGTTTTGCTCAACAATTCAGAAACATTCTCTCTCTTCAATACAGGGAACCTGTTGCTAACAGGACAGTGGATTTTTAAAAATCAGTTTTTATGGGGCTTTTCAACTTCCTTTGTCTCTTTGCAATAGGAAGCCTCAGTGCTTGCTTGTAAAACTTGTTCAAACCTGTCCTGCAGAGAGACATAGCAAGGATTTCAAATTAAAAATGTAGCCTGGGATGGAGGGTTCTCACCTCAGCAGGAAGTTCCCATGCTTTGGAACAAGAAATTCTAGCTGAAAGGAAGATTGGTATCCCTCCATTCCAAGACTTCCACTAGAGAGGCACAATATAACAGCATCAACAACAATAACAACAACAACAGATTTTTAAAATCCCCCCTCCTCTCAATAAATGAATTTCTCACTCCATAGTTATATTATTTTAATGTACGATTTGTGTTATTTTGCCAAGTCAGAATTCTTCAGTTGTTGTAACTATTGGGAGAATTCTGCACACAAGCAAAGTATGTTGAATCCTTAAATGGATGGTTTTAGTGCTTTCAGTGCTTTAGTGGATTTAGAACTTTTACTCCTAGCTGAGTAGGGACCCACAACGTTGTTGTTACACTTAAACATTTTAATTCAGTAGAAATAATTTTAGCTTGCAGAAAACATATCTACACTGCTAATGCAATCTTGCTTTTTCCAGTTGGAGTAAGAACAGTTTTGCTATAAAGATTGAATTCCAATAGCTATGCTCAATGGATTTAAATTGGCATATTAACAGTGTCACTTGTTTAAAATCTTAGATCAATGCCCAGCTCTGCTGGCACAATTAACTCAGCCCAACACAAAAATTAGTGCTGTGTGGAGTAGTTGCCCCCCACCCCCACTCTGTATTAAATGTGTCCATCCATTAATGAGAAAAGAAATTGCATTCAACAATTGACAAAGGTGAGGTGCAGGATTTTCACTGTGCTACGCTCATGGTGGTGGTCAGCGGCTTTGAGAGGTGTACTTTCTCTCATTCTACAAATAACCTCTCTAGGAGGTCTGAATTCAATAGCCTTCCTGGGTGCAAGGCAGCCATGACTGGACTTCCCTGCAATGGCAGGAAATTGGGGAAGCTGTCAGCCATGCTCCTCACAGCATTTCCTTTTTTAAAAAAGTAAATAAATCAGTGCAAATAAATTCTTTTTTAAAGAAAGGACGTCGCTTAAAATTAAAGTCAGTGGGCCTGCTGATCTCTGGTGCTTAATTGCCATCCTCCTTGACCTTCCTGGCTTCAGTTAAAATTCAGGGGAAGATATCATAAGATAACTTCTTTTTCAGATCTGGGAGCCATGGAGACTGCAGAGTGCTGGATAAATTGCTATTGCAGGGGAGTACAGTGGCAAAGACACACATACACACACCACCCTCAGCCACTTCACGAAGATTTGGCAGTTCAGTCCCAGACCCATTAAACCACCCTGGAATAAAGGAGAAACAGCAGCTTCTTTTACAAGGGAAGAAAACTTGAGAATTTGGAAAACAGGTTTTTGTACAAGACTTACATGAGCTATCCTATAAGAGAATAGAATTGGCTGGAGCTCTATTGAGAGCCACATCTTGATAGCGGTTGCATAGCAGAGATTCCAGGGCCTTTGCAAAAGCCTGCATTCCATACATTTTAGGACAGTGCATTTTGTTTTCTTCAGTCAGTATGGTTTCTCAAAAACCTTGTACTGGCTCATCTGGCAGCAGAGAATATTCTCTGCCTTCAAGAAGCTTGACCCCTGTGTCATGCCTTATAATGCCTGGGTAGAAAGACTGGAGCTAAATTGAGATTACTGTGCAAAGTCTCAAACTCAAAGCTTCTAGAGGCGTAGAACTCAAAGTCAAATATTATTTGAGACCAAATCCTTTGTTATTTCTTTGGTGCTGTAACTAGATCAGTCTTACTTGACCCTTGCTCCCAATCTGAATGCCTTTCTTTTTGTTTTGGTGATTTGTATGTGCTCTGCTGCAAAACGTATTTTCTCAAACAAAACTGAAACCGAATAACATTTCAACAGTGACTCTGAACAAGAACTCAGCATCAAGTCTGAATTTTTCAGTGTGTTGTGATTCCCATATGCAAACAGTAAAACTGTTCCTTTCCATCTAAGATGCAGGCTAACCCTATAAATGACATTAGATTTTCTATTCATCCTTCTCATGCAGTGCCTGTTCCAGTGAAAGACCCAAAGAATTGTCCACCAGTAAATGGATGGGTCACTTAAATCTACTTCCAGCTTTGGGGCTATGCATAGATAAAATGGAGTCGCCATGGATGTGGAAACTTGTCGAGGGATGCAAGGGGTAGTTTAAATAGTAGTGTGTGCAAAGTCAGCAGAAATTCATAGAGCAGTGTATGGATTTCTGGACCCCATTGCAAAACTACACAGTTACAGATTTAATTGATTCATCTGGGAAGAGCTATCCAGAAGCAGACTGAGGAAATTTCAAATACACACATACACAAACACACTGAGTAAGTGAGATTAGAGTGAAATAATGAAGTTATATGCAGCCTCTTCTTGCAAAATGGATTTAAAGGGATATTTTGAGGCACTGTTAATAAGATTATTTGATGTAAGGCTATCTGGCAGTATTATAATCTCTTACGAGATAGTCCTGAGATAATCTCATTAGAAGTTAATTAATGACAGACATTTGTATTTTCAACAACAGAGGCCTAGCAGACAGTCAGCTCAGAGAAGCAAATAATAATTGACAAAGACTGCATTGGTGAGAATAAAGAATAGCAAGGAATGAAAAGAGTGTGGTGGGTGTAGAGCTACCGTGACAGTGTTGGCTGCCAGCTACTGGAGAGATATTTGTAGAAGATGCATGAAACTATTTGCACATTTCCCCACACAAGCTAAATGTGTGCCTTTTAATAGTTTAGTCAAGTGCAAAGGAATAACAAAGATTATGGGGAAATAAAATGGCTAGCTGAATCTATATAACAAATTAAAAGGCAGCATTGTGTTTTTTAACCCCCCCCCAAAAAAATGGGACTATAAATAATGCCACCACCAAACTTAAAATGTGGCATTTATTCCCTAAGAATCAGGATTCCAACACTTATTTCATTTTAAGAATTATTAACAGTTAGTAACTATTTACAGGTAGGTAGCCGTGTTGGTCCATGGGGTCATGAAGAGTCGGACACGACTGAACGACTGAACAACAACAAGCCGTGTTGGTCTGCCATATAGTCAAAACAAAATAAAAAAATTCCTTCCAGTAGCACCTTAGAGACCAACTAAGTTTGTTATTGGTATGAGCTTTCGTGTGCATGTGAAAGCTCATACCAATAACAAACTTAGTTGGTCTCTAAGGTGCTACTGGAAGGATTTTTTTTTTTTAAAATTTTGTTTCAGTTAGTAACTATGACAGAATTCACATTGTATATATGTGTAAAATGCCCATGAAAGAATAACTAAGAGTCCTCTAGTCATCCTGTTCTCATTGGCTGCCTGGGCATCTTTTGTAATGTAATAAATAGCTGAGGTGAAGTACAAGCTTAGGCACAGACTTGTACATATAGCAATATTGCTACAGTTGAATATTGCTACTAGGCATTTCACAAGATTTAATTCACTGGGTTATACATGATTTGTCCCATTCCTCAGAGACTAACTATCGTGGGAGTGGAAGCACTACATTTGTTACTTTGAAAGCAGGAATGGAGAGCCCTCCTAGGGCCATATTCTCCCATGGGCAGCTTTCCAGGGGCCATATGTCCATTTTGAGTGTGGCAGGGCCAAACGGGAAACAAGATGGAGCAGTGGGTGGGACTCTTGCTATTGTATAGTACACTGCATTCCAGCCATGCAGAAGTGAGAGGCTTCTACACAAACACATCTTGCACTTTCTAGCCAGACGAAATAACTCAAGGAGGGCATAGAACAGGGCTTCAGGGGAAAGGAGGTGTGGAATAAATCCCAAGGGCCGTATAAAGATGTTTTGAAATCCACTTGAAAACGTGGAGAAGGCCTGCTATAAAGTCAAATGTCCCTATCCAGGAAGCATCATGATTTCTTTATGAAGTCAGGCTGGGAAGGTTATTTTGTACTTTCATTCATAGCTTGCATGGCAGCAAGCAGTCCATTCACAGAAGCCTGTTTTGGCAGGTGGGTCTTCAGACGAATATGGAAATATGTCTTGTACCAAGTCAGTCCTTGGGTCTGCCTGGCTCAGAAATGTCTACAGTGACCGGTAGTGGTTCTTCAGGATTACAGATAGGAGTCTATCACAGCCTGGAAATTCTATCACAGAGGTAGAAACAGGATCCTCCAGCATCCAACGCACATACGCGACAACTACGCTAGACCACTGAGACCATTCTTAAATCTGTATGGATGACATATTTTAAATGTGCCTTTACTTCTTCATTTATATGTTGGGAACAATACTGGCTATCTACTGGTATGGGAAAGACTACAGTGGTGAAGAATCTTTAACCACCCAGATGTTGTTTTATGCCCATATGTTGTTGAACTCCCACCATCCCAGCCAACATAAACAATGGTCCAGGATGATGGAAGTTGTAGTCCACAAAATCCCATTGGCTGCCTCTGGGTTAAATCATATCTAGAGGCTTCCCTGCACCCCGTGTAGCACAGAAGTGTTGAAATCCAGCAAATTCTGGGGCACCACAGATTCTCCCCACCCCTGTATGTTCCTGCAAATAAGACAGCTAATAACATTTTAATATGTATATGACTCAGCCTCCCGTTGCATTTTCCCTCTTTTATGATATAAACAGCAGTTGTTAACATCATGGTATGACATATTTGGTATATTCATACCCACAGAAAGGATTTTATTTTAAAGACAGGAATGTTCAACAGAACTGAAGTGGAAGTAGTATGCTACGAGCAAAATCAATGGCACACCTCAAATCTACATGTGTTCTCTGCAACGTTAAATAATTCAGTGTATGCACAACATCTGAGGGTACATTCACGCAAACACGCACACTGTTGTGTAGAGAAATATCCAGCTTATGCAACATTATCAAGCTAGACAAAATTATGATTCAAGTAAAATACTTTTGTTTGTTGTACCTGTACCTTTTGAATAAGAAGGCTTTTTATAAAAAGTTGCATTGATTTGCCTAAAGTGTTAAATGGCATAATAGGCATATACTAAAGTATTGAATAATTTAGGTAAATCAATATTTTCTGAATTTTGGAGGTGTACAAACTATCTTGGGTGCTAAGGGGAATCAATGTAATAAAATAAAAATGAGGTAGTTTATAATGATGGATGTTTGGGCTGATAATAACCAGAGGAAAAAATCTCACTTCACCATTGCAACAAACAAGTTCCAGTCATGTTTTCTATAATATTCCCATCAGAAAACATAGCATTACATAGTCAATTGATTTCAGCATTTAAATAGCTTTTCATTTGCACAACATGTAGCCAAAGAACAATCTCGCTTCTTTCATGCTGTCATTATTTATACTTTGATACGATGCGGCAATGTATTTTTATTGTCATTTGAATTATTTTGCATATTTGTTGAGCTCTTATTATAAATCTATAACATTTTAGAATAATAAAAGAAAGCTCTTTAGAACAATGCAGGGCGTACAATTTAGTGTTATTTAAGATGTTAAAAGAATTATCCTCAGTCATTTTATGTATCTGAGGTTTTTATATTATGTTATCCTGCAACAATAGAGAGAAATGTATCTTTGAAAGCAGCTGTGTGAAACTGGCAGTCTGTGGGCTGCATCTGACCAAGCTGTATTGACCAAGCCATCATATCTGTCTGCTCAGTGGTGGCCACTGGTTGCTCGTTATCTCTTTGGACTGGTAGGAGAGAAAGGAGAGAAACCAGCAGTAGGGGCAGCTAGAGCCAATGACTGGCAGAGCCACTTCTTGAATCTGTAAGAAACAAGGCAGGCATGTGGGAACTGGGCTAATTGAGGTTGGGGGTGGCAATGCCCCATTTCTCCTAATGGTCCAGGCCTCCACTTATGGTGTTCCAAATGGAACTGCAAAGGCACTGTTCTCAGCTACCTCTGCTTTAAGATGGAGCTAAAGAGTATGGGTGGTGCACTGTAAGCATTGGAGGAAATCAATAATTCAGTCTCCTCCAATAGTGACAGTGCTCTTCCCATCTCCTTCTTAGATTATCAGTTGATGCAACACTTCCTGAAAGATTCCTTTATCCCTCACCTTCCTCCAAAGGAACCCAGAGTGGCAGGGTTTGTGGGAGGGGATATTCTTCCATTGCCCACTTTTATCTTGGCCACAACCACTCTTGGAATGCAGCCACCGCAGGGTTGGCCAAAAAGAAATATGGCCCTCGGGACAAAAAAATATTTCCCACCCCTATGGTAAAGTTTAGCCTGATATATAATTGTTTTAAAAAAGAAATTAATCTCAGATTGAATATGCCCACAGAATGGCAGGCAGTGCTTCTTTAATAGTGTTTATGGAAGTTTAAAATTACTTGTTCTCATAGTAGTGTTTAAAATGGTGCTTTTAAAATTACAAATCACTTTAATTTAGAAACATGTCAGGTTTCTGGTAATAATATAGATTTTATTCTGAGACATCTGACTGCCAGACAGGATGAAGAACAATTTTACAATATATGTGTGTCTACTTAAACCCTATCAAAGTCAGTAGAATTACATGCGAAGTATATCTCACCTACCAAATCTGCCTCTGTAGCTACTGGCACTAACTGTATCTTGCTGTGACATAAGAGTCGTGTGTATTCGAGGCCCTTTCATGTGTTCAATTGAATGAACAAGTGTCATGGTCATGACTGGAGGGATGCCCAGGCAAAGGAGGCATGCGTAGCCAACATAGGCTTGTGCTCCCTCACATGTTCAGTGAACACATGTGTTTTCTGAAAATGAAAGGGAAGACTTTTAATATTATCTCACTGATTTCCAAGGTATACAAATCCTAGAAGAGTAAGTAAATATTGAAGTGCTGCGTCTAAGACAGAGCGCTGAACTAATATCCATTCATAAGACATTCATGTTCTCCAGAGCAGCAGCATTTGAAAACAATGGTACAAATAACACTCAGTGACAGCAATGTAGGAGAGAGGATAGAGGAAAGAGTGAGTGGATTCAGTCAAAGTTTCCTCTTTACTCTGTGATGTGGGGCAGAACATCTTGTGGAAAATGTTCCACCGCCTTACAGGTGATCGCCTACAGGTGATCATTCCTAGCAAGTATGTGTTCAGCATATCCCACATAGTCCTTTGAGTTGCTAAAATTTATTACAATGTCAACAATTTTCAGTGCCTAACAATTTTGCAAGTATTCTAATAAACATATCCACATGATACAACACTTAATACACATTAATTCTGTCCCTGCCCCACCCCACCATGCAAATATTTTAACTATGGGAACAAAAAAAATGTATAGGATATCTTTTTTTTTTTAGCTTTGTATACTACATACAAGTAAGATAAACATACTAAATTAGATGATTCTCTTGGGCAGGTGAGGGGAACCTTTGGCCTTCCAGATGTTACTGAACTGCAATTATCATCACCAGCTTGCAAGCATGGCCAGAGATGATGGGAGCTGCCGTTCAGCAACATCTGGAGGGCCAAAGGTTCCCCAAAGCTGCTCTAGGGCAGCAGAACATTTTCTAATGCAAACAACCATATGCAAATAAGCTCTACCCTACTTTGCATTCACTTAAAAGCACTCTGAAAGCTTTTTCATTTTTCAAACCCTGGTCTATGATCTTTAAAGTTCTGAATAATAAAAAGTGTGATTGTTTTAGCTAGCCTGTTGAAGTCTTTTGAACTGTCTCAGAGCAATGTTACTGTGGAACTATGCAATAGCATAGTTCTTCCATCAAGCTCTGGGCAAAGCTTTTGATACTGTATTTTCCTTTCTCTGTTTTAGGTCATGGGATGTTTGCCTGGAACGTAAATAAACAGGAGGTTGTAAGGCTCCTTGAACACCATGACAAATAGCTGGTAGGTTACTTTAACACAGTGGGTCAGAAGTTGTGCAGGTGAACTTTAGAGCTTGCTCAGCTATTCATGCCTCCTAGGGCCAATTTTCAAGTGGCCTCAAAATATAAATTTTTCACATAGGTTGCTCACTTAATAGATAAAAAAATGATATCAAAAGGACATGTTTGAATGCAAACACTGAAAGTGATGACAGCTTGGTTCTCAGGAACTGGAAGGACTGGCCATATACAAAGGGCAATTTTATTGATCTCTTCACTTATGTGAGAGGAAATTGTGGTGCCAGGAGAGACTAGCTGTAAGTTCTTTGTGTAAAATTGGAGATGGGAACAAGGATGTTGTTCTACTATGGACTGAGCAAGTGAAGAATGATAGCTGAATGATAAAATAACAGGATATTTGCCAAGGGAAGGGGACCATCTGATTCACCAGCGGAGGACTTGCCATGTGATACAGGATGACATGACTAGCAATGGAATCAAAGACTGAAAATAACAGGATTGATATATGGTTTAGCTCCCATTACTCAGCATTTCAAGGAGATCACATCTACTGCAGATTATGGTCTTTTGCTCATAATTTAAATTGGTAATACCAGGAGTGGAGATTTGTGTGTGTGTGTGTGTAGGTACAAAATACATATGCTCCAGTAGAAAGGAAAATTTAAAATAAAAGTGCACAATTAAAATTTCACCAAAGCAGAAGTCGTTTTCATTTAATTGTTTTTTATTATTAATTGTGCAGAAGCACTGATCCACTCCTGTGGACAGCTAGAATTAAATATATATATTTAAAAATGAATTTTAAAAACACAATTGAAGCAGAAATGTTGTTGTTTTAATTTTTAAATTGCATAGGAGAGCTGATTCACTCCTGTAGAAGAGTGACTTAAAAAATTATTAGCAATGCAATCCTATACACTTTACTCAGAAGAAAGACTCATTGAGTTCAATGGGAATTTTCCCCAGGTAAGTATATATACTAGGATTTCAGTCTTAAAAGTTTTCTTCCACTGGAACAAATGCAAAACTCAGAACTCTTGATAAAAACTGAGCTTTTTTGTTGAGTATTTGTAGTTGCCTTGAGCTATTTTCAATTTGAACATCTCTTAATGCAGTGTTTGTGTGGTGTAAGTTTATCTCTTTATGTATTTGTTTTATTTCAAATATTTCTTAACCATCCTTCATTAAAAGTTTCCCAAGTTGGTTTAAAAAACTGTGAATAAATGTTGGGAACCTTGCCCCCATGTTCCCCTGCTTCCAAACCCTTTCCAAGCCAATTTTCCCAAGTAACATTTCCTACTGGATTTGTACTTTCCCCTCCAATTTACTAGGTTGACAGAAACCTTCCTTCTTGCAAAAATAAGCTTGTTTGAAAAGGCTGGGAATTGTATGTTGACTAGCTTCCAGAGGGGAGAACAAATATGATAATTTGAGGTGGATTTGGTTGCAGCTCATACTCACTAGTTCAGAAATTTACCTCAGTTCTAATGTTTAATTTGTTTATTTAAAAAAATGCAATTGCATTTGTGCATTCAAAAGTAGATAAATTACCATGTAGTGGATAAGAAGGCATTGCCTTTTCAGACGGAACAAGAGAGAAATAATTTTATCCATATAAAGACTACTAAAAATAGTTTAGCACTAGGTAGACAAAATATACCAACTTCAAAGGAAATCCCATACGTAGGTTTATCTTGCAGATAATAAATGGTGACAAATACAGGCATGGAAAGTAAAAGTCCTAATTTGTCATGAATTACATGAAAGCTTACAAGAAGATGTGCAATATTCGTAGCAATGTTAGCAGTCGTCTTCAGAGGATAATTCCAATTTTCTGAAGCTCTGGAGAGTCAGCGTTTGAATAAAAGCCAAGCACTTGGTATAGGAATTTGAAGTTTATATCATCAAGACAACCCCCTAACCATCAGACAGCAGCAGACCAAATGCAATGCAGCCTTGTATATTTCAACTGCAATTGCCAGTTGAGAACAGAGATCATGTAGACAGTTTTTGTAAGTACCATATTATAAACCCATCTGTTACTCCGTCTGGCAAAAAAACAACAACCCCAAAAACAGAAGCGCTTTACAAACTCTTCTCACCAATATACAATTGTTAGCTTCCTGCTGATAGCCCTCATGTAGGCTTCATTGTATAATTATTTCAAGCAGGAAACAAACAGCCCACATGTTCAATAGTAATTACTAGTTCAATTAGCTCACCATAAGCAGGTTGGTTTTGGGTGTGTGTGGATTTTAAAAATTATTACTATCTACAAATAGAGAGTTTGGTGCAATCTTTATATGTGTTTTGATGTATGGCTATAGAAATGAGCACGAATGTTCAAGCACGAGTCTAATATTTCTTTAGAAAACCTCATGTTCAAGCATGAGTCTAATATTTCTTTAGAAAACCGCTTGTTGTATCCCATAAACTAAAATTGATTTGAGCAGCTAGTATTGTAGTGCTGGGGACTACTTATCAGGCTACAATAATGGCAATAATTTCATTTCTTTGGATATCATGCAGTAAACAGAGACTTGGTCCAAGTTCGCACCTCCATGTTCCTCCAACTGCTGAATCCACTGGTAGTTTGCATATGTGGGTGACTAAGATAGATCCAGCAATGGATAGATATAGAGCTGCATGCTGTGTTTCAGTGGAACTACTCTCATACATTCAGCTGCCAGTCATCAAGTATGAAGAGATCAGATGAAACCTGGATAAAGGCAACTGTGTTTTAGGATTAAGATCAGTTCAAGTTTTAAGTGCTGAAAATAATGATGATAATGACAACGACGACGATGAGTGTTGCAAGATGATCATAAAATATTATTTATTTTGAGGCACTGACATAATGAAGAAAATGAAAGGGGGCTTTGAGGGTATTCTTCAAAAGTTTGTAAGTAAATGGAATTATTGTTTATAAAAAAAAAACAACTCATGCCCAAACCATCATCCAAAAGATTACAGATATTCTTATAAGTCTATGAGCACTTACATGTGAGTAAGCCCCATTGAATTCAGGACTTACTTATGCATAAGATTGCACTGTTATGCATAAGATTGCACTGTTAGGTACATAAGATTGCACTGTTATTTTATTAGATTGATATTTTGGAGGCATTTTATTTATATTCCTATATCCATTATACATTTTAGCATAACCATATTTTATGATATCACTGCATCATTCATCATCATCATCATCGTCGTCATCATCCACTTGACCATGGATGATGATGTTGTTGTTGTTTGATGAAGGCTGACTAGGACTAACCATGGGAAGAGAGGCAAAGCTGTTTTATATGTTCCTGTTTAAGTGTCCATTCATTCAAGTTGAATGATATTCTTGACTCCATCCAAAGAGCAGTGGGAAATATGAAATAAACCCTAACTTGTCTAATGAGAAGAAGCAGAATTCAAAGCTTGCTCTTCTAGCTAGAAGTTTGACAGGCTATCATGTCTCCTTGTTTCTGTAATGTATGCTATATATGGCAGAGTAGCCATACTTTGCTTTCCACTAGATTTTTTCTCTACTAAAACAATGTCTTTCATTACTCAGATAGATTTCACTCTACAATTTGCATGCAAGACTTCACTGTCAGACTGCTATTTAATGATGTAAAAAAAACCCATCTTCTAAACATTTACTCGCCCATTAATGTTTTCTGGGGAGACAATCCACATTCTAATGATAGTATGTTATTGGCTGATAAAGACACTGTGGATCTGAGAGTTACCATCTGATACTTTGATAGTCCCTTAAAATCTAAAAACCTATTTGCTGTCTCACGGTTATGTTGCATCTGGATGTTTGATTACTGGTACATCTGAAGTTTCAGAGGAAGCTATGTTGTGGAGCTTCATCTTTTATTTTTGTCAGTTTCAAATATTTTAATAGAAAGAGGGACCATTTTTACAGACTTATTTGAGGGGCTACACAAGCCACATGATCTTATCATTTATGCAATTTGAAAGCACATTTTATTACCAGTACTTTCTTTTGAATTACTAGCATTATTTTGAATATTACCAGCACTTTCATGTGATTCAAATTAGGGCTATTCTAAAACAGAAAACAAATTGCAGCAAAATTGATATTTTGCTTGACATATTAAAAATGTTTAGGCACTTAATATTTTTGAATAGTGTAAATAACCAATATAGTAATTTTGTTAAGTTCTAACACTATACTGTGATTGACATTAATTTATCTTGATACACAAACTGAGTTACATCTGCTACTAACTGGTAGCAGTGAATTAACCAGCAGAAACACAATGTTAGATTATTGACACTAATAATAACAGCCACATTTTAAGAAGGTCACTGGGAAAGTAGAGGAAGTCTAGATGAGGGAGACCAGGATAGTGAGAAATCAGCTGTGGAAAGGTAACATTGAGATTGATTTTGGAGGCATAAAACAGGCATAGGCAAACTTGGCCCTCCAGATGTTTTGGGACTACAACTCCCATCATCCTTAGCTAACAGGACCAGTGGTCAGGGATGATCAGAATTGTTGTCCCAAAACATCTGGAGGGCCAAGTTTGCCTATGCCTGTCATAAAACTGCAAATGCTAATGTGTGGACAGAGGCTCACAAATATACTAATGGGAACAGTGACCCATGTATGCATTGATGTCATAATGTGGACACTGTCTCAGATAAAAGAAAGCACTTCTTCACACACTGTATAGTTAAACTATGGGATTCACTCCCACAAGTGGTAATGATGCCCATCCAAGTGAGGGACTTTAAAAGAGGATGAGACAAGTTCATAGAGGACAAGACTATCAATGGTTGCTTGCTACAATGACTGTGTTGTACTTCCACTGCCAGAGGCTGCACACCTCTGAATGCCAGTTTCTGGGAACTGCTAGTTAGGATATCACTGTTACATTCAGGTTTTACTGTTACGCTCAGGTTTTACCCTGGTTGGCCAATGTGTGAACAGAATGCTGGATTAGATGAGCCTTTGTTCAGTTGTTCAGTCATGTCCAACTCTTTGTGACCCCATGGACCAGAGCACACCAGACACCTCTATCCTCCACTGCCTCCCGCAGTTTGGCCAAACTCATACTAGTCACTTCGAGAACACTGTCCAACCATCTCATCCTCTGTCATCCCCTTCTCCTTGTGCCCACCATCTTTCCCAACATCAGGGTCTTTTCCAGGGAGTCTTCTCTTCTCATGAGGTGGCCAAAGTACTGGAGCCTCAACTTCAGGATCTAGATGAGCCTAGGTTAGGTCAATTCAGTGGAGGTCTTTATGTTATTATGTGGTTAGCCTCTAGGAGAACAGGATGCTGTACTGGATAGGTCTTTAATAGGAAATGGAATCTTTTGATGTTCCACATACCATTTCAGAGGGCCCCCTGAACCCCAAAAAGCAGCCTTTCGTGGAGGGGAAATTACAAGGAAATCCCCATTTAAAATGAAAAGCACAGCATGTGGTTCTGAGGGTCTAAGTATATATTTTTTCACCTTAAAGAACCAAAAGTAGAAGCTTCAGATTTGAATTAAGAAACAAAATCCATTGGGTTATACAATGTTTGGTTATCTCACTACAAAAAGCAATTGCCTTCTCTTTGATTATACATTGTATTCATTATGGGCACAATCCAGCCTAAAGGATACATTTTAAGTAGCACTGATTTCAATGGGGCAATTAAGCAGCTAATATTTTTCTCCCATGGAAATCAATGGCAAAATAAAAGCCTAATATAATTAGCACTCCAACAGTCAAGAGATGTTTTGCATTCCCTTTAGCTTCCATTCCCATGTTGTTAATATACCTCAGTGTACATGTAGTTTAACCATCAGTTCAAACCACTTCATGAAGTGGATTGCTGTCAGCCGCATAGTACAATAAACAAGCTAGTATTAAAGGTACCGCACCATCTTAGAGGGTTTTCTTTGCAATCTTTGACTGCCATGAATGAGCTACTCAGAGCTGTCTTAAATGTGTTTTTTAAAAGGATTGAACAATTGGAGTTCCATGCATAGATTCCCCCTTACTTTTGCATAAAACATATTGTGAGTAATTCAGACTTACAGATGCCGAGAATGAAAACCACAGCCATCAGTTCCAACCCCTTCGTATGAGCTTCCAGATATCTTGGACTAGTCTTTGTTGGGAACAGAATAGAGGTTGATCCTGATCCAGAAAATCAATTTTCCTCGGCCCTGTAAACATCAGGATTAGGGTTGGCATAACAAACCTTATTCCATTTCAAGTAATACATATGACACAAGCGAGTTTGGACTTCTTATAATAAATTAGGCATACAAGTGCATAGATAGCTAAATTGAAGAAAAAACTCTGGTGATAAGTATAAAAGATTGCAAACTCTTAAGAAAATATTGTGGGTTTTTTTCTTTTCAACTGATGATGCTAACATATTTAATCTGGGAAAGACACTATCACCCACCACTGGCCCTTGCTGAGAGGTGATGTCTGTATTGGTATGAATCTGAAGGGGCACAAACGATAGAGCTTTCATTGGAAATGTAGATTTTCTCAGCTTGTCTGGTTTGGTTACAGCAGAATCATTCCTACTTCAAGCTCTTCAGACAATCCAGTTCTGCAGTTGATTTCCAGCACTTGGTGATCTCTTGTTAGGTGGGCTCAATTGCATTCAATACACCCACAGAACTATGGACTATTTTACAAGCTGCATCTGGGGCAATAAAGGGGGCAATAAACTGAGGGAACACTTCTGAACTTCAAGCTACTGTACTTTCCACTGTAGTCCCCCCCCACCCCCATGTCTACATCATAAGAAAACAAAACTGACTAATGGGACCAGGAGGCCCCATATTGCTGTAGCATGAACACTACATATCATTGTCATGAGTTTATGCTGATTTTAATAAAAAATGTACTCTCATCCCTCATTTTCAGTCAACAGTAATGAAAGCAAGACAGAGTTATCTATTGCTGAATGAAACTGTTGGTGTCAGCACAAACATTTGTTCCCAGGATAAAACCTTATGGTCATCTCCATGATAGAATTTTTTTCTTTCTCCCTGATAGTCTTTTCAGTGTCTGTTCACTAACTATATTTGACCACTGAATATGAAGAAATATATATATATAAGGGACACATGAGATCAGAAGTTATTTTAAGTCTTAACTTTTAATGTACCAGCTAGAAAAATAATTTGCAGACTGTTTAGCCTATTTCTAGAAAATTTTAATTTTTGTCCTTTCATAGCATGTTAAATTGTTGCATTTAATTGACTGTATTAATCCAAAGTGTAAACTGAAGTGCTTGTGTAGCATTTAGGTGTGTGATCTATTGAATGCATTAAGAATATCCAATTCTGGTTTTTTTTAAAGCTGTCAAATATATTCATAATTACTTGTCAGTTGCATTTTTATTATTCAGTATTAAAATGCCAAAAGGAACTTAGTTTCCTTTATAATTCTAATAAGAAAGTGTTTTAAATTAGTATATTTAAACGTGCAAATTGCAAATTGACAACATCTGGTATTTTAATGAAGCATGATATGACACTGATTGTAAGATCAAGGTTATTAAATGTGACATAAGTCCTTTTGACAGTGAGGAAACAGCATAGGAGCTTCCAAATGGCTACTTTTGACTGCCCTTTAAGCTCTCAGAGGTGTCTCATAATATATTCCTAATTGGCACAGAGCAGACTCTTCAGAACAATTAAGAGAGGAAAAACACACCAATGCTGTCACGTTATGCAGCTCATCATAATTAACTATTCATTTCTGTAGTTTCAGCTTATATGAAAATCTGGAGCAAACTTTTTCAAAAGGATTGATTGACCATTAGAGGCCTTCCTATTAATTTGTATTCATTATCATTCAAAAAAACAAAAAAAAACACACAACCCTGCTGCTACATTGAATGTATTGTGAGATACTTAAACTAATGGCAAAAATATGTTTTATAAATAGCTCAGAAAAACACAGGGGAAAAATAATGTTATTGTAATGAGGGGGGCATTTCATTTCTGAAAATGAGCAAGAATTCATTGGTGATTTGTAATTGTGAGATCCATTTGAATAGCACCATAGCAAACCTTAAGTAGGCCAAAGGCCAGCTGTGTGCCCAGTGGGTGCAGTTTAAGTGCCACTCTGTTGTTGGAGAGGAAAGCCTGCCAGCAGAATGGCACATACACCACTAATACACCTACACAAAGGTCTACATGTGTTGAAGTTCCAATGTCAATGCTTCACCAGTGATGGAAGAAGAAAATGGGACATTCTGAGGAATCCATAGGCCTCTTCATCTCTCTTTCTCTCTCATGATGTTTGTGATGGCCTGGGACTCAGGCTCGGGCTCAGAACTGGAGGAGGCTCAGGCTGAGCCTAGTCTGGGGCCTGATCCTGAAGAGCCTCAGTCTGCTCAGGTTCCCCTGCAGCAAGCACCAGCTGGGCCAAGTCAGGGGCATGAGCCTATCCTGGCTCCAGGTGCCGTGGGTACCTCATTGCTATCAGCTGGGCCATCAGAGGCTGAGGCGGCCCCTGGGTCTAGTAACCCTCCAGCATCTCCTGAGCTGCAGAGACTAAGGGCTGAGAGAAGGAGGGACCTGAGTACTCACAAAGGGAGTGCTCACCTTCAGGCGAGGCAGGGTGGTGAGTCATCGGGGGATCGGGACCAACCATTACTTTATCAGTGATAAAAGTGGGGGTCAGATCCCGCCCCAGGTTGCGGGAGCAACATTGCTGCTTTCCAGATCCTGCCTGTGTTCCTGTTCCTGAACTTGCCTGGATTCCTGCCCTGCACCCTGCCTCGACTTTGTTGGACTGACCCCTCATTGACTCCTTGGACTTCAGACCGGACTTGGACCTCACCTCTTGTATTACCCTTGGGACCAATACACTGTTTTTCATTACAAATAAATTTCAAGGCAAAGGTACTTTAAAAAAGAAGATACATATACAGACTTTCTTCTCATGGTGGTATCACCCACCATTGGTGGGGAGAAGACATACACTATGGAGAGAAAGTCTTTCCCCTTCATATCCCACACAGACTTCCTTCTTTCAGCATTTGGGGGGGGCTATATGTCTACACACACATGTATGCACATATCTACATGCACAGTCACCCCCAATGTGCACTGTGCACAACTAAGAACCCTACACAAAATTTCCCTGGAAAAATAAAATCTGCTTATGGCAAAATAAAATCAGATAATATAAATACTTAAATTTCATTACAGCTGATAGGAAGGCTTAAATAAAGGTCAATTAATAAACCTGTACCTACTAAACAATATTTAATGACAGGTTGGGTCAAAGCAGCATTTTAGTTGGAAGAATGTTGCCAGCAATTATTTGAAATCTTCTGCTCCCCCCCACCCAATTCCTTGAACACAGCAATCAAAACTGTCTGGTTCTGTTTCATTGAAATGAGAGCTACTGTAAAGCTTTAGTTTTCTGTTGACATTATGTGCTTTTCTCCATCCACTCCCAAATCCTACTGTTCCAGTTTCTGGGCCAAATTCCAGCATGAGTAATTACATTCTGCGGCTAATTTTCACTTGCATTTTTATTTAGAAAAGTATTTTTTTCACTTCACCCCTGTTGAAAAGGCTTTCAAATATTTCAAATAGTTACCCAAGTTATCAGCTAGTATGCTATTCTGTTGTTCTAATCCCACCCCCCAAGGCACAGAATTCTATTGACTGCATTCATCTTATCTCTCTGTGCAAAAAGCATATAGAGCTTCTGAATAGTTAAGGTGTCCTGTTCACTTCAGTAGTAGATGAAACTCCAAGACACAAAGAGAATTTCCTCAAGTAGGTGTTTTTCCTATGGGTGGTGACAGACCGAGGTGACTGCTGAGTTTCTGTATTTCCAGAGATGGGGAAGAAGCCATCGTATTTTCCACAAAAGGCCTTTGGTGCAATGCTAAGCCTGACAGCACCTATCTGAGTCATACCTGAATATCTCCATTTCTGCTTGCAAATTCTTTCAAAGTGATGTCATCCTTTAGCAGGGACAGCATGTTGTTCCAGGATTGGACAACTTTTTGAACCATGTCTTCCACCTCACTGTCTACAGACAACGTATCCAGGCAACTGAAACTTCATTTTTACAACTGCCTGATGGATTTTTTTCGCAACTCTTTTCCATAGCCATTTCCACCTTTGACTCTTTCACCATTCTGAAGCTTGGCTAACTTAATTCTGGTGCTTTCTATAACTGTATAACTTTATTACATGTTACGTTAGGCTCCTCCACAGTTCAGAATTGTTTATTCCAATCTAATTTCTTTTTAAGTATCCTCAGCTCTGTGAAATTGCAAATCAAAGTTTTTGCTCTTAAATCTGAGAGAAGCATTTAAAATGTTTATTCATCTTCTGATCTCAATTTATATCTTTCCAGTGTTGCATTAGTTTTGGAAGATGATACTAAAACTTTTCCAATAGTGCCTTATAATTGTAGTGTGGTGGGGTTTTTTTTTTCCCCTTTACAGCAGACAGCTCAAAGGAAATATACAAGTTTACTGCCATCAGTGATTGAAGAAAAATAACAATTTTCTGTATATCTCTCTTATCTGCTGACTACATAGGCAACAATATTTTATTGTTTTATCTTTTTCTAAACCACTTTGAATTATTATTTTTTTACAATAAAGTGATGTATAGATTTTATGAAATACCATGTTTTTCTGTGTATAACACAACCCCATGTAAATGATGAACCCTATTTTTGGGAGACCAAAATTAAGAAATTTAAAAACTATTGTACTATTCCTAAGCAGACAAGAGCGGGCAGGCAGCCTCCTTGTGGACATTCCCTGCTACAGCTGTGGCTCCAACCCTTGCTTACTTACCGTATTAATCCATGTATAAAACGACCCCAATTTACCACTAAAAATTCAGAAAAAAAGATTGTCTTATACAGGGAAAATACGGTAAATAGAATAATAAATAAATAAATCTCAAACACTTCCTTAATTCTCATCCATTCAGATAAAATGCTTTATGAAATCACAAGATAATGTCCGGCTTTTGAACTCTGGAGAATACCATAGAAATGAAAAAACATTTTAAAGAATTACTGTTAGTGAACTATTACTGATGACATTGCAAACACACTGAAAGCCAAATAACAGAGTGGTTGGTCTAACAGTTATCATGTCATTTCCAATAATGACCATGGCAATTATGTCCCAACACCACAAGATGACTGTTTACACCTTTACATTTAATAAGCCATTCTTCAAATTGACAGTCTCCTTAGTAAAATGTCAGGATAGATTTAGCTACTCTGTAGTGTATTTATTCAGTATTGCCCTCTTCATTAGTTTTTCTGTAATTGTGAATATGTAAAACATGTGAAGTGGACACAGTAGTAAACCATAGAATTGGTAATATAAGATCACGAAATTAAGCTTTTTCCAGAGTTTTAAAAGGTGGCAGGTTTGAACTAAAACTCTATTGGCTTTTCACCTGGGGTCCCTTATTTCTTTTGTGTTGTGATTAACTATAATATTTTTATTATTATAGAATATTTTTATTCAATGGGTCTTTTCTGCTCTATCCATAATACAGTAATTTCCTGTTCTTTTCTCTCATTTATCAAGCCCTCACACCATTCCTTCCTTAGAATACAGAGGGGGGTGTTTTTTAATCCACAAGTAGTCAGCATAACATTGGAATCCCCTTCTATTTCTTAATCCATTTTTTGCCATGCCTGTCAGTGATCATTACATTTAGCTGTAGTTGCCTCTTTTAAACCTGTTTCCTTCCATGCCTTTTTTTGGGAGGGGGAGATAACATTTCATGTTATGTCACCTCTCTATAACAATTTTCTGATGTGTCTGAAAGGCAATGGGTTGTATACAAGTGAGTTATGAAAGCAGACTGGTCAAAATTAATGAACTTAAGTTAGCTGTGCCCGTTACTTTCAGTGGGTACAGCTTATAAACCTTAACAAGTGTCAAGAAATGACCAATGTGGAAACCCTGCCGCACCAAAAATGAAGAGGGATATCCAGCTTTTGGGGGCAGGGAAACCGCAGTAACCCTTGTCTTACTGACATCTGATATATGGTGTTAATAAAGGAAGGGGCGGGGAGAGCATGCCAGGGCAGAAGGACATGGATCCATACTCCTGAAATGGGGAGGTGGAGCATAGACCATCCCTTGGCTGCTGTATGTGATTTCACTTCTGCAGGAAACAATGGAAATGGGTTGTTGTTGTTGTTGTTGTTGTTGTTGTTAGCCTAAGAAGCTTCCCCAAACACTGCTCAACACTCTGCTTTTCTTTATGTTCTGCCCCCCACTAAATATATTGCATTCTTTGATATTGAATATCTACTAACCAGCACACAGGTATGATTCATCTGAAATGGCCATACAGCAACATGCTGCTAAGTTTAACAGCTTCTCTAGATCTACACAATCACACATCTCTCCAGAGATGATACAAGTCATCAGTGTTTTGCTTTATATGAAATTGACAACAGGACACAGCCTGTGGATGAAGAAGAAAAAGAACCATTAAATAAAAACTCATCTAGAGACATATTACCCATCTGCTCAAAGCCATCATAACCCTAAACCAGGGTGTTGACCAACAAATCTATTCCCATGCCACTACTGGTTATATCAGAAATGAATTACATGTTGTTAATCTCAGGTGCACATGAAGCCCAGATTCAGGTGACAGGTAACTTGGTTTGGCCACATCCATGCAAACAGTCATTTAAACTTAAAACATTATGGCAGAAACAAATCTCCCCTCACCCCAACATACCTAGAGGTCACACAGGCTGTCTTCAGAAGCAAGAAGAACAGGCTTCCCTTCTGTGCAAATAGCAGATGATGTAAAATAAGGTACCCTTCACGGGCAGTAGTGGTCCATGGCAGAAATGATTACCTGGCTCCCCAATATATACTTCCAATTCTTCCTTTCATGCTAAATAACCTGACATCATCTGATGCCAGCTAACTGAACAGGTGGGTGGTCATGCCTACCTGTTTAAAAGTGACCTGTGGAGAATGGATCAGTTCTAGTTCTGGTGCATCAGTGGATCCAAGAGCAACACCTTCTGCCTTGCAATTATCTCCTTTTTGAGGTCTGCTACAACAATACTGCTGTCACTTCATCACATCTATTTGGCCAGGCTGCCATCTTTATTTTGTGGCTTTACACTGGGGGATTGAGATTCCAAATGGACCAGAGCCATCATGGTACCTAAAGTAAACACCTCCATTTGTGAGTGCCTCGCATAAGTAGGGAGCACAGCATTAAACAAGCAATTTGTTCATTGTGTTTTAGAATGAGATAACCCACTCTCTCATTAGTTCTGAGAATTAAAACTTTTCCAAGTCAGCATGCACTATACTTATCAGAGTGAATCCACAACTGGAATTCATTTCGCTCAGTGACTTCCCTAGCATCTGGGATTAATGAGCTCTAAAGTACAATGCCTGATTTGCCTTTTTAGTGTAACATTTGAGAAGATACATTCACTTAATTGAATAGCAGCAGTTGGGTAGATAGAGATTTAGTTTCTTTATCTGGCTATTCAGTTGTGCGCTTTCAGAGGGTGATATTTGTACAATCTATTAACAGTGAAGTTAAAACTACCACCCTGACTCTACCCTACACATTAACCCATTTGAAGACCAAGCATTCAGAAATGATGGCCTCTACCACAAAGTTAACACGAGAAGAAGGAAATATGGTCCTCATGCACCCTCCATAACTGGAAGCATTGAATCAAAAAGACTACTCCTAAATAGACATGGTTAAGATTGAAATAAAATAAATAAATGTCCAGTAGCACCTTAGAGACCAACTAAGTTTGTTCTGGGGTATGAGATTTCATGTGCATGCACACTTCTTCAGATACACTGAAACAGAAGTCACCAGACCCTATATATAGTGGGAGAGTGGGGTAGGGATTTCTAAGAAGGGTAGTAGGAGATGGGTGATTGACTCAATGGGTATGGTAAACCTGTTGATGATTGTTAACTGCAATTAGTCCTACAGGAAAAAGTAAATGTATTCAGACCAAGTCTCTCCATAGGTTAAGATTGTTTTCCATAATAAAGTTGTTTATTGTTCTGTTTCTATTATTTTAAAATTGTTACTGTTTTCTTGTAGTTACAAATATGTATACGCACCTATGTATGTGAAAATTAATAAACATAATTTAAATTAATTACAAGATGTAATTCTGCCAGTGCTGCAATGCAATTCTTGGCAGTTTAAATATATCAAACTGTGCATGCAAATATGTATTTTGATGCACATTTAAATATGCCTTTCAAAAGAGCACTCACATTTAAGCACATATTAAAATACACATTGTTGAGAGGCTGTTTAAGAAAGAAAGAACGGAAGGGAGGGAGGAAGAAAGAAACCTACGGATAAAATGCAGAAATTGAATGGACCAGAGTTATGGATAGAAACATGCTAAAGTGACATGGAATGGATTAGAGAGATTCATCCTTCACAACTTTAATTCTGGCCAAAGCCTTACAGCCACAACCAGGAATTCTTTCAGTCTATAGTGGTAAAGTATAAGCCTTTCAAATTGTGTGTTAAAAGCAAAACACAGGTAATAGAAAACTAATCCTATGCCCTTTTAAAATGTGGAGGGTTTTGGGGGAGGGGTTTTATTGGGTTATTGTTGTTTTTTATTTGATTGTGTATTTTTGTGTTTTTATATTTTGATTTATTCTGTGAACCTCCCTAAGACCTGAGGGTATAGGGCAGTAGTATAAATTCAATGAATGAATGATGAATGAATGAATGAATGAATGTCTATATAGTCAAGGAAAGACCATAAAACTATTTTGGGGAGTGGGGGAATCACAATCACCTAGAAACCATACAAAGCATATATCAGTGAGTATTAAAGGCAATGATTAGAGTGTTGAACTAGGAGTTGGGAAACCACATTTGAAATTCCCACTCAGTCATAAAGCTCACTGCCTTAAGGCCGTCATTGTCTGTCCAATCTACTTCACAGGGTTGTTGTGAGTATTAATGGGGAGAGAAACTATGTATACCAGCTTGAGCTCCTTGGAAGAAAGGTGAGATATAAATGTAATAAATAAAGTAATATATTTAAAATCCTTTAAAAAATTATTTGCTTTTCACTGTGTAATGAAATGTCTCTAACTGAAGCTTCGCATGAATACAAGTGAAGATCAGGTCTATGAGGAGACCAGGTGACTCGCTCATAGAATTTTAGGGACTAGGTCAAAAAGAAAATGAGTATCATAAAAGGAATTTTCAAAATAAAACTAGGGAACAGAATAAATTGACAAATTGAGCATCATTTCAGAAGAATAATGTTGCAAATTAATCATTCAGCTATTGTAAATGGGCTGGGGTTTGTGTTTTGTTCATGTTGTTTTAGCTTCCCACATATTCTATAGAAAGGGTAATTTTGGTGCAGAAATAAGACTGGCATTTTGAGCATGTAGATGCTGTGAAAAACATGTGTGCATGAGAAGCACCAATCACACAATAATCATTGGTTTGAAAGCACCCTTAGGATTTCTTGGGCAATTAAGGGAGTGACAGGATAAGCGTAAAACTCCATTAAACCTCTCTCATTCTGCAACTGATTGTGTGTTTGCAATATTATCAGCAAAGGCTCTAAGTGCTTTGAGATGGGTGCCTATGTAAGTTTCTAAATAAATTAATAATAGAAATTATATGATGGATGATTCTGAAAAGATAGATAGTACAATCCTCCCATTACATCCAGAAGGCACTTCCTGCTGGTCACGTCACTTCGGATGCTTGAAAATAACTCTAATTAATCTTAAACATAATGTGATATATAATTCTTTGTACAGTCTGAAACAATAAGAAGCCCATTTGTCAAGTAACTGAGAGAGAGGAGAAGAAATTGGAATGTGCTGTAGGATGAAATTCCATTATTTGATCTCAAGGGGCATGATAGAAAGAGCCTGATTAATTCTGTACTAACAATAAACAATATATTCTGCTGTTTAAATAGAATATAAAATTGTCGCGTTAGTATGTTTGTGCTTTGCATACATTAAATTATCTCATCCATTTTGTGTAGCATGCAGGGTTTTCCTGTGCGCAGATCACATGTTCACATAGAGGATGGGAAGGTGATGTGAGGCCCTCCAGATATTGTTGGATTGCAGCTTTCATCAGCCTTAACCACCTGGTAAACCACCTTGCTCACCTGGGCAAAAACATTCCTGCATTGCAGGGGGGGGTGGACTAAATGCTCATGGTCCCTTCCAACTCTACAATTCTCTGATTCTATGTTCAATACATTGTATGAAAACTCCAACATGGATCCAATGTGAAGGTCCATTATGGAAAAGGTCCACAGTGCCACCACAACCTTCTGAACATCAGTGAGGAAGGCGCATCCAACTGCCAAGCTTGGCAGTAACACCTACCATAATCAGTCAGTGGTTAAGTAATGAGGCATTTAAATTCAAACAAGATCAACTTACGATCTTTTCATGAATTAATCAAGCCATGAGGAACCTCAGGCCCCAGGGGCAAAAGAAGAGCCTTTGAGACTCTCTCTGTGCCCTGAAATTCCTCTAATGCCTTGTTGCTTGCCTGGACAGAGTATAACAGATAAGAAACTAGCCATTGGACAAAGGTAAAATTTGCACTGAATGAACTTCCCACTTTTGCCTATTTCTCTGCTCGCCACTGGCATGTGGCCCCTGAAAGGTTTCCAGGATGGAATGTGTCTCTCAGCTTGGAAAATGTTCCCCACCTCTTATTTAAACAGTTACCATTCCTGTTTTTCTACCTACAGTAGTAGCTGAGTAACATAACCCAAAAGAAAAAGAGTAGCATAGCTATAGCAGGGGAAAAGCAATTATACAAATCAACATTCAGAAGCCATGGCTATTAGAAGATGAAGTGTATTCAGGCGGACCATTCAAACTTCAAGCATCAACTTCAGATTACTAAATATACATACATTGGTGAGGCCTGGATGTGCAGAGACATATAATTGTACCCCTTTTGAGGCTCTTAAGTAATATGTGGTAATGGGCTGCATTGCTCTTTTTAAAGCTGCATTTATATCAAACTATATTTTCTCTAAAGTGCTTCTAAAATATAGGCCAATTTTACTGTATACTTAATTTGTTGAATCAACAACAAAACAATAACTAAAAGAGGCCTCTCTCTTTCCTTCTGATAAAGATTGAGATATACATCCCCATCATTGTATTTGTTTGAAATGGCAGCTTAATACACTGACAGTATTGTGACAGTCACAATATAGTGACTTTCTTCCATACTGAGGCATAAGTACAGGCCCCTATAACCTTTGAATTGTTTTCAGATGGAAATAGCACTCTGTTTTTCTGTGCAGCTTTTAGCGATTCACTAATAATAAGAGATTCCCTTAATGGAATAAAACACCCTGGTTCTGGCTTCTTCTTCCTGATGGAATGGACTGTTAATATGCTTAGGACAGAAAATGTATTTGGTGCAATTAATTCCTTTCTTTGCATTCTATTTATCCATCCAATACATCTGTTTATTCAACAGCCAGAAATGCAAAAATTGTGCTGCATTTTGTATAAATGAAACCCTGCTTTTTATTCCTCCCTTTCAGTTAACACTGTGCTAGGTGTTCGCAGACTTTCTTTAGTTCTTCTAATGGTGATGAAGCAAAGTGCTCTTTTCATTTCTATTTAATGGTGACCTAGAAGCAACATCATAATATTTAGTTAATGCACAGTAATGTCTGTACTGCATATTAAACTAACTTCATTTGGCGATAGTATATCCATTAGTAATTAAAGCAGGCGAGATTGAGGCTATATAATGCTCTGGTGGGGCTCTTATCAGCTATGAAGATAAGAGCCATACCAGAACATTTGTCAGTGCCTCTTTACCTGGGTGTCTAGGTTTGTTGTTGTTTTTTTAGCATGTTGCTCTTTCCTCATTATATGTGCATTTTGCTGTGGAACATTTAATGGGTCACGTTTAATGGGTGACTCTGGAAATATTTTCCCCAGTGGATAACACAATCTGCCCACTTGATCATAAATCTCTGAGACAGCATCACTGTTGAGACAAGACCCGAAGGGTGAAGGAGCAGATAGCAATGTTTCATAGGTAGGTAGGTAGGTAGGTAGATGTAACGGCAGTTATCACACACACACACAAACACACACACACACACACACAGAGAGAGAGAGAGAGAGAGAGAGAGAAACTCGTCTTCTCGTCACAACCCTGAAGTTATACTCTCTCTGAAGCACATAACAATACAAGAGAAAAATAATTAGTGGGAACATTGTTGCCAGTTCTTGCAATTTTATTACAGGTCAACTTTCAGCATTAGGTGAAACTTACGATTAAGTAGTGGGAATCTTCACTTTCAAAAAACCCATTGCATTCATTTTCAAGACAACATTGAAAATTAAAACTTCTGAGTTCCCTATGGTTTACTGTATGAACCGCATCTCCCTGAAAAATGATTTTAAAAATCTAGAGACTCTTTTCCCCTGGGACTGGGTCATCTTGTGTTGCCCGACACGAGCCTATACAAGTGAATGTCACATTATTATATTACATGTAAAAATAAATAAATAAATAAATGGGGATAAATATTCATTCTGAGTGTAGCCACTTGATTCAATCATAGCTGTCACTGGGTGTGTACTATTACAAGGCAACATTTGTGCCCATTGCAGAGTGAGTGCCAGGGTGTCCATGCATGGGAATTTGCTGACATCTTCTCCATGCAATATCTCCCTGCATCCCAAATGAAGACCATGGTTCAGAAAGCATGCAGAAAATACTTTCTTTGAGTCACAGCTTTACACTGCTCATAAAATTATATTTATAGCTTGCAAACCTGCTTCTTTGCTAGGTTACGTAGAGAATGTGGACTCTTTACTTGAAAAAGATTGTGTCAGTTTTGTTGCTGTATATTGTTTCATTCTCATGAAAAGCAACTCTTGAAAAATCCATTACCGGGGGGTGGGGTATTCAGAGGAACATCCCATGGCAATGTTCAATCCAAGAGTCATTCCACTCTTGTATTCATTAATGACTATTCTCTTTATCAGTCTCCTTGCTCAATTAAGTCTGATATGACTGAAACTTGGAAATGTGGTGAGAATTTAAAGTCTGTATTTGCTCATCTGCTTTAATGTTTGACTAAAGTACCATTGTTTTCTACCCAAATTTATTCATGCAAATACATTTAAAATTTCTTAAAGCATGTAAGGTATTATCCAAAAGTAACCAATTTTTATACAATCTTTAGAAACATTCATAGTAACAGGGGCACTGGAAAAGAAGGGGGGAACAGTGAGATTTTTAAAAAGGTTGTATTCAAAACTCTTCAAAATTATTCAGAATTAATCTGAAGAAGTGTGCATGCACACGAAAGCTCATACCAAGAGCAAACTTAGTTGGTCTCTAAGGTGCTACTGGAAGGAATTCTTTTATTTTTTTTTATTTAATCAGAATTATGTCATTGTCCTCTATTATATTACAAATTTTGAGGTTTGACTTCACCCCCAGAGAGACACTCCATTGTCTCTTGAGGAAAGAGATGCCATGAACATTCTGAGGAAATTATTCATATTCGTACACAGCCTTTTATAATTTTGTTGGTTGATGTCATGTAGATAACTATTATTCCTATTTTACCACCTGGGAGAAAAAGTTGAAAAATAACTTGTCCCAAACTACTTAAGCTGAAATTCTATATAGCTGAAATTCTATACAAACATTCCTGGGAGTAAGATTCATTGACCTCCATTGTATTGACTTCTAAAGAGATAAGCCTAGGGGTGCGCTAAACTTGAAGAATGGTTTAGACTCAATGAGTGGTATTTATTCCACCTTGAGTCCAACACACAGTTATCTATATTGCTGCTGAAATGCCCCAATAGCTCATAATTTCTTTTTTCAAAAAACCCTCGCACATCTGGATGAATCAAACAACAAATTGACATGGACCTTCACAATGACATATTTTAGGTTCAGTTTATTTATCAACCAAACGCAGTCATGTCAGTTCAGCAGCCTCTTCATGCACAAGAGTAGCAATATATCCATATACCTTTCTTGTCACCTCAGTGGGCCAACTCTTTGTACAGATAGAGCTATGTGTACAAAGAGTTGAACAGTCTCTTCTTTGGGAACAGATATGTCCCTGGGGAAACCTGTTGTTTACCACTGAATTGGAACAAATGGGAAAAGTAGTGGGACCAAAAAAAGCTACCTGCTTGGATATGGACCTAGAAATCCTGAACCGTGCCTTGAAGTAGACTTCTCTGTTTGTACAGAAAAGTTCTTCTCAGACCTCTGCCTTGAATTTGCAGCAGAAATGAAGTGTGAGTGAGAAATTAAAGCCTGCTTCATCTCCATTTTGTGATGCTAAATGACAACTTAATGACATACAAATTCCATTGGAGTAAATCTGATCAATATGCTATTAAGGTTACCCACTGATCTCCCAATAAGCGTACACCCCCAAAGTAGTCCTCGCAATAGGACTTTGGTTGCTAGCCCAGAATTCCCATCCTAAACAGAAAATGCAAAAGATCCCAATATAATCTTACATGGGATTAAGATTATTCAGTTTATAATGCAATGGATTTATTTAAGAAAATATAGCATATCTCTGGTAAAAATCTGGCAAAACTAATTTACTTTAGAAGCTAGCCAGCATCTTTTAAAGTTATCTACAGTAAAGTTAATCATAAATTGTGGCAAATCATTTTCAGAATGCCTATAATGTTTCATTAATGCTATAATTGTTGTTTCCTCCCCAAGGTCAATCCTTTTTACACTAAAGCACAATTGAAAACTTCAAACCATGAAAATAAGAGATGGTACTACTTAATTATTTTTTATGAAGGGGGAAAAACTTTTTTATGGCCATTTGACTTCAATATAAACCAAGAGTCAAACAAAGAGAGATGAGCAATTTTTCAGAATGGGAATTAATATTCATTAGGTAATAAACGCTCTATAAAACTGATTTAAACACAAAATCTGACCCAGAAATTAAGAGAGATAATAGACCAAATAATGCAGACTTTAGTAAAATGAACAATACCATATTCACCAGTAGTCCTACTTTTATTAACAGGCTATGCAATTTGACTGAATTGAATCTTAAACATCTTTTAAAAACTGATTTATGGCAATTGTGTGCTTCACAGTTAGTGATTGGCAAACTCTGCTCAGCTGGCCTCAAAATCCATTAGTTGGGTGTCTTCCCACCTCTCCTTTCCTGGACAATGTTTGAGAAAAATCCATCAAGAGTTTTCAACAATGGTAAAATAAAAAATGAAAGGTAGGTTTTGTTTTCTTCCTGAGAAAGGGAGTTCTCCACCCCCCAATTCCCACTAAATTCCCGTAGAAGTACAAATAGGGGGTTAATTTGAACACCCTCACATATTCAAAGTACACGTGAGGAGGTTAAAAGGATCAATGGGAACAGTATGCTGGCTATTATATTATTATTATATTATCCACCCTTTACCCTAAGGTCCTAGGGTAGGTTACAGCTTTAGAAACAATTTTAAAAACAATTTTAAACAACTTGTGGCCATGCTTCCATCACCCAATATTAAGACCATGGGAGGGTCTCTGTGCACAAACCAATGCTTGTCCACAGAGCTCTTCCATGCACAGGTGGGTGGGGGGCATAATTTGTCCAGGAAACCTCCTCATATATGAATATATGGTCCTTCCTTGCAGATGCTAAATGCATGACCAAGTGGCACAGCCATGTGGCATGACCCCACCAATTGAAAGAAATAGAATGATGCAGCAAAACAAGTGTTATTTCAAGTCTATTCCAGTTTGTATCACAACTTAGAATTGTATGCAATAAAGTCATCCTGTTAGCATAAGGACTTCCACTAGCACAATGAAACTTTTCCTCAGTCTCCTCTCCCTATACGCTCCCAGCACCTGAAGGCACCTGCTCCAGACAGTTTGGGTGGCGGTGGTGGAGGAGAGACCTCAGAACAGATTTGGGAGGGATGCAAGGGAAAACATTCGATTTTGCAAGCAGAAGTCTTTGCATGAACAGAGCATCATTGTTGGATACAATGGTTAATTAGAATGCAATCTTAACACCACCACCAGTGTTGATGGTTTGGAGGTATATGAATAGGGTGGTGCTTTTGCTGTGGAAGGGAAGTGTTGCTGGTGAAGCAGGCACAATTGTGGTGGAGGCAAGCCGTAAGCTCCAACCAGTGATTCTCTCAAGGGATGGAGGTGGCGCTGTGGTCTAACCCACTGAGCCTCTTGGGCTTGCCGATCAGAAGGTCAGCGGTTCGAATCCCCGTGATGGGGTGAGCTCCCGTTGCTCGGTCCCAGCTCCTGCCAACCTAGCAGTTTGAAAGCACGTCAAGAAAAAGTGCAAGTAGATAAATAGGTACTGCTCCAGCAGGAAGGTAAATGGTGTTTCGGTGTGCTGCTCTGGTTTCGGTGCTCCATTGAGCCAGAAGCGGCTTAGTCATGCTGGCCACATGCCCCGGAAAAACTGTCTGAGGACAAACGCCAGCTCCCTCGGCCTGTAAAGCGAGATGAGCACCCCAACCCCAGAGTCTGTGACTGGACTTAACTGTCAGGGGTCCTTTACCTTTACCTTTTTAGTGATTCTCTCACCAGTTGAAGACAGTGGCAAGTCCTGAAATGGGGTGCTTTGGGTCAGGGTGCCAGAGGTCTGAAATCCATTGGACCCCATGAATTTCCTGAGGGTCCTTATACTTGGGTCTCTAATCTCTAATCTTGTCAAGCCTGGAGATACCATACCAAAAAAGAAGGAACCTGATATCAACTTTCACCCAAACTGGCATGGCTTCATATCCAGCAGCGGATCCAATGCTCTCCTGCACCTCACTGTTTGCAAGGTCTGTCTAGGATCATTCTACTGAGCCCTTAGCTACAGAAAAGAAGTTCAAAACAACTTGCTTAGCAACATACACTCTTTTTAAAAAGAAAAAGAAAAAAAGAAAACATCCAATTAAAATAGTTACAATTTTAAATTTTTAATGGATGATGTTTTCATTGTTGAAAGCCAACTGGAGCTTGGGTTTCAGTCTGCATTGGAGAAGAATTTAGGTTTGCATCATATTTGAGGTAGGTTTTAATGAGCCTATGCAGTCTGATGGAATTTTGCCCACCTCTCTACCAGTGGGCTTCCCAGGGGTCTTTGGCTGCTGTGGAAAACAGGATGCTCAATTAGCTAAACTCTTAGTGTGGTCCAGAAGGATTCCCCTTACATTCCTACCTCTTACAAAAATAAAATGTGAGATCTAAAGCTTAATTAATACCACAAATTAGTGTTTTCAGCTCCCCTTTTTACTACCATCCCCAGTGTTCTGAAATCAAAGAGATGGTGACAAACCACTGTCAGTTTTACCAATATTGCTCTGCCTGAGTACAGGAGTTTTTGAGGGTTAAGTTCATAAAGATCCTGAAATGCAAAACACTGTAGAAAGTGTGGGACAAACCTTTCAGACACTTCATCTCCCTGGCTCATTGCATTTATCATTTATGTGTCTCCCTTTTTTCTTCCCACAGTAGCTATTTTTCGCTGCAGCTCTGATAGTTTGAATGTTATGGGATGATGCTAAAATAAAAGGGCAGGAGCAGCTTGTCATACTGCTTAAAGGTTCCATCAGCTGCCAGACTAGCCCTGGAAATGACTAACAGGCTGTGTGGGGTTTTTTTTTTGGGGGGGGGGGTGTTTTTTCACTTCAAAGATGATAAGGTAATTGTTTTTATTAAGAAAATAAGCTTCAGACTACTCTAGGGGAAACACTTTTTCTCATTAGATTTTGTTTTAAGAGCACTGCATGATAGAAGTTGGGGGGATGAAATTGCTTTTCCAAGCACTTTACTGAAAATAATGTAATATTGCGTGCTGGAAAAGGGAGTAAAGATGAAGCATTCAAATTTTATTTGAGTATTCATAGAATCCTTAACAGCTTTGAAGCTGATAGATGACTGCAGCACACAAGTCACCTACCATCATACTGTTGTCAGTACAAACTCTTTTCTGTCTAGAGATGGACTGTGTACATGGAAGGCCAGTTCTGAGCAGAGTGGAGCATACCATGTGCTGAAACACTAAGCCAAAGTCAGTGTGAAATTAGCCACCCCTTTGAATCCCATGACTGGGCCCTCTGGCTTTTTAAAATAAAATTACAGGAGCAGCAAGGCGCCCTGATCCAGACTGAAACCAGCAGTACACAGGGAACGGGGTTCAATCCCCCCACCCGACTATTTCCATCTGAAAATTGCCTTCCAGAGATCCTATTGCATCAAATTGCTTTGCCATGATTTTCAGTGGAGAAACATGTGATGGAAAACCCATCATTCTATGCTACAGTTCTGATCTGGATGGGTAAAGTTGCTCTTTTTGTTTTGCTTTGGTCTTCTTACTTCTGCATAGTGTGCCATCCTTTTACTTAGCTGGTTCTTATTATATCTGAAAGAGCAATAAGAAAAGAAAAGAAAGAAAGAAAAGGAAAAGAAAGAAAGGAAAAGAAAGAAAGAAGAGAAAGAAAAATAAAAGAAAACAAGAAAGAGAGAAAAAGAAGGAAGAAAAAAAATAAAGAAAGAAAGGAAGAAGAAAGAAAAAAAAGAAGGAAAGAAAGACAAGAAAGAAAGAAGAAAGAAAAGGAAAGAAAGAAAAGAAAAAGGAAAAGAAAGAAAGAAAGGAAAGAAAAGAAAGAAAGAGAAAGAAAGAAAGAATATGCTGGTTATTACAGGTGCCCTTTATGAAGCCCCTGAATTGGCATTGTGTGTATAATAATATCTCAACAGCTTGCTTGTCCAGTTGACATACCATCCCCTCCCTTTTACTTATTTCACTTTCTCTCCCGCTTTCTGACTGGAGGGAGGAAAAAAAAAACTCTAAGACTTTGGAAATCTGCAGTCATACATCCAAGCCCTATTGAATTTGCTGGGTCTGTTCCCAGGTAAGTGAGAGTTAGAATTGCAGTCTAAATAGTTTTAAAGTAATGAATACTAGTGATTTCCTATTAATTTCTATATACACTACTCCAGAATTGTCTCTTCATAAGCATGTTTTAATTATTCAGATCATCTTTCAGATAATGTCTTACTACTCAGAGAAATGATCTATCTAGTTTGTTGAATGAGTATTCTAAAGGTGAGGGGGCTTTGCTTATAATTTCTTATTACTGTTGTTCTTCTAGTGTTAAAGCTCCTTCTTTCGGTCTGCTTTCTAAGTAGTAGCTCCAGCTGGCTGGGCTTTGGGATCTGACATGAGCTTCTCCAGCTCCAGGTCAAACTCTATTGACTCAGGAAGCCTAAAACTGGAAAACCTATATTTTGATATGGGCACAGTTAGGGTACAAACACCCATTATCCTAACCTGTTATTCCAAACAATGTTTTTAGAAGGGTTTTGCAGTTCTCAGTGCTCATGTGGACATTGGTGGCCAACCAATGGGGGAAATGTATATGAAGCATGATGAGGGGAATTGCAGAGAAAATTGCTCTTCCCTTAGCTAAGTTTGAAAACTTCTGCTCTGGAACATAGACATTTTTTAGCATGTATTGGAGGAGCATCATGTCTAACTCTGTAAATTACACATTGCATGTTGCTTCTGCTTCCGTTAGATTGTGGAAATCCTTCTTGGCAGAAGTGCTCTTAATATCTCTATGGTTGCATTGTCTACCAAATCATATTGTCTCTTGACAAAAGGAGAGCTGCATGGGCAGGTAATGGGCAGGTAAATGTGCTCTGCAAGAAGGTACTAAAAGTGGTAACATATCTAGAAAGGAAGAGTGGAGAAACATAACTGCCAAATCCATTTTTTTATAGGAAAATTTAATTTATACCTCAAAGGTGTTCAGGGGCTGTATCCAAGTGGCTATTGGCATGAGCTTGGAACTAAGTGCAAACCTATACATATTTGCTAAGAAGTAAGTGCTATTAAGTTCAGTGTGTTTTACTCCCAGATAAGTTGGCATACACTTTAAATCAAGGCAGTTGAAACATGGAGAAAGTAAACACTGGCATACTAAATGTGCCCCATTGCTTAGAGGATTCAGCAGTACTGGCCTCATCTTAAGTGGACTTTTGTTAGAGTGACTTTTGTAATAGCAAACACACATTCCCCAGACTTGGCAGCCATATTTCCTAAAGATAACAAATCAGAAATAAGCATAGCATCATGCTTATTAATGGTTTTAGGCACAGACCCTTGGAAAATGTGAAATGTATCCAATAAAATTTAGAATCTTCCCATTGCCCAGGCAGGCGCATTATGTGACCCGTGAGAGAAGCAAAATAACCAGACTGTACAATGGCGATGGGATAAAATCAGGCCAATTCTTTATTGACACTAGCTGGCAGGGCAAGGGTTGGGATGGCATTGGGTCCCAGGATCAGTTCATCATTCCCCAAGCTCCAAACCTGTATGACAGGAGTCGGCCAGTGTTGAACCTAGCTGTGGTGCAAGCCAAGCAAGCAAAGTTCCAACCAGGCAAATACCAAACCCACGCTTGGGTTTGTAATGGTCAATCCTCCCTCAGGCCCCTTATGGGCCCCCCTATGCTAGGTTGATCCTGACCAATGTCATTTCCACCCTCATACAAACAATGTTCTTCCAACTAAAAGAGGAAAGCCATAATTTCACTAAGGGAAAGGCGGGGGGGGGGAGAACCCAACCAAGTGGCAATCAGAAAAAAAATCCTTTGCAGCCCTGTCAACCAAAGACCCAAAATTGCTCAGGAAAGGCTCTAACCCAGGGGTGGGCCAGTGGGAAGCTCTCAAAGCAAAATGGCTGTGAGCTCCAGAGGAAGCAGTCTTATATGGGCTTCCCCTCCACTCATCAGCAAGGGCTCATGGGACAGCTTTTTTTTCCTATAAGCCCACCACACAGAGAAGATACTGGGCAAAACCATGTGCAGTATTTTTCTGCAATCTATAGGCCACAGCGCTGTCGGGCAAAGGCATCCTGTGCTTATTGGGCACAGGATGTGGCTTAAAATTAATGCTATATATTAACCATGTCCATTAATTTAAGCAGATCTACTCTGAGTATGACTAGCATCAGAAAAAAACCCACACACACCATGGAACTATTCTACAATGATGAAACAGTCATGGCTAAAATAATCAAAGCTAAGGGTGTTTCCTTTTATGACAGATGTCTTTTCCAAAGGCAGGTCTATTGTGATAAAAAAGAAGATAATACAATCAAACATTTACAAGGAACATTCAACCATTTGAGTGACATCTGGTGGGCTTTCCCTGGCATGATTAAAATTGCCCTGAATCAACTGGGTATGTCAACTTTCAAGTAACTAACTGCATGGAGAGACAAGCACACAGTTGAAGTTTCCACTAGCAACCATTCTGCTAGGATAATATGAGGATGAGTCCTGAAATGAAATCAGGGCTAGTTATTGTTTTGGATTAATTAAGATTAAGCACATGAGTGTGACATTTCGCATTTAACTTCATACAATGTTTAGATTCTAATTTGTAGGCTATATGAACTCAGACTTCTGCCTTTACTTTTTCTCTGTTTTTTAACTGTCTCAAAGGACTAATAAGCATTAATTATGGAATGAACGTGGTTAAAAATAGCTGAGAGATTTTAGTTAATAGAGCATAGCGTGGAAGTAAAATATATGCCAAAAATATGCCAGTTAGATTCATTAAGACCTTGGCTTAATGTCTGGCCAAGTAACAAAACTACATAGCTTAATCTGTCCCCTGATCTTTAGGATTCCATCCACTTTCCCTTTAATTTTCAGTGTTTTGAAAGAATATAGTGTTAATCATGTGAATGAGTTTACACACAATTAATGGGAGGGAGGTTGTGATACAAGCCCCAGTGTCCAACATAGCATAACTTCCCTAGTCTTAAAGTCTGAGTATGTTATCTGCAGGGACAACACATTTATTTGCAGATTTCGCTTTGCAGAGGCTTTCTACATGAACTAAAATGTCAATCACGCAGGCTTCTGGCTCACAAAGAAGCATATGCATGTAGAGGTCTACACACTTAGGCTTTCCCCCTGTAAAGGTCTATACTTAAAATATGGACCTCAGTTGCTGAAACTGTGCAGTGTCCAGGCCAGGGACCCTGCCCCATTTCCCCTTAATGATGTAGAGATCCCTTCATGCAATTACTGTGTGAAAGCCCTTTTGTGAAATACACTGTATGTAGATGTTGTTTCTCCAACCTTTCTAGTGCTACTTCAGTCAGGAACATTGATATGGGTGGTAATGGCATGGAGCACAGCCATTCCCTCAGTCAAGTCAGCCAATTTCCTCACTGGATTGTAGTAAGGGAAATACGTCTCAAGCTATGTGAATGTGGACAGTGTTGTTTAGGGATGAATTTACTGCCTCTCAGATCAAAGCCTTCCACACAGGCTTACATACATAGATAAAACATAAAATTAAAACAAGAAAGCTAAACGATTAAAACAACAATTTAAAAACATTTTACAGCCTAGCCTGACACTCATAGAAAACCATTTGAAATGATTTAGAAAGTCTAATTTTAATTTACACTAATGTGAAACCAATCTAAGTGATGTATAATGTCTAATTTTAATTTTAACTCATCTTCCTTTGCAATTCATGTGTGTATTGGTTATTTATATATTTTAAGGCTGAATGAAAATAGCTCCTAAAATTCTCCTCTGCAATCAAAACTCCAGTGTTGGAGAGGGCTGAAAGGAAATATATTCCCTCTCACTCTTTGTGTGTGAGAGAGAGTGTGAGAGAGTGAGAAAGAAAGAGAGAAGAGGAGGAGGGAGAAAGAGAGAGAGAGGAGCATGCTGCAGGATCTTCCATTCCCCAAACATTATGAGGACAAACTACACAATCCTGGAGTTCCTTTCTCTCCCATTGGAATTAGTAGAGAAATTGTTTTTTTAAAAAAAATAAAACATAAAATAAAATACCTGGAATAGGAGTGGAGAGGGGGAAAGTGTTCAACCACTTCCTGCTCTGCCTGCACAAGCCCTGCAGGGTATAGGAAAATGTAGTTTGCCCACATTCAGTTCTCTCCTCACCTTTTAATTGTTCCATTAAAGTTGACTGGAACTCTGTTGTTAGTTTACATTCATGGATTAAGGATGCAAGAGACTAAAATGAGTAGGAATAGGGCCCAAGCTTATTGCTTCTTTCAATAATATCAAAATAAAGTTAAACAATATTACAGCTCAATGCACAGTTGTGGCCAAAAGTCACAGACGGCACAATGGAGGAGGCCATTTTGCCAAAAATTCTCTAGGGGAAATCATATATTGTTGTTTCCCTGCTATTAAGGACTAGAAATACATCTGCCTCATATTTCTGAACCAAATTTCATATTTCATTGTAATTTGCCACAAAATTGATGACATGTTTTTCACTTTAGTAACACTCTGTTCCAAGCCTTGATGATAAATAATAATACTTATTCAGTTTTCATAGGAAGATGGTTTGGAGGAGGTTACAACAATCCAGGTTCTTACTCTATGTCTCACTGCTCATACAATCCATTACTTACTCACACCAGTGGATCATGTACAGAAAATCTTGTTCTATCTGAATGGGCTCAGATCAGAAGAACAAATTTAGCAACAGATACAGATTGCTGCCAAACCCTTGCAGGAGAGAGAGCTGGATTGTTGTGCTTTCCTTTTGCTACCTGCTTCCCTCAATAGATTTTAACCAGCAGAAATTCAGTTTGAAAAAGCAGTTGGGGGGAGTGTTGCTGGAAAAGATGAGTTTATGGAGAAAGCATTGAGTAACATCTACCTGGTCTCTGCTGCAGACCTGCTCCTCACCTCACTGCTTTGCAGCTGTTCAGTGAAGACCCAAGTTCCCACACAGGTTCTGCCACCAAAATTGTAGTTCCATTCCAAATCCCACTGAAATCAATCAAATTAGAGCACAGTTGTTTAAACTTAATGGGATTTAGTGGCAGCTAATGTTTTCTGGATTGGACCCAACTAGCAGACATCAGAACATACATTTTGTTTCCCTTTGTCCCTCTGTTCCTACACTCTCCATTTCAATAGATTTATTGCAAATTATATAACTACTTTGTGTAAAGGTGTAATTTTGGGTGATTTCCTTATTCTTTACTTTGCTCACCATAAACTTTGCCTGATATTAAATTCTTTGATAAAATATAATTCACTTTCTAGAACACAGTTGAAATTGCGCTATAAAATGTCTTAATGACAATGATATCACCAGCAACGAACTAGTGAAACCTTTCAGTGACTATTATAAGGTACCCTTGTCCCTTGCTCTGGGTACCCTATGGCATGGAAAGCTCACAGAATGAGGAATCTGTAGACATGGAGACAAAAGTATATAAATACATAGAAATAATTCACAAACTCAGTCAAGCAAAAGATTCAGAGAACCTTAATGTTTCAGTATAAATTTATTATTATATAACTAGAGCAATAAAAACATACAGATCTGTAATACAAAATTTTATTGTTGTGGTAATAAAGTGAGTAAGCTTTTAGCAAAATTACTTTCTGGCTTTCCTGAGCCAAGAGCCATTTTCTTTATAATAATCCAAGAAAGAAACTGCTTATTTACTGAAGAGTATTTCTATCTCTAGCTGTTTTTATCAGGTTTGTTAATAATTTCAAGGCACCTTTATAGACATAAAGCTAATTTGTTCTTAGAATGGCAATAATAGCTTAAACAAAGTCTATATATGTATTCAAACTTAGATGAGAAATATTCTTATGTGAGCTCAGAAACCAGCCAATTTGACATACAACAGCCTGCAAACTCCCCCATACTTCATACTATTAACTCGATCTATCTTAACTCACCCCACATAATCAAGCAGTACTTCCCTGGATATAATTTACTATCTACCCAGGCCACCCTATTTGCACAGAAAGAATATGTTCTACTGAGACCCTGTCAACCCATTATCAATAACTGAGATTGTTTTCACTTCTCATTTGCATCTATCCAATGGTCTGTTCCTTTCCAGAGCCCTGCTGTTAGTTATCCTTTAAAGAAAATGTGTGTGTGTGTGTGTGTGTGTGTGTGAGAGAGAGAGAGAGAGAGAATATGATGCAGTCTGAAAATGTTTGAGGTGTAAGGCTAAGGATGTTGAATTATTTCTTCAGAAACTGAAATGGGGGCATAAATTGCCACAATTTTCATGTTCAAGAATATAAGATCTTCACGATGTATCATGTTGAGTATATAGTATTATGAACTGAAGAAGCTGTTGCGAAACCTGCTTATCATCCGGAGTACAGGTCTTCTGTTCTACTGTACTGCTTTCGCCGAGGGACGGCGAGGAGGTGTCCATCTGCGTCCGCTACTCACACATGACCCCTGCCTCTACATCTGCCTATGAGAAGAATCATTTCCTGTGACCGTTCCCATTTACATGACTTTGCACTTCTAATAGAGAACTATCTGCAGGAAAATTTGCGTGTTTGCACTGCGCTATGACATCATTATTATATACATTATTGGCAGAGTTGTGCCATTAGATGACTGTTTGTCTATAAGTACCTATCTCCAGGCTTTGACATGCTCGTTGTGTTTAATCAAGTAAAATTGTTCTTTATATTTGCAAGCCGTGTTGGTGTTTTGGTCTTGGTGTATCATAATCGGTTTAACACCTGATACTTTCTTTTCACACTGATGTAGCATCATTCCCAGAGCATTTTTTGTAAACACACTTACAGCTGCCTCTTACGGAGGTTAGTTGAGAACATGTTTGAAAACAAAAATGCTTTATCATGGACAATATGAGAAAGAAAACATGAAAAATGAGAAAATGTGAAAGTTGCTTTTGGAGCGGTTTCAGTTGCATACTCATAATGTAGAAAGTAGCCATTTGGGAGGCATCTGAACTGATCCTCAAACATACTGAAATCTATTCCATATTAACTGTAATCAGTATAGACAGGGTGTGTATCTTTGCATCCTAAAACAATATGAACACACTATGAAGTCTTTTTACACAGAATCGAAACCTAGCTCACTTTGTGATTGTCTCTGACATTAAACTTCATATTCTTTGTGACCTGCTACACCTTTCCAAGAGCTTGTTATCTCTTGTTCTGGCAAGACATAAACACTGCTAGAGCACACACTGATTATATCACCTGTATACTAGATAGAATTCACTCTAGTACTTCAGGAGTGATTTTAGATATGTTTTATGCATAGCTTTGTGCCTTGCAAAGCCTTGCTGCTACAACCCCAGCTAACAATTTATCAAGTGTTCTGGATTGATATTCGCTGTCTGAATCTGCTGTTACACAATTGTCAACAGGCAGAATTTTGACAGACCCATCTTGCAAAGTGGCCAGCATCAAGCAACAATATTTTGGTTTGCCTTATAACCCTGAGCATCTTTATGAAGCCAGAAACAGCTTCGAAGTCTAGCTGTCTTCCTTGTAAAAATGGAATTTTCACAAATGTTATATTATATTTTCAATGCAAAACATTTTTCTAGGTGATCCATGGTACCATTTATTTTCTTCTTTTGTGGAGAAGGAAACGTTTCAATTTTAGCGTTTCAAAAATCATTTGGACATCTGGCTCAGCAAGCTGTAATGGTCCAGAGTCCTGCTGGCTGTCATTTATCACATCTGCTGGCTCTCTGAAGTTTTTAGCTATCTTTTTTATTTCTTCCACGATCTTTCTGATCAGAGAGAATTCACACTAAATGCAAGGACTGGCGAAAACGCTGCTTCCTCTCGGTAGGTTTTCTCTCATTGTCACAAAGTTACCTTTTGCACCCTAGCTAAGCCACAGACACCACTATATCCAAGACAGTTTGTTTCCACTCTTCCTGTGTAATTTAACGAATAGCACTTTTCATGGAATTGGGGTCTGTCAAGGATGTGATAAGGCCAACAGTGTATAAACAAGGCTGCAGCAAATCAATCTTTCCTCTAGATACGTGGATAACTCAGCTTCATTTCTAAAGTTTTCTGGTCAGTTTTCTGGCCTATTGGACGCTGATATTATTTTTTTAAGGGGAATGGAATGTGGAAAGTGACACACACACACACACACACACACACACACACACGAAGTTATGTTATTAATTTGCCTACTCTTGTATGATTTTCCAGACTCCCCTACAAGGGCTGGGAATGCTAATCAAGTCTATCACCCAGCCACTTTGTCGAGATCAGACTTCTTTTAATGGTCCTCACAATACCTGCTACTCCAGATGGGAGTAGTTCAGTTCACATTTTAATCCACACCTGCCTAATTTGCACTTCCCGAAACAATATGTGAACCAAAGCACAGCTTTCATTTGGAATTTGCACTTCTCCAAATTATTCAAAGCAAATGTGCATATTAGGCAACAGTTCAGGTAAAGCAAGATGTAACATATTTGAAATGTGGTGCTTAAATGCTAGTTAATTTGCAATATACTTTTTTAAAAATAGCAACTCCACAAGCTTGATGCAGAATGTGGCAAAGTGAACTTAACTGGAAAAATAAGACTCTGAGAAGAAACCAAAATCAGCAGATCCCATCCAACCTTCTTGCTGGTGACACCTTATGGAGATCTATATACTTACTTGAGTATATTCACAAGACAAATTGCTATGAGCATTCAGACCAGGACACCAATAGTGAAAACAGTAACATTGATTGATGATTGAGTTGATTGATGATGATGAAATAATACCCCAGAACAAAATACTAAAATTAGCAGTCTAATAGCCTGATCTAAAACAACCCCCTCTTAATAACTGCACTAATTCTCTAAGTTGTGCCTTCTTTCTTCCTCCCATCTCATTTCATCTTGTCCCCCACCCCCTTCAGCAACTCTCCTACTGTCATTCTCATCAGACCCTTACCCATCTGTCACTCATGCTAAACCATCAGCCTAGTCTTTGAGTATGCAAAAGATGTACCAAGGCTACTCAAAAATCTCTTAGTCTGCTAGCCCTTGTGATTACTCGCCACTGTGCTTTCCAATGGCACAGATACAAATATGAATTGTGTGGTGACTGCAAACATTTAGCACATACAATTACAATTAGTTTTTCTAAAATAAAGTCAATCATTTAGTTGCTGAACTCATATGGTACATGTGGGGGAGGTGTGTATAGTGTGAGTGTGGGCAGGTGTGGCATATCTGTGTGAACACACACATTTCCCAGCTACATGGCCAATCAGTGTTCCCTGCCTAATACATTGACTGTGCTAACACACACACACACACACACACACACACACGTCATTGATCATATGAATCTGATGCCAAATCATAGCTACAAGAAAAAGCTCTATTTTTTATCACAAGAAAAGGCTCTTTTTTTTCTTGGAGAAAATGAGGGTTAAACAGGACTTGACATCACAACAAATTCCAATTGCTCAGCTGACTGACTAAACACTAAGTAACTGACAGGCTGGTCGGCAGCAGCAACAGAAAGGTATATATATGTGCATGTGTTCTATGACTTTATCATTCGTGTTTGGCTTTTTAAAAAAACTGACCAATCCGTCAATGTCAAGAGTCAAGCAAGCACTAGCTTCAAACTAAATTGGCTCTAACAAGTACACACCAAGACATTTTCTCATAGGATGTAGGATTTAAACTGAGCTCCAGTCCTGGCTTTCAGATCCGTGAAAATCGTTCCTGAACTGGGAAGCTACTATGTTTTTAAGGTCTGTTCACCAGCCCTCAGATAAAGGATTCTAAAAAATGCAAATTACTTTATTCCCATGTAATGGTTGCTGTTGAAGTAAATTTAGAAGACAAGGAGGAAAGACTATTTACTTAGTTACTTAAGGTTCACTCCTAAGCAATATCTGATATAAATTAAATCCTATTTGACTCAGCAGGACTAAACTACCGTAACACCAGTTTTACTGCATAGAGGTTTAGCTGCTTCTGCTTCTGCAGTTGTTCCTGCATTGGCCTGGATATACCCAAAGACTTCAAAGAAGATATGCAGTTGGGCTTGCTAGAAGGAGATCATTTGTGTGGTATAGAATTAGAGCTGCCATAAGTCTGGACATTACTGGAATTTCAAAGGTGGAATTGACGTCTGGGAGGAATTTCTGAAAGGCGGCACTTTGTCCTGGATCTTAGGCAAGTCAATTGAAAATTGTGTGTGTGTTAAAAAAAAATATCTCAACAACTTCCAGGCTTTCTTTTAAAAAGCTCAGCAACTCACTTGGATAACTATATACAGTATTTATTGAAGCAACTAGTATCCATAAGTTACTATGTACAGACTTTGGAAATAAAAGAAACAAAAGTGAAACCTTTCCTCTCTGTCTCTCTCTCTCTCTCTCAACCTTCATTAACCAAACTACAAACACCACCACACCAGCTCTCACACAGAGCTCATTCTTTAGGAACTCCTTGACCAATCACAGGTCGTTGCTAAGGGTCTGGAGAGAGAGCAGATCTTGGCTTTCAGCCAACAGTTAATTGCTAAGAGGTGATTAGCTGACTTTCTGCGTGTAGGCACTTTGAAATCTCTGACAAAAATATCCATATATAAAATTTTAAAATATATACAAATAAACAGCCATGTAAAAATATGCAATAACAAGGATTTTCATTGGAGTTTCTTGCCGATAAATAGGGCCATTCACCACTCCGAGAGATGCTATTGATAAAAACTCAGCCACCCTTTCAGTTACTTCCTGGATAATGTCAGACAGATGGAAGATATATATTCAGACCAGCAGGAGTACAGCAGCAGAAGCAGCCTAAACCATGCTGGCAAAGGTACACATAAAGGGGCAGAACTACTTTCTTGATAAACACATTTAAGACGAGACTTAAGCAATGGTGGCCTGCCGAGCATATCTGACCTACAGATGTCTGCTTAGGCCCAGCCATGCTTTTCCATTTTTCATGCACATTTTTATCTCTGCTAACCTGCTGTTTCCTACAGTGCTCCATCCATCTCTCCATCCCTATCCTGGAACATGCAATGCAATGGCTGTGACTTTTACCTCTGCTAGTTATAAGTAGGCTTGAAGCAGCAAAAGCTTAAGGAGGCATGTAATCCCTTGGGGACAGATGGCTTGCCCACATCTTGTGCTATCTACTGGTTTACAAGTACAGTACAAGATACCTGTGAAAATGTTATGAGAGGCCTTTTTTTAAAGGATAAAAAGTATGATCCTTATCATGTTTGGTCAGAAGAAAATGCCAATGCTTTAAATGGGGGGGGGGGTCATATAGAACATAAAGCTTGTCCAAGCAGTAGGAATTCTACCCCACACACATACCCCATGTTAACAGGGCCAGCCCACCCATTAAGCAAGGTGAGGCAACTGCCTCAGTAGGCAGGGTCTACCAAGGCAGCAGAGCCTGATGTTGATCATTCTTCCCCACCTTATTCTTGATGTAGATTTGCCCTGACCCCTTCTTCACTCGTGGGGAAAGAGGATGCCATTTGGGGGTCTGCCTCAGGTGGCAAAATGTATTGGGCCTTTACAACACAAAATAACAAGCGAGGCTCATTGCAAGTGTGAGTGCATATAAGTCCTGAACCTTAATACACAATATCAGTGTGGGAACCTGCAAAAGCCAATGCCTCCCTTTTTGACCCCCTCCTCACAATGTGAATGACCTGTGCACCTGGAGCATGTGTGAACCAGCTCTTACTTCCAAGTAGATGTGCTTCAGATTTCAGCTGTAATTTTTCCATTATGTTTGCCTTGCACTTCCCTTCTCAAGTTTCTAGGGAAGATACCAAAACTATTAAAGACAACCTATTATTTCTGAAACAGATTTGCCTTTGAAGTTATGAGGCTTGAGTTGATACCTTGCATTTTTCTGCTTGAGCCACTTCTCCCAAAGTCCACATTTTTGCAGGGAGGAAAACACATTTTTAGACTACTCAGCAGGAATTACAGCCATTTTTTATTCCAGAGAGGTAAAGAAAGAGACAGCGACAAGCAGAGTGAGTTGGAAGGACTGCAGAGTCAGGCATATGGTGCTGTTTGTCACTGTGTAAACTCATCTGCAGTAGTTTATCAAAAGACTCCTATGAAAACACCTTCACAAATGGCCCCTTTGTTGGCAGACTCAGCAAAGAAACTTCCTGTTTTAATGGACGGGAAGAGTTTGCTCTTTTCTCACCCCCCCCCCCCCATTTTTCAGCATAGGGATTTGGAAATTCACACTGAGGGTACAAAAGCTGGACAGTGCTTGTAAACAGGATGACTTGTACCATATACTGCACCAGCAAATCGAGTTGATGAAACTCATGGAAATGCTTCATTCTTTTCACAACCTTCATTTATATGATTACTCCCTATTTATGTAGTAGCTCGGTTTTGAAGGAACATTGGTTTTTATTCATTTATTTTTCTCAATTTATACTAGTCTTCCTTTCCAACTAGAAATTAATTTTCCAGTGAGTTTATATTATAGGTACTAACATAAAAAACATGGAAGTCTACAGGTTCTGTTTAGCTCAACAGCATTTAACACAAATATTAGCTTCACATCGCACCGAAAACACCATGGGAGCCTGAATAAAATCCATCAGCCGATCTGAGTGGACGTTAGTTGTACTTAAGACCACGGAAAACAAAGGGGCTTAAGTCAATTGTAATTTATCGTGTTGGTTTCAAACCATGGCTCTAGAGCAGGGATGGAGAATAATGTGGCCCTTCAGACCTCCGTCTCTTGCTTTCCAGCCACTGCCTAGGCCATTTTTCCTCTTGGCTCTCACGGTCCCTGTTCTGGACCCTTCTCGTGTGCTTTTACCTGGCAGAATGTGTCCTTGAACAAGGTGGGTGGGTGCACATGTGTGTAAACCTCTAGGTTTCGCATGGTTGGGTTGTGGGCTACTGAGAAAAGTCTTTTTAAACAAACAAACAAGCAAGCAAGCAAACACCTGTTGCTCTGCCCACTGGCTCAAGCCTAGGGCTGCCAGATGGTACTGGTTCTGGCAAAGTACAGGACAGGGTCAGGGTGGTGTAGTGTGGTTGGGGGATGATTTTCCCCCCCCCATCTGGTACTGAAACAAATTCAAAGCAAACCATGACAATCTATTACAGTCTAACAGGATGGCTCCTCCTGAATTTGTCACACACACACACACACACACACAGAGAGAGAGAGAGAGAGAGAGAGAGAGAGAGAGAGAGAGAGAGAGAGATGAACTTGTAAATCTGTCTGTGCTTAGCTACCCAGAGCTTAAATACATGAAATTTCACATGCCCTTTCAAGCACATACATTTGGAGAGGACCCCTAACTTGGCAGAGAGAGGGCCCCCCCCCCCCGAAAAACAGGACAAAACTGTATATTTTGGTGTAGTGTTTCACGTTGAAATACGGGACAATCCTACATTATACAGGACAGGGGGCAACCCTACATTAAGCCCCACCTACTACTGGCATTACTCTGCCCCCTAGGTTGCCCATATGTGAAGGTGGCCACTGGCCTAAGGAAATTCCACACCCCTGCTCTAGAGGAAAACCACTGCTTCAGACTGCGATCCCCACCATTAAGCCAGCCCAATCAGCTGACAAATGTGATTATTAAGTGAGGACTCAGCTACACACCTGCAAATAAAACGTTTTAAATGTGTTGTAAAGTGCAATATACAAATGTGACACTAGATGGCAACAGTGAGCTATGCAAAATTCAATGTCTTTTTCAAAACGTTTCAAAACAAAGCATTTTCACAGCGTTTCCCCCCCCCCCAATAAGTTTGTAGATTACACCTGGGTCTTAGTATTTCTATTCCCATTTTCTTGCTGCTTGAGCTATGTACCTTTTCTGACTATTTACTACTAGATTGCTTCTCATCTTGCCATGTTCTAGATCCTTGCTTCTTCCTACTTTTGATTCCTGTTCAGTCACTGCTGCCTAGTCTCGAAACTGGAACCTCTGGGACTCACTTGTTTTATTATTCCCTGGTTAGCAGTGGAGTCAAATATTTGGCATGGATTTGACCTTTCTAAGGCTCTAGTCCTGGCAGTCACAAATCACACAGTGCCATAGCTTCCAGCACTATGCACAAGGAAATCCCAAAACCGACCTACAAATACTTTAAATGAATGAATACTGGGCTGCTAAAAAATGTTTCATTAACGCTATTTTTTTTAAAAAAAAAGTTCCACTTGTACAGTCACTGAATTCGCTCCAGTTCCCCAAATTCCCAAACTTACAAACTGAACTGCCATTTTAAATATTCATTTTATTGCTTACCTGACTGCACTAAAAATGCCCAGCAAATATAATCAAATGCAAAATGGTCACAGTTCTTCACAACATAGATGACATCCAGCTATCATTTAAGAACAGTCATTTTGATGTTGAAAATCGAATGAAGTTCTTATCCCCAAAATGAAGTTTTTAACCACATCAATCTGCAGTAATAATAATAGGCTTGCTGTGTTCAGGTATAGATGAAGCTCATTTATAACCAACATAGAATGCCCCCCCAGCATATAAAAGGAGGTGACCCCATGTTAAATGCATATTTTTTACACGTATACATTTTCCTGTAGTCAATATCACCTTCCATTTGTAACTTTGTTGTCACTGGTGTGCCAGAATCATCACTCAATCCTTTAAATACATTTTTGCAGAATAACTCCCCACTTTTTCATAACAGTCTAGAATACACTTACTAGGAATAAAGCTCTATTGAACTTCCTTCCTTCCTTCCTTCCTTCCTTCCTTCCTTCCTTCCTTCCTTATTTCTGAGGGGTGGGGGGAATGCCATTGATTGTACTGTTAGTGAAGAACCTAAGTAAAAATATAAAAAAAAGAATCTTGCTGGATCAGACTGGATCAGGACAATGGCTTTCTTGGTCAGCATTGTACCATCCCAGTGGCCAGCCAGATGTCTATAGGAAGTCCCAAAGTACTTCCTGAGTGCAGCACCACTCTCCCCACTTGTAGCTTCCATTAGGCATCTGGTTTACCATTGTGAGAATAGGACACTTGATTTGATGGGTCTCTGGTCTGATCCAACAGGGTTCTTCTTATATAATTTTATTTTCCTCCTCCCATTGTTGCAGAATCTACCACATCCTCTGAGAACATTCAGCAAAATGCCAATTTCACTAGCCACAAACAAGATAGAGAATTCCGGGAGATCATACAATTTTTTAGAGATGGAAGGCAAATCTCTACTAAAGTATCAGTGACAGATGGCATCCTACCTTTGATTAAAAACTTCCAATCAAGGAGAGTCCACCACCTTCTGAGAGAGTCCTTAGAATCATAGAATTGGGCAGTTGGAAGGGGACCTCCATTCCAATATCAAAAGTTCTTACGGTCAGAAAGTTCTTCATGGTGTTTCCTCAAATTCTCATTTCTTGTAAGTTGAAGCCATTGGTTTGTATTCTATCTTCTGCAGCAGGAGAAAACAAGTTTGTTCCATCTTCCATGTGACAGACCTTTAGATATTTGAAGATGACTACCATATGTCCTCTGAAATACCCCAGCTCTCTCAACCATTCTTCATAAAGCTTGCTTTCCAGACCCTTGATCATCTTTGTCACCCTCCTTTGAAAACATTCCAGCTTGTCAATATCCTTCTTAAATTGTGGCACTTAGAACTGGACACAGTATTCCAGGTGTGGTCTGATCAAGACAGAATCGAGTAGCTTTTTTGCTGCTGCATCACATTGTTGAATCATGTTAATCTTGTGGTCTACTAAGACCCGTAATCTTTTTCACATGTACTGCTGGCAAGCCAGGTGTCCCACATCTTAATATTTTTCATTCAATCCTAGTTTGAGAGCATAAAATACACATGCATGGCAACACATGAAATGCCTCATTCACACAATGACATTGCAACTTGTCAGATGCTTGAAACAAAACCTGGGGTAGACTATCCATTTGTGCAATGGGGCATTGGGCCATGATGATGGTGTTTGAACTGTTACAGGGTGAAATTTATGATATATTTATTTATACCCTGTATTCCCCCCCTAACAGGGACTCAAGGCAGCTTACAGATAAAATAAGAACAATCTGTGGGTTAAATCACAGAGCCTAGGGCTTGCTGATCAGAAGCTCGGCGGTTCGAATCCCCACGACGGGGTGAGCTCCCGTTGTTCAGTCCCAGCTCCTGCCCATCTAGCAGTTTGAAAGCATGTCAAAGTGCAAGTAGATAAATAGGTACAGCTCCGGCGGGAAGATAAACGGCATTTCCATACGGTGCTCTGGTTCGCCAGAAGCGGCTTAGTCATGCTGGCCACATGACCCGGAAGCTGTACGCCAGCTCCCTTGGCCAATAAAGCAAGATGAGCACCGCAACCCCAGAGTCATCCACGACTGGACCTAATGGTCAGGGGTCCCTTTACCTTTATAATATGCATGAAGCCAATTCACACAACTAGACATATGACATGTTCTCCATGCCATTGGATTTCAAGAGCCTGCCATACACATGTCAGCCTAAGTATGGAAAGAGAAAGGGTTAAACTTCAGGACTGGGTACAAATACAGACATTAAAACAAGAGTGAGAAACAATGCAAACCCATCTCCCTCTTTTCCTGTATATTCCGATATTCCGAACTTTACTAATTAGACTAAGACAAAATGTTAAGTGTTAAATCAGGAACAACAAAACTGAGTTTGAAAGTCTGTAACGGGTGGATAAGAAAATGGTATTTTCTAAACAAACTAATGGAAGCCACCACTATGTGTTCAAACTGGACAAGGATACTATATGCAAGCTAAAATACTAGATGGTGTATTATTATTATTATTTAATAAGAGAGCAGCCTTTTCTGTAGCTTTGTGCTGCACCACACAGAAAATTGTGTAAAGGTGTCCATGCAATGGTATTCAACACCATGGAAGAGTTAACAGTTAAATAGGAGGTTACAAATGTTGGTTTTGTAAAGAACCACACAGGTGGTGGAAATGCCAAAGGGTGAAAATGTGTTTGGTTGTGATTGCTTGTGTGATTAATGGGGGGAATTTCATTTTTCATTGGGGTTTTTTATTATATCAAATTTATACTTCACCCTTCCTCCCCAAAGGAACTCCAGGGCATCTTACAATAATAAATCACACAGGACAACATGTAAATCAACAACTGCTGTAATATATTGTGGACAGCAGTGAAAATTAGAACTGTAAACACTTCATTGCCAGCCCAAACCTGGATAAGTGAACAAGTCTTTACAATGCTCATGAACGTAGGTAATTGTCTGATTTCTCCTGGGAAGAAGTTATTGGAATATGCTGTACTGGACCTCTGTTCCTCATGCTACTCCTGCTGATGGAATAATGAAAACTGGAAATATAGAAAGAAATTGGCAGCAATGCTGAACTATCAAGAAAAATATAGAGATATTATGAATGGTTGGACTCCATAATATTAAGAAAGCATTAGGAATGAATGCACTTCGATTATATGACAGTGCATATTCTTTTTCCTCCATGAATCAGTGATTAGGAGACAGTTGAAGACCCTTATTGTAAATATTAATACATACTGGTAGTTAATAGTTTGTGCTAAAATAATCCGCCCTGATTTTTCATAGGTAAATTTTGTACTATATGTTATTTAAATCCATTTATTTCAATTGGTCTATTCTAAATATACCGGTAAGTGATATTGTATACTATGTATAAAAAAAATTAAGTGTAAATGACAAGCAACGTTTTATATTCTAAAAATTCCTAAATACAGGAACATGTATATTTTGAATGTGCTTAATAAGAAATGCACCTATGTAGCTAAGAATAGTAAAGCTGCTTCATTTCTTATGAAGATTTCTTCTAGCAAATTAAATAGGATAGATTGAGAAGTGATCAAGGCTGAGCAAGCGTTCCCTTCCATGAAATGTGGAAACTAAAATAAAATTTCCTTCTTTTCCCTTTCAGAATCTATTATTGTTACAGTTTACTAACAGGGTTAATGAGAATGTAATTAAATAACATAAATAAGAAAACTTCAATTTTCCATTCATACTTCCTGCACCTAAATGAATCTCTTCTTTCACATTTCAAAACTCAATACAAGTACCTTTTGATCTTGCCTTTGAATTGCTAATTTCTTTCTTTCTCTCTTTGGCTTTTATGTTCCTGTGGTGTTTTTGTGAACTCTCGTGTCAAAACTAGTCTTTCATTTTTCACTTGAGGGTTTGTTTGTTCCTTCCAAGTGGTGAGGCAACCCCCTCTTCCTCCCCAGGGTACTGCCTCTGTCTGATTATCTTGGGGAAATTGGTCTATAGTATCAACACAGATGCAATCAGGAAGAAAACTGCCATGAAGAAATCAGTCAACTAAATGGAAGGATATAATGCTTTTGGGGTAAGGGACAGTTCTTGATCTTCAACTGTAATATTTGCTGAACACATTTCATAAAGTGATGTCATAGAAAATTTCAATCTGGAATAAATGCTCCCCAGCACTTTCTTTATTCAGGTATTGAACATAAGATTACTGCTATGTTTCAATTCTCTCCTGGTGCTTACCAAAACTTAATCCCTCCATCATCTGCTCATGGGACATATAGTCATAGCTGTCAACTCCCCCCCCCCCCTTTTAAGGAAAATTCCCTTATTCTGAATAGGATTCCTAGCAAGAAAAGGGAAAAGTTGACAGCTATGCATATAGTTCCAACTGTTATTACCCCTTTCCTTTCTAGAAAATGTTACTCCTCCATTATGGTAGGTTGTCTTATAACTCTGCCTCATGATGCAGTCACAAAAAGCCAGCTCAATGTCCAAAATTCCTCTGAAGTCTCCCTAGGCTGCTACTGTTCATTTGTTCTTCCTGGAGAATCTTGTTTGTCCATAACATATTTAGATCTTTCTTCATGATTCAATATCTGTTCCTTTTTTGGTTTTATTCATGTAGGTTTGTCACCTGCTATCTGATTGTACCAAGTATTCTGTTTGGGCACACATGTCTGGCCATCCAACAGTTTATTGAGGCCCACCAAACTTTTCTGTTCCCTTTTACATGACTCAAATGTTTCCTGATATGGTATTCGGTATTTATTTATTGTACTTTTTCTTGTGCAAAGCCTGGAAGTGCCCAGAGTTACTGGTTCTTTCACACTGCAGTACTTCAACAGAGATACTTTCATGGGTAGTTAGTTTCTTTAATTGCTTGAATGCTATTTCGTGGATTGACACCTAGTAAAAAACAACATCTTGGGTCAATAACTTGCCTTAATGGTGTTGTCACTATTACCATGTTTGGAATAAACTTTGCTAGGTAAATGATCATTCCTAGACAGCTTTGTGGATCAACCTTACTCTTCATCTTTTGACATTTGCATTTTAATTGCATCTAGATTAACCATTTTGGGGTGAAATAGGTCATATATATTTGACAACTTTCTACCAGTTTTTATTCACTTTCAGAAGCCTCTTTTGACAGCTGTCTAGAATGTGCTTCAGCTATCACTATGTTGTTCTGCAATCTTTCCCAGATTAGACTCAAATAAATACCATATATGCATACTGTATGACACCATCATGACCCATAAATGACTTTTTGATAACTCATTGAAGCACTTCTGGAATCTCAAATATGCAAAATGATAATCTTGTAAAATGATACTTGCCAAAAAAATAAATAAAGTGAATGTATGCAATCTAGAACTTTTGTCAGGTGAATTGCCACAAAGCATTCCTGAAAGCAAATAGTTTTGCTCCTCTGCAAGTATTTGAAAATGCCTTATTTCTCCTCCCATAAATTTGTATTGAAACTTTTAAATCATACAATACAATAAAAAACTATCTAAATAAAAATGAAGAACAAAAAATGAAAGACTAAAGTAAATCCAAAGACCTTTCTCAAAGGTAGATCTTAATCAGTGTCTCACACAGAAAAGGATGGACCTTCCCAGCTCTGCATTATTTGCATACTTTTCACAATTATGAAATGTGTTGAGCAGCTGCCCCGGGTAATTTGCACTTAAAACATTAAACCTGCCTTGGATTGTAGTCTAACAGCAGAATCCTAGCCTTGTCTACTCAGAAGTAAATCTTATTTAATTCAATGTGGCTTGTTCCCATGCAAATGGTTAGGATTACATCCTGTAAGAATCATTGATTTTTGTGTTCATTTATTGTATATTTATGAGGAACATTTAACCTACATTTCTCCCAGAGATCTACTCCTTTGCTCCAACAACTCTCCAGGACATTTAACACATAAGCTCTGTTTGCTGGCTAGGACAGTGAGTATAAAAGTATCAGTTGCAGCTTTGCAATATAGGCAAAGGCAAAGTGAGTTGCCTTCCTTTATGGAAATGGAGGTTGGTCCATTAGAGCAAATAGGTCACTGCTCCACCAACTGTAGTCTTTCTACTGACCACCTGTCCATGGGGTGATGATGGCACTCAGTTCTTCATCCCAGTGTTGCCCTTGTAGAAGCTTGGCATTGGCATCAGCTACTGCTGGTCTCCCTGCTTTCTGCATTACCTACTAGGCACCATCCAGCATTGCTTCCTGGTGCTTTCCACATAGCTTTGGACAAAGTGGTCTTGATCTAGTGTCCTTCCATTTTACTTCAGAGCGTGATTGATCAATGGATTGAAAATATTAATCAGAAGATTCCAGGACAGGGCACAAAAGTGTGAAAACTATTCATACCATAAATAAATACAGTATTGTTTAAAAAAATGAACAAAGAACAAAATGAAAGACAGACTAAAGGCATAAAACTAAGGAACAGGACCAACATTTTGGACTAGGATTCCAGCAGATATACATCTAGTATTTCAGTGGGAACCCTAGCTTTTCTTTTAAGCATGGTTGACTATAAGAGGACAGGTTGCAAACTGGTGTCATACATTGCTTGTAAATTAGATTGGATGCAGGTGTGATAAAGCAGGTGTGCTAAATTGCAGCTTAGAATTCCCTATTATTTTTATAATTCATCCCAATGGAAGACACTGTACATTGATTTTCTCTTATTTATCAAAGATAATGATCCAATAATTATGATATAAAAAGATGGCAAAAGCATGGCTACTGATTTGGAAAGGAGCCTCTAGGAAGTGAATTATAAGCCAATGGTCTTTAAAAGTCAAAAAATTGATGAAGGAAACTTGCTTTTCTTTTATAAAAGATTTGTGAAATGTGATCTAGCCAGGCAAATTACTAGCATTGAATTATTCATACAGTTATTACAGTAATGTTTGTATATACATATTGTAAATATAAATCTTAATCTTTGTATACCAGTTTTCCACCTATTCATTCATAATAATAACAAAAGGCAATGTAGCTTGGTTGCACGTTACCCTTCTAATCACAAACAATTCACATAAGCACATTCAAGTTGTCCTAAGTCAATCACTCTGTTTATGCTTGAATAGTTGTGAGTTATCCATTGTGGCTTTGAGCCTCAGTGTATTTTTACCTGTATTTTGCTATTGATTTCCATGGGGTTTACTAAAAATGGAGAAGATATTCAATACAAAAGTTTTTGTGGGTATTATATGTGGACTAGGAAAGACTATGGACTCTGCCTTTTCAGATACTGAACCTCCAGCATGTGCCTCATTGTGCCAACCAGCCCTAGCTCTAGGATTTATGGGTCCCCAGGAAGTGGATTTTCATAAGGTTTCCTCCCATCCATCAGTGCTGAATCTGGTGCTGATAATAGCATTGACACTACTGAGAGGAAACATACATGTCAAATTAAACTCTGCAGGACTGTTCTGGATACTATCAATAGTATCTCTAAAGGCTAGAATAGATTACTGGCATAGAAGTTTAGGGAAACATGAAAACTACACAATATTCATTGTTGATTTGCTTTACTTTGTCCAAAGATGCTTTATCAAAGACAAACTAATGTTTAACTAAATCGTGCACCCACAAATGAGCTTATTCAGGATTCAGAACAGATAAAATTTTGAACATAGTCCAAAGGCCATTTCACACATATTATGCACAGAAAAACTTGGATTTGCCATAGAGTCTATGCTCAAGAAGGAGCTGATTAAGTTACCTGTATGTCTGCAAACATGTTTATCGTATTTACAATTTACATTTTTGGGTGTACCCTTAAAAGAATATTTGGTTTATATAAAAATATAATATACAAGGTAGGCTCAAAGAATCCCAATTACTAGAAAAGTCAGGATATGAGAAATTTGTTCATCTCTTGCTTGAAACTTCAGGACATGTAGTGACTAGTAATAGCTGTCACACTGCAGTAAATGCTGCATATAATGGTGACAAAGAGTGGCTGAATCCAATGGGGCTTACTCCCAGGTAAGTGGGTTTAGGGCTATAACCTTTCTCTCCTTATAACAATTGCTCCAATTTCTTCTTTCATTCCTGGTCTGCAACCTGGCAATTTCTCTCTTTAGGTTTCATAGCAGTCTTCATCCCTGGCAACATTTGTACCACTCACGGGATCTGTTGCATTCTTTCTTGGCATCCAATAAACTTCTGCTGCGTTTCTATTCACTGGCTGCTACTTCCATGGAATTTGTTCGTTTTTGTATCCATTCCTATAGTTTTGTATGTGTTTTCATTCTAAACTTGCGTGTGGTCAAAATGATGAACTATATAACACGTAATTTATAATGTCCATAGAGGCCACTAGTTCCTAGTTTGCATATTGTCTGACTTCTGTTTGTGGATAAACTTCCTTCTGCCTCCAGTTCTGTCACTGTTAATTAAAACAGCTGGTCCATCTCTGGAGTGTATTTCTAGCTTTCAGAGCTAAAGAAGAGATAGCAATAAAATCATTTTCCAAATGCAGTTCTTAGTCTCTAAGATTGTCTAATACTCAATAGAGCCTTTGTACTGGACCAGCTAATCCCTGGTATAATAATTTTCCATTTCAGTTCATCCATCTGACATTGGTACAGGTTTGACAACTGTCAACTTGGCCGTCAGGTAAGTTCACTGGCCAGAGTCTCTTGAGTGTATGCATGCTTAAAGTAAAAACCATGGAGACCCTTCAGAATTCAAAATATGCACTCTCAGAAAGTTACTCTGAGTGTGACAATGGGTTACATCCAGGATTCTTATGAATTAACATAACCTTTAAACAGACACTTCCTCATATGTTGTTGTTGTTCAGTCGTTCAGTCGTGTCCGACTCTTCGTGACCCCATGGACCAGAGCACGCCAGGCACGCCTATCCTTCACTGCCTCTCGCAGTTTGGCCAAACTCATGTTAGTAGCTTCGAGAACACTGTCCAACCATCTCATCCTCTGTCGTCCCCTTCTCCTTGTGCCCTCCATCTTTCCCAACATCAGGGTCTTTTCTAGGGAGTCTTCTCTTCTCATGAGGTGGCCAAAGTACTGGAGCCTCAACTTCAGGATCTGTCCTTCTAGTGAGCACTCAGGGCTGATTTCTTTGAGAATGGATAGGTTTGATCTTCTTGCAGTCCATGGGTCTCTCAAGAGTCTCCTCCAGCACCATAATTCAAAAGCATCAATTCTTCGGCGATCAGCCTTCTTTATGGTCCAGCTCTCACTTCCGTACATTACTACTGGGAAAACCATAGCTTTCCCATCCTCATATGTAGTCTCACAAAAATGGGGTCTTCAGAATTCTACATTCTTTCTATGGTTTTTGAACTGTTTTTCATACTAGCAAGCATTTATTCCATTTGTGGTCTGGTCATGAGAATAGTAATAAAAAAAGGATTGACTTGTACTGTATGTATATAGCTAAGGTGGTATTTTTAATGGATCAAATTTTATTCACATAGGAAGGAGCCAAATGCATTATTCTATGGATGATGATATGTAGTGTGATTTTATTTAGTATTCTTCACATCATTTAAGAATAACTTCCCATAAAACATGCCAAAGTGATTTATCAATAAGAAATTCAACAATAAAAACATACATGAAAACAATTTCAAAACCAGTATGGGTACAGACTATATCGCCACTAAAAAGTCTTTTTCTATAGTCACTGAAAAGAAAATAAAGATGGCTGCTGTCTGATGTGTAAAAAAACAAAAAACAAAAACACCCAAGCCCATAAACTCAGTTCAGTAATTCATTAGTTTTCTTCTGGCCTTTCCAAAGTTTTCATGTTCTCTTTAAGTACAGTTGGATTCATTCATGCAGATATATGACTTGACATGTTACATTTATCTTATATATGCAGTGGTTTTTTTAAGAAAAAAAGATGTTGGTACTCACCATTAAATTGTTAGAGTAAGTTCAAAACTTTGAACGTTTGGGGGGAAAGGTGCTGTTGCTATTGGTCTAAATGCCTATAATTATAACATCAAAATTAGAAATGCATTATTACTTTTAAAAAGAGGTGTGTGTACACACACAATCTTCATTGATGGTTTTGCAACAGCCCCCGCCACATAGTGCTTACTTTTATTATACATGGTTGACTCATTATTTAGCACTGCCATGCACATTCCTTAAAAAAGATTTAGGCTCTTTTGGTGTGTTTTATAAATCAAGAGAAGTACTCTGAAGGAAAACCACTTTACACACTTACCATGCTGAAAGATGACACATTATTTCTTAGGTAGCACATTTGCTTTTGCCATTTGTTCCAAACTAAAATGCCACTTTAATGAAGAAAGCTGCCAGCCTAAATTATGCCTGTTTCCACAGTTCTGTTTTCACAGGTTAGTAAATCAAAAGTTCTTTTTATATGAAGCACTGAAATGATAATAAATCTGATCACTCAAATATTACAAAAATCCTTCTGCTGTTTCAAGCAGACAGCCATGAACTGAATAAAAATAGAGGACCAGCTTCTCCATTAGCTGACTTGACAGCGGTATCCTAACTTGAGTCGATTTGGGAGGAAAAGGGAGACACCCTTCTCAGTGTCCAGCTTGACAAGTGTTGCAGACCCATTGCCTATTAGCAGCTGGGTGCTTAGGCAAAGCATTCCCTATGTGAAGATCTCATCAAAGTATTCCTCATGTGTAGACCTGATCGCTACTGCTGCCTCAGAACACCTACTAAGTAGGTGTATATATCCAGGGCTGGCCTTTGGGAAGGGTGAGCTGTGTGGTCACTCATCTCCAAGCTGATGGGGATGCCAAGCTGAGTTCAGTGGCTGCTTTTTAAAAATGTACTACCTGTACTGAGCTAAGGGGGGGGCACCAAACTGTGCTGCGAGGGTCACCAAGCTGTGCCCAGTGGCTGTGGATATATATATATATATAACAGCCAGCAGTGAGCTCGGGAGACAAAAAGCAAGTGCCTGTAACCTTCCTCTCCCCTCCAATGAACTACAGGTTGTTGGGGTACTAAATTACAAACATGATCTTAAAAAGTTGTTGTTATTTAGTTGTTTAGTTGTGTCCGACTCTTCATAACCCCATGGACCAGAGCATGCCAGGCACTCCTGTCTTCCACTGCCTCCCGCCTCTTAAAAAGTATTCTTTCTCAATTTCCAGTTTGATGTCTTTGGGCTAGGTAAAAATCAGGTACACAGCTTTACTTTGAGGCAATGTTACTACAGCACAATTGATAAGAGATCAATGTTTTGAGCAATGTTGTTCTTGAAATGATAGCATCATATTTTTAATTTTCTTAGAAAAAAATATTACAATAATAAAAATACAAATTAAAAATATGGTAACAACTGTAGCTTTCTGGAATGGTGTTTACATATACCCATTTGTAAATAAAGCTTGCAATATACAGGGATAGATATATTTTCAACTGCTAGTAGACAAGAGTGATGTCACTGAGCCTTGCCATAACCCAGTTTGGATACAGATTTGGCACACTTGTGATGCTTGCTTGTACTCAATACTGGGCCCCTATTCCTGCCCCTGCTCCAATTCTTTCCTGGCTTAGTTCATACTCCAAGATGAAAAAGAACTATCCAGGTTTTTTATGTTTAGCCAAAGACCATTAGTTTGTACAGTTTGTTGAAAAATGGAGCATTACTCAAAATGTAGTTAAACAAAGAAGGAAAACTATTGGGACGTATTGGGTTGCTGGACTCCATTCCCACCAACATACCTGGTGATGGCACCAGCCATTGAGGCAGGGGAGGTAGGAGGCAGGGCTCTCATCACCAATGTAAAAGAGGAAAGGGAGCAGAGCAAGTCAACAATGGGTCATAAGTTACATACACACAAAACAACATGTAAGATGGTAGGGTGTGTTTCCCTGGTGCCTTAAATTTCCATGCAAATTGGTGCATGACAAATGCAAATAAAGGAGATCACTCAGGAACATGAGAGCCAAAATACATATCACAATTGAAGTCACAATATGGAGTATATAGTTAAAGAACCAACCATCTAGAAAGTATTTACACATTTTACAAACAAGGAATAGAGACAGAAGTGTCTTGATGGGTGTAGATTAGGAAAAGAACCTATGCTTTGCATATGAAAGACTCTGTGTTCAGTCACTGGTGTCTCCAGGTTGGACTGGGGAAAGATTCCTTCCTAAAACCTAGAGAGGCACTACAAAGCAGTGTCAACAAACTATTGATCCTACATCCACACACCTCCTGAAGAGCAGAGAACCTTTAAAAGGTTCTAGTGCACTGTACCTCTCATTCCACTGTTGTCTTGCTTCTGCTGGTGAAGAACCATTGGAGAGCATAAGGCTACTGGTCTAAAGGAGGGGATTAGATTCAGAGAGTGCTCTCTCAAGAGTTTGAAGTTCATGCATCTCTGGCTCAAGAAGCTATCATCTGATAGACTTGGATTACATGTAAGAGCTTGGGTTTTAGTTCAGGTTTCTTGTGGCTTGTTTCACTGATATTCCTGATCCATCTGGTTTCTTCCCTCTGGATTAGATAGTTGGGGTTATGATAATAGGATGAACCTTTATTTGACCATGAATAGGTCCGTATAGTTAAAGCTATGGTTTTCCCAGTAGTAATGTATGGAAGTGAGAGCTGGACCATAAAGAAGGCTGATCGCCGAAGAATTGATGCTTTTGAATTATGGTGCTGGAGGAGACTCTTGAGAGACCCATGGACTGCAAGAAGATCAAACCTATCCATTCTCAAAGAAATCAGCCCTGAGTGCTCACTAGAAGGACAGATCCTGAAGTTGAGGCTCCAGTACTTTGGCCACCTCATGAGAAGAGAAGACTCCCTAGAAAAGACCCTGATGTTGGGAAAGATGGAGGGCACAAGGAGAAGGGGACGACAGAGGATGAGATGGTTGGACAGTGTTCTCGAAGCTACTAACATGAGTTTGGCCAAACTGCGGGAGGCAGTGAAGGATAGGCGTGCCTGGCGTGCTCTGGTCCATGGGGTCACGAAGAGTCGGACACGACTGAACGACTGAACAAGAAGAAGAAGAAGAAGAAGAAGAAGAAGAAGAAGAAGAAGAAGAAGAAGTAGTAGTAGTAGTAGTTCAGGCTTTATAAAGCTAGATCACCAAAAACTTCAAGATACATGAAAATTCAGTTGCTCCATAATCTGATGTGAAACTTGCTGTAGATCCACAGTGATTGACCAGAAATGAGATATTTGGTGATCTGCAAACTGGCAGACTTATCCTATACACTTTGAACTGTAAGAAAGCAATTGCAATAGTTTCGCCATGCCTTTGGCAGAAAACACAATGATATAAAGATGTTCCAGCAGAATTACAATGTCCTCTTACCCATGTTGTGCTAAATGACTGGTTGTCTCAGAGTACTGCCACATTATGTTGGCTTTGTGGATGCTGTCCTCTCCTTCTCCCTTGGCAGCCCAGCTTAATTGCTCTCTCTCAAGCAATACAGCATTAATAGCCTTCCACTCCCTCTTGGCCACTCAGCAGGGAGCTAATGGTTGTGGAACCCCAGAAGGCCCATTGACCTAGCCCTGGAGCCTCAGCTTGTGCTTCCTCCATGTTCTCAGCCTGGTGCATTCAGCCAGCTTTGTCTAACAGTGCAGCCTTGAGCTGCAGTAGAGTAAATGCTTTGCATGTGTAAGTGACCCATAAATGAATCAAATTAACTACTGGTATACATAAGTATGTTTCAGTTCTTACTTATTTACACTAAGAAAAAATTTCATCCCAGGTGTTTTGAGCCATTAAGGGAATGTAAGGTCAGGCTCTGAGTTATTTACAAGGTTATAGCACTTACCCTGAAGAGACCCCGCATTTGAACGATGAGCAATAAAAAGAGGAGACTGTCTAAACCAATATTAGAAGCAGCAGAATGTAACCTGCAGAACCTGGAGATCGCATTTTGGCTCATATTAGCATTGATTAGAATGTGGAAGCTAATTGTTCTCTCTGTATTACACTTTGGAGACACACCAGTCTTAAGAGTTGTACAAAGCAAATGAAGCATCAAGAAAATCCATAAGAGAGTCTGGCTCTTCTTACGTTAAAATCATGAATATGTTGCAATCAAGTAAATGTGAGATAACCAGGACAGTTCATTATGAAGTGTAAATAAAGCAAGTAATAAAAATGGAGAGATAGGTTGGTAAGAAGGTTGTGTGTGTATGTGTAAGAGAATGAGAGAGAGAGTATACTTAGTAAGTAGCATGTTATTTAGCAATATTCCACTACTCTTTCCTGTAAAGCAGGGTTAGGAGACATGTAGCCCTCCAGACATGCCCTTGCTAATCCAAGCTGATGATTTTATTAAATAAGTGGGTGGTACCCTTTAGTTAGTGGGATGCGGGTGGCACTGTGGGCTAAACCACAGAGCTTAGGGCTTGCTGATCAGAAGGTCGGCGGTTCGAATCCCTATGACGGGGTGAACTCCCGTTGCTCGATCCCTGCTCCTGCCAACCTAGCATTTTGAAAGCACTTCAAAGTGCAAGTAGATAAATGGGTACCACTCCAGCAGGAAGGTAAAGGGCATTTCAATGCGCTGCTCTGGTTCACCAGAAGTGGCTTAGTCATGCTGGCCACATGACCCAGAAGGTGTACGCCGGCTCCCTCGGCCAGTAATGTGAGATGAGCGCCACAACCCCACAGTCGGACACAACTGGACCTATTGGACAGGGGTCCCTTTACCTTTACCTTTGTTAGTGTTCCCTTATGGATGGAGCACCAATCTAAGGAAGCATCTCCCTTATGGATGGAGCACCTGTCTGAGGAAGCATCTCCCTTATGGGGGGAGCACCAATCTAAGGAAGCATCTCCCTTATGGGGGGAGCACCAATCTAAGGAAGCAACTCTGTCCAAATGACAGAGAATTAGTCCTCATGGAGCAATAATAGCTACAAGGGACCTGCTTTGTCCAACTTAATGCGAGAAGTTGTACTGTTTGCTACATATGCTACATATACTGAAAACAATACACTGAGGAACACCCCAGATATTTGTTTGTAGTTTTGATGTTTTCTTGATTTTAATTTTGTGATCTGTGATCTGATTTGGGTTCATCTGCAATGGGGAAAAGCAGAATACAAGTTATTAAAATAAAAATAAAAATATTGCGGGCACAGCTATACATTGTGTGAAGGGGAGGGTTTGTGGCATCACCATGTCACCACCCACTTTCAGTTCATACACCAGGGGGAATGTCAGAAGAGAGGAGCCTTTCATTTCCTATTTCTTCCACATTCCTTGAGATCCAAAGCCACTCACAGAAACTCAATGTACATGTAAAGATATTGTTGAACAAAACATTTTCAAAGCTGCTTTCAGATTTTTAAAGCAATTGCGTGGTGCAGAGTTTATTGAACTTTCCTTCCTACCTTTATTTGTTTGACGTGACATCAACTATAACTACATTTTCTCTGCTATACAATCACAATAGAGAGAAGGGTTTTCTAGCAAGTCTATCTTGATTGTTAAAAATACTAGATTTTCATTCTACAACCTTTCCTCTTCAAACTTAGCTCCTTTTTATCCCCTCCAAACTTTGCAGCAAATAGTTCTATAGATCTTGCAGTTCCAACAACTGTCAAATATGTCAAGTCTGTGGAGGGAAGGATGTACTCTACTAGATTATAGAAGATTGTTTTGTTCTTACATTCTTTGATGCCATATAAAACTTTGCTCAGGTAATGGACAACATCTTCCCTGACAATTCACATTTAAGTTTCCTTTTCTTAGTGTTCTCAAATCAATAGGTTTCTTATGAACCTACTGTAGGACGATGAGATCATACACACACCAGTTACACATGCATAAGCCACCGTAGTAAACTGTGTGCAGGGTTGTTTTCAGAAATCCAATTATTTTATGATTCTACAAATGGAATATAGATTCTAACTCAGAACATAATGTTGAACCATTTAAACCTATTTAGATTCCACCTGCAGAGCAAAATAAGCCTTGTCTGCTTTTTAAACTGTTGGCTCCAAAGCCTAGCAGCAATATTCCGATCACCACAATCTTTCTTTGAGCTTTTGTAATGTATAATAGTATTACATATGATGCTGGAACTAAGAAGGCAATGTTACAACAGATTTATGATGTAACCTTAATTTTAACTGATGTTAACACAAGCTGTAGAAAACTAGTTCTCAACAATAATATTCTCATATATATTTTAATCATTCTGGTTGAAATGATGAATATAGTATGTCTTCAAGGCAAGAATTAATACATCTTTGATGGCGTATCTGTTAAAGTAACTTTGAAGAAACTAATAAATGTGCAGTTGCACTAAAGCTAATAATAATATTACATAATTGGAATACCAGATCCAAAGTAAAGATAATTTTCCAAGTTAATTTCATCACCTTTGCTCATAGTGTTCAGAGATCAAAGTGTGAAAGTAGAACTGAGTTTTTTTCATTACTTTATTAGTAGATTCTAGCTGGTATTAATTATGATACCTTCTCAATGGTATTTGTTACTTTAATAATACAGACAGGATGTTCTGTTCTGCACACTCATGTGCAACTGGGTGAACATAATTCTGTGAATTACAACATTTGAACAAAGTAATTGTTGATACACAGTTTTTCATTGCAAATTAGGAAAGATATGGATCAGTGTGTGTGTGTTGCTTTCTTGATAGGATCCCTTATTTTTAAGATTCTTTGTGAGTTTGTTAGATCTCTGTGAATCAGATACTAAGAAGGGCTGCAGCTCATTGGTAGAGCATCTTCTTTGCATGGAGAAAGTCCTCAGTTTGATCTCCAGCATCTTCAGGTAGGAGATAACGATGTATGAGATAACGAGATTATGCCAGTCAGTGCAGGCAATATTAAGCTAGATGGACCAATGGTGTGACTCACTATAAGGCAGCTTCCCATGTTCGCATCTCATCATAGGCATTGGAAATATTTAGCAGTTCACAAGGTTTCTGCCGTACACTTGAATCTAGAAGTGTTGTGACACTTTTCTTATCATTCATCTTTACCCAGTGCTTATTTGAAATTCAAAGGTCTCAAATAAAACTTCTGACACATCCTGCATTAAATAATGAGTGCTGCATTCTAGCCCTTGGGTTGCTGGCACACTCCTAAATTCATTTTATTTTTACTGTTTCTTAAGCTTTTGCTTGACATTTCCATAGTTTAGCTTTGCTTTTTCTGGAGAATAGGGGGGTGCATTATTCATCTAAATACAACTTGGTACAAATAAACACATTTTGAAATGAAGGGCTGAAGGCTGATCAATACTGCCATTGATCATGATCAATGTCATTGAGAAATATTGCAAATGGAAAAATTGTGGTTTGAAACCCTGCATGATAAATCGTTATTCCCAAGTGGGAGTAGTCTGAAAAAAATAATCTGTGATCCAAAGGAACTACATGCACATACGGTTAGCCACTAAATATGAACACTGGACTTTCTTCAAAACTTTCACAGTTGAAGCTCAAAAAGCAGAAAAATCAAACCACTGGTAATGATTAACAGTGACTTGCATTTTCAGTAGAGAGATGTGCTGCACAAAATATTAAAAAAAATGAGAGAAAGGATAAAGATGGAAAATCAGAATAGCTACTCTTGCAAACATTTGTCACCTGCATACATGTAGAATCCCTTTAGATTGCAGCCTTTTCCAGTAGTGTCAGGAATGAGCCAGCTCCTAGTGGAACTTCACAGCCTACTGCAGAACAGAGAGGATCTGACACAGGCTGAACAGTGGTCAGTGCACAGTGCAGCTCCCCCACCCCTTGGAATGCCAGTTCCCCAGGAAATGGCTGAAAGCAGGTTGGAACCCAGCCAAAGCTCTCAGGAAGCTCAAACAAGCAGGAACAGGGAAAGAGACAATCTGTCAGAGCAAGAAGAGGCTGGAGCAAATCCATTCAGTCCGAAAAGCCGATGAATGGGCAGGCTGCTAGATAGGAAGCAAAACAAAAGACGTAAGAGGCAAAAGTTCATTATCTTCTGTAGATGAAGGAGAAGGAGACTTCAGAAGGGTCATCTTGAGTAATGGTGCCAGAGGCTTTGTTAGAGCCATCCGGAGCTATCTGTTTGTTTTTGCAATAAATCCACCTTTTTAATTAGCTACGCTTACTGTGTTATCAAGCTGGGAACCTGGACTCCTGCCAAGTAGCATTATTGAACCAGATTTGAAATAATTGTGTATCTGTGGTGTAAAGAAGATCTGCTTAATTTGCACTGCATTTGTTTTGCCTATATATGTAGGTGGCATCCTGAATGTTTTCAATGTTCACTTCTGGTCACCACTGTGCCAATTACACCAAATCTACATCTTTCTATCTCTGTACAAAAGATATTAAGGACTTCAGAAGGCCGTTAGAATGAAGAGGAAGCAATTCCAGTCAATTATTATATCATCACCACCACTTTGGAAGCCAAGGAAAATTACTGTGTTAGTTTTTAAGAGTACTCTACTAAAAGACAGGAACAGGGAGAAACGGAACACTGAGACCTGACAATTTGAACTGAGACTGAAAGGGCTTTTCAGAACAATGTGACAAGATGACAAAAGATACATATATTTTTGCATTAAAATACATGATGTAGAGATGGCTGTGATTATCACTTCATTTGTATATTTATTGTGTTATTAAGTAGTAAGCTAGTCAAATGGGAGTAAAAGAAGGGCATTGTTTTCTAGATAATAAGAATACGTTGTTGTTGTTGTTGTTGTTGTTGTTGTTGTTGTTAAAATTTGTATACCACTATTCATCTGCAGATCTCAAGGCAGTTTGCAACATAAAATTACAATAAAAATAACACAAAATACATAATAAAAACAAGAACAAAAGCAAACCAACAATCCCCCCTTCCATTCCTGGAGTGCATGTTTATAACCATAATTTTACACATACACACTGTAGGGGCTGGACTGAGGAGGAATGGTGGGGGCCGCCCCCTCTTTCCTGAACCTTCCTGAGAACAGGAGGATAGTATATATTTAGAAGAGTAGTTTGCAGAAGGGCATAGTTCAGAGGTTGCAGAGGGAAGAAGCTGGGAGATATTGGAAGAGGAGCATCAGGGGAGAGACAGCTGACAGACTCAGTGTCCTTGGAAAGCGTTCCTGACCCTCCCCCTCCCAGGACCAGGTGTGCATTGAGGGTAGTAGAACAGAGAGCTCAGAGGCAGAAAGCTCAGATTAGCCAACAAAGGGTTACATAGAATAGGGGAGATGTAGATGGTGGGATTTATTTGGAGCAATGCCATTATTTAGGGAAGACTGCATTCCTTTGTCACTCTCTGAATTATCGAATGAATTGCTTGGGGAGAATTTTTATCGTTTCTCTGCTTCTTGGCTGCCACCATGGGAGGGATATGATTCCCCGAAGCCACAGACAGACACACACACACACAGAGAGAGAGAGAGAGAGAGAGAGAGAGAGAGAGAGAGAGAGAGAGAGAGAGAGAGCTTGGTTTACACATGTAAGTATGTCCCTTGAAACTTCTAAACATGGTGACTGGCAGACTTTGTAAACTGACTAAAGGGATATGATATGAAATGAAATTACTGCTTGTGCTGCTCTATCTGTGGCAGTCTGTTCACGCATGCAAGTAGTCCCTGTAGCCCTTTTCAGATGTTACTCATGCACAGAACACATGCATGGAGAACAGTGGTCAGTTTTATGTCTCTAGTCAAAACTGCCTAAACATTACACCCCCAATGCTGTATGTCTGCTCAAAACATATACAAAGGGGAGCCAACGCATGGGCGCTTCATGTAACCTTGACCCCCAGTTATGTAGGGGTCTAAATTGCACAAATCACATACCAACAAGCAGTTACACATTTCCTCCCCTTTAGAGCTAACACATAATCATTAGCAGCAATGGTGACTGGAAACTGTTTGTGGGTACCGGTATATTTCTTGGTATTTGAATCCCATTACAACAAATACAAATTTATATGTCAACTGGTATTCATTTTTCCTTAACTGTCTCACTTTTACAAATAATGTTTGTTGACCTAAATAAAATCCATTAAACAATCTGCCTCAAAGATCATACATACTATTTCTTAGATGGTTTGTTCCTCTGAAGGGAAAAACACCCTCCGATTTTCAAAGTATTGTGTATCTAAGAAGACTTTTCATTAACATACGTTCCCAGAAGGAATGTAATGTTGTAGTAATAAAAGGGACGTTGTGCGCTGTGTTAATGTTGTATTTTTTCCACCATGCTGTTTGTGATCATGTTTGGTTTTTAATTGTCTCTTTAATTCTTAGCCACTGCTGAGTTTAAAGTAAAAGAATTTGCGATTATATGTTAAAAAGATTTTAAGTACAATTGCTTGAAAACATCCATAGTCTCAGCTATCAAGAATTTTCTCGGGGTATTTTCTTTATTTGTACTTAAAATGCAGACTCCATTACCATCAGTGTAGAATGAACTCATATTCACAAGAATGAACTAATTTAGAAAGCTGTTTATGACCATGAAACGCGGATCTTCCTGGAAAGTACTATGATAAAGACTTGTTACTGTTAATGTAGTTACTTCGTTCTTTCTTTGGTTATTGACACTACTGCATGTCTTGTGTTAAATATATTGAGATTGTAGTAGACAAGTTTCTCTAGAAATGTTATCAGCGACAGAGAACTCCTATACACACCTACCTGGGAATACGTTCTATTGAACTCATTGCAACTTACTTTTGAGTACACCTATAAAGGATTTCACAGCTGGTGAACAAAGAAATGAAGTATCTGAACAAGCTTGAGCTATTGGCAATGGATGGTTATGCCATAAGGTTCACTCTCAAGAATAATCCTTGAGACATAAATTGGTCCCTTATGGTATTTAGGCAGAGTAGCAATCTAGACAATATGTACCCCAGTGGCATATTTCTAATCATTGTTCTGTGCCATGGTTTTTAATTATTTTTTCAGGGGACTGTCAGAGCTGACAGCCCCCTGACTGATAAAGAGCAGATCTAACTATACTCAGACCCTTTGACACTGTAAATGGAATAAAGGTATCTAAATGTTAGGGTATTTTCAGGTGCGTATTTACTGTAGGATCGGGGTTTCTCATGCATGCAAGTTCTTTTTTATGCATCTAGATGGCAATGCTGACATCAAAGGCTAGTCCATCCCTCCCCCCTCCCATTTAATGCAGATTTACCCAAGGAGAATGCAATATGTTTTTTAAAATGCCAATGACCCATTTGTAAATTAAGCTCCTGTCCAAAACCACCCTCTGTCCTTGTTCCTAGTGTGATGGTGTATCACTGGTGGCCCTGAGCCTTTGTGGGTTTAAGGCTCTTAGTAACAGCTGGAAGAAACCACTTAACTCACATTGGTTTCAACAGAACATAATTCCAAGTACAAGGTTGTGCTTAACATTGCTGCCTGGTGCACCAGCCCAAAATACATTTGGCCATGATCCAAAAGAGCTAATAAAGAATGCTCAAGAGATGGGTGCATTAACTCAGCTATTTCTTCTTAGTTTTGTTCACAGTAAATCACTACAGCAAACACTCACAAAACACTCCAGATGAGATGAGAATGTGGTTTGGCCAAGTAGTAAATGTTGGAAATGTAAAGAGAAAGAGGGAACGTTTTATCATACGTGGTGGGAATGTAAGAAGGTGAAATGCTTCTGGGAAATGATGTATAATGAGATGAAAAAAATGTTGAAATATACATTTATAAAGAAACCAGAAGCATTTCTGCTTGGAATTGTAGGAAAAGAGATTAATAGACAAGATAAAAAAAATTGTTCCTATATGCAACGATGGCAGCAAGCATGTTATTGGCACAGAAATGGAAGCAAGAAGAATTACAGACGACTGAAGAATGGCAGATGAAGATAATGGACTATGCAGAATTGGACAAGATGACAGGAAGAATTCGAAACCGGCGGGACTAGGAATTCCAGAAGGATAGGACTAAATTTGAGAAATATTTGAAAGACAATTGTAAACAACAAATCACGCTAGTAGGTTTACAAGAAGTTTTGTAAGGTTAATTTTAGGAAATATTACAGAGATAAATTTGGAAGGTAATAATTATTGTGATAAAAAGTAATAGTGAAGTTGGAAATACAAGAAGAAATTAGGAAATTTGAAAATCTTGAGAAGTGGTTGATGGAAGTCAAAAATATGTATAAGAGATGAATATTAATGGATGTTTAAAAGAATGTATGCAAAATTTAATTAAAAAAAATTTTTTTTTTTTTAAAAAAGAAGAGAATGTGGTTTGGCCTTTCTGTAATGTGGGCTATTTTATTTTTCAGGGGCAGGTGGAACTATAACATAAAATCTAAGTATGTGCTCCTCTCCCTCCTTTGCGGAGGAGAGTTGCTTACATGTTGAATAGGCACTGTTTCATTCTTGTGTACATCACTCTAGACATTATTTTCTTGGGGTGTGTGAGAAGCTAGTAACTTCCACCAAATGTCCATGTGCCCATCTTATTCTAAAATGTAATGTCACATGAAACTACTAAAACTTAACTTTTTGTTGCTAAGTACTGAGATGTCTTGTACAATCTATGTGCACTATGTGTAGCTGAGGCAGAAGTCTACCTTACACATATAGAGAAAACAATGCTTAGAGTTGTGGTAAGTACACATCTAATGTGACTCCAAATATGTTTTAATCTTAAGGCATTAAAAAAAAAACCATATTGTTTCAGGAATGAAAGACAGAGGATTGCTCAGCATATTAAAAGTTTTCACCTAGTGGGTGTTCTACTGACACATATGAGCTCTGATCTAACACATTCCATAGAACTTTAGTATTATCTCACATTACCTCCAACACAATGTTTTTTTTTAATGGACCTCAGCTTCAAAGTATCAAGTGCTGAGATGGGAAATCTGGGCAGGTCATGTGTTAACCAATCCCCAGCCATGACTCAGTTTTAATTGGGCTGTGCCGTTTGCCTCAAAATAAGAGGCAATGAGAGGGCAGGCACTATGGTTCTGTTCTGTTCTTGTATTTATTATGTACTTTATGACTTTATTCTGTGTTTTTGCTGTGAAAATTTGTGGAGGACAGTACACAAATTGTAATCATCATCATCTGTCTTCCTGACTTTTATCTTAAACTCACAGAGCTAACCTTGGGGAGACGGAGTTGTTTTGGTCTATAGAAATACTCTCCCTTCTTCCAGGCTCTCTGTTCAGTTGTGGTGTGATCTAGAGCGTGTGTTCCTGGCATTGAACAATCAGCACAGATTGAGGATTCTGGTCCTTTGCAGCCCACTTCACTGCCCAGCAGTCTCCCTGCCTTAGCTAACAGAGCTGGTCTTCTGGCGGTGTTGGACTCCCAGACACCTGGTTTTGGGGGACTTCAGCATCCATGCTGAGGATGGCTCTGGGGTGGCTCAGGACTTCATGGCAGCCATGGTGACCATGGGACTTTCACAACATCTCACCAGCCCAACACCACACTTTGGACCTTGCTTTCTCAACTGGTCAGAAAAAGGGTGATCTCAAATTAGGGGATATTGACATCAGCCCATTGTAATGGTCAGATCCTTTCCTGTTGAAATTTAGGCTTTCAGCAACTTTTCTGCAGAGTTAGGGTACCTATTAGGATGGTCCACCTTCAGAGGCTGATGGATGGAGTATGTTGTCAGAGATATGCTGATGACAGACAGCACTACTTCTCCTTTATATCTGCAGATGTGGGAGTGGATGCGTTGAACCATTGTCTTGCCCTGGTAATGGATTGGATGAAGCTCAATCCAGATAAGACTGAGGCACTTTTAGAAAATGGTTCCCTAGACTGGATGGATGGGAGGTGGCTTGCTCTTGAAGGTGTTGCACTCCCTCTGAAGGAGCAGGTATGCAGCTTGGGGGTACTTCTGGACCCATTGCTGTCACGTGAGGCTCAGGTGGCCTTGGTGGCATGGAGTGCCTTCCATCAGCTTTGGCTGGTAGCTCAGATGCACCCCTATCTGGACAGCAATAGCCTAATTTCTTTGGATGAAGGGAGGTATAGAAATATTATTATTATTATTATTATTATTATTATTATTATTATTATTATTATTATTATTATTATCTCCAGTGCGGAATTGTTTTGGCTTTTTTTGGGGGGGGGGAGAATAAAAATATGTAATTGTGCCTGCTCCCATATATTTATTTTTAAAAGTCTCACAGCTCCTTCTCTTCCCCTTTAGTATTCTTTTGTTACTCAACACTTGAGATGCAGTTCTGTTAATATATTAGACATGATAAACCTATGCAGAAAAACGTATTTGAAAGTTTGTTCTCTGTAGCCTACATTGTTTATATCTAGAGACAGTTCATATATTGCTTGTTATTAATATCCAAGAGTGCTGAATAGCAAAGAAGAAAACTTTTCTCTCACATAAACCTTTTATCTTGACTCAGCTGAAAGTTAATATACTATAGTCTCAGTTAATAGATGATCAAAGACATAACCTAGTGTGAAGATTAAAGAGAGTTCTTCTGTGGCCATCCTCATATATTCTGTGCAGTGAGATATTATGAAAGCATGTCTAACCTCCCCAAAGCAATATTGATTTCTAAGGCTATACCATCTTTTAATCTTAAAAGAGGTAGTGTGGTAAAATATCATCTTATAATTTTGAAACAACACATGAACTGCCAGAGCAGAAAACTAATTAGGTTATATTTAAAGAGATTAAATGTTTATATATCTATATGATTGGGATTCAACAAATCATTGCTGTCTTGCAAACCACTTTATCATGTGTCCAATTTTATGCCACCAGTGGGATGCCTTGCATTTTAGTCGAATGGGAATACGTGATTAAACCTAACCATATTGATTGCAATCCAGAGCAAACTCATCCAGGCATACCCAAGGGCCTCCATGCACTCAGCAGGACTCCCCCCCCCCTTTGAACAACATCTTCCCACAAACTGTTTTTGAAACTCCCATGAGTTCCAAACAAGATTTTCCACATCACACATTTTTTGTATTTATTTATTTATTTATTTATAGAAAAGTCAAAAAGTTCACTAAGGCAACAGCACCTACTGTCACAGGAAGGTGACCTTTGGATTCAACCTGGTGAAATGAACCCAAGCTTACTATTCCCCCTCCCACAAAAGTTAGCTCAGGTGGCTAGTGCCTGCAAGACTGTAGCCAAATCATGGCAGCTGAGGAAGAAGGGGGTATCAGTGTGCTAGGAGTAACTCTGAAGTTTTCAGAAACACATACAAAAAAAAGAACAACCCACTCATCCTGCTAGCTGGAACCCTAACAGGAAGTAACTCTATGGGACGATGACATATTGCAATCAGTAGCAGTTGGTGTGGTAGGGTGCTTACTTGACCTCCAGTGTTACTGTGACTTACTGAGAGGAAAAGGGGGAAGCAGTGGCAATGCCAGCACGGTACAAACACACTGGTAGAGCCAACCAGGCATGCCCGTAAGTGTGTTTGCACTGCGCCAACATCACCCCTTCCCTCTCAGTAAGCTTCAGCAGCACCAGTGACAGGAAGTCAGCTAAGCATCCCACTCAACCAGCCTATACAAATTGCAATGTTTTGCTGCAGGTTCCAGTTCTGTTACACATAACTGCTTGTTCTCAGTAACATTTCAGGCAACAACCCCTTTTCAAATAAACGAACACCAACTGCTTTGGGAGACAGCAGCCTGGTTTGGATGTCACACTAAACCAAGCTTAGTGCACATGTATGAGCATTCATGCTCCAGAAGAGAAGGAAATGGTTGGGATCTGCTCTCTAGGAGGGGTTTGGCTAAGTATGACATGCAGATCAGCTCGATGTAGCTTGCAAAGTCTGAGTACAAGAGTATAAGAGTAAAGGGAAGCGTTGCTAGGTAGCAGGTTTGCATTACTGTTTCCACATTTCATTGGCTCAGAAAAAGCTTTCAGAACTTTCTTCTGTTGTATAAACTATAATTTGAGAAACATTGTGTAAAATATTTTATCATGGCCATTCAGTGCCATTTTTTTAAAAAAAAAATTCCACCGGCACTATACCTTTAAAGCATATCTGAAGCACATGTCTCCCTTCAAAGTATTCTAGGCACTGACGTTTGTTGCTGTGATTTGTAGCTCTGTGGGGGTAGAATGTGCACTGAATGCACTTTAAAGGTCTTGCATGTATGCAGACATGGTCTCACTTGTTAGGAAAAGAAGCAGTAAGTCTCATTTGGAAATATTTTATAGCATCTGGAGAAATTTCGTGTGCTTTCTGGGAAGGCAAAGGACTACTGCCAATCAGTCTCTTAAAGGGAACATTCAGGAAAGACTCTTGTCCCCTTCCCTGCAGTCAATGACTTCATGCCATCTAAGCACATATGGTCTACAGCTTGAAGATTTTTCTGCTGGCTGATGCCAATTTTCTTTTAGAACCTGACTACCCATTACAGTGGCCAATTATGCATCACTCCTCCAAAGGAAATGTATTACCAAGAAAAATAGGACGAAAGAGAACAAAGATTTGCGTAAAGTCTGCTTGTCATAATTTATTATATGCATTAATGCAAATTTTTAAATGTTGGGAATATGGGAGATGTATGCAAACACCTGGAGAGCCACAGTTTCCCTATCCTTGACATGGAAAATATGTTAAAACGGAGGACTGCCCTACAGCAGTCCTTAAAATAAAGGGCTCTCCTCTGGAAAAAAAAAAAACCTGGGGCACAGGGCTAAGGTATTGTCCATGTGTGAGGTCACATCATTTTGGGCCCCAGAAAAGTGCTTCACAATGGGGGAAGTGGCTCCCAAACAAGCAAGATTATGTCCAGTTAAGTAAATGGTCAGAGTAGAGCCACTGGGTTTATTCTGTGTCTTACTTGGGGATCACTAGGAGAAGCTGGCCATTCAGTTTTCAGTGGCAATGAAAGGACATACAAGGGAAGAGAGAATGTTCCTAAAACCCCAAACTAGGACTCTGTATCATTACATATCCAACAGTTACTCTTTTCTGTTGGGATTTCTGCTAGAATCAAAGAAGACTGCCACAAATGCTAGTTACTTCTGGGAAGCAAGAAGCTGAAAGTCTGCCAGTAAAACAAGCCTGCTTTTTTGTGAAAGTGTTGGGATTTATTTCTTCACAAAATAGCACAGGTGGGAGGAACAGCCAAAGAAAAAGCAGCACATGGAACATGCTTATCTTTTGTGCAGCAGACTTGCTTGCAGGACACAACTAAGATGCCCATCCACAAGAAACGCAGACTATGCTTTATCTCAATAAGGGTTCATTCAGCTTTTGGATATGAACAATCATAGCTTAGGATTTTTTTTAAAAAAAAAACACCCAATGAATTAACAAATAAGTGCAAGCTTTCATTTGTTGTTTTCTCAGTAAGCTACATTTCTTTACTCTCTATTGCTCACACAGACAATTGAAATTTGTGTGGTGTTTTATTTTTTCTCCCTTTCTCCTTGGTCAATTTCTCTTCTCCCCATTTCTTCATTTCTTTTACTCACTATATGCATTGTACTCAGATGCCCACATGGCAAGATTTCTTGGAAACAATGTGAGTTTGTGATGTGATTTAGGGGTCAGTTGTTCAAAGGATTAAAGATGGGAGTTGTTGTTTTAAAGAATTCTGCTCTTTGTATAAGCCTAAGTAGCTCTCAGCAGTCATTGGGGTTGGGTTTATTAAAAATTTTTAAAAAACCCTCTACATTGCACATATTATGGGTTTCCAGTCAGATTTTTGTGAGGAGACTTGGCCAAAGAGTGTTGATAGCCTTGATATTTTGGTGATAAGTCTCTTTATCTAAGTTAAGGTAGCCCAAGGTAATGGCTGGAAAAGAGGACTCATTCTCATTTGCCTGTCTAGGAAGTAGGGGGGAAGAAGCTAGGTCTGTGCATGAGAGAAAACAAAGGATACTGAAGTATGAGTAAGACTGAGAAAGACAGCAATTCAGAAAGCCAAGAATGGACTTAGGTGGCATCTTTGAGTTCTGGCTTTGTAGAAGTGGGATGAGCAAAACAATAAGAAATGAAAGAAGCCAACTACCTTAAAAAAAACAACCATAAAGTTTTGAAATACGGTACATCTGACATTTGAAACCACTAAAGGCTCCAAGCCAGTAAGTTCATTAATATCCTTAAATTCCATCCAAAATCTATAGCTGTTTCAATTTAAGATGCTAGTGAAGTTTGCTGGGCTTGAATCTGAGCTTCAGGACATGATAATGTTTGCCTCAGAAAAAGAAAAGTGCACAATCCCCTCCTACCTAGCCAGTTTCCAAAGCCTCATAAGAACAGCTTATTCCAGCAAGGAGATGGTTCATTGGAGCTCTTTTGTCCTTGGAAAGCAATGCAGGCATGGGCCATAAGATCTCCAAAGTCTGCATGATCCCCAGCTGCAGATGACAGCTTCTAGAGGCCATGAGAAGCTCTAATAGGACCTATTGAGAAGCTCCAATAGGACAAGATAAGAACATAAAGAGAGCTTCACTCTGTGCCTGCAAAGACTCCATCATTTACTGCCTTCCTGCCCTACTGCATGTCCCCAAGTCCTCTATGTAACAGACAAACCAAAGACAGGGCAGGTATGGGAGCATATAAAGGTAAGGAGAAGGAGGAGTTGGTTCTAAATAATTTTGGTCAATTATGACTTTCTAAGTTCTGAACAACTTAGAAAAGAGACAACCATAGCAGTAACATATATTTATACAATAAAAGACAGAAAGAACTGTTATGATATTCAAGAAAGTCAACATAATTATAGTTAACTGGCTCTGTGTTGATCCATGAAGACAGTTTAGAGATTCAGTCACAAAATGCTGGTTGTCTCCTTTGCTGCCAGTAAATTAGCCCCCCCCCCCAAGCTCAGCCTGGTGACTTGTCCTTTAATCATTCTACATGGCATAGGAAGTGATTTATCTTGTGAATAGCTAGGGCTGATCCAGCTGCCATTGCTATCTGAGTACACATAGTCAGAGAATTACAGTAGGTGGGCTTCCATGGGACCAAAAAGGCAAGAAGGGAATTGTTTTTACCTTCAAGGTTAACATTCCTTATGCAAGAAATGCAATACAATCTTCACTGAAGGGTACAATATTTTTTCCCCAAGAAACAAAGCTGTGCTTTCATACTTTTCGCATAATGATCATGGTTAAATAAAATGTAATTTGCTGTAAATAAAATAAACATTAAACAAACCACTTTAAAAAATAATCCATGTATTTTGCAACAAATGTTCTGCATGATAAACCACAGCTGCAAACTGCTCCTTCCCAATTGGCATTTCCTCAGTGGAATGAAGATTTAGGACATAGGGTGGGGTTAAACTGACATGTGACTGATGAGGTGGAAGTCTGATTGTGAGGGCCATTGAACACCGTGAATTTTCACCATATATCATAATTATAGAAACACCTGTGCTGGATAACTTTGTGCTGATGTGCAAGAAATATTCATACTGTGTTCAATGGATAGCAAGAATTTAATCGTATGGCCATGATAAAGAGGAGGATATCGTGTAGAACAGTTTGAGTGTTCTGAAGTGCTCCCTAACAAGCTCATTTGATTCTTGAATCTATGTTTGTTTGCTTGTTTTCCATAAAATATTTGCAGGAAAATAACCCACTGGCTTCACTGAAAGGACACTAGAGACCTCTGAAAGCAGTAGTATGGACTGGAGCATCTAGAAAAACAAATACAGTGATACCTCGGATTACATACGCTTCAGGTTACAAACTTCCCTAACCCAGAAATAACGCTTCAGGTTAAGAACTTTGCTTCAGGATAAGAACAGAAATCGTGCTCTGGCGGCACAGCGGCAGCGGGAGGCCCCATTAGCTAAAGTGGTGCTTCAAGTTAAGAACAGTTTCAGGTTAAGAATGGACCTCCAGAATGAATTAAGTGTAACCAGAGGTACCACTGTAATAATTTATACCTGCATTTCTAGGAGATGAGATGGGTTAAGGATGGCATGTTGCTGGATTAAAACATGTTAGTTCTGTTCCATTTGCCATACATCCTCTCTTTCTAGGACATGTCCTCTTTTTCAGGGGCAAAGTTTCTGTCCTGGCAGATTTTTTGTATTTGCCAAAATGTCCTCATTTTTTTCTTTGGTACGAAGGGAGCACACACACACTCAGGAACTGCCAAAACAAAATCGAAAATTCTTTCTAGTAGCACCTTAGAGACCAACTGAGTTTGTTCCTGGTATGAGCTTTCGTGTGCATGCACACTTCTTCAGATACACTGAAACAGAAGTCACCAGATCCTTAAATATAGTGAGGGAGTGGGGAGGGGTATTGCTCAGAAGGGTGGTGGGAATGGGTGATCAGCTGATAGGTGTGGAAAACCTGTTGACGACTCTTAACGGCTGTAATTAGTCTTGCAGGAACTGCCGTTCCAGGAGCGTTAAAATTGAACAAGAGCTAATTCAGACATGCGTGTTTGGTTATTCCTTTACTTATTTTCAACAGCTGTCACCTTCTTTTCCATAAAAGAAAAATAAATTAAGGCAGCAAACGTGACAGGAAATTAAAACAATATCAAACAACAAAATCCATGCAATTAGGCAAAAACAACAATAAAGGGGAACCTGTTCATCGAAAAGAGTGCTGTGGTGAGGCTGAACTTCCTTTCTTGTCATCAACATCAGAAAGCCCACATCCTGTGGCTCACCTACTGTGCTTAAGATGGAGGGAAACAAGGCCTTTGAGGATTAGCTCAATAATTAAGCTGGGACCCAAAAAGACACACTGGTTAGAGTTTCTAGGCTGAGTCCATAGGGCCATAAAAAGGATTCTGCAGGATCAAACCATTGGGCTATCCAACACTGTTCAGGCTTTGCTGCTTGGTGAAGATGCTATTGCTTTCCCAAGCTTTTGGAAGCCATATGTAGAAGACTTCAGCCTTTAATTCTTTTTTTTTCGTATTGCTATGTTGTTTACCACTGCTTTATTATGGTTTAACATTGCATTTTAGGATTTGTATTTATATTGCTTTGATTGACTTGTGCCAACTCCTTTGAGGTCCCTTGTGATGGAAAAGGTATACAAAAATGTTACATATAAAAATAAAATCCTGTGATAACTAGATGTGCATAATTCCCATTGAGTCCCATTAAATCTGTTGAATAGAATTGGGATTATAGCATTACTGTGAAAGAAAATTACAGGGAATCAGAAGCGTGTATACATTCATTGGACTTCCTTGCACTTTTTGTAAACTACAGGCTTTTTTGGGGGGGGGAGAAGACAAAATCATTAATAGATTCATGTTATTGAAATTCTGGTCAGGGGCAGCTTCATTTATTTTTATTTAGTTAATGTTACAGCGTTAGCCAAATATGGTACTGTTAGAGTTGCAAAAAAGTACCCTGATTGATAGTTCTCTGATTCTGATTTTACGATTTAAACACTGGGTAATTCACTCAAAATGGGTTTATAGGCTTAAGTGAAATTGCTTTCTTCCCCCTTCTTTCTTGTGGCAGAAATCCAGCATATTTTGCAACTGAGTCTCAATAAAAGCGAAGAACACAACTCATCCATACGGCACATTTCACACAGTGTTAACGTCATTAGCAGCAGAGGAAAGAGGCCTGTTTTCCTTCTGGTTTTGATACCCTTTCACAAACAAGCTAGTATGACAAAAGTAGAATGAATTCACATTCGCAACCAACATTGCATTTGCATTTCCCCCATTGATTTTTCCTTTTGAACAAACTGCTAGCTTCTTGATTTGCTTGGTAAAGAAATGATCTCACATTGACTGATTTATGCAGCAAAAACAACTTGACAGAGTAAAGGATCATTGGCTATGCTGTCCAAAATATGCAAAGTGATTGTTGGTATGCTCCCATATATGTAGCCAAACAAAGAGTAAATATTCTTTTCAGAATTGGTTCTGTCACATAAATAAATATACCGTGGCCAGCATCTATTTTAGATAAACCCAAGGGTTTGTATACACTTAATAGATATTATTTTTTCCCTTTCCCCTTTTCTTTTCACACAGAGCAAGCCTTCATACTATGCACAATCTGCTGTTGAAACCACCCTCTGTTTCCAAAGTAGTCTGCCATGTGGAATGGCAGGATTACTGCTCCAAGGCCAAAGAAACCCTTAGGGATGTGGAACTGATTGCCATATTATTGGATCCTGGCCTGCATATGTAACAATATTGCTGCACAGTTTTAGCAAGAGAACTATCTGAACAACAGGAGTGACTGTTTACTTTTTTGCCAAAACTTAAATGTCATAAATCTTCTGTTCTGTGCATTCATAATCATGGTTTCGATTCTCAAAGCTGACTGGGCTCACTACAGGTTCAACTGCTTTAAGCCTTCAATAATAATTAAGAATTAGTAGACTTTCCTTGCTTCACCTGATAGAATCATAGAGTTGGGAACATCGTTCGAAACTCCTGTTGTCTAGGTGCATTTTGTGACAAGGAATTTCATTAGCATGAGCAGTTTCTGAGCTGTGGTTGTAGTACTGCACCCAGAGGCGTAGCAAGCCCAAGTGGTACCTGGTGCGGATTTTTTTTTGTCACCCCCCCACACCCGCCCACACCCCTTTCCGCCCACACCCCTTCAAGTCACAGTGAGCGTTTTGCGTTCCCCCACAATGCTGTGCGTCACCTCATTTGCATGCATGCAATCTGGCTACCCCTGACTTTGGTGGACCATTAAGATCCTGTTCAGCTACTCTAAGGATGATACTGGTTCCAGTGTCATTTGGGGATTAAATCAGATATTAGTAATATTGTTGCCAGAGGGAAACAGCACCATTAACATTCTGGAGATCCTTAAACTTTTCCAGTTCTCCTCTCTAACAAAAGTCCCCTTCTCAGGCTAACTTTATTAAGTGACTATTAAATCCTGAAAGTGTAACACACCTCTAGGGGATATGAGGCCGTTTGAAGAAGCCAGGGTTAATGCTCACAGCGGCCAACTTCATTTTCTACTGGAAGTGACTGCACATCTCAATAGGCAAGGGAGGAGAGGGGGGGAGCACAGAGTAACCCGCTCACTCTGTCTCCATCAGAAAATGTGACTGTGCCATGTTATTGGGATTTCACAGAGGCAGAATTCAGATGAGGATTTTCTTATGATCAATAAAAAGTTATTAATGGTTTCTGAATCAGGGCTTTATTACAGACAAGAATCCTCCTGTGGATTGTGTTGATATCATTACCCTTTGGAGAGTTATGAGTCAGTGGCAGCTTCATCACGCCAAAGGCAGCCCTCACAGCTTTCCCTCCCTTTTCTGCAAGCCCACTGAATGAAACACACGAGTTGTTTGCTATAACAGTCTTGTTAGGTAAAGTCCACTGGCATTTCAGTAAATCAAGCTCCTAACAAATTAGCCTGGAATATTTGCAAGCCTCCTGCTGTATAGATGTTTTCATCTTCTGAGGCAGAAAGTTTGAGTGTAATATGTTAACAGGCCAGAAATTGATCCACAGACTATTTTGCTATCTTAATGGTGCTGCTGCTAATGGCCACAGGTTTATAAGGTATGAGCTCAGTTTTTACCTGCAGTCTATCACCGGTTAAATTAGCAAATAGATAAAATCTTTAAAAACGTAAAAGGAGGCACCTGTTAACAATTGTAGAACTAGCTCAGTGGGCAGAACTTCTTGAATGCAGAAGATCCCAGGTTCAGTTCCTGAAATCTCCAGGTAGTGCTGTAAACTTTGGAGAACTGCTGCTAGCCATTGTAAACAATATTAAAACAGATGGACCAGTGATCTGACTTGGTGTAAGTTTCTCACCTTCTAGTATTTGACAAAGGAAAATATGTGCCTAAATTTTATGGCTAGGTGGACTTGAGTTAGCTTCTGTTGCAGTCAGGTCTGGTGACATACCTTTATCATTCCCTTCGGGGTATATATTTCTGCACTATGCAGCTCATCGCATAAATCTGTCCCCTATCCACCTACTCACCCACTGTCATTCACTGTCACTTCCAAAATACTAAAACTCTCCGCATTTCAGAATTGAGTAAAATTGAATAAGAGAGCTACTTGCCCAATGAAAGACAGAATAGGTATAGCTGGCAGGTAACCCCCAATATTATTTTCAGGTGGAAGTGAATGTACAGCTTGATAATATGGAATGGGGGAGAGAGAGAAAAGTTAACAGCAATCTGTCTCTATCAGAGAATGAAACTGTGCTGTTATTGGGTTCTCACAAGAAGGGTTCAGATTTGTTAGGCAATGGAAAGCATTTTGGAACATACCATACAAAAGTGGCAGGTTATTATTATTATTATTATTCATTTCATTTCTATACCACTTATATTTTTTATTGAAACAAACTCAATGCAGTTTCCAACCTTCAAAAAAACATCAAATAAAACAACCCAGAAGAAAGTAAAATATAAAGTATACATTCAAAGCAACATTATTAACAGGAAACTAAAATATTATCTCAAAGATTTCAAAATAAAACATTACAAAGGAAGTCAAGGACAGAATGCACATTTAACACAGCAGAATTAACCAAATAATAATAATCTTAACATTTCAAAAGAAAACATTGATAAAGGAAGTCATATATAAAAACATCATAATTAGCAAGGGAATGCTATCTTAAGCATAGAACATATCTGTTGCTGTTGTCACAAATGGTGGTTCATGGCAGGTGGTGGCTGTGGAAGCTCAGTCTGGATGACCTGGGTCTTCACTAAGAGACAGCCAAGAAGGTCTCTAAACTCTTCAGCAGCCTCAGCTTTGGTAGCTGAAGTCAGGGCTACACTTGAACTGCAGTGGAACTGAACTGCTGGTGCTGGATGTCAGACAGGTTGCCGAGTAAGTTTGAAGTGAATTTCTGGGGAGAAAGGCAGAACTGAATGGAGCTGAGGGAGCACCTGGTTCATCCCTGACAGATGATGGTGCTAATGTTTCAGATCAGCTAAAAGGGGATGGTCTGAGGGTACCATTTACGCAGCATGTATATAGAAAGAACAGTGCTTTTTCTGAGGAGGACGCAGGGGGACGCATACCTCTAAACATTTTGTGAATCTTTGTACTTTTGTCCATTTACTGTATTTATTTTTCCCGATTTGAACTATAAAATGGTGATTTTCTTGAGTCAAAATGAGAGTACCCCTAAACATGTTTTTAGAAGAAGAAGAAGAAGAAGAAGAAGAAGAAGAAGAAGAAGAAGAAGAAGAAGAAGAAGAAGAAGAAGAAGAAGAAAGCACTGGAAAGAAATGACACCTGATTGATGAGATCCAACACTGGTGGAAGAAGTTGCTCATGAGAAGGACATTTGGAGAGAGGTGCAATCTAATAGGTCTTTATATGCTATTACTGGAAGACTGAATGGCATGCTAGGGAGACTGCAGTGCAACCATATATCTATATCTGGAAAGAGGGTATATGAGAGAGAGAAGGGTAAGGTGTGTCATTAGAATTGAGAGAAAGAATGGCATTGATTCATCATATAACACTACTCACCTTGAAAAAATATACTATAGAGCTGGGAAAGCTGCACAGAAGCAGAACCAAAATGACCAAGGGCTTGGGAGACCATCCTACAAAGAAAGGCAGCATTTGGAACTTTTTGGTTTAGGAAAGAAGGTACCGAGGAGGGCAGTTGCCGAGGAAGACTGTTGCTTGGGTGTTCTGCTTGTAGGCTTCCCAGAGGAAACTGGCTAGCCACCGTGGGAAGTGGGATGCTGCACAAGGCAGATCTTTGGTCCTTCAAGCCCCTTCTGGTGCTCTTCATATTTTGCAAAAATTCCATGCGAGCAACTGTACAGCTAATGAAGCTGAATTGTAAATATGTCGAGTTGGACAAGATATTATTGGGCTTAAAAAACAAACAAACAAAACCCTTATATTTAACTGGGCTTTTTTATTTAAATTGCTAACGATGAAACTTTCCAAATCTGTTTCATCTACACAACGAGTAAAGCTAAAAGACAAAGCTTCCTATAAATTATAGAAAACACTAAGTAATAATTTCTTTCTTCTCTTTTGGACAGCTGAACAGCAATGACAGGCAGAGCCTACCATCCTAGCTGCTAACTATATGGCATAATCTAGCCCTTGGCTGTGCCTCAGGAAAAATACTTTTAACGGTCCCATGTATCTAAAAATTCACATTTTCCAATTATTACTGCCTAAGTATACTTTTACAGCTACGTATCCAAGATCAGAACAAGGTTAATGCTTATAATATTTAATAGGTTGATTTGTAAGCAGTTGCAACATGGATAGTTCTTAAGCCTCTGACATGGAGATCTCGTAGCAGCATTGCTGTGATTTTCCCAGCAAGAATATGCTGCCACACCGAGCCCACCTCAGAGACTAGTTAGGGCTTCTACAAATAGCTTTGTGATATTATATTCATGTTTATTTTAACCAGGCATGAAATGGTTCTTCAGCACAAGCTATTGTCACCTTTGTATATTTCAGTTTCTTAAACAAGACTGAATTATAAAAACAGAAAGATTGGACAAAGGCAGCATTTTATATTATGTTATTTTGTAAACTGCGTGGTTTTCATTGAAGCTGTGCATTCTCACTTTCCTTGAGTGCTTCCATCCATAAAATGTGCACTGCTTAACTACACACTAAAGAAAATGCATTGCTTAGCTATATATGATGCTAGTTGCATCACTTGAAGTCATATTAGCCTTATTTATTTATTTATTTATTTATTTATTTATTTATTTATTTATTTGGAGATACAATAATCAGAACTTCAGCAGGCTGGGACAGAAGGCTGTATCACAGCAAAAAAAATAAATAAAATACTGCCCCCCAAACCCCTAAACTTAGGGGGAAAGCCCCCATCAGCAAAAATGAAATTAAAGAGTACAGCACTTCATTTTTTAAAAAGTTTAACTTAACAGCTAGGTAGAGCAGGGAGAGATGATCAATACTGGGACATCAGCTCAAGAGATGTTAACCATTTGCCTTGTCCCCACCCCACCCTAATGCCCCCGAGAAACTCCAGTTCGGTTAAGAGGGAGTCGAGAATAGCAGAAAAGCAGTTAAAGGGGATTATACTTCTCTGAAGAGATGTTTCTTTTAAAAGTCCATGAAGTAGGAAAGAAATGACCTAGTCCAACCAGCAGAGTGACATGGTACCTCAGATGATAGATACAGTACTTGTGTGTGTGTTTGGCAGAGGAGAGGGAACTAGCTGCCACCTTTTGGTGCATGTGTGAATGTGCTGCTGAAAGTCATGTGCAGTGAGGGCTGGTCCAGTAGATGTGATTGGGAAGCCTTCACTCTGCTCAGACAGATATACCTGTATGGCTATCTGCAAAAGCCTTTTAGTTAAGAAATCCTTTCGAGTCTGATTCTCTAACTGTGCACCAACTTCTAACTTTATAATTGGAAGATGCCTTTGTCTTTTGGAAGGAACTCGGGGTCAGAGGTGAGACTTTCTAGCTTCACAATTTACACTGTATCTCCCCCAGCCCATAAATGATGTGGAGGGGTTCTCCTCCCTTCTCTTCTCTCCCCCATTTGATTCTTCATATGAGCCCTTAACCTCACTTTGTCTGTTTCACAGTCACAGTCACAGTCATATATCTGACCTTTTATGGGACATTATGATGATCGGAAGGGGAGCATGTCAAAATGTCTGGGCAACAAGTGCACTTTCTTTTCTTCCTAGCATGGCTTCAGTTCCACCTGCAAATCACACCCAGGCTTGATGTTGCGTCAAAGCAAAATCCATAGCAATGGCTGTGATCAAACTGCTTTTCAAACGTGTCTTTTGACCTAGTACTTTTCTTTCCCCGAGGCTGTAAATCCTATCAAAGCCAACTGGGAATCCAGGATCTGATAGAGCTAAATGTCTAGATGTAATGTTATTTGGAATAACCCTGCTTAAAATCTAGAGGGGTGCAGATGCAGAGTGACAATATGTTCCCCTCAATCAGGAGATACAAACTGGACCAGTAATCTCATTAAGAAGAATGAGGCAGGGACCAGATGCTGTGGGAGAGCTATGTGTACTATGTGACCTGCCCAACGCCCTCTAAGCTAACCAGTTTCTTTTAAAATGGTTTTCTGCTGGCCTTTATTGTTGCTTTTTCAGGGTGCCAAAACAAGGGATGCCTCCAGATTATCACCATTTTGCAGGACACATTTAAGTGCACCCTGAAACTTCAGGTTTGCACAGTTAAAGTGAATGAAGCTCTGTCACTTTCCCACAAATTTTCTAAACTAAGTTTCTCAGGTTTCTGCTTCACTCTGTAAGTCAGTGATAATAGGGACACTTTTTCATCCTGAGGGCGCACATTCCTTTCTGGGCAACTTTCTGGGACTACAGGCCAGTGATGAATTGAGCTAGAGGCAAAAATGGACACAACAAAGAATGTAAATCTTTTTGTATAGGAGGATAGTTCCTACACACACTCAAGAGCCCTCTATTATCAGAGTTCAATGACATATTGTAGCTATGGAAAAACCACTTAGCACAGATGTGAAGCAGATCCAGCGCAGGGTGTGGTCTGGGCAGAGTCCTGAAGTCCTGACAAAGATGCATAAAAGGCCCTATTTAGCTCCTGAGCCTGAGGTTGCACACTGCTACTGTAACAGTAAACCAAAGGTGCACTGTACTGTTGGACTCCCAATGTATAGCAGGAACTGCAAGCAAGGTAGAGAGCAGACCCCTTTGCTATTCACTTTTTTCAAAACTATCTGAACCCACAAACTGGGCGAGATTTAGATGAATCCAAGTACGTTGTGCTAGCTCATGTTATTCTGGTAAGCTGTCCATACTTTTTGAAAAATAAATAAATTGACACTATATAAATATGCGCGAACTTCAGTTAGCTGCCTCTTTAAAAGCTGCCCTTGCTAATGTGGCCTTCGGTTATGCAGAAAACCATTTTATTCTGGTGATTTATTCATCTCTCTCATTCTCAGATGTACGACAACATTAGGATCCAGATGCCAAGCTGTGTAAATATTCTTCTAGCAGTAACATATGGCTTCTTGGCAAGGTTATCAAGCATCTGTACAGAAGACTTAGTTTCCTTTGAGTCCGTAATAGTGTTGGCTGCTAAGAAGCTGTATGCACTGCTTTTATCCCCTTGAGTTATATTTCCTCCTCTGAAATACCACACCTCTGATGCCGGGCTTTTTCTGTACATTTATCCCCTTGGGAATCAGTTATATACATGAAGATTTTCTTTTAAACTAGGCAGTAGTCCAAGAAGCTTTCAATCTTCAAACATGGTGAGGAGGATTTGGCAATAATACAAATTGGCTTAAAAGCTATAAGAGTCTATTTTGCTATCTCGCCTGACAATATTTGCAAACGTACATCTTCGTAATAAAAACCTAATGCTTGCCTTCATTGTTATAAATATTAGTAATTGTACTTAGGTCAACAAAATAATATTCCAGCCCACATTACGGCAGCATCTATTAGAGACAACGTAGCCATCATGTACCATTTTGGTTTGGATGGAATGTTGAGGTAATGCTTTTAATATATCTTCAGCTAGCCAAGCAGAATTTAGTACAGCGCATGAAACATTTAAATAGGAATAGCAGTAGGGGGATATATTCTTCATCTGCAGCACTCACGTAACTCTCACTGACATTGATAAGAGTTCTAGTGGGTGGTAGTTATTGTTTTCAAGGCACTTGACAAACAAAGAGATACACTTTGTATTTATCAAAACTGTTAGACTTCTATTCATGTGGGAGAACATGAGAAGCTGACTATTTGTAGAGTACAAATTATGCATAAAAATAAGGAAAGCTGGATGTTTATGCCTGGGGGTTGGCTGTAGGATTCATAAAAAATAAGGAGTAACTACAGTGGATAACAAAAGACTGTGGGGAATGAACAAAACACAGACAGGCTGGATAAAAAGAAAAGGTGAGGCAAGAGAGTGAGACGTAAAGAAATTAAGGGCTAAGTGTAATCAAGTGGGAATACCCGGCAATGTCTAAAAGCTAGAAGTGATAATTGCATGAAACAGAAATAAACATTTAGAAAAGACCAGCTTATGTTTCTCCAGAGGCATAAGACTAGGGATTATGACACTTTTAGGTACATAATAAACTCCTCCCAAGGCAGATTTATGTGCATGATCTGTCAAAATGTCTGTGTTTTTCAAAATAACGCTATACCTAGAGTTGTGCATTTGAGCAACTGGGACTGTTCCTGCCAAGGCTCCGTAGAAACACAATGCAAGATTTGTCCACATATATTTGGGAAGTAGTGTTACGATGATCATGAAATGTACTGATAGAAGGGCTTGCTAATAGCCTTCTCAATTGCTTTCTTTTATTAATGTGAATCTTTTACCTCTTGAATAGAATCAATCATAGAATTGTAGAGTTGGAAGGTACCCCAAGGGTCATCTAGTCCAACCTCCTGCAATGCAGAAAACTCAACTAAAGCATCCATGACAGATAGCCATCCAACCTCTGCTTGAAAACTTCCAATGAAGGAGAGCTCACAACCTCCCAAGGGGGTCTGTTACATTGTTGAACAGCTCTTACTGTGAGAAAGATCTTTCTGGTGTTTAGTTGGAATCTCCTTTCTTATAACATGAACCCATTGGTTCAGATTCTACCCTCCAGAGCAGAAGAAAAGAAGCTTGCTCCATCTTCCATGTGACAGCCCTTCAGATATTTGAAGATGGCTCTCATACCTCCTCTCAGTCTCTTCTTTTCCAGGCTAAACATACACAGCTCCATCAACCGTTCCTCACAATGCATGGTTTCCAGACCCTTGATCATCTTGGTTTCCCCTCCTCTATACATGTTCTGGCTTGTCAATATCCTTTTTAAATTTTGGTGCCCAGAATTGAACACAGTATTCCAGGTGTGGTCTGACCAAAGCAAAATAGAGGGGCATAGATGCATTGACCTGGACACTATACCTCTGTTGATGCAGTCTAGAATAGTTTTAGCATCTTGTGTTTGTCTTTTTGTTCCTGCTGCATCACACTATTGACTCATATTAAGCTTGTGGTCTACTAAAACCCCAAGATCAGGCTTCCTCAACCTCAGCCCTCCAGATGTTTTGAGACTACAGTTCCCATCATCCCTGACCACTGGTCCTGCTAGCTAGGGATCATGGGAGTTGTAGGCCAAAAACATCTGGAGGGCCGAGGTTGAGGAAGCCTGCCCTAGATCCTTTTCACATATACTACTGGTAAGCCAGGTGTCCCCCATCTTATATTGGTGTAGCTGGTTCTTCCTGCCTTAATACAGAACCTGACATTTCATTCTGTTAGTCGGGTTCCAGTTCTCCAATCTGTGAAGTCATTCTTGAACTCTGATTCTATCCTTTGCAACATTGGCTACCCCTTCCAGTGTGGTGCCATCTACAAATTTTATGAACATCCCCTCCATTCCTTCATCTTAGTCGTCTTTAAAGTTGGCCTAGGATAATAATATAAAGAAAACAGCATACATTTACTCTGTAATAGATATTTCCACTACATTTGGCTGAAATATCAATCTTTTATTTATAAAAGCGTTAAATATAAGAGGCATTATGAACACCACCTCTCTTTTGTTCAAGAAAGAATCAGCACTGATTAATAATGGGTAATCAATTGTCATTCCCAGTTATTCTTTCCATAGCCTAATGATTATCGGTTTGTGGTGATATGGAGATAGTCTTTTTCACTGGTGACACCAATATTGTGGAATGAACTTCCAGCTGAAGTATGAGAAGCATTCTGCTGGCTTTTGAATATGCACTTGATCTCTTAACCCAAGTTTTAACCGATGTGCTCCTTTGATGGAATTGTCTTATTGCAAATTTTAACCATGGTTGTTTACTTGTTTTAATAAAATAGTTTTATTAAACAATTTTGTAGTGCAGTTGGCTTTTATGTTTTATGAAACTGCTTAAAAGCCAGCTGGGGATCAAGTAGTATATTAATTAAGTAATTATCTGTCTCTCTTCATCACCAGGTCAAGAAAAGAAGAAAGAAAAATGAAGTATATTAATTTGGCATTCCAAATCTTTTAAAAAACACGACCTTCAAAAAACCCAAACTATTCTGCAGAATCGAAACGCTGCCTTAGTTCAATAGTATGGGAACTGCATACATTAAAACTTTATTATTGTTGGAAACACAACAGAGCACCAAGGGACATATCCAGATGACTGGTCAAAGCACACCCTTAATGTAATGAAGGGGGCAGGTTTACCTTTTTGCAGGGAAGAGGGCCTGGAGAGAGCAATTAGGCTTGCTTTTAAAGAAAAGTAAATAGCCACACTGTATACTTCAGCATGAGAAAGAAAAGTCGTATAGGCTATAAAGAACAATAAATACATTTGAAATAAAGTGAGTTCTTGAAACCACAAGGTGTTGGTTCTGGGTAAATGAATTGCCTGACTTATATTGGCAGTATTTTTAACTATTTGGATACTCCTCTGTCTGGGCATTGTAGCAAGATGGGGAAGGTGATATGTTTCAAATGATATGGTCATGGACATGAAGTGATCCTAGATGCCACTAACCCTTCAATAAGTGAATAGTATATTGTGGATGGAAGGGTCAGTCAGTTTCTGTGCCATTCTGTTTTTTACATAATCTGTCATTGATCCACTACATGCATCTGAAGAAGTGTGCATGCACACAAAAGCTCATACCAATAACAAACTTAGTTGCTACTGGAAGGATTTTTTTTATTTTGTTTCAACTACAGCAGACCAACACGGCTACCTACCTGTAACTAGATACATGCACCCCATTACTGTATCAAACAGTTAAAAGGCACACACATACACACAAATGAGAAATTTGCACTGAAATAAAATTAATATATTATATTGCATCATGCAGATGTTTGGCCATAGTTTACATATTTCAATAGTATATTGTGAATTGTTATACATATTGTTGCACATTTTTCTATGTTTTTGAGCTGATAACAGCACCACAAAATTCAGGAAAGAGATCTCTGGCTGATTGTTGTGTTTTGCATGGTGTGTCAGAGAGACAAAGAGAGTGAGAGAGACAGAGACTTTGGTGCACATGACCTGAACAAAATAATCAAGCATTCCTGCATTATATGAACACAACTACAAATATGATGCAACAGCAATAACTGTATAAAGAGATGTACTACTTGAATTGTACCTTCCCATTGACACATTGGTATGCACTCCACACTTCCTGGAGCAAGGATAAGTTCCAGGTGCCAGCACTACCTATGTTCAGCCTCCTTTGGGAGGAGAGATCACTAGAGCTGTACAGGGGTCTGTAATTTTGATTTATTTTACAAATATGAAAGCAAAGCAATGACATGGGTATGACCCAAGTGCCTTTGACATCCTCTGTACTTCATGAACTGTTCCCTTACAGCATCATGTCAAGCAGTTAAGATTCAAGGACAAAACCCGATCTAAGGCACACAGAGGCCAACTTTTTGTCTTATGTGTCAAATAATATAATATAAAATCCCCTGGTAGTTTCACAGAGTTACATACTATATCATTTCCCTGCTGACAATTCTTCTTCAAGTGGGTAAAGGAGGAGGCAGCACAATCCCTGATAGAATTGGCACAGTATTTTGTTCCATTTCCCATAGTGTTCTTTTGTACGAATACTCTTCTATTGTGCTGAATAAAGTAATTCCTGTGATGAAGTCAAGAGGTCAGCAATGGTCACAAGAAAAGGGGTATTTTGTCATTCAAAACATAGGAAATATCTTACTTGATACTGTGCTGGGACAATGGGCAATATACCTTTGTAAAGAAGAGAAATGGAGAGAAATGCCACCACCACATGGTAAACATGACGATTTGTTTGTATTTGTTGACTTCATACTAAGATTCATATCACCTGTGCTCATCCTGCTTTCTTCATCATCTTTAGCTCCCCAAATACCATGGAGCCTTATAGGCCCTGCAACATCAGAGAGGGCACTCAGGAGCGATCCTTTTTTAGAGTCCTTTCCATCTCCCTGCTCCATGGTAAGACTAGAACATTAACAGGAGCACCAACCATGTCAGTCAGAAAATCAGACAGAGCATCCAGGAACACATTGTTGTAGTTTGTAACACCTGGAAAACATCACATTAGTGATACCTTTATGAGACTAACATAATTCTATGTAAAGGTAAAAAAGGTACGGTTAAGTACAGTCAAAGATGATTATGGGGTTGTGGCATGCTTTTGAACTGCTAGGTTGGCAGGAGCTGGGACAGAGCAATGGCAGCTCACTCTGTCGACCTTCTGATCTGCAAGCCGAAGAGGCTCAGTGGTTTAGACTAAAGGCCACCCACATCTCATACTTTACCATACTTCTATATAGCAGTTATGTAATGGGCTCAGGTTCATGGTGATTACATCTACCTTTTCTCCTCAATTTGTTGTTTCTACAAGTGAGACCAAGTTGGTGCTGTCACAGCTTGGATTTTGGATTAGCTCAGGTGTCATCAGTACAGTGACTAGATAGCATTGTGTTGACTGTGCAGAAGCTGTCCAGAACTGTGTTTTGATTAATGAAGCACATTTAGGCAACTCTAATGCTGCGTAAATCCAGCTTTCTGTACATTACTTCTCCTCCCACAATGTTCATCCCCTCACAAAGTAGCAATGTTTTAAGAAAGTTTTCTTATTACAACATAGAACATCTTCACAGCTTGGACTCTTGTGATCCTGAAACTGATTGCACGTGCTTAGATTCACATATATGGCAGTTTCCACAATGCTCACAAATATGGCTTACAGCCACAGACTACTTCCAGCCAGCCTACATATTGATTTATTCCCTTTGTCTTTAATGCTCCATCTTTGTAAAATCTCTTTTGGCCTTTTTCAACTTAAAAGGAAAGCAAAAAATAAATAAACCTCTTAATCAATCTCTGTACAGAAATCTGTGGTAGTGGAATTTAATTCCAAAGCTGTTTTTAAAAAGGAAACAAAAAATAATTGTTAATCTATGAACATTGAGCAAACCAGAAAAAACATGTTTTCCCATTACTGCATATTTATAACTTCCATTATATTCTTAGTGGAAGTGCCTTGCACTAAATAATGTAAAAGGACCTGGTGGAAGTAACCAAATCAAGAATTTAGTCTGTCAGTCTGGGATGTTCTTTTACAACATAGTATTCTACCCCACTGACCAAGGTGTAAATATTTTAATTCAGTCACACGTTACTTAGATTCCTCATAATTTGGCAGAAACTAGTATGACAGCTTCATAAATCTTCTTTTAATAATTTGTCAATATTGGATCTTTAGGGGGAAGTTCTGTAACTAATGCCTAAAAATTCAGTTTTCCCCCTTGACATTCAGCCATCACAACAATCTTTTAAGTGTCAGAATAACATGTATTTTTTTGAAACATGAGCACCTAATTTCTGATGCAGCCCAAAGCAGAATGAAGTGGGCTGCTTCAGCTTCTGAGTGTTAGCGGCCTGTAAATGTGCTTACAGAACCTGGTTGACCTGGCTGGACCATAGCGTGTTGCCATATTTGCTTCTTTGGTACTGGTGCAGTGTAATCTATGAAATGGCAGTGGTATGGCAACAGCAATTGGAAAGCGCTGGTAGCAGCATTATCGTGCAGTGGCTTTAGTATATGAGAATGTTTCCCTGCCATATGCAGCTTGCCTTGATATTAAAAAAACAACAACAACAAATAGAAGAAATGTGAGACCAAATATCTCTTTACTATATTCTAAAGCAGTGTTCAAATTTGGCTCAACTTTGTGTCCCTAAATGGTGTTGAACTACAATCCCCATCATCCCCACCCAATTTGGCCAATGGTCAGGCATGATGGGGATTATTGCCCTATGATCTAGATTCAACAGAGCAATACTCAACATGTGACTAATGTGTACAGAGGGCAGAGAACTTAATTTGAAGCTGGAGCAAGATGTTGCTTCATGTAAATATGTTAAGAAGCAAAGTGTCCATCTTTCTTAATAAAAAGTGATGTAGCAAACATGTCAGGGACTGGACTGAAGGGGAAGAGGAAGAATGATGGCTTTCACACACACACCCTTCTCCTGAAGCTTCTAGAGAAGAGGAAAGCAGTATTGACTTACAGCAGGGGTTTGAGGAAGATCACGGCTCAGAGACAGGAGAGCAGAAGAGTTGGGGGTGTTAGGAGAAGGGGGAGGCAGAGGCAGAGCAGCCAGCTGACACATTGTCACTGGAGAGTATAGCTGACCCCCCCCTTCTCCTAGAATTCATAATTCATTAAGAGTGCAAGAGCAACGGGCTCAGAGGTAGTTGGCCATGAATGGACACCGTAAGGGGAAGTGTTGTTGCTAAGAAGGGTGGGGGGAGCTCAGTTGGAGCAAAACCATTATGAGAGGCTGACTGGATTTCTTTGTCTCTCACCGTGATGATTGAATAAATGCATTACTAAGGACTCTTCCCCCCCCCCTGCTTCTTGCTGCCACTGGAGGAGAGATAGAAATCCCCAAACCTGACAAAATATTTGTTTTCATCTGTCAAATATTGCATTTTGTAACACAGTTGTGTTGCATAAAATGTGAACATACTATGAACTTTCCTTGCGGTACCTCTCCATTTCACAAAGAAATGCTGAGCTGAAGTGTCTCTCTATCGAGCTCAAGTGCTTCTTTATTGGCATCTTGATTCTTAGCCTTTAGCACTGATATGCCATAATATTTCAAATGTACTGTATTCTGTACTTGAGTTGCTTAACAACTCTGGCTGAAATCCAATTCCCATTAGAGAAATAGGGAGTGAGCCCTGCTGAACTCAGTGGGACTTTTTTTGGCCTGGGCATGGATGGGACTGTATGGTTAGGTTGAAATCATGTTCACATTTATTTGAGTGTAAGCCCCACTGAACCCAAACCATTGCCAGCCATTCCTCTTGTATCACCAATATGAATTCACCATCCCCATTGCCCTCGACAAGTTGGGTGACCCTCTGTGGTGGGAAACTCCCTGTACTCCTCCAACTCAAGGAGTATGGCAGGGGCAGAAGTGGGGATGGAGCTGGCATGTTTACCCCCACTCTTCCCCCTTATCTATTGGACATAAAAGACAACAGACCAGAATAGGGCTCCAGTGAGACAAAACTCTGAGCAAACAGAATCTCAGGTCACTGCTGCAATCTTTTGCATGCTTACTGGAAAATAAATCCTACTGATTTAAGTGGGGCTGGTTTCTGATGAAAATTACATAGCAGGATCAGGTTGTTTACTTCAAAATGGAAGGGCTTTTTTCCCCAGGCAAGCAACCCATATGAATACAAAAAGGCAAATGAAGTGGGGACCAAAAAGAAGTGAAGAAGTTGTATTATCCGCATAGCTCAGTTGCATCCACTGCTACACCTGATTTCTTCTCTCCAAGGTCTCAAACAGAGCAGGATCCTTCACATCACTTTCTACTTGCTCCTTTTAACTGGAGATATTGGGTACTGAACCTGGGACCTTCTGCGTGCAAAGGATGTGCTCTCTGCTACAGAGCTGCTTCCTCTCCCACTGGAGTGCTAGATTTGATGTAAACATTTTCTCTGCTTTTAAAATTAGGATGGCTTTTCTTTCTGCTTAATAAGCCATGCAGAACCTCTGTCCAGTTTTCCTTTCCCTGAAGCCTGAAATGTTGAGAACAACTGGACTACAAGCAATATCCATAAATGATACATCAGAGTTGTTTTGATGTTGTGCTGGATTAGGACAGGGCAAAAGCTGTTATCACATCACTGCTATTATTGCTTTGACTCATTCTTAAATGGAATAAACAATGGGATCCAATAACATAATGTTGATTCAGATCCAGCTCAAAGTTCCCCAAAATGCTATGATAAATTATTGCTCTTTTACCCAAAGGATGGATAGCAATTGTTTTCATGCAAAATGTCAGGATAAAATATTCTAAAATATCAAACCCCACACATTTGAAACAAACCTGGAAAATTGTTCTGTTACAACTGCTTGATCCAGAATCTCGAAACACATGGGGCTAATTCTGAACATTACTAAGCACTATACACATTGAGTTTTGAATATGTCACCCGTGCAGCATTGGTTAAGACTGTTCATTCTTTCCATTTTAATCACAATATAAATCTGTGGCAAAACTTCCCAATGAAATCTTCTTATGTGTTTGTGTCTAGACACATAGCACAAGCAAAGTTCTTTGCTTTTCAAATAGGATGAAAGAACAAAGTTCCAGATCTAAGGACCACATTTAATTTCAAGCTGACACAATATGAATTAGTGTCATGTCACTGACTTATTTTAAATTATAAATTGAACAGGAGAAAAAACAACCTCCTGAGCTTGCAGATTTTATTTCCCAGGCATGTGTGAAGAATAATGGGAGAGATGCTGTGCCCATAGAATCATAGAATTGTAGAGCTGGAAGGGATCCCAAGGGTCATCTAGTCCAACCCTCTGCAATGCAGGAATTTAAGCTAAAGCATCCATGACAGATGGCCATCCAACCTCTGCCTAAAAAACCTCCATGCTCCACACCCAAAGAAGCCAAACAAGTTAGACCTGTACAGGATTTTAGTTGGGGTGATGGATAGCAGAGCTTGCCAATTCATATTGACCAGATCATCCCCTCAAACACAAACATTCTGAGTAACCTCATCTTTGTGATAATTCCAGCTTAAATGTACACACAAACTGGGCTTCAATATGGAATTTATTTACTTTCAGATGATGCTGTTGTTGTTAGTATTATTCATTTCATTTCTATACCACTTTATATTTATAAGAAAAAAATCTCAAAGTGGTTCACAACACATTAAAACATCAAACAAAACACTCCAGAATAAAGCATTACTAAAGAGAGTCAGATAGAAAGTATACATTCAAAGCAACATTGCATCCATGTGACTTAGGAGACAGTGGAAGAATGTGCCTTTGGGGGTAATGTTGAACTGCTGGAGAGTTATAGTACCTGCAGTGGCTGTAGAGACCAATATGCGAGAGATATGTTTCGTTGCAGGTGGAGCAGATGAAGACATCCTGTTTTGCAGCACCAAAACCAGGTTTCTTCTCTCTGTGCTCCTCCTAGAAGTCATTCTTCCTCTGGTCACTGCTGTGGGTATACACAACCTGACTATCTGTCTCTAAGCTCATCCTCAAGGCAGTCCCATGCAGCAGAGTTGATGTTGCTAGGCTTCACATTTGAAGACATCTTCGAAATGCAGAGTTGGTCTGCCAGTGGGCCTGGTGTCTGAGGCTTAGGAGACCACATCTTTGTTAGAGATTGTCTTGCCATGTGATGCTTCCTGATGCAGCACATATAGAAGATATTGAGGCATCACTCCTGGCAGGCATAAGTTGCCCATGACTCATTTCCATAAAGCAGCATGCTCAACACACAAGCCTCATAGACCTTCACATTCTCCCAGTGTGGTGTAGTGGTTAAGAGCAGTAGATTCGTAATCTGGTGAACTGGGTTTGCGTCTCCGCTCCTCCACATACAGCTGCTGGGTGACCTTGGGCTAGTCACACTTCTCTGAAGTCTCTCAGCCCCACTCACCTCACAGAGTGTTTGTTGTGGGGGAGGAAGGGAAAGGAGAATGTTAGCCGCTTTGAGACTCCTTCAGGTAGTGAAAAGCGGGATATCAAATCCAAACTCTTCTTCTTCTTCTTCCCATACCCTTTTGGAGAGGCAAGTCACTGCTGTAGCTGTCTTGACAATATGCTTGTCCAGCTTGGCATCAATGGAAGGATTATAATAGGAAACTAAAATACTATCTAAAACATTTTGAAATAAACTATTACTAAAAAGGTAAAGGTAAAGGACCCCTGACAGTTAAGTCCAGTCGCAGACAACTCTGGGGTTGTGGCGCCCATCTCGCTTTACAGGTCAAGGGAGCCGTCGTTTGTCTGCAGAAAAGTTTTTTCCTTGTCATGTGGCCAGTATGACTAAGCCGCTTCTGGCGCAACGGAACACTGAAACCAGAGCAGCGCACAGAAATGCTGTTTACCTTCCCGCCAGAGCAGTACCTATTTATCTACTTGCACTTTTTGGTGTGTTTTCGAACTGCTAGGTTGGCAGGAGCTGGGACCGAGCAACGGGAACTCACCCCGTCATGGGGATTCAAACCGCTGACCTTCTGATTGACAAGCCCAAGAGACTTCTGATTGACAAGCCCCAAGAGACTCAGTGTTTTAGACCACAGCGCCACCCGCATCCCAAAATCATTACTAAAGGAAGTTAAATATAAAATGCACATAACATAATTAACAAGAGAATAAAATATTATCATAACCATAGACCATATCTGCTGCTGTTGCTGCCCATGGTGGTTCATGGCGGGCAGCTATGGAAGCTCAGGCTCGACAACCTAGGTCTGCACTAAGAGATAGCTAATATGGTCTCTGACTTCTCAGCAGCCTCAGCTTTTGTAGCTGGAGTCAGCCAGGGCCCTACCCTCCCAGGATAGTTGGAAAAAGGACTGCAAGGCAGGGAACAGGTCTTCAGGACTCACAGCCAAGGTGCATTCACTATATAGCCCGGACCCTGTGAACATTCCATGCTTTGGGGAGTGGTAGGACACAATTCTACTTTCCTTGACCTCCCATGATTGTGACACCTTCTTCTGGTTAGTGTACCCATATAACTAGTTGGACAGGCACGCACGGCTTCAAAGTAAGAAACAAGAGGCACTCCTCTTTTGAAAAGCAGGAGAGGGGGCTTATTTCTAATACGTTATTTCATTGTTTCTAATATGTGAGTCCAAATGGCATGGCCATGGTCAAAGTAACAGATTGGAAAAGATGGCATCTCTTTTAAAGTTCCAGTCTTCCACATGAAATACAGTAACTCTGCTGCAGAGAACGAACCAAGGTGGAGCCTAGGGATACAGTGGCTGGCAGAAACATATCCCAGCAAGAGACATATTTTGACACACTGTTGATAATAGAGGCCAGAATCCTTGTCATTACAACATTTTGAACTTTCTCGCGCACAAAAAAAAAAAAAAAAATACTTGATACCCCAGCATTTAATAAATTGGTGTAAAGTGAAACAGCTACACCTGACTATATATAGCTGTGATTTTATAAAAGGTTATAAAGATGAGATGGTGACATTATCACATAATGGTAAATACATGACACATTGTGCTGGCATTTAAAAAGGCTTTTTTTTTTAATCAAAGAGCTTCTTCTGCAGCACAGCTACCCTCATTACTATGAAGATTGCATTAATTAGCTGGAAATGTCTGTAAGGGAACAGGAAACATTTGCTAGCTAGCCCTGATTTTTTGGAGAGTGAAGTGGCCTAGATGACCTTGTGTTGTATCCAAAGAAGTTGCCCTATTATCACAAGGACTTCTGCTTGCACAGAGGAACTTAACCTGCCTCTCACTGGGGGGAAACCCAGAACACTTTTTTTTTTCTTTTTTGCAGGGGTGCCCACAGGGAAAAGAGAGGGAAGGGAAGTTCTGTTGGACAAGCGGAAGTCCATGGCTAATACGTTATTGGGTGCAACCCAATGCCTTGTTGTGCCAGCTGGATATATCTTTAGTTGTCCACCAAACCTCTACAGAATGTGAAGAGTTTTCTCCCTGTTATAATTATCATGTGAAGCTATTCAAGTGACTATAGGCTCGTTCCTAAGAGAGAAGAAAATTCTTTCATTTTAGGCAAGAATTATTCAGCAACTTACGTTAGATTGACTTGACATGTTTTATATCAGTATTTATTATTTCTTTCTGTTAAACATTGCAGTCATCCAGGGAGGCAATCTCTCACACAAAATAATGCAAGAAGAATGTTTTAAATAAATAGTTTGTGAACAAATGTACAAGCTGGAACTTGAGCTCCTTAAATGCTTCCCAGTTTTACCCTCCAAACTGATTTTGTTTAATGCATCATAATTCAGTCTAAAATTACTTAGGCTGAAATATCCTGCCCATTTACTTGAGAGTAAGCCCAGCTGAAGACAGTGGAACTTTCCTGTGAGGAAACATGCTTAGGATTGTGCCTAAATGAGCTGGCTACAATACTGTCAAAATGGAAGCATTTTCTAACAAAGGAGTGAAAAGTAGAAAAAATATAATATTTTAAATAGATTCTTTTATAAGGCAGTTTGGAAATTTAGTCTGAAAATGATGACAAAATATTGGGAGGGGGTCACTCTGATACTAAACTTACATCTTCTTCCCTCATTGTGGCAGCTTCTAATATATATAGATAATGTATTTCCCATATGATCAGAAGAATAAGAACAGCAGCCACAGGAGTAGGGACATCAGCTCCAGTAAAGATATCCTGACTTCTCTGAAAGTCTGTACGGCAGACATGAGGCAGTCAGGAGCCAACGTTTAGATCTCAATGGCAGATGTCATTTAGTGGATACAAAAGCAAGGTTTACTCTAATTACCTCTTGTGACATTGAGGGGTCTTCTCTGATGTTAGGTAGGGATTGCTTCTGCCTACATCGTCACATACTTTTAAAAGCATTAACTAGGAATGTATGCTATTCCAGAGGATTCTGCCTCTATTGAGATGAAATATGCATTCACAAGTATATTAAAATATGTATATAAACACATTTAAATAAGCGTAACTGATTAGTGCAAAAATGTAATGGAGTAGAATTAAGAGGGGAAATCTGCAAAAGTGATGTACTGGAAATAGGTGGAGTTTTTGCTTTAAAAACTACTCATAATGGTCATTTTACTGCTATTAGGAAACGAGCTATGAAAAATACAGAAAATAATCATAACAAAATGATTTCATCATAGAATATGCTGCACAAGAATTCATTATTAAAATAAACTTTGGATCTCTCTTAATGTTTCTTTCCATGCCCAAAATATGAAATATTGGTCCCAGTTGGCATAATGATGTTACCAGACCTCACTAAATTCAAATCATGCAGGACCTGTCCAGCTGCTCATATGGTTACTGCAGAAGTCCAAAATTGCAAATGGAATATATCTTTCTCTGTTACACACAGATAGTGTGTGTGTGTATGATAGAGAGATGGAGAGAAAGTGATTGGGGGGGGGGGTTTACCAGTGCAGAGTACTAGCACCTCTTTTTTCCTACATAGGGCAGTCATTTTGTGTTGGCACTCATGACACTTTTATCACTATATGAGTACCAGCCCCTCATTTTTCAACCAAAAAAGGACTGGAAAAAAATAGATATTTATATAGATAGATAAATGTTCAAATATAGATGCCAACCAAAGATTCTCATCCTTTCCCCATAATACTTGCACTCTTCCTATGTGTTGCTCCTCTGTCTGATTTGTTTTTCAGGACGTCTTACCTTTATGCAATATCTTTTATCAATTTCACAACTGGGTCAACTGTGGCAAAGGCAGATCAAGTGTCTTGTCAAACTTCACACACAGTGGCTTCCACTAATTAGAACCGACTATGACCGACAGCTACTCTGATGTCTTAAATATTACACATCTCAATATTTTGAAAAGCTGGGTAGATTTATGGACTCTAATGGTGGATGCTGACACAGTCTAACTGACATTACTGTACAATAAGTGCTTCATTTGGCTGGTTTTTGTAAATTCTCCTTCCAAGTCGTAACCCACACTGTTACATATGCAGTGCATTACCATAATTCTGGGCATAAAGTTCAGCCTTTGGAGAACAAAATCAAAATAAAGCAATAGGTGAAGCAAAGCACTTAATTAAAAAAAACAACCCTGAAGCATGACTTGCTGTTTATATTATTTGTTGTCTTTTCGAAATAAATGAATATTTTTTCCAAGAATGCTAATGCTTATTCCACAAGTGTTATAGAAACTAATCAAAAATTCCAAGTGTAAATGTTTTCATCTTTGCTCTATCAATATTTATAACTGGAGAACACATCATCGTTACAAATACCTCAGGTCAATGAAAAATACCTACTTACAAACAGAATACAGGGAGAAAAAGCAGCTGAACAATATAATTTATTTTCATCTCTGATTGAGTGTCCCACAGGTAATGAGAATGGAAGCTCCAAGTAAATTATGAAGGTCATACCCTCCTGTATAAAAATGCAAAATGCTTTTGCATAGCTATCTGCTGGCATGCAAACTGCTTTTCAAATGACAGAACATGCACCTAGCTACTGGAATGCTATAAATAGAATTACCCAGCATTCCAATTTCCTGACAAAGGGACAGAACAAAAATTCTGGTGGCATCTTGAAACAGTGCACACTATCATGCCAGACCTGAAAGCTGGAGGCCCGTGCCTCAGGTCATACCTAGGGATGGGCAAAATCTGTCCAGTTTGCTCTCTGTGCTTCTCATTTTTCAGATCTAAAGTCCAGTTATCCACATTTCTGCATCTGTTCATGAAGGTGCTATTTTTTTAAGCCTTCGTGAAAATTCATCAGTGTTTTGTGTGACTGTTTCCTCATACTGTAGATACATTTTTGCAACAGAATGCATTTTTAACAGTATCTCCACCAATGTAAGCACCTTACCATAGTATATACATTTGTGTACACATTACTTGGCTGGAGAACTGCATCACAAAATTCAGAGAAGTGTGTATTTTGAAGGCAAGAGATGTGTTTCTTCTCATATTGTTTTAGAACGTTCTAATTAGGTAACTTCATCCATAAGCATGAACCGACTCCAATTTATCCCACATCCCTAGCCACTGATTACCTCACACAGTCAAATGAAGAGCACATCTAGTTCTTACATCTCAACTTGTATACATAACTCACAGCCCAAACTGAATCCAATGTAAGATAAATCCCAAGGCTTGTGTTGATACCCTGATCAAGCACTAACATCCATCTTCATACTAATCAAATGATACAGACATTTAAGAACCCATTCTAATTAGAAGATGTGATATTCTTGTAATCACAAGTGGCAATAGAAATTCTCACATACAACAACTTGGAGAGAGAGGATTGATTATGGTTTACAAGTACAGAGCTTTTTATTTTATTTTAAATTATTTTACAGCTCCTCGTCAAACTTACCTCCAATTCCCAAATCCACCTGCAGAAGCCAAATAAACAATTACATTAACAGCTTTCTAGACTTTGAGCCGTGATTAAAGTCTGTAACTGTGAATCATGTCAAAGTTTCTACCTGCCCACCCAAACAATAGGTAGAGGCTTCCCTTAAGAAATTGTTCTAACTGCATCTTACTGCTGCCATATGGTTCTCTGTTGCATGAGATACTGACTTAACACCTTATGAAGCTCAGGAATGCAGACTAGGAATTAAGGCAGATCCTCTCATGATTCTGAATGTTCCATCACTATTTTTCAGGTGTTGCAGTATACTGTATGGCGAAGGTTACCACATATTGATAGTCTTCAGTGATTTTAGAGTCTTTAATTATTTTCAGACAGCAAAAAAAAAATGTTTTAGCTGTAGGTGAACGTGGATATCAATAACTGAGATTAAACAGGTCACAACTTTAGGTTTTTAAATGGTATAGTGAAGCCAACACTTTTTATTCTGGTGCTCAAGAAAATTGTCATGAACAGCCACTTGATATTTCCTCCTGACATAACTGATCTCACCAAAGACCTGCACCAAGTAAATTATATATTTCCCTTGTGAGAAGACATAAGTGTGTGTTAGGTTCCCAGGGAAATGATAACAAAGATGAGTACTGTCTTAATGTAGTGTTGCTTATTGGGATATATTATCCTCTCTCTCTCTCTCTCTCTCTCTCTCTCTCTCTCTCTCTCTCTCTCTCTGTGTGTGTGTGTGTGTGTTACTATGCAATGATGTGTGACAGGTTCCACCTCTACTCCTACACCAAAAAAATTCACCCTACATTACCACCAAGCAGATGTGTGCCATGATAGCACTGTTTACCTGTTAGGGTGGAAGAGGAAGACAGTGTCTGAATTTACTTCTACTCCCAAAACAACAATAATAATCAGTTGATCAGTGCATGCAGACAGTGCATGCCTGTGTAGAATGCAGGTGATTTTGTCTTCTTTTGCCCCCCCCTCCACTTCGTATAGGGGTGATCTAATAAGTGCAAAGCCTCACAGTGCAAAGTCTTGGAAATGTGTATTTTTGTCCTAGGGCAAATATTCTTTGGCATCACTGTAGGTCTGTGAAACCAACACATGAGGGTAAGTCACCCATTCATGTGAGTGTAAAATCTGTATTCCTGTGAATACAGTACATGAGCTGTACAATCAACAAGTATACATTTTCTCATACAAGCTCTTCTACATGTGTAGAAACAGATTTTATCTGTGTTCTGGGAAATGTGTGAACAACCCTATATTGTACAGGTTATATGTGACTGACAACAGCCGATTAGGTATGTAGCTCTCCAGCTAACAGTGTATTGCCAATTCAGTCCTTAGCAATGTATAAGTTGCTGCTCCTTGAAGCCTAAATGTATCCTCCCTAAGGGATATTCCAATGGTTTTTGAAAGATATGCCTTTATAACATTTGTAAAGAAGCACATTCCCTAACAAGAAAACTGAATGTAGATACTTATTCCACCTCCACCACCACCCCTAGTGTTAAAAGAGCCTTACAATTGATTTTGGCAGATTTTGAATATAATATATTCACAAGGGGGGGGGGTCCTCCATGCTTTCTGTTCTGTATTGAAGTTCTCACTCTAGGCCACTAGGGGTGTTGTGTATATAGTTTCACTCTGCCCACCGTGACTGCTGTTCTCACTCAGGTCCACATGCAAATGAAGGATTGAGAGTGCCGTTCACGGATTGGGTAGCTAGAGAGAGTTGTTACTGTTGCATGTTACTGAGTACTATATAAACAGGCTGGCTCAGCCCTTCAGTTCAGTTCTGTTCCAGCCTGAGAATAAAGAGAGCTGCTTAGAGAATCACTGTCTCGTCTGCTATATCCACCCACTACTTAATACTTTCCGTATTTTTTTCCAACTTGTATACATTACTAGTCATTTAAATGTGTGCACTGCAAATGTTAACCAAATAATGTCTTGGCTTTTATAAGCTTTCCATGTTTGCATCACAACTAAAATAACATTTTGTGCTCATTAGAGCCTTGGTCTACTAAATGGCTTAAACATATAAATAGTGTTGGTCTCTGTAACATGAGTGAGCTAAGGAAGTTCAGACTAACTGAACCACTGGCCTGTGCTGCCCAGGGGCTATTCTACCTGATGGGGGGAAAGAGTTAACTGTCCCTCTAGTCAATTTGCTAAATATTAGGTCCAGTTGCAGGTAGGTAGCCGGGTTGGTCTGCCGTAGTCAAAACAAAATAAAAATAAAATAAATTCCTTCCAGTAGCACCTTAGAGACCAACTAAGTTTGTTCTTAGCTCATACCAAGGACAAACTCATACCAAGAACAAACTTAGTTGGTCTCTAAGGTGCTACTGAGGAATTCCCCCCCCCCTAAATATTAGGAAAGTGCTTTGCATTTCAAACACTTGCTTCCCCCCGTTTTTCAAATGTCTGTTTCAGGATATGAGCTGGAAGCATCTCTAGAGTCAACTGCAGCTGTCAAACGAGTTAGCTAGATGGCTTTCACCCTCAGCCTTTGTCTTCTCACTGGGACCTGGGACCATGTTTTCCTCTGTAGCCTCTGGCTTCTACGGAGGAAATGATTGTGCTGCAAGGAATGAGTTCAGGGGGAAACAAAGAGAGAAAGGAGAATGGCCTTTGAAATAAAGCGATTGGAGAGATTTGTGGTTAAGCCAACAGTCCCTATTTTCAAAACTTGGAACTTCAAAGCTTCATTTCACAGGCATGTTAGCAAAACTTCAAAGAAACTCTACAAGCACCAGGCAAGAAGCAAGGGGAATAAAACCTCCATGGAGAGAGGACCTCCTACCTGGCCTCAACAGCCCTTGTATTAATGGGACTGACACACTCACAGCAAATTTCAACTCCTTTGAAACTGCAACAGGTTCTGCTGGAAATTATCCTGTGGAAATGCCTAAGCAGATCATACCCACCATAAGATGAGAAAGCGAGTAAACTTCTAGTACCTGTGTGCATATTATGTTTTCAATTACAGAGGTGTTCTAAATATGGATAATCAATTAGACTTCCTTCCTGCATCAGAGATAAAACAACTGATGTTGTTAATAATCATAACTGAAAACTGTTTAAATTCTATTAGGGTGTTGTACAAAAATTCAAAGATAAAAGGACTCAGCATGCTGATGTGCTCTGTGAATAGATACGTCTCAAAATACACATTAGCTGGGCACAGACTGTAGTGCAACAATAAACATGCCAAAATTTGGGGGTTATTATTGTGTGTATCTATTGGATTGTGCCTTTGATGAGTAACACACTCACCTTTCTACTGGAGTAGTTTATGACTGCTTTTAAAGACTTTTTAAAAAAAATGAAGACAAAAAACCTTACGTTCATGTGCACAGACCTGTACCTGTAACCCATTAGTGAGATAGAAAAAGAGAGTGCATGACAATATTTTCCTCTCACATGTCCCACTATTCAGGAACTTTCCTTCCTTCCTTTCTTCCTGAGTAAGTGAGTGAGTGAAATCGATTAGAAAGAGTTTTGCCACCCAGTCTAGGCAGCTCAGTCACTCCACTAACTTATCTGAGACTAGAGGATGCAGTTGCAATTAGGAAGTGGAATAGGATTAAGTGGCTTCTCACAAACACCCCCTCACAACACACACACACACACACACCACACACACACACACCAGCATACCATAGCTGTCAACCTTTCCCTTTTTTGCGGGAAATTCCCTTATTATGGCATTGGAAACAGCAGGGAGGGTTGACAGCTATGTATATAGCAGTGGGGAACAGCAAGGAGGGTTGACAGCTATGCAGCATACCATGAGACTTCATCATCCCATTATGTTTCTACAGAAACCAAGCAGCCAATTCCATATCAGGATTCATGTCCAATAGAAGGGGGAAAGTGACTCCCATTACTTTGCAGAAATTATAATCCATACACAGTTCTTTTGAAACCTTCTACAGTTGGGCTTTGCCATTTGCAACTGCCTCCCCGCTACACACACACACACAGCTGCTTTTAAAGTGTTTTTCAAATTTCAAATCCAGCCTTGGATATATATATTCAAAGAAATCTTTGAGCCCGTTTACCTCTGCTAATTTAAATTTCAAAAATATCCCACGTCTGTTGAATGTGATGCACACCATTAGACCCCTTTGGTACATCCTCTTAAATCAGCTTATACATGTATGCCAATTTCTAAACCACAATTTAGATTGTTTTTTTATAAAAAAAAATGTCCTCATTTTAGTAAATATGGATTACATGCATATGTGATACTTTTCTGTCCATTTATGATAAACATTAATGCGTGTTTCAAGCAGTGCCTTAAAACTAAAATAGTTTTCTCTAACTTGTCAATTTCTGAACATCTGAAACAGCACATAAGGATCAATATATACGCTTCTGACTACACACACATAAAAGAGGACTAAGGAAAGGGTAGAGTTTAGTCACACATTAGCATGAACATGAACACATCATCATAATTCTTCATTTTTGATTTCTTCATTTTTGATCTATTTGCAAACTATTCAGATAAGCTACTCACATCATCACTGGCATAACTTCAGGAGGACAAAACAGCATGCAGAAATGCTTATGGAAAAACAACTATACTTAGATGAAACATAAACCAAAAATATATCAATTAAAACTTGAAATGCAATATTCAGAGTATATGACATAGAATGGAGTTATGTTGAATTTTAAAATAAAGATTAAATAAGAAAAAAAAATGCATTCTTAAACATTTAATTTGAGTTTTTCTCCAGAACTGCTCTTATTCCTGTTTTAACTACTAAATTTTTATAAGTGCAAGATTCAGTCAAACTAAGATTTTAATTATTCTTTGTCAGGGGGAGAGAAGATAAGAACAAGCTTTCTACCCAACTGCAGACCATTCACCCCTCATAATTTTTATAGGTATCATTGGGGATTCATTTACATACTTTATAAATCCCTTATGTTTGTTAAGGATAGCATGAAAAAATAACTGTGGTGTCAGTTTCTGTAGTGTTTCCTTCAGATCCTGGGAATCAAATATGCCATATACCTATAAACCTCAATGCATCTTGCTAGATATGAGATATGTCAATGAGGTGATTTATTGAGTGAAATATAATAGGAATTAAGTTGTGTGTTGTTCTCCTAGAGTGACTTAATGCTGTTATCTGCCCCTATAAGTTCTTTGAAGGAAATACCAGTACAGGATTGGGGATAACGTCATGTGAAAACAGCACTATCCATACAGAGATGGATAGTTGTGTGTACCTTGCATGTACATAACAGCTGTCTTCTGCAATAAGGAAAGGAAATGTATTGTTCTAATTGGGTGTTCAATCTATGATAATGAAGCAGATCTCATTGAAATCCTAAAGTAGTTGCTTGCCACATAATTTGAGTATGATTTATTGTTAAGTGAATAATTTGCCCTCAACAGAAGGAAGGCACAGCCAGTACTTAACTCATCACTTTGCTAGTGCTTAAGAACAAAATTCTTACAGAAACATTTTTCCTCTGTATATAATCACTGAAAATTATAATCGAGACTGGTTGCTTCTACATTATCCCATTTCTCAGAAAATGCTACCCTTTGTCAAAAGGGAGCAGTAAAACAGTACCTTTGCACAGGAATTAACATAGGTATGTTGATTTAAGCCAGGATCTAGCCACGTCTTGTGCCCCTCTTTGTGTCCCAACTGGGCCAGGCGAGAAGACTGGAACACCTACAGCTTAATCAGGATAACTGGACTCAGGACTGTCTGTCATGAGCACCTTCACTACCTCAGAGGTCAAATAAAGCGCTGGCTATGTTAACTTGAAACAGCTCTTCTTTATTTTCTACAAGCTACATTATATATCATAAACTATACATCCTGTGTGGCTAAGTTTCTTCCACACATCTTATCTACAGAACAAACCCTGTCTCTAACACACACACATCCAGTCACAGTCTGTCTGACACAGAGAAGCTAAATAGGAGATCAAAGACTCAGTTCCCTCCCCCTTCTCTCAGACCACAAGTCACACGATTCTCACAAAGGGAGGGGGTGAAATACTAACAAGGTAAACAGGACTTACTTAAGAGTAATGATATAGGAATCTTGATCAAGCAGAAGAGTTTTGGTGCATTGCCCACATTAAATACATTGCAAAAACTTCATTTAAAAATCCATTTCAATGAAGTACAGAAAACAAGAGTGCCCAAGGGCTCCGTTGGCTGCAGAGCATTAAGAATAAGCCTGAACAAATCATTGGCTAACATCTGAACATTGTTACACAACAGTTTTAAATTGGGATATATTATTTATTAGAATTTATCAGGATGCCATGACAATCCACAACATTCAACCTGAGATGTAGGTATTGTAGCTCTGCTGCTGGAGACCGATATTCTGAAAACTGTGTCCGATTCTTGCTAATTTTTAGTCCCTGGGTGTGTTTAGGGATTCATTGCATTTTAATCTGTTTCATAAATTGTGCTGGAAATTGATTTTATTGCAGTGTCCTTTTATTGCAGTGTCCTTTTATTGGTTTATTATATTATAACTTGCCCCGAATCATATGATGATGTGTGGACTAGAAAATTTATTCTAAATAAGCAAATATACTTACATACATATGTAAATTAATTCTCAAAGGAAAAGGGGGGCAACCGGCTCGATGTGCTTCGGGTGAGGGGGGGGGGATTGATTCATCTTGGATGCATCTTGCACAAGCTGATGATTTGTGCAGAAAGGAAGCTGAACTGCAGTGAAGCTGGGGAGTCCCTTCAAATGCAGTGATGAAAAGTACAAGGGGTTTTGAAATCTCTTCTTGATTTTAACCCTGGCACCTAAAGGTGTATAAGGAGAGGTGTCAGACGAATCTCCCTGGGAGAGCATTCCACAAAGCAGGAGCCACTAAAGAAGAGAAGAAGAAGAAGAGAAGAAGAAGAAGAAGAAGAAGAAGAAGAGAAGAAAGAAGAAAAGCCCCTTCTTGTGTTGCCACCTTCTGGGCCTCTCTTGAAGGTTTGAAAATGTAAGACAATGGTGGGAGTGGGAATAAAACCGGGAGCTCTTCACACACTTTGGTGAATCAGCAGTAATAAAGAGAAGCTGATTACACCTAAAGTGAGGTAATTTTGCACACAGTGCAACACCATTGTGTCCACAGCAGTGATGCTTGTTGTGTGAAGTATAGAAGTCCAGAAGAATCAGGAAGCTTCTCTAGAGTTTCCATGCTTCTCACATCAATTTAGGAAAGGCCCTCCCCCCCCCCAACAGTCTGCTGGTCATAGCTAAACCGCCAAGAGATCTGTACCTCATGCCTTTGAAACTGAAGTTAAAAGACAATGCATAGGAAACATATTCTGGATCAAAAATCCTAACAGAAGTTTACCTGAAAAATTAATGGCTAATTAAAAATTTAAACATAGTTTGAAAATGAATTGGAAGCAACTCCAGGATCTGTCACCTTTGTACCAATCCTATGCGCCTGACATCTTTCTCATCAATAAAAATTATGTATAGCAAACTGCGAAGTTCCCTGGTGAACAATTTGTTGTGATCACCTTTGCTACACATCTAGGAATTCATTTCTTGGATGTTAAGTTTTATGGAACAACATCACTCACAACTGCTTGATATGAAAATGGCATTGCTTCAAAAACTTAGGGGAATGGTTTTTTCAGTTCAATGCCCCGGGATTAACTGTTTGACTTTCATTACTATTAATAGGGTTTGCATAGCACTATCCCAAAGGAACTGGGCTAATATGATGCCCTTTACTATTCACTTCTGCACATAACATGCTTGTTAAACAGAATTTGGTGACTGGACTAATTACAATGCCATAAATCCAGAAAAAAACAGATTATACAAATATGTGTTATCATTGGGGGGGGGGAATGCAATGTAAACTGCTAGCATTTCATAAATCCAAAACAAATTATAAAAATAGAACTAGTAAACATGCCACAAGAATTGTATTGTTTAAATTGCATAAGTAAGTAGAAAGTAGAAATTCCTAAGGTTATTGGATGGGAATGATCAGCAATTCTTCTTGGAACATCACCAACAAATGATAATGAACCATTGTTGAAACAGAATAGCTACATGGTGCCTGAAAGTGTGTGTTAGTGAATCTAAGCCTATACAAAATATTGATATTAATGACCAGAGCCATAGTAGAGCATCAGATGGGGGCTTGGTTGTTATTTATCCCCAGGTTTTCTTAAGAGATCAGACATCACAGCTACTAAATCTCTAGACTCTTGTCTGTGGTTGGGTGTATGTTTCACTTGCAAAGTTTTCTGCATCATGCTCTGTGCATTGATGTGGGCACAAGAGACTTTCTAGCAATGGCTAGTTGTATCATGCTGCAATATTCATTGCCAGCTTAGATTTGCAGTGAAGACTAGCTAACTGCAAGTTTTGGAAGCACCACTAAAAACTTTGGCTTTTTCTTTATTCTGTTTTCTGACCAGAAATGGATAATACAATGTCATTAAAGGGGGGGGGGGGGGATCCAGCACAGCCATCCTTTCTGTTTTCATGACATGTCAGTTCTCATAATGCACACCTTTGGAGTAGCATATAAAGTGGTTGGGTGCCATGAGCATATGCTATATCTGAGACTCTTCTCATTCACGAAAATGGCTGCATGAAAACTTATCCCCAACTACATCTCAGAGAGTGCAGCATCTAAGAATGCTGCGCCACTGGCAGGACTATTTATTTATTGCATTTATATCCGATATTTTTCTCCGTGGAGCTCGATGTGACTTACATGTTTCTTCCCCTCCTCATTTAATCTCCACAAAAACCATGTGAGGTAGGTTAGACTGAGAGTGAGTGACTGGCCCAAGGCCACCCTGTGAGCTTCATGGCCAAACAGGGATTCAAACCTTGGTCTCCCAGGTCCTAGTATAACACTGCACCCCATTGGCTCTCTATGGGGATCAGTTGCAGAGGCCAGGTTCCACACACTACCTTCAGATTCTTTAGTAGTGATAAGGTGGTTCTCAGAAAAGCAGCTTTGAATATTGAATTTTATGGATCTTAAACTCCCGATCTCATATTGAATCATGACTGCCACCACCACCACCACCCTCAGCTGCTTTTAATGTTTGTTGTGCCTCCTCATTCCCACCATTCCCAGTCTTATTTGGATATGACAGTGGCAAGGAAGGCTCACAGGAGAGTCTTCATTGTCTGCATTTCATAAAAAAATCTTTTTAAGTATGGGCAAGATTCTTTGGGATGTACCATGGAAAGAATTGTACTTGTATTATTGGTAGAATTTTCCATCTTTCTGATTACAGATAATAGGAGCTTCTTGGGGGCCTCTCCAGAAACTACTATATGCCTTTCTTGTTGTTTCTCTTTCCTTGGTCCCCTTAAAGCCCCTTTCTGGATAATGACTGGCTAAAGACCAATTTCCCCAATAAAACTTGGCACCAAGCCTGGGAAGTGCATTGGGGCACCGAGGAAATGGAGCGTACCATCAAACAGATTGAAACATATGCATTATTAATTTTGCTGTTTTCAAGCGTATTAAATCTTGTTTTACCTGCAACAAAAAGCTGAGCCGAAATAAACAAGGAAGCAGGCTAAGGCATGCTTCCGATTAATGAAGAGAATAGCATGCTGCCTCCTGAGCTTTGATGCAGTGCTATAAATCTGCTTGGGAAAGCTTCATTCACCAAAAGGACTGTGACCTCTTTAGATTGTATTATTCTTTCTCAATTAAGCTGTTTCAGCTTCCAACAATTTGCATCAGCCGTGGACAACTTTTCATTCTGTTACCATGGTCTGAAGTGCTGAGCTAAATGTCAGAGGGAAACTGATTGCCCTGACCATGACCAATTATTCTTAGTGGATAATTTATTGGCCAAACTTCTTTCTTCTGTTTATTACAAGGGGAGTCTGACAAGAGGATGGTTCAGGAATGGCCTGAGCACAAGACAGCCCCAGGCAGGTTTCTAGAAGAATACTTTGCAGGACATAAAATGTTTGCGGCTTCAGCCTGTTGATGGAAAAGACATTTTCACAGCTACTATCTAATGCTCCAGTCCAAATCATAACACTTGGAAGAAAGTCCTATTAATCTTACTGGAACTTCAAAATAAAGGGTGTGAATCCAGACTAACTTAGCCAAATTTATGTGCCATTGAACTCTATGTGACAAGTTAACTATTACTGAACTTAAGCCCCTTTGATTCCAGCAGGAAAAAAGTCAAACTTGACCTAGTCTCGATCAAACCCAATGTGTGTACGAGCCTTGGTGAATGTGCTGCTGAGGGTGAAGTGTTTGACAGACTTTATTCAATAAGGAAGCAAGAAACGGCTGGGCAAGAGATAAGAGCAGTCCCATACTGCAGAAGTAAGCAGTCAAGGAATAAAAAGCACACAAAGTCAGAAATTAGGCATAAATTGAGTTGTGTGACTCCAACCAAATACTGGTACTAGTACTAACTATATAGACTATGTGGGGGACATTCCACTAAGTTTTTCTTAGAGTAGACACATTAAATTAATGAACATGACTAAATTAGGGTCCATTAATTTCAATGGCACTTGGTCTGAGTAAAACTTAGTTCAATACCACGCTATGGCCTGAGATGAAAAAGTCTACTGTGTTATCATCTCAGCAAGTCATCATCTTTATAATGTTTCAGTTTTACTGATTCTGATGGGCGTGGCAATTAGGGCCCGGCGCAGCTTCAGACAAGTCGGCGGAGGGGTCCTCTTAATATTGTGCAGCTGACAGGTGACAAATCTCCTCCATCACCTGCATGGGGTGAGAGGAAAGCCTACAAGATTTAGATTTCAATTGCCCAGTCACTGGCAAATTTGGGGTTGGGGCAGGCAGGGTGGACCTGAGTGAAGCCTTCCCTTCCCTGGCTTAAATCAGGTCTGCCTTCACTGCATTTAAACTGACTGCCTTCACCCACCCACCCCAATGTTTTGCCCTTTCTGAATGGAAATGGGCATGTGAAAGGCCTTGCAATGGTTGCCATATTTGCGGCCAGGAAGGAATTTTTCCTGCACACAAATTGGGCCTGTCTGGAGGTTTTGCCTACCTCACAGTAATTGTCACAACTTGTTGCCAGAAAAAGGCATTGGGTTGGTCTGGCAGAGAGGGTGGATCAGAACCACACACTCATTTCATTGATCAGAGTTTGAGGGGACTCCGTTAAAGGGGTCCAGGGGGTTCGAATCTGTCTGAATGCCCAGTTAGGGGCTAACAGACCATAGAGCTCTCCAAAATGACATTCTGGGGGATTACTTGGAGTTAATTCATGTCATAGGGTGGTCCAAATACCCAAGATCAACTGTGAAGGAATAATCGCTCTGTAAACAGTATGGGTGATTTACTATACACACCCAATGCCAATGCCCAAACCTACTGACAACTGTATTCAATAACGTTTTGGCCATTTGATCCCGTGCTTTGTCTTGTCATTATTTCTTCATCCCCCCCCCCACCCAATCCCTGGTGGCCCGGGAACCCTGTTCCTGGTTCCACAGTTTGGAATTTTTAGGGACCGAAAGTACAAATTGCATGTCTTTGTTTAAAAGTCAGTATGTTAATCAAAGTGAACACCTCAGTATGTTAATCAAAGTGAACACCTATCATGGTGCCTCAGTCTTGACATTTAAAGGAAACTCTCTTCATGCAAATAAAGTATGTGACTGAATTGTCAGGGAAAAAATATCAAATGCCAAGCCCAGGAATACAATGAGGCACATGATATTGACTGAAATCCTTCATGCGCATTGTCTCAAGTGCAAATTAAATTTGAACTTGCCTGTTTTGAAGTTTAGGGATGCTTGCAGAGTGCATACTGATGTACATACTAAATCAAAATTAAACATACCACATTAAAATACATTTCCTCCTGTTGGGCTTCCTGTTCTCCTAAGTGTAGGCTCTGCACTGAAATGCTAATAAGTTAACAGAATCTGACACTCTGCAACTGTCTTTCAAATTGAGAAACAACTCATTTTCATGATGAGTTGCTTTTGATATTTGGCTTTGTAGCTTCCCTTTGATTTCCCCTCTTCATAATATATACAATTTAAATGTGTTTTTGTTTATAGGGTAAAAAGAAAAAAAATCAAGAGATGCTGCAATTTGAATACAGAACTGAAATTCAGCACCAGCAAATTCTGTGATTACTACTGAGAATTAAAAGATATAATTACAACTAACAGGCGGGGTGGTGGTGGTGACACAAATATTTGAACTTATTTTCTAAAACAATAAAAGGGCTACGTATTTTTTACACTGCTCTCATACCAGCCTACCATTACAACGCCTCCCATTTACACTAGGTAAGTGAAAGGAAACAGCACACAAAGTCTATTTGCAAATGAATTATGGATCAGCCCTTCTATTATTCATTACTTTCCCAGTAAAGTAAGTGTCTCAGACATCCGTTATACAAGATCTTTAATCTTTACCCTCTGAATCATTGCCAAAACATACTGCTTTCACCACAAGTTTTTACACTTGGTTTGTTCATGGATTACATATTCATGCAAATTTGATACGGTAAGGAGGCTTCCTTTTGGACACCTTTGATATCCCTGCTGACATGTGCTGTATTGCAACAGCTCACAAATTGTAGCGTGGCTATGAATGGAATTTGGGGTAACCAGTATTGGAGCTGCTTCCACAGTACTGTAAATCCAATCCATTCTGGGAATCACTGCTCTTCTACTGGAATCGGAATAAAAATGAAGCTTCTGTAATGCATTGAATATGATGCTACATTTAGCTACCAATGTCCTTCCCCATGGCCAAAAGCCTTCAGTGCTGTCTACTCACAGGTAAGGAACATCTGCAAATGTTCCTGGCAACTTCAAATAAAGGTTAATTGCTTGCATATTCCAGCAGTTTTATTGCTTCCTATTGATCCCTTCCAGGGGATCAGTGAGTAATTTCCCTCTGAAAACTTTATCTGTGAATTGCTCCATATCACTTTCTTTCCCTGGGGTGGGGACTGGTGTTATCTCTTTAAATAGCAATATAGATTGATATATACTACAATTTCACTATCTTTATTTATTTTTATGAAGAAAATTAAAGTGAGAAGAAATTAGTACCATCATACTCTCCCCACCGCCTCTCAGGAAAACAACCTTAGCTGGGGCAATTCACAGAGAGGCTGTTCCAGGGGAAACTACTTCTTAGTCCCACATCTGCATCTATAGGAAGTAGTAAAACTACAGTTGTACCTTGGAAGTCAAACAGAATCCATTCCGGAAGTCTGCAGCAGCCAACAGAAGCCATGGAAGCCCCGTCGGACATTCGGCTTCCAAAAGAACGTTAAAAAACCGGAACACTCACTTCCGGTTTTCGATCATTCAGGAGCCAAAATGTTCGACTCCCAAGGCATTCAGGAGCCAAGGTACAACTGTATATAGAACACACATACCCATCCTAGCTACTCATGTTACAGTACTTACTCCTGCAAGCTGTGTTCTTAATCCCTTAGTCCTAGTAGTGTGTGCAAATATTTATTGGGTGTAATCAGCACCCTGCCACTTTAATGTAGGAGTGGGAAACCTTCTTCAGCCCAAGGGCTACCTTCTGGGGGGGGGGGCAGCTGTCATTTGGTGAATGGAGCAACAAATGTGAATTTTATCTTTGTAGAGTAGGCTTCTATCTACATACACAATCATACACAAGAAGCATCATCAGATTTCAGGAACATATTCTAATCACCCTGAAGAAGGATGCAAAGCAAGGCCAGTGATTGGTATGGCTGGACAGGTGGCGTGGCTTGGGGAGAGTCCAGAGGGTTAGATAGGAAGGCCTGGAAGGCTGGATTGGTTTCCCTCTGACCTGAGCTTCTACATTCCTGCTGTAATGCACTGTTATACTTTTGTGATATACACAGTCACAGAAGCAGGCTCTCCTCTCCCAAGATGTAATTGGTGCAGTCTGTCTGCTTGTAAGTGGACTGTCGTGACACACCTCCACAGTCACTGCACTAGTCTTTTCATTCTTCTTACCTCTTGTTGGTTTATCTCACCTTTCTTCCAAGGACCTTAGTATATGCCATTCTGGCACTATAGTATCCTCACAACAACCCTGTTAAGATACACAAGGCTGGGAGACGGCCACTGCACCAGTCACCCAGTGGGTGGGGATATGAACCCACAGCCACCTGGCCATAATCAAACACAGGAGTGCCCCAGCCTACCCACTTCATAGAATTGTAAAGTTGGAATGGACCCAAGGCTTTTCTAGTTCAACCTCCCCCCCCAAATGCAGGAATCTCAGCATTCATTCCAAATGGCCATTTCATAAGCATCTGACATCAATACCAGTTTTTCATGATGGCACATAGATTGCATGGCTTCTACTACTGGCATGCAAACAGAAAGCAGAACTACTTTCAATTATTATTATTTTGAATTAATACAATTAATTTTAGACAAACTGAAGCTTCTTTTAACAATACCGCCTAAGTCGGCTCATTCCCATAGTTAACCTTATACCTAAATACTCTTGCATACTAATTGTTGTTTTTCTAGTTCATTTTGTCAGCCTGAAATTAATTAAAAGATGGCACTGCTTATCACTGAGCTTTATTTACACACACCAAATAATGTGCAATAAAATTAATGTCTGCTGTTTCTGAGACCTTGCTGGGATGTATTTTTAGTTTCCCTGCCTCTGATTGATTTGCAGCTGTTATATATTGGCCTTTTACTACTTTAGCTAAATCATTGCAAAGTGGCACAGCAGCTGTAAGTCTCCAAAGCAGCCAAACTACAATTATCAGGCCTGTATCCAGAGTTGTGAGAACTACTGCTTCTAAAGGTAACATCAGTAACATTCACTAAACCAAAGTGGGACAGGAGTGGCCTTTCTCTTCACAAATCTGCCTACCATCTTCACCCAGGTCCATACCTACCAGGCCAGGATCCTCTGAGACATATGATGCACCCATAAAAAGTTGCTCTCTCTACACTTCTCATTTATTCATTCATTTATTTTTTATGGAAAGCAGACTACCCTGGTGCCCAACACACAACTTTATCAGGAAAAACAAGCAATACATAATGGTGCAGGAAGGAGAAAGAACTATATAAATGTAAGGAACGAAGGTGGATTCAATGTTCAATTCATGGTCAATCTGCATGTGAGCAGGACTGACATCCTGAACACTAGTAATAGCTATTGCTACCATCAGTGTTGTCATATAGCATTTTTGGCTGTGTTGGCCAAACAATTTAACTGATAACAATGTGAGTTGCTAGAGATAGACATTTATATTAATAGTCTTCAGGCCTGGTAAAGATTATGATGACCTAAGGTTGAATTATAGTATTAACCCAGAGACAAGTTTGAGAAAGAGCAGCTGGCTGACTTGTTGCTGTGGCTGTGGAATGAAGAAGTCAACAGGCCAGAATGGCCCAGTACAGACCCTCCAAGTGTCTTTATTTTCCAGGGACATCCCTGATTTAGAGAAGCTGTCCCGGTTTCTGATTTGATCCCGGAATGTCCTACTTTTCCAAAAGATGTCCCTATTTTCACTGGAGAAATGTTGGAGGGGATGGAGTTATCCAACCCACAAGCCATCTGAAGGCAATTCTGTATAGGGAAGTTTTTTAATGTTAAATGTTTTATTATGTTTATATATATGTTGGAAGCTGCCCAGAGTAGCTGGGGCAACCCAGTAAGATGTGTGGAGTATAAATATTAACATTACCATTATGCAATGGGACGTCCCTATTTTTATTGGAGAAATGTTGGAGGGTATCCCAGTGTAACCTTCCTCAATATGATGTTTGCCTAACAGTGCAATTCCATGCATGTCTACTGACAAATAACTCATTGATTTCAGTGGTGTTTACTTTTAAGTAAGTGTAGATAGGATTTCACATTGTTGACATACACATTTAAGATTAACCCCCTCCCCCCGTACTATTATTTTAACTTTCTAGACTACCCTTGATCCTAGGAACACAGGACAGTTTACAATATAAAAACACAAAATACATACCATGGTAACAAACAAACAAAATAACCCCCACCCACCCCCACAATTTAAAAGGCCATAGATTGTTTACTTAGCCAAAGACATGGATGAAGAGGAATGTTTTTGCATAATATGTAATGAAGGTGCCAGATAAGCCTCCCTGGGGAGAGCATTCCGGAAGCGGGGAGCCACCACAGAAAAGGTCCAATCTTGTGTGGCCATCCTCTGGATGACTTCAGATGATGATTACAGTGCCTGGGTCGGTTCATATGGGGAGAGATGGTCCTTGAGGTATTTCAGTCCACAGCTGTTTAAGGCTTTATAGGTAAAAACCAGCACTTTGAATTGGGCCCAGAAACTAATTGGCAGCCAGTGCAGTTGAGCCAGGATTGGCATTATATGCTCAAACTGACTTGCCCTGGTGAGCCACCTGGCCAGTGAATTCGGCAAAAGTTGAAGTTTCTGAACCATCTTTAGAGGCAGCCCCATGTACAACATTTTGCAGTAATCTAACCCAGATCACCGTTCATGTTCCAATTACACTGAATACTGGGAGGGTGTACTTCTTCACACAATCAGGATTAAAACTCAAGCTCAAATGTGGCTTGTATCCTGAGTCTGCTAATCAGCAGAAAACAGATGTCTCTGGAACATTTTCAAATGGATTCAAATCAAAGCACCTGCAAAGTTGAATTTTAGCTTAGCGGTGTTAAAAGTGGGACTGTGATATCAGAAGGTAGGCCAGGTCACTCAAGCTCAGTTTATATTGTTGATTTGACACCTATTTAAATTTAGCATTAGGCAAAACCCTGAACCCCACTGGTACTGCCTCACCGGAACCTCCACATCCATTCCACTATTTTGCCTCAGTCCTGGATGTCCTTTACTATGTAACAAACACGTGAGGGCTTATTTTCAGATTTTTCTCCTTTGCAACTTGTAATGTATTGATTTATGCTTAAGGACTGTGTTGTTCTTAAACAAGGAAAGTCATTGCTTGTAATTGACCAGTGAGGCTTTTATTTCTGCTTGATTAAAAATACTGGGCACTTGACAGCATGTGACTCTTTGCTAACAAACCTTGGTTTAAAACTTCTAGATGTTGGTTTAAAATGTAATTTACTTTGTGCATTTTCCAATGTGATTGGATCTCATTTCCATGTGCTTGCTAAATAGAGACAATTTGCAGTGGCATTTCCCCCGGGGAAATATCATGAAAGGAAAATGATAATATAACATTAATTGGATCTTTTTTTTCTGCTTCTGTGAAATCGTTCAGTGGTGTGCCAGGTTCAGGAGAACATCACCATTCTGTCATTATCCAAATCTCCTAATTATCTGAACTTACTTTACATTCCTTGTGTAGAATCATGTAAATCCTCATTTGTACAAACTTCAAGAAACATCCACCTATTGCTATGTCAAGCCACTGAAACCAATAGAGTTGTTCTGAGTTGCAAAATATCAGTGCATTGTTTTAAGTAGAGCAAAAAAAAAAAAAATGTTTCTCACCCACAGCACATTGGCAAAATAACATTTTCCACCGCTGATACACTGTTCCTGTTCCCCCCAAATATTTTCTTAGTTTTACAGAAAAGGTGGACGAGAGTCAATGCATAATTATCTAGTAGTGGGTTCTTTGTTATTCTTTTCCGTACCTCCTGCAATCTGGTGATTATGTGTCTCTTACATTTAGTTTTGTCAGCGTATTCTACGTGGACAAGGACAGAGAGCTAAAGAAAAGGAAAACAGAAAGGGAACAGAAGGAATTCAATAGGGAATGAACTGGTAATTACTTGTTCATAGAAAAGAACTTGAAATTTATCTGTCTCATTTGTTGTGATGGAGTTGCTATTGCAAAGGATTAGGAGGCCATTAAGAGACAGAACACCAAGCCAATTTTATGAACTCAGGCAAAGGGAAGAGAGAACGGCAGGCAAAGGCACTGCAATGGTAGATAGACCTGCAACAAAATGGATGAATTTGACTTAGAACCATGTAGTAGCAGTAATCAATTTATGTCTGTGCTTTGTGTCTTGACACATCTGCTGTTACTCCAAACTACTGTTCACCTGCTTTAACTTAATCACTTTGAGGTTGTACTTGATAGAAGAGGATACAGTGACCTCATTTCCTCTACAGACTTTCTGCTGCAATATAGCTTAATACATTTTTTTTTTACCCCCACAAGTGAAATTTAGAAATTCTTACAGCTGCTTTTCTTATTGGGTGGACCCTTCTGTGGAGGCTACCAAAAAAAAAGCTGTAGCATGGCAGCAACCAGCAGCTCTATGTGGCAGTACTAACATGTAATTCCCCCCTCCATCCTAATATGCAGCATAGCTTCCTTTCTAGATATTCTGCATTTCCCAAGGAATCTCCATTATTATGACATTATCTGCTACAAGGAATGTGTGGCAGTAGCTCAAAGAATTTTCACATAATCCAGAGAATCTGCATGGGAAGGTACATTGATGACGATTTTTATCTGACATCTGTAAAAATAATTGATCCTGCCAGATTGAGAGAAGTAATCCCAAGTCCCAACAGTCATAGATATTAAAACACATTTCAGCAAACCAGATTTTTAAACCTTAAATCCAATTTCCAAAAATTTGAATCCAGGGAAAGTTACTGAGAATGTTCCTGTTCTTTTCACTGCTACTGCTTGGCCTGATTCAGCCATCTCAAGTCTGAACCGTTTTCTACTTGTTAAATATCTTCAGTTCATTGCAAAGAAGGACCTGCGGTTTGTCACACATCTCAGCACGGAGAGAAATGTTCCCTTCAAGTAAATAAAAATGATAAAACCAGGTCCCTCAAAGTGAAGTTAAACTCTTATCAAGGAAAGTTCAGAGCATGTTTTAAGAAGAGGATTGTAGGAAACAACTTTTTCATTGAAGCTTCCACGAGAACATGCTGAGAAATATATCTGTCGCTGCAACTCCCAACACTCAAAAGGTTGAAGGGCAAACTTGGTTAATCTTCCATTTTGGGACAATATAGGGAATGTAGTACAGTTTTTGGAGAGTGTAATAAAAAATAAAACAGTACACATGGATTTTTGGTCATGTACCTCCACTATTGCATCTCTGCAAGCATAATTTAACTCTATGAAACAGGCAATTTCAATGGCACCTTAGACAAAATTACTGTGAGGAACACAGTGAACAGCTCGCAGTGTTTTTCTATGTAAATGCAAAGCTGTTGCTAGGAAATTATAAATAATTATTGATTCACAAGCACTCATGGCATGCTTCTAATTGAATAATGTGTATTTGCTTTTGTAAACACTTGGTATATTTCATTATCTATACTTTTCATCAGAAAACTAGGGCTCTGCTTTCAGTTATGTGAGCAATACCACAGCCATTACCCCCCAAAATAAAATGGTGTCCGGGAGGTCAGCCAATTTACAGAGCAATGTGAGATGCACAAAAGTCCTATCTAAGCATTCCCATGCATTTTAACAATTGTGTGAATGTGACAGCAAAGTTGTGCATGCTGACCTCAATCCTGCATTGCAGTCTTACCAGCCCCCCACCCACGACCACCAATCCATATGTTGATGGGGCACATCTGTCAAAAAGAGCTGCCTCTTCATGCGTAGGCTTCTTCTGTGATATGAAACTCAATTTTTAAGTGCCTCCCACTTAATATAACAGCGAAGTGCTCCAGTATGAAGTTGTAGTCATTTTTACATGAGTACATGTGCACACACCTGTATGGATGTGCTTAATTTTGATTTTCCACTTCAGGTACCAAATGTTCTTAAGGCAGCACTAGGTAGTTTGATATAAATTGGAAATGTGAGAAGGTTCCTTTGATAAAGCAGAAATTTCTCATGCTGACTACATCATTTCTATAGACTACAGGTCTGTGAGCTACGGCTGATTTCACAATTGCTTCTGTCTGTTGTAGAAGTGTGGAGGTCAGGTTATAACTGTAATCCCTTTTGCATGTTTGTTGCAGTTCTAGCATATGCATCCAGTTCATATTTAACTCCATGTAAAGAAATGTTCTTCTGCACTCTGATTCATTACTAGAAAGCATCCCATTTTCCCTTTGAGAAAATCTCAGTTTAAGAGCTTACTGGACTGCTTTAGAATTATACTTTCTCTAGATATGTAAGTAGACAACAATGACTAACACCTTAATAATAATAAAAAGTAGCTACATTCCGTGGATTTGTTCTTCCCTAGGCTGAAGTTACTTGTAAGTCTGAGCCCTATGGGTTTAGGAGGATGAGCACAGCATGATGTGCATTTGGGACTTGCACATAGACCTCCCCTTGTGAGTAACAGTGAGTATTTTCCTTTCACTTTTAGCATGTCCTGAAATACCAGTTGGGCTGAAACTATACCTGTGGGGTGGATGGTAATTGTGCCATATAGTTTTGAATTTTGCATTTTCTTTTCATCTAAGACAGCATTTCAATTTATTAAAAATATAGCAGCACAGAAAATGGATCAGATACTACTTAAGATAATGTTAAGAAAAATCATAATAATTCTGGGTTTTGTTTTGTTTTTAATCAAAATATTACCAAAAATTAAAAGTTGATGATAAGGAATTCCATTTTGTGTTGTCACTTGCCTTTTTTGTTGAAATCACAGGGTTTGAAAATTGACAGTCTACCTCCAACGTCTGCCTACAGAAGCTCAAAATTTAAGAATGGCTTGGGAAGGAAACACATTCGTTAGGCAGGTATTTCCCTGTCCTTTCCTTTTGATTTAATCCAAACTGGATTAGACACCATTTGATAGCATGAATGACTTTTAAAATATATTACAGGCAGGGGAAGTCTACATCTGTGGTGGAGAAGAAAAGGGAAAGTACAAGGTCAACCACAAATTGGTGATGAAGTAACAGTATAGGAAGGCAGAGCTGAGAGGGCAAATACAGCTGAAAAACAGTCTGCTTCCTTTCTGCATCTCTTTCTTCTCAGACTGATTACAGGTTTTCAGATAAAGAACACACTGATTTATTTTATATTTTATACACAACAATTCATAAAAATCACGAAGTAATTGACAAGTTATAATATAAAATGCGTACTCACAACCAGTAAAAAGCAAAGTTATTAAAATCACAAAACAACTCATCAGATGGAAACACCAACATGATAATATATACGTAGTGAACTGTTCAACAGATCAGATTTCGGGGGGGGGAACCCTTAAAACAACATCAACAGGACATAGAGCGCCGGGTGGTGCGTATTGCAGGTGTGAACCTGCAAAACTCAAGATGCCTGACCCATCTCCAGAGATAAGCAGCTCCACAGATAAGCAGTCTGTGCAGATCACAAGAAATACATGTAAGTAGGTGAGCAGTAGCATTCTGCACCAGTTGGAACTTGCAAACCATCAAGGGCAGCCCCGTGTAGAGCCTATTGCAGTAACCTAGATGTGAGATTACCCAGATTATCTAGACAAGAGATTATCACTGCAGCAAGAATGGCCATAGCTGGCAAAACAGCCAAAGCAGGAAATTTCAGCAGTCCAACAGTCACTGGAGCCTCCAGTGCAAGAGGACCTCCAAATTATGCACCTGTTCCTTCCTAGAGATTGTAATTGTGTACAGAACAGGCCACCTCCTCACTCCCCAAACACAGGAACCACTCATCCACAGAACCTCCATCTAGTCATTTTATTGGCCCTCATCCAATCCGTTACTGCCTGTAGTAGGCACCTACTATTGTGTTGCCTTACCTGATTCAGATGGGATGGAGAGATAGAGCTGGGTCTCATCTCATTCCAGATATGTAACTGACCTCTCCCAGTGGCTCTATATAGATAGTGTCAAGCATAGAGGACATAAAGGAAACATGATCAAGAATCAGTGCAGCAAATGTCTTCAAGTGCTACTTTCTAAAAGTGGTATCGAGTTACATACCACCTGTCATTGTAGAATGCATCCCAGGGTAGTTCACGATACTAATAAGAGCATAAATTCTATTAATATGGGCACATCCATCCATTTCCAGTCTACAACATTTTGTATGTGTTTTTCCTTAAATCTGTTCTGTCCCTTTTACAAATTAATCTGTAACAAACAACCCCAAATATGCACTTAGAAGCTGAATGCACATAGAAGTCCTCTTTAGCATTCATGCTGAATGTGAAGGTTTGATATAGATCCAGCGTAGGGACACAGGGGATGCAGCTTTTATGCATGCCCCCACTCTCCTTTTCATTCAAATACCTGAACAGGACTTTTAACATCTACACGAAGCCACTTGGAGAGATCATCGGGGGGTTGGACAGGGTGTTCATCAGTAGCGGGTGATACCCAGCTCTACCTTTCTTTTAAATCAGAACCAGTGGTGGCGGTGAAGGTCCTGTGTGAGGGTCTGGAGGCAGTTGGAGGATGGATGGCGGCTAACAGATTGAGGTTGAATCCTGACAACACAGAAGTACTGTTTTGGGGGGACAGGGGGTGGGCAGGGGTGGAGGACTCCCTGGTCCTGAATGGGGTAGCTGTACCCCTGAAGGACCAGGTGCACAGCCTGGGAGTCATTTTGGACTCACAGCTGTCCATGGAGGCACAGGACAACTCTGTGTCCAGGGCAGCTGTCTACCAGCTCCATCTGGTACACAGGCTGTCCGCAGACTGTCCCGCAAGAGTGGTGCATGCTCTAGTTATCTCCTGCTTGGACTACGGCAATGTGCTTTATGTGGGGCTATTTTTGAAGGTGACCCAGAAACTACAACTAATCCAGAATGCAGCAGCTAGACTGGTGACTGGGAGTGGCCACCAAGACCACATAACACTGGTCCTGAAAGACCTACATTGGCTCCTAGTACATTTCTGAGCACAATTCAAAGTGTTGGTGCTGACCTTTAAAGCCCTAAATGGCCTTGGCCCGGTATACAGTGGAACCTCTACTTACCACCATAATCCTTTCTGGGGGCCCATCCTTTATGTGAAACAGGTGGCTGGTAGAAGCGCTGTTGTGTGCATGTGAAGGTGGCAGCGGCTGCTTCCACACATGTACGAATCACGGCAAACCTGGTATTTACTTCCAGGTTTGCTCCAGTCACGACTTGGATCGGGCCCAAGTAGAAGCGGTCATAAGTAGAGGTTCTACTGTACCTGAAGGAGCGTCTCCACCCCCATCGTTCAGCCCTGACACTGAGGTCCAGCACTGAGGGTCTTCTGACAGTTCCCTCATAGCAAGAAACAAAGTTACAGGGAACTAGGCAAAGGGGCTTCTCGGTATTGGTGCCCGCCCTGTGGAATGCCCTCCCATCAGATGTCAAGGGAATAAACAATGATCTGACTTTTAGAAGACACCTGAAGGCAGCCCTGTTTAGGGAAGCTTTTAATGTTTGATGCTTTAATGTATTTTTAATCTTTTGTTGGAAGCCACCCAGAGTGGCTGGGGAAACCCAGCCAGATAGGTGGGGTATAAATTATTATTATTATTATTATTATTATTATTATTATTATTATTATTATTATTATATTTCTTAAGAATGCCCATTGTCAAGGCTAGAATTCTTTTTGCCCTCTAGCTTTCAGGAGTGGTGAGTTGATGGCTGTTCTTTCATTTTAATACAGATGAGCAATCAATGATTCAATATTCTACATGCAATCTGAAGTGGCATAGTCTGGGAGCAAGTTTATCAACAACCTCACCTGTTGTTTATGTGAACAAGGCTTTAGACTTAAGTTGAATTTCTGCCTGGTAAGTCCATAATGAATTTTGAAGCCTTAGACAAATCCACCTGCTTCAAAGGCAGTCATAGAGACTTAAGTATATTTAGCTTCTACATCCTGATCATATGCCTCACAAATATGATATGCTTTCCTCCACCCCTTACAGGCTTACAAATGTCAGTCACTTATTATAGCCACCACATGCCTAATGCTATTGAAGAACCTTGGTCTCTGTTATGAAGCACACAATAGGTTATTAAAATCAAGGCATTATTACTTTAAAAAAATAGGATTACCTGTCACTTGTACACATAATAATTTTATCTTGATTACACTAGAGCATATAAACACAGACTTCCCTCTGGGAGTAGTGCTGGTGTTCATAATCAGATATGTTATTATATTGAATTATATTTTCACATTGACAACTCAACAGTTAGCTGTCTCTCTGTGTCTTTCATTTCAAACCACCAGTTCTCAAGAAGTAATTATAATTCTCACTGGGCTAAAACATGACATTTACTACTCAATAGAACAGGAGGTATGATGGAGAGGTTTTTAAGAATAATGTAAATCATTTTCATATGCATGTTAAAAAAAGGAAATAACAATTCACAGCAGAATCCTGTGTGTGCCTACTCAGAAGCAAGCCTCAAAGACTTAAGTGAAACTTACTCTTTGGTAAGTGTGTATAGGATTGCAGCCTTGGTTTTTTAAGTGTTCTGTTTTAAAAAGAACTAGTAGATATGTAAATTAATAAAGGTACTAGGTTCGTTATCTTCAATACAGAAGGATTCTTGATTCATGAGAGAATAATAGCACCAGTGATTTAAAATAAATAAACATAGGGTATGATACAGCCAGGGATGCGGGTGGCGCTGTGGTCTAAACCACAGAGCCCAGGGCTTGCTGATCAGAAGGTTGGCGGTTCGAAACCCCACGACGGGGTGAGCTCCCGTTGCTCGGTCCCAGCTCCTGCCAACCTGGCAGTTCGAAAGCACGTCAAAGTGCAGGTAGATAAATAGGTACCGCTCCAGTGGGAAGGTAAACGGCATTTCCGTGCGCTGCTCTGGTTCACTAGAAGTGGCTTAGTTATGCTGGCCACATGACCTGAAAGCTGTCTGTGGACAAACGCCAGCTCCCTCAGCCTATAGAGCGAGATGAGCGCTGCAATCCCAGAGTCATTCACGACTGGACCTAACAATCAGGGGCCCCTTTACCTTTTTTATGATACAGCCAATCTTAAAATCTTTTAAAATCCTTTGTAGCAAACATTAATTATATAAGTAAACATCATTCTAAGGATGTATTTCTCAGCACATGATGTAGGGATGACAGGATTTCCATTATTCTCTTCTTTTGTACTTTCTCTGGTTCATTCTGCCCCAGAGTTCCACTTCTGATTTCTGATTTAATTAAAAGAATTGTAAAATTATTTCTATAATTGGAAGATGTGCATCTTGCTGCAGCTTTCGGTTTCTTCAATTCATTTTCATCTTTATTGCCCCTGCACCTGTATGCACTGATAAAACATCACAAACAAAAAGCAAGCTTGATGTGACTGTATGTATGATTGTAAAATGCTAGACTGAATTAATCTTTAGACAGTTGTACGTATAATCAGATCAAGTTTGTTTCTTGTGTGCAATGTTTACCAGGGCAAGCAATTGTAAAACAAGACTCCAGGGTATCCTCTGTATTTAGTGGCATCATTAGCGCCAGGCTGTGTGACACAGGCCTGGGGCTCTGAAACTCCACACACACACACACACACACACACACACACACACACTACCCTGCCGCCACCAAATAACTGCACCATAGCTGTTCTTTTAAAAGATCAGGCATGCTGCTACTGAACTAAGCTTCAGACAAAGTAGAAAAACAAGTTAGAGAAGCACATGGTGTCCTAAATTAAGTGACAACAGAAAACCCCAAGCCATCAAGTAGCAACATTTTCTCTTGTCTCACTGCTTTCCCTTGAGAAAATCCACTCTTTACTGCTCAATCAGAGCTAATGGCAATTCAGGTTTTGTCTGGAATGAGGCACAGCGGAGTCTGCAGTGTCTTAGAAATATGGTTTATTCACACATATTTACACTTGAGGTTTATGGAGAGAGAGTTCACAGCATCTACATCCCAAGAGACGCTTGTCTTTCCCAGCAGGGAGCAATGGATTCAAAGGCATCCTAAGTGCCATCCCCATGTCTCTCTGTAACAGGTGCATTCAGTTTCTGCCCCACATTGGGGATGCCAGTCACGTGCATGTGATGTCACGTGCATCGCGACAAGGCCTGATGCATAAAACGGGTCATGTCACACAGCGCAATGAGGCCTGATGGGGCCCATCACGCCCTCTGATGCGTTGGCTCACCCAACCAGGCTGCCACAGTGAAAATGTTGTGGTTGCCTCAGCACCCACAGCCCTGCATAGGTGGTGCCTATGCTCTGTAACAGCCTGATCCAGCTAGCATATCTGCTGCTCACATGGAGTTCTGCCCACTCCCTGCTCCTTCTTCCCAGAAACCCCTGCTCCCCAAACCTCTGTTGTAAAATGACATCTTCTCTTCCTGCGGTGACATCATGCCTCCCCCATTACCCAGGCTACCTCCTCCTCTGAACTTTGCTATTGTCTTCTGCTAACTAACAGATAGATTGAGGCAAGCATAGTGCCTGCGTGGTCAGTTGTTCTTAAAGGCACAGTACCTAGTTCTCCTCCTGTTCTTAATGGCATTGCTAACAGCGATCTCTGGAACTGGAGAACTGGTTCAGCTCCTATTTTTCATTGGCTTGGCACCTTCCCTTTAAACTGCAGAACTCAGCTAAATTCTACCCCTTTACTAAATTTAGGATTATGGAGAGCCCCTTCCAACAAATTCACATACAGTCAAACCTCGTCTCCCAAATGCCTCCATTTTGGAACTTTTTGGCTCCCGAACGCTGAAAACCAAGAAGTAAATGTTCTGGTTTTCAAACGTTTTTCGGAGGCCAAATGTCCAACGTGTCTTCCGCTTGAGTGCAGGAAGCCAGCTGAAAGCTGCACATCAGTTTTTGAACACTTCAGAAGCCAAACAGGCTTCTGGAACGGAGTACGTTCAACAACCGAGATTTGACTGTATACACAATGTACACTTTATACTAGTGAGGTGCATTGCCTTTGTGTGTACCACATATAATGAGATGGATTGAGGTGATTGGGATTGGTCTCTCATGCTTCCAGGTTGGATCATGCCATTAACATGATCTGATCAGAGAGTTTCAGCCACAGTTTTTTCCAAGAGAGAAAAAACTAAAGTGACTGGGGAAATGGCCAGAGCTTCAGAGGGCAAGGGTATATAACAACAACAACAACAACAACAACAACAACAACAACAACATATTTCCCCCCCCATCCATCTGGCTGGGTTTCCCCAGCCACTCTGGGTGGCTTTCAACAAAATATTAAAATACAATAGTCCATCAAACATTAAAATCTTCCCTAAACAGGGCTGCCTTCAGATGTTTTCTAAAAGACTGGTAGTTGTTTTTCTCTTTGACATCTGGTGGGAGGGCTTTCCACAGGGCAGGTGCCACTACCGAGAAGGCCCTCTGCCTGGTTCCCTGTAACTTGGCTTCTCACAGTGAGGGAACCGCCAGATTGCCCTCAGCACTGGACCAGACCTCAGTGTCCGGGCTGGATGGGGGTGGAAATGCTCCTTCAGGTATAGGGAAGGGGGTTAAAATAAGAATTGCTTTCTTAGCTTGTATGTAGGTTGTTCTTAAGTAGGAGGCTACACACACACACACACACTTTTGTCAAGAAGCCACAGCTAGGAAATGAAACAATTCCTCTGGCATGCACATGCATGCAAATAATCTCTCTGTATCAAGGCCAATGAGCTTTTTTATTATTAATCTTAAACATAAAAATAGATACAGTATAAGGTAATGATTATTGGCTACATTTGGGATTTATGCCTAGAAAAGTACCACCAATTATATTTTGGGGGGTGGTCCATCCCCCCCCCCAATATAATTGGTGGTAATATATAGCTAGAAATACAGGAAACTAAGGCATTAGCCTACACTAGTCTCCTTGTATTATTAAAGCACTGCCCCAAGCAAATAAAATAGATTTGGACATTAACCAAGGAGGTACTATTTCATAAGTACTGTATTGTGGTATAGTTCCTTCTATTCCAGATAATTACATGTGAGAGACAAGAAATCTTGAAATTCTCTACTCTTATCATCTGATTTTTCTTAAAGAAGAAAAATATCCACTTGATTCCACCAGGTTGAGCAGAGAGACAGCATTATGCATATGCAATGTTGCAGAAGCTGACATTGGGGAAAAAATTAAACATGAATTTAAACTCTGTAGTAAATGCAGGTTAAGCTCAAATTACTACGGAAATGGAACAACCTACTTCAAAAATTCAGCTTGAGAAATACGGCTTCCTCCATGTTTAATTCACTTTGGGCATAATGTCTCCCCGCTGGAAGTAGAAGCTTACCTGAAGCTGTAATGTTTTGCTCTATTTCTACAAATATACATAAAACAGTGAATAAGATGATATATATTTGAGGTCTTCATGATGGAAACCCATTCTAGTTCCCGACCAAGTTACGCTAAGGAACATCAAAAAGGCTAACCAACCCTGAAGTTCAAGAACGTTTTGACACTTCCATCTATAAAATTCAACCTCAATGATGATCTGTAATAATTTTAGGACACATGTCCTCATTTCAGAGGTTTGTTCAACTGCACTTCTGAAACCTGCCTTCACTGTATTGCTTACTGTCTGATATTCCACTCTTTAGAGGCAGTGTGTGATACGCTGTGGCTTTGAAATTTGGTAATTGGGGATAAAATAACAGGAAATAAAAGTGCTGAGAATGTTTACCAATATCGATACTTACATCCCAAAGAAAATCCAGCTGGCTTTCTCAGATGCACAGCTATTATTCTCTAAAGGGAAACAAGGCAAACAACTGGCTGTGTATACACCTGACTTCACCCATATAAACTTGCAAAATGATTTAGAAGAATGCATTGGAACTGCAGGCTTATTTGAATTTGTGGCCTTTGCAATTTCCTTTCCATGGGTCACTGTCTCAAAGAATTACACTCTCACCCTTCCCTATGGTTGGTTTTTACTAGACACTGAAATGTGCAATAAGCACACTGTGGTTGCCGCTCTTAACTTAATTGGCAGTCATTCAAGTTCAATTAGATCTAAAAGGAGGTCTTTCATCTTGCTGCACCGCTACCTGTAAAAGTATAAATTATTTTATGTTTTTCAGACAATGGCTGTACTCATCCACTTTAAAAAGCACTATTTCTACACCACTAGTCATAAAAGGAAAGAAAACCTTTCTAGAAGGTTTACTCCTCAGTTTTATATTACACTAGCAGTCAATATGAATTCTAGGTCATCCTTCGCATAAGCAGCTCACTTTGGTCCATTGATAAAAGTCAACACTCCCCTCTGCCTACCTGCTTTTCAAGGATCCATTAAAGGAAACAACTGCATGGATCCGAGGCTCATATATATGAGGGTCTGTTTCAATTGGCCTTTTAGCAAAGCTGTTAAATCTTCATCATCATCATCATCAGCAGCAGCAGCAGCATCACCACCACCATCCAAGGATGTTGTGGCATAGATGGCAAACATCGGGGTGAGAGGGGGGGGTCAAAACTTTCCAGGACTAACTGGAAACTCACAGCGAATGCAAATGCACCTTTCATTTAAGTCAGGGCAGTGGTGTAGCAAGGTCAGGTGGTACCCGGTGCGGAAAAGTTTTTGTCAACCCCCCCCCCATTGAAATCTAGTTGGACTCCCAAAAGACTGTGATCTACTCACAGTATAAAAAGACTGCCTGTGATCTACCCATTGTCATTGCCAGGAGTTGTTGAGCTTTTTAAAGGGAAGGATTGAACAAAGAGTTGTTGTTGTTGAGTGTTTTTTGGGATTCCAAGGTTTGGGTACCTCCACCCTCTGCTTCTTTGCTCACCTTCCTCCTTCGAGTCCTCTCCCTGCATGCCTGCATGCCTCCTCCAGCAGTCTGGGAGTGCAAGACTGCGCAGCTCTCTGAGCGTTTTGGGCTGGGAAGGCCTCAAAACGTTGCAGCACTGACGACGCAATGGCGTCCAGCAGACTTCTGTCTGCTCTTACCAGCAACCAGCAGTTAAACCAGCAGAGCAGGTTTTCTTCTTTGCGCAGCATTGGTGTGTGCCCAGTGTGCCTTAAATTCTTGCCAGCAATATAAAGTCCACAGATTCAAGCTTGTTCCTAATCTAGAAACTTTATTTACATGCATAAATCAAAGAACATTCCTGGGGAGACGGAACACATCTTGTCCAGTCTCTGGTCAAAACCGAAAGTCAGAATGTACATGCAGAAAAACAAAAGTGTCACATTTCACACAGGGTTCCGTTTACAGCAATAAATTCCCAGATGTGTGACACGTAATCCCTGTGGGCGGTATGCACCTCTTGAGCTTATTAACCCTGTAAGTTCCAAACCTCACAAGCTCCCCCCCTTCCCCAGACAGATTGCAGTAGGCTGGAGTCGTGGGTGCGCCACACGCCGAATGTCACCCCCCTCAGAGATCTGCCCCCACCTTGTTCTGCCCCTGAGTCAGAGGTCAGGAATCTTTTTCTGCATAAGGCCTGCATTACCTTGTGGATAACCACATGCCAGCTATGAGCAGGGTCCAAGTCACATGCATGTGCCATTCACACACATCCATCCATGGACACAAGAATACATCCATATCCTCCACCATCAAATTTGCCAGGATTGTGCTTCCTTGGTGGGCTTCCCTTTCACAGTGCATGTCACAGCTTCAGCCTCCCCTCTCCTTAGCTGATTGGCAGAAACTGTTGAGGAACAGTGGAAATGTGAGGCTGTGAAAGGCCAACAAAGAGAAGCCAGCAGGCTGTATCCAACCTGCATGATTTAAATCAGTGGTGCACGTGCACCTAATGTTTTATTTTAAACAGAAAGGTTAATCTTCACATGCAATTGTTTTGTAATGTTAGCTCATAAATATATATGAGGCTAGTAATAGCAACAGGAATATATAGATATATTGTACTGTTCTGTTATAACAAAGGACAGACTCTGCCTGTGAGAGCTTTGCAGAGAAAGGATAGAGGACTCTGTTCCTCTATTCTTCCAATGAGTCCGCCATCTAGGGGTCATTTCTTGATGCACATTGCTCCCTTTGCAATTCCAGCAGAAGGAACTGTACTAGGGTATGCAGCCCTTGAGGTGGCAAACAGAACTTTGAAAGGGGAGTTATAAGTCCATGAGCCCTGACTTCTTGCTGATCCATCTTTTCTCTCAAAGGACCATACATGACCATGACTACAATGAGATAAAATGATTGTTCATCAGGCAACAATGCCTGAAGTTCTGTCTTCCTACTACTTCTAAAGTTGTTGTTGTTGTTGTTCAGTCGTTCAGTCGTGTCCGACTCTTCGTGACCCCATGGACCAGAGCACGCCAGGCACGCCTATCATTCACTGCCTCCCGCAGTTTGGCCAAACTCATGTTAGTAGCTTCGAGAACACTGTCCAACCATCTCATCCTCTGTCGTCCCCTTCTCCTCGTTCCCTCCATCTTTCCCAACATCAGGGTCTTTTCCAGGGAGTCTTCTCTTCTCATGAGGTGGCCAAAGTACTGGAGCCTCAGCCTCAGGATCTGTCCTTCCAGTGAGCACTCAGGGCCGATTTCCTTGAGAATGGATAGGTTTGATCTTCTTGCAGTCCATGGGACTCTCAAGAGTCTCCTCCAGCACCATAATTCAAAAGCATCAATTCTTCGGCGATCAGCCTTCTTGACGGTCCAGCTCTCACTTCCGTACATTACTACTGGGAAAACCATAGCTTTAACTATACGGACCTTTGTTGGCAAGGTGATGTCTTTGCTTTTTAAGATGCTGTCTAGGTTTGTCATTGCTTTTCTCCCAAGAAGCAGGCGTCTTCTAATTTCGTGACTGCTGTCACCATCTGCAGTGATCATGGAACCCAAGAAAGTGAAATCTCTCACTGCCTCCATTTCTTCCCCTTCTATTTGCCAGGAGGTGATGGGACCAGTGGCCATGATCTTAGTTTTTTTGATGTTGAGCTTCAGACCATATTTTGCGCTTTCCTCTTTCACCCTCATTAAAAGGTTCTTCAATTCCTCCTCACTTTCTGCCATCAAGGTTGTATCATCAGCATATCTGAGGTTGTTGATATTTTTTCCGGCAATCTTAATTCCGGTTTGGGATTCATCCAGCCCAGCCTTTCGCATGATGAATTCTGCATATAAGTTAAATAAGCAGGGAGACAATATACAGCCTTGTCGTACTCCTTTCCCAATTTTGAACCAATCAGTTATTCCATATCCAGTTCTAACTGTAGCTTCTTGTCCCAAATAGAGATTTCTCAGGAGACAGATGAGGTGATCCGGCACTCCCATTTCTTTAAGAACTTTCCATAGTTTGCTGTGGTCGACACAGTCAAATGCTTTTGCGTAGTCAATGAAGCAGAAGTAGATGTTTTTCTGGAACTCTCTAGCTTTCTCCATAATCCAGCGCATGTTTGCAATTTGGTCTCTGGTTCCTCTGCCCCTTCGAAATCCAGCTTGCACTTCTGGGAGTTCTCGGTCCACGTACTGCTTAAGCCTGCCTTGTAGAATTTTAAGCATAACCTTGCTAGCGTGTGAAATGAGTGCAATTGTGCGGTAGTTAGAGCATTCTTTGGCACTGCCCTTCTTTGGAATTGGGATGTAAACTGATCTTCTCCAATCCTCTGGCCACTGCTGAGTTTTCCAAACTTGTTGGCATATTGAGTGTAGCACCTTAAAGTAAATAACCATTATTCGAGGTTCTGGGGTGAATTCAACTAACCTGGTCACTTGTAGAAGCCAGTGCAAGGACCACCACTGGTGCAACAGGGCTTTCCCTTCTTCTCCCCTCAAGCCCCCTTACACCTTCCCCAAATCCTCTCCGGAGGGTTAAGATTAGCATGCTGGGGAAGGAGGGGGATCATTCCTTCTGGCAACATAAATGCTTATGCTAATGAAGTGATCATCATAGTGCAACACTGAATTCCAGCCGACACTGAATTCAAAAACTATGCAACCAATTAATAAAAAGCACATTGTCCAAATGTGTGTGAAAGTGCACATCTGTTATATAAAACGCATGTTCCAGAGAATCACATGATGCATCTCTTTTTCCTCTTGACCTGTTAGTTTTCTATATACAGTGATATATTAGTATGGGAACATTCAAAGTTCTGCCATTTGAAGATGAACCCAAGCAAAACTTCATCCTATGATTCTCTTTTTAAAAAATCATTTTTATTAAGAGTTTTCAACATATAATACAATAAAAAGCAAACCAATCTAATTAATATAAATAGGAAAGAAGCAAGGAAGAAAATAAAGAAGAAGAAGAGAAGAGAAAGAAGAGAAAATAAACACAAGGCCCTCTATCACAATTATGTCTTAACCCTTATCCCATACATGTGATTCACCATGTGATTCTCCTGATCATTTATTTCAGCACTCAATCCCTCTCACACACAGAGAGAGCAGCCAGAATGTGTCATTCTATAGATCACTGTATAATTTCAAATCTGGTTTCATTTCTTTTTTTGATAAAAATGGCAATATAACCTTCCCTAAAAACAAACATAACAAGGTTTACTGAAAAAATGAAGGAATGTAAGGCTGAAACCCATGGCTCTCATCCAGAGAGTGATACACACAGTGGGGTCCCACAGGAAAGCCAAGAATTGCAACAGCAAGTTGACCATAGCAAGGCCTAGCTATGCTTGTGGCATTCATTCATTCATAGCCACAATTTCTCTTTCTTTCTCTCCCACTTCCCCTACCAGACTTCACGGGCATTTCCTCAGCCTACATGCAATCACGGCATATCCTTTCTTTTTATGAAAACCACATACACAAATTCCTCTTTACATATTGATTCTTAAAGCAATGGCTGCTATCCAGGAAAGTTCTTTAGGTGTGCCAAAGGGTTTACACACATCTTTCAACATTTCTTTGGAAGCTCCGTTGGTTTAAAATATATTGTAATGTTGTATAGCTGGGGGAAGAAAGATAAAAGGGCAGATGGATGCATAGAATTAGTCACATGTTTCTCTTTGGTTTGCAACCATTTCGGGGTCTTATTTTTTCCTTGCCTATACCATCATTTATACTAAATATAAGAAGGCACAGAAAGAATACAGAAGCTGCTCTCTTTAGAAACATGATGAGATAAAAGATTACTGCAGAATTTAGAGTAAGGTTGACTATTGACTATTTTAAAAAGGGATCCATTTCCCAAAATTTAGGAATCAAACCCATTATTTTGCATGGCTTCTATTTAATTGACTTTAATTACCCATTCACATCAACAAGGACAAACAGACCTTGCATTTCAAATGAATCGCTGCAAGTAATACAAAATGCTGGTGTGAAGGCTTCAAATGCTTTATATGGCATAAGTACAGAAACAATAGCTCAAAGTTGTCAGTGCTGAATAGCTTCAGTGAAAGCAGAAGGCATTACGCTTTATCTATCTCACACAAGAAACAATGGGATGTAAAGTGTCTTTCAAACATATCAGAGGAAATAGAAATCTTGGAACTCTGCAATCAGCTCACCATGGGGAAAAGTATTATACAAGCCTCTGAGATACATTATTACCACTGAACCAGTTAGCTCCCTGCTATGAAGAAGTCCTTGCAAGAGATCCAAAGAGCAAGGGAAAGTGCCCTCTTGCAACCATAAAAATTATATTGACAGTCTCACTTTGCTTCTTCAAGGTTCAACTACTGAAGTTGTGTAATCACTCAATAAATTTAAGCTTTAAAAAACGAGTTCTGTATTTTGTGATGGAGAAAGCCGTCATCTAAGTCCAGCATTCACAATTTTAAAAAGAATAAAGATAAAAAGCATGTGTATGGGCAGTGGTAGATGTAATTAGAATCAGAGAATCATCCCTGTGTCCTCAAACATTAACAATTCTTCCATTCAGAATAGATTTCGATTCCTGCCATATTTATGGGTATATTCCAATAGTGCAGGTTGCTTTACATCCACTTTGACCAGAGCAAACAAAATAAACGGAAACAAAAATGAAAAAGAACATAGGAAACAGACTTATGCCATGCTAAACCATTTGTTCATCTAGATTGGCATTGTCTAATGTGCTGGACTGCAGTTCTCCAGGCAATGCAGCATATCACCTGCTATTGGACCCTTTTAACTGGAGATGCCAGGGAGTCTGCATTCAAAGCATGTGCTCTACCACTAAGCTGTGGTGCCCTCTAACCCCCACCCCAAAGGCATGTGAGATTTCATTTCTTACTTTAATGTTTTCTAATGTATTAATGTACCTATTTCTTCAAAAGGACTAAAGGTGGCTAACAAACAAAGAATAAAGCAAATGATCTCTGGAAAAAGAAAGTGGGGCAGTGTTTATTACGGTCCTGGGCTGCCCAGACAACAAGGCAACCCATCTCTCAGCCTCACTGATGTGGTCCAAAGGAAAGGAAAGCAATACATTTGGCACTAGTTTGGTGCCAAATCCACTCCAATATTTTGTCATAATTTTCAGACTAAATTTTCAAACTTCCAGTGCAGTATGAAGGTCCAGGGCTGCCCAGTTGACAAGAACCCAAAGGAAAGGAAAGCAATACATCTGGCACGAACATGGCTGCAGGAGTTGCCGGAAGGAGGTGTACAAGATGCCATCCAATCATCTTAAAGACTCTACTCCAGGTTTGTGTAGGATTTACTCCTTAGCCCTTTCTTCTCCCAAAGATATCCTGAAAGGCAGCAGAGGTTTAGGAACAGAGTTTTCTTTCTCCTGGATGGGCTCCCTTCCCAGGTTGACAAGCACCATCTGCCCCACACTTCCCTCTACAGCACGTGCAGTAGCCACCTTCTTGACTGCTATTGGTCTCATTTGCTCAATCCACCAGAGCCTGCCTTCTATAGCAGGGGAAGTCCCTAACTCACGGAGGGTTTGAGACCCATCCACTACCCTCACCTGGTTTAGCCAACTAGTTGAAGCCAATTCCTGGGGTGTAGCTGCTGGCACATGTTGACAGCTTCTAGGAGCCACAGGTGAGAACTGAGTGCAGAGTGGGGTCCAAAGGTGGGCAAACTATCCCAGAAGGAGCATGACATGTCCCCCACTAGAGGTACTATCCCTCCCCTAACACCCCTAACACCCCACAATTAACCATAGCTCTTTAAAAAAAATGCCAATAAGCACCTGAAGCAGCATAGTGATGAGGTCTGATGGACCTTACTTGACAAGGCATTCCATAGAGTAGGTGCCACAACAGAAAATAACCTAGCCCTAGTTGACACAAGTCTCACCTCCCAAGGGTGAGAGGTTTGGGGGAGCCTCTTGAAATATACAATTTTGGCCTGCAGGATTAAAAAGATGAGCCACAGCCTAGCAAGGAAAACCTGCTTATAGAAGCTGTGTTTCGATCAAATGCCAACACAATCTCCATTTGCACAGCAGTGATTAGACAGAACCCATGCCTTGTCTCGTAACCAGCGCTTTCTGCATGCAGCCATCTCTGGATGGGACTGTTTTGTTTTCAGCAGTATCCATAAAGCAGAAATAAGATGGATTGGGTCTCTTTTGGAAAGTTCAGTTTTCAGTTTGATCCAGTTGCTTTCATCTCATCTTTGCTGGGTAATGGGTCATTGATTTTATCTGGCATGATAGAAAAGTGTAAATTCTAAATATATCTCTGCAGTTGAGCAGAAACCACTGAGGGAAACAAGGGCCATTGCTTTATGAGAATATAAAAAATAAACAGACAGTAAGGAAAATGTTATGAGAGAGATTGACCAACTATAATAGGATCAGACACCTTCACTTTAAAACAACTCCCAAGTGCATGAACAAATGTCAGGGGGAGAGAACATCTGTATTAAGGTCCACAAAGTAGTAATAATATGCTCATAAATCAAAATTCCATGAGCCATAACACCTAAGGGAGAAAACAGACATGGACATTCCCCATGTCTGTGTACTTGGATTGGTGCTTTTTAACTTGTTTGTAAATTATCCAGGAGTGAGGCCAATTTGCTGAGAACATCAAATTGTTCAGGGTTGTAAAAACAAAAGGGGATTATGAGCAGCTGCAAAAGGATCTCCCCAAACTGGGTGAATGGGCATAATGGAAGGCTGTATGCTTCAGCAAAATAGGCCAGAATGAGCCAGCAAAACTGCCTACTACATTAACTTTTCAGACAATGCGGAGGGGCTAGTTACTAGCTACATATATGTAGCTAGTAACTAGCCCCTACACATTGTCGGTATGCAACTAAATCCTGTTACCAATTACTTATAGGTGATAAGTGGTGATAGGGTTTTTCTTGTTCTGGAATACACACACACCCAGAGCAGCCCACATGACAAGGCTGCAAGATGGACTGGTTGATAATCAGCACCATGGAGAGCCCCTAGAGAGTAACTTTTTCCAACAAGGGCTGGAAATGAACATTTTTCCTTTGAGCACTTGGCTGCTTACATTCAAATCACATATACCACTTCACTTTTAATGTATGGTGTGTGCACAGGCTCTACCTCAATGCCATATCTCCTAGACTCACTCCCTTATAGAAAAGTAGAGACAGGCACTTCATGGCTTCCCACCTTTTGTAATGTGGGGTCCTCAGGTCTAGGGGAAGGTGTGTGTGACAGCCCTGGATCCAGTTTGATGAGGCCTGGTCTTATGGTATGTGGTTCAGTGAGTACTAGAATCATGCTCAAAGCCAGGAACCACAGCCTGTAACTTGGTGTGCTAGCTATTGCTGAACCCCAGGGTCATGGTGTCTGTCTTCCTCAAACTCCACTCTAAATCATCCATACCCCACCCCTGAAAAATGACTGGTCCTGCTTTTTTGGAAAGGAAGAAAGGAGGCTAGCCAACTTTTTTCTTTTTTAAAAAAAACAAAAACCTCAAGACATTTACCTTGATTTCTTTTCCTACAAAGGTATTCCTTTAAAAAAGCCACTTCAGTGCTTCCAACCTCATAACCCACCCACCCCTATGATACGAACAATAGCTGCAATCACAATTGCTATCATTATTCCTCCAAGCTCTATCAGTAATCTAACATAATGCTTAGCTAACACACTGGTCAAAAGGTTAGCCGTAAAGAAATATAAGAAGCTTTGGGTATTAATTATTCATCAGTCCAAACAAAAGGGAAGTTGCAGTGAGTCTTAAGAACCTACACAGTGAAGTACAGCTATAAATCAAGTTCTATTAACAATTATCCCAATGTATTTTCTCCCTTGGACTATTACGTTTCCCACACCATCACCCCACCCCCTGGTCTTTTAAAACCAATTGAAAATTACAATAATGTCAATACTGTCAGTTGTGCACAACCTACATACAATGCCTTGTCCATCAAAGGTATGATTTTTAAATAAATTATTAATAAGTGCACTTGGTTGTTCTATTGTTCCTTTCATCTGTGGCTTGTAAAGTGCCTTTCAATCATGAGTCTTACACCACTGGAGCACCTTGAAGACCAGGCTACCTGCTGCAGCAGCCTTTTATTAGGCATTGTAAATATGGCACACACACAGCACACCCCAGGTAATGGGGGGGGGAGGAAAGTATAAATAAAATGCTTAAAGCAGAGGCAGGCAGTATATGCCCTACAGGCCACATCTGGTTTCTTTAAATCTCATTCTAGCCCTCTGTAAATCTCTCCCCAGTGCTCCTGCATCATGGAAGGTTTGTACCTTATGGAAGCCTAATAAATGTGCACAAAAGAGGCACCCACCCTGGTAGGTTGGGTACCACAAGTGAGCTTATTTGAGGCCTAAAGTAGACCCAGACCCCTTTATTGACTTCACTCAAACTTCCCTTGCCAGATATAACAGTATCAGCCAAGATAGATCCAGCAGATAACTAAGGCTTCTTTAGGTGGAGCTTTTGAAGCTTTCTTGATGGAGGCAGCATTGCATGCAGTTGCAAGGCTGCCTTGTGAGGGCAAGGTTTTGAGATGTGTACTGGCTCCTCAATGACATGGATTATCTAGATCACATGAGGGGGACCTGTGGCCCTTTGGATGTTATTGAACTTAAATTCCCATCGTCTCCAATTCACATGACAAGTTGTGAGAGATGGTGCAAGCTGTAGTCCAACAACATCTAGAAAGCTATAGGTTTTCCTTACCTAATCTAGATTCATTTCAATCTAACTTCTGACCTGGGTTTGAAACTGAAACCATCCTGGCCACCTAGTTGGATGGCCTGTGCCAAGAGATGGCAAGGAGCAATATAATCATTTCTGATACCATCAGTTCAGGCATCATGTCTAGGTTGAGTTCTAGGATACCACACTCAAAGTGATCATTTTAACCTTTAACCCTTAAAGACCAAGGTAGCTTTGGAATACTTTCTGCCATGTGAACCTTCCTAAGAACTGAGATCAGCATCTGATTTCCTACTCTAGTGTTCTCATAGTCAGAGGAGAGGTGGGGAATGCCTGAGAAAATGTAAAGGGATTCAGGGGGATGCATTCTGTTTGTATGCACAGAAAGGAGCCAAGGGGCCATAGAACACCCAAAAGGGCATCCCGGAGGGATTACCTGTATATGATGTGCATCATACAAGGATCCTTAACCCAGGATAGACCCTGATGAAGTGAACAGTCAGCAATCAGTTGAGTCAATATGTATACCCAACACCTATGGCAAAATCTATTGACATCTGTAATCAATAAAGTTGTGGTCATTTTGATCACAATATATTGTCATGTTGTTTGTATTGTTTTCTATGCCCCCTTCCCAGCAGCCTGGGCTCACAAAAACCATTTTATTCATTTGGGATTTCAACCAATTCTGTGCTAATGCACAAAAAAATTCTGTTCTCAAGTGTACCATTTCTTTGTTATGCATTTTTGTTGCAGTTTTAATCGGCAGCTTTCATTTTTTATTGTTTTTAATTATTTGTTGTTAAACTGATGTTTTTATTTTATCATTAGACACTGGAAATGGGTCTAAATATTTAAAATAAAGTTCTGCATTTATAAAAACCAAATTTGCATTGAAGCAGGTATCTACCAATTGGGGAATGGAAACCCACAATGATTAAGTGATTAACAGCACAACTCCATGCATGTCTACTCAGAAGTAAGTCCCACTTCTGGGACTTTAATCAGGATTAATTCTAGATGACTACAAGAGTGCAGCCTAAGATTACAATCCTTTACACTCTTACCTGGGAATAAGTCCTATTGAACTCAGTGGTTCTTACTTCTGGGTAGACATGCATGTAGCTGTTTTGTCCTAAATTGAATAGGATGTGCTTGGCATGTTGAAAGCATATCACTTGGCTCCTTATTCCAATGGATGTTTTCCCTCGTTTTGAAACATATTAAACATGTAGCAGACTTCTCACCTCACCTGGATGCATGAAACTTGGAAAAATTAGGTCACTCACTGCTATATGCATAATTGGAAGTCACCCTTTTAGTCATCCCTTTATGAAAATACTATTCAAGGTCTGTTTACTTCTAGCCTTTTTTGTTTAAGCTGCATTACCTTCCTTCATTGCACATTGATTTATAATACACCCATCAGCCTAGCGATTAGTGCAAATTAAATTTCACACCAACCTGCCTAAGACTGTGAGGGCTCCATTAGGCTTTAGGTGGCTCAGATAATTATAATAAAATATTTCCATGTTAATTACATAAATGTATGAATATAGTGGTGTCATTCTGTGAGCAGTATTAGGGACATTTAATAAATATAGCTCAGTGGGCATTGGTAAAGATGAAATGGTGTAGTACTATACCATTTGGAACAGATGAAAATGGGAGGGGTCTTCCCAGATTTCATCCAGCACCAGCAATAGCACTATCTCACAAGGAAATAGACTGTCTTCAACAGCATTATTACTATTTGCCCCTTTCACCTACTCCCATTAAATGGTTGATTTCTCTTTGGCAATCTTTCTCCTCCTTATTCCTCAGTATCTATTGTACTTAGACTGCAATCCATAAACTGCTTGCTCTCAAATACTTCTCGAGTAGTCACATATTGTTAAATGGAATGTCACAGTGACTGGTCTGAAGAACTGGCTTTTTACTGATTGTAGACTGAGGCTGTCTTTTTTCCTTCTGCATCTCCCCCCGCCCCGCAACACACCAAATGTTCCACTAGCTCATGAACACACACCTCCTCAGTTGTTTTCACCATTGCAGAATCATTTTGCTTACCAAGACAAAAAAAAGATAAACCCCTTAAAAAACACAGCTCAGAGATCATCTATATAGCAGGCGTCATCATCAAATGCTTTGCAAAATCAGCTACTATTTGGATATGCATATTGAGCACAAAGCTCCATTTCCAAGGTATACAGTGATGCACAAAGCAGAACAATCCTGAAGGGCAAGGTTAATAACTTGAACTTCCACAAATGGAGTACTGTAAGGAAACTTTAAAATTGATATATATTTGAACATCACAAGCCTAAAGCTATGCATAGCTGCTGGGATGTAGGATTGCATGAGCTAGCATTATTACAACAGCATGCTGCATGAGGTAAGTAAGGAAAGTCTGTCCTATTATGCTTTGTGCTATTTCAAATAATATACCAAAAGTTTATAATGACCACACCAGCTATGCGTGTTTGCAGTGATGCAGGTGATATTTCAGCTATCAGTTGTTACATGAATGGCATTGCTCCTTGTGCTGCTTATTTTGCTCATTAAAAAGATAATACAATAAATGAAAGAGAAGGAAGCAGCTCTCCTGAATTGTGCTTGTGATTATGAAACTAGGAGTGGCCCTGCTATGCAACAGTGAAGCAACCTGCTTCAGGTGTTACCATGATAGGAATGTAGATGAAAACAAGAACTGGTGTCTGAATGGTGTAGTAAGTAAGATGATTATTATTTTAATGGTATTGGCCTTGAAGGTGGGAAGGTGTATGATCTTGTGAGAGGATAAGAAACTGAAGTGTGAGCTCATATTCCTGCTAAGAATTTATCAAAGATTTAGCTTTTAGTAATAAATAATGGTTGGGTTTTTTCCTTCTATGTACAGTAAAGGTTCTACTGCTGGAGCCAGTGCAATGAGAGGTGATTCATGGTACAACATCAATATCAATAATATTTATATTCTGCTAAAGGCCAGGCCACTAGTCAAAATGAGATATTATATGACACTTTCTTCTTGTACATATAATAAAAAGTCCCTACTTTATTTCTGCAACACCTTTAATGTAATTTGTTATAGCTTTTCTGCAATCACTACAGCTGCTGTATAAGCATTATCTATTACAAGATTAACCTACTCAGCTAGAACTGAATGCATATGCTGATATATTAATGAGATTTAGATAGCTTTTTTGCCCAGTGTAGAAAAGTAGGTTAAAATGGGCAAATCATACATGGGCACCAGATTAAAACTATAGATACATTTTCTTAAATTAAGTCAAACAAATAGGTGACTTAAAGTGGAATCCTATACATATATTCTCAGAAGTAAGCCCTATTGAGTTTGATGGAGACTTACTCCCAGGTATATAGTTTAGGGTGATGAACCTTTATTCTCTTAACAACTGCATGATGACAGAGGGACTGAAACCATTCCACCCACCTCTCCTGCAGACCCATTAGTTTTTGCTCTGCCCCACCATTTTCTGTTTTTCTGCCATTTTTCACCTCCTTTTCATCCTCATGAAATTAAGACAAGGTCTGTACTGGGGTGCAGGTCTCCCACCACTGGAATATACAAAAGTATAACCTTTACAATACACGGCAATCAGCATTTACTCCTTCAGCTATGTGTTAGCACTAATTTTCTTTAGCATCTCTGCCAAAACTCTGCTATATTTTTTCTCCCCAGATTCTTCTACAAGCTTCACTTGCATTCAGTACAAACACATTACTTTCCTGAATATTTATTGAACTGTTGTGAGCCTTTAGTTCTGTCTCCTCATTCACAACAAAGAGAAAGATGAAACGCAAAATATCTAACATATTTGGCTTGCATGGAAAGTCTTCAGCAAAGACCCTCATAATTATATGAGGCTACAACCAAGGAAGGCCTTCCTCCATCCCCCAACACAGTGGGTAAAACAAATACAAATACAAACACAAACAAATAATTCTTATACAATTTCCCCTCTAACATCTTGGGGCGACTCCCCCTGACCTCTCCTTTCTGAGTTTCATTTCCATTCTTCCTTGACAAATTCATAGATTAACCGAATGTCCATTATTATTCATTTACTTGTTAACTCATTATCTGTTATTATTAACCTAAAACATTTTATATTATATATCACTTATACCCTACTTAATACCGAAAACCTATAACTACTTCTCTGGGGCTTCTGAAATTTAAAATATTACAATATTTTTTCAAATAAGTTTTAAATTTCTTCCAGTCTTCCTGCACCGTTTCCCCTTGGTCACGCAGTCTCGCTGTCAGCTCGGCAAGTTCCATAAAGTCTATCATCTTCATTTGCCATTCTTCTACTGTTGGTGTCTCTTGGTTCTTCCAGTTCTCTGCAATTAGTTTTTTTTGCTGCTGTCGTGGCATACAAAAAGGAAGTATTGTCCTTATGGGGGATTTCATCCCCTATAATTCCCAAAAGAAAGGCTTCTAGTTTCTTTAAGAAGGTGTCTTTTAGCACCTTTTTCATTTCATTATAAATCCTTTCCCAGAAGTCAGACACAGTGGTTTTCAACCAGTGTGCTGTGGCACCCTGGGATGACTTGAATGGTGGTCAGGGGTGTTGCAAGTGCAACCAGCCTCCATCCCTCCTTCTTTTCCTCCCTCCTCTGATGCCCTCTTGTGTCTCTGCCTCTAGAGGCTTGTGCAGCTGTTGGTTGCAGTGGCCCTAGTTACAAGCTCTCCAGGTGAATGGTACGTCTGGGCCAGTCAAGGAATGCTGGTTGCCAGAAGCTGGGGTCACCTTGGAGTAAGCAAACAGGTGGGTGATGACTCCCAGGGAGAGGGGAGAGGAAAGGATGCTGAAGGAACCTTCCACAAGCGAGGGTGTATGAAAAGGGGTGAGGGACTGATGGCTTGACAGGCAAGGGGTGACATAACTGAGCTCCTGAGACTCAGAATATGTTTCCTCACTAGGGAACCACAGAAATGATGTAGTTGGTCAAGGGAGCTGTAGACTCAAAAAGGTTGAAAACCTCTGCCCTAACACATTATCACTGAAGGAAGCTAGAGAAGAACTTTACCTGTCTGTCTCTAAGAACAGGAAAACAACAGGAAATTCCTGACCACATTCAGATATGACCATGTTCATGGTCACCTAGCAAAAACATTATATAATGCACGCATTATTTAACACATACCTGCATATATATATCACATACAGATCTTACGTTTTGTATGATGGAGACTCTGAACAGGGTTTTCCCCGAAGATCTAAATTGTAGGGTGGTGCTCCTTACAGGAGATGTGTTTTCTCTTAAAACGAGGATTGTGATGCAATAGGACATTTATGCACTTAAGGCTGCAACCATAACCACACTTGTTAGGGAGGAACCCCCCTTCCTTTACAGTCAACTTTCTGTAGGATTGGTCTTTTAGTTAATTATGTTTTGGCACCCAGGGGAGTAAATTGTGTTTGTAAGCGTATATTTGAAAACCTTCCATTCTAGTTCACTGTGATCTATTTGCAGACACCGTTTCCTCAAGGAATCTATAAACTGAATACATGCAATGTTTTATGCTGTGACTCTCACAGACAACGGAGTTGCTTATCATTTTGAGTTACCGTTGAGCATTAAAACATTATTTATCTTTTTGTTGCTGTTGAGGAAAATCAATGTGAATGCAGTGCCACAGTCCTATTTTTTTTATAAGTGCAGAAGTACTATGGAAGCTCCTTAGTGCTACATAAATATAATTATGAAAGGTGGAGTTTTCAGTTTTTCCTTCATTTTACCCACTAAAGGCTGCCTTTGTACAGTTCTTTCTAGATTCAGTGAAGTGCAATATGAGTGATAGATGATTGCCTGGGTATTTATTATTCAGTTAGAAGAATGTTAGGGAAGGAAAATATTTTCCACTTTTCAAGGTACCACAAACAGTAGTTTAAGGTAGTTAAGGAGAGAGGGGGGAGGTTGTCGCAGAAAATCATTTTAGCCTGAATTTCTTATACCCATGCAGCCCCGAGCTTGCAATTTCACTGTGTGAAGGGCTGCTCTGTGTGTCTGGGCTCTAACTCAATGGAAAACTCAAATTCAGGTTGCAGTTTCTACCCAAATCTTTAAATGCTCAGATCAGAGCAATATGTAGGCAAAACATAGTTCAAAGGCAAAGCAGGTGCTACGTATGTCTACACAAACAAAGATGTTGAAATAATCATCATCATCATCATCATCATAATACCCCACCCACCAGGCCAGGCCTCCCCAGCTACTCTGGGTAGCTTCCAAAAGAATATTAAAAACACAATAAAACATCAAACATTAAAAGCTTCCCTAAACAGGGCTGCCTTCAGATGTCTTCTAAAAGTCAGATAGTTGTTTATTTCCTTGACATCTGATGGCAGGGTCTTCCACAGGGCAGACAACACTACTGAGAAGGCCCTCTGCTTGGTTCCCTGTAACCTCACTTCTCGCAGGGAGGGAACTGCCAGAAGGCCCTCGGTGCTGGATCTCAGTGTCCAGGCTGAACGGTGGGGGTGGGGACGCTCCTTCAGGTATACTTAAACCCAGCAACCCTGTTATAAGGGAAAGGGATGTGCACAACTCATCACAACGGGCAGTTCCAGTTCTTATACTGGGCAAGCAACTTAGCACTTCTCCCAGAAGGGTTCACCATTCCCATCTGTGTGTTGGTGTCTCCTTGACCTGCCTCCTCAGAGGTGGACGGGACAAACAGGGTAACAACCCCACCACACTGGCAGAGGGGGCGGGGGGGAGCGCACTGTCCCCAGCACCATGATCCCAGTGGAGTGCCATCGCGGCTGCCCCCCTGCACTGGGCACCACACCCCCACAGGCAGCTCTCCACACCCCCAGGATGCTTATCACACCCCCGGGACGTGCGCCAGCCACGCCCCCGCCTGCTCTCCGCCCCCAGTGCCAGAGCATGAAGTTCTGCCACTGCCCCACTGCTGAAGAAGTGGAACGTCGGCACATGGTTTCTGTTACTCTGGAGGTAGAGTTAGTGGGACAACAGGCAAAATGGATGAGCCAGAACCAGCCTCCAACAGCTCTGGAGACAAAGGCAGAGCTGTAGGGACTCATGGGGTGACGGAATCCTTTGGGAGGAAGGGCAGGATATAAAATTTAATAAATAAATAAAATAAACTCATTTTCACCTCTGACTTTCATAGCTCAGCACTTGATCACTGGCCAAGGCCACCCTGGTAAAAGAAACCTGGTGAAGGCACTTTCTGGTGGGATTTGTTCAGAACTATGAACTATGCAGAAGCATGGGTGAGCAGGTGGCACTGTGGGTTAAACCACAGAGCCTAGGGCTTGCCAATCAGTAGGTTGGCAGTTCAAATCCCCACGACAGGGTGAGCTCCCTTTGTTCGGTCACTGCTCCTGCCAACCTAGCAGTTCGAAAGCGCATCAAAGTGCAAGTAGATAAATAGGTACTGCTCCAGCAGAAAGGTAAATGGTGTTTCCGTGCGCTGCTCTGGTTCGCCAGAAGCAGCTTAGTCATGCTGGCCACATGACCCGGAAGCTGTACGCCGGCTCCCTCGGCCAGTAAAGCGATATGAGCGCTGCAACCCCAGAGTTGTCAGCGACTGGACCTAATGGTCAGGGGTCCCTTTACCTTTACCTTTACCTTTATGCAGAAGCATAATTTAAATTTACCTTTTGACTAGTACTTCCAATGTATTTAAGAAACTGGCTAACGTAGTAACTTTTCTTTGGCATGTAGTGCCAGCACACATTGCTGGGTTTTTCCACCATCTACGTGTTGTCATGGATCTAAGGCTCATCAATACTCCTTCAATAAATTTTATTCAGATTCTGATAATGCAATTAGCTGAGGTTTAAGCAAAAAACAAAAAACAAAAAAGTTGCTCTGTTTCACAAGTGATAAATGTCAAGGCTTGTGTAGAGTTGCTTGGCAACAGAAAGCTTGTGTATGAGGGTAGTTCTTATGTGTCCAAGAGTTCCACATCGTTGCCATAACTATATTGTTTCAGTCTCTGTCTGCAGTTAGAAAGGCAAGGCCGTGAAAGGCAGGAGCAGTTAAAAGCTAGATGAGCACCTCATGCCTGCCAAGAGAAGCGTAGAAGCACAATAATGTTTTGGTAAAACTGCAATGTTTTATTGCATTATACATATCACAAACTGATAGAGCTTTTTTTATTAAAAAAAAATACAACTGCTCACTATTGGTTATTAAAGTTAACTTACATAAAATGCAATAAAACAACATAGTTAAAATAAGACAATGAACAATCAAAACCAGAATACTTTCAGCAGCAAAACTAGTGATTCAGAGATGCCCATACACACACACACACACACACACACACCAAGTCAGCCCTGGAAGTCATCCAAAATAGGAATATCTTGGAGCCTTTCTGGAATGCCACGAGAGCAGAGTTAGTCATCTAACCTTCTTAGGGAAGTTGTAGTAGTAAAATTCTTGCTCCTAGCTATTGATGAATATGACTGCATACTGCCTAAGTCAGTGTTGCAAGAGCAAAAGCAAGGACCATTCTGTTAATTATCTAAGGGTTAATTTTATTGACTATCAGCTAATGAAGAGGGGGATGAAGATGTTGCCTAGCAACCAGTCAGTGTGACATGAACCTTGCTGAGGTAACTTGAACTCTCATTGGCTACATTGTTGTCGCCATGCTTTCAACAAAGCCTATAAGAAAGACAAACCCCCCAGTGTTTATTTCTGCTAATATTTTATACCGTCCTGTTCAGTTTCCTTCAGTAAAGCATTGTCAGTTGTTGTTTTTCCTCTGTGGACTCTGTCTGCGTTATTCACATCACCATGCTAACATTCAAAGCCCATATTGAAATGGTTCTAGGTTGACTATGTCATCAAAAAATCATTGAGGTTGCTCAACCTGTATGATACCTATAAATATCACACCTTGGAAGGTTTTCAACCAAGAAGGCCCCTACTCCCTCATTCAGTGCTAAAGTCGCACACAGACTAATCATGCCAAATATTCATTGAAAACCTGATATGATGGATATCCTTTCCCTCCACCTCACCAGCCAAAAAGACCATCAAACAAATGTTTTCTGCTGCAGGAGGGAGGGGTTCTGAGCTATAGTGGTTAACTTTTGGTATGTATGTGCAAGAGTGCTGATTGCTATCCAACATTTTCAATCCATTGTCCTGGTTTTCCATGATAACTGAGCACATGGGAAATTGGATGAGGGAAATACATTGCATAGAAACACTGTGGAAAATGTCGGCTATAATTTAAAAAATTGTTTTGCTTCTTTCCATCAGGCTTTGTCCATGCATGTGCAACAGGTAGATGGACTTATGCATAGCTAGTTGTGCTTGCTATGTCAGAGAATGTGTGTTTTAATTCACATCAGAATGCCTATCAAAACATGCATCCATCAAGAGGAACGAAATTCTGGCATAAATCTACTCTTGGATGAGCATCTAGGCTACTATTTTTCTACCTAACTTGTATAACAGGTACTGATTATTTATACCCACTGATGCATAGTGACCTGGATAGAATCAGACATGTGGAAAGCTTGTGGCAATTGTACCAGTGGAGCAAGTTCCATGTTGAATATTGAACCTAGAAGAATACAGTGGCATCCATGCTTCAATCACCCCTGCTTTCTTTATTAGTACTTTTAGTGAATGTGCCTCATGGTGGTGGAACTAATAACAGAATGAATATTTGGTTTTTAAAAAATGTTTTCATATGCTATGGTAACTTACGGCATTCTTTTTCATTCTCATATCTTGCCATGCAAATATTGTATAGAAAAGTTGACATTAATGTGTCCAGGGAAAAATGATAAATTGGGCCAGTCTTACTACTCACTCATAAAATGACAATCTCACATTCCATGCAAGTGTTTTTCCCCCATGAAAAGAAAATGAAGAATTATTGTTTGGAAACAAAGAGGTAAGGTGTCATTGAATAAAAGCTTACAAAGACCAAGCTGTCAGATGATACCTGCAGTCAGCAGCATGACTATTTGACTTGAACATGGGGCCAAAGAACACCAGAGAACACTAACTCATTCGAACATCATTTGTGGTCATTGGGGCATTATTGTTTTTGTTGGTTACTGTGTATTATTGTGTCTTTGATCCTCGGATGAGGTGTGGTAGATAAATTTAATAAAGAATAATAATTTGGCAAAGGGACATTTTAGCCTCTCTTGGCCACTCTTTGTGCAGCTCATCTAGCCCCACAGAGCTACTCCTTTTCCTGCTGCCCAGCTGTTAACAGAGCAGGGCCGGTGTTCTTCACTGGGTCACAGCCATATGAAAAGTTAGAACTTCTATGCCTCATCAATCCTGTTATTTATTGAAGTTCTCACCCTAGGCCACTAGGGGTGTTGTGTATATAGTTTCACTCTGCCCACCGTGGCTACAGTTCTCACTCAGGTTCACAACATGCAAATGAAAGATTGAGAGTCCCGTTCACAGATTGGGTAGCTAGAATTGTTACTGTTGCATGTTACTGAGTACTATATAAGCAGGCTAGCTGAGCCTTCAGTTCAGTTCTGTTCCAGCCTGAAAATAAAGAGAGCTGCTTGGAGAATCACTGTGCCGTCTGCTATGTCCACCCACCACTTAATAAATCCTACTTTAGATAAGATTGCTATTAGTAGTGTGCGGACAGTGATATGTCAAATATCATGATTACGAGGTATTGCAGATCTTAATACATGCACACCAGTAATCCAAGTGAAATGCATGTGTGTTTGCTGAATATGTGCATGTTCATGACCATCACTGACCAAAACCACTGACATGTAGACCTCAACCACATACCCTCCAATGAAAATAATAATAATAATAATCAATGAAAATAATAATAATAATAATAATAATAATAATAAACCACCCATCTGACTGGGTTGCCCCAACCACTCTAGGTGGCTTCCAACACATATAAAAACATTAAACATTAAAAAGCCTTACTTATACAGATGTCTAAGGGTAGTATAGTTACTTATCTCCTTGGCTCAGAGCTCACATAACTCCATACCCTTCAACATTTCTCCAATAAAAATAGGTCCATCCTAAGAAGAAGCAGGACATTCTGGGATCAAATCAGAAACTGGCTTCTGAAAATCCAGAACTGTCCCTGGGAAAGAGGGACACCAGGAAGGTCTTCAACCATATACCCACCACTACATATGACCCTAGAGGGCAAAAAGCTGTGCACGCATTTTTTAGCATTAAAAATCTGTTCCTTTTCAGATGTTTAAAAGTTGCTATTTTTCCCTATGATTACTATGTACATTTAAACATGTGTGTTTTGTTTTTTTAAAAAACCTAAAACATTGTTGTATAAGGGAAGCCCCCTTCTACATTCAATGACTACTGCTGATTCTGAACTACCTGCAAATTCTCCTATGTGACCTTTTAACTCTTGCCTGGGCAACAGGCCAGCTCTGTTCTTGTAACTCTCAGTAATGACTCGGGGTTGCTGCTGCTCAATTTGCCTTCTTACTCCAGGCCTGACTGCCTCTTTCCCTCCAACAATTCTGATTCTCCTGCACCACCTGAGTGCAACTGAGACCTTTGCCTCATCTAGCAGAAAGCCTGATTCCACTACCAAACTTCTTAGAAGTAAAAATTTGATGCGCACGTAAGACTATTTTTGGCAAAGTGCTCTGCATACCCAATATATTCCAAGCCAATATCCCTTACAGAGTGAAAGGTCTTTTCTGAGTTCACAAAGATCACAGCAAAATCTTTACTGGGTTTAAGAGTAATGTATTTCATGCTAGATATTTCAAGAAAACCATTCCTGAGGGCAGAGCAACACACTAAAACCTGCTTGTTTTTCTTCCTCCTTTCATCAAGAGAATCTGCAACTGGAGGCAGGGATCAATTTTGGCTGTAGTATCAATAAGACATTAATTGATAAACATGCAAGGTCAGATATAAATAATGCCTCTCTTAAATATCCACATAGACCTGCCATCCATTTAGAAGAGCATGATATTCTATTTACAATCAGCAGATTTTCATTGTGTAGTTCCTACCACAGCATTTAAACTGCAGGCAAGGAGTTGTTTCTTTGAATGAATTCCCAGCATGCACATGCACACACACACACACACACTGTCCCTGCACATTTAAAACTAGCAGTGTCAGGGGAGCATTCTAGGCTAGATTTTCCCTGGTGTTCTAATTTTCTATGGGTGGAAATCAATGTAGTGCTAAGAAGATTGGGGGAAAGAGAGGAAGGGAATAGCCCAACTGAGCTGGTGGGTATCCTTGCCCTGATTTCTGCTAGCAGGCCAAGTCAATTGAATCTATCCCTGTATGTTGGAAGAGTTCAGGGATGCACTCAAAGCTATGTGTCATGAGTCCCAAGGAATCATCCTGGAAGGACTGGTCAGATGAAGGTGAGAGGTGGGAAGATCTGCAATGAAACCATCCCCACTCCACTCCTTTATAACAAGAGTCCAGGTTGGATCAACATCTCAGCTTGCTTAGACATTCTATGTGCCTACTGTAGCAGTGACCCTTGCCTAGCTTATGTACCAGACTTATCTGATTAAAGCTAGTAGCAGAAAACAAGATTTCAGTCCTTCATCTAGAAAGAGCCAGGGCAATATGCATCCTTGCCAGCAGATTGATGTGATCCAGTCCTCTTACATAGAGGAGTCTGCTGGAGCCAGTCCAATATATTTCATTGCTTGAGGCAAAGGACAAGACAGAGTGCTCATCCAACCTCTCATTACTCACCCAATTCTCCATACAGGAGCTGCTCAGACTGGTAATTGAACCTTACTTCAACATTGGGGACAGGACAGTGCTGGGAGTCTCTCAATTCCGATTGGTTTAGGGCTGGAAGTGACTGTTACTGTCAGATGAGTCAGAGGAGAGCACAGAGCACTCCACTGGCAGGGAGTGGGCTGAGAGAGAGGATGGCACCCCTACTCTGTTGCATTTAGAGGCCAGGGAAAAGAGGAAGCACCAGTGGCTCCATCAAGCTGCTTGCACAGAGCAGAAGATTCCCTAGCAACAGGGGAAGATGTCAACCTGCCAGGAGGGGAAACTGGACAGCTAGAGGAGGCTGGACAGCTAGCACACACCTCCAAACACACCAATCTCATTGGAAAAGAGAGAGCTCTTTTGAGTGTACCACGTCTTCCCTCCAAAGCTGATGGGAGCAACAGGAGCAGTTGTTGAGGCAACTTCACAACTTTAGTCTCGTCTTGGACCCATTGATATCATTCTTCAACTCTTAGTTGCACCATTTGCTATATGTGCTCTTAGTGTGACCAAAATCATTGGAAGCATTGAATAAAGTTTTCTTTTTCACACACACATAGGAGCCTCTGACATTGCTTCTGAGATAGAAGCCAGGTCACATATAATTGAGGGCACTAGCTAGCTTTGTGGGGTATAGGGCAGGTCACATGGAACATACAATTGTGTCTTCCAACACTCCCAAGGAATGCAACTAGGGTGGTGTCCCAGGCTCAGGGCACCTGATTCAAGGGGGTGTCAAATCATAATTAATGTTAAATGTTTGCATACTGTAATAGACCTATATATATTATTTACAAAAATAAAACATATTTATTCTAATAATGTATTAGGTGACACTATTGGTAAGGGACTGCATGAAAAAAATAATGTGTAAAGTTACTGATAGAATAATTATGATTTTTAATGTTCCTCCTTTACTTGCTATTGCAATGTTATAATGTAATTTAAACAAATATGTCTTTTATCATGTTATTACAACTATTTTTAATTTTTAATGTCACTACATACATGGTTGACTTAGGGATGCATTTCATGTTGTTCGTCCTGGGTGCCAAGATAGCCACTTCCAACCCTGCTGGCTCCCTATCTCCTAGCATTTGCTGCCTGATGTGGCTGCTTCACACTGCCTAATGGTAGGGCCCACAATGAATCTTCTGTATGTGTATATTGGCTGAGAAAAGAATAAAAAATATATACTTGGATGTACCTTTCTATGGGCTCAGCCAGGTGCTCAAATTGTGGTTCATGAGCTCCCTTCAAGTGGGCCATGGAAAGGTTGCAAAATAGTCAAGAATATTTGTATTTGTTTCTGCATTTGATTAGTTTGCTTTCTGACTCTGGTCGTTGGCCTAGTTTTGACCAGAACTGGGTTATCAAACTAGCCAACAAGACTTGGAGCTAGGACCCATGATTTTATAATAAAGTGCTAGTGCATTGTACTCATATTTCCCTAAAAATGTACTAATGGTCTGTCTTAGGACCTATAATTTTATAATACAATGCTGATTTTGATGATGGTGCCAGAGAAGAAGAAAATAAACACTATTAAAACATCAGCTTTGATTTGTTAAATTATTATTATTATTATTATTATTATTATTATTATTATTATTATTATTACAACTACTACTACAGTGGTACCTCGGGTTAAGAACTTAATTTGTTCTGGAGGTCCATTCTTAACCTGAAGCACCACTTTAGCTAATGGGACCTCCCGCTGCCGCTGCGCCGCCAGAGCACGATTTCTGTTCTTATACTGAAGCAAAGTTCTTAACCTGAAGCGTTATTCCTGGGTTAGCGGAGTCTGCAACCTGAAGCGTATGTAACCTGGAGCATATGTAACCTTAGGTTCCACTGTACTAAGTGGTTCACTGAAATCCTCAGAAACACTTCAGTGAAAGTATATGATACAATACATTTATGCCAGGAAAGGACCAGCTTCAGTTCTCATTCTCAGTTTTTCCTATGCCTAACTAGGTAACTACTATGTTACACTTTATCTTGTGTCCATCCAATTATGCTTAGTTTAGATGTGAATAAATGGTTATTGACCAAATCAATAGCCTTAGCAATGCTATACTACATGTATAATGGCTGTAAAAAAACAACAACTGTTGTTTCTTTAGCCGCAAGAGAAGAATGGCTAGGCTAAATATCGAACTAAATTTGCCTCATTAGGTTATATTCAGATTAGAAGTGGATAGGAAAGGAAGTCCATTTTTTTTATTTTAAAAAATGACTTCTATTTCCTCCCTCTATCTCAGATTAATTAGAATTTACCAGTAAAGGTACTTATTAAACATCACAATTAGGTTTTATGGCAACCACATTAAAGTTTATTAAGAAACTGAGCAGCTGTTCATTTCAATTTGCAATATATGAAGACTTAAATTTGCTTTTGTTGTCAAAGTAAGAAAATGAAATGAAGCCATGTAAATACTATTTTCTCATATAAGGAGCTCCTCGACTAGCATATTTGTATATCATATGAATTCCTATTATTGTTAAGCCATATGTCACACAACAGTCTTATTCTGTATGTAGTAGTCCTAATGTTAGCATCAGGATTTAAAGATTAACCAATCATACGAATTTGTTGATTCCACATAATCTATAGCATATTTGGGAAATGAGGCACATATAGTACCTGGCAAAACAGAAGACTGGAAATATAGCTGAAGAAATAGGGTGGTATTCTAACTATGTCATTGCCATTGCAGACTCGGCAGTCTGGTTGATCTGATACCATTGGCCCTTAGCTTTCCTCCTGCCTGAAGGCATCAAACTCACCATGATGGAATAGAATTTGGTGGCCATACTACGAAGCCAAAATAAAGCAGACATCTTTCAGTTATCACATTGTACTTTTATTTTATTCCTCAGAATTTTGCAGTGTTTAGAATGCCTTAAGTATCTCTCTCTCTCTCTCTCTCTCTCCCTCCCTCCCTCCCTCCCTCCCTCCCTCTCTCTCTCACACACACACATACACACACAAACACACACACACAACCCCACATAATTGACTTGGGTTTGGAATCTGAGATTCTTAAACCAAGTACAACACCAGGGATTTTTATATCCATGTTCAACTACATTGACATACTGAAGCAACAAACAATCACTGAGGACAGTCTAACTGTAAAATACAGTGGCAAGTTTTCCATTTTGTTTTGAGTTTTCCATTGAGATAAACTCATTGTTTTATGCATTTGAAGGCTAGGGTGATAGCAACTGGTGTGGAGATTAAACTTCTCCTTCTACGTTTCTTTACTCCTGCACCCCTCAATTTGCTGCAGAGGGTACCTCAACTGTCTGGAGAAGATTTGGGGCATGGGGGAGGGGGTACAGGGGGAGAAGAGGAAGGGAAAATCCTGTGTGTGCAAGCAGAAGTCTGTTGAGCAATATGACATCACTGGACGATACCCACAGGCACTTCCATTTTAGGAAAATGCAGGGTTCTTTTTTCATATTCTCAATGTGAAATAAGGCCAGAGAATTCCTAAAGTGCTTTCCATTAGTACTGTTCAAGCACTGTAATTTGGTCAAGCTAATGCTGATTTAATAGAAAATGAGATTATTTACAGATAGTTCTGAAATGCGGGTATGAGTGCAGATGTGTTGCTGTTGAGGAAAGGGGAGATTTGTCCATTTGCTATCAGATGTTTTAGAACATTCATCTGATTTATTTATTTATTTATTGCATAATTGATTGTTTTTTAAAGAATACATTTCATGAAGTCTAACTTAAAGACCTAGGCACTCTACATTTTGTAGTACATAACTGCTTTTTAAAAATAAAATAAAAACCCTCTAACCCCGGGCAATGGGTTAGAATACAGGAGTTACAAAAGAGCACCTTCAACAGAGCCATAAACAGGCACTTAGAACTCTGAAAGATCATATCATTTCCTAGTGGACAGAGTGCTTAACTCCATTAGTGCCACAGTCTGATTAAATCACACCACATCACATTTTAAAAGCGTTTCAGCCAATTAAGTCAGCCCCACAGTGCTCAATTCATCTCTGCTTTTTCGAAGGCCATAAAGATGTTGGAAACAAATTTATGATCTGGCCTATAAGTGAGATGACTTATTATAATACAGCTACGGTTAAAGCAGTTTTGTGAAAATAGGAAGGGATGGGAAATATTATCTCAAATCAAACTTTGGTATGGGGATTTTTAAATTATTTTTTTGTATTTGTAAGTAACAGCCACTGATTCAGAAAATCTTTAATTGCACTTTTCAGAGGGTTTTTCTCAGTGCAGCAAGAAATCAGAGAGCCGAGAAAATCAACTAGCTGGAACAGAGTGAGGAGTGGGGGAAAAATAAGCTGAATTCATTTTCAACCACCTGACCCCCATCACAAAAATTTCTCCTTGTAACATTAATAGATCACCTCACTGGTAATACCACCAAGTAGCAGAGGAATGGATAAATATGATCTCTGATGTAAAATCCATCTAGATCCATCTTGCTAGCACATTTCAAAAAGCATTTCAGATGATTAGGTTGTTCCATTCATTCCTACATATCTGGCATCACACAGATGCTAAGAAAGGTACCAGGGAGAGTGCTGAAGGCTTTTAGCGATATCTGTATGATTCATCACATGCACCTATGCAGCACAAAGTGTGCTATTTATCATCACATCCTCGACTGAAATGAAATATAGGGTCACTTACATTCAGCCCATGTCCAACCCAAAAAACAGCAGAGGGGTAGAAAGGATTAAAAAACTGGATCATCCACCAATAGCCTAGGTGGTTGTCCCCTTAGTCTTTTGAAATTGTAGAGTATCCATATTAGCATATGGAAACTCTACAATTTATTCCATCAGACTGAATTGTCTCTTGTCACATTTCCTTCATATGTCCATTTTAACTTTACGGCCTTTGCCACTACAGTCATACCTTTCTACATTTGTCATATACAATTATCAATTTTTATATCTTTATATCTTTTAATGATATCCCCACAGTATGAACAGAGACCTCTGTGTGAGCAAGGGTGGACTAGAGCCTGCTCTTCTTTTTCTTCTTTGAGGAAGAAATAGTACACATGACAAAGATCATAACGGGGGCTATCTCCATGGTAGAGAGGAAGTACTCACAAAGTTCCTCCACAATGTGATTTCAATACCACCTCCAGCTGACTGTATGAATGGGGGCCAAGAAACAAGGACTTTGCCCCGTGTCTTTTGTATGCAGTAAATAGAATAGAATCCTCCTGATGCCCTTTTGACTCAGCAGATGCCTCCGCTAATGGAAAATGAGAAGCACCCCTAGAAGAATTCACTCTCCCTGCAACCACCAGAAGTTCCTGAAAACTGGTTCCAGGCAGTTTGGAGCACCCTACACAAAGTGGTGTGGCCCAAATCTCCTACCCAACCCTTCCGTTAGCAGAGGCATTTGCTGAATCCAAATCCTTTTCTGAGCATGAGGACACTATTTGGATTTTACCAATAATTAAGAGCAGTACATTTCCTGGCTATGCTTTAACTTGGTTACTTGATGGGTGCTGTCAAGTTATGGCCTGAAATCAAAAGAGCAAAGTGGCTTCCTGGAGCAAAATGAACTAACTTAGCAAAACAATAAATATGTGTATTGACAGGCAATGAGACGCTCTAGCCATTGTGGGGAAGGCAAAACCTTTTCCATCCTGAACTCCGAGGATTAAAATTCTGGCCTGAAAAGAAGTAGAAAACACACACAGAGCGTACATTACATTAAAAAATAAATAAATATTAATCTAGATTTTCAAGATAGCCTACAAAAGAGAACCATAAAACAAATATAAAAAGGATCAAAAACATCACAAGCAAAAGCAATTATCATATCAACAGTAAAAATACAAAAAGCAGTAGATATAAAAATCAGTTAAAATCCTGGGCAATCTTTTTTTTAAAAAAAAATGTCTAAAACGTGACATCTAAAAAACGTCAGTCACGTGGCGGCTTATAAATAATATTAATTATAAATAATAGTAATTATTATTAAGAAAGCCTACCAAGTGGCAGGGGTATTAGAGACTTAACAAACAGGTAGTTTCTTTTCTTTAAAAAAGATAAAGAAGAAAAGCTAACATTTTCAATGAATATATCTCCTCCACAGACACCTCTGTGATGATGATGATGATGATGATGATGATGATAATGATGATGAAGATGGCATTAAAATATTCTGTTCTTCTTCAATAAAAGAGGAAAATGGAGACCATGTTGTTTCAAAGGTATCTTTTTTGGAGATGCCTTTGATTAGTCGCCGATGGTACATGAGGCAATCTGATAGAGCAATACTCCATATATTATTAACCGAACCCAGATATTATTAACCCAAGTACATTCCATTTGAAATGCTTATTTTTTTCAGTTTAGATTTTCTTTAAAAGGTCATTTTTTGCACACTAAATGTTATTCTGTTTCAGCAGTGGAGAGAAACCACATCATCATGTTATCATTTCTGCTGCAGAACTTGTCATATCTAGGCATAAATAATAGCTAATATATAAATAACACATTTACTTTCTAGCCACAACCAAAGCTACAAAATTTCAAGGCAAATGCCTGCTTTATCCTAGTTAGGGTGGGCAAGGCTTGAACAGGTTAATATTCCTATCCTGAACATTTTTACTCAGTGATGCACCTGGTGAAGTAGACTTTTTCCCCTGTAAAATGTTGCAGCCATAACTGTTGGCATCACAAAGCTCTTGATTGTTTCTATCAAGAAATCAGTATGAAATAATTGGACCTTGTGCATTAGTATTCTCATTTACCATTGTTGCTGTCATATATATAAGCCTTTAAAAAGATCTTACTTGGAGGAACACAAGTTGCACAATATACCAATGTAGTGTCTGAAGGTGCTTGGGTTCCTCTATTAGAATTATGAATTATAAAACCACTCAGCAGTTTTACCAGTTCTGCGGATTTTCAGTGATGGAGAATGCTAGATTTGGACTACATTTCTTAGCCAAACTGTCCTCTTCCTTTCTTTTCAATGACTCTTGCACTCATTTTGTAAGTCATCAAAGACACTTTGGGGTAAAAAGCATTATCAAACTTCCAGGACATTTCACATTGAATAAAGGAGAGAGAGATTTGTTTTTTTATTATTATTGTTGATGGAGATATTGCTATCACGGATCCTTAACACTTGCTTAGAGTGGATTTGTAGTGTTTGGTAAATTCCATTTAAAGAATAGACTGAAGCTGTTTATTTGTGTAACTACATAATTCCATACATTAGGTTGTATCCAAAGCAACTTCTAGAGCCATTGAAAGTAATGAATATAAGTAACTGAGGTCCATAAATTCCAATTAATCTAGTCTGAGTAGGATGAAGTTTGGAAACAATCTATAACTTTTAATAATTATCTTTGTAATAAATCTACAAACATGCATACCACTATTTATTTTTAGAAAAGAGCAGAAATGCTAACACAGACCAATAACCAGATCTGTAGAGCCCACTTTGCTTCTATACTACTCCACCATTAAGTGGTCACAGACCATTCACTAGTCACTTCTAGCAAAATAGATACTCCATTTCTTTTGAGGACAAAGAAAAAGCAGAAACTTGCCTGTTAATTCAACATAATTAAAAATAGCTTTTCACCTTAGTCCCCATGGCCTCATAACAGCCACCTCACCAAGCTGTTGCTTCACTGGTTGACAGTGTCATTCACAGTCAACTGCTGGATGTACTTTTCCATTTTCCCATAAACATCTATGTGCCAAAATAAAATCACATACCAGCATGCATCTCACTGATGGCCTCACACTTTGACTTCAGCTGTCCTGAAGTGACAGGGGTAAGAGCACATACTGTTCTTGAGACCCTTCATGCAGGCATGTTCTGTCAGTCAATTCCAAAATAACATTCTGAATGGTAGTTACCTCCACAATTTCATATTCAGCAAACTGTGGCACTGACCCCATTTTTATTTTTATTTTATTTTTTAGCTTTTCATTTATCTCTGGTGTGGTTAGTAAAGATACATAATTTTCATTTCTACTGCTATGGGCCATGAAGATATTTAATAGGCTTGACCGCAAACAATTTACACCCACAACTAAGCAAGTTTGTAAAGAGGGGTATAAAACAATAAACTTGAAGCCACAAGTCTGGGTCACTAGCACATTCATATTTCAAAATGTCACAGCTTCTTTAGGCATGTGGTTTGGACTCAGCAGTAATTGATATGCCTAAATATTGTGGTGTTTTAGAAAAACATAGGTAGAGCCTTTACTGTTGTCTAAGCTTTCTCTCCAGATCTCAGAATTGTAGTTAATTTCTTATTAAGTCAATAATTTCTATTATAGTGCATTATAATTTCAACTAAATTACTCACAAAAATAGGTTTTTACAAGAATGATAGGAATATGGAGATTTATTTCAAGATTGACAAAAGTAACTTAATCTGTCTAAAATGAAAAAGAAATAACAGCAACCCTTTCCAACTATTTAAATGTAGGGGTTATCTTAAAGTCAGTGCTTTTAAGGTAGCACTATTTCTTGCCTGCTGTAGTATATAGCATCTGACTAGCATAAGTATTCATGTAGTTCATTAAACTGGTATCAGTTTCTCTTACTTGGTACATTAATAATATTACCAGGTTAAAAAGAGAAGAATGAGGGAGAACACTGGTCTTGAACCAAAAATGATTTCTTGATTCTTTTAAAAGTTGAAAAGGCAAAAGTTTATCCACACAGCAAAAGCATTATATTTCATAGGCAATATCTGCATTCTCATTTTATCAGAACCTGGCTCCATCTGTGCTAGCTGATGAGTTGGATGGGATCTTGAAGGTCATTCCTTCCAACTCCCTGCTCAGGGCAGTTGCAGATGGGGGACCCCCCCCCCAATCTCTGGTTATAATGGCACAATGTGCTTCATTCATATATGTATGACTCTTGTTTGTTGTTGCATTGTAATGTGATAAACTTTGAAAATGTGCTACATTATGTTCCTATCCCACCTTTCCTCCAAGGTGTTCAAGGTGGGATACATGGGCTTTCCTCTCCTCCCAACAACTTTCTGATGTAGGTTAGGCTAAGCAACAGTGATTGGTCCAAGCTCTTCCTGCAGAATTACAGGTTTCCGGTTAACCCTGTTACACACAAAACATAATTTATGGGTTGACTGGGACTAAAAGCTCTCTCTGTGTGCATGCATGTGTGTAGATTGGTGGAAGAATGTCTGTACAAGTAGAGGCCTTAGGAGCTCAAAAGGTCAAAGCAGGTATGGAAGAAGCATAGGAAGAAGGACAACTTGCAATCCAGCAGGATGAAGAATACCCAGAAAATATATTTCTTCATAGCCTGGACACAAAATAGGCTAGAAATAGATCTGTACAGGACTTTTCCAGGACATTCTGCATTAGCTGATTATATTGATCCCAGTTACTAACATTGTCACAAACCTTTTCTCTCCTCACATAATGTTGGGATTTACAACCCAACAATGTCTGAAGTTATTGATACACCTAGACAGATGCACTTGTGTGATAAATCTCATTGGCCATGCACTGCAGTGTATTATTGGTTCCTATCCAGACTTTCTAGAGGGCATGATGTAAAACAATGCCGGCTTGCTTTGTCCTGATGCTAATGCATATAGAAACATTTTCAAACACGCTAAAAATGAATCATAGTCATAATTCAGTTGCAAAGTATTTATCATAAAATAAACATTGTTCTTTCTGGTTGAACTATATTGCTTGTTCTTTGAATATTTGACTAATGCCATTTTTTTTACTAGAATTAAGAAAAGGTGCTAAATGATCCAAATATTGTTCCCATGAAGCCATTGGTCTATATTAGCAGTCTCAATTTCCTCTTTCCAGTGTATTCTCATTTTAAAATATTTAATGACACTTGATAAATGTACAGTTGAGTCAAATATTCTACATAACCTAGATCCACTTTAAGAAAAGTTTCATCACTTACAAATTTGAACATTACAATTATACTTTATTAATCTCTTTGATTAAGATCGATCATTGCTCATTCAAGAATTATTGGAAATTTAAATCCTCATTGAAATGTCTAGACTTATAAGCTAGATCATACTTTACAGTCATATAAAAATTAGTAGTAATAGATCATGGTTGCCAGCTTAGAGTCTTACAACTTCTGATATAGTAAAAATACTTTACTAATATTTTGGGGAGAAACAGGGAGATAAATGTTTATGCTTATTTTAACACAGAGATAGAGATAGATAGATAGATAGATAGATAGATAGATAGATAGATAGATAGATAGATAGATAGAGGTTAGGGAGTGAAATTAAATAAGTGGCTGACTTCAACAAGAGGAAGATTAGTCATATGCTTTTATTTTAAGAATCTGTTGATCTTAGCTATGTGAGTTTGGGCAACAACCACAGATATTTTAAAGAACAAGTATTTATGTTCTCTACATACAGTCATCTATCTGCTTATAAAGCTATCCCAAAAGTTTTCAAACCCAATAGACTCCTGTGTCAACTATTTAAGAGAGTTGTGCATATATAAGTGAAATATATGGAACTAGTTTGCAATATCTGCCTGTGATGTAGTGCTAGCCTTGATTGTGTACAGCCCAGGTTGTAGGCATGGGGGTGGCGCTGTGGTCTAAACCACTGAGCCTCTTGGGTTTGCCGATTGGAAGATTGGCGGTTCAAATCCATGTGACGGGGTGAGCTCCCGTTGGTCTGTCCTAGTTCCTGCCAACCTAGCAGTTCAAAAGCATAACAGCATGAGTAGATAAATAGGCACTGCTGTGGTGGGAAAGTAAACGGTGTTTCTGTGTGTTCTGGCACTCGTCACGGTGTCCCGTTGCACCAGAAGTGATTTAGTCATGCTGGCCACATGACCCAGAAAGCTGTCTGTGAACAAACGCTGGCTCAGCCAGAAAAGTGAGATGACTGCCGCACCCATAGCCACCTTTGACTGGCCTTAGCCATCGAGGGGTCCTTTACCTTTTTTTAAAAAAAGCTTACAGCCCAGTTACAGGTCCTTTCCTAAAAGGGTATTTTTTTGCAGAGCTTTTTAGAGAGTAATGCAGAAGCAACATAAAGTCAGTAAATTTTACTGAGCCAACTTTTGTTCCTGAGAGATTTAATGGACTGGTCCTGTCATAATGTAAGTCTAATGGTTTATTAACTGAGAGCAAACCTTGTGTATGTGGGCTACCTCTTCTACTTTCTCTTGCACGTCATAATTCAGTACTACTAGGGTTGATTCAACTAACAGTTTCCTGTTACATCATATTAAACTATAGTTTAATCTCTGTTTACAAACCTCTGAAGAAGTGTGTGGATGCAAGGCTCATTCTGTGTCTAGTAGGCAATGTTCTTATTAGGCTAGCAGTACTACAGGTCACATCATACCCGTTCCACATTTGTATGAATTTGTATCTTTTAGCGTGGCAGCACCTATGCTTTCAAACTCCCTGCCTACTGATATCAAGCAGGAGCTTTCACTGCACTCTTTTCAGCACCTGCTAAAAACATTCTTTTTTAGACAAGCCCCGTGACAGGGTGAGCTCCTGTTGCTCAGTCCCTGCTCCTGCCAACCTAGCAGTTCAAAAGCACGAAGTGCAAGTAGATAAATAGGTACCACTCTGGTGGGAAGGTAAACAGCGTTTCCATGCGCTGCGCTGGTTCGCCAGAAGCGGTTTAGTCATGCTGGCCACATGACCCGGAATAACTGTCTGCGGAAGCAGACAAACGCTGGCTCCCTCGGCCAACAAAGCAAGATGAGCGCCGCAACCCCAGAGTCGTCCACGACTGGACCTAACGGTCAGGGGTCCCTTTACCTTTACCTTTACCAAGATGCTTAGAAAGTTGAGGTTACTTTTAATCTGTTTTAGTATTTTATTTTTTTGTATGCTTTAAAGTACATATTGTTTTAAGTTGTCCTTGGATTTTACCTTTTTGTGAACTGCTTTCAGGAGGGTTTTGTTTTTGTATTTTTACACTCATGCAGTATATAAATTTTACTAAATAAAAATGACTAAACCAGCCCAATGAGTCTTTAATTCAGACTCTGGATAAAAGTACAGATAATATGACATTTCAGATTATTCTGCAGCTGTTCTGCACACACAATTCATCCATAATTCAGGTTTCTGCTTAGCTTCATGTGAATTTTCTGCTTTTGCATGATCTCACTTTCATATTTGTCCTTTCTGAACTAAGACAGCAAATAAATAAAGAGTAGGTTTTTAAAAGTGTCTCTAGGAAGGACAAACCAGTTAGTTTGTCCGCCTATGATCTTATTTCTGTGCTTTCCTGGCTGCTATTTTTTTTATTTGCACCATTCTATCACATTCTATTTTTAATTCAGCTTAAATGACAGAATGTCACGTACGATGACGTTGGAAGGCACCTAACAAAGAAATGGCATAACACAGCCCTTTTGTGAGCTGCTCCCTGCCTTTGTGTGGCTGAACACAGCGAGATAAGTTCCACCTGAATTTACCGAGCTAAACCTCCAGCTCTGAAGTTGCTTTTTAGCATTGTACAATATGGTTCAATCAGATGCTGACATTCTTTCAGATGCTGAAATTCCATGCCCAAGAAGAAAAACCACCTATGGCATTTTAAAAACTCCAGTACTATTTATGGTATCAGTTTCAAGACATTTAGACAAATGTTTTAATGGGGTCGAGTTGGGGTGGGGGGAATCTGTTCTATCTCCTAACACAATCTTCCAGTAACTCCACTCAATGAAAATGTCAGCCTTCCAGCCATGCACAGGCAAGTCTGGTACTTTATGTTCACTTAATACATTCATGAGTACAAAATGCATGTACACAATATATGATGTGAATGATGCAAAGAAGTACTAGGGCATGGGGGGGGTAGATGTCCCTTTAAATATACCTTAGTGGTGACCTGATCCTTTCCATATCACCTTATATGTTCATTTTAAAGATGCAGACACAGCAAGACACAGGTGTGAACATCACATCTAGCACTGCACATAGTTTATAGTCAGGTATAGTGATTATGAGTGTGAGAATTATCTTTAAAGAATTACTTGAAAGATAAACCAGGAAGCCCTATAATGAACCGGAAGGGGTGAAAGAGTGGAAATTCTGACTAGATAAAACATCTGTTTCATATTTCTTTCCTACATATACAGTAGTATATTTAAATACTTCCACTGACTATGCACACACCTCATTTGAAGTAATAATTCAAATTAGCACTTATCTGTAACCCAAGTGCAGTGTGTAAAATAGTAAAATAATTAGTTCAATTCTATCATTCTTCCCACAAAATTCTGCTGCAAATGAACGTCTTGCAACGGAGACCCAAAACATCTTTACAACTGAAGGCATTTTGCATTAAGCCTTGATATTGCACAAGAGCACATTACTCACATATCAAAAAACACCAGGCAAAAGCATTAATACTGAAGATCATTCTCCACCCAACATGTATAAGACAGATGGTCTGTTTCCAAACACATGGGGGGGGACCCTTTGTCTGAAGCACAGTGTGCACTAGCATGAATTCACTGACAATGGGAAAAGGAAATTGCCAGCTCATCACTATCCACTGAAAATTACAACTATTAGCAAATATTCGCAGGCAGCAACCTCACAAAATAGATGCAGTCCACATTCCATTTAAGTAATGGCAAGATACTCTTTAATTGTAATGAGAAATACAGCACATAAAAAAATAGAAAACTCCATTGCCTGTGGAAAAAATCTGTGTGTATCTACCTATCTTTAAGTCTATCCATCCTTCAACCCTTGGAAAGCTGTGGCCCTCCAGATATTGTTGGACTCCATCCACCAGTCTTGCCAGTGTGGCCAGTGATCAGAGATGATGGGAGCTGGAGTCTCACAACAACTGAATATCTGCAGCATCCCCACCTCAATTTAAAATATTCTTACACTACATTTCAATATAAAATCCCCAAGGCAGCTGACATAGAAGAAGAAGAAGAAGAAGAAGAAGAAGAAGAAGAAGAAGAAGAAGAAGAAGAAGAAGAAGAAGAAGAAGAAGAGTTTGGATTTGATATCCCACTTTTCACTACCCAAAAGAGTCTCAAAGCGGCTAACATTCTCCTTTCCCTTCCTCCCCCACAACAAACACTCTGTGAGGTGAGTGGGGCTGAGAAACTTCAAAGAAGTGTGACTAGCCCAAGGTCACCCAGGAGCTGCATGTGGAGGAGCGGAGACACAACCCCGGTGTGGCGGTTCGCTCAACCTGCACAGGTCCCCCAGACGTTTAACGGTCCGTTGATACCTGCGCTCACCACTTTGTTAATTAACCGCTGCCACCAACCAGTCTGTCTGGTATTTACTTCACTCAGTTCAGTCAAGGAGAATATTGGAACAAAACTGTTTTATTTGAAGTTTGGTACATAAGCATGTGGTTTCTGAATAAACAGTACTGTCTTGGTTGTGTTCTTGTTAACAACAGTGCCCAACGATTTCTCCCATCCCTTGTTCCTACTCCTTCCCTTGCCACCCTCCTTCCAACCTCTCAATACCCACAACAAGCCCCCTAGATAAAGACAAACGACAAGCCTAAAGACAAGCCCAAAAGACTAAAGAACTCCCTTCCTTCCCCGGGAGGGGTTTATATAGCCCACATAACTCCGCCCCCTAAAGGTTCTTACTGGTTATTCCTTTTAACTCCTTCTGTGCCAATCCTAAATTTGGGGTGATCGCCACACCCGGTTCCCCAGATTATGAGTCTACCACTCTTAACCACTACAGCACACTGGCTTTATTTATTTATTTATTTTAAAAAAACCTAACAAAATAAATCCTAAAACCACAACTAAGACAAAATGACAAAACACTTTATACTACATTTAGCCATCAATGCAAAACTACCACATAGCCAAATGACCATAACAGCTTCATCAAATAGAGGGCAATGGACAGCAGAGAGTTCAGAAGGAATCCTGTCACATACAGAAGCTGCTTTGGAGAAGCCTACATTATGAATTAAATGAAGCTCTCCAGCTGCTTTGATTGTGTACTTTGAGTGCACATGTGAGTACGTAGTTGCTCTGTCTCATGCTGCCTAAAACTCAGGAAGTATATTTAAAAATAAAGCCTGAACATTTTTTACTCCAGGGACATCAAATATGAAAATGTGTATGGGCTAGTATCTCAGGTTGCAAATCTTAGCCCACTTTTTGTTGTCTGTTTATATGAGATCAGGTCTAGGCAGCCAGAAGAATGAGGTAGTAGAGTCTTCCTAAAGTCAACCACTAAAGGAAAATATCTTTTTTTTACTGTTCTTTTTGGACTGCTCATAAATCATACTTCCTGTAAGTAACAAAAGATACATCAGAAGAAAAATTCCAGCCCAGCCCAGTCTCTGTTCTACTAGTTTTCTGACTGCAGGCCATTTTATTATATATGGATAACATTCCTTTTGAACCATAGTCTGAAATGACACTATCTATTCTGCCCATCTTTGGACTCCCGCATCACATTTTCCTACATGTACAAGGCCAAGCCATAAGTGAATCAAATCAAGTATAATTCTTTTCACCTCAGGAGAGTTGTATGCACAACACACACCCAAAACCTGCCTCCTTCCAAATGAATGTTAAATTCATTTATTATTAATTATCCTTCCAAACCATTTCCTCTGACAGAACATAAAGAAAGGAGCTTCCTCTGAGGTTAAAGCAAGGAGATAAGGGTTGCTATTTTTCTCCCCTCTAGGTAAATCTGAAGGTTATTCACATTTTAGGCAATGGGAACAAGCAACAGTGGAGTGATCTACCTTATAACACAGAAACAAGATTACTACTTATGGTATTTCAAAGCTAAGACTGTGTGTTAAAATTTGATTGCAAGCAAGATTGTTTAACCTAACAGAAGGATCATATATCATCAATAGACTCATGGAAACTACATCAGCTATATTTAATTTGACATTTTAATTGTTGGCATAATGTAGTGCTCCATTAATATTTTATAGTACATTTACATTTCTGAATTAATAAAATTGCTCAGGTAAAAGAGCAACATATAAACACAATTTCTGCCTTGCTTGGGATGTAGTTATAATGTATGGATTTTAGCCATTATTTGTTCCAATAAATTATGATTGTTTGAGGAGTTCTGAATACCATAAAATAAGTGTATTTATAGTCTGTCCTTTGAAAATTATTTGGAAATTATTACTTTTAAATCTTTAGTTCACACAATAAGCATGAGAAATTCTCCAGATAAGAACTATTCTGTGGCATGCACGGAGTATGTTGAAACATGCCCTGATAGAAGTATCTGAAGAAAAATTGAATTGACATTGCAATGATAACAATTCTCACCGAGAGAGGCATAGATAAAGGCCCCAGAAATATCCCCAAAGATTTAGTGAGCAAAGCACAAACACTGTGAAATTGCTCTTGGCTTGGCAGCAAATTATCTCAGGGGCAGGACTTATACCCTGTTACCAGGAGATCAGCATCAATGCCCCAGGAAGCTCATTCATAAGCACCAAACTCTCACAGAGACAAAAGCCCAACATCACAAGCCAGCAGCAGTCTTGGGCAAGAATAGGTAGTTTGGTAGTAGCAGATGCTTTGGAACTAGGCAGGTGCTAACTATTATAGTTACCATCATGAGTCTGGGTGGATAATGTGAGGAAACCTGCTCACCTTCTTGCTCTAAAATATTTTGTGGCAATGGTGCTATCTACTAGGGCTAATGCATGCAATGGACACCTATGAAGTAGTCACGGGACAGATTTGCAGAGCCATTACAGGTCCTGAAATAGAGAAGAAAGTGTAATTGATTGTTGGTTATCATAATCACCTAGCATACTTGCAGGAGAACAGCCATTATACAGAAAGCCAATAATTCCCGATAACAAAGCTTCCTCACCCAATTCCCCTTAAGAGAAGTCATAGCCTCGCTTTGGAAAAGAAGATTCAGACAATGCAAGATAATGTTCTTTTGTATTATTTGCAGTTCCAGCAATGCACTGACTATTACCTGCTTCTGGATTGTGAAGGTTATGTTTTGCTACAAAAGTTGCGCTCCTAACCTATACCTTTTATTTGATAACATGGCATGTAGCACCGGTGTTGGAGGGCGAGTCTGCTGGGTCATCAGGATTGTACCTGCTAGCTCTGCCTGAACCGATGTGATTTATTAATTTATTATTTAAGCCATTTGTATCCTGCATTTTCTTTACAAAGTCCAAGTCAGCTTACAGAAAATATGCATTCAAATGACCGAAAGCAACAAAGCCAAAGGAGCAGAATAAAAATCCAACAGACAGAAATCATTAAAAACAAGCAGCCCTTTAAAAAAAAATATAGAGCTATAAAGGAAATTATATGACTTCCTAAAACACCCTTTGGAGAGTCAGACAATCAAAACTAAGCATTTAAATCCAATCTCTAAACACCAAAAAGTTTCCTGAAGAAGATGAGCTTTATGCTATGCTGGATAGCAATAATGGAAGGGGCAAGGTAGGCTTCTCTGGATAGGGAGTTCCAGAACCACAGGTATGGGCACAGAAAAGACCCCCTCATTTGTTCCATTACAGACAAATTCATGTTATGATCATGCTGAGGATCTTATATATGGCAGGTTGCTACTGGACCAGGCAGCCCTTGAGCTATCCTGCTCCCAAGCCAGATAACGCTTGAGAGGTCATAACCAATGCTTAAATTGGTCCCAGAAACAAATAAGGAACTGGTACAGTTGCTTCAACAATGATAGAACATGCTCTTGACACCCAGAACCAATCAAAAGCCTGACCACATCACTTTCAGCAAACTGAATTTTTCAGTTGGTTTTCAAAAGTTATGCCACATAGAGTTCAATTGACCTTGTCAGTATTGCCCCTACATAAGTACAAACTGATGTGCGTAGGCTCTTTACACCTAATCAGGGATCTTGGCTGAATCAAGTGGTCATCTAGCACGAAATGGTATATCCGATGCATGGGATAATATAACCCAATGATAATAATTATATTGAGGTTTCTAGCAATGCTGGAGTGAGGTTGGGTTGACTTAAAAATGGAAGGCAATAGCTTTATTTAGACCTTTTCTTTCACTTTAGGATTCTAGAAAAGGTTTGCAGTACCCTTGTTTCTGCATCCATCCACAATAAACCATGCAGTCATTTCCCCATAGTAACAATCAAGCATACTACTTGCCTGGGCACATGATTTTATTATATTAAATATTTAAATATAACAGTGTAGTACTGTTGGAGATTCCCTAGACAACTTAAGTTTTATATTACAGTTTATATTGCTAGGCCTTCTGCTTCTCAACCTGAGCCTTCCTGATGGCACTGCCAACCACATGGCAGCTGCACCTCTAAGAGCCTTCAGCAAAAGATTATAAACAGAAATTACTTGCAGATCACATCTGAGATCCAGCATGGGCTTGTGGTGAGGGAGCTGGAATATATATTTTTCGTTTCACTGGCAAAAAAAATGGCAATGTTGGAAATTAAACCTTTGAAATTAAGCATAAAGACTACTTTGTCTCTATTTGGAGGCTATTGAAAAATCTCAGAACAGAAGTTAGAAAGCAGAGGAGTTGCAACCAGTGCAAGACCACAGACTGCATAATAAATAGCAAATATCAGTAATGAAATTTGTATGCATAACTCCCGTTCTCATTTTTCCCTTCATTTTCTGGCCGGCAGCCTAAAGAATACAAGAATGACCAGAGCCCATGACTTCACTTTTGGCTGCTGGATAATCTTTCCCTTTTCTAGTTTCTCTCTGCAAGTAAAAATAGATCATGATCTCTATGCCAGATGAAGGGATGGGTTGCAAGGACAATTATATTTTTGCACTTACATATTTGCATTAAGTTCTGTGGCACACAGACTTGTGCTATCCATCCTTCACCGAACTATAAAAAGGGTTCCAATAAATTGTTAATATAGGGAACATTCATCTGGTGAAGGGGTTAGTGATTTCTGAATTGACAGATGCCATTAGATGCCTATCAGCCCCAGTAAGCATGAACAATTATCAAGGATGATGGAAGTTGTAGTCCAACATCATCTAAAGGACCACAGGTTTGCCATCTCTATTCCATTGCATCACAGACACCTATTGAAGAAACCAATAGTTACTTCCTTACATGCCTTTTGAGCTTAACGTTCCAGAATTGATATAATCAAGGTATTGGATCCATCTAGTTAAGCAGAGGTGCCAACTTCAGCCCCAAACTGTGGGTGCCCAGCAGTGCACATGTCTGACATGACATCATGACGTCACATCACATTGTGTGTTCTGCTGCCATTCTCCAGCACCGTGCTTCCATGGTGGTGGCAGTGGGGGTGGCAGACCATGGGTGCACGTCCGTGACTGTAGCAAGCCCTACCAAAGGCCCAACAGTAGAGGTGGAGGCCCCGGCCCAAATTGTGTGGGTCCCCAAGCACCCAGGGCCCCCTAGAGATGGTGCCAGTACAGTTAAAAATCATTCCTTGCTTTTTTGTTCCCAGGTTACATTGAGAGAAAAGCCAGGCAAATGTCCTATCATTGTCTTCGCTTTTTATGGTAAGTTTCTGCTATGGGTTTTCACATTTGTTGCCAACTTCTAGTATTCGGTTTTGTTCAGTAACTTGGTGTTGTGTCCTACCCCTTAATGACTTTTCGTCAATAAGCCAAAAAGATGCCTATGGGAAGCCCTCAGGCAGGACATGGGGGGGGGGGGAGAGAGAGAGAGAGAGAGAGAGAGAGAGAGAGAGAGAGAGAGAGAGAGAGAGAGAGAGACCTGATCTTTGAAATAATGTGCAGATTGGAACTTAGCTGTTCATAAGCTTTTACACTTCTCCAAATGTTGCAAAGCAGATGTCCACAGTTTAAATGCATCAGAATATATATTTTAATGTACATTCAGAACAAATTTACACATTTTACATGCATACATTTAAATATGTATTTTCAGAGAACGTTTTGTAATAGGGGAATGGAATTGTGGATAAGAACGTGTGAAAATGGCACCAGTCAGAATTAGACAGATTTGCCTACCCTTGCCTAAATCCAGCATCCTGTTACCAACACTGTAGTGCGAATTAGCCAATATAACATATAATTTAGATTTAGCGACATTGCCAGCAGCCATCCATCTGCAGATACTGTTTGTCTCTTTACCAGTTTGAAATGTTAAGAAAAGATGCAGTTGCCACACCACCTTCTATTCCTGTCTCACAGAGCAAGCAAAAGTTCCGTTTTCTACCCAAATCACATAAGAAAGAAGAGTGGTTACAGGGGTCAGTGAAAGATTAGGTGAAGGCATAGCCACTGCATCTTCTTTCACTGCTTTGGAACTTTAAAGGAGATATGCAGGCTCTCTAGGCTAAAAGATAATAAAAAGAATGAAGTCTGGTCAGGATCTATCTATTGAATCTGGCTTCTTACTGACAGTAAATCTTTGTTCTGTGTCACCTCCAACACTCAGTACGGGAAAAGCAAATCCACCACCAATTCTTCGCTGCTGCACGTATAGTGCTGTGGCTTTTTTATATTAAAAAAAACCCACAGAAAACTTGGAGGAATTCAGACCTGCTTGTGAATCTATGCCTACCCTTCACCCCAACCAGGTCACTCCACCATGGTGGTTCTCAAAGTGCTGTACAAACATGAGAGCCTGGCTGATATACTTACTTAGAAGACATACTTAGAAGTAAGTCCTACAGAAATCGGTTGCAATAGTTCTTCTAACAATGACTGATTTATTAGTAAAGGAGTGTCGTTCATTAATTATCACATACCTACTAGTAACTCATCACTTTTTAAAGTCCCTGAAATATATCGCTCTCAAGAATCAACTGTGTCTTAACAGCCATATATTTTGGGTGGCAGCTGTTATCCTGATCAAAGCTCACTTACCATTCAAGTTTCATGGCCTCAAAACACACAGTGATAAATTCTAATGAAATGAAGATACATCAGAATGGCTTTTGAAAAGACACAGCAGTTGGAAAGCGTGTTTTAAATGGCTAGATAAATCTGATGCTATGTTATTATATTGTCCTTTACAAAACTTCCAAAATGCTATATTACTAATAAGACAGTATATTACAAAAAAACCTGTCAACTAGCATAATTATCCCTTCAGGAAATATATCTACCAATACATTATATTACAGTATGTTGTTCATGTAGTCTGACTAGTATTCCTTACAGCAAAACCCTAAGAACTCAGCCTTATCCATCAGAGCAACTCTCTTATAATAAAGGAAGATAAATAATATCTTGTTTCAAATATTCTTTTATATCTAAAAGGGGAATATTTGAAGCAAGATATTATTTACCTTCCTAATATGTCATTTTTGTAACAAATATATTTTAAAGCCTCTTCTATTTCTTCTCTTCAGCAACATGTTTAAATGAACAAGAGGTCATACTTTGATATGCTCATTTTTAAGTGTTTGTAGGATGCCCGCAACTCCCCCAAATCTGCTCTGGAGTGTTGGAAAAACCTCTGGAATGGTATGCAGAGAGAGGAGAACAGAAATGCTTCTGCAGATGGAATGACCAAATTAGTGTAGCACTGAATTCCACCAAGTGAGCTTAACAACACGCAGGATGCACCACCTGACCCAACAAGGAATGTTAAACATGACATAATGGCCTAGTGCAGTAACATAAATCCTTCTGGGACACCCTCTCCTTTAACTTCCAGAGGAGTATCTTCCTGCTTATTGCCTGAGCAACTGTGCTTGTAGACTGGCAGCAGGGCTGGCCCAAGGCATTTTGGCACCTTAGGCAGACCCCAAAATGGCACGCACCTCCCTGCCATGGAAGAAGGGGTAAGGAAAGATCTACATCATTAGCAAGGGGAGGAAGAAAGGTTGGCATTGGGGGTCTGTTGCCTCTATGGATCCTGCCAACTGAGACAGTAGTCTCACCTTGCCTCATGGGTGGACTGATCCTGACTGGCAGATCAGAAGCAACTAAAACAGCCACTCAGTCTGCAGAAACCCATTTAAACAACTGTTCTAATTGTCCTGCCTTACTTCTGTATATTTGTTAAATCATTCATTAGTTTGGGGCCTATAGTAATGTAGGATCAAACATTTCCTTCAGTAATTTATATACTGCTGTCTGGGGTTTTTTTTAATATAAAAGCTTGGGGTTCTAAGCTTGAATATGCCTGTTAAAGTTTTCTATACATTCTTTTTCCACTTAACAATCTATTCCACATGCCTCTTTTCTGACACATTCACTCACTTTATGAGTGTGCCAAAAGCAATGTAATTATTAGTTAATATTCATCACTCAGGAGACAATCTTAATTCCCAACATGAAGGGCTAAAATAAATTTCTGCCTAGATGCACATCTGGCTAAACACTAATTCCACAATGCGTTATATGTTATATTCCAGAGCTACAGTAGAAAAGGGGGGAAATGGCTCCTGTGGATTCATGAATAAATCAGCACTGAATTACTTTGGAAATGATTCTGTTAAGAATCAATTTGAAGTTTACTGTACAATGTGATCCTGTTATGCCCAGCTATCCAAGATCAATATGATGCAGACATTAATCAACATTTGAGCATATGCCCCAGTGCTTCAGGTGGAACAGTGACTGCTGAATGAAGCAGATTATTGTGAAGGGAGAGATGTAATAATGTTTTCAGACCACTCCTCCAGTTCATATTGTTACAGGGAGAAAGACCCATTAGAGTTATTAATTTGTTCCAGCAGTGGGTGTCCTCTTAAAAAATGTTTTCCTCGTGCATCCCTGCCTTTGCTCTGTGTGCCAACATAGATAACAATTTATTGTAAATAGTCAGACAAATTAATTAGGCATGCACTTTGATTGCCTTCATCATAATAAAATCAATTGGTAGTCATAATTACTCCAGAAGATGTTCTATTGTAATTCAAAATTCATGAAGTTTAAGTAGGTGGGAGCTAAGAAGTAGGGTTTTTCTCTTCACATTTAAGAAGGATTTGTAGAGTTATTGTTGTTTATTATTACTCATGGAAGTTTATTTATCACATTATACTTGTGTTAGATGTCAAAAAGGGAGGTAGCAGGCACTTAGCAGCTTATGAAGCTTCTTGAGAAATAATTATTTTAATAAAAACACAAGTTCTACATTGAATACTTGGAAATTACTACTTGGCAATTATCCACAGAAGATTTGCCCTTGAGTTTTTTCAATGAACTCTTTTAAATTGCCATTATTGAAACATTTTGTGGGCACATAGAACTCATGCACAAATAGGCTTCCTTATCCACTTCAACAGACCTGCAGAAAGAGATCCATTGAGCTTTAGATTTCATTGAAGCCAATGGACAAGCTCTGTGGCTGGAGAGAGATGAGTCATAGCTGGTGTCTATGGAAGTTGTAAATTATTCTGAGGGATGCCATGTGAGTACATGGGCTCAGCAATGTGCTTGTCTTTTAGGGTAGTCAAAAGTAATAAATATCTAAAGAAGTGTTTATGCACACGAAAGCTCATACTAATAACAAACTTAGTTGGTCTCTAAGGTGCTACTGGAAGGATTTTTTTTTTATTTTGTTTCGACTGTGGCAGACCAACATGGCTACCTATCTGTAACTAGAAATATTGTTTTAGTATCTATGGTGTGAATTGCTCTTTGCACTACTGCAATTATAGAAGCACTTTATGAATAAGCTGTCGTTCATTGACAGAAACATGAAAGCTGAAAGAATTGTCTCTTCTGGTCCTCCCAGCTTCAGTCTCAAACTGATGTAAATGGGAGAGATCAGGTAAAGGGGAGAATGTATATACAAGTAGCCTTACAAACTATTGAATAATATCTAAAATATTTTCAGAAGCAGAGAGCCACAGATTGCCTATGTCTACGCCTTTGTGAAGAACTTCTGACATTTTGTAACATCATACAAATAATATAGTCATGGCTCTGGGCCTGGACTCCTCAGAGTTAGAATTCTCCAGCTGCTACAATCCTGAGGAAGAGGAGATGGAGCCATTCTTGTTTCTGTATCTGTATGTCTGTGGGTACTGAAGCCCACTTCCCATTCCTTGAACCCTAAGGAGACAGATACTTCTAACATCAGGCTCTGATAGCTAATCCACAAATTCCTTGGGGTATGAAGAGAATCCTGAGGAGATATCCCCAGAGCCAGAAATACAATTACATGGATGAATCCAACAGGTACAGAAGAAAGTATCCATAAATTAACTGGCCAAAAGCCACCACTGGAAATGGGGTCTGTAGTGACTACTGAAATCTGCATTAGAACTCTGCCAGTTGTTCTAGAATCTCACTGAGGCAACAGGCATTTGGGCTCAGCTTCAGAATAACTAGCCATTGCCTTGAACCCACACCTGGTGCTGATTTTGCCTTACCTTGCTCTGCCTCATCATCTTGCCTGCCTGGGGAACCGGAGTTTACTCACCTCGCCCTGCAAAACATGGTTCTACTTTAGTGGTACCTTCAGTCAATTGGTAATAGGGTCATGGCATCTGAATGCTCAGAACAATAGTGCCCCCAGGTGTGCTAAGACAGTCTTCACTACATCCAGATGCAATCCCTGTCTCTAACTAATTGCCCTGAGGACCTTTGTGACCATCTGACTGCTTAGTCAACAATAAAGCATCCACAACCCTATTTTCAGAAATTATCCTTTGCTTCCTTAATGCTTCTGTATGCTGCAATCCTAACCCCACTTATTTGGGAGTAAGCCCATTGAATTCAATTCTGAGTAGGTATAGTTAGGTTTGTACTGTTTGTATTAGGGATGGACAAATTCATGGAGGACTGTGCTACTGAGCACTGATAGCCATGATGGCTCTGCTCTGCCTCCGCAGCTGGAGGCAGCAATGCTTCTGAATACCAGTTTCTAGAAACCACAGGAGGGGCAAGTGCTGCTGTGCTCAAGTCATGCTTGTGGGTTTACCACAGTCATCTGGCTGGCCACTGTGAGAACAGGATGCTGGACTTGATGGGCCAAGGGCCTGTTGCAACATGCTCTTCTTATGTCCTTATGATCTTGTCAACAACCCATCTTCAATCTGCCCCCTCTCCCTTTGGGATAGCCTTCAAGTTTACACATTGTAACAAAAGCCACCACCATACAACACAGTTAGGATGTTGTGATTGGGAGGGTAAGGACCAGTTCATTGGCTTCACCCAATCTGTAATATTCTTGTTACTCAGTTCCATAAACCTCCATGCACTGTCATGATAACTTATTCAGTGGGAGAGCCTGCCACACTCCCGAGGCAATTTAGAAACTTGGAATTCCAGAGTTCTTAATCATGTGGTGATCCTACATGAGCAAATGAGACTCCTTGCTGCAGAAGTTCAATCCACAATGTGTTGAAGCCTATGGAGCTGGAGAATGAGAATGCTGGGGGAATGGAACCAAGAGGTTCTAAAAATAATTAAAGTATTCATCAATTGGTATTCCTCTCTGCTTTGTTCTGCAAGAAAAATCCTTTATCAACTGGTGTGTGTGCTATACAGTAATATTTCTCAGGGGAAGTAAACACAGTGTTAAGAAACAATTGGGAAAATCCAGAAAGGGCACTTAGAAGGTACCAAGTTTAACTTTAACTAAATTGGACACATTTAATGCACTGTGAACATAACTGCTTCAGCAAATGCGAGGAACATGCCTACTTATCAAATTAAAAGTGCCCCAGGGCACCACTCAATTCCACATTCTGTGATGTCCATAAAGCTCAAATACAAGAGATGAAAATTATGTGCATGTGTTTTAAACTTCTACTGAAGTGATGAGAGAACTGGTAATTGTTTACTGCAAGCCTCCCAGCCATTTGCTCTAGAGACCAAAGAGGACAAATGTCAATTCCCCAGTCCTGCATCGCCATGATGTCTAGTAATTACCCTATTGTCACTGGTGCTATAATTATTTGTTTCTTTTAATCATCTCCTGAGAACCGACGGAAACAACTTTGTTACATTAGATTTTATTGTGGGGTGAACTCCAGGAAGTTACATTGTCTTGGGAAAATGCTGAGGATAATTAATAGCAAATGGAACCACTCTGTGTTGGGTTGGTTTTTTTTTTAAAATGACTACAGTTCAACAATTTAGAGAAAGTGAGTAATAAATCTTCATTTAGAGTGCAAGGTCTATAGCTGAAGTACAGCTCAAGTAAACAAAAAGTTTAATCTAAGTAACAGTGATGTTTTGTAGAAAGACATAATTTAAGCATGTAACTACCTCATTGAGGGAACTCTTAAAGCAACGTTCAAAGGGTGAGTGCTTATATCCTCATTCATCAAGTGATTAATTGGATGTGTGAATGGGCAATTGCAGATTGAATCCCACAAACAGAGTTTGTGTATTACCCGTCAGGACCTCAAACACAATGCTTTGCTACTTTTCAGTAGAATAGTGTTTATTTAAACCACCATAAATTTAAGAATGTAATATTTATTAAGGATGTGCATTGGCTCTGTGTGGGGGCCTCATAATCAGGAAAACCATGACTCTTTCCCCTCTCCCAAGCTGAAGTGTAATGCCCTACTCTCAGGAATTTGAGCCACACTCAATGGCTACATTAGCAGTTGGGGGAAGCTGGCCAGGCATACAAATTTAGAACAGCCTAGTGACAGTGCTGCTCCACAACTAGAGTTGTGGGTGTGGTATGGTCTTCTAATTTTGCAATTATCATAAAGCTAGAAGAACTCAATGCACTGCACTGATGGGCTAGGTAGAACCTTGAGCTGGCATGAGATCCACTGGAGAGTGATAGGAGTTCAAACTCTGACATTCACATGTCACAACTTATGTTAAGTAAACAGCTTGGTTAGGCTTCCACAATGGTAGCAAGTGCAAGCTGGTTGCCTTTCTGGAAGAGAAGGTACAGAAATTTGAGGTCCACCTATTCAGTAATGTAGATTGGGGAGGCTACAAATGAAGTATAGGATGTCTTTGCTTCAATATTGAAACTAATCTAAGAAAATGTTCTCATTTAACCTGCATTTGGGAGTTGAAGTTGCAAGGTAGGTAAAACAGGAGGAACAATAAGATAATGTAGTGGGGGAAACACTTTTAACCCTAGAGTTACTATAAACTACCATTCAGGAGACCAAGTCTGGACATTCACTTTATGTTCATGGGAAGTGCATGACCCATTTTTGTTTTTGTTTCTTAAAAAAAAAAAATGACACTCCAATACTTGTAAGAATCCCTGCAATCATTTACTAGCATCAGTACAGGAAAGGTGGTTTGGTAAATGAACTTATTCCAGAGTACATGATTTTGTGATTGCAGAGTGATATGAAACTCACGAATCAATTGTTAGTCATCACTGGAGGCAGGATGTTAATGGTCCACTTTGAGCAAAAACTGCTCTCTTTATAAAGAATATGCATGTTTATTTAAAAAATAAACCTGGTGGTGCAGAAAAGCTCACAAAGGCACTGTCAGAATCAATAGGTTAGCCAGAACAACTTTCAAGGAAATGCATTAAATAACAAAATGAATTCTTTCTCTTACACACACATTTCTATTTGCAAATGGAAGATGGTACTTCTCATTTATTTGTTCTTTTCATACATGTCATTGAATACATAGAGGAGGAGCTGGATTGCATACACAATCCTGTTCCTCCTCACTCATCATATGAAAAAGGCTGTGGTTAGCCAGAAATTTCATATGCATCATAGGAAAAAGGCTGTGGTTAGTGCTGTGTCATCCAAGCTACTTTTGATCCTGCCTTCCAATCCCAGACCTTCCTCCACTCCTCATTGCCATTCTTTTGATCGCAACTCAAAACACTTGCCCTTTCTTTAGCGATGATGAGATACTACCACAATTGTATTATTCATCTCTGATCATTGCAGCTAGACAAGCAAGGTTTTTTTTTAGTGCAGAAATATACCATAGATAAGAATGCAACATATACTTTCCTTTTGTGAAGCTATCAGAGATTCACATTTAGCATATGTATGCTTCAAGCAGTGGATTGCCGAATGTAAGAATTTTATTTTAATAGGGCGTTTGTTTTCTTTTTTATCTTTTTTGCTGTCATGTTTTTATAATAAATTTAAGGAGATATAATGTTTACATCAATAAATATTATTTTTAAAGAATATCATAGATATAAGCATTAAAAGGAGGGTGTATGGCAGTGTTTTTCTACCACTGTTCCACGGCACACTAGTGTGCCGCGAGATGTTGCCTGGTGTGCCATGGGAAAAATTGTGTTTATTTGATTCCTATTCAAGAGAATTACTTTATATATAGTCAATATAGGCAAAGAGTTAATTTTTTTAACATTTTCTAATGGTGGTGTGCCTCGTGATTTTTTTCATAAAACAAGTGTGCCCTTGCCCAAAAAAGGTTGAAAAACACTGGTGTATGGGGCATTAGGGGAGGGTTAGTACCTCTGGTGGGTGATACAGTATGTCGTACTTCTTCTGGGGTAGTTTGCCCACCTTTGGTCCCTACCCTGCACTCTGCTCTCACCTGTGGCTTCTAGAAGCTGTTAGCATGTGACAGCAGCCACATCCCACAAAATGGCTTCGACTGGCTGACTAAACCAGGTGAGGGTAGCTGATAGGTGTCAAACCCTCAGTGAATTAGGAACTTCACCTGCATGCAAAAACAGGCTCTAGCAGATTGAGAAGCAAGACCAGTAGTGGATCCCATGGTCAAGAATACAGTTTCTGCTCATACTGTAGAGGGAAGTGAGGGGCAGATGGGGTCATCAACCTGGGAAGACAGTCTATCTAGAAGGAAAACTCTGATCCTAAACCTCCACTGCCTTGCAGGATATCCTTGGTTGAAGAAAAGGCAAAGGGGGTAGCCCTACAAAAATATGGAGTAGGGACCCTAAAAGGATTGAATGGTGCCTTGTATACCTCCTCCTAGCAACTCATGCAGCCAAGCTGGTGACAAACATCTTGCTCTACTTTCTTTTGGACCACAGTAGCTGCTGATCAGAAGGTCAGTGGTTCAAATCCCCATGATGGGGTGAGCTCCTGTTGCTCGGTCCCAGCTCCTGCCAACCTAGCAGTTCAAAAGTACGTCAAAGTGCAAGTAGATAAATACGTACTGCTCCGGCGGGAAGGTAAACGGCATTTCTGTGCGCTGCTCTGGTTTGCCAGAAGTGGCTTTGTCATGCTGGCCACATGAACTGGAAGCTGTACGCCAGCTCCCTCGGCCAGTAACGTGAGATGAGCACCGCAACCCCAGAGTCAGACACGACTGGACCTAATGGTCAGGGGTCCCTTTACCTTTACCTTTAGCGAGGCTGAGAGAGGATTCTTGTCATCTGGGCAGCCCAGGACCTCCATACGTACTGCCCAAGTTTGTACCCAGGGAGGTCACTTAGTGTTGTGAACGCAGTTGTTTGACTTCACCCCAGAGGTGTACTCCATTGTCTCTCAAGATAGATGAATGCCAACAACATATAAACATGAGAAACATAAATACAAATATGATGCTTTTCCACATATTGTTAAATTTATATTTCTCCTAGCATCATGTAAGGGTTTACTTCATCCTGCATTTTCTCATTCCATTTTTCAATAAAAAATATTGTCACTTTGCCTCCCCCCCCCATAACCCTAAATATATGTGTAGCTTAACTGTTTGGGCAATATCCCAGATTTTAATTAACTATTCCTCTATTTTTGGCATTGCTTTTTTCCATGCCTAAGCTAAGGTCATTCAAGCTGCAGCAAGTAGATGAATGTCCATTTCTTGATCTTCTTATCCCAACAAAAAATGCCTGCAATCTTCTTGTAAGTACAATTGTATTCGAACTTCCAAATATAATTCTGTGGCTAGTTTAAGAGCTTGAAATATGTTGGGGGGAGTATAAAGGATGTCTGAAGCCACGTTTTCTTCAAGTGCATAGAGAGAGATGGATGGCAACAGTTTAGATTTTAGCAGCAATTTGGATTGTAGAAGTGCTATAGCTCTTCACCTAGCACAGCTGTGTGTTGGTTTCTGTTTCCCCACACCTTTTACAGTGGGTTATAGACAGCAAAGCACAGAAGGAGATGCAGCCTGAGTCCGAACAAGATCGAGGTTGGCGTTGGATAGAGCCAGAAGCTCCACCTTGTGAGGGAGATTGGGAGGGCCAATGTCATGTTTGTGATGTTGCACATGTGACATCACATCTTGCTGTCAGGATGTTGGGAGCGGCCGGGGCGGAGCTGAACATGATGGCAGCACAGCTTCAATGGCTGGGGGCTCCTCATCTCTTGCATTTGGCATGCTCCTCCTCCTGCCTTTGCCACTGGTTGGGGGCTGCTTCTCCCTTCCTTCTCCTATGCAGCAGCAGCAGCAGGAGGAGAAACCAGCCACTGAAGCCATGTCATGCTCAGCTTCGTGCTGCCCCATGGTGGGGCCCCCCTCCCAAGAAAAGAATATTGGGGGATGCAAAAGAGTGGGGCCCCAGGAGCTGGCACCCCTGGATAGAACACATAGGAGATTCCAGCAATACTGAGAATTGGATTGAATAGTGCACTGTGGATATCCACAAATTTTCAATCCAGAAGCAGGAGCAGAAGTGGAGACCTCCATCTGAAGAGAATGAAGATGCATGGAGAAAGAAAGGCAAGCAAGTGGACTGGGAAGGTGGCTTTCTGCAAAGAGATTTGGCAAGACACAGGAAGAGAGAAGCATTGTATTGTGAAAACAGTGGATTCAGAGACCTTTTCGTTCTATCAAACAACCATCACTTGTCTGTCTGGTTACAATTTTTCCTTGCCAGATTCCTGGGTCTATGAGATTTTAATAGTGCAACATCCAATTTCCAAAATCATTGTAAGTTACTAATGCTGAATAAATAAAACATCCAATCATGAAGTGTTACTGTGTTCAGTACTACCACCTAATCCAAACCTAAGCAGCTACAACAAGGCAAGAAACTGACTGTGGGCCAGGCCTGACCAAGTATTTCATGGCCAAGCCATGTCAGAAGGAACCAATAAGCTACCTGTGGATGATGCTATGCTAAGAACTAAGGAGAGCCATACTGCTCCTTCTTCCATTCTACACCCCTGATTGACTCCACGAAGGGCACCAACTCACAGCCAAGAGACCCCTAATCAGAAGGTTTCAACAAGAAGTTAAGAATAAAACATTGGTTCAAAAACACATTGACTTGGTCTAGGCCACTCAGTAAATCGAGGGCAATGAGTCAAGAAGTAGACGTTTCAGGTTGCAAATTTGTATCCTCTTTCCTAGGAGTAAGCCCCACTGAACTCAATGGAGCTTATTTCTCAGTAGATGTGTAGGATTCAACTGTCAATTTTTCTTTATATAAATAGTTATCATTGTTGCATAAATATGAAGCAACATGATGCTTCATGGAATATTTGGCATACTCAATATATGGGGTGTATAGCCTGAAAATTATAGGGGATTGGAATGCTAAAGTAGGGAGTCAAGAGATAAAAGGAACAACTGGCAAGTTTGGCCTTGGAGTTCAAAATGAAGCAGGGCAAAGGCTAATAGAGTTCTGTCAGGAGAACAAGCTGGTCATCACAAACACTCTTTTCCAACAACACAAGAGACGACTCTACACATGGACATCACCAGATGGGCGACATCGAAATCAGATTGATTATATTCTCTGCAGCCAAAGATGGAGAAGCTCTATACACTCAGCAAAAACAAGACCTGGAGCTGACTGTGGCTCTGATCATCAGCTTCTTATAGCAAAATTCCAGCTTAAACTGAAGAAAGTAGGAAAAACCACTGGGCCAGTAAGATACAATCTAAATCAAATTCCTTATGAATACACAGTTGAAGTGAAAAACAGGTTTAAGGACTTAGATTTGGTGGATAGAGTGCCTGAAGAACTGTGGATGGATGCTCGTAACATTATACAGGAGGCAGCAACGAAAACCATCCCAATGAAAAAGAAATGCAAGAAAGCAAAGTGGCTGTCCAATGAGGCCTTAAAAATAGCGGGGGAGAGAAGGCAAGCAAAATGCGAGGGAGATAGTGAAAGATACAGGAAATTGAATGCAGATTTCCAAAGAATAGCAAGGAGAGACAAGAGGGCCTTTTTAAACGAGCAATGCAAAGAAATAGAGGAAAATAACAGAATGGGAAAAACTAGAGATCTGTTCAAGAAAATTGGAGATATGAAAGGAACATTTCGTACAAAGATTACCACAATTAAGGACAAAAGTGGAAAGGACCTAACAGAAGCAGAAGACATCAAGAAGAGGTGGCAAGAATACACAGAGGAACTATACCAGAAAGATATAGATGTCTCATACACCCCAGGTAGTGTGGTTGCTGACCTTGAGCCAGACATCCTGGAGAGTGAAGTCAAATGGGCCTTAGAAAGCCTCGCTAACAACAAGGCCAGTGGAAGTGATGATATTCCAGCTGAACTATTTAAAATCCTAAAAGATGATGCTGTTAAGGTGCTACACTCAATATGCCAACAAGTTTGGAAAACTCAGCAGTGGCCAGAGGATTGGAGAAGATCAGTTTACATCCCAATCCCAAAGAAGGGCAGTGCCAAAGAATGCTCTAACTACCGCACAATTGCACTCATTTCACACGCTAGCAAGGTTATGCTTAAAATTCTACAAGGCAGGCTTAAGCAGTACGTGGACCGAGAACTCCCAGAAGTGCAAGCTGGATTTCGAAGGGGCAGAGGAACCAGAGACCAAATTGCAAACATGCGCTGGATTATGGAGAAAGCTAGAGAGTTCCAGAAAAACATCTACTTCTGCTTCATTGACTACGCAAAAGCATTTGACTGTGTCGACCACAGCAAACTATGGAAAGTTCTTAAAGAAATGGGAGTGCCTGATCACCTCATCCGTCTCCTGAGAAATCTGTATGTGGGACAAGAAGCTACAGTTAGAACTGGATATGGAATAACTGATTGGTTCAAAATTGGGAAAGGAGTACGACAAGGCTGTATATTGTCTCCCGGCTTATTTAACTTATATGCAGAATTCATCATGCGAAAGGCTGGGCTGGATGAATCCCAAACCGGAATTAAGATTGCCGGAAAAAATATCAACAACCTCAGATATGCTGATGATACAACCTTGATGGCAGAAAGTGAGGAGGAATTGAAGAACCTTTTAATGAGGGTAAAAGAGGAGAGCGCAAAATATGGTCTGAAGCTCAACATCAAAAAAACTAAGATCATGGCCACTGGTCCCATCACCTCCTGGCAAATAGAAGGGGAAGAAATGGAGGCAGTAAGAGATTTCACTTTCTTGGGTTCCATGATCACTGCAGATGGTGACAGCAGTCACGAAATTAGAAGACGCCTGCTTCTTGGGAGAAAAGCAATGACAAACCTAGACAGCATCTTAAAAAGCAAAGACATCACCTTGCCAACAAAGGTCCGTATAGTTAAAGCTATGGTTTTCCCAGTAGTAATGTACGGAAGTGAGAGCTGGACCATCAAGAAGGCTGATCGCCGAAGAATTGATGCTTTTGAATTATGGTGCTGGAGGAGACTCTTGAGAGTCCCATGGACTGCAAGAAGATCAAACCTATCCATTCTCAAGGAAATCGGCCCTGAGTGCTCACTAGAAGGACAGATCCTGAAGTTGAGGCTCCAGTACTTTGGCCACCTCATGAGAAGAGAAGACTCCCTGGAAAAGACCCTGATGTTGGGAAAGATGGAGGGCACAAGGAGAAGGGGACGACAAAGGATGAGATGGTTGGACAGTATTCTCGAAGCTACTAACATGAGTTTGGCCAAACTGCGGGAGGCAGTGAAGGATAGGCGTGCCTGGCGTGCTCTGGTCCATGGGGTCACGAAGAGTCGGACACGACTGAACGACTGAACAACAACAGCCTGAAAAATGATGGGGAACAGTATTTCACCTTGCACATTAAAGAAGAGAAGAATCAGCTCCCTCATCTATTTTGCATTTATCTGTGGTAGATTCCAGAAATACTTAAGTTCTAGGACTAGTGAGTAAAAATAAAGTAAAACTGGCATAGCAAATCAAACTAGCATCTGAAAGGAAGAATAACAGAATGGTGTAAACTCAACAGGTAGTTATTATTTAATAATAATAATAATAATAATAATAATAATAATAATAATAATAATAATAATAATAATAATAATAATAAGGAGTTGCCGTGGTCATGGGAAGCAATCAGATCCATGGCATAGGATACAGATGGGCTGTCTGGAGCTGTCAGAAGTAATAATCGATTCAGGACAGGGGTAATAAAGTTACATATAGTTGAAGGTAAAATGAGCAGTTAAAAACTATTTAGCTTTTTGACATTCAAGCTGTTAAATATGATTAAACATAGTGTAGCAGTTGCTATAGGGCATGCAGAGTATATAAATAGATGAAAGTGACAGAGAATGATAATCCAACAGTCTATCAGCAGCCGCAGAAGAAGAAACAGTTATATCGTCTGCATATTCTTCATAGCTCTCCCATGTTGCTTGAACCTCGCTCTGTTGCAAAGTAGATTAATGAAACCAAGACAAACTTTATAAAGGTAGCTCTCGGCTGTTAAATTGTTAGTACCTATCTAATCTCCCTGTGACACTAATGTTACCTTTTCAAACTGTACACTTTCTCTCCCATTTTCCATGTACCCAGAGGCCCTGATTGTTATAAATTATTTTCTCTGTGTAAGTAGTAATTTCATTCAGCGCTAGCTATTTCATTCAAGTCCTTTTTGATGGAAGAACAGAAACTGTAAGGTATATTTTGTCAGGTTTTAAAAATTCTTCCTTCCCCCACTTACCACCTAGAAAACAGCAGCCACACAGAGGCAATTTCAAGTGGTCTTCATAGTACAGTTGAATGGGGGGGGGTCACCTAGATACCTCCTAGGAAAAAAAAGTGCTACCCACAATTCTCTAAAGTCACACTGAATTTTTCCATCCTGAAATATATCCTTTATTTACTTCTTTGTTTATAACATTTGTATACTGCCCATTAACAAAACATTTCTGGAGTGGATCACTCCCATCAGGAGTTAGAGAGATAAACAACTACCTGTCATTTAGAAAATACCTGAAGGCTAGCCCTGTTTAGGGAAGTTTTTAATTTGTGACTCTGTATTGTATTTTGGTATTTGTTGGAGGCCGCCCAGAGTGGCTGGGGAGACCCGGCCAGATGGGCGGGGTATAAATAAATTATTATTATTATTATTATTATTATTATTATTATTATTATTATTATTATTATTATTATTATTATTAGTGTTAAAGTCATAGGACAAAGACATAAACTCTTAAAACAGTCAAAATACCATCAGAATAAAACCAGCAAAGTGCAAAGAACTGGATAACAATGAAATTAAGACCACAATGGAAAGGTGCCAGGGACGTCCCTCCCCAGACAGACAATGAAGAATCTGTAGAGGAGTGGAGACTGAGGGTAGTAGAAACTTGATTCCCTCCCACATAGAGAGTGAGGCAAGCCCCTCTCGCTATGGAATGCTGGCTATCAATTCTTAAAGCAGCACAGAGCCGACAGGGCAGGCTGCAGGAGAACGTCTGGGTTCAGACTCTGCTCAAGAGGAGGAGGAGGGGGAACTGGCTGCACACGAATCTCCGAGGAGCAGAAGGAGGAGTCAGCTATTGGAGCGACGTAAGCCCGGCAGCAGATGAGGCAAAAAGTGGAAAATATCCTGCTGGAGAAGAACACATTATTTAAGAGAGCCAACTGGCTCAAGCAGTGAGGGTTGAACTAAGGGGGCTCTGACTGCCGGGACCCTGTAATTGCTTAATAAATCTAAAAGTAGTAAACCTGCCAGCTTGCCGTGTTGTGTGTGGGGAGACGCATCGTAAAACTGACAAAAGGGACATCATCTCTACAACAGGGCATCACCACTGAAAAAGCCATCTAGTGGCCACCTGCCTCATCTCATTTGGCCTCTGAAGAAGATCTTGGGGTCTGGGCATGTGTATATGGGTTTATATGGGTCATTGGTTACCCACCACTGCTTTGGGAGCTTGCAATTTCCTCCAAAATAAACTGAACACCAAACGGTTGGAGCAGTACCATCTTGTCTCTAGATTGAGTCTCAGTTGATTGACTTTCATCTAGTCCACTTGTGCCTTCTCCACAAGAGGTTCAGAGGCAACAACACAAGAGCACGCCTGATGCCTTTGTTACATATCTTTAGGTGTCAGGCAAAAACATTCCTCTTCTCCCAGGACTACGGCTAATTAAACAATTTATTGCCTTTTAAACTAGGTGGAGAGGTATTGTTTTTGTTTGTTAGTATGTTATGCATTTCTGTATTTATATATTGGAAACAGCTCTGTGATCTTCGGATGAAGGATAGTGTAGAATAATAATAATAATAATAATAATAATAATAATAATAATAATAATAATAATATGCCCATTGGAGGGCAGATGAATCAACTGGGAATACACACATTTCAGCTAGGTATGTTTGATCATTGCCATCTATAAATGATTGCAATTACCAGAGTTAGGGCCATTCAAACAATACTGGTGTCTTGGTTCAAACCTGTAGAAAGAGACAAAGTGTTGGAGATGCAATTTGTGTATTCTGGATGCAAACCAAATATTATTTCAAAACACTTTTCATAGATTTGATTGTTCTCTGTTCTTAAGCAGTCAGTGGCTTTGACATAACAATTTAACAGTCATGCTTAGGTAATATCACTATTCAAATGGAATCATAATCTAGGATTACACCAAGTCTTTTTAGAAAAGAACACGCAAAGTTAGTGGAAATAGCAGCATAAAATTAATTCAAAACATTTGCAAAGCGGTGACCTCTCCAGAGAATCTGATTTTACAGATATTCATTTTTAAAGACTAATGAACTTGGCATACTTAAAACAGTGTACTCAAGAACCATTCAACAAAATCCCATTTATCTCATTAGGTGCTGATAGTCTTACCAGAATTTGATTTTGTATGGCCACATTTTTCCTCACATCACAAAGTAAATACACCATAAAGTAACAAACACACAGGAATAGAGCACATGTTTGTATAAAAAAGATGCTTTTAGCAACCCGGTACCAAGTGTTCAGTATGGATTGTATCAGGAGAATGGGCATCAGTAATGTTAGAATCAGAGACCATTGTTAGATACTAAGGCCTTCCTCACAGACCTTTTACAGCTTTGTGGAGATCATTGCCCTCCCAAACAGCAGATGGGGTAGCAATTAGAGTTGTGTGAATGGCTCCATTAATATGATTGTGTCATTCACACAACAATGTGGGATCACATCAGAGGGTTCCAGTGCACCTATCAGTACCTCCTATGGCACACCACAAGTTCTCAATAAATATCCCCTCAACATTCCACAATGTACAATATACCATTTGCTCTTCTTGTTCACACTGGCTTGGCCTCGCCTACATGCCCACATTTCATTGGATGCCAGGATTGGACACCCACCCTCCCTTCCGCTGTGAATAGAGGAGAGGTTCAAAGAGCTTCTCTCTGAAAGAGCACAGAGAAGTAAGAACAGTTTTCCATTGAAAAACAAGCCTTTCCCTTTCCAAGGGAAGACAAGCCTACGCCATTTTGTGTTATTTTCTCTCTTTTTATACTTTTCTTTAGATGCAGCAGGCATCTGTGCTATGCCATGCCCCCATGGCAGCCATTTTCTGTTATGCCACACACCCCACAATAACCATTTTGTGACTGGTGCTCACAACACTTTCTCAACTTTCCAAATATGCCCACTGGCCCAAAACATTTGGTTACCCCTGGATTACACCAATGATTCCAATACAGGAATTTATAAAGGAGAACTAGAACTAGGTAAGTTTTGGAAAATTAGTGCCTTGTGCTCAGAGGTAAAATATTACCCATAGAGACCCAACTGCAAGAAAAGTTAACCACACCAAAACTACACATTTGATTTACCTATCTTGTTTCTCAAACCTGGCATACCTCGTGTTAGTGTCATCCAATTAGACTTTAGAGATCTGTGCTGAATCTTGACACATCAAAAAAGTGTTACAGGAAAACACATTGTAAACTTTATTATGGGAAATCTCATTGGTAAAAGATGGGAGTCCACAGCATCATCTAGTGTCATAGTGTGATAACACATATAAGACGCTTTTTCTTTACTAACGTAGCTGAGTCCCTGGTTTGCCTTTTACTGAAACATCTGATACATAGGCTGTTTTAGCTAGTCTTTAATTATAGCATAGCAAGAGCTAGAGGTGCCAATAGACAGAAAATGTATATTAGCAAATATATAACAAAGGGCAGATAACATGGGCAATGGCAAGGGATTATGGGAATTGTAGTCCAGCAACAACTGGAGTATAGCACATCAGCTACCCCTGATGTAACCCAGTTTTGAAATTCTGCTATTGTGCTCTGATACTTTAATGGAATGTTAATGCCTGAATATAGTTGTAAGAAAATGCTCTGCATTTCAAATATAGGTGCTGAATGTGTATGAATCTTAATTGTCTGGGATAAGCCACACTCTCATGTTGATATTACTTTGGGGTTTTATATTTCAATACAAGTGTGCATTTCATATGAATGAGTCCAAATCAAATGTTATGCATTCGTCTGCCGCCTCTGCAGTAAAACTTTCTCTCAACATTCTGCAAAGGAGAGCATGTGTAGCAACTGCCAGAACAACACATGGATTCAAATTAGAATGCATTTTCCTTTTCTTTCTTTTTTGTTATTTCAGGAGAGATGCTGATTTGGGCATTGGAGAAGTCTGTGTTCACCTGAATTGTCAACAGAGCATTTATTACAATGCAAGAAGCAAGGCATGGTGTTACTGCAGGTTCTGAAGGGAAATTAAAACGCCACGAAATGTAAAGCGTTTGAGGAATAAGTGTTCCAGCTTCATTTGACAAGGGAGATTTGTCAAGCTGTCAGTTGTACTGATTAACCAAATGACCACACATTATCGCTTTTTATCTTTCCTTTTGCATAATTTAAACACAAAATAATTTCACACACTGTTTCCAATGCAACAAACAAAATACTCCAATGCCACTTGTTCAGATAAGTTTTGTTGACATACTTACCTTTTTCCTTAAAGGAAGGGAGAAAAAAATCAAGAGACTGCCTTCAGTATGCACTTAGGTTCACAAAAGTGCACTCCATTCCATGTACTACACAATTTAAATACAAGGTATACATATGCTAATGAAAACAGGTGGCACTTTCAAACTGGAAAGCAGGCACTACTGAGCTCATTTATATTAGGTAATTACACTTCTCATTACCTCTTCCTGTAGGTGCCAGATTGGTTGTTACTCTGCAGGGAATATGTATCTCCGAAGGCTGTATTTTTCTTAAATTACCCAATATCAAATTGTTAATAAAGTCAAGGCTGAAACTTTTTTACGGAAACAAAGCCAGGATGTTGGAATTGGGCCGGAAAATACTTCCATTCTAGGCATTCTGTGGACCCACCATCTACCCAAGGCATCCAGGATGGCAGGAAAACATCCATCAAAATCATATTCAAAAAACTGGTCTTAAAAAAAAATCCCTCTGAGCCATAAAATAACATCCATCTCCTAACACTATGCTAATACAAACTGTCTTGCTGTTTTCGGCTTAGTCATCCCAAATCCCATCCACATGTTCATATTCTAAATTTATAATGGCTGATTTAGAGCCAGGTAGATCAATTACAGACAATAGAACTCAACACTGAATACAAAATATGAAGGTTGTCAGGAGCACCTTGAGCCAGAAGCAGATGTATTTTCCGAGTTACATTCAAAAGGATTGCTCCAGTCTCCTTTAAAGCCCCTTTGTGGATCTATGTACTGAGGAGAGGTCTATCGGTTGATGTTAGCCAAAGCTAGTCAAAAAAATTACTCCTGTGGTGAAGGACAAGATGACACCTCCCCCCCCATTCCACAACAGAAATTGACCAGACTTCCAGTGGAATCATACTTTAGCGCTGGCAGGGGACATTTTCTGTCTTCACACCAGAGGACAGAAGGCTAGCATCCTTATGGAGAACAGGGCTGGCACTCATAGCTCTACTGGTTGGCCTACTGTATGCTGTTATAGCTAAATAGGACATCCATGTTCAGAGGGAATATGTGATTAAATACCAATTTCCAGTGAGCAACGAGGGGTAGGGCAGCTAATGCTTTTAGATAAACAGGAAACATCTTCTTTGAAGTATCTTGAACTGTGGGGAACTGGATGATGGACTAGTCCTTTGATAATTTTAAAGAATGCTTTAGGTCCCACAAGGTGTCGGTGGTGCAGGTAATAAATGGTCTGCTTCTCTTATTTCATGGTGCAATATGATATAATAGGAACACGGGAATTCATTGGTGCCTTTGGCATCTTAACATTCTGGTGATCCACTCAACTGATACTCACCATTCCCCCCCCCTTGATATCTCCCCTAATTTAGGGTAGAGTCTTCAAGATCCTAGGATTGTGATCATCACAAAAGATATTCCCGTGTGACCTATGAGCGAAGAATAAGTTATAGGTGAAGAGTAACTTAAAAGTGAGTCACAGAACTTACATGATGTGAGTGCAGGTTCTACCCAGCCAAGTCCAGAGTTCTAAATTTCCCAGGGAGCACAAATGGGGATATAGCACTGTTACACTCAAGTCTTGCTTATGAGCTTTCCATAGGCATCTGGTTTGCCACTCTGGGAACACAGTGGTGAACTAGATTCCCCTTACCCTGATCCAGCAAAGTTCTGCTTTGTGTTCTTATGTTTTCATGTAGAGCAGGCTCCCAATATCAGAAATTATACCAGTGGGAGAGGGAGGAGATGTCTGACTTTTGTGGCAAATCCATAATCCCTTTCATAACACTTGTCTCCTTCCCACGATTAATGCCAAAAGAGGACTTAGGTCTAATAGTACTTCTGAAAAATGACCTCAAAAATGTTTCCAAGTGAAGAGTATTTCACAGGTGTCTGGGCAGCCACTAAGAATTGCAATCAAAGCATCAATTCATGGAGATTTTGTGCAAGAATGCTGTAGGAGACATTCTCATTTGACATTATGTATAGTAAAACAATACATAACAAAGCAATCATACTCTTTCAACCATAAGCTGTGCATGTTTGTCTACATCAATAAGCAACCCAGGACTCTGTGCTACAGGATGTTTAATTTGCACTAATCTAGATCTAACATATTTCTCAATGTACTGTATACTCCAAATATTTTTGATGTCTAAAATATTTGGGGACCTCTTCCCCAGTGATCTGCTACTCAGCATTAGTAGGACATGTCTATAATCATGCTAATATCTTTGAACAGTTAATAGGATAATTAATTGTTTTACACCTCATTCTAGTTTCCATGTTTAAAAGTACTTTCCCATCTAGATACAGTGTGTGCTTAAAACAAACTTAAGCATGATTCCAATCACTTGACTGGAGTACCAAGTTGGACTACCGTGGGGATAACTTGTGCCACACAATGCCCCTTAGAAAGTGTTTTGTTAACACAGAGCATGTGCTGCGATTTTGTATTATACGCCACAAACCAAAGCTGCCTTAATTCTTTAAAATGGAACATAATTCTCCTGTTTATGTTTCTGTCGCTGGAAGAAAAAAGTTTCCATTCTCTCTGCTTTGTTGTTTTGTACTGTGAGCCTAACAAATTATTCCTCAATGATCTTTTTCCTACTCCCAAACCAATTTTGACTAAACTGCCTGTCACTGCTTTTAACACTTCCTTATTTCTCCAACAACAGTGGCCTTAGGCTGAAGATTGACAAAGACACCCATGGCACTTCCATTGCTTCATAGGCAGCAGCTGACACCATCCCTCAGCAGCTTTTGTGGGAAATCACACAGTGGTGTGTGTGTGTGTGTGTGTGTGTGTGTGTGTATACCTTTTATGGGTTTTTGTTGCTGTTTTTGTATTAATAATACTTTCCGTCTAATGAATAAAATGTGTCAGAAATATAGAAATATCTCTGACAGAGTGACAACCCAGGCTGGCTTTCTGAAGCAGAGAATTCTTGTTTCTAATTTCCAGTTTATAGGACGATAATAGCTTTATTTAGGCATTTTTGTCTTCATGTAAATAACTAGGTGTGAGGGATAGCAGGGCAAGATACATTAGCCTTACACGCTCATGGGTCCCCTGCACTCCTTCCATTGGGGGAAGCAATAGTGGCCAGTAGGATGGTGCATGTAGGGGCAGCATTGATCACCTGGCTTCCCAATGGCAAGCGTCACTGCCAGATACCAAGAGAAAGGGGGACATGGTGCAAGGAGCTCACCGCAAAACCAGAACAGCAGTGTGTCGGTTCCTCCGATGCTGTGAGAGGAGCGCCGGTCCGAGCTGTGATGGGGGCACTGGCATGGGACCACCTGCTTCACTCCCCCTCAAATATCTGTGTCCAGAGCCATGGTCTCTCTGGCATTCCCCACGCCATGCCGCTGCCAAAAACCAAGCACTTCACTTACCCAGCTTTGGGAAGGCAGTGCAAGGGCTAGGGGCCGCCAAAAAGGCCTTGACATGTGGCTCTCAGGTCAAACATTGAACAGATAAAATTGAAGAAGGACTAAAGAAGAAAGAGAAGAATGCAAAGGAAAGAAAGATGGTACAGATTATCTATATGGCCTGGAACAGTTTTCTTTGTATAACACCAGATTAAAAAGGCATGAAGTGGCTTACTTGAAGGGAAATGAGAAATGTCATCCTTGCACTGATGAAAAAGCACTCATTACATCCAAATCAGCTGCCTTCTCTTAGCTATCACTACACATACATCTGCACTCCTTTTAGAATTAACTACATAAGCTATTTTTTCAGCAATTAAAGCATTGGAGGTTACAGACCTCTTCAAGTGTAATCAGCCTCTTGAAGGGATTTTAAACAGCATGCATTGTGTAAACGAGAAACATTCTGTTTTATGCTGTAGACAGTGATGTGCTGACAAAGTTTAAAGGGCATCGACAAAAACTTTTCCCTCTAGTCAGCAAATACGATTTTCATGGGTAAAATACTCTTCCCTATACTAGCCTTGTAGTTTCCTTTAAATATTTCCTTTTTTCAGTCCCAAAGTCTCACTTCAGTGCCTGTATGCACATTTTTGTTGCCTTTTAGCAGACTAGATAAAACATGTATCGCAGTATTTGGGGATTGTTGAATCTACGGGTTGCTTCCCAGGAGAGCTGATGAAGTCCCTGGTCCAAACATTGCTACTGCCATGAACTCAATAGATGGCCTTAAAAACCCCACTTTTAACCTCCTGTCCCTTACACTCCCCACAGTCAGGGGCAATATCTAATTTGTGATTATGCAATTGTGCTACACAGTCAATCATATATTTTTTGTGTGGTGATGCTATGTGTTCAGCATATGACAAAAGCTATATAATGAAGGTCCCATAGTGTGGCCTGGGAAACCTCAGGGGAATCATTCAATTGAAAATATTCCTGAACTCCAGATCAGTCAAGATCTGAGTACTTAGATTGTGATCTTGTCTCAGACAGGTCCATGTCAGCCTACACTGAGGTGTGATCTGAGTCAGTCATGCTTTATAGATTACAAGCCTGGAGGCAGGGACTATCTTGTGTTAATTGATTGTACGTAAGCCACTCTGGGAAGGGACCCAGGTGGCGCTGTGGGTTAAACCACAGAGTCTAGGGCTTGCTGATCAGAAGGTCGGCAGTTCGAATCCCTGCCACGGGGTGAGCTCCCGTTGCTCGGTCCCAGCTCCTGCCCACCTAGCAGTTCGAAAGCACATCCAAGTGCAAGTAGATAAATAGGGACCGCTCCAGCGGGAAGGTAAACGGCGTTTCCGTGCGCTGCTCTGGTTCGCCAGAAGCGGCTTTGTCATGCTGGCCACATGACCCGGAAGCTGTCTGCGGACAAACGCCGGCTCCCTTGGCCTATAAAGCGAGATGAGCGCCGCAACCCCAGAGTCGGACACGACTGGACCTGATGGTCAGGGGTCCCTTTACCTTTACCTTTAAGCCACTCTGGGAGCCTTTTTGGCTGAAGTGAGGGATGCAAATGCTCTAAATAATGAATAACAATAATAAGTAGCCAATGGAGCTGTCAAAATGTAATTATTATAAGAGTGTGTGTGGAAGCAAATGAAAAAGAAAGTAAAGTCTTAATCAATGGGGTGAAATTGGCACCAGTCATCAACCATTAACACTAAACCAAGTTACTTGGCTTCTGACCCACTCACTTCCTTCCACCACTTCTCTCCCAGACATCATATACACATTTAGGTTGCATCCTAACACCACCTCCCCATGTTGAGCACCTTACGGTCCTTTTAAAAAAACTCCTGACACAGGGCCAGTCCTGTCATGCAGGTTAAAGGTAAAGGTAAAGGACCCCTGGACAGTTAAGTCCAGTCAAAGGCGACTATGGGGTTGCAGCACTTAACTCGCTTCAGGCTGAGGGAGCCAGTGTTTGTCCACAGAGAGCTTTCTGGGTCATGTGGCCAGCATGACCAAACCGCTTCTGGCACAATGGAACACCATGATGGAAACCAGAGTGCAAAGAAACACCATTTACCTTCTTGCCATAGCGGTACCTATTTATCTACTTGCACTGGCATGCCTTCAAACTGCTAGGTTGGCAAGAGCTGGGACAGAGCAACAGGAGATTCGAACCGCCAACCTTCTGATCAGCAAGTCCAAGAGGCTCGGTGGTTTAGACCACAGTGCCACCCGCATCCCTTTACTTTTACCTTTGCCAAGCAGGAGAATGAAGCAATATGTATCCTTTTATGGATAGCTCAGTTGGTTAGAGCATGGTGCTGATAATGCACAGATTGCAAGTTCGATCCCCATATGGGATAGCTGCATATTCCTGCATATTACTTCCAAGTTTCCAATTCTATTATTCTCTGATTCTAATGTGCTTCAGGCATCACTTTCATGAGGAGCAGGGGAGGTTAAAGCAGCACCCTTCTTTACCCTGCTGCACAGTACTCCTTTGTCCACTTAGAGTTCCAGCACTTTTGGAATTTAGTACAAAATAACTTTTAGTTATATAAGTATTATCATCATGTATTGGTGGGTTGAACATACTCTCCACAATCTGAATAACTTCTCACTACCCCCACCCCCTTAGCTAGTTACAATGAGTTTTGCTTATATGGAAATAGCCGCCTTGACATCAGATTGGCACAGAACATTCAGCAATCAGCAATGGATTGAGAATAAGAATTAATATGTATTCAGTGCGGAACCATTTGATCAGAAGGATTTTAGAGAAAAGTTGCAGGATTTACTGTACTTGATGTTATGAAATTCAAAATCTTTCAACTTCAACTTACAGGTACACTTCTATTATTTCCATAGTACTAAAGAATATTATCTTGCGATGCTACTGCAAAAGCAGATACATCTACATCACTTCTCTTGTTAGATCTAGAGCTGTACTCAGTGGAATCTTACTGGTGCTAGAGAAAGTGGGAAAATATATATTTTTTCTTATTTCCTGTCCCCATACCCAGAGGCTTCTCCTTCCAGATGAAAGTCCTTCCAGAGCAGCATAGGAGGCAGTCCTGAAGACTACAGGAAGAAGTGGAAATAGTCCAAAATTGTTTCCTCATACTGTTCCTCTAACAAGAAGCTTCCACAGAATGTCAGTGCCTTTCAATTGTTGAATGGCCACTCTGGATTCATTTCATAAGAATCATCCCTTTATGTATATTAATCACAATGGGACAGAACGGCTCTTACAGACTGGGCAATGAAATGTGACATCTTCCCATAGATGGCATGTTGGTACACTCCAAAAAGTTTGTGACTCTTAAGCAGTGCTACTTCCTATTGGAAATGCAGTGTCTGCTGTCAGACCTTCCCAACCAACCCTGTTCAGTTAATGGAGCATCTCTGGAGAGGACAGAAATCTCCAGGGAATGAGGTCCTGGATGAGATAAGTTCCATCCCACCCTGCAGCTCTTAGGATTCACACTTATTCATACAGAAGATCATCCAATACTTAAATCAGTGACACACATTTCCCTTATTCTCCCTGGCTCACCAGCCAATTTATGGCCAGGTATATGATAATAAAAGATTGGTGCAAGTCTTCACATCATACCTGCAAGCTGATAAATAATAAACAAAACAAAGTGAGAAAACTCACAGTAAGGCAAATACATCCAAGAAGAGAGAGTTCTATTTGTTCATCTGTGCATCTAGCAAACATAATGACACCTTTGCAGATCTGACTGATACCAGTGGTGTTAATAGCTATAGGCCTCCGAGTCCTAGCTTGGTATATAGCCGACGGTAATAATTATCTCATCATGCCAAATACAAACTTGCAATATTAACTCATTCATCCTAGCACACACACACACACACACACAAAATTTGGAGCACGGCTAAGCAGCATTTGCAATAGGCCTGAACTGGCTTTCCCTGAAATGCTTGTTGTGCACTTGCAATTCTGAGCACCATAAAAACCTCCCCACACCGACAAGCAGCTCAAATTGCTGGTTTGTGGGCCCTCGTAAGGCTTACTTTTGAACCAGTTCATCGGTGCTTCTGAGAACAGCACTCTAGTGCAGATCAATCAGCATTTCCTATGCTGCAATGACACCTCCTTAATTGCAGCAATAATCTCAACATGGCACTGTGGTGTTCAGTCAGGTTTTCATTCCATCCCCCTACTACAGCTGTAATGGGCCTGCATGTGCTAAGGAATTTATGGTAGCAATTGACATAAGAAAATGGGCCCTTATGCAGTTGATGGCACAGCTAAAATCTTCATGAACCACTGTGGAACTTTGTTTCCTTCCTTTTGTCCCACTCAAGAAGCACATAAAAGGGAATATAAGAAGTCTCCAACTTCTCAGCTAAGTTTCTTACTACACTCTCAACTACTGCATAGAAACAGAATTTGATTTGTTTTCTCTGCATTGTGGTGCTCAAGTCTTAACTACAGAGAAGTAGATAGAAAGTAGGGTTACGATTTGTAGGTTTAGCATTAGAAATCCAGTAGGTACACTTGTGGCAAACCCCTGTACCTTTGTAAATGTGTTGATTTTGATGCAGGGGCATAAAGTATTGTTGCTTCACTGTATCTGTTTTGGGAGACAGGAAAATAGATGTGTGTGAAAAAATTGTCAGCAGTTTCCAATTATCTTGAGGCTGCAGTTGTAATTTTAAAAAAATCAGAAGTAAGGAAACTGGATTATATAGGATTGGGTTATAAGACCCAATCAGGTTCATTGTTAGCTTAGAATGTATTAATTCTGAAAAATTGGGGTCTAGCTGATCATAATAAAAATGGAGTTTGTATGTATTTGAATCTCTGTCCTAATTTTGTCGCATAATAAAGCATGTAGACTCAATGTAAGCTGAATACTGCAATCTTAGGCACAACTACTTGGGAGCAAATTTCCTTGAATTCTGAATAAAAAGAGACAGACTCCATATCTGATATTCACAGGGTATAGGCTCCAGCATTTTAATGGTGGGGAGGACTGAGACAGAATTTACACCTCCATTAGAACAGATTACTAAGCATTTGCCTAGACATGAAGAAAAAAAGAAACCAATCTGATTTAATTAAGCAAGAATTTGAGCAAAGGATAAGCTAATTATAGATTAACAAATGAATATAGTGCAGTGAGCTAATGGTGTGCAGCAGTTGATCAGAGATGCTCTTCATCAGGCAGTGGCAATCCTTCCAGGCTGTTGGTCATCATCTAAGAAGCCTTGAGCTAGTCATTTCTGTATTTGTTAAGGAGAACTAAGCATTTCTCTATAGGTGGAAAAACTACCGGGTACTTAGCAGAAACCTTTGCTTGTGAGCTACTGACACTGGTCACCAACTCACCACTAGTGATGAGACCAACTGTCCTTGCCAGAAAACTGAGTTAAGTTTCCTCAAAACTCAGTTTATTCCAAGTTGAAATCTTAGCGAAATCAGATCCCAACACATCAGACATTATGTTACTCCCAGGTGAACCTACAATCTCCCGGTTCAACTGAGTGCCAGATCCCCAACTTTACACAAATCACCAAACACCATTTCATAAATGGTGCAAGACACTGGATAGTTGACTTGTCCTCTGTCCTCCAGTTTGTTCAACTTCTTCACCTTGTCTCCTTTTGTTCTTCATATGTATTTTTCTTCCGCTCTTCCAAACTTCTTATACACCATCCTGTTTCTTTTAATTTTTTTCATATCAAGCCTGTCCTCCTATTGGTCATGCTAAGATTATCTCTTAAGACATTAGGAATGTCTTCAATTCAAGCTAAATTGTCAGCAGTGAAGGATAGCGCCTTCTTATATTTTAGCTACCTTTTGTGTTAACCAGTTAATAATATTGATGTTTCAGTCTTTCAGAACTGCACAGGATCACACTACTTGAAGAATTTGTGGTGTTGCATTGACACTTTGAAAGAAAATGAATACATTTGTATGCTGACATTGTATAATAGTAATTTCAATTACTTTTAAGGAGCATGCTCAGGATTTATGGTTAACAAGTGGTTCTGAGGATAAATATTTGTTTTTCAAAGTATGATTTGTCAGGACTTCTTAATACCTTTGTTCACAATACAGATGAAAGGTTCTTGTCATTAGACTGCTTCACCTGAAAAGCTGCATAAAATAAAAGTGTCAGAGTTTGTTTATGTTCTCCCTCCCTCTCTTCATCCTCCAAGTGAGAATAGCCCATTTTACATAATTTATTTGTTAATTTGGCAGAATTTATATGCTGCTTGATTGTAAACAGAACATCTAAAAATGATTTACTAGAGAAGTCATTGTGTTGTCACAACAAAGGCATTGTGACCTATGCCCCAAAGCTACATTTCTTTCCTAACCTATTCCCTTCTTCATCTTAACACTTTTTCTAAATGGAAAAACAAATTCCTTCCAGTAGCACCTTAGAGACCAACTAAGTTTGTTCTTGGTATGAGCTTTCGTGTGCATGCACACTTCTTCATACCAAGAACAAACTTAGTTGGTCTCTAAGGTGCTACTGGAAGGAATTTTTTATTATTTTTTATTATGTTTTGACTATGGCAGACCAACACGGCTACCTACCTGTATCTAAATGGAAAGGCATGGAAAGATGTTTCTGTAAGAGCTGTTGGGGGACTGCTTTTATTACCCTTTCATATATTTTCCAGTTATCTTACTATTCCCCTGTGTTTTATTTATTGGTTGCTTTTATATACCACTTTTTCTTCCAAGGAACTCAATGGGGCATACATGGTTCTTCTCTTCCCCATTTAAATCTCACAACAACCCTGAGAGGTAGGTTAGGGTGACTGGCCCAGGTCACCCAGTGCGCTTCATGGCTGAGTAGGAATTTGAACCTTGGTCTCTCAGATGGTAGTCCAACATTCTAACCATTATGTCACACTGGATCTCATTACAGTATAAAGACTGAAAAAAAGATGCAGGGGGAGCCTTTTGGTTGCACTTTGTAAAATGGGATGGCAAAACAACCAAAACAAAATGCAAACTAGTGTTTAAAATATGACAAAATGTTTTGCCATTAATAAGAAAGATTACACATTGCACATTTCTTGTTTGATGTGGACAGTGTTACCAATCTATATCAAGCCAACCCACGTCCTCCATACATATTTCCCAAGTTCAAATGGATAAAATATATTCTGTATTTATTTATTTGTTTGTTTATTTATTTATTTTAAAAAACCACTTTCAGGGAGACGTGACAAATTTGAGGTGGGCAGCTAAGAGTTCCAAACATTTGAGTTATAATAGAGCAGAACACTATTAAACTGTTTACAATTCTATCTTCTGCTATTCTATCTACAACAGGAACATCATAAATAGACAAACCAAACCATGATTATCCTACTCAATGAGCTACAATGAGTAATATTTATTTATGTGACTAGTCAATAAAGCAGAGTACCGCAGTTCACAGCAAGTAGTTCATTTCTGGTGAAAGGGGTATTATAAAAAGGCTCAGCTTGCATATGAATGACTAATACTCAGAATTTTTTGTCATTCAGCATTTTCCCTGTATCTTTACTGTCTTCAGCAGACAAATATGATGCTGGATTATGTCTGGTTGCTGCATGCATAGTGATAAATGTGCAGCAAGGATCATCATATTATTGTGGGAATGTGACTGGAAGAAGCTAAGCATAATAACTGGACCCCAGCTGTGACATCTTCAGAATCCTCCACAATATTACTAGCAGCTATGTGATGGGGACAACCACAGCCTAAAGTTAAGCATGGCAAATTAACTACTGCATTAGAACATTCTAGCTACCTTGTTCCATGAATCATGACTGGACTATAACAGGGGGGAAGTAATAAATTATTATCATTAATATTTTGTAGACACAATTCTTATGCGGCTCATTGGTTTGTCATATGCCACTAAAAAGAAATGCTCTGTATGAATTTGAAATGCCTCTGACTTGAGAAATGTTGTATTTAAGAAGAAAAAAGAAGCTAAGGGTTACATAGGAAGCTAGCTTACACCATCAGACCATTAGTTCATGTAACTCAGAGTTTCCTAAACTTGGGTCTCCAGCTGTTGTTGGACTACAACTCCCATCATCCCTAGCTAGCAGGACCAGTGGTCAGGGATGATGAGAATTGTAGTCTAATAACAGCTAGAGACCCAAGTTTGGGAAACCCTGATCTAACTCAATATTGCCTATATTCAATAGCAGCAGCTCTCCAGGGTTTCAGACAGGTGACATTCTGAGCCGTACCTGGAGATGCTGAACTTGGGGCAGATGCTCCTCCCATGAGGCACAGTATCACTCAACAAGGGAGAGGAATGTCTGCACCAGGGTGGGTGGGATGTGTGCTTGCTTTATGTACACAGGCCAGTCACACACAAGCAGGATCAGAGTTCCACATGAGGGGGAAAGCTACATATTATTCAATATGTAGATGTGCCCACAGGCAGGGCCAGCCCAAGAGATCTTGATGTCTGAGATGTAACAGCAAATGGTGTCTCATTCCCTGCTCCAAGTCAAGATGTATAATATTCAGGGCCAGCCAGACTATTCTGGCACCTGAAGCAACCCCCCCCCCCCAAAAAAAACCCTTATCCCCTTCCCTGGCAGGGAAAATTCTAAATAAATAAATAACAATTTGCTGCATTTGCAGCCTTCTCAGGCTACCTAATGGTAGGGCTGGCTCTGGGATTACAGAAACAAATTCTTTTCATAAGAATGATAATGAAATATAAAGTGTCTCTCGTAAGATTAGATCCACAAGTCTCCTTTAATAACAAACAAGTTTGGCAAAAGTTTGCACGTTACATATGAAACACCTCTTCCCTACTATATTGATGTCTCATTAGTTTAAGGACCTGGAGCCCTCCAGGAATTGTCACTCACATGACGTTTATGAGCACTAGATTTTGCATTTGGATTTGTAATATGTTCAGGAGATGTGGAGGAATCTTATGTACAGCGAACTCCCTGGTGACTACAAAGCTGTGGATGCAACAAGAGTAGAGGAAAATGGCACAGAACAGCACTAAACAACATTAAAATGCATCAGATGGAAGGAATGTATTTGACGGGTAGCTAGGTAAAATACAGGATTTGTATACAATAGTAAGTTCTGTCATTAATTTTCCTTCAAAATCTTCGTTCAGAATAGATTTTCCCCCAAGAACAGTATGTGGTACTTTTTCTTTTCTTTTTAATCTCACACACTTCCCCTGCCCCCCACCATCACTTTTCATGACATCTTCTACTAAGGGGCAGGAAAACACACAGCATTTGTATTTATCTGGCTATATAGACCAGCATGACAAGATTTATTTAGTTTTAAAAAATTAGTTTAATATCAGAGATAATTATAGACCACAAAAACGATTAGAGCCCTATTACTAAACTGCCTCACTCAATCAAAGCAAAGGCCACACCAAAGCACAAGGGTTAGAAGACAATGCTGAATTATTAGAATGAGTAATAGTGACAAGTCTGAAAATATTTCATCACAACAAGAGTTGAGGAAACTCTCCTTGGCTCAAATCTGAAATTGACTGGCAGTTATGAGAGGCATTATGGAACACAAACAAACATTCATTCAAAATTGACTGTTCTACTGTGCAGATGTGTTCTTGTAATGCTACTTGAGAATTTAGGTGCTGGGTTTGGAAGGAATTGCCTAAGCAACTCTCTGATGCTTCCATGGGCATGGACAACTTGTAAATTTCGATTGGTCCAGAATGCAGCAGCAAGATTACTGGTTACGGTTCCATTTAGATATCATATAACCCCTGTTTTAAAACAGGTGGGTTGGTTACCAGTTCATTTCTGGGTCCAATCCAAGGTGCTTATGTTAGTTTTTAAATGCCATAAAGCAACTCAGGCCCTAAATACCTGAAAGACCACCTCCTTCCCTACAGACCATTTTGGGCGCTAAGATTGTCAAAGGGGGCCCTCTTGGGGGTTCCACTGCCCTCAAAAGCTCTGGGGTAGGCCTACTGGTGGCATTCTCTGTGGCAGCCCCTAAGTTGTGAAATTCCCTCCCCAGAGAGGTGTGTCTGGCATTTTCATTCTACAGCTTCTGGTGAATACTGAAGTCACACTTCTATATCCCGGCTTTTGACATTTGTATTTTTAGGACTCACTTCATTTTCATGATTGTGAGTTATTTAAAATTATTTTAATATTGTGTTTTAATGTTTTAACCCACCCTGGCACTTTAGGGTGAAGGACGGGGGATACTGATACTGATAATAATGCATGGTGACATCTTGCCACTGGTTTTCTGGCCCATATTTACAAATCTGGAGCATGTGCAAAAGGGTATAGTAGCAGATGGAGCATCAACAGGGACAGCAGCAGTTCTGTCTGACAAAAGAGAAGAGGCACCTTTTACAGCACTTGTATTTTCCAGCACCTACTCAGTCTGCCTCAGGTGCAAGTGAAGGAATATTCAAGTAAGTGACAGTATGAGTTTTCAGTAGGGGTAGGGTGGCTTGTTTAGAATGGGAAAGGCTTGTAGACGGGGGTTGAACTACATCAGGCACATCCAACAGGTAGATTGTGATCTACCGGTAGATCACTGGACACCTGTGGTAAATCACTGGTAGATCACTGGCTCCACCCAAAGAAGCCCAACAACTTTGGCTCCCCCCCCAAAAAGTTCAACATTTTAGCCCAAATAAAATGGTTTCCCTGCTTAAAAAAGCTCAACAACTTTGACCTGAACCCCCAAAAGGGGGTAGATCACTGCCAGTTTTTAACTCTGTAATAGATCACAGTCTCTTGGGAGTTGGCCACAGCTGACTACATGATTACTGCAAGTGAAACAATATGTAAAATATGGACTATATTGTAGAGCTGTGGTTAGTCACTACCTTGCAGCCAGTTACTGTCCCCTGAAATAATAGCAGCCACTGTCGTCCAAAAGACAATTTGTATGTTCAATGAACATGTACCATAACAGCAGCGGAATGCTAAGTCTGAGAAATGCAGACTACAGAGGTGTCAAAACTGGGATATGAGCTCACAGTACACTAGGGAGGAATATATATGGGGCTAGGGAGCTTGCTTCAATACAATTAGTTCATTGAGACCTGTTTAAATTTGTATTCTGTTCTTGTTGGGGTTTTTTTGAACTTCAGCAACATCAATAACCACAACAGCTTGTTGCCAATCATTAATTAACCTGCTACCCACTGTTGCTGTGTCCAACACTGAATGTTTTCTCACTCCAGCCTGAGAAACAACCACATATTACTGGCCAAACACATTTCCTATAATTCATCTTCAGATAGATAAAACTGTGAATGCAATTGCAAATTCTCTCTCAAAGTATACATTCGAGACCATCAACAAAAGATTGCACTGTAAGACTCAAGGATTCCCTGTTATTAGCGCCACACAATTTCTCCTGTGTACCAGCACCCTGATTCTACTGCCAACCTGGCAGACTGGGCATTACGCTTTGAGAACACTACCTAAGTCAGGTATAAAATCCTCTAGAGTTTACCAAGGAATCCTCCAATTTGTTATGATATTTAATTATTCACCACTCCTACAGGTTCCCCATAATGATGCTTTCCAATCTATCCAACTTTAAACACACACACACACATTACTGACTGCTTCCATAAGTCCCCTGATGTGATGAAAAATGTTTTGGTGTCTCTCCAAGTTGTCCACCAGCCCTGCAATGTTGTAAATTATATATTACCCGTAGAGTTGGAGGGGTGTTAGAAATGAGGTTCCAGTGCTCATTTCTTGATAAAAGTGGATGGCAGCACAAAATAAAGGAGAAAGTGCTCCATATCCATTATTTCTCTCTCCTCTACTCTCCCTCTCTCTCCTCCCTTCTCCTTCTCCTTCTCCTTCTCCTTCTCCTTCTCCTTCTCCTCATCCTCCTCTCCCTCCAACCCTCTCTCACAAGCACACCTCTGTATAATATTAACTACTACTACTACTCTGTGGTGACAAAAGGCTTTGGGCCCTCAACAAATTGATCATTTTATGGTGCCTAAAGGCTTTTGTGGCCATTCCAAAACCCCAACACACATACATCCACTTTTGCACTTCTGCCATGCCTTCTTTGACATGCAGTCTCCAGACCATTGTCCCCTCCCTAAGGACCAATCCCATTTCACCAAACCCTAGAAAGCACTCACCTCCAAGCTCATTTTTCAGCCTGGGCTACTGGTACAGTAACTTGGTATGAGGACACTACCTAGGTACCTTCTCCTGAGTTACAGTTCTGGAATATTTCTGAATACCTACCTCTAGCTCTGTCACTTAAATTTATGTAGGATTTTGCTTGGTTTAGGTAGTTTTTCAATAGTCATTTTTGTGCTAAAGAAGTAGCTACCTGCTGTGGATAAGAGCATTTTATATATCTGGTGCTTTGTCCTAGATCTTAGGCAAGTCTATTTTACTTTTTGAAATATGGCAACCATACACAAAGGCATTTCCATGAAAATCAGTAGAGAAATTTGAAGTAGCATATCATCAAAGAGTTCCGCAGAACAGAGGAAACATTTCTTAGAAATCCTGTACAATTAATGCCACATTAGACAAAAATCTAATTCTTTTGTCTTAATACACTAATTAAAATTATCAACTTTTAGCTGAGGGGTGGAAAAAGGGCAGTCCAAAAATGGCTCAGTATAGGACAGAAATTACACATGCAAGTTCAATCCCAATTCTATTCAGTTAAAAGAATCAAGTATCCAAAGCAACAAATGAAAAAGATCAGGTAGTAGTGAAAGATCTCTACCAGGCCAGTGAACACATAGGCTATATTTATAGAAAGCTATTTTGGGAGAATTAGTAATACTAATTTTGGGAACATTTACTGGTGAAGGCTGTGCATCAGAGAAAGAAGTGGCTACAAATAACTTGCTTATTTTGGGGAATTTCAGCCATGACCAATGATAACTAATATTAGTGTGCTATCTGAAGAAAACTAGCAATAAGCAGACTGTTTAAGAGTTAAAGAAAATGTGTTCATAATTTTATGTGCCATGGCAGAAACACACACACACACACACACACACGTCACACACACTGCCTAGACCATATACTTAGCTGATATTAGAAGAAGGTTAAGGAAGAGAATCACCATGTAGGGAGATACAAGGATCCAGCTTAGCTATGAAGAGCAGGAAGTTAATTTGGATAAGACATAGATTTTAAGGAGAATAATATTGTTAAGCTGTACTGTATTGTGTTTAAGATATTGGGGGGGTCATGGGGGGGAGAGCAGGAAGGCAGAAAGTTTGAATGCAAATTGAACTTTCACTAATGTGGCAGTCTGCATGTGGGAGTAAGACACAATTTCTTCTGGGTAGATGGGGGAGACCAGGATCCTAACTTCTCTTGAAGAATGTTACAGGTGGGTAGCCGTGCTGGTCTGCCATAGTCGAAACAAAATAGAAAATTCTTTCCAGTAGCACCTTAGAGACCAACTAAGTTTGTTCTTGGTTGGTCTCTAAGGTGCTACTGGAAGGATTTTTTTTTTAACTTATCAGTGAACCTCAACCTGGGTTTTAGCAAAGGTGTAGACTTAACGTAAGTGTCATTACATAACAAAGCATACACGAAGGAATTTTCCTTTGTCCATCAGAGTCAGATATGTTAAGTCCCCTATCAAATGACTTAAAACAAAGTCAAAAGGGTGTCCCTGCTCAACAAATCTAATTTTAGTTAGGTGCTCTCAGTAGCGTAGCATAGGCAGGGCCCTGAGCACAAAATCCTTGGAAGCACAAAATTTCAAAAGAAAAACACAGAAAGCAGTAAGAATAAAAACTAGCGCACTCTCCTCCTTAGTCACACAGAAAATCTCCCAACGTTTGTGTGGGCAGACTGAGGAGCAGATTTGGGCGGCAGCCTGTTGCTAGGGCACACTTTGCATGGGCTTTAGAAAGATACCAGCTCCTGACCAATCCTGCGCCCCACTCTCTCTCATGCTCAATCCTCATGAAGTGCCACAGCTGCCACTCAGATAGGTCGCCGAGCTATTGCCCCTTCGTTCCAGCCTATTGACAGGCAGTGCCAATGATACTTGCCTTGCCCTGGGCACTGGCATCCCATGCTATGCCACTGCGTGCTCTTGTGCTCCCTGATTGGCTTGGCCTCTTTAGAAAATGTAAAAATAATACTTGGTTTACTTAATAATAATAATAAAATTTTATTTATTTATACCCTGCCCTTCCCCGCCAAACCGGGCTCAGGGCGGCTAACACTAATAAAATCACAACAAAAACATAAAACAATTCATTAAAAATACAGATTAAAATATAATTTAAAATTTAATTTAGACTGCAGCCTCATCTTTAAGTAGCCCACCAATCACACCAAAAGAATGAAACATCAGGGTTAATACAGAATATTTATTTATTAAGACTATTTATATCCCACCCTCCATCCTAGGATCTTTGGCTTGTACAGAATAAAAAGCAGAAAAACAAGTTTATTTGTTTTATTTATTAAATTTGTTAGTCGCTTATCTTGCCCAAGGCGACATACAACCAGATATTCCACCACTGCCCTAAAAACAATATATCAAATAACACCAGCATTATCACCCAAAGGACGGAACAGCTAGATTTCCAAATGGTGGCTGAATACCAGTTGTGTGAGTGCCAACTGAATTTCCAGGGGATGGCATTCTAGAGTCACAGTGACACCATGAAAATGGCCCAACCATGTGTTTCCACCAAGCATACAGTTTCCAGTGATGGGAAATTAAGGAGAGCCTCCACGGAAGGGCCTCACAGGCAGGAACATAGAGAAAAAGGTGCTCCAACAAGCATTTAGATCCTAAGCCATTTAAGGTTTTCTAAATCATTTGTAGAACATTGAATTCAGAACATCAATGAATTGTTATCCAGTTAAAAGTAACAATGTGATTTTCCTGCATATCTTTTCTGTCTATCCTGTATGTAGGAATTATATCCATTCCTGGCAAGTCCTTTCCACCATTTCTCTAGCCACTGCACTCACTGGCTAAACAGCCACTTTCCTAGTAGGAATAGTGCTTATACGTTTTGCATGTTACAATTGCCTATGTGAGGTAATTTTGTAACAGCTAATTAAAGTTATTTACTCTAGTAACAGTCTCCCATTTGGGCTGTAAACTCTGTAAAACTTAACATTTTCGTTTCCCCTAACAGATATTAATTGGCTTTCTGGATGATGTTGAGTAAAGCACATATTTTTACACTGCTTACAACACTTCAAATGTTGAGGTCAGCACTAACTGCATGTGAAACTACCATATGCAATTTTCATGTCATAGCAGAAATAAGGGGAATGCCAACTTGATCCTAGTAATAGATGGTATTACTTTCATGAAATATTATAGTTCTTCTGTAAAGCAGTTCATTAAATCGTAATGTCACAAGAGGTAGGTTAAGGGGTATCTAAAATACAGTATTTCTAGTAAAATTTGGTGCTTCTAGCAACCATTGGTTTTGTCCCAAACAGAGTATGTATTAATAATTCACTTGAATTTATGATACACAAAAGTCCTTCAATATTTTAAAATTGAGATGAAATGAGGTCAGTAAAGACATAATTTCTTTCTCCATTAAGATAATGGCTATTCAGCAGCTATAGGCAAGTAAGTATTGTGTGCTGAAAAAAGTAACCAGAAAATATCATTATGAGTTAGTGGGTGCATGACACACTAAATTCCAGATCAAGCTAGTGCAGGCTTCCTCAACCTCGGCCCTCCAGATGTTTTGAGACTACAATTCCCAGCGTCCCTGACCACTGGTCCTGCTAGCTAGGGATCATGGGAGTTGTAGTCCAAAAACATCTGGAGGGCCAAGGTTGAGGAAGCCTGAGCTAGTGTCTTGCACCCACCAACTTCTTTAATCCTAGGAAATCAACAAGTGTTAAGAGCTAATTTTCATTTGAGGTGATAGCCTGGGGATATGCAATTAAGACAACACAAAGGATCAAGGGCAAATCTCATTTGCAAATAACCTACCTCCTTCCATCAGAGTTAGTTTAAAAGACAATGCCAGTATTTGGGGGGAGAGTTTATTATTACAGTTAGGAGTTATGCAATGGGGATACTAAGCAATGGGCAGGAGAGTCTGAGAGCAACTTTGAGAGCAATGGTTAGAGTCTGCTTAAGTCCAAGGCTGCTGTGGCTATGGGAGAAGCCAGAACTTCATGGGGTGTCAATGCTGTGAATGCTTCCATCATAGGCTGAGGTTGTATATATGTGTAATAAACCATATATCGTAAAGTCAGCAAAGTCTGCCCTGTGCCTCGTTTTCCAAAAGGAAGCACAGACCTTGGGTAAAGCATGCCTGGAACTCCCTGGGATCTTGCACCGCTCACTGCATAGCTGAAACCTTTCTTATTGTCTTCCTTAAACTGTTCATTTAATTGTCTATGATGTAACCAACTTTAGTTCCTCATATTCTTTCAGCTTTAACCCTTTCCCCGCTTCCATTAATAATTCTCTGTACGTCAGCCAATTTCCTCTCTAAGAGGTTTTAATGCTAATGCTTCCACCGGCGAAAGCCACTATGGAGTTTTTGGTTCTAAAAAATATTTATGTTTATTCCAAACTTTTATAAGCATTTTTCGTATTATATGATTATGAAAACCTTTGTGTTTTTTATCTTTCCCGTATCATATATATGAATGCAAACCAAATCTATTATCATGTCCTTCCAGATCTAACATTTTATCTCTCTCTCTAATTTAATCCAGTCCCGAATCCATGTGATGCAAGCTGCTTCATAATACAATTTTAGGTCTGGAAGGGAGAAGCCTCCTCTATCTTTAGTATCTATAAGTATTTTATATTTTATTCTAGGCTTTTTCCCATTCCAGACAAACTTAGAAATATCTTTTTGCCAGCTTTTGAAGAAGACAAAATTACTTATTATCGGTACTGAGAAAAGCAGAAGTCTTAAAAGGTGCACCTCAAGCTCATAGTTTCCAGCTTCGCAGCTCTTTTTCAGGAGTAATGGAACCAGTTATTTGCTTTGGAAGCTACCATTTAGCTGGTTCCTGATTAATCTGGTTCAATTGGCCCTGAAAAGGAGTCAGCTGCGAATACAAAATGCATTGTGACTTAATAAATTGTTTCAAGACAAGCTTTTGAGATTTATTCTTCTCTTTGTTTAAGTATCACCATAGTAACACAATTCAGCGCATCATATAAGCAAAAGAGCAGCCCCTGGCAGTATTTCACTAACAGAGTATCAAGATGCCTGCTGCTTATGGCAAAACTCAGGACACACCCACCCTTTTGCTTGACTTCCATTTTGATCGTATTGTGTACCAATTAATTCCCCTGGGCCCCAAAGTATTTTGGAATGTGCCTTGAGAAAATCTGATCTTACCCACTAAGTTAAGCAAAATCTCGCTTCGGATTTTTCATGCATCTGATAAGATCTGATTCAGCTGGTAAGATCGAATTTTTGCAAGGTGTAGCTCACAAGAAAAGCTCACAGACCAAGGGGAATTGATCGGTACAAAATTTTGGTCAAGCAATACTATAGCTTAGCCCTACTTAAGGAACATGGGGGAAACACCAAAGAGAAAAAGAAGGTGGTGCTACACTAGGATATTTTAAATCCACGTTCTCCCCCTCCCCCCCAAAAAAACACCAAACTTCTCACATTGAAGTAATGCAAGGTATTGGGGAGAGCATAATTTAAAAAGTCAAAAAGGAATTTCATCTGATAGATTTAACATTGTGTTATATAACTACTGAAATGAGAAAGAATAGAAGTTTTTTTTTTTCTTAACAGCTACATTACAGTAATAAACTGCTCTTTTGAAATGTTTGTTTTTGATTCTTCTTCCCATTTTGCCAGCATGATTTCTAGGATGGGAGGAAGATGAGATGGAGAGGGATTTGCCATCATTCAATAAAACTATAGGGTTAATCAGATTGAAATGACTATATATAGAATCCTTATAATCATCAAAGAAACCTTGGAGCTGAATTGGCGCACATGCTCAGCCTGGCTCAAAATTATTCAATACAGAGTGGATCAAAAGGGCTACTTTAGCAAAGGTTTCACAATCACCTCCTTTAAGATAATTGGAACTATACCTGCCCTTAAAGAATTTACTGCCCCTGTTACTTAATATCAGTCAATCAACCTGTGGCTGGTTTAAGCAACCAGGGGAATGAAGAATTGAGTACCCAAGTAGTCAATTTCCCACTTAGGCTGCAGTTATACAACCATACTACTGAACTCAATGGGGCTTACTTCTGAACTAATATGCATAGGGTTGTGCTGTCAAGGAGCTTTGAAAATCTATGATTCATCATATTTTGGGAGGACACAGACTGGAGGAATATAGCCTAAAATTAGATAGTTGAAAGAGGCGCTTATGTAGGTTGACAGAATCAGGTTGATCCACCTTTATACTTCATGCCACAATTTTAAGACAAAACCAAAATTAGATTATTGGATTGACTTGCGGTGTACTGTATTGTGATTTTAGCATCACTTGTTGCCAGAAAAATCTACATTTGAGAAATTTGCCTTCATACCAGTGGAATATAAATGCCTCCCCACCCTCCTTAATTCATCTTGTTGCAAATATTCTTTCTAGCGGGATGTTTTTAAATGACATTCTATCTATATTTAATTAGTCAACATGAAGCATGTTTTAATAAAACCTTCACAATGTTTCTGTATTGATGCAGTGCAGCTTTTAATTTAGTTGCACTGTATTAATAGGTTACAGCTGTAATCCTAAACAAACTTGCTAGGAAGTAAACCCCATTGGACATGGTGGAACATCCTTCTGAGACTACACAGGAATGCAGCCCGTTTATGGAACAAATATCTACCAGAATTAGGGAAACTAGCTTAAAAGAGAAGTACAACAGAAAGCTCAGATTGGTGTAACAGAGTTAGAATAAGAGAATTTTTGGAGCCAGCATATGTATGTTTAAGTACCCTTATTCTGCCTCAAGATGGTATAATGCTTTTCAATAAATAATGCCATTGGCTGACTTATCTATAAAGAAATTGGACGGTGGCATACAGAGGGAGGCAGGGTTGGTGCCACTAGCAGCTGTTTCCACTCATTCTCTAATCAAGCCTGAAGAACAGCAGGTAGCAGCATTTCAAACAGGAACATGTGAAGGGGCAAAGCCAAGCAGGAATCAACCTGAACTAAGAGGTTCAAAAGGACTACTGGGAGAATCAACAACTACAGATGAGTTAGTGGCTGCTCTCCTAGGGAATTATGTAGCAGTGGCAGCCAAAGGAGAGCAACTATCCCATTTCCTTCGCACTGCATGGTGTATAAAGGCAGGCTGTTACTAGAACTTACACCTGTCCCTTACACTGTTATGTCAGGAGATTGTATTTAAAAGCAATTGGGCCAGTTATAATTAAGCCTTTCCCAGGGAAGGAATCGGTGCAGCCTTTTTTCTTTCTATAAGTTATGAATTCAGCCTAGGTATGGTGATTATACCTATGTTACTTGATCTGAGATATTTATACCTACACTTTAAATAAGCTGCCTTCTACCATTTTTTTTTTTTTTAAAATGGTCCATCCAATTTGTGTCAGTGTTGTCAGTGCCAGGGATAACCAATGTAGTTTCCTCCTGACAGACCACAACTACCATTTGTCCCAGTCAGCATGGTCAATGCTCAGGAATGATGGGAGCTGTAGTCCAACAACATTTGCATTGCACCACATTGCCCACTTTTGGTCTAAATTGACAGGCAATGGTTCTTGAAGGCTTTAGGCAGAGGACATTCCCAAGGCATGCTGGGGTGGGTCCTGGCATCTTCTCCAGACAAAGCAGATGCTATACAACTGTTCCCTAGCAGCTAGGAACTGCAGGCTTCTTTATTCTCCTACCTGAAGCAGCACAAAGCTCCTTCTCCTCTTCAGCCCCCACCTCCTGCTGCAGGAAGTGTCAGAAAGAAGTGTGCATTTCACAGGCTTTCTTTGAGTGTGTGCACTTGTTCCATGAACAGAAGGAAACACATACTCATCATCTAAGCCAGTGTTGGCCAAACTTGGGTCTCCAGCTGTTTGGGGACTACAATTACCATCATCCTTGACCACTGGTCCTGTTAGCCAACACTGTTTGGCCAACACTGACTTAAGGAGTGGGAGTTAACACCTGCTGCACACACAGGATTTAACCCTGTCCTCTCACCCCTAAAATGAAGTAACCAATACATATAAGGTTTTGTACTGGGCAACTCCTCTAAGGTGGCATTAGAGGATTGCAGAGGGGAACATCTGCAGAGTAACTCCCTGAACCCATCTGGCTCTTTCAATGTGAGAGCAGCCATAAAGGGTCAAGGCACAAGTGCTAACACTTAAGATCTAATCTAGTTTATTAATAAGCTTTTGTTGTTGTTGTTGTTGCTGCTGCGGAAAAGAAATCCAAGAAGGTTTTTTTTTTAATAATAAAAAAATCACAATTCTCATTGATATTTTTCATTATCTTCAGAAAGGTTGAAGTGGTACAAACCTTTTGCATATTTATGTTGCTTCCTGGAGTGGTGGGAAATGGCTTGAACTCAGTGGATAAAAAGCATGTCCAGAGGGGAAGAGAAGCCCGGAAAAGTCATTGTGAAGGTAATGATGACATAAAGAGGAATATCAGAACTGTGTGTTCAGTTTTGGTTTTCAAATACTCAAAAAGCTGGCTCTGCCAGGTAGGTGATGAGAACGACAGACAAGAGAAGAGCGGCCAAAGAAATGAATGAGTTTGTCAGTAGCTATTTGTGTATAATTCTAACCAACTTGTCCTTGAAATGCAGTATTTTCCTCTTTAATACATGATCTTTCTAAAAACTAAGCAATGCACTTTGCAAACCTGTCTGACAGTGTAGAGCAAATGAATTCCTGGGATAGTTCCATGTCAAAGAAACTATACAGAAATGGATTTGACTGCATTTGTGTGACAAATGTAGTGGACCATGGATAAAACAAATAGGGGGGTGGCAAAGGTGTTTTCCTCTAATTTTACAATTCACAAAGCAAACCTCTATTAAGACATCATGACTTGCCTTGACAAATGCCAGTTGTTCTCTATTGTAAATTATGAACACAGGGGGTCCCTATGTGTAATGTATGAGTAGACCATATATATGTTGAGAACAGAGTGTAGATATACTGTTAAATAGCACATAGACAAATAGGAAGATTATAAGCCATATAGAAGTTTTACTGAGGTAATGGTTTTGTTGTGGTATTGGTAGCTCCACATTTTCTGAACAGTGTCACCAGATTCTGAATGCATGGCTTGAGCAAAACATCTAAAGTGTTTCATGTAAAGCAAGAAAGAATGAGGTAAGACCAACAATTTTTTGAGGAAGACATGAATAGCAGTGTTCTGACTAGTATAGCAGATCTAATTAAACTAAAATAATACATGGCAATGTAATCTTACACATGTTTATTTAGATATTAAGTCCATTGTGTTTATGGTGCTTGTTCCAAAGTAAGTGTGCACAGAATTGCTGACTATGTCTAAAATCCTATATACCCTTACCTGGGGAAAATCTCATTGAAAAAAAATAGGATTTACTTTTGAGTAGCCATGTGCAAACTATCACTGTGTGAATATCAACAAGCTGTCACCTAAGTTATAATCATTTTTCTTTTCTGCTATTATTGCCACCAGATATATGACTACTGCTTGCTCAAAATATTGTAGAACTTGTACACATGGACATATTGGGTAACTACTAAAAGACAAGTATGAAAAACAGTCCAATAATAATGCAAGCTGTTTATTACATTAAATTAATTTCATTGTTCAGATCAGAAATATAAAATGAATTAAGTACCTCCTGTTTAAATTAAAGTCCATTTTTACATGACTAGTGCTACAGTATTTATTCCATAGAGATTCAATTGTTTCCTTTATATTTCTGTAGTTTTTGCTTTGGCATTGAAATGGTTAAACTTGTCTCATCTCTTCTCATTACCAGAATATTTCATAGGTAAATCTACTTAAGAAAGCTATTGTGCTTTCTGATCAAAGTGGAAATTGATGCTAGGGTATAATAAGCAATTTAATTTTTAATGAGCTTATTTAGGCCCAAGGTTATAAGAAAGGTTACAAGGTGCAAAAATAACCTAAACAAAAATAACAACAAAATCCTGCTCCAGAACATTAATGACAGTGCCAAAATTTGATCAAGGTGGAATAAAATTTAGCAGAAATCATTTAATATTACACTACTATATTTTCTTTTTTCAGAACTATGACTAAGAATGAACAATGTATAGCATATTAAACAATACTGGAACACATAAAATGTGAGAGGCTATTTTTCTTCAAAGAAGTCAGCTAACCAATTTGTTGAATTTAACTTTTCAAAGTGCATGTTCAAAAGCTTGTATTGTGGTTTGTTAATCCTGTATTACCTCTCAAATCTTTACAGAGAAACAGATTATTTGACAGCCGAGTCTATCTTCAGGAAATTTTATTTTTAAAGCAGAAAAGAGTAGAAATTTGGTGTGTGGCCTTTAACAGAAAGGGCTATTTATGCTGCAGCTAAGAGTGCTTGACTCTGCAGCATTCCCACCAGCTACATGTAAAGAGAAGCAGGATGTGAAGCAGAGCTTAAGAGGAAGGTAGGATCGTGTAGCAGCAGCTAGTTCCCATGTTCCCAAATCATAGAGGAGATAACCAGCACTCTCAACTGAAATCACATGAAGATCAAATAAAAGAACAGTATCCCAACCTGCCTATGATCAAGGTATGTTCAACAGTACCTGCATTTTCTTCTCTAGAAAAACAATCCAACATCAAACCATGGACTATGGGTGGTATGTTGAAACTAACCATAGTTTAGTATTAAACTGTAATCCCCAGTTCAGGTGCCATGGGGTTTACTAACCGCAAAGGGCAAAGCTTCCAAAATCGTCTTCCCAGCTGTGCTGGAGGAAGACAAAAGAGTATGTGCAAACTATGGTCATTCACTGTCAGCACTGCATATACCGTACAATAGTAGACTGAGGTGAGTCAGTAGTCAGGACTCTTCAGATCAAACAACAAACCAGAAGGCAAGGAGTGGGACTGATGTAATAGGACTGGGGACCATAGCGTTACCAATTTGGGGTGGGTGGCTCTATTCCATGCCTTGGTAGCGAGCCTATGATGTCCCTCAAGACCATTATGGCCACCATGCTGTTTATCTATATAAAGTTGTTTGGGTAGGACATTCTGGGTTTGGGGTTCTGTCACCAATACACAGAAAACATTTGATTCTACCTCTCCTTTCCGTCTCATTCACTGAAAAATGTGAACACAAGCCTTCTCAGAGACCTAGGGAGGCCTGGACCACTGGCTTTTGAGGCTCATAGCTGTAATAAATGCAGCCATGAAAAATGATGGCATGTGAACACAAAGTGAGGCTCCAAATAAAGAAGAGTGAAACATAAATTGAATTTCAGGTTATAAATTATTTTGTTTTCATGATTTTGCTGTTGTATTTATTTAATTTCTGCAGTTGCTTTAGTTAGCTTATAATTTATATTTTCAGGTGTTAAGTTATTGTTTTGCCTTTGTTATCTGCCTTGATCTACCTTTCATGTTCTTAAATATTAAATGAAGGAAGAATCAAGAAGTTTGATAAAGGAACAAACCAGAAGTTGGGACCAAATAATAGTGAAGATACCAGTGCCTAGGAAGACTTTGTTGCTCAAGGAAATTTCATTTGGAGAAACAACTCTTTAATACCCCTTCCTGCCTAGAAGGATCCAATGGTCGGCGTGGGTGGACAGCACTATTCACTGACAAGCTGCAGTTCAGTGGGTCACCACAAAAGGCAGTCACACAGATCTAATAGCTCTTCATACACATGCAGTGCTTAATCATGGTGTTCCTCATAGCTACACAACAGCTGACATGTTTTTGGAGAAGGTCAACATTTTTGGCCTCATGTTGGATGCTGTTCTCAAAGTGGACACACATTTTAGGAGCAGCTTCTTGGACAGTGAAGGCAGCTATATTCCAAAGAGAAGCTTCAGATAATGTTCCATATGTATGGAATTGAGTATATGGTCCACTGGATCACAGACAATATCAGCAACGAATGAACTAGTGAAATACCAAACTATTGGGCTTTAATATTTTATCAGGAAATAGCATTGATAGCTTTTCAGGAGGTTAAAAAAATCTGGAAATCCAATCTTATGTCACAACTCTTCTTTTCAATATGTTGTGTTTCTCTTATTGTGTGGAAGCAGGGAATTTGCTTAGCAGGTTAGGTTTTCATGCCTCTTTCTTCACTTTTGAAGTATCTATTCTCTCTTATCACAATGGTTGCTGTAGAAACAAATTTGGATGTCTCAGATGAAGCATTATGACTCCAGGTAAAATAGGTAGAGAGCAGCACAAGTTAAGACAATATTGTTGGGGAGAATTTAAGCTGCTAAGAGAAAATAAATAAAATATCTGACAGGGGATCTGAAGGAGATAAGATGTGATACTCTGCTGTATGTATTTCGGTTACCAAATAGTCACACAAAAACAACACTGAGATAAATTCAGGGTTATAGCAAGTTATTTCAGACTTCTCCAGTGAAATACAGTGCAATACAGATTAGAACATTCCTCTGAATTCCCTCAAAGCCTCTGGCTATTGTGCAATAGATGGCAATTGTTAGGATTTTATAAATGAATTCTAGAATCCTCTAGAAGTTAGTATATATATTTTCTATGTTCTTTAAAAGTTCTAAATTTATGAACCTCCATATCAGCAAGCCATTATTTGTCTGTAAACCTAAGCTTTCTTTCTTCAGATGCCCATGGCTACAGTCCTTCAAGAAGGAATCACATACACACCTTCCTTTATAGAAATGGGGAAGGTCCAGCTCTTCAACTAAAATGTTGGACAAGCAATCCAAACTATGGACAGGGTCCCTATATTGGTACAACCAGCTGCTGAATCCATCAAGGTCTTCCCTGCTCTCTTCAGTCCTATGACTCACATCAGCCACACACAGAGATGACAACTGACCAGCAAGCTCAAATAGCTTTGTTCTACAAGCTCCTGGGGGAGGAAGTGCTGCTGATTAATGTTCCTGCCCTTGGATTCTATTGGCCTTAGCTCTTAGGTACCAAAAATGGCTTACTGTGAAGACTAAGGTTTGAACTGAAATACTTTGTTGTTGTTGTTCAGTCGTTCAGTCGTGTCCGACTCTTCGTGACCCCATGGACCAGAGTACGCCAGGCACGCCTATCCTTCGCTGCCTCTTACAGTTTGGCCAAACTCATGTTAGTAGCTTCGAGAACACTCTCCAACCATCTCATCCTCTGTCGTCCCCTTCTCCTTGTGCCCTCCATCTTTCCCAACATCAGGGTCTTTTCTAGGGAGTCTTCTCTTCTCATGAGGTGGCCAAAGTACTGGAGCCTCAACTTCAGGATCTGTCCTTCTAGTGAGCACTCAGGGCTGATTTCTTTGAGAATGGATAGGTTTGATCTTCTTGCAGTCCATGGGACTCTCAAGAGTCTCCTCCAGCACCATAATTCAAAAGCATCAATTCTTCGGCGATCAGCCTTCTTGATGGTCCAGCTCTCACTTCCGTACATTACTACTGGGAAAACCATAGCTTTAACTATATGGACCTTTGTTGGCAAGGTGATGTCTTTGCTTTTTAAGATGCTGTCTAGGTTTGTCATTGCTTTTCTCCCAAGAAGCAGGCGTCTTCTAATTTCGTGACTGCTGTCACCATCTGCAGTGATCATGGAACCTAAGAAAGTGAAATCTCTCACTGCCTCCATTTCTTCCCCTTCTATTTGCCAGGAGGTGATGGGACCAGTGGTCATGATCTTAAGTTTTTTTGATGTTGAGCTTCAGACCATATTTTACGCTCTCCTCTTTCACCCTCATTAAAAGGTTCTTTAATTCCTCCTCACTTTCTGCCATCAAGGTTGTATCATCAGCATATCTGAGGTTGTTGATATTTTTTCCGGCAATCTTAATTCCGGTTTGGGATTCATCCAGTCCAGCCTTTCGCATGATGAATTCTGCATATAAGTTAAATAAGCAGGGAGACAATATACAGCCTTGTCATACTCCTTTTCCAACTTTGAACCAATCAGTTGTTCCATATCCAGTTCTAACTGTAGCTTCTTGTCCCACATAGAGATTTCTCAGGAGACAAATGAGGTGATCCGGCACTCCCATTTCTTTAAGAACTTGCCATAGTTTGCTGTGGTCGACACAGTCAAATGCTTTTGCGTAGTCAATGAAGCAGAAGTAGATGTTTTTCTGGAACTCTCTAGCTTTCTCCATAATCCAGCGCATGTTTGCAATTTGGTCTCTGGTTCCTCTGCCCCTTTGAAATCCAGCTTGCACTTCTGGGAGTTCTCGGTCCACATACTGCTTAAGCCTGCCTTGCAGAATTTTAAGCATAACCTTGCTAGAGTGTGAAATGAGTGCAATTGTGCGGTAGTTGGAGCATTCTTTGGCACTGCCCTTCTTTGGGATTGGGATGTAGACTGATCTTCTCTAATCTTCTGGCCACTGCTGAGTTTTCCAAACTTGCTGGCATATTGAGTGTAGCACCTTAACAGCATCATCTTTTAAAATTTTAAATAGTTCAGCTGGAATATCATCACTTCCACTGGCCTTGTTGTTAGCAAGGCTTTCTAAGGCCCATTTGACTTCACTCTCCAGGATGTCTGGCTCAAGGTCAGCAACCACATTACCTGGGGTGTATGAGACCTCCATATCTTTCTGGTATAATTCTTCTGTGTATTCTTGCCACCTCTTCTTGATGTCTTCTGCTTCTGTTAGGTCCTTTCCACTTTTGTCCTTAATTGTGGTAATCTTTGTACGAAATGTTCCTTTCATATCTCCAATTTTCTTGAACAAATCTCTGGTTTTTCCCATTCTGTTATTTTCCTCTATTTCTTTGCATTGCTCGTTTAGAAAGGCCCTCTTGTCTCTCCTTGCTATTCTTTGGAAATCTGCATTCAATTTCCTGTATCTTTCACGATCTCCCTCGCATTTTGCTTATCTTCTCTCCCCCGCTATTTGTAAGGCCTCATTGGACAGCCACTTTGCTTTCTTGCATTTCTTTTTCATTGGGATGGTTTTTGTTGCTGTCTCCTGTATAATGTTATGAGCCTCCATCCACAGTTCTTCAGGCACTCTATCCACCAAATCTAAATCCTTAAACCTGTTCTTCACTTCAACTGTGTATTCATAAGGAATTTGATTTAGATTGTATCTTACTGGCCCAGTGGTTTTTCCTACTTTCTTCAGTTTAAGCTGGAATTTTGCTATAAGAAGCTGATGATCTGAGCCACAGTCAGCTCCAGGTCTTGTTTTTGCTGAGTGTATAGAGCTTCTCCATCTTTGGCTGCAGAGAATATAATCAATCTGATTTCGATGTTGCCCATCTGGTGATGTCCATGTGTAGAGTCGTCTCTTGTGTTGTTGGAAAAGAGTGTTTGTGATGACCAGCTTGTTCTCTTGACAGAACTCTATTAGCCTTTGCCCTGCTTCATTTTGAACTCCAAGGCCGAATTTGCCAGTTGTTCCTTTTATCTCTTGACTCCCTACTTTAGCTTTCCAATCCCCTATAATAAGAACATCCTTCTTTGGTGTCATTTCTATAAGGTGTTGTAAGTCTTCATAGAATTGGTCAATTTCAGTTTCTTCAGCACTGGTAGTTGGTGCATAAACTTGGATTACTGTGATGTTAAAAGGTCTGCCTTGGATTCAAAATACTTTGGGCTTCACCAAATATCACTGCCCTTTCATTCCTTCTGCATTTCTTATGCAATGGTGCTCTCCCAGTTTTAAAGAGGGGTGATGCTGATAAAAAGTGCATTACCTGCCCTATTCTCAGCGTGAGATATTTGCTGTTAAAGCCCAGTAAAGAATTAATTTCAGGAGTGGATGATATGGCACCAGGACATAATGCCTGTTGGAAAATATATTTAATTATTCAAATATTTTATGGTTGTAATTTTGTAGGATCCTTCGAAGACTTTTAAAAATACACTTTTACATATTCTTGCATAGTTTAAAAAAAAACCTGAAGAAGACCATAAATAATAAGCCAACATAATAACAAAATTTCTTGCTAAATGACAGCCAGGAATAAGTTTAAGATTGGGGTGTCAATCATGTGAAATAGAAATAAGGTTTTTTTATATTAAGAGCTGGATAAAAACACAGAAACGAAAGCAATAATTAAATGGATCAATTTTTGTTATAATATAAATTGCTAGGAGCTGGCAGTCTATAGGTCAGTTTTACCATGGTTGTAATTATATGTGTGGCAATACTGCCAGGCAGTAGCAGAATTAACTGTGTAGTGAAGGAGAGGATGCAGAGAAGCCTGTAGCGAGGTATTTTGCCTTTTCAAGAAGGAAAGGCATTTCTTTCTCCTCATTGGGATTGAAACCTCTGTGGTTCCACTATACACCTCTCCCACTGACTGCCCATTAATCCTTTGCAATACATAAACCCTGCTAAGTGAAGCCTCAACCGCAATCTACCACAACAAGGCTGACATAAGCATCATCTTTCCTTTCAAAGCAGTAATACAGCACGGTTAAAGACATAGTTCTCTGGACAACGTACAATAAAAGATAGAAAACAAAATATAAGACATAAAATACATATACATTTGATTGTCAAGGCTAGCCACAATGACTAGGTATGTTGTACTTCCACTGTCAGAAATAGTATGCCTCTGAATACCAGTTGCTGGGAATCACATGTGACAGAGTATTTTTGCACTTAGGTTCTGCTTGTGGGCATGCCACATGTCACTGACCACTGTGAGAACAGGATGCTAGACCACTGATGGCTCTTCTGATGTTCTCATGAGCCCTGTATTTTTTTAGTATGGCAGTGCTATTTCCTTCTTTAGGTCCAGAGACTACTCCAGAAAATTCACCTCCTTCTGAGTTTGGTGGGTATGCTTTTCCTTCGCATATTTCTTCCTTACCTGGTTGCTGAAATACCATAAGCAAGGTATGAGTGGCAGGGTTCTTCAGATCAAAATAATGACACTGCAAGGATACAAAAATACCTGACTTTACTGTGCTATCTGCGCTTTGTACCTGCTTCAATACTAGACCCAAATACAGTGGCTAAATTTTGGGTTATTTGCCTCTGTAATAAAAGCCCATTCATATAAAGATGGGATATAACCATATTTGATTACTTCATTCCTGGAATTTCTCTATAGAGGGTAGGGTATGAGGTTTAAACATGTTGACATCATACTGTAAGTAGGGATGAGAATGAGTGTTTTAAGTGTTGGTTAACAAAATATGCAGCAGGCTACAAAAACCATGAATCTTTCAAAGCAGAAAGGGGAAGGATAATTGTAACATAGAGGCAGGTGCAGAAAATGATTTAAAAAAAAAATACAAAATGCTTCAGTCTACAGAAACCTAATATAAAGGTACATTTCAGAGAGTTTTTTAACCTTTCTATTTGATGTTTCAGTCTTAAAAATAATTAATGTTGGAATTTTAATATATGGTTATTAAGTACAGAAGAACTGAAAAATGAATAAAAATTGAAGGAGGCAACTACAAGCAACTCAATAAAGCAATTCACAGCATTTTGAAACCAGCAGATCCTTACTTAGCCTGGCTTTGACTCTCTTCATCTTTTCTTCTGTTATTCTTTTTCTTTTGGGTCCTTTGTGATTCTTTCCATTTTTCTTTGCTCCAGCCACCTGCTCTCGCCTCTTTGTGTTCTTAACCCTAATTTCTCAACACTCCCAGGAGAAAGAAAAATATAGTTGCTTTACCTGAGGAAAGAGGTTGAATTCATTGAATTCAGTAAGGATTTCAGGTGATTAAAATGAACAATATCTGACCAATTTCCAGAGCAAGCCGATACAGGCGGGGGGTGAAGGGGTGGGGAAATACAAAATGAACTCACCTTTCATACTTGCGGTGCTGTGAAAAGTATTGGAAGCAATCCAAAGTGAGGGGACCCCTGGACTTATTCTATAGCGGTGTCCAGGACCTAGTGTGAGATATAAGTTTTGTTGAATGAACAGAAACAGTGCTATCAAATACCACTGTGCTATCAAATTCAACATACATGTAAGTGAACAACTGTCAAGGAAATTCAGCACAATCACATTTGACTTCCAAAGATGATACTTTATCAAAAATTAGGGGAATGGTAAAAAGTTGAAAAGGAAAAGGAAGAGGGTCAAAACTCTTATAGTGGATGTATACTGCAAATCAGGGAAAGTGCCATCAAGGTCAATTAAGTTTCTCCCACTAAAGTGACATACCAGATTGCTGCATTATGGGACTGTGGCTTTTTTCTAATGACATACCACTATGTCACTGAATTTCATTCATGTAAGTGGATGTGGTACTACACAACTGAACATGCCATGAACCTTTATGCACCTGCATGCTTCTTATCTCCCATGAGTCACCCAATAAAATGATGGGAAAGAACTGTTTGCTAGAATACTACCCCAAATATTACTGCATGCTCTGATCCATGCAAACTGCAGGAAAATAACAGTGCAAAACTCCCACGATTTTCCAGGTTAATGGGGTTGCAATTAATGAGGAAGCAATTGGCATGGAAATGAAATGAAACTGTCGAAATCATAATGCTGTTGTACAAATCTATGGTGTGACCATGCTTGGAATACTGTGTCCCATTCTCATCGTACAAGTGCTCCATGTTTGTTTCATGAGCAGTTAACCTTCCTTATCCACTTTCCTTTGTCATTTAGGAAAGCCTGTTCTTCCTTCTGTGCCTCTTGCATGCAGCCCAACCCCATGCTTATTTATGTGGAATTAATTCCCACAGCATTCAATGGTGCTTAGTCCCAATTAAGTTTCCATCATGTTGCAACCCTAAAGGGCAAAATGGTTCTCTAAAAAGCTTCTTTTATGCCTCTGGTAAATACATTTTAACAGCAGCTGGGGGAAGGCTGGTATGTCTTGTGTTTTTGCTATGCTGACTCCCTGGCCGGTGAAGCAAATGGGACCAGATTGATTTGGTATACTGCTTCCACCACCTGCAGTTTGGACAGTCACCTTCCAGAGTACTGAGGTGACAGAAGCTTCCTTGCCACTGGCTGGTGAAAAAGGCAACCCAAACAGAGCTGAGCAGCGGGACAACTTTGCGTCACCCAAATCTCCTTCCAGCATAGTGGATCAGGGGGTTTGGATTGTGCTGTTCATTCTTGTTCCTATCTTATTGGCTGGAAGTGATTTGTTCTATGTAGAAAAGGTAACCTAGTGTTTGTATTGTCTTACAGCAAATATAATAAGTGTGTTCTTTCTTATCAGTGTATCTTTCATAAAGTATGTGGAAACACAGGTGTCAAGTTAGTATGCAATAAGCAGTAATTATAAAAATTTGAAGACTTCACTGACATTTTCTTCTCTAATTTACCTTGAAGTCTAATAGGATTAGCATAAAAGATGAACATTTCACTAATTTGAATAAACCAGTCAGAACAACATAAATACCGTAGGTTCCCCCCCCCCTCCATGCCTGAAGAAAACTGGCTGAATCCAAAGGGGTTTTTGTACTTACCAGTAAGTGGCAGTGACCACTAGGATTGACAAGTACAGCAATCACCTTTGAGAAGTGATTTCTAAGGATGTTGAGACCATGAACTGCTTTCATTTGGAATGCCTTCTTTAATAGATACTTCAAAGCAAAGCCAACAACTGATGTGCTCTTTTGAAAAAAATAATGTGTTTTTGTATTTGAGAATGTGCTTTATCATGGAGAAGAAAACATGCACTTATCTTTTCCAGTTTATTATTTGACTACAGTGGAATTACAAAGTTCTAATGCAGAAAACCATCTAGTACTCTGTTGAGAAATGTGAATCTATGTGAACCCATTGACTTGCTAGTAGGATAAAATAATTCTTCACATTTCCCGTGCAGCATCTCATAATGCTCCAGTAGTTGCTACCAAACTAATATTAATCCATAGGAACACTTGTTAAGTGTTTATCTGTGTATCACAAGAACAGAATAATATAGCTGTGAAAAAAAATGTTTGTGCATTGTGCATTTCATCCCTTTGGTCTGGAAATGTTACAAGAGTGGCTGCAGTTACATTGTACTAAATGTGCTGAATGTTCTCCCACAGGGGCTAGTGATTCCTTGTCTAATCCCAATTAGGAGAGCAAAAAGTCCATTCCTCCACTAGAATAATCTTGAGTATATGTCTTCTTGAGGGACAAAGTCAAAAGGTTTTTGCTTTTTACTTCTCAACTGATAATAATGGTAATATAATTTAAGACAAGAAAAAATAGGGACAGTTTTTCACTTTCTTTTTGCATCTTTATTCAAGCAACAACATGGTAAGGGTTTTCCCTCTTCCTGTGTTGCTGAAAGATGTGCACCAGCACTGAGGAAATGCCTCAGTAAGACTTACTGAGGCTACTGCCGTTGGGCTTCAGTGGCTCTGAAAATCCAGCAAATGGTTCCCTGGTCAATTTTCACATTTTGCAAATCAGAAGTGAAATAAATCCTGTTTGTTGTGTGGCTCACATGAGCAGTAGGAAACATAAAGCCTTGACAAACCATTCACTGCCATAGATCTCTCTTGATTTCAACTTGCAAGCAAACTACATATGTAACTATATATCACAGGGCAGTAGTTGTACAGTCTAGTTGCATTAACATCTTCTCTTAAATTTCAGTTTTCTTTATTTGTAAAGGAATAGAATAGTAAAAAAAAAAATCTATACATTATAATTTTGGGGGGAGGACTTAAATTTTGCATGTGCGTGATGGGTACAGTAATGTTTCAAGTTTTTCTTTTAATAATGATGCTTTCCATTCCAGATATGCTAGCACAGGAAATAAATATTTGTATATTTTGTCTTCCTTTTCTGTTTATATGTTTCTAAATGCCTGTTTGATTGCTTTACACTTTCCAACAAGGTTTAAAATTTTGTTTGCAAATACCAGTTAGCAGTCAGAACTCCAGATTGGAAAGAAAATACCATACAGTGACCCGAAAGTGGGAATGTGAACAGGAAGAAGCTCACAGTTCGATCTTATGGATTCATAAGAAAAATTACATGTAAAAATGAGCATAAAATTACCTTTGAAGAATGTGCCTGTAGATCACTATCAGAATATATACATCTCTCCATGAACTCTCTGGAAAAAAAACTTCAGCCAGAAGGCACAGGCAGTTTGTACTTGTTCCTCTTCTTTCCTAGAAAAATAGAAAAAAAGGAAGATAAACCCACCTTTATTCTTGGAGAAGAGAGATGAAAGCACAAGCTCAGGGTGCATCACATCCAAAGCCAAGTAGACTATTCTGCCAATCCTATCAAACAAATGGGCATTGCAATTCTGGAAGACTTTTGTCTTCTTCGGTGCCTCCAAAGGACTCAACCCTCAGACTCACTTCAGGCACTGTTTCTTCAGTTTTCTCATTTCCCTTTATGCAAGTCTTGCAACAGCTGGTTGAAGAGGATCGGAACAAGTGCTAGAAATTTAAAACTCACGTTTGACAATTTGGGTATAAAATAGTCAGTATATGCTATTCAGTGTATACTATAGCTCTTTTTCGAGCCCATTTTCCCCTACCTTAATGTTTGTTTGTTTTTTTATTTTTGGTATACACGTATCACTACAGTATAACAAAGAAACAGAAGACAAGAACATTAGTCATATTATAGAAGTCTTATTCATTGTTGTTGAATGTCCTTGTCTAGTAATTATTCTCTTTTTTTCTTTAAGGTTATCTTAGAGTGTCTTTCCAGAGAAGTCTGTGTGTGGAGGGTGATTGCCAATTAGGTTTGTTTTGTGTCACATATGCATAAAGCTGAATCAAGTCATTTAAAATTAGTCCACTGTGTTTAGAGCCCTTCTTAATATACAACACATTTTGAAATGTATTGATTTTAGTTTCTTTGTGCTTAATTTCTAAAATGTGAGCTGCCAGCCTCAAATATTCCTGGGTGTCCTCTCTGAGGTATGCCTTCTTGGCAAATATATACATATGGGTACAAAGAAAAAATGGAAATACTAGGTTTGTGATACCTCTTTGCAAAGCCCAGGTGTATACAAGATAAGAAGTGCCATTTGCGCAGAAATATCACAGAATTTGCACAGAAATTTCACAGACCTCCTGGAGGTTTGCATTTCACAGTCTTTTGGTCCTACTGTTTCATATCTCTAAAGTTGTACTGGTATATATTATTTGCCTACTGAGTATTGCATTTCTTGCATCTATCAATAGGCTCTGTTCCATGAAACTTCATGCCACAATGCAACTGTTATACACTGCAATCCTATGTATGTTTACTCATGCACACTGAATCCTATTGTTTTCAAAGGGGCTTACTCCACAGTAAAGTGCATTCAGGATTGCAGCCACTGCTGTTTTTGATAACCAAGAGCTGGTCATTATTGCTTAGAAGTGAAGAAAATAAAATTTGTTATTACTTCACAAATTTCAGGACTGAGCTCTTTACAGAAAGCTGGTTCAGTAAGCCTGCAACACCTTCCATGGTTACCTGGGATTAAGTCAATGGTGGGAGTATAATTGGATAGGGTTGTGTTATTCCTTTCAGTAACCCTGGAAGGCAGCTTCTAGGCACTAGGCACTGTATTACAACTCAGCTTCTTCTTAGGGAAGTTATCATGAGTCATATTTGACTATTTCCATACTTATCTTTGGATAAATTAGTATTCCATTTAATATCTGATATGTCCCATGTCCCTTCCGCAATCTCTTCCTGTTATGCATTCTTTCATGATTATGTGAAATGACACTCCGCTGCCCCCACTTTTCATTCTCCTAGCCCCATGGTATGCTCCATTTCTTCCCCCAACCCTTCTCCATAGCCCCTTCCATCTTGCCTTTGAACCAACCTACCAACTGTGGACATTCTATTTGCTACTTAATATCTCCCGCTTGCTCTCCCCCCCCCCTTTCTTGTTCTACACTTTTTTTCCTTTTAATCACCATTGCCATTCCTCCCATACATCTTTTTTTGTCAGCCTACTTACTCTTTAAAATGATCTGGTCTACCCCATGACTACATCAGTTCCCTCATTATGCCTGCCTCTTGTCTTAAACAAAACCAGATGCCTACCAGTGCTGCCACCCTGCCCCCACTACTCTAAGAGGAGGAGTGCCATTCCACCACCACCGAGGCTTCTCCGTTCTTCCCCACGACCCGTTTGCACGAGTGTCAGTCATTCCTTCCCCTTTCCACCTCTTTTTCTCCCTCTCCTTGCCATTCCACCGGCTCCTTTGGAACAGGTTCCTCTTTCCCCTTGACTCCATTGACACCTGCTGGCCTCGGCTCCGAAGCCCCGCCCCCTTCCTCATTGCCATTCTCCAAGCGGCGCTCCTTCACGCTAAAAAGAGAGCGAGCCCGCTCCGCGTTCACGTGCCCCCTCCCCGTCCGCTCCTGACGGGGGTTTATGTGCCCCATTCAAGAGCGTTGCGCTCCAAGCCGAGGAGTGAAACAGTGTTGTACCTTTAAGGTACGTGAGGGAGCGAGGAGCGCGAGAGAACCTCTGCCGGAACAGCACTAAAACCCCTCCATTAACAATTGCAAACACGCCTCCTCCGCGACTAAAGGGCGTTTTGGTGGGAGCGCTCCTCCTGAGGAGGTTAATAAGGGAAGCGGCAAAGACCAGCGGCAGCCAGGAGCTTGCCGGCTAGCAGGAGGAGGAGGAGGAACAGGGAAAAGAGAAGCTGCAACCAGCAGCCTTGGGAGGCTGTGGCAGACCGTAGAAGCCGCTCGCTCCACGCCGGTTCTATCCGCAGACTGCGCGCGTGTCTCGCCTTGTCCGCTCAGCCCTCGGGTGCTGCGAGAGTGGCTGCCCTCCCCTCACAGGCACCTGGAAGGAGCTGCTGCTACAGCAGCAGCAGCCTAAGCCACGCTGTTCGTCCTCCGCCTGCGGCCGAGCCCTTTCGCTCCTTAGCCGCCTCCACAGTCGCTTTCTTTTTACCCCTCATTTTCCCATCTCGCTCTCCCCGCTCTGGGGAAGGGCAGCTGACGCCGGCCACCGAAGCTGCGGGCGAGCGCGGAGCAAGCTGGCGGGACTGACTGAGGTGGGCGGGAGAGCCGCGGCAGAAACTGAGGGCGCGCGAGAGAAAGAACTGTCTGTGTGAGAGGAAAATCTAATCTTGGCGCCAATAAGCGAGCCCGAGGAGAGCCGCGTCTTTGCGGAGGGGGGCGCGCTCGCGCAAAGCCATAGGATCGGACGGCGACGCTGCCAGGCTTTACTACTGCTGCTGCTGCTGCTGCTCTTCGGCGTGACCGACGCGGCGAAGTTCGACGCAAACGTGTTGCTCGCCGCCGCCGCCAGCAGCCTCCACCTGCCAGCGCCCGGTGGTTGCGGCTCCCGCCGCGCTGCCTTGCTGGAGCCCCGGCTGGCGCCATTCCGTGAAGGACCGAGGACACCCAGGTACGCTCCTCTTTCGGGCTTCGCCTGTTCTGGAAGGGCGCGCGGGACGTCGGAGCTGGTGTTATCTTTCCTCCCGCCCCCTCCTCCCCTCCCGGTTGTGTGTCAAACTTTGCCTCACACATGGCGGGGTGACAGCTCTCCCCCCTTTCCCTCCTCCTCCTCCTTCTTCCCTCTCCCCGCCCCGCTTTCCCAGATGGGCGCGACTGCCCGAGGTGAAGGCGTTCGGGCTCGAGGAGGAGCCAAGACCCTCCTCCGTTATAGGAGCCGCTCGAGCCCGCGATTATATAGACGCCTCGTTTCAATAACGGGGCTTCGAGGCGTCAGGTTTTCCTCGTCGCTTATTTTGCTCGGTAGAAAGAGTTGAGCTGGGTGGGTAAGCAAGTTTTGAAGCTGCAGGAGGAGAGGCCAAGTTTGTCCTTGCTGGCTGCCTCTCGATCCCGGGAGGGGAGGCGGTTTTGTACTTTAACTTTCACCGCCCTCACCCCCCAAGCCCTCAACTGCCTGACACCTCAGCAGTCAAGTGATGAAAATCCTGCAGTTTTAAGTAAAAGGCTCCTTTTTCCAGGCTTGCATGGATCCAGGATTTGAAAGAAAATGCCGTTAGGTAAACACACTTTAGCTTTGAATGCGTATTATTAAAAACCTGTAACGGTTTCTGAAGGTTTGTTTTGATGCGCCTGGTGGAAAAAAAAAAAACTTGCCAACAGACGTGTGTTATTTTTAAAAGATCATTTCGCTTGCTTTGGGTTATAGTAAAAGGCTGCGTGTCTTGCGCCTCTATAGTGCTCTCTGTGCAGATTGTGCTAACTGAAATCTCTGCTTCCCTGAGACTGTTTTTACAGAAAATGTCAAGTCCTTTTTTCTTTAATTTTAACATGCTAGGTGAATATTTAGTAATAAGTTGGACACCAGGTATCCAAAGATTGCTGAAGCCACCTGCTGAATTGTTTGATTCCCGCCCCCTTCCTCAGTGTTGGGAGTTAGTTGTTAGCGTTGTACAGACATCCAGCAGATGGAGCAATGGAAAACTGTACCAGATTCTGCATTATAATAAACGACCGCTCTCTAATCATAGCTAAATAAAAGGTTATATTGCATACTTTCCCCAAAAGGGATGGGGGGACTTGCCTGCTGCTAAAGTTCGTGATTGATGGATCTTTTTTCCCTCTTTTAAAAGGTGTTTATAATAAATTGCTGGTAGCATGTAGTTCGTAGTTCTGCTTTTTCTGCCTTAGGTGTATTTCTTTGGTATTAATGGCTCCCATTTGTGGGTGTGTGGGTTGTTTTCGCAAAGCACAGTGAAAGACTAAATGGTTTGTAGTTAAGAAGGTAGCTCTTTGTGAGTACATGGCTATAACTGTTGAAGCTACAAAAGGCTGTCTACAATTTAGACAGGTATAATTGGAAAATGTATCAGTTTGCTGCAGATAGTCTCAAGTAATTATACTCATTAAATGGTTAATTCAGTATTGCAATGGAAGTTGTCCTGATTGCGAATGAGCAGTGACAGAAGTGTTGGTTGCTATGCTACAGCAGTGCGAACTTTTAAAAATAAAATTTTACTAAAGACATGAAAATGTTTATGGTTGGGAATGAGTTTTGGTGGTTCTGTTGCTCAGATAAGCTCTGTAAAGATGGCATTCAGCAGGTTATACCTGTTACAATTTTGCATCTGCAATATTCACTGTGGGTGCAACTCCAGAGACCCTTTTGGCAGTTCCTCACCACCAAAACATATTCTATGACTACAAGTTAAAGTTTGATTTTATAATTGGTCTGCCCTTGAATATAGGCTACAATCTAATGTAGCCGGTTCCAAAACTGTAACTGTTTTAAAACATGGTCAAGCTTAAGTTTAGTGCCTGTGTATACTATTGATTTTAATCATGTGTTTTTATTTTCCATTGATTTTCATTGGACAGTAGAATGTACAACTTTGGCTGCATTATGCTCTTTGATAGCCATATTGATAATTTCCTATAAACGAGTGCTTATTGTGCCTCTTAGTTGGGCATTTACTATTAGGGAGGAATGTGAGTTAATTTTTGTTACTTGATGAGTATATGTAGTAGAAGGGGCAATGCAGAAGAAACCCATTTTGTTGTTAAATTTTCTATTTGCCTTCTAAAACTTTGTCACCCTTTTGTGTTAATATACATGCTGTATTCACTTATCCAAAAGTGAAGCGGGATATTCAAAAAACAAAGTTTTAAAGGTGTTTGCAAAGCATAACCCTACACTACATTGAGGACTGCTGGAGGGAATAATGCATTATTAAAATAGATTCTTTTTCAGGCTTGATGTGTATTGTCTTGTAACCTTAAAGCAAATGCCTTTTTAAAAAAAAAGGTTTTTTGGGGAGGTATTTGGGGCGACTGGTTTTATAGATGTAACTATGTTCAAGCATTTAGAAGATTCTGTCCTTACTGATGTTAGCATCTCTTGATCATCTTGGATGCAGCTACTTCAGCAGGGTGTCTGCTTATCTGTTGGTCTTTAAGATTGGTCTACTTTTTGTTGCAGTAAAATTGTGGTTCAAGAGCTGATCCTGAAAGCTGTAAAACAATTTGATTTAAGTATATTCAGTCTCATTGAAATCTAAATCAGCTTCATTCAAATTAATTGCCTATTTGGGTCAAGTTGATAATTAAGTCAAGAGATCTTAAGAAAAAGCAAAGCTTCTACCATATGGTTAAAGTAGATGTTCCAGGTACATATTTAATTCTGTTCCTTTATTGAAATACTTCCCCTTGGATTTATCCTCAACTAGCACCATACCTTTTCATGTACACTGGAAGCTGCAGCTGTTGTGGCACCTACCTGTATAGGTGTTTGTTGTTGCTCATGCTTTCTTCTGGGTCAGGAATGTGAAACCTATAGACTTCCAGATATTGCTGGACTCCAACTCGCATCAGGCCCAGTCAGCATGGTTAATGGTTAGAGTTGACAGGAGTTGTAGTCCAGAAAATATCTGTAAGGGCACAGATTATCCATCCTAAGTGCTGTATGCAGAGAGATGGTCAAGTGGAGGCTAATGGGTTACATATTCTTGTGGGTGATTTCATCGGCTTGTGTCGGCTTGCTGCTCTGAGTTTTCAAAAGTCAATGCATTCAGAGGAATGTTACTGTTTTTGGAATAAACATGATTGGATCCGACATTGGTGGTTGGCTAGAATCTGGCACATGTATTGGCTACCATGCCAGAGATGGTTGTGAGAAGTGTCAAACCTACTACTGTAAAAAGTCATTGCTTGGAGAGGTCATATGTAGCTCTGAACTTTGTTCTAGAGAAGCTGCATTCCTTTAATTATAGCAAATGGAGTAAAAGTTGGCATTGCTAGATAAGTCAAGATGTAATTAATAATGGTACCTTTCAATTTGATCAGTATATATTCTAAAAACAATACACATATTTTTAACTCCAAAATCTCAATATTAATACAGTATCTTTAATGCTAGTTGTTTCATTCTTCATGTTAGATGTAAACCTATAATAAACCTACAGTAAACCTATAATAGCATAAGCAATTTTTTTTATTAGAATTCCTATTGGTATAGGACAATCTGACATAATGTAACTTGGGTTTGGACAGCGGGTGATTTGCTGTTCATTATTACATAAATGTAATTGCCTGTGCTAAGATGAAAATGGAAAATACATGTTATTATCCAGTATGTTGACTAATTACTGCCTTACCTTGAATACAAGGGAACTATAGCTACAAATGGTTCAATTTTTTTAAATAGTTGCTGTATGCATTAAGAGAACTATTGTTTTTATTTGAAGATGATAGCCCACATAATCCTGGTGAGTAAATCACAGCACCTAATTTTCATACTATAAGCTAAAGGTTATATTTAATGTGTTGGTCTGAGTGATTACTGCAGTGTACATTTTAAATCAATTGATATTAAAGCCTAGTTGAATCTAGATTATTCTCTTTTAAAAGGCTATCATCTATATGCTCTGTCACAAACCTCAGTTGCCTTACTCTAGAGACGCTTGTGAACAACATACTTCTGCTTAACTGATATGAAGAAAATATTGTGATAGTTTCTGATAAAGGTCCAGAAGAAGGTAGTGTGTGTGTGTGTGTGTGTGTGTGTGTGTGTGGCTGCAAAGGAAATAAGAGTCACTGAATTTGACAGGGCTTACTTCTGAGTATACATGTGAAGTATAGGAACACACTGCGACAGAGGCATTGCTGATCATAGAGTTAGGTACAGTGCTCCAAAAATTTACACCAAGGAATAACATGTCCTTCTTGAGGTGTTTCACCCATGCTCTTAGAGATGCATATGTAGAATGTGAGAAATAACTTGCTCACTCCTGCTTTGGTATGGCTTCATACACCTGCCAACTCTTGGTTGAAAAAATAACATTCCTTTTCATGTGCATCTATGTAGGGTGAAAGGCTTTATAGTCTTGACCAAAACAGTTACTTGTTTTTGTAAGTAGTTGAGCATAGAAACCAGACAGAGCCAATGACTTGGAGATTTCCTAAAAATAATCTGACTTCCAGTCATATAATAATATGCATTCACTGTGCAAATCCCTAGGAAGTCTAATTTGCGGGGGAGCAAAAGTTGAGATATTTCACACTAGCACTGTCTCAATGGTTCTCTGAGTCCTACAGTGGGAGCTAGAGGGAAGCTGGAGGCAAAGAAAAAACCTGACAGAGATTTAACATCCTGAAGTAACTAGAATTCAGGTGGACAGGGCACTCCAGCAGCCAAGGTAAGTCTAAGAGTGAATGTGTGAGCGTGAACTATACTCAAAATAAATTGGAGAACTGCCACTTTAACCTGGTCAGACACTTTCTATCCAGGTAAATGATAGAGATGGAACATTATTTAAGTACCATTGTTCATGATTGATTGCATTCTTTTTTTTATCAAGGCAACTTGCCTACTATAAATAGCCCAATAGTAATATGCACCATGATCACTGCAGATGGTGACAGCAGTCTCGAAATTAAAAGACGCCTGCTTCTTGGGAGAAAAGCAATGACAAACCTAGACAGCATCTTAAAAAGCAGAGACATCACCTTACCGACAAAGGTCCGTATAGTTAAAGCTATGGTTTTCCCAGTAGTGATGTATAGAAGTGAGAGCTGAACCATAAAGAAGGCTGATCGCCGAAGAATTGATGCTTTTGAATTATGGTGGTGGAGAAGACTCTTGAGAGTCCCATGGACTGCAAGAAGATCAAACCTATCCATTCTTAAGGAAATGAGCCCTGAGTGCTCACTGGAAGGACAGATCCTGAAGCTGAGGCTCCAATAATTTGGCCACCTCATGAGAAGAGAAGACTCCTTGGAAAATACCCTGATGTTGGAAAAGATCGAGGGCAAAAGGAGAAGGGGACGACAGAGGACGAGGTGGTTGGACAGTGTTCTCGAAGCTACCAACATGAGTCTGACCAAACTGCAGGAGGCAGTGGAAGACAGGAGTGCCCGGCATGCTCTGGTCCATGGGGTCACGAAGAGTCGGACACGACTAAATGACTAAACAACAACAAAACAATATGCACCAATTTTGTACTGCATGCTAGGGACAAATATCATTGTCCAACATGTAAATCCAAATTCTGTTCCAAAAATTATGCTGAAAATGTTGCATTATGAAAACCTTGTACAATTCTTCTTCTTTATGCATAATTTGAGCAATGTTTAGCTTTTTAAAAGTAGCCTTAATGTAAATCATACAATTTATGATACTAAACTAAAACATTGCACTTTGACGTGAACACAATTAAAATGGAGATTGCAGGCAATTGAGATTTCACTTAGAATAAATTATGCAGACAAGAACAGTATGCATATGTGTTCTAGTTTTGCATACTTTATTCCAAGCTGGTGTTATGGTTTGGAAGACAAAAAATCAATGGAGACTTTTAGGGAGGGACAGATGGGTACAGGGAATAAAGCAAGGATGGGGAACCTCACCCCTCTCTAGCTGGCCCTCCCCAGACCACACACCCTCCTGAGTCGCAGCTTCTCACCAGCCTGCTTTGCACCTACCTTGAGTATTTTTGCCTGCCTTGAATAAATCTCTCAACTCTGGTTATACTTCTTGCTTGTCTGGATGGAGGCTAGAGAGGGGTTTGATACTGTAAAGAACTAGTCTACTGTACAGAGCTAAGATTCATTCCTCATTCTGCTCACTTTTCCTTCAGATCATGCCTACTTTTTGTTTTGGTCCCACCCATCATGTGGTCCATGGAAAGTTCGAAAGAATGGAATGTACTGGTAGTCCTTGGGCCGGAAAAACCCCCAACCCCCCTGATATAGAAGCTGTCTGAATGGACACTAGAGTCGTTTTCAGATATTGCTTGCACGTGTTTTGAATATATTGCAATGTTCATAATCACTAGAAACCTGTCTTTCAGAAATGAGGGACTGGCACAATCTTGTTTGTGTTTTGTTAAAATTTTCTGACTTTTGTGCAAATCTATTCAGGAGTTGATTCTGAAGGTAATAACTTTTGACTACCTTCATTAGCAAATGTAATGATGAAAATTACAGATTGCTTTAGAACTGGATTGCACCTTCCTATCTATTCCTTCTTTATTCCTTTCACTGACCTTGAAACAACATGGGAAATTATTTTGAATTCTTTAACAGGGAGAATAGTTTTGAATTCAAGGAGTAATGTTTAAAAAAGGTAAAGGACTCCTGGATGGTTAAGTCCAGTCAAAGGCGACTATGGGGGAGTACTTAGCTACTCAAGGAGTAGCTAAAGACATTGGTACAGGTTGCTCATGAACTAGCTTTTTCAATTTATCTCTTCAATTTATTCTTTTTCTGCTGGTATTTTTATATAAAAATAGTATGTGTGTGCTATCTAAAGACAGCTGGGTTTGAACTCTTATAATCTAGAACTCTTGAGGATGGATTCTAATGGTTTTTAAATGTTTCAGTGTTAATTAAGAGATAATGTGAATAGAATAGTCTGTTATGACAGGATAATGATTTCTTACAGAATGTAAATTATGCAGCTTAATTTTAGAAACAGAAGTGCTGTAAATGCAAAGCCAAAATATTAGCAGTTGCTTCTGTTCCCATTATTTTCTTAGAGCATTGATTCACAAAATAAGCTGCATTAGGATTTTTCTTGCATTTTCAAATGCTATGGTAAGAATATAAGAAGTGTCCTGCTGGATCAGGCCAAACACTCATTTAGTTCAGCACTTATGTTATCACAGTGTCCAACCAAATACCCATGGAAAGCCTACAAGTAGCAGGCAATACAGTAATCTCCACATCTTTGATTTCCACCAACTGGTATTCAAAGTGGAGGTAGAATATAGTCATCACAACTAACAGTCACAGATAGCCTTATCATCCAAGATGGTGGCCAACACCACATCTAGTGGGAGTGAACTCTGTTGTTTAACTTTGTGCTGTGTGAAGTATATTTCTATGTTTAGCTTCATTCCCTAAGTTCTAATATTATGACAGAGGGAGACAACCCTTTTTCTATATATATGCTCCACACCATACATAATTTTACAGAACTCTGTTATGTCCACTCTTACTTGCCTTTTCTCTAAACTAAGAAGCCCCCAATGTTCTAACCTTGCCTTACAGGGAAGTTATTCAATTGTCTTGGTTGAATAATTGGATAATTTGGTTGCCTTTTCTGAGTCTTTTCCAAATCTACAATATCTATCCAGAATAGTGGTTGGTAGTTTAACTGCATTAACACCATCACTTTATATAACAGCATTATAATATTGACAATTTTAAGTTCCTTTCCTAGTTATCCTGAGCAAGGCATTCTATTTTTCACAGCTGCTGCACATGGGCCAATATCTTCTTTGATCTATCTACAATGATCCAAAGTTCTTGTTCCCAGTCAGTTACTGGCAAGTCAGATCCCATAAACATATTATATATGTATATGTTTAATCTCAGTTAAAACTGTCCATTGCTGTCCTGTGACCCATGCTTGTATTGTTGAACACGATGTTGTCTTTGTTGGAGAACTGGGTGGAAATAAAGCTTGCAGATTAATGGTAAAGATCCTAAGATGTGCTGGTGAGATAAAAATGACTACAATTTTTGTTTATACGGATTTTGATGCCACTGGCCCCCAAATAGGCAGTGCAGCCTTACCATTCATGTACAGTACAGCAACTACCACATCTCTGCTATTTTGCTGTGGGGAGGAGGGTGGGAGCTGGAGTAGGAGGAGGAGACAGAGGGGGAAGAAAGAGCTGTGAGTGGAGGGGGCCCCCTTTCCATTCTTTGGATGCCCTGGGAAACTCAAGAAGCCTACTTTGCATGGAACTGGTATGTGGAGAGTGTATCTGAATGAGACACAGCTGTGGGCAGCCTAAGAAAGTACCCGCCACCCTGGGACTGTTCATAAAAAGCAAGTCTAGAATGAGAGACTAGGGTGATGTCTGCTGTTTCCAGAAACTCTTCTTGGGAAACTTTTGGGGATGAGCTGAGAGTTTGTTGGATCCTGAATGAGAATCAAGAGACTGAGACAGGAGGGTGTGTCAGAAGGAAATTGAATTGAGATACAGATATGTGTGTGTGTAACTTTGTATTAATGTAACATTATATGTAACTGTGTATTTTTGTACAGTGGTAGCTCAGGTTACGAACTTAATTCATTCCGGAGGTCCGTTCTTAACCCAAAACCTTTCTTAACCTGAGGTGTGCATCCATGTGATTTCCATTCTCATCCTGGGGCAAAGTTCTTAACCTGAGGTACTACTTCTGGGTTAGCGGAGTTTGTAACCCAAAGTGTTTGTAACCCAAGGTACCACTGTACATTTGTTTTTGTTATCTGTTGTTGCTTTAGTTTTCTCTACACTACTTAGAGATATTTTTTTTAATTAAGAAGTAAGAAATGGTGTGATAATCATATTTTCTCCCATTGACAACATTTGCAAGGAATTAACTACTCTAGCCTTGCTAGAACACCTATGTCAGGGAACCTTTCTATTGCTGTAGGAGGGTATCTGAAGAAGTGTGCATGCATACGAAAGCTCATACCAATAACAAACTTAGTTGGTCTCTAAGGTGCTACTGGAAGGAATTTTTATTATTGTTTCGACTACTGCAGACCAACATGGCTACCTAACTGTATGAGGGTGTGTGTGTCTGTTTTCCAGTGGTACAAGTATCATCCTGCTAGCATAACACTCTCCCCACACCAGCAGAGCAATGCTTAAACTGCTCCCTTAAACTGCTTCAGCTGTCTTTCTGCTGTTGATCACAGTTTTAGATTATTTTGATGCCTGTTGGTTTTAACATTTTAAGAGCCACATTGGTGTGTGTCTGTTTGTTTGTTTTTAAACTCTGCTATATAAATCCTGGTAGTGATGGAAAAAGTGATTGCTTCATTAAGCTTCTTAGATATATTGGTAAAAAACCAAAATCTATCTCAGCCTTTACTCCTCTCAGAACAGTCTGGGAGTTGATGTAAGTCCTGTCAGCACAACAATGTTCCAAATGGGGTTAAAGAGATGCACAAGTTGGGTGTATTTAAGATTAAGTGCATTCTTCCAAAACCACAAGGGACCACGGCTCTCCTTAATTTGCAACCATCTTTTACATTAAAAATGTAAACATTAGAAATATTTATTTACTTACCTAGTTCATGGTGCTTTACATGGATGTCCTTAGCTCAAAGAGCTTACAATCTAAAATAAAAGTCCTTTTCCAACTTCTGCCTGTCATGCAGTTGTTAAAGGCATAGGGAGCCCTGTCAGGAAAAAAAAGATGGCAGCCCTGTATATCTCTTTACAAAAGAAAATCCTGTCACGTTGTACAAAGAGTACTTGTACGCTGTTGGTTATGAATGGGTAGAAAGGAGGGATGAATCAAATATGAATTTCCCTGAAGGCACATACTATCATTAATAATGTCTCTGTGTGTCTATAGGGCTGACAAACATGCCCAGCTGTACTTGATAGTTCTTTCATCCAGTCCTCTCACAATAGGGACCATCATATGCACAGCCATTTCTATGACAGTTTATTCTGTTTTACAGTAGAAAATAATGGCAAAACTGGAGCTAAAAAAAAATAATCATTCTTCTAGTTCTAACACAGTGTAACTTAAAACAAAATAAAAAAAATAAACTTAGTTAACTTGACTGTAAATATTTTGTACAAGGAAAGCAAGAGGGGAACTATTAAGATTCCAAAATGAAACTTCATCACAGAAATGCCTTGTAATTCTTAATATATCAAAAGCCTTATAGCTGAAAGACGTCCCAAGTTGCCTTTCCTGCATACATTAATAAATTTTGTGACTGCCATTATCGTATTCTGTGAGAGGCAAATGTGGCATGTTCATTTACCTGTAGGTTATGTCATCTAATAATTTTGTTAACAGGCTGCCAGTATGTGATTGGACGTCTAGATTTGTACTAGTATGAATAGCATTATTGTAACTAAGACTGTTTACAGGGTACTATGCAGAATCTTTCAGAAAGCCTTTCTCCCACCACCCCATGGCTACAAAATACCCTTTTACAGTGTTACAGTATTCATGTACTTTCAGAAAATTTACCTACTCTGTGTGAAAGAGCAGCAGCCTAAACTGGCTTAGTACAATGTATGTAGAATATTATGTTTACCAATGTATCCGTATCTCTAATGGCAAATCCTCTCTTACTGTTTCTATAATCAAAGCAAAAGTAACCTGAAACATGTCCTCATAAAGTCATATCAATAAGTAAGTGATTGGCTAACAATGACTAACTCCTAGGATTTTACTTTTCCCTCTGACAGAAGTTTTCTGCAGCTGTGTGTTTCTCTAGTCCTTAGAAAGTGAGAGGGATGAAATTTTGGGTGCTGGTAATGTTTTGTACTATTCACAAGGCATTGTAAGCACACTACAGTACCAACAAAGCAGAATCCCCTAAGACAAAACAGTGGGAGACTTTGTCAAAAGCCTTACTGACATCAAGATACACTATGTCTACAGTATTCCCCTGATCCATCAAACTAGTAATTCTATTTTTTAAAAAGACATCAGATTGATCTGGCATGACTTGTTTGAGAAACCCATGATGAGTCTTTGTAATCACAGCATCCATTTCTAAGTACTCAGACTGTTAAATTATATGTTCTAGGACCTTTCTTAGTATCAGTGTCAAGCTGACCGGTTGGTACTGTAGATACCTGGGTCTTCTCTCCCCCCCCCCAATTTTTGAACATTTGCCCACCTCCAGTCTGCAGGGACCTCCAAGAATTCTCAAAGATTATAGACAGAGGCTCTGAGATTACATCCTCAAGTTCCTTTAGTACTGGGGTCCTCAAACTTTTTCAGCAGGGGGCCGGTCCACTGTCCACCACACCTTGTGGGGGGGGGAATGAACAGCGGTGGAGGGATGATAAGCGGTGCACAAAAGGGCTCCAGAGAGGGGCTGCTTTAAATGGTGGCTGCTTGAGAGGGGCGCTCTGCCAACCATGGCTTCTGTGTCTTGTGAGTGGCTGGGGCTGGCGGTGGGATGATGAGCGGCGTGTGAAAGGGCTCCGGAGAGGGGCTGGCAGCAACAAAGCCCAGCCCCCTTCCTACTCTAGGCAGGGTGGGTAGAAGCCAGGAGGAGGGACTGCCACCACCGTCGTTGTGTGAGGGAGAGGGAAAGAACGCACGTGCTGGTGATCCATGCGCCGGCGATCCATGCAGTGATTCCCAGACCACCCGCAGGCCAGATTTAGAAGGCAGTTGGGCCTGATCTGGCCTGCAGACCTTAGTTTGCCGACCCATGCTTTAGTACCCTTGGATGCAGCTCATCAGGCCCTGGAAATTTGGATTCATATGAAGTAGTTAGGTGTTCCCTTGCTACCTATTTTCCTCTCTTACATCATCTGCAGCTCCCTTCTTCCATCGTTTATTCTGTTATCACCAGGTTGGGCACTGCTTTCCTTCTGGAAAGCACTGGAGAAAGTGTTGAATCTTCTGGTTTCGCACCTTAGATGAGATTTTCAGAGGAATGGTAGTGTTGGCATCTGTATGAGTTATCACAATTGCACACCAGCAAGTAGAGCAAATCATAATTGAGATCTGTTATACCGTGGTAAGAATGAATGGGAATGCTCACTTTGCGGACTGTGTGCTAGATTCACTTTTGCTTTTGGAAATCTATACTGATCATTGAAACATTCATTTGGTACAAATTTGTTTTAAGCTAGTGTGTAGTTCAAATCAACAATGTGCAAGCACTTGTGACTGCAATTAACAGTAAGTGCAAGTTTCCATCTTATATTTGTAATTTTGGAAAGCAAAATGTGTTTTTAATTCTTACTTGTAAACTAATAATTGCATGATTTTCACTGTGACAGATACGGTTGGCAATGAGTCAGACTTCTACAATGAAGCATATGGTCTGGTCTCAACCATATAAGCAGCCCTTGAAAATAGTTTAACATATAATTTCTTCTTGGAAACAAATAATTAGCATCTCCAGCAAGCTATTTTGCATATATGTGTGCACATAATGAAGTAAGTAGACATTAAAAAACCATTAAGGTTATAAGCAGATCCATAAAAGCAAATTAAAAATAAAGGATTAGTCATAAGTAGTCAGGAAAGAGTTCAGTGGGGTTTGAATGCACAATCATACTTTTGACATAAGAAATATTATACTTGTCCCCAAACCTATCTCAGGGAAGAAAGGAGCATTCTTTACTTTTAAGTGGACTACAGCTTGATTAACTGAGTAAAGAACATGCAAAAACGACAGCTCAGGCTACATTAACCTAACCCAGTATCAACCATTTTTATTTTTTATCAGAAACAGGCTCCATTACTGTTATATCTTGCCTTCCTTGGAGCAAGGTGTAACTTCAGACTGTGCTGTCAGAGGCCAAACCTGTTGCTTTTTTGAGCCTTAAATTGGTCACTCTGCAGTTACAGGATTACAGAGGGTTCAAGGGTAAGATCAGACAGCATCTTATGAGGGTAGTTTTCAGTTCCAAGGTTCCATGTATGCAAGAAAAATTGTATATACCCAAACCCTTGGAACTGCCCCATGGCTAGTAGGTATGGGGGGAGAGAGTAGCCCCAGTACTCCTAGAGCCCATGCACCAAACAGGACTTGTCCAGTAAACAAGGTGAAGAGCTTAAAAGCAACTTTTGCACTGAGTAACCCAAGCAAAGCTGAAATAAAGAGACCATAAGCTCCTTGCCTTACTTAGGAGATGAAGCCTATTTGGCTTGCTGGTTTGGGAAGGCCAGGGATGCTCACATGAAATTTCATGAGAACTTGAATGTCCCCACAATATTTTGTGAGAATATCCTAGGGCTTTGATTTAACCTGCACGAGTTCAACCACCTTCAACTGTGTATGGTCAAAATTGTGAAAGTTAAATGAGCATAAGATGTGATTTTACTGTACTGAGTTTCAATTCTTTCATCTTTCCATTGCGCTTGCATGTTGTCTTCAAATACCTTACTATTATATCAATCTACTGCTAACTTACCTCTGGGCTGGTACTTGGACTCATACTGTGTCCCGCATGTAGACATCATGACAAGTAGCCATGATTAGTAGACTTGCCCTCCATGATTTTTTCTAACCCCCTTTAAAGCCATCTAAGTTACTGGGAGTTACAGCGTTTTGATGGTTGTGGATTCCATAATTTTAATGCATGCTGTGTGAAGACATCCTTCCTGTGAACCCTGTCCAGTCAGTTCAGTTGGATGGTCCTGAGTTCTAGTGAAGAAAATGTGTATCTTTTCACACAATGTACAATATCATAAACATCTGTCATTCACCATTGTAGTTGCTTTCCCCCTAAACCTAAACGTTTCCAAGAATTAGGCTTCCTTGGCAGGGAAAGTGGTCCATTTTGGGTTGCCCTGTTCTGCTCTTTTCTAGCCATCTCTTTGAGATGGGCAACTAGTATTCTGTGGTTGCAACACAGATTTTTATTACAGGAATTAAGATACTGGCAGATATATTTTTGGCTCAGTTCCTAACTATGCCTAACATGAATTTTGCCTCCCCCCCCAACCCCACAAAACTTCAACATACTGAATCAGCACATTGCAATCAAATCAACATAATTCTCACAATGATGGAACAATGGAACATGCAATACTAGTTGTGGTACAGACCTCTAGGAATTAAGGTGATTATGAAGGCATAATGATGGCTTTCTTTGGGACAGCCATATTGTTGTCGTTCAGTCGTGTCCGACTCTTCGTGACCCCATGGACCAGAGCACGCCAGGCACGCCTATCCTTCACTGCCTCTCGCAGTTTGGCCAAACTCATGTTAGTAGCTTCGAGAACACTCTCCAACCATCTCATCCTCTGTCGTCCCCTTCTCCTTGTGCCCTCCATCTTTCACAACATCAGGGTCTTTTCTAGGGAGTCTTCTCTTCTCATGAGGTGGCCAAAGTACTGGAGCCTCAACTTCAGGATCTGTCCTTCTAGTGAGCACTCAGGGCTGATTTGACAGCCATATTAAAGCATATTAAATGGGAGGAATGTATTAATTTTCATAAAGAACTGTAATAACAGAGGGGGGGTATTTTCCCTTAAGGTAGGCAACCTTCCAGTATCTCTTGAGATATAATCTGTGGATACACATGTGACAAGCAAAAACAGGCTTTGATTTTTTTTTCTATCTAAACACTATTATTGCAATCCACTTAATTTGACATGCACACAATGTTAAGTTTAATGTAAAAAGTAAATAGCTTTCATTAGACTTTTAAGGTTAATTTCTGGAATGTATTGTCATTGTATTGAGTGGTGACAAGCAGGAGGATGCGTATAAATATTATAGTATTATAGAACAGTAGCTGAAATATGCCCTTGCTTTGTACAGTGTGTTGCATGTTAATTTTCATTATTAAAATAATCAAAGAACCTTAATAACTTACTTCCTTTCTGTCATAATATATAGATTGGAGCCTTGAGCTTTCACAATATGCCACTGTGTTGTCAAACAAACATTGCAGAGGAAGTGAACTGCTTTTACAGCACAGTACTGTTGCTTCTTCAACATGCTGTCAGCAGTTGACAAAATACCTAAACAAAATTATAGAAGAATTAGCAAACATTGATCTTGATCTGGATTGCAAGCATGTATATTTATAAGATGTAACACACAAATATTGTGTAGCAGTAATGGGTAAAAGTTAAAATCAGATCTATTGATGGGCCATTTCCAAGCTTTTTTGCTTTTGGACATAAGGTTTCTGTGGATTTTTGTCATCAGTCAGCTTCCATATTTAGACATGGAAACAAGCCTTTTACTTGTGTTTCACTTTCCCTTTTTCTCTTTCTAGCATGCTGCAATAACTCAAAGCCTTCAACTTAGAATTAGTTTCCCAAAATGTCAAAGCCAGGCAACTCTGATTACGAAACTAGAACCTTAAAACAGCAATTTGAAGTTTGTTCAAGAAGCTGGCTTGTTCCAAACATGGTAATCAGTTTCATAGCCGTAATAGGAAACTGGCTAATTGACTGAAGATGCTTATGTTAAACTGTGGTACACCAAAGATTGAAAGGGTTATATGCGTGGGAACAAGGATTGTTGATATTTTGGCTTATTAAACTAGCTCTGAGTGCATGTGCAACAACTTCTGCCTTCTTTGAGTGAAAAATCTGGACTGTCACCAACCATCTGGACGAGAAGAGCCTGCCATAAATACCCTCATGTAACGTTAATACAGGCTTCCTCAAACTCGGCCATCCAGATGTTTTTGGCCTACAACTCCCATGATCCCTAGCTAGCAGGACCAGTGGTCAGGGATGATGGGAATTGTAGTCCCAAAACATCTGGAGGGCTGAGTTTGAGGAAGCCTGCCTTAATACAATGTAAAATTTTATGGCTTGCATTGTAAGCTACTTTGGGAGCCAGACTTGTCTAAACCAGGCTCTCAGGTCCATCTGCAGCAACTTCTGTCATCATCCTCTGGATGTAAGAGACATTTAAAATTGGGCATAAATAAAAGTGATAGTCTATAAATCATGTCAGGAGACTGCCCTCGCCAGAAGCCAAGGCGGTGCCAGGGCTTTATCAGTATCGCGAACCCCCGTCTCCGATGCTGAGTTCTTCATCTTCGTCCAGTGGGAGGAGCAGTAATTCCTCTAGTGGGGAGGGGGAGATGGAGACAGGAAGTGGGAGCCGGAGCCTTCGCACCAAGCAGAAACGGGAGGTGAAGCACCCCTTCCGTCTCCCCTTTTGCACAGGGGGGAAAGACGTAGAGGGGGGAGGCGGGGGTTCCGCATTCCGCGCCTTTTATGCTGGGCAAGGAACCAGAAGGGGTCATTCCCAGACTCTGCCTAAGAATGAGCTGGACGTACTTTCTTGCACTGCACTGTAAATATTTGCACCATTAAAGAAGTTAGTTTTAGAAGCTTCGTGTCAGCCTGGTTACTCATGAGCAGCCATTAAACCACCTTACAAATCATAATGTTGGGAACTACAGTGAAGGTATTGGGAAACATCACAATAGCATCTACTCCACAAAACACATTAATTTATATTCTCTATCTGTCACTTGCTAAATGAATTTGTAGAAAGTTTAATGATAGCCTTTATATCTCATATTGAATAAGTTATTACTGGCCTTCACCATCTCATTAGCAGGAAAGTGACTGCATTTCTGATCCCTCCCCCTCCATTGTGGCTCTACACTTCAATATTTTCCATTATGTCAGTTGAAAATTGAGAAATTTTCAGCTAATGTGGTATGAAATGATTGAATTTAAGGGACAGGGATTAAAAAGACTTGCTTTCTAAAATATACTTGGCACAAATGTAGTTTTTTGTAATATAAAATCATTGCACATGGATGAATGGAACAGAAAACTTCAGATTACAATATGATGAAATCAATGGCAGGCTTAATGGAAAATGACAATGAAAACTATTTTAAATATAAATATAATAGAAAATCAATATTAAATTACCACTCAGTAGTCTTATGTCCAATAAAGGGTAAATGAAATTATTGTTATCTGAAAGTACGGTAAATTTAGTTGGTGTGTTCCTCAAAGAGCAGATAAAATGTATCTACCATTTTTAGTACCATTTTAGATGTATTAACACACTGCTAAATTCCAGCTTCCGTTATTCATCCTTCTCCCTGTGTTAGATTTACCATGCAACTTGGGGTTAAAAGTAAGGTTTAAAGTGATGGATTGACCATGACTTTCAATGCCTGGCTGTTTAAAGCAACAGCTATGTAACAAGAGGTTAGGAAAGAAATCTCTGCATATATTGAGTAAGTTCTGAAAGGGACCCCTGTGAAAGAAAGTTTCCGTCATGCAAGGGAGTGGGACACACTTTACACTGAGCAGTCCCAATGCTGAATCCTACTTGGATTCCCCAACCCTTAGTAGTGATATTTTGAGGGCAACTGGAGACTCAAGCAGTCATAAGAATACAGAAAACCCTAGTTTTGTGCATCTCACAGTGCTTAAGATCCAGTCCATTGTCTTGTATGAATCAAGTTGATTAGATATATCTATGTATTCAAAATAAAAACACAGCAAAATGAGGAAGCACAACTTATTCAAGGACGCATTCTGATGGCGCTTTATTCCATCTTCCTGATGTTTCCTTACCTGTTTAATTTTGTATTTTGCATGCTCTTTCACAGACATAAAAGACATATGCCAGATTCCATTATTTAAATTGAATAAATAATAACAATAACAATAACAATTACTACTACTACTATTCTTATTTCCAGAAGTTCAGTTCTCATTCCTGTGTTTTCAGGGGGGGGGGATCCATTTGCAATCCCCTTAACTCAAAAAATTATGAAGTTTTGTGTTGTGATTTTCCTGCAGTCTTCATGATCATACCTAAGCCTTAGCTTCGGGACTGCCATAGAGAATGCTCTTTTGAGCTACCTTTTACCAAGAAGAGCCTTTTAACACCAAAGAGGGTCTGTAGGAAAAGGAGGCGATCTAAATCATATAGGGCTTTACATGTAACTAATATGAACTCCAATATACTTTTAAAATTATTAAAAAGTATTAATCTTAACTGATTCATATACAAATACATTTACTCTGAAGCTAACTCCATTGCTTTCACCCCAACACTTTTTTCAAGTACACGAGCCTATGCTAGCAGACTTAAAGGTAAAGGTAAAGGGGCCCCTGACCATCAGGTCCAGTCGTGTCCGACTCTGGGGTTGCGGCGCTCATCTCGCTTTATAGGCCAAGGGAGCCAGCGTTTGTCCGCAGACAGCTTCCGGGTCATGTGGCCAGCATGACAAAGCCGCTTCTGGCAAACCAGAGCAGCGCACGGAAACGCCGTTTACCTTCCCGCTGGAGCGGTCCCTATTTATCTACTTGCACTTTGACGTGCTTTCGAACTGCTAGGTGGGCAGGAGCTGGGACCGAGCAACGGGAGCTCACCCCGTGGCAGGGATTCGAACCGCCGACCTTCTGATCAGCAAGCCCTAGACTCTGTGGTTTAACCCACAGCGCCACCTGGGTCACATAAGCAGACTTAGGGTCACATAAAAACTGGCCAGAGAAGTAATAATGTTGAAATTAGCTGAGACCTTACCTTTCAAACTGTTTTGTGGGCATACAAGGAAAGGATATAGAAAAAGGTGTTAGACTTGTCTTACCCTTCTTTCTTTAGTGTGATCATTCGATATCAAAGAGGTTGCTGGAAGTTCCATTTCCTTTTACTATATGTTAAAGGTGCTGAATGTAACCTTTGTCACTGCCTCTTGAGAGCTCTTACACAAAGCCATTTTCATCTAAATTGAAAGCTTCTCATAGTCAATAATCACTTTATATAGAGGTCATATATCTTATCTATTGGTTCAGCTATCACATTAAGGTGCTTTATTGTAGAGAATTCTTTTAGATGAGCTGCTTGATCTTGTTTGGTTAAAATCCAATGGTGTAGTGAATAAGTCAGTTAATATCTACATAAAGTGGATCTGCAGGCAAGTATGATTAAGTCTTTTCCTGATATTCGCTGTTCCTTTTTTTTTTTTAAAGTACTTCCAGCAATGCAGCAAATGTGTCTGACATTTGGTTTCCAAAGCAAAATAATAATAATGATGATGATGTAACTCTTATCAGAGAACCATGAAAAAGGAATGAGTACTTTTTGCAAAGCTTTAACTTAATTGCTCCACACATCAACTTTTAAGCTGTGCATTTTAGCTTGGAACCATGTGAAAGCTGACTACGTGGTGCTTAGAACAGGGCCATCTTAAGCATATCCAGTGCCGTGGTGCAAATGTCTCTCCGGTCCCCACCGCCTTTCCCAGAGTTGTCAACCTTTTTAAAGGGGGGGGTGCCACAGGAGCAGTGGCTTAGCAAGGTCAGATGGTACCCGGTGTGGAAAATTTCTTGTCACCCCCATCCCCCCAAAAAATTTTTATTAAAAGGAGAAATAAGATACTCATAGTGGAAAGTGTTGTTTTCTGGTTTATTTACTTAACATTGTGAGCATAAGCACTTAAAACCTTTCCCCCCACCTAACTTTGTTCTCTGCAAATTTTGAAATCACATCATCAAAATCAATTCCTTTCACTACTTTGTTTTCAATTGACAAGTTGACTAAACCAGAGAGCTTTGCCAATCCAAACCTGGGGGAGCTAGCTGCCCCAGAAGTCCTGCCATGCTATGTGTTCCATCAACAGAAAACATTAGTTGAGGTTACCTTGCATACCTTGTTCAACCTTAACAAAGGTCCTTCCTGCATCCAGCCCAGATCCAGTGCCAGCAACACCCAACATTTTGCTTCAGCTGCTGGAGCTCCCCCCATTGTTTCTTCACAATTAATTTCCACAATTAACCACAAATAAAAAAGAATAAAAATAGTAAATCCATACAGCAATAACACTTCAAAACCTTATCTTTGAGACTCTTTAAACTTCGAGACTTCATATGCAAACAGCTATGTGGGAAATCTTGACATAATTTGGGTAGTTTATAAAATAGCTTTACAAAACATCAGAGTTCCATTGATAAAACCAGGTCTATTTTTATGACATGCTATCAGAAATAGGATCTGAAAATGACAGAGCAATGATAAGAATAGCAAAATATGGGGTAAGCATGAGGACAATTAAACTACCAAGTGGCAGGATAATCTTTACAATAAAGTTTCCATAATTTTGTTTAACTATATAAAAGTGGGCATGCAGTTCTAGGTTCCAATTTGACCATCACAATATGCCTCCGTGGCTCTATATTGTCAACATGTAGCCTTTCATCCTATCCCTATGCTTATTTACTACACAGAAGTACATACCACTGTGTTCAGTGGGGCTTCCTCCCAGATAAGTGGATTGCAGCAAAAACCATTCCTTTGAATAAAGGTTTAATGTCTGAAAGTTTTAAACAAGTCTATCTGCAAATCAAATAATAGTATGCTGAAAATCCTAGGCACAACTCAATATCTGAGTTAATACTTTTTGTAGATTTCCCTACTGTGGTCTCTTTTTTCACTTAAAGGCATTTTGAGAGCTATGTTACCACCTAGATTCAGTGTGAAGAGTTCATATTCATACCCTGGTATATCAAGCAAAGAGAGGGAATATTTTTAAGCGGGAGCAAAAGCCTCCTACCAAGGGAGGCTCACTAGTATTGCTCTCCTAATTTTTTAGAAAGCTGCCCATGATATTTCCCTCCCCTCCCTGTAACATATTTGGGCTTAAATGGATATATGTTTGTTCATTTTAATGTATTGTTTTAAATTAGTTTTAACTGTATTATAATTTTACAGTAGCTACCTCAAGGACTAGTTGCAATGGAAAAACAGCTTAGTAATTCTGAGCAATGCTTACCTTCCATTTGATTTTTTTTTACTCTGAATGTCATTCATGCCCAAAATGTGATGACATTTTGAATGTAAGGCTAATCTATTTTTTTAAAAAACAAATGGGGAAAGCATTCTGGATCCTTTCCCTCCAACTATATCTATGATAGCACAGATCATTCTGGCATATGAAGACAGGCAAGATAACTTTGCTCCTGACACAGCAGTTGTATACATTTTTGCTCAGAAGTTAAGCCCAACTGAATTCAGTGGGCACAACTGAATCCCACTGAGGTTACCTGGGCTTCTGATACCGTAATTGATTTAGGAGTACAATTGCCATTCCACAGAAATTCTGGACCTGCTCCTTCAGAAGGAATGAAATCCCATCCAGAGCTGATTTTAAAAAAAACCAATTCCTGGTGCTGGGAACTATCCATCCATTCATCCATAGGGTCTCTGTCTTGCTAGAATTAATTCGTAGTCATCCAGTTGGTAGCCCTCATTCAGCCCATTACTTGCATCCAGGCACTGGATTAGGATATGAACAGCTTATCCTGATCCAGATGTCACAGAGAAACAGAGCTAGTTAAGATCAGCATACTAGTGACACCTTGCCCAGCATGTCCTAGCAGCTTCATATAAATATTAAATAACAATGAGAATAAAATTGTGCACTGTGGAATCCCACAGACAAGCTTCCAGAGGACTGAGACATAGCTATTCAATACTGCTCTCTGGAACTGACCCTTTAAGTAGGAATTGAACTCTAAAACTGTGTCCACATCTCATAGAGATGGTCTAGGAAGGCACCATGGTCAACAATATCAAAGTTTGCTGAGAGATTCATTGGGTTAGCAGGGGAACACCCTCACTGTTCCTCTCCTGAAGGTTATCCTTCAGGGTGACCAAGAAAATTCATTCCCAAGTTTAGTCTGAACCTAGACTGGAATAGGTCAAGATATAGACATATTGGGGAAAGTCTTCTCCATTGTGGCACCCTGAACATTGGAATTTGTTCCTCGCAGAGATGTAGTTGTCACTCTCATTGGCAGCTTTTTGCCACCAACCTTTCCTTCACGTCTTTGGCAGTTGAACCCTATTTGGAATGTTACAGTTGATATACTGTTACTACTGTAATGATATCGTGTATGACTGTAATTTGCTGTTGTCCATGCATTAATACAAAGAAGTGTATGTCCATAGAGGTGTTCTGGGGTAGGTGGTGTAGGTTTAGTGTGATGATCTGACCAGGTTAAGTAATAACTACAGAAATCTTCTAAGAAGAAGGCAAGCTTGCCTCTTGTTCAAGTAAGACTGAAGATTTCTGCCATCCTCTCTGGAAACTGATAGATTTCCTGTACATAGCACCTATGGCACCACATGGTTTCTGAAGTTCTAGGATGGTTATAAAATTGTGAGTCCTATAACTGTTGTGAGCTCATAACTGTAAAACAAATTACATTCTTTCACATTTTCTAATGTTTAAGTGGCAGTTTCATGAAGGGATGGAAAAAAATACCTACTTTAAAATGAGTGTGTTTGGATAACTCTCTGGTTAAGAAATTCCACTACTGATCAGTATTCAGTACCACTATCTTCCCAACTTTTTAAAGAACTAGATTGGACTCAGTGTGCTTTGACTTTTGCCCTTGCTTCCTGCATCTACTACCCCCAGTTCTTATAATGTCCATTTTTCTCTTCTGTGTTCATCTTTGCCTCCATTATTTTGAACTTTGCCTCTCTCCCTCTCACCTGCTCATGTCACTTACTTCCCACTTTTTAAATACTTTCACTTATATTGTTTCTTCCCTATAGCCTTCAAACATGCCATTCCCCCTTCTTTAAAATCTTATTTGACCTCTCAATCCTTTCAATTATCCAATATATTTTATATTCATTGTCTTAAAAGTTACAGGAGTGTATCTTACTTGCTAAGTCTACAGTCCTAAATCTTTCTCATGGAAGTGTTCCCTAGACTCCTTCAATCTGCTCCTGTCCTTTTCATTCTACTGAGAGCAGTTATGAAAAAAATCGGAAATGATCTTCCGGCTGCTAAATCTCAAGGTCTCTATACTACCCTTACAGTATTCACAAATTTCAGGTCCCTGTTACAAAAAAATATTTAAGCAGGAAACAAGTCAATGAGGTAGTGGGACTGTTGGACAGAGTAAACGGTGTGCTAAAAAAAGGTTGCAGAAAAATAATTGTATACCCATTTCCATTAGAGTTTTAGGGAAGAAACCAGTACCTGCATGGGCTTCTTTGGGGATTCTGAAGAACTGAGGCAAGTAGGATTTACTGGCATAATTTAAAATTACAAAATCTCTAGTTCTGGAATGCATGCTCCTTTATACAAAATTTGCAACTTCTCCTTAAATTAGCCTCTGGTCTGTTGGATTGGAAAGTCAATATAATGATTAAGAGAAAGGAGGGATAGCTAGTATGGGGTGGGATCTAGGCTAGCTAGCTTAACATCTCTTTCAGGTATACTGGTGAAAAAAGTTATGTAAGCAAGCATATTGGGGATCAGCTCTTGCTTATGGTAAACTAGATTCAAGTAGGTAGCCGTATTGGTCTGATGAAGTTGAAATAAATTTTAAAAATAAAAAATTGTCCAGTAGTACCTTAGAAACCAACTAAGTTTGTTCTGGGTATAAGCTTTTGTGTGCATGCACGGGTATCTGAAGAAGTGTGCATGTACATGAAAGCTTATACCAAGAACAAACTTGGTCTCTAAGGTGCTACTGGACAATTTTTTTAATTTTTATTTATTTATGGTAAACTAGTGTAGCTTATACAAAGTCCTGACCCACTTCTAGAGTTCTTAGTGTGTCTAAAAGCATATAGAAAGGAGTGACTGGTGATAGCCAAACCCTGCTTGTGGTTTGTTTCTCTTCAAACAAACCACAATTGGTAGCCAACTTTTGTTCTTGACTTACATGGGTTGTTTGTTTGTGGAGAAACATGAGCTTGGGTTTGGGCATCACAACAAGCCAGACTCATGTCTTGTTTTCCAGTGGTGTGGCAGCAGTAGGAGCAGAGGAGGAAAGCAAAGAGAACTGTGTGCACACCATAGGTTCACATTAAATGATAGTTTCTTTTAAACTATAGTTTAATGTGATGTGCAAAGTGGGCTTATGCATTTTACAGTCGTACCTTGGGTTATGTACTTAATTGGTTCTGGGTCGCTGTATGTAACCCGAAACGTACGTAACCCGGACGTATTTTGCGTGAAGTGCGCAGAATGCTTCTGCACATGTGCGGATTGTGGGCACGGCGGGTTACACTTCTGGGTTATGAGAGTACGTAACCCGAAAAGTACATAACCCGAAGCGTACATAACCTGAGGTACGACTGTATTTCTTATTTCTTTCCCGAGTATTCCTTTCAAAAACAAACAGTTTTCTTATAACAAACTGAGTAGGAGGTTTGTTTACATAAGTAAAAAGTATTCCTATACAAACACCAACGCTTAACAGAATTTAAAAAAATAAATTAAAATAACTTCAGCTATTTCAAAGAGAGAGAGAAACTTAAGGACTTGGAACAGGAGTGTGAACTCACAATCTTGAAGAGAAAGTGTAGCAAACCAGTTGTTCCTTAAGAATGTGAGGCTCTATAGCTTGGAGGAATATGTTCTCCTCTGTATTATTTGTCAAGAATTACTAATGAAGATGACCAACATATCAAGTGGTAAGGTTTGTTCTCATTCACCATTTAGAATACGTTAGAAAGCATAATAAAGAAAAAAATCACATCATACAGATAACCGTGCAAAACTATGGTGAAAATTTTTACTACTTGATAATATGATACTAATCTGTATTGAGAAACTTACGGGATCTAAACTTTCAGTGACTAATTGGGATGCAAGAGGAATTTCCAAAGACTACATTTTATGGCATGAAATAAAGATTTGGTGTAAACACTTCTTTTTTATAGTCTCATGCTGACTTTGATAAATGACAGAATCTGTATTGTCAGAACCGTCTTAAGCATAACCGGTGTCGTGGTGCAACATCCCTCCAGCACCCCCTCCCTTTCCCAGAATTTAGAACTCAGGGCCCAACTCACAGACCACCTTGTAGCCCCTGGAGCTGCCGCCCACAGATGACGCCGCCAATGTGGTGGACGTGGCGCGGCTGGCCAGACCGCCAAAACCCCACGCTCGCTTGCAAGGCTCCAGGGCGCCTCCTCCTCCTCCGCTGCCTGATAATGACAGCCTACTGCTGGCTCTCTCACTGCTGCCCAGCGGTCCAAGGGCCCGAGGAGCAGGAGGCAGTTGCCATGCCACCGCCTATGCCACGGGGAGTGGGGGGGCAGTGAGCACCGGTGGCATGGAGGAGGCCCCTCGGGAGCCGCTCCCACTACGGGCAGCAGCTGATGGGATTCCCACGGCCAAGGGAGAGGAGGTGGAGGAAGAGGGTGCAACAGGGAGATCAGATATATTGCAACCTGGAGAAGTGTGAGTGTGTGTGTGTGAGAGAGAGAGAGAGAGAGAGAGAGAGAGCACACCGGAGTGGGCATGGAGGCCTGACCACCTGCTTGGTGCGCTCAGTTCCTCCTCCCCCTGCTGCTGGAGGAAGGGTTGGAAGAGAGGTGTGCCTGCCCACCACCCCAGCTCCTGCCTGGCAACTGTCTTTCCAGCTGCTTGGCTGCAGGCGCGCCGCTCTGCCTGGAACTTCTGCTGAGCCCAACTTCTTGCAAGTGGCAGCCGGAGCAGCGCTCGCCATGTGCCCTCTGCAGCCGGCCGCGTACTGCGCCTTGAGAAAGGAGGACCCACTCGCTGGGGCACCCCTGAGAGGCCAGCGCCCTGGTGCAACGAGCCACTAAGGCCTTTGGGAAAGACGGCTCTGTGTATTTTAGAGAATTAATGAAGAGACCAGTTTGCAGTGCCTCATGAGTCCGAAAAATGAACAGCATGTTAGCAGGAACATGAGATGAGAACTTTTATATTAGGTGAAAAAAACTGTTAAGATAGCTGAATAAGAGAGTTTTAAATAACATTCAGATAAGCAAGGATTCACAACTCCATGGGATTTAACAGCAAATGAATCATACCATCACTTTCATCACTTGATGGTTGGTTTTGAAATCCAAGGGAAGAGAAAACAAAAGTGTAGGCTCTTCCATTTAGAAATTAATATAAGACATTTTAGTAGGAGATAGAAAGTACATTTCAGTCATAGTAAAATTGGAGTGGGTGACTTATTTAGGTGGTATAAAGTAGAAGTGAACTTTTTGAAAGGACAGACTTCTTTTATTGGTTTAATAGTTTAACAGCAGGGGAAAGGGCAAAGTGGGAAAAAATTACAGTTGGCCTAGAGGCTATTTCAAATACTCTGCTTGAAGTGCAGATGGTATTGAAACCCTAACAATAGAAATTATATAAACCCTGACAATAGAAATTAAAGTTAAAAAAGGAGACCAGGGAAAGAAAAGCTACCTATTAAATACAGACACATACAATGTCAGGAGTTCTTGTCCTACTTAACTCATTTGGGATATCTATCATAAACAGCAAATATACGCTTTCTAGAGGATTGCTAAAGTTAAGCTTGCATAGCAATTCAACTTTGGCATATCTTATTTTTGTCTGTTGTCATCATGTATAGTTTAGCTCCTGAAATGGGCAACAAGTATATTAATATTGTTTGTGTTGCACTTCCCCCCCCCACACACAAATAAATGAGCAGTCATCAGAAACTTCACTAGTATGGAAACGCTCATGTAGAATAACAGCAACTACTGATTTGCTCATGCTATGCAAGGTTAGGAAACAATGTTGCAATCACTGTTGGATTAAAAGTTTTCAAAATTTGAGAAGTGATGTGTAACAAAACGAGAGAAGTATAAATACTAGAGAATAAACTGGTTTGAATTATTTCATCAGTGCATTCACTTCAAAATGTTTCTGCTTTCAGATGAAGTTGCCCAGTAAATACAAAATAGCAAATTTCAATAGCCTTGCAATGTGTTAAGTATGTTTTAATTTGATTAACTCGGCTCACATGGTCCATTATTATTTTAGTATTTGCATTTGTTATAAAAAAAAAGAAAACTCTCCAGATAGGCGCTCACACCCCTTGATTGTCTAAGCAGCTTGTAGCAATTGTGAAGATAAGCGATAGACAGGATAAAATATGGTAAGACTGGTCTCCTTGAAGCTTATATGGGTTTAGGACTAGTGCTGATGCTGTAGCTTGATTTCTAAAATTCTGTTGGCATGACTGCAGTGGCTCATTCAAATTAATGGCAATAACATTAGGGCAAATTAAAGGAAATACAACTGCCTGTTCATTACATAATATCAGTCTGCACAGCTGCGGTTATTTTTCATGGTTTCACTTGCATTAATTCAGGCAGACATATCAATAAGACTCGCCAACTCTTGCTGCTATGGTGCATGTTTTCTCTCTTTATCCCCTTTCCAAACTTCATTCTGCTTCTCCTGCTAATATATGCTGTACATTTTCTATATGTCAGTATTGTGTAATATATAAGTTCCCAATGAGATGAACTTAGATAAGCCAACTATAAATTGTGTGTATTCCTTTTATCCTGATATAAAATATTGCTGATTTTTAGATTATAGGATTTTATATCTATATGCCTGTACACACACACACACACACACACACAGGCACACGAGTGTGAACATAAAACATACTGTGACAATTAAACACCAAACCACAGTTTCCAGACATTAGTCTCCATAGCTTTACTTTTACTTACCCGTGTTTCTCCTGAAATAAGACACCGTCTTATTTATTTTTTCCTCAACAAAACACAGCATGGCTTATTTTCAGGGGATGTCTTATTTTAACCGTGCCGCCTAGGTACGCTGCATAGCCACGCCTCTCCAGGCTGTTTTAATGGGAGGTGCCGCGTCACTATGGCTTATTTTCGCGGAACGGCTTATATTTCACAAATGCATAGAAATCCTGCTATGGCTTATTTTATGGCTATGTCTTATTTTAGGAGAAACACGGTATTTAATAGAAAACGACAATTGGGGAGCACCATTATTTATCTTGCATGCCTACAGCCAAAAGCTGTGTTAGCGTTCAGTGACATGTGGTTGTGAGAAGCTTAAATTTAAAACATTTGAATGTGCTTTTTTTGTTTTTTACTTACTGCTAAACTACAGCTACTTATCCTTCAGTTTGCAAGTGTTTTACAAACTTAATTGCAAGTGTTTTCAAGAAAGTCTGTGTTTTTTCTTAATTCAGCAGATGGAGAATTTGGCTTTGAGAGTGTTTGCATGTTCTATACTTAAAATAAAAGGTAGTTTTGATAGCTGTTGAGACCCTAATTCAGATTAAAACTCATCTCCTACTTTTTGGCTATCTATTAATCCTGTTTAACAGATACCTTTAAGTCTGCGTATGTTTGGAATTGCAAGATTATTTTCAAAACTTGAACTGTGGCTGAAATTAAACTTTCGATAAGCCCAAGTATCATGATTCTACTGTAGATTCAGGTAGGTAGCCGTGTTGGTCTGACACAGTTGAAATAAATAAATAAAAATTAAAAATTTGTGCACACAAAAGCTTATATCCAGAACAAACTTAGTTGGTCCCTAAGGTGCTATTGGACAATTTTTTATTTTTTATTTTATTTCCACAAATATTATGTCCCCAAACCAACCCTTGCTTCCCTCTCTTTTCTTCTTCCCCTCTTCCTTCCCTACAACCCATTACATTTCTTGTACTAGCAAAATGCTCATATATTTGATGACTTGCAGAAATATCTGTGTGGAGCTTCAGTACATCTTTGCATGCATGGACACAATACACTGGCCAAAGAGTTCCTGTTGGTGACAACTCAGCTACTCTACATCAATGGCATGTTTATGCTGATAGTAAAATTTCTACTCAAGTACTTTACTTACATATAAACTAGCTGAAAGTGCCAGACGCTGCCTGGGAAGTCTTAAGAAACCAAAAAATATTTAGATTATAATGTAATTTGTTAGTTTTAGGGCTGTGCACAATTCCCACGCCAACCCAGGACCCCAATCAGACCTGACTCAGAACTGGCCCTGAATCAATTTCAGGGTGGAGCTAATGATAAATTAAGATTGCTAAAACACTGCAGTAATACCTCGTGAATGTCCACCTTGTCTAGCATCCATTCCCACGAGCGTCTCCGGCAAACCCGGAAGTACCGGAATGGGTTACTTCTGGGTTTGCTGCTTGTGCATGCTCAAAGCGCAAACTCCTCCATGTGTGCAGACGCAGCGCTTTGCCCTGCGTCCTTTTCGGCTAGTGGTCAGGGCTCTAGAATGGATCCCAGCTGCAAAATGAGGTACGACTGTATATGGTCAAGAAGGGCATGAGGAAAGGAGACACTTCATCTCCTTTCCCTCTCCTCCTGACTACATTGCAGAGAGCAGGGAAATTCAGTCCTGCTTGGTGCTGTTTTGCCAACATGTTCCCTGCAGGAAACATGCTAGTGAAGTGTGTAGGGTAACCAGTCTCATATAACCAGCATGTTTTGAGTCTAATAAATGTACAAAATTGTTGATGCCATAGGTCAAGCCTGATGGGACAGCTTACTCTGTTTGCCTTCACTTGTTTAACTGGACTTAAGCCCTAAGGCTACCAGCAAAGTTTATGGGCACTGCCATTCAAGTAGTATGGGTGCGCCCATGTGATTACCGTATGTGGCAAAGGGCTTACTTGCCTCCCCAATATTTTATTCAAGTCGGCACTCGTGTCTGAATTCATCCATTAACTGTCAGAGGCTCCTCCAAGCACCTGATGACATAAACATTCATGCTTCTCCTTTTGAAGTTGGCAATTGCCAACTTCTAAGTTTTGCTAGTAGTTAGTGTATATTTTATACATTAATGACATCTGTTACTGATGCGTCCATGTCAGAAAACGACTGACATATGATTATTTTAAAATGAAAGATGGGTTTTCTCCTGCTTTATGATTCCTTGTTAAAATCTGACATGCTTGTTTAACTGAACTGAAGCCCTAAGGCTAAATTTCTAAAAGTCTAAGGAAAATGCAATTGATGGCCACTCACAAAGCAATATAAGTCACTATTGAGAGTGGTTGGTGGAGGGAGTTGGTATTTGAAAAAAAGGTTATAGCTAAGGTGCAGTTTTCGAACCTCACAGATATTTTATAATGTGGCCAAGTGATTGCTTGTAGGAGTATTTTCTCAGAAGAAAAGGGTGTGAAGCATTTTGGAATGATATTGAGGTCTGTGGGTATGTAATAGGCATCTTAGAAAATAGCAACAGAGAGAGAATGGGTTACAAAATGTGAAGCAATTAGGAATCTGGAATCAAATGATCTAGCCCGAGGAAGGGCATTTGTCTGTTTCAGTGAGTTACTGTAGTTGCAGCTCCATCTGCTGCAATGCAATGCAAATTTAACTATATTTTTTCTGAGGTGTATGTTCAAAAACAAAAATTTCAAGATTTCTGGTAGGGTAAAATTATCCATTCTGATTTTGTCTTACATTGTCCTAACACTTTCATTGAAAGAGGTTGATTCTAGTCAACAAAAGCTTATGCCAAATTAAGTTAATCTCTAAGGTCTCCGCCCTTTATTTCTTTTTTACTACCTTAAAATGTGATATATAATGATAAATAGTTACAGTTTTACATGTGTTAGTGGATATAGTCATTATTTTAATGATTGTCATTCTAAACCTAAATGTAATACACATTTGTTGCAAGCAATCTCTTAAACAAATGTCACCATCACTTATACTTTACTAATGGAAATAAAGAGGGCCCTTCTACAATTCCTGGTCCGACTGCACTGGGTACCAATTAGTTTTCAGGCCCAATTCAAAGTGTGGGTATTGACCTATAAAGCCTTAAATGGCTTGTGACCGCAATACTTCAAGGACTCTTTCCATATGAACCTACCCAGACCCTGAGATCATCTTCTGAGGCCCTTCTTCATGCGCTGCTTCCTTGAGAGGTCCAGAGGGTGGCAACACTAGAATGGGCCTTTTCTGCAGTGACTTCCTGTCTGTGGAATGCTCTCCCCAGGGAAGTTCACCTGGCACCTTCATTACAGTGGTACCTCGGTTTAAGAACTGTCCTGTTTACGAACTATTCAGTTTACGAACTCCACAAAACCGGAAGTAGTGTCCTGGTTTGCAAACTTTACCTTGGTCTAAGTCTAAGAACGGAAGCTAATGGTGGAAGGGCACCGGCAGCAGGAGGCCTCATTAGGGAAAGCGCACATCGGTTTAAGAATGGTTTCGGTTTAAGAACGGACTTCCAGAACGGATTAAGTTCATAAACCGTGGTATCACTGTACATACCTTTAGTCAACAGGCAACAATGTTCCTTTTTAACTAGGCCTTTGGTTGATTTGATTGACATCCTATGCCCTTTTAAAGTGTGTGTTTTGGAGGGGGGTTATTGGGCTATTGTTTTTATTTTGACTATGTATTTTATGGTTTTATATTCTGATTTCATTCCCTGAGACCTGTGGGTATAGGGCAGTATATAAATTCAATAAATAAACAACAACAACAACAATATGAGTTTACAAAAAAGCCATAAAAGACTTCTCAGCTCCTGCTTTCAGTAGTAGCAACCATCCCTTACCTAGTCATTTGACACTTGAGATATATATTTTAGGACCCATCCTTTTCTCTTGATGGAAATCTGTTTTAAATGTTTTTAATACTGTCTTTTTAAATTGTTGTAACTTACCGTGGGACCTCATGGTAATAGGTGGGTAAGAAATTGGGGGGGAAAGCTCTCCCCCAAATATCAGAGGGGATCTAAGGAACAGTGCATTGTGAAGTGGAAAGCATTGCTGCTGCTCAAATAGAAGATACCTGCATCTGACAGCATGCAGAACTGCACACAAGGGCTTTTCTGGATCAATCCCAAAACTGGATGGGATTTTGAACACTTAAAGCAGTGAAATGAGTATTCTAGAGACAGATAAAAGAAAAGAAATGGGTGGAAATAGCTAAGCATAATAGTGGTGTGCACCATTATGTTAACTATAATACATTGCTAATAATTATTGGACTCTGGCAAGGAGGAAATACATCTGCTTTTGTTTGGTTTTCTCTATGCTATTGTGTTCATAATGCATTATTTTGCTTACCTTGCTGCAATTGGTTTCAGGTGCTTCTTGGGGCGAAAGAAGAGGTTTAAGTTCATTTACATCCCATCTTTCTGTCAGCAGATGCTTAAGATGGAGAACAATGTGTAATGGAATACAATATTTTTGAAAAGCCAATTAAATACAGCACCAATAAAACAAACCAAGTGCATGCTGAAATAGCAGATGAAATACCATATAAAATTAACCACAGTAATTTGAAAACTCCTGCTGTAACAGATGTGTTTATAAAAGTTGGTGAAGAAAGATGGATCTCCAGAGCAGAGGTCCATTGTGTGGGCACAACACCATGTTCCTTACAATCATGCCTCGGGTATAGTGGGCTGCATAAGAGTGCCCCCTTGACTGATCTTGAATGATGGGTGGGTTCATTGTTAGCAGAGTTTCCTTTAAGGCTGTGTACACACTACCGTTTACTCTGGCTCCAGTGTGATCCCACTGCTGGTTTTTTGAAGCTATGTACACATGTTCTCTACAATCCATATCTATCCTGTAGTTTTCTTGAGAAATACTTCAGTTTGATGCATTTGACCTCAAACATGCTTCCATCCTATATGAAAATTTAAAGCACATTTACTTTACCAATGAAACTGAGGTGTGTACATTTAAGTCAGCCATTGCACATGCACATATGATAACTATGGGAATAGGAGCTGGGCAGGGGGAAAGTGGAGGTGCGGGGAAACTGAATGTGCATGGAGTAAATACATCCCACCTACTTTATGTTGTGCACAGCAATTTGCAAATGCAACTTGAAATATAGCAGGGTGGTGGTGGGTTCTACCGGAATACTGCTATGATATTGAGGAAGGGGGAAGTCGGCTGTATACCAAGACCCTTCTAATTCCTGGGCCCAGCAACTGTTAAAATTTAAGGATTGAAATTCCTGGAATAGCCAGACTAGCTTCCCTGCTGAGGTGATAGCTTAGGTAAGGGGACATTAAGAAACCAAAGGTTTCAGAGAAGCAGCTTATGCTCCCTCCAGTAGTAATAGCCTAGGCTATTAGCAACCCCCACCCCTTACACATAGCCAGAAGATTGTGGAAATCTGCTAATTGAAAAGGAGATTGCTTTGCTTTTTCTGGTAGAATTGGCACAGCAGAAGGGACTCTCACTATGCATTTGAAAGTGCCAGGAAGCATGTGACTAAGTCTTGTTGAAAGAATGGTGGCAAGTTATGTTGGCTAGGGTGTTTGCCTTTTTAGAGAGACTTATCCTAGAATGGGAGGCTCATGTGAGAGAACGAAGCCCTATCTAAAGCAGATGGCAACCCTATTTCATGGTTGCCATTCTTGTTGTATGGTAGTGCGCATGTTCAGACAATGATTCGGAATTTCCACTATGTCCTTGGAATTTGACAGAAAGGAGAAAGAGAAATGTATATTATCCACATATTTAAAACCACTCACCAGCTCTTCCAGTGGCTTCGTGTAGGTCTTAAATGACAAAGGGAATAAAATGGAGCCTTGGGTGACATATTGTAAGCAAATGGACACAACAACAAGCAGAAATCCCCAATAAATGCCTTCTGAAACCTATCCTCCAGGAAGGACCCGAGCCATTATTAGTACTCCAGGAGGGATGCAGTATCAAAACTGCTGGAAAGTTTGACAGAATCAATACTAATGTGACTAATCACTACCACCACCCCATGTCAGAGTAGGGGTAGCACAAGTATGAAGCTAGGCAGGCAGAATAGCCTGGAATTGAGCCTAAAGAGGAGTAGCAACCTCACAATCTTGGCAATAGGTGAACAAATATATATATTTTATTCTAAGGAAAGCAGTGCTCCAAAGTCATTGTGTACCCTGCATGAATATTCTGTTTATACTATGCACCATCTAAATAGATTTTTCGGATTGGTAATAGGTATTTCTAAATAAAGATTAGAACAGTTACTGATGGTAAAGATTATTATTTATAAGATTGCTAATTTGCAGCATTTGTAATGCCCAGGCTGCTTTAACCTTTTTGCTACTGGATTTTTGCCAGCAACCCACGTTTTAAACTTCTGTTTTCATTTTAGTGAAATCAGCATGTTAGACATTCATTTTCAGGTGTTTGTGTATATCCTTGACCTTGGGAAACAATTATCAACTTCAAAATATCCTTACACTAGACAGCATTGGTGCAAAATTATAAAGATTAAAAACACATCTCTTAAAATACAGCTGGGTACATAGCTACATTGACAAAATGTATTGCATGCAAAGTTCACACATGGACATGCGCCCCCCAACTGAAGAAGGTATGGTAAATCAACCCCACCCACCCCAGTTTTTGCTCTTTGTTTCCATTGACAAATAATAATCTCCAAAGAATATTTGTCTCCTCAGTGCTGTGCCCCCTTGCCCTCATAGCCAGAGGTTCCTTGCACTAGTTTATTGATTTTTTTGTGAAAAAACAAAGCGCCACCCATTCACCCGCTAAGCCCTTAGGTGCTAAACCTGCATGCAGAGACAAGATAATTGGGTTTAGCTACAATAGTCAATATAGTTAACTATGCAATGAGAAGTGTATTTTCCTACATATGCTGTGCATCAAAGGAAAAAAGACTTTGGCCATCCCACTCGCCATTGCACCCAGTGAGTTTTGAATATACAACCGTACCTTGTTTTGCGACTGGGATCCATTCCAAAGCCCCAGCTACTAGCTGAAAAGGACACAGGGCAAATATCCATGTTTGTGCACGCGCGCAGAGCGGTTTGCACTTCTGTGCATGCGCGAGCGGCAAATCCGTTCTGCTACTTCTGGGTTTGCCGCAGACGTTCACTGGAACAGACACTAGACGAGGCAGATGTTCATGGAGGTATTACTGTATGTAATTTTGGCTTAGGTGCTATCTCCAGAACAAAACCCCTATGTAAGTTGAAGGTTTACTGTACTAAAATAAATTAAAACTGCATTTTATGATCAAATGTTGTTTAGGATCGACAGATTGTCAATGAAATATATATTTCTCGAAACGTTGAGAAAATCTTAGTTGGATTTTTTAAAGCAGAAGTTGGATGGCCACCTGTAATGGATACTTTAGTTGAAAATCCTGCATTGCAGGGGGTTGAACTAGATGACTCAGGGTTCCTTCTAATTTTGCAATTCTATGTTTTAAGAACATAAGAATAGCCTGTTGGATCAAACCAGTTAGTCCAGCATCTGGTTCTTAGAATGGCTGTTTCAGATGTCTGTGGGGAAAGCCCACAAGCAGCACTCTTCCCTTCTATGGCTTCCAGCAACTGATACTCGGAAGCATCCTGTCTCTGACTATGGATAGCACATCTATCATGGCTAGTAGCCATTGGGAGCCTTATCTTCCATAGTTGAACTATGCACTGTGTGAGATCATCTTTTAAACTGAGCTTTAAGTGAGATATGAGACCTTGACAATGTTTTAAAAATACTAAATGTATAAGAAATTTTCAAGAGGTCAAATGAGACATAATGGAGAAAAATAGATAGGTAGCATGATTGTGATTAAAGGGGAAAGTAGAAGGATAGCGGAAAAAAGATGCAGGTTCAATTTCAATACTGGGGTGTATTTTGGGAAAGGCAGAGAGCCAACTTCATTTGTGGCAGCTGGCTCCGGTGAAGTGATTAAAGGCTTTTAACTAGCAAGGCGTTTAGAGCCCTACACTTTCCCCTTGTTAAAGTAGTTACTGCTTTGTCAGAATATTGTAATGTCTCTCTGCTAATGGAAGGCAAATTTCTAGGATGAACTACCCTCTAAAAGTCCTAAAGCTAGTAATTCAAAACATCTGCCTCACTGCCAAAATTCTCTAGGCTGGTAATTTTTAAATTAAGTAAACCTCGGTAATATAACTACCTTGAGTGATGTTATTCATCTCACAGGAATAGAACATTATATATTTTTGTTTCTTGTTCTTTTCTGCAGTGAAGCTCTTGGTTTAGATCCCACTTTATGCAGTAGAGTTCAATGAGGTTATGTCAATACAAACAGACTAGTGAATGTTTGGGCAGCTGGCCCAAGTGGTGTCAATTGAGTATTACTGAAAGAATTAAAATGCCTGAAGCAGAAAAATCGCCCCTGCTAGAGAAAGGTTACAGTAAGGAGGGAAACTTTTTATTGCACTTTTTATTGTACACCAATTTATTGAGCATAATTTTTAGGGATACACATTTCTATCGGTTCAGTCAATAGAGCAACATATAAATTGAAGTGTCAATTAACCAGAAGCAAATACTTTAATCTCGTTGGGGCCATGGGCACATTTGAAATGTCAAATTGCTGTGGGTACAACAAAATGCTGATTTCACATGTGAAAAACTGATGCTCACAATTTCCCCAAAGCAGGCAAAACACCTACACATATTGCAAAATTAATGCAATAGATGAAAAAGCAAGCCCTTCCCCATAAATGAAAAGGGGGAAAGCATATTTTGTTAAATATTGGGAGTAGCTGGGAGCCTTGGCAGTGGGTATCTCAGGGTGTTATGATGGTACCCTAATTTTAGAGTTGTCAACATCTACAATAAGAAATCCAGCTAACACATATCTGTTTCTCTTTTTCATCTAACCCAGTTGAGGCAATGGAAGTACAAAATCAGTGCACCAGTACAGTGTGTTGTTCTTTCTGCTTGCTGGACTTCAACTTGCATGAGCCCCAAACAGCACTGGCAATGATAAGAGATGGCGGGAGTTGTAGCCTATCAACATATGGAGGGCATCATGTTGGTTATGGCTGCCCTAGAAATAATAGTATCCTGATTCTTTGTCCAGCTGTTGCTCCATTACCTGTATATGGGCTTTCTGGTGTAGGAAATTAAACTTTGTATAGGTTTAATTCGCAATTTTGCAAAGAATAAATTCAGCTGAAGGAAATAATAATAATTAGTGTCCTTAAGGTAATTTATTGCTATACTACACTAGTGACATCAGTCATTATGAGGCCTAATGCATGTAATTGGCAAATGTGCTTGCATCACATACTTCATGCCAATTGACACCCCCTGTGTTGCTACTGACAGCTTTTCAGCCAAGATAAATGTGCACTCTGCCAAGAGCTATTACAACTTTGCTCAGTTGGACATAGGTGGATATATTATGGCAAACGTGCAGAGTAAATTTTACTCTAGTTTTACTGCTGGAGTGTCAGGATTGTTGGGCTATTGGCAGCAACCCTTTGATACACATTTTAAAAAATATCCTTGGGGACTTGATGAGATGAGTTTATGGAGATGAGCTTATGTAGCAGAATAGAGACTTGTTTGGATGCTAACCTCCTAAAAGGTTACAAGATCCTCAGATGCCCTAAAGGAAATATATGCAAAAAGATGAAACTGGATCAATTTAAATATTATTTTTGTAATAAAATAAAGTGTCTCCATATATTTTATTTCATATTCTACTCTCTCAGCTGCCTGGGTACAATGAAGATTTAATTTTATGAGTTAGTGAATGCCTTTGCAGTCTTCCTAGTGGCATAAAATAGTCAAGCAGTGCTACCACAGTGGCATCCTGTCAAGTTACAAATAGTAGCCTATCGCAATTGGTGAAGTAAGTAATAATGTATTGTTGTGAGTGCGAGAAAGCCTTTGGTAATAAAGATGAAATAATGAAATATAGTTTCCATCATGGTGTTTTATTTGGTATCTAGCCTACAATTAATTTGTGCACACAGGCAAACTTGGAGAGAACCATAATTGAAAGCATCATTAAAGGCAGTGTTGCTAATTTAAACAATGATGTATTATGTTAGACTGCTAGGCAATGAACAACAGCTGAAATTGTTTATCATTAGTATTTATGACAAACTGACAAATATAAATAAAAATGAGCTTCAGTGTTGCATTGAAATTGAAATGCAAGACCTCAGTTTTAGAGGCTCCCACATACACACACACACACACATACACATAAGCTGTGTAGTTTCTCAGCACATTCTTCTGAGTGCCTGTTAAGCCTAGGAACAGTGTATATCATAAATCCCTTTTCTGCATGTCACTGTCACAGCTACACTTTTAGAACAAGTGTGGGGCTCCCCCTGCCTGGGCAACACTGCCAATTGCCCTGTGCAACAATTAAGCTTGTTTTTATAAAACTTTCATTGCTGCCAAACAAAAATTAAGCCTAGCTGTGTGAGAGGAGCATTGGGGGGGGGAGGGGGCTAACTCTCCTGAGCTACATGACCGACCCCTTGCTGAAAATCAATGCCTGCATGGCAATTAGGCTTGAATATAACCTACCATCCAAGTCATATTTCTGCTTGTGTGTGGCATTTGTGAAGATTGCAGCTAGGAAGTAACAGGTTAATCCTCCTTTCCTGAGTGTTGCAAGTGTTTGTGCAGAGGATGGTGGCCTACCCACTTCTTGCATGGGTTCCACCCAACTTTATTCGGACCATGAAGGTTAGCAAAGACTGAATTGGGCTCTTGGGCTGAAAAGCGTTTCCCATCTCTGTGTTAGCAATGCAGAAGTAAAAGCTAGTGTAGTGGAATTCTTAGCTACATCTATACTCTAAATGTTATTCTGTATCTTTATTTGAATTTGTTTCCCTGGGTTTCTGGCTTTTGTTTTCATGAAAGTCAGCCCAAGACACGTCAGATTTTAACATGAATTGATACGCTGCCATTATAAATCAACATAAATACAGCTTTGTTCCTTTGTCCAAAATGTCCTCCATGTTGCCGTTATTAGCAGGAATCATATACAGTATTGCAGAACCTTGTGAAGATTTTTTTCCCAGAGAAGTCTCCACTTTTTTTCGTTTCAAATACTAGTCCTATCCAGCTACCTTTTTGTGTGAATGTGACATAAATAATATGTACTTCTTTTTTACAGAAATAAGTTCTGCATGAATGGCTCTTGATGCAATGCATTTGCCCAACTTTCCATCATTGCCAACATGTCATATTTTGAGACCAAATTATGAACTACATAGCATTTCTTCGGTACCTATATCAGCCATGTACCTGTAGATGTGGGATCAGTATCTTTCTTTGTGAATGTATGACTTAGTTTAATTTCTCACCAAACATTAGCAGTTCTCTTATAGACTACTAGTGTGTGCAGCACAATTTACTCTTTTAGCCAATGTCAGCTTGAATATTGAATATGCATGACATGTATAAAGTGTTTGTATTGCTGTGTATGAAAACTTCATCAGTATCAGTTCCAAATGGAATTACAGTGTCCTATTTTGCAGGGTTGTAGTAAGATAAAACAAAGAAAATATTTTAAAACTTATCACATAATCTTGAACCGTGTGTGTGTGTGTGTGTGTGTGCACATTCACACATTATGCTAGTTTCTCTCACACTTCTCCCCGCTGCCTCCATGCATAATGAGGTTTTATGTCAAATAATATATTTGAAGTTTATTCAGAAACTGGTATATCCTGCCTCTTGAGTCAATCATTCTCAAGGCAGATTTAAAACAATAGATTATAATCACATGCGTGTATGCACATACACACATACGCTCCAGCAGTCTTTATAGTCCCCTGGTCAGTGTTAGCCTTCCTTCAACTCTTCATCTCCACTGCAACTGGCATTTGGAGCAAAATAGTTACTTTAATGCCTTTCTCCATTCTGGCATTCTAAAAATAGCCCAAAGTCCCACTCCAGAGTCTGTGACATAGTGGTCCTTGTGCTCATGCCCCTGTTCAAAATAGGTTCACTATACTCAAATGTATTCTTTTGGCTTATGTGCTTTTTTATATTCTCAGTGGCATAAGAGAAGAAAAGTAAGTGGGGCTTTCTGAAGGCATGAACTGCTCTTTGACATGCCATTCCCCTGTCCATTTTTAGTTTGTTCTTTTTTGCTGCAGCAGCAGCTTAGAAGACTTGCAAGTTGATCGTTGTGGATTTTTATTAAATATAGCAATTTAAAAATATAAACTTAAAGAAATTCTGGGTTTGTCATAAATTCTGGTCTTGCCACAGATTTCTATTCTGTCTTACGACACCGTACCCCATGGGAGTGAAAGGTACTCTTGCAGGTAATACCAGCCCATGCCCCTACTTTGAGTCATTCTTTCCATTACCCTGTACAGTCAAATGCATAAAGATAACCTGATCATTGCTGTGAAAGCTCTTAACTTTGGGGAAAAAACCAGTTTGGAAACTTAATTTGCTGAAGCCACAGCGGTTAAGCAAAAACACATTATCTTATTTTTAAAACAGTGGTAACAACTTGGTAACAAAATCAACCAAGTAAAATAGGCACTCAGACAGACTATACATATTTATGTCCTCTAATTTAATGTATCTTAGCTTTCCTACATGTTGTTTCTTCCCTAAACTATAAGCAATGGACCATTATATCCCTTTGATCAGTTTCCTAGGATTTCTCCCTTTTCCTCAATCCGCAGCTTCAAACTCATCTTCTACCCATCTCCCAACTGTTCTCAGAACCTCACTGTCTAATTCCTTCTCAAAAAAGAAACCCTCTGTCATCAGTGCCCTAGATGAAAAGTGGAAGTCCCTATCAGTATTGGCCTATATTAGTGAAAATACCACCTATATTTTGTACAGATGGTATAGGGTGCCGATCCAGCTGTCACATATGATTCCAAGATGTATGTTTTGTTGGCATGACTACAAGAGGTACGTATCACCAACTGTTCTGTACAAAGGAAGACGGGCTATAATTGACCCTAACTTTCTGCCTCCAGTTCTTAGGAGTTTAATTTTAGAGCAATAGCGATTTTAGTTGGTCTTAAAATGATTATTGGTAAAACAAGCCTATAATGATTTTGGTATTTGCATCGTTCTTCTTTGTTTATCTCTCTTCTTTGTATTGCTTCTTTTAAGTATACCCACCACCCCAAACTTCGTTCTACGTGCTCAGGCAAAATAAAGCATTTAGTCAGAAAGTATTTCTGTGATAAATAAAACATCTATTTATGTCTATATCCAGTAGCTCCACTTCTGTCTCATCCTGCCCTGCCATTTTCAGGGCCTAATCCTGTGTGCTGCCAGTGAAAGAATGGCTAGCCATAGCAATGCCTCTGTGGACAAATCAGAGATTCCAGAGAGGAAGTGCTTTTATGCCAAGGCATCTCTACTCCTTACTAACCCCCCACTCCTCCGGTGGATCTAGTGAGCTATGATTACAATGCTCAGGCTGCATACATATACTTCTTAAAAACCATAAGCAAGAGAAAATGCATTTTCAGTGATTGAGCTGAAGATGCTGCATACAAACCTTCATACAGAGATATCTAATGTTCAGGAAATTGTGTGTACTCCTTATGTGTTCTGCACTGAATCACATGGGGTGACTGCATATGCCAGTTTCTCATAAGTACATACCTGTATACTATCAGTTTGGACTTCATGTCACATGGGTGTACAGAGTAATGCATTTGTGGAATAATGTCCCTATGAGAATGAGGTACACCCTGTTTCATTTGGTAATGTGGTATTTATATAGGAAGCTCATATTTTTCTTTGTTTATGTTGAATTTAGAGCTTGAAACACAGGGCACAACTTTTTGTTCTGAGATGCATCAGACTCTCTGGGCCCATGTACCTCTTGACCTGGAAACATTTTTCTTACAGTAGATTCATATAGTTGGGAGCTTTAAAAATGTTTCTCTGTTTATAAATAGCTTTATTTATAAGCATTTTTAGGAAGCCGATTTGTACAGGCAGCCCTGTTTATAGGATGGCATTTTAGACTTTGATTAGGGTTGGCATTGGGGGGAAACAGCTGTATCTCTATATTCAGGAACAGCAATATATAGTTGACTTCTCAAAGCAAGCGTGAAGCTGCTGGGAGTGGGGGAGGACAGCAAATTCTGTGTTATGTCATGCACTCCCAGGCCAGCCATGTTGTGTTAAGCAATGTCCCCACCCCCATGGCAATCATTTTGGGACTGGTTCCCACAGCACTCTCTCAAATTTAGAAATGTGCCCACTTGTCCAAAAAGGCTGGTGACCCCTGTCCTAGAATATTTGCTTCAATGCATGTGCTCAGAGTAGGAAGGCTCTAACTCTACTAAATAACTTGAACATAATTCAAAGTTGTAGCCTAGATGGGACTGTCTACACACATCATGTCACTCCAGGACCATGTATAAGAGAGCAAAGGAAGCTTAAGCTTGATTAATTCTATGCCCTCAACTGCTAGTGTTGATGTACTTGTGTTTTAATATGCTGTGGTTTCAATGCTTTTTAAAACTGGAAATCATCTGTGACCAGTATGTAACTGAAATTTATACAGTGAAGTGTAGTTTGGTATTTTTTACTGCACCATGAATATTGGCTTTTTATGATTTATTTGTGCATGACAAATGCAGTAATGTTTCATGTGATAACTTAGAAAACCTACAGGTAGTTGTAACATGATTACCGAGTATATTAAAATTGGTGAACTAACACATTTATTTGTCTAAATAAAAGTGATCAATTATAACTTGCCAACATACAGAAACAGTGCAGTTTTTCATGTGAGACTAAAACAATGCCTCAAAAATCTTAAAAAAAAAAAAAAAAAAACAACCCACTCACATGCTTGCATATTTATTTCAAACCACTATGGATCATGAATAACTTCTGAGCATTTTTTTAAAAGACTTGACTTAAAGTGAGCAGGAAATGTTACCTGTCTTTTTTATGTTAAGCTATCATAAATCCAAATAATACTGTATTTCTTAAGGCCCATTAAAAGATACTATACATGGGAGTAGCAAAGCAGTCAGTGGAATGAAATAATGAATGCTTACAACTATCTGTATGTAAATGATGTGAGACAGATTTAGTAGTTTAGAGAACAGAATAACAATATGACAGTTCCCTGTAGGTGCTACTTTTGGATGCCAGTGACAGATGTTAAATGTAAACCTCTTCAGCGGCAAGCACTTATTAGCACTCAGCAGTTTAAAAAAAAAAGATGGCAATATAGAATGACAAATGACACTAATATCATTTTAAAAACTTGATCCTCAGAGTGTATTATTACCATTTAAGAAATGATGGAGGTTTTTAAAATGACAAAGGTCAGGTACATGGAGAACATTGTAAAATGTAGTTCTAAAGATTATTATATACCCTGTTTAGGAAATTAACAGAAAATTGTGGGGAAATCTGAGTAGAGCAGTCATGCAGAGAATCAATTTACCAAATGCATTTTACCCTGGAATCCAGCAGACTTCAGATAAGCTTTGAAATTATGCAGTGATGATCATGAAATCATTATTCATAAAATTTTGAAGTTGCTGCAGTCTCGTCTGCTTGTTGCCTTCCTTACAGAACTGAAGAATCGGTTCTCATTATGAAGTGTATAAAGTAATGTGGGTTTTTTACTGGGTAGTATAACTGCTGGAAATATTTTATTTATTTATTTATTTGTTTGTTTGTTTGTTTGTTTATTTATTTCCCCACCCTTCCCCCCAAAGCAGCAAAGAGAGGCAAAATCTAAGACACCTAAACACAATTCCAGTGCAGTTTATTTCTACTATGAAAGGTTTGTTGAAAGAGGAAGATCTTCAGTAAGTGCTGAAAAGAAAACGGAGATGGCACCTGTCCAACATGTGAACAGGTGGGAATTCCAAAAGGCAGGGTAGGGTTGGAAAGCAGTATTAATTAAGATCCAGTGGTGGTAGAATGGTGCTTCCAGCTTTGGCTTTTTGCAGGGTGATATCTATGCTTCTTTTTACATGGAATCCAGCTGACAGTGCAAGCAGTGTACTGCTATGTAATCAATGTTTCCCCACTTCTGCTTCTGCTTTTTTTCCTTTACACAATTGCATTAAAGAGGGTAAGCAAATAATTGCAGCAGGGGTAGAGAGGAAAATGTGTCATTGTGACACAGTGGTGGGAATTGTTCCTGGAGAAGGTAGAAGTTATTGGGAGGGGTGTGTGGAATCTCCTTTCTCTGTTTCTTGCTATGTACTTCCACTTTCAGAGCTATTTCATGTCCTGCACCACAAGCTTTTTTGCATGATCTACTGGCTCTCAGCCTTAATTAATTGCTTCCTGGAATGAAGTTTCTTCAACCCACACTCAATTAGCTATTTAATTAATAGATTGCATTGAAGACAGCAGCTCTTATTTCCAAGTACAGGTGTGTAGGTTCTGACCATAATTATGTAAAGTTTGCAGTACTCTAGCCCTTTGTTGCTGGCATTCTTTTAAAAACAAAACACAACTGCTTTTTTGGGTGTTTTTTTGTTGTTTTTTTAAAAAAATAATTCACTGTTTATGAAACTGTTGAGCACACATGCGCACACACAAAACAGAATGCTGAAATCACAACAAGAAGCATCCACTTTAAAAAAACAACATATTTTTATTAAAGATTTATTGATTTACAAAAGTATGTGCAAAGTCTCTTTTTTCAAGTTACATTTTCTACAGATCAGTTTCATTGTTGAGACATTAGTGTTACATTAAGAAGAAAAGGGGGAAAGAGGTGGAGGGGGCATGGTGAGTGGAGAACCCCCAACATAGAAGCATATTACATCGCCAACCAAGTACACCACATAATCCCGTATATACTAGAAGACGAGACAAAACAATGGGTACACCTGGAGAGGAACACAATTGAAAATACCCACACCACAACATACCCATTCCTCCCAAACAAAGGAAAATTCCCACAACACTAAACAGGTTCACACAGACCATGCTTAAAGCATGGAAAGCAGAAGTAGGTAAACTGTCCCCAACCCCAACCCCACTAATTCCCCTGGCACACCACGCATTATTCCATCACGCAGCACAAAACCTCCAGATAAAAGCCTGGCAAACAAAAGCTTATACCACCTAACAGACTTCTACAAAAATAACAAACCCTTATCAAAACAAGAAATACAAGACAAACTAGGAGACACCCAAATGCCCTGGCTAACACACCACCAATTGCATGCCTTCTTAAACAATCCAGTAGTAAAATCAGCAGCAACTAGGCCCCTGACAACCTTAGAAAACCTCCTTCTAACAACAAAGGGACATGGCAAAGGGATAGTATCTGCAATGTACAAAATACTACTCCAAAATCCCACAAACCCCCTAGATATAATAAAAAAAATGGGAGGACGACATAGACTATGACAGGCACGTCCAACAGGTAGATCACTGGATGTCCCGTGGTAGATCACTGGTAGATCACTGGCTCCCCACAAAGAAGCCCAACAAGTTTGGCTCCTCCTAAAAAAGCTCAAAACTTTTGCCCTGCACACCCCAAAAGTGGGACTTTCCTCCTCCCTAAAAAAAAGCTCAGCAACTTTGACCTAAACCCCCCCAAAACGGGCCTTTCTCCAAAAAATGGGGTAGATCGCTGCCAATCTTTAACTCTGTGAGTAGATCGAAGTCTTTTGGAAGTTGGCCACCCCTGGACTATGAGATTAACCCCACTAAGTGGACCAGAATGTGGTCTAAACCTCCCTTGAAGCATCCACGTTTAAATGCTTTGGGGAGAGGATTGCAAACCAATGAGAGATAGCTATATCGCGTCCATGGATGGAACATAATAAGATTTTCACACCAAAAGTAGCGCTAGAGCTTCCAAGTGTGGACCATCAGTTCCATCTGCAGCTGGCAGTGGAAGAACAATGATTGGAACACTGCACCTGGAAGCATCAAAAATGGAAGCATCTGAAACCTATAGAACAAAATAACAGGCAAGACCTGTTTAAATTGTTATTTTATTTTGGCTTGTCAAGAATTGAGAGTAGAAAATACATTGCTACAAAATGGGAAACATATATGATTCTAGGAGAAATTAGTGAAGCTAAAGAAGTATCTGATGCAGTTTTCATATAACTGTAGAGTTGGAAGGGGTGCTGAGGGTCATCTAGTCCAATACCATCCAATGCAAAAATACCGCCCACAGCCGTCCCTGGGTGGGCTCGAACCACCTGCCTTCAGGTTACAGCACACTGGCCCATTGCGCCACTGGGGGACACTTTTAAAAGTCTGGATGATACAAAATTTAATTGCAGCCTTATCAAGGAAATGGCTGCTAAAGGTAAGATGAAGCTGCTTGCCTAGTTCTGAACTGGTTTTCATGTGTGGTGGAAAAGCACATTCCATTTCCCTCATTGTGAACCATGATCAACTAGTTGTGATACTGCTTGCTGCCTGTGGTTCTTTGAATGCTGTTGCCCATAAACCTATTTTGCTTTTACTGCTACTTAATCGGTAACGTGTTTGATTTTTCCAGTGGCAAAACACTAAAACTGTCAGTGGCATTATGGATTCTGTAAACAGTATCATTTTGGTTCTTACCATCACTAATATGACAGTAAGAGTAAATGAGGCTAATGATAAGGGTGAAGAGCAACAAATTGGCAAGGTGTGTAATTTAAACAGAATCTTTTTCATAGGAGCTATGCAGTTGTGATATTCTTTGAACTAAATAACGTCCAGACTAAAAAGAATGCTTTAGCTCAAAACATTATGGATGTTGTCAATAACCCCCCTTTAAAAAACAAAACAAAAAAACACCATTTACTGTATTTCTTTTGAGTCACAAGTTATTGATTCCGATGCAACTGTTTTACTTTGCTTCTTGAGAGCACTAACTTTATCAGTAAATCTTCACCTAACTTTATTTTTCAGTCCTCTTTCACATTTATAATCCCTTTTCTGTGGCTCTGAAGTTTCAGCTGCAAATGAGCTTTGTGTTTGTGGTCATCTTTATTGATGCCTTAAGCTGCTGTGTTCTCTTTCCTTTATATATCGTTTCTCCCATACTATAAGGTACCAGCTATACTTCACTTGAAAATACTACTTTTTTTTCAAAATTGTGGTAGTTCTTCTGTGTGTCAGTTAGTTCAAATCAAAATTCAGTGCTTACAGCCTAGGAGGAAACAGTGCCCTTTCTCATGCTTTCTGGGATGGGATACTGCAAATCCATTACTTGTCTGTGTTGAGATAAATGATACCCAGACCACATACAAAAAGTATGACCAAGGGGCTCAGAGGTGCCAGCTTCTGAATAAAATTGAGGAGCCCCAACACGATGTCCTCACATGTGCCACGTCAAGAGGAGCGATGGGGTAGAGCCAAACGTGGTGGCAGCCTCCTATATGTGCATTCCTCTTACAGTCATCATTTAAAATTCTTTCCTTGATAGGCCCTGTCACAAAGATCCCTATGGATGTATTTTCTAGAGTTCTTCTGCATATAAATTCATTTTAAAGATTCCCAATGAGAATTGCACCTAGCCAATTAAACATTCTTTAACATAACCACCTTGGTAGTTCTCGGACTTGAATATTTTTGTGCTTTTCTCAAAGAAACCCATTGTGAGCAGCTGAAGTCTAATAAAAGAATATCCCCTTGGATGCCAAAGGCTGTGTCATTCAGTTTGTTCTACGGGTATACACTCTTAAGGCAATGGTAGCTATTCCCCTTGCTGGTGTCAGATGAAACATTTTGTTGTAGGCATTCATAGGAAGTCACACAAACTGTATAACGTTCATGACTCAAACCATTCACTTGGACAGTAATTTCCAGTGATTTCACTGTTAGGAGTGCAGTGTTGCAGCTTCAGTCCAGAAAGTCACTAAATGGTGTGTTAATGGCCTCATAACAAAATTCTTTACTAATAATCACCAGAACAAATCCATTCAATAACTGTGAATGAAATGGAATATTGGATTCCCCTCCCATTGGAACTGGACTGGAATTCTTGGCACAGTGTTGCAGAAGGTGATAAAATTTGCTTCAGTATGTGATACGGCTTTAGAAATAGTAGAACAGCTATTAGCATGAGCACAATCAGACAATCATTTTCTTTCACTTTGAACCCAAATAGCAATCTTGATACCAAAGGTGTCTGTCACAACAGAAAAGCTTTCCCTCTGTCAAGGAAGCCCCTTCTGAAGCAAGTATACTTTTCAATTATTTCTACTCTTTTTACATATTGAATGTGTTACATTGTTTGTATTGCATAACATGCATAACATAGCACAACGACATCAAACAGCACAGTGTCAAATTCTCACACTTCACATTGAAAACTAACTTTCTGAATAAATGGATGGCTGTTCTGACAAAATGAGTTGAGCTGTCCCCTGATTCCATCTGCTATGGTTATGAAAGCAAAGACAAATTATCCAATTACTAAGCACACTGCTTGAGGCAATACAAAGAAACATGCTGATTAATCTAACCTTTGAGGGGGAAGGCATTCGTATTGGTGAGGTCTTCTAAAAGAAATAGAGCTGGACTAGAAGTGGAAAAAACAAGACTTTCCGACACTGTTAAAATAATGGTTACAGTTATAAAAAATAATGTGCACACTAGAATGGAGTCAAAATTTCTCAGAAACTTCCCTGGGCATTTCTGTGATATCTTTTTCTTCAGCCTTCCCACCCATGCTCCAGAGAAAATGCCAATTTGCTAAATCTTCTCTGAATATTCACAACTTTTAAAATGGCAACTGTCTCCTCTCCCTGTTGATGTCTCAGAATACTGTTTTACTTGGCCTTTGTGCAAAATACAAAGTGCCCCGACAGTCAACACAGTTGTTTGTTGTTGCTGCTGCCAGTTTCAGGAGTTGTAGTTCAGCAATCTGAGGAGGATGTTAGGGATGCAGAATAATGTTTTTAGTTTGTCCTTGCCATCGTTTAGTGCAGTGTTTCCCAACCCTGGGTCTCCAGCTGTTTTTAGACTACTTTCCCATCATCCCTGATCACTGGTCTTGCTAGCTTGGGAGTTGATGGGAGTTGTAGTCCAAAAACAGCTGGAGTCCCAAGGTTGGAAAACACTGTTTTAGTGTGCAGGTGCTCACTTTCAAAAAAACAAGTTAAGCAGTAGTTTAACAATAAGCTGCAGAAACAGTGTGCAAGTTATTGTAAATAAAATAAAATGTTCTTACAGGTGAACTTTAATTAAAGCCTTCAGTAGGATCTTTACTTTACACTTATTACTGTGAACACATTATGTCTGACTGAAGAAAGAAAGACACTTTAAGTAGTTATAGATGACTTCCTTGTAACCTGCGTGGGAAGAAGAAGAAAATAGAGAAGAATAGCACAAGAAAGCTATGCTGTATGAATAAATTTTAAAAAGCTCTTAAGGCCATAAATATCTTCAGAAATTTTAATGTGCAGGTATTCACATTTCATGAGCAGGTATGCAACAAGTATAGCTGTCGCCATCTGCTCAACTGAGATGTGCATGTGCTCTTTGGAGTAAATAAAAAATAAAAAAAATCCCAGTATTCCTCTTGCATTAACGCTTGGAAGATTACATTTACACAAAATGTACATTGGAAGACAAATGTTGGCATTGTGCTCACAGCGCTTCCTATTAAATATGTTTAAATATCCTTTTAGTTGTTATATGTACAGTTATAACTACTGGCACAGACAGTCCCTGAAGGATAAGACTGGATAAAACAATATATTTCTTTGTATGGCTTGTTTAGGATGTAGTATTTTATTTAGATTCTATAATTGTTGAGGGTACATGAGTGTGGGTACACAGATGTGTGCACATATAGGTTGCTTGAGGTGCATATACCTTAGTAGATGTGGAAGTGTATTGAGTGAGAGGAATTTTATGTTACGGAGTTCAATGTTTTTATGGATTTTTATGTTTTTCAAAGCATTTTACTGTTTTACATTATTTTCTTTTTCTTTGTACATGGATTTATGATCTGATCTTTTTTTAAATAAGGTTTTGTTAAGGTTTTTCATAACAAAATAAAAAACAAAGCAAACAGAAAAACAGAAAAAGAAAAAGGAAGAAGAATGAGAATGCAAAGTCCTCTCTCACAGGTAGAGAACTTATTAAAATAATTCCTTCCAGTGGCACCTTAGAGACTAACTAAGTTTGTTATTGGTATGAGCTTTCGTGTGCATGCACACTTCTTCAGATACCTTAACTATTAACTTAATTATTGTCTCAGACAGAAAGAGGGGGACCCTGCCAGCTATCACCTGGGAGCTTCCATTTCTTCTCCCAGCCTGGGAGATTTTTCCTTCCCTTCCTCTAACATGGGGTCCTTCACCAGCCAGCCATCACCTTCATCTGTGTGCAGTCCCCTCATTGACCCAGAGCTTAATTCATAAACTCTGCTTTCCACTTCACAAAAAAGGCTAATCCCACAGATCTAGCATTTCCTTTGGTCAAAAGTGGTCATTTTGTACTATGGCATTAAACAGGTAGTCTTAACGTCATAAAATTAGAGGGCGTAAACTGTATTTTGATATACTTAAGTCACAGAATGATTAAGGCCTACAAGAAGATGCTATGGCAGCAGAAGCCAAAGAGAAAATATTTAATACATGGTGCCATGCACGTCTTCTCTTCTTTAGTAACCTTCATTCCACAGGGCATATGCCTTCCCTCCTAATCTCCTGAGCAGCTCCTGTTAAGGCATGACTGCAATTTGGGACAACATATTCATTAAGGTCAATGACTGGTTTCTTATCTACAGTCATACCCCGGGTTGCAGATGTCCGAGTTAAGAACGCCTGCAACCCGGAAGCGTTTCTGGAGCGCGTGCGACCCCTGGATGCGCAGAACACTTCTGCGCACTTCGCGCATGTGCAGAAGTGCTCAAATCGCACTACTTCCGGGTTCTTTTTTTGGGGGGGGCGTTCGTGTTAGACATGCCCATGTTACGTAATACAGGGTACCACTGTATACTAGAAGTGTAGTAAGACATCAGTAATTTGGGATCAGAGTTGCTTGTTTTTGCCTACATTACTTCATGCACTGCACTGTTGAAGAAAATTGACTGAAACAGCCATGGAGGGGAGGTTTGACATCATTTCATTAAAATAATCTAATTTGGCATATTGCTAGTGTTTTTTAAATGACTGGAAGTAAAGTTGCCATGCCATTTCATAGAATGCATCCAGCCCACTTTTGTAGGCCGAAATGCATGTCATGCAAATCCTGTGCTGACTATTGAAAAATAAAATGACCTAAATGTGTGTACTTACTCTTGCTGAGGTCATAATGTATAACTAGTTTCCATTTCTATTTCACTAAATGGGAGTGTTCCCATACTAGCCCTTCTGTATCAGGGAGAGGGTGATCTCTGGCATGGTGATGAGAAGCAACTGGGAAACTCAAACTGATGCTATATATTACATATATGGTGGGGTTAAACTCAGCACATGAAGCCAGCTTCCAGTGGCATAAAGAGGAAACTGTCCTTTAAGATAATGGATATAAGAGCAGGACATTTTAGTGTAGAGGGATACAGATAAACACAGTTATGGAAATTGTATTCATTTATTTTTTAAAAAAATAATATGAACAATTTGCAAGAAGCAGGAATGTAACCTTGGTTCATGTGAAAAAGCTGATCTAATGTAGAATACTATACGAAGCAGCTGTTTAGCTTTCTAAATATACAGTAGAATACATCCTGGAAACATTAAATGCTTATTCATGCAGATCTGGTTTCTACATTTCAGGATATTGCCTGTCTTAGCTATTATTAGGCCCCTTTGAAATAGTTATTCTCCCCTCCTCTATCTTTTCATCTTAATTCTGCTGCCAGACATTGACAGTGTCTTATGGTTTATTGAATCAGCACTTCCGAAGAATGACCTTTTTGTGTATGGGGCTGTAGCAAAATTAGTTACAATTACAGACCCTACAGAAATCTACATACATTAAAGACTCTAGAGAGATTTACATACATTGAATACATCTTTTCAGCAGCATCATAAAGCTCAACATCCTCTGTGAACTATATACCTCTCCAAAGGCACACTTTGTTTTGATCTGCGTAGCTTATATTAATATTTTTTTATTAATTTGGTAGGGTTTTTAGTTTTGTTTTACAGATTGAAGATCTTTTAATATGTTGTTCGTTGGAAACATACCATATATTTTTAATGTTATTTGTTTATTTTCTATGCATTTGGATGCCTCTTAAGATATTGTAACCAAATTCTGCATGGTGTTCCTGAGATCAAGGAACAGGTTTCTATGCTGAGATCCAACTGGACAGCATTTTGAATCAAGATAGCAGACTGAACCTTTCAAAACTGCACAGATTTTAACTAACGATTTTAAAAACTAAGTTTTTTTGGTTTCTTAAAAATCCCAAGCAACACCAGATACAAATTGGACTGCTAGTAAAGTTATAATTTCATGACAAAGCAATTTTGTGTGTGTGTGTTATATGAAATGTTTCCATACTGAGCAAGAATGATAACTAGACATATTGGAACTATCATATAGTAGTTTTAAAAAGCCAAGATATGAAAGCTTTTTGCTCATGCACCAGGAAGCCTCTAATTAACCATAATTCCCTGCTTTCTCCATAGTGGGAGACTATGGTTACCAGCTTCAGAGAAAACCAGGGAAATAAATTATATTTTGAAATTGGTTTAATTCCGTGGCTTCTTCCAAAACTAGTAACCATAGTTTCCAAGTTCAGGTGAAATGGGAAGCTATTGTGAAACAGGGAACTGATTAATTAGGGGTTCCCTGCTTGTTTGCAAAGGAGAAGGATAACCAAAGGAATGCACATGTGAACAAAGGACTCAATGATACTTTGGCTTATTAAGGTGAGATACAATTGCCTAAACTGTATCAGCGTATTCATAACCTTGTATCTACAGATATATGCAAGAAAGTAATTATCTTAGCAAGGCACTAAGCTTGTTGGTCATCTCTTCTTTGACAACATTATTAACTTCCCTGTGCTATGAACTGCAAAAGTTTTTAATGCAAAGTTTTGATTTCTAGAGATGCTTTGCTTTGGATTTCATGAAGCTTTGCATGTAAAGGAGGCATATTTGCACAACAGCACTTCACTATGTTTTGATATTCTGTCCTCATTAGGTTCAGATGAAATGGTTAATGTCCCTCCACAACTTCACAACTTGTGGTGGGAGACATCTACTCAGAATATTACTTTAGGGGGTGCATCAACATTTCTCAACTTGCTACAGAGACAACTAGATGGACACAGTGCATCAATCTTGTTATGTATTGAAGTTCTCACCCTAGGCCACTAGGGGTGTTGTGTATATAGTTTCACTCTGTCCACTGTGACTGCAGTTCTCACTCAGGTCCACATGCAAATGAAGGATTGAGAGTGCCGTTCACGGATTGGGTAGCTAGAGAGTTTTGTTACTGTTGCATGTTACTGAGTACTATATAAACAGGCTGGCTCAGCCCTTCAGTTCAGTTCTGTTCCAGCCTGAGAATAAAGAGAGCTGCTTGGAGAATCACTGTGTCGTCTACTATGTCCACTCACTATTCAATATATCTCTTTCAAAACTGTTTTGTAGCATAGAATTGAATGGGCAACAGTGCAGTGGTAAAGGGGACTCTGAATGAATTTCTTGAACATCATGCTAAAGGTTTCCATCCATCACAGAGATAGCTTTGTCTACATATATGCCACATACTATCAGACTTCCAGGTAGCTTCCATTTTGTCCACCTGCCCACAGTAAAACTGGCAAAATCTAATAGGTACCATATTTTTCGCTCCATAGGGCGCACCGGACCATAGGGCACACCTCGTTTTTAGAGGAGGAAACAAAAAAAAAATATTTTTCTGGTTTTCCTCCTCTAAAAGCCCTGGTTTTTTTCGAGGATCAGTTCAAATTTGTGCAGCTTTTTTTGCAAAGGGGAAAGCCCTGTTTTTTGAGGATCAGCGCAAAGTTTTGCAGCTTTTTTGCAAAGGGAAAAGCCCTGTTTTTTTAGGATCAGCTCTGATTTGTGCAGCTTTTTTGCAAAGGGAGAAAAGCAAAGCTTCTTTTGCAAAGGGGGGAAAGGAAAGAGGAAAAGCCCCATTTTTATGGGGTTCAACTCACATTTCTGTAGCTTCTTAAGGAAAGAGAGCCATTTCTATAGTTTCCAGACAGATAATCTAATCAGCCAGTCACATGTTGCTGGGGAAATAAACAACCTCCCTCTGCAGCACATTCAACAATGGAGGCCTGGGCAAGGGGGCAGGGCCGAAAGGGAGCCAGGGACTCTTATCTCTCTCTCCCGATCTCTTGCTGATCAGCTGCTGAGCAGGGTCCTTTCAACACCCCCTTTTCTCTTTGTAAAAAAAAAAAAAAAAAAAGCACGATCTGCTTTTCGCCCCTGGGCAATTCAGCTCCAGGGACCACCATTCGCTCCATAAGACACAGATATTTCCCCTTACTTTTTAGGAGGAAAAAAGTGTGTCTTATGGAGCAAAAAATATGGTAATGATCTGGCCTCTATTGGTCTGGTAATGATCTGGCCTCTATTGAAATGGGAAGGAGATTGTCCCCTATCTTGTGCATACACAACATTTTTATTTTATTTTTTAAAAGCAGCATTTTAAATGAATAGCTCTGTGTGAGCATCATGCTTATCATATTGTAGTGGAATAGTGGAGTAGCTAGGGAAGTTAGGGAGCAGCCCAATGCCATTCTGCCACACTGCCAAACAACACATGTGTTTATTTTATTCTGGCGTCAGGGTAAGAAAATGCATCTCTTGAAAAGGAAGATAGCCTTCCTCATGGTGATCAGCTTTGTAAAGCAGAGGAGGAACATGCAGCTCAGCAGACATTTGATGGGTTTGCTTCAACTCATCCCTGACTACTAGCCATGCTATCTGTTAATGTTGGGATTTGGAATCCAGCAACTTCTCAAGAGCTAACAGGTCCCTGAGGTATCTTGTCAGCACTCTCCATCATCTTGATAAACCAAGTCTAGAACTCGTAACACTGAGCAAGCCTGTGTGTGCAGCAATAGTTAGAAAGAGCTTGGTGAAGTTCTGTGCTCTGGTCTATATCTTTCATCATGAATACAAAAGCAATCTTACTGGGAGCTGGAGGAATTTTGGGATATAACTGGCAGTCTCTTCTCATTTATAATCTAGTAAATATTCAAAATACAATACACAGTTATCTCATAAAGCAAATAAGGAATTGTTGCTCTTTACTAAGTGAGATAACTCCCTTTTTTCATACATTAAATTTTTTTCAGGAGCATTTCAGCTGCTGCTTCAATACTGATAATTTATCTTGCCAGAGCCAGCATGGTTTGCAAAATAAAACAAATTTTATATCCTATTTTATATCACAGTTTTATGCAAAAAAATTGCAAAAATGCCTTTGTTTAAAAATAAATGTGGGAGAGGCGTAGGAGAGAATGAGGTGGAAGATTTTTGAATTCATGAAGCTTATAAATAACTTAATAAATACTCTAAATAAGTTAAATAATACTCTATGCACTGTAATTGATAAACTGAAAATTCAAGCCAACCTAACATTTTACTCTACCTGTTGAGCTGACCTGCACGCACTTCATAAATTGCAAAATTTGTATCTTAACAAAATCATACAGCAGCAGAATCGCTTAACAGAATATACTGTTCTGAATTCATCTGAGGTCCTCTGTGAATGTATGTATACTCTTTAAATGTATTCATAGCATTAAAATGTTTACCATATTTCTGATATATACTTAAGATTTGTACCATACTAAGGATTTGTGACTTTAAAAGGGGGGGGGATGCGGGTGGTGCTGTGGTCTAAATTGCAAAGCCTAGGGCTTTCTGATCGGAAGGTTGGCGGTTTGACTCCCCGTGACGGGGTGAGCTCCTGTTGTTTGGTCCCAGCTCTTGCCCACCTAGCAGTTCAAAAGCACATCAAGTGCAAGTAGATAAATAGGTACCACTCCGGCAGGAAGGTAAACGGCGTGTGGTGTAGTGGTTAAGAGCAGTAGGCTCGTAATCTGGTAAACTGGGTTCGCATCTCTGCTCCTCTACATGCAGCTGCTGGGTGACCTTGTGCTGGTCACACTTCTTTGACGTCTCTCAGCCCCATTCACCTCACAGAGTGTTTGTTGTGGGGGAGGAAAGGAAAGGAGAATGTTAGCCACTTTGAGACTCCTTCAGGTAGTGATAAAGTGGGATATCAAATCCAAACTCCTCCTCTTCTTCTTCTTCCGTGCGCTGCTCTGGTTCTGCAGAAGCAGCTTAGTCATGCTGGCCACATGACTTGGAAGCTGTCTGCGGACAAATGCTGACTCCCTCGGCCTATAGAGTGAGATGAGCGCGGCAACCCCAGAGTCGTCCGCGACTGGACCTAATGGTCAGGGGTGCCTTTACCTTTATAAAGGATTTGTGACACTAATATTTTTATTGATGTATAAAGAGAAACATAACCAGGTACTCTTGTATGGGTTACTCAGGAAAATATGCCTGCCTTCTAAATCAGGGGTCACTATCAAAGTGCCTGTGGGTACACATGAACCTATAGCACCCTTCCTTAGCACCCACAGGGTTTCCTCCTGATGAAATTAGCTTAGAAATGAGCATTCGCCTGTAGCCAAGGGTGTGCATGTGGTGTCCGTGACAGTTTATCCATTTTTCAAATGGGCCCATGGGCCCAAAAAGGTTGGTGACACATGTTTTAAACTTTTCAGGATTTAAGAGTAGGATTATTTTGCACTGTCTATAGCCATAAGGATACTCAAAACATAACTGGATCAATTGCATAATTGTATTTTGTCTTGCTAACAACTGCAGCAACAACAAAAAAGACTAAAACACACTTAATTACTGATAAATCTTTTGATAATGGCTATTGCACAATTTTTCCAAAACTGCTTAAGGCAGCTCACAAAAATTAAAACTAATACAAATAAACACACAGAGCTAAATATATATATAAGATTAGGGTTAAAAAGTAATTAAACTAAGTACTATATATATCTTTCAAAATGCAGATAGTGTGTGGGGAAAGCAGTACAGTACACTATTGAGAGCCCTTTCCTTAAAAGCAATCAATTCCTCAAAGTCTGGCAGATTAGTTTTCATCTGCTGGTGCAAGAACAACAAGGAGGGAGCCAACCTAACTTCTCCAGGAAGAGCGTTACAAAGTCTGGGAGCAATCACTGAAAAGGGCTTCTCCCACATTCCCCTATGAATATGGCAGGACTGAGAGAAGGTTCTCTCAGAGCCCAGGCAGGTTAATATTGGAGTATATGGTCCTTCACATAGCCTGGATCTAAGCTACATAGGGCTATTTACCAGTGGTGCTGGTGTAACAAGAGAGTTATATGCTTTATGTAACTAGCCCAGGTCAACAGTCAACCCCATGTAGAGTGTGCTACAGTAATTCAAACCGTATGTAACTAAAATGAGAAACTGATAGAAGCAATATTGGTGAATCTTTCCATTCTTGTAAGGGAAAGATAATGACAGTGGCCTTCTGGAGATGATCTGCTGCTGCAGAGTCTGCCCAGGCATTCAGAAAGAGGAGTGGGTCAGTGGAGGAATTCTACAGTGGAGAAAAAGTACAGGACAACAGCACTGACTGTTAAAGATCAGCAGGACATGCTAATAGGAATGGAAGAAGGGTGGGGACTCACAAAGGAGGCAACACCTCAGAGGGGTGGTCGCAGAACCAGATATATGGGCTTTGTAGGCAATATTTAGCCCTCCGTATGACAGTTTCTTGCTTATATCTTGTAGTTTCATATATAAGTAAGGCATGAGGTTGTACACTTAATGTGTTTTGTTTGAGCTCTGAGTAGAATAAATTTACTCAGGATGACCTTCTGGACCAGACCATCTGCAGTCAGGATGACTCAGGATTTATCTTCCGATAAATGGAATATAGTATTGATTTAGGTTACATTTGATTATTTCCCTTTTAATTGTGCGTCATATTCAAGGACAAAAATAAAAACTTCTCCTTGGAACATTTTGCCTTGTGTCATTTGGGTGAAGTCATTTTTGGAGTTCTTTTGGAATTGCATTTAACCATTCATAAAACTAAGCTTTTAACGTCACCATGAAATAACAGACCACGAGTTGCAATTAAGAGAACTCCTGAGCGATAGGACATCTCTGCAGCCCAGCCACTCATAGTGGTGGTGGCAGGCAGATTGGGATTGATAGCTGCACCACTTTCAGGCCAGTGCTGGCTGTGAGTGCAGCTTGGGATCCAACAGATCTCAAGCTGACTCAATCCCACACAGTCTTCAGAACACCCCATTGGCCCTCTCCCAGTAGGGAATACTTCTGGTGGGCTTTCCACCCATATGTTCAGTAGGAGGAAGGAGGAAGTCTGCACTGACGAAGTGTCGCAAGCATCACTCTGGTAGCAGCAGCCAGCGAGAGGCCAGCTGAACCAGCAGAAGCAAACAGAGGGATGCCTCTGCTCCATCTAACCCCCCACAGCCCAGCAAATATATGCTGGGAGAAAGTCTACAAGAAAGGGATACGAATCTGGACAAGAAAAGGTAACCAAACTCACAGAAATCATCTGTCCTATGGATACTAAACTGGAGGTGTTGCAAAACAAATTACAAACCTTTGATAGAGTATGAGAAGAGACAAATAGAAGAGTGGAAACAAAACTTAACAACCCAAGAGATCTCCTTAGAAACCCACATGCAAAGAGGTGACACATACAGAGTGGAAGAATTGTACCTGAAACTGTTGTATGAAATTCAGATGAACTGAAGAATGAAACAATTTTTGGAATTAATTCTGATATACCTAAAATGAAAACTCTGATAAGGGATGTATTTGTTAGATTTATTAGGTTTTTGGGTCAAAAGCAATAGTTAAATAATTCATTTACTGCTGGATCATATTATCCTATCAGTAAAAAAAAAGAAGAAGTTGAGATCCTTGTGGATCTTCAATCAGACTTTTAAATTACTGAAAGGACCTGAAGCTCCCCATTATCTGCTTACAGAAGAGGATTCATTATTGCTGGGGAAACCCACTTAGTTTAAATATATTTATGGAAAAATAGAGGTAATAATTGTTGAGGGGGGGGAGTTAGTGAATTTTGTATTTTTAAAAAGGCAGTTGGGAAAATTTGATTAAAAGTTCCCAGATATGCTTTTCTCCTTAAAAAAGCAACAACCTAACTTCACATATGATATAGTATTTAAAAGTATATTATGATTTGGGGTGTGTGTGTGTCTGTCTAGATCAGGCACCCCCAAACTCGGCCATCCAGATGTTTTGGGACTACAACTCCCATCATCCCTAGCTAACAGGACCAGTGGTCAGGGATGATGGGAACTGTAGTCCCAAAACATCTGGAGGGCCGAGTTTGGGGTTGCCTGGTCTAGATTATGCCCTGTACCCCTTCCAAACCTGTGATCCTGTGTTGGCAGGGGTGTAGATTGCATAAGAGCAAGCTTGCCAAACTAGCACCATGATTAGCAAAACCAAAGAAGTTGCTCTGTGCCATAGAACAAATGGAATAGGCTTTCCCCCTCTCACCCAGCTGCTAGGTAGGAAAATAATAGCCAGAGTTATGTGTGAGCCGGCAGCAGACTGGAAGCTGAAGACGTTAGATCCCAAACTGGTACTAATGGAGAAGCTTTTTTCTTTTTTTGGACATATTAATTATGTTTGTACATATGTGTAAATAAAACTATATATATGAAAGGATTAAATTATCGGAATGAGTGGAGCCTGAATACTTTTACAAGATAAACTTAAGCAGTAACAGGCAAAACTTTTCTAGTGGGGGTACATATGCGCCAAACAATCAAGTTCGCTTTCTTCACAGATGAATTTTTGAGATAGCATTACAGTTCCTGTAATCCATTCATTTTAATTAATTTTTTAAAGAAATTTTGAAAGTACCGATCTATGTATATAATTTGTTGCTACTGTTTAGTATCCCATAGATACCTAACAGAGTGAATTAACTTTCATAAAAAATAAAATTGATGTTGAGAATCAGGCTTGAAATTCAATTTAATATGACCATCACACATGATCTTACATCACTTAACTATGGATAGAAGAGAATTCAGTAATACCAAAAAAAAGTCACAAAATATGCTGATATGGACATTTTTGTAGAAGGAATAAGAATAATTAAATCTGTTATCCCCCAGAGAAAACCAAGTAGTATTATGTGCCTAATCCTTTTATTGTACTTGGAATGGAGAAACAAGGGTTTAAAAGAGATTAGGGAGTGAGTGATGAGTAAATGGAATTACTGGAAGCATCACCTCCTGTGCTATAGGTGATAGTTGCCAGGCTCAGATTTGATGGGTTTTATTCCTGCCTTGTCATCAGTTAAATTTTCATTAGCCTGGTCAGAGTGTTCCTATGGACCCTACTAGATCAGAGCTAACATAATATAGATGTAATTCTGTGTGAAATCAGCAACAAAGCAGCACTATGTAGCCTGGTGGACACCCACACAGCATGCTTAACAACTTCATTCCTAATCCTGAAGTTAGATATTGATTATGGCCCCACAGTAGCAATGCTAATATTGCAGTGACCACTGCCATGCAAAGTTTGTGAACTGGGTGTTCTGCAGGCAGACTTGGTTTGGAATGTAAAAGAGAGGGGCAGACCTCAAATGTCCCATTCCACAAAGAAGTTCCCTAATTATGCAACCACAGGAGCTAACAGAAGACAGACATGATGTAGACCACAGCCTGTG